>NC_134726.1:16510000-19010000 GCF_049634645.1 Pelodiscus sinensis
TCACAGGCCTGTGAGCCAGGTATAGGGAGCCAGGCTCCGCCTCTGCACCCCAGAAGGGGCAGGGCTTTGGGAGGAAGAGGCGGGGCTGAGGGGAGTCAGCCCTTAGTGCTGCCTGGAGCGTGGTGCTGGATCCCCCACCCAACCCTCAAAGCTGTGCAGAGTGGCCAGCAGGGCACTCCAACAATCCAGCAGCAATTCAGAGGCCTAGGGCTCCAGCCAGCACCACTGCTGCAGAGAGCTCTGGGCCTCTTTGAAACTCTGGGCCCCATGGTAATTGCCTCATTTGCCCTCCCTTGCAGGCAAGCCTCGGGTCAGTGCCAGTCCTCAAAGCCTCCTTGTGGGCCAGCAGGCACTCCCCTCTGGCAGGGCTCAGCATATTCCCACCCCGCGTGTCTCCTGACCCCGCCTGCTGGCCCTCACACTCCCACCCATGTGTCTACCCCCCCTCCACTGCCTGCCTGCTGCCCCTGAGCAATTTAAAACACACACCCCTTGTCCCTAGCTCCACCACTGGTAGCACAGTGAGGGTGGAGTGGCTTTGAGCCAACTTTGGCCACTGCTGGCATATCCCTGTGGCCCAGGGGAGGTGTGTGCAAAGCCATCCATCCATAAAATGGTTCAGAGCAGTCACCTCAGGCCCAGTGGCAGCCATCCAACTGCCCTGTGGGCAGGATAATCCCCCATACTCAGGTTAGTTCATGGGGCTCTGGACAGGCCGGGTCTGGCAGTAAGAGATGCTCCCCTCCCCTGTTAAATGTGTAAATTACATCTACAACATATTTGAGAGTTTGTCTAGTTCTCTGTATGTTGAAGAACTCGTCCCAAATGGTAAGAGCTAGAACCACCCAATCCAGTATACTGCATCCTCTTATCATAAATTAAAGCCAGGTAAGGGTTTGTTGTGCCAGGAAAATGGGATGTGCCTGAGATAGGCTTGCTTCTCATAAAACCATACAGGAAAGAGGCAGAATCACCAGGCAAGTGAAAGGGGTGCCTGGGGTCATGGTCTTCCTCCTGCCGCCATCTGGGACTATCCCAGTCCCGAGCTTTCGACTCCCCAGGTGCCCTTGGGGGGGCAGCTGAAACTCTCCCCATTCATATGGGAACATTACTGTCTGTTTCCCCTCGCTCCCTGCTGAAGGGGAATTATACAGTTTGCTGCATTCTTCACTCTGGCTGGGGAGCACAGGGGGCAGATAAACCTGGACCTGTCCCAGCCGGGGGACATGCACCCCCGCCCTGGCTGTGCCCACTGGAGTTGTAGCACTATTCATCTGGCCCAAAGTTGTTGCAGTAAGAGAGGGTTAGGGTAATCCTCTCCTGTGGCAGCCTGAATACTGAACCCCTCATCCCCAGCCCCACACCAGAGCAATAATTCAAATGAAGTATGTACATTTTTATTTTATTTTTCACACACAAAAAAAGAGTTAAGGATCAGAGCAATGCCAGGTAAATCCTGTAGTCTTCTATATATTTTAGAGAGCTTGTCTGTCTATTTGATCAAGAATTCCTCCTAAATGGTAAGATATAGGACCACCACATTTTGTATATAGTTTTCTCTTAGTATAACTTAAAGCCCAGTTGTGCCAAGAAAATGGGATGTGCCTGAAATGGGATTGCTTCTCACAAAATAAAACAGAAAGACGGGCTTACCAAATCAAGTACAGTCCTCAAAATTGACATAGCTGAGCAAATGTTGAAAAAGATTGATCCAAGATTTGACAGAATAATAGGATGAACCTGGAATAGGAATGCTTCTCAATAACCTTTACAGAAAAGAGATATTTTGGCACAATTAAATCAATGCTTAAAGTTTGAAAACTGGAAGAAAATGTTATTGGAAACCAAATTGACTATAGCCCTTTTTTGTTAAAACATAGCAAATGATAACAGAGGGATGAAGAAACAAAATACACATGGATGGAATTCCCGAATTATGGACCTGACCTTAAACAGATAGATAATTTTCTTGGAGAGTTTTCCCCCACATGTGCCTCATGGTTAAATGAGTTTTCTTCCTATGAAAAACTACCATTGTGCCTGTGAATTTGAGGTGAAAATAAAAAGTATCAGAATCCCTTTTACCCTGCTAAGAATCAAGTAGAATTCTGCTCACAAGAGTGGTCCATATGTTGACAAAGCTGAGACAAATTTGCATGCAGCTAAAGAGACAGATGAAAAATACCATCATTCTTTCCCCAGAAAAGGAGACAGGGAGAAGATAAACATATCTTTATCCAGAGATGGTGAGAGAAAGACTCATGAAAACACTTACATATGGTCCCAAGTTTACATGAGTCTATATAAGAATTCTGTCTCTTGGATTTGTCTCCTCTGCATTCCAGTTAGAAAGGAAAAGGAGGTCTTTCTTCTAGCCCCTCTAGCTCATGTCTCTTTCAAGCATTTCAGTTAGGGAAGAATGCACATGGATTAAATCCAAATTATAATTAGAAATACAGCTCCACTAGTGCCCCACCTGCTTATCCTCAGAATGAATGGTAAAATGTCCCTTACTGCAGTGACGTATTTCACATCTTGCTTATCATAGGGTTTATTTGACTACACAATGGCCACATGCTTCCTGTAAAGCCTTGAAGAGTGTGTGTCACAGAGAAATCATGGGTTTCTCAAGCATATTATTTAATAATGATGATAATTTAGCATTCAATAGTCAGAAGGTAATTTTAAGCTTCAGCTGTGCTCCTTGGATGCTTGACTACGGAAAGTAATCTCACTGAACTGTTATTTATACTAGTGACATGCATTAGCAGTGTGAATATTGCAAAGGAACCCATCTTTGTTGTTTATAAACAATATTTATTATGCACCTTTCATCCCAAAGCATCCCAAGGCACTTCAGAAATAAAGCAAACTGCTATTGAACTGAAGACACAGCCAGGGCAATATGACAGCGTATCAGGAGACAACATGAAAAATTCTGTACATTCTACAACTGAAATGACAGATTGGAAAACAATTAAAGCCCATATTCACAGTCTAATCAGCATTAAAGAAAATAAGTACAGTACTATCAAAAATGTGTACCAATTTGGTACCCTCTCACAATGTTTAGAAGAAATCTTGTTTCTCCTGCTCCCATTTGGCCTCTTGCTCACAGAACTGCAAGCTATTTGTCAACTCTGGGGGAATTTTTGTGTTTTGACATGCAAAGAGATTTATGCTTGTATTTCCCATTAGCGTTAATGGGAATTCGCATGCAAAAATCCCTGTGTAGCAAGAGGAAAATATACCCCCAAGAAGGCTATACATTCTATTTTTTCCTTGGGCACTAACTTTAGTCTGTTTGCAAAATATAGTTTAAAGATGACAAAAGTCTTTAACTAGATTAAGCACATTTAAAGCCTGTAAATATTAAAATATAGAAACAGATGCATAAAAAAGAGATGTCATTTTGGACAACCAGGAACAATACAGAGTGCAGCAGCAGGAGGCCTAGGGAAATGTTACCTCTTGATAATACACACTCTGCCTCATAGGAATCTAAACAAATTAGAAGTCATGGGATTGAGCATTGCTTCTCAAAAATTTGAAAGGAAAGATGCAATTAATGTCAGTAAGTAACAAATTAATTATACAAAGACTAATGCTCAATTATTTTATTGTGTCTAATTTGCTTCCATCACACTTGTGTCACCGAGAATGTTCTGAAGCTTCGTTGCTGTTGAATTTCTTTTTAGCCCTGGCTCCTTCGACATATTTGTTGTTTATTCAAAAAAAAAAAGAAAAAAAAAAGAACTAAAAGAGGGTATGTCTACACTACAAAGTTAATTCGAACTAACAGACATTAGTTCGAATTAACTTTCATAGGCGCTACACTAGTGCTCCGCTAGTTCGAACTTAATTCGAACTTGCGGAGCGCTTAGTTCGAACTAGGTAAACCTTATTGTACGAGGACTAAGCCTAGTTCGAACTTACTAGTTCGAATTAAGGGGTGTGTAGCCCCTTAATTCGAACTAGTGGGAGGCTAGCCCTCCCCAGGTTTCCCTGGTGGCCACTCTGGCCAACACCAGGGAAACTCCTCTGCCCCCCTCCCGGCCCCGGAGCCCTTAAAGGGGCACGGGCTGGCTACAGTGCCCATGCCAGGTGCAAGCCTGCCAGCACCCAGCCAGCAGACCCTGCACCTGGCACACCATGAGCCAGCCCCCCGATGCCTCCCAGCCCTCCGCCTCTTCCCAGGACCAGGCTGGCGGCTCACGGGAGCCTGGTCAGGACCGCAAGAGGCGGGCACCCGCCTGGTCTAGTGCAGACATCGTGGACCTCGTCCACGAACTCCGCACTAGGCACAGGAAAGTGGCCGTCTAGGGCAGAATAGCTGCCAGCCTGACCACCCAAGAGCAGGTGTGCATGAAAATCAAGGTGGTCCACTGAGACCCCCGACCCTGAGCCCTGAGCTTACAATGGCCGTACTGGGTCAGACCAAAGGTCCATCTAGTCCAGTAGCCTGTCTGCTGACAGCAGTCAACCCTAGGTACCCTGGAGGGGATGGACCAAAGACAGTGACCAAGCCATTTGTCTCGTGCCATCCATCTCCAGCCTACCACAAACTTTGGGCAGGGACACTATTTCTACCCCCTGGCTAATAGCACTCCATGGACCAAACCTCCATGACTTGATCTAACTTCTCTTTAAACTCTGTTCTAGTTCTAGCCTTCACAGCCTCCTGCAGAAAGGAGTTCCACAGGTTGACTCTTTGCTTTGTGAAGAACTTTCTGTTACTAGTTTGAAACCTGCTACCCATTCCTTTCCTTTGGTGTCCTCTAGTCCTTCTATTATGGGAACTAATGGAGAACTTTTCTTTATGCACCCTCTGCACACCACTCTTGCTTTTATAGACCTCTATCATATCCCCCCTCCGTCTCCTCTTCTCTAAGCTGAAAAGTCCCTTTAGCCTCTCTTCATATGGGACCTGTTCCAAACCCCTGATCATTTTAGTTGCCCTCCCCTCTCCCAGCCTCTCTCTTCCCCTCTCCCACCTCTTTTTCCCAGTCTCCCCCAGTTTTGTTCAATAAAGAGAGATTCTATTTTTGAACACACATTTTCTTTATTTTGTACATCAGGAAGGGGGGCTAGGGAAGAGTAAGTGGAAGGAGGTGAGGGAGGAATGGGGTATGTGCCCCCGATGGGGAGTACTGGGCTGGCTCTGTGGGCTTCTCGGGGTGGAAGCTCTCCTGCAGCCCCCCAATTGCCCCCTCCCCCTGGATGGCAGCCTGTGGCAAGTGCAGCCGGTCTGATGGCCAAGTGCCGTGATGTTCCGCATGTGGGCACTCAGGGCACTCCAAGCCAGGACTGCTTTGCAAGCGGGGAACCCTGAGAACTGTCTGTCCGGGGTAGGGGTTGGGTCCCTTTAAGCACAGCCCTCGGCTAGCCTGAGACAGCAGCTCCACGCTCTAAGTCCTCCTCTGATGCCCTGCCGGCACTGCTTCTGGCCATCCTTAACCTCTGTTCAGGGTCCACTCTGTGTGGACATGCTAGTTCGAATTAGCAAAACGCTAATTCGAACTAGTTTTTAAGTCTAGCTGCGCTAATTCGAATTAGCTTAGTTCGAATTAACTAATTCGAACTAAGTTAGTTCGAATTAGCGCTGTAGTGTAGACATACCCAGAGGTATTATCCTACTTTGTGTGTTCCTCATGTGATTTCCTCTTCATAAGGTCTGTCTTTAAAGGTGCTAAGCACCCTCAAATTCCATTTCTTTCAAAGGTACCTGCAGCTCCCATTGACTAAAGTTGCTTGGTTCATATAAAATGATTAAGGTTATCCCTACAGCATTTAGGAATTTCTGCATATTTAGAGAATTTAGCATCAGTCAGTAATGCTTGCAAAATTATAGATAAAATGTACTGGGCCAGGCACAACTTTGAGGTGCCCATTGTTTGTCACAAGTGATTATGATTTATTCCTCCATTTAAAAAAAATTGTCCTGAGATAGTAGATGAGTAACATTTTGCAAGGCTGCTTTACAGCTATTACACCCTAAATTATTGCCTTTTCCTACTGTTCATTTCTTGTTCTCAAATAATTTTCCTCTTTTTTAACCCCTCCTTCTCCGTTTGTCTTCTTTTCCCTCATTGGGAGTTGTTTCTGTCATTCATTGTTTATATTATTTGCTGCCTCACTTGACTGACTAGTTGTAATTTTATTATTTATTATTATTTATTTAAATTAAGATGAATAATTATTTGCGAA
Source organism: Pelodiscus sinensis (assembly GCF_049634645.1). NCBI lineage: Eukaryota > Metazoa > Chordata > Testudines > Trionychidae > Pelodiscus > Pelodiscus sinensis. The sequence continues at coordinate 16,516,208 of NC_134726.1, forward strand.
CCAGCTCATTTTATATTTAACTGAACAATTTAACTGAACCTCTAACCAGGATATTATTGTCAATATTACATCAAGTAATGCTATCATGTTTTTATTTATCTCAGTCCACTCAGTTGTTTGCGTTTTACTGAAAGTTACTTCAGATTTTTTTATATAAAAAATATAATTGGCTCTTGGAATGTGACATGTGCTTATTTCTTTTGGAATAAGTAGTCTTCTGTAACAATAAAACTGTAAAGGAGAGGGGGGAGGTTTGAAGGTTTCTTTCCTGGACTTTGTATTTAGAACAACTCCCTGTCTGGCTAAAAATAAAAATTGCTTGCAAATTAAAAATAGTAGAGCAGATCCTCATCTGACATAATTGGCCGAACTTAGTTGAAATCAATGAAGCTAGACTGATTTACACCAATTGAGGATCTGGCATTATTTAAAAATATATGAATTTTTGTATGTGGTGTTTTGTCAGACTCTCATTGTCACTACATTCTGCAGCTTCAGTCAATATACTCTGACATTCAGATAATCAGTTCTTCTGTACCTGAGAATGACTTGGCAAGCATTTTCGAAGGCACCTCCTTATCATAGTGACTATGGGAAGGAGTTTTCACATCCTACAGGTGATGTAAGGTTTAGATGTTAAACTGACATAGCTCATCTAGTTGCTCCCCTTTCCTTTTGCTGCATTCAAATTCAATTGCCTATGAAAATGCCAAGACATCTGATCATTCAAATTAAGATGAATAATCTGCACATTGACCTACCATTTGCACACCAGGAGTTAGGTTGAACTAACTACGGTGCTTGTCGTATGATTTTTTTTTTTTACAGCCATAAGTATCATAGTTAGGTGCATCTAATGTTTAACTGTACACCAGGCCTTGTTAGCACATCTTCCTCCTTTTACAGGATATAGATTTTTGAGTTGGGAATATCCTGTTAACAGAAAAGTGAAATTTCATTTTAAGATACAGTCTCTTATGTTTGCATATCTCATTTTGAACCTCTTCTAAATACAGTATTACTTACTGTGCATAAAATGCTGGTGTGACAAAAATACTGTCATATTCTTGTTTTTGTAGATTATGCTGGTGGAATGTAAAACATGCCAGTTGCTTTGATTAACAACATGTATCTGTTATCTAACTTCAGTATTTGTGGTGTTCATTGTTTCCTATAACAAAGATCACAAAAGACGATTGATTGGGAATAAGGAAGGGGCAGCCGAGAATAAACTACTATGTGAAAGTACCGTTCCTTTTGAAAAGACAGGGTGAGGTGGGGAAGATGTTTGCACATAACCATTATGTCTGACACTACAAGAACCCACTCTGTTATCCAACTGTTTAGCACTATGTTATATTGTCACTTAAATATAAAATTGGCTTGTGGATGTTTAGGTTTTACAAGGACAGACTGTGTATAAAGATAGCTTGTAGTGATTCACTTAGTTACTAATAATATATTATCCATAGGATGAGAACGAGGTGCTTTTTCCAGCTGATCTTTGATTATTTTTTGTTATGGCATTCAAAGTAAAATTATAGGAATAGTTGTACTGCAGCTGACCAATAGCCATTCTTGTCCAGTGCTCCTGTCAATAACAGCCTGTGTACATGATCCAGACTCCCATGCTTTGTGAAAAGAAACTTCTAATGCATCTGACCTATTGTGAAATACTGTATCATTGCAATAATTTTCATTCTAGCTTTTGATCATTCTGTATCTTGAAAGGTCTCATGTGCCGACATGCCATGGTGATGGAAGCATAAAAGATATCATTGGTGCATTTAATTAAACATGTCAGTAATGAAAGCCTCAACGTCTAAGTGGTACAACTGAGATTGTGAAATGTACATATAGCAGTGGGAGGGATGACTAGGTAGTCAATACTTAAGGTCCTAAATCCACAGGTTTCCTGGCGTCAAAGGTTTATATCCTAGGTAATATTGAACTAGCTCTTCATCCTTTCTTAGTTCGAGTTAATTGTTACACCGCATGTAGCCGCGGGCAGTAAGTTCAGACTAAGGGGATTTAAAAATGGTGCTCAGAAGGGAAAATTCAAATAAATCCCGGGATATTTAAATCCCGGGCTTCATTTGCAACTTCAAAAGCCTACATTAACCTCCCTAGTTAGAGCTAGGGGGCTAGTGTAGACATACCTTAAGGTGTCACGGGACTACTCATTGGCTGTGTCTAGACTGCATCCCTTTTCCGTAAAAGGGATGCAATTTAGACACATTGCAATTGCAAATGAAGCGGGGATTTAAATATCCCCCGCTTCATTTGCGTAAACATGGCTGCCGCTTTTTCCCGGCTCGGAGCTTTGCCGGAAAAAAGCGCCAGTCTAGACGGGGATCTTTCGGAAAATAAAGCCTTTTCCTAAAGATCCCTTATTCATTATTTTAAGAGGAATAAGGGATATTTTGGAAAATGCTTTATTTTCCAAAAGATCCCCGTCTAGACTGGCGTTTTTTTCCAGCAGAGCTCCGAGCCGGAAAAAAGCGGCAGCCACGTTTATGCAAATGAAGGGGGGGGATTTAAATCCCCGCTTCATTTGCAATTGCGATGTGTCTAATTTGCATCCCTTTTACAGAAAAGGGATGCAGTCTAGACACAGCCTAGGTGTATTCAGACTTTAAATATATTTTCCAGTGGATATATATAACTTAATGTCAGATATTCATGACCATTATCATTCTGGCTTTCATTTAAGACATCAGATAACATACTATACAAACAAATACAATCACAGGCACATGCTAGGTGTAATGAGTTTGTCAGACTTCATAGGAATTGCTGTCATAAAACAGTGAACACTTTGCCAGTTAGCATTTAGAGGGTTTTACGGTCAGCAGAAGATAAATAGTATTCAGTATAACTTACAAGATGTGGGTTCTTTCTCCTGTGTTTATTCCAAATTGCCTCTATCCCCCACTGTCTTGTATCAGGCTGGATTGATAGTTCACCCTGTGCCTCAGAGAAGTTTGCATTTAATTCAGATTCTTCTCCATATATAGTTATCAAAGTGCTTTGTAATCCAGAATGCAAGTTGCAAGGTACATGTAAAATACGATTATCCAGAAAAATATATTTAAAAATCATCTACCATTAGGTCCCATAATAGCTCTGCAGTAGAAATAGCTATATTCTAAGGAGAAAGCCCAGAAAATGTTTTCATGGTATTTTCTATTGTCCTGCTTTTGAAATGGATCTTTATTGCCACTGCTGCTGTAGACTAGCTCCTTTCCCTTGCTCCTTGTTACCACCAGAAGATATTTTACCAAGAAGCTGAAACAGTAGCAAGGAATTAGAAAAATTGATCTAAAAAGTAATCTTAAAAGTAAAGTGATTTAATTAAAAAAGGCAATAGAGGCTTTAGGCTCTAAGATTTTCATTTCACGCCAGATGTGGTGTGCCACATCTGCACTTTAATTAAACTAAATATTTCCAGGAAAATAAATGAAAAAGGGAGCAGTTAGAAGCTCCCAATGGCCTCTGATCTTAAATAGAGCCATTTCAACTTAATGCTGAAAGAGAAAGTGGCCACCAAAAACAACTCAAAGGACTCATAGAGAAAGAGTCTTTGAGGGACATTTTCAGAGACACAAGTGAAAGTTAGGTGCCCAGCTCTTGCTGACTGGGAATTCACTCCTGTGTACAGAATAAGCATAAGACACATATTCCGCTTGAGTTGAACACCTAACTGATCCCTGTGCATTTGAACATCTTCCTTCTTTAATTTTCTGTTAATCTCCATAATATTAACATAATATTGCACAATTGTGTGGGGCCATTATGGGATGATTGGATTTTCTGCATCAGATACTGGTGATGGTAGGATATGAAAATTGTTGATCCAGTGTCAGCTCCGATAAATACTTTGATTCCATAAAACTAAAACTGAACATTATATATTAAAATCAGAGTTATCAAAGTATTGACACTAGAAAAGGAAAGAGAGTTGTTGACAGATTCAGCAGCCTCTGACTCCCTCCTCTGCCACACCATCCAGAATGATCCTGCCATGTGCACTGAAATAGTGACAGCAGTCAAAGGAGTTGCTATTAGTTCTAAGGTATGCTGCAAATTCACAAGTCAGATCAAGCCTTTAGGGAGTCTTCCTCCATGGATTATTGAAACAATAAATTGAAATACTTCATCATATTTCCTCTTCACAGTGGTGCCTCATTTACAGCTATTGGATTCTATCTTGGATCTTGCATATTGAGAAGCAAATATACTGTATCAGTAGAATACACTTCATATGAAAAACAAATGCACTGAGATTTCCCATTCAGCATAACTGCTTCTAAAACCTCAGTGCTGTACCTCAGCTGTTTGTTTCTAATAGTTATCGCCACTGAGTAATTTTCTAGGGTGGAATTCACTCTGTGCACACTGGAAGTATAAAGCCCATGTATCATTTGGGTGCCAATTACACCTTACATAATATAAGTGATGTACATAATATAAATAGTATTTTACAACTATAATAAGACAAGTATCTCAGCTCAAGGTACTTAAAACTGAGTCTAGCTGTTTGCAAAGTTTTGTTTCCATGCTGTTTTTATAGATGAAAAGTTTAAGGGTGGGGATTGTCCTTACTTAGCGCCCACTGACCTCAAGAGAGCTTTACCATTAATGTAGATGGGAGCATATGGAGTCAGCCTTATCCATGTATAGAATACAGAGTTGCATAAGGCACCTAAAAATCTGGAGCAACCCTGGGTCTTCATGTCGTCCTACCTCCTCTTCCTATCCCTGTTCTGTAGTTCTGCTTCCTTGGGAGAGGATCTAGTTAACTTACAAGTGAAAAAGCCTGCCAGAGCTATTAGCAAAACACTGAATCTCAGAAAGAGCCATTCAAATGGTAATGAAGCTATTTAACAGGCATTTGTCAACCTCAGGTATATGCTGTCAGTTTCTCAGGCTTTTCTACTCTACAAAGTTTTGTCCTCAAAATCTACCTTTTGGTGACAAAATAGTGAGAGTGTTTATGCTTCGATAGGCCTTTTGCTTGGAAAAACACCCAGTTTTGGTGACAAAAAGTCCACCCCTATGTGTGACTCTTTTCTTTTTCCTTCCCTTTATTGTCAACAAAAAGCCAGTATAAACTCTGCTGTTTGTTTTGTCAACAGAACTGATCTTCCCCCTCCTCCCATATCTCACAATGCCTGCCCTGATGGTTGTGTACAGTGTTTTGATCTCTGCTGACCTGCAGGCATGAGCCCCTCATCTTTCAAAACTTTGGGAAGTAACTGACAGCTGACTGTGCTCCTCCCTTTGGGGAACAAAGAGCAAATCATTGGCATGCTCCTGTTGTGCCCTATACTAGGAACACAGCGGCAGGCAGATTAGTGCTGCAGGGGAGAGGCATAGATGCTGTGCTGCTTTGGCATTCCTCTGCAGAGAGCTACTCATGATGCTGCTCACAGCAGCTGAGGATGCTGTGGTAGAACACAGAGGGAATCCCAAGAAGCCCAGGGATCAGCTCTGCCTTCCCCAAATACTGCACTGACCTCCCACAATGTATACCGACAGCGCACTGCTCACGTGGTTGATCATGGTGCCCCAGTGTGGACATGATCTGACAACAGAGAGCACAGGTGAACAACCTCTTGCAATTTTTGTTTTGTCAACTTTTGGATGGCAACATAAATATTGTTGCCAAAATTTGATAATGTAGACATAGCCTAACATAGTCAATTCAGGGTAAATCTACATTAGCATTTTACAGCACTAACTTTCCGGCTCAGGGGTGTGAAAGCACACACACACAGCCCAAGTGCCGCAAGTTGCAGAGCTGTAAAGCATTAGTGTGAGCCAGGTTACACCCCTTGTGGAGGTGGTTTACATTGAGCTCCGAGGGAGCTCTCTCCAAACACTCATGCAGTGACCATACTTTCTGTTTAAAGCACTGCAACAGCTGCATTTTAAACTTTTAAGTACAGACAAAGCTGTAGTCCACAAGACTTACTTTAAAATTTGTTTAAAAATACTTCATTAGTGCGTTGCTGAAGATTACAAAATCACATCTCTAAAAAATCATCTTCCCCCTCATTCTACCATTGGGCATAGAGGCAGCAATTTACTAGTACTGTGTAGGGCCCCATAAATCCTAAAGACGGCCCTAGAAGCAAAATTGCAGTGCAGAGCACTTTGAAAATCCCCTCCCAAAAGTCTGACTCCCCAACATCTACATTTTTATCTCAAAATGTTTAACCCTAAAGTCAAAGATCATCCCTGTAAAGCCTTTAAATCCCTGGCTATTCATAGGACATAAATGAGATTATGATGTGTGCAGATGTGTATGGCAGAAGCTTGGGGATAAATATGTTGGGTTGCCCCACTGATGTTAATGACAAAAGTCCCATTGTCTTCAGATTGTCCACATTGACTTCAGCATGATGAGATTTAATGTTTGTGAACATGCTCTAACTCCAGTTAAATGCAATAGATATATTCCCATGGATTTAATTATAACTGATCGGCCCGATGAGGGAGAAACCTATAAACATATTCCTATATATATATTGTAAAGAATCCGCTCAATCAGTGACCAGCCACAACTGCATTTTAAAGAGGAGGCTAACATTAAAATATTGAATAACAGGGACTTTTTTTAGAAAATATCTTGGAAGTAACAAAATGTATTAGGGTTCTGAAAGAGTTTGTTCTTCAAGCTTCACTTTCTACTTCCTGTCATTTCAAATCTGAGTAAGGGAGGTAGCAGGATACATCTTAGTATCATGCAATAAAAAGTTGTCATAACTTATTCACGCAGGATTTTCTTCATTGTGTCATTTTGTTATCTAAAGTATTTGTTCTAAAATTCTTTAGACAAGTGAGGTTAGAAGAAACATGACTGGACATAACTGCATAGTTAAGTGATATCTAGTTTGTCTTATAAAAGCCAAAGCAGCTAGGTGAAGCCAAGAATACTGCAGCATTAAGAATTTTCAACTGTTTGCAGTAAAATGATGCTGTTAGCTCAGAATATGCTACTATTCAATGAGAATTTAGAAAAAAATTACTGGCAAATAGAGCTAAATTCTAAAGTCAGTTACACTGATGAATCTGGATTGAAGTCAATGGAATCAGCCTACCTTTACATTGCTGAACCCAGATCTTTTGCATTCAAGCCCAAAGCTTCAATGTCTGCTCCACCCTACATGTTTGTAGTGTCTGAAAGAATGTATAAAAATCCTGGCCTTTTGTTGCAGCTGACAAATATATGTTCTCACTATTGTGGCAAATTTAATTAACCAGAATAGAACAATTAGAGAAAGGAAGCACAGTGCCTATATTAGATTAACAGTTGAATTTTCTGAAGAAGATGAGCTATGTATGGAAAAGAAAAGAAAAGGAATTTATTTCTGTTAGTACTTTCAGAAGAAAATGAGTAGAGGTGTCAATAGACCTGTTGATCTTTAATGAAAAAAATAGTAACTGAAATTGTTGTTCAAAAATAGGACTAAGGAAAAAGTTTGCATAAATAATTAAATTTCATTGCATTTCCCCTAACCATCAGAGATAAATTGTTATGGAGAACGTTGGTTGTTTGACATGTGAAGTGATAAGTATTTGAAATTGTGGGTGAGATTCTGGAAGGGTGAATGGACTCCCTGTAGAAAACCTGGCCCTAGAAAAGATAGACTTTCTGTCCTTCCATTCTGATTGCTTTTCAGAGTGAAGCTCTCATGTTTTCAGAGAGACAGAGTCCATTTAGCAGCATATCAATGTGCTCACACAAATTGTGCAAAAAGGAAAAAACCTGAATGTTCATAAGACTATCATTGGCCAAATTATGGATGCAAACTGATCCTATTTTTGTATTATTTTTGCATTCATTTTGAATGCATTTCTATGCTGAGTTGTGCATGTGGCCCATGTTGGTTATACACAGTCATATACCATACAGTTTTAATTGAAAAGGCTAAATAGAAATTTTAAAAAAAGAACAAAAAGGCCCAAATTGCACAACAAATAATTAGAACTTCTTTACATTTACTAGAATACCCTGTGGAAAATCCTGAGAAATTAAACAAGGTCTTTGCTATCAGTTTCACCTCAGATGATGGAAATAAACCTATACCAAGTTTATTCTTTATCGGTAATAAAGATCAGATATCACTCAGGGTATGTCTACACTACCCTGCTAGTTTGAACTAACGGGGGTAATGTAGTCATCTGAAATTGCAAATGAAGCCCGGGATTTGAATTTCCCGGGCTTTATTTGCATAAAGCCGGCCGGCGCCATTTTTAAATGCCGGCTAGTTCGAACCCCGTGCCACGCGGCTACATGCAGCACGGAGTAGCTAGTTCAGATTAGGCTTCTAATCTGAACTAGCTGTACTCCTCGTGGAATTAGCGGGGTAGTGTAGACATACCTTCAGGGTTAAAAGGATATAAAAAGAGGATTGAACAACTTGAAATATACAAGTGCAATCAACCATGAGAAGTGGCTGATACGGTATTTATCTGAGTGCTCTGATGGATCTAAACACAAGTAAGTGAGCTGCTCACAAATATATAATTTATCATTACAAACTGACGTGTGCAATTTGTATCCATCTTTTTAAAAGGTAATGCTGGGATGCTGTGAGATTTCAGATTAATTAGGTAGGAACATACATCATTTAAAGAAATCCTGAGCGGAACATGATGGAACAACTGTGATTGAACTGCAATATTCTCATTGAGTGCATTGGGGTTTAGCTTGGAATCAAGCTTCTCTAAAGGTAAAATAACTTTCAAACCTGTTACCTAACCTTTTTCAAAGAAATCTAACAAACCTGTGGAGGAAGTACACTTAGGCTGTGTTTAGACTGCAGGGTTTTTTCGAAAAAAGTAGCCTTTTTTCGAAAAAACTTCACATGCATCTAGACTACAGCCACGTTCTTTCGAAATTAAATCAAAAGAATGTGGCTTTTCTTTCGACGGCGGTACTCCTCATTTCACAAGGAATAACGCCTTTTTTCAAAAGCGCTCTTTCGAAAAAAGGCGCTATGTAATGCAAACTGTGCTTTTTCGAAAAAGAGCATCCAGACTGCCTGGGTGCTCTCTTTCGAAAAAGCAGTTTGCTTTTTCGAAAGTACTTTTTGTAGTCTAGATGCTCTTTTTCGAAAGAGGCTTTTTCGAAAGAGGCTTGCAGTCTAGACGTAGCCCTAGGGTGTGTCTAAGCTACATGGCTCCATCGATGGAGCCATGTAGATTAGGCTGATCAGCAGAGGGAAATGAAGCCGCGATTATTTAAATCGCGGCTTCATTTCCCTTTGCCGAACAAACAAATCTACATGGCTCCATCAACGGAGCCATGTAGTTTAGACACACCCTTAGATATTAGATATTAGACTCACTGGCACTTTCAAAAGATGAAGTTCTGTGGTAGGGAATATAAAATATTAACTAGGAGTGCATGGACAGTTCTCAAAATTCCACTTGACACTAGCTGAGGTTTTAGCCCACTGATTAGATGTGAACTGTGGCCAAAATCATAATTGATAAACCCAGTAAATGTAACCCACTGGTTGGTATAGGCTCCCCAATGAGTCAGCCAAGAAGACAGCTGTCATATAAGTGAATAACTGGGACTCCTGATTTTTACATGATCAGCTCAAAAATTCACATAGACAGTGTTTTTCATGTGTCCCCATATTTTGCAACTGTGCTATTGCTATATGCCTCACGGTAGATAGAAAATGCACATGCAACTCTTGCTTGCAATTCATCCCTTCAACATGATTGTCAGACTGCGGGTGACAACTGACAAACCAATTAAAAGTAACATCTGTGACTCAGTGAGTTTAAATAATTACCCCCCACCTCTGACATGTACCTGCATGCTGCAGGATAAGCCCTTTGCAAGCAATATCTCAGTGCACCAACTGAAAAAAAGCAACTTTTAAGTTATCTTGGTTGTTTTTCCATTCAGGTTCCTTCCATCATCATTTTATAAGTGTGTGTGTTTACTAGTGGCTGTTCAGGAAACCATCATAGAAGAATCATATAAAATGTGACTTTGAGTCATTTTCCAAATAAAGTGCTTAATAACAAGGTGATAAGTGCCCTGGTGATAGATGCTAAGCGATACATGACATATAATGAAACCAATGCTAATGGGATAAGTGGAGGAACAGCTGAGATTTACAAGGTCTAGAACACGGTGCAAAAGAAGAGCTCCAAGCACCAGCTTTCTGCTGCTAATCCAAGAGGCCTAGGCATCATTAGTCAATCTAACTCCATAAATACCGAAACAAAAATGTGGATCCTGCCCGTGTAACTCACCCACTATGCCAACTTAACTGTTCCTCCATGAGAGGCCTAGTGCTGAGGCCAATGGAGTTAGGGTTGATACAGTGTCATTGTAGACATTGTGTTACTTACATTGACTGTTGCTGCCTTTCAGAAATCACCCTAAACACAGTGACACAGTTAAATCTGTGCAAGAACTCCTGAAGAGAATGAGTTCTGCCAACACGTAGTGTGGACATGCAAAAATGATTGAATTACTGCAGTGGCTGTACATTACAAGATTTAGTCAACCTAAGTTATGTCAGTGCAGACCAGGGCTGGGCAAAATGTGGCCCGGAACCCGTATCCAGCCCACCTAACACTTTGATCTGGCACACTTACTATTTATATCCTGCTGCCCATGCCAGCAAATTTCCAGGAAGCAGCTCAAGCTGCAGGAGCCTATTTAAATGGCTCATGATCATGGCACTACACAAGCAGGGGCCAGAGAAGCGAGCCCTTTAAATAGCCACAGCAACCCTGGGCAGCTGCCAGGCCACGTGGTAGTGGTGAGGCTGGGAACTACAAGACCTTTGCTTTGTTTTTAATCCAAAGCCTCTGGCCCCAGACTATACTGGCTAGTCCCCAGACCTGCCCCTTCCACTACAGGCTACACCCCTTCTGGGGGCGGGGAGGTAGAGCTGGCCCATGACCATGTACCAAAATTCATTAAGTGGCCCCTCTGTGAAAATTATTTCCCCCTCCTGGTGCAGACTTATGCTTAGTCTTTGTTTCTTCTCAATATTTCTTTTACAGCCCTCTTATATGTCTTCACTGTTCATTTGCCCTCTTACCTATTCTCATTTTTTGGTCTTCATCTCCCCCATTTCTTTATTGCCTTTATAATAAGGTCTACTTCTACCCCTGTTTCTCTTGCCCCACCTGTGCCCTCTTACTTTCCTTCTCCTGCTGTGTCTCCTGATTTCAGGTCAACTGAAGGTGCTCCAGCACCTTCTAGTTCCAGCCAAATTCCAACCACTTGAGCCCTGCTATTTTCCTTCTACTGTACATAGATTAATCTCTTGCCACACCATGAAGGGATTCTAGGTGCTGAAGTCCCACTGAGAAGAAGTCACTGTGCCCAGGTCCCCCTCAGTCAAGAACTAATAGTGTTGCTTTCTCCACCCTGCTTACCATTAAGATCAATAAGATCTCATGCCCGGTGAGAGTGCTTTCAAATGAATCATATGTTTTTAAGCAGCCCACTGTTTTAAACGCCAGAAAAATAGCAACCCCTGTCCATTGTGAACAGGTTTCACTGTGTTTGTTTTCCAGGGGCATTCATATTCTAAATAAATAGCAGCACTGTCAGCCTGCAAAGGAGCTCTGAGACACAATCTTTACTGTTAGCATATTGAGAAATAATATGAAGTTCCATATAAACTATGACACATGTCATATGAATGAGCCAGCTCTCATTTGACTCAGAGACTTAAAGCATCAGTGCCAGCAAATTAAGGGAATGAGGATTGGATAAATGGACGGTAAGATGAATAGAAAGCTGACGGGAAAGTCAGGACCAGCAGGTAGCGATCAACGGCTCAATGTCGGATGGTGGTTGGTTTCTAGCCCCAAGTTTCGGTTCTGGAACCGGTTTTGTTCAACATCTTTATTAATGACCTGGATGAGGGGATGGACTGCACCCTCAGCAAGTTTGCGGATGACACTAAGCTAGGGGGAGAGGTAGATACGCTGGAGGGCAGAGATAGAGTCCAGAGTGACTTAAACAAATTGGAGAATTGGGCCACAAGAAATCTGATGAGGTTCAACAAGGACAAGTGTAGAGTCCTGCACTTGGGATGGAAGAATCCCAAGCATTGTTACAGGCTGGGGACCAACTGGCTAAGTAGCAGTTCTGTAGAAAAGGACCTGGGGTTACAGTGGATGAGAAGCTGGATATGAGTCAACAGTGTGCCCTTGTAGCCAAGAAGGCTAATGGCATATTAGGTTACATTAAGAGGAGCATTGCAGTTTGATCTAGAGATGTGTTTATTCCTCTTTGCTCGGCTCTGGTGAGGCCATATCTGGAGTATTGTGTCCAGTTCTGAGCCCCCAATTACAGGAAGGATATGGATGCATTGGAGAGGGTCCAGCAGAGGGCAACCAAAATGATTAGGGGTCTGGAGCATATGACCTACGAGGAAAGGCTGAGGGAGTAGGGTTTGTTTAGTCTGCAGAAGAGAAGAGTGAGGAGGGATTTGATAGCAGCCTTCAACTTCCTGAAGGGAGGTTCCAAAGAGGATGGAAAAAGGCTGTTCTCAGTAGTGACGAATGGCAGAACAAGGAACAATGGTCTCAGGTTGTGGTGGGAGAGGTCCAGGTTGGATATTAGGAAAAACTATTTCACTAGGAAGGTGGTAAAGCACTGGAATGGGTTACCTAGGGAAGTAGTGGAGTCTCCATCCCTAGAGGTGTTTAAGTCTCGGCTTGACAAAGCCCTGGCTGGGTTGATTTAATTGGGATTGGTCCTGCCTTGGGCAGGGAGCTGGACTTGATGGCCTTCTAAGGTCTCTTCCAGCTCTATGGTTCTATGATTCTATGATTCTATAAATGCACCAGGGGCTTAAAAAAAATCTCCAAATACAGTAGGGTGCAGCCAAACCATTATCCACCCCATAGTATTTGTGTTTTAAGGGTGGATGAGTGGCACCCCACCTTCTCCTCCTTGTTCCATAGCTGTTAAACTCTAACCAGGGTCCTTCATCACATGAGCTTAAGAGTTGTAATGAATTTAATGCAAGGGATTCCTAGTTATCAAACATCTGCAAAATACAACCTCCAGAATGATTTTGTATTGTGGTAGCATATGGAATCCACAGTCGTGAACCCATTGTGCTAGACAATTTACAAATGTAATAACAGAAGGTATGTCTACACAGCAAAGTTATTTCGAAATAACAGCCCTTATTTCAAAATAACTTTCCTAACGTCTACACAGCCAAACCGCTATTTTGAAATAAATTTGAAATAGAGAAGCGCTTATTTTGAACTTGGTAAACCTCATTCTAAGAGGAATAACACCAAATTTGAAATAGCTATTTCGAAATAAGTGCTGTGTAGACACTTATTTCTAAATAGGGGGCCTCCAGCCTTCCCAGGGTGTTCTGGTGGCCACTGTAGCCTCAATCACGAACACTCCTCCCCTTCCCACTCTCCCCGGAGCCCTTAAAGGGGTAGAGTATGTCTACACTAGCCCCCTAATTCGAACTAGGGAGGCTAATGTAGGCATTTGAACTTGCAAATGAAGCCCAGGATTTAAATATCCCGGGCTTCATTTGCATGTTCCCGGGTGGGCACCATTTTTAAATCCCCTTAGTCCAAACTGACTGCCCACGGCTGCACACGGCAGTCACACGTTAACTCAAACTAAGTCCATAGTTCGAGTTAACTGTTCTACCTCGTGGAATGGACTTAGTTTGAGTTAATGTTTGCGGGCAGTCAACTCGGACTAAGGGGATTTAAAAATGGCGCCTGGACGGGAAGATGCAAATAAAGCCCGGGATATTTAAATCCTGGGCTTCATTTGCAACTTTGAATGCCTATGTTAGCCTCTCTAGTTTGAACTAGGGTGCTGGTATAGACATACCCATAGACTCTGGCCACAGTGCCTGTGCCAGCTCCAAGCCTGCCAGCCCAGAGCCAGTAGTCATTGCCCCTGATCCAGTGGCCCCAAAACATGAGCCGGCAAGCCATTGGCAGCCAGCCCTCCACCGCTCCCCAGGAGCAGTCTTCCAGCTTCCAGGAGCCTGCCAGAGCCCAGAGAAGGTGGGCGCCTTCCTTGTCCAGGGTAGAGATCATGGACCTTATTCAGGTTTTGGGGGGATACCCCCAACATCCATGATCTCCGCACTAGACAGAGGAACGCGGCCGTCTATGGCAGGATAGCTGCCAGCCTGGCTACCAAAGACCACATGCGAACCCAGTAGTAGGTTCACATGAAAATCAAGTTGGTCCAGCAAGACCCCCACCCCTGAGCCCTGAGCTTCCCCTCCCGCTTCTTCCCCTTGCTTCCCCCTTCCAGCTCCCTCCTCCCAAGTATCCCCCTCCCCTCTACCACCCACTCTCTTTCCCTCTCCCGCCTCCATGCTCCAGTCTCACCAGAGTTTCATTCCCCACTCCCCAGTTTTGTTAAATAAAGAGAGTTTGTGTTCATGAAAATATGTGTATTTTATTTGACATCCGGAAGGGGGGTTAGGGAGGGGTAGGTGGAAGGACGTGAGGGAGGAATGAGGCTCAAACAGGGATGGCCTGTGCATACAGGCAGACTCGGCAGTCGCCTAGGGCACCATGTTAAATGGGGTGCCCAATAATGACACATTGCCATTGAGGGCTTTGGATGCAGGGGCACTGATCACGCATTCTGCCTAGGGCTCCAGTTGCCGGCAGCTCATCTCAGAGGCAGAGGCGCTGATCGTGCATTCCACCTAGGGCTCCAGTTGTCTGCAGCTCATCTCGGGCCACCCCTGGGCTCAAGCCCCCAGTGGAGCAGACCAGAGAGGCTCTTAGTGCTCCTCAGGGTGGAATCTCTCCCGCAGGGCCTCCTGGATACTGACAGCCCTCCGATGGACCTCCCGGATGGCAGTTTGCAGACAGCGCAGCCAGGCTCGCAGTAACGCGTCAAAGAGAAGCACCAGAGTGCCCAGGGGAAGCTCTGGCACCATGTTGCAGAGTGCTGTGGTGTCCTGAGTGAGGGCAACAGCAACACGCAGATACAAAATGCTTTGCTGTCCCTCATCAAGGTAGACAAGCAAGCAGGGAAACCTGAGAACTGGCTGTCCAGGAGGGTCCCTGTAAGCACAGACCTCAGATAGCCTCTGGCAGCAGACCCACACAATAAGTTCTGACCTGATGTCCTACCAGAACTGGTTCCAGCCAGCCTTAAATGCAATTTACAATCCACTCAGTGTGGACGCGCTATTTCAAAATAGCAAAATGCTATTTCGAAATGCATTTTGTGTGTAGACGCATTATTTTGAAATAACTTATTTCGAAATAAGATATTTTGAAATAACACTGTAGCGTAGACATACCCAGAAAAGCAGTCCCTATTCCACCAAACTTTTAAATTTACTTTTTATTGCACATAGTCGTTTCTTACTCTTGGGATATCTCAGCTTGGTGTAATGCCCCTGTCTACTCCATGATGAATTCTAGTTGGAAATTGTACATTTAACTTTACAGACTGTGAATGAGGCACTTCCTAACATCTGACCTAGCTTCTCCTAAAGTTTGCAAATCTCTCCTCACAAAATGAGATGGTCAGTAATAAATCAGTTTTCTCAGGGATGAGATGGCAAGCTTTAGCATCCCTATTTAAAAAGCTGCGTCAGTTTCTTGAAATTTAATAATGTCTGTGCTGAATATTCTTTTTATAGCTGTAATATCATTTACTTGGTGCCTCATAAATAATAATTTGCACATGAAGACCTCTATTTTGAAGGTGCACTTAAGATTATCTGGATGAATGAATATATCAGAATTTTGTGTATCACAGTGGGAGATTTTTAGGTTGCTGTCTAGAGGTGGAGCTGATCAACAGGAACCACTTAACTTTGGATGTAAGTACTGAATACTCACTGTTACAGAAGGGAAGATGCTATGTAATAATTTTCTGAATATTATTGGACCAGGCATTTAAGGGAAGTTATTCTGTATTTAGGTTAGAAAACTTGCCTGGGTGGATGTATTGATCTAACTTATACTGGGGATGAACAAACAATGAAGCAACAAAATGGCTTCCCAAAGAACTCTACTCACAGAGGTAGGCTCAGAAGTTAAAATAGGAAAAGAGCAAGTTAAAAATTATTTAGAAGAGTTAGATATCTTCAAGTCACAGGGCCTGATGAAATGCATCCTAGAATACTCAAGAAGCTGACTGAGGAGATATCTGAGCCATTAGCCATCATCTTTGAAAAGTCATGGAAGACAGGAGAGACTCCAGAAGACTGGAAAAGTGCAAATACAATATCTTCTATAAAAACGGAAATAAAGACAATCTAGGAAGCTACAGACCAGCCAGTTTAACCTCTGTACCAGGAAAGATAAAGGAGCAAATAATTAAGGAATTCATCTGCAAGCATCTGGACGGTACTAAGATGATAAGTAACAGCCAGCATGGATTTGTCAAGTACAAATAATGTTAAACCAACCTGATAGGGAGTCGAGACCCACTTTGAACAGGGAATTACTTTGCGCCTTCCCTTGCCCCCAGGTCTCAAGTGGCAGGGCAGTGTGTGGGTCAGATCAAATGGCTTAGCGGGCCATATTCAGTCCAAGGCCATATCTTTCCAACTTCTAATCTAGATCGTGCTTAGTCCTGCCATGAGGGCAGGGGACTGAATTTGAGTTCCTTTCAGTACTAGTATTCTATGATACTATGATATCATATATACAGTAGCCCAATGTCTGTGACTCTGTAATGCTGTAGCGTTACAGAGTCACCTCTAGGGGGTGCTGTTGCCTCGTGCAGTTTGGGATCTGCGGTCCCCCGAATGAGAGGCAAGAGGGGGAGGAGAAGAGAAAGAGAGATGGAGAGAGAGGCAGGAAGTAGAGGAGAGCTGGGGGGGGGGGAAGAGGAGCAGGAGGAGGAGGAGGAGGAGGAGGAGAGAGAGAGAGAGACAGACATGGAGGAGAGTCCCGAAAAATCCCATTGTATGATGGGTTATTGGCTAGTCTATCTATATCTATAATCTATATCTATATCTATATCTATATATATATCTAATTTAGACACATGATTATATCTATATAGATATATAGATATAATCATGGTGTCTAAAGATATAGATATATGGATATAATCATGGTGTTTAAATTAGTTGAACCCATCAATAAAGTGATCTTGGAGTCATTGTGGCTAGTTGTTTGAAAATAACTGCTCCATGCCTAGTGACAATAAAAAGAAACACCCTAACAGAATATTGGGACTCTTAGGAAAGATGCAGATAATAAGACAGAAAATATCATACTGCTTCTATATATATCCATGGTTCACCCACATATTGAATACTGTGTGCAGATTTGATATCACCATCACAAAACAATTACATTGCCTTATAAGTCAACCTGTAGAACTCTTTGCCAGAGGATGTTGTGAAGGCCAAGACTATAACAAGGTTCAAAAAAGAGTTAGATAAATTCAAGCTATTAGCCAGTGCGGATCCAAACCACATTCTGCATGTCCCTCATCTCTGTTTGTCAGAAGCTGAGAATGAGTGATGTGATGAAACGCTCAGTGATTGCGTGTTGTATTCATTCCCTCTGGTGCTCCCGGCCTTTGCCACTGTCAGAAGACAGGATAGTGGGCTAGAGCGACCAAAGGATCAATCTAGTATAGCCATTCTGAAGTTCTTACATGGAACTCAGATGTATTTGCCCTGCTGTAACCCACTAGAACTCGCTCCCCTCCCAGAGCTGAAATAGAACCCAGGAGTTCTGAAGGAGCCTCTCTTTTGCTCTCTGCAGAGTTAGTAACAGAGTAAGAATATAGATTAAAATTTTTGAACCTAACGGTGTCCCTTAAGTGACTTACCATAAGGTGTCAGAACATGTTATCAGAAGTCAGTGGTTCTAATATTTCTTCTAATATTTTGTCCACTGGAATCAAGATTAAAGTTGCTCCCCCCGACCAAAATCTGAACTGGCACCCCTGATTCCCACCTCTACTGTGCATACTCATTGTGGCCATTACCAAGGAGGTGCCCCATGTTATTGTGCTCTGTGGATTCATAGACTTTTAAGGCCAGAAAGGAGTATGTACCATGATCCTTTAGTGTGACCTGCACAGCATAGACCCGAGAATTTCTGGCAGTTCTGGCAGACTTTGTGCTTCCTTGATTTTTTTAAGGTAATTGGTCATATTCTGCTTTTAATAATCTGCCACTTTAGTTGTGGTGTCACCACAAAATTAGTTAAATGTGTCCATCTAGTAGGGTCTGGTCCCAGAGGCGGGGAAGAGAGTAATAATGGAGCCCACTTCACAGGTCTTTTAACATACACTTCATTTAGCTATACTAGGAAGTTAATACACCCCTTATTTCGTAATAACAAGATGAGCGTTTACACTAGCAAGCCTGCTATTTTGAAATAACGGGCTGGTTATTTTGAAATAATAACTCCAGCTTTTCATGACGCTTATTTTGAAATTATTTTGAATAGCATACGTGTGGATGCTCATCTGCTGCTAATTCAAAAAAAAAAACTGGCCTTCAGCGGCCTCTCACAGCTGCCTTTGTGGCTGCTCTGGCCACACCTGACAACTCCAGTGCTCCCCTTCTCCTGCAGAGCTTAAAGCTTTAGGGAGACGGGAAAGGGCTTGTTGCACGAAGAGAGCTTTGCCAGCCCCTTGCCACACAGCACCCATTACAGGAGCCATGACTGACCCCAGCATTCCCTCTGAGCCCTCCACAGCTGCCAGCACTCCCCCAGCACTCATGGGTGCCACTGGCCAGGGGCGAAAGAGGGCACTGGCCTGGTCTCATGCAGAGATCCTGGACCTCATCAAGGTCTGGGGATAGGGGATCAACCTCCAGGATCTTCACACTAGGGGGAAGAATGCAGATGTCTACAGCCAGATGGCCACCAGCCTGGCAGAAAAAGGACACATGCGAACCCTCGACCAGGTCTGCATGAAAATAAAAGAGCTCCAGAAGGCCTACAATAAGGCCAGGGAGAAAAGTGGATGCTCTGGGGCAGCTCCTCACACCTGACACTATTACAAGCAGCAGGATGCCATCCTGGGAAGGGGGCTGGTCCCCTCCCTCCCCCGTCGCCATCGAGTCCAGCCAGGACACACGCAGTGTCAGCCTCCACAGGGGCAGGGTTATGGAGGATGAAGAGGATGAGGAAGAGGAGTAGGAGGAGCAGGCCAGCCAGGACACCATGCCTGCCATCCAGGAGCTTCTCCCATCCTGGAGCCAGTCCCCCCTTCCCAGGCCTCCAACAATTCCAGTGAAGGCACTTCAGGTGAGTTCCATAACTTTCCATATACACATGCAGGGGCAGGTGGTGGGCTCCAAGGGGCTGCACACTCATCACTTGGCCTTCTCAGCCTGGGGATTGCACAACAGCCTATGCACATGGGTGCACATGGAGCACCAGTCTGAAGCACTCAGCTCCATGATGCTCTCACACAGAAACCCCTCGCTCCTTCTCACAAGGTTCCTGGAGAAGCCTGCGTTACTCTGGCCTCTGTGGTGGGACAGCATCACAAGAGAAGCCAACACTAAGGAGGCTGGAGTCATAGAAACACACAGCAGTGCCCACACACAGCATAGGGTCATTTCTGCACTTGGACAGCATCTGTTCCCAGTCAAGTGCAGTGATGCAGAGGAGACTGATCCCCTGCATGGCAACCTCCCAGTGGGAGGAAGAGGTGGGGACTCCAGTAGCACTATGTCTGGCAAGCAGCCTCTACTGATCACACACACCTCCCACAACACCCCCGCCCCTCCAGTGGACAGGGATAGAAGTTCTCTCTGCAGGAAGCCACCAGTGCCGGACCCAGAATGTGCAGGACGAAGAAGGAAGCCAAGGCTTCCCATCCCCCTCTCCCACCTACAGGCTCCTGGCCTGGCTGGCACCTTCCCATGCCTGAATCTCCATGGACAATGGGCTTAGCAAGGCTCCCTTGACATGTCTGTGCCCCTGCAGGAAAGTGCCCATTGTCTGGGCAACTTAAGGCCTTGCTCAAAGCACATTGCTATTGTCTGAACTGAGACCTTCAGTGTCATCGCAGGAATTAGGGCTGGGATTCATGTACAGTGTCTCCTGGGATGACTGCCCTTGTCACTTTTCTTCGCAGCTGGGACAGCTGTGAATGTGTTGCGTCCACCACCTCCTGCATCATCCGCCTGACTCTGCGAGATCTGCCACAGAAAGTGAACTCGTGAAGACCTGCTGTGGGATCAGATGGCCTGCCTCCAGTCCCACATCTGGAGGTTCAATGAGGAGCTTTGGGATCACACCACCAACTGGGAGGAGTGCTGGGCTGACTGGGAGCAGCGGGAGGCCACGTGGGAATAGCTAGCACCCCAGCATGAGGCCATGTACTCCTCCATAGCTATGGTGGAGCACATGGACGTGTGCATAGAGTGGATCACCAGCCACCTCCCCGCCCTCACCTCTTCATCTCCCCTCCTTCAGCCACATGCAGAGCTCAAGGAACGTGCCCTTCCACATGCAGAAGTCTGGAGCCACTGCTGGTCTTCCCATCACTGCAGGAAGATGCAGTCCCACCATTTAGAACTGGTCTCTCTCTGCCAGAAGCAGTGTTCCACAGCATCCAGGGCATTGAGGATCATTTGCTGCAGCAGGGGCACCAGGGCCTGGGTGAAGGGGTTCTTTCAGTTCAGTCTGGTTGTTGTCGTGCCAAAGCAACATTTAAGCAGATTGAATGAACTGTACCATGAGTGCAGCACGAGGCCCATGAGCCTGGCACTGCTTTACAGCAGCTCCAGGCTGGAAGTGCTATGGCATTCGCAAAGGCTACTGGAGCACGCGTTGTGAGTTTGGTGGTGCGAGGGGGTAGGCAGTGGAGGAGTGGTGTGTGACATACGGCTGTAGAGAGGACCCCCTGTAAGCACAAGTCTCAACTAGCCTCAGCAAGCAGCCACAGGAAGGGTCCACCCTCCTGGTGCCCTCCCCAGAATGCTTCCGGGGGGTTTAAATCTGATGGAGATGCCAATCAGCGTGGATGCAGTATTTTGAAATAATTCTGAGCTATTTTGATGCTGCCTTGTAGTGTGGACGCACTATTTCAAAATTATTATTTGGGGATTTATTATTTCAAAATAAGTTATTTCAAAATAATTTCCTAGTGTAGACATGCCCTAATTTAGATTCCACTTTGCTATTTCCTGTATATAAGTTCAAACTGCAGAAGGCATAAGATAGTTTCTAACATTACATATTTTTCTATAAGGGTATTTCTAGGCTTGGCAGAACATGACACTTTCGGTGGATAATGTTTTAAGCATTTTTTTTCAATATAAATCTATTAAAATGTTTACAGTTGTGCAAATTATTGGGTTTAAGCTTTTTTATTATTGATTTTAAATTTTCACTATTGTGGGAAATTGAGGGGAATTGGAAATATTTAATGACAGTTGGTGAAATTCAAAAAGTTAAAGCTTTATAATCATGAAAACACAAATTGTTAAATTCACAAAGTAGATATTTTTACATCAAACTGTAAAAAGTTCTCAAACAGCATTTTTTTCTTCTTCTATCAGAAAACTTAAGTTATCATTTATGGAAATATTTTTGTTGGTTTGCGTGTATATGGTGAGATCAACATTTACTGACACTTTTACCAATAAAAATTGAACTCTTTCAAACCCAGATATTTGGAATAGAAGATAAAATTAGTTAATACCTGTTCTGTGCCTCTCTCCACACAACCAATTCCATTCTAGACACCTTGAATTCTTTTCAGTTGATTTCTCAGTCACTAATCTCTGATTCCTTTTCGCCATATGAAAAATAATCAGCAAAACAACAGTGGTATGCATACCAGCTGATTTCATGCAAATCGTCCTTTCTTATTCTTAGGCCCCAGGCACAAGGTTATTAAGCATTCTTATGTTTGCTTAGCATATGTGGTGTGGGTACATTGTCAATGCCCACATTCCTCCTCTTCATTATTCTCATCCTCTGTTCTCATCTTATTTCAAATGTCAGAATCTGTCACTTTTCTGCCAATTTCATGATGGCAAGCATCCTGAACTCTGCTGTACTGATTTCAGCAAAGGGAGAGGACATGGCTTCTTGAGGCTTATCTTGAATGATGTCATTTTGGCATTTGCTTCTCACATTTTCACGCCACCTCGAGGTATGATTCTGGCTGATAGATTATTTTGGGCAAAAACAATACACAATTTAATGTTGTCAACTTCTAGCCCCAAATCATGTCACTTCCAGTGAGGCGTTGTTAAATTTCAGTTTGAACTTGACATTTCATGTGAAACCCCAGACTACAAACTAAAATAATGTTTTCTTTAAAAAACTGCTTTATTTTACTGTTGTGCTCTGTAGATAGAGAAGCTAACTTGTACTGTTCAGTTTAGTTCTTAAGGTGGGAAGAAAATTTCACAATTTCTACTTTCCAACGGTACTATTATAGCTTTATTTGGCCACCTAAACTTATTGCTGATCTTTAGTGTAAACCTTGAGTAGTGGTCAATTGCGGAAGAACTTTGTATGTGCTATTTTAGGAGTGCTGAGGCCTGCATTCTTTCCCCCCTTTTCCTTTTTCCTATATGTGATGAGCCAGAAGCAAGTCTTCAGGAACATACACCATTTAAGATAAGCATTGTTGCCAGTATAGCAAGAACAAGTATGAGATAAGGGTAATGGGCAAGAACGCATAAACAATTCTGTTTACCCTAACGTACTGATCACGTAAACAGGGCCAAAGAACAAGAAGATCCAGATCAGAACCAGATCGATAACTAACAGCTAAGCCCTACATCAGCACTAATGAGTAATCCCTGGAAATTTCCAAACTGCAAAACAAGGCAGAGAAAACTGTATTTAAGGCTGCCTCAGAACCTAGCAAAATTCACACAGGAATCAGTGGAAGCTTTGGTCAACTAAAGACCCCCCAGAACTGGCTAAGTTACACACCAAACTGCTTCTCTACAAACAAGACATGGTGGACATTCACCCGAGGAATGTGAGTTTTGGCTTGATAACAGAAGGATCACTGACTTTGTGAATGTTGCTGTCATGAAAAGCTTGAATTTTATGACTGGTGTTTTATCATACATAAATATTTGTATCATGGTATTACCTAGAGACTTCAGTCTCACAGTATACTGCTATATTAGGGTATGTCTACACTACAAACTTAGTTCGAACTAACGGACGTTAGTTCGAACTAACTTTGATAGGCGCTACACTAGCGCTCCGTTAGTTCGAACTTAATTCGAACTAGCCGAGCGCTTAGTTCGAACTAGGTAAACCTCATTTTATGAGGACTAAGCCTAGTTCGAACTTCCTAGTTCGAATTAAGGGGTGTGCAGCCCCTTAATTCGAACTAGTGGGAGGCTAGTCCTCCCCAGCTTTCCGTGGTGGCCACTCTGGGCACCACCAGGGAAACTCGAATGCCCCCCTCCCGGCCCCGGACCCCTTAAAGGGGCACGGGCTGGCTACGATGCCCGTGCCAGGTGCAAGCCTGCCAGCACCCAGCTAGCAGACCCTGCATCTGGCACGGCTTGAGCCAGCCACCCGATGCCCCCAAGCCCTCGCCCTCTTCCCGGAACCAGGCTGGCGGCTCCCGGGAGCTTGCCCGGGACCACAAGAGGCGGGCACCCGCCTGGTCTAGTGCGGACATCGTGGACCTCGTCCACGACCTCCGCACTAGGCACAGGAAAGTGGCCGTCTAGGGCAGGAGAGCTGCCAGCCTGGCCACCCAGGAGCAGGTGTGCATGAAAATCATGGTGGTCCACTGAGACCCCCGACCCTGAGCCCTGAGCTTACAATGGCCGTCCTGGGTCAGACCAAAGGTCCATCTAGCCCAGTAGCCTGTCTGCCGACAGCGGCCAACCCTAGGGACCCTGGAGGGGATGGACCGAAGACAGTGACCAAGCCATTTGTCTCATGCCATCCCTCTCCAGCCTTCCACAAACTTTGGGCAAGAATACCACTCCTACCCCATGGCTAATACCACTCCATGGACCCAGCCTCCATCACTTTATCTCACTTCTCTTTAAACTCTGTTCTAGTTCTAGCCTTCACAGCCTCCTGCAGCAAGGAGTTCCACATGTTGACTCTTTGCTTTGTGAAGAAGAACTTTCTGTTACTAGTTTGAAGCCTGCTACCCATTCCTTTCTTTCGGTGTCCTCTAGTCCTTCTATTATGGGAACTAATGAAGAACTTTTCTGTATGCACCCTCTCCACCCAACTCCTGCTTTTAGCGACCTCTATCCTATCCCCCCTCAGTCTCCTCTTTTCTAAACTGAAAAGTCCCAGTCTCTTTAGCCTTTCTTCATATGGGACCTGTTCCAAACCTCTGATCATTTTAGTTGCCCTCCCCTCTCCCACCCTCTCTCTTCCCCTCTCCCACCTCCTTTTCCCAGTCTCCCCCAGTTTTGTTCAATAAAGACAGAGTCAATGTTGGAAGAAACGTTATCTTTATTTTGTACATCAGGAAGGGGGGCTAGGGAAGGGTAAGTGGAAGGAGGTGAGCGAGGAATGGAGTACGAGCCCCCGATGGGGAGGACTGGGCTGACTCTGTGGGATTCTGGGGGTGGAAGCTCTCCTGCAACCCCCCAATTGCCCCCTCTCCTCAGATGGCAGCCTGCGGCAAGTGCAGCTGGTCTGATGGCCAAGTGCTGTGATGTGCCGAGTGTGGGCACTCATGGCACTCCAAGCCAGGACTGCTTTGCAAGTGGGGCACCCCTGAGAACTGTCTTTCTGGGGTGGGGGTCGGGTCCCTTTAAGCACAGCCCTTGGCTAGCCTGAGGCAGCAGCTCCACGCTCTAAGTCCTCATCTGATGCCCTGCCGGCACTGCTTCCGGCCATCCTTAACCCTGCTTCAGGGTCCACTTAATGTGGACATGCTAGTTCGAATTAGCAAAACGCTAATTCGAACTAGTTTTTTAGTCTGGATCCGTTAGTTCGAATTAGCTTAGTTCGAATTAACTAATTCGAACTAAGTTAGTTCGAATTAGCGCTGTAGTGTAGACATACCCTTAGAGATTCCACAAAAGCCTATTGCCAGGTAAGTCCCCATTCCAAAGAGCTCAGTCAGTGTAGGTATGTGAAAACAACAGGGCTGTGTCTACATTGGCACCCTTTTCCGTAAAAGGGATGCTAATGAGTCACTTCGGAATTGCAAATGCTGCGGGGGATTTAAATATCCCCCACGGCATTTGCATGAACATGGCTGCCGCTTTTTTCTGGCTCGGGGTTTTGCCGGAGAAAAGCGCCGGTCTAGATGGGCTCTTGCGGAAAATAAAACCCTTTTCCACAAGATCCCTTATTCCTACTTTCAAGTAGGATTAAGGGATCTTCCGGAAAAGGGTTTATTTCCCGCAAGAGCCCGTCTAGACTGGCGCTTTTCTCCGGCAAAACCCCGAGCCAGAAAAAAGTGGCAGCCATGTTCATGCAAATGCCGCGGGGGATTTAAATTTCCCCCGCGGCATTTGCAATTCCGACTGGTCTCATTAGCATCCCTTTTCCGGAAAGGGGTGCCAATGTAGACACAGCCCAGGTGAACAAAGCAAACAAATGTGGAGAGGAGAGGTGGAAGGGCTTGTAAGAACAAAATAAACACAATATGAATACAGTGGCTACAGTTCACCACTAACACAAGAATTGCCAGGTGACTGTCTTGTAAGTGACCTGGCAGACTGGCCAAGTGGAAGGAGGAATCTGAAGGCAGATTTATTTCAATCAGAGCTTTCACACATGTGGGTAAGCACTAGAGAAAGCATGAATGTGATTGTGGAAAAATCTGACTACTAGATGGTGACCGGTGAACACCATTACACTAATGCAGTGTCAAACACTGAAAAAGTTGCTTGTTCCTCAGATTAGGACAAATCAAACATTTAGTAGATAAATTCTAAGTGGCTCAACATCCAGGAAAATCTGTGCCTTTGAGCATCAGAATTGACCTTATCTGTTCATTTTCCAGCAGCATCTTTAGATTTGACTCTAAGGAAGAACCAAATCAAATACTTGATGCTAATTACCCCATAACGTTGAGAGTGTACAGACAGATCTTTCCCGTTTAAGCCCATCTCTAGCTACTAAGACCCTGAAGGTCCTTCTTAACTGATGGTATGTCTACACTACCTTCCTAGTTGGAACTAGGAGGGTAATGTAGGCATACCGCACTTGCAAATGAAGCCCGGGATTTGAATTTCCCGGGCTTCATTTGCATAAACTGGGCGCCGCCATTTTTAAATCCCTGCTCGTTCGAACCCCGTGCAGCGCGGCTACACGCGGCACGAACTAGGCAGTTCGGACTAGGCTTCCTAGTCCGAACTACCGTTACTCCTCGTGGAATGAGGAGTAATGGTAGTTCGGACTAGGAAGCCTAGTCCGAACTACCTAGTTCGTGCCGCGTGCAGCCGCGCTGCACGGGGTTCGAACGAGCAGGGATTTAAAAATGGCGGCGCCCAGTTTATGCAAATGAAGCCCGGGAAATTCAAATCCCGGGCTCATTTGCAAGTGCGGTATGCCTACATTACCCCGCTAGTTCGAACTAGCGGGGTAGTGTAGACATACCCTGAGCTTCTATGTGCTTGAATCTGTTTACAGAATGACAATGACAATTGTCAATTAAGATATCCAGGGATCTGTGCCCTGTACCTTACGTAGCCATTTGCACTGAGGCAAAGTAAGAACTCCATTCTGACTTGATAATATTTTAAATCCACTTTACATTAGTATAAGTGATGACACAAAGTGCTGGGGAACAGTGAATTGGGAGCATCAATATAACCATACAGAATACCTCTGCTGCAGAGAAAATGTATTGTACCAGATTCTGTTGCCCTTACTCACAGTGAATACTATCTTGTTCCTCCGGTAGACCCATGGCATGGGAAGAGTAAGGCACTGCTCCATGAGGGTAGCAGAATTTGGTCCTGTTATTTTTAGAGCACTGAAACGTATTTTGCTCATCCAACTAATTGCATGGCCTTAGTAAATATGCTGCTGCTCAGATCTGCAGACACTCAGCTTTGAACTGACATACAACTTCCTGGTATCCAAAGGCAGGTTTCACATCACAGCTCAGCTTTGGAGCGTGGTTATGGACACTGCCTGCTGACATCCCTCTTTCATGCAAATTATGACTTTTCCTGTGAGTAAGTGATAAGCTTTTTCCAATGGCCAAGGAACCTAAGGAAAAAAAGAGCCTCTGTATCTGCATGAAGGAGTGGCCTCTTTTGTACACGTCTTAGAATGACCTTAATTTCCATGCAATGAAATCTCCATCTTTTAATGATTTCACTGCAGAAGATGACAGAAAAATGAGGAGGGGGAGAGGAGGAATTGACACATTTATTGTTTCCAGACTATCTCATTTGAAAATACATAACATGAATTTCAAAATTCAGTAGAATTGATTCACTCGCTGAATTAAATTAGCTTTTATTATAGTGTAGTTTCTGAGAAATTGCTATTATTCTATCACACAAATGTTCAGATTTCCATTTAGAAAATGATCATCAATGAATGTGGTTTAAATCAGGGGCTGCATATAACAACACTTCTTTTGTCATTTTTCTAACGGCAGCCATCCTCTTGTGACACTTGAAGGACCCCTCCAGTGTGTTTTGTAACTAATGAACAGCCCCTCTATAACAGGTGGGGGGAGTGATCGGAAGCCTGAGGAATATTCATTGTTTGATTTGTTTCCTATGCTGCATATCTTATGTTAGGAGTTTGGAAAGAGAAATGTTACCTGTTAGCAAAACGCAGAACACAGCTGGTGTAATTATAAAGTATTGGCTAAATACAGATCACCGCTCATCTCAAACTCATAGGTGCTGACTTATTCAGAGGCTGGGGAGCACTCAACCCCTGTTCTGCCTCAAGCCCTGCCCCTTCCACTCTTGTACTGTCCTTGTCCTTCCTTTTCCTGCTCCCCTCCCCGGCCTCTTCCCTTCACCTCCCACCTCCTGCATGCCACAAAAATAGCTGAATGATGTAGGTGGGAGGAGCCAATCAGTTGGAGGTGCTGGCATGAAAGGAGAGGTGGGCTGCCAGTGGGTGCTGAGAATCCACTATTTGATTTTTCCCTGGGTGCAGTGGACTTGGTATATACACTAAAATAGTTTTCAGACCTACTGAAATGCAGTCACCTCTGCCGTGAACCAGAGTAACTGGAAACAGGCATGTAACCCAATCATTAATGATACGTTTCCAAATCTGAGTCTCATTTATCCTAGTAAATGCAGAGTAACTCCTGAGACTTCAAACCACATTGATTTTAACAGTTACTGCTGTGTAACTGAAATTAAGATCAAGCTCAGTTATGAATAAAAAGAATTAGAGGACAAAATGTAATCATAGAAATATAGGTTTGGAAGCAGAGTCAACAGAACCTTCCTAAAGTGGGGGAGTCAAGGACCCCCACTCTCTGACACCCCACCCCTGCTCCTCCTCTTCCGCTGGCGTCCCTGCTCCTGGCAAAGCTAGAAGTCAGAATAAGGCCAGGGGGTGTGAAAGCAATTCCCTGCCTGTGTCCCCACCTCTCAGACCAGGGCAGGCGGAGAATCTGCACCATGACTCCTCACAACTGCCCATGTGGCTCTTACCCCAACCCAGCTCCAACTATACAGGTCAGGTTTTCTAAACCATCTATTGCTTTTGTGACTGTCCTCTCTACTCTCTCCAGTTTGCCCACATAGTTCCTAAAATGTATCACCCAGAACTGGATGAGGCCCCAGATGAGGCCACTCCCATGCAGACTAGATCAGTATGATTAACTCCCAAGTCTTACATACAATAAGCCTGTTGATACACCCAAAAATAATAACAGCCTGGTTTGCAAATATCTCACCTTGAATAATATGCAGTTTATGATCCACTGTAACCCCCCGATCCTTCTGAGCAGTATTACCACCTAGCCCAGCATTTCTCAGACTGTGGGCTGGGACACCAAAGTGCTTCCTGATTCCTTTTTAATGGGGTTACCAGGGTATGTGTTAACTTGCTGGAGTCTGGGTCTTGCTTCAGCCCTGGGTCATGGGGCTCAAGTTGCAGGCCTCCTGCATG
The DNA here is from genome assembly GCF_049634645.1 of Pelodiscus sinensis. Taxonomy (NCBI): domain Eukaryota; kingdom Metazoa; phylum Chordata; order Testudines; family Trionychidae; genus Pelodiscus; species Pelodiscus sinensis. The sequence goes on from NC_134726.1 coordinate 16,545,236, forward strand.
GGGCTGAACCTCTTTGGGTCAGATGGACTCTGACTTTGGTCCTCTCCTGGGGTTGTGTAGTACTTTTTGTTGTCAGAAGGGGGATGCAGTGCAATGAAGTTTGAGAACCTCTGATCTAGCCTGTTATTCCTGATTTGTAGTTGCGTGTTTAATGTTTCTTTCCTAAACATAGTACTTTGAACTTATGTTGATTGAATTTCATCTTGTTGACTTCAGAACAGTTCTCCAATTTGTTGAGGTCATTTTGAATTCTAATCCTGCCCTTCAGCTGCTTGCAACCCCTTTATGCTTGACGTCTTGCACAGATTTTTATAAGCATGATCTGCACTCTATTTTCCAGGTCAATAATGAAAATGTTGACTAGTACCAGACCCAGGAGAGAGTTTTGTGAAACCACAGTGGATGTGCCCTCCCAGTCTGACTGTGAATCTTTGAAAACTACTTGGAGTGTGGTCTTTTAACCAATTCTGCACCCACCTTATAATAGAGCTATGAGAAGTAAGATGTATTTTTGCAAAATTGTCATGGATTCTCTAAAAGGATTCTATAAAAGGATCTGCAAAAGCAGCGAGGAGTCCTGTGGCACCTTATAGACTCACTGAAGTGTTGGAGCATACTTTCGTGGGCAAAGCTTTCGTGGGCAAAGACCCACTTCGTCAGATGCATATATAAAAGGATCTGTATGAGGAACAATTCATTTCTTTTAAAGTCTCATTAATAGCAAAGGTCAATCCAGATCCCTTTGCAGGATAAGGAACATAGAATGGAAGCTATTCATTCCTCCACTACTAGAATCACTCCCTGAAGTACTTTGGGTTATTTCACTCTTTCTGAATGCCTGAGTACGACAATTTCTCAGTCTGCCAGTGCAAAGTAGACTTTAAGCCAACAGAACTTCCCCCATTTCCCCATTGTGAAACAAGCTGAGGGGCCTACAATATTCTCCAACTATACTGAGTGTAAAGAGTGTGGATGATAGAAAGTACAATTGTCTGGAGCAACCTTGCCCTCTAGTTATATTTTGAGGAGCCCTATGTCGATAACTGGGCAGGTAGAAAACTGGTCCCAAAATAGAAATTGCTCCTCAGTGTCCATGCTTCCCCACACTTTTAGCTTAAGTTTGCACAGCTGAGAATCTGGCCTCTGTTATTCCCAGATCTATGATTTGATGCGCTGGGCCCATTTTCAACGTCCTTCTCAAAGAGTTCCAAATAGATGTACCTTTTTCAGTATAAAATAACACTCCCAATGGGAATGGAAACCCAGCTATATTAACAGAAGCTCGAGGTGAGGGGATTGTATATATTGTCAAAAATGCCTGAAAATAAAAAAACAAACATAGAGGCAGAAAAGACATTTCTTCTGAGCCCTCTTCACCGTGTGTTCTGTAGCCAAACCTCAATTAAAACTGGCTTATTGGTTTTGCTCTCTATACTCAATGCCTGACTGTCACACATGCTACCTCTCCTAATCTTTTCTAAAGAATAAATCTTCTCATGCAAGGGCATTGTAAGTGTTTTCACAGAAATTGGTCCCCAGTGAATGCAAGGATGGTAGGTGGGTAATTCAGTAACCAATTTCTTGTAAAAGCTACAAATGAAATTGTTTGGGCACTGAACCGCAGTCCAGAAAAGAGGGATTGTTTATTAATTAAACTTGTTAGATAACTCACTCCCATTTGCTGATATTCTGAAGTACACACAGATGGGTGACCCTTGGAGTGGGGTGGCCACAAAAGGAATGGCTAATCTTCATTATGACTGGGAAGGCATATTTCCTGCACACACATTTATAATTGCAATTCTTATCTCTAACATTGCTTTAATTGTAACTACTTACAATGCTGCTGTTGCACAGTAACACCAGCATGCTGTCACGCTGTCTCTGTGATGGTTGAACGGCAGAATCTATCAGAAAGAAGCCACATACTACTCTATGGACAGGTGTGGCCGTGATAATCTTTTCACAGTTTTGAACTTGAAATTTTGTCCCTACTTCTAATCTCTCACAAGCTTGACACCCATGTGCAATTCTGTTGTCTGTATGTTAGTCACTTCTGCTTTATACTAGAGTAAATGAGAGCAGAATCCACCTGAATAATAGAAGATTAGGGTTAGAAGAGGCCTCAAGGGGTCATGTAGTACAAGCACCTGTCAAACCCCAACTATGTAATCACTTGGAGCCCTTCAAAATCTATTTTGTCCTGTGTAAGGGCTGCACTGCAGGATTAAATTCCAGGCCTTGATATTTGTTCAAAACCAGATCAACCTAAATGCTTCTTCCTAGTAAGAAGCTGCAAGTGTCAGTAAAGCTATTTCGGCTCAGGTTTTGTGTGTGTGGTTTTCTTCTCTCTTGCTTGCTCTCTCTCACTCTCACCCACACCACGATCTTGCTGCATTGCCACAGAAATATTAGCCTTCCCAAGAGTCTAGTTAACTGTAGTCCTCACACTACTGCAAGTCAAGTTTTAAACATAAAAATACGCTGAGATGAGTTGTAGAATCCTCCGGCAGACCAAAATATACCACGTATGAAAGCCCATCAAAGACGTTACTATTGTTGGCACAGTTTTTTAACATTCAATATAACATCAATGCATAAAACCAGTCATGATAACAGGTAACCAGGCAAGCATAATGACATTTCTTTGTTGTGTTCTTTCATGAAAAGCAATAGACCAAAATTATATTTGAATTCAGTGAGGTTGTCTATGCACATATCAGGCACCATAACCTCAATTCAAAGAAATGCAATTTCTGTCATAACTTTGAAAATATTATCATCTGTTGTGACAAATGGACTCATAAGTATGTAACACTGCCCTTTATTGGATGGATTTAGAATTGCCCAAGTATTACAGGCTCGATAATGCTAAGACCAAGTCTACACTAGACCTGGAAGGTCAGCTTAAAGTACGCTGGAATACGTAGCTGGAGTCTACTTACCTTAAGTTGAGCTTGGCGGTGTTCATACAGCAGGAGGTCAATGGGAGAAAATGCTCCTGTCAGTTTCCCTTACTCCTTGAGACTGCCTTCAGGGTGCAATTTATGGGTCTATGTTAGACCCACTAAATCGAATGCCAGGATGTCGATCTCCACCATAGTGAGTGAAAATATGCCCTAAGAATAGCCAACAGCGAGTCTCATTTAGCTCAGGTATTAAGGTTCTATCTTTTGGAGCATCAAGGCTTCAGTTCTTTCCCCACTGCCACCATACAGATCTGAAAGGCTGGGATATATAATATAGTAACAACCATTAATTAAGTCCTAGGTCGCCCTGGGTTTAAACATGCACTGTACAGTGTAAGCCATAACATGGCTAATCTACAAAGTTTTTGAAATTAGAACATGAAATTAGAACATGAGAGACAGCATGTACCCTCCCCAAACTTTGCCTTTGAGAACATTATGCAAATACTTCCATTCTTGTTGTTTGTTGTCTTACACTGTGTCAACAGCAGAAGTACTAACAGTGGGTGCTATACAATTATTAAAAGCAAATGAATCTCAAAAATAACCCAGAAAATTCCCACCATCCACAAAAATTAACCTAGTCACATCAAACCAAAGGGCAAGTTGCAAAATATATAAGAGTTTAGTTGACTGTTAGTTTGGTTTACCATTGTCGGGCTCTATGGGCCAAAAATTTCCCTGGGAACACAATCCTTTAATGGAAAATGTCTAGCTGTCTAATTCCCTTTCCTAATTCCTTTTAAGAGCCCCCTTGCTAAATCTACATATTCTACAATATATTACGAGCTACAGTTCAAATCAAATAAAGTATGAATGAACTTTCTTCTCAGATGACTACAAAGAAATTAGTTCATCTGCAGAAAAGGAATATTTGAAATTCTTCACTTCCATTATAAATGTAAAGCTTGCTAATGAACATTAATAGTTCAATGGCTCCATTAAATGTGGTTACCAAACCTGAGTATTTTAAACAGGGCACGGTTAAAAAATAACAAGATGTGCACAAGAAGAAAAATAATTCCCACATTTCTTATATTCATCCCTTAATTTTCCGACTGGAACAATGTCAAAAGTTTGTGAGTTAAATGTATTCTTAAGACAGAGATAACTCCATGTTTGTAGAAGTCTGATGGGCTAACATGATAAAACATTAATTGTAAGCTTGTACAATATAGATCTCCCTTTTCATATGGGGATTTATTTTTGTCGAACAGACAGCTTTTCTGTCTTTATTTACTGTTGTAAATTTTTAATTACTTCCTCTAAAGTCTGTCTTCCCCTGACCCATTCCTACCTGGAATATTTTAAACAGGTGTTGGAGCCTAATTGGCTCCATATTATTGTCACAGTATCCCTTTTTATTTCAGAGAGTTTTCTAATATGGGCAGGACATTTATTTAACAAGGTGAATTTATAAAAAAAAAAAAGTTGGAATTCGGCCTAAGATGGAAACCTCCGTAGGGACTCTTCAGGATTTTGTCCATGCACTAACTAAACTGATTTCTTTGCTCAAAATTCTTGCCTGAGGGAACTTTGCTAAAGTCTAGCCTCTCTTTACAGAAAATATATGGAGAAAAGGGAATAAGAAACATTATAAAGTATTGTGAAAATAACCTTAACATGTTATCTTAAAAGATTCAAAAACAAATAATGACTTAATGCTTCACTCATTGCAAGTTTGTTACACAGCAGCAAGGGAACCAGGGCTTGAGTGGGACTTAATGGTATTACCGCTTGAAATATTTGTATTCAATCTCAAACCTGCTCAGACTGAACATCAGGGATTTGAAGTTTGCAGTTTTTGTGACATCAGCCCATGTTTATGACACATCCAACCAACAAAAGCTCACATAAACACAGGGCTGGGAAACCAGCAAACATAATTTCCTCTGGATATTACAAGAAAAAGAAGAGCGCTCCCCATTCTTATAAGGAGCAGGCAGATCCCTTAGCTATGTCTACTAGGAAACCATTTTGAAATTAGTAAATTTGACTTAATAACTCCTGATTTAACAAATTTGAACTGGCATGTCCACACTATGGGGAAGCCTCGAAATTAGCCTGAGGCAGGATCCATTAAGGTGGACTCCTTACCTCAGACTTAGAGCCCCACCGAGCACTGGGGAGTAATTAGTTTGAATTACTCTGGGGAGTAATTATTTCAAAATAGCGGCACCGGAGTGTTCATACTCCAGTTATTTCAAAATAACTATTTCGGCATTAGTGTTACTCCTGATGAAAGCAGGAGTACAGATTTCAAATTCCATGGCTCGTTATTTCAAAATAATGGGCTTGGTAGTGTGGATGCTCTGCTTATAAATTTGAACTTGGGGAGAGGATTATTTTGAAATAAAGTCCTTGTGTAGACCAAGGCTTAGAGCAGGGGTGGCCAAACCATTACAGACAAAGAACAGTGGATACAGCGCAAAGAGCAGAGGGAAAGAAGTTGTTGAGCAAAAAAACCCACAAAAAATGCTGCCCTTTTAACAAATGTGCATGGCCCAAGCAGGCTTTTGTTGGCCAGAAAGTTGTTGAGCAAAAAAAAACCAAAACAAACCAACCAACCAACCAATCAAACAAAAAACGCTGCCCTTTTACAAGCCGCATGTGACCCAAGCAAATTTCTGTTGGCTGCAGCATCAGAACTCACTGCCACAAGCGGCGCCCAGACCAGACAAGGAAAAAAGGTTAGAGATGGGAATGCAGAACAGCCGTGGGTGTGGGAGTCGAGACATAGGTGCGGGAGCCGCAATTTTTCCTTTGAAGAGCTGCATGCAGCTCGCGAGCCACGGGTTGGCCTCCCCTGGCTTAGAGATTTGGGCTGATCATATCCAATGGAGAGGGTACACTTTCAGCCCCTGTGAACTGTACTGCAAGATTCATGCTGTCCTGCCCCTTAGTTCATCAAACTGATGGTAAAAATCCTGTATGCTGCTTATTGTTTAAAAAAGAGTATTAAGCCAGCCCTTTCTCCTTTGGGGTTCTGAAAGTGTATCTGCACATGTTGTAGTGAAGGATCGGGGACATGTCATATTTAAGCTTTTCAGTGTGATCAACTTGCTGTTTGTCTGTTGTTTAAAAAATCATGTGACTGAACTTCAGAAATGAGAAACTTTTCACATAGGGTATGTCTAGACTACATGCCTCTGCTGACAGAGGCATGTAAAATAGGCTACCCAACATAGTCAATGAAGCAGAGATTTAAATATCCCCAGCTTTATTAAAATAAAAATGGCCATCGCGCTGTGCTGGCTTAGCTGATTGTCGGCACAGCGTGGCAGTCAAGACGCGGATTGGTCGACAGGGGAAGCCTTTGTCAACCACTCCCTTATGCCTCTACACCGTTTTCAGAAGCTATGTGACCTTATCAATGGAGTCATGTATACCCCCTCTACAGCTGCCCGAGCATGCCTTCAGATCCTGGGACACATGGCAGCTACCATGTTAGTGGTCTCCCTCATGAGGTTACACATGTGTTGCCTATCGGCATGGCTCGCATCCATTTTCATTCCCAACTGAAACAACCTCATAAGACATCTCACACTTCCACCACTAGTTCTCCAAACTCATGAATGGTGGGCTACCACACACAACCTCCTTGAGAGCGTACCCTTTCATCGCCCAGCCCCATCAATGGTGATCACAACAGATGCATCACTACTAAGTTGGGGTGTCCATTGCAATATGCAGACAGTCCAGGGCAGAGGATCACAATCCGAGATATGATTTCACATCAACTTTCTGTTACATATTAAAACTGACTCAGATACCTAAATCTCATTTGCAAAAGTCACCTTGAAAAAGGAACTTCATCACTTAATCACTTCTAAAAAAAATCATCCTTTAGGTCTTAGATACTAAAACTGGTGCTCATGGGCAAATCCTTTCCGTTGGGCAAAGTATATAGACATATTAATTAAATCTATTTGAATATAATGGAATGGGCTTTTCTGAACAAATTAGAAACTTGAAAATTTAGTATTTGGAGGCACCACTCAGCATCTTACAATGCTACACCCATACTTTCCCTATACATAGAATAACTGGCTTCACTGCAGATATCCACTCTTGATGCTTCTAGACCAAAATTCTATTGTGGGGGCCAATTTCCTGTAGATGGATTTGGTTTTCAGGACATGTCTCACTATTTGTTTTCTCTTTGAACTTGTCTCCACTTACCGGGACATTGATGCTGTGCAGATCATCTTCTGAGTTTTGATTTAATGGGTCTAGTAACGACCAGTGTTCCATCTAAGCTGCATGGAGCTGACTGACTGGGTGGGGCTGATTAATCACCTGTGAAGCTGTGCTGCCACGCAGCTTATAGGGAACACTGGTAAGGACCCACTAAATCCACTGCTGATGCTGTCCCCATTGACTCCAATACTTCAGGGAGCAAGAAACTCTTCCATTGACCTCTTGTAGTGGGGATTCCACAGAAACTCGACTTAAGGTATATCGACTCCAGTTACATTATTCATGTAGCTGGAGTTGAGTATCTCAGGCTAACTTTCTCCCTTATTGTAGACCTGGCCTTTATGTCCGCCTAATCTCTCTGAGCAGAAGAGAGACATATGAGATTCAGTCAGTATTATGTGATTCTGTGCTCAGCAGACCCATGCCAATTTCTGAGTCAGTGATGTGCCTCCATCCATGTTTCAGTCTGATTTCTGGTGCTTTATACCAAAATCTCATAGATGTGGATACAATGAAGTAGATCTTAGTAACTGAACATTTTATCATATGTGGAAGACTGCCAAATTATGATTTGCAATCTCCTAGGCAGATCTTGACACACAAATAAGTTTCTTATTACAATATGCTCTGTATTGAATAATATAAATTTCCTGTTTGCTAGACTTTCAAAAGTTGTATTTCAAAGATAGGAATCTGTTTCCAAGATCACCTTGACCTGAAAGAAATGCAATATAATGAAATAATAAACATAAGCCAGGCACCCATCAATTCAATTAAACCATGGAATGATCTCATCTACTGGGAATACAACTCTTTTTAAGATGCTTACCACAGTAACCTCAACATGAAGGACTGAAATTTCTATTGCTGAGACTAGGCAAATTAAGCTGTTTTCCAGCTATGGATGGTGGAGGTGGGGAATTTATAAACCCAATATGGGACACTCATATATTTCACATCACTCTGATAGCTTCAGTTGAAAATGATACTGCTGTACATACTACAGTGTAAAACCCTGCTTCTGGAAAGCATCTCTGTTTCATTAAACATTTAAACATGTGCTTGGGTGGTTTCCAGAATATGAATGGACTTAACTGCTTTCCTATATCAGGTCCTAAGAAAGTTGACGATGGGTGCATGAAAGTATTAATGTTATGAGGTGTCCTGCTAGCATCATTGTAGGAAGGACAGAGGATGCTTTCAAAGGGACTTCACTTATTTTTTTAAAACTCCTTCTCATTATTTCTAAAACTTTAGGCTGTGTCTACACTGGCACCCTTTTCCGTAAAAGGGATGCTAATGAGACACTTCGGAATTGTAAATTCCGCAGGGGATTTAAATATCCCTCACGGCATTTGCATGAACATGGCTGCCGCTTTTTTCCAGCCCGGGGCTTTGCCTGAGAAAAGCGCCAGTCTAGACGGGATCTTGCGAAAAATAAACCCTTTTCCAGAAGATCCCTTATTCCTACTTTCAAGTATTCTTGAAAGTAGGAATACTTGAAAGTAGGAATAAGGGATCTTCTGGAAAAGGGTTTAAGTTCCGCAAGATCCCGTCTAGACTGGCGCTTTTCTCCGGCAAAGCCCCGAGCCGGAAAAAAGCGGCAGCCATGTTCATGCAAATGCCGCGGGGGATATTTAAATCCCCCGTGGAATTTGCAATGCCAAAGTGTCTCATTAGCATACCTTTTACGGAAAAGGGTGCCAGGGTAGACACAGCCTTAAAGTATAACCACTTCTGCTTAGCTTCCTATCTCAAGCCCTACTGTATTGAATTAACCTTTTATGTTAATTATTCTGGTCTTTTCACAGTTCAAAAACATGCCTTACATTTGATCAGCAAGAAAACAATTTTCTGAACTTTAAAACAGCTCGCTGATAACTTCTCGAGCTAAGGTAGTGAATCCATGCAGGATCCACAGGATGTCATAAATACAAGAGTTTATAATTTAAAATTGACTGGAGAATCATTTTCTTTATTGTTCCTGTATGTGATCTGTGATGCATACCCCTGAAACAATTTAAAACAAGTTTCCATTTTGCTCTGCAATATTGAGGGAAAGGTGATGTGTGGATGCTATTTCTACCTGCAGTTGGGAAAGTTCATCAAATGACTGTGAGAACGTCTAGACGGCAGAGTTTTTCCAGGATACCAGAGGACTCTGCTGCATCCAAGGAACATGTCTGCTCTTCCAAAAAAATTTTCAGAAGAGCAGATGCATTTTTTCGGCATCTCTGTAAACCTCGTTTACCAGAGTAGATGGCCGAATGTCGGAAAAAACCTCTTCCTAAAAAAAAAAAAGAAGCGGTTTGCAGTTTGCATAGCTTTTTCTGGAAGAACTGTAGTCTAGACACAGCTTCAGTTTAGTACATTCAGCATCATTATCTTATCTGTATTAACCCGATCTCAGACTGTGGGAATCAGAGACAGTTCCAAGAAGTTCTAATTTTCTTCAGCTATTAGAGCATGAAAGTTCTGGTTCTTTTTGACTGTGACAGCATAATGGGGACCGGTAACTCTTTGGCTACGCCTAGACTGGCAAGATTTAACACAAATACTCTAAACTCAAGCGTTTTTGCGTTAGAGTTTTTGAGTAAGAGAGCGTCTATACTGGCATGTGCCTTTGCGCAAAGATTTTAGCCATTGGGCTTTCTTGCGCAAGAAATTGATGTTACCTTCTACACTGGCCTCTTGCGCAAGAACACTTGCACAAGAGGACTTATCCCTTAGCGGGAGCATCAAAGTATTTCTGCAAGAAGCACTGATTTCATACAGTAGAACATCAGTGTTCTTACGCAAATACTCGCGGCCAGTGTAGACAGGCGGCAAGATTTTGCACAAAAGCCACCGCTTTTGCACTAAATCTTGCCAATGTAAACACAGCCTTTGTGTAGTCATGTTGCCTTTCTTCCCCTTGTTTTCTTGCTTATATTAACATGAAAACAACAGAAACAAAGGGGGGATTGTTTGTTGTTTTGGCTCTATTTTTTGTCCAAAAGGGAAAGGAAGCATTGCCACTCACCTTTTGTCTTTCAATGAACATTCTTGAATGGTTTATTTTGATTCAGTCTAACATTAACATAGTGCACTAGTTAGGCCTCAGCTGGAGTACTGTGTCCAGTTCTGGGCGCCACATTTCAAGAAAGATGTGGAGAAATTGGAAAGAGTACAGAGAAGAGCGACAAGAATGATTAAAGGTCTAGAGACCATGACCTATGAAGCCAGGCTTCATGAACTGGGCTTGTTTAGTTTGGAAAAAAGATTAAGGGGGGACATGATAGCGGTTTTCAAATATCTAAAAGGGTGTCACAAGGAGGAAGGAGAAAATTTGTTCCTCTTGGTTTCTGAGGATAGGACAAGGAGTAATGGGCTTAAAGTGCAGCAGGGGAGGTTTAGATTGGACATTAGGAAAAAATTCCTAACTGTCAGGATGGTCAAATATTGGAATAAATTGCCAAAGGAGGTGGTGGAATCTCCCTCTCTGGAGATATTTAAGAACAGGTTAGATAGACATCTGTCAGGGATGGTGTACACAGAGCTTGGTCCTGCCTTGAGGGCGGAGGGCTGGACTCGATGACCTCTCGAGGTCCCTTCCAGTCCTATGATTCTATGATTAACATAGTGGAAAGTCTCAGAATGGTAGCCATGCTAGTCTGTAACTTTAAAAACAAAAAGCATACCTTGGTGGTGCCTTAGGCTTAGGGTATGTCTACACTAGCCCCCTAGTTCGAACAAGGGAGGCTAATGTAGGCATTCGAAGTTGCAAATGAAGCCCAGAATTTAAATATCCCAGGCTTTATTGGCATCTTCCCATCCAAGTGCCATTTTTAAATCCCCCTAGTCTGAGTTAACGTTTGACCTTAGTTCAAGTTAACGTTTGACTGCCACCTGTAGCTGAGGGCAGTTAGTTCGCACTAGGGGAATTTAAAAATGGCACCCAGACGGGAAGATGCAAATAAAGCCCAGGATATTTAAATCCCCGGCTTCATTTGCAACTTCGAATGACTACATTAGCCTCCCTAGTTCGAACTAGGGGGCTAGTGTAGACATACCCTTACAGACTAACAAATACATCATGAACTTCCATGGATGAAGTGGGCTTTATCCACAAAAGCTCATGATATAATATATTTGTTATTCTCTATGTCTACGTTTACACAGCAGCGTTATTTCAGAATAACAAAGAGCGTGTCTACACTCCAAGCTATTATTTCAAAATAATGGTGAGCTGGAGGACTTCTTATTCTGACTTCTGCAACCCTAATTTGATGAGGAGTAAGGGAAGTCGAAGGAAGAGTGTTCTTCCTTCGACTTCCTGCTGTGTAGACAGCACTGCAGTTATTCAGGAGGTGGGCGGGATTTACTGCCGAGGTATTCTCACAGATCTCTGGCTCTGTTGATGATGATAACCAGAAGGCTGCTTGCATGTGTGCCCAGTGATGTGTGCCATGTCAACTTGTGCACTTAGTCTCCACAGCAGACCCCAAGAGAGGCCCCAAAGACCACAAACCAGATAAGGATTAAAGATGCCAGGCCAGGTTTATTGTTAAGCAAAATACTGTAAAAGTTGTCAGTATACTCTACTGATCCACTACACCTATGTACTCAGTCAGCAGAAAATTTCCACTGCCCCCTAGGTCATACAAAGACTGTCCCCCCAAGATACCACCTTATATACAGGTACAAACAAATCATCAAGTTGCCACCCTCTGATATTGTCAGGTTACCACCCCCTGACGCTACTTAGATACTCGTGGTTTGATTAGATCATCTCTATCTTGGGTCTGTATCTGTGAGGAATGGGTACCAAGATCTTTTTAAATGAGCTAATGGTATGATGTGTTTTCCACTTTTAACCAGTACCAATTATTGTTCTGCAGTCGGTACCTAGCACCAATTTGCACTCTCAGCCCTGTTCATGTCAAGTTCTGTGAGCAGGGGCCTGCATCTTGCTCACAACTTAGTTTTGCTTTACATTAGCCATAAATTCCATTGTTAGGTAGGCTTCAGGTCTCAAACCAGGCCTGTGCTTCATTGGCTTATGTTTTAGGCCTTCATCTTACCACAAGCACCAAAAGCTAAATTAAGCTATTTTGACTTAAGCTACACAACTGACATAGCACAAGTTGAATAGACTAATTCAACTTTAGCCCTGCTGTGTAGACATACCCTAAGGTGCCACAGGACTGCTCTTTGTTATTAACATAGGGTATGTCTACACAGCAGTGCTAAAATCGAAATAAGCTACATAAATTAAGCTAAACTAATTGCATAGTTTAAGTCAAAATGGCTTATTTCAAATTTGGGGACCTCTACACAGCACTTATTTCAAAATATAGCACTCTTCCTCTGATTTCCCTTAATCCTCATACAATAAGGGTCACAAGAATCGGAGTAAGATGTCCTCCAGCTCGACATTATTTCAACATTATGTTGAAATAACTGCTCATGTGTAGACGCAGACTGCGTTATTTAGAAACGTCAGTTATTCTGAAATAACGCAGCTGTGCAGACATAGCCATAGTGGGTATAGGCATAAAAATAAATTACTAACGAAATAGCAAGAAGATATGAGACATAATTTTATATCACAATGTTTCCAGTTTGCTTCATCCTTTACTTCTCAGCATTCAGCTCATGAATTGCTTTTTCATTTACCTTCCTTGCAAGTTTCATAGTCTGTTTTTTCAGCTGTTTAGAGAGAAATGGAATGTTGGCTAAATGCAGTATTGTGTAGGGTGGCCATAGGAGAGATTGGATGCTAACAGCCATCACTGTGAAAATTTGTACATAATCTGTACAAGCCCAATCCTGCTTAAAAAATCAATGAGAGCTTTCCTATTCACTTCAGTGGGCCCAAGATTTCACCCACAGTGTTTGGCAGAGTTCATTTTAGCTGGAAAAATATATTGCTTGGAGAATCACAGAGATTTATTGCAACATTCAAGGTACCAACTCCAGCATACATACATTCAGGCTTGAACTTCTGGCTAATCCCCCAGGTCAGATCAACAACATAATAATGTAAAAGCACTAAGATAAGGGTACAGCCCCATCTGCTAGAGGAGGTGCTGTTTACATGAATCAGAACAACTCTGCCTTGTTAGTTAAATAATCATTAAAATAAGTCTATAGAATATAGATAGTCCATCATCCACACAAGTTTCCATGTCCATCTGCCCACATAAGGACAGTTCACTCTTAGCTAATCTACATTATCACTGAGTGCAGGATTCATGTTGTCTAGGTCAAGCGTCCCTGTTGTGGACAGACTGTCTATTAAAACTGCAGTGTGCTGAGGTCTGAATAACTCCCTGGCAATTCCTACTCCACAACTGGGAGGAGAGGCTGAGGGATTTGGGCTTATTTAGTCTACAGAAGAGAAAGGGGGAGGATTTGATAGCAGCCATCAACTACCTGAAAAGCAGTTCCAAAGAGGATGAAGAGAGGCTGTTCTCAGTGATGGCAGATGGCAGAATGAGGATCAAAGGTCAAAAGTTACAGTGGGGGAAGTCAAGGTTAGATATTAAGAAAATCTATTTCAGTAGGGCTATGACTAGACTGCAGGCTTCTTTCGAAAGAGGCTCTTTCGAAAGCATCTTTCGAAAGAGCCTCTTTCGAAAGATCGCGTCTAGACTGCATCTTTCGAAAGAGCAATCCGCTTTTTCGAAAGAGAGCACCCAGCGAGTCTGGATGCTCTCTTTCGAGGAAGCCCTATTTACATTGAAGAACGCCTTCTTTCGAAAGAGGAACTTTCGAAAGAAGGCGTTCTTCCTCGTGAAACGAGGTTTACCGCCATCGAAAGAAAAGCCGCGTTCTTTCGAAATAATTTCGAAAGAACGCGGCTTGAGTCTGGACGCAGGGGAAGTTTTTTCGGGAAAAGGCTACTTTTCCCGAAAAAAACCCTGAATCTGGACACAGCCTAGGAGGGTGGTGAAGCACTGGAATTGGTTACCTAAGGAGATGGATTGGCAAAGACCTGGCTAGGATAATTTAGTTGGGATTGGTCCTGTTTTTAGCAAGGGGTTGGACTTAATGACCTCCTGAGGTCTCTTCCATTTCTATGATTCTATGATCCCACCATGAGTCACAAAAACTTGCTAGGATATCTCCAAATTCTCTTCTGTATTTCTCTGGCATAGTTGCTGAACATCCTTACTGTTTGCTGTCTCCTTTTTTCCAGTGAATCCATGTGCCCATTCTCAATGCACTACAAAAGCATGAGCACTTTCATTTTGCATTAGCAAGACGCTATTGTTTTGTTTCTTGATCATTGTGTAAGGTCCCCTCCAAAAAAGGAGTAAGATTGGAGCAGAGGGAGCTACAAAAATGGGTCCGCCATACATAAAAGAAAATATTTCTTTGCTTCTAAATTTGCATTCTCAGCACTTCCACATTTCACATCAGAGTCCTAGCAATTACCAGTATTTATTTAAATGTCAGTGTAAAGACCACCAAATGTTTTCAAATTAAAACAGATTCTATATCTGGAGGTAAGTGCAGGTTGGAAAAAGTGCTTACAAGGTGGAGGGAAGAATGAAATCTTGCAACATTGCATCTTTGAGATAACCAATGCAATCACTTGCTATGTATAAAAAGCATCTATTTCACGGTGGGCCAATGTTATTGAAAATATTTAGTGTATTGAAGAAATTGAGCTGAAATATTGCATCAAAATAGTGACTGGTAACTTGTGGAGATTTTGTTTTTGTTCATATGTTAATGTGAAAAAAACTGGATAGGGTGCTCTAGATCTTGTTCAGAGTTGATTAAAAAAGACACCACAAAGTACAGGGAGTAATGTCCCTACAGCTTGTGATCCTGCAATGAACTGCTTGTTATTTGCCTTGCAGTAATGCCTCTGGCCCTCAAGCTTGGATCAGACCCTCCTCTTGGTAGCCACTAAACAAACAAAATGAGAGTCTGAGTTGATGTCAGTGAAGCTCCATGTGAATGCAAGTAGAGTTCTCTGCAAGACTGAGGTTTCTGTCTGCTTTGAGGAAGCTGTAAACCAGTCAGACAGCGATTCACATTCTACAAGGCCCAATCTGCTACTGTTTCATAAAAGAAAAATGTCGATGTTTTTGAAAGATTAGCAAGCAAGGGGTCCCAGGTTGGCCCAGCAATGTGTACAGTATTTTCTTTGGATGTTTGGCACCACTGGAAAAGATGAATGTTCCTTTCATACATGCTACAAAAGGAATAGGCAATACAGTAGAATAGTTATCAATCTGTTTGGATAACAAGGAAGGTAGTACTGCTGTTTCTGTTTGTACTTGTGTCTGTTGTACTAGCATCGTCAGATGGTAAACCTGAAGAGGTAGGGACTTTATCATTGTTTTAACCCAGCCCACCCCTTCTCCAGCTCTGTGTGCAGTCACAGTGCATGATTGGCTGTCTGCCCCTAAAAGGCAATACTGCATAATGGTCAGGCCTCCCCATCACATAGCATTTCTCTCTAAAAGTTTGGGGTGATCTGATAAACAAAGCCTGAGAAGGCATAGGGAGAGAGGAAAGGGATCCTGGGAAGATATAGCACCTACAGTGAATTCTCAGAGGGGTAGCTATATTAGTCTGTGACTACAAAAACTTAAAAAACAACAAATGGTCCTGCAGCACCTTAGAGACTAACAAAATAATATAGATGGTATCATGAGTTTCCATGGGCACAACCAACTTCTTCACTTGTGACATACAAGTGAATTCTGTTACTGTGTCTTACTGGACCCTGGAGTCTGGAAGACAGAGGAAGGCAGGGCTTCCCTCTCGCCCAGACCTCATCCTCTTTCACAGAAGGGCAGATGTCTAGAGGGCCCAGAGATTGCAGGGAGCTGCAGGAGAAGGCTGCAAAGCCCCCAGAGGAGTAAGTGGGGTCAGCTGAGGGAGATAAATTGCAACCCAGCTCCAGGAAGAGAGCTGGGGTCTTCTGACAAGGGGAGGGACATTTGTGTGATTTACTCAAGCTCCACAATGACAGTTGGGACTCATGCCATAAGGAGAGTCAGTCAGTCTAAGAGCGAACCCTGAGAGGACTAGGAACAGAGGCTAGAGGGCAGGCTTTAGAGAAACCCTGAAAGCCAAAGCATTTTGTTTATTTGGGGCTGGTTGTTACAGCCCCTTTCAGATGAGTTTTTTCATAAAGAAGTCCCATGGAAGGCATGAAGAATGTCTGAAATGAAGTTATGGGTTTCCTGAAAACAGAAAGTGAGGCAGAGAGTACTTGCAGTGCCATGCTAATTCTGCAAGGTAGGTGTGGCCTATGACATGGTGTTATATAAATAACGTCAAAAATAGCTGCATTTGTATAGGGATCTTGTAAATAAATTTGCATGTCTGCAACTTCTTATTTGTCCATCCATTTATGTTAGGTCCCTCTCTTTGGTATCTGAGCATTTTTCAGAAGTTGATGATCCCACCAGCTCAACTAAACATAAAGTTTGTTTCCCTGGAAGAGAGATTTTTTTTAAATGTATTTGTCATTGTTTACCCTTTTTGGCAAGATGTAGCAAAGCGTTGGGTTTCAGCTTTTGTCCTGACAGCAGTAAAGTTTGTGTTCACTTCCTATCCTCAGGGGAGAGTCCCACCGCTATAGGCAAATGTAATTTATGTGGGAAAGTATTCTAGTGAAATGTCTTTACAAGTTTTTTTCTAGCCTATATGAATTGAAAGAACCTCATGATTCATATTGTTTTCAAGAAATAGTTCAAAAGTTAAAACAGAACTGAGGTATTTAACTCTAAGACAACTAAAATCAAAACAATGCTCTGAATTGGCAGTCCTGCAAGATTGCCTTCTAATGATTATCTTAAAAGACAGAAATAAACAATAGAAAGTAAATGATTTTTTATTGCCTTTTGGGGTTTTATGGATTCATTATTTGTCAACATTCTGTCTCCCACCATGAATGTGAATTAAAAGTGAAGTTTAGTCAAATCAAACTACTGTATTCCTGGCAACAGTGACTGCACAAGGGCAGAGATTACTCCAAGCTCTCACAAAATGTTTGATCTGGACTTGGCAAGCTTTCAGGTTTTGGTTACATAATCCACTGCAACAAATGTTGTTTGACTGAGAAAATCCTACAGGACATGTGTTGTGGTTACAGCATGAACTGAGGTTTAGACCCTCTTGCAGCTCCTCTCCAGGCTTTGCTTCCTTCACTTCACTCCGGTGTGGAACCATAGGCTACGTCTAAACTGCAGCACTATTTTTGGGAACCGGTCAGCACCCAATTTTGAAATAAGTTATTTTGAAATTACCCTGAAATAAGATGTGCAATTTGAGCTACGCAAATTGTGTATCTTATTTCGACCAGTGGTGCAGTGTAGACACACCCATACAGTTCTACTGTTCTTAAATGGGGGCAAGGGGGATTACATCCCAATCTACTGCCTGTGAAAAATGACAAGGCCAAATTATTCTGTGCCTACGAGAGTAATTGCCTTTTCCCTCCAAAAGCCTGTGACCAGTGTCCGAGACCCGACACAAAACAGCTTCTTGAACATAAAGTTGCACACAAAGATGCATAACATTCCACGAAGGATGTTAGAACAATAAAAGGCCTACTGCATAATGAGTCTTGCCGTAACTTTACCCTTTCCTTCCATGTCTTGATAAGGTCTGCTCAGTCCAGACCTCTGCTCCCATTTCTGATGAGAGAAGACAGCCCATACAGCATTTTCTGTCTAAATCTCTCTGACTCTTTTGCAGAATCTTCCTCCACCCAGCAGCTTCTGCCTCCTGACCCCTGCCCACCACCCTTCCTTTCTATGAATGATTTTTAATGGCTTAGTTTTCTTGTTATTAGGTGTGGGCCCGGAAAAAAGAATCCTAATAGCCTGGATTTGGCCATACTGATGAATATTTCCCAATTAATAGGTCCCCTATTTTCCCTTACAGCCCCTACTTTCTTTAGAAGTATCTTATCTCTTTTAATTGTTCTGTTTCCTACTTGATTTTCTTTCACAGCCTCCTTTGATTTAATTCTGTGGTCACACAAAATCATGGGCAGGTAAACTGCCACATACAGAATATTTATTCAGAGTAACACAGATATTTCCCTCATTCTTTGTAACATGCATGGAAGCAGATTCAAACCTGTGACCTATAAAGCTTAGGCTATGTCTAGACTGCAAGCCTCTTTCGAAAGAGAGCGTCTAGACTGCACGTGGAACTTTCGAAAGAGCAAGCCGCTTTTTCGAAAGAAAGCACCCAGTGAGTCTGGATGCTCTCTTTCGAAGAAGCCCTATTTACATTCAAGAACGCCTTCTTTCGAAAGAAGCACTTTCGAAAGAAGGCGTTCTTCCTCGTGAAATGAGGTTTACCGCCGTCGAAAGAAAAGCCGCGTTCTTTCGATTTAATTTCGAAAGAACGCAGCTGCAGTCTAGACGCAGGTGAAGTTTTTTCGGAAAAAGGCTACTTTTCCCGAAAAAAACCCTGAGTCTGGATACAGCCTTAGTGTAGGTGTGGCTACAACTTGAGCTACAAAGCCATCTGGCTTTCAGTTTAGGGTGTAAAGCTCACTCATTCTTATTTCTCACTGTAAGTGGTCTAAGTGCAACTAGCTGGAGCGGTGAACCACACCCACTACGTGCATGGGTTACACATGCAATCTTCTCTGGGCAATCACAGGTCTTCAGACCAAAGGAATGTTCCTTGCTATATACAAAGGTAGCTTTCCCTATCTCTAGTTTATCTTAAAAGTGTAAATGATTGTGTTTCTTAAACATAAGGCAGACTGACACCGGTACTGGGCTGCCAAAATGGCTTTGGGGCACGACAGAATAATTGAATGCATTAAGCACTTAACCATTGGTCAGGAACATTTTTATTGTGTTGACTTTGTCAATACCTTGTGAGCTTGGCCATGTAGTGAGTGAGAACTTTTCCTACATCCCTAAGCAGACTTTTAGTCCCTGGGCCTCAGATGGCGTGCCTGCTTATACATGCTGCACAGAAGGTGGTTGGGGAGAGGTGGGGAATAGGAGGCCTAATGCATGTGGGCCAGCACAGGTGAACTGTCTTGGGAAGTGTCAGGCTTTTCTATTAGATTAGATCAGTAATAAATGACGACCCTCGGATACCCACTTGGAGCAGGGAGGAACCCCAACATCAAAACCTGACATATCTGAGTTGTGTTGTCTCTAAAACTATCTCTAAACTACCTTCCTCTTTCAAAAGAGGAATGTAAATGAAGCCGATTGAAAATTCAAATAAAGCGCAGATTTACAAATCTCGTGCTTCATTTGCATAATCGCGTGAAAGCGCTTTTTCGAAAGACATGCATCTGATGAAGTGGGTCTTTGCCCACGAAAGCTTATGCTCCAATACATCTGTTAGTCTATAAGGTGCCACAGGACTCCTCGTTGTTTTTTCGAAAAAGGGTTTTTCAAAAAAGAAACCGCAGTCTAGACGGGGTTCTTTCAAGAATGAAAAACCCCTTTTTTCAAAAGAACCCGTACTCCTCATTTTTTCAAGAGTACAGGTTTTTTCGAAAAAGGGTCTAGACTGCAGAGGGGTTTTCAAAAAACCCTTTTTCGAAAAAGTGCTCTCATGCAATTATGCAAATGAAGCACGAGATTTGTAAATCTGCGCTTCATTTGAATTTTTGATCGGCTTCATTTACACTCCTCTTTTGAAAGAGGAATGTAGTTTAGATGTGCCCTAAGGGCTAACCCTAGAGAGACGCAGCTTCAAAACACCCCTTGTTTAGAGCATGGCTGGTGATGACCCTGCCAGGCCCTGGGCAGTATGTGTGTGTGTGTGTGTGTGTGTGTGTGTGAGAGAGAGAGAGAGAGAGCTTTGGTTCTGGGCCCCACAGACGGGGGATAGTGCTCAGGTAGACGGTGAAGGGCAAGGAGCTAGCCTCCCCCAGCCAATACTCACTGCCACCCAGACTGCTCTGCACAGTGCCGGCAACAGTTTAAAGGACCCAGGGCTGCAGCCTTTGCTATTGCTATTATAGCAGCCCAGAGCTCCCGGCCCATTTAAGTCACCAGGCCACGGGAAAATTGTCTCCTTGGCCTCCACCCCCCAGCCCTCTCTATCCTGGTTGGAGGCAGTGCCTAAAGACACAAATCTAGCCTATACATTCTTCCAAACTTTCATGGCTCCTGTCTTTCCCAAAATCCTCTGTTAAGAGTGTTCTGTAGTGACTAATTAGAATCAGCTATGAGAAGGGCTGCACATTTTTAATTGAGAAGAAAACTTCCTCTTTCTATCCAGCATTTGCAACTCTGAAATTCTTTTGCCACAGCACAGTTAAAAATTCTCTTATTTTCTGCATGGAGAATATCAGATTCTCCAGATTCCATCAGAACATGTGCATGAATGCTGGCATGTCTAATGTTTGACACATTTTGTCATAAATAAGGTAGCAGATGTTACCTTATCCACATATATTAGTTCAGTAGACAGCATATTTTAATTTTAATTTTTAATATTAACTCTTTCATAAGTTATGCTACTCACAAATACTAAGAGGGACTTAGAGCTAATATTCTGTACTTAATGTTACTTTGTAGTTGGTATTAGGTGTTTTTTTTGGATCTGATGTGGTGGGGACACTAATTCCTTAAGTAGGAAAATGTCATTGAATTTAATTGCTTTCATAGACTATATTTAATATGCACAGAAATAAGATGTTACTTGACAGAAGGAATAAAGCTGGATGTTTATTACAAGAAAGAAAGAAAGAAAGAAAGAAAGAAAGAAAGAAAGAAAGAAAGAAAGAAAGAAAGAAAGAAAGAAAGAAAGAAAGAAAGAAAGAAAGAAAGAAAGAAAGAAAGTTAACCAAGGATCAACTGACATGGAGTAGAAGCTTCAGTGGGACAAGGCACTAACAATTAATTCTTGGAGAGCTGGGTTAAAGTCTGATTTAGGTCACAAGTGAGATGAGGAGTCTGTTGATTTTGGCCTAGTGCTATGGTCCTCATCCTACAAGCTGTTCCATATGGGTAAAACCCTGCTTCCTTGTGGAACACCATTGAAGTCAATTAAGAGTCCATCCAGGTGGCAGGATTAATGCCATAGACATTAAGTTCTAGGCTGCCCAATTCATTTTATTCATGACCTAGATTAGACTTTAACTCAGGTCTTCAGGGATTAACCATTAGGACACAGTGAGTGACCTGATCCACAATTCTCTGTCCCATGTTATATCATGTCTCTTCCTTCTGAGTGTTCGACCTGAGGTGGAGAGAGGGGATCCACCCACATAGAGCAGTTTGCAGAGCTGGGTTTTAAATCAGGTCTCTTTTGAGACTCCTGCACACATTTTAGTGGAAAAGCCAATTTAAATGTTGACCCGTGTGATTTAAACCAAGCATATCTTATATTAAAATCATTGTGGATCTGACATGTAAAAAATGATTTCACTAGCAAGTCTATTGGGAGCAAGTTGGTAAAGAAGAAACAGCTGCTTTGTACTAAGTTGCAAGAAGCAGGAAAGAATAATTTCTGTAGCATGTGGGATTAGTCAGTCTTTCCCAATGGCTACGTCTACACTGGCCCCTTTTCCGGAAGGGGCATGTAAATTTCATGAGTCGTCGTAGGAAAATCCGCGGGGGATTTAAATATCCCCCGCGGCATTTAAATAAAAATGTCCGCCGCTTTTTTCCGGCTTTTAAAAAAGCCGGAAAAGAGCGTCTACACTGGCCCCGATCCTCCGGAAAAAGCGCCCTTTTCCGGAGGCTCTTATTCCTACTTCAAAGGAATTCCTTTGAATTCCTACTTCAAAGTAGGAATAAGAGCCTCCGGAAAAGGGCGCTTTTTCCTGGAGGATCGGGGCCAGTGTAGACGCTCTTTTCCGGCTTTTTTAAAAGCCGGAAAAAAGCGGCGGACATTTTTATTTAAATGCCGCGGGGGATATTTAAATCCCCCGCAGATTTCCCTACGACGACTCATGAAATTTACATGCCCCTTCCGGGAAAGGGGCCAGTGTAGACGTAGCCAATGAGTTAAAATACCATCTTTGTACAGCATTCAGTATAGTGTTGTATTTCATCCCTGTAATGAAAGTCTACATCTAGACTGCACTGGTAAATTGGAAAAAGATACGCAATTTGCAGTATGCAAATTGTGTATCTTTTTCCAATTTACTGTCAAATGAGCCTTTTTCAAAATTTGATGTGTGTACATGTGCAGAAAAAAAGTGCTCTTTCAAGCCAGCCCTTATTCCTCATAGAATGACGTTTACAGGGATGGCGAAAGAGTGCATTCCTTGGATGCAGCGTTGCTTTTTCGGAATACCTCCGGTATTCCAAAAAAGCAATGCAGTCTAGACGTAGCCCAAGTGGCTTTCAGAAATTATATGGTGATCCCATTTGACCATGGCAAATGAAGAATGGGTTTTCTGTAGTAGAAAACAAATGTTGTTGTACTTCATATCCCTTCTTCTTTGTGGTTTTGATTTCCTGATGATTCTTAGGAGAGATTATCCAGCTATCCAGGGTCTTAGGTAGGTAGCATCGAGTGGTGAACAGAGGACAGGTAAACAGGGAGTTTTCCTGGGAACCATTTTAGAGGTGTTATGGTGAGTGGTGCTTTAGGTGGCTTTGTTGTTAGCTGGTGGGGTGAATATCTGTGTTTGTCTGTCTGTCTGTACAGAGCACAATCTGGTCTCCATACTGGAAGAAAAGGTTAAAGGACTAGAGCCCAAGTGTCAACCCTGTGCTGCATCAGAGAAAACAAAGAGTTTCTGGATAGAAGTCAGCATGTGGTACTGCAGGCACATCATGCTGACGAATCAATTAGGCCAGTGCAGAGCAGGGAGGAAAATTGGCATCAGAAGAAGAGAATTTGTGTACCCTTGGTGCAGAGATAAGAAAACTTTTTAAGGCTCTCTGCACAAGTCCTATGGTGGAGAATACTTTGGCAGTTATCTGAGGAAAGGGATCAGAATGGAAGGTCATTGAATGGAAGGCCTAGGATGCATTGGAGGCTTGTGGCCTGGCTACACCCAACCCCACAGAAAAGAGCAGAGGAGAAGTCATCCAGGCAAACTAGAAAAGGTGCTTCCACTGCAGCTAATCAGAGCCCAGCGAGCCGGTATAAAGAAATTATTGGGGTTGACAGTTCCTCTCTGGGGCTATGTCTACACTACAGAGGTTTTTTTTTTTTAATTGCTGTTTTTTCTAAAAATATTTGAATTACGTCCACACTGCAATAGCGTTCTTTTGAAAGAAAATCAAAAGAACAGAGGGTTTTTTCTGACATTGGTAAACTTCTGTCTACAAGCAAGAAGCCTTTTTCCAAACATGCTCTTTTGGGAAAAGGCATGTATGGACAGGGAAGAGGTAGTTCTTTCAAAAAAAGAGGAAAGAGGAAAAAGCACAAGTGCCATTCAGTGGGGACGCTATCTTTCGAAAAAGCAGATAACTTTTTCAATGCACTTTTGATGTGTAGACACTCTCTTTTGGAAGAAGTTTTTTTGGAAGATCTCTTCCAGAAAAGCTTCTTCCGAAAGAAGCCTACAGTCTAGATATAGCCTGGATCTCAAACCAGGCAGATCCAGGGACTGACTGACTGACTGACTGGGAAGGCAGCGGTACCTTGGACAGCTCAATGTGGAGGGTGGATTACAGACCCAGATGAAGCCCAAGTTCCTCAGGGCATTGTGGGCTAGGGAGAATTGCAGGACCCTGGACAGGGTGCTATGAGGACTTTGAGGCTGTGTCCAGACTCAGGGTTTTTTTCGAAAAAAGTAGCCTTTTTCGAAAAAACATCACCTGCATCTAGACTGCAGCCACGTTCTTCTGAAATTAAATCGAAAGAACGCGGCTTTTCTTTCGACGGCGGTAAACCTCATTTCACGAGGAAGAACGCCTTTTTTCGAAAGTGCTCTTTCGGAAAAAGGCGTTCTTGAATGCCAACAGGGCATTTTTGGAAAGAGAGCATCCAGACTCACTCGCTGCTTTCTTTTGAAAAAGCGGCTTGCTTTTTCGAAAGTACTGCTTGCAGTCTAGACGCTCTTTTTCGAAAGAGGCTTGCAGTCTAGACATAGCCTGAGATAAAGCCCTGAAAGAGCAAAAGGAAAAACTATGTAGCACTTTAAAGACTAACAAGATAGTTTAATAGGTGATGAGCTTTCGTGGGCCAGACCCACTTCCTCAGATCATATTCTGGAAGAGAATTGCCATGACCATATATACCAAAGGAATACAATGAAAAAAGTGAACACATTATTAAACTGACAAATCAGATTTCGTACAGAAGGTGGGGTGAGGGAGATGGAGGGAGGAAATAGCTATTTATAGTCTATGAATGGCTAATCGGGGTGATAAGTGGGGAAGCTATCTTTGTAATGGTTAAGATAATTAGCATCTTTGTTAAGGTCCATTCGCAAAGTGTAAAATTTAAACATGAAAGAAAGTTCTGAAGTTTTCCTCTGTAATCTGGTGTTAAAGTCTCTTTGAAGTAAGATGCATGTAGTAAGGTCATCAAGATTACGTCCAGGTAGGTTGAAATGAAAAGCAACTGGTTTTTCCTTGTGAAGATGTCTGATGTCTGATTTGTGGGCATTAATTCTTTGGTGAAGTGTCTGAGAAGTCTGTCCAATATACATAGCAGAAGGACACTGTTGGAACATGATGGAATTTCCTGGGCACCACAGTACAAATCAGGCTCTCTGGGGGATAGACCCATAGTCTCCTATAGACAACCACCTAACCTCAGGAGGATTCTTATCAACAACCACAGAACATACCACACAAATACCAACCCTGGAACTTTCCCTTGCAACAAACCCCATTGCCAGCTTTGTCCACATATTTACTCTGGTGACACCATCACTGGACCTAACCATGAAAGTTTTATGATCAAGAACACATATTCCTGTTCATCCAGAAATATAATTTATGCCATCATGTGCCAACAGTGTCCTTCTGCTATGTATATTGGACAGACTCATCACTCCTGATTAGCCATTCATAGACTATAAATAGCTATTCTCTCCCTCCATCTCCCTCACCCCTGAGGAGAGGCTGAGGGATTTGGGCTTATTTAGTCTGCCAAAGAGAAGATTGAGGAAGGATTTAATAGCAGCCTTTAACTACCTTTAGGGGGATCCAAAGAGGAGGGAGTCAGGCTATTCTTAGGGGTGGCAGATGACAGAACAAAAAGCAATGCTCTCCAGTTGCTGTGGGGGAGGTTTAGTTGGAAGGGTGGTAAAGCTCTGGAATGGGTTGCCTAAGGAGGTGGTGGAATCACTATCATTAGAGGTTTTTAAGTCCTGGCTTGACAAAGCCCTGGCTGGGATGATTTAGTTGGGGCTGGTCCTGTGTTGACCAGGGGGTTGGACTGGATGACCTCCTGAGATCTCTTCCAACCCTAATCTTCTATGGTTCTATGTTCTGGTTAAGAGGGTTGGAGAATATACAGAATCTTCTCTTTGTGTTCAGCATCAACAGCAATAACATGGTACAGGGATGGCATTTTGTTGCACTGCAGGGACACCAGTTGTGAGAGGAGGCACTGATTTTATGCATGTCAGATTAGCTTTAAAAAAGCCTTGCTTAGTAGCATTCAAACTAGAAACAGGTGAAATAGAGGCTTGCATGGTGCCAGCAGGGTGCAGGGAGCCTTGTCCTCTCCTCCGTTATATTTGCAAAGGGGCCTTTTTCCTCCTTGTGGGGCAGTGGCAACATGAAGTAGCCTTATGCACTGAGGCTAAATGGGCCATTTTGAGTTTAGCACCTCTTGTGAAAGCCAGGCACTAAGAATAAAGCTCTTCTTAAACTCAAAACATTCATCATTTAAATGGTCTGGAGCTGATTATTACAAATGTGCATATTATCAATGTCAGTGGTGGAAAACCTGGAAAATGGCACTGGGGGGTGATTTTAAATGCCTAAAATCTAATCAATATCATAGACATTTTATAGAGTTTACTTTGTAGGCAGAAAGGAAAATCAAGTCAAAGAATACTTTGTTTTTGGAAGGGTGGGAGAGAGAAAAGTGAAATGCCTCTGATTTCTGTCCGGATGGTAAGAAACCTCATTATAGAACGACTGCTACTCTGTTCATTAGAATCAATAATAATCCGTTTCACTTGCTTGCATACTGCCCTTTTTTCAGTATGTTGAAGGAATAGCTTTTTTTTCTATAGCAGCCAAGCAACAAAGGAAATCTGAGGACAGTTTGCAGGTAGAGAACATATAGGTGATAATTACCAATATTTTTCCCCTACCAATATTGATATTTACTTTTTCCCATTCAACAGCCTTGAAAGAAGGCTTCATCTTTGCTTATATTATGGCATAAGGTACATCATATTAATTTATTCTCTTTATTCTTTAAATATATTTTATTTTGTTTGTTTAATAATTATATGTGCTAATCTAGCATTTAATGTTTGCAGTTTTCTACTCTCAGGAGATGGGGATACTGTAAATAAGGGTGCATTTTGTCATTGAGTTCTGTACTACCTGAAATGTTATATAAAAGTGATATGATACAGATGTGACAAGGAGTCCTGTGGCACCTTATAGACTAAGAGTATAGCAGCCCTTATTTCGAAATAACTTGCCTAGCATCTACGCAGCCAAACCGCTATTTCAAAATAAATTCAAAATAGCAGAGCGCTGATTTCGAATTTGGTAAACCTCATTCTATGAGGAATAATGCAAAATTCGAAATAGCTATTTCGAAATAAGTGCTGTGTAGACACTTATTTCGAAATAGGGGGCCTCCAGCCTTCCTAGGGTGCCCTGGTGGACACTCCAGCCTCAACCAAGAACACTTCTCTCCCTCCCCCTTACAGATGTATTGGAGCATAAGCTGCTAGAAGTGGGCCTCACCCTCCCTGACTGAATTAACCTCATTATCTCTAGCCTTATTCTGGCCTGCATATTTAAACCTGCCTCTGGAAATTTCCATTATATGCTTCTGACGAAGTGGGTCTTTGCCCACGAAAGCTTATGCTCCAATACATCTGTTAGTCTACAAGGTGCCACAGGACTCCTTGTTGCTTTTGCAGATCCAGACTAACATGGCTACCCCTCTGATACATGATACAGATAGCATGCCCTACAGCCAGACTGTGGCATAGGTCTTTTGCGGGATCTCTGTACAAGTGTGCATTACACCCAGACAGACTATATCTTTAGGAACTCTCCTTGCTCTCTTTTTGTGTATGAGTGCAAAGTTATAGCGGTCCATTACTACTTTGATAGTCACTTTCTGGTATTCATTGTAGGAGAAGAATTGCCGGGGACCTGGCATGAGTGCTGGGCCCATGGGCAATATGGGGATGGCTCGGTTCCATGCACCCAGAAGAGGCAGGGCCTCAGGTGGAAGGAGCTGGGCTGGGGTGCCGTGCCTACCCCCCTCTGCTGGGAGAAGTAGCCAGGAAATCCAGGCCCTTTAGAATTGCTGGGCCCCAAGGCAATCGCTCCCTTTACACCCCTGTAAAGAGGCCTGGGAATTGCTATAACTTGCTCAAATTAGGAGCTGACTCCAAAGAGCTCCTAGTCCGGCACCCCCAGGACCTGACCGGTGCCAAACCGGAGAAATTGCTGGACCACAGGAGGTCAGTATGGGCTAGTGACATTATCAACACTTCCACTGCTTACTGGGATGTTAGAAGATTTAGGGGTAAATTAGAGCTAGATAACAGCACAGAACATTTGAGAGCCAGGACTGGTAGCTTCAGAGAGGTAGCCATATTAGTCTGTAATGGAAAAACTTAAAAAACAACAAGTAATTTTGCAGCACCTTAGAGACTAACAAAACATGTAGATGGTATCATGAGCTTTTGTGGGCAAAACCCACTTCTTCAGCTGAATGGAGTTTAAGGGATCCAGTTTTCAAATAAATAAATAAATCTGCCGACTGTTACACTTACATACATGCCTCCAGTTTCCATCCAAGACACATTTCCCAATCATTTGTCTACAGCCAGGCCCTAAGATAAAACCAGACTTGCTCCAATCCCACAGCCAGAAACAAACACCTATAGGATTTATATAAAGCATTCTTAAAACTGAAATACCCACCCGGAGAAGTAAAAAACCAGATCGACAGAGCCAGATGGGTACCCAGACATCAGCTACTTCAAGACAGTCCAAGAAAAGAAAACGACAGGACACCACTTAGCATCACCTACAACCCCCAACTTAAACTCCTCCAACACATTATCAACAATCTACAACCTATGCTGGAAAATGACCCCTCACTCTCACAAGCTTTGGGGGACAGACCAATCCTTACCTACAGACAACCCCTTAACCTTAAATTCTTTCCAATAGCCACACACTACACCTCCATCATACTCTGTCAACTCATACAGCACTGTGTGGGGGGAAGGGGGATTCATAGGGTTGGCTCCTGGGGTGTTTGGAGAGGGTAGCAGGGACCTCCCAAGGGCTCCGGCACCCCCTTTGATTCTTTGTTTTGCGTGTTTCTTTGTCTCCTCCTTTAGGTGATGAGGGCCATCAACTCCATCCTGCTGCACAGGGTCATCCACCTGGGAGACCTGGACCCCATCACGGTCAGATTTGCCTCTCTGGGCTTCTCCAACTGCGGGGGAGCCATAGATGGAACCCACATCCCCATTTGGGCCCCAGAATATCGAGCCACATTATTAGGAACGGCTATTTTTTGATAGTCCTCCAGGCTCTGTTGACCACCGCAGACAGTTTACAGACTTTTTGTGGGGTGGCTGGGGAGGTCTCACAACACCCACATTTTCAGAAAGTCTAGCCTCTACCAGAAGCTGAAGGCACATTCTTCCCTCAGCGTGACTTCAGGTTTGGGGACATGGAGATGCCACTGTGCATCATGGGGGATGCGGCCTACCCCCTCATGCCATGACTCATGAAGCCCTACACATGCCATCTGGACCTGAACAGGGACCAGTTCAAAGCCCGCCTAGACAGGGCCTGCATCCAGGCCAAATGCACCTTAGGCCACTTGAAGGAGAAGTTCAGGTGCCTCCTGAACGTTGGAGACCAGGATGAGGTCTTCCTTCCAGGGTGGGGGGCAGAGGCTGGCTGGGAGGGAAGGGCCTTCAAGCAGCCATGCACAGCTGTCATTCACCAGGCCCATCAGGTGGGGGTCCACATCCAGGAGGCCCTGAGGGAGAGTTTCTCTGAAGGCCCCCAGTAACTCTACCCAGGGCCTCCCCACTAGGGGACTGTGCCTTGCCCCTCTCTGCCTTTCCCACAACAACCCCTCCCTTCCTCGCGTCCCTGTACAGTCAATAAAACAACAGTTGTGTGTTCAAAAACAATTTTTTTTTAAGAAAATAAACTGTGGAGGTGGGGGGGCTGAGAACCTGGATATGGGGAGGGAGCGGGCAGCTCAGAACCTGGATCTGGGTGGGAGGAGCAGGGATCAGAGCTGGGACGGAGAGTGGCGCATGGTGCAGCTGGAAGTTCCACCTCAGGTCCAGGGCCCTCAGCGACATCGGGACTGGGGAGGAAGAGACAGACATGGCAGGAGAGGCGGAGGTGGGGACAGGAGCCGGATATGCCATCATCTCCCGGATGGTGGTGCACATGCTGAACCAGCTCAGTCCACATTTGGCTCCACCGCTGGGTGTCGTCCCAGACCTTCTGGGTCAGAGTCTGCTGCCTGTCCCAGAGGACAGCCAAGTGCTCCCTCATAAGGTCCTCCTGAATGCACTGGTGCCTGTGGCTCCTCCGGAGTCGGGCGGCTGGCTCACCTGCTGACGATCGCTCCTCAGTTATGGCTGGTCCGGCTGTGGAGAATAAAGAGGAAGAGGTGATCAGTCATCCATGCAGACACTGTCCCTGAGCCCTTGCCCTCCTCCGTGAGCTGTGAGCAACAGGATTCGGGGCACAAGACAGTGATGTCCCAGGAGCAAGGCCATGTGTGGCCTGGACAGCAGGCCACACTGGGGGCTTCACAGGGGCCCCAAGGAGCCCAGGAGACCATGCTTCCCACCTCCACCTCCTCATCCCACTGACAAGCAGGCAAAGGGATGTGTCCAGCCACACTGGGATCCTACAGGCAGGAGAGGGGCCTGGAGCAGCCTGACCTTTCATCGGGACCACACACAGCCTGGCAGCACTGTCCCTGGGAGCAGATGGTGCCCCAAGCGGGCAGGCATGCCCGTGTGCCAGGAGCGGCACTACTCAGTCTGGGTATGTCTACACTACCCCGCTAGTTCGAACTAGGAGGGTAATGTAGGCATACCGCACTTGCTAATGAAGCCCGGGATTTGAATTTCCCGGGCTTCATTAGCATAAGCGGGGAGCCGCCATTTTTAAATCCCCGCTGCTTCGAACCCCGTGTAGCGCGGCTACACGGGGCTCGAACTAGGTAGTTCGGACTAGGGTCCTATTCCGAACTACCGTTACTCCTCGTGAAACAGCGGGGATTTAAAAATGGCGGGGATTTAAAAATGGCGGCTCCCCGCTTATGCTAATGAAGCCCGGGAAATTCAAATCCCGGGCTTCATTAGAAAGTGCGGTATGCATACATTACCCTCCTAGTTCGAACTAGGAGGGTAGTGTAGACATACCCTCTGTGTGTGGGCATGTGTGTGCCCTTGTCCCCAGCCTCCTTCCAGTGGTGGCTGGTGGTGGGAGGGCACCCCCCCTTCCTGAAATCAGATATGTGTGTGGCCTCCCCAGAGCCTGTGAGCAGGAGCCCAGGGGTGCTCTGGGGCTCTGGTATGGCACAGACTGGGGCTGCATGTGCATCCATGTGCATGGACTGCAGCACAAGGGCCAGGCTGACAAGGCCAGGCCAACAATGATCGCACCCCAGCCCTACAGCACCTGCCTCCCTCACCCTGTGGGTGTGAAAAACTAAGAGCACTTACCTGATAATCCCTCCCCAGCCTCGGAGGAGGCCTGGGAGACATTCAGCCCCTGGGGTACCGACTCCAGGCTGAGGGTGGCAGTGCTGGCCATCTCTTCCTCCTCCTCCAGCTGGTTGTTGTCGTCCTCCTCGTCATGTGGGACCCCCAGGCGGGTGACGATGGGCATCTCCAGCCCTGAGTCTGTGACGAAGGGTGGGGAAGGGGGTGCCCCGGCCCCCAGGATGCAGTGGAGCTCATTGAAGTAGGGGCAGGAGTGGCATTCTGCCATGGAGTGAGAGCTTTGCTCCCTGATCCTGGTTTAGCCCTGCCAGAACTCCCTGACCTTGGTCTGGACCTACTCAAGGCCCCTTGTGGCCAGGGCCTTGGTTGTCTGGCCGCAGATGTTGGTGTTTCTGCATCTGGAGCAGAGATCCTGGAGGGTCTCCTCTTCATCCCAGACCTCCAGGAGGTTCAGGATCCCTGCTCCAGACCAGGATGGCACACGTCTTTTGGTGCCCCTGGTAGGCTCTTGGATGCCCTGGGCATGCTCCCTGGGAGGGCCAGTGGGCTTTTGGAGGGCTTGAGGCTGGCCCATGGCTGCTGAGGAGCATGGCAGTCTGAGCCGTGCAGTGAGCTGCTGCTCCCAGGGCCGGCCCTTCATTCTTTCAACTTTTTGTCAAAAGAACACAATTGCAGTGTGGACGCAAATAGTTTTTCTGGAATAACACCTGTTATTCTGGAAAAACGCTGCAGTGTAGAGGTACCCAAACTGAAACTGGTTTGAGGAAGAAAGCCTGCCACCCTGTAGAATTACAGATCATACAGTGCAGTGACCCTGTACAACCAGTGAGGCCTGGGAGGAAGACAGGCTTTGAAATCCAGAGCATAGGCTATAGATTTCAAGGTTCTACTTCTCTCCCACACCTCACTTGTTGGGAGGGAGGGAGGCAAATTACATTCAAGGTGATCAGGCTTCCCCTTTGGACACTGACACTGGTCTCTTTTGTGCAAATCCAGCCTGATTCATAACAACCGAGGCTAATATTTTGTCATTAAAAAAAAAACACATTCATGGAACCCCATGACCTGTGCCTGTTTTTTCTTAAAAATAACCCTTGAGAAAATGGGGATGAAGGAGGGTCCAGCATCCACTCCTACTGGGGCTCTATTCCCTCCCTGTCACCCACAGACCTGAGGGGCTGGCACCTGGGAGCTGCCTGGCCTGCAGTTGGTTGTAGCAGGTCCACCTGTAGTGGCTGGGAGTTCTTGGGGACCGGTTGGCTGACAGCTGCAACTCTGCAGCACCAGGGCTGAAGTGAAAAATATCACAGAAATCTCTGAAGGTCAGAAAGCATGGAACTTACCTGCACCAGAGATCTTGCTATTTAACAGCAGCTTGTGACAAAAGAGAGGTGAAGAGTACAAGCTGTCATCAGAAAAAGCTTTATTGAAGAGAAAACTGTTTTGCTGAGGAAGGAAAGGAGAATCCTCAAATCACTTATTGCACTTGCTGGATACTCAGTCTCTCAGGAAATTAAAAGCAACAACACAATCCTGCCTGAATGTACTTCAAGGGCAGGTCTGCATCTGAGTTCCTTCCCACAGCTCTACTCCACACCACTCAGGGTATTTCTAAAAGCACAGGGCTAACGTGTCCTCCCTTTGCTGTGTTCAGCTTTTCGCTCGGATTCTTTTCAGAGACTACTGCAATCTTTGGGCACATTTGGAATAAGTCAAGGACAGTGAGTGCCTGTCCTGATTTTACTGATCCCAGGATAAATTGGGAGTAACTCACTGAAGTGAATGGAATTACACTCAGTTTTTATACTGTGTAAGTGAGCAAAGGATCAGGCCAGAGTGGTAGCTTTCACTGTACATGCAAGTAGTTCCACTAATTTTTTTTAAATTAGACACTAAAAGTCACTTTTGCATATAAAAAGGAGAGGCAGAGCCTTCCTTCTCCCTTCCCCCTCTTTTGCCCCTGCACAAGAAACAGCTACAAACCACATCCTTGAAATCTGTGAGCAAAAAGGTCAAAGTCACTTGCAGTGGGCAAGAAGAGACAAGTGTGTCTTGTCTCTTTCCTCCAGCATTGAACTAGTTTGGCACAGTAGGAATATTCTTACGGTGCTTTGTTGGCCATAAGGCTATGTCTAGACTGCAGGCTTCTTTCAGAAGAAGCTTTTTTGGAAGAGATCTTCCGCAAAAACTTCTTGCTCAATAGAGTGTCCACACTGCAAAAGCGCATAGAAAAAACAATGCGCTTTTGCGCAAGAGAGTGTCCAGACTGCATGGATGCTCTCTCGAAAAGAAACTGTGATTGCTATGTACAGAATTGCCACCAGCACACCTGGGCTTTTTTTGATTGCCTCTTTTTGCGCAAAAAAACCCTGTTCCCTGTCCACACACATCTTTTTGCACAAGAGTTCTTGCGCAAAAAGAAGTTATTCCTCTTAGAAAAACCCCTCTGTTCGTTTGTTTTACTTGCACAAAAATGCACTTGAGTTGTGGATGCTCCGCAAGTTTTTGCAGAAAAATGGCCATTTTTTTCACAAAAACTCTGTAATGTATATTTAGCCTTA
The DNA here is from genome assembly GCF_049634645.1 of Pelodiscus sinensis. Classification (NCBI taxonomy): domain Eukaryota; kingdom Metazoa; phylum Chordata; order Testudines; family Trionychidae; genus Pelodiscus; species Pelodiscus sinensis. Next base: position 16,578,754 of record NC_134726.1, read on the forward strand.
GATGCAGCCTCCTTCACTCATAGAAGATTTCTGAGTCCACCACAATGCTTCCTGTACCTGCTGTAGGAAAAGTCTTCTGCTCTGCACATGTCACATAGGCTATAACTTAACTACAGTGTAGCCCTAATATCAATCCCTATATTATATTTTGACATAGATTTCCGTATTTTATTTTTGCATTCATCTCTAAATTGCATACCTTTCTTGCAAGGACTGAGTCTGTGTTTTCTGGACAGTGTCCAACGCACCATCTTGTGAGGTTTTCAGATGAGGATGAGGATTGAAGGGAACAAAATTTGTTGCAAAGCAATTGGCTTGTCTTAATCAACAGACTGCTAGAGTTGTTCTCTAAGGGTATGTCTACACTACAGAGTTAGTTCGAACTAATTAAGTTCGAATTAGTTAATTAGAACTAAGCTAATTCGAACTAACGCGTCTAGAACTAAAAACTAGTTCGAATTAGCGTTTTGCTAATTCGAACTAGCATGTCCACATTGAGTGGACCCTGAACAGGGCTTAAGGATGGCCGGAAGCAGTGCCGGCAGGGCATAAAAGGAGGACTTAGAGCATGGAGATGCTGTCTCAGGCTAGCCGAGGGCTGCGCTAAAAGGGTCCCGACCCCCACCCCGGACAGACAGTTCTCAGGGGTGCCCGGCTTGCAAAGCAGTCCTGGCTTGGAGTGCCCGGAGTGCCCACACTGGGCACATCACACCACTCGGCCATCAGCCCGGCTGCACTTGCTGCAGGCTGCCATCTGGGGAGAGGGGGCAATTGGGGGGCTGCAGGAGAGCTTCCACCCCCAGAAGCCCGCAGAGCCAGCCCAGTCCTCCCCATCGGGGGCTCGTACCCCATTCCTCCCTCACCTCCTTCCACTTACCCCTCCCTAGCCCCCCTTCCTGATGTACAAAATAAAGATAACGTTTCTTCCAACATTGACTCTGTCTTTATTGAACAAAACTGGGGGAGACTGGGAAAAGGAGGTGGGAGAGGGGAAGAGAAAGGCTGGGAGAGGGGAGGGCAACTAACATGATCAGGGGTTGGGAACAGGTCCCAGATGAAGAAAGGCTACAGAGACTGGGACTGTTCAGCTTAGAAAAGAGGAGATGGAGCGGGGACAGGATAGAGGTCTCTAAAAGCAGGGGTTGGGTGGAGAGGGTGCATTCAGAAAAGTTCTTCATGAGTTCCCATAAAGAAGGACTAGAAGACACCAAAGGAAAGGAATGGGTAGCAGGCTTCAAACTAGTAAGTGAAAGTTGTTCTTCACAAAGCAAATAGTCAACCTGTGGAACTCCTTGCTGCAGGAGGCTGTGAAGGCTAGAACTAGAACAGAGTTTAAAGGGAAGTGAGATCAAGTCATGGAGGTTGGGTCCATGGAGTAGTCTTAGCCAGGGGGTAGGAGTGGTGTCCCTGCCCAAAGTTTGTGGAAGACTGGAGAGGGATGGCACGAGACAAATGGCTTGGTCACTGTCTTCGGTCCATCCCCTCCAGGGTCCCTAGGGTTGGCCACTGTCGGCAGACAGGCTACTGGGCTAGATGGACCTTTGGTCTGACCCAGGACGGCCATTGTAAGCTCAGGGCTCAGGGTCGGGGGTCTCAGTGGACCCCCTTGATTATCATGCACACCTGCTCCTCGGTGGCCAGGCTGGCAGCTCTCCTGCCCTAGCCGGCCACTTTCCTGTGCCTAGTGTGGAGATCGTGGACGAGGTCCACGATGTCCGCACTAGCCCAGGAAGGGGCTCGCCTCTTGCGGTCCCGGGCAAGCTCCCGGGAGCCGCCAGCCTAGTCCCGGGAAGAGGGGGTGGGCTGGGGGACATCAGGTGGGTGGCTCTGTGCCGTGCCAGGTGCAGGGTCTGCTGGCTGGGTGCTGGCAGGCTTGCACCTGGCACGGGCACCGTAGCCAGCCCGTGTCCCTTTAAGGGGTCCGGGGCCGGGAGGGGGCAATAGAGTTTCCCTGGTGTTGGCCAGAGTGGCCAACAGGGAAACCTGGGGAGGGCTAGCCTCCCACTAGTTCGAATTAAGGGTCTACACACCCCTTAATTCGAACTAGTAAGTTCGAACTAGTCTTAATCCTCGTAAAATGAGGTTTTCCTAGTTCGAACTAAGCGCTCCGCCAGTTCGATTCAAATTCGAACTAGCGGAGCACTAGTGTAGCGCCTATGAATGTTAGTTCGAACTAACGTCTGTTAGTTCAAACTAACATTGTAGTGTAGACATACCCTAAGCTTTTTCAAATAAGGTCTGCTAATCCCAGGATATAATTAATTAGGCCAGTGGTCCCCAACCATTTGAGGTTGCCGGGCGCCAGGGGGCGTGGCCGTTTGCCCACTGGGTGCCAGAGGGCGGGGACACTTGCGCGCCCGTGGGCGGGGGCGGGGCCCCCCCATAGCCGCGCGCCTGGGGCCAGCGCCCTTCCCCTAAGTGCCATGCACCTGGGGCCAGCACCCCCTCCAAGTGCCGCATGCCCGGGGCCGGCGCTCCCCCCCAAGTGCCACGCGCCCGGGGCCGGCGCCCTCCCCAAGTGCCCGGGGTCAGCACTCCCCCTCAAGTGCTGCGCGTCCGGCTCTTCCGCCCCCCCAAAGCGCCATGCATCCGGGGCCGGCGCCCTCTACAAGTGGCACACACCCGGGGCCGATGCCACCCCCCAAGTACCCGGGGCCGGTGCTCCCCCCCCCCAAGCACCGCATGCCTCGGGCCGGAGCCGGCGCCCCCTCCAAGTGCCGCACGCCCGGGGCCAGGCCAGCCCCAAGCACTTGACGGGTGCACACAAATGCCCCCGCGGGCGCCATGGCTACTGGACTACATTTTGTCTATAAAATGTTACCTCCATTTATCAAAGTACTTGTCTGAGAACTGGGGAGCTTTCTACTGCAAGAAATTCCACGGGGAAAAAAATTGAAAGCACAGAGTACAGTAGTTCTGTCACTCAAATGACACTCCAAGCACACATAAGAACATAAGAATGGCCATATTAGGTCAGACCAAAGGTCCATCTCTGCCAATACCAGATGCCCCAGAGGGAGGGAACACAACAGGTAATCATCACGTCCCGTCATCCACTTCCAGATAAACAGAGGATAGGGACACCATTCCTATCCATCCTGGCTAATAGCCATTGATGGACCTAACCTCCATGAATCTACCTAGATCTTTTTTGAATCCTGTTCAAATCTTAGTCTTCACAACATCCTCTGGCAAGGAGTTCCACAGGTTTACTATGCACTGAGTGAAGAAAAACTTCATTTTTTTTAAACCTGGTGCCTATTAATTTCATTTGGTGACCCCTAGTTCTTATTTTACTTGTTCCCATAACATAACTTTTCCTTATTTACTTTTTCCATACCAGTCATGATTTTATAGACCTCTATCATATCCCCCCTTAGTTTCCTCTTTTCTAAGCTGAGAACTCTAAGTCTTTTTAATTTCTCTTCATATGGGACCCGTTCCAAACCCCTAATCATTTTTGTTGCTCTTTTCTCAATCTTTTCCAATGCCAGTATATCTTTTTTGAGATGAGACCCCATCTGTACGCAGTATTCAACATGTAGGCATACCATGGCTTTATATAGAGGTAATAAGATATTCTCTTATTCTCTAGCCCTTTTTTAATGATTCCTAACATTCTGTTTGCTTTTTTGACTGCCACTGCACACTGAATGGATGTTTTCAGAGAACTATTCACAATGACTCCAAGATCTCTCTCTTGAGTAGTTGTAGCTAAATTAGTCCCCATCATATTTAATGTATAGTTGGGATTATTTTTTCCAATGTGCATTACTTTACATTTATCAACATTAAATTTCATTTCCCATTTTGTTGCCCAATCACTTAGTTTGGTGAGATCTTTTTGAAGCTCTTCAGAGTCTGCTGAACCAGTGACTGAACCACAGCCTCAGTCACACCAAAGCCAAATCTCAGTAGAAGTAATATTTGATTATGCCAGGGGCCTAGATTAATAATATTTCAATCTACCACACACTGCTTTATACATTAATTATTCAGTTATCTTTTCCCTTCCCCTTTTTGTATTTGTTTCTTTCACTACTTCAGTTTCTACAGAGAAAGATGGGATTGAAAAGATATGGGTTAAATCAGCTGTGACAATCATGGCAAGAATGACAGTAGATGCCATACTATGTACGGCCATTTCCCAGCAGTTCCAGCAATGGATCGTCTTGCTTAGCTGCTTGCTTGTTAGTGGCTTTGGGATTTCCTTTGGGGTTGCCATGTAATTGGGCTACTATAGGGCTGCTGAAGCTTTTCATTTTTCCCAGACCCATTTTCAGCTCCCTCATGCATCTCACTTCTATTTATCACTTTCCATTGCTTTAACTTAAAAGAGGCCTTTAAAATATCTACATACAATTTATCTTTTTCATTAATGCAAATACCCTATTACCAGAGTCCCTTCATCTATTTTAACTGCACTCCAAACTTGTTTACATCCAGGGAATCAAAAGTAAACTCCACTTTTCTTGCCTTTCAACAATCCCTTTGAATGCATGTATACAGTGTACTTCTGGAGAAGGAATTTATTTTAAAGCCTGTCTCTTCATTATCTGCTCTTATAAAGGTGGGAACACTTTTATATAAATATAATTAGCATTCCAAGACGTTTTGATCTTGCTTACCCTAGTCAGAACCTCATTAGCAGCAATCTTCTACTGATGAGAAAACCTAACTTTGAGTTTTAAACTCTCGAGATCAAAGCCAAACTTTAGACTAAATTTGTCCTGATTCAGTTTTTTTTTTAAAAAAAAAGGATAACTGTTTAAATAGTTTTTTTCCAAATATCGCTTTTTAAGGGTGTGAGTAAATGAGACTATTTAATTGCAGTGTGATTGGTGGATGTCTAACTGTAGTTTTTCCTAAGGATGGATAAGCAGCAAGTTCATGTTTGGGTTTCTTCGTATTTCTTTCATTCATTTACATAGCACTTCCACTTTTGTTTTTAACAGTGCCAAAAAGCGTAAATGCTAAAAATCTAGAAAAATATCTAATACCTTCTATTGACTCAGTGGCCTGTGTCTTTTCAGATATAGGTAATAAACAGAATATACAGAAATTTGTTGATATAAAATAGCTACACATTTAAGGCTTTATTCATGATAGATCTTTGTCCCACTTCTTTCCTTGTTGAACTTAATGGCAAAACTCAATTCCATAAAAGAAAGCAGGAACATTTTATTTATGGTAAAATTGTAGCTCCTTTGTAATCAGCAAAAGTCTTGCTATTGCTTCAGTGGTGCAAAGATTTCACCCTTAAAGTTTCCCTAATTAATGTAATTCTATTGACTCTGAATTCCAACCATACCCAGGTACTGTAATTTAAAGCATTAGCAGTGCTTTCAACATTCACACCTGGAATAAGCAGGCCACAACTCCAGTATTTTCAGTGGAATTGTCCCTGTTGTCAGTGTTCAGGGCAGCTGTGCAACTCCCAGCAAGGACAGACTGCCAATGCTATGCTTGTAAGAAGCACACAGGATCTTTATTGGAGGGAAAAGGCAATACACTGTGTTTATTGAGAATGGCAAAGCAGTTAGTATATGCTTAAATAGACAGCCATACACACACACATACACTGTCCCGCCAATAAATGTTATATTTACCACTCAATGCTCTGTGCATTGATCACGGTCTGGACCAATGCTCCAGTCATCTCAGGACGTCCCCACTCTTAAAGCAAAACAATTCTCCTTTTCTAATGGTTCTTTCCCATTGGGACCAGGCCAGGCAGGCTTTGCCCCTTAGCAGCTGCAGGACATGCTCTGGGAGGACGAATCATTTTAAAGGACATTGGTGCAGCCCATAGAAAGAAGGGAAGGTGCTGCAGGTTGCACCTGAAAGCAAGGCTTATCATGCCTGCTGGTTAGATTTAGCCATGATCTAGAAGAACTGTGTCATCATCATGTGGCTAGATGACTATGCACATGCTAAATAAAAGTAGAATCTGTCCAGAGCCCACACCAAGACAGATGGGCTCTGGACAAATTCAGGCGGTATTGTCATCACACTGTCCCACTTACTGTCTCCGCAATGCTAATAACTGCACCTCACAAGTGAGGTTTGCCTAACATCACCCTTGTCAGGTTGAGCAGTAGCATTTCTGTGTTACAGATGTGACATGCCTGGAGTGAAAGGGTACGTCTAGACTACAGGCTTTTGATACTGTCGACAAAGCTTCTGTCAACAAAGAGCATCTAGACTACATCCAGTTCTGTAGACAAAACAAGCACCTTTGTCGACATGAGGCCGTAGACGCAAAGGACAATGTAGATGCAATAACACCTTCTGTCGACAGAACTCTGTTGACAAAAGGCATTATTCCTCATAGAATGAGGTTTACAGCCATCGACAAAACTGCTGAGTTCTGTCGACGTTATGTCGACAGAACTCAGCAGCAGTATAGACGCAGGTATATCTTTGTCGACAAAAGTCCACTTTTGTTGACAAAACCTTGTAGTCAGACTCATCCAAACATTTATTCTGCAGTGCACCTGGAAGATTGGGACCATATCTCCTGAATAGGCTGAGAAAATAATTGTTTTTTTCAGTGCATTGGCAGTTCACAAAATCAGTCTGATCTGAACTAAAACCAAAAATTCAGGGGAAACACCTGACAACAGTGTCAAGAAAAATAAATGTCCATTTTCTGTTTCTTTTTCTGGCCACTTTTAAAATAAGAACAAAAAAATTAAATACATTTACAAAATGAACGGTGCAGGGTGGGCCGGGTGGTGCTCCCAGTTCTTAGCCCAGTGTTTAGGGCACACTCTTGAGATGTGGGAGATCCCCATTCAATTTCCATTTGTGCATAAGGCGCAGAAGGAGGACCAGCTGTTTTACTGTGAATATATCAGAAGAAGAATTAGACTAGTTACTGCTGCACTCTGCAAGATCTGGAAGGCTAAAACTATTTCTATTAAAAACTAAAATCAGTATTTATAAACCAGTTATTGTGCCGATATTGCTTTATGGGCTGGAATGCTGGAGTATGAGGAAAGCAACTGAATGAAAGTTATTGACTGCAGATGAACTAGATGAGGGGAATACTGAGAGTTTCAATACTGCAGAAAATAAAAACATGAAGCGATCAGAAAATGGCTGGGATAAGAACGAATGCTTTCATGAACGATTCAAGAAAGATAACTTCAATGGTTTGGGTGTGTATTTCTAATGGACCTTGGAAGAATGCCATACACAGTGACCCATCTGGCTACATCTACACTGTGAGTTTTCTTGGCAAAAAATATGCTAAAGAGGGACTCATTTGCATGATTCACAATCTCATTTGCGTATTTTCTGCCGATCCATTTTTGTGCTAGGGATTTTTGCGCAAAAACAAGCATTGTGGATGTTTTCTTTTTGCGCAAAAGCCCTTTCTCTGCAAGAACAGTAAACCTCCTATTTTGGGACATAAGGATCTTGTAGAAAAAGAGGTTTTTGTTCAAAAAGAAAATGTCCACCCTGCTTGTTTTTGCACAAAAACCCTAGCGCAAAAACGGATTGGCAGAAAATATGCAAATGGATCGTGACTCATGCAAATTAGTCCCTCATTAGTATATTTTTTGCAGAGAAAACTTGTAGTGTAGACATAGCCTCTGAGTGCAAGGAACTACAAATATAGAAAGGGAGAGAATGCATTGGATAGACTCAGTAAACCATAACATAGAACCAAAAGTTTTAAAGATGAAAAAGCTGTGAAGCCTGGGTCTGTAGCACAATTTTTCTTGTTCTTTTACTATTGCTCCTACAGCATTTTGGATTTCTTGTAAAGACTACTTGAATCCATATTTGGCACTCTTCTTCTCCCAACCTTTTAGGTTTTGGCACCAATTCCCATCTAAAGTCAAAAAACTAGCAATTTATCTGACTGTTAGTCTGCCTAGCAACTGGGACACTATATAGGGAGCAGTTTTCTAGTCAGGTGGGCTGTCCATCTTGGAAGTACCATGTGCTGCTGCTCATAGGTAGTGCTGCTGCTCTCCTGATTGGTAGGTCATTAGTACCACACAAGAGTGTTGGGAGGATAATTCACTTTGTACCCCCAGACATCTTGTCATCATCCATTCAGGTCTGAACTCACATCCACCCACAATGGCTCAGGGAGGAAAATCTACAAGAAAAAAAGGAACAGAGTGGTCATCTACCTGTCCTGAGGTCCTGCTTCCAGTACCTGCCGGGGTCATCTGGATCCAGAGTCCAACCAATCATCTTGGTGTTAGCTGTCCATCAAGCTGCAACAGATGGCAAAAAAGCAACATTGTACTTTTTTATTAAATCTGGGTTTAATCTTGGGGCAAGGCTTCCAGCCTTTATCCCTGTTACAGCCAATGCCTGATTGTACTTGGTTCTCTTTTATTTCAGAGTCCTTAGAGTCTACCTTGTTTTATCTTCTTTTGCTTACTTGTGCTTACCTTTACCTAACTTGTTTAACAGTTGCCTGTTGTAATCAATAAACCTATTCCTTTGCTTTGCACCTGATCACTTGTAAGTTTTCTTTGGGTAAACAAACCTTTTGATAGACATGGGGTAGGAAGATGGACCTCAGATTTGTTCCTCTGGCCAAGGTATGAAATTCAGTCATAAGTACAAGACAGAAAGTGGTGGAAAGAATTCGGGTGGTGCTATTGTTGGTGCTGAGTTGATAGACAGGAATCAAAGAAGAAAAATTAAAAGAACGTTACCGAACGCTGTACAAGACCCAAACCCAGCCCGTCATTTAGTGTAAACTGCCAAATGCCTGACCTCTGTAAAGAGGAGTAGCTAATTCACTACCCAAGAGTACAGTTGCAACTGTTTAACAGTAGTGAGCGTGTTCTCTTCAGCCTATCTTGATTTATATGTTTCTAAATGATATCTATTACATGTTTATTCACAGATTGCTACATGTCTGCTCTCTCTTTATTAAAGATCCCTACAGCTACATCTTAGTCAATTACCTACCTCAAGCAATTTGTCTCATAACTAATTGGGATATGGAAGGTTACATTTGCGTTGTTCATTGATACATAGTTGTTTTTTCATTTTGTATGTAGTATAAATATATAGAGAGCCCAATGTTTTAAATACCTATTTTGAGGGTATTTAAGTAACTCACAAAAGTGAAATCCTGGGCCTACTGAACTCAATATCAAAAATCTCATTTACATTAATGAGGCCGAACCCAGTTGCATTTGTTGCATTCGTTGATTAAAGTTTTGCCATTAGCTAATATCAGTATTCAAATTATTTCATTGTACTAAGAGTAAAGTACAAGGGAACACTGTACAGGCTGAGATAATTGTATGTATTTATTGTAAAATCATTGGCAATTTTTTCAGCTCTATCACTGTATATATAGAAAATTATGTATGCTTTTGTTGAAAGCAATAACTTGGGAAAGCAAATTTGCAGCAAGGAAGACTGAAACTTTCAATGTCTGTAATGCATGGCAAAATTTCAGTGGTTGAGGAGGAAAGCCCTCAGATTTAGAGACCAGTGTGTTGTAGTGTATCGGCAGACATACAACATACAATATATATGTTATTGACAAACTTTTCTTGTAGTTTATTAAAGGCATTTATCTAATCTTTAAGTGGATAGACAATAACAAATTTCTTGATGGTGTAATTTCACTGAATTCAATGGCATTATGCCAGTAAAATACTTAGCTCTCAAACTTGAATTGTGTTTTGTAAATTTTACTTTAATCTATCATTGTATCCACCAACAACAGCAATTCATCATGTGTTCGGGTGCGTGGCTATGTCCCTCCTCCACCTCCACCTCCTCCTCAAAAACCTAGGAAAACAGATGGGCTTTCATAGTAACATACAGCAGGTTCCTTAGTTCATATTTTTCTCTACATGACTATACTTAGGTTTTTCAAAGTTTTCACTTGAAGGATAGGAACAACTAGATTATTAGAACCAAATTCAAATGAATTCAAATAAAAATTGTTAGAACTAAATACAAATGAGTTGTAGTGAAGCAAACACAGTAAATTCCTGGTCCAAAATTATATTATTAACTCTAAAGAACATATTTGAATGTGAAAGGATATGTATCTGCAGTTTTAACAGTCACCATTATTAATTTTCACCTTATCTAGGGAGCTGACAGAATTATTCTCACACATAGATTAACCAGTTACAGAATGTTTCCTCCAGTCATAGCAAGGTGCCACATTTATATACAGAAGATGACTACTGGTAACTTTAATTTGCTTGCAAATTAAATTGATAACACACATTGTTTAGACCAAAAATTGATTTTTTTAAAAGTTAATTAGAATTACAAGTAATTCTTTCTGTTGCTATTGAGTCAGAATGCCAGGCAACCACAGCTAAGAGCTCCATCTATGAATCTACTGAGTTAGTATCCAGTCTCGCCCCTTTCCTGGGGTTTGCCTGTGCTGTTAGCTTAATGAATAAAACAAACATCGGACTGTGTATTGGAAATCGTGTTAAAATTACCAGCTATCACTTCTAAGTTTGTAAGCAGTTTCCAGGTCCTGCATGTAGGCTGGTTGGCTTTGTAGGGCTTATGCAGTCATTGAGCAAAGAGTTGGCCTAGAACAGGCCTGGGCCTTGCCCAGGGGCCAGATCCAGCCTGCCAAACCACCGGATCTGGCCTGCGGACTCCCCTGCCATGACCCTCAGGCCACAGCTGCCACTGTTCAAAACACAGTCCCTGTGGCTCTCTGCTCTGTAGGGAGGGGGAGGCTTTGTGCGATCTCCCCACCTCCAGCCCAATCCTCAGTTCCTATTGGCCAGAAACAACCGGCCAATAAGAATTGACCTCAGTCAATCTCTCAGCTCCTATTGGCTGGAAATAGCCAGCCAACCAGGGCTGAGAGTTAGCCTGAGAGCTTTAAGAGTGGAGACACTCTTCCCCCACACCGAGTTAGAACCACGTGAAGGGAGCAGCCTGTATTTTCAAGTGGGATGGGGCTGCAGCAGGCTGGGAGTTTACCTAAGTGTCTCACTTAGGTAGGGGTGAGACATTTAGGTAAACTCCTCCTAGCCAGAGCCATCCTCTGGCACCCCAACCCCTCCTGTACCCCAACTTCCTCCCCCATCCAAACCCTATGCACCACCTGCCCCAGGTCACAACTCCCCCTCAGACCCTGTACCCCCTCTTACACTCCTCCCCAGGCCAGAATCCTTTCCTGCACCCACACTCCCTCCCTGACCCTACACCCCAATCCCCGACTCAGGTCACAACCCCCTCCTTCACCCAAACACCCTTTCAGACCCCACGCCCCAATCCCTTACTCCGTGCGCACTTCTGCACCCAACCGCCAACCTAGACCTCTCATCTACCCCACAGAAAAGTGCAGCTCTTGACCACTTACCAAAAGCTTGGAGTGGCCCCTAACCAAAAATTATTGCCCACCCCTGGTTTATACAATGCACAAAAACAAAATGATGTACTGAAGTGGTTCTGTTCGCAGAAGAAAAGCACAGTACTATCTCTACATACATACATCAGTACCTACATGTTAGACCATTAGGCCAGGGGTGGGCAAAGGGGCCTCTGCAGGCTGGATCCGCCCCACCAGGTGAGTTGATCCAGCCCATGGAGGCTCTGCAACTCCCCCACAGGCCAATTGGGGCCTGGTAGCAGGGGGAAACACATGAAGTGTCCTCCACCCTACAAGGAGTGTGTAGCGCTTAGAGGAGACTTGGAACACACACCCGTGCTCTGATTGGTCTGGGGGGAGAGGTGCAAGCTTGCAAGGTCTCCTCCCACTCAGGGCATGAGTGCCTAGGGGGAGGTCAGCCCACCCGGACAGAGGAAGTGGGATGGAGTTCACACTCTACCTCCCTACCTTCAGCAGGTCCATTATTCTGCTTTCCAAACGCTACAGCCAGTTCCAGCCCAGATGCAGCCTGTGTTGGCTGTTTGGCTGCTCCCAGGGTGGGACTGGAATGGAGCTTCCTCTGGGGAATGGGACTCCCACCACCCTGGGAGTGACCAGATAGCCAATAGGGGACCCTCCGGACACAGGGTAGGTTGGAGGGAGGTGGGATGCCAAGGGGGTGGGACTTACCCACTACCCTGTGCTCCCCAGGAGGCAGCCCAATTATCTAAGCCACTCCAGAACCCACCCCACTGTGCTACCTACAGAGGGTTCCTTATCCTGCTTTCCTACTGCAGGAGACAAGTCCATCCCTGAGGCAGCCTGTGTTGGCTGTCTGGTTGCTCCCAGGGTGGGCAGAGGGAGGAAAGGGACTTGAGCCACCCAACACTGTGGTCCTGTCACTTGCCACCTCCACCCCTCCAGGTTAGGTGGGGTCGGGGCACTCACGTTAACATCATGGAGACCCCACTTCTCGATTTAGTCTGGGCCTGCGAGTTCTAGGGGGCGGGCTGAGCCCAACACACGATAGCCCAGTCCCCCTTGGGCCGACCACCTCCCTTACGACCACTATCGGTAATGGGGGTTATAGTCCACGCCCGCAGAGGGCGTCCTCCCCCCCTCCGCCTCTCTTCCCCAGTTCACGGGAGGGTAACCCCTCCCCAAGTTCAGTCTGCCAAGTCTTCGCTCTAATTAGTTTGAGTTGGGTAGGGGAGCGCGGGCCCTCCTGCATTCCCAAATTCCAGTCCCAGGATCCTTAGGGTGAGGCCACAAGGACCTTACCCGAATGGTGAGACACACCGGGTTTACTCACCACCCCACCCCTCTCAGGGGGGTTTCTTGCCGTCCGTTCCAGCATCCCCCCGTCCTGGGCCTCCTTCCTATGCAGGATATATGCTCCTTCTCTGGGCACCTTGCACAGGTGATGACAGAGTCTGCACCGTCACCTACGGTCTTTGTCTCCACCTGGATGCTGGTGTCTGGGGGCCGGTCACGCTGGTCATCTCTGGCCCAAACCCGATGTCTCCAGCAGCTTCCGCGGTGGCCCCAGCATCTCCGGATGCTTCTGTGCCAGCCCCGGCATCTCCCGCTGCGTCCCCGGCAGCCCCAGCATCTCTGGCCGCTTTGCCGTCTGCCCCGGCGCCTCTGGACTCTTCTGAAGTGTCCCCGGTGCCACTGGCAGCTTCCCCGGTAGCCCTGGCATCTCTGGCCACTTTGCAGTCTGCCCCGGTACCTCTGGCCACTTCTGCGGTGGCCCCGGCACCTCTGGCTGCTTCCCCGGTAGCCCCGTCGTCTCTGGCCCCTTGGCCCTTTGCCAGCTGAGCCGGCGCCGTTTTTAAGTGTGGCGCCCGGCTTAGGGTGCACATGCAGCAGTGTTGGAGGGGGCCGCGCCAGTCTCCTTCCGGGCCAGGAGCTATCAGTGCACTCCGGCTCATGAGGGGGGACAGGCTGACCCTGTCACAGGTCCCCAGGCAAATGCCCTATCCCCTAGGCCACTCCAGAACCCACCCCATATCCCTGCCTTCAGGGTGTCCCCTCCCACACTCCAAACCCCATGGCCCAAGACCAGAGTCTGCACCTAAACCCCCTACCCCAGCCTGGTGAAAGTGAATGAGATTCGGGGAGGAAGGGGGATGGAGTGAGCAGGGTGAGGCCTTGGAGAAGGGGTGGAGCAGGGGCGGGGCCTCAGAGAAGCTGGGGAAGAAAGCCGGGCAAGGGTATTTGGGTTTGAGATAGATCTTACATTGCCCTTAAATTGAAAAAGTGGTGAAAAAGGTTGGATACCACTGATCTAGATGTTGCTTGTTCCTGCAGTGAGGGCAGGGGACTGGACTTGATGTCCTCTCAAGGTCCCTTCCAGTCCTAGTATTCTATGATTCTATGAGTCATATTCATTCTGTTTTCCGGCAGGCCCTAGAAATACCTTTTGACTGTGGTACACCTTGTCCAGTGAGGACAATAAATGTTCTGATGGTTTGTTTCAGAGGTTTAGTTGTACCTCTGGGATTTAATTCCTTTGAGCTGTGAATAGAAACTCTAACATTATCTGAGCTCACCAAATTCTTCTTCAGATTTTCTTCCTGAGTTTCTGCCTGCCTTTACTGATTTAATTAATACTTCTATGTCCCTAGGTTATATACCTGCTGACTTTAAATCTGTTGTCATTTAGCCTTATTAAAGCAACATTCCTTGCCTGATGACTTGGCTGCTAGTTACAGAACTACTGCCAAACTCCCATTCCTCTCTGAGAGGCTTAGAAACAAGGAATGCAAAGTTAAAAAACAAATGTAAAGTAGTAAGAATTGCCTTCATAGTTTAAAGCCTAAAACCTTGAAGATCTGTAGGGGTAAATTAGATTGTGATCTTGGTCTTGGACCTTCCTCTTTTCCTATCTTTGATGCCAATGATCATTTGGAAACTACACTCTGCTGAAAACTTCTTAGCTCTTTTTGTGAACAGCTGTGAGCAAGGTAATCGATATTAACAATTATACCCAGGGTCTCAGACTCACTTCCCTTGATGTCTCTGCCCAATTTTCTTGTTTAAAGTCACATGACTCCTCAAACAGCATTTCCTGTTGGAGATGGACACATTCTTACAGTATAGGGATGAGGGGGGCTTCACAGTGGCAGGCTCAGAGGAGTTCCCTGTCTGTTAGGAAGGGTACCTCAGCCACATGGCTCACTAGGTTCAGGATGATGGTTTCTGGTAGGTTGTGTCTGTAACGCCTTTTGAGTAACTATGGTTCACAGTCAATTGTAACTATGGTTCACAGTATAATTGTGATGTGAAAGAGTAGCATTGCATTGATGCATTGCTTTCATCTGGACCACAACATCTGCTGACATCTAAGCACCAAGCCTCAGTGCCTCAGCTTGGTCCTCCACACCGGTTAGACTAGGAGATGTGGGATCAGGTCCTAGAACATGTCTGCAACGATCTCTGTCAGTAAAGCCAGACGAAGTAGACCCTGGCTGCATCCCCACCTGTCCGCCGTGGGTTCTTAGCAATTTGTGTTCTCTCTACGAACATACATTTTTATATTTAAGACTAGAAGGGCATTTTTCAAGCGTATCTGTGAAAATGCTCACCATTTAAAAAATGTCAGGAAAACCACATGAAACATTTTAGTTTATGATTTCATGCAAAATATTATGGAAGACACTTCCACTAATTTCATCCCATCTTAGATCAAACTGATCTTTTAAGTGCTCAAACATTTATGAACATTATTGCTTGATATGTTTTATTTACTTTTCATGTTGATACAGAGCCACCTTTATTGGGACAGACTGCATGGTTTGTACTATGCATTCTTATTGTCTTCAGATAACTTACATGATTTTGTCATTTACCCTTTCTCACTTGGCCCTCTTTCTAATGGGCTATTTCAGATTGTCTTCTTGATTGAGGATTTGCTATCGGTAGCACTTCACTAATGGATATTATTCTAGAGTTTGAGTTTCAAACATTACTGCTGTGCAAATGACACAGATGTTTCAATGTTTCTATACCTGATTTCATTTCATCTCTATAACAGTGTTTGTCCAAAATTTAATGTTTGAATGAATACAATTAAATTGACCCTCAGTGTTTGAAAACCAAGTTTGGGAACTTCAGCTGCCTTACAACATTGAGTTTTCCCTTCCAGTTCCATTGCAGGGTTTGAAATCACATTATGTCTTGCTATAGAAAATCAGTTCCAATTCATTGTTTTAACTGTGTTAAATATTTTTATGCTTCACATGTAATCATATTTGTAAACAGCTTTGCTATTTTTTAAGATTGAACTATACAAATAAAATGCTGTTTCTGAAGCAGAGCATTTTGAGCTACAAATGAAAAATCTTTGTAATTTTTGTATTAAAGTATAATCACACTTAGGCTAAAAACTCCTTTTGTATGTCATCTGGACATATTTGAGCAGTTTACAAGCAGCTTCCTCTACTTTTGTAAGTACTTATAGGACTGATTCTTTTCATTATAGGAGAATGCCCACACCTATATTTGAGGGTGCGTCTATACAGAAGGGCTTAACTCAAAATAAGCCATGCAAATTGAACTATGTCAATTGCATAGCTTATTTCGAAATAGCTTATTTTGAAATTGGGAGCATCTACACAGCTCTTATTTTGAAATAGAGCACTCTTTCTCCGATTTCCCTTACTCCTCGCACAATGAAGGTTACAGGAGTCAGAGTAAAAAGTCTTCCAGCTTGACAGTATTTCAACATTATGTCAAAATAACTGCCTGCTGTGTAGACACAGACCAAGTTACTCTGAAATAACGCTAGTTATTTTGAAATAATGTTGCTGTGTAGACGTACTCTGAGTGATAAATACTGACATTTGATGAAAGTTGCTGATGCAGCAAATTGATGTTTTCCCACTGAGGTTTATATTATGGCTACATCAAGCTATCCCTTTACATGGGGTGGAAAACCCTGTGTCAAGGCTGTTCCCCACTCTGGCACTCTGAGTGCAGAAGATGGGGTCCTGCATAGGCTTCTGCTTAAAAGCTTCCCAAGATCACAGATTCCCTGGCCTTCTGAGATAGATGCCACCATCAAGCCAAAACCCCCTTTCTTTTTGACCCCAGGAAGAAAGCAATTGGAACTTCTTCCAAAGGGATACCCCAAGCTTGTTTACCACAAGAGAGGTTGGGAAAAAAAGGGAAAACAAACGACAGTCTCTGATAGCTGACCTCTCAGTCGTAGGAATAAGCTGACAGCTTCAGTGGGTCTCATGCTGCCACTTGCTTCTTATCTAGATTCTGTACCAGCCCTCCTCTGTGTGACAATATTCAAAGAAGCGTAGAGCTCTCACTTGTCATCTAACCCTGCTTTGCCCCTTCAACAGGAACTATCCAACAACTCCATCACAAGAAAGTTGTCCCCATTCCTGAATGGGCAGGGAAAGGGTTTGCATCACTGTGCAGGGCATCTGCACAATGGCTTTCTTAAGCTGTGTTTTTTACAGCATCTCAAATCACTTAGGCTATGTCTACACTACAGCGCTAATTCGAACTAACTTAGTTCGAATTAGTTAATTTGAACTAAGCTAATTCGAACTAACGCATCCAGACTAAAAAACTAGTTCGAATTAGCATTTTGCTAATTCGAACTAGCATGTCCACATTAAGTGAACCCTGAGCAGAGGTTAAGGACGGCCGGAAGCAGTGCCGGCAGGGCATCAGAGGAGGACTTATAGCATGGAGATGCTGTCTCAGGCTAGCCGAGGGCTGTGCTTAAAGGGACCCGACCCCCACCCCGGTCAGACAGTTCTCAGGGGTGCCCCGCTTGCAAAGCAGACCTGGCTTGGAGTGCCCTGAGTGCCCACACTGGGCACATCACAGCACTCGGCCATCAGACCGGCTGCACTTGCCGCAGGCTGCCATCTGGGGAGAGGGGGCAATTGGGGGGCTGCAGGAGAGCTTCCATCCCCAGAAGCCCACAGAGCCAGCCCAGTCCTCCCCATCGGGGGCTCGTACCCCATTCCTCCCTCACCTCCTTCCACTAACCCTTCCCTAGCCCCCCTTCCTGATATACAAAATAAAGAAAATGTGTGGTCAAAAATAGAATCTCTCCTTATTGAACAAAACTCGGGGAGACTGGGAAAAGGAGGTGGGAGAGGGGAAGAGAGAGGGTGGGAGAGGTTAGGGCAACTACAATGATCAGAGGTTTGGAAGAGGTCCCATATGAAGAGAGGCTAAAGAGACTGGCACTTTTCAGTTTAGAAAAGAAGAGACTGAGGGGGGATAGGATAGAGGTCTATAAAAGCATGAGTGGGGTGGAGAGGGCGCATCAAGAAAAGTTCTTCATTAGTTCCCATAATAGAAGGACTAGAGGACACCAAAGGAAAGGAATGGGTAGCAGGCTTCAAACTAGTAACAGAAAGTTGTTCTTCACAAAGCAAAGAGTCAACCTGTGGAACTCCTTGCTACAGGAGGCTGTGAAGGCTACAACTAGAACAGAGTTTAAAGGGAAGTGAGATCAAGTCATGGAGGTTGGGTCCATGGAGTGGTATTAGCCCGGGGGTAGGAGTGGTGCCCGTGCCCAAAGTTTGTGGAAGGCTGGAGAGAGATGGCACGGGATAAATGGCTTGGTCACTGTCTTCGGTCCATCCCCTCCAGGGTCCCTAGGGTTGGCCGCTGTCGGCAGACAGGCTACTGGGCTAGATGGACCTTTGGTCTGACCCAGGACGGCCATTGTAAGCTCAGGGCTCAGGGTCGGGGGTCTCAGTGGACCAACTTGATTTTCATGCACACCTGCTCCTGGGTGGCCAGGCTGGCAGCTCTCCTGCCCTAGACGGCCACTTTCCTGTGCCTAGTGCGGAGGTCGTGGATGAGGTCTACGATGTCCGCACTAGACCACGCGGGTGCCCGCCTCTTGCGGTCCTGGGCAAGCTCCCGGGAGCCGCCATCCTGGTCCTGGGAAGAGGGGGAGGGCTGGGGGGCATCGGGTGGCTGGCTCGAGCCGTGCCAGGTGCAGGGTCTGCTGGCTGGGTGCTGGCAGGCTTGCACCTGGCACAGGCATCATAGCCAGCCCATGCCCCTTTAAGGAGTCCGGGGCCGGGAGGGGGGCAATAGAGTTTCCCTGGTGTTGGCCAGAGTGGCCACCGGAGAAAGCTGGGGAGGGCTAGCCTCCCACTAGTTCGAATTAAGGGGCTACACAGCCCTTAATTTGAACTAGTAAGTTCGAACTAGGCTTAGTCCTTGTACAATGAGGTTTACCTAGTTCGAACTAAGTGCTCCGCTAGTTCGAATTAAGTTCGAACTAGCGGAGCGCTAGTGTAGCGCCTATCAAAGTTAATTCGAACTAATGTCCGTTAGTTCGAATTAACTTTGTAGTGTAGACATACCCTTAGAGAAGTTGAAGCCTCATTTGAACAGTGATCCTCAGAGGCTCACAGTTACTGCTGGTGGCCAAACAATAAAACAGAAAATTAACTACTAGCATTCCCGTTCTGCACCTGGACTTGGAATTGTGATGGCTGTTCCTTACAAGACACTCACAACCCACCTGGAGACACGTGTAGCCCATAGGCAACATCTCTTGGAAAGCCAAAAGGGAGCCAATCCAAAGCCTCTTCTTGTGTCTTATATGGTCCAGGCCCATAGATGGAGTGTGTGTGTGCGGGGGGCAAATGGGGCAGTTGCCCTGGAGCCTGGTGATTGAAAAAGACCTAGGGCTCCTGGCTGCTGCTACCACGGCAGTGCTGGAGCACTGAGCCCTTTAAATCGCCCATGCTGCAAGCTGTGGGTGGCTCTGAGGTCTGGCGGGGGGAGGCACTCCAGAGAGCTGGATGGCTGGCCCCGCTCCTTCTGCTCAAAGCCCTGCCTCTTCTGAGAATGCAGAGCCCCGCTCCTCGGCTTGCGGAGGCCACTGGAAACCCTGAATTTATAGATTCTTTCTTTTCCCTCTGTTGTGCCCAGTCTCTTCTCCCTTGTTCCCACACCAAATAATCTCCAGCCCTCTTCTGTTCCAGGACCGTAGCTTCAAAACGTGGTGGGTAGATATTGTTAAATCTCTGGAGAAGGCCTACATGAAGTCTAGCTGGGCTTGCTAATCTGTTTCAATCTCAAATGTCCAATGCATGCTAGGCTTGGTGTGCTTCAGGGGCTAGTGCTGTTGTGCCAACAGTCTTCATGCACACACTGCTGGTGATGAGAGGCTGGGCAAGTAGCTACAGCATCTACTGTTTTAGTGCATTCCTACTGCAACCGCCAGTGATCTGACTTCTGTGGAGACCCTGCGGAAGATCGCCTTCGCCCTCATCCATTTCATCTTTGCAGCCATGCAGTTTTATCACGATTGTCCTTAGGAAGGGTGTAAGGACAAGGTACTAGATTTACTCCTTCTGGATCAGAGAGGTACAAATTGCAGCTTCTTGCCTCTCAGAAGAGCCTCCACATTGTGCTCCTGGTGCCTTTGTCACAACCTCTCTAATCAGTGCTGCTCACTTCTTGGCGTTGCATTGGCTCGCTGGAGGAGGGATTACAGAAGTCTTTTAATTACACTCTCTCTCTCTGGATAGACTTTGTCCCATGGTCCCTTGCCAGAGCCTACGTTGGTTATTGCCAGTATATTGAAATTTCACTTAAGGAAGGTTCTGTAGGAATCAGAAAGTCGTTTTTCTTTCTCTTTAACTTCTATAATAAATATGGTTTAGCTCAGGATTTATCTTGCACCTACATACTTTTCTGTAACAATATGCCCCTTGCCAGGCAGCGATATCCAAGTATTCCAGATGTCAGAAGTAGCAAGACATCATTGCTTCAAAGAACCTTACCCCAAGTACATGTTCAATAACTCATGAAAAGGCTAGTTGGCAGGGGCATTTTTTTCAGCTGAAACTTTAGAGAATGTTGTCCTCTTCCCCTCCCCCAGGATTAAAACAACGTATTTTTAATCCAAAAATGATTTGAAGTTGGATTGAGAAAAACAAGAATGGCCAAAAGTTTAGATTCAACTCTGGAAATAAAAAGGCTGCACTCATTATAGAAGAGAATTCTGACGGATTTAAAGATGGAGAGTTCAGATGAAGGGAAGGCAGCGTCACAATTTTACACTTAGGCTTTGTCTACATGGGCACTTTTGTCAGCAAAACATACCCGTGTGCCTCAGTAAAGCCTGTAGTATAGACGTAGCCTTAAATATATTAGAAATATGTGAACACTACACCAGTATTACGAGTACTCTTGGAGTACTAGAAAGACGTCTGTGGGTACATCAACACAACTGAAATTTGGAGAAAACTGAATGTTTGTTTCAAGATTCACAGTGTTTTATTATTTTTTGTACTTTTTACACCCAAAAATTTCATCGCCTGCCTGGCTACAATTAAATTGTTTAAACAAATGTGTTGCAATGGTAGATCAAATTTTGTATATCTGAAAACTGTAGGTACTGGGGGCACTTATAATTTTTTTAAAGGGGTACTTTATAAAAAAAGGTTGAGAAACACTGCACTAGATGACATTGAAATAATTTGCTTATAGCAGGACACTCATAGATTCTGGACTGCATTCAGGACTCTCCCTCATTTCTGCAGTAGCCAGAATCACAGAACAATTTAAAACTAGGAGAGCTACTGAAATGTGTAATATATCTATCTTTCTCCTCAGGTCACACTGGCTGTCCCTTCTCCCTGCTTTTGTTTCTTTTTAGAAATGTATTGATTAGCATCTTTTTAAAAAGAAAGAGACATTTTGAGATAGCAATGGCTCTGTAATTGATTTTGAACTCCACTGTAACAATAACCATTCAGAGATCCTGTAGACCAGTGGGAATAGAATGAGTCTGGGAAATAGTAGATGCAGGAAAGAACATGGAAATTTAATTCACAACTAAAATTGTTCTAAAGTGGGTTTTAAGTGTAAATAACAAATATAATGAAGCTCAGATTGTGGCACACCAAAACATAAAGGATTCTAGGTGATTTGGGGAGGATTACAAATATTGCTGCACTACAAGCAAAGCTAATACAAAAAGCAAGTCTTGCAGGGCAAATATAATGCTACAAAAACTGAACACAGCATCAGCCTGGTTAGATATTGAAGACTGGTGTGTCCGTTTAAATATTCCACCAAATTCAGACACCAGTGGTGCGGGAACAATTGGTATAGCAGGGATGCAGAGAGTCACTGAACCAAATGGCAATCCCTGTAGATAGTGGAAACCATTTCAAGATAGCGGGCGCTGCACAGGCCCACCAACAGGGGACAAAGGGAGCAACTGCTCCAGGGCCCAGTGCTTCAAAAGGGCCTGGGGCTCCCATCTGCCACTGCTGCAACAGGTGGTTCTGAGGGCTGGCTGGGAGGAGGAGCGTGGCGCAGCATGGTCCAGGTGGAGCTGAGGGCTGCGTGAGGCCCCGCCCCTTCTGGGAATACAGAACCAACACTCCCACCTACCCACGGGCCTGGCAATTCTATTGGCCTTGCTGGTGTGGCAGCAGGCTTAAATCCAGCACCCATGCCAGAGACTGTCCTTTCTTTTATTTTAAATAATTCTGCACATTTCAAGGATATATGGTCCTCATTTGGGTCCCAGTCTAGCAAGGTACTTAAGCACATGGCTAACTTTAAGCATTCAGTGTGCTATTGACTTCAATGGGATGAATCTCTTGCTTAAAGCAGGGTTGTGCTAAACTGTGCTTAAAGTAGGTTGTGCTGGACTGGGACCTCAGGACATGGCTGAATGTACATTAGAATCAAAGGAAAAACTTCATTATACTGGGGTTAGTTTAATGCTTGATTTTACTCATTCAACTAAACACTATCATAAGACTCCTATAGACTCTGGGGGTGCAGGATCAAGGCATTATCTACATATATTTTAGAGTCCATCTGTCTGTCTGTGAGTCCGTTTGTTCAAGAACTCCTCCTAAATAGTAAGAGCTAAGGCAGTGGTTCTGAAAGTTTTTGGCCCGTGGCCCACCCTGCTCAGTGCAAACCTTTCAGCAGGCCACCAGCCAAACACCCATGCTCACAAAATGGGTGCAGGAATAGGCTTGAGGTGGGGGGGTCTGGCTGGGATATTGGGTGAAAAAGCAGGTTGAGGGGGGTGTCTGGTCAGAAGGAAGGATGTAGGAGCAGGAGGGAGTGTGGGATCTCAGTGGGAGGAGGGGAGTGTGAGGGCAATGGGGGTGCAGAGTCTGGGCATGAGGGAGATGGGGGCACTTATCTGGCTCTGCGCCCCCAGGAAATGACCCCCACTACTCCCATTGGCTGGGATTCTGGCCAATGGAAACAGCGGTGAAAATCTCCAGGCACACGGGTTTCCTGCACTGCTGTTCCCCCAGCTGGGGGGACGGGGAGCGGCAGTGCTCTGAGGAGCCTCTTCCTCCCTCTGCAAGCCAGATCCAGCCCATGAAGCTCAGCTGTTTTCCCCCGTCCCCACACAGTAGGGAGCTCGCATTGGTGCTCTAACCTTGCAGGGTGGAATGCCAGTGCGGGTGCCCCGCTGGAGGGAGTGAGTCCATGGCCCACCTGCAAGACAGCTGGACCACACTTTGGGAACTACTGGTTTAAGTTATGATAAGAGGAAGCTGCATACCAAATGTGGAAGTGGTAGCTCTTACTGGTTAGGAGGAGTTCTTGAACAGACAGACAGAAAGACAATCCAGAAACACAGACAGACAGACAAACGCACATATAGACCCACAGACAGTCTCTCTCAAATATATAGTAGATAATTGATCAGTTCGGTAGGTAGACGACACTGTTTGTTTAAGGAGTCATTTGTCAAATTACAGTCATGGAAACTATTCTGCAAATATTTTTTCTGGCATGTAACCAGCTCGAATAAATGGGGGTGGGCAGATGGGCAGGTGTGGGGGGGGGGGGGGGGAGGCATTGCTGAGGCACACATAGAAATACAGAACTTAATCTTTGCACAATATGTTGTCAAAGGAGATTCCCACCAGCACAAATGTGCCATTTATTTTGATGTATCATACTTACAACACAGCACCTTTTATCTTCAATAGTAATGTGTTATGATTTCTTCCCAGGCTAGAGGGACCGCAAGTGATTCCTAAGGAAGGCTTAACTCCCCCCTTTGTTTATAATAATAATAATAATAGGCTTTAAGTCTTCCCTGGGGGGGTCTCTTGCAGTCTACATCCTGGTCACACTAAGCTCATTGACAAAATTCCCACTTACTTCAGTGGATTCTGGATTTAACTCTTAGGCAGTGTACCCATTCCCAGGATTGGCTATGACTCTGGAGCTATTGGGTTTATCATAGAATCATAGAATCATAGGACTGGAAGGGACCTCAAGAGGTCATCGAGTCCAGCCCCCCGCCCTCAAGGCAGGACCAAGCTCTGTCTACACCATCCCTGACAGATATCTATCTAACCTGTTCTTAAATATCTCCAGAGAGGGAGATTCCACCACCTCCCTTGGCAATTTATTCCAATATTTGACCACCCTGACAGACAGGAATTTTTTCCTAATGTCCAATCTAAACCTCCCCTGCTGCACTTTAAGCCCATTACTCCTTGTCCTGTCCTCAGAAACCAAGAGGAACACATTTTCTCCTTCCTCCTTGTGACTCCCTTTTAGATATTTGAAAACCGCTATCATGTCCCCCCTTAATCTTCTTTTTTCCAAACTAAACAAGCCCAGTTCATGAAGCCTGGCTTCATAGGTCATGTTCTCTAGACCTTTAATCATTCTTGTCGTTCTTCTCTGTACCCTTTCCAATTTCTCCACATCTTTCTTGAAATGTGGCGCCCAGAACTGGACACAGTACTCCAGCTGAGGCCTAACTAGTGCAGAGTAGAGCGGCAGAATGACTTCACGAGTTTTGCTTACAACACACCTGTTGATACAACCTAGAATCATATTTGCTTTTTTTGCAGCAGCATCACACTGTTGACTCATATTCAACTTGTGGTCCACTATGACCCTTAGATCCCTTTCCGCCATGCTCCTTCCTAGACAGTCGCTTCCCATCTTGTATGTATGGAACTGATTGTTCCTTCCTAAGTGGAGCACTTTGCATTTCTCTTTATTAAACTTCATCCTGTTTACCTCTGACCATTTCTCTAACTTGCTAAGGTCATTTTGAATTATGTCCCTATCCTTATGTGGCTGGGGTTGCTCCAACAGGAAGTAGGGGGACCCACAGTGCCCACAATCCAAGTATATGATGAGAAAAAGTTATATTATCTCAGTTTTCCAGATGGGGAACTGAAGCAAAAGGAAATGAAGTGACTTGCACAAGATGACACAAGAAGTCCATGTGCCAGTGGTGTTGTAGCTGTGCAGGTTCCAGGGAACTTCTGTTGGTCAGAAGGACAAGCCTTTGAATGTATAGAGTTCTTCAGATCTGGGGATTTTCCAAATTACAGCTATGGGTGGAATAGATTGTTTAGCCTAAGTAGTGAATAGGTATTTCAAGAGACCATTTACAGTGAAGGGGCCAATTAACACCCTCCAGAAAAAGGGAAGAAGCACCTGTAGGGATTTCTAGTGGATTATAAATTGTTTAATAAGCCATAAATCCAGTGTCTCTGTGCCGTCCATGAGAGTTAGAGTCTAGCAGTGTAATGAATTTAAGCTCCCACACTCATATTTTTTGAAATTGTTGTGCAGGTTTCCTTTGAGGATGTGGACTACTAGGTGAGATAAAGAGCGATTGCTTTGTGAAAAGTGTCCACCCACAGGTGATTGGGGGGTGGTTTTCGTCTCTTATCGGTCAGAAGTGGGGGTGAGCTTCCTGGCTAATATGAACTAATGCATAGGATGAGTTCTGGCCTCACCACTCAGTGCCTGTCTTCAGCAGACGTCACTGCACATTGCACAAATATGTGAGAGGGCAGCGCCTGGCCCTTCAGAGTTCTGTCTGACTCACACGTGAGAAAATCAAAATGGCAAAGCCGCAGTTGACATGAGAACTAATTAGTAACATGAGAACTGGAGCAAACTATAAACATTGAGGAACTATCATAGACACCGTGGTACCAATTGCACAGGGTCAGCGTACATCTGGTATTTCCTTGATATTGTCTTTTTACATTTTTTGGCTCCGTCCTCTGTCAGGGCAGAGTTTTCAAATAACAGGAAATGGCTGGGATTTTTCCACAGCAGACAAGCTGCAGCTCAGAAAGAACTCCGATTGGTCTGCTTCCCAATTGGTCCCTCCCTTGCATGAGTAGCTGATTGGTCCATTTCCTTGGAAATCACAGCTGCTGGATACTGCCTATCAAAGGGAGGAGCCCACAAAGATGATGACTATCACTGTGTCCTGGACTTGCACCAGATACCTTGCCACAATGATAGGGAGCAGCATTGCTCACCACCTCCAGTGAGTACCCCTGCAGCAGGCACCCCTTCCAACACCCTCCAATCCACTCCCTGTATTCTCACGCCCCTCCAGCAGCCGCAGCTCCACCCCTACCTCCTCCCCCAGCAATGTTCTCTTCTTGGGAATGTGATAGGGTTACCCTATAATTATAGCTTTCAGTTTCAAAATCATGATAAATATTTGAGAAGATGCTCTCAATGTTCAGAGAAACATGAGACTTGAGCTAATTTTCCAGAGGCATCTCAGTTGTGCCTTTGTCACATTGGATATAAAGAGAAATACACAAGTTCTCACTAAATCTCTGACATAAAAGTTCTCTTGGAACCATGCTGCCCATGGGTATGTGTGTATAGTATTACACAAATTATGGATTTGTGACTTGTATGATTTTTCTCCTATTCTAAAAACGAAAGTAATTGAATGAATCGGGTTTTAAGAGGCCTTCTTTGAGAGAGTCCTTACAGCTTTCTAATCACGTGACTTCCCAAGTGAATAACATGTTCTTTCACTGTAAGTCAGGCTCAGAATTCCATTCACTCTCATTTAAGTGCGCTGTTGGGGATGCTGATACATTGTGGAAGATATTCATGGTTTCTCTTTTTTACTCTGTGCAAAAATTGAAAATCAGAACCCAAAGTAGAAAACTGAAACCCTCAATAAATCTGTGCACCTGCTTTTCTCACAGATGCTCTGATGGTTCTTCCTCAGCACTTACGATTATAACAGTCCCACATGTATAATAATCCAAGTACTCAAGTTATTATAGGGATGTTTGAGATTCAGCCCTTTCCCATTAGGAACATTTAGAATCTATGAAGATCAAGGATTTAAAAAAAACAGACCCTTTATGGAGTAGTAGAGGAGTCAGCTCTTTTAGAGCATTGTGACCCCATTCAAATGAGAGGAAGGATGGCCTTATGGTAAGGGCCTTGGGCTAGTTTTCTGGAGGTCTCAGTCAATTTTTAACTGCTACAGTGTAAACCAGGGCAAATCACTTAATCTCTGTACACGTCAGTTTCAAATCTGTACACTGGAGATATACTCCAAATAGACCAGACAGGACTGGGATCTTTGGGAGAGGGAGAGTTACTTACAGCCTTGAATAGTGCCTGGCACAAGGGCCTCTAAATGATACTCTAATGAAAATGATTAATCATAATTTATTACCATCTAATGACTGTGTGGTGGTCTCTGTGAAATAAATTTGGCCATCAAGTTCACAGCGGACTGGTATGCATATTAATAAACACATATCACATTTAGCACTAATTAACATGCTTGTCAGTAGTCTGAGTAGAGAGGCAAAAGACTACATGGTTTTAGAGACAGAATTGCTCTAGATGGAGTCCATCTAAGGCAGCATTGAGACACTTTGACTAGTTACTGTGGTGAAATTTGTACTGTTCCTGCCCATTTGACTCCTGTTCTGAAGATGCATAGACAGCTTCTGTTTCTCAGATTGTCAGAAGTGCATTGAAACATATTACAATCAGGCACATATACAAAATGTAAAAAATTGGCATTTTACAGTCACTGACTTTAAACTAGATGTTCCATGTAAGTTGAAAGTAGGAGCTGTATACCAGGGCATGCAAAATTATGAATTGTTGTGGACAGCAAAGATGCTTTAATAATCTCATGGATATTATTTTTGCCTCAGTGGTTAGTAAGTGGTTTAACATTTCCCTATGAACCAGGCACATGAACTCAGCAATCCTGTTTGCTTCCCTCACTGCTCCTCCTTTTGTTTGGGATTTTCCTAAGTACCTTAGTAGCATGAAGAATAGTGATAGAAATGTAACCGTGTTAGTCTGGTGTAGCAGAAACAAAATACAGGACTATGTAGCAATTTAAAAACTAACAAGATGGTTTATTAGATGATGAGCTTTCGTGTGTCTGGCCCACGAAAGCTCATCATCTAATAAACCATCTTGTTAGTCTTTAAAGTGCTACATAGTCCTGTATTTTGTTAGTAGCATGAGTCTCTTTGAAAGCCAAAAGGGATTTGTGCTCCCAAGTAATTTTTTTAAAATTAGAACAGAGTAGCTGGCCACGTGTCTTGAAACAAAATGATGTTATTCAGAGGGCTGGGAATGAGGGACAGCATTCTGAATGCCAATATACTCTTAAAGAGTTTGAATAATTTTCTGCAATCAGTAGTCTTAGCCTTCAAATCTATTGTGTATGGTCCTCAAAGTCTAGTCACTCAGTAAATTGCTCAGAGTGAACTCTTTATACTTTTTAAATCAATATTGTAAAAAAAGCTCTGTGCGTGTAGGCAGAAGGATGAAATAAAAGCAAATAAAAGACAGCTCATAGAAGGCTTTTGATCTAAGTGATCTTACACCAATTATAGGTGTTGCCTAATAGCTGGATATTAGAGGAGGCTTGAGTATTGTATTAAAAGCTTCACAGGTTATTATCAAAAGCTTTATACAGCACAGCACAGTAATTCTGCTATTTTAAGGACAGGATATTGCATTTCATATTTTCTTTTGGGAATTGGAGAGTATCATAGAATCACAGAAGATTAGGGTTGGAAAAGACCTCAGGAAGTTATCAAGTCCAACCCCTTGGCCAAAGCAGAACCAACCCCAACTAAATCATCCTGGCAGAGCTTTGTCAAGCCTCACCTTACCAACCTCTAGGGATGGAGATTCCACCACCTCCCTAGGTAACCCATTCCAGTGCTTCACCACCCTCCTAGTGAAATAGTTTTTCTAAATATCCAACCTGGACTTTCCACACTGTAATTTTAGACCACTGCTTGTTCTGTCACCTGCCATCATTGGGAATAGCCTGGCTCTTTCAATGGCAGTTAAAGGCTGCTCTTAAATCCTCCCTCATTCTTCCCTTCTGAAGACTAAATAAGCCCTGTTCCTTCAGCCTCTCCTCTTAAGTCATGTTCCCCTACTCATATTTGTTGCCCTTCACTAGACTTTTTCCCATTTGTCCACATCTTTTTGGTAGCAGGGGGCTGAAAACTTGATTTAATATTCCAGATATGGGCTCCCCAGTGCTGAACAAAGGGGAATAATCACTTCCCTCAGTCTGGCTGACAAGGCTCCTACTAATGCACCTCAATATGCCAATATGCCTGGCAATAAGGGCACACACTTGATTCATATCCACCTTCTTGTCTACTGTAATTCCCAGGTCCTCTCCTTTACAATTGCCGCTTTGCCAGACGGTCCCCATTCTGTAGCAGTGCACAGGATTCTTCTGTCCTTAGTGTGGGACTCTGCACTTGTCCTTTTTGAATCTCATCAGATTTCTTTTGGCCCAATTCTCCAATTGTCTAGGTCACTCTGGACCCTGGACCTTTTCCTTGCCCTCCAGTGTAACTACTTCTCCCCATAGCTTCGTGTCATCTGTGAACTTCTGAGGGTTCAGACCTTGTGAGTAACTTGTGTTCTTCTCACAAATTGCAAATAAACAACACTAGGGAGCTGCACCCCCTACTCTCTATGCTCACCAACTCCTTTCTCTCTGGGGAGGTGTTTGGCCACAGGGGTGGGGGCAGTAGCAAGCTGGGGGTAGGTGTCTGGCCAGCGGGCCAGGAGCAGGAGTGGGCTGGGGGTGGTCTTGGCAGAAGGGGTGAGGATGTCAGGGGGGTTGGGATTAGATGGCAGAGGGGACACAGGGCAGCCTGGGGGAGGGTGTCAAGCTCAGATGGGAGAGAGGGCCTGGGGCAGCCTGGGGAGGTCAGGCTTGGATGGTGGAGGGGACCCAATCCCAGCAGCTCCTTCCCTGGGGTGTGAAGTGGGAGCCAGAGCTGGAGCAGCCCATGTCTAAAGGGGGCAGCGCTGAGGCTCACCACAGCAAGTGGCTGACAATGGAGTTGGGCAGCAGTGGTGGCAGCATGAGGATGCAGATGACATGATGACATCGCTCTGTCATCCTGTGGGAATTTTTTTATATACACAGTGAGATAAGATTAAATCTAACACAAGTATGGGAAAGATCCTCTCATTTACCATAACCCTTATGTTTATCATTCTTAGGCCATTTTCAGATTTTTGAGGTGTTTTAATACTAGCAGCTCGAGACCTCCAGTATATGTGTCTCACACTGAAGTCCCCAGTGATCATGCAGTTTCTCTCCTGTGTCTCAAAGGTGAAAGTGGGCTGGTGTGGACCTTTACAGTGTGTGGCTGATGTTAAATGCTGCTGCATCAGTGTGTTAAGGACCCTCACCTTAAAGCTCTTGTTTTAATCTCACTGACCCTTGTGCTCCCCTCATTGGTGGCCTTGCTGCAAAGTCTGGCAGCACCTGGGGCAAAAGGGGAAGCAACATTAAACTGTTCCCACAGCAGCACTGCTGAACTCTACCGATTGAACTGCTGATGTGGGAGGTGAGGGGATGTGACGGCGCGTCAGGGTTCCCCCGATCCTGCAGCCCAGTAGTAGCAACAACAGACTCCGCCAGCCAGTAGAATAGAGAGGGTTTATTGCTTCTCCAGGATACTGCACAGCCCAGACGTGATGTGGTTACAGGCGTCAGGACCAGGATGCCTCAGACCTCATGGGTTAGGGGGTCCCTTGCCCCCCTAGACCATCAGCCCTCAGTTTAGGCTGCTTCCTTCATGTTTCCCAGCCAGCAACAGACCCTTCCCCTGAAACCTGGTGTTCGTCTCTGCCTCCCTCCCTTTGTCTCTCCCCTTGGGAAGCACCTTGTTATCTGGTCCGGCTGGGCCTAGGTGTCTGGGCTAATACACCTATGGGTGAGTCAGTGGGAATCACACAGCACAGTGCAGGGGGACACCAGGTTACAGAGCAGACAGCCCCCACTGCGTCACGGGGCGGGGGGAGGGGGGGAGACAAAAGGGCAGCTGCTCTGGGGCTCCATGATTTAAAAGAGCCCAGCATCTATTTTCACCCCTTCTGCACCTTATGGAAAAGTGGTTAAGGAGCTGGGCACTCTGTTCTCTAAGGTGAATTTTATTATAGTCTGTGGCAGAAATCAGCTAGAACACTGACCCTTAAGCATTCAAGATCACTTGCTTCTGAATGCTCAGTGGCTTGAAACAGATGCCATGTTTGACAGTTTTACTTCCCCTCCCTTTTCCCACTTGATCCTCCCTAAATAGGCTGTAAACAGTGATTTGCTTCCAACATCACTACTCTGTGATAGTAGCCAACCAGGTGTCATCTCCTGCTCGGATTTTAGGCCTCAGTTGAGCACTGACAAATTCCTTGCTGGAAACCAGACTCTTTCACTTGGGTGTTAATATGGTTAAGATAGATACTGAATTTATAACAGTATGTTTTCTATTGAGACTGTATTAAATATTTGTAAATTGCTGCAGGCATTATAATCTCTTTATGACGTGCTATAATATTGACATTTTTTGCTTTATAACTAAAAAGCATTTGTTTTAGGAGGGATCACCTCCTGCTTATCAAGAAGTCTATCAAAACTAAATGGGCCTTAGTGGACATCACAATACAATAGACTTTAATTGCCCAATGACACTGATGAAGAGGCTACATGTGAAAGAGTTTGTCCCATCAGCTTGAATCCTGGAAGAAGGAAATAAGAATGGCCGACAAAAACATTTTCATATCTTTTGCTGTTTGGACTCTGATGGGGCCAGACTTAGGAAACAGAAGCAAAGAATCCCCAGGGTCAACCCGGGTCAACCCTGAAAGTCATTTAGAGCAGATCAAAACAAGTCTCTGACCTTTTCAAACCACAGTCTATGGTTTATTTGTGCATGTAAGTTTGTGTGCTTTAACCTTGTAATAATTATTTTCATTCATTTTCTTAGTTAATAAATCCTTAGTTTACTATTGTATTGGCTACAGTCATTATCTCTGATGTGAGATCGGAGGTATAAATTAACCCAGGGTAAGAGACTGGCCTCTTGGGACAGGGAGCATCTTGAATATTTTGTCATCTTTGGTGTATGGGAACCAACTATCATTAAGTCCACCTTGCCTGGGTGGCAAGATAGACTGGAATGTGCAGGAGGGCTGTCTGTCATGCCATGGTAAGGATTTATAGTGCATTTAGGCCCTCACACTTGATACTGACTTGGTGAAAACTAATTATAGAGCAAAGAACCAGTTTGGGGTCTCTACCCTGCTTCTTGACAATCTGCCCTGAGTGCAGTACTCACCGTTATGAACCACTTCAAACAGTGTGACATCAGGTTTTAGTAATGTTGATTTTCCATTGAATTTATGCTCCTAAGTGAGCCATTCCAATCTCTCTTGTTAATTACTCAGAGTCCTACCATTGGTGTTTAAGCATTTAAGTATTTTAACTCTTCACATCTTTTGGTGTCTTCATTAATTTTGTTTTCAGCATCTTAATTAGAGATGTAGGTTAGGGTTTAATATGTAGTTCATATGCTCAAAACTTTTTCCTAGTCTCCTACATTGTCAATATTTGCCATACATTTTCTATCCTTGAACAAAGCTCTTCCATCTGGTCTAAATCTAAAGTTTTTTTAAAAAACAAGAATTACCCAAGAGAAACCCCTACTCTGCATTGTTTTTCTGGCTTGTGTCATTGTGTAACATATGGATAAGTCCCACTGCGGAGGTTGTGTTGTCTGTCTCAGCTGCTGTTTCACATTTGTTAAAAATACTGTTTTTCATCTCACATTCATATATTAAAACTAAAAGCAAGAGTATAAGTGAACATATATGTCATTGAATCTGGAGATGTATGATCCTTGTGAAAGAGAAAATCCATTGTATTACAGCAGTGTTTGTGATTCCTATATACACCCAACAGAGGAGAATTAGCAGAGGTTGTAAAATTTCAGAAGTTATTAATTGGAACAGCATC
The DNA here is from genome assembly GCF_049634645.1 of Pelodiscus sinensis. Lineage (NCBI taxonomy): Eukaryota > Metazoa > Chordata > Testudines > Trionychidae > Pelodiscus > Pelodiscus sinensis. Next base: position 16,611,213 of record NC_134726.1, read on the forward strand.
ACTTCCGTTATTTTTTTCCTACTCTAGTTTTACCGGCATTTTCATCTTGTCCCTTAGAAGTTGTAGGGTTATTTTTAAAGATCTAGTCTGAGTTTTTGGACAATCCATTTAGAGGTGGGATTACCATCTATAATACCAGCAAGAAAGGATGATCAGAGAAGGAAATCAATTTAGCTTTCCCTCTGTAACCTTTTGTAACTAGGTTCATCTGTCTTTCATGAAATCTTACTATTATTACTATTGGTATCTTTACTTTGGCTACGCTTGAAGCAGCCAACATTTTTTCTTTGTGTTGCATGTGTGTGTGAGAGAGAAAAGCACAGATCCTCTTGCCATTGTTCAGTGATACCTGAATGAGGGGAAGAAATGACCAGTTTTGAAGGCATTGAGTACTATTACATTTATAGGAAATCAGCTTGAAAATATTTAGCATAGGTATTTCTGAAATTGTGACACATCCTATGTGGCCTGAATCAATAAATAAACATTTCCATCTTTCACACGGTTACTAAAATGAAGCTGCTCATTTTGCTGCTATAGCTTTGCGTGATGGTGTATTTGTGGCCATAATATTAAAGAGCAAGGGTATGTCTACACTACAGTGCTATTTCAAATTAACTTAATTCGAAATAGTTAATTCGAATTAAGCTAATTCAAAATAACGCATCTAGACCCAAAAACTAATTTGAAATAGCGTTTTGCTATTTCGAAATAGCACGTCCACACTGATTGGACGCTGGATCGCATTTAAGGGCAGCTGAAGCCGGTTCCAGCAGGGCATCAGGTCAGTAATTGCTTTGTGTGGCTGCTGTCTGAGGCTATCTGAGGTTCGTGCTTAAAGAGACCCCCCTGGACAGCCGGTTCTCAGCTTTCCCACTTGCTTGCCTACCTCGCTGAGGGTATGTCTACAATACAGAGTTAATTTGAAATAACAGACGTAATTTCGAATTAACTTTAATAGCTGTCTACACATACAAACCGCTATTTAGAATTTAATTCGAAATAGCGGAGCCCTTAATTCGAATTTGGTAAATCTCATTCTACGAGGAATAATGCCAAATTCGAAATAGCTAATTCGAACTAAGTGCTGTTTAGACACTTAATTCGAAATAGGGGGCCTTCAGCCCTTCCCAGGGAACCCTGGTGGCCACTCTGGGCACAAACAGGAAAACTCATCTGCTCCCCCCGCAACCCCGGAGCCATTAAAGGGGTAGACCATGGCCACAGTGCCTGTGCCAGTTGCCAGCCTGCCAGCACTCAGCCAGCAGACCCTGCACCTGGCACAGCATGAGCCAGACACCTGCTACTACCCAGCCCTCCACCTCTTCCCAGGGCCAGGCTGGAGGCTCTCAGGAGCCTGCCAGGGGCCGCAAAAAGCGGGTGCCTTCCTGGTTAAGTGCGGAGATCGTGGGCCTCATTGAGATTTGGGGGGAGGCCTCCAATGCCCGCGATCTTCGCACTAGGCACAGGAATGCTGCCATCTACAGCTGCATGGCTGCCAGCCTGGCCATCAGAGGCCACATGTGTACCCAAGAGCAGGTGTGCTGCAAAATTGAAGAGCTGTGGCAGGCCTATGCCAGGGCCCCCAACCAGGGGCTGACGAGGAGGCCTGCCCTCACTTTGAGGCCCTGGACCACATCCTGGGGGGTCAGACAGTCCATGCCCCCCTAGTCGTCATTGACCCTGGGGCAGAGGGCCCTGCCCCTGACACAAGGGAAGAGGAGGAGGAGGATGGCAGCAGCCAGGAGCCTTCAGGGAGCCTTCCCTGCACCCAGGAATCCCGAGCCGAACTGGAGAGCCCGTCAGGAGCCTCATCCGAGGCCAGGGAAGCCTCCACATGTGAGTGACATCACGGTCCCCTTATGCGGTGTGGAAGGGGAGGGGGAGCCCAGGGACCTTACCCCAGGGAGAGACACTGCACGCTGCCCTCCCTCCAGACACCCCCTCTACACAGAGGCAGGGAACATATCCCCTCCTCCCCCCACCACTCTGTAGGCAGCACAGGGGCTGGGGTGCAGTCCTGGGCCAGCTCACACTCCCAGGGTATGTCTACACTACCCCCCTAGTTCGAACTAGGGGGGGTAATGTAGTCATACGGAGTTGCAAATGAAGCCCGGGAAATTCAAATCCCAGGCTTCATTTGCAACTCCGTATGACTACATTACCCCCCCTACTTTGAACTGGGGGTATGTCTACACTAGAAAGTTAGTTCGAACTAACGGACGTTAGTTCGAACTAACTTTCCTATGCGCTACACTAGCGCTCCGTTAGTTCGAACTTAATTCGAACTAACGGAGCGCTTAGTTCGAACTAGGTAAACCTCATTTTACGAGGACTAACGCCTAGTTCGAACTAGCTAGTTCGAACTAAGGGCTGTGTAGCCCTTTAGTTCGAACTAGTGGGAGGCTAAGGCTTCCCAGGTTTCCCTGGTGGCCACTCTGGCCAACACCAGGGAAACTCTATTGCCCCCCTCCCGGCCCCGGAGCCCTTAAAGGGCCACGGGCTGGCTACTCACTTTGTGCCAGTTGCAAGGCTGCCAGCACCCGTGCCTGCACAGCCTGCACCTGCCACAGGATGAGCCAGCCATCCGAGGGCTCCCAGCCCTCCACTGCTCCCCACGACCAGCCTGGCGGCTCCCGGGAGCCTGCCCGGGGGCGCAAAAGGCGGGCGCCCGCCTGGTCAAGTGCGGAGATCGTGGACCTCATCGAGGTTTGGGGGGAAGCCTCAAATGTCCACGATCTCCGCACTAGCCACCGGAACGCAGCCGTCTATGGACGCATGGCTGCCAGCCTGGCCGCCAGGGGCCACCAGCGCAGCCGGGAGCAGGTGCGCTGCAAGATTAAAGACTTGCGGCAGTCCTACTCCCGGGCCTGCCTGCCAGAGGCTGACCCGGAGGCCTGCCCCCACTTCCATGCCCTGGACCGCATCCTGGGGCCTCATGCCGTCCCTGCCCCCCGGGACGTGATTGACCCCGGGGCAGAGGGACCGCTCCTGGACACCGAGGAGGAGGAAGAGGGCTCTGAGAGCCAGGAGCCTGCCGCCAGCCTTCCCAGGACCCGGGACCCCCGAGGCACCCCACAGAGCCGCTCGCCTGCATCATCAGAGGCCGGGGAGGCGTCCACCTGTGAGTACCCTCGTGTTCCCCTTATGTGTACGGGGGGCTGGGGCGAGAGGGAGCCCCGGGACCGTGCGCCTGGGCCTTGCCCACTACGGAGCAGCAGCTGGGGATCCTGCAGGGGCCCTGGCCTTGCAGAGGGGAGCTGGGTTTCACACACCTGGGCCCCTGGGGTAATTGACCGCTGGTCTTCTTGCACCACAGCTGCAGCACCGGGGCCTGCAGGGCGCACCACACCGCCTGCAGCAGCCGCCCGCGCCCGGGCAAGCAGGACAGCCAGGAACCAGGAGGACTACCAGAGGCGGCATCTCCGGTTCCTGGACCGACAGCTCCGTCTCCAGGACCACTGGGTCCAGGAGGACCTCAGGCTGCGCCAGAGGAGTCTGGAGGCCCTGGAGGAGCAGGGCCGTGCCCTGCGAGGCCACCTCCAGAGCCTGCTAGACCGCTTTCCATTTCCTCCTCCCCCTGCTCCCCCTCTTGCTCCCCCTCTTGCTCCCCCTGCTCCCCCTCTTGCTCCCCCTCTTGCTCCCCCTGCTCCCCCTCTTGATCCCCCTCTTGCTCCCCCTGCTCCCCCTGCTCCTCCTGTTCCTCCTGCTTCCGCTCCTGCTTCCGCTCCTGCTTCATCCACACCCCCTGTCCTCTCTGCCCCCCCCTCCACAACCATTCCCCACCGACGCCCCCGGACCCGCAGTGTGGCGAGACGGGAGAGGCACCCAGACTCCCACCCCTGAGCTTTCCTTTCCCTTCCTCCCTTCCCTCCCCTCCCCTTCCAGCTCCCTCGTCCCAGGTTTCCCCCTCCCTTCTCCCACCTTCATTCCTCCCTCCCCCACCCCAGTTCTCTGAAATAAACAGACGTTTTTGTTTGAAAAACAGGTGTCTTTATTGTACAGTAGATAGGGAGGGGAAAGGGGAAGGGGGGGGGTAGGGTGGAAGAAGGCCCCGGTGGGGCATGCAGGGAGAGGTCAGTCCTCCTCCTCCTCCACCTGGAAGCTCTCCCGCAGGGCTTCCCGGATCCGGATGGCCCCCCGCTGGGCTTCCCGGACGGCGGCGGTGCGGGGCTGACCGTAGTGTCCAGCCATGCGGTCAGCCTCAGCCATCCAGGCTGGCAAGAAAGCCTCCCCCTTCCGCTCACACAAATTGTGGAGCACACAACATGCCGCCACCACGGGAGGGATGTTGTGCTCGGCCAGGTCCAGACGGGTGAGGAGGCATCGAAAGCGGGCTTTCAGTCGCCCGAAGGCCCCCTCCACCACGATGCGGGCCCTGCTCAGCCTGTTATTGAAGGCCTGGCGGGAGGGATTGAGGTGCCCCGTGTAGGGCTTCATGAGCCAGGGCTGCAGTGGGTAGGCGGCATCCCCCACCAGGCAGACGGGCATGTCCACGTCCCCGACCCTGATGTGGCGGTCGGGGAAGAAGGTCCCGTCCTGCAGCCGCTGGCACACGGAGGAGTTCCGGTACACCCGGGCGTCGTGTGCTTTGCCGGACCAGCCCACATTTATGTCCGTGAACTGTCCCCGGTGGTCACACACGGCCTGCAGGATGACGGAGAAGTACCCCTTGCGGTTCACGTACCGGGACGCCTGGTGTTCCGGGGCACGGATGGGGATGTGCGTCCCGTCGATGGCCCCCCCGCAGTTGGGGAAGCCGAGGGCGCCGAATCCCCGGATGACGGCATCCGGGTCGGCGAGGCGGACCACCCTGCGGAGCAGCACCCGGTTGATGGCCTTGACCACCTGCGGAGAGAGACACAGCAAAGCGTCAATCAGTGGGGCGCCCGGGTGGCTGGGAGCATTCATGCCCTGGCAGTGCCCCGCGCCCCACTCCCGGAAGCAACCCCCCTGGCGGCGTGTAGTACGGCCGGGACAGCCCGACCCCTCCGGTGCGGGGTGCCTTCGCCTCCTCCCGCCCCCCCCTTTGTCCCTGGGGCAGCCCATCCCCTCCTCGCAGCCCCCCTCCCCCCCGGCTCGGTGGCCGACGAGCGCCGTACCTGCATGAGCACTGCTCCGACAGTGGATCTCCCCACGCCGAACTGGTTCCCGACGGATCGGTAGCTGTCCGGCGTGGAGAGCTTCCAGAGGGCGATGGCCACCCGCTTCTGGAGGGGGATGGCGGGCCTCATGCGAGTGTCCCTTCTTTGCAGGGCAGGGGCGAGCCACTCGCAGAGCTCCAGGAAGGTGTCCCTCCTCATCCTGAAGTTCTGGGTCCACTGTCGGTCGTCCCAGCGCTCCAGGACGATGCGGTCCCACCAGTCGCTGCTGGTGTCCAGACGCCAGATGCGGCGGGGCACGCCGGTGCCGGGGCGCCGCCGTGGCTCCTCCACGGCCCCCAGGGCGGCCAGGCGGAGAGGCAGGGGGCTGACGTTCCCCAGGTGGTGCCAGGCAGCCTCGAGCCATTGCTGGCAGGCTTGCAGCAGCAAGTCCAGAACGTGCACCAGAAGGTGCAGGGCGAGCCGTGGCTCCATGTTGCCACCTGCAGCGGTCCCCCCCAAAGGGAAGCACCGACACAGACGGGCACAGAGACCGACGCTTTGCTGTCCCTCGGCGAGGTTGGCAAGCAAGCAGGAAAAGCTGAGAACCGGCTGTCCAGGGGGGGTCCCTTTAAGCACGAGCCTCAGATAGCCTCAGACAGCAGCCACACAAAGCAACTGCTGACCTGATGCCCTGCCAGAACCGGTTTCAGCTGCCCTTAAATGCCCCCCTGCGTCCAATCAGTGTGGACGCGCTAGTTCGAACTAGCAAAACGCTAGTTCGAACTAGTTTTTAGTTCTAGATGCGCTAGTTCGAACTAGCTTAGTTCGAATTAACTAATTCGAACTAAGTTAGTTCGAACTAGCGCTGTAGTGTAGACGTACCCTAGGGGAGTAGTGTAGACCTACCCCCAGGGATAGCAGGACGTGATGGTGCGGAGATCTGCCGTCCTCACCTTGCAGAGGGGGGCTTGGTTTCACCCACTGTGTCCCCAAGGAGAACTGACCACTTCTCTTGTTTCACCACAGCCACAGCACCTGCGAGAGCAGGAAACACCACCCCGCCTGGACCCTCCACCCGAACCCGGGCCAGCAGGCGCACCCGCAACCTGGAGGAGTTCCAGAGGCAGCAGCTGCACCTGCAGGGATGGCAGGTCCACAGCCAGGAGCAGTGGGTGCAAGAGGACCTGCAACTGCGGTGGGAGAGCTTTAGGGATCTCTGGGAGCAGGGCTGTGCCCTCCGCGAGTACCTGCAGGCCCCGGCAGACCGATTGCTGCCTCCTGCTGCTCCAGCCCCTGCGGCCGCCCCAGCTATCGCTCCTCCTCCCACCCCTGCTCCCCCTCCCACTTCTTCCACCCCCCTGTCTCTTCTGCCCCACCCTCCACACCCACTCCCACCTGATGCCCCCGCACCTGCAGTGCTGCAAGATGGGAGAGCCAGCAAGACCCCCCAACCCTGAGCTTCCCCTCCCCCTTCTTCCCCTTGCCTCCCCCTTCCAGCTTCCTCCTCCCAGATTTTCCCCTCCCCTCTCCCGCTCTCAGTCCCACCCTCCCCACATCCCAGTTATGTGAAATAAAGACTTTTTTTGTGGCCACACAGGTGTTTTTATTGTAGATCAGGAAGGGGAGTTAGGGAGGGGAAAGGGGAAGGAGGTTAGGGTGGAATGTAAGCCACAAGGCTCCAGTGGGGCAAGCCAGGGGGACTTCAGTCCTCGTCTGCCTGGAAGCTCTCCTGCAGGGCTTCCTGGATGCAGACAGCTCCCCAAAGGGCCTCCCGGCTGGCAGCTATGCAGGGCTGTGCATACTGGCCAGCGAGGCAGGCAGCTTCTGCCATCCAGGCTGGCCGGAAAGCCTCCCCCTACCTCTCGCACAAATAGTGGAGCACACAGCACACTGCTAGCACGTATGGAATATTGTGCTAGGAGAGGTCGAGGTGGGTGAGGAAGCATCTAAATCGTGCTTTCAGTCAGCCGAAGGCCCCCTCGACCACGATGTGGGCCCTGCTGAGCCAGGCATTGAAGGTCTGTCGAGAGAAGCTGAGGTGTCCCATGTAGGGCTTCGTGAGCCGGGGCTGTAGGGGGTAGGCCGCATCCCCCAGCAGGCACACTGGCATGTCCATGTCCCCAACCCTGATATGGTGGTTGGGGAAGAAAGTCCCGGTGTGCAGCCTCTGGCATAAGCAGGAGTTTCAGTACACCCGCACGTCGTGTGCCTTGCTGAATCAGCCCACACTGATGTCCGTGAACTGGCCCGGTGGTCAGACATGGCCTGCAGGATCACGGAGAAGTACCCCTTGCAGTTAATGTAGAGGGAGGCCTGGTGGTCCGGGGCACAGATGGGGATATGCGTCCTGTCGATTGCTCCCCCCCCCGCAGTTGGGGAAGCCGAGGGCACTGAACCTGGATGACTGAGTCCAGGCTGGTGAGGCAGACGACTTTGCAGAGCAGCACCCTGTTGATGGCCTTGACCACCTGCAGAGAGACACACAAAACTGAGGGTCACTGGGGTGCCCAGGTGGCTGGGAGTGTTCTTTCCCCACCACTGCTCCATGCCTCACTCCCAGGAGCAACTCCCGCTGCAATCCTGGCCACCCCAGGCTGTCTGTAGCGCGGCCGGGATGGACCGACCCCTTCTGGGGAGGGCACTTACACCACCTCCCCCCGTTTTCCCTGGGGCAGCCCACGTCCTCCTTGCAGCCCCCCGTCCTGGTCCAGTGGCTGGTGAGTGCCGTACCTGCATGAGCACCGCTCCGACGGTGGATCTCCCCACGCCAAACTGGTTCCACACGGATCGGTAGCTGTCCGGCGTGGAGAGCTTCCAGAGGCGATGGCCACCCGCTTGTGGAGGGGATTGGCAGGCCTCATGCGTGTGTCCTGTCACCGCAGAGCAGGGGCAAACCACTCGCAGAGCTCCAGGAAGGTGTCCTTCTTCATCCTGAAGTTGTGGGTCCACTGTTGGTCTCCCCAGCGCTCCAGGATGATGCGGTCCCACAAGTCACTGCTGGTGTCCAGACGCCAGATGTGGCGGGGCATGATGGTGTCTGGGCACCGCTTCTCCAGGGCCCCCAGAAGGGGCAGGGGGAGGGCCAGGGAGCTGGGCTGCAGCAGAAGGTGCCAGGCAGCCTCCAGCAATTGCTGCCAGGCTTGCAGCAAGACATTCAACATGAGCACCAGAGTGCCCAGGGGCGGCTCTGGCTCCATGGTGCCGAGTGCTGTGGTGTCCCAAAGGAAAGCGACCGAAGCAGGTGGAGAGGAAAACGCTTTGCTGTCCGTCGGCGAGGTAGACAAGCAAGTGGGAAACCTTAGAACTGGCTGTCCAGGGGGGTCCCTTTAAGCACGAGCCTCAGATAGCCTCAGCCAGCAGCCACACAAAGCAAATACTGACATGATGCCCTGCTGGAATCAGTTTCAGCTGCCCTTAAATACGATCCAGCATCCAGTCAGTGTGGACGCGCTATTTCAAAATAGCAAAGAGCTATTTCGAATTAATTTTGGGGTCTAGATGTGTTATTTCGAATTAGCTTATTTCGGAATTAACTAATTCGAAATAAGTTAATTCGAAATAGCGCTGTAGTGTAGACATGCCCTGAGGGACACCAAAGCATTTTCCTTGGCTTCCCCAACTGTGGGGGGGGAGGGAGGGGGCAATTGACGGGACTCACATCCCTATCCGTGCCCTGGACCACCAGATCTCCCTCTACATTAACCACAAGGGGTACTTCTCCGTGATCCTGCAGGCCATGTCTGACCACCGGGCCAGTTCACAGACATCAGTGTGTGCTGGTCCGGCAAAGCACACGATGTGTGGGTGTACCGCAACTCCTCCATGTGCCAGAGGGTGCACTCCAGGACTTTCTTCCCCGACCACCACATCAGGGTCGGGGACGTGGACATGCCATTGTGTCTGCTGGAAGATGGGGCCTACCCCATACAGCTCTGGCTGATGAAGCCCTACATGGGACATCTCAACCCCTCCTGGCAGGCCTTCAATGCCAGGCTCAGTAGGGCCCGCATTGTGGTTGAGGGGGCCTTCGGCCGACTGAAAGCATGATTTAGATGCCTCCTCACCTGCCTCAACCTCTCCCAGCACAATATTCCACATGTGGTGGCAGCGTGCTGTGTGCTCCACAATTTATGTGAGAGGTAGGGGGAGGCTTTCCTGCCAGCCTGGATGGCAGAGGCTGCCCGCCTGGCTGGCCAATACGCACAACCCCGTACAGCTGCCAGCCAGGAAGTCCTTTGGGGGGCTGTCCGCATCCGGGAAGCCCTGTGAGAGAGCTTCCAGGCAGACGAGGACTGAAGTCCCCCTGGCGTGCCCCACTGGGGCCTTGTGCCTTACATTCTACCCCCACCTCCTTCCCCTTTCCCCTTTATGCAGAGACCAGTATCCTAATATGCGCAGTAGCAACTTTTTCACAGAGTGCTATGAATACATACATCAGTGCTAAGTAAGCCACCTGAGAGTGTGAATGTTTGCTAGAACAAGGCTTTCTTCCTTATTCAGTATGAACTGTGTCAAGGTAACTATCATCTGCATGACAACCAGCAGAAAGAGGCAGAAGAGCTATTGGCTGGCTGTTTCCCCAAGATATTATGTGCTTCTGTAGGGCGATGTTCCAGACATTGTTCTATTGCACTGCAGTGTCAGCAGTGACTAACTCTCCAAGGGTATGTCTACACTAGAAAGTTAGTTCGAACTAACGGACGTTAGTTCGAACTAACTTTCCTATGCGCTACACTAGCGCTCCGCTAGTTCGAATTTGAATCGAACTAGCGGAGCGCTTAGTTCGAACTAGGTAAACCTCATTTTACGAGGACTAACGCCTAGTTCGAACTAGCTAGTTCGAACTAAGGGCTGTGTAGCCCTTTAGTTCGAACTAGTGGGAGGCTAGCCCTCCCCAGGTTTCCCTGGTGGCCACTCTGGCCAACACCAGGGAAACTCTATGCCCCCCTCCCGGCCCCGGACCCCTTAAAGGGGCACGGGCTGGCTACGGTGCCCGTGCCAGGTGCAAGCCTGCCAGCACCCAGCTAGCAGACCCTGCACCTGGCACGGCACAGAGCCAGCCACCCGATGCCCCCCAGCCCACCCCCTCTTGCCGGGACCAGGCTGGCGGCTCCCGGGAGCTTGCCCTGGACCGCAAGAGGCGGGCACCTTCCTGGGCTAGTGCGGACATCGTGGACCTCGTCCACGATCTCCGCACTAGGCACAGGAAAGTGGCCGTCTAGGGCAGGAGAGCTGCCAGCCTGGCCACCCAGGACCAGGTGTGCATGAAAATCAAGGGGGTCCACTGAGACCCCCGACACTGAGCCCTGAGCTTACAATGGCCGTCCTGGGTCAGACCAAAGGTCCATCTAGCCCAGTAGCCTGTCTGCCAACAGCGGCCAACCCTAGGGACCCTGGAGGGGATGGACCGAAGACAATGACCAAGCCATTTGTCTCGTGCCATCCCTCTCCAGCCTTCCACAAACTTTGGGCAGGGACACCACTCCTACCCTCTGGCTAATAGGACTCCATGGACCCAACCTCCATCACTTTATCTCACTTCCCTTTAAACTCTGTTCTAGTTGTAGCCTTCACAGCCTCCTGCAGCAAGGAGTTCCACAGGTTAACTATTTGCTTTGTCAAGAACAACAACTTTCTCTTACTAGTTTCAAGCCTGCTACCCATTCCTTTCCTTTGGTGTCCTCTAGTCCTTCTTTATGGGAACTCAGGAAGAACTTTTCTGAATGCACCCTCTCCACCCAACCCCTGCTTTTAGAGACCTCTATCCTGTCCCCCCTCCGTCTCCTCTTTTCTAAGCTGAACAGTCCCAGTCTCTGTAGCCTCTCTTCATCTGGGACCTGTTCCCAACCCCTGATCATGTTAGTTGCCCTCCCCTCTCCCAGCCTTTCTCTTCCCCTCTCCCACCTCCTTTTCCCAGTCTCCCCCAGTTTTTTTCAATAAAGACAGAGTCAATGTTGGAAGAAACGTTATCTTTATTTTGTACATCAATAAGAAGGGGGGCTAGGGAAGGGCAAGTGGAAGGAGGTGAGGGAGGAATGGGGTACGAGCCCCCGATGGGGAGGACTGGGCTGGCTCTGCGGGCTTCTGGGGGTGGAAGCTCTCCTGCAGCCCCCCAATTACTCCCTCTCCCCAGATGGCAGCCTGCGGCAAGTGCAGCCGGGCTGATGGCCGAGTGGTGTGATGTGCCCAGTGTGGGCACTCAGGGCACTCCAAGCCAGAACTTCTTTGCAAGCGGGGCACCCCTTAGAACTGTGTGTCCGGGGTGGGGGTCGGGACCCTTTAAGCGCAGCCCTCGGCTAGCCTGAGACAGTATCTCCATGCTCTAAGTCCTCCTTTTATGCCCTGCCGGCACTGCTTCCGGCCATCCTTAAGCCCTGTTCAGAGTCCACTCAATGTGGACTTACTAGTTCGAACTAGCAAAACGCTAGTTCGAACTAGTTTTTAGTTCTAGATGCGTTAGTTCGAACTAGCTTAGTTCGAATTAACTAATTCGAACTAAGTTAGTTCGAACTAGCGCTGTAGTGTAGACGTACCCCCAGATAGCTGGCCTTGAATGTACAAACCTTAGACACCTTTCCTTCTTAAAGGTTCACTTGTTAAATGGCAGGTAAGCCACCCCCAAACATGTAAATTGCCAAAACTTAATAACATAGGGAGCTTAATAACATTTTACTTGTCAGGTGTGTCTACTAGCCTGTTGCTGCTGACCATGGATGTGATGTCCATGTTTGGGCTTCAACTGGATCCCAGGCTCTAGGACCCAGGGAAGTGGAAGTGGCCCTTTCTCTCAATTTTTGAATAATTTTTAACCTCTAATCTCTCTCTCTCTCCCTCCATCTCTCTCTCTCTCCCTCCGTCTCTCTCTCTCTCTCTCCCTCCCTCTGTCGCTCTCTCTCTCTCTCCGTCCCTCTGTCTCTCTCTCTCTCTCTCCCTCCCTCCGTCTATCTTTCTCTTTCTCCCTCAAATTTACCTGGTTTTTCAGAGCAGGGGGCTAGGGATATGAGGGGTGCTGAAGTCAGGGCAGAGGTGGAGAGCTCAGGGCAAGTGCCTGGGAGGTGTGTGCAATCCCTGGGGCTTCCCACATCAGCGATGCCTGTACTGGCTGGCCAGCGGCAGCTCCCTAGGGCCAACAGAGGCAATGGGGAATGTGCTACCCACCAGGTTCTCCCCAGCTGTCTAGGTTGAGTTATACAGTTAAACTACCCTGCAGTTAAACAGTTCATTAACTTGAGTCCATCAGCCTGAGTCAGCTGGCATGGACCAGTCCCGGGTTTTAAACTGTGTGTGGAGATACCCAGAGAGGCCTAGATTTTGAAGCTGGAACTAACTGTGCTGTTTCAGCTCTAGTTTCTGTGGTTCTTTGACAATTGTTAAGGTCCTGGTACAACAGCCTTATGCATTTCCCTGCCAAATAGGCAGTTCTCTGTATTATACCCTTGAGTATGCTATGTTAACTAGTCTTAAATGGTATGTTCCACACTCCATTCACCAATAAGGAACTGGTGGGGGGTGCATGGAGCCACACTACACTTGGCACTATATTGGTCTCTGCAAAGGGGTGGGTGGAATCTGTCTCAGAATCAATGAGGCTTCTACTAATTCCCCCACTAGGGAAACTGTTCCATACTCTCTCTTTAGACTAGAAGGGACATACGCTGACTTCTGGAGGGGGTTGTAGCATGGAAGAGGGAAACTGAAAGGACCAAATAGATAAATATATGCTATGAATAAAACATACACCAATAAAGGAAAATAAACTCAATATAAAGGTTTTTATTCAATTGTATATGAAATAAAACTTGAAAAGGCAAAAAGCTTCCTTCACTCAGCTGGTGCACTACAATGAAAGTGGGAATTGGCTGGCTCAGAGGATTAGACAAACTGGAGAAATGGTCTGGGACAAATAGGATGAAATTCAACAAGGGCAAATACAAAGTACTCCATTTAGGAAGGAACAATCCGTTTCACACAAACAAAATGGGAAGTGACTGACTAGGAAGGAGTGGTGTTGAAAGGGACCTAGGAGTCAAGCTAAATATGAGTCAACAGTGTGACACTGTTGCAAAAAATATCATCATTTTGGGATGTATTAAGAGGAGTGTTGTAAGCAAGATACAAGAAGTAATTTCCTCTCTGAACTCTATGTTGATTAGGCATTACATTTCAGGAAAGATGCGGACAAATTGGAGACGGTCCAGAGAAGAGCAACAAAAAGGATTAAAGGTCTCGAAAACATGAACTATGAGGGATGATTGAAAGAACTGAGTTTGTTTAGTCTGGAAAAGAGAAGACTGAGAGGGAACATGATGACAGCTTTCAAGTACCTAAAAGGATGTTATAAGGAGGAGGGAGAAAAATTATTCTCCTTAATCTCTTATGATAGGACGAAATGGGCTTAAATTGCAGCAAGGGAGGTTTAGATTGAACATTAGGAAAAACCTCCTACATTTCATGGTTGTTAAGCATTGGACTAAATTGCCTAGGGAGGTTGTGAAATCTCCATCAATGGTGAGTTTTAGGAGCTGGTTAGACAAACTCCTGTGAGGGATGATCATTTTAGATGGTGCTTAGTCCTGCTATGAGGGCAGGAGACTGGACTTGATGACCTCTCAAGATTCCTTCTAGTTCTATTATTCTATAAGTCTATGATTAGCATAAAAATCTGAAATGGAACTTGCAACCTTAGTCATCACTTAAAACCTAGTTACAGGCTGCAGTGACCCAAAATACTGACCTGCAGGGTTTTGGACCAATGTAAAATGTCTTGGAGCAATTGCACAGCACCAAAACCACATTCACAGCCCCAGTTGGTATTACATGATCAATTTCAGCAGAGAGGCACAAGGTTTGAATTGTTCCCTTCAGTCTAGAAGCTGTGCTTCCTAACCAGGGTGAAGACACATTGGAGAGGCAGTATCAGGAAATGTTTGCTACCTCTTCCAATGTGGTATATGTTCTGTGGATCAACAGAGCACTTTGGTTTCTAGTGCTGTTAATCTAGTGCTGGGCTACCTAGGGAGGTAGTGGAATCTTCATCCCTAGAGGTTTTTAAGTCATGGATTGGCAAAGCCCTGGCTGGGTTGATTTAGTTGGGACTGGTCCTGTTTTGGGCAGGGGGCTGGACTTGATGACTTCCTGAGGTCTCTTCCAGCCCTAGGATTCTATGATTCTAACTGTGCAAGTGTCATATGCACTTTTAAAAACGAACTATCCCCATAAGTGAGAAGAAAAACAAATTTGCTCCATATCATAGCTATGGAGGTGCAGAGATTTGTGCATGAATGCAACCTAAGTTCTATCTGCCTTAATAGGCCCCAATTATCACCTCTAATATCATTAGCTCACAGACATTTACCTCCCTCCCTTCCCCCCCTTCCATCACCCTTCTGTTCTGAAATTTGATTTGTCCTTTTCATATGTGTTCACTTTTTTTTTTAATTGTATCCTTTGGTATATATGGTTGTGACTATTTTCTTCCACTATTTGATCTCAGGAAGTGGGTCTGGCCCACGAAAGCTCATCACCAATAAACCATCTTGTTAGTCTTTAAAGTGCTACATAGTCCTGTTTCTTGTTAATAAGCCCTGTAATGGCAGTAATGTGGAACTACAGTACGGTCTCAAAGGGCACCTGACCATCCCAACAGCTAGACTATGCTCCTGAAAGTCAAAGAGACTTGTTCACCTAACACATTAGAGTAAAATTTGAAAAGCACTGATGACTCATTTTCAAAAGTGACTTAGGGCCAGATTTATGAAGTATTTAGGTACCAAAGCTACAGATAGGGGCCTAGGCAGAGTTTAAAAAGTGCTTACTGGGAGGTAGGTGCCTGAGTGCTTTTGGAAGTCCCACAAGGCATTTATCTGCATCTTTAGGTGTCCACATACCCGTACAAGTCTGGGCCTAAATCAGTTTTGAAAATGGGGCTTCGACTCCTGAACCATGTAGGTGTTTTTGAAAATGTTGCCAATAAGGAGTATCGCCAGTCCTAAGCATTCAGATATCACGAGTCCCACCCAGAAAATCCTGAGGTTGCTTTTAAAATGATGAGATTTAAAAAAAAAAAAATGTGTGTGTATGAGTGTGGGGGGAGGGAAGGAGTCTTGCTGAGATTATCATGTGATCACATGAATCCTGGAGATAAAAGATATTAAAAGATGCCTACTACTGTGCAATGCCTGATTAAAATAATGGGAACTGGCAACACTTTGTAGGTGCTTTGGAAATCCCATCCATTCCCTCTGGGGCTCTTCATTCAGGTGGACCAGAGTTGCCCTGTATCCACATTTTATAGTAAACAACATAAATGCCACTATGTGGTGCTAAGGCCTGGTGTCCATCTGGGGTGGTGGGACCCGGAACATCACCACCCTCAGCACTGGGACCAACGGCTGCCACAATTGTCATTTGCCTTATAGGAGGTCCTCCAAACCCAGGGAAGAGGTATAAGGGTGGTCACCTTTTCATCTGTGCCAGACAGTGCCTGTGCCACTCATTCAGCTGTGTGCCCTCACTTGCAAGAAGGCTTGATCTGTGTGCATGGGAGATAAATGGTGGTGAACAGGGGAGCAATAGAGGATTATAATTAGGGTAAGGAGAGAGGTGCATTGTTGTGGCTGGGAATTCCTGGGCGCAGCACCCCTCAGGGTCCTATAATCGAAACATAACTCAGCTAGTGCATTTATAGCAATTCAGCAGAAATTAATCAGAGGAAACGCTGCATTATCTCCTGAATTCAGAGTTAGGATTCTGTATGTTTTGCCCTGTGTGGGATCCTGTAGTGTGTATGGCAAGTCCCATTGAAGCATAACTATTTGTAGCACAGTCCTTGCTCAGGGCTATAAAAGATAGAGACGAATCATTGAGTCCTATTCCTCTCCCTATGAGGACATGTTGTGCAGGCCAGACACTAGTCACTAGTCACAGGCTTATAAAAAAACAAATCAAACAACACTTCCATTGCTTACAGAAAGAGCAAGTAGCAGGTGAAGTGTCCATCCCACTGGGAAGAAATAACTTTGAGAATTGCCTCTACTAACATTAGTAAAGGTGTCTCAAGTTGTAATAACCACTATGATTAAAATGTTAGCATGATCCAAAATAGCAGAGAGAGGAAGCTGGCACTGGTAGCTGAATATAATACAAAGAAGAATAGGCTTCTGCACAGTAGCTCATTACTAATACCAGTTTGCATACTGGCTTTTTGATAGATTGTGTTTTTGCAATGAAATAATCATGCCAATGGCCACTCAACAGGCGTATGATTATTTCATGGTTCAGTTCTGGAAACTGAGCTGAACCTCAGCAGTAATTTCTCACATGCTCGCGTGCTCTCTTGATTTAACAGTCAGATGTTTGATGCCCTATTGTGCTCTCAGCCTTATTTATTGCTAAGGATGCACACAGCATATTGTGTGTAAGTTCAGAAAATGAGATCTTCCAGTGAAATGTCAACCCCTGTTAACATGAAGTGACGCACTCTCAGAATTTAAGTGTGAGTGATGTTGCTAAGCAAAGGAAGCTTGTGATGACTAAAGCAGGCAAGGTGAAAAAGGAGCAGAAACAATTGACACAATAGACTGAGTATATTGTTAATATCACAGAATGACAGAAGGAATTAATTTATCTCTAACTCGGATGGATACATTTCAGTACTGAGCCAAAGGGTAGCAATCTTTTGGGGCAAAATCTGCCCTGAATTGTCTTGAGAAAGAGAGAAAAAAAGACTCAGAAACAGGGCTGTGCCCCACAAATCTGTGAAGGGACAGCAAAAGAGAAATCCCACCATAGCATTGTCTAGAATCTCAAGAAAAAGATCTGATCATGAATTATGTCTCCAAATGGGTATGGATAAGCAATTATGGAGTATAGGCAGGCCTCTAGTTTCCCTGATACATGCTGTGATCAACAGCAGGTGGAGAAGCTGGGAGGAAATGGAAAACATGATTACTTTTGGGAGCAACAATAAGGAACATTTCTGAGCTCATTGTCAGCAAGTGCTTTGACATGTGTTTGACAGTTCTGGAAGACTGGATTCTCCGCTCATCTGCTGCATTGTGCTCCCCTAGTTTGTAAATCTTGGCTAATCACCTTGAAGTTGACCTGTTTCAGTTTAATTTACTAGCTGTGAAGGTTACTGCATATATCCCAGGAGATGCTTGGCACCTTGCAAACTCAAAGCTTATGTGTACGTCTTAGTGGAGAGGGTTTGCCCTTGAGCATAGTACATGGCTACTATGAGTATTTTAGATGTTCCTTCTAATCAATGACTCTCCACAGAGCTCTGCTTTGGAACTTACATTTAAATCGTCAGCTATGAAAAGATGCAGCAAATTTTTCGGCTTAACACATTTTGTTAGAATGAAAAGTACAGTCACTTAGTGGTTGTGAAATGCTGACTGAAGTGTTTCAATTATCTATTGACTCTGCTTCTACCCCATATAATTAGGCTATTTATTCCATGTTTAGCTTTACATTTATTAGAAATTAGCCTGACTTAACACCCAGCTCTTAACCCCTTGCCTTTACTTTTATGGCCTATCTCTGTAGTGGATCAATACCTGATCCAAACTGCCCAAAAAATTTGGAGGGCACAAAACATAGAATCATACAACCATAGAGCTGGAAGAGACCTCAAGGTCATCAAGTCCAGCCCCCTGCTCTAGGCAGGACCAATCCCAATTAAATCAACCCAGCCAGGGCTTTGTCAAGCTGAGACTTAAACACCTCTAGGGATGGAGACTCCACTATTTCCCTAGGTAACCCACTCCAGTGCTTCACCACTCTCCGCAACTTGAGACCATTGCTCCTTGTTCTACCATCTGTCACTACTGGGAACAGCCTCTCTCCAGCCTCTTTGGAACCTCCCTTCAGGAAGTTGAAGGCTGCTAACAAATCCCCCCTCACACTTCTCTTCTGCAGACTAAATAGACCCAACTCCCTCAGCCTCTCCTCATAGGTCATATGCTCCAGCCCCCTAATCATTTTGGTCGCCCTCCACTGGACCCTCTCCAATGCGTCCACATCCTTCCTGTAATTGGGAGCCCACATCCTTCCTGTAACTGGACACAATACTCCAGATGTGGCCTCACCAGAGCCGAGTAAAGAGGATCTACTGGATCTACTGGTCCTCCTAATGCACCCTAATATGCCATTAGCCTTCTTGGCTACAAGGGCAAACTGTTGACTCATATCCAGCTTCTCATCCACTGTAACCCCAGGTCCTTTTCTGCAGAACTACTACTTAGCCATTCAGTCCCCAGCCTGTAACAAAGCTTGGGATTCTTCCATCCCAAGTGCAGGACTTGTAAAGTTAAAAAAAAAGCCCTTTAAAGCAGCGTGCTCAGAGATCATCTCGGCATGCAGTGGTGTAGGAAATGGCGTGTATGAGTCACACACTGGTAAAAGGAGTGTTAAAGAGTAGCCCTGGCCCAGGAGGCCACGGCCAATCGCACTTGCTGGGCATACTCACATTGAAGGCAGAATTCAAAAGGGAGCAAGCAGCTCAGAAAGCTCCTATAGAGAGACACTGGGCTTCTATGTATCTGAGATCAGGCCCCACTGCCACTCCGCCACAGGCCCTTCACTCCATGGAAGCAGGGAAGGATGGGCCACAGCTGAAAGGGGAAGACTCTCAAAATGGCCATGAGAAAGAACTTCAGGGGGAATCCAGATACTACCTAGTGAAGTGGATAGAGGAACCAAAGCCAGAATAGGAACTGGCCAGGGAACAGGCATGAGACCCGCCTTTAGATCACATATTTGAACTATTAGTCATAGGGCCCTGGGTTGGAACCTACTGGGGTATGCAGAGCCAAAGAGTCTGGCCACTGGGTGACATGGCCATGGACTAGACCACTAGGCAGTACTGCTGGGTTCAGATCTCAACTCCCTGATACTTGGTGGAGAATGAAAGCAATGACCAAGACCCGTTAAAAGGACAGCAGGTAACAGTTAATCTGACCCAAGGGAAGTCATGGACACAGAAAAATTACTGAACTGGATGATGGAGAGACAGCAACAGCAAGGCCAGTTGCTACAATGATCACAATACAGTAGCAGCAACAAGTAGCCTGACAGCAGTAATAGCTACTCCAGAAACAGGCAGCACAATAAGAGCACCTGGTTCAATAGGTGGTAACATGCTCACATGATGGAGAAGTATGTGGTGGCCAACAGTTCAGCCTCACTGAAGCCACGGATAGCGTTCTCAGGATCAGGAGGCTTACCTTTAGCGTGGACGGTGATTGAAGGGGAAGCTAATGGTGATCAATGGGGCGGAAGAGATTGGCTTAATAATCAC
The DNA here is from genome assembly GCF_049634645.1 of Pelodiscus sinensis. NCBI lineage: Eukaryota > Metazoa > Chordata > Testudines > Trionychidae > Pelodiscus > Pelodiscus sinensis. The sequence continues at coordinate 16,630,599 of NC_134726.1, forward strand.
TCTCGGTGTCACCATGTCATTGTACAGGGAAGCTTGGTAGAATCCCCCAACACAGTGGGCGCTCTGATTTACTTCCAGTGTATCCACCGGACATAAGACCTTGTCTCACAACGAAAGTGCAGCTGATGGTAGGAGTTTAAATGGAGACTTGTCAAGTAGGCAGGAGACAGGCAGCAACCTCTGGCCTACCCAGTCATCTTAGGGTGGAACTGAAAGTGGTTTGGGAAGCTCTTCAAGCAGTAGAGCAGTTCCCCAAAGAAACCAACCCAGAACCAAAAATGAATGAGCTTATGGGCTAAAACATAGTGGGAGATTCTGTCAGCCAAGGACACTGACCCAGCAGGTACCCAAGGAAGTAAGTTATGATTGGCTATCAGAGAATGAAGACTTCTTATGGGAACAGTAGGAAGATCAGATGCTGAGCCATGCCTGTGAGCTGGTAGCGGTCTCCAATCAGGAGTTGGGAGAAATACAATGGGCAAAGTAGTGGCCCCACTTTGAACTCCACAATGAGTGGCTTTGTTGTGTGATGAGAGGCCCGTGGAGCCAAGAAATATGGCAAAACTGCTGGTACTCAAGATGTTCTGCCAGAGCCTGCTACCCATAGCCCATTTGGTGCCAGAGGCTGGGTGCTTAGGGAAAGAAAAGACACTGGAAAGTGTGGCCCTTAGATCTTCTGGCTGGGCATCCACATAAAAGATGCACGACTTCTGTGCCTCAAGTTCCAAATGCCAACTAGCAGGGCCAAAAAGGATGCCAAGGGCCCTTCCAATTCTGTTCTTGGTGATGGGCATGCCCTTTGAATGGATTTAGTGAGTCTGCTTGAGAAAAGCACATCAGGGTGCCATTACATAATAGTGCTAGCAGACTATGCAATGCGGTCCCTTGAAGCCATTCCACTATGCAGACTGAATGCACCTATCGTGGCAAAGGAACTTATGAAGGTCTTTGTGAGGGCTGGAATCCAACGTCTTGTCAAAATTGTACAAACTACTGAGGATCAAAGTCTTCAAGGATTCTGACTATCATCCACAGATGCATGGGTGGGTGGATTGGTTCAGTGGGACCTGAAAGCCACTCTGAGGATATTTATCAATATAGACTGTCAGCACTAGTGTCGGCTTCTGCCACTATTGCTATTTGCCATATAGGAGGTTCTCCAAGCCCACGGAACAGATATAAGGGTGATCGTCTTTTCAGCTGTGCCAGGCAATGCCTGTACCACTAATTCACCTGTGTGCAACCTACACAGAAGCTTGATCTGTGGCCATTGTGCATGGGAGACACATGGTTGTGAATAGGGGTACAATGGAGGATTATAATTAGGGTGAGGAGAGAGGTGCACAGCTGTGGCTGGGAACTCCTGGGCACAGCACTCATCAGTGACCTACCATTGAAACACTATGCAGGTAGTGCATTTATAACAATTCAGCAAAAATTAACCAGAGCAAATGTTGTATTATCTCCTGAATACACAGAAAGGGGATTCTATGTTTTTATGCCTCTAAAGAGGAAAAAGGGAAAGACTTTATCACTTACCCACAAAACTGTTTTTAATATATTAATAAATAAATATGTGTTCTGTACTCAAGGAGGAAATTTAAAGGGGAGGGGATGATAAATGACAAAACTACTTGTCACAACTATAACTCTGAATGGCTTAGTTGTTGATTGTTTGGTTGGTTGTTGGTTTGGTTTGGTTTTGTTTTTTTACATGTAACACCATCTGGGGGTATGTCTACACTACAGCGCTAGTTCGAACTAACTTAGTTCGAATTAGTTAATTCGAACTAAGCTAGTTCGAACTAACGCATCTAGAACTAAAAACTAGTTCGAACTAGCGTTTTGCTAGTTCGAACTAGTAAGTCCACATTGAGTGGACTCTGAACAGGGCTTAAGGATGGCCGGAAGCAGTGCCGGCAGGGCATAAAAGGAGGACTTAGAGCATGGAGATACTGTCTCAGGCTAGCCGAGGGCTGCGCTTAAAGGGTCCCGACCCCCACCCCGGACACACAGTTCTAAGGGGTGCCCCGCTTGCAAAGAAGTTCTGGCTTGGAGTGCCCTGAGTGCCCACACTGGGCACATCACACCACTCGGCCATCAGCCCGGCTGCACTTGCCGCAGGCTGCCATCTGGGGAGAGGGAGTAATTGGGGGGCTGCAGGAGAGCTTCCACCCCCAGAAGCCCGCAGAGCCAGCCCAGTCCTCCCCATCGGGGGCTCGTACCCCATTCCTCCCTCACCTCCTTCCACTTACCCTTCCTTAGCCCCCCTTCTTATTGATGTACAAAATAAAGATAACGTTTCTTCCAACATTGACTCTGTCTTTATTGAAAAAAACTGGGGGAGACTGGGAAAAGGAGGTGGGAGAGGGGAAGAGAAAGGCTGGGAGAGGGGAGGGCAACTAACATGATCAGGGGTTGGGAACAGGTCCCAGATGAAGAGAGGCTACAGAGACTGGGACTGTTCAGCTTAGAAAAGAGGAGACGGAGGGGGGACAGGATAGAGGTCTCTAAAAGCAGGGGTTGGGTGGAGAGGGTGCATTCCGAAAAGTTCTTCCTGAGTTCCCATAAAGAAGGACTAGAGGACACCAAAGGAAAGGAATGGGTAGCAGGCTTGAAACTAGTAAGAGAAAGTTGTTGTTCTTGACAAAGCAAATAGTTAACCTGTGGAACTCCTTGCTGCAGGAGGCTGTGAAGGCTAGAACTAGAACAGAGTTTAAAGGGAAGTGAGATAAAGTGATGGAGGTTGGGTCCATGGAGTCCTATTAGCCAGAGGGTAGGAGTGGTGTCCCTGCCCAAAGTTTGTGGAAGGCTGGAGAGGGATGGCACGAGACAAATGGCTTGGTCATTGTCTTCGGTCCATCCCCTCCAGGGTCCCTAGGGTTGGCCGCTGTTGGCAGACAGGCTACTGGGCTAGATGGACCTTTGGTCTGACCCAGGACGGCCATTGTAAGCTCAGGGCTCAGTGTCGGGGGTCTCAGTGGACCCCCTTGATTTTCATGCACACCTGGTCCTGGGTGGCCAGGCTGGCAGCTCTCCTGCCCTAGACGGCCACTTTCCTGTGCCTAGTGCAGAGATCGTGGACGAGGTCCACGATGTCCGCACTAGCCCAGGAAGGTGCCCGCCTCTTGCGGTCCAGGGCAAGCTCCCGGGACCCGCCAACCTGGTCCCGGCAAGAGGGGGTGGGCTGGGGGGCATCGGGTGGGTGGCTCTGTGCCGTGCCAGGTGCAGGGTCTGCTAGCTGGGTGCTGGCAGGCTTGCACCTGGCACGGGCACCGTAGCCAGCCCGTGCCCCTTTAAGGGGTCCGGGGCAGGGAGGGGGGCATAGAGTTTTCCTGGTGTTGGCCAGAGTGGCCACCAGGGAAACCTGGGGAGGGCTAGCCTCCCACTAGTTCGAACTAAAGGGCTACACAGCCCTTAGTTCGAACTAGCTAGTTCGAACTAGGCGTTAGTCCTCGTAAAATGAGGTTTACCTAGTTCGAACTAAGCGCTCCGCTAGTTCGATTCAAATTCGAACTAGCGGAGCGCTAGTGTAGCACCTATTAAAGTTAGTTCGAACTAACGTCCGTTAGTTCGAACTAACTTTGTAGTGTAGACATACCCTGGTTGAATAGCTCAGGGTATACTGGTTGGGATTTAAAAAGCTGACAGTAGAAAGAATGACACTTCAAAAATCTTGGATTTGAAGGCTATTATTTTACCCAGATCCTTCCAATATGTCTTTGAGAATGTGGCAGAGAGCAAAGCATAGCTGGCATTTACAATAAAAAAATTGCCTTCCATAATTCTATTAACATGAAAGAAGATTTTCTTTCCATTTCTCTAATCTAGTTTGAAAAGCATATTATTCCAAGGTTGCAAGAGGGGAGAGAGAGCACATCTAGCACATAGCTTCAGCGACAACCCAAAGTTAAACAAATGAGCCAGAAATAATGGGAAGTTAACATGTGAATTGAATTACTACCTGGGCTTGTAAGAAAGAATTGTTCTGCAGAAACTATTTGAACTGTATTTTACATGAAATATGTCTAGCAGGGTCATTATAAACATTGTTGGTTATCAAATAAGGAATCTACAAGAGTATTTATTTGAAGAAAATGTATAAAATACATGATACAGTAATGCAGCATTAAGCAATAGATGTGTAAATGCACAAAAGTGAAACATGCAGGTGAGTAGTTACATCTATGCTTCAGAGGTGAGGGGGAAGCTAAGGATCACAATAGCTCAGGGATTGAACAGAGGGAGAGTTCAAGCTGCAGAATGGATAAAAGACTCTGGATAGGTAATTTGAAAAGGTGGGTCAGAAATGTGGCATGCTGTGGACTCAGTTAACAGGGAGGGTGGGAGGGAGGAGAATACCAAGTTTGCTCTTATTCTTAGAAGAAAAGGGAAAGGGAAGCACAAATGAGTAAAGAGGGGGTTGGGACAGGAAAGAAGAAGGACTGATTTGAAACTGGTTCCTTTCCAGGCAAAATACAGCTTTTATAAAGAACCTTCTACTTTACTCTGTCACATGGTGTCTTTTCTGGAGAATCAACATTTTATTTGTATTTGCACAACACGCTTCAGTGTGAGTTATTATAGGCAATCCTTCAAGCTACTATTGATTTTTTTCTCTAATTTAGGTGAGCTTTTTTAACAACTAATATGTAACTATAAGACTTTAAAATGGCAAAAGTATATACAGTATGAGGATTTTTTAATACTTTTCACCCACTTTCCTTGAAGAACAGCTGAATGAGTCCAAATACATTGATTTTACTTTAAGACTGGTTCTTATTCTGCCCCAGGGCAGAATGCATGCCCATGGTAATTTTAAGGAAGAGGCCTATTTAAGTACTTTTCTTATTTAAATTATAACATAACCCCAAGAGGGCTGAATAGAAGCATGAGTGTGCATGGTTGTGATGCTTTTTCTTATATGGTAGCTGTTTGCCAGAGAGTGAGAGAATGAATAATGGCATCCTCATATTCAATAAATAGGCTCATTCAATATAATCAGAGCAAGATCAGTTGACTTCGGTGACAAAAATAAGTCTCTGTTAGTTTTTACTAGCTGAGCAGCACCAGTATAGGTAAGAGTAGGTTTACACAGAAAATAAGTATGATTTTAGTGCAAGTAGGCAGACTCACACGAGCTTTCTTCTAGTTATTAGATGTATCAGTAGTAGTGAAGACATTGTGGAATGGACTTCAATGTGAGTGAGTAATCTGAATAAATAGCTAGAGTCCCCAATGGGCTTGTACTGAGGCAACTCGCTTGTACTGAAGCCCATGTCATTGTGTCTTCACTTCTATTATTACCCACTCTGTCTAAATCAAAGCTCGATGCCTATCTACACTATGATCACACCTTCATTTACTGAATGCCAACACTGCAACAGGTTAAATAGAAGCAATCAACATGGGAGAAGTGAATGGATGCAAAACAGAATTCAAAGCCCAGGAGGAGGTGGGAATGAAGGTGAGTTTAATTCAACTTTGGGCCTTCCCAACCACAGGCTATTCTGGGTTCTGGAGAGGGCCCTGGTTAACATTGCAGAAAATCCAGAGAAGAGCAACAAACATGACTGAAGATCTAGAAAAGATGATCTCTGAGGAAAGACAGAAAAAACTAGGGTTGTTGTCTGGAAAAGAGAAGACTGAGGGGGACATGATGTCTTCAAGTACATAAAAGTTTGTTGTAAAGGGGAACATGGGCGGTCAGTAATGTAGACAAGGGAAAGCACAGCCTTCCCAAAACAGCCTATATGTCTGACCGCCTATGGCAGGGGTCACCACCAGGGAAGTCTAGGGCTGGGGCACAGTAGCCCAGCTCCCCTGGCTGCCAGGGAAGGGTGGGGCTGCAGCACAGCTCTCCCAGCCTCTGGGAAAGGTTGGGGCTGTGACACAGGAGCCTGGCTTCCCCAGCTGCTAGGGAGGGCCTGGCCAGGGCTACAGCACAGCAACCCCAGCCCTCCACGTGTCTAGGAAGAATCGGGCTGGGGGTGGGCAGGGTTTGGCTCCAGGGATGGGGCCTTGGGTGGAAGGGGCGGGGCTGAAGCTTGCCTTCTCCAGCTGGACTTTCAACCGCTGCCCAGGAAGAGTACGGTGATAAATTGCTCTCCTGAACTACTGAGGACAGGACAAGAAGCAATGGGATTAAATTGCAGCAAGAGAGATTTAAGTAGACATTATGAAAAATTGCCTGTCAGGGGAGCTAAGCACTGGAACAAATTGCCTGGAGAGGTTGTGGAATCTCCGTCATTGGAGGTTTTTAAGAGCAGGTTAGATAATCACCTGTCAGAAATGGTCTAGATCAGCAGTTTTCAACCAGTGGTCCGGAACCCACTGGGGGCCTCAAGCAGATTTCAGGGGATCCACCAAGCAGGGCCAAATTTAGACTTGCTTGTGCCCAGGGCAGAAAGCTGAAGTTCTTCTTTGAGTAGTGTGCCCACGTGTGCTCTACTGTAGGTGTTGGGCTCATTCTGGTGCTGCAGATAGGAAATTTTCAACAGCCGTAGTCAGCTGGACCATGCATGCGTGGTTAGTGTCTCGCACCATTCGCGCCCTTTGCCTGCTGCACGCGGTCCAGCTCCTGCCAGTTCCTCTCAACCATCCTCGGTCGTGGACAGAGCTCTGCTTTTCTCCTCAGTCTGTCAGAAATATTTCAAGTATTTAGTTAGTTAGAGTTTTCTCATTAATTAGTTGTTAGTCATAGTCATAGTTGTTATAGCTCATTAAAGATTAAAAATTTTTATTTCCTGTCACACTTGATTTGCAGGCTTAGGCCTGGATCATCAGTGTTTAAAAAATATGATTGCTACCGTAAGGCCATGCCAGCCTAGGATGGGCACTCATCGTGCATACTCTGTTTAGGTGAAGCCCATGTGCCCCAAAAATGTGCACACTGTTTGAGACTCACAGCCAGGGCCCACAGAGACAGGGAGATGCACCTGAGAATATTATTTGACAAGGCACTTCAACCCGCAGATGCGTCACCACTGGAGAAGGAACCAGCAGCACTCCAAAAGCACAGAGCATCCTCCCCAGGGGCAGCCCCAACAAAAAAGATAAGGGCATCCCCAACACACTCCTTACTGGCCGCTCCAGTCAGTAGTGTCAGTTGGGAGACAAACCGGGAATGTCCAGCACCGCCTCTAACGGTCTAAAGGCATCCACGGGCTCAAAACAGAAAAAGGCATCAACCTTGGCGCTGACAATGAAGGCACCAACCTCAGAGCCAACAACGAAGGCACCGACCCCAGTGCTGACACCGAAGGCACCGATGGCACCCAGGGTTGGGTCAGTACCAGAGGCACTGATGACCAGAGCTCCCATGCAGAAGTTGGCATTAACAATGTCGGCACCGCCGTCATCAACTACTGCAGAGCCACTAATGCATCAAATGGCACCGAGGGACAACAGCACTGCCCCAGTTCTGAAGAAGGCTACGACAAAGACTACTCCACATCACATTTCACCTTCTCCATCACCAACTTCTTCTCTGCACCATCACCATTGCCACCAGCACCAAGCTCCCAGGTACCAAGCGTCTATTTGGTCCTATTCTCCCCAACAAAAATCCCCATCTCCATACCTCACAGTGAGACACAGGAATGACAGATGTTATTAGAGGTGGTTTTCTCCTTCACCTCCATCATCTCTCAATTTTCCACATTTACTGACATTGTCCCCTCGCTCGAGGTACTACAGAAAGCATAGGAGTATAGTCTCCTCTAGGCAGTCCTCGCCCACCCAATCTGTTCATTATTATGATTGCTATTGTAGACCCTATTATGTAGACCATCACTACGACAGGTCGTATCTGCATAGATGGTCCCCATGCTGCCATCGACCATATAGACACCATTTCCTCCCCTGCCCCCGCCGCGGCATCGGAGCATCATCTCCCCTCTATGCCACCTCAGAGCCCTACACAGCAATCACACCATTCGGACCCCGAAGAGGGTCAGCTGTCAGAGGCGGAGGATCAGCAGCTTGACACTTTGCCCACTCATCTTTCTCCCTCTTCACCTGATGAAGCGATAATTCTGTGAGATGTGTCACTGCCTGATGATCTCAGGCAATTCCAAGATTTATTCAAATGGGCTGCAGAGTCCCAGGAGGTTCAGTTGGCAGAAACACGAGGCAAACAATATCAACTACTTTATAACTTGCACCCTCAACACCGAGCAAGAACAACGCTTGCTATTGGATGAAGCCATTATGGAGGCAGCTGAAGAAATTTGGCACACCCCAGCTTCTGCTCTGCCAATGAGTAAGCATTCTGACAAAAAAGTATATTGTTCCATCAGAGGGCCTGGAATTTTTCTTTAATCACCCACAACCGAATTCCATCATTTTGGATATAGCGCAACAAAGATCCAGAACACCACGCTACAGGAACATGCCCTCCGATAAGGAGAGTAAGAAGCTGGATGTTTTTGGCAGAAAGGCTTACTCCTCCACAATACATTTCCAACTATGCAGCTCTTCTCTCCAACCATAATTTCGATAATTATGCGAAACTTACTGAACTCTTGCAACATCTTCCAAAGTCTAAGGATATGTCTAAACTGCATCCCTCTGTTGGCAGACGGATGCAGATTAGGCAGGTCGACATTGCAAATGAGGTAGGGATTTAAATATCCCACGCCACATTTTGCCGACTCAGCAATTTTTTGATAGATCCTGTAAACCTCCTTGCAGAAGGCATCAGGGATCTGTCAAAAAAGGCTTTCTTTCTCGACAGATCTCCCTCTACACTGCCACTTTTTGCTGACAAAGTGCTGAGTCGGCAAAACATGGTGGCCATTTTAATGCAAATTAGGCACGGGATATTTAAATCCCTGCCTCATTTGCAATGTCGACCTGCCTAATCTGCATCCCTCTGCCGACAGAGGAATGCAGTCTAGACATACCCTAAGGGACCACTGTTAAAGGTCATAGTACAGGAGAGGTATACATCCGCAAGGAGCGGTCTCCATATTGCCATGGATGTAGCTGACACAGCTGCCCACACCATGGCCACAGTGATTGCCATGCGCAGGTCATCCTGACTTGTGTCTGCAGGAGTTCCAAAGGACCTCCAGTGAAAGGTGGAGGACCTTCCCTTTGAGAAACAAAAATTATTTGCAGACAAAACTGATGAAGTCTTACATTTGGGAAAAGACGCCCACACCACCTTGCGAACATTAGGGATGTACACGCTCCCATACAGGCGTAGGTGTTATATTCCTCAGAGGCGTTACGACCAGCCACACTTCAGACAGCAGCAATGTCCTTTCTACCAATCACAAGCAAAACAACGCCCTCAGCGAAGACGTATCCAGACCACTCACATCTACAACCAGATGGCCACTAAATAGCAAATCTGACTCCTTGGTTGGGGGCACACAAACATCAGTTATTGTTGATGCAGAACACCATGAATCTCCAGTCTTCCATCACTGACTAAGGCTATTCTATTGCCATTGGGCCAACATCACTTCAGACCTCTGAGTCTTAGAAACTGTGGCGACTGGCGTCACCATTCCATTCCTCTCCCTACCTCTGCCTATTCCACCCACCCCCGTTCCTCTTCAGGGACCCTTCTCACAAGGACCTGTTAAAACAAGAGTCCTTTCCATTGGGGTGATAGAGAGGGTATCGGCAGAGTCTGCAGGCAGAGGATTTTATTCTCGTTATTTCCTCACAGAGAAAAAAATGGGAGGATGGAGGCCAATACTCGATCTTTGCAAGCTCAATTGACACCTCCGGAACAGCAGTTCAAGACGGTGACGTTAGCCACCATAATTCCATCTTTAGACAGAGGAGACTGGTTTGCGGCCCTCGACATTCAGAATGCTTACTTCCATATCACCATCCACCCAGCACACAGGCTCAGGAGTCAGATTTCTCCATTTCATGGTAACTGGCGAGCATTTTCAATACAGAGGTCTACCGTTTGGCCTCGCTTCCATCTCCAGATTGTTTTCCAAAGCCATATCAGTAGTTGCAGCCCATCTACATTGAAGGGGTGTTATAATCTTTCCCTACCTAGGCGATTGTCTCATAAAGGGACCATCATACGAAGAGACCCATTACATGGTGGCACTGACAAGACAGACATTCGACTCTCTTGGGTTAATTATAAACAATCAAAGGTTGACAACTGAACCATCTCAAACCTAGCCTTTCATAGGGGCGTGCCTAGACTCTTTTTCAGCTCGAGCTTACTTACCTATCGAGAGGTTCCAAGCATTAGAGGCCCTCCTAGACACTCTCTTACATGCCCTGACCATGTCAATACTCACCTGTTTCCAGCTGATGGGCCGTATGGTTGCCACAACTTATGTAGTCAACAATGCAAGGCTACATTTTCTCTGCCTCCAATACTGGCTAGCATCAATGTATGTCCCGGTGAGACACAATCTTCACAGATTAGTGACCCCTTCAACACACATCCGCAAGTCCCTTGCCTGGTGGACCACGCCAGACAACCTCTTGAACGGTGTCCCATTCCACCGACCTCAGCCGTCTAGGCAAATAAACACAGATGTCTCCCTGTTGGTTGGGGTGCCCATATGGATGGCAAATTGGTGCAGGGTCGTTGGTCACCATCGGAGACAATCCTTCATATAAATCTCCTAGAACACAGGGCAGTTCACAATGCCTGCAAGCACTTCCACACTCACATAACTGGAACAACCACCAGAATACTTACCGACAACATGGCAGCTATGTATTATATAAATCATCAAGGTGGTGCCTGATCCCATGCACTCTGTAGAGAAGCAGTCCGTTTATGGAACTGGTATATTCACCACAAGGTCATGCTGATAGCTTCCTACTTACCAGGCATCACCAATGTTATGGCAGACTCACTGAGCAGATTCTTCCCACACGATCATGAGTGGGAATTATGCACCGATGTCCTCCATCGAGTCTTTTGCTGTTGGGGTTTTCCATTAACCACAATGTGAAATGTCACCATTATTGTTGCAGAGCGGGCATCGGGCTGTGCTCCCTGGAAGATCCCTTTCCGCTTCACTGGAGGAGGTCTTTACTGTATGCCTTCCCTCCTATAGTTCTCATACTCAAAGTCTTGCAGAAGATCAAGGTTGACAGAGCTCACTTGATCCTCATAGCCCCCACCAGGCTATGTTAACCGTGGTATCCATTCTTCCACCGGATGTCTGTACATTCGCCATATACTCTTCCCATTCTGCCATATCTACTCACCCAGAACAACAGATCTCTGGCCCACCCAAACCCCGAAGGGCTCGTCTACACTGGCCCCTTTTCCGGAAGGGGCATGTAAATTTCAAAATTCCTTTGAAGTAGGAATAAGCCCCTACGGAAAAGGGCACTTTTTCCGGAGGATCGGGGCCAGTGTAGACGCTCTTTTCCGGCTTTTTTAAAAGCCGGAAAAAAGCGGCGGACATTTTTATTTAAATGCTGCGGGGGATATTTAAATCCCCCACGGATTTCCCTAAGACGACTGGTGAAATTTACATGCCCCTTCCGGAAAAGGGGCCAGTGTAGACGTAGCCCTAGTCTCTACACCTAACTGCTTGGCTCCTAACTGGTTTGATGCTTCTGAGGCCCTTTGCTCAGACCAGGTGAAACAAATCCTGATACACAGCAGGAGGGACACTACTCGTACAACTTACTTGGCAAAATGGCACAGATTTGAGTCCCGGTGCTTAAAGAATTGAATCAACCCATTAGACTCACCATTACACCAGATCCTGGATTACATTCTTTATCTGAAACAAACAGGCCATTTATCTGAAACAAACATTGCATCATTGAAGGTTCATCTAGCGGCTGCTACCGTTTTTCATCGTCCCATAGATGGTTCCTCCATATTTGCCCATCCTTCAACAAAGAGATTCTCTAAAGGTCTCTTAAACCTCAATCCACCATACAGGCCCCCAACCCAATCTGGAACCTGGAGTTGGTACCGGACACCCTAATGCGCCCTCCTTTTGAGCCATTAGCCACTACATTGCTAGATATGTTAACTCTCAAGATAGCCTTTTTGTTGGCAATAACATCGGCACTCAGGGTTAGAGATCTTGCAGCCCTCATGGCGACACCGCCGTACACAAGATTCACGGCGGACTTGGTAGTGTTGCGACCTCATCTGGCTTTTATCCCCAAAGTTTGCTCAGACTTTCACCTCAATAAGCCGATTATAATTCCTTTATTCTATCCCAAGCCTCAAGCTTCACCTTGTGGGACAGTTCTTCACACCCTTGACATTCGTCAAGTGCTCGCATTTTACATAGAGAGAACTCGAGACTGGAGTAAAACAGACTGACTGTTTGTGTCACTTGTACTGTGATCTAAGGTTCAGATGCTGTCTTCATTCCGTGTTGCCAAACTCATAACCCAGTGTATCACCACCTGTTAATCGTTGCTCAACAAATCTCTGCCGTGTCAACTGAAGTCCCGCTCAACCAGAGAGATAGCCTCTTCTACAGCTTGCCTTCATGGAGTTCCCCTTAGGGATATTTGTAGGCATCTACGTGGTCTTCCTATGGCACATTCATGAAACATTACGCTATTTTACAACAATTGTTCAGGACTCTTTGGTTGTTTCTGCGATACTCGCTGGGCAGGGTAAACCATGATTCTGGAGCCCAACAGAATTCTGAGTACTGCTATGAAGTCACCTACAGTAGAGCACTCACCAAGATACTACTAGAAGAAAAAGAAGAAGTTACTCACCTCGGTGCAGTAACGATGGTTCTTCGAGATGTGTGTCCTCGTGGGAGCTCCACAACCCACCCTCCTCCCTGCTCTGGAATCTTGTTTCCTTTTCTCTCATTCCAGATGACAGAGCGGGTGAGAGGAACTGGTGGGAGTTGGACTGCGTGCAGTAGGCAAAGGGCGCGAATGGTGCGAGATGCCAGCTGCGAATGCGCAGTCCGGCTGACTATGGCTGTTGAAAATCTCCAATCTGTGGTGGCGGAACGAGCTCAACACCTACAGTGGAGCACCCACAAGGACACACATCTCGAAGAACCATCATTACTGCGCTGAGGTGAGTAACTTCTTCCGGGCCTCGAGACCTGCCATCTGAAGCTGGTGCAAAACCTTGAGCATCTTAGCTCTGTGATGTCCCTTGTGGCATGGAGTCCCGGAAAATTGCCCTGCTTACTGCCTTCTAAAGCCAGCTCTGGCTTTTATGTGCAGAAAAATTGTTGTTGAGATATTGGTGGGTCATAGAGTTTTTAGAGAATGTGTGTGTGTGTGGGGGGGGGGGTGCTGAGAAAGACAATGCTGAGAACCTCTGGTCTAGTCCTGTCTTAATCCTCCAGAAGACTGGGCCACATAACCTATTTAGGGCCCATTTCATTGTATATGAGAAAAAAGAGCATGCATGAGGATGTCATCCATTATGCCTTGCAAATGTAGAGTTCTGTAGGTGACTGCTGAGAAGAGACACAAAGGGGGAACCAGCCATGTAACCTCCCCATGTGACTCCTCCCTGAGTTACCCCTAGCCCTGGGCCCACACGCTCTCCCTATCCCACCCTTCCCCATCCCATTACCTAGCAGGGGAGAGGAGCTGTGTCCTGGGCAGTGTCTCCTCCTCTCTCAGGCAGCATGACCAGGACCAGCTGCCTGTGACTGGGGATAGTGCTGCTGCCCCTGTCCTCCCACAAGGCATATGCAGAGTACACAGTTACCTACGGCACATGACCCTTCATTGCCCCCCCCCCCCTTTCCCCACATCCATCCAGGACAACTCCTCCATACACCACTGCTAAGGTGATGGAATTTCTTCCTTACACATTGTATTTAAGTGACTTGCTCTAGGCCACAAAGCATGTCAGTGGCCCAACCTGGACTTGAACACAGATCTGACTCCTAGTGCTTTGCTCTAAATATCAGATCACACCATTGCAGGATATTGAAGACTGACTTGGAAGCCAACAAAATACTTTGATTTTCTCTAGCTGGAGGTTTTTGTTCACTCAGGGTGTGTCTACACTGCAGGCTCAAGACAAGTTCAGATATGCAACTTCAGCTATGTTAATTGTGTAGCTGAAGTTGAAGTACCTTAACTCAGCTTTTGGTGCTGTCCATACTGCAGGAAGTTGAAGGAAGAACACTCTTCTTTCAACTTCCTTTACTCCTTCTGAAATGAGAGTTACAGAAGTCAGAGTAAGAAGCCAGTTATTTTGAAATTATTTTGAAATAATGGCTTGCTGTGTAGACACTCACTCTGTTATTTCGAAGTAACATGAGTCATTTTGAAAGACGCGTGCACTGTAGACATAGCCTCACAGGGCCATTGTCAGCTGTAGTGAGGCCCATCACAGGATATTTCTGTTCCAAGTGAACTACTATATTCTAGAGCCATAATGTAATGTTTCTTCTGTGATTGATAACTGCATAAGAACTGAAGTGTCCCACCTACAATCAGCCAAGCACACACTATATAGATTAGATCCTGCAGTCCCATTTAGGTCCACAGCAAAACTCCCATACACTTCAAAGAGAGCAGGATTTGGCCCTATGTATTTTTAATTTTTTCCCCTTGCAAAACTGTAAAATAATGATTCATGTGGGAAGAGTTCAAATGCTAGCAAGGTGAATACTAATCACAGATAACATAGAGAATGTATTTGCAAGAGAGCTTTCTCCTGGCATGATTACAAATAATAAAGGCTCCACACCTCAAATCTGATCAGGCAAGACCTATTGTCATCAGTGGGATTTTGTAAAGACTTTGTAAAAGCTGACTGAGGAACTCAGTTATTGGCCCAATGATAGGAATTTATGAACGAGCCAGCAAATCAGATTCACATAGAATCAGTTTTATTGCCAGGTAAGAAATTCATATTAATATAGTGAATACATATGTTTACAAATAAACATTCTTAAAAAACAAACAAACATTTTATCGTAGGAAGTATTATTGGTATCATAAACTCTGTAGTTGTTAACAAGTATTAACACAGGTTTACTTACAGAACATACAGTTACTAAAATTTTCCACATAAAATATGCTCAAGTTACACAAAAATCTGTGTGGATCAGAGTGCAGCTGAAGTGTGTATCTAAAGCATATGGATTAACAGCAACATTCCATATAGGGTCAAATTAAATTAGCCAGTTGTGAAAGCAATAAAAGTTAAAGGAATGACATGAGAGATTCAGGAGAGTATTAGTCCATGGGCTTTTTTTCTACTTCTCATGGGCATAAGACAGATGATCATTATTTTTTAAGTTTTTTACAGTTACAGACTAACATGGCTACCCCTCTGAAACTTTCATACAATATAGAAGCACACTTAGGGTATGTCTACACTTGTACCCTCGTTCGGACTAGGGATGCAAATGCAGACATTCGAAATTGCTAATGAAGCGGGGATTTAAATATCCTGTTCTTCATTAGCAAGATCTCGCCGGTGCGCTAGTTCGAATCACAGCTGATTCGAAAGTGAAAGTGCGCTCCGGGATGCATTAGTTCAAACCAAACCCTTTGGTTCGAACTAACATTACTCCTCAAAAAATTATTCCTCAAACCAAGGAGTTTGGTTTGAACTAACATGTCCCGGCACGCACTTTCACTTTCAAATCAGCTGTGATTCGAACTAGCGCTGGTGAGATCTTGCTAATGAAGAGCGGGATATTTAAATCCCCGCTTCATTAGCAAATGTGAATGCCTGCATTTGCATCCCTAGTCCGAACTAGGGTGTAAGTGTAGATATACCCTTACAGAGTGATGCCTGTATCATCAAGATGCAGATCAATCTTGAATCGGTTGGATAAATGATCTCCCCTGTTAGCCTCTTTTAAACTACTCTGCTCTTGCATCCTTGCAAAAATCTAAGAAGAAATACTGTCTGAATCGGCTGCATACAGTTCAGAAATCCCACTCTTGATTCATTTTGCAGTATACAGTTCTCAGACTCATGGAGCCTATCATGTCCTTTTACAGTATGAAACTAATCTCAAGGAAAACTGACAGCCAGTGAAAATGTAAATTGTATTGGGATGGTTAGTTTATGAGATGGCCCAATGACTTCCTTTGGGGGATGGCAGGGATTTTAGTGCATGATGAAAGTGAAAAGCAAATTGCACTGCTTGTTGTATCAAGCGCTTGCCACACAGTCTTAGTCTCATAACAATTATTCACTTCACTGTTGATGTGCACATATTTTATCATTCCAGGACTGCCAGCCTGCTAACTGTGCCAAATTCTGAAGTGGTTTTACTGATATCAAAAATGTATCCAAGTCATCAGAATCATGGTCTGGCAAGACCATGAGTCTGATTTTAAACCCAGATCCTTGTGACATCTGAGGCTAGTGCAGCAGCCTCCTAAATATCAAGCAAAGGGGGGAGGGACACCACTAACAAAAAGCAAACAAGAAAAAAGACAATATGCATGTAACATTTAATTGAACTTTGAAGGAGAACTACTGTGCCTAAAAGCAAATACAGAATGAAAGACTATAGGGGATTTTAGGTAGAAAAAGTATGATTTACTATCTGGGATGAGGGGCTAACTAAATATTCCTGACCTTGCAACCACTACATGGAGGTGAAACATGAATTTTCATTCTTGACAACAGAAGAGGGAAGAGAGGCTGGTGGGGATAGAACCCTTCTAATACTTTAATAAAACATGAGGAAATAAGCTTAAAAGAACACAGGTTCCACTTTGAGAAACAAGACTGTCATTGAACAATAGCAATACAGTAAAGGCACCACCCACGCTTATTTATTTTCAGTCTGAAGCAGTTGAATATAGGCAAAACATTTAGGTGAAGAAAAAGTCTTGACAGTCCGTAAAGTGAGAATTGTTACCTTCTGCTTGGAAAACAGGACTGAGAGGGAGTGGTTTTTCTGGTCCAGCCCCTGCCCTCCCAAATCCCCCACCCCATATTCTGTTATATGATACGTCTCTTATTTTGGAGGTTCCAAGAACTTTAAAACTAAACCAAAATTCAACTAAAATAAAAGCTTCTTGTGTTTGTTGTCCTTCTAGACTTTCTGCCAGCAAAAAAGTTGCCATATGCTTTTAACTGTAACAGTCTTCATAAGATTCACATGAAAGAGTCTTTTTTCGATTTTACTTTATTGGGTTTTTTTGCTCTTCCTAGAGTGATGGTATGAAAATACAATAATGTTAGGGCTGGTACCAAGTTATTTGCACTTGGGTTTTCACAGGTCTAGTGATTATTATTAGTAGTAGAATTTATACAAAATTCCTGACCAAACAATGTATTACAGTATATTGTTCTCTCTCATTGGCTCTCTGTTTCAAGGCAGGAACATAGTGTAAATGGTTTAAGCAGACATAAAGTTTCTCTAGATTGTGCTACTTCTCATCATGGATTTCAGTTTCAAGTAAAAAAAAATTTAGTCACAAGGGTTTGTTTCCAGTGTGAAATACAAATGGTGTTTCTAATTCAACCTTCAGTGTATTGCTGAATGGCATTAACCCACACTTTGCCTTACAATTGGCTTCATAGCAGGAATGTCCAAGTGGAAGTTCCTTTTTTTCTTGCTATCATTTTTTGCCTCTTTCAGTTATTCATGTGTTGTATACGCATGTGTTTTGTTTTCAAGGAATCTTTTTGCTGAAAAGTAATCTCAGACAGTCACTTCTGTCTTGCTGTTAGTTATGAAATATGGCTGGGTGGGCAGATAGTGCTGGCTCCGTGTTGTCAGTGGGTCACTTACTGCTGGTTCTCCTGTGCCGGGCTTCCCCTTGTTTGCATATGTCTGCCGTCGGAGGGACTGGTCGCTGGGGTCCCAGGTTTTGTAGTTGGAGTTGTAAGATAATGGGTGTGTTTGCATCTTTGAGACTTTGGATTTCTGCCCATTCTGCCTGGTCATGCTATTGTCAGGCATATATGTTCTGTCTTCCTCTCTGCGCACTGGGTGCAGTGGCAGACTCCCCTTGGCAGCCAGGTCTGCAAGGTGTCGACGTTTAGAATAGAAGTCATCATTGACCTTGTCAGCTGTTTGATTTCAAAAGGGGGGGAAAAAAGAAAAAGTGAGTTGAGCACTAGAAAATGTTAAATACCAATGCAGAGTGTATATAGTCCATCATGTATGAATGCATCTAGAAAAACACATCTTTCTATATGGGATTAAAAATATCTTTAAAAAGATTTTGATAGGAAGATTAAAGTATTTTTTCCCCTTAGATCTTTATGGATATCAACAGCCTAAGTAATCATGGCTTCAATATAATACTTCAACAAGGTAAACTAGCCATACAAATGTTCCCCTACACCATACATTTTTGAAAACCAAAAGACCCCAATTTTTAAATCTCATTAAGGGCCTGTGCCAAAGCTCATAGAATTCAATGTGAGTCTTTCCATTGACTTCAGTGGGCTCTGGATCAAGCTCTAAAAATACTTGGCTCTGCAATCACCAACCACTCTGCATTCTCACTGTGTATCACAGAACAACAGGATTGGAAGAGTCCAAGGGCGGAATTTCGGGGGGGGGGGAGGGTGTGTAGGGGGCGCAGAAGCTGTGCGTGCCGGGACATGGCTTGCTTTTCATTCAGTTCGCAGGATGCTAAGGCAGGGAAAGGAAAGTCCTTGCATTCCGTGCATGCCTCTCACATCTGGCTGGTGAAGGGAGCTTACCAGCCAGGTGTGAGAAGAATGCATGGAATGCAAGGGCTTTCCCCTCACTCCCTTAGCATCTGGGGAAGTGGATGAAGAGCAAGCCATGTCCCAGAGCGCACAGCTGCTGCACCCCCTACCCTCCCGATATTCCACCCTTGGAAGGGACTTTGAAAGATCATTTTATCCAGTCCCCTGTATTCATGGCAAAACTAAGTATTATCTAGACCAGGGGTTCTCAAACTTTGTGATACCACAACCCCCCTCTAAGTTGCTCTTGACCTCCTGGGAGGTCAGGACTCACAGGGTTTGAGAAACATGACAGGTGTTTGTCTAACCTGCTCTTAAAAATCTCCAATGGAGATTCCACAACCCCCTTAGACAATTTATTCCAGTGCTTAACCACTCTAACAGATAGGGAGCTTTTCCTAAAATCCAACCTAAACTTCCTTTGTTGCAATTTAAGCCCATTGCTTCTTTTCCTAGCCTCAGAAGTTAAGAAGAACAATTTTTCTCCCTCCTCCTTATAATGACCTTTTATGTTCTTGATAATGGGTTTCACATTCTCTCAGTCTTCTCTTGTCCAGACTAAACAAATCCAATGTTTTCAATCTTGCCACATAAGCCATGTTTTCTAGACCTTTAATCATTTTTATTTCTCTTTTTTGGACTTTCTCCACTTTTTCCAATCTCTCCTGAAATGTGGATCTCAGAATTGGACACTATACTCATGTTGAGGCCTAATCAGAGCAGAGTAGAATAGAAGAACTACTTCTCATGTTTTTTGTACAATACTCCTTCTAATACAGACAGTGTTACACTATTTAGCTGGTGATCCACTATGCTTTCCATGGTACTCCTTCCTACACAGTTACTTCCCATTTTGTGTGTGTGAAACTGACTGTTCCATCCTAAGTGGAGTACTTTGCATTTGTCCTTATTGAATTTCATCCTATTAACCTCAGACTATTTCTCCAGTTTGTCCAGATCATTTGAAATTTTAGTTCAACTCCAAAGCACTCGCAACCCCTCCCAGCTTGGCATTGTCCACAAACTTCAGAAATGTAGCTTCTCTATCATTATCTAAGTTAGGGTATGTCTACACTACCACCCTAGTTTGAACTAGGGTGGTAATGTAGGCAACCGGAGTTGCAAATGAAGCCTGGGATTTGAATTTCCCGGCTTCATTTGCATAAAGCCGGGCGCCGCCATTTTTAAATGTCCGCTAGTGCGGACTCCGTACCGCGCGGCTACACGCGGCACGGACTAGGTAGTTCGGACTAGGCTTCCTATTCCGAACTACCGTTACTCCTCGTAAAATGGCGGCGCCCGGCAAGATGCAAATGAAGCCCAGGAAATTCAAATCCCGGGCTTCATTTGCAACTCCGGTTGCCTACATTACCACCCTAGTTCGAACTAGGGTGGTAGTATAGACATACCCCCATTGATGAAGATATTGAATAGAACCAGACCCAGAACTGATCCCTGCAGAATCCATTTGTTATGCCCTTCCAGCATGACTGTGATCCACTGATATTATTTATCCAACCAGATATGCATCCACCTTTTAGTAGCTTCATTTATGTTATATTTCCCTAGGTGTTTGACCTTACATCATGTGAGATTGTATCAAAAGCTTTACTAAAGTCAAGATATACCAAATCTACTTCCTCCTTCTCCACAAAGCCTGCTACCCTGTAAAAGAAAGCTATGAGGTTGGATTTGTTCTTGATAAATCCATACTGATTGTTACTAATCATCTTATTATCCTCTAGATGTTTGCAAACTGATTGCTTAATTATTTGCTCCATTATTTTTCCTGGTACAGAAGTTAAGCTGACTAGTCTAATTTCCTAGGTTGTCCCTATTTTCCTGATTAGAGACTGGCACTATATTTGTCCTTTTCCAGTCTTCTGGAATTTTCTGTATTTAATGATTTTTTTAAAGATAATTGCTAATGGCTCAGTTATCTTTTAAGTCAGCTCCTTGAGTATTTTAGGAAGCATTTCATAAGGCCCTGCTGACTTGAAGACATATAATTTGTCTAAGTAATATTTAACTTGTTGTTTCCCTATTTTAGCCTCCGATACGACATCATTTTCACTGGCAGTTACTAAGCTAGGCGTCCAATCACCAACAACCTTCTTGGTGAAAACCAAAACAAAGAAGTCATTAAGCACCTCTTCCATTTCCACATTTTCTGTTATTATTTCCTTGAGTAAGTAATGGGCCTACCCTGTTCCTTGGTCTTCCTCTTGCTTTTAATGTATTTGTAGAACAGTTTTTGTTGTTCTTTATGCCTTTAGCTAGTTTGAACTCATTTTGTGCTTGGCCTATCTAATTTTGTCCTCACATCCTTGTGGGTATGTCTACACTACCACCCTAGTTACTTACGAGGAGTAACGGTAGTCCGCACTAGTGGACTTTTAAAAATGACGGCGCCCAGCTTTATGCAAATGAAGCCCGGGAAATTCAAATCCCGGGCTTCATTTGCAACTCTGGTTGCCTACATTACCACCCTAGTTCGAACTAGGGTGGTAGTGTAGACATACCCTGTGTTACTTGTTATATTCATCCTTTGTAATTTGACCTAGATTTTTTTATAGATCATTGAAGATATCCTGGTTAAGCCAGTATGGTCTCTTCCCATACTCGTTTCTTTCATACACAGTGGAATAGTTTATGCTTGTACCTGTAATAATGTCTCTAAAAAAACTGCCAAATCTCTTGAATTGTTTTTCTCCTTAAACTTATTTCCCATGAGCTCTTGCCTACCAACGCCCTAAGTTTGCTAATGTCTGCTTTCTTGAAATCCATAGTCTCTATCCTACTATTACTTAGAATCATGAACTATCATTTTAGGATCAATGAGTAGTCCTATAGCACCTGAGGGTATGTCTACACTACAGTGCTAATTCGAACTAACTTAGTTCGAATTAGTTAATTCGAACTAAGCTAATTTGAACTAATGCATCTAGAACTAAAAACTAGTTCGAATTAGCATTTTGCTAATTCGAACTAGCATGTCCACATTAAGTGGACCCTGAAGCGGGGTTAAGGATGGCTGGAAGCAGTGCCGGCAGGGCATCAGATGAGGACTTAGAGCGTGGAGCTGCTGTCTCAGGCTAGCCGAGGGCTGTGCTTAAAGGGACCCGATCCCCACCCCGGACAGACAGTTCTAAGGGGTGTCCTGCTTGCAAAGCAGTCCTGTCTTGGAGTGCCCTGAGTGCCCACACTGGGCACATCACAGCACTCGGCCATCAGACCGGCTGCACTTGCCGCAGGCTGCCATCTGGGGAGAGGAGGGAATTGGGGGGCTGCAGGAGAGCTTCCACCCCCAGAAGCCCGCAGAGCCAGCCCAGTCCTCCCCATCGGGGGCTCGTACCCCATTCCTCCCTCACCTCCTTCCACTTACCCTTCCCTAGCCCCCCTTCCTGATGTACAAAATAAAGAAAACGTGTGGTCAAAAATAGAATCTCTCTTTATTGAACAAAACTGGGGGAGACTGGGAAAAGGAGGTGGGAGAGGGGAAGAGAGAGGGTGGGAGAGGGGAGGGCAACTAAAATGATCAGAGGTTTGGAACAGGTCCCATATGAAGAGAGGCTAAAGAGACTGGAATTTTTCAGTTTAGAAAAGAGAGACTGAGGGGGGATAGGATAGAGGTCTATAAAAGCATGAGTGGGGTGGAGAGGGTGCATAAAGAAAAGTTCTCCATTAGTTCCCATAATAGAAGGACTAGAGGACACCAAAGGAAAGGAATGGGTAGCAGGCTTCAAACCAGTAACAGAAAGTTGTTCTTCACAAAGCAAATAGTCAACCTGTGGAACTCCTTGCTGCAGGAGGCTGTGAAGGCTACAACTAGAACAGAGTTTAAAGGGACGTGAGATCAAGTGATGAAGGTTGGGTCCATGGACTGGTATTAGCCAGGGGGTAGGAGTGGTGTCCCTACCCAAAGTTTGTGGAAGGCTGGAGAGGGATGGCACGAGACAAATGGCTTGGTCACTGTCTTCGGTCCATCCCCTCCAGGGTCCCTAGGGCTGGCCGCTGTCGGCAGACAGGCTACTGGGCTAGACGGACCTTTGGTCTGACCCAGGACGGCCATTGTAAGATAAGGCCTCAGGATCGGGGGTCTCAGTGGACCAACTTGATTTTCATGCACACCTGTTCCTGGGTGGCCAGGCTGGCAGCTCTCCTGCCCTAGACGGCCACTTTCCTGTGCCTAGTGCGGAGGTCGTGGATGAGGTCCACGATGTCCGCACTAGACCAGGCGGGTGCCTGCCTCTTGCGGTCCCGGGCAAGCTCCCGGGAGCCGCCAGCCTGGTCCTGGGAAGAGGGGGAGGGCTGGGGGGCATCGGGTGGCTGGCTCGAGCTGTGCCAGGTGCAGGGTCTGCTAGCTGGGTGCTGGCAGGCTTGCACCTGGCACGGGCATCATAGCCAGCTCGTGCCCCTTTAAGGGGTCCGGGGCCAGGAGGGGGGCATACGAGTTTCCCTGGTGTTGGCCAGAGTGGCCACCAGGGAAAGCTGGGGAGGGCTAGACTCCCACTAGTTCGAATTAAGGGGCTACACAGCCCTTAATTCGAACTAGTAAGTTCGAACTAGGATTAGTCCTTGTAGAATGAGGTTTACCTAGTTTGAACTAAGCGCTCCGCTAGTTCGAATTAAGTTCGAACTAGCGGAGCGCTAGTGTAGCGCCTATCAAAGTTAATTTGAACTAATATCCGTTAGTTCGAATTAACTTTGTAGTGTAGACATATCCTAAGGGTACATCTACACTACAACGTTAATTTGAACTAAGCTAATTCGAACTAACGCGTCTAGAACTAAAAACTAGTTCGAATTAGTGTTTTTCTAATTCGAACTAGCAAGTCCACATTGAGTGGACCCTGAACCGGGCTTAAGGATGGCCGGAAGCAGTGCCGGCAGGGCATCAGAGGAGGACATAGAGCGTGGAGATGCTATCTCAGGCTAGCCGAGGGCTGCGCTTAAAGGGTCCCGACCCCCACCCCGGACAGACAGTTCTAAGGGGTGCCCCGCTTGAAAACCAGTCCTGGCTTGGATTGCCCAGAGTACCCACACTGGGCACATCACAGCACTCAGCCATCAGCCCGGCTGCACTTGCCGCAGGCTGCCATCTGGGGAGAGGGGGCAATCGGGGGGCTGCAGGAGAGCTTCCACCCCCAGAAGCCCACAGAGCCAGCCCAGTCCTCCCCATCGGGGGCTCGCACCCTATTCCTCCCTCACCTCCTTCCACTTACCCTTCCCTAGCCCCCCTTCTTATTGATGTACAAAATAAAGATAACGTTTCTTCCAACATTAACTCTGTCTTTATTGAACAAAACTGGGGGAGACTGGGAAAAGGAGGTGGGAGAGGGGAAGAGAAAGGCTGGGAGAGGGGAGGGCAACTAACATGATCAGGGGTTGGGAACAGGTCCCAGATGAAGAGAGGCTACAGAGACTGGGACTGTTCAGCTTAGAAAAGAGGAGATGGAGCGGGGACAAGATAGAGGTCTCTAAAAGCAGGGGTTGGGTGGAGAGGGTGCATTCCGAAAAGTTCTTCCTGAGTTCCCATAAAGAAGGACTAGAGGACACCAAAGGAAAGGAATGGGTAGCAGGCTTCAAACTAGTAAGAGAAAGTTGTTCTTGACAAAGCAAATAGTTAACCTGTGGAACTCCTTGCTGCAGGAGGCTGTGAAGGCTACAACTAGAACAGAGTTTAAAGGGACGTGAGATCAAGTCATGGAGGTTGGCTCCATGGACTGGTATTAGCCAGGGGGTAGGAGTGGTGTCCCTACCCAAAGTTTGTGGAAGGCTGGAGAGGGATGGCACGAGACAAATGGCTTGGTCACTGTCTTCGGTCCATCCCCTCCAGGGTCCCTAGGGTTGGCCGCTGTCGGCAGACAGGCTACTGGGCTAGATGGACCTTTGGTCTGACCCAGGACGGCCATTGTAAGCTCAGGGCTTAGGGTCGGGGGTCTCAGTGGACCCCCTTTATTCTCTTGCACACCTGCTCCTGGGTGGCCAGGCTGGCAGCTCTCCTGCCCAAGCCGGCCACTTTCCTGTGCCTAGTGTGGAGATCGTGGACAAGGTCCACGATGTCCGCACTAGCCCAGGAAGGTGCCCGCCTCTTGCGGTCCAGGGCAAGCTCCCGGGAGCCGCCAGCCTTGTCCCGGGAAGAGGGGGTGGGCTGGGGGACATCGGGTGGGTGGCTCTGTGCCGTGCCAGGTGCAGGGTCTGCTGGCTGGGTGCTGGCAGGCTTGCACCTGGCACGGGCACCGTAGCCAGCCCGTGCCCCTTTAAGGGGTCCGGGGCCGGGAGGGGGGCATAGAGTTTCCCTGGTGTTGGCCAGAGTGGCCACCAGGGAAACCTGGGGAGGGCTAGCCTCCCACTAGTTCGAATTAAGGGGCTACACACCCCTTAATTCGAACTAGTAAGTTCGAACTAGGCTTAATCCTTGTAAAATGAGGTTTTCCTAGTTCGAACTAAGCGCTCCGCTAGTTCGATTCAAATTCGAACTAGTGGAGCGCTAGTGTAGCGGCTATGAATGTTAGTTCGAACTAACGTCCGTTAGTTCGAACTAACATTGTAGTGTAGACATACCCTTAGGCTGTGTCCAGACTCCATGCCTCCGTCGACGGAGGCATGTAGATTAGCCAGCTCGGAAGAGGGAAATGAAGCCGCGATTAAAATAATCGCGGCTTCATTTAAATTTAAATGGCTGCCCCGATCTGCCGATCAGCTGTTTGTCGGCAGATCGGGAGAGTCTGGACGCGATGCCCCGACAAAGAAGCCTTTCTTCATCGACACAGGTAAGCCTCGTGAAACCAGGTTTACCTGTGTCGATGAAGAAAGGCTTCTTTGTCGGGGCATCGCGTCCAGACTCTCCCGATCTGCCGACAAACAGCTGATCGGCAGATCGGGGCAGCCATTTAAATTTAAATGAAGCCGCGATTATTTTAATCGCGGCTTCATTTCCCTCTTCCGAGCTGGCTAATCTACATGCCTCCGTCGACGGAGGCATGGAGTCTGGACACAGCCTTAGAGACTAACAAAAACATGTATAGTCTACCAGGAGCTTTCGGGGCAAAATTCACTTTCTCAGATGAGGAGATTAATGATCAGTTTCACACAAGGTGACTTCTACTTTCATTTTCTCAACCATTTTCTTTCTATTTATAAAAATTAAGTCTAGAACAGCCTCTCCACCCCCCCCCCCCCCCCCCGCCTCCCATGGGATGTTTATTTCTCCACTTTCTGAAATAATAATAGTCTCCAATACATCCCAAGAATATGTTGGACAATCTTTGCCCTGTTATGTTATTTTCCCAATAGATGTCTGGGTGGTTGAAGTCTCCTATCACCACCAAGTTCTGTGCTTTGAATTATTTTCTTGGTTGGTCAAAGAAAGCCTCATCAGCCTCTTCTTCTTTGTTAGAAGGTCTGTATAGATTCCCTATCATGACATCACCCTTGGTTCTATTATCCTCATATATATTGTTTGGTATCCCTTAAAAAAGCTATTGTCCATCCACATCTTCAGACAGACTCTGGACCAAAACTGCCCATCCCATAGAGAGGCAACCTGAAATTTCTACATGACTAACCCTGCAGAATTTACAAAATTATCTTCATAAAGGAAAGGAGTTGTGGAATTGGCAAAGGTGAAGTCTTCCAACCTCATGAAGCATGGCGATTCAAGAAGGAAAGCCCTAGTCCTGTAGAGGAGGTGCTGTTAACTACACTGATGCTTAGAAAACAGAGTTTTCACAGAGAACCCACAGAGGGGATTGAGCAGGAATCTATGCTGATTCAAACTATATGAAGTTCCACTTGGATAAAGGGTCAACAAGGATGATGCTATTGATAGTTGTGTACTGCTCCTTGACTCTACTTCAGCTCTGCCTTCAAAGTACCATGGAAGCACATCCCCTCAAAGCTAGACAGGAGGATCTTTTATGGAATCTCAGTGCAGAGACACAGCATGGTAGGCATGCTATTTCCCTTCTGTTTCCCTGACTTCACCTCCAAGATTTACCAGCTTTTCTCCCACTCCTCCATTTATGGAGGATACTCTTTGCTTTTTAAATGGTGAATCAGGAGCAAACTCTGGAGGGCTAGCTCTGCTGTTTGTTGTTTGAACACGTCACAAAAATACAAAACCATTTGTCACAATTTAACATAATAGCACACTTCTCAAGAGAGGCTGCTATAGGCAAAGATGAGATGCATTTGATACAGCAATGTTAAGAAGCAATGGAACCAAATACTTTGGGTTCCCCACTCTCACAAGCACTTTCTTAAATTAACTCAAATTCTGTTAAATTCTCTTAACATCATTCCGAAACAGTGCATGTGGCATACCATTTCATTATAGAGGGACTACAAGATTTACCCAGCATTGCTCAAGTGCTTCAGGGCAGGGGGCTGGGGTGTGTGGAGTGCAGGAGTTAGGTGGTTGAGAGGTGTGGGGGGGGTGGGGCTCAGGGAAGTGGGTGGAAGTGCGGAAGTCAGGGTGAGAGGCTCCTGTCAGGGTGTAGGAGTATAGGAGTCAGGCAGAGGGTTAGGAGGTGTGGAGGGTATTGGGGACGGATGGCAGGAGCAGGAGTCAGGGCAGGGGGTGCTCCCTGGGCCGGCCTAGGGTGATAGAGGGGTGCTGCCAGGTCACTGGTTGTTCCCCAGGGCCAGCACAGGCTGGCAGGGGCTGTGCTGCCTGGCACACTGGAAGTGTTGCTCCACAGGACCAGCCTGGGGTGGGGGGCATGCTGCCTAACTGGCGGTATTCCTCCCTGGGGCAGGCCCTGGGCTGATGGAGTGGCGGTGGCAAACTTGATTGCTGCCACCTGTGTCATTCTGCAATATAACTGTCCGTGCTATCACAGCCCTCCCTTTCTGTTTGATGAGAAACACACACATTCCATGTACATCCCATTGTCCTGGAACACCCAAACCCTGATCTTGCTTTAAGTTAGGAGAAGAGGAAGCTGCTTACCAAATTTGGTGGTCCTAGCTCTGACCAGTTAGAAGGAGTTCTTGAACAAAAAGGCTCACAAATGGATGGACGGACACCACAGACAGATGCAAAAACTCTTTCAAATATATAGTAGATGTGAAGATATCAGCAAAACACCAATATTTAACAAGAGCGCTGATGACAAACTAAGCAAAGGGACTATATCCAAGATGTGATTACAATGAGTTGTGTGGATGTTGCAATTTAATGGATGTTTTTTATTTCAATACACAGTCAGGGCCACTTGCTCTATCATCTTTTCAATATAGCTTTATTTATTCTGTGCAGAATGTGCTTGCTGCCATGAATGGGTCCTTTGCATCTTCTTCTGTTCCTCTAAAGAGGGCAGATTTGACTTTGCTATGTTGTCCTTTGCACCAGCTCTAGATGTGCCTTAATGGATTATATCCCCTTTCCTTAAAGGTATAATATTCTTGGCCCCTTAGACAGACAGCAATCTTTCTGTAAAGACCAACACCCGTTTCTGCTACCCCAGCTGCCATGCCATTTCTTTGCACTTCTGCTGTTGGTGCTGATTCTGTTATGCTCTTTTCCTAAACATAACTAATTCTGAATTTAGCCTAAACAGTACTGAACGTTCATTCAGAGGGTGAAATTTACCCCTATGCAGAGGGCCAGCATGGAGGTAATGCACCACATCCATCCTCAAAATACGGCTTCAATGGTGCATCACGTTTGTACAGGCCCTCTGCACGGGGTGGAGTATACCCACAATGGTTGCTGCTCCTCATCTCATTATCTGTGTAATGGCCATACAAATAGGTTTTCTTTTTAAATTGTAGATTTCATCACAGAAGATGTATTTTCCCTTAGATGAACTGAAATTGCTTAGGAAGGAGACTATACTGTAAAATTAGGCTTTACATTCCTTGCATATCTCCATCTTCTCTCATTAAACTGGCAACTGAAATTTTTCTATAATGCACAGGTGCAGTAAAAAAATGTGTCTTCCCTTTTAATTAAAACACAATGTAGATAATAGTCTGTTCTAATTTCAATACACAATATGCGAATGCAATTACTGATAAAGTTGTAATATATTACCAAGATGACTTGCTAGAATTTTCTTTCCTTTACAAATCCGTGATCTAAACAACTAAAGAACTTACATCTACTTTGTTTATGAATGACTTTTGTGGATAAGCAGTGGAGTCAACAGCCACACTGGGTCCCTGGAATGGGGGGAAGGGGTGCAGCTTTGCCCTCCCAGAAAGGATGAGGCCTTTGGTGGAAGTAGCAAAGGCAGCAGGCAGCCAACCCTCAGCATCACCCACCAGCCCTTAGAGCTATGTGCAGCATTCCAGCTGTGATTTAAAGGCTCAGGGCAGTAGCAGCGATAGCTGGGAGCACTGGGCCCTTTAGAATAGCTGGACCCTGGGGCAGTTGCTCCCTTTGCCCCGCCTTGTCAGCAGGCCTGTGGATTGTTCTTTTTATTGCAAAAGAGTGTTTGTTGGAAAACACTTCTCTCACCTGCAATTTCACACTGATGGATACACAGTCCCTCTTATTAGCTTTTTGGTGAGTACTTGTGCTAGCAAGTATATATTTGAACCAGATACATCTGTGAGTCATATTGGTCGATCTGAATCGGTCAATCAGGGAGCAGGAATCACTACCATATGACTTAAAGCACACAAGTTTAAATCATTTTAAATCAATCTAATTAAAAAGCTTCACACTTCCAATGTAATAAACATTCCCTGTTTGAATTAAGATAAACTGATTTACATGTGGATTCAATTATGGGTTTTGATCAGAGGCGATTAGTGAGGGGGGGAGGGGTCCAGAGGGCCACTGGCCATGTGATCTCCCTGGTCCCAGGAAGAGCTGGGATAAACCCCCTCTATTCGAGGTCCACTTCTCATCCCTTCTCTGCCCATCCCTGCCTTTGCTCTGCCCTTTCCTGCCTCTTCCCAACACTTGCTCCATCCCACCTCCTCTCCCAACTGAGGTAGCTCAGGGGACTAGCTGGTGCTGTCAACAGAGGTCCAGCCACTCTCCGAACTCACCAGCAGCGGGGAAGAAGTGAAGCAACACATCCCGTTTGCTCTGCTCCGTTTCCCTCCAGTGTGTCTTGCCCCCTCCCTCCATGAGAACAAAGTGAATTGGGGTATGTTGCACCACTTTCCCCATCACTGGCGGTGAGTGGGGGACGGCTGGACCAACGTTCCCTCTAATCTTTTTCATCCATGTGCGGAACAAATTTTTCTACTGGTGCAAACCCTAGCTGTGGGCACTCTGCTAATCACCTGGGCGAAATTGAATCTCTCCTGAGTGGCCACATGCATACACAACTTACAGGGAATGTTGGGCCAGACCTCTGCTATAGGTGCCAAGTTCCACCCTGCCCTGCTAGCCCTCCTGCTGGCTTCTGGGCAGCCCCTTCACCCATGGTATTTTGGGAGGCACGTGACTCCTTGTATTCCCCCACATCATTCCTGGTTTGGATCCATTTACCTAGATCTATTTAGTTAAACTGATGCAATTTCTCTCATATAGCCAATGCCTTAGGTGGTCAATTACAACATAAGTAATGAATTATGAAGAGTAAATGATCAAAGTAATAATCATGACACAGCTTATGAGCAATCCAGTTGCTGAAAGTGTTTTCAAAGGCAATTGGTTAAATAATATTTAACATATGAATAAAATCTATATCTATACGTAAATAACAAATGAACAGAAAACAGAGGCAAACATCACTGAGGGCTGCATTGCCGTAGACTTATTCACAATAACTTAAATTCTTAGTACTTCCACTTAAGTAAGTAGTAGTACCTTTGAAATAAAGGGTTTCTAAACGGGAGCCATGATTATCAGAAATCTGCCCGGGTATGTCTACACTACAAAGTTAATTCGAACTAACAGACGTTAGTTCGAATTAACTTTGATAGGCGCTACAAATGCAAACCGCTAGTTCGAACTTAATTCGAACTAGCGGTGCACTTAATTCGAACTAGGTAAACCTCATTCTACGAGGACTAACGCCTAGTTCGAATTAACTAGTTCGAATTAAGGGCTGTATAGCCACTTAATTCGAACTAGTGGGAGGGTAGCCCTCCCCAGCTTTCCCTGGTGGCCACTCTGGGCACCACCAGGGAAACTCTTCTGCCCCCCTCCACGACCTCCGCACTAGGCACAGGAAAGTGGCCGTCTAGGGCAGGATAGCTGCCAGCCTGGCCACCCAGGAGCAGGTTGGCATGAAAATCAAGGTGGTCCAGTGAGATCCCCGACCCTGAGCCGTACTGGGTCAGACCAAAGGTCCATCTAGCCCAGTAGCCTGTCTGCCGACAGCAGCCAACACTAGGTACCCTGGAGGGGATGGACCGAAGACAATGACCAAGCCATTTGTCTCGTGCCATCCATCTCCAGCCTACCACAAACAGAGGCCAGGGACACCATTACTACTCCCTGGCTAATACCACCCCATGGAGCCAACCTCCATCACTTTATCTCACTTCTCTTTAAACTCTGTTCTAGTTGTAGCCTTCACAGCCTCCTGCAGCAAGGAGTTCCACAGGTTGACTATTTGCTTTGTGAAGAAGAACTTTCTGTTGTTAGTTTGAAGCCTGCTACCCATTCATTTCATTTGGTGTCCTTTAGTCCTTCTATTATGGGAACTAATGAAGAACTTTTCTTTATGCACCCTCTCCACACCACTCATGCTTTTATAGACCTCTATCATATCCCCCCTCAGTCTCCTCTTTTCTAAGCTGAGAAGTCCCAGTCTCTTTAGCCTCTCTTCATATAGGACCTGTTCCAAACCCCTGATCATTTTAGTTGCCCTCCCCTCTTCCACCCTCTCTCTTCCCCTCTCCCACCTTCTTTTCCCAGTCTCCCCGAGTTTTGTTCAATAAAGAGAGTTTCTATTTTTGAACACACATGTCCTTTATTTTGTACATCAGGAAGGGGGGCTAGGGAGGGGTAAGTGGAAGGAGGTGAGGGAGGAATGGGGTACGAGCCCCCGATGGGGAGGACTGGGCTGGCTCTGCGGGCTCCTCGGGGTGGAAACTCTCCTGAAGCCCCTTGATTGACCCCCCCCTTCGGATGGCAGCCTGCGGCAAGTGCAGCCGGGCTGATGGCCGAGTGCTGTGATGTGCCGAGTGTGGACACTCAGGGCACTCCAAGACAGGACTGCTTTGCAAGCGGGAAACCCCTGAGAACTGTCTGTCCGGGGTGGGGATCGGTTCCCTTTAAGCACAGCCCTCGGCTAGCCTGAGACAGCAGCTCCACACTCTAAGTCCTCATCTGATGCCCTGCTGGCACTGCTTCTGGCCAGCCTTAACCTCAGTTCAGGGTCCACTCAGTGTGGACATGCTAGTTCGAATTAGCAAAACGCTAGTTCGAACTAGTTTTTAAGTCTAGATGAGCTAATTCGAATTAGCCTAGTTGGAATTAACTAATTCGAACTAAGTTAGTTCGAATTAGTGCTGTAGTGTAGACATACCCCCCCTGAATAACTGTGTTCTCTTTGAATACTTTCCCCAGATCCAGTTTTAGGTATTATTCCAGTGGGTTGATCTAAGGCTAATATTACCCACTTCCAGATCTTCCTTAGCTTAGCAAAATGTGTCCCTAAAAGCCTATCTTAATCCCTAGTTTTCTTTTTCTTCATACTCCTTTTGTTGGTCATTTTTTTCATGCTGCAGCAGCACCTGCATTCAGAGTCTGTCAGATATGAAATGTATTACCCAGTGCTCTAATATATATTGAGATAAATATTCTCATACAACAGTAAATTGTGTTACCGTTTTAGCCCTAATAATTCAGTTGTTTAATATAAAACAGGCTTCCACTGTGAAAGCTAGAGGTGGGGAGAACAAAGCCTAGAAAATACTACGCATAAGGAAGTGCGTGGCAATTTTATTTTGCTCTTATACAAAGTTATATGTTTTCTTTGTACAATTTGCAGCTATGTTATTGGTTGAACATGAAGGACAAATTAGGTTCCGCAAATACAGTTCTATTTTATTAAGTATTTCAACTAACTAAATCCAGAGAGACTTTCTAGAATTTTGCAGAACTAATGGCTGGAAATCTGAGAATCAAGCTAATAGCAAAGCTTCAATTTGCAAATGTTAGCCTGTGAGTTCTAAATGGGGAAAATTGGGAGCACTGGGGAATGACTACATTTGATTTGCTTTGGGCTGCTGTGATAGCATGGGAAAGTTGGCATTTGAACCAGTACTAATCAAATAAACCACTCCTGGATGTCCACTGAGAGATTCCCACCTGTGCCTAACTCTTTGATTTTGTAAAGAAGCCTTAGGAAGCTACCTAGGATTCTCACTTTTTCGATTTTCTTTCATCATGGCCCATTGTACATATGTCAAATGATAGCTTCTGCTATACACTGTGAAAGACTGAAAGGCACCCAAAAATTACTCTTGGTTCCACTTTTGACAAAATTTAGAGCTTTCACGGATGTTCTTTATGCTGTGAGATCTGCAAAGCCGTGGCTTATGCAGTTTATGCTAGAGCTAGAGCTACTATTCACTTCCTGTACAACTCTGAAAGCTTAAATCCTTTATGTCATTTCTCAGTTTTTAGCCCTTTTTGAAAGCATTCTAGAATGTCCTTCAAGGAAGATGAATGACTGTATTTTTGTTCTTGGCTGCTATGTAAACAGTATGAAATTTCCATCTATATTAAATCTTCTCGTTCACCTATCATTATCAATATGATCAGTGTTGATAACATCTTTTGATAGTGAAGAAATGCTGAAATGAATGCCTGCATATATGGGGAAAATGTGTATTGTGCTCTGTTCCTCCCACTCATACTTCAATAACTCAAAAACAACTGAATAACTTTTGATCAAACTTTCCAAAGATGGTTTACCTTTTCATTGAAACCAAACAGCCAAATTTTAAGAAACAAAACAATGTATTTAAGAGAGTTGTGAGCAGTTCGAAAGATGAAATTAGCATTAGACGGGGGTTGGGTTCAAATTATCTGACAGAACAAGTTGGCATCAAAAAATTCTGATTGAGCAAAATCAAAACATATTTCAGGAATGGATTAATGTTGACATTTTCAAAAAATTTTAAAACTTTTCTTAAAATAAAATGTAAAAGTAAAAACAGCATATTGATATTAAACATTTTGATTTTATCAATATGAGATGTTCCTGCATGTTAGCTTCATTCTCAAAAAGCAAAAATCTGATCTGATTAAATTATGACTAAAGGTTCTTTTTGTATGGAAACATATCAAGGTTCCTATGTAGACCCACACATACAGTAGTTTGTTTGAATTTTGTAACCAATTTTTAACAAAAGGATTGTCAATATCAATGATTCCAGGGTATGAATACATCTGTGTAGTGATGGATTTCTGCCTGTGTTTATGTATTTATTTCTATTGGAGTTGTGTGATAACTAAAATCCTCCTTAGTTTTGTATCATCTTTGTTTTTTATTTCTTGCTCCTTCTTGAAGGCAGAGGGATGAGAAGGTGGAAGGAAATGGTGTCTGATCAGAACTGTTTCATGTGTAGCACAAAGCAAATGACCAGATTACGAGTGGCTATTCTGTTGGTGTGCATGAAAGTGGAGGACACAACTAGCCCCAGAGCTTCTCTTGTGGGTATGTACAATAAGCAGACACAATTAAATCTCTGCACTAGAGAAGTGCAGAAGCTGTTCTTTTCCATTCACTACTGGATGCAAGGCATCCAAAGAGGACAAGGTGAGAGAGGTCCTTGGCTAGCAGAACTTGCTGGGTGGGAATCAGAGGGTATGCTGCATTCCCTAGGGTGGGTTAACAGTGGTCATGCTGTATGTAGAGTGATATGATTCCTATCAGGCACAATCAAGCCCCAAGTTGGGTAAGAAAGTGAGGCCTATATGAACAACCCTCCCATTATATCAATTGGTTAACACTTTCTGGATTATACTGGATGCATTTATGGAATAACTTGGCTCTTCTTTCTGTGCCTCGTGGATTAATGGTGTCTAGAAGTTCATGGACTATACACTATGAGGTATAAAGTAAACAGAGTAAAAAATAATTTCCTACACTTTTGGAAGGTGGAAGCAGAGGTAGATCAGAATGCTCCTCCTATTTCCCAGAACCTGTCAAAACCCCATTGGGGCTACATAGGTCAGAAATATCACTGAGAAGTCACTCTCTGAAACCTGAACCTCTGGTACTTCTGCCAGTTTATCTGATGTGTGCTGTGTACTCCCTGTGAAACAATAGGATGTTGACGTGCTGCTAAGGATGAGAGAGCCTATGTCCTTGCAGCTAGACTGTAAGCTGGAACTTTCTTTACCTTCAGATGCTTAGATTCTTCACATTTTGGAAGTTGTACCTCTTTCTTTATCCTCTGCACTGCAACCTGCTCCCTCTAAAGTTCCCATGGATTACTATCCTTCTGTCAGTTTTACCATGGGAGGGTTTGACACTTAGGTGCAGGGGACCCATTTAAATGGTTAATACTTTTTTCTACTGTGACTTCCTTTGTACATTAGACATTACAGCTTAGTATGGCTGAAATGTTCTTTTTCCAATTTGATTTTTTTACATCGAAATCAGCTTAAAACTACCTAAATATAGTAAATGCACGAGTGCACATTGGGGTAAATGTATTACGGATACAGAGCTATCCCACATCCCTCAAAATCCCATTTTCAGCTGTTAATGCTGTGTATAACTGTGACATGTCAGCTGTGTGTTTGATTGCACAGTGAAAGACACTGATGTTCAAAGCTAGCCTTGTAAATCCCATTTTCCATCTGTTTAAAGTAGGCATCTTTAAAACAACAACATCAACAGCTACAAAACCTGCCTCAATAAACACAGACAAAACAAAAAAGGATGAATACTGTAAACAATATTTTGGAAACTCCTGAAGTGGCCAGTATTCCTGTACATTGTTGTTCTCTCCACCTCAAAATGTGCACTTCAGCAGGGGGAAACATGAGACTGAGCGTCACTGAATATTTCCCAACTAGAAATGTGTATTTCTCTGTGAGCCTGTTTGTTCCAGAGCTCCTCCAAATGTGGTATACAGCTTCCTCGTCTGCTAACTTAACGCAAGGCCAGGTTTGAGTTATGCCAGGAAAATGTAAATTGCGGGGAATGGGACTGTTTGGAGGGATGGTATATCCACAGTGGCCAGTGGGGGCAGCGAGTGCAGGGGAGAGCTATACTGCACAGTGATCACTGGGGGCAGCCGCACCACCAAGGAAGTGTCCAGCTGGGGAGGGGGCTCCTCCATCTTGCCTGCCACCAGACCAGATAAGTGGCCCCCCTGCTCAGAAGACAGCTACCACCAGCCATCCCCCACCCCAAAAGGGGATAGGAAGGAGGGAGAAAGCCCCTGCTGCCCCTCCCCCCGGATGGAGGAGGGGTGAAGGAGAACTGCCCCCCTCCTGGCAGGCCCAACTGGTCTGGGAGGGACCAAGGGGGAGGAAGAAAGCTCCTGGCAGCTCACCTCACCCCAGGAGGGGCCAAGATAGAGAGAGAGCATCCATGGTGCCCACTTCACCATGGGAGGGGCCAGAGGAGATGGAAAGAGCCTCTGCCAATCCCTCCTATAGTCCCCACAGCGCCAGACCCCTGCCCCGAAGGACTTAAACAATGCCAGCTAAGTCTTCTAGTATATTGTAATGTCAACACCATGCTACCCAACTTCAACCATGCTACCTGATACTCATACATGCTACCTCATACATAACTGATACTTCAACTATGCTACCTGATACATAACACCTGATACTCAACTATTTCAGAAACATACTCATTACTCAGAGTTTTCTAGCCCTCCCCTTTCTTGTGTGTGTGTGCATGGGCAGGGGGAGGGGGACGGGGAGAGAAGCATCAAAAGAGGAGAGGTGATTTCATATCAAGCTGAAAAATAAAGCATGTACACATTATATGGATGTGTGTTCAGTCATCTTTTAACCTGCCTGTTGAGACTACTTGGGTGGGTAAATTTTTTTAACCTATTACTGTAAATGTCTTGTTTACCTTTGTGCACACAGTAGAGTTCCAGAAAATCTGGAATTTTACTCCATATTCCGCCACTGACTTGCTACATGATCTTGGGAAATCACATAACCTTTGCATTCCTGAGTTCCTCCAATTCTAAAATAAGCTGCTAATCCTTAACTACCTCCTCAGAGGTGTTACAAGGATTAATTGCTATATGTAGAGTGCACTGAGTTTTCAGATGAAAGGTCCTATAAATTCATTTGTATTGAGTATATTTTGTATGCAAGTCACTAAAATAGGATTTAAAGATATCACTGTCACATTAGCAGAAAAAGAGAGAAAAGAATTAGAATATCAGAATTGCATAATGACTGTGTACAATAAGAGCTTTACCTCTGAGAATCACCCCTTTGCTTTTCCTGTCTCTGGTATTAATGATTAATTAGATGATTTTGACAGTTCAACATTTTTGTAAAGTTTTTAGTCTTTAATTTAGGGTAGTCAACAGTAAATTCCAAGGCCCCCTCCACTGTCGTATTTGAATGTCTCATAGTCGATGACGTACTTATGCTCACAACAGCCCTGTGTGGTAGGAAAATGCTACTATCATCATTGCAGAGGGGCATCTGAGGCGTTGAGAGGCTATGCGACTTGCCCAGAGTTACACAGGGAATCTGTGGCAGAACAGAAAACTGAATCAATCCCCTGAATCCTCGGCTAGCACTCTAACCACTTCCACATTCCTCTTCTCTTGCTGTGTACCCACACACCTAATGACAGTTTTTATAGCTTTTGATTGAGGAAACTATATGCTGAAATATAGACAATTTTCCCTAAAAAATTGGGATAATTTAATTTCAGAAATTTGAGTGCCTGAGAACTAAAGGCTTTAATGAGAAACATTTTGTATCCTTACCTTGAAAGGCTACTCTGGGTGATCACTGATCATTTAAAGATA
This sequence comes from Pelodiscus sinensis, assembly GCF_049634645.1. Lineage (NCBI taxonomy): Eukaryota > Metazoa > Chordata > Testudines > Trionychidae > Pelodiscus > Pelodiscus sinensis. The sequence goes on from NC_134726.1 coordinate 16,668,103, forward strand.
GCTTACCTCTTTGGGAATAACTGACATTATTCCGAAATAACATAGTCTGCATCTACACTACAAGCATTTAGTTCGACATAATGTCAAAATAATGTTGAGCTGGAGGACTTCTTACTCTGACTCCTGTAACCCTCATTGTATGAGGAGTAAGGGAAGTTGGAGGAAAAGTGCTCTTCTCCTTGGACTTCCTGCTGTGTAGACAGTGCCAAGAGTCTAAATCAGCTATTTCGACTTAAACTACGCAATGGATGTAGCTCAAGTTACATAGCTTATTTCGGTTTTAGCTCTGCTTTGTAGACGTGCCCTTTGTGTGTTGGGGCTTACTTCCTTTACCTGTTAACAGCTATCTAACCTTAAGATAGGAAACCATTTGTACCTCTCCAAGTAAAAAAGTTGGAAAGTCCCCATAAGATCTGTCAAGGGAAGACTTTGTAGGGAGGAGCCTACGGAGATACTAGAATCTTGCTTTGGTTTGTATATGTTACTGTGGGTTACTCGAACACAGTCACCTTGATCTAGTGTTAAATGTCATGATTGCTTCTGTTTATTTTCCTGAGCTGAAGCTAAAACAATGTTTAGAAGCTTCCAAACCACTTGATTCATGTTCCTTTTAGACGTTTTTATCAGAGTTCATGTGAAAACTAATGCAGAATTAATTCCATAAAGGATCAACCTTACAGTAACTTAATGCTGGGGGAAAAGACTCATGTGGATCAAATGACTATTTGGTTCAACTTCACTGAGTTCAGTGGGATGAATTTTCAAAAGAATTTAAAAAATAGGGCTCAATTATTTTTTACATTCTGGCAGGTAGAACGAATACCCAGTGAACAGTGCTTGGTATTCAGGGTTCCCCAGACACCATTCAGCCAGTATAACAGCTCTGATAACTGTCTGGAATAGTGGGACTTAGAAATCAGAATAGAGTCTCGTGTCTCAAAATAAACAAGCTCCTTTCAAACAATGGCTGGAGAAGGAAAGGATAGGCTATGTCTTTCTGCTCAGACAGCATTTCTTGCCAAGGGGAGGAGGTATGGCTGTGGCAACTGACTGCTCACCAGCTGTTCTCATCTGTGGAATGGCTTCTTGCTGGCGTAGTTGCAGCTGAGCACAAGTTGGAGCAGTTGTGAGCCAGACTGAGAATATCAGAAGTGAAAAGATGGCTTAAAGTCACCACTGCCTCCCTCCATCTCCATTCTTGTACTGAGCACAGCTTGGCTATAACAGAATTCAACCCATGGCCTGGAAAGATTGATTTTTTCCCTGTGTATTCAGCATTTTCTCCTCTCCCTTTTCTCTCCCACTAGTTTATTTGTAACAGTCTGCAAAGAAAAATAGCATATTATGGCAGCAGATTATTTTCTGTGATCCTTATTAGTGATAAGGAGGTTTGGTAAGCAACTAAAATATATACAATGCTCAGAACTGGATGTAAATGAGTCCCACAGGGCTGGTAATCCTACTTATGTGACTCTGTTATTCCCCTTCTAACATACTGTACTACTTTATCAGTTTACTCATTTTTTATACTGATCTGGAGAGAGACCAAGCATAAAAAGACATATCAAATCATTCCTCTCCACAGTCGCTGTTTGAAAGGAGCTTGTCCACCTCCAGACACAAAGCTGCATTCTGTTTTCCTATAAAATAAAATGCTACTTTCATGTGATGAGAAATGATGAAATCTAAATATGTAGGCCCAAGCACTTCTCCTGTTCTATTGATTATTTTTATGACAGCTTTTGAAATGCTCAAGAGGCCAGAGAATGTTTGGTTTTGAAATACAGTAGAAATGCTTTAGAATATGAATGTAATTAGACTTGGTAACTAGAGCCTGCAGTCTCTGCAATGTTCTCTTCATCCACTGCAGACAGTGAAGTCTGCTGCTTGGTTGGTAATTCCAAGACAGAATTTGATTAACTCCTCAGGCACCAAACATAATGCATGAGATTCACCCTGGCACCTTGTTTAGTAGGTAACAAATCATTGGAGTTCAAGACTATTCACATATTCAGAAAAAGTGCCTCTCTTCTGAACATGTGCTAAGCGCTATAAACACCACAGGGGCTAATTATTTCTGGTCTTTTTTTCTTATTCTTTTCCAAACACTTTGTAAGATCAAGCCAGTTTCTCTCTGTGGACATACAAAACAACTTCTTTTCAAAAGGTATTTTTATAATAGGCCACATCGGTTTACATAATTTTAAATTTCAGTGTTAACAGAGGTGTCATCCTTGTTTACCAATCAAGATATGCTGGCTACGTACATTGTATGCTATATTGAGATTAATACATTGCAAATATATGTCAGTTCAATGTTAGGAAACCAGTGTATTTAATACAGTTTTATCATAATCAAGAGACTCTGATTTCTTGGAAGTAAATAATGCTGCATTGTGTTAAACTAATAAAAGAGCTTCTGTCAGAGAATTTGAAATCAGTTGATGGACAGCAATGCATTAAGCCTCACATCAGGCTTATACTATTCTTATTTTATAAAAGCCAAAATTTATGTCCCGCGAGGTTGTTGCTTGCTTAATGTTGAATAGTAAGTAAAGAATCTGAGAACACCACCACCAAAAGATTTCCATTTCCCTGTCCTAAGTACATGACAATCGACTAGGTTATCTAAAGTAGATAAGGAAATTAGGCACCTTGTTCCCTTAGGTTCCTTTGAAAAGTCCAGCCAATAGGTACCAATAGGTATACTGTAATGTAAAATATGTTTCATAATAATCTCTCTCTCTCTTCCTCGCTCTCTCTCTCTCTTTTCACAATGAATGTGAACACTTATTCTTGCCTGGCATCTACAGTTGGCAGATAAGTTACCTGCCAAATTATTGGATGGGTTTCACTAAAAAAGGTCAATGTTTATTACAAAGTATTTATTTAATAAATTAATAGAGTTTGACCATATTTATCTTAAAAATTTCTGACAACATTCTCTGCATATTAATGAACAGGCAACAAAAATGTCATTTGAAATACAAATTAACAATCCAATCTTGCTACCCTTCCTGAAATAAACTCCCACTGACTTCAGTGGGGAGTGAACAGATCGAAAAATAAGTTTACTACTGTTAATATAAGAGAGATTTCCAGTTTTCTATTAAAAAGTGCTTGTTCCTTCCCTACTTCAATAATCAAGACCTGATTATATTTTCATTACCTAGCTTCTTAGCATCTCTAGCAAATAAATAAAGGAAAAACTTAATGCACCGAATGTTTGTAGTAATCCTTTTATACATGAACAAATCTTTACATAATAAAAATGTTCACAGGGATAGTCATGTTAGTCTGTAACTTTTAAAACAATTTTTTCAGATTAGTCCTAAAATTTTAGTAAATGCTAAACTTCAGTTTAATCTCTAACTTCTGAAAACGAAAAGGCCCTTGAAATTGTGACACTTGTTGCACATTTTTGTTAAAATTATAAACATCTGACTAACAGAGTTCACTAGTAAAACATTCCGAAACGTTTTACAAAGGTGACCCACCAACTATGCACTCTTGTTTTGCGACCCACCATTACATCTATGCATCTTCTGCTCTAGCATCACCACCCTAGTCCTGTCCTGGTGCAGACAGAAAGCCTTGGTGAGAGAAGGGTTGAAGAGGGAGTTCACCTCACAGCAGTGACTCCTGTCTTACCGAGATGAGCCTCATTCTTCACTGTGGGTATTGCAACTGGTGCACAGGGTCACAATGTCTTAGTTTGGCCTGGAGAGGATGTCAAGCCCAGCTCCATGAGACAGGAGCTGCTGATGCAGGAAGATCACAGGACGGGCTTGCAACTCATCCCATAACACTATCTCTAGGGCAACCCTTCCACAAATATACATTTGCCTATGGACCAAATATGGATTATCTTCTCCCAACACTCCGAGTGGGTAAGGACCCGCCATTTGGGGAACACAGGCTAGTCAGTTACAATTGTCCTGCCGTGGAGAGCTGTACAAGACACAAGAGCTTCAGTTCAGATCTCTCAAAACAAAAGCTTTGGATATTTATGTAATTCAGACACAGTTTTTATGTTGAAATAGGGTTGATTTAATCTGTTCCACCAGCGGAGTCACTCCAGATTTACACTGTTGCTTCTAAGAGAAGAATTTGATCCGTTTTATCACATTTTTTGACAGAATGGTATTGATTAAAATAAGAGCTAAACTCACAGAAATACTGTTATTGTTGCTTTTGCAAGAATAGTTTTCCTTTGTTCTGTTTATTAACAGCTCCAATTTCAAAGAATGTTTTAATCACCATTTCCCTTAACTGAAGTCATCTGGCATCTTAAATAGTAAAAGTTACAAAATTAGTTCCAATAGATGGTTGTAGAGTCTGATCTGCACCCCATACCTTTCTTTCTGTCTGTCAGTTCTGCATTAGAGCTGTATGAAACTTTAATGATGAAATTCTACTTGGGCAGAGTTCTCCAACATTTCTGAACCGTTCAGCAAAACAGGGATATGTTTTGAGCAAAACCCTGGGAGAGTTTCCACTGAATTCAAAGTTGATTTACTGTTTTGGGAGTAAGCCATGTTGCATTCTGTGATTACTGATTTTATGTGACCTTTTCATTCCAGGTCAAGGCAAAATGTGGAGGCTTCATCTGAATTTTCATTTTGTTTTGCGGGTTGTTCCAACCCCAACAGCAAAGCAAAACTCTCTAACCTCTGTGAACTGAATCTTTTCAAGAGTTTGAACATATACTGAGAGAGAGAATAGGGCAGAGACTTAAAAGAAACCACTTTCTGAACTGTTAGGCCTTGTCTACACTACCAAGTTTTGTTGCCAAAAATTGCCTTTTGGTGACAATGCAGTGAGAGCAGGCACCTTGCAGGCATGTACCCCTCCTCTTTCAAAGCTCCTGGAAGCAGCTGACAGCTAAGTGAGCTGCCTCACTTAGGAAATATTGGCATGCTCCTGTTGTGCCCTGCACTAGGAACACAAGAGCAGGCAGACTGCTGCTGCAGGGGGAGGGGCACAGATTGCCCTACTGCTTTGACACTCCTCAGCACAGAGAGCTCACAGGGCTCTGGAGGGAATCCCCAAAAGCACAGAGATCAGCTCTGCCTTTCCACAACACTGCACTGTCGGATACATACCCACAGTGCTCTGCTCACATTGTCTGTGATGGTGCTCCTAATGTGAACATGATCTGTTGACAGAGGAGGCAAGTACGAACACCCTCTGGCGATTTTTGTTTGGTTGACTTTTGGGTGTCAGTTTTGTCAATAAAAATTGGTAGTGTAGACGAGGCCTTTGTCTCTTGGGCTGAAGCTCCATTTAATCACAGGAGAGTATTGTGTCCTTACAGCTGGGTAGTGAGTGTGCTGAAGCTGTCAAAACTGTGCATTTTGTTAAAGTTGATGTATTTGTCAAAATGAAATATGTCACTTTCAACTAAATATTGTTTCTTGGGAAAAACACGAAACAAAGCATTCTGAAAATGCCCAAATATCCCATTTCAACATTTTGAGAATGAAGCATTTTGATTTTTCATAGTGAAAATACTTTTTGAAACCAAATTATTTTATATGAAATATTTTTAAAACATTGAAAAAATCAGAACCAAAAGGTTTAATTTTTATCAAAACAAATACTTTGATTTGAAATGATTTTTTAAATTCCATCTCATGTGAAATTTTGAAATATTTTGTTTTCATTCCATTTCAGAATAGGAAACATATATTGTTGAATTTCCTATGAAATGAAAAATAAGATCGCCAACCATCCGCTCTTATCATGTAAAAAAGTTTTCCTCTACACAAGTACCCACTTTTTCTTCTGACTGCCCACTAAGGCTCCCAATCATAACAAGTAGGCCATTCTTTTACACTCCTCGGTAAGATAGCCCATGATATATCAGAGTTGTTGACTTGAGTCCCACGACTTGAACTTGAGTCTGACTTAAGTCGCCTAGGTGACTCAACTTGAGACTCGACTAGGGTTCATTGTTTTGTGACTTGAGGCTCGACTTGAGACTTGCTAATTTTGTTAAATCGACTTGGTGAAAAAATTGTCCAAAAATGCCAATATTGATGGCTGGTACAAAAGTGACTTGACATTTTTTAAATTAAGACTTGAGACTCAACTTGGGACTTGACTCAATAGTGACTTTAGGGATTTGAGACTCGACTTGAGACTTGAACTGTAGTGACTTGAGATTCAACTTGGACTTGACAATGACGACTTGAAGACAACACTGCGATATGCTATTGTATTTTTTAAATAGACAACAGCATACAAAACTAGCCTTTCTTCCCTGATATGGTACACTAATTCTCCATGATTTGCAGGAGGAAACACACTTTTTCCATAATGGTGGCTTAACTGGCTTTCTGGGGCACATGAGATTTCTGGCCTTTATGGAGGAGAAAGTTTATCTAAAGTGTTAGGATGAAGATGTGACGATACAATCTGGTTTAGGCTACAGATATTGTAGTGGGGATTTTTGCTGCTCTAGTCACAGAGCTAATATTTCAGAAAAATTCAATTTTTAGGCAAAAACAAGTAGAAAAATTCATTGGGCACATTGCAAAGCATGTTATTGTACTTCCCCCACCCTCCCCAAGCTTTTGCTATTACAGAAAAGAAGAGTCAGAGTAAAGCAGTAATCCCTGGGATTTCTTAACTTGGAGATGTCTTTCTCATACTCATTTACTCCAGATAGAATAGTCTTTGCAATACCGAAATGGCAGACTGTTAACAGCTGCTATTTATAAAATATTTACAGTAAAGGGTTCATTTCCATCATTTGCCTAATTGCTCTATTCTGGCATTGTTGGGAAAAAACACATAGCTGATGTTAAAGTGCATCATTGTACAAAGGTGAAGACTGCTAATGCTTATCTGCATTTGGGTTTTGATTTTGGTTAGAACAAAAGAGGAAAAGATCTTACAGTACCTTTTGACTGAAGCGTCATCATAGTAAAGTCACCATCATAACCTCCTAAAAAATCAAGACATGCTAGTATATTTATTCTGTTTTGTATCAAAATAGTTTAAAGGTAGACACTATTACATTCTGCTTAGGACCTGATTTTCATATGCCATATTCAATAATACCTTGAATTCACAAGTAGCCCCTTTGAACTCAGTGGAGCTACTTAATAAGTAAAGTAAATATGGGAACTGGAATCAGCCCCTTAATGAGTCTGTCAATCAGAACTCTCCATTGCTGGATACACTCTTTGACAAGTAAAGGTGAGATGACACAAATGAATATATTAGCTTGTCCTAATTTAATGTTAAAGCTGCCTCTACTAGACCTAGCCTTGTTTGCAGCCCTCTCCCCACTCCCAAGCCTGGGTGTCACTTCTAAAAGTCCAGTCTTATCCCGAAAGAGCTACCTTTTCACAGCTCTATTCAGTTGCTAAAGGATGGATATGTCTATAACATGAACATTGCCCTTTGTGATGGCTGATTACTAATCTTCGAATTTCCCTGACCCAGAAAAAGAAAATCAATAGGTAGCAAAGGAGTCTACAGTAAAATGTAATTTCTTAAAGGTGGCAGTAAACCTTAGCCAAAATCACTGATATTATCTGGGATACTAAAGCATTTCACAACCAAAGTGCTTAGAGCCAAATTAAAATGCATCCCTCTCTGAGGTAGAACGTGACAATTAGCTTGCATAATAGATAGGAAAGGGGAAATTCTGATTAAGGATATCACGGTAGGACTGTTATTTTCTTCCCCTCCAACAACTGCTAAGGGATATACAGACACCAATGTACCTGCTACTTAAGTCAATAGAAAAATTCTGCATGATTTTATTGGGAGCAGGAATGGTTCCTGAAAGGCTGCAGAAAATGAACAACAATTTTCAAGTTCTCAGCAGAAACATCCGCACACGGAATAGCCAAATGCAACATCATTTGTCTATATGAGAAGAGGGAAGGGTTCCTAGGACAGCACTGAGCTACAAAACTGTGGTTCCAAGCTATTTCTGATTTCATGCTTAGCCCAGTAATGGGAGATGTGGGGGGAAAGCAGGGATTACCTATTAACTACTTCTTGAGCAAATGAACACCCCAAAAATAAAAAATCCTCCAGCCAATTAATATACAGCATACACATATATTACAGACTCTTATGTCACACTTGGTTCTAATAGATCCAGTGTTGAATCAGGCAAATTGCCTCATCTAGCATCATATGACACTGAACATGCCTCTAAATATATAAAATTATTAACTGAATCATCCTCTGGATATGACAAATGATGCCTTAATCTGTACTTCCTTGTCTGTTTCCTAGGTGTTAAATCCAGTGAGCTATTCCTGTGTTTAAGATTCTTTTAATCCATTTTTGTGCCACCACTTATGGAAGTAGTAGCTGAGATTTCTTTTCTGCTGGAAATGAAAAAATAGCAATGTAGTATTTATTTTGCAATCCATTTTTCAGACTTTGCAAAGAAATGTGGTTCTTTATTTATCCATCTAATGGTATGGCTGGTGACAGTCAATAGTGTAGCATAATTGAATTATGCCTAATGACTTTAATTCTGATCTTTCTAAATGATCATCCCCCATGATGCCATAAGAACATCTGTTTTATGTGCATGGTGGGGATTCTGCTTCCAGAGTGTTGTTTTCCCACCTGTTTCTCACCCACTCATCCCTTGCTTTATGTAGATGCTCCTTTGCAGGAGCTCCATAGAATAGTGGGTAGCATGGAGAGGTACCACTGTTTGCCATGTAGAAATCTCTGTCCTCTAAAGCAATCTGGGTGGTAAGTAATGCAATTCAGGATTATATTATAAGTACTTTCCTTTAGATTTCATAAGTGGCTTATGCTGAGCCGCTACAGGGGTCCTATCTGAGAGTATGTCTACATTGCAGAGTTTTTTCAAAAAAACTGTTGCTTTTCTGAAAAAACTTCACTTACATCCACACTGCAATCGCATTCTTTCGGGAAAAAAATGAAAGAACAGAGGGATTTTTCGGACATTGGTAAACTTCTTTCTATGAGGAAGAAACCTTTTTTCGAAAGAGCTGTTTCGGTAAAAGTGTGTGTGAACGGGGAAGAAGGAGTTCTTTTGGAAGAAGAGGGAAGAGGAAAAAGCACAGGTGTCCTGGTGGTCACTCCATCCATAGTAATCACAGCTTACATGAGAGATAGTGTCCATTCAGTATGGACACTATCTTTCGAAAAAGAAGATTGCTTTTTCGATGCGCTTTGATAGTGTGGGTGCTCTCTTTTGGAAGAAGTTTTTTCAGAAGACCTCTTCCGAAAAAGCTTCTTCTGAAAGAAGCCTGCAGTCTAGACATAGCCTGAGAGAGGTTTTTTCAGAGGCTGTGCTACTTGGTGAGGATGAATCAGGGGAGCATGATTCCTGCAAGATAGCTTCTGTCTCAGCTCTGAATGGGGATCCCTTCTCTGCAAATTCCCAGGATCTGCAGGGTGAGGTGAGGGTATGGCCGAAACCCCACCAAACCCTTCCCATTAGAGGGGTGTGGTTCAAGTGGAAATCCTTGAGAAAAACCTCACAATAATCCCTTAGTCTCCTCCCACACGTTCATGGATTTCCAGGGTAGCCAGAATTGGACAGATGGCTTCCCTTGCATGGTTTGCCAGGGAGATTTCTTAAGTGCAGATAGAAGCCATAATGTGTCATATATAACAATAAACAACCCCCTCTCCCTAAAAAAACCTCCTACCGCCTAGTCAAAAGTGACAAAACAAGAAAAACTATGGGGTTTTTGAGCATCATATTTGCAGTTTCTCAATTTGGCCATGTGTAGGACTGGAATGGTGTTTTACTTTGTTTCCCCCTGTGGAATGAAAGAACATTTAAACTTCAAGGGATGCAAGAAGCTGTGAACTTTGAGGTGGTCATGCTGCTGCATGCAGAGAGTCTTGTTTTATTTATGCAAATATTACCAGTGAGGACAGGTGCTGTGGCCACTTGTCACTCTTTGAAGATCCTGGAAAAAAATGAGCTACCTGTGCGAGTGAGTATTGCAGAACGGGGCCTTTAGAATGCTAAGAACAGTTTCCCTATCTATTAATGCAAGAAGATAACTAATCCATTGCAAGAATCTCTGTCTGAGGGAGACTTAGCTTCCAGCTACAGCATGGCATTTAACCCAGATAGCTTAGGAGAAGGGGTTCAAGTTCAGATTGGACTGATCATGGCTTCCGATGGGCAAAAGGCTCAAAAAGGAATTGCAAAGTCTTTTCATGAAGTGACTCAGTAAATCCCAGCACTCCAAACAGGTATACTTTTCAAGAACTTTCTATGTCAGCAGTGCATAAATGAACAATGACTATTTAAGCATGGAATACAAACAAGGGTGATGACTTGGAAATCAGAATAATTTATGTAGAAAACCACTTTCTGTACTTTTCCACGTGGATAATGAAATGTTGAGAAAGTACTAGGGCTGTCAATTGACATACATTAATGCCTGTGATTAACACAGTCCAGGATTAATGCATTAAATTTTTTAATGCGTTAATCGCAGGTGTTAATTCTGTGCTGCCCTTTGAAGTGCCACTGTAGTGCTTCAAAGGGGTAGCCCAATGCGGAGCCCGGGATCAGCTGGGGAGTCCCCAGTTGACTCCAGGCTCCAATGCCTCTTTGAAATGTGCAGACGTGGTGTTTCAAAGGAGCAGCCACCTCATAGATGTGCTGGGGATCAGCTGTGTGGCGGCTGCCCCTTAGAAATGCCACTTCCATGTGTTTCAAAGGGGCAGTGGAGACTAGGGTCAGCTGATTCACTATTATGACGTTCCATGAGGACTAAGGGATGTTTCGGAATAGCGTTCTATTTTGAATTTTAGTGCTGTGTAGACAGCGCCAAATTTCAAAATAAGCTCTTTCGAAATACACTTGAAATTAGCTATGCAATCTGATTTATTAAAAACAAGTCAATGACACGGACAAGATTGAGAACTATTGCTCTCACATCCATGAATGTATGTGAACGTATTCCATTAGACATCATCCGTGATATCCACCATGGGCTGTGGCAGGAGTCTAATGATGTTGGGAAAAATTCTCTGGCTAGATAGAGATGGAACATGGAAAGGGGCAGCAGATGGAAATAAGCATTCAAGAATATTAGTGATTCGTAAAGTTGGATCTGCTTCCACTATTGCAGGGAAGTGCAAATTGTAGTCTTCTGTTCGAGAAAGGTCCAGTTACATTCCAGTGGAGAAAACAGAGGTTGTTTCTGGGGAAGGCAGGAGAGAGAAAATAAAATGCTTCTGGGGAAGGTGAAAACAGTTATTGGGCTCAATTTGTCACTGTCCTGCCCTGTTAGTAGACTTTTATATGAGTGCAAAGTGGGTGTAAACTCTTATCATATTGGAATAGTGCTGTCTGACACCAAGTGGCAGGCGAAGGCAAATCTGACCCTTAGTTCCCATCCTTATCGACACTCAAAAGGAATCCCAGAACTGAAGGCTGCATCAAATAGCAACCCTACAGAACAGTTGATAGCAGAAAGTGAAGAAACAAATCCCCTCTTCAGGACCCCTGAAAGGGAGGAGCAAAGGTGGCAACTGCCCCAGGGCTCAGTGATTCAAAGAGGCCCAGAGTTCTGGCCACCGCTGCCCTGAACAGCACACTGCAGAGCTCCAGACAGCACATCCCAGACAGTTCTGGGAGGGGTGTGGTCTGTGTGGTGCAGAGGGCTGGCTGCCATGGCTCTAACTCTTTTGCCTGAGGGCCCGCCCTTTCCAGGAGCATGGAGCCACCCCCTCGCCTTCCCTAGGAGCCTGGCGAGTCTATTGGCTCATCTACCTCTCTTTCATGGAACTTGTAGGAAGAATTTAGACAGGATAGAAGTAGGGTAACCATCTTTACCCAAAGAGAAAATAGGACATCCCACGGATCAGCCCCTTTGTCATTCCCTCATGCAGGGCAGCCAGCCTGAGCCCTTCTTGCCTCCAGCATGCCCAAGGCCAGTCTGAGGTCTTCCCACTTGGGGCTGACCCAACCCCCCTCCCCTCTCCTCTGCGGTTAGTCTGAGCTCCCTTCCAGCTATGGCCCTCCTCCCCCAGGGCCAGTCAGAGCCTTCCTGCTGCCTACCTGCAAGTGGGGCTCAAGCCACTCTCTCAGGGTACGTCTACACTACAGCGTTAGTTCGAACTAACTTAGTTCGAATTAGTTAATTCGAACTAAGCTAATTCAAACTAACTCGTCTAGAACTAAAAACTAGTTCGAACTAGCGTTTTGCTAGTTCGAACTAGCAAGTCCACATTGAGTGGACTCTGAACAGGGCTTAAGGATGGCCGGAAGCAGTGCCGGCAGGGCATAAAAGGAGGACTTAGAGCATGGAGATGCTGTCTCAGGCTAGCCGAGGGCTGCGCTTAAAGGATCCCGACCCCCACCCCGGACACACAGTTCTAAGGGGTGCCCCGCTTGCAAAGAAGTTCTGGCTTGGAGTGCCCTGAGTGCCCACACTGGGCACATCACACCACTTGGCCATCAGCCCGGCTGCACTTGCCGCAGGCTGCCATCTGGGGAGAGGGAGTAATTGGGGGGCTGCAGGAGAGCTTCCACCCCCAGAAGCCCGCAGAGCCAGCCCAGTCCTCCCCATCGGGGGCTCGTACCCCATTCCTCCCTCACCTCCTTCCACTTACCCTTCCCTAGCCCCCCTTCTTATTGATGTACAAAATAAAGATAACGTTTCTTCCAACATTGATTCTGTCTTTATTGAAAAAAACTGGGGGAGACTGGGAAAAGGAGGTGGGAGAGGGGAAGAGAAAGGCTGGGAGAGGGGAGGGCAACTACAATGATCAGGGGTTGGGAACAGGTCCCAGATGAAGAAAGGCTACAGAGACTGGGACTGTTCAGCTTAGAAAAGAGGAGACGGAGGGGGGACAGGATAGAGGTCTCTAAAAGCAGGGGTTGGGTGGAGAGGGTTCATTCATAAAAGTTCTTCCTGAGTTCCCATAAAGAAGGACTAGAGGACACCAAAGGAAAGGAATGGGTAGCAGGCTTGAAACTAGTAAGAGAAAGTTGTTGTTGTTGTTGACAAAGCAAATAGTTAACCTGTGGAACTCCTTGCTGCAGGAGGCTGGGAAGGCTACAACTAGAACAGAGTTTAAAGGGAAGTGAGATAAAGTGATGGAGGTTGGGTCCATGGAGTCCTATTAGCCAGAGGGTAGGAGTGGTGTCCCTGCCCAAAGTTTGTGGAAGGCTGGAGAGGGATGGCACGAGACAAATGGCTTGGTCATTGTCTTCGGTCCATCCCCTCCAGGGTCCCTAGGGTTGGCCGCTGTTGGCAGACAGGCTACTGGGCTAGATGGACCTTTGGTCTGACCCAGGACGGCCATTGTAAGCTCAGGGCTCAGGGTCGGGGGTCTCAGTGGACCCCCTTGATTTTCATGCACACCTGCTCCTGGGTGGCCAGGCTGGCAGCTCTCCTGCCCTAGACGGCCACTTTCCTGTGCCTAGTGCGGAGATCGTGGACGAGGTCCACGATGTCCGCACTAGCCCAGGAAGGTGCCCGCCTCTTGCGGTCCAGGGCAAGCTCCCGGGAGCCACCAGCCTGGTCCCGGCAAGAGGGGGTGGGCTGGGGGGCATCGGGTGGGTGGCTCTGTGCCGTGCCAGGTGCAGGGTCTGCTAGCTGGGTGCTGGCAGGCTTGCACCTGGCACGGGCACCGTAGCCAGCCCGTGCCCCTTTAAGGGGTCCGGGGCCGGGAGGGGGGCATAGAGTTTCCCTGGTGTTGGCCAGAGTGGCCACCAGGGAAACCTGGGGAGGGCTAGCCTCCCACTAGTTCGAACTAAAGGGCTACACAGCCCTTAGTTCGAACTAGCTAGTTCGAACTAGGCGTTAGTCCTCGTAAAATGAGGTTTACCTAGTTCGAACTAAGCGCTCCGCTAGTTCGATTCAAATTCGAACTAGCGGAGCGCTAGTGCAGCACCTATTAAAGTTAGTTCGAACTAACGTCCGTTAGTTCGAACTAACTTTGTAGTGTAGACATACCCTCAGTTCTCCTTCCAGCATGCTGCTGGCATTGCCACTCCCTCCCTCCCATCCTCCTCTGCATATTCCTCCACATCCCGCTAGGGGTCTCATCCCACTTTTTTGACTAAATTGTGCATTTGTCTCATTTTGCTCTTGTCAACTGATCATCAAATGGCAAGAGCAAATGGAACAAATGCACCATTTTGTCAAAAAAGTCAGGATGGCTAGGACATTACTGAAAAAAGCAACTCTCCTGGCCACAACAGGGTATATGGTCACCCTAAATAGGAGAGGCATATTTGAATCTACTGTTTGAATTTCCTCAGGGAAAATCCTTTCCTATTTAAATAAAATATATGATGTCAGTGATCGCCATTTGAACGCTGTTCCCTCCCCCTCTTTCTGCTGAATCAAGTGCTTTTAACACCTTATTAATAAATAACAATGGCATTGTTCTCATTTAGCAATTCTTGTGCTCAGGAGTCCTGAGTTCGTTGGAATGCTAAACTTTATGCAGGTGCGGCACTGTATGCCCTGAATTACTATAGGCCACTAGCTTTTTAAGAATAGGAGCTTTTACAGCATCTTACACATAATTCTCTGCACGCTGAATCTCTGCCTGCTAGAAATAAGCAGCCAAATTATTAGGACATCTATCGTACAGTTTGAAGCAGCTGCCTTACCTCAGTGAAATTTAATATTGTATCTGGTAATTCATCACTTTTTCAATTACCTAAACATCTTATCAATTGGTCTTTAATACCAAGATATGATTGCTGATATTTACATATTGTTACTGGTTGCTAATAGTTGATAGTAATGTTTTTCCACAAGAAAATAGAATTAAGCTTAGCGAACTAATTCCTAACATAAAGATCATGTAGCGTGAACTGCACTTAAATAGCTGCGGTTTGTTTCCATGTACCACAGAGAGATGAAAACCATACTCATTACATTTCTGCTGTAGGCAATTGGATCAATGCTTAAATCACTTGTCATCAAATGCAAAGGGAAAACTAGAGTGATGGAACTAAAGTGATTAGAATCTGAGTGAACTTTATGATTTAAGTGGGGTGTATACAGCCACATGAAAGGCAGAAATTGGTGTAAATCTAGAACAGCATCAAAGTCTTTGTTTTTTGCCAATGGCATCTCTGCTCAAGAGACAACTCTGGATAAGAACTGAAACTGTCAGGTTTTGTATTACTCTTGTAAAAAACTACACCTGAATGTAAAACTTGATAAATATGGTCTCACAAGCAGATCTCATGAGTCTGCATGGGAAAGAGGAGTATATTTACAAGTGACTAGGAAAAGAAAGTGAGCACTGTTCAAATCCACTGGAACTGGATATCCATAGCCTTGGAAGTTTAGTTCAAGATTCAGACAGGTGAGCATCATAGTTTGGAATCCTATCCAAATCAAGCCTCAGAATCTTGAAAGGCTGATTTTAATTCAATAATTACAACATAAAACTTAAATGCCAGTGTCTTAAAGCTTCTTTGAGCTCTTGTATTGTACCATTTCTTATGCCTCTGAGTTCTATTGATTTAAATAAAAATTTAAAGTCAGAAATTTGCAATAAAATAGATGAGAACAGTTATAATAAGGCTTTTCTCCTTTCTTCAAGCACCTCACTATCCAGGAAGGGCAAAAGACTCCTATTTAGGTTCCATCTTCCTGTTGTGATTATGTACCATACTGCAGGTGATAAGAAAGAAACTCCCTGTATGAGAATTTTTGAACATACTTTATGCTACCACACATTAGATCTGAATCACTATGAACAGCACCACTACCTTGGTTGTTAGATCTTACCTCCAAGCTATGCCTAAATCTTGCCCATTCTTTCTGACTAATGTCTCTAAGGGTACGTCTATATTATGGGATAAGATTAAATTAAGATACACAATTTCAGCTATGTTAATTGTGTAGCTGAAGTTGAAGAAATTTAACTCGACTTTTGGTGCTGTCTACACTGCAAAAGTCGAAGGGCGACTTCCTTTACTCCTTGTGTAAGCAGAACTACCGGCATTGACCAGAGTGCCCCTCTCAGTTTGAATTACTGTGTCTTCACTAGACCTGCTAATTTGAACCCTAGAAGATCCACAGCGGCAGCTTTGATCTTCTCTGTAGTGTAGACATAAACTAAGATACAGCCTTATCTTATCCATTTTTACCCCCAAGAGTCTAGCAATACTCCAAAGCTTCATGCTGTTTTGACAATCAAGGGCAGATGTTTTTGATACCATAACTGGCCGTGGCAAATGTTATAGGTTGCAAATTTTCAAATGTATTGTTTTCTGTCTGAAAAATGCCAATTCATTAAAACCCAAACTGTTCGCAAAACAAGAACAATTTTGCTAAATCTCGTCACTTGAAGATTTTTTGGGGGTACAAAACACTTTTTGAAATTGTCAAAATGTTCTATTTTGGCATTTTCAAAACAAAAAATATTTTTTGTCAATGAGTTTTTGTTCTGACATTTTAATACTTCTAGAATCATAGAATACTAGGATTGGAAGGGACCTCGAGAGGTCATCGAGTCCAGTCCCCTGCCCTCATGGCAGGACCCAATACTTTCTAGTTCATCCCTGGTAGACATTTATCTAACCTGCTCTTAAATATCTCCAGAGACTGAGATTCCACAACCTCCCTAGGTAACTTATTCCAGTGTTTAACCATCCTAACAGTTAGGAAGTTTTTCCTAATGTCCAACCTAAACCTCTCTTGCTGCAGTTTGAGCCCATTGCTTCTTGTTTTATCCTCAGAGGCAAAGGAGAACAATTTTTCTCCCTCCTCCTTGAGACACCCTTTTAGATACCTGAAAACTGCTATCATGTCCCCTCTCTTATGCCTTGTGAAACGAGGTTTACAGGAGCGGTTGACAAAGGCTTCCCTTGTCGACCGATCTGCGTCTAGACTCCCACACTGTGCCGAATCAGTTGATTGTTGGCTCAGCGCGGCGACCATTTTTATTTTAATGAAGCGGGGATTATTTAAATCCCCGCTTCATTGACTATGTCAGGTAAGCTAGTTTACATGGCTCTGTCGACAGAGCCATGTAGTCTAGACGTACCCGTATTTAGCTTGTAACCCCTAGATCCCTTTCTGCCATACTCCTTTCTAGATAGTCATTTCCCATTCTCTGTGTGTGAAACTGATTGTTTCTTCCTAAGTGGAGTACTTTGCATTTGTCCTTATTAAACTTCATCCTGTTTACCTCAGACCATTTCTCCAATTTGTCCAGATCATTTTGAATTATGACCTATCCTCAAAAGCAGTTGCAACCCCTCCCAGCTTTGTATCATCTGCAAACTTAATAAGCGTACGCTCTAAGCCAATATCTAAATTGTTGATGAAGATATTGAACAGAACCAGTCCCAAAACTGACCCCTGCAGAATCCCACTTGTTATGTCCTTCCAGCATGATTGTGAACTGTTAATAACTACCCTCTGAGAATGGTTATCCAGCCAGTTATTCACCCACCTTATAGTAGCCCCATCTAAGTTGTATTTGCCTAGTTTATTGATAAGAATATCATGTGACACCGTATCAAATGCCTTACTAAAGTCTAGGTATACCATGTCCACTGCTTCTCCCTTATCCACAAGACTTGTTAACCTATCAAAGAAAGCTATCAGACTGGTTTGACATGATTTGTTTTTTACAAATCCATGCTGGCTGTTCCTTATCACCTTATTATCTTCCAGGTGTTTGCGGATGATTAATTACTTGATCCATTACCTTTCCTGGCACAGAAGTTAAACTGACTAGTTTGTAGTTTCCTGAGTTGTTCTTATTTCCCTTTTTATAGATGGGCACTATATTTGCCCTTTTCCAGTCTTCTGGAATCTCTCCTGTTTTCCATGATTTTCCAAAGATGATAGCTAAAGATGATACCTCCTCTATTAGCTCCTTGAGTATTCTAGGATGCGATTCATCAGGCCCTGGTGACTTGCAGGCATCTAACTTTTCTAAGTGATTATTAACTTGTTCTTTTTTTATTTTATCCTCTAAACGTACCCACTTCCCACTAACATTCACTATGTTAGGCATTCCTTCAGACTTCTCGGTGAAGACCAAAACAAAGAAGTCATTAAGCATCTTTGCCATTTCCAAGTTACTGTTTCTTCCTCCTCACTAAGCAGTGGGCCTACCCTGTCCTTGGTCTTCCTCTTGCTTCTAATATATTTATAGAATGTCTTCTTGTTTCCCTTTATGACTGTAGCTAGTTTGAGCTCATTTTGTGCCTTTGCCTTTCTAATCCTGCCCCTGCATTCCTGTGTTGTTTGCCTATATTCATCCTTTGTAATTTGTCCTAGTTTCCATTTTTTATATGATTCCTTTTTTATTTTTAGATCATGCAAAATCTCCTGGGTAAGCCAACGTGGTCTTTTGCCATATTTTCTATCTTTCCTATGCAGCGGAATAACTTGCTTTTGTGCCCTTAATAATGTCCCTTTGAAAAACTGTCAATTCTCTTCAGTGTTTTTTCCCTCAGTCTTGTTTCCCAATGGACCGTACCTCCCAGATATCTGAGTTTACCAAAATCTGCCTTCCTGAAATCCATTGTCTCTATTTTGCTGTCCTCCCTTCTACCATTCTTTAGAATCATGAAATCTATGATTTCATGATCACTTTCACCCAAGCTGCCTTCCACTTTCAAATTCTGAACCAGTTCCTCCCTATTTATTAAAATCAAATCTAGAACAGCTTCCCCCCAATAGCTTTTTCAGCCTTCTGAAATAAAAACTTGTTTTCAATGCGGTCCAAGAACTTATTGGATAGTCTTGTAGACAATTTTTTAAAAGAGAAAAAGGTTGCCATCAAAATGAAGCATTTTGAACTGATAAGAATTGATTTTATGCAAAAATTTTGAGATTACCAAATTTCATCCCAATTTTGGATGGGTAAAATTTTTGAAATCTCAAAAATTATCTCAGGATGGAAAAAACATTTGCCACCACACACAGATTTCAACTTGCAATGAATAATTGTTCTCATGTGATGGATTCCTTTGAGTGTTCCCAGTTGTCTAAGTCAAATAGCCAGTATCATACCTCAAGAAAAAAGAAGGTAGGATACTGTTTGAAATGTAGCGGGGGGTGAGGAGAGAAGGGATCATATCAACTGGGAAAGGATTGGTGGGAAGCTATGAATGTACAGAATCCCCAATTTTTGCTTTCTTTTTCACTATAAGGGGACTGAAGTGATAAGGTAACAAACACTTCATATCCATAAGTGTTGTGCTAGGGGTGTTGAAATCTCTTAATTATACACCAATAGCCTGCTAATTGCTACAAATAAAGGCCATTCTGACTGAAGGTTTCTATAAGGAAACACAAGCCAGGTACAGGCAGTCCCCGGGTTACATACAAGATAGGGACTGTAGGTTTGTTCTTAAGTTGAATTTGTATGTAAGTCGGAACTGGTACATATTGTAGGGGAAACTCTAGCCAAACATTTCTCCAGAGCTCAGTTTTATTCTCCCACACCTCACTTCCCTCAGTCCTTTATTCTCAAGCTGAGGTGTCTGCTAAGAAAAGCCGCTCCGCGTCTCCCTGGTCTGCTGTAGGGGGGCGCTAGCTTCGCGTCTCCCTAGTCTGCTGGGGGGAAGCAGCTAGTGCAGGGTTGCCTCACCCCGTTTGTAAGTAGGGATCCGATGTAAGTCGGATCCATGTAACCCGGGGACTGCCTGTACTTAAAATTGTGATCTCAAACTTTGCCCATTCATTGATTCCTGTATATCCTTTGTCTGTGTGTGCAAACTAGGTAACTATTTACTTAAGAAAGTGTTCAGTACACAATTAATTGATTTGTAGGGGGAAATCCAGTATTTGTGAATATAGTAAAGGTACTATAAACTGAAAATAATATGTGTGTGTTTCTGCATGTGTGCAAAATCCTGAGTTGTAACTTTCTGATGCCTAACTGTAAGGTAACCTCAGTGTTACTTTTTAGAGTACTTTCCAAATGAAATAGGGTTAGAATGGCTCAGATTCAATAATTAAGTGATGCAAAACAATAACCCTTTCTTTTTTAACTTAGAAGCTGATTGTTAACTGGCACTAGAATATGGAATACTAGCAGGTGAGGCCCATTATTGACCAGGCAAAGTCATTTTGCGTAGCTTACACTTATAGGAATATTCAAGAAATTAAATATATGTAATAGATTTTTTTATGAATGTGCTTGCAAAAAGGAAGTAAAAGAACAGTTTTAAATTTGTAGGATTTCAACTTCAAACATTATTAATTTTATTGAATAATTACCATACATAGTAAATTTGAATCAGAAACTTGTAAATTTTCCATTATTCTTTCCCTAATTTGAATTATTTTGTGATTTATAATAGTAAAAATTTTATTTGAACTAAAATGACAGTTGAATAAGAGACTCGATTTTAACCATGTTAGATATTTTTATGAATTCTAATCATAAAAGTTATGACTTTTTTCCAATTAAAAACAAAAATAATTATTTAAACCTTTCACCTAGCATATTCTGTTGTATAAAATTAGTGCATTCGGATGATTTAAATGGCAGGCTTGTTTATGCCAAATTTGGTATCTGTAGGTAATCTTGAAGTATGACTTTAGTTTGCACAAACAAATCCACAAATAAACAAACAAACTCTTCAAAATATATAATAGATACTGTATTAAATGAGGAACCATGCATTATTTGGCTTGCTTACCGACTGCCTTTAGCGAGGCGTACTTGTTAAGCTCCTTGCCCGGGGGCTGTTGTTCATAAGGATTTGTGATCTGTCCCATGCTGGGGTATGAATGCGGCTGTGCCATCTGAGGGAGGAGAGGAGAAGTTGGTACCACGTTATTCATCTGGGGACCATCTGTATTAAATAAAAAAAAACAGTCTTTAATTTTGATCATCATTTTGCATTACTAACTAGACAGAGTGAATGCATCACATTGTTTAATAGAAAATCTAGTGTTTACCAGAAAACAAATAAATGTTAGAATAGAGCCATTCTAATCTGCCCCAGCAAATCTATTCACAGGCCATGGTATGGTTAAAGCAGCATATTTGAACGGAAAAAAGATTTAGATTAGTAAATAGTATTTTAAATCAACTGGTTATTAATACGCTAGGGGTGAGTTCATTGAAACACTAACTGCATGGTTTTGTAGTATATATATTATATTAATTACACAAGCATCTTGCGTGTGTGATATATATATACACACACACACACACACACACACACAGAGAGAGAGAGAGAGAGAGAGAATACAAAATTAGGTGCTAATGTGTTTATATATCAACACACTAGGATATAGTTCCATATTCCAACCTGGACTCTAAAGTCCAGGTGTATTTGAATCTGGGATTTGGATCATGTCCATCATTAACACTTGGTGACAATGATCAAGAATGCAGTCACTCTAAATATGCTGATATCTTTAAAGGACAGAGTCCATTTGTATTTTTCTTTCTCCCCTCCTGTCTCCTCTATGCCTCTCCCGTTTCCTCTCCCTCCCGCCCCCATGACAATAGGTCTCATGTCTGTAGAAGATAACATTTACCGTAGCAGCTACCTCAGGGCTAGAAACAGAAGCTGGTGAGTACTTGTAGACTGTCATATCAGTACAAATTTTATATCTGTTCTCAGGCTGTTTTTTTCTGTTAGATAAGTGAATACAGTGTGACAACTCCCACTCCCCATAAGATATACTTGCTTGTACTATGAGCTTTTCCACCATTATTTTAGCATCTAACTTGGTGAATCAGACTTGTATGCTGTTCCCAGTAAGATAGATTTCTACATGGTCAGCATACCCTTTTGGTGAGTCTGATACCAAACTGCGTGCTTTTCAGTATTTCGAACTGTGTGTTAGTAAAACAACAATACTGTTATCAAGTATATAGAGTTTCAGAATTCTTATGCACAGAAGAGTCCATTTTTGTTAGTTATTCCTGCAATGAAACCAGCCATAATGCCAAATTTGTGACAAAACAACCCTCATAGGGTATGTCCTCACTAGCCCCCTAGTTCGAACTAGGGAGGCTAATGTAGGCATTCTAAGTTACAAATGAAGCCTGGGATTTAAATATCCCAGGCTTTATTTGAATCTTCCCGTCCGGGCACCATTTTAAAATCCCCTTAGTCCGAACTAACTTCCCGCGGCTACACGCGGCAGTCAAACGTTAACTTGAACTAAGTCCTTAGTTTGAGTTAACTGTTATACCTCGTGAAATGTAAAGGTAAAGTCTAGCATAGGTAAAGTATAGGAGGTCACAGTCCTTTGTCTAGCTTTCACCTCTCTGTCAGATTTATTCAGCCACATCTTTAACAGTAAGAAGGGGAATATAGAGAAACACAGACAAATAAAATGGATTTAAGTATAAAAAATGTTCTTTCTTCCAAAGTGCACTCAAGTGTTGAAGTCCTACTTTGATCCCAAGCTATTATCAGAGTTAATGTTGCTGCTTTTCAACTCTTCAACAATTTATGAGGATTTAATAATTAAATAAATTAGCTATGTTTTGTATGTCTCCGGAATCTTATTCACCACTTTGATGGCTTTTGTTTAAGGCAATGGAGTATTCGAAATGTTGACTTTCAAGCTGATTAATGACAAAAACCTCTTTCATTGCTGTTCACTGACTTCTACAGTAGCCCTTGTTCATACTGAAGTACTAATGCAAGGCTAGATGATTGGATGGAAAACATTATTAATGTTTCACATTCAACTGGCCATTAACACAAAGGCTAAATAAGCAAAAGGCCAAATGGAGGCACAGTACATTGTATAAGTGAGGAAAAGATGCATGTTTATACAAACGTCCCTATTAAACTGGATTTCCTAGATTTAAAGGGAAATCTGAGTTGTCTGCATTTGCACCCTTTATTCTGAATTCTGCCCCTTTCACCATCAGTGAAAACTATGCATTTCCATTTTCAAGATTTTGAGTCTCTCAGCTGTTTGAGTTCTAATTCAATTATAATCTTTCTTGTGTTTTCTTTGAATGAACTTGATAACCAAATGCCACTCTGGAACCACTTTATCTTTTTCCTACCAAAGACAGGTAATTTTACAGGGATGATTGAATACACCAGTATTTGGATGATATTCAGAAAAATCTTATTATGGAGTTAGGAAGGGGATTTGACTGTCTAATTATAGCTTCTGGGGGAGCCCAGGTTTAACCACAACTAGGTAATGTTCTTCATCAGGACTTGCTCCGCCTACACTCAGTACAAAGTCCTGTTTAAAACTGTGTTAGGTAAAATGTGTGAGCTACATGTTCTAAAATGAAACCTATTTGCATGAGGGTTCAGTGACAGGCACACTCCCATTTCTAATGCCCTGATGGGAACTGAACAGGAAACATTTTTTTTCTGTCCTGTCAGACTTGAAATGGGATAAAAAGTCATAAACTAAAAATAAATAAATTGTGCATTGATAATCCATAAAATTTTTCTCATTGCATCAACCAAAATGTTTTCATTTTGATTTGATATTTTTAAAAATGTTAACTTTTTTAGTGAAAATAAACCAAAATTTCAAAACAAGAAATCACTTAGGATTGAAAATTAAAACTTTTCATTTAAAAAATGTCAAAGCAAGATGTTTTGATGATGTTGTTGAAAAATTCCCAACCAAATCTACCCAGAACCTTTATGTCGAATCCATCCACCAGCCATATCTTTTCTGATTGATATTTAGAAATACAGTAGCTAGCTTACCAAACAGGGACAATTTCAAGCTCAAGGCTCTAACTATGTTGCTCAGCACAATACACCACATAACCAGCTGGCACTTTTCAACTGCCAGTTCACCAACCTAGACATCTGTTGGGGACTGCAAATGAGGCAGACAAGAAGCAGCTGATAAAAAGTTCCTCAGGGTATGTCTACACTACCCTCCTAGTTCGAACTAGGAGGGTAATGTAGGCATACCGCACTTGCAAATGAAGCCCGGGATTTAAATTTCCCGGGCTTCATTTGCATAAGCGGGGAGCCGCCATTTTTAAAACCCTGCTGGTTCAAACCCCGTGCAGCACGGCTACACGGGGCTCGAACTAGGTAGTTTGAACTAGGCTTCCTAGTTCGAACTACTGTTACTCCTCGTGAAATGAGAGCAAAGAGCCTTAGAAGCGAATGTATCAGCATCTCTGGTGAAGAGGCTTTATTTTATGGCTAAGGTCTGGGCTGTCAAACCAGCAAGCCATGGGGTCACGAGACTCCACCCCACCAAGGATGGGTTGAACTGCTACGGTAATATTAAACGCAGTACTGAGGAACTGCTTTGAGGCTGACTGAGAGCTCCATGTTTATAAAAATGACAACGACTTTCTACTGAATAATAATAGAGAATACTGCTGTGTATCGCAGACATCATACAGCCTGCAGCTAATGGAGATTTTGTAAATGGAAATGCTTTAAGAACTGATGCATCTGTTTTCTAATCCTTGCTTTTTCTGGTAATTTTCAAAGGTCATAAGGATAACAGTGAAAATACCTATTTGGCTGCAGTCTATTGCAATATACGCTGCATTACATTTAATTATGGTAGTGTCATATCTAATTTATGCCTTTTGTTGAGAGGCCACAATGACGGGCATATCAAGCAATCATTAAACATAAAATCAATACTCAATACATCAGGGGCTGACAGATTCTCCCCCACATCAACACCTATTTGGGAAATGTATTGTGCATTATGTTGCTTATTTATTGGTGTTAAACTGTCCTGAGTTTAGAATTTGGGAGAGGGAGATATATGCCAGTAACATAATATAACAGTAATAAGTGTGTTTAAAACGTGGTTTGCCTTGAATCTTCCTAAACCTCAGGAATGGGTCATTATTAAAATCTTCATTGTCTTCAGCCCTTGGAGAGTTAAAGCTATTCTACAGAGTGGCCTGAGGAGTCATTTCCTTCTGTAGCAGAGAAATCAATTATCTCAAGCTTGGAGACAAGAAAAATGGAAAAAAAGCATACATTTAATGAACAAAATAGAATTTATTAGTAAACAAGCAGCTGCGGACATGGGAAGAAGAGCAAATGAGACAGGCAACAGGAATACAAAAACAAAATGTGAGGGAGGGCAGAAAAGCAGAACAAGATTTTGCTATGAAAACCACCTGCAGACACATACAAAAAGGAAATAAGGCAGGACATACAAAAGGATAGCAGGAAGTTGGCAAAGAGAGAAACAAGAGCAAATTCAGAGCAAAATATAAAACTAGTTGGGCATTTTCAGATACTCAACAGAGAAAGATAAGCCCTAAAGCAGCTAAAGTAGAGAACAACAGCTATAAAAGCAGAAGAACAAGGTCGAACGAATGTTTGCAGATAACTCCCTCCTTATTCTGTCTCTCACAAGTGCATGCAAACATACATTTGTTTCTTTTCTCTACTATAGGGTTTCCTTGCTTTATTTGCAGGGCCAATTCAGCCAGGGATGCCAAGTCTGCAAGCCACGGGGAGACTTCTCCCCACCAGAGATGGGTTGAACTGGTAGTGTGATATTAGATGCAGTATTGAGAAACTGCTTTGAGGCTGACTGTGAGCTCCCTGTTTATTATACCACTAGGGGGCTGTGCCCCCACTCACTGTGCTCACCAACCCCCCCCCTCCACGCAGGTTAAGCAAACCCAGCTCTTCCCCGCCCCCTGGGGGGGCCACCAGGGAGGGTCTGGATGAGGCTGCGCCACACTGGGTCCCTTCTCACTCCCGCCCCCCTCCCCCCTGCCAACCCAGACCCCTTCTCTCTCTCTCCTGCCCACCATCTCAGGCCCCTTCTCCTTCCCCTTCTGTGCCAATCCAGGCCCCTTCTCTATCTTCTCCCCACGCCAGCCTGGGCCATTTCTCTCCCCATCCCAAAGCCAACCCCCCTCCCTGACAGTGGCACGCGCCAGGCCCAGCTCTAACCCCGGAGCCTGGGGAGGTACAGGGGTGCCTGGCCACTCCATGTGAGGCACAGCGAGGTGCAGGTAGTGCATGTACATGCGACGCTCCAGAGCACTGCACCCTGCTGAGGTGGGGAAATCGGCAGCATGGGGGGCTGCTGTCCTGGCCTCTCCCCTGCGCTTCTCACCGTCCCAGCCCTGCCTGAAGAGCCCAAGGCCACCCATCCACCCGCCAGGAGCAGAAGTGAAGTAGCAGACAGGTCAGCATGGTGGCTCCCCTGGGCGGCTCTGGGATGCTCTGCCAGCTGCTGGGAGGGAGTAAATCTCTGCAGGGGCAGCTGGACTCCAGGTGGTCGTGCACTGTAGGGTAAACTGAGACAGTCCATGGTTATCTCTCCTCCCATGCTCTGGCTCCTTAAGAACCTGGCAGCAGAAGCCCCCAAGCGCCCACTGCTGGCACATAATATAGTGCCCAAAACTGGACACAATACTTGAGTTGAGGCTTAATCATAAGAGAGTAGAGGGGAAGAACTAACTTTTCATGTCTTGCTTACAACACTCATGTTAATGTCTTTTGTTTGTCTGTTTGTTTGTTTTTGCAACAGTGACACACTGTTGACTCATAACTAGCCTGTGGTCCACTATGACCCCCAGATCCCTTTCTGCAGTATTTCTTCCTAAACAGTCACTTCCCATTTTGTATTTGTGAAAATGATTGTTCCTTCCAAAGTGGAATACTTTGTATTTGTCCTTATTGAACTTCATCCTGTTTACCTCAGACCATTTCTCCAGTTTGTTCAGATCATTCTGAATGTTAGTCCTATTCCAAAGCAGTTGCACCCCCTTCCAGCTTCGTATCATCCACAAACTTTATAAGCATACGCTATGTGCCATTATTTAAATCATTGCTGAAGATATTGAACAGAACTGGTCTCTGCAGAATTGATCCCTACAAATCCCTTTTGTTATGCCCTTCCAAAATGATTGTGAACCATTGATAATTACTCTGAGAATGGTTATCCAACCAGTTATGAACCCACATAGTTGTAGCCCCATCAACACTGTATTCCCCTAATTTATCTATAAGGTCATGTGAGACTTTATCAAATACTTACTAAAGTCTAGGTATACCACATCTATCACTTCCCCCTTATTCACAAGGCTTGTTATCCTATCAAAGAAAGCTATCAGGTTGGTTTGACACGATTTGTTCTTTATAAATCCATGCTGATTATTACTTATCACCTTATTATCTTCCATCTGTTTGCAAATTGATTCCTTAATCATTTGCTCCATTATTTTTTCTGGCACAGAAGTTAAGCTGACTAGGTTGTCTTTATTCCCCTTTACATAGATATTAAGAGATTATAGATGTTATGAGATAGGATGAGCAGAATCTAGAGGTAGATTCTGCCACCTCTAGTATTCCATCTATTTGTTTGTATACTTTTTTCATTTCCACTCTTATTTGTCTCCATTCTAAAGTAAACAGTCTCAGTCTTTTCTTTATCCCTCTAAAAGTTTTCCATGCTCCTGATTTTGGTTACCTTTTGCTGAACTCCCTCTACATTTGCAGTACCCTTTTTGAGATGAGGTAACCAGAGCTGAGTACACTGCTCCAGATGAGATTACACCATCAACATATTATCCACATAACTGGATTACCATCTAATTCCTTAGGCAGTATAATGTCTTGTGTGCACTTAAAAAAACAAACAAACAAACAAACACACAAAAACAAAACAGAGCTGCACGCTGAGCAGAAGCTCTTTCTTCCCAAAATGGGATACCTGTGTGGGGACAGTTCATACACTACAGGCCACTTTCTTATTTCTGGAGCAGTGTCCTGTCAGAAACACAGCTAATGTCTTAGTCTCTGGTTAGGCTCCAAATGTGTAGGAGTTGAATTGAGTTCTGTGATATCAGTTGGCTGATTTGCTGCCATCCAGGAGGGCGTGGGAGTGGGACAGCACTGGTCTTGTGACTAAATTGGCTGGGAGCCTGTGTCTTCTGCATAGTTGCTTATTTCATACTCCCTGTGCATTGTATTATACCATTGGACTTGCCTCTTATTTATTTTCTGTACTCTATTGTACGTAAATACACTTTATTTTTGTACTTTTTTAAAGATAACTTCTCATATGGACTTTTTGCCACGACATCATATTCCCTTTTATGAAGGACATTTATCTGTATGAAAACAGGAACTTTCACTGAAGATTTAGCCACCTCTTATTTTTTCCCACTGAAGTAGTTGTAATTCTGTGATCAAATTTGTCACATTGTAATCTTCTTCTGAGCACACCATTGTGACTTCACAAACAGAGGATTTTAACTTTTTAAGAGGGGCACTAAGGAGATGAAGTGTTCAGATACAAAGTCTCTGCTTACATAAAAATCTCCAGTTTTTGAACTGGGATGGGAAATATTGTTGGGAACAAGAAGTGATGCTATGCTCTTACTCCAATCAACATTTTTGTTTTTCTTCATCTTTTCTTCTAGCAGCTATGCAGACAGTGAGCACTGAGAATATCCCCCCTACCTATGCAAATTAAGGAAAGAGAAAATCAGCAAATTTGACTTAGAAAGCTGAATTTTTGGTCAGCAGAATGTTGTACACACTTTCCCATGAGGTGTCAGCTGTTTTTTAAATCAGTTTTGTCCAGTCCTAGAAATACTAGCAGGATGCTTGAAATGTGCCACCTACTTCTATGTTCCATCATCCTACTTTATTTTGTCTCCTATTGAAAACTGTTTTCTTGCCAGTTATTCTATAACGTCTGTTTTAGAATAGCAATGTGGTGGTCTCATTATAATCCTTGACATTTTTCTGTGTTCCTTTGCTTATTTGAATTTGAAGTTGAATTTGGAAAGACAATGTATGTAGAGTGGTTTTATTTTTTCATTTTTCAGTAGTGATTATGGGCCACCAACTAATGCAAAGAAGATTTTCTTACAGTTTGAATATATTAAAATATTTTACTTGGGACACATCAATGAGCATCCTGTCATCTGAACTGGCCAGGTGGCCTGATTAATTTGACACCATTTGAGAGATACTGAATGAAATAACATGTTGTATAGAATAAAAATTACAAGAATAAGAATGATACTCACTGTATCTTATACCAGGGGTTAAAATTTCTTATCCAATTCAGTATCATTTAACTTCTTAACATGGGCCAAATATATCCACATTAAAGCAGAATTAAGCAAAATGAAACCAATTAAGCAAGAATCATCATTCACTATCAATGGGCTAAATTAGCTTATTGGGAGGTGTCTGCCCAAATTTAAGCACATCCCATTTAAGTGGAATATACTCTAAGGTAGTGGTCCCCAACCTTTTCAGGTTGGCGGGCGCCAGGGGGCGTGGCCGTTCGCCCGCCGGGCGCCAGGGGGCGGGGACACTTGCCCGCCCGGGGGCGGCCCCCCCCAGCTGCATGCCCGGGGGCGGGGCCCCCCCATAGCCACGGGGCCGGGCCCCCCCCCCATAGCCACGCGCCCGGGGCTGGTGCCCCCCCCCCCGTAAGCGCCGCGCGCCCGGGGCCAGCGCCGCCCCCGTAAGCGCCGCGGGGCCAAGGCCGGGGCTGGGGCCAGGGCACACGCAGCGCCCCCGGGGGCGGGGCCAAGGCCGGCGCCGGAGCTGGCAAGGGTACGCACGGCGCCCCCGGGGCCGGGACCGGCCATGTGCCCGGGGCTGGCACCTGCCAGCCCAGATTGCTCCGCGGGCGCATGTAAAGAGCCTGGCGGGTGCCATGGCGCCCGCGGGCACCGGGTTGGGGACCACGGCTCTAAGGCTACGTCTACACTGCGCATTGTTGCACAATAAGATGAATATTGCATACCTAATGAGCCGCCATTTTGTGTCTTGAGCTTTTGCGCAAGAAGGAGCTGTCTACACTGATCCTTCTTGCACAAAAAATCCCTTCTTGTGCAGAGCCGTTCTGCCGCTTATTTTCAGGAAGAACGGACTCTGTGAAGAGGGTGTTTTTTGTGCAAGAAGGAGCAGTGCAGACAGCTCCTTCTTGCGCGAAAGCCCGTGACGCAAAAATGGTGGCTCATTAGGTATGCTGAGATATTCATCCCTATGCCTCATTTGCATATCTTATTGTGCAACAATGCGCAGTGTAGACGTAGCCTAAGAGATATATTGTGTTCAATTACATTCAGATTCCTGAATCAAATACCTTCCAAGTATAACTCAGCTCATGTCAATGGAAACTGTGCTTGGGTTCTAATGTGAGGCTTTTTGTCCAGATATGGACAGATTTTCTTCTGTGTCACAAACATATAAAAACTTGGAAACATACAAAAACTCTTGGAAGCAGTGGAGAATCATTGCTCAACCTTGAAAGAAATAGCCACAATTCGATACCCTTTAGATGCAGGTTCCTGAGGCCTGGATGATGCATCTTACTATTTGATTTTATGTTTTTCAATGACTCTTTTAAAGGGACAGCCTTTTTTTGACTTTTCAGCTAAGTAAATAATCTTTTAAGAAAATAACTTTAAAAACTGAATTACACTAGAATCCTCTTGCTTCCTGTCCTTTTCTATGATCAACCCCAAACATAAGATAAATATGTATTGCTTCTTTGTGAACCATAAGAGCTTAAGGTAGCCTTTTCATCTATAGCAACTGATAACTTAACTAGTTAGTTTTTATTTGAACCATTCATCAGAAGACTTTTCAACCTGTTTCCTATATAGTTCATGTTGTTTTATCCAAGTTTATTCATGGACATTACAGGAAACTATGGGGGAAGGAAGAAGATAAAAATGAAAATTGCCAAAGGAAAAACATTTTCTTTCTTCCTATTTTTGGCCTCTTTATTTGCTTTAGGCCTTTGAAGCAACAGTTGAAGTATCATGAGGCAGGCAAAGCAGATATACAGGAAAAAGGTAAATATAAC
This sequence comes from Pelodiscus sinensis, assembly GCF_049634645.1. Classification (NCBI taxonomy): domain Eukaryota; kingdom Metazoa; phylum Chordata; order Testudines; family Trionychidae; genus Pelodiscus; species Pelodiscus sinensis. Next base: position 16,698,831 of record NC_134726.1, read on the forward strand.
GCAAGTACAGTAATTCCTCATTTAACACTATAGATATGTTTCAGAAAATGATCGTGTTAAGTGAAAATGTGCTATGCTGGGTCAATTTTCCTATTGAAAACAATGGAAAAAGTGGGGGTTGTGTTTCAAGCGGTGGTGTCTGTTGGGACCTGGACATAAGGTTGGGGGAGAAAAGGGACTGAGTTACAGCAGGTGTTTGGCTCTGGGGAAGGGAAAGGGAGGAAAGGAGAGGGGGACTGGATTGGGAGTATGCCCCTGTGACAGGTCTGCCAGGACCTGCACTGCATCCGGCGAGGGGGGGTCACCGGGGAACAGCACGGCGAGCGGTGAACCCTCCACCGCTTTGCAGGGAGGCGGGGGAAGCCCTGCGCAGCTGCCGGCAATGGGCTGACTGGGGAAATTGTGTTATTCTGGGGACGGTCGTGTAATTCAAAAAACATCCCCCCCCCCAAAATTGTGCTATCGTGAAAACGTGTTAAGCGGGCACGTGTTAAATGAGGAATTACTGTATATGACCAAATAAATTCCTTTCCAGAGAGTCATTTATGAACACCCTGCCCAGGAAATATGTTGTTATGGTATTTCACAGACTGAATCAAATACCTTTCTAGGTAAGAATGAACTTCCTATCCCATTCACAATATTTGAAGTTCCTATCAGATACCATAGAAATGCTATGTGGAAGTAAAAGGAAACATACTTGGAAGCATTGTTTGAAAAGAGGCACATATCTGAACTTCCAGGGGCTATGTCTACACTACAGAGTTTTTCTGAGATACTGAGAAAAAAAAGCAGGCATGTTCTTTCAGAAGCCCTGTATTCTTCATTTTGGCTTTCTACACTGCAGTTCTTTTTTGGAAAAAGATTCTTTTTTTCCAATTCTTTTTTCAGAAGAGGCTTTTCTGACATTTGGGCCATCTATACGGGGCCAAAAGTGGGAAAAACCTCCTCTTTCAGAAGAGCCCTTATTCCTCATAAAATGAGTATAAAATGAGGAATACAGGGCTTCTGAAAGAATGCACCCACTTTTTCGGAAACTGATCTAAAAAAGCTGATGTGTTGCCTGGAGGCAGCAGAGAAGGTATCTCAGAAAAACTCTGTAGTGTAGACATAGCCCTAATGAGGAATAAGAGCTCTTCCGAAAGATGTTTTTCCCACATTTGGCCCCGTGTAGACGGGCCAAATGTTGGAAAAGCCTCTTCCGAAAAAAGAATTGGAAAAAGGTACGCTTTTTGCAATTTGCCTACTTTTTTCTGAAAAACCCCTGGGCTACGTCTACACTGGCTCCAAATTCCGGAAAAGTGATGCAAAGCAGGTAAGTCAGAATAGGGAAATCCGCGGGGGATTTAAATATCCCCCGCGGATTTAAATAAACATGTCCGCCGCTTTTTTTCCGGCTTGGGGAAAAGCCGGAAAAAAGCATCTAGACTGGCGCGATCCTCCGGAATAAAGCCCTTTTCCGGAGGATCTCTTATTCCTACTTTCAGGAAGCAGGATCTCTTATTCCTACCTTCTTTGCATCCCTTTTCCGGAATTTGGGGCCAGTGTAGACGTAGCTCTGCAGTGTAGACATAGTCTTAGCTACCTTGGTCCTTTCAGTTCCTGAATTGCTATTAATTTGTTTCTGAGTCTGCGTTTGTTTCTCTAGCTGTATGCATGTGTGGCCTGTAGTAGATGAGTTGCATTTCTTCCATGAATACTCATCCTTATGCATCAATAGTTCTTAGAGTAGCTGTTGATTACATTATCAGTCACAGGTACACCAGCTCATTTGCCTTTTGTGTGGCCCCTAAGTACAAGAGCTGGAAATTAAATAAAAGGGGGGAGGGATTACAACAATATTTCCCTTTTTTCTAATTTTGATTTTTTTTTCTAATTTTAAAATGGACTCATTTAACCAATTCTGTAGTTGGTTGATAAAGGACAAAATTTATCGCAGAATTTCACAGAAATTTCATGACATTTTTCACACTTTTCCCCCTAAAAAGTCTTATTGACAGATGCTATTTTACATTAGGATTTAAGATGATTCTCAAGTCAAACATTTGACCTTCTCTTCTAATCTTACATATAAATGTTCATACATGTACAAAATATAGGTGATGAGAATGTGAACAAAGACCGGCTATTAACTGGTATTTGGACAGTTCCACATCCATTAGAATGTTATTTTCCCTTTTGCTGAATCTCTGCTAGGCATGTGTGAGGAATTTTATCATTTCAATCACGTCCTCATTTTTTTCATGTTTAAAAGGCAACCCTGGTGTCTCAACCCCCATGTTATTTTAAGACACTCTCTTTGTTGAATTTTTCTGTGCTCAATAAGGTCCATGCACATACACTGATGTCTAGCATAGAGGTGACCCAGTTCTATTTTGTGATGCTGCAAAGGATTTTCGTAGAGGGACAGCTTAGCTGGTAAAAGGACAACCATGAACATATGTTTCAGTAAATGGGAGAAGAAAAAATATACTACTTTAGATATTCAGGTTTCAATTTTTTTGAGCATGTTGTCAGTCACTTGAAATTGAGAATATATATTTTCTTACAAGCTCCTTATCAAAAAAGAAAAAAATCACTAAGGATAGGCTTTACATAGAACGACTAAAAGTGTCAAAATAACTACAGTAGGTTAATTAGGGAAACTGCAAATCCAGAGTAAAACCAAAGATTTTATGCATTTGAGGGTAAAACATACTGGACTGGACTGTCAAAAGATCAGGGGCAAGTCATTTAACCTACTTACATTTAGCCACAAATACCTTCAATGTATAAAGCTGGCATACAGTGACTTTAAAAAAATCCACCCACTAATGATGTAAATTTGAGGGTTCAAATATGCAGTCTGGTAGGTAAGTGAATGTAAAATTGTGGGAGCAATTGTGCTAGAAGCCAGGAACGTGCTTAGCTTTACGGGAGTTTTCAGAGACTGCCAGTAGGCAATTTAATTCACAAATCCTTTCAGCTCTTAGTCATGCACTCCTTTTATGGTGCATATTTGCTTCTTCTTCTAACATGTGTTACAGGGTGTGCTCAGGGTGATAAGTGATTTGTATGGTAAAAGTCAACATAAAAGTATGATTCCAGAGTAAATGTGGGAAACAATCTTATTAAAATGATTTTCAAAAGTGCTCTGTGTGGGCCTAATTTTGCTCTCAGTGAAATCAAGGGGTTCCAAAAACAGAAGCAGAATTAGACGGGCTATGTCTACACTCGCGGCTTCTTGCGTGAGTAATATGCAAATGAAGCTAAGCGTGGAATATCGCCGAGCCTCATTTGCATACCTAATGAGCCACCATTTTTTTCAAAACTGGCTCTTGCGCAAGACGGAGCGTCTACACTGCCCCTTCTTGCGCAAGAAAAACCCTCTTACTCAATGTCGTTACATCTATTACTTTTCAGGAAGAACGGCATTGTGCAAGAGGGTTTTTCTTGCGCAAAAAGGGGTAGTGTAGACGCTCCGTCTTGCACAAGAGCCTCTTCTGAAAAAAATGGTGGCTCATTAGGTATGCAAATGAGGCTCGGCGATATTCCACGCTTAGCCTCATTTGCATATTACTCACGCAAGAAGCCGCGAGTGTAGACATAGCCATGGTGAGCACTTTTGAAAATCTCACCTTTACTTTTCAGCTACCATCTTACCATCTTGGGTCACCTCTATGCTAGACATCTTATTAGCTACGGCCATTATTTAGAAATAACTTTACTAGCGTCTACACAGCTAAATTGCTATTTTGAAATTAATTCAAAATAGTGGAGTGCTTATTTCGAATTTGGTAAACCTCATTCCACGAGGAATAACACCAAATTTGAAATAGCTATTTCGAAATAAGTGCAGTGTAGACACTTATATCGAAATAGGGAGCCTCCAGCCTTCCCAGGTTGCCCTGGTGGACACTCCAACCTCAACCAAGAACACTCCTCTCCCTTCCCCATCCCGAGAGCCCTTAAAGGGGTTGACTCTGGCCACAGTGCCTGTGCCAGCTCCAAGCCTGCCAGCCCAGAGCCAGCAGTCACTGCCCCTGACCCAGTGGCCCCAAAACATGAGCCAGCAAGCTACTGGCAGCCAGCCCTCCACCACTCCCCAGGAGCAGTCTGCCAGCTCCCAGGAGTCTGCCTGGGCCCAGAGAAGACGGGTGCCTTCCTGGTCCAGGGTGGAGATCATGGACCTTATTCAGGTTTGGGGGGGATGCCCCCAACATCCATGATCTCCACACTAGATGGAAGAACATGGCTGTCTATGGCAGGATAGCTGCCAGCCATACCACCAAAGGCCACCTACAAAGCCTAGCTCAATGAGGGACAGCGGAGCATTTTGCCTCTGCGTGTTCTGGTTGTCCTCACTTGGAACACCACAGCACTCTGCAACATGGAGCAGGAGCAGGTTTGCATGACAATCAAGTTGGTCTGGCGAGACCCCCAACCCTGAGCCTTCAGCTTTCCCTCCCTCTTCTTCCCCTTGCTTCTCCCTTCCAGCTCCCTCCTGCTGGGTTTCCCTCTTCCTTCTTCCCCTCTCCCGCCTCCTTTCCCCAGTCTCACCAGAGTTTCATTCTCCCCCCCTCCCAGTTTTGTTAAATAAAGAGAGTTTGTGTTCCTGAAAGTACATGTATTTTATTTGACATCAGGAAGGGGGGTTAGGGAGGGGTAAGTGGGAGGACGTGAGGGAGGAATGAGGCACAAGCCCCCAGTGGGGCAGACTGGGGAGGCTCTTAGTGCTCCTCAGGGTAGAAGCTCTCCTGCAGGGCCTCCTGGATACTGACAGCCCCCAGATGGATCTCCCGGATGGCAGCCTGCAGAAAGTGCATCCAGGCTCGCAGCAACACATCCACAAGAAGCACCAGAGTGCTCAGGGGCAGCTCCAGCTCCATGTTGCAGAGTGCTGTGGTGTCCCGAGTGAGGGCAACCAGAACATGCAGAGACAAAATGCTTTGCTGTCCTTCATCGAGGTAGGCAAGCAAGCAGGGAAACCTGAGAACTGGCTGTCCGGGGGGGGGGGGGGGGGTGTCCCTTTAAGCACAGTCCTCAGATAGCCTCAGGCAGCAGCCACACAAAATAACTCCTGACCTGATGCCCTGCAGGACCTGATTTCGGCCGGCCTTAAATGCGATTCAACGTCCACTCAGTGTGGACGCGCTATTTCAAAATACCAAAAAGCTATTTTGAAATGCATTTTGTGTGTAGACGTGTTATTTCGAAAAAAGCTATTTCAAAATAATGCTGTAGTGTAGACACACCCTATGTAACTAACTGGCAAAGGAAGTGGGGATAGTAATCCTGCACTAAAAATGTTAAGCCTCTAGATTATATACTGGGCATCTAGGATGAGATTCTGCTCTTGGATATGCACAAACAACATTTTAAAATTGTAATGACAGGAGTTAATTTCTGCATGCCCATTACAAGTTCTTCTTGTGGAGACAGGGAAGGAGGGCCAGAACCATCTAGAATTGCTGTCTCCTACATGGGAGTGCAGGACTACTACAAAGTTGCTTCCTCAGGGTATCCCAAATGGGGCAATGAGAAAGCAAAGGTACAGCTTCCCATGCACTGATCATCTGGGGGCTGTGTACTGCACACTTTAAGAGGCATAGTGCTCCCCACAGCGTACCAATCACCTTTGGGAGGCAGTATCTGTGCCAAAAGAAAGTCTCTCACGTAGGTCTCTGGGCTTGTGTACCTCCACTATGCACCCAGTCTAAGACTGTGTCAAATAAACACAATCTAGCTCATGATACATGTTTACATGGTTTTTGGAAACTAGTTTTGTTTCAAAGGGCTGCCAGGAAAACATAAAATTAGTAAGTGCAGAAGTCTAGAATTTCCATTTTGCCACATACAAAGTTTTGTTTCCTGAATCAGAGAAGGCGCAGAGTATGCCAGGGGTTCTGCACCAACAGAAGAGTCTTCTGTGTTCATATATCAGTTAGGCTGTGTCTAGACTGCAGGGTTTTTTTGAAAAAAGTAGCATTTTTTCGAAACACCGTCACCTGCGTCTAGACTGCAGCCGTGTTCTTTCGAAATTAAATCGAAAGAACGCGGCTTTTCTTTCGATGGCGGTACTGCTCATTTCACGAGGAAGAACGCCTTTTTTTGAAAGTGCTCTTTCAAAAAAAAGTGATAGAGATGTAGCCGTGTTAGTCTGGGGTAGCTGAAGCAAAATGCAGGACAATGTAGTGCTACATTGTCCTGCATTTTGCTTTCGAAAAAAGGCGTTCTTGAATGCAAACAGGGCTTTTTCGAAACAGAGCATCCAGACTGCCTGGGTGCTCTCTTTCGAAAAAGCGGCTCACTTTTTTGAAAGAAGAGATTGCAGTATAGATGTTCTTTTTCGAAAGTATCTTTCGAAAAAGCCTCTTTCGAAAGAGGCTTGCAGTCAAGATGTAGCCTTACTGAGGAAGCAGGATATGGAGGTTATTTCAATATTATCAGTCAAATCAAGAGTCTTACAGCAATTTGGTGATAACTTTTCACTTAATGTAAAATAAGTTGGTAGATCTCAGTTAAGTTCTTAATGGACACGTGTTCACATCACAAAGCCTACCATCACAAATGGGAAAACCCTTGTTAGTGGTTTCAGATGAGAGGCCACGGACTGAACAGGGACAAAGTGACAGAAAACAAAGTGACAGAAGTACCTCCTAACCTCTAAAGACAGTTGTTCTAGATTAGAAAAGTTGTCTTGGTGGGAAAATAGAGGAGATAACTACTTTACATGTATTCCTGCTGGGTTGTAGACAAACTGAGAACTTTTGAGTCTAATGTGTTAACTTGGCAAAATTTGTGTAACTTTTGAAAGAACTGGATATGGAAGGCTCTGGTTTTTTGCACTATCTTCTCTAGAATCACTCTTTCACTGTCATTTAATGTGTAAGTTTAGTCTTGATGAAAGGCATTGGAATGACAACCCTAGAGAATGGGTTGACATTCCACTATATTCATGCAAAATAGAGCGCAGGTAGCAATTTCTTCCTATTCCTCTCCCAATATGTCCTGACCTTGCTCTGAGGACCACATCAAAGAGTGAAAAATAGTTCAGTCTGTGTCCATCCATTCACTTTGGCCTATCTGCAGAGAGCAAGGTGCTAATTTGTGTTTCCCTTTGCAAGGTGTTTTTTATAATGGGGTCACTGAAAAGTGGTTGAGATCACTAACTCATTTCACAAAGGCCACCGAATAGTCATTAGCTGCTAATAACATACAATTATTGGGAATGTGGGCTGTGTTGAATTGGTGAAATGGAGGTAAAAGGTCGCTTTATTCTGTCAGCAGTCTCCTGAGCTTCAGTTTCATCTTTCATTAAGTCACAGCACCATTCTTCACATCCAGTACACAGCACTGACTATCTCTCCCAGCTTTATATGCTGCAGGCGTGGTTTTCCTGAATGTTTACCAGGTTGTAATATTATCTTTCCTAAATTGGGTAAGGTGGTATTGGCTGAGATTTGTGACCTAGACACCTTATTTCCTTTAGCGAATTACCATAGAAATAAGAGGTCCCCATCTCTCAGTTCTTTGGTAGTCTGAGGAATAAGATCATATAGTTCACTGAATCTAGCTTTCAAAATTGGATCTTTGCCCTCTTGGTAAATGGATGCTCAACAGAAATGTTCCAGTTTCAGCATTTTGTAACATTTTAACTAGATCAAATGCTCATTATTTTGAGGCCACAAGCATTTGGTACAAAACCATGAATGAAATACTACCAGTTTTATTTGCACTTGATACTGGTTAACAATGCTGTTGCACTTCAGTGTACAGATCCACAAGCTGCCACTTTGTGCTTACATTTCCATAGGGTCCACAACTAGATTTGGGGCTCAATCTTACATCACCTCCAAAAAGTTAACTGGTTTGGAGAAAGGGGGAATGATCAAATTCATTTTATGCCCCAGACTTAATTTAATCTCCCTGGCTACGTCTAGACTGGCCACAAATTCCGGAAAAGGGATGCAAATCAGGTAAGTCAGCATAGGGAAATCCGCGGGGGATTTAAATATCCCCCGCGGATTTAAATAAACATGTCCGCCGCTTTTTTCCCGGCTTGGGGAAAAGCCGGAAAAAAAGCGTCTAGACTGGCGCGATCCTCCGGAATAAAGCCCTTTTCCGGAGGATCTCTTATTCCTACTTTCAAGTAGGGCTTTATTCCGGAGGATCGCGCCAGTCTAGACGCTTTTTTTCCGGCTTTTCCCCAAGCCGGAAAAAAAGCGGCGGACATGTTTATTTAAATCCGCAGGGGATATTTAAATCCCCCGCGGATTTCCCTATGCTGACTTACCTGATTTGCATCCCTTTTCCGGAATTTGTGGCCAGTCTAGACGTAGCCCCTGGTTATATTGTTGTTCCCCTTCCCAGGTGGCAATTATTTCAAAATAACTTATTTCAAAATAATAACTCCTGAAATAACTATTTCGATATAGTGTGTCCACACTACAGGGAAGCCTTGAAATTAGTCCGAATCAGGCTCCTTTAATGTGGATGCGGTACCTTGACTTAGAGGAAGCACTGGGGAGTAATTACTCTGAATGACTCTGGGGAGTAGTTACTTAGAAATAGGAGCAGTGAAGTGTCCATACTACGCTATTTCAAAATAAATGTTATTCCTCATGAAAAGCAGGAGTTATTATTTCAAAATAACCAGCCCCTTATTTCAAAATAATAGGCTTGTTAGTGTGGATGCTTTGCTTGCTATTTTGAAGTAAGAGCTTAAACCATACCCAGTGTAGAAGGTCAAAATGAGACTTATGCACCATTTAAGTCACTTATGCCATGACACAGGTTGTAAATGACAAATAGATGAATATGCTCTGTGCTGGGATGAATTTCTCCCTACATGCAGTTTTAACATTATAAGTTTATGTTCTTTATGCATTTGAACAATTGTATAAAATTGTTCAACATCCATAGCCAACATGTGAAAGCAAAATACCTACACAGGCACTTTATATCTCTATTGTTTCTGGTAATCACATTTTATATACTTTGCATATTGGAGTTTAATAAATGCAGAGTTTGTTTGACTTTCTCAGAATTCCTTCTAAGAACACTTCTTTTTGGAGCCTTACTAGACACATGAGCTCATAGGATTGGAAAGGACAAGAGCAGGGGTGCCATTTCAGATTTTGGTGGGGGAGTTGGGGCAAGCTGTGCATGACTTGATGGTGGAGGAGGGAATCAGAGCATGAGGGATCAGACTGAAGACAGAGGCTTCAGCAGTGTTACTGAGCATGCTCAGTACAAGCCAAGCACCAAATGGAGGTGGTAGAACCAACCCCATCTGTCCTCCCACACAGGCATATCATCTCTAGTTATGAGCTACTAAGGCACTGGAAAACTGCTTTTTTGGCAGACAGCCTAGCAGTTAGCTGACAGGAGCACTGAAACTAATTCCTATATAAAAGAAAGAAAACTAAATAAATATTAATAATATTTAGATCCACTCAGCTCTAATATTAGAATATCCTGACATCATGTGGCAAATCAATTAAGGCACACTGGTTAGCCTTAAAATGTTGTTACTAACTCTGTGGAGAGAGAGAGACCTTATCAGGACTCCTGGTCTCTATTTCAGCTCTGGAAGAAGAGTGGGGTCTAGTGGGGAAAGATACATTTCAGCTCTATATGAGAGCATCAGAATGGTCATACCGAGTCAGACCATCTGTCCTTCTAGCTCTGTATCCTGTCTTGCAACAGTGGCCAATGCCACATGCTTCAGAAGGAATAAATAGAAGAGGTAATCATCATGATCCATCCTCTGTCAGCTATTTGTTTGTTTTAAATCTGCTACCTATAAATTTAATTGGGTCATCTTCCTGAGTTATGTTAGTAAAGGAATTAATAACATTTCCTTATTCTATTTTTCCACACCATTCATGATTTTCTAGACCTTTAACATATCCCCCCACTCTTTTAGTCATTTATTTTCCAAGCTAAAAAGTCCCAATATTGTTAGTCTCTCCTTACCCCCAAATCATTTCTATTGTCCTTTCTGTACCTTTTCCAAATCCACTATATTTTTCTTAAGATGGGGAGACCAGATCTGCACACAATATTCAAGATGGGTATGTCTACACTAGCCCCCTAGTTCGATCTAGGGAGGCTAATGAGGGCGACCGAAATTGCAAATGAAGCGTGGGATTTAAATATCCCGCGCTTCATTAGCATGTCCCGGCTGGTCGCCCATTTTATAAATTGACTAGCCCAAAATAACTGCCTGCATCTATACACGGCAGTGAAACGGGATTCCGAATTAAAGCCCTGAATCGAATTAGCTGCTATTCCTCCTTCAATGTGGTTTACCAGCTAATTCAATTTAGGACTTTAATTCGGAATCCTGTTTCACTGCCATGTGTAGATGTAGGCAGTTACTTCGGGCTAGTCAATTTCTAAAGTGTCGACCGGGCGGGAACATGCTAATGATATTTAAATCCCACACTTCATTTGCAATTTCGGTCACCCTCATTAGCCTCCCTAAATCGAAATAGGGGGCTAGTGTAGACATACCTGATGTGGGCACTCAATGACTTTATATAGAAGCAATATGGAATTTTGTCTTATTCTCTATTCCTTTCCCAACGATTCCCAATATTCTGTTTGCGTTTTAGTTTTTAGATTGCCACTGCAAATTGAGCAGATGTTTTCAGGGAATTATCCATAAGGATTCCAAGATCTCTTTCTTGAGTGGTAACAACTATTTTAGACCCTATCATTTTTGTATCTATAGTTACGATTTATATTTTTCCATGTGCATTACTTTGCACTTATCAACACTGAATTCCATCTGCCCTTGTGTTGCCCAATCAACAACTTTTGAGAGATCCCTTTGTAACTCTTTGCAGTCAGCTATGGATTAGTCACTGTTTACCCCTTTTTCAAGAATGTTTATGAGAAGTTTAACAGCAGTGAACCAAATGGAGATCCTTGCAGCACAAAACTCATTCCTAATCTTCTCCCACCCATCTTTTAAGTGGAGTACCTGGCAATGTTTCCATGATAATCTAATAATCCTTCAACTGCCTGAATAACCAACCTTTTGTTATTTTTAATCACTCTGCCTCCCTATTTTTATAACAAACTCCCTGCCCCAAAGGCAATGCTGCAAACAGCTCAAACTCTGTTGCATTTAAGAACTTACCTCTGGAGTCAGAACATGGGCTTTAAGCAGACCTCAAGTATGAAATCCAGTGGTCCAAACTCAGGAGGCCCTAACCCCGCCATATATGGTGCCCTTGCTCAAGAGGTCATTTAGTCCAATCTCCTACATGCATAACTAGGGATGTTAAATTGAGAATAATTGACTAACCAAAGTCGATAGGTGCCTCCACCTCTGAAGTGTCAACTTACTACACTTCAAAGGCGGAAGCGCAGCGTGGAGCCTGAGGTCTGCTGGTGTTTCCTGCTGACCCTGGATTCCATGCCGCTTCGAAATGCCGCTTCGAAATGCCTGGCATCAGACTCCACGTAGCACTGCCTTGGTGGGGGGAAGCAACTAGTTGACTAGCCTGTCGACTATTTGATAAGCATTTGCTTATTAGATAGTCAACTAGTTGACTAGTCCTTCACATCCCTATGCATGCGAGGACAAAACATTATCTAGATCATTCCTGACAGGTGTTTGTTTAACCTGCTCTTAAAAATCCCCAATGATGGAGATTCTACATCCTCCCTAGGCAATCAATTCCAGTGGTTAACTTGCATCCATATGATTTGCATGCTGTTCTTTTCTTCTCTTCTTGGTGAGAAAAGGATTTTGGCAATAATTCTGCTATACTTCTTTCCTTTACACCAAGGGTGGGTAATAATTTTTTAAGTGGTTGCGGGCTGCACCGGAAGAGGAGGGGCTTTCAATAGAAGGGGCGGGGTATGGATGCTTCTGGGCTTCCCCACCAACAGCCCTTTTTCCCCCCTTCACACTAAGCACCCATGCTCCTGGTGATAGGAGGAGACTTCCTGTGCGCCCCCACACCCAGGCCAATCAGGGCCTAGGGGTGGGGGAGCACACGAAACCTCCTCCCTCCCTGCCAGGAGCACACTGCGCTTCTAAGTGCCACGTGCTCCTCGCAGGGCAGGGATAGGGTAGAGGAAACTTCGTGTGCTCCTTCCATCCCTAGGCCAATAAGTGTTTGGGGGTAAGGAAGTGATCAAAGTCTCCTCCTGCCCTGCCAGGAGCACACAGCAGATCCTGGCGGGGCGGAGGAAACTTCATGCACTTCCCCCTGCCCCCAGGCCCTAATTGGCCTGGGGACGTGGGAGCAGTAGGGCTGCCACGGGCTGAATCAACCCACTTGGTGGGCCAGATCTGGCCTATGGAGGCCCTTTTGCCCACCCCTGCTTTACACCCTGGCCCCAAATGCACTGAAGTCAATGGAAAATTGTTCCTTAATGCTTAATCTTACAACAGACTGAATGCTATCAGCTCCCATTAACTTCTATTTATGGGAACTTAAATGCTCTGCATTTGAAGAGGTGAAATTCTGGGCCCATAGAAGTTAATGACAGTTTTGCTACTGACTTCAGTGGTGTCATGATTTTACTTGAGGACTGGTGGATGTTAGCTACCTGGTGTGTATTGTTCTTGAAATTAGAATTCCCTGCACAGCTGATTCAGACAGTGAACTCTCTAATGACACAGAGCATGTGTACACAGCAGGGCTAAAGCCAAAACAAGCTACGCAACTTGAGCTACATCAATTGCGTAGCTTAATTCGAAATAGCTTATTTTGGCTTTTGGCACTGTCTACACAGCAGGAAGTCCGAGTTTGAGCATTCTTCCTCTGACTTCCCTTACTCCTTGTAAAATGAGGGTTATAGGAGTTGGAGTAGAAGTCCTCCAGCTCAACATTATTTCAACATTATGTCGAAATAACTGCTTGTTCTGTAGACGTAAACTATGTTTTTTGGAATAACTGATGTTATTATAGCCACAGAGTCAGTTATGAAAAACCTAATTTCCAACTTCATGATTATTTATTTATTGCTGATAGCATCCACTGTGTGGTCAGTATTTTCCAAACACAGACAAAGGAACAGTCCCTGCCTCAAGGAGAATGTGCTAGAATCTTTGTTATTTTGGTGCATATAAACTAGCACTGTAACCGTAGGCCATGTCCTTGAATTAATTTTGTTGTTTCTTACATATTTGTTACTTTATATAATATCTGTAACTTTGCACAGAACCTCCGTGCTCCGTAAATGTGTATTTCTTATTCTTTAATGTATTTTATTTAATATGTTTAAAAAAAGGCTTATCTTATATTTTTACAACAACAAACTACAACTAATAGTCCCTTTTCAGAAGTAATAAAGATTGCAATAATTCAGCAATTTAAAGTTGCACTAATTTAATGGTAAATAGCAAAGATGCAATAGAGTAGGATCTGACATTACATTTTTGGCAATTATATTCATCCTTCTGTGGGTGAATTCTCACACTGGTTTCTTCAAATCCTGCCCTAAACTATTGTTAAATGTTTTTGTGAGCTCTTAAACTATTGTTAAATGTTTCTGTGAGTTTCCACATTTCAACCTAGAACAGGCTGATACTTTCATGATGAGTGAAGTGATTTCTTTTTAAATTTTAATTTGTAAATTAGCTGCTGCTTCCCCTCTCCCCTGAGAGAGCAACAGAGTGAGAGAGAGATAATGGATTTGTGGTTAAAGCCTCAAAGGAATTGAGAGATTTGGACTCAGTTCCTAGCTATGCCACAGAACAGTATTTCTCAAAGGGTTCCATGGGCCTGCTCTGGGAAAGCCGCTAGTCGGCATGCACCACTTTACTTATCAAAAGGGTCTGTAGCCACAGAGCGTCGCAGCTCCTGTTGGCTGGAGTTTGCTGTTTTCAGCCAAGGGGAGCTGCGGGAAGTGAAACACTGCTGTAGAACAGCCTTGTCATGTGGACAAGAAACTTCAGAGGATATTTTTAATGGGAACTGTGCTACTATATCCTTTAGGTGCTTTTTTTGCAAATTCACCTTTAATCTCTCTCCTCATTAGTTCCCTAACTGCAATTTAATATAACAACTCTGCCCTTTTGTCTGTCTTGTATGATTTAATCTGTAACTTCTTTGGGGAAGAGATTTTCTCTTAATGTGTGTTTGTAAAATGCAGCCCTGATACAAGTTAATACTAAGAATGCTTTTGGTTCTATTAGAATAAAGGGTACTTACTATATGCTGTTACTTTGTCAAATAAACAGGAAAACCAAATTAAACAAAGCTCTTAAAAGAGAGGAATTCAGTGGTAATGTCTACCAGCTACTATGACTTCTTTTGTCAGTATATAGTGTATATAGTATTTATTCACATTATACAGTCCATTCTAAATGCTGCTTTACAGCCAGCAAGTCAGAAACCTATATCAGAATAAGGCCACTTAGTTATGAAAAAAATCTGTAAAAGAAACCCTCATTTTGCAGAAGCAGCATGATTTTTTAGATTAAATTCAGTATGTGAAAGAGTCACTTGCATCTACAGAGAGCTTCTAATAATTTATGTTCTCTAGTACTTAGGTCACTGCATGCTAGAAAAAACACATTTTGCACTTATGAAAGGAGTTTGACTTTGTTAAATGCAAGTTGTTCTTCCGGTCATCTGATGAAGTGGGCTGTGCCTACGAAAGCTCATGATACCATCTACATGCTTTATTAGTCTATAAAAAGTGCTACAAAACTATTTGTTGTTTTTTAAGTTTATCTTGTACTTACTAACTCGTCTATCCCCTGAAGCATGTTGTTTTGAATAAGTCATTGCATATAAATGGTCAAGAAAAGTATATACAGGCAGTCCCTGGGTTACGTACAAGATAGGGACTGTAGGTTTGTTCTTAAGTTGAATCTGTATGTAAGTCGGAACTGGCATCCAGATTCAGCCGCTGCTGAAACTGACCAGCGGCTGACTACAGGAAGTCCGAGGCAGAGTTGCTCTGCCCCGGGCTTCCTGGAATCAGCCGCTGATCAGTTTCAACAGGCTGAATCTGGACGCCAGTTCTTACATACAGATTCAACTTACGAACCCCAGGCGTCCCCAAGTCAGCTGCTGCTAAAACTGATCAGCGGCTGATTCCAGGAAGCCGGGGCAGAGCAACTCTGCCTCGGGCTTCCTGTAGTCAGCGCTGGTCAGTTTCAGCAGCGGCTGACTTGGGGACGCCTGGGGCAGAGCAGCTTGGGTGCTGCTGGGTTGCTCCAGTAGCGCCGCTCCTCGGTGCTACTAGACCAACCCAGCAGCACCCAAGCTGCTCTGCCCCAGGTGTCCTGATTCAGCTGCTGCTGAAACTGACCAGCAGTGGCTGAATCAGGACGCCTGGGGCAGAGCAGCTGGGGTGCTGCCGGGTTGGTCCAGTAGCGCCCAGAGCAGCGCTACGGGAGCAATCGGCAGCGCCCCAGCTGCTGTACCACAGGCGTCCGGAGCAAAGCACGGAGCACGGGGGCAGTGGGACAGCCCAGACGCACCGCGGCTGTCCTGCTGCCCACATGCTCTGCGGCTTTGCTCCCCGTCTCCCTGGTCTGCTGTTCTCCAGAAGACCAGGGAGACGGGGAGCAAAGCGGAGCAAAGCCGTGGAGCACGCCGGCAGCGGGATAGCCGCGGCGCGTCTGAGCTGTCCGTTGCCCGCGTGCCCTGGTCTGGGGAGACGTGGAGCAAAGCCACGGAGCACGCGGGCAGCGGACAGCCCAGACGCACCGCGGCTGTCCTGCTGCCGGCGTCCTCAGAGGCTTTGCTTCCCGTCTCCCTGGTCTGCTGATCTCCAGCAGACCAGGGAGACGGGCAGCAAACCCCGTTTGTAACTGCGGATCCGACATAAGTCGGATCCGCGTAACTCGGGGACTCATTTTTAAATGAGTTTCATTCTGAGATTTAATTGCAATGTAAAAGTCATGAGTGAGGAATCCACCTGAATTAAATCTGGAAAAGAGATTCCTACAAATCCAGGAACCCTCCTGATGCCCAGTCATACCTACTTTGTCAGTCTTACTACTAGGCCATATAAAAAAAAAGCTTAAAAAGCGAGTGGTCATATAGCACCTTAGAGCTAACAAAAAAATGCTAGTATCATGAGCTTTTGTGGGCACAACCCACTTTTTCAAGTGACAAATATGGAACAAGAGGCACAGAGGGTCAAGTATAAAGCAGAAAGAGAGGGGAGAGGGGAAGGAGAAAAAAACCTGTCAGTTAAAGTGTCCATGCTAAATGAGCCTAACAGAGGCTACGTCTAGACTACATGCCTCTGTCGCCAGAGGCATGTAGATTAGGCTACCAGGCATAGGAAAATGAGCGCCCCCCTTATTGACTAATCAAGTAGCCGATGGAAATTCCATTGACTACTAGATTAGTTGATTAATCAAAATTTAACATCCCTAGACTGTAGATGATGACTATTGATATTATTTTTTTGTTGGGCCTGTCCTGAAGAAGCTTATGAGACTACTAGGCCATACATATTTCTTACAGTTTTCTGCAAGACTTAGTAAATTGGTAGCCCTATCACGAATCATACCATGCCTCAGGAGAATGCTGGGTTTTGTCCTCTGGAAATTATAAATCAGCTGAGATTGTTAACAAACTCGACTCAGGTTCTTTCACATGTTCACAAAGACCAGTAAATGTTTGGATAGTAAAAAAGACAAGTGAGTCTTGCCTATTTGCAGATTATCATAAAGAAAACTTCCACATCTCTATATGAGACCTAACTCTTATGCATAAATACAGGCAGAGTATATCCTATTCCCAGCATACCTCCAACAGAGTTATTGCATTTATCAGAATAAATGGCAATATCTTTCTCTTGTCAAATGGGAGAAAAACCCAGAAAGAAGATAAATCTGAACCTAATTGCCAATTAAAAAACAATTGGGCCTTGGCAGTACTCAGTGATCGTAGGTTTTTTTCTACATCTTGCCAATTCAACTAGAGGGAAGTAAAGATTTTTCTGCATATGTTTTGCATGCTTGGATGAATGCCCTTTTCTTAGCCATTTCTATTCACAGGAAAACATAGGCACAAAGGGCATTTTTGTAATTATTACACATGCAAGTGTCCACATAAATAGTGATTGGTGAAAGGACTTGAACTTTTATTATGACAAAAGGAAAATACAAGAGATGTACAGTTTTATTTGTTTATTTGCTAGATTTACCCAGCATTATTTGTTAATTTAATTAATTTTTATTTTTTGGAAAATAACATGAAATGTCCATGCTTCATTTCAACCATTGCTGAGGTGGGGCTGGAGATGAGGAGTTCAGTATGCAAGCTGCCCCAGGAAGAAGCGTCTCTTCATGGCTGCTGCACTCCAGAGAGCACAGATGGGGGAAGGCTACATGTCCCCCAGGTAGGGCAGGTCCAGGTTCACCTGGCCCCTGCGCTTCCCAGCTGGAGTGAGGAATGCTTTTCCCTCACTCCCTGATGAAGCAGAACAGCCAGAAATGTTCCTGTACAAATCAGGAGGGAGGCGGGAGGGAGGAACGGCTACATGTATACTGCATATCTTTTGAATGGACCTATTATTTTGAAATATAACGGGCTCGCTATTCCGACATCCCTGTAAACTTCATTCCACAAGGAGTAAGGGACATTCTGGAATAGCAATTTATTTTGAAATAAGTGCTGTGTAGACAGCGCTAAATTTCAAAATAAGCCATTTCAAAATTGATTTGAAATAAGCTACGTGATTTGCATAGCTCAAATTGTGTAGCTTATTTCGAGCTTCGGGTGCAGTGTAGACACACCCTTAAAGGGCACCTGAGGGTGTGTGGAAGGCTCAGGGCTGGAGCAGTCCTAGCCAGGGTAGGGGGTGCCCCCAGCCAGCCCCTTTCACCTGATACTTTCTCTTTTCTGTATGATTTTATGAGAAGCAATTCCACTCCACACAGTTCTTTTTTGCGCAAAAACCTCTTGTGCAAAAGGGATGCGAAGAGGAAATGGAAATGCGAGCACGACATATGCAAATGAGCACTCCAATTGCATTTCCTCTTGAGGAAAAGTCCTGCAGTATAGACTCTGCCCAGGACAAAACTGCCGTAGACTTCACTGTGTATCCAATACATATGATCATGAGTTTTCACCTCAGAAAGCATAGCAGGATTTTCCCCTGAAACAGTAAAACTCAGTAAGGGAGACTCAAATACATACTTGTCTCCTGAGCATTTTTAGAAATAAATTCACAATAATGAGCTTCATAAATCCCTTAAATATCTCAGTTATTATCGGCTGAATTTGAAATGAGGTCAGAGGAGAAGGTGATGCTGTTGTGGTGAAGGAGGTGTATGCAAAATGAGCTACTCTGCTGGGAGGAAGGTCTCCAACTCTTTTAATAGATTCCTAGATTCCAAGGCCAAAAGGAATGATTATGTAACCTCCAGCTCTTTGAGTCTATCATTATAAGGCATGTTTTCTAATCCTTTAATCATACTTGTGGCTCTTCTATTTATATTCATCTTCTAGTTGATAACTGGAGCTATAATATTTGATGCTTGTTGCTATCTGAAGAACACCACACACTGGAGAAGATAAACAGCTTTTTCAAAATAAATCAGCACTTCTACATTTTGGACCCAGTCCTATAAACCCGCCTACTTACACTTCATCTTAAATCCTGGGCCTAAGGAAGTCAACGTTTTGCCACTGGAGTCAATGGGCCATGATTTCACTCTTAGGGTATGTCTACTTGGAAGTTAAACACCTCTGGCTGGCCTGTGTCAAGTGAAGTTACCTTGTGGGACTTGGGCTGTGGAGGCTATAAAACTACAGTGTATATGTCCAGGCTTGGGCTGAAGTACAGTCTCTGTGACCCCACAAGTTGGGAGGACCTCAGAGCCTAGGCTCCAGTCCAAGGCATCTACACTTCATTTTGATAAGCCTCTTGAGCCCAAGGGTATGTCTCCGAGAGAGGAATGCAAACACAGACACCCAAAATTGCAAATGAAGCACGGATTTGAAT
Organism: Pelodiscus sinensis; assembly: GCF_049634645.1. Classification (NCBI taxonomy): domain Eukaryota; kingdom Metazoa; phylum Chordata; order Testudines; family Trionychidae; genus Pelodiscus; species Pelodiscus sinensis. Next base: position 16,717,758 of record NC_134726.1, read on the forward strand.
TTCCCGCGCTTCATTTGCATAAGCGCCTTATGGTGCTATTTCAAAATAGTGCTATTTCGAGAGAAAAAATGGGGTTATTTTTTTTTTCCTTCCCTCAAAATAACCATTACTCCTGGTAATCTGACAGAGAGCCTGGGAGCACTAGCTTCCAAGCTTCCAGGGTTATGGCTCCTTGGCAGCTTCCAGGGTCTGCAGCTCTGGGGCAACAGGCCAAGTAGAGTGCCTTGAAGTCTTGAAGTCATGAACCTCTGTGCTTTGTCTTTCATACAGAATTTTAAAATAGGATCAAAATTAAATTTCAAAATATCAAAAATCCTCTGTGAAATGGAATTGCCTTTCTTTGTACAGCTCTACCCTTAGGCTAAACATCCCTAGCATAATTGCTTTTTTAAACAAGGGCACTGCAGCATGCAGTCACCTGTGCCCCTGCACCTGTGAGATATGTAGCCAAATTATGCAGGTGTTTCTGCCTCCCCAAAATACCCAGGAGTGAGGAAGAAAGAAGAAAACTTCCTGACAAATGAGCAAACTGCACAAATTCAGATGAGCAGAATTTCAAATCTTTGCAAAAGTTAGCTGCACTGGTGAAGAGCCCTTGGGAATCCAGAGCTTAAATGGTAAATAATTCAACACTGACCTCTACAAGTTTAGCCCTTATGTAACAATGAAAAGTTTTTGAAAAAAATCTGAATTTATTAATGGCAAGGAGCTATCAGATCTGTGTGCTGTTCTCTTTGATCTTTAAGGCATGGGGAGGATTATTTTTGTGTGTGTGTATGTTATTTTGTTTTATAAACATAAGATTTGATTCTACACCTGTAGAAGTCAATGGGAGTGTTGCTACTGGCTTCAGTACCAGGATCATTAGCATATGTCAGGCAGAATTCTCAACCTGCACAAAGCCACGTGACCAAAATTTGAACGTGGCTCTACAAGTTATGAAGGATAAAACACTCTCAGCTCCCCATTACAACTTGCTGTCATCTGTCTGCCGCTAATGCATCCTTCACTGCTACTACTTCAGCCACTTCCTGAGTTGCACTATTAGCTGGGGTTTGGCCTCGGATCTGCATGGCTGTAGACCAGTGGTCCCCAATGCGGTGCCCATGGGTGCTATGGCGCCCGTCGGGGTGTTTATGTGCGCCCGCCGAGTGACCAGGGCCGGCCCAAGCCATTCTTGGGCCCCGGGCCCCGGGCGCACAGCACATGCACGGCCCCCGCCCCAGGTTCGTGGTGCATGAGCGGCCCCACCCTTGGGCATGTGGTGCATGCGCAGCGCTGCCCCTGGGCGCACGCAGGGCTGGATCAAGGAGCAGCTGCCCGGAGTGCCAACCTATGGGGGGGCGCCTGACGGCAGCTGTAAGGGATGCCGCATGCCCAGCCACACGGCACCCCTTAGAGCTGCCATCAGGTGCTGCACACCCAGGGCCGGGGCCATGCGTCTGTAAGGTGCGCAGCGTACCGGGGACGGGGCCACGCATACACCGTGTGCCCGGGGGCGGAGCCACACATGCATCACATGCCCGCTGCCCAGGGTGCAGGAATGGCTCAAGCCGGCCCAGGGCGCCTGGCAGCCCCAAAAGGTAGGGGACCACTGCTATAGACCCACTGTCACATCCTCTCTACCTTGTCCCATCCTGCCTCAATCTAACTTACATCCCTGTTTCTGCACAGCATTTCTCCACGTATTAAAGTCAGACCTGCCAACGGTGGATTGAGGTGTGCGGTGGAGAAAAGGTCTTGACTATTTAAAACGGCCTGAGGCAGCCGGCTGTCGCTACCACAGGAATGGTGGTGGCTGGAATCCCGGGCCCTTTAAATTATCCTGGAGTGCCACACTGCATGCTCAGATTGGCTCTCAAAGCTGGCCGGGGGTAGAAGGGCTAGTGCAGTGCAGCACACTCTGGGTGGTGCTGAGAGCTGGCTGCCCCAGCCACACTCATTCTGTCTGAGGCCCTGCCCCTTCTGAGAGTGCGGAGCCAGTCTCCCCCACCATGCCCAGGCACCCAGCAAGTCTGTCATCCTCCCTGGTCAAGTCCTCCTGTATTTCTTCTTGACATCAGTGATGATTTCATTGGGTTTCGCATCCCAGGATGGCCAGCCCCAAACATTAGAAAATCATGAGGTTTGCATATAGCTCACAATATTTTAAAGGAAACAAACAAACAAACAAAATGTGCATCCCAGTAACCGTGCACATGTGATTAGAGCATTCAGGACATTCTGTATGGAGTGTGTTTTCATATACATTTCAAATGCATGCCCGCAGTTTTAAAGATGGGGGCTTCCTAGCATAAGGACTAGAGTTCTTTCTAAAGGAAGATCACTAGATAGTTCTAGAGTCCAGCTCTACACTGTAGCTAGCACAACCCAATCTATGGGAGTTCTCTTTGAAGTATATAGACTGTTCTCCATTCTGAAGTTCTTATACAGCCAAACTCAGCTCCTGATGCATAGTCCGCCAGAAAAACAGAACAGTTAAAATAATAGTGAGTGAAAGAGAAGAGTTTGCAGACAAGAGAGGGAATGAAAGATAGCAAATTCCAGACTCCCCATTATGAAACTTCTACTAAACACAACCTCTGCCACCTTCTGTCAATTTAAGAATAAAAATGAACGAATAGTAAAAAGAAAACAAATGACACAAATAAACCCTTACTGCATAGAAGTTCTGGGCACCCAGGGCAGACTAGAAAAACAAATAATGAACATAAGAAGAAAAAACAGACAGTTAGAGAAGACTGGAAACTGCCATTATTTTAATCTATTTTTCTACTTTGACTTCAATTCCCTTTCAAACAATGATAACGGAGTGAAGCAAATGTATTGTCCACACAATGTGAAAGTCCTTCAATATCTCATTAAAATAAAAAAGACATTATTGCATCTTTAAACTTCATTATTTCTTTAGAGGCTAATGTAGCACTGTTTATTTGTGAATACACAGTAATGGGAACAGAGGATGTTTACTGTTAGATGAACGGATCATGCAGCAAGTTATTATGAACTGTGTTATTAAACTGCAGATAATTAATTAAATGACAAAGACAAAGTATTACTGAGCAGTTCAGGATATTTCCACTTCATAACTAGTTCATTAAAAGGTCAGGCTCTCCCTTCTCCTTCAGTTATTTGGTATAGTAGCATGCCAAAGATTATGCACTACGGACAAGATTGACGCCTATGAAAGGAGCACAAAGCCTGCATGACAATTAAACCCTACATGGAGCCTTCAGTAGTCCTAAATGGTACGTAGGCCTTATATTGACCTTCTGAACATTGTTAACCTTCTCCTCATAGATATTGGCCCAAATCTGTTACACTAAGGTCCCATTTTACTACTGTGTCAGCAAGAGGCCTCTCTAGATGGAATAAGTGTAAGGACTTGATGTTGAACCTGATCTTGGTATAGAGAGAGGACTGGGGGTGGAGACTGTAACAGAGAGGGTGGGCTGGATAGGGATGGGATGTTGTGGGGTGTGCGTTGATGATACACTGTGGTCCTGGCAGTCCTGTAACTGCCCCAAGGGCACAAGGAGGTACAAAGAAAACTTAAAGCCACTTCCTGCTTCTTGCCTCAAACACAGGCACAGAGGAATATGAATGAGGGCCTATGTTCCTTTAGGGTTTCCTAAATAAAACTGCTATAGAGCTTGCAGCAGAACAGTGTACCACAACCGTGACTTCTGGGTGCCAAGACAAATCCCCCCGTACAGAAGAACCAACAGCTTCACCAGGTGCCTGGATAAGGTGTATGTCGGAGGCCTGGTTCCATGGTCCCAGGAGGGATGGGTCCAGGACAAGCAGCCCTCAGATCCACCCAGGCCACAGCCCCTCCCCCTCCCCCAGCCTTCAGAGCTGCCTGGAGTCCATGCACAGAGCTCTGGTGGTGATATAAAGGGCCCAAGGCTCTGGCCAGGAGTCACAGGCTCTTTTGTATCACTGGGGCAATTTCCCTCTTTGCCCCCTCTTCCCCTCCCTGCTCCCCAGCTGGTGGGCTTTCCCATCTGATATAAGAATATCTTAGTGGGCATTGTCCTGCTACCTTTCATTCATTCTCCTCCTCTGCCTCTTCTCTTTCTCTTCCTGTTATTTGAACTGGACGATTACTGTATTTCGTTCCCTAGTGTATGCAAGAATGTGAATGTAAGAGTTATTGGTAGTGGGTTCCGATAATAACACCGAGCTAAGGAAGCCAGTTATGTGGATATGATCCTTTGTCTGATTTCTGCCCCACTCCTCCCTTTCTAGGACAACAACCAAAAAACCTAAACAAAACAAGGAGCAAGCTAAAGGGAGAAGGAAACACTGAGGGACTGTGTGATAGGGCATTGTCCCAGAGAGATCACAGGAGCTCCCTAGTAAGGAGGGGGAACACAGACTCTGCTAAGGTCCTTGGCACATTCTTTACTCTCCTGTCAACTGCACTCAGCTGGCCTGGTCTGGAGGCTTATATGAGGAGGGAAGTCATGGCTCTATCGTCTCTCTAACCCAGTGTGCCCACACTTTTCTTGGGGTGTCCAGATGGAATTTGTCTGGGCAAAGATGGTTTAGCAGCAGACTTTACGCTTAAGGCACAGCTGGGAACAGAGGTGTGGATAGGGGAGAACCTGAGGCAGAGCTGGCCTGCGGGTAGGAGACTGAGAGCAGAGCTGGCCTGGAGGTGAAGGAGGGGGTGGAGTGGAGCTGTGACTGGGGCTGGAGTTAGGCTGAGGACAGAGTGAAGGGCTAAGTGGCGCTGGGGCTAGGTTGGGGGAAGAGCAGGAGGGAGAGCGAAGCTGTGGCTGGGGCCAGAACTGGGCTAGGGCTTGACCAGTGGGTGGAGTGGAGCTGGGACAGAGCTGGGCTTTAGCTGGGGTGGTGGGTGTATCCTTGCTGCTCCCTGTGAGGACTAACTGATGTTCCCTCCTTGCCTGCTGTGGAGACTGGTCCCACTCCCTGAATGGTCCTTTGTGTCCCGATGGGGGAGGTCCCCTAGTTTGGGGACTACTGCTCTAACCAGTTTTGTGTAGGAGGGGGAGTAGTTAGGGGGCACTTCTTGTGATTCCTTAGATGTATTTACAACCCCAACACTGTTTGGAAGAGGGCAGGGAGCACTGAAAACAGGGAGGTGACTTTTTTCCTCTGCACACTCTGTGCACTTCCACAGTGATGAAGCAGGATCTGCCCCTGAATTTTGTTTTCCTCTGTTGTGGCTCCCAGTAAGTTCTTTTAGCCGCAGTTCCTTGCAATCAGAATTGCAAACATTTAGAATTAATTATGAAAATGACCTCCTTATGCAGCAGAAGGCAAAAGGTTTCTGAGCATAAACCAGAGTTTCCCTAATTAATGCCCCTGAGAAATATTTCTTTATTTAATAGGTTTTTAATGCTAAAGTGTCTTAATGGTATGGTAAAATATGTTAACTTCCTTTCTACTCTAGCTTGACTGATGAAAAGAAGGGGAAAGTAATCTGTTACCTACACTACTCATTGCCATCTTGGATAGTGGTGCTTTCTGTATTTACATAATGTGTTGATCATCTGCTTATTCGCTAATTACATCTACATTTAAAGTGTATTAATCCTGCAATAGTTAATCATCATTGGCCTTATATCTCATAGATCCATCTTCAAATCTAGAACTCCCTGAGCTTTCAAACACTTGTAAATGTAGATAATGTTATGCTGAAAGAAAGTTGGCTCTTAGTAAGTGCATCTTTGATCCATCACAAAACTAACTGAAATTGGTGGACATAATGGACATCTTCTATTCTGGTTACAGAAGGGCAGCAATGAAAATAATTTAAAATTTTTTACAGGTACTGTCCTATTACAACCTGAGTCTCTGCCAGCTCTTGCCAGAGTGGCACAGTAGGATGCACCTGCTTACTTTCACCTCTGTGTAAGGGAACAATTAAATGCTCCTTTGTTTAGTGATAGCTGAAAAAATGGATGTGAGTGCCCAAAATCTAGACTAAGGACAGATGCTGGGATGGGGACTGATTTGGTTGCAGCTGTGTGTGTCTGTGTGTCAGTAACTATGAGGATCCAGCAGAAAGCAACAGAAAGCCCAGGAGACAGCTACTAAAGAAGCACTTTTACAGTGACCCTACGAGGAAGCCAAGAGAAAGCTTTCTGGGGGAAGAAAGACGTTGAAGAAAGGCTTGAAGATTTTGAGCAAGGAAATGACCCTGTTATTTGTTCTTACTGTGTTTAGGGAAGAACTTCATGTATAACAAAATTATACTAAGAAACTCCTCTCTCTCCTCTCATTTCTCCTCCTAAAGCCCTAAATATTGTGTAACAGCTTGGGATAAAAAGGGTAACAGTAATAAAAATAAGCTGTTCCAAAATTTTGAAATCACTCTGGCTCTATTGATACTTCAAAATCCTCAGGGCATTTGTCTCTTAAACTATCATCATCATCAACAACAACAACAACCATGGGCTCAACGCCCATTGGAGTCCGATAACTCCCTCACTATTTCCTTCCATCTTTCCCTGTCCAGTGTGGAGCAGTTTCATTTCTGTAGACTAGCTCTGCACCAATCTGCTATATCATCTACCCATTCTCTGTGGGGTCTTCCTTTCCTATTTGGACCATCCATTATGCCGAATACCAGGGTCTTAACTTTTTGCTTGTCATTCATTCTGCAGATATGCCCGAATAGCTGTAACTTCCATTGTATAACCTTCTGCAGTAGGTTCTCTTTCGTCTGTATCTTCCTATATAATTCATCGTTGGTGACCTTCCACATCCATCCTATTCTCAGGATCTTTCTATAACAACTCCTTTCAATCACCAATATCCTTCTCTTCGAATTTTTCATTATCACCCATGTTTCACATCCGTACAACACGCTGCTAAATACACGTTTTCAAGCCGCTCAGCTTCGTTCCTAAGTTAATTGCTTTACTTTTCCAGATCTTATCCGTCACCTTCAAACTCACTTACTTTAGCTATTCTAGTTGCTATTTCCTTCTTATAGTCTAGATCATACGTCAAGTTGCTCCCCAAATATGTGAACTTCTCTATGTTCTCTAGTTCAATCCCATCTACACTGATATTCCTTCCTATTTCCTTATCTCCAAATACCATTGTCTTCATTTTATCGATATTCATAATCAGTCCATACAGCTTCCCTTCCTCATTAGCATCTGCACCTTTCTCACTACCTTCTTTTCATCTTCTTTGATGATAACTATATCATCCGTGAACCTCAAGTTGTTAATTCTCATCCCGTGCACCAATATCCCTTCTACCTCTTCCTTGATCTTGTCCATCCCTCGATCTAGGTGCATGATGAAGATACTCAGTGATATCGGATCTCCTTGTCTCATACCTCTACTCATTTTAAACCAAGTTCCCCACTCTCCACATGTTCTCAGCGTTGCCTTCTCATTATCATTGATATCCTTCAACAACCGTATCAGTCTGCTATCCACTCCATACGACTCCAACACCGCCCAAGTCACTTTGTGATCTATACTATCAAATGCCTTCTGAAAATCGACGAAGCATTTGTAGATGTTCTTGTTCTTTCGCTGAGCTTTCTCCACTATCAATCTTAGTGCCAATATCTGCTTTATGGTTCTTCTATCTTTCCTGAATCCCGCTTGCTCATCCGCTAGATGTTCTTCTTTCTGTAATCTCTATCTTTCCGTCAGTATCATCATCGTCACCTTGCCTAGATGACTCATTACGGCAATAGTTCTGTAGTTCTTGAATGCCAACACAGTGGGAGAGGTCTACGTTGTATACAAGGAAAAACCATTTCACTAGGAGGGAGGTGAAGCACTGGAATGGGTTACCTAAACAGGTGGTGGAATCTCCATCCCTAGAGGTTTTTAAGTCTCGGCTTGACAAAGCCCTGGCTGGGTTGATTTAGTTGGGATTGGTCCTGCCTTGGGCAGGGAGCTAGACTTGATGACCACTTGAGGTCTCTTCCAGCTCTATGATTCTATGATTCTAGCACACTTCCTTTCTTGTGTATTGTCACTAGCACAGATCTTGTCCATTCCTTCCACGTTATATTACATAGTCGGTGTATTTCCTGAATCATACTTTCTCTGCCATATTTGATAATTTCTCCCATGATCTTATAATTTCCAGGGTTCTTATTGTTCTTCGAAATATCAGTTTTGCTCTCGCTCTCGATGCTCGGCGGCGATGTCGCTTTCAAATCTTCTGTCAGTCTCTCTGAGACACTCAGGTCCAACTGTGCTCAGGTCAGTACAATATCTCGTCCATCGCTGCACAACCTTTTCCTTGTTCATGGCCACCTTATCATTCTTGTCTTTGATTGCCATCTGCTTCAGCTACCACTTCCTATTAATATTCCTAATCATTTTATACATGTGAGTTATTATTTATGTTGTTCTAAAAAAAAAATTTTGGACAGGGAGGAGGAGCTTGATTTGATTTCCAAAAAGCCCTACTTAAATATTGCTATCCAAATAAAAACAAGACTGGAATTGTTTCATTGCCCAAACTTTTCTGGGTACCTGCTAAGTCATCTCTGCCAAAGACAATTATCACTCAGACTCATGAAAATATGTGTGAACCCCACATTTTTCACCATTAGAGTGGGCCAGATAGCACAAAATTATAAATATTTTCAGAACAGTTTTTTGGGAAGGTTGCCCTTACAATTTCCACAATCCATATTAAGCAGAACCATATGCTATACTCCAGGGACAAAATAGAGTAACAGATATAAATAAGCATTTCCCTCAGAGGCAGCTGAATATATGAATTAGTGAATTGAATGGTGCCACCTCCTTCCTTGGTTATTGCCATGAAGTGATTCAGATTACATGAGAAAACAAATGCATCAACCCTCTCTTCTCTGCCAGATTATATGTCTCTAATACATTAAGTTTTTCATAATCTAATCATAGAGATTTTGTGCTAATCCCCTGTTAAAATACTGATAGTGCATCAATGTTTTGTGGAGTAGATACATGAAATACAATTCCCTCAACTTTTTTTGACAGTCCCTTAAAATACAATAAGTTTTCTGAAATGGAGTAAAGGAATAGTCAGTCTGCAGTAAAAAGAAAGGAGAGTGAACTGATTTAGAAGTTACACCATGAGTACAGTCCTCTATTCCTTATGCACCTGACCTCTGCTTCATTCAGAATGCAGGAAGAAGCCCCATCAAATAAATTATATCAAAGGTTCCCAAACTGTTGTCCAGGGACCATTAGAAATATGCAGAGCTATCAGTGCTCACACAGTGCTAACTCCTTGCTTGTAACAAACAGTCTGGAAGCCTGTGAAAGCAGCTGGAAATAAAGGAATCGGAACTACTGAAAAGATGGAAACAGTTGCCCTAGTGGAACAACTGGAGCTGCTAGGCACCAGCAATGCAGGAATCTCCAAGGCAGAAGAGAATAGGCAGCCAAGTACTATGTTGAAAGGATTAGGGGGAAGATGAGCAGGTGACTAGCCAAGTGGCCAGCTTTTCCAGGGGGCCAGGGAAGTATGGGACCAAGTTTTTCAGAGGAAAGGGGAACCAGACAACAGGGAACAGCTTGCAGAGGGAGAGAAGGAGAAGAGGAGTATGAAAGAATGTGAAGAATGTGAAGAAGACAGGAGCACCTGTAGAAGGGGGAGGAGCTTTCAAGAACAAAACTACAGGGTAATTTTTTTAAGAGCAAACACTTGTAAACTTTTAGGATGACGCAACTGAAAATATCTAGTTTTCTTATCGCTAGATAAACAATTATGATAGGAATCAGGTGTGTTATTCAATAGCAAATGAAAGCAAGAGGTTGCAGAACAATGAAAAGGATGAGGATTTGGTCCCTTAATGTCAAGATTTGATATCATCCGCTGTGTGAATAAAATCTGAGAATCTGGTTTAGAGGTGAAAACTATATTTCAGACTAACTAAATTCCAAGGCCAAAGGTGCATGCAACTGTTATTTATTATTTGTTTTCTGTTGTGCTGAAATGTGTCCATACTTTTGTGAAATACTTGGATTAAGATTAGTGTTTAAGAAAAATGAAAGTCTGGAGCACCAGAAGATTGGCAGCTGGAGGAAACAAGAAGTAAAGGGAAGCATCAGGATAAACAGGGAGGCTACGTCTACACTAGCATGCTTTTCTGAAAATGCTTTTAACGGAAAACTTTTCCGTTAAAAGCATTTTCGGAAAAGCACGTCTAGATTGGCAGGATGCTTTTCCGTGGCCAATCTAGACGTGGTTTTCCGCAAAAAAGCCCCGATCGCCATTTTCGCGATCGCGGCTTTTTTTGCGGAAAACAGTACTGTGCTGTTTACACTGGCCCTCTTGCACAAATGATTTGCACAAGAGGGCTTTTGCCCGAACGGGAGCAGCACAGTATTTCCGCAAGAACACTGACAATCTTACATGAGATCGTCAGTGTTCTTGTGGAAATTCAAGCGGCCAGTGTAGACAGCTGGCAAGTTTTTCTGCAAAAGCAGATGATTTTGTGGAAAAACTTGCCAGTCTAGAGACAGCCGAAAGGTTTAGCTCACTGTGTTTTGCAATCTTAGCTTGATGCTGCAAACTGACTTGGAGTGGCACCTTTACATCTCAGTTCTACAAACCAATTTTCAGAGGTTACCAGCCTGCTGCCAGCCCTTGGTGGCTGTCCCCAATTATTATAGGGATGTAAATAGTGAGTTCTGAAGGCAAATTGTGTCAGAAGGTAGGAAACTGGTGATAGTATGTAGGAACTGTGTTATATTATGGATACTGGAGACAACTACAGTGGTAATGTACAGTAACATTGTATTCAGACTGGAGGAGGATATTCCATATTAGCTAATACCCTAAAAACTCTAATAGTGTGCCTAGCAGAACATTCATAGCTTCATTTGAAAGATTTAATGAGTGTCAGAATGATCTTATGAAAGCACATAAGGATTTTTTTGTTGTCAGAATGATTTATTCGTAACTGTGTCCATTAACATTTTAAAAATGCTCAATAGCTCCTTCGATACACCTTGTAAATTAATCTTAATAAATATGCAGTAGGAAGCAGCTTACCCTAGTAATTGACATTTAATACCATACAATAGATACAATTTCTCAAATAATTCTTACAAGAAGTTTAACTCTTAAATAGCCCACTGTTGAGGTGGGAAGGAGGGAATAAAATCACTGGATGTCTTCAAAAGATGCTGAGATAAATTACACATTGCATTACAGTTAGTGAATGGTTAATGCAAACAAATGAAAAATATGGAAATCAGGATAAGGCAAATAGGTTTTGAATCTAATAATGGCAATTATATTGCACTCATCAATTCATATTAAACACAACAAAAGATCTTTTTCCTATTGGTGCATTTTTAAAAAGTACTTGGGGTTTTGTTTGTTTGTTATAGAGTAGGTCAAAGAAATACATTCCAAATGCAATGAGTTTTGGGGTGATTTTCATATCTCCTGGGAGTTAGCTCCATTATCATGGTCCAGTTGTCAGTTTACTAATGTTCCAGTAGAAGTCATTATCCTTTGGGTGGTTTGAGATAATGCCAAAGAAGGAAAGCTTTAAGTAAAAAACCAAAACCTTGAAGTTAACTCTCTGTTCAATGGGGAGATACTGCAAACAGTGAAACACTGGGTGATGTGTTCTTGGAAGCCTGTGTTATGAAGTAAGCAATGAAATCTGAACCATTTTAAGCTTTTTTTGAAGTCAGAGGTTTGATTCCTACATGTTGTGCAATGCAGTAAATGAAGCTGAAGGTCACAAATACATAGCTAAATGTGCCAAGTCTGAGTCCAATAGAAATGGGTGCAATCTCACAGCTATCAGATGTAGAATGTTTTAATATCTGTGGGCATTTCAGTGAATCACAGATATTGTAGCAATATGAAATGTAGAGAAACCCAGAGAGAACAGTGTTTCACAAAGTGATCTGTGAAACCTCTTTGAGAAACCCGTTAACTGGCCGCGGTGGTTTGTTTACTTACCAGTGCTGTGGCCATGGAACCTCATGGCTCCTATGGCTCTGGTTCGCCATTTGCAGCCAGGGGAGAGTTGGGAAACACTGCCATAGAATGAGGGCTAGACTGATGACCCAACATTAAATGCCATCAGTGGAGGGCAACACTTCCTGTAGTAGCAAATTATTCAGATTTTCCCTTTTCCCACCAGTACTGCCTTAATCCTGCCTGTGTTCAACTTTGTCCAGGCACCAAGAGACTCCAGACATGGTTGGTGCTCCTTGTTTGAGATGTATAAGAAACATAGAACAGTTCTGAAAAAAAAAATCAACGTGCAATCCTGTAGTAGACCTTACTCGGACTAACGTTGCCCATACATCAATGGGAACTTAATCTATAGATTGCAGGATGAACCCCATATTCAAAACCATTGCAATCATTTTGGATCATGCTGAATAAAGAACGTGATGATTTTTTGGTAGCCATATGATATAATAACCCCAAAATAAGTATCCTCAACAGTGTAGTTCCTAATGATAAAGCATTCTGTCCTGCTTAAGCATACTATAACATCAATTTGTGGCAAAGACAAACTACTGCCACTTTGCTTAGTTACAATTAATGCTTACTAAACTCAGCACAATTCACAGTATAATTACATCACTGATATTAGCTATTACAACTATAGCTTTGCCTTCAGTAACTACCTTTTATGGGCAAATTCTTTTAAAGACAATAGCATGTCAAGAGAAGCAGCAGTTTCAGCTGAAATGCACAGCTGCCAAATTCAGCATTCAGATGTTATTACATTCATCTAATGATGCTATCTAGCCAAAGTGTTTCAATTTATTGTATTTATAAAACTATATTTACTATGAAAGTCTATTTAACCAATAAACAAAGTAATCATTACTGTCAGATTGCTTAATAATATGATTTTATTTTTGTCTTATTCTCTTTCTGGTCCCCTTTTGTTATCTTTTGAGATGCCATTCAGCTGTTTTCTGGATTCAAGTCCTATATGTTTAGTGTGAATTTCAGTGCAATGATTTTACTTCTCATGAGTCAGTTTCTGTCACTACATTTTTTCACATCTCATTTCTCTTTGTTTCTTTTGTTTTCTTACTCTGACCTTCTCTTCCTTATTGTACTTCTGATCTTTGCTGAACCAATAATTCAACTGCTGAATTGACAATTCTATTTTTAAAAAAATGACAGAACATCTGGTTTTGCCACCTCTCAGCCCGATATTGTTTTCTTTCTTGTGACAAATGACAGTCTATAAAAGGTTTCAGTTCACACCATGCCCTAAATCACATGGTACTTTTATTATAGTTTCATGTGACTGGGGGCATGTCTACACTAGGAAATTATTTTGAAATAACGAAATTCGACTTAACTCCTCATTTTACAAAATCAAAATAGTATGTCCCCACTACAGGGAAGCCTTGAAATTAGTCTGAGGCAGACTCCATTAAGGTGGACATGCTACCTTAACTTAGAGCCCTAGGAAGCATTGGGGAGTAATTAGTTTAAATTTCTCTGGGGAGTAGTTATTTTGAAATAGAGGCAACGAAGCATCCACACTAATGCTATTTCAAAATAACTACCGATATTTTGAAATTAGCATTATTCCCCGAGGAAAGTAGGAGTACAGATTTTGAAATAAACAACCCGTTATTTCGAAATGACAGACTTGGTAGAGTGGATGCTCCACTTATAAATTCGACCTAAGAGGGATTATTTCAAACACTATTGTAGACCAGGGCTTACAGTTTCTTTCAGGCTGTGTTCCCTCTAAACTGCATATCAGCAGAGCTTCACAGGTGATTAATCAGCCCCGCCCAGTCAGAGGCTCAGGGCTCCATGAATGGAGCTAACTGACTGAGCAGGGCTGATTAATCACCTGTGAAACTGTGCTTCTGCGCAGCATAGAGGAAACACTTCTTTCAGGATGTGTGAAAATAGTAACTCTTGCCAGCAACCCTGGTTCCAGATTCAGGGTGTTTATTTCATCCTTAGAGAATAGGATGACACTTTTCAGATGTTGTGGTATACATTTGCAAACTGGTGCTCTGATTAGCAAATAATTGGGATGTGTGAGCACAACTCTTTCATGCCAGTTTGAAAATTTACCCCCATGAAATATCTAATTTGCAAATGTTAAAAGGAGAACTCAGGACAACCTTGTTGGAGTCCATCTTGGCTTTTAAATGAAACTAGGCCCATGAAATAGAAAATTCTGAACTGATTTGAACCCTGGCTAAATAATGTTTTTTCCCTCATAACCTGCAGTAGCTCCAAAAGGCTGGCTCTGCAGATAGCATTGTTCCCTTCAATATACAGCAAAGCTTCTGTCTTCAGGGGAAAATGTGTAACTTTAGGGGGTTTATGTCATTTCATTTGCAATTGGAAAGAGCTTTTCACTTTTATACCTTTGCCATCTTGCTCCTTTTGCTGAGACCTTAGAAAAATAAGCTAGTAGATTTTCTTTGCTTGCACCTGAGTAAATTCAGTGAGTGTGGCTGAGAGTTGACCATGGCTGAGAGTATGAAGGGTCCAGCGAGGACTGGTACACCCCATCTGTGAACTCTATACTGTTGTTATTTTCTTCAGAAATCAATTCCCCTTCTCTTAATTTTCCCATGTCTGGGTCAGTAGGCAAGTACGAATCCATGAAATAGATGACTGAGCTTCTACCATTATTGCTTTTGATTACAGGCAGTCCCCGAGTTACGCGGATCCGACTTATGTCGGATCCACAGTTACGAACGGGGCCCTCCCTCTCCCTGGTCTCCAGCAGACCAGGGAGAGGAAGCAAAGCGGCGGAACGCGCGGGCAGCGGACAGCCCAGATGCATCTGGGCTGTCCGCTGCCCGCGTGTTCCGCCGCTTTGCTCCCCGTCCCCCTGGTCTGCAGACCAGGGGGACAGGGAACAAAGCAGAGCAAAGCCGCTGCCCGCGTGCTCTGCGGCTTTGCTCTGCTTTGCTCCCCGTCCCCCTGGTCTACAGACCAGGGGGACGGGGAGCAAAGCAGAGCAAAGCCGCGGAGCCTGGGGTTCTTAAGTTGAATCTGTATGTAAGTCAGAACTGGCGTCCAGATTCAGCCGCTGTTGAAACTGATCAGTTTCAGCAGCGGCTAAATCTGGACGCCAGTTCCGACTTACATACAGATTCAACTTAAGAACAAACCTACAGTCCCTATCTTGTACGTAACCAGGGGACTGCCTGTATAAACCTAATGGACCAAATTCCAAATTAGTTACACCTGCATCTATCCACTTGTAACTCCATTGACTTTCACAGAGTTACTCCAAATTTACATCAGTGTAAGAGAGCAAAACTTGGCAAAATATAGTTTTTAAATAATCAGATTCTGTTCCGTTTACATGTTTAGTTTGAGAGCCTTGAGCACTGATGCATAGACTCTCCTTACCCAAATCTGTCTAAGGCAAATGCTGATGGGTCTATCATCACATTAGGGCAATGACTAACACATTTTGGGAGGCATATGGGAAGGTAACTTTTACCTTCTCTCTGTACCCTGTTTCTATCCTCTACATATAACTCATTGCCTACTCCCTCATAGCAGCTTTCACATGTTCCTTGTAAACCCCCATGTTTACTGTGGCTCCAATTCAGGAAAGCACTGAAGCATGTGCTTAGAATGTTTTATGAACAGGGTTGCCTTCCTGAACAGGAGCCCTTGTAGGGAAGAGGGCAAAGCATCTGTGACTGCTGCTATAGAGTCTTGATATTCCTGATGCAAGCCATCCAGTCATTGCCCTGGGAACAACCAGAGACAGTCCAAACCTTTCTTAGGGTTTCAGCAGGCCTTTTGAAGGTATGCTCGAGGACGGAGTACCAAACTTGATGGATCTGAAGGACAAGTAAGCCAAAAGACATGCTTATCAGGCCAGAACAACATCCCTGTTTGACATGTGACAAAAGAATCCAATAATTCTTTGCATTGGGAAGGCTCCAGCGCTTCTATAATGTGAATAGCTGAGCCACTAATTTTGTTTATTAAACTCATTTATTAGCAGTCAAACTCTGGTACATTTCTAGCATTACTCAGACTAAGATCAGAGATTGTCATGGTGTGAATCCCAGTGTAGGAGTTTATGACCAGGTGGCACTCCCACCTTGCTCCCAAAAAGTCTATACAGACGGTGACGGTCAGACTTACTAATTAAGCCAAATCTCAGGAAACAGTAACTGAGGTAATAACAAGAGAACATAAGCCTCAGCCTATTTTCCCCTCCAATCCTGGGTGGCTCTGGGGTCTTCTTTAGGATCTTGCTCTCTGTGTCCCTAGTTCTCTCTGATTAGCGGGTCATATCCACCTCTCGTATGCTGGTGTCAGTAATAAACAACAGTGCCCCAATCAGTGGGCAGAACTAACTCAGCAGCACATTTCTTGTTAGGAAAAGAAGTTACTCACCTTGTGCAGTAACAATGGTTCTTAGAGATGTGTGTTCTTGTGGGTACTCCACTCAGGTGTCAGTGCATCCTCGCACCAGCAATTAGAGGTTTTTACCCTAGAAGTGCCTTCCCACGTTACGCATATGCAACGCATATGGCTCATGCTGTTTTGTCCATTAGCTGCGCATGCGGCATGAGTCCCTCCATTCTTTTTCTACCAGGAAATCCATTAATGGACTCCAAAGTAGAGAGGAGGAGGGGAGGATAGTGGAGCACCTGCAGGGACACACATCTTGAAGAACCTTTATTACTGCACAAGGTGAATCACTTCTTCTTCTCCTTAGAGTGGTGTCCCTGTTGATGCTCCACTCAGGTGACTAAAGAGCATTCACCACATTAGACGGAGGTGGGCTTTTGAGTCTTGTCCAAGAGGTGGCAAGAACAGCAGTGCCCATGACCGTAGATGGAATTGGTCCATGCTGCAATGCATAGTGCTATGCAAAGTTATCGTGGAAGGACCAGGTAGCCTCCCAGGAGATATCAACGAGGAGCATTGTGAAGAAAGGTGGTTAATGTCGCCATTGCTCACATAGAATGTGCAGTGGGGGGGGGGGGCACTTAATGCGGAGATTGTACCAGCTTTGTACAAAAGACAATGTCCATTTTGATATCCACTGAGCGGAGATAGCTGTTCCCTCAGAGGTCTGAAAGTAGATTTAAAAAGTGTATTTGATATTCAAAAGTGTCTTCTTCTATCCAAGTAGAATTCCACTGTTTGACGTACATCCAGGATGCGTACTATTGATTCCCTAATGGAGTTATGAGGTTTTGGATAGAACGTGGGCAAATATATATGTTCATTGCTATGAAAAGAGAAGACTACCTTTGGTAGAAATTTTGAGTGTGGCCGTAAAGTAATCCTGTCTTTGGAGAAGACTGTGCAAGGGAGATCTGCCATCAGGACTATGATCTTCCCTACTCGTCTGGCAGACATGATCACAACTAAAAATGCTACTTTTGTAGCCAAAGGGTGGAAAGAGGAAGTCACTAGACCAATGTTTCTCAAAGTGGTCTGAGAAAACACTTTGAGAACCTGTTATCTGGCCGTGCTGGTTTGTTTACTTACTAATGCTGTGGCCACGGAGCTATGTGGCTCCTATGGGCTCTGATTCACCATTTGCTGCCAAGGGAAGCTGTGGAAAGTAGGGGGTTGGCCCACACCACTTCCTGTGGCTCCCCTTGGCTGCAAACAGTGAACTGGAGCCAAGTGGAGCATCGAGGCTCTGTGGTTGCGGCACCTGCAAGTAAACAAACTGCCATGGCCAGTTAATAGGTTTCTCAAAGCGATTTTGTGGACCAATTTACTCATAGACTCATAGACTTTAAGGTCAGAAGGGACCATTATGATCATCTAGTCTGACCCCCTGCACAGTTCAGGCCACAAAATCTCACCCACCTCTCCTAGAATAATCCTCTCACCTATATCTCAGATATTGAAGCCTTCAAATACTTTGAAGACCCCAAGATGCAGAGACTCCTCTAGCTGTGATCTGTACCCCATGCTACAGAGGAAGGCGAAAAACCTCCAGGGCCTCTGCCAATCTACCCTGGAGGAAAACTCCTTCCCGACCCCAAATATGGCAATCAGATAAACCCTGAGCATGTGGGCAAGACTCATCAGCCAGACACCCAGAAAGTTCTCTATAGTAACTCCTGTCATCCCTACATTGACCTATTTCCCACTGATAATGAATGGTCAATTAGTTACCAAGATCATGTTATCTCATCAAACCATCCCCTTCATAAACCCATCTAGTTTAATCTTGAAACCAGATAGATCTTTTGCCCCCACTACTTCCCTTGGAAGGCCGTTCCAGAACTTCACTCCTCTAATGGTTAGAAACCTTCGTCTAATCTCAAGTCTAAACTTCCTACTAGCCAGCTTATATCCATTTGTTCTTGTGTCCACATTGGTATTAAACTTAAATAATTCCTCTCCCTCCCTGGTATTTATCCCTCTAATATATTTAAAAAGTGCAATCATGTCCCCCCTCAGCCTTCTTTTGGTTAAAGTAAACAAGCCAAGCTCCTTGAGTCTCCTTTCATAAGACAGGTTTTCCATTCCTCGGATCATCCTAGTGGCCCTTCTTTGCACCTGTTCCAGCTTGAATTCATCCTTCTTAAACATGGGAGACCAGAACTGCACACAGTATTCCAAATGGGGTCTCACCAATGCCTTGTATAATGGCACTAACACCTCCTTATCCCTACTGGAAATACCTTGCCTAATACATCCCAAGATCGTATTAGCCTTTTTCACGGCCATGTCACAATGGCGGCTCATAGTCATTCTATAATCAACCAGGACTCCGAGGTCCTTCTCCTCTTCCGTTACTTCCAACTGATGTGTCCCCAGCTTATAACTAAAATTCTTGTTATTAATCCCTAAATGCATAACCTTACACTTCTCACTATTAAATTTCATCCTATTGCTATCACTCCAATTTACAAGATCATCCAGATCTTCCTGTATGATATACCGATCCTTTTCTGAATTGGCAATAGCTCCCAACTTTGTGTCATCCGCAAATTTTATTAGGACACTTCCACTTTTGGTGCCAAGATCAGCAATAAAAAGATTAAATAAAATTGGCCCCAAAACTGATCCCTGAGGAACTCCGCTAGTAACCTTCCTCCAACCTGACAGTTCACCTTTCAGTATGACCCGCTGTAGTTTCCCCTTTAACCAGTGGCTTATCCACCTCCCAACTTTCATATTGATCCCCATCTTTTCCAATTTAACCAATAATTCCCCATGTGGTACTGTATCAAATGCCTTACTAAAGTCGAGGTAGATTAGATCCACTGCATTTCCTTTATCTAAAAAATCTGTTACTTTCTCAAAAAAGGAGATCAGGTTGGTTTGGCACGATCTACCTTTTGTAAAACCATGTTGTAATTTGTCCCAGTTGCCATTAGCCTCAATGTCTCTAACTACTTTCTCCTTCAAAATTTTTTCCAGGATCTTCCAGGACTACAGATGTCAAACTAACAGGCTTATAGTTACCCGGGTCGCTTTTTTTCCCTTTCTTAAAAATCGGAACTATATTAGCAATTCTCCAGTGAAATGGTACAACCCCTGAGTTTAGAGATTTATTAAAAAATTTTGCTAATGGACTTGCAAGTTCATGTGCCAGTTGCTTTAATATTCTTGGATGAAGATCATCTGGGCCCCCCGATTTACTCCCATTAAGCTGTTCAAGTTTGGCTTTCACCTTGGATATGGTAATATCTACCTCCTT
The DNA here is from genome assembly GCF_049634645.1 of Pelodiscus sinensis. Classification (NCBI taxonomy): domain Eukaryota; kingdom Metazoa; phylum Chordata; order Testudines; family Trionychidae; genus Pelodiscus; species Pelodiscus sinensis. Next base: position 16,737,385 of record NC_134726.1, read on the forward strand.
ATCCTCAGTCCCATTAGTTAACTTACCATTATCCCTAAGATCTTCATTAGCCTCATTAAAGACTGAAGCAAAGTATTTGTTCAAATATTGGGCCATTCCTAGATTATCCTTAACCTCCACTCCATCCTTAGTAATTAGTGGTCCTACTTCTTCTTTTTTTTTTTCCTATTTATATGGCTATAAAACCTTTTACTATTGGTTTTAATTCCCTTTGCAAGGTCCAACTCTACCTGAGTTTTAGCCTTTCTCACTTTATCCCTACATGCTCTAACCTCAATAAGGTAGCTTTCTTTACTGATCCCTCCCATTTTCCACTCCTTATATGCTTTCTGCTTTTTCTTAATCACCTCTCTGAGATGCTTGCTCATCCAGCTTGGTCTAACACACCTGCCTATAAATTTGAGAAACACTGCACTAGGGTTTGAAGGCAGTGTGGTGGGGTGAGGCAACCTCGCCACTACCCCCAACAGGGGGATCGGAGCGCGGTCGGGGGAGACACAGACCCGCCGCAAGCGGCAGCGGGCCGAACATCGCCAGATGCTCTCGGGATGGGGGTGGGCCCGCGCAGCAGCCGGGGAGCAGGGAGGCGTGCGTGCAGCCGCCCCGACCATTGACGTTGCCTGACATCATCAGCGCGATGGAAGGGGACGGGGCATGGGAACCGGCGGGACAGCTGGAGCGGGGTACGTCACATGCAGAAGAGAGGAAGGCGAGGCGTATAAAAGCGGGTAGGGGACCGCAGACAAGGGGAGGAGTGGAGGCGGCAGGTAATGGAGGTTCAGGGGAAGGGGCGTTGGAAGAGGTTCCCCTAGGGGAAGGCTAGAAGGAACTCCGGTGGCAGAGTTGAACGTGGCCCAGGGTGGGGTCGTGTAGCCCATGAACAAGCGTGTTTAGGGGTAAGTCCCCACCTGTTACCAGCTTCGTTCCTGGTGTTAGGACCCTCGGCTGGGGTCTGGGAGCGTGGGTGGGCCCGGACCCCCCTCTCTGCCACCGACCAGCATTTGCAGTACCGCGGGCAAAGGCGGAGGTCTTATTTCATGGGGGCCTCTTTATAGATAGGTAAGGTTGGGGAGGGTAACCCGGATTAATTGGGGCATGATAGATGCATAAACAATCTGGTGTAATACCCAAATAAAATAATGGACACGTAACAGGCAGGTCTTGTCAGGGTATTCAAGAGAAGGGGTAGGTCCCATGGTGGTACTAGTGGCCATATATTGGGACATGTCTTGTATAGGCCAGAAAGAAAGAGTATTGTGATGGGGTTAGCAAACACGGAAACATCGTCCACTAGGTTGTGAAAGACTGCGACTGTTGCTAAGTGAACTTTTATGGAGCCGATGGAAACACCCAGAATAACAACATTATTTTATATTTAGATATAAATTTTAAATGGTTAATCCCTATTCTATAGCGGAGGAGAGTAATTATTTTAACGTAATCCAGTACTGTATTTGACTAGAAATATACCATATTGTGTTATGCCTTTCCCCTAGTGCACACCAAAAACTCCACACTCTCTGGAAGCTGCAGTATCACATACAGAGTTGGATAGTGCTGCAAGCTGAGAAAAGTATCATAAAAATTACATTTTTCCTCCTGTGAAGGGAAATGCTGAACTACAACTGACTTCACATCAGCATATAAATTGACACAGCGCAGAGATGCATTCCATGGAAACTGGCATGTATCAAAGTAGCTAGCACTGCTATCTCAGACTACAGATAAAGGCAAACGATGATATTGTGGGGAATGATACATTTAAAAAACATTGATACTTTGCTCATTTTAAGGCAAATATTTGATGTTAGTCAGTAAAGTGAGGTAAGTTTTTTAAGATTCTTATAGAACTGCCAACACTGAATATCTCAGTAGAGGCAGGCAACAATCCTATTGGAGTAAGCAAGCATACCTGATCCTTAACAAACCTATCCAGGTCTTCTTTATTTCCCTGCCCTATAATTTATTCTTTAGAGATGAGCTGGACTGTGTGAGGGGAGAGATTTAAATAACATTCTAAAAAGGAATTGAGCCTCTGGTTTCAAAACTTGGGTAAACTTTTCTAACCAATTATTAAGCGTCAAATGCCAACTTTTTTTAACTTCTGCTCTTGCAGTGAAATAGTAGATAGTAGTAAGCTTTCATTCCTCTACATTCGGGGTGCTGAGGACTGGCTGCCCCCAACCACACCCCTTCTGCCTGAGTCCCTGTCCTTTCCAGGAGCACAGAATCACCTCCCCCACTTTGCCCACGGGCTCCCCTAGTTTTATGACTAAGGCACAAACCTGGTAGTCAGGTGATTTGAAATCTTTTCATGGTTCTGCTACAGACATACAAGCTATGTCTAGACTGCAGGCTTCTTGCACAAGAAGCTTTCATTGGACGAGATCTTCTGCAAAAACTTCTTGCATAAGAGTGCATCCACATTGCAAAAGCACATCGAAAAAGCAATGTGCTTTTGTGAAAGAGAGCATCCAGACTGCATGGATGCTCTCTCGAAAGTAAGCTCTGATTGCTATGCACTGAATGGCTAGCAGGGCACCTGTGCTTTTCCTCTTTCTGCGCAAAAAAACCCCTCTTCCCTGTCCACACATATCTTTTTGCGAAAGAGCTCTTTCGCAAAAAGGCGTTCTACTTCATAGAATGAGGAATACCTACGCCAGAAAAAACCCTCTGTTCTTTCGATTTCCTTCTGAAATAACGCGATTGCAGTGCGGACGCTCTGCGAGTTTTTTTGCAAAAATTGATGTTTTTCTGAAAAAACTCTGTAGTGTAGACATAGCCTCTGTGACCCTGGGAAATGATCGTCACCTCTCAGTACATCTATTTCCTTATGTATGAAATAGGGAAGATACTAGTTACATACACAGATGCTGTGAGGATAAATGCAGTTACATTTGTCAAGTGCTTTGTGAACCTTGAATGAAGGGTAGGTAGGAAAGTATTTGATAGGAAAGTATTTGTAGATAGGAAAGTATTTATTTTATCATGATTGCTGGAACACTGAGGGTTTCCACCTGGCAGACTGGAATCAATGGTGACTGCATGCTGAACTTCCAAAAAGAAGGGATAAGCACACACTATGGCTACGTCTACATTGGCACCCCTTTCCGGAAAAGGGATGCTAATGAGACACTTCAGAATTGCAAATGCTGCGGGGGATTTAAATATCCCCCGCGGCATTTGCATTTACATGGCTGCCGCTTTTTTCCGGCTCGGGGTTATGCCGGAGAAAAGTGCCAGTCTAGATGGGATCTTGCGGAAAATAAACCCTTTTCCGGAAGATCCCTTAATCCTACTTGAAAGTACATTGGGCCAAATTTCAGAAAAACCTCCTCTTTTGGAAGAAACCTCTTCTTCATGGAAAGAGTAAGACAGGGCTTCCAAAAGAGAATGTCTGCTCTTCCACAAAAAAAAAGCAGAAGAGCAGATGCATTCCCTGGACGCATTCCCATAGTCTAGACGTAGCCTCAGACCAATTGACCACATCAGCTATTGATCAACAGTGGGACAAATGGCAGATTTTTTTCAGAGAAGGTGCATAATGTAATTGTAATGAGTAGATTTTCAAAATGAAAAACACTTTGTAAATTATTGAAAACTTTTCTTTTGGAACCACTTCCATCCAAAATTCATCACAAATCACAATGAAAACAGTCGTAAATTTGGATATGGATCCTTATGCCCAATGACTGTACAGAGGATAGGTAGCAGTCTCACTGTCTGTGATATTTATAAGCTGCTCATCACTGTTGTGTCCTGGATCATTAGACAATGGAGGCATGTCTAGACAGAGGGATGCAGATTAGGCAGGTCGACATTGCAAATGAGGCAGGGATTTAAATATCCCACACCTAATTTGCCTAAAAATGGCCTCCGCGTTTTGCCAACTCAGCACTTTTTGGCAAAAAGCGGCAGTCTAGAGGGGGATCTGTCGAGAAATAAAGCCTTTTCGACATATCTCTTATGCCTCCTGCAAGGAGGTTTACAGGATCTGACGAAAAAGACTTTCTTTCTCAACAGATCCCCCTGTAGACTTTTTTCCGACAAAGTGCTGAGTCTGCAAAACGCAGTGGACATTTCTATGCAAATTAGGCGTGGGATATTTAAATCCCTGCCTCATTTGCAATGTTGACCTGCCCAATCTGCACCCTGCTGTTGACAGAAGGATGCAGTCTAGACATACCCTGTGCGTGTGTGTGCATGAGCATGCGTGTGTGTGTGACATGAATGTAAAGGAAAAACAGGCATATAACTGTCATATATCTGTGTTGTGAAAATGTAGGTATCTTGGCTGTGACATGTAGGTATCTTAGCCCAGCTGCACAGTCTCTTTCTAAACACTCATACAACTATCGTCGAAATATCTTACCTCACTTCCCCCACCTCTGTGTCTCCTTTTCTATCATCTGAATCTTTGATCCTGGGAATACTTGCAGATATGAATCACATCTTAAGTTATGTTGTTGACCCAAGGGGTAGACAATAAGACTTCCCCTCTGAGCAGGATGTCACATGTTTGTATGATCAGTGTTTAATCAAGACTCAAACCGACCTCTCTAACATTTTATAGATTTCTTTCAAAACCCAGAGAAGAAACTAAAAGAAGGAGATCAGAGAGAGTCCACAAAAAAAACTTTCAATTGTGTTTTAAAGTTACTGAACTGCTGGTTTTACCTTGAAGGTTTAGTTTGGTTTGATACCACCAGTCAAGATGAGCAAAAAACTTCAATAAATCTTCTTTTCCGCATAGCTGTATTTTGTTTTGTGATGCCTGAGACTTGGCAGGAGAAGAGAGGTGTGCTAAAGTATCAAAACTGGGACAAATCTCAGTGTCTCAAAAATCACACATTTTTTTCTCCCCCTTCCCTCCAGTTTTACATTTCTGAGGGTAATTTTCATCTTATGGTTGGTCACATGAGGGCAGAGTGATTCATAGGCTGTGTGATCAAGGCTATAGTGAACAGGTTTAATGTATGTGCATGCTAGGCTGATAGGGTTGCCAGATAGTTTCACAAAAAATACCAAACATGGTGGGAAAAAATTGTTTGACAAAAAAAAAAAAAGGACACGTCAGACACAGCAGGGGAAAAATGTCCCCGCCGGCCTTCCAGCCGATATTTTCTGTTTGTTTTCTTTTACCAGATAGAAGACGCAATTACCAGATTGTCCAGGTGAAAACCGCACACCTATCAACCCTAACCCCATTCAGGGATTCCTCCCCCCCACCCAAGACTTTCCCTCAGGTCCCACATGCCTCCTGAATGGTTAAGGAGGCATTGCAGCCAGTGTAGGGCTAGCTAGGGCTACAAGACATTGCTCCTTGCTGCAGCCAGCCTATTGCAGTGAAGGCATTCTGGGGATTGCCCAGATGCCCCTTCCTCCCTAAATGCACCCCATGCAGGGAAGAAGCTGGGGGTGATTCTCTTCCTTCCCACTCCTGGAAGATATTCTTCCCCTCCTCTCCTCCAGGCCTTCCCTCCAGTCCTACATGTCTCAACTGGCTCCAGTCTGTCAGAGGTGAGCCAGCCTATTCAGAGAAGTGGGCGGGGAGGAAGGGGAGACGCTGGCCCTGCTGTGGCGTCCTCTTCTTTCCAAAAGGTGCCCCATGCAGGGAAGGGGCTCAGAGGCTTCCCTTCCCCCTCACTCTGGGAATGGATCCCCTCTCTCCCCTCCTGCTCATGGCAAAAGGAGTTTTGCTGGCAGCCTCTGCAGCCGCCTGAGCCTAGGAAAGAGCTGCAGCCTCTTTCACTGCCACCTCGTTGAAATGCAGCAGGGCTCCAGCGTGTGGAGTTTCTTCCTCTGCCAGATCTCCTGTGCGCGCCTTTCCCACCTGCAGGAGAGGAACCGGAAGTATCTGGCCGTGCTGCAGGGGAGGCTAGGGGAAGTTTTTAAAGTGGCCCCAGGGACACCCCGCCCCCTCCCCTGCCAGATGTGGCAGGGGAAAAAAGTCCCCACCGGCCCTCCGTCCGAGAAAAACAGAAAATACCGGACATTTTTCATGTCCAGTATTTTCTGTTTTTTTTAACTGAATAGAAGAAGCAATTACCGGACTGTCTGGGGGAAAACCAGACACCTGGCAACCCTATCTAAGGCTGAAAATCTTGGCATTGACACAACAGGTCCACTGCCTCTTTATCACCAAAAAGAGCAAGCGTCTAACCCTGCAAACTTTTATCCATCAAAGTATTCCATTATGTGGGTGTCGGTTGCAAAAATAATCCCAAGGAGTGAGGGTTGATCACTAAAATGCACTGAATGACTTTTTAAAATGGCACTGCATGGTGCCTGTGCAGTTGTAGTTCATCCGAGTCAAAGGGCCAGATTCAGTTTTCTTGGGCAAGGAAGAGCTAATGGTAGCTCCCGGCACCACCCTACCCTGCTGCACATCACAGAGGATTCACCAAAATATTCTCTGTTTTGGGGTTTTACCTAGAGAAAGACATCTATCATTTCTACCATCTAGAGAGGCACTGCCATGTCGAGCACTACCCCTTTCTGTGGCTGCAGACATGGTTGTTGACTCCCTGGAAAAGAAAGGAGGTTGTGATGCCTTGCATCACCCTGGCCCCCTGCTGCATAGGCAGACTCTTGGACTGTAGAATCCCTGTGCCAGAAACCAGCACAAACTCTGGATTAATTTGGTCCAGAATCATGAGCAATGGGGAGAAAAAAATAATTACAAACCCAGATAAAAACAATGTTTAGGGAGGATAGCAGGAAGGGCTTTCTCCAACTATTTTCTGAGGAAGGAGATGGTTAGTGCTGCTGAGATGTTCTTTCTCATTTCCTGCTATAATTGTGGGTAATCAACCATAGCTCTTGCTAGGCAGCATGGCAGAGTCAAATGCTGGTGGTATGTGCCAATTATGCACCACAGGAGATATGCCTACTATGACCATCTGCTGGGCATTCAACCTGCCAGATGTGGGTTCCTTAGAGTTTGACAGGGTGAGCTGTGTGGAACTGAACATGTTCCACTATTGCCTTTATCTTTTTCCTCCACTTTCTTTAATTAGCCTCAGCTAAGGCTTGCAAGGAATCAGAACGGTGGTGTTTTTAAGTCAGATTGCTCATATGATGTGTTTTTCTAAGAACACACAATTCTTAAGAGGAGGAAAAAATAGCTAACATGGTAAACCTATAGTTACTCTATTGAGAAATAATAACCAACATTTTTCACGTAACTCCTCTGGCACAACTCTAGTGGCTAATTATACAATTAGAAATTTAGTTACCAACATTAGATTAGGAAAATTTCACTTAATGGAATAACAATCTCCCTGGTGACAGAAGCTGTGGTAGTTAGTGTAGTGAAGTGCAATGTTCTTGGCTCTTCATTTCCTGTCAGATTGCTGATTGCCAGGAAAGAACCTCAAGGTTAATTCTGAGGTTGCATCAACAGACACATCATGCTGCATTAATTCTAGGGAATAAATGGCATTCACTAGCCCAAGTGTCTTGTGCACAGGAACTCCAGAAATCTGTACAATCAATTATTCTCTATATTTAGTTGGTTAATTATAGGAGTAAAGTCAAGCAGAGGAGCACTTTCTGGAATTGAGCAAATTAACAATTTGAGCCATGCACTTGTGATAATTAAAATGGACCCACACTTGTTCAACATGCCTTGTCCTCTGCTGACAGAAGAGAGCTATTGATTTCAGTGAAACAACCCCAAATTTCATCCGCTGTAGATCTGGCCCACTTTGGGTACGTTTTTGTGGTTTTATTATTTAACAGGTACCCAACAGACAGACTGAGAAACCAACAGTCTCTACCCATAGAACAATTGCCGCACGAGCAGTGACTATGTAATCTCTACAGTCTCTCTACCATGCATTAGCTATATCTGAGAGATAATACCCGTGTGTGGGGGTTAAGGATGCCAGTTTGGTAATATTTTAAAACTAGATGTTGCAGCAAAAGTGTGGACACCTCTCCTACCCCACCTCTTCCCGTGAGGCCCCACCACCTCTTTCCCCAAGGCGCCATTTACTCCTATCAGGTTCCCTTTTTTAACCAGACTTATCAGTAACAATCTGGACACCTGGCTATCCTAGTGGCGATGAGAAAGAGGTTCAGTTTCCAGAGCTCCATGCTATCTTTGGTTTCTCTCAGGCAGCCAACAGAGTTGTTTATTATGTCCAATAAGAGCTGTGTGGAGGTTAAAGCTATAGTATCAGAATCCATCTTCCTTATGAATGTCATAACATTGACAAAGATTGCTAGCCAAAGATTATTCATCCCAAAACATTGCCTAGTAATCATAAACTGTGGTAACAGATATGTCATCAAGATTAAATGAAATATCAAATCCCATATTTATTTACATAATCCAGAAAAGATTGGCAAATATTTTAGAACTTAGTCTTGATTCTCAATTGAAGATAATTTTGTGGTCCACTGCATTCAGTTAAACCTGGGATAGAGTCCTATGCTGAAAGAAGAGGCTCTCCCAATTTTCTCATTACTATATGTTTTACTTTAAGCCATTATCAAAGTACATTATGGAAACTATTCATCCCAATCAAGGTGGCCAGTGCTGCTTCACAACCCAGAAGCTACACAGCATGTGATAACTCTGTTAGTCTTCAAACTTATTCAGAAACCTTTTTTTAGCTTACATACACAGAACCTTAGAAACAAAATCATTCAGCTCCACATTAGCTGCAGAAACACAAGTCTCTTCTTCTTGTACCAAATTATACCTGTTTTAAATGGGATACATTTGGTATGAAATGTGTTTTGTCTTGTGTCAGAAGATAACAGGACTGTAGTGGCTAGTGCAGATTGCTGGTTTTCTTCTGGTTGCTTTTTTAAGATATTTTGGTTAGTCAGAGGCAAATTACCATTTTGTGGGGTACTGGGCCGATGCAATTAGAGGCCCTTCCTCATTTCATCCACCTGCAGTCCTCCTCTTGTCACCTCCTGGCAATGCTGCTGGGAAGTGGGGTTAGAGTGTGGGGGCTACCCCCACTCCCCAGCTGGAGCACCAGATGAGCAAAACAGGACACGTTCCTGTATCTCACCTCAGTCTCTGTCAGAAGCACTGAGCAGGATGGGATTCTTATTTTTCCAGCTTCCAGCTGGTTGGGGTCCACACGCATGGGCCCTAGTGGTGCCTAGGTGCATGTTCATATCTCTCTACCTCCCCATCTTTTTTATATGTTAACTTAGTAAAATAGGTCGGGCAAAATTCTGTCCTCAGAGTATAATAATAACAACACATCTATGAAAGTACGTTCTTGCAATTCTCACTGCCATCAATGAGATTTGCACACAAATATCAGTGGGCAAAGTTTGGCCTATTGTGCTTTTAGTTCATACAAAACCCTAGAATTTAGTACAAAGCAATAAAACAATCACACAAAGCTCAAACGTGTGTATGTTATTGTGACGAGGTGTAACAATCACACACAGGTGCTGCAATGGTTAACCTTATCGACCTGACTGAGGATGTCCCATCCCCATAGCCCTGCTGGGCATGCTCCAGCTGGAGGTGAGGTATAAAAGTCTCTGGAGCAGCTCAGTTTGGACTGACTGACGATGAAGAAGGAAGTACTGCAGGAGCTCCCAAAGATGAAGTGCAGGTGCACCCAGAAACTGTTGCCAGTTAGCAGGGAACTGTAGCAAAAGCCCTCAGGATAGAGGGAAGAGCTGGAGAAGACAGCCCTCAAGAGATGGGTAGGAAGTAGCCCAGGGTGGGGAGCTGTACCCTGGGAGTTCAGTGTGTTTTGGTGGGATTCCCTGCTGAGCTAGTGGTGGACCACTCCATTGCTGATGGGGCCATGGGCTGGGACCTGTCGGAAAGGGCGGGCCCAGGTCCCCCTACTACATCCTCACCAACCCCATGTAGGGGTCTTTGTTCCACAGCCATTGACTCCGGATGTTAAGCCACACTGTTATGTGAGAAGTGGGTGTTGCTGTTGACTCTGGCTGTTAGGCCACACTGCCTTGTGGGAGAAGGATATTGCTAGGAACTCTGGCTGCTAGGCCATATTGTCCAGCAGGAGGTGGGTGTTGATATTGACTTTAGCCACTAGACCTGACTGTCCTGTGGAGAAAGAGCATTGCTATTTACTCAGGCTGCTGGGCCTGACTACCCTATGGGAAGAGGGCATTGTTAGAGACTTGGGCAACCAGTTCATAAGGCCTGGGATGGATGTAGTTTGGTCTGGGACTGTGGCATCCCGGACGAATTGTGGGTATAGTTGGGAGGGGAAGCATAGCACCTCTATCCCCAAACTGGTATGCATGTGGAGTTGAACACCATTTGAAGGGCCTCAGAGGCCCAATGCCCCGCAGGGGGCAGGTGTGGTGCCCCACAACAGTTATATTGATGCTAAAGAGACATTCTGTTAAGGTATACAGTGTAATCATTTGGTACTTAGATGCATGTTCGCAGTCAGTATTCAGAGTTCGGATTCACAAAGAACTTACTTTTTTTTCCAACTCCAGCATATGTTGGGTGGGGATATCCACACTGGAGAGTTACATGTCTACACCGGAGTTATTTTGAAATAACTCCCCTCATTTCAAAATAACAAATGGAAATTCCACACAGTCAAGCTTGTTATTTCAAAATAATGGGCTTGTTATTTTGAAATAATAGCTCCTCCATGTGAAGAGGAATAAGCTTATTTTGAAATAGTTATTTCAGGTGTTATTTCGAAATAACCTCAGAGTATAATAATAATAACACATCTATGAAAGTACGTTCTTGCAATTTCGCAATAACCTATTTTGAAATAACCTGGTAGTGTTGACATAGCCTAATAGAGCTACTCTGTTTTGTAGGACAAATATGTGTGTTGGTGGTTTTTAAATGTTTAACAGTCTGTGTCTAGCTGCAACACAGCTGATTAAATACATATTGGATCATGTTTTTGTTTTTCAAAGTGTCCAAAATACTGCTCCTAGATGCCACTTGATATTTTTAGTCTGGCGTGAACAATAGGTAATGTTGTAATAATCCCATGAGAAATTGAGCTCCTAGTAGAAACTGAATCTCAATCACTCAGTGAAGTGATATACCACTTTGTGCAGTAGATAAAAAGAAAAATAAGATTACAGATGACATTCTGATAGTGGGGTCTTCCTTGGGTACTTGGGAAAACAGCACGGTATTCCTGAAGTGAGAGGAAGTCTGCAAGGACAGAATAATCAACTCCAGTCTTGACTTCTGCCATCTTGTCACTCACCTTAACATTTTTCAGCACATGCATATATTGGTCTTTATTTTGCAGATGCTCTCTGTGCATTGAAATCAATGGGTGATCTGTATGCAAAGAGCCTGTAGGATTGGGCCTATTATGTGGTCACATTTTTATTTTGTTGTGTTGATTTTCCAAATTTCTAGTTGTGCCCAGAAATTACATTTTCATTCCCCTTCCAGATTTACTATTTTTCCTTTCAAATGGATCCAGCCTCTGTTTCTCTTAATGGAAATCATGGAATGATGAACAAGGATACTGGAAAACCAAGTTTAAGCCCAGTGAAACCTATTTATCCTCATGCAACTGTGAGTAATATCTAATTTCACGTAATGTCCTTGGTTCACAGATCTCTCTTGAAATCCTGTTAATCCTCAATCACCAGTCCATGAGTTTTGATTGTTACAAATGGGTGATCTTTTTGCATAGTTCAAGAAATACTGAAATTGTCCTGAATTATTATAATTTTGTCCTTTGCTTCGTGCCTCACATTTTTCAGAGAAAGTTACACAGGGCATTCTCAAGGAACACACTTTCCCAGGTGTTTGTGGTTATGCACTAAATTCAGCAAGTGTCACCAATATCTATGATAAACTGTGGCAATTGTCTAGATGAATGAGAAGATTGCAAAATATTTTTCTAAGCTCACAGGGACTCTTTAATACCTCCATTACCTCGCTGGTTCTAACATAAAGTGCCAAATTTACTGCTGCTGAACAATCCAGAGTGATTTACTGCTCAGCAAGAAGGAAGAATCAACCCATCCCATTAGGCAGGCAAATGAGAAGACTGTTAAACTGAACAGAACGGATATTTATAATTCCCTGTTTTTCATGCAACTAGGTTATACCATATGAAGGTGAACAATGTGTCGGTAAAATGGCATTATGGCAGTAATGAAGAGGATCTCTAAATTGGATGGTCAATAACTGCATTAGAACCATGATGCTAAATTAGAATGATGCTTCCATCTATGCCAATGCCTTTTTTTTCTCTTTTAAGCAATAAACTGACTCTTGTTTTGTTTTTGTTTTGGACTGTGCAAGTTTGCCTTCGGCTGTGGTCTCCTCTATAGTGCATAATTTGCAAAATGACTGAGCATTTTCATTTCACTATTGGAAAGTTATCAGCCTCATTGAAAACAAATTAATCCACTGGAGACGTCTAGCCCTAGTAATTTGGCTGAGTGCTCAGGAACTATATGTGAAAAAAAGAGGAGAGGAATACAGCAGTAGACTGCTCTTGACTGCCACTCCTTCCTACCGGGGGCAGTGACCACCCTTCCCACCTACACAGAGATCAAGGAATTTAGTGTCTGTAACAGATTCTCTAGAGTTTGCTCTCTCCATGCTAGTTCTTTTTGTTGCCTCCAAATCATCCATATGTAACAATGCTCAGTGATCTTCTGTGGAGCTGTATTGCATGCTTCAAGTTGGTGCACAGCCTCTCCCATGCTCATTGTACATTGATTCCAAAGAGGGTGAGTTGTGTCCACAGAGAAGAGGTCAGTCGTTTTTGGAAAACTTAAACAAAATTATTTAGCTATGGTACTAATTCAAATATCAGTTATAAGCCCCTGTGTCCAGGGCAATAATCCTTCTTTCTTGTCTCACTGGATATTTGTTGTTCTAAGGTCATGGTCACATAAGCAAAGAGGTTGAAAATGTTCTACAAATGAATTGTAGTTGGAAAGATGTCATCTTCTGTAGGCTTAACTTACTGTGCACAACAGAACTTCCGGCATTCTTCTGTTCCGCCCCAGGAGCACTCTGCATACCACCCTCCCATGCCCCTCTTTTTCAGCAGCTCTCTGTGACTCCCCCGTCCCTCCCGACAGCCACAGCTTTCACTCCCTCTTCTGTTCCTCTGCTTTCAATTCCCCATTTAGCTCTGGGGTAGGGACTCTGTGTCCCCTATAGCAGGGTCCCCAAATGTCTCCCTAGTTGTTACATGTTCTACCAATCTTCCCTCAACATCAAGGGCTCTGTGAACTCTCCATTCTTTCCTCACTCTATGCCAGGGTCCCCAATCACTCCCTTCCAAGCTAGGGACTCTGTATACAACTATCCCCTCCCCCCACCAGGACCAGATTAACTCTTCTGGGGCCCCAGGGCTATTAGATTGCATGGGGTCCCTAGGCTCCAGGTGGGGCCAAAACTGAAGGGTCAGAGTTTGGGAGGGGGCTGTGGGTTAAGGCAAGGAATGGGGATGGGAAAGAAGAGGGTTCCAACTGGGTGTGCAGGATCAGGGGTGGGGCTGGAGATGAGTAGTTGGGGTGCAGGACAGGGCTCCAGGCTGGAGCAAAGGGATTTGGAGTGTGGGAGGGGGCTCAGCATGGGCGGAGTTTCGGGCATGTGGGTGGGGCAGCAGCCATGTGCGCCGGGACATGGCTTGCTTTTCTTTCCATTCCCTGGTTTATCAGGGAGCAAGGGGAAAGTACTTGCATTCCATGCATGCCTCTCATGGCTGGCTGGTGAAGGGAGGTGGCAGAGGAGTAAATCATGGAATGCAAGTACTTTCCCCTCACTCCCTGATAGTCTGTGGAATGGAAAGAAAAGAGAGCCATGTCCCAGTACTCCACCCTTGGAGCTCTAGGCAGGAGTTACAGTGCTGGAGATTTGGGGTTGGGATTTGGGGTCTAGGAGGGAATAAGGTACTTAGGAGGGGACTTGGGGCTACGGTGGGAAGCTCGGTGAGGGGTCTGGCGGGGAGTTAGGGTGCAAGAGGGGGCTCAGAGCTGGGAAAGGGGGTTATAAATCATATTAAACTCAGATAAATCAGAGATGAGGTGGGGTATCGGTGTGCTGGAAAGAGCTAGCAGGTGCCACCAAGCAGTTGTTGGAGCTATAGACAATTGCTGAGGTGCTTGAAGTTGTGGTTGTGCTGAACTCGTGTTGCCAAGTGCTCAGTTTTCCAGCAGAACACCCAGCTGCAATGGGAGCCTAGTGGCTCTGGCCAGCATTGCTGAGCAGGCTGTTAAAACTACCATTGTGCTGTCAGGCTCTCTTCTTGGCTCCATGTTGCTCCCATGAACCAGCATGTCTCACCAGCTCGTAGGCGTAGGGGTGGCCACAGGGTCTCTGTGTGCTGTCCCTGCCCCAAGTGTTGGCTCTGCAGCTTCTGGTGGCTGGGAACCACAGTGAGTAGGAGCTATGGGAGTGGTGCAATGTGCAGAGCTCCCATAGCTGCCCCTACACCTAGGAGCTTGAGGGGATATGATGGCTGCTTCCAAGGAACCACCTGAGTTAAGCACCACCTGGAGCCTGCACCCCTCACCTCCAGCTCCCCAACCCTTTGCCCCAGCCCTGATCTCCCACCTGCATCCAAGATCTCCCAGAGCCCACATCTTGCACCTGCTCCCACATACCAACCACCTGCTGGAGCCCGCACACTCACCATTCTCCTACCTCCAGCTGAAGCTTTCACTCCCTGTCCCAGCCCCAAGCCCCTTTCAGAACCCTGGTCCAGCCCTGGAGCCTGCACCCCGCCCCCGCAGGTGGAGTCCTCACCCCCTCCTGCACTCCAACCTCCTGCCTCAGCCTGGAGCCCCATCTCACACCCTACCACTCTTGCCCCGGCCCAGTGAAAGTGAACAAGGGTGGGGAAGAGCGAGTAACAGAAGGAGGGTGGGTGGAGAGAGCAGGACCGTAAGGAAGGGGAAGGCAGGAGTGTTTAGTTTTCTGCAATTAGAAATTAGGCCGCTCTATGTTAAGCAACTGACAGTAGGTCCATGTTTCCCTCTGTTTTTCCCTTTTGGTTTTCTGACATTCCCCCAAAATCAATAGGGTTTCTGGCCACTGTTGCTTAGAACAGTCCCTGACATTTTGGACTTGATCGGATGCAGCATTTAAAAGTGCCTGTATGTATTGCAGTAAGACAGATCCAAAAGATGTGTGTAAGGCCTTTGCCAGCTTGGCCAATCAGTGCAAAAAGGGTGTAAAATGCTGCCAACTCTGGTCTGCTTGTGTGCAAAGCTTGTTGTTTCATCACACCACACACACGCACACACATACATTTAAAGGAAATCCCTCCCAACCCAAATATTTTTAAATCAATTGTCCAAAACATTTTTTCACTTACATGCATGGGCGGCCCTAGACTAGCTGCCAGCAACTGGAGCCCTAGGCAAACCATGCAATCGGTGCCACCACCTCCAAACCCCTCAATGATATTGTGCCACAATTTGCCTCCCCATTTAGCTTGGCGCTTTAGGCGACTGCCTAGTCTGCCTATATGGACGGGCCACCCCTGCTTACATGAGTAACGCAATCTTGTAAATGGTTCTCATGTTTGACTTTCTGAAGTGGTTGGCACTAGTACCATGTACAAGTATTAACTGCATATCACATTTCATGGATTTTTAAGATCCCTTCACTGTGCAAATGTATTGAATCTGCTGCAGTTTAAATAAGGGCAGAATTTGTCTGAAACAGAAAAAGCTAAACGTATCGATGCAAATACTACCTGTTCTAAAATGTGACTTTTAGGTAAATTAGTAGCAAACCATTTGTAACATCTCCTTTGATTCTACCTAATAATTATGATATCCTTTGACTCTTTCTGTCCCACAAAAATTGCCTCAATGGAAGTTGCACAGTTGTTCTTGAAAGTCAGAAAATTCCCACGTGAGGTTGAAATGCAGCACACAAAATCACCAATTAGAAAAATCAGAGCACATACACTCTGCCTTCACGTATCTCTTTGTGCCTGAGTACTGAGGAGACTTAGGCATATGACTTCCTCATTAATTTATTGGTTTTCTTTAATTATACTCTACTGTCACAACCTTTGTTTTTAAAAAGTAGAACACTCTCTACGGGTACGTCTACACTACAGCGCTAGTTCGAACTAACTTAGTTCGAATTAGTTAATTCGAACTAAGCTAGTTCGAACTAACGCGTCTAGAACTAAAAACTAGTTCGAACTAGCGTTTTGCTAGTTCGAACTAGTAAGTCCACATTGAGTGGACTCTGAACAGGGCTTAAGGATGGCCGGAAGCAGTGCCGGCAGGGCATAAAAGGAGGACTTAGAGCATGGAGATGCTGTCTCAGGCTAGCCGAGGGCTGCGCTTAAAGGGTCCCGACCCCCACCCCGGACACACAGTTCTAAGGGGTGCCCCGCTTGCAAAGAAGTTCTGGCTTGGAGTGCCCTGAGTGCCCACACTGGGCACATCACAGCACTCGGCCATCAGCCCGGCTGCACTTGCCGCAGGCTGCCATCTGGGGAGAGGGAGTAATTGGGGGGCTGCAGGAGAGCTTCCACCCCCAGAAGCCCGCAGAGCCAGCCCAGTCCTCCCCATCGGGGGCTCGTACCCCATTCCTCCCTCACCTCCTTCCACTTACCCTTCCCTAGCCCCTCTTCTTATTGATGTACAAAATAAAGATAACGTTTCTTCCAACATTGACTCTGTCTTTATTGAAAAAAACTGGGGGAGACTGGGAAAAGGAGGTGGGAGAGGGGAAGAGAAAGGCTGGGAGAGGGGAGGGCAACTAACATGATCAGGGGTTGGGAACAGGTCCCAGATGAAGAAAGGCTACAGAGACTGGGACTGTTCAGCTTAGAAAAGAGGAGACGGAGGGGGGACAGGATAGAGGTCTCTAAAAGCAGGGGTTGGGTGGAGAGGGTGCATTCAGAAAAGTTCTTCCTGAGTTCCCATAAAGAAGGACTAGAGGACACCAAAGGAAAGGAATGGGTAGCAGGCTTGAAACTAGTAAGAGAAAGTTGTTGTTGTTGACAAAGCAAATAGTTAACCTGTGGAACTCCTTGCTGCAGGAGGCTGTGAAGGCTACAACTAGAACAGAGTTTAAAGGGAAGTGAGATAAAGTGATGGAGGTTGGGTCCATGGAGTCCTATTAGCCAGAGGGTAGGAGTGGTGTCCCTGCCCAAAGTTTGTGGAAGGCTGGAGAGGGATGGCACGAGACAAATGGCTTGGTCATTGTCTTCGGTCCATCCCCTCCAGGGTCCCTAGGGTTGGCCTCTGTCGGCAGACAGGCTACTGGGCTAGATGGACCTTTGGTCTGACCCAGGACGGCCATTGTAAGCTCAGGGCTCAGTGTCGGGGGTCTCAGTGGACCCCCTTGATTTTCATGCACACCTGGTCCTGGGTGGCCAGGCTGGCAGCTCTCCTGCCCTAGACAGCCACTTTCCTGTGCCTAGTGCGGAGATCATGGACGAGGTCCACGATGTCCGCACTAGCCCAGGAAGGTGCCCGCCTCTTGCGGTCCAGGGCAAGCTCCCGGGAGCCGCCAGCCTGGTCCCGGGAAGAGGGGGTGGGCTGGGGGGCATCGGGTGGGTGGCTCTGTGCCGTGCCAGGTGCAGGGTCTGCTAGCTGGGTGCTGGCAGGCTTGCACCTGGCACGGGCACCGTAGCCAGCCCGTGCCCCTTTAAGGGGTCCGGGGCCGGGAGGGGGGCATAGAGTTTCCCTGGTGTTGGCCAGAGTGGCCACCAGGGAAACCTGGGGAGGGCTAGCCTCCCACTAGTTCGAACTAAAGGGCTACACAGCCCTTAGTTCGAACTAGCTAGTTCGAACTAGGCGTTAGTCCTCGTAAAATGAGGTTTACCTAGTTCGAACTAAGCGCTCCACTAGTTCGATTCAAATTCGAACTAGCGGAGCGCTAGTGTAGCACCTATTAAAGTTAGTTCGAACTAACGTCCGTTAGTTCGAACTAACTTTGTAGTGTAGACATACCCTCCTTGATGAACACAACAAAGTACTTTTCAACTCTGACATTTTACCTACAGAGATTCAACAATAAGCCTGGCACGTGTATCATTCCCATTAATTCTATGAGCATTTTAAAGCCATTTCAAATGGTTTCACTAATACATTCCAGATTATCTGCTGCTTTAAGATTAAAAGTATGAAGTTACACTTCATTCTAGCAGCACCTGGCAAAAGGCAGGAATGGGGCATCTACAGGAGTGGCCTGAGGCGTCTACGGCAGCTGGTGCCCCCAGGCGGAACGCGCAATCAGCGCCCCCCCCCCCCCCGCACAGTGGTCAAAGGACTGATGTAATCATCAGGTGCCCTGTGATTTCACCGTCCCTGGGCATCTATGCACAATATCAAGGTCCTGTGAGCAAGTAAGTAATTGCCTATCCATGTAGGCTAAGAACTTTGCTTTATTTGAAGCCTGATTATGCAAAAACTTGAAGAGATCAGATACTGGATTAAGAGCACCAGAGATGGAAATGCTGCTCTGTAAGGAAAAATGCTACAGAAATTAACTAAATTGCTGTCTCATGTTCATCAAGATGGTGGTTTTTTTAGGGGGGGCGGGCGGGTGTACTGCCAGTTGTTCGGAGGGCCAGACAATTGGGTAAAATCAGATGCCACTTCCTGCCTCTGTTAGAAAGGTTTAGAAAATGTTCACTTCCTCCCAGAAGAGGATTTGAACGCTGTTTCAGACATCCAAGACCTTCTGACTGGATTACTGCATGACCTTGACATGACACCAGTGGTTATGTGGGGCAATGTAGCTAACGAAATGCAAAGTGAAATCCAGAGATAGGGTTTCCCTATGCAAAGAGCTTCTGGAGTCTGACCACTTTTAAAACACACAGTAGTGTTATTTTGGAATAACAGTCTGTGTCTACACTACAAGCAGTTATTTTGACATACTGTCAAAATAATATTGATCTGGAGGGCTGTTTCTAGACTGGCAAGTTTTTCCGGAAAATCAGCCACTTTTCCAGAAAAACTTGCCAGCTGTCTACACTGGCCGCTTGAATTTCCGGAAAAGCACTGACAATCTCATGTAAAATTGTCAGTGCTTTTCCAGAAATAATATGCTGCTCCCGTTCGGGCAAAAGTCATTTTTCGAAAGACTTTTGCGCAAAAGTGCCAGTGTAGACAGCTCAGCTTTGTTTTCCACAAAAAAGCCCCGATCGCGAAAATGGTGATCGGGGCTTTTTTGCGGAAAAGCGCGTCTAGATTGGCCACGGACGCTTTTCTGCAAAAAGTGCTTTTGTGGAAAGGCATCCTGCCAATCTAGGATAAAAGCATTTTCGGAAAATCATCCCAGTGTAGACGTAGCCGTCGACTTCTGGAGGATTTTTTACTCAGACTTCTGTAACCCTCATTTGACAAGGAGTAAGGGAAGTTGGAGGAAGAGTGCTCTTTCTCAGACTTCCTGCTGCGTAGACAGTGCCAAAAGCCAAAATAAGTTATTTTGCCTTAAGCTATGCAATTGATGTAGCTGAAGTGGCATCTCTTAATTTGACTATTTCCCTGCAGTGTAGACATGCCCTGAATGATTCATCCCACCACCCATTCCCAGCTTCTGGCAAACAGAGATGAGGGATATAAATTCACATAGCTCCAAGTTGCATAGCTTATTTCAGCTTTAGCCCTACTGTATAGACGTGCCCACAATAAGACCTTTCTCATAGACAAAGCTTTCTCAGCATTGTGGGAATTATATATATATATATATAATATTATCCCAAGCAAAGTTCACAATAACTAGAGAGAGGAGACAACACTCAGGTACTATGGTGATTGGTTCCAGCACAAAACTCTGAGATAGATGGATAGAAGAACAAAAGACTCCAGGAAGACAAGATCAGAATGTAGATGTAATTTAACTGTGCATGCCGAAACATGACAAGGACGGTTCTGTAGAAAACTGTAAAATAAAAAGATATATATACTCTGCAGGAAATTTCAAACTAACAAAAATGTCTGCAGAAGCATTGGAGATGCGCAAGAAAAACAAGATGGCACCAGAAAGGTAATGAGGAGCAGCATCAGAGGAGGTCAGCTACTGACAAAAGGATCAATAAAGATAGCCTTTAGGGAGGACTGGGCATAGGAATAGTAGAGAGGGCTAGAGGTGCAAAAGGATATTGACCACCAGTAGGTGACTGAACATTGGTGAGGATTACAAAGGTGGGAGAGTAAAAAGGACTCTGTGCTTAATAAGAAGATGAAACCAAAGATTTCATTAATGGCTGTAAGGGGAGTAATTCCAACCATATAACTCCTCATATATTATAATATGATTTAGTACATAATTTATCCTCTGTGTAGATGCAGTGAAGCAGCCTTACTGGCAGCTACATTTCTAACATTTTGTTGCTTCATGCAATGTTTCAAGCTACCTATTTGTTTCACTTCCCTTGGCTCAAATAACCTTGTATTTCCTGTAGCACAACTGCTGTGACAGTGACCACATATTCTGGGCAGCATTATATGCTTGACTAGTTTTCTACCATTCAAGTCCCACAAAATGCATTTTCTTCAGACTACACACAGCAAGATTCATAGCTGCTGTAACAAAGCGAGGGGAGGATGGGCTCGAGCTCAGTGAACACAGTTATACAGTTTGACATTCTGCTATAGTTACTGGCAAACCTCCATGAGGCAAACTGTAGCTGTATTTTGCCCACAAGCACAAGAAACAAGAAATGCTGGTCCAGAGAGAACCATTATTCTACCAAGTGGGCAGTGAGCCTGTAAGGAGATGCTTCTAATTATAATGTATGGGCCAAATTTTATCCCGTTGTAGCTCACTTTTTGTCAGAGGAGTTAGTTACACCAGGGATTTGGCTATCTGTATTATCTGGAAGAAGAAGTGGAGAGGGTTGGCTTTTGGAATAAGGCACAGGACTGGTGTTAGAAATTCTGTGTCCTATTCCTAGTTCTGCTGTTGGGTTCCTACATAACATGGATTTGTAAAGTGGATCAGAAATATTTTGATTGCCTGCCTCCCCTTCCCTATATGCTCTGGAGAGTTTAACACTAAGGCTAACTACATTTAATCTCTGCATTCAGGGGAAAACCAGGACCAGGTTTGAGGGTAGAGAAGACAGAGAAAAGAAGACTCTCCCCCACACACACTCTTGTACTTGAAGGAAAGGAGGAAGTAAAGTACATTATGTAAGGGTTAATTTAATTTAGTATGGGTAATATATCTTCTCCATTGAAGGTGGGTAGAGCTTGGTGCTATTGTTTTGCTCCTTTGGCTCTCTTTGGTGACTGTGTTCCATTGGTACAACCCAGAGCTGCTGCAAACATTGAGTCAGCTAGGGAAAAGCAGGTAATGTTTCCAGAGGGACAGCATAGGCAGGTGACATCCCTTGACCTTGCTGATAGCTAAAGGTATGGCCCTATGGATGTCGTTTTCTCTCCTTTCTGTTTTCATGCATGCCAACTAACAGTATCGTCCATTTATTGTGATGAATTTAATTAAAGATTAAAATGAAATAGAGTACGATGAAATACAAACTGTTTGCTTTTTTATATCTGTTCCACCATGTCACAAGATATGGAGACAGCAGAAGTAGTAAGTACCTTACTACCCCCGACCTACAACAGTTCAGGAGCTCTCAGTTATGCATGTAAGGGACTGCCAGGCCCGTACAACTTCTGAACAATGCCAAGGTTGGGACCAAGTCACCAATGAAGATTTTTAAAAAATAGTTACTTACTTCTGTACTTCTTGTTCTTTGAGATCTCTTGCTCATGTCCATTCCAATTAGATGTGCATGAACTTTTTCCCTTAGTGGTACCTGTTGGGCCAGCAAGGGAGCCCTCTGGAGTGGTGTTGCTATATCAGTGCATATATACCCCGATGGCCCGCCACCTCCTCAGCTCCTTCTTGCCGGAATCCTCTGATGAAGTGGAGGTGGGATTTGGAATAGACATGAGCAACACATCTCAAAGAACAACAGTTATAGAGGTAATTAACCATTTTTTCTTCTTTGAGTGCTTGCTCATGTCCATTCCAATTAGGTGACTCCCTAGCAGTATCCTAACAGGTGGGGTTGGAACCTATCAGCACCTAATTCGAAATGGACTTCAGCACAGCCCTCCCAGGGTATGTCTACACTACCCCGCTAGTTCGAAGTAGTAGGGTAATGTAGGCATACCCACTTGCAAATGAAGCCCGGGATTTGAATTTCCCGGGCTTCATTTGCATAAACTGGGCGCCGCCATTTTTAAATCCCTGCTTGTTCGAACCCCGTGCCGCGCGGCTACACGCGGCATGAACTAGGTAGTTCGGACTAGGCTTCCTAGTCCGAACTACCGTTAATCCTCATTCCACGGAGGGTAGTGTAGACATACCCCCAACGGTTGCATCTTCCCTGGCCTGCTGAGCAATCGTGTAGTGACTAGAAAAGGTGTGCACAAAGCACCATGTAGCTGTTCTGCAAATGTCAAGAATTGACTTAAACACCTCCAGGGATGGAGACTCCACTACTTCCCTAGGTAACCCATTCCAGTGCTTCACCACTCCCCTAGTGAAATAGTTTTTCCTAATATCCAACCTGGGCCTTTTCCACCACAACTTGAGACCATTGCTCCTTGTTCTGCCATCTGTCACTACTGAGAACAGCCTCTCTCCATCCTCTTTGGAACCTCCCCTCAGGAAGTTGAAGGCTGCTATCAAATCCCCCCTCATTCTTCGCTTCTGCAGACTAAACAGACCCAACTCCCTCAGCTTCTCCTCATAGGTCATATGCTCCAGCCCCCTAATCATTTTGGTTGCCCTCTGCTGGACCCTCTCCAATGGGGGGCCTCTCCACCCTCTCCACCACATCCTTTTTGTAGTGGGGGGCCCAGAACTGGACACAAAACTCCAGATGTGGCCTCACCAGAGCCGAATAAAGGGGAATAATCACTTCTCTGGATCTGCTGGCAATGCTCCTCTTAATGCAACCTAATATACCATTAGCCTTCTTGGCTACAAGGGCACACTGTTCAATCATAGCCAGCTTCTCATCCACTGTAACCCCCCATTCTTTTCTGTAGAGCTGCTACTTAGCTGGTTGGACCCCAGCCTGTAACAATGCTTGGGATTCTTCCGTCCCAAGTGCAGGACTCTGCACTGGTCCTTCTTGAACCTCATCAGATTTCTTGTGGCCCAATCCTCCAATTTGTCTAAGTCACTCCGGACCCTAACTCTGCCCTCAAGCGTATCTACTTCTCCCCCTAGATGACTGTCATCCGTAAACTTGCTAAGGGTACAATCCATCCCCTCATACAGGTCATGAATAAAGATATTGAACAAACCCAGTCCTAGAACCTAACCTTGGGGCACTCCGCTAGAAACCGACTGCCATCCTGACATCGAGCCGTTCATCACTACGCGCTGGGCCCACTTCTAGCCAGCTTTCTATCTATCTTAGGGTATGTCTACACTACCCTCCTAGTTCGAACTAGGAGGGTAATGTAGGCATACCGCACTTGCAAATGAAGCCCGGGATTTGAATTTCCCGGGCTTCATTTGCATAAGCGGGGAGCCGCCATTTTTAAAACCCCGCTGGTTCGAACCCCGTGCAGCGCGGCTACACGGGGCACGAACTAGGTAGTTCGAACTAGGCTTCCTAGTTCGAACTACCGTTACTCCTCATTTCACGAGGAGTAACGGTAGTTCGAACTAGGAAGCCTAGTTCGAACTACCTAGTTCGTGCCCCGTGTAGCCACGCTGCACGGGGTTCGAACCAGCGGGGTTTTAAAAATGGCGGCTCCCCGCTTATGCAAATGAAGCCCGGGAAATTCAAATCCCGGGCTTCATTTGCAAGTGCGGTATGCCTACATTACCCCGCTAGTTCCAACTAGCGGGGTAGTATAGACATACCCTTACTGTCCATTTATCCAATCCATATTCCCTTAACTTGCTGGCAAGAATATTGTGGGAGACCGTATCAAAAACCTTGCTAAAGTCAAGGTATATCACATCCACTGACTTTCCCATGTCCACAGAGCCAATTACCTCATCATAGAAGCTAATCAGATGGGTCAGGCACAACTTGCCCTTTGTGAATCCATGCTGACTATTCCTAATCACTTTCCTCTCTTCCAAGCACCTCAGAATGGATTCCTTAAGGATCCCTTCCATGATTTTTCCAGGAACTGAGGTAAGACTGACTGGCTTATAATTCCCTGGATCGTCCTTCTTCCCTTTTTTGAAGATGGGCGCTATATGTCTTTTTCCAATCATCCAGGATATCTCCCGATATCCATGACTTTTCAAAGATAATGGCCAAAGGCTCCTCAATGACATTTGCCAACTCCCTCAGTATCCTCGGATGCATTAAGTCCGGACCCATGGATTTGTGTACGTTTCATTTTTCTAAATAGTTCCTAACCTGTTCTTTACCCACCATGGGCTGTCCATCTTCATCCCACTTTGCGTCACTTAGCGCATTAGTCTGGGAGCCGACCTTGTCCATGAATACAGAGGCAAAGAAAGCATTGAGTGCTTCAGCTTTCCCCACATCATCTGTCACTAGGTTACCTCCTTCATCCAGTAGGGGCCCCACACCCTCTCTGATCACCTTCTTTTTGTTAACATGCCTGTAGTAACCTTTCTTGTTATCCTTCACATCCTTTGCCAGTCGCAATTCCACTTGTGCTTTCGCCTTCCAGATAACCCCCTGGCATTCTCGAGCTATACATTTAAACCACTCCCTGGTCATTTGTCCAAGTTTCCACTTTTTGTAAGCTCCCTTTTTGTGCTTAAATTCACCAAGGATTTTCCCCCGTAAGCCAAGCCAGTCTCCTACCATGTTTGCCTCTCTTGCTACGAATCGGGATGGTTTCTTTCTGTGCTTTCAATAAGGCTTCTTTAAAATACTGCCAGCTGTCCTGTACTCCTTTCCCCTTCATATTAGCATCCCAGGGGATTCTTCCCATCAGGTCTCTGAGGGTATGTCTATACTACCACCCTAGTTAGAACTAGGGTGGTAATGTAGTCAACTGGAGTTGCAAATGAAGCCCGGGATTTGAATTTCCCGAGCTTCATTTGCATGTTGCCAGGTGCCGCCATTTTTAAATGTCCGATAGTTCGGACTCCGTGCCCCGCGGCTACACGTGGCACGAACTAGGTAGTTCGGATTAGGCTTCCTATTCTGAACTACAGTTACTCCTCGTGGAACGAGTAGTACAGGTAGTTCGGAATAGGAAGCCTAGTCTGAACTACCTAGTTCGTGCCACGTGTTGCCGCGGGGCACAGAGTCCGAACTAGCGGACATTTAAAAATGGCGGCGCCCGGCAACATGCAAATGAAGCCCGGGAAATTCAAATCCCCGGCTTCATTTGCAACTCCGGTTGACTACATTACCACCCTAGTTCGAACTAGGGTGGTAGTGTAGACATACCCTGGGGGAGTCAAAATCTGCTTTTCTGAAGTCCAAGGTATGTATTTCACTACTCTCTTCTCTTCCTTTGGTCAGGATCCTGAAATCTACCTTCTCATGATCATTGCTTCCCAGGTTGTCACCCACCTCTACTTCCCCTATTAGTTCCTCCCTGTTTGTGAGCAGAAGGTCAAGCTGTGCATGACCCTTGGTTGGATTCTTCAGCACTTGTACTAAGAAGTTATCCCCAACATTCTCCAAAAACTTCCTGGAATGCCTGTGTACTGCCGTATTGGTTTCCCCACAGATGTCAGGGTGATTAAAGTCCCCCATGAGAATGCCATGGATGATGCCTGTGCCCTCATGAAATGTGCTGAAAGAGGGGGT
This sequence comes from Pelodiscus sinensis, assembly GCF_049634645.1. NCBI lineage: Eukaryota > Metazoa > Chordata > Testudines > Trionychidae > Pelodiscus > Pelodiscus sinensis. The sequence goes on from NC_134726.1 coordinate 16,763,073, forward strand.
GCTAGCCTACCAGCAAGGTCATAGCAGGCCTAATGCCAGAAGTGATCCAGGAACATAAGCACAGAGCTGATACCCGCAAGCCCTTCATCCTCTCTGATATGGAAATAAAGAGTTGTGGGGATCTGCGAAACTCTCTTGACCTCTCTATATAAAACACTAGTGCTCGCTTTAATGTCTAGAGCAGTGTTTCCCAAAGTGTGATACGTGATCCAGTACCGGTCCATAGAAAAAAAATACCAGTCCTTAGAAAAATTATCGCACATGATCCTATCAATTTGTGTGAACAGGGTAGCAGCACCCGCACTGCCAAGCACGGTGGCGCGGCCCTCTTGGAAGAGAGCCCGCTGCTGTGGCGTCTCTGCTGGGCATGCTCCTGGGCAGAGGGGCTAGTTCCAGCAGTCGCTAGGACCCAGGGAGAAGGCCGGGTGCTGTGCACATCGACGCAGAATGCCTGGCGCCGGACGCAGCTGGGGGAGCCATTGCCAGCCAATAAAGAGGCTGGGATTGAGGTCAGGAGTGGGGAGTCAAACAATACGCTGGAGAGATAAGGACAGTGACAGAATTTATTTGCATATTCATCAGTTGCTTAATGAATATGCAAATAAAAGTTACGGGTCCTCCAAAAGCTTGTAAATGGGTTTACTGGTCTTCAGTATAAAAAAGATTGGGAGCCACTGGTCTTGAGAGTGTAGCGCCTGCTCTCTAGGCATAGAATGAGGTTTTGTGAAGAAAACTGGTAGGTAAATGTCTTGAGACATATGAGGCTATTTTAGGAAGGAATGCAGGGTGGGGATGTAGCCTAATCTTGTCCTTAAAGAAAACCATGTATGGGGGTTCTGATGTGTGGGCCCTCAACGCAGATACTTTCCTGGCTGAGATGATTGCAATCAGGAAAGCCACCTTTAAAGATAGGTACTATAGTGAGCAGATGGCCAAGGACTCAAAGGGTGCCCTCATGAGTCCGGTCAGAACTAAATTCAGATCCCATGGGGGTAAAGGTGGCTGCATATAGGGGAACAACCTGTCCCCCGTTCAGGAAGCGCTTGACTATCACATTTGCAAATGCTGTCCTAGCTCCTTCTCCTGGGTGAAAAGCCGCAATTGTGGCTAGGTGGGCCCTCACCAAAGATGTAGAAAGTTCCTGATGTCTGAGGTATAGGAGGTAGTGAGAAGGACTGAAGCACCCATCGAGTCCGCCCCCACGTGCACCTCCCAGAAGGTAAAACATTTCCACTTGGCCACATATACCGCCCTGGTGGAAGGCTTTCCACTCCCCAAGATGATTGTCTGCACCTCCTTCAAGCAGAGTTGCTATGCCCCCATTAACCACAAAGATTCCAGTCCATGAGGTGAAGGGATGACAGGCTTGGATGGCACAGCTTCCTCTCCTTTAGGTTCTGAGTAATCAGGTCTGGAACCAACAACAATATCACTGGGTCTTCCACTGCTAGGTCTAGTAGGTGGTAAATCAGTGTAGCCAGAGCCATGCCAGCGCCACCATGATGACTGTGACCCTGAGCCCCCTGATCCTGAGTAGGACCTCATGTGTCAGTGGGAACAGGAGGAAGTATACAATAGCTTGGGAGCCACTGAATCTGTAAGGCGTCCCTGGAGACCCCTCCCCTTGACCCATGTACGAGCAATAGCAGCACTGGGCGTTCTCTAGTGTGGCAAACAGATCCAGATGGGATAGCCCCATCTCTGGAAGATCTCTGATATGATATCCGGTCTGATGGACCACTTGTGGGCCTGAAAGGACCTGCTGAGCTTGTCTGCCAGAACACTGTGGTTCACGGAAGGTAGATCACCTCGAGATGGATATTCTGGGCAATACACTGCTCCCACAGATGTAGGGCTTCCTCACAAAGGGGAGAAGAGCGAGCTCTACCCTGCTTGTTGATATAGTACATGGTCATTGTGTTGTCAGTCAACATTGAGACCATCCTGTTTCTTAGTTGGGGAAGGAAGGTCTGGCACGCCAACCTGACTGCCCTGAGCTCTTTGGCATTTATGTGCAAAGAACTCTCCCCAGGGGACCACGTACCTTGACTCCTGAGAATCCTCAAATGGGCCTCCCAGCCCGTGTCTGATGCATCCATGAACAGCTCACCAACAGGCTCTGTTTGACAAACAGGACTCTCCCGCACAGACCGTCCTCTCCTGCAGCCACCAGTCCAGCAAGTGGAGCACAACCTCTGGAAGTGTGATTATCGCATCTAGTGGTGCTTGTGCCAGTTTGCACCAGGTTGTGCATGCTCAACAACCACCTCTGTAGAGGTTGGAGCTTCAGTCTGGCGTACCTTACCACATATGTACATGCTGTCATGTGAACCACCAGATTCATATAAGTTCTCGCTGTTGTCATGGGGGACCATTGGAGGTCCTTGATCATGGAACTCATTGTCATGAATCTGGCTTTGGGAAGAGATGCCCTTGCCACAGTGGAATCTAGGTAGGCCCCCAAGAATTCTATTATCTGTGTGGGGTTGAGTGTGGGATTTCTCCTGGTTTATGAGGAGTCCTAGGCTGAAGAGCAATCTTCTGGTCAGGGATATAATGGTCTAATACTTGTTCCCGAGACAAACTCCTTATCAACCAATTGTCCTGGTATGGAAAAACCTGGACCCTGTGCATTCTCAGGAAGGCTGCTACCACAGCCATGCATTTGGTGAAGACCCTTGGGGCTGTGGAGAGGCCTAACAGTAGGACCACAAACTGGAAATGATTTTGACCCACTGTGAATCTCGGAAATCGCCTGTGGGTGGGGATAACTAAGAAGTGAAAGTATGCATCCTTCAAATCAAGAGCAGTGTACCAGTCTCCCTTCTGGAGGGAAGCAATGATAGATGCCAAGGTAATCACCCAGAATTTTGCTTTTTTTTTACAAACAAGATTAGGTATCTCAGGTCTAGAATGGAACAAAGTCCCCCTTTGGACTTGGGATAAGGAAATAGCAGGAGTAAAATCCCCTCCTTCTGAACTCCTCTGGAATGGGTTCAACCGCCCCCAGCTGCAGAAGCGAGGACACTTCCTGCCTCAGCAGATGCTCAGGAGAGGGGTCCCTGAAAAGGGACAGGGAGGGGGGATGGGAGGAAGGGAAGGAAAGGAAAGGAAGGGAATCACATAACCCCTTCCTAATAGGTCTAGAACTCACTGATTGGAAATAATCCAGGACCAGGCCTGGTAGAAAATGGAAAGTTGGCACCCAAAAGGGGGCAACGGGGCTGAGACTCTAATGCTGTCCTTAAGCGTACCCTCAAAATGAGGACTTGGGCTGCTGGTTGGAAAGCAGGGGTCCTTCCTTCTGAGTCCAATCTCAAACCCCTGCACCTGCTTCTATTATTGCCATTAAGGGCATTGCTTCTTCCTCTTCATCTGCCCCTATCAGGGCCAAACATTTGTTGGAAGGGCCTTGGGGCTGATCTGTGAGTGAGCAGCCTCCTCTGCAGTACTGGTGTATGAATCCCCAAGAACTTTAGGGTAGCCCTAAAATCTTTGAGGCTATGCAGCCTCAAGTCCGTCTGGTCAGAAAAGAGACCAGGCCCTTCAAATAGTAGGTCCTGTAGGGTGTTCGGACCTTGGGAGGGATATCTGATACCTGCAGCCAGGCACTCCTCATCATCGTCATACCCATGGTCATCGTACGGGCCACTGGGCCTGCAGAATCCAATGCCATTTGCAGTGCTATACATGCCACTATACTACCCTCCTCTGTTAGGGCACCATACTCTTGTCTCAAGTCTTGGGAGAGATGGTCCTTACATTTATCCATAGCAGACCATGTGTTGTAGGCATATCTACTCAGCATTGCCTGCTGATTGGTGATATGGAGTTGCAGGCTGCCCATGGGATAGGCCTTTTTCCTAAGCAAATCAAGCTTTCTAGGCTCTTTAGTCTTGGGCATGGGCCCCCGGTGGTCCTTGGCGCTCTTTCCCCCCCGCAGCCTGCACTACCAATGAACCTGGAGGAGGGTGTGGAAAGAGGTGCTTGTGCCCTGCTTGGGGAACAAAGTAGCACCTCTCGACCCCCTTCTATATGGGGGAAAAAGAAGTAGGGGTCTGCCATAAGGTTCTTGATATCTTGTCCACTGTTTTATTAAGTGGTAGTACTACCCTACCCAGGGTGTTTGCCGTGAGCATGTCCACCATTGGATTGGACTCCTCCTGGACCTTCGGTGTCTGCACCCCCAAGATTGCCATCAGCCTTCTAAGCAGATCTTCGTGGGCCCTGGCATCTATAGATGGAAGTGGCAGGGAAGGATCTGCCAAGGCCTTGTCAGGTGAGGAAGAGGATGACTCCCTGACCCCCAGCTATTCCTCTGCCAATTCTGCCAGCTGTTCATGGGGTACAGCAGAGGGGGCATGCTGACCTGCCACCGACAACGCTGCCAAAGGCAGGTGGCCCTCTCTTTCACTGGAGGTCTCACCATGTCCTTATTGCAGGACTGGGATGACTCCGAAGCAGGGGCTCTCAGGAGAGAGGTGGCTGAGGGGGAACTTCTTGTGCACGATGACACCAACATCTATCTGGATGGTGGCAGGCCCTGGGCCTGGTGGAAGGCCCGAGGGGTCCAGAATGGCCACTGAGGCTGCGGTTGCCACTGAGGTGGCCTAGTCTGGCTGACCAACAGGCTTCGGTGCTGAAGCCTATGTCTGGAACAGGTATGGTGCTGAGATCTGGCCCTATATGATGATGCCTTAGAATGCACCGACTCCACTTCTGAGTCTGAAGAATATTCGGACACCAACCACGGCAGTGCCGGTGATCTATGTGAGCATTGATGCTGGACTATGGCCACCGGTTTCCTCTTGTCCACCGTACTCAGTGTAAGTGGGGTCATCGTCTGTCTCGTAGTCAGGGTGGGAAGTGACTAGTCCAGAGGCACTAACTAATACGGTGCTGCGGGGACACCATAAGGCAGTACCGGGGCCCCAGACTGAAAGCTCACTCCTTGTGCTGTTAGTGCTGCTCTGAGTCCCGGAGCTCCTTAGATTAGTGCCATTAGGTGTTGCAGTGCTGGACTCCCGGTGCCAAGGGGGTAGGTATGGATGCTGGCAACGGTCCCTGAAAGTGTCCCAGTGTCAATAAGATCAGCGGTGCTTGCACTGATGTGCTGAGGCCAAGTGAGTGCTCAGCACTGCTTGAAGGCTGGTGCCCAGGGTTCAGGTTGAGCCTGCTGATGCACTGTCAAGGTCTCTGCGCACGAGGACGAAGTCAGTTTGATGAATTCCCATGCCGTGTCAAATGTCTCGGGGGTCAGCAGTTGCTGGACTTCTTTAATTACCATATCTGGCACTGGACTCTCTTTCCGCGTCAAACTCTGCTGGTACCTTGCTGGTTCCTGAGCCTTGTGGTGGCTGGCCCAAGAGCCTTGTGGGTCCCTGGCTGGCCCAAGAGGTACTGTTAAGGGAAAAAAGCTCTGGAATCTGTGCACGTGGCGTGTGCACACCTAACTAGAAAGGACATGAGCAAACACTCAAACAAGAACCTTTTCCTAAGCAGTTTGTAATCTCTAATATAACGGAGGTCAGTACCTACTGGAAACAGCTCCTTACATGGAGGATTTTTAACAAAGCCATTACCTTTGCAAGTGAAATGAGGGCCCCTCATGAGTGAACTTATTCCCAATTTACTTCCTCTCCCAACAGTATCTAAGGTGGGTCCTCGAGGCTATTTTTAAAAATATTCTGAGTCTGAATGCGTAAATGACAAAGTAAGGAATAGAAATCTGTTGAATGAACAGCCACTTGCATTTGGTAAGTGTTTTAACCTCAAACTGAATGTATACTTTATTAAATAATCCATACCTTATGGAGACAACATGTAATAGGCAGTTACCAAGAGAATTCCTGCAGCCATATGAAAACAGAACAAAAATCTACCACACTTCTAGAATTAATTTATTACCTTTAAACACCTTTAAAGTTCAGCATGGATCTCTTTCCAGAGAGGATGGTGTACAGTAGCTGCATCTTGTCCATTGAATGTTGTGTTGCTTACAGTAGAAAGTTGTGGTTGACAAGTATATGTTCACTGTCCTCATTTTGCAATGTGCTGCATCTAACATAATAATAACTTATAAATGTCTATATTGGGCCAGACCAATGTTCCAGCTAGCCCAGTGTTCTGTCTTCTGACAGTACCTGGTGCCAGATGCTTCAGAGGAAATGAACAGAATAGACCAATTTATTATGTGATAAATCCCCTGTCTTCTGGTCCCAGTTTCAGGCAGTCATAGGTTCTAGTAGTTTACAACTTCTCTAAAACTATATTCAACAAATGCCTTCACTTGAGCAAAAAAAAATTTTTTCAAGCTGACTGAAAATGAAATTCAGAATGATCACTTATTTTGTATGTAAAATGAAACTTCATTTTATGAACTGTCCAAATGAGACTGAAAAGACTTAAAACAAAATGTAAGTGCCTTCATGGATTTGTTCATGAAAATTTTATGCACATAATACTGAAAATGCACTTAATATGATTTTCACTCATCTATATTAAAGAGCCAATTTTCTCATTTTCATTTTCTGTACTAGTTCTATACCTGTTATTTTATTCTTGGATAATTATCTACCTCCCTTTTTTGATTTGGCTATTTTTTTTACACAAATCTTATTTGCAAGGCTTTTTAAGGTTTTGAGTTTTTATTCAGGACTGTGAAGCCTAGAAGCAAAATAATGTCAGAGAAATACCATTATTTTAAAATCTTATAGAGATGGCTATAAAATTGAGCATAAATAATAATACCTTGACAGTGAATTGCGCTGAGTGAACAAAACTATTGATATTCCTTCTGCCAATGAATCGTTTGCATTTTCTTTGGAATAAAGGAAGAAAATCACTTCCATACTTCTGTATCCTATTCCATAATAGTAAATTGACAAGGTCCTGTTCAAAGTAATCTAGAAAGTTTCTTTCTTGCATATCTGTTGTTCATTATAAAAAGAACATCTGAAGTATGGGAAGGTCTGATGTCTAGTAATTAGTGTGGAGGAATGGGAATTGGAATCCTGAGTAGCTGTGCTAGCTCTGATACTCATTAACTTGGGTAAATTATTGAAGGTTGAATCCTAACTCAATTGAAGTCTATGGGAATTTTGCTATGATTTCACCCAAAATCTCTATGCCTCAATTTACTAAACTGTAAAATGTATTCCTGTTTCATAGGTGTGCTGGGATGAGTAATACGTTGTTACTTCTGCAGTGCTTTGAAGATGTGTATTAGCTGCTGTCTATTGAGGAGAAATAAAGGAAGGAGAAAGTTTAAAGTGTAGGGTCTCATATGCAACAGATCTAAAGGACTGAGAAACTCAAACTACAGGTTGAACCTCTGAAATCCAGGACTCTCTAGATGTTGCTGGATCAGAAAGCCACAGTGCCCAGGAGTGCAAGTACAGACCCCGGGGAGCCCCGGCTGGGCAGGCAGCAGAGGGGCAGCTAGAAGCAAAAGCGGGGCAGTCAGCAAGCCCTATCCCCACAGAGCCACGGCTGGGTAGGACAGTAGCGGGACCAGTGTGCCCTGTCCTCAGGGATTCCTGGTGGAGCGTGGCAAAAGCAGGGCAGCCAGCAAGCCCCGTCCCCGGGGATTCCCCGTTGGGCAGGGAAGAAGCGGAACCGCTATAGCTGGGGAGCTCTGTCCCTGAGAAGCGTCTGCGGGTCGGAGCCCAAGTCCAAGCCCTGCAGGCTAGAGACCAATGGCAGTGGAGCCAGAGCAGAGCCAGCCACAGGAAAGGGGAGCACCCTAGGAGACCGTAGCAGAAACCTCCCCTGATCTGGCAAATTCCCTCCTTCAGGATAGGTCAGGTCCCAAGAGTGCTGGACAAGGGAGGTCCAACTTGTACTGATCAGAAATTGTCTTGCTTGTACTGAACTAAGCTACTGTGAAGACTTAGGCTATGTGTACACTTGCAGCCTAGTTTGAACTAGGGATGCAAGTGTAGGCATTCGAAATAGTCAATGAAGTGGGGATTTAAATATCCCGCGCTTCATTAGCATGATCTCGCCGATGCATTACTCCCATCAACAGCTGTTTCGAAAGTGAAAGTGCATGCTGGGACACGTTAGTTTGAACCAAACTCCTTTCTGAGGATTAACATTAGTCAAACCAAGGGGTTTGGTTCGAACTAACGTGTCCCGGCACGCACTTTCACTTTTGAAACAGCTGTTGATCACTTCATTGACTATTTCGAATGCCTACACTTGCATCCCTAGTTCGAACTAAGATGCGAGTGTAGACATACCCTTAGAATATAATCCTGTACTTCTTCACTGCTGTAAAAAGTGAGTTGGAATATAAATAATGATTTGGATCTGCTTGTGATACCAACAATTCATTGTTTATAAATAGAAAAAGAATGAGCTGGCTAACATTGTTAGCTTAATTTAGCTTTCCTATGAGTATGCATTATAACAAAAACTATTACTTGCTTTATTAAGGTGATGCCAGCTACTTGGTTTTCCTGCAGTAACTTTTTAAATAAATTGGTCCTTTCTGGGATCCACTTTCTGAAACTCCTCTTATTTGCACCAGTGTATATCAGGAGCAGCTCCACTGAAGCAAATGGAATTACACTAATGTAAAACCAGAGTAAGTGAAAGGAAATTTGGGGTTAGCATTTTTGTAATGTATTTCTGGAGAAATGGCGTGACTTGTACTTATGCCAAAGACAGTGGATCACGTTCTCAGATAGTGTGAATTAGTGTAGTGTAATCAATGGAGCTACACTGGTTTGTGCCATGCAAAGATCTGGCCTGCAGTTTTTAGTAAAATGATAATTATTTCAGTGTAAAATGGTAGAAGCCCAGAACTGGAATGGGCCTGAGAAGGTTTTCCCCTTCCTTGTCTCTTCTAAGAAGCAGAACTGATTAATTATGATATATGTGATAGTCAAGAAGTTGAAAGTTTGTTTCTCATGACATTGAGACAGCTGAGAATTTGCTTCACAATGTCTTCACTTTAAATTAATGTAACATGTCTACATGCAACATCAGATTCATGGAGTCTGAATATGCAGAAGTCAAACATCCTCCTAGAACTGCTCCAATTGTTGAATGCTGTACACATCAAGCCAGATCTTCAGCTGGTATGAATCTGCATGTGTCATAACCAGGAGAGCTGACCAGCATCTGGAGACTAAGTGGTTAACTAATGTCTTCAGCACCCAGGCAGTTATCGGGTGGTCAGCCAATAACAATGCAGGTAGTAATTTCAAACTGGGAAAGAGGGAGTTTTTATTTTCCCCTTTGTCTGAAAGGCAGAACAATTTATTCCAGGTATTAAGGAAGAAAGAAGACACTTCTCTCTCCAAGAACGGACTTCTTACAAGGTGTAAGTAGGGAAAAGTTTAGGTAGTCCATCAGGTTTTATTGTTTTCCTTGTTTGGGAATTTGGAACTAATGTCTGAGCTTGTTAAGTGTGGTTTTTTCCTCTTTTGTAACTAAAGTTTTAGCCCAGGGATTTTCCCTGAGTATATCAATTGGTGGCTCTTCCCATCTAGCCGCTTTACTATGCTTGCAACTGTAGTTTTGTTCTGATAATAAAAGTTTCTTTTCTTTTTCTAATTAACCTGTACTGGTTTATTTTGTGTGTGTCCTGGAAGGTCTATCTGTGGGTCCCCTCTGTTTTTCCAATTCCAAGCAAAAAAGAGGTTGGGGCAGAGAAGAGTTTTACCTTAGGAAGGAGGTTTCCCAAATGATCTATTCCAAGGTTTTCTTGGAATTACTTGGGTGGTGGCAACAGATTTCTCCAAAATCTGGGTATTAGGATTTTGGGGCGAAGTTTTGGCACTATAGCCTGTATAGACAAGGTTTTGGGGTGCTCTTGCAGGCCCCCATTTCTGCACTCGGCATGCCAGAGTGGGGAACAGCCTTGACAGCATGATTACATGATAATTTTTCTAGCTGCACCTCTGACCTCTTCAGGGGGCTCTCACTGATAACCCATCAGCCAGGGTACATCTTCACTACAGAGAAAGATCGAAGCTGATGCTGTTGATCTTCCAGGATTCAAATTAGTGGTCTAGATAAGACACTCAATTTGAAATGAGAGGAGCGCTCCGGTCAATGCCGGCAACCCTGCTTTCACAAGGAGTAAGGGAAGGTGAAGGAAGAGTGTTCTTCCTTCGACTTCCTGCAGTGTAGACAGCAACAAAAGCCGAGTTCAGCTACTTTGACTTCAGCTACACAATTAACATAGCTGAAGTTGTGTATCTTAATTCGACTTGGTCCCATAGCGTAGACATACTCCCAGATTTTAGGTTGCAAGCTTTTACTTCCTTGGGGTGGAATCTCCGACTTGTAGACTGGGTTCCCAGGCATGGGCAGCTGGTATAATAGACCATTGGAAGTTAAGCTTCCCCTGTCATCTGCCTCTTCCAATGTCTGCTCTCTACCTTCCCCAAGGTTTCTGCTGCGGCTTAGTGAGTGCCACCTCTCCTTCACTCCACCTCTCCGCTCCTGAGGTCCCCACCAGGTCCCCCTCTCCTCTAACCCTCACTCCTCAAATCCAACCTCACCCCCAGTCTTACATGAGACACCTATCCATCTGCCACATTCCTCCTCAGCTCCCTCTCCTTGGAAGTTAGCGGGGGGCTCAGCTCTGGCCAGTGGCCTGAAGCTCAGGGCTATTGGAGAGATTTGGCCAGAGCTCGTCTGACTGGAGGGGATGGGGGATGGATCTCAGGGCTTTAATGTTGGTGAGGGGGGACTGGAAGGGGCTCCAGCTGAAGGGGCAGGACAAAAAGGAAGTTTTACCCTCTTCCCATGTTCCCAGACTAAAATACCCTGTGTACCAATTATGATTGCTCACCAGTCCTGAATAAAAGTCTTCCCTTCATGAGCTGTGAGCAGTGTGAATACAGAAACTCAACACAGCTTTTTCAAAACACAGCCTGTTTCATCTGTATAGTAGTGTTCAGAAACTATCTACACACAAAACTGTTTTACCAAAAGTTTAGGAACCTCTGGAAATTTGTATTCAATCGGCTCCCATCAATCCCACCCTCTTCAACCCCCTGTCCCTCCCTCCTTCTCTCTCTCTTATTGTTCTTCATATGCACAGATTTCTATTAACTCCAAATTTCTTTGTTTCAATTCTATCCCCCACCCCCATAGCCCTCCTTCCTGAGGTCATCAGCCAGACAACTGATCTTGGTTTGGAGGCAGTAAAACTTCAAAGGAATTAACACTGGCATTATCCCTTTAAGTACTGTTAATGGAGGGTTATCAGAAATGTTTGCCCATTTTCCTGGTTATGTGCATACCTGAATTAACCCCTAATTATCATATAACAAAAGACACCAACAATTAACAGAGATGTGCATATAATATTTATCACATCCTTCACACTGGAATGGACTCCTTGTTCTTTTTCTCCCAAGATATTCTGTCACTTTTTGAAACTGATAGCATATCTCTATAATACTATTACTGTTAATTACAACTTCAGAGTATCAGGTGTTTTTCTGCAGAAACTTCAAAATCATTTCAGATTGCATATTACTACATCACTACATTAACTGAAATAGCATTTAATGGATACAAGAGAGCAGAATGAAATAGCATTTTCTAATAAAATTCAGGTGTATTGAATAAAAAAGGTATCAGACTGTGTTAGTCTGCAAAAAGAACAAGGAATCCTGTGGCACCTTAAAGCCGAACAGATTTATTTGGGCATAAGCTTTAGTGGGCAAAGATCCACTTCATCAACAAAGTGGTTCTTTGCCCATGAAATCTTATGCCTACATAACTCTGCTAGCCCTAGTCTATACCAGTCCCAGTCGAAATAATGGGCTGGTTATTCAAAATAATAACCCCTGCTTTCCATGAGGAATGATGCTTATTTCAAAACTGTTATTTTGAACTAGCCTTAGGGTAGATGCTTAACTGCTCCTATTTTGAAAGAGGCCCCTCTCAGCTGCACTTGTGACCTCTCTGGCCACACCTGCCATCTCCATATCTCTCTACCAGAAGCACCTTTCGACAGTGTCCAGTGGGATTAGGGGCATTTGCAGCAGCAGGAGCACCAGGACCTGGGTGAAGAGGCTCTCTGGTTGGGACTGGTCGTCGTCCTGCTAGAGCAGCCTTCAGGCAGTAGATACAAATTACGCCATGAGGTGCAGCACAAGGCCCATGAATATGGAACTGCTTTGCAGCAGCACCGGCTCCATAATGTCAGTGCTGTAGCATCTGCATGGGCAACCAGAGCACATTCAATTTGTTTGGTGTCCCATGAGGAGTAGGCAGTGTAGGAGCGGCATGTGAGATGCAGCTGCAGAGAGGAGCCCCTAAAAGCATGTGTCTCAGCAAGCCTCAGCAAGCAGCCCTCCTGGGCCTCTAAGTGCGAGGCAGGCTCCAATCAATGTGAACACACTATTTTAAAATAATTCAGACTTATTTCAATGCTGACTTATTTCAAATAGTGTGGACGCACTATTTCAATTTTGTTATTTTGGGAGTTATTATTTTGATTTTACTTATTTTGAAATTTTTCAAAATTATTTCCTAATGTAGATATGCCCTTAGTCTTTAGGTACCACAGGACTCCTTGTTGAATAAAAGAAGTTACTGGAATTTCCATTTAACATTTGGGCTAATAATAGAATTCTGTCTCAGACTGACAATGATTAAAAAGAAAAAAATGAAACAAGATAATATGTATGGGAAGCCTTTGTGAAAAAACTTCCAAGAACAGTTGATCCTTACTCAAAGATAACCCTCATAATTCTAGAAAGGTCAATGTTCGAATAGGTTATGTGATACACACAGTAAATGTTGGCCAGACTTTTCCCCACTATGACTGAAGTGAGGCAGTTATCACTCCGTTGAATTTGGTGTTTTATTTTTCTTTTGGTTTTGATACTTTATTTCCCTTCTGGGCACATTTAAAGTTGTCCTGCATCCAACATTCACACACATGTATGTGCACACACATATGCTGGCGTGTAAACAATTCTAGAGTACCTTTGTGTCAGTAATCAATGCATGCGGTTTGCTTTTGTGTAAATTATATAGCAAGAGTTGTGCTGTCTGAAAACTCAAAGGACCCATTTGAAAATAGGGTCCATGCTATTAGACATGAAGCTGAGACAAAACACCTGAATTTGGTCTGAACTGAATGTGAAGGGGAAAGAAATTCTGCAACTTTATAAAAAAATGCAAAAAGTAAACAAGTGGGGCTTGGGTAAAGGTATCAAGCAAGGAAGCAATGAACTGGCAGCCACCCAGAAAGATAAAGTAGAAACCTTTTAGGCTTTTCTCTGCCCATAAACACTGTGAATGGCTAAATTAATTTATTTGAGATTTATCCTACTCCCTGCAGAGAAAAAATAGACCCTGCAGCATACTCTGAATTTAACAAACTTGGCAAGTCCCTGCTTCAAGAAAGCATCCCTGTTTAGTACAGCACTTATGCATGTGCTTTAGTCCCATTGGGTTCAAATGGGTCTATGGACATGCTTAAATACTGTCCTAAGTAGGGCTCAGTGCAAGCATATGACTTAAATTATCTCTGCACTAAAAGCAGCTACTGTGGCAAAACTACAAAACTTTAGCCATAATACAGATGCTTCCTGAATAAATTGAAGGGGATTTTCACCATGATGTAGTTAAGCTACCTCTCTGAAAGACAGTAACTAGGTTGACAGAATTCTTCCCTCAAACTAACTGCTTCTCCAGTGAGGATTAGGACAACTTAACTGTAAATCGTAAGGTACAACATGTTCACAGCCTTAAACTATAGATCTAGGTTGACCTAATTTTTAGGTGTGAACCAGGTCTAAAGTCTTTGCTGAATCTGAGCCCTATGTGAGGGACAGTATGGGTGCATCTACACTGCACCCATAGCTCAAAATAAGCTATGCAATTTGAGCTACGCAAATTGGGTAGCTTATTTAGAGTGTGTTTTGAAATAAACCACTATTCCACAATGTCCCTTAATACTCATGGAACAGGGTTTACAGGGATGTAGGAATAGCAAGCCCGTTATTTCGAAAGCTGTTTCAAAATAATGGGGTTGTTTAAAAGATGTGGAATAACTATTTTGGGATACCGGAAGTATCCCAAAATAGGCTCCCAATGCGGGCTCCCAAGCTCAACTGAATAGCAGTGCGTACTCTATCTAAGCAAATTCATGTTTATAATATTCCTTCTTTGTATCCTCTTTTAGCAAGGCAGAGTGCTACAGGATCACTAAGGGTATGTCTACACTACCCCGCTAGTTCGAACTAGCAGGGTAATGTAGGCATACCGCACTTGCAAATGAAGCCCGGGATTTGAATTTCCCGGGCTTCATTTGCATAAGCAGGGAGCCGCCATTTTTAAATCCCCGCTGGTTCGAACCCTGTATAGCGCGGCTACACGGGGCTCGAACTAGGTAGTTCGGACTAGGCTATGTCACTTCATCCTATTCCGAACTACCGGTACACCTCGTGGAACCTAGCCGCGCTACACGGGGTTCGAACCAGCGGGGATTTAAAAATGGCGGCTCTCCGCTTATGCAAATGAAGCCCGGGAAATTCAAATCCCGGGCTTCATTTGCAAGTGCGGTATGCCTACATTACCCTCCTAATTCGAACTAGGAGGGTAGTGTAGACATACCCTTAGCCTTTAATGATATAAAATTTTCAATAAGAATGTTTTGATAAGACCTTCTCTGGAAATTCAGTAAATGTAATTAGGACATGGGTGTACTAATATGGTAAATTGGATGTATAGGTGGGAGAGACACCTATACAGCCATTAGCAAGTAGCAATGTGAAGTATGTACTGCGTATGCACAGTTTTCTGTTTCAATGAACAATGAAATATTCAGGATTTTGCATCTGGTTGACTTCAGTTTTACTGTGACTATTAGAGCACTGCCATACCTTTTTGCAATGTCTTTATGAAATTGTAATAAGTGGTTTTGTTTCAAGGGCAATGCAGCCCTGTTTTGTGATGCAACTCAGTAACAAAATATCCTTTTTAAAAAACACGGGTTCTAAAGAATACTGATATTTTATAATTAGTGGACTGTGCATGATGGAGCCATACTCTGCATACCTCTCCCCAGTATAATACTATAGGATAGAATCTATAAATTGTTTCATGGAGTGGTAATTAGTTTTAGTTTCCTTACTGGATGCCATAAAGGAAAATTTTCTACTTGTGACTTCTCACTACTACTTCTGGCCTGTGACCCCCTCAGCAGTCTGTCTCTATTCTGCAAAGCACTTAAGCACATGCTTAACTTTGGACAGATGCTTAAGTCCTTTAGACTTCAATGGGATTCAGACATGTGCTTAATGGGATTTAGGCAGGTGCATTTGCTGAATTGGGGCGTGTATGCACAGTGCCATTAGCGCTGTGTTGCTCCCTCTTCCATCTTAGGTGCAGTTGATGAGGAATGGTGTGAAGTTGGCAGTTGGTCTGGAAACAAGAAGTAGCTTGAATTTAATAGCCACATTTTTAAGAGCAACAGAAGGACAATTTAAATAAAAAGTTTATCACTACTTTTATTGGTAATGTTAAAATTTAAACTGAAACCTGGAATTCTAATTAACATATACGGATTCATTGGAGAGTCACTCTGGATTTCTATACCAGAATGCAAGAGTCATTGGCTCACTGTGTAACATTGGCAGACTTGCCAATGGGGGAAGGTTGGGGAGGGGGAGAGAGGGCAATTGCCTTGGGGCCTTAAAATCACAATTGGAGCATGAGATGGAGTGCTCCAGGCAACTTTTAGGGCTTCCTGGAGAGGTCGGGGTGCGATGCCATGTGGTTCAGGCAGCTCTGAGGATGGGGTGGGGTGTAGGGTGTGCCTCGGTCCTGGCAGTGCTGAAGTCTGGCTGCCTCAGCTCTGCCCCTTCCACCCAAGGCCTCATCCCCTTCCAGCAGCACATATCCACCCCTCCTACTTTGCCCAATTACCCATTGAGGCTATCAGCTCCCCTTGACATTGGCTATGTCACTTCACCCTGCTTCAGTCCCATTGATTTCAAGGTTTAGACCATGTTTAAGAACACAGTTAAATTATTTCTTAAACTGGAGTTTGCATTTTTACATCTTCACTTGTAAAATGAGGATGATAGTGCTTGTCTTTGCATGTGACAGTCTGAAATTGTTTTACAGAGTGTTATTTTTTTTTTTTTTTGTTTTTTATGTAACACTCGTCGTAAAGTTAACATTTTATTGGAAACATTTTGTCTGTAGTTTTTACTAGTGTTGTGTTTTTATAGACAACCAACACAGACTCCCACTAGCCCTGCCTCTTAAAAATTATTTTGTTACATTTTAGCCCAACATTCTGAAAACAATTCTGACTGCGTTAGTCACAATATTGCAATGCATGGGATGCGTTGGCCATATTAGTCATATCATGTTGTATTGTATCTGATAATGTTCCATAATGTGACTTCCTGTGTGCCTGATTCAGTGTATCACCTAGGGAATTTGAACATAAAAGGATTTTTCTACAAATGAGGGTTAAAAATATCTTATTTTGAAAAATACAAGAGACTTTACACTTTTTCATAAAATTTTATTATTATTTGAGAGTACTGTTACCAGCAGTATCTTTTATCCTTCCAAAGAAAAGGGCTGTAGGTAGATAAGATCCAGCAAATTCTTCTGCATCCTTCATTAACTTCATTGCTTCCACATATTTAAGTATTTAAGTTCTGTCATTCATTCAGTTTTTGTAAAATAGAGCTTTGAGACATCATCTGATTTGTTTTATTTTAAAATGTGCTCACTTATTATGAACATTCATCACCTTAAAAACTAAGGTACTGCAAGACTATTTGTTGTTTATTTTTTTCCAGTTACAGACTAACTCGGTCACCCTCTGAAGCTTATTATGAACAACTGGGATTGAGTTTTATGATCAGCTTGGGTTCTTCAGAGATAATTTGCCAAAAACTCAGTAGCTTTGGGTTGGACAAACACTAGAATTCTACTTCCGGGGGGGGGGGGGGGGGGGAACTATCAGTTCAGCTCTTCATCATTACATTGCAATGCTCCTATCTCCTTTCAGAGAATGCTTTCCTTTTGAGTAGGACCTATTATTCAGTATAAGTACGGCTAGACTACGAGGCTCTATCGGAAAAAGAAGATATGAAAAATATGCTCTGCATTTTGCGTATCTTTTTCCAATACTTTTGTCAGAAGAGACTTTTTAAAATTTGGCCTGTCTAGGCTGGGCCAAATTTTGGAAAAAAACTCTCTTTCAAAAGTCCATGTTCCTCATGGAACGAGGAATATAGCAAAAAAAAGCAAAAGAGCAAATGCATCTCCTGGACGCGGCAGAGTTTTTTCGGGATTTTCCCCACAGTCTAGCTGTACCCTATGATAGCAAACACTAGTTTGGAAATTTCATAGATACACAGGACTTGTCAGTTAGCCACCTGAATTCGGAAGTAGCCATAATCTATCCGGATTGTTTCTGCCAACCTGTAGGTTAGGGGTCTCAAACAAATGGTTTGTGAGCCATCTAGAGATGGAACATTTTTGCAATCCAGCCCAGGAGTCCCAGCATCCTGGGGAGGATGTGCCATACCTGTCTCCCAAGTCCTGCCTCTTGTCACTGACACTCTATCCCCTATCACTGCCCTATCCCCACTGTCTCCCTAGAGATGCGGCCTTAGGGATTACCAAGGGACCTGGTGCAGGGTGGCAGCAGCGGTCGGGCACCATTATACACTTCCCAGCAGCAAGCGCTAGGGGGAAGCAGGGCGCACTCAATATGTGCATTGCCACCACAGGGAGTGGGGAAGAGTCTGACAACTGCTGCCACCCTGCAACAGGCCCTCCCTATAATCCCTGAAGCCACGTCCCTCAGGGTATGAAGTTCACTATGGGAGAGAAGATGGGGTGGTGGCAGAAAGGGGCAGAACTTGAGGGATGGGGACAGACAAGCTGCCCTGGGCCACTGAGATTCCTGGGCCAGATTGTGAAAATGCTCCAGCTGTAGATGGCCCATGGGCTATGATTTTGAAACCCCTAGTCTATGTGTTACTGTACCAGTGTATAACAAGGAACAGTTATTGTTTTCACCTGTGATTCTTCCATGAATTCAATAGCATAGGTAAATTCTGAAAGTTGCAAGCAGCCAGCCATTATTAATAGGGCTGTTGATTAATCACAGTTAATTCATGTGATTATTTCTTTATTCACAATCCATTTACTAATTTATTAATCATGATTAACTGTAGTGTTAAACAATAGAATATCAACTGAAATGTGCTAAACATTTTGGATGTTTTTTCTACATTTTAAAATATATTGGTTTAAGTTACAACAGAGAATACAAACTGTACAGTGCTCACTTTATTACTACTAGAAGATATATCCTGGTGTGACTCAGGTTCTTCACTCAATTAACTTTTGTTTTTGGAAAATTAAATTGAAAATGTACACTGGGGTGGGCAATGATTTTAATGGGGGGCCACCCCAAGATTTTGGTAAGTGCTCAAGGGCCACATTTCTATGGAGGGGTGAGGGTTCTGGGAGGGAGGTGAGTGCAGAAGGGAGCTTGAGATAGAAGACTGGGGTGCAAGGAGGGAGTCTGGGATCAGAGAGGGAGTTTGGGTGAAGGACGGAGTTGTAATCTGGACCATGGACTTGGGGTGCAGGGTAAGAGAGGAGATATGGGTGCAGGAGAGGATTCTGGCCTGGGGGAGGTGCAGGTTCTGGGAGGGAGTTGTGACCTGAAGGAGGTGAGGAGAGGGGTTACAGAGGGTTTGGGTGTTGATTTGGGTGATGAAGAGGTGATGGTCTGGGGCAAGGATTTGGGGAGAGAGAGGAGGTGGAGTGCCAGATGCAGGCTCTGGCTGGGATGCGCTTACCTAGGTGGCTCCCAGACAGTAGCCCTGCAAAAACCCGAGGAATGCTCCCTGCTGCAGGCTTGTCAAAATGGCTTGTTGCTCCATGGGCAACAAGTAAGGAGGAGTAAGGAGGCTTTGCACACAATCAGCTCCTATTGGCTGGAAACTAGCCTACGGGAGCTAAGAAATTTTGCTGGCAGACAGGGACAGCATCCACCCCGATGTACATGATTCATTTAAATTGTTGCTCTGGGGTGGGGCTGGGATGAGGGTTCAGTATGCAGGCTGCCCCAGGGACAGAAGACTACCCCAGCCCTTTCTCACCAACCAGCTTAGGACAGGTAAGAAGCACCTCTTCATAGCTGCTGCAACTCCAGTGGGCACAGCTGGTGGGAGGGGGGTACATGTTCCCTATGTGGGGCAGGTCCAGGTTCATCTGCCCCTGTACTCCCCTGCCAGAGTGAGGAATGGAACAAACTATGTACTTTCCCCTCGCTCCCTGACAAAGGGTTCCAGCAAACAGTGTCCCCATGCAAATTAGAGAGGGAAGCTTCAGCCCCCGCACCATCCCTAAAGAGTGTGGGTGTGGGAGGCTTGGGGATGGGGGAGTTCCACCTCCAACCAGCAGCTTTCACCTGCCTGCTTTCTCTGTCTCTTTTCTGAGATAGTATGGTTTTCGGAGAAGATATTCCATTTCAAGCACATCCCATTTTTCGGGCACACCAAACCCTTACCTTGCTTTAAGTTATGACAAGAGGAAGCTGTATGCTGAATTTAGTAGTCCTAGCTCTTAGGGTATGTCTACACTAGCCACCCTAGTTTAAACTAGGGTGTCTAATGTAGTCATTCGAACTTGCAAATGAAGCCTGGGATTAAAACATCCCAAGCTTTATTTGCATGTTCCCGGGCGCCGCCATTTTTAAATGCCCGGTAGTTCGGACTACCGTTACTCCTAGTCCAAATTAGGGGCTTTAGTTCGAACTACCTAGCCCGTGCCGCGTGTAGCCACGGGCAGGGAGTCCAAACTACCGGGCATTTAAAAATGGCGGCGCCCGGGAACATGCAAATAAAGCATGGGATATTTTAATAAAAATACTGTACTGTAAAATAATAAAAAGGAATACTCTTTTTCAATTCATGTGATACAATTACTGTAGTGTAGTCTCTATGGGTATGTCTACACTACCACCCTAGTTCGAACTTATCCCGGGCTTCATTTGCATCTTGCCGGGCGCCGCCATTTTTAAAGCCCCGGTAGTTCAGACTCCGTGCCCGCAAAGTAACTCCGTGTCCACGAGGAGTAACAGTAGTTCGAATTAGAAAGCCTAATTCGAACTACCTACTCCATGCCGCATGTAGCCACGGGCACGGAGTCCGAACTACCGGGGCTTTAAAAATGGCGGCACCCAGCAAGATGCAAATGAAGTCCGGGATATTTAAATCCCGGGCTTCATTTGCCACTTCGGTTGCCTACATTAACCACTCTAGTTCGAACCAGGGTGGTAATGTAGACATACCCTCTATCATGAAAGTTTAACTTACAAATGTAGATTATTTTGGTTACAAAACTGCACTCAAAAACAAAACAATGTCAAACTTTAGAGCCTACAAATCCACTCAATCCTACTTCTTGTTCAGTCAATCCTAAAACAAACAAGTTTGTTTGCATTTACGGGAGATGTGCTCTCTGCTTCTTATTTAAAATGTCACCTGAAAGTGAGAACAGATAGATGTTCGCATGGCACTTTTTGCAGCCAGTCTTTCAAGGCATTTATGTGTCAGATATGCTAAATATTCTATATCCCTTCATAATTCGACCACCACTGCAGGGGGCATGCTTCCATGCTGATGATGCTCATTACAAAATTTGTAATTACATTTCTGACTGAACTTCTTGGGGAAAAATTGTATGTCTCCTATTTGTTTTACCTGCATTCTGTTATATATTTCATGTTATAGCAATCTCGGAAGGTGACCCAGCATGTGTTGTTCATTGTAAGAACACTTTCACAGCAGATTTGACAAAATGCAAAAAAGATACCAGAGATTTACAAAAAATTTGAGCACTAGGTTAAAGAATCTGAAGTGCTGTCAAAAGTCTGAGAGGGACAAGGTATAGAACATGCTTTTGGAAGTCTTAAAAGAACAATATTCCAATGCTGCAACTACAGAACTTTAACCTCCAAAAAAGAAGATCAAACTTCTATGAGTGGCATCTAACTCAGATGCTAAAAAATTAACATATGCTGGTGCGCACTGCTTTGGATCATTATTTAATAGACCTCATAATCAGTATGAACTCATGTTGTCTGGAATGGTGATTGAAACATGAATCTTTAGCACATCTGTCATCTAAAAGTCTTGCAATCCCGGCTACAACAGTACCATGCAAATGTCTGTTGTCCAGTTGACATTGTAATCAAGAAGAAGGCAGCCAAATTTGTAACCAAACTTGTTTGTTTGAGTGATTGGCTGAATAAGTAGGACTGAGTGGACTTGTAAGCTTTCAAGTTTAACATTGTTTTATTTTTCAATGCACTTATTTTTTGTACATAATTCTATATATATTAGTGAGTAGTTGTAACTATCGAACCATTATATCATTATTTCCAATTATTAGTAATGCACCTACCTCAATGGTTACCACTGTAATCCTTGTCTCTAGATTAATTATGAATGGGCAGCCTGCTCCCTTTCTCCATTCATAAGCGTGCATGCTTTCCAGAGTGGGGCTTTAACTGATCCAAACCCCGTAATCTCATGTAAATTGGCAATTTTAGGATTAGCAGTTCCACAACTTCCTTTGTGGGTAAGAGCCTATATAATTGAATGGGAGGCAGCCAACAATGAAACACAAAGATCTGACCATTGCTAAGGGATGGGACAATTCTGGTGATTCTGGTGATGTGAGTTGCTTGAAAATATGGAGGCGCGCTATACTATGTGAACAATATGTGCTGCTTGCTTCTTCCACCTAGTGCTCAATACACCTGTATTCTCAAATCTCTGCCTATACCTTGTAACATCACTGCAATACAGAGAATGATGGATTGCTGCTATGGGACATTCTAGAAAATAATTCTATTAATGCTTTTTGACAACCCATAAGAGCACAGAAATCCTTGCTTGTGTCCACCTGATTCTCCTCACTGCATCAATCAATTTATACAGAACAGCAAAATAATGTATCCCGTTTTCCTTCACTTTGCCTAGAATCTATTCATATCAGAGCCCAATGGGAAAATATGAGTTAAAGGACTCCCTGGTACCATGTCCCCTGCTGAAGAAAAGCAAGTGGCTGGTAGGGAGGAGCAAGAAGCAATGCAGAGTCCAGGGGACTTGCAGATCCCAGCAATCTGTAGGTTTCGAAGTGGGGATCTCCTGTTGCCCACACATAGTGTGGAGGGAGAGAAACTTCACACCTAATGGAATAATAAATTGAAAATGCATGAGAACAAACTGGAAACTCCCCTACTTTTCCCTTGAGGAGTGCTTGTTATTCCTACTAAGGCTGTGTCTACACTAGCAAGGTTTGGTAATGAAACTGCTATCAACAGGCAGGAGTCGCCAAAACTGGAAACTCTTCAGACCACTTTTTCTGGTACCTGCTGTCAACAACTCATGGACACGTATGCAGTTCCCTCACTGACAGAAAGAGCAAATGATTGTGGACATTCATACCACAGTGCTTTGCATCACCTGCACACACTAAACACTATGGAAACATTCAAGGTAGCACTAAGCATGATGGGAATGTGAAACATGTCC
This sequence comes from Pelodiscus sinensis, assembly GCF_049634645.1. NCBI lineage: Eukaryota > Metazoa > Chordata > Testudines > Trionychidae > Pelodiscus > Pelodiscus sinensis. Next base: position 16,785,647 of record NC_134726.1, read on the forward strand.
CATCAACCATCTGTTTTCTTCCCAGATGTCATTGGGGTTTTCCGGATTTTGTGTCAACTGGAGCAATAGAAGCAAGAAAACATGGACCCCAGCAGTGTTCCCTCTAAGCTGCACTGCAGCACAGCTTCACAGGTAATTAACCAGCCCTGCCTAGTCAGCCAGCTCTGTGCATGGAACCCTGAGCCTCTGACTGGGCGGGGCTGATTAATTACCTGAGAAGCTGTGTTGCTGTACAGTCTAGAGGGACCCCAGCCTTCTGGCCCTTAACATGACTATTGTGCAGAAGACACCACTCATTGCAGCATATCTAATTATTGACCTAGTAGCAGATGATAATGATAAATACTCATCAGATTCAGATTCAGTGTCTGATTCATCAGAATTACAGGATGATGAATAGATATATAATTTTCCTAAGGCAGACGAGATATACTCACTGAATCATCACTTTGGGGCTAGGGAAACCAGCTCCAAGTGGCAAGAACTGCACTGTCATGCAGGTATGGGATGAAGAACAGTGTCTAGAGAACTTTCGGATGCATAAAGCAACCTTCTTGAAGCAGTGTGCTGCACTGGCCCATGAACTGCGACACAAGGACACCCAAATGAGAGCTGTTCTCATGCTAGAGAAGCATGTGGCCATTGCTTATGAAAGCTGGACACTCCAAATTGCTACTGTTGAGTTGTGAATCAATTTGGTGTGGGCAAGTCTACTGTCGGGGCAGTATTTCTGCAAGTGTGTGAGGCAATATATGACATTTTGCTGGACAGGACAGTGACTCTGGGAAATCTGGATGATATAGTGACTGACATTGCTGAAAAGAGCTTTCCTAATATAGCAGGGGAATAGATGGGACACACATCCCCACTATAGCACCCCCCCACCTCAGAGTACATCAATCATAAGGGGTACTTCTCTAAGCTGGTTCAGGAGTTTGTGGATCACCATGGGCATTTCAATGCATGATTTACGCATCTTCATGAACAGTGGCCTGTACAGGAGGCTGCATGCTGCCACTTTCCAAATCAAACATTTGCAGTAGGGCATGTGGAAATGCCCATAGTGATCCTAGGTGACATGGCCTACCCCTTGCAGCCCTGGTTCATGGAGACTTACATGGGGCACCTGGATAGCCATAAGAAGCGGTTCAACAGCAGGCTAAACCACTGCCGAATGGTTGTTGGATGTGCCTTTGGCAGACTGAAAGGGAGAGGAAGGTGTCTCCGTGGCAGGTTGGACCTTTTGGAGGATCAAATCCCCAAGGTGGTGGCCACATGCTGTTGCTTACATAATTTGGTATGGGTTGCTTAACACAAAATAAAAACTAATGGAAACATTCATGACATTTGTCTTTTATTGTATTTTAAAACCTCACAGCTGGACTAATGTCCAGCTGTCATCACTGGGTTCACAGGGAGTGGAGCATAAGGGAAAAAAACAATGCTGGATTGCAAGGGTGTTCAATGAAGGTAGGGCTGAGGGAGGCAAGCCCCCAGCCTCACCCCCAGCACCCACCTTCCACTGAGGCCCAGCCCCCCCCCCCACTAGAGCCAAGCCACCTCCCCACCCCCACCACCACAGGAGGGGAGGAGGGTGGGTGGGTGTGCATGCCACAGCCTCCACAACCCCGGGTCACAGAGAGGGTGGGCAGCACATGGCTCCAGCCTCCCCACCCCTAGAGCACAGAGATGATGGGTGGTGCATGGCTCCAGCTTCCCCGGCCCCAGAGCACGGGGAGGGAGGAGGACACACAGCCCCAGCCTCCCCGTCCCCAGATCATTGGGAGGGCGGGTGCTGGGGGCAGCAAAGCTTCCCCCCAGAACGCCTACAATAGGCATTGTGGGGGCAGTGTGGGTGGGGCCAGGCTGGCAGGTTGGGAAGGTTGTGCCTTCCCCTACCGATTGACTCCCCTGCTGTATTGGGATGAATGTGTTGAGGAAGAAGAGGTGCTTTGCAGAAATGCACCTTTGCACCCATATATGATGATGTGGGGGGGGAGGGGCAGGGTAGAGGCACAGCAAAAGAGGCATGGGTGGGAAAAGAGGTATGGCTGGGAGGCCTTATGTTATGGTCTCTATTATTGTTCATCAGTATTATACTCCTAAAGTATGTCATTTTGGTCCAATATTAGCTGGAGCATGTGTTCAGTGATCTTCTGTCTTTGTTCATTGACTCTATCTTCTCTCTGGTGCTGTATGTGCTCTGTTTGCTCCTATTCCCTAACTCTTTGCTCTTTCTCCCTAACTTTTTGGTCCCTTTCCACAGCTTGTCTTTGTTGTCTTTTCTCTGACTGATCAGAAGAATGGCCCAGCAAATCCTTCACCAGATCATCATGCATCCCTGGCTTTTTTTTTCCTCAGTTGCCGTACTTTGTCCAAGATGGTGGACTCCTCAAAGTCTGGTCTGAAAAAGTAACTATTCACAACACAGTAACTGTACTGTTCATAATAAAATTTTTACAGCTCCATCTGTAATATGCATGGCCCTGGGAAAAAAATCCCATTTTGTTAAATCTCCTGGGGATCAAGCAAACCTTTGATCTGCAGACACATCTATATCACAAGCAAAATGCAGGGCAATGTAGCACTTTAAAGACTAACAAGATGGTTTATTAGATGATGAGCTTTCGTGGGTCAGACCCACTTCCTCAGATCAAATAGTGGAAGAAAATAGTCACAACCATATATACCAAAGGATACAATTAAAAAAAATGAACACATATGAAAAGGACAAATCACATTTCAGAACAGGAGGGGGATGCAGCGGGGGGGGGAGGAAGGAAGGTAAGTGTCTGTGAATTGACGATATTAGAGGTGGGGAGAGTGGGATGTTTGTGAGTTAATGGTATTAGAGGTGATAATTGGGGAAGCTATCTTGGTAATGGGTAAGATAGTTTGAGTGTTTGTTCATTCCTTTTTGGAGAGTGTGGAATTTTAACATGAATGACAGTTCAGAGGATTCCCTTTCAAGTGCAGATGTAAAAGGTCTTTGTAGCAGAATGCAGGTGGTTAAGTCATTGAGGGTATGTCTACACTACCCCGCTAGTTCGAACTAGCGAGGTAATGTATGCATACCGAACGTGCAAATGAAGCCCGGGATTTGAATTTCCCGGGCTTCATTTGCATAAGCCGGCCGGCGCCATTTTTAAATGTTCCACGAGGCGTACAGATAGTTCGGAATGGCTTGCTAGTTCGAACTATCTAGCCCGTGCCGCGTGTAGCCGCGCAGCACGGGGTTCGAACGAGCCGGCATTTAAAAATGGTGCCTGCCGGCTTATGCAAATGAAGCCCGGGAAATTCAAATCCCGGGCTTCATTTGCACGTTCAGTATGCATACATTACCCCGCTAGTTCGAACTAGCAGGGTAGTGTAGACATACCCTGAGAGAGTGTCCTTTCTGGTTAACCAGACAGGACACTCTCGCAGACTGGTGTCTCACTCATACCCCTTGGCACACAGGGCTCAAGAAATTCAGCTGTACATGTCTCAGTTCTTACAGGTCAGTTGCAGCTCCAATTACACCAAATCTTCACACTAATCTTCACACCAATTAGATCCAAAAGATCTGCATTGCTCCAAGTCGGAGAGCATTTGGGTTTAGAGCTGCAGCCCCTGTTTCAAGAAGATGCAATGAGGACCACCATCCAATGTGCTAAGGAGAACAGAAAATGGATTTAAATTACCTGAGGTTTGCAGGGGGAGGGGAGCATTTCTTTACCTGTAAACATTACATGGCTGAAGGGTAGCCAAGTTCAAGTTGATTCCAGAATGGTTAAACAGGACATTATAGGATACATGCTGGAGTCCAATAAATAAACTTGACAAAAAACCTATACAGTACATATTTTGTGATTGTCAACAGTGTTCTGACAAGTCCCTCACAGAGGTGGAAGTTTTCTGTCGTGAAAAACAGCTGCATGTCACAACATTTGTTGCACTGTAATGTGGATGCTCAGAAGGTTTTTTTCATTCAAAGGCACTTGACAGAATGTGCCAGTGTAGACAAAGCCTTAGGCTTAGAGGAACAGACCTATTATCTGTGTTTTAAGGTTTCTTCCTCCTTGCTGTATCTGCTTTCCTTGTCTCCTAGGCTAAGGATGACTGGAAAAAATAATTCCTATTTCTATATACACACACACACACACACACACACACACACATCTCATATTTTTCACAAAAAACAAACCAGCAGCAACAAAGTATGAGGGCCTACATCTACACTGCAGCGCTAGCTATTCCGCATCTTTTGAGCAGGCCCGTTATTTCAAAATATAACAGTCTCGCTATTCCGGCATCCCTATAAACCTCATTCTATGAGAAGTAAGGGACGTTTTGAAATAACAATTTATTTTGAAATAAGTGCTGTGTATACAGCGCCAAATTTTGAAATAGGATATTTAGAAATTGACTTGAAATAAGCTATGAATTTGCATAGCTCAAATTGCCTAACTTATTTTGAGCCACAGGTACAGTATAGACACGTGCAGGTAAAGCATCAGAATACCCAATAGATTAGAGACTCACCTGGGATGTGGGAGGCCCAGATATATGTCCCTGTTCTGGCCCAATTAATATTTAAGAAACTCTAATTCAGAACAGGTCTTCCACATTCCAACTGAGAGCCTTAACCATTGGGCCATTCTAGAGTGTAACACTCTTACTTTCTCTCTCTTTTTTGTTCATTTATAAACAATTTTTACTTTACTACTACTACCACTATCACCTCCACCTGGAGTTCCATCTAGACTTCTGAAACCTCCTTGATGAAAAATTTGTTCAATCTGATATGTTTCCATTGAGAAGTCTGTTTCATCCAAAAAATTCCCAAACAGCTCTACTACTAGCTTTCTATTCTGTCTCTGTCTGATGAAGACTGAAGAGCGGGACCAATGTCTTTTTATTTTTTATCTGTGTTAAGGCAACACACAAAGATACAGTACTGCAGAAATAATTACAAATATTACAGCAGTCAGAAAAAGAAGAACCTGTGCTTGTGTCCCTCTTTGGTTATGGTCAGATTTTCCACACAATTCAACCGCCAATACTCCCCATTTAGACCCCTGGATAAGATGGCAAGATTTTCAAAAGCTTTCGGCCCCCTAGAGCTTCCACTGTCCCCAGCGACAGCTGAAATCTGGCCACTTTATTTAACGGCCTAAACAGAAGCTGTCTGGATTATCTGGACCTTTACTTAGCAGAGCTACAGCCCAAGAATTTTTTAGCCAAAATAGAAGGTTAAAGTTGAGTCTTGGATAAATGAGCTGTTGGAAGTTAATACTTCAGTGCTTGAAACTGCTGCAGCCAGCTGAAAGATGTGTAGCAGTTCTTTTAAATCATTACTGCTGTCAGTTTGAAAATGTCATGGTGTAAAGTTTACAAGCTCTTTCTGTTAGAAAATCAAGCACTAGAGCTACTCTACTTAAGGGTCTGTCAGCACTCCATTCCATTATCAGACTTTTCTTGTAGCATTAGAAAGATATTAATATTCTAGCTGTTTTGAATCATATTGCATTGAAACTGCTACACACACTGTCGGCAGAGATGGTATTTATATTTAGTTTTTATAAAACAAAGTCCGACCACTTTTGATCTAGTGCTTGATTTTAAAATATCTAATATGCAGAGGTACAGATGCTTTTCTGCCTTCTAGATTAAAAACAATTACAATATGTCAGATGACATGCAATCAGATGGAAAATAAAATGTGCTCATAGCTTTGTTGTTTGGAAATCATCCAGACATTCAGATTAGAAAACACTCACAGTAGAAACCTTGTAAGTACATTGTAAACTTTGATAGGTGCAGTTCTTACTCTTTGTTTTCCATGGTAGCATATCCTAGATATTTCATATTGCACGAGGAAACATCTTGATGCTGTTATCATCTAAGATGATCAATTTATTCATTTGAAGAAACTGGCTTTACTCATAACATTATTATGTATTTACCAAGCCTGTATCACTATGTAAGACTGTGCTTTCTGGGTAACAAACCTGGGCATATTTACTTTCACAGTAGTTAGTAATAAGTAGCAATGTTGTATTGAAATCACTGGAAAGCTTGATTTCAATGGAACTTTGTATAACAGTACATGCTACTAAAGAAAAACATCCGTTGTCGGAGTAGTAAAGGGCCTGGAAATAATAATTTTAGATGGAGGTAACATAGGACAGCCTACCTGCTCCTTCTATCGTTTCATCATCTCCTGACATACACATGCACGCACAACCTCAAATACACGTGGGTAGATCCTTTGTGTCCATGCAGAGTCTCATGGAATTGGATGGGACAGATAATATGACGGGGGTGGGGAACCTGTGGCCCCCAGCTTGCCTGGATCTGGCCTCCAAAGCTCAGGGCTCCCCTCCCCAGCATTGAGGAGCCCACGCTGGTGCTTCAGTGTCCCCGCCGTTTCTCCAAGGGGCTGGAACATACGATATCAATTAGGCTGGGGCCCCCAAGGTTCAGATGTGCGAGGGGAATGTGAGGGATGTCTTTCACTTTCTGAGTCGAGGTCCATGTCAGTGAGAGGTTGGGTTTTTTTGCTTCTCACTTGTATGCAGCCTCCGACTGATTTTTCTGTGGGTCAGTGGACCCCAGCTCAAAAAAAGGTTCCCCACCACAGCAATATGGAATAGCCTTAGTGTAGCCATCACAGGGTAGATTCAAATCTGGGACCTCTGGAGCTTAGTGTAGGAGCCACTACCGCATGATCTATACAGCCAGCTGACTCTCAGCTTATGCTGTAGAGCTCACTCATTCTTATCTCTTGCAGTATTTGGTCTAAGTGCCACTACATGGGACAATGAACCACACCCACTAGGTGTGTGGATTATACTAGGACTGCGCATCCTCTTACTTGGTCTGATTTATGTTAGAATGGGATCCATGATGGGAATGGACACAGACTTTTTGTTAAAAAGATAATTTGTGAATTTTAGTAAAAACCTCAAGATCCATGTACAAATATAAATTAAAAAAAACAACTGTGGCTTGTCATTCCAGGAAGTCACCTAGGATACGTCTACACTACAGCGCTAATTCGAACTAACTTAGTTCGAATTAGTTAATTCGAACTAAGCTAATTCGAACTAACGCGTCTAGAACTAAAAACTAGTTCGAATTAGCGTTTTATTAATTCGAACTAGCATGTCCACATTAAGTGGACCCTGAACCGGGCTTAAGGATGGCCGGAAGCAATGCCGGCAGGGCATCAGAGGAGGACTTAGAGCGTGGAGATGCTGTCTCAGGCTAGCCGAGGGCTGTGCTTAAAGGGACCCGACACCCACCCCGGACAGACAGTTCTCAGGGGTGCCCCGCTTGCAAAGCAGTCGTGGCTTGGAGTGCCCGGACTACCCACACTGGGCACATCACAGCACTCGGCCATCAGACCGGCTGCACTTGCCGCAGGCTGCCATCTGGGGAGAGGGGGCAATTGGGAGGCTGCAGGAGAGCTTCCACCCCCAGAAGCCCGCAGAGCCAGCCCAGTCCTCCCCATCGGGGGCTCGTGCCCCATTCCTCCCTCACCTCCTTCCACTTACCCTTCCCTAGCCCCTTTTCTTGATGTACAAAATAAAGGACAATTGTGTTCAAAAATGGAATCTGTCTTTATTGAACAAAACTGAGGGAGACTGGGAAAAGGAGGTGGGAGACGGGAAGAGAGAGTCTGGGAGAGGGGAGGGCAACTACAATGATCAGGGGTTGGGAACAGGTCCCTTATGAAGAGAGGCTAAAGAGACTGGGACTTTTCAGCTTAGAAAAGAGGAGACGGAGGGGGGACAGGACAGAGGTCTCTAAAAGCAGGAGTTGGGTGGAGAGGGTGCATACAGAAAAGTTCTTCAGTAGTTCCCATAAAGAAGGACTAGAGGACACCAAAGGAAAGGAATGGGTAGCAGGCTTCAAACTAGTAAGAGAAAGTTCTTCTTCACAAAGCAAAGAGTCAACCTGTGGAACTCCTTGCTGCAGGAGGCTGTGAAGGCTAGAACTGGAAAAGAGTTTAAAGGGACGTGAGATCAAGTCATGGAGGTTAGGTCCATGGAGTGGTATTAGCCAGGGGGTAGGAGTGGTGTCCCTGCCCAAGGTTTGTGGAAGGCTGGAGAGGGTTGGCACGAGACAAATGGCTTGGTGACTGTCTTCGGTCCATCCCCTCCAAGGTCCCTAGGGTTGGCCGCTGTCGGCAGACAGGCTACTGGGCTAGATGGACCTTTGGTCTGACCCAGGACGGCCATTGTAAGCTCAGGGCTCAGGGTCGGGGGTCTCAGTGGACCCCCTTGATTTTCATGCACACCTGCTCCTGGGTGGCCAGGCTGGCAGGTCTCCTGCCCTAGACGGCCACTTTCCTGTGCCTAGTGCGGCGATCGTGGACGAAGTCCACGATGTCCGCACTAGCCCAGGCGGGTGCCCACCTCTTGCGGTCCCGGGCAAGCTCCCGGGAGCCGCCAGCCTGCTCCCGGGAAGAGGGGGAGGGCTGGGGGGCATCGGGTAGGTGGCTCGATCCGTGCCAGGTGCAGGGTCTGCTGGCTGGGTGCTGGCAGGCTTGCACCTGGCACGGGCACCATAGCCAGCCCGTGCCCCTTTAAGGGGTCTGGGGCTGGGAGGGGGGCAGACGAGTTTCCCTGGTGTTGGCCAGAGTGGCCACCAGAGAAACCTGGGGAGGGCTAGCCTCCCACTAGTTCGAATTAAGGGGCTACACACCCCTTAATTCGAACTAGCTAGTTCGAACTAGGCTTAATCCTCGTGGAATGAGAATTACCTTGTTCGAACTAAGCGCTCCACTAGTTCGAATTAAGTTCGAACTAGCGGAGCGCTAGTGTAGCGCCTATGAAAGTTAGTTCGAACTAACTCTGTAGTGTAGACATACCCCTAGTGAAGATACTCTTCATTTATAACAAAAACTGCATACAAAGATGCTGTACTGCAAAGAATAATTGAGTTGCCAGTGCATCCAACGGGAGGGACAATCTCAACCATGTAGGCAGGTGTCTCTCTACATTTTATTTTACTCAGTCCAACTGAAATGAATAGAGTACTGCACCATTGATTTAAATGACATGTCATGTAGTAAGAGGAATATGCAATGATAGTGGAAAGACTAAAGAAAAAGAGTTGTTTGTGTGTTACACATGACTCGGCAGAGCCCAGCTTTCCTAACGGTTTCAGACAACAGCTCATTTGGGAATTGCTTCTGTTCCCATTAAAGTCAGGTCTTTAGTAAGGCATCTTGCTATGCATCTGAGGTTAAGGTATGTTTACTTCTCTTTAATGGTTGATATGGAACAGAAACTGAAACTCTTCTGTGGTGAAAGGAAGCTTTTAATAATTAATTTTAAATAAGTAAATAAACGTCAATCAGTGTTTAAATTAATGTAATATTACAAAATTTAAAATAATTTCTGGAGTCTTAGCTCAAACACATTTAACTAATTAAAACATACTAAATTGAAATGGTTCGCTCAAATTTAAAATAACACTAATCCCTTTCCACCGCATAAGTATTCTTGGGAGGGAAAAGAGCATAGTTATTGCTGGGCAGAGGACGACGCATACCATCTTTGCCTCTCCTTACTACAAAATCTCTCAGTTTTGTCTCTCTCCCATGCTGTTTCCTTTCCTCTAATCCTTTTTTGAGATGAGGAAATTATTTCTCTTCCCCCCTGCTCATCCTGTCCACCCTTATCTGCAGGTCTGGCCCTTTCCCACAACAGGCTAGTGGGGAGTACTTCAGAAGCAATCTTTTTCCAAAATATAGAAACCTTTGAATCTAGAAACTAAGGCTGATGTCAAGAGATCATCAGCCTTTCTCATGAGCTTCTTTACTGCTTCCAGCTGAACCAGAAATAACATGGAAGATAGCTAATACTTCTGGTATTTATGCCTTTCCATTAAATTAATCAAGTGTTAGTTCAGGTTCTGTTAATATTTTCAAGTCAATACTTATTTTACCAGACTTGATCTCTTCTTCCCTAGTTAAATCATCTTTTATGTGGTAACAGCAACATTTCATGGGAAGGTAAATAGTCACAAAGGGTATGTCTACACTACAAAGTTAATTCGAACTAACGGAGGTTAGTTTGAATTAACTTTCATAGGCGCTACACAAGCGCTCCGCTAGTTCGAACTTAATTCGAACTAGCAGAGCGCTTAGTTCGAACTAGGCAAACCTCATTGCACGAGGACTAAGCCTAGTTCGAACTTACTAGTTCGAATTTAAGGGCTGTGTAGCCCCTTAATTCGAACTAGTGGGAGGCTAGCCCTCCCCAGCTTTCCCTGGTGGCCACTCTGGGCACCACCAGGGAAACTCGTCTGCCCCCCTCCCGGCCCCGGAGCCCTTAAAGAGGCACGGTCTGGCTACGGTGCCTGTGCCAGGTGCAAGCCTGCCAGCACGCAGCCAGCAGACCCTGCACCTGGCACGCCATGAGCCAGCCACCCGATGCCCCCCAGCCCTCCGCCTCTTCCCGGGAACAGGCTGGCGGCTCTCGGGAGCCTGGCCAGGACCGCAAGAGGCAGGCACCCACCTGGTCTAGTGCAGACATCGCGGACCTCGTCCACGAACTCCACACTAGGCACAGGAAAGTGGCCGGCTAGGGCAGAATAGCTGCCAGCCTGGCCACCCAGAAACAGGTGTGCATGAAAATCAAGGTGGTCCACTGAGACCCCCGACCCTGAGCCCTGAGCTTAGAATGGCCGTACTGGGTCAGACCAAAGATCCATCTAGTCCAGTAGCCTGTCTGCCGACAGCAGCCAACCCTAGGTACCCTGGAGGGGATGGACCAAAGACAGTGACCAAGCCATTTGTCTCGTGCCATCCCTCTCCAGCCTTCCACAAACTTTGGGCAGGGACACCATTTCTACCCCCTGGCTAATACCACTCCATGGACCCAACCTCCATGACTTGATCTCACTTCTCTTTAAACTCTGTTCTAGTTCTAGCCTTCACAGCCTCCTGCAGCAAGGAGTTCCACAGGTTGACTCTTTGCTTTGTGAAGAACAACTTTCTCTTACTAGTTTGAAGCCTGCTACCCATTCCTTTCCTTTGGTGTCCTCTAGTCCTTCTATTATGGGAACTAATGGAGAACTTTTCTTTATGCACCCTCTCCATACCACTCTTGCTTTTATAGACCTCTAGCATATCCCCCCTCCGTCTCCTCTTCTCTAAGCTGAAAAGTCTCTTTAGCCTCTCTTCATATGGGACCTGTTCCAAACCCCTGATCATTTTAGTTGCCCTCCCCTCTCCCAGTCTCTCTCTTCCCCTCTCCCACCTCTTTTTCCCAGTCTCCCCCAGTTTTGTTCAATAAAGAGAGATTCTATTTATGAACACACGTTTTCTTTATTTTGTACATCAGGAAGGGGAGCTAGGGAAGGGTAAGTGGAAGGAGGTGAGGGAGGAATGGGGTACGCGCCCCTGATGGGGAGGACTGGGCTGGCTCTGCGGTCTTCTCAGGGTGGAAGTTCTCCTGCAGCCCCCCGATTGTCCCCTCCCCCCGGATGGCAGCCTGCGGCAAGTGCAGCCAGGGTGATGGCCGAGCGCTGTGATGTTCCGCGTGTGGGCACTCAGGGCACTCCAAGCCAGGACTGCTTTGCAAGCGGGGAACCCTGAGAACTGTCTGTCCGGGGTGGGGGTCGGGTCCCTTTAAGCACAGCCCTCGGCTAGCCTGAGACAGCAGCTCCACGCTCTAAGTCCTCATCTGATGCCCTGCCGGCACTGCTTCCGGCCATCCTTAACCTCTGCTCAGGGTCCACTCTGTGTGGACATGCTAGTTCGAATTAGCAAAACGTTAATTCAAACTAGTTTTTAAGTCTAGCTGCGCTAATTCGAATTAGCTTAGTTCGAATTAACTAATTCGAACTAAGTTAGTTCGAATTAGCGCTGTAGTGTAGACATACCCTTAGGAACACATTTCTGAGGTTATTTAGGCATCTAAATATCCCAATAGGCATCTGGAGGAATTTTCAAAAGAGCCTGCATACCTAACTCCCCTTAGGCACTTTTGAAAATCTCAGTAGTGGTGTGTCTACGTAGCAGGGCTTAACTTGAAATAAGCAATGAAAATTGAGCTACGCCAATTGTGTAGCTTATTTCGAAACAGATTATTTCAAAACTGGGAGCAGCTATACAGCACTTATTTTGAAACAGAGCACTCTTCCTCTGACTTCCCTTATTCCGCATACAATGAGGGAAGAAAGAAGTCCTCCAGCTTGACAGTATTTCGACTTTATTTCTAATTAACTGCCTGCTATGTAGATGCAGACTATGTTATTTTTAAATAATGCTAGTTATTTTGAAATAAAGTTGCTGTGTAGACGTACCCTAGGTGTCCATCTGCATCTTTAGACTCCTATATATCACTATAGGTCAGGTACAAATACAAAAATTAGACTGCATTTAAAACTGTAGGATTTAACTTATATTACCTGACATTCTATCCTTAACTCTTAGGAATAACTATTTGTATCTTCTCCTATTTTTGCAGGTCAAGTGATACATTTTATCACTCCATCTCTCTCTTGAAAACTCTCATGGTCTTAACAAAAGTCTCACTATATTTCTGGGCTTTTCTTAAAGCTACAGCTGCAGATTCGTGTGATTAATAAGAATTTCAGTTTTCATTTCAAAACAACCAGAATGTTTCTAATCCTCATGGTTTTGAAGAAAGTTTGAAAATGTTTTACCCTAATGGCTCAAAAGTCCAATAAAAAGATCCATAAATTTCATTTTAAAAAACCTGTAATTTTTAAAATTGGGTCTGAGTCATTGTTTTTGAGCGCTTGACATCTTCTAAGACCAGTGCATGGACTATGCTGTTGCTGAAATGCACAGTCACACAGGTCAAGTTCAGGGAAAAATAGAAGTTTTGACTCTGAATGTTCTTATGTTTGGCATTTTACATTTCATTCAGTCATTTGAACATAAGGAAACTGGGCTGTGGTTAGGTTAGGAGGTTTTTTGGTCTGCTTAATTGTTTTAATAGTATAGAACTCAAAATAGCACAGGCCGGATTTACTTTAGGATAACATTAAGGGACCTATTCACAGAATTACAAGCCATATGCATGAGGAAATTGTGTAATTTAAGAACATAATAACTGTAATCATTGGAACAACAAAGGTCACTGTGTCCATCAATGCTGTTTCTTCATTTCCCTCACTTCCATCCCTCTGCATGAACAATATATCACTTTATTCATTCCCTCATTAAAGCATCTGACCCCTTCTCTCAACATGGTTCTCTTTTCTTAACTGCATAACAGTCACTCTACTTAAAGTTCTCCAGTATTAATCCCACTGTTGCAAGGTGTCAATCCTTGCTTCTGTGTTCACTTTCGTATTTAATCAGAGGACTTTTATTACTATAGAGTTGTTCCTTGAGATCAATACTTATATTTTAACTTTCTCTAATAGATTATTGCTTAGTGAAGTATGAAGATTTATAACAGAAAGATGTCTAATTTTCTTTCTTTCTTCACAGCTCAAATATAAAAAATGTGTCAGGTAACTTGATGTTTTTTGTATGCACATGCACGTACACACACACACTCCTTACAGCTGAGGCCAGCAAGTGTCACTTGCCCAAATTACACTTAATCTGTTTCAAGAAGAATCCAGGTTAACCTGACTGGGCAATGAGTCTTTCATCAAATCCTTGGTGTAGGTTGTCATTTCCCATTTGAAAAATCTTTCTCCATAACATGGTATTCCACTGTAATACTAAGCCTTGTTATGGCCTCTTCTGAATGAGCAGTGCCTCTAATACACACTGGGGGTATGTCTACACTACAACGTTAATTCGAACTAACTTACTTCGAATTAGTTAATTCGAACTAAGCTAATTCGAACTAACGGATCCAGACTAAAAAACTAGTTCGAATTAGCATTTTCCTAATTCGAACTAGCATGTCCACATTAAGTGGACCCTGAACCGGGCTTAAGGATGGCCGGAAGCAGTGCTCGCAGGGCATCAGAGGAGGACTTAGAGCATGGACATGCTGTCTCAGGCTAGCCGAGGGCTGTGCTTAAAGGGTCCCGACCCCCACCCCGGACAGACAGTTCTCAGGGGTGCCCCGCTTGCAAAGCAGTTCTGGCTTGGAGTGCCCGGACTACCCACACTGGGCACATCACAGCACTCGGCCATCAGACCGGCTGCACTTGCCACAGGCTGCCATCTGGGGAGAGGGGGCAATTGGGGGGCTGCAGGAGAGCTTCCATCCCCAGAAGCCCACAGAGCCAGCCCAGTCCTCCCCATCGGGGGCGCGTACCCCATTCCTCCCTCACCTCCTTCCACTTACCCTTCTCTAGCCCCTCTTCTTGATGTACAAAATAAAGGACAATTGTGTTCAAAAATGGAATCTGTCTTTATTGAACAAAACTGGGGGAGACTGGGAAAAGGAGGTGGGAGAGGGGAAGAGAGAGGGTGGGAGAGGGGAGGGCAACTACAATGATCAGGGGTTGGGAACAGGTCCCATATGAAGAGAGGCTAAAGAGACTGGGACTTTTCAGCTTAGAAAAGAGGAGACGGAGGGGGGACAGGATAGAGGTCTCTAAATGCAGGAGTTGGGTGGAGAGGGTGTATACAGAAAAGTTCTTCAGTAGTTCCCATAAAGAAGGACTAGAGGACACCAAAGGAAAGGAATGGGTAGCAGGCTTCAAACTAGTAAGAGAAAGTTGTTCTTCACAAAGCAAAGAGTCAACCTGTGGAACTCCTTGCTGCAGGAGGCTGTGAAGGCTACAACTAGAACAGAGTTTAAAGGGAAGTGAGATCAAGTCATGGAGGTTGGGTCCATGGAGTGGTATTAGCCAGGGGGTAGGAGTGGTGTCCCTGCCCAAGGTTTGTGGAAGGCTGGAGAGGGATGGCACGAGACAAATGGCTTGGTCACTGTCTTCGGTCCATCCCCTTAAGGTCCCTAGGGTTGGCCACTGTCGGCAGACAGGCTACTGGGCTAGATGGACCTTTGGTCTGACCCAGGACAGCCATTGTAAGCTCAGGGCTCAGGGTCGGGGGGTCTCAGTGGACCCCCTTGATTTTCATGCACACCTGCTCCTGGGTGGCCAGGCTGGCAGCTCTCCTGCCCTAGACGGCCACTTTCCTGTGCCTAGTGCGGAGGTCGTGGACGAGGTCCACGATGTCCGCACTAGCCCAGGCGGGTGCCTGCCTCTTGCGGTCCCGGGCAAGCTCCCGGGAGCTGCCAGCCTGGGGAAGAGGGGGAGGGCTGGGGGGGCATCCGGTGGGTGGCTCAATCCGTGCCAGGTGCAGTGTCTGCTGGCTGGGTGCTGGCAGGCTTGCACCTGGCACGGGCACCGTAGCCAGCCCGTGCCCCTTTAAGGAGTCTGGGGCCGGGAGGGGGGCAGACGAGTTTCCCTGGTGTTGGCCAGAGTGGCCACCAGGGAAACCTGGGGAGGGCTAGCATCCCACTAGTTCGAATTAAGGGGCTACACACCCTTTAATTCGAACTAGCTAGTTCGAACTAGGCTTAATCCTCATAAAATGAGGTTTTCCTAGTTCGAACTAAGCGCTCTGCTAGTTCGAATTAAATTCGAACTAGCGGAACGCTTGTGTAGCGCCTATTAAACTTAGTTCGAACTAACGTCCGTTAGTTCAAACTAACTTTGTAGTGTAGACATACCCTGGAAGATTATAGAAGTAAGGTATTGGAAGCTCTCTCACAACATCCCACCTGAAACTGAGAGCTTCACTTCATGGACTACATAGTGGTTTGCAAAGTTTGTATACTTTCGAAGACGTAATAGGTCAGTGAGGCTATGTCTACAGTACCAGGTAATTTCAAAATAAGCTTATTCCTCTTCATAAGCTGGAGCTAGTGGGGATGCTTGCCTTGTTATTTTGAAATAAGGGGAACTATTTCAAAATAACTTCCCAGTGTAGACATGCCCTGAGAATCTATGAAACTTCTTTAGCTTTCATCACTATAGTATCTGAGTGTCATATCTGTGTTGTATGAAAATATTATTCCCCGTACTGCTGTTGAGGCACTGAAAGAATAGATTAAATGAGTTGCCCACAGGAAGTGTAACATACAGGAAGTTTTTAACTAAGCTGGAGATCAAATATAGATCTCCAGAGTCTCAAGCCAGCCTCATATCCATGAGTTTATCCTTCTTACCTAGAGATGGTTATTGTCCAAAACCCAAGCTGTCTATGAACTTGAAACACTGAACTTTGTTTTTCATTGTTCTAAAAGCCCATACTGCCACAAAACAGTTTAAAGGAAATGTTATGAAAGCACCAATCAATCTTGACTGGCTGATGTACTGATGCTGTTCAAGGATGATCACCCCATGTGTGGGATTTCTGCATCTGATGTCAATCATGAACTTCTCCCAAGTTCTAAATGGACTTCTGAAAGATATTGTGGTATTGTGGTTTTAATTGGTTTATATGCACCTGATGTGTATATAAACTTTAATAGACTAACCTCCTTACATAAATTTAAAAAGGGGGTCAAGCTAGTGTTTGGGACAAACTCACTAGACAGATTTTTTTTTGCAGACCCCAATTCTAATAATAATGATAATGCAATATCTATTGCTTTATACTATAACAATTTTTTGTTCATGCACCATACTATTTCTCTATGTTCCTGCAGCTGCAGATGCCCAACTGTATGTTTCTGTCTTGTCCAACATGCATTATATTATTTTGCACCTCGGTCAGTGTTTAGCTCAACAGCACATAGATGACAATAAGCAGGCTAATGCATAACCCAGACAAGACTGACACTATTATGACAGGTTGGCAGAAGCAGCTGGAAGAGATAATATCAGCCCATGGACTGAAACGCTATCACTTCCGTTAGTTACTAGGGTTTGCTATTTAATAGTGATTTTAGATGCCCAGCCCATACTGCATGCAACTAAGCAACCTTTTCTTTTGGACGTAAACCTTGCCACTGTTAGCCATGCATTTGTTTCCTCAAAACTAGGCTATTGCATGGGGCTACACCTTAAAGCCATTCAGAGACAGAAGCTGGTACAGACATCAGAGGCTCATTCACTTAGGATATGTCTAGACAGTGGTGCTATTTCAGAATACCGGAAGTATCCTAAAATAGCTATTCCGCATCTTTAAACATACTCATTATTTTGAAAGGGTATGTCTACACTACCCTCCTAGTTCGAACTAGGAGGGTAATGTAGGCATACCGCACTTGCAAATGAAGCCCGGGATTTGAATTTCCCGGGCTTCATTTGCATAAGCGGGGAGCCGCCATTTTTAAAACCCAGCTGGTTCGAACCCCGTGCAGCGCGGCTACACGGGGCTCGAACTAGGTAGTTCGGACTAGGCTTTCGGACTAGGGTTCCACGAGGTGTACCGGTAGTTCGGAATAGGAAGCCTAGTCCGAACTACCTACTTCGAGCCCCGTGTAGCCGCGCTGCACGGGGTTCGAACCAGCGGGGTTTTAAAAATGGCGGCTCCCCGCTTATGCAAATGAAGCCCGGGAAATTCAAATCCGGGCTTCATTTGCAAGTGCGGTATGCCTACATTACCCCGCTAGTTCGAACTAGCGGGGTAGTGTAGACATACCCAAAGAGATTTCAAAATAATGGGTGTGGTATTCCAGCATCCCTTTAACCCTCAGGTTTAAGGGACATTTCAGAATAGCATTTTATTTCAAAATTTGGTGCTATTTCAAAATTAGATTGAAATAAGATATGCAATTTGCGTATCTTATTTTGACCTACAAGTATACTGTAGATGCACTCTTAGGGTATGTCTAGACTGCATCCCTCTGCCCGCAGAGGGATGCAGATTAGGCAGGTCG
This sequence comes from Pelodiscus sinensis, assembly GCF_049634645.1. NCBI lineage: Eukaryota > Metazoa > Chordata > Testudines > Trionychidae > Pelodiscus > Pelodiscus sinensis. Next base: position 16,803,421 of record NC_134726.1, read on the forward strand.
ACATTGCAAATGAAGCGGGGATTTAAATATTCTGCGCTTAATTTGCATTAAAAATGGTTGCCATTTTTGCCGACTCAGCACTTTGTTGGCAAAAAGCAGCTGCCTAGAGTGGGATCTGTCAAGAAAGAAAGTCTCCTGCAAGGAGGTTTACAGGATCTGTCAAAAAAGGCTTTCTTTCTCGACAGATCCCCCTCTAGACTGCCGCTTTTTGCTGACAAAGTGCTGAGTCAGCAAAAATAGCAGCCATTTTTATGCAAATTAAGCACGGTATATTTAAATCCCCGCTTCATTTGCAATGTCGACCTGCCTAATCTGCATCCCTCTGCCGACAGAGGGATGAAGTCTAGACATACCCTTAGTGAGGTATTTCTCTGGAAGCACATTATAACAGTGCTCTGGGATCTGCACTGGCTGACCATTGTTTTCCAACTGGAGTTTAAGGTGTTGTTTATGATTAGGGCATTACCAATTCCACAGCTCTGAAAAACACTACTTGGACCATGAAATCAACCCTACACCATGAAATTTAATCTCCCTGGGGGCTCCTACGTGCTAGCTCCTACCTGCTAGCTCAGCTCCTACCCTGCTAGTCCTTCTCCACCACAGCTGCTCTTGGCAGTGAAATCAGATCCACCTCCAGAGGCAGCAAAGAAATTAGGTGGGTACTCCCTCACTTCTGCGCTGCAGCAGCCCAAGAGTTGGGCTTTCAGCTTCCCCTCATCCTCACACCTCCAGATCCAGGAGTTGAACTCATGGCTTCCTCTTCCAGTAGCTTACACCAGGCTGGGCTTTCTCTCTCAACAAGAGCAACCCATTGCTCTGGTGCCAAGATCAGGACTTCCTCCTAGCAGCTCCTCCTCCTGGGGCTAGTGGCTTGTGCTCCTGGGGCTTCTGCTCCCTCCAGCTTCAGCCAGATTCTGGGGCAGCCCAGGCTTCTGCCACCCTCTCCCCCCACTTCAGCTGGGGCTCAGGACACCACTCCAGTTGTGGCAGCCCTATCCATGTTCTACCCTCGCCCTCTGCCATCTTAGCTGGGGCTCAGGGTGCCTGGATGCAGAACTTCTTCCTCTGCAGCTCCTGCTGGGGTGCTGGTGACCCAATAGACATATATGCCCTGGGGCTTCTTTTGGAATTGAAGAACCCATTTTTCCTGGGGGAGCCCCCAAATTGGCTGAGGTACCCTGCCTTAATCTGTCCCTGCATGGACTAGCAACTTGGACCTCCCAGTTGGGGCACTACCAGCAGTACGAGGAACATCCTACCCACTTCCACAAACCTCCTCTAACTGCGGGAAGCTCTGGGAAAGTGCTGTCTTCAGAGGGTGGCTATCTTGGAACCCCTGCACAACAACTTTCCACTCCCCCCATCACATTTGGCTCAGGATCCCCATGATTACAACACATCTGAAACTCAAGACACTAACCAATTTTAAAATTCTCTGGTTGTGAAACTGACCAGGATGAACCACGAATGTGGCAGAGCCTTAGTTATGACTCACGAGCGGCTAAAGGGCCTGAGACCGGAATCCCATCCCCTCTCTTCTCTTGGCATATTACCACAGCTGCATTGGCACCTGTTCAATTATTTTAAATCTAGATAAAATGAAATGAGTAACTATGCACGGAGATGATTGGTTCCAAGTCACTTACAAGTTTGTGTTGTTCTATATAAATAAATATCAACGATCACAAGTGGCACTTCAGCCTAACTATCATTAGCTGGATAATTTCTTGGAGGTTACAAAATAAAGTCTTGAAGGATTGGAAATAAGAGAGGATAGAGGCTTTTCAGACTAGACATGGGAATCATGGACGCCACAAGGATGACACATAATCAGAAAGAAGTGATAAAGCTGAAAATGTACCTGAGGCACTATTCTTGCTGTAAGCGAATTTGGGGGATTTGCTGTAGATAAAGTGATGTGTGAGAGTGGTGCATGTCACAGATTAATCTTGTTAATAATTGAATCTCCAGCAGCCATTGTCTGAACATTCAATCATTCTCCTTGTTTAAGTTATCTGTTGGAAAGTGAAGTGGATTGGGCACACTAATGGATAGATATTTGTCTTTTAACTACAGCCAACTTTCTCACCTTGATTGTGAACTCTATCAGACAAGAACTAGAAGGTTCTCTTTCTGCTGCAAGCATATTCTATATGTTGAACAGTCTCAGACCTGGAGAATTTTGTACTGAAATAGGTACAATGACATAATTCAACCACTGCAAATCTCCAGTGAAGTTATCCTGCATCCATATAAAAAGTTACTTCCATAAGTACACTTTATCTAGGTGTCAAATTTTCATCCAAGGCATTTTTTTATGTGAATGCATTGTGTCTTCATTAGAAGTTTGCGGGGAGGAGTGGGGCATAGCTATATCAGTGTAGCTATGAAGATATCCAAAAGCTCCTGTGGCCTTCAGAGACTCTGCTTTCTGCCACAAAGGAAGCAGATTTCTTTTGAGAGATATTGTGGTTTAATTAGTTTATGTGCACCTGATATGTGTATTCACTTCAAAAGGCTAACCTCCTTACATAAATTTAAAGAGGTTGTTTGAAATAGGAGATCACTATTTGAAATGCATCTTTGCAAATTAGGAGGAAATTGAAAAGGGTTAATTATTTGATCAAATACAGTGTGTTCTAGAAATATAATTGAAAAATGTTGTCTGTTTGAACTGTCAAATGAGTTGAACCTCAATAACCAACATGGTAACAAAGACTTTTAACTCCTAACCTAATAAAGCAATCAGGTATATACACACAGATCTTTTGTTATAAAAAGAGATGCTAGCTGTGAACCTGATTATGAACCCATTACTTCTAATGGTGAGCAGTTATTCATTCAAGGAGTTCTACTGAAGTCTCAACATGAATAAAGGGTTCACATATCTAGCCTTTTGTAGACAAACTTTTCGGGAACATTGGCTAAGACAAAGGAAGAAGCTGATACAACAGAGGCTATGTCATACCTTCTTCCGAAAAGCTGCGTAAGCCTTCTTTTTTTTAGGAAAAGTGGCTTTTCGACAAGGGGGGGTCGCCGAAAAAGCCATGTCTAAACTACTTTCACTTTCGAAAGCTCTGCTTTCGAAAGTGAGATCAGAAGAAGATATGCAAATTCCCATGGAATTTGCATCTCCTCTTTCGAATCTTCCCTGTAGTCTAGATAAGCCCAAAGTAAGGGAGAGAGGCCAACCTTAAAATTGTACAATTGGTTCTCAGAGTCAGGCTATAGCTAGCGATGCTTATCAGCTGGTTGAAAATTTTTATTTCTGTGAAAAAAAAATCACATGAAGCAAATTGATTCAAAATGTTTTCTGCAAAATATAACTTTATGAAAATATTCAAAAGAAAATAAAAATTTGTTTCATATTGAAGTGACATTTTGGTTTTATTCAAGTGTTCAAAAATAAAATGAAACACAATTATTAATTTGAATACAATTTTTTAAAATTTTTGAATTGATGTTTTGTTTCACAATTAAACAAAATGTTCTTTTTTACAAAATTCTACAAGCTTAGGGAGTCTAGTGCATTCTGAATGTAATCCTCTTAACTAAAGTTGAACAACAAATACTTTTCCTGTGAAAATTTTCAAGATTTAAAAATTTTCCTGGAAGAACTAGAACAAAACTGCAACATCTTGAAATGTATCACAAAACAATAATCCAAAATAAATTGGATAAGATCACTCAAAATATTTTGTTTTAATAACTTCAAAATGTTTCATTTCAATTCTGGCCTTTCAAATTTGTTTTAAGTGTATGATAAATTAATGAAAATTAAAAAATAAAAATAGTGTCTCACTCAAAAACTTCTTCATGTTTTGACAATTTTAAACAAAATGGGGAGATTCATTTAAATAACCCTTTCCTGCAAACAGTTTCAATTTTGAGAAATTGACATTTTCTGATGAAAAACTGTGCTGGAAAATTTCAGTTCCACACTACACTTACACTCCCTCTGACACACTTTACCTATCTTTACAGACCACCAGTGTTACATAGCTTAATGTTTATAAAGTACTTTAAAGAGCCTTTGATAAAATGTGCTTATATAACCGTGAAATATATTTTTCTGTTGTGTTGTAACATGAACTTTGCAGGTTCATGACTAAGCCAGAGGCATGTATTATTGAAAGCATCTAAACATCTCTTTATTTTATTAGTTGTTTTGAAAATGTGTCTGAGAGAAGAAAGATATAGGGCCAAGTAAAGGAGATATCTGAAACATTAAAATAGCAATTTTAATAAGTCTTCTGGAAAAGACATATATCCTGGGGGTAATGAGAGTAAGAGGAGTTTTCAAATCCAAAACAGCACATGTATCTCCAGGATTAGAAGAGACCTCTTGGATCATATCCAATAGCAAGAGCCCAGCATGGATATAAAGTTGGTATCCACATCTGCAAAAATGATCCATGGATATCCACATCCACATCTGCAGATGCAGAGACCTCTGGATATAAAGCAGATATCCACAAATGTGCAGGGTTATGGATACAAAATTTATATCTGCATCTGCAAAAACGAGCCACAAATGTGTATATAATGTGGATATCCACAGATATTAGCTACAGTCACCTTTATGTCCATGTTGGCGGTGCCACCCATGAAAGCTACTGGGTAGCATGTCAGTCTCCATCTTGACCAAGCTGCTCCAATCAAGCTGGAGCAATGCAACCAGAAACCTATAGGTCCCATCAGGATAAATTAAAAAAAAGCTGTACTTGAGCTATGGCTCAAGTCTATGGCTAATGACATTAGTATTCTTAAGCTTTTCCTCTGTTTGAAAAACATCAGTGATTACTCATTATTTCATCTAAGGAAAGAAGCCAACTTTTAAGTAGTGAGAATACTGTTTGCCTTCCTTCTGTCCTCCAAACTCAATTAGGTATTTAGATAATTTTTTTGTGCGGCACAAGAAGAATTAAGTGAACAATTTCTATCCAACCGAATAGTGACAGAAATGTAGCCGTGTTAGTCTGGGGTAGCTGAAGCAAAATGCAGGACAATGTAGCACTTTAAAGACTAAGAAGATGGTTTATTAGATGATGAGCTTTCGTGGGCCAGACCCACTTCCTCAGATCAAATAGTGGAAGAAAATAGTCACAACCATATATACCAAAGGATACAATTAAAAAAATGAACACATATGAAAAGGACAAATCACATTTCAGAACAGGAGGGGAATGCGGGAGGAGGAGAAGGAAGGAAGGTAAGTGTCTGTGAATTGATGATATTAGAGGTGGGGAGAATGGGATGTCTGTGAGCTAATGGTATTAGAGGTGATAATTGGGGAAGCTATCTTGGTAATGGGTAAAATAGTTTGAGTATTTGTTCATTCCTTCTCGGAGAGTGTCGAATTTTAACATGAATGACAGTTCAGAGGATTCACTTTCAAGTGCAGCTTTAAAAGGTCTTTGTAGCAGAATGCAGGTGGTTAAGTCATTGAGAGAGTGTCCTTTCTGGTTAAAATGGCAAGAAACTGTTTTTTCTTTGTGATCTTGTCTGATATCTGTTTTGTGGGCATTAATCCTTTGGCGAAGTGTCTGAGATGTTTGTCCAATGTACATAGCAGACAGACACTTTCGGCACATGATAACATAAATTATATTTCTGGATGCACAGGAATATGTGTTCTTGATCTTATAACTCACTTGGTTAGGTCCAATAATGGTATCAGCAGAATGAATATGTGGACAAAGCTGGCAACGGGGTTTGTTGCAAGGGGGACATGAGACTGGGCACGTTAATCACTCAAGTGCTTTTGAAAATTTTAACTTGGGGCCTAAAGAGACAAAAATAGATAAAAGGCAGGAGATATGGTATTCCTTTTAAAAACGTGTGACTATTTTTAACTAAATTTTATATTATTTTTCTCCCGGGGGCAACTGACCCCTCCGGTCCCCTCACTACACCACTGACTCCCCTCCGGCAGATCTATCATCTTATGCATGTGCAAGATCTGTAAGAGCCGTCCCATGACACTGCAGTTAGTGTCTGTGGCGCCTGCTTCTGGGTGGTGCCTCAATGCTGCCACATTCACCTCTAAAGAGGGGGCTTCCCAAAGCAGGCCCTTGCTGCAGACCCCCAAGACATCCACAAGTCCAGTCTCCTTTCAATGGGCCCACTTCCCAGGGCTCATTGATCTTGGATCTGGCTTCCATTCCCTCTCCAACCTTTGTAACTGACCAGAGGTGCTCACCTTCCGCCTTATCCATTCCCATCTCATTCACCCCACAGGGACAGTATCTGCCTCACTTGTCCTAGGGACTATTCTACCAAAACGTAATACAAAGTTTCCATGTAAAAGGACTCACTACAAAGCTAAAAACTTCAATGAGAGAATGATTAATACAGAGACATGTCTACATCTGCTGCAGAGAGACACTTCTGCCTGCCTCCACCCCTCTCCCCCAGAGTCTACAGCCCCATTGCAAAGTGGGGGAGTGGAAGGAAAGAGGCTGAGGCCCATCAACGGGACTGAAGCAGTCATGAGCAAGCCATGCCCGGGAGCCACTCTCCTGTCCATTGCTGGTGCAGTGTTGCTTCAGGCACGCTGAAATGCTGTCACCTCTAGGGTAGGCTGGACAGCTGTTTAACACCTGCACAAGGTTTCAGGAAGGGGACAGTGCGGGTTGCCTTCCTGCAGAGCCCCCATCAGAACTACCATGCCCTCCTGGCTTAGGAAAAGAATAAACAAGAGGATTGGAAATTAACGTGCCCAGTCTCATGTCCCCTAGGCAGGGAATGAGCCATCTACATTAGGCCCCAGCTGGAGTATCATGTCCAGTTCTGGATGTCACATTTCAGGAAACGTGGAGAAACTGGAGAAAGTCCAGAGAAGACCAACACAAATGATAAAAGGCCTAGAGAACATGAGATGTGAGGCAAGGCTGAAGAAATTGGCCTTGTTTACCTTGGAAAAGCGAAGACCGGAAAGGGACATGAGAGCAGCTTTCAAGTATCTGAGGGTATGTCTACACTACCACCCTAGTTCAAACTAGGGTGGTAGTGTAGACATACCCTAAAAGAGTATCATAAGGAGGAGTTGCAAATCATAAGGAGTTGCAGTATCATAAGGCAACCGGAGTTGCAAATGAAGTCCGGGATTTGAATTTCCCGGGCTTCATTTGCATATTGCCGGGCGCCGCCATTTTTAAATGTCCGCTAGTGCGGACTCCGTGCCGCGCGGCTACACGCGGCACGGACTAGGTAGTTCGGATTAGGCTTCCTATTCCGAACTACCGTTACGACTCTTCCTGCTTCGGGCCAGACAGCTCCCCTGCAGAACCAGGTAAGCACCCAATATTTTCACCTCCTGGCCGGAAAAAAATCAGAAAATACAGGACATTTTAGGTGTCTGGTATTTTCTGAATTTTTTTTACTGGACAAGAGGCGAAAATACTGGACTACCCGGGTCAATACCAGACACCTGGCAACCCTAGTGGGTGGGGGGCTGCTCCATCCTCCACCAATTAACCATAACCAGTAAGCCTCACCTGTTAATGGTGAGGCTTCCCAGTTAATCATTGACATCCCTAGTGAGGGCCTTAGGGAAGGGGCAGAGCAGGGGTGAGGCAAGGGTATTCTGTTTTGTGTGATTAGAAAGTTGGCAAACTTATCTGAGACAGTCTCTTAATCATCCTTTAATTCTAATTTTATCCTCAGAAAGTGAAGCAGCTTAGAATTTAATACCCTGCTTTCAAATGTCCATGCCATTTACTCTTATCCAGTTTGTGACAATTCTTGTCACATACTCCACCTTTTGATTACCTTAGATGAGTTACTTTGTAAAATACACCATACAACAGCTGACATGATACCCTACAAATAATAACTTTATAACCACTTACAATGCCTTAAAAGAGCTCTTCCAAACTAGAGATGTAATTGTGCAAGTAACTAATTAGCGGGTGCTTATCGGTTAACACTATCGATTACATGCAACTGTCCCCCCCCGCCCCCGCACAAGTACATTTTTAGTGGGATGGCTGACAGACTGGCTCAGTCCCAGCTCGTGCCAGGACTCAGCATCAACCCCCACTCTGGCTCTTAATGCTTATAATGCAGAGCTGCAGCAGGGGCTGATGCAGGTCCCAGCACTAACAGCCAATGCTCGGGCTGGCTGGCTCAGTCCCGGCTCACGACAGGTCTCGGCATCAATCCCTGCTGTGGTTCTGCACTACAAGCACTAAGAGCCAGCATGGGGGTAGTTACTGGACCCATCAGGAGCCAGGACTGAGTGGTAGCAATGATACCCTTATCGATTAATCGTGCAATCGACACATTTTTTTGTCGACTACCTACATGATTAATGCATTACGCTCTTCTTAATATCCCTATTCTAAACTGCAGAGAAAAATGTGTTAAAATGTCTGCTAGGATTTTGACAATGTCCATACCTTTTTTTCTGCTCAGCATTAAGAAATATTGTAAGATTTTATTTGCAGCCTTTTCAGTTTCAGTATTTAACCTTATTTTTAACAGTTCAGGTCCTCTATTTTCTGCTTATCTGATGATTCCCCAATTCCAGGTCTAAATTCCAGATGGAGTTCTCAATGTTTTATCCTTCTCTTATTTTCCATTATCATTTTTCTATGAATTAAGCCTTTCATAATTTTTCTCATAAATAAACATTTGTAAAAAATTCAGCTTTTCTGTTCTGTTTCATGTTCATGGTTATTATTATATATAAAATCACATACAGCACCCCAAAAACATTTAAATTATGTTAATCAAATGTATGCAATATACAGACTTTGTTTCATTTGTATGATACTGTATATGCAAGACCAATACTGTATATGCAAGGCTTGATTCTCAAGTTAGTCTTCACTTTTACATGCCCACCTTTTCCTTCTGGTTGTATCCCTTAGTGCATATCATATATACATGCAAAGCAAGCTGCAGGGCAAAAATATCTGTTTCCACATGCAAAATGGAGGCCTGTTCACTTCTGCAAGCTTGCTGAACATAAGCCCAAGATTCAATTTAAACTTTGAATTTAGCCCCAAAAGTGTGTTCTGTTTTATTTTTAACTATTTCTGAACATCTCTTTTACTAAACCTTCTTGCTCAGTTTCAGATATATACAAAATCCCTTCTATGTTTCTATCTCTCAGCTGCACAAACTGAGCAGTCAGCAGTGCCACCATTAGTCAAAGTCAGAGAAGCTTGCTCATGCTATTTTCTGTCACAGCTGTTACTTTGGGTCGCAACACACTGGTATGACTAAATGTCTTTCTTGGAAATGCTTTTTAGCTGTGCAAGTACAACTTTTTTCCTTCTCAGAAACAGCCTTATAATCTGCTGATGAAAAGGAAAGAATAAGATAAATATACAGTAAGTATCACACTTGTTAGTACTCTCCTATACAATCCTACCATAAAGATCTGTTAACTGATCTACAAATACAGTCTATGTTAGTTGTATGTTATAAATGTTTGTAATAATATAATTAATTGTCACCCTTAAAATACTACAGTTTTGTTTTAGATAGTGATTACAAAAAAAAAACAAACAAAAAATTATGTAAAGAAAATGTTAAGGTCGAGGAAACAAGCATTTGAAAGTTAAGAAAGGCTGCCTTTGCAACAGTTGCAAAGTTAATTCTGTCCTCTTCTGCAAATGCATGATACAATTTTCCGTAAGACCTCTGCCTTATTTAATGCACAGGAAGAATGGTGCTCACAAAATTGGTAGTTATCAAATATTTTTTATTTTAATTATTCATTGTGCAACCACAGATCTTATTTACTGCACATGACTTGAACTCTGGACTGAAAACAGTATTATTAACTTCCTCCTGGAGGCTTTTCTATGACTCTCATCACCAAAATATCTGACTGGTTCACGAATATTGATGTGTTTGTCTCTATAACAGCTTTGTGAAATAAAACTGTTTTAGTATCCCCTTGACAAATGAAGGCCAGAATTTTCAAATGTGTGCTCATTTTGGGTGTCGAATTTGAGACTCTAATTTCAACTTGTTGTAACTAAAGCTTGAGTTTTCTGAGTGATGTATTTTTTTCTGTAGCACTATATATATATATATATATATATATATAAGCACAGATCCCATTGTATTCAGCTACAGTTATGAGCACTGAGCATGTTCATACATCAGGCCTCAGGTATATCAAGATAAGCACCTAGAAAATGAGGAACACACAGTGCCCAGTTGTGAAAATTTGGTATTAAGTCACCACATATAAATTCTGTATCACATATGAACTCTAGAGCAAAATCAATAATAGAATCCTGTTCTCCAGGATGACATAACCATGAAAACATCCCTTCTCCTGCAATCCCCTGCTTCATTCACAACACATCTTTCAGTTTCAGCTTCTGCATCAAATAAGACAGAGTCCTATAGACAGCAGCTTCCTTTACAATGTACCAAATAAAGAGCATGACTTTACATCGTATGCACTGAATAAAGTCAGGGTCTGTTGTAAAAAAATGTTATGTGACTATATAATTAAACACTACTAGGCACAAATAAGAGCAAATTAAAGTTAGACAGGAGCCTTGATTCTGATATGCTTAACTTTTGAGAGCTTGGCTTTTCAACCTTAATATTTTTTTTTTAGTGAAGGGCTTTTTTATGCTATATTCTGCTAAGTATTTAAAGAAACAAACTGAAAAACAAATTCCATCATGTGAATCATACCGATCCCATGTGGGTCATCATCAGGGCTGGAACTTTTAGATCCACAGAACAGACTTGTTATCAGTTAAATTAACAGGGGAATTGGCAGCAGTAGTAGTTTATCTTATGCTGTGGAATGAAACACACATTTTGTCAATGGGTTTTGTATCTATTTGCTGACAACAGAGGAATTTAGGAAATTGAGATGCCTGAGTTCTGTTCCATGCTCTGGAGGGGAGTCTGCTCCAGGGACAGATTAACCATAGGGTATAGCTTTAGATCAGGGGCGGATGACAGTGCCGCAGGGCCGCGCCGCGGGCCCCCCCCATTTGACACAGCGCATGCGCCGTGGTGCCAAGGCACATGTGCGGGGCCTTGGGAAGCGCGGGGCCCGGGGCAGCCGCCCCGCTCGCCCTGCCCTAAATCCACCGCTGCTTTAGATCCTCGTATTCCTTAGGTCCAAGGTGTCCAACCATTTCTGAAGCAGCAGCCACCATAGTGGCTACTTCTATAGCAAACTAGCCACATTCAACCAGCCAAATAGCCACATGTGGCTAGTGACTAGCATGTTGGATATCACAGGTTTAGGCTCTACTAGTCAGGAAGGGAGAAGGGCCAGGCCTGGGGGAGGGAAGAAAAGCAAGCTTGGTCACATAGCACTGCTGGAGTCTGGAGCTCACCAGCCAACAGAAAAGGCAAAGCAGCCCCCTGTGGTCTGAAAGGAGCTCAGCTGGCAGCTTGCTGCTTCTGTTCCCTCAAGCCTGTGTCTCCCCATGTGGCAGAAATACGCTATTGTCTGTCAGGGAACCCGTTAATGTTGCTGACTGGACAACAAAAATGTCATTACCATGGGAAGATTTGCCATCTGAGGGTATAATTTGAGCAGGCACCACTCCCTTCCCCCGAACCCCACCAGATTCACCAACACCATAGATCTCTCCAGAGCTCTGCTTCGCTGTTAGGGAGGCTCCCCATGAGGCTGGCAGACAACTCTAAGAGGCTGCCTCCTGGGACCTAATGCCTGATACCATCATCTTCGGTATGTGTTGGGTCCTGTTTCTGGACAACTGGCCAGTGGTTGTGGAGGGTCAGGGATAGAGGGTGGTAGGGGAAGAGTAAGTACCAGAGCCGTAAGATGGGAAGCTTGCACAGAGCCTGCACACACTCTATCTGGCTCCTGCCACAACTACTGTCCCTCTCATGTGTAAGCAACAAATTCCCATGCATTTGTATGAAAAACAATACAAAACATCCCATTCTGGATACTTTAACTTTAGCAGTACCTTTGGTCGAGAGCTTCAGATTTATGATGCACTGTGTTCAATACTATATTGAACTGTACTAAAAGTAAAATAAATTATTTTTTTTCTTTTATGTATTTTTCTGTATTAGGATGCACAGGCAACCAAGTTTTTTTCCTTATGCTCGGCCTTGTTTCATAGGCCAATGCATCTTGCACTTTTAAAAAGTTGCCAAAGCACTGGAGGAAGCTCAACACATAATGTTCTGTTTCTCTTCCCTCAAGGACTTTAAATCCACTTGTTAGCAGGCTATGATAGGAACACTGGCTGAGTAGACTAGGACAGTGTTCTGTCTATTTACAGAGTCTTTAGCAGTTCAAATGATCATAAAGTACTTCACATTTGATTACAACATTAATTCCAAAAACTTAAAGCTAAATAAACCTGAAATTAGTCCTCAATTTTCTGCCCCAACTCAAACTAACTTTTTCCCAACTGGAAAATGATGGGTAAACATGGAATGTGTGTGATCCGAGAGGGGAATAGGAACACAAAGGCCATTTCCTGTTGACAGTTATATCTTTGTAGCATTACAGGATGAACCTCTGAAGCACCCTCATCCCCAAACCAGAGAATTTGCCACAAAGGTCAATATTTTCTAGCAGCATTATCAGCACTTCCACTGCTTACTGGGCTCTTACAAGACATTCAGGGGTAAGATAGAGCAAAATAGTAGCACAGAGCACTGAGAGCTACAACTGGTGGCTGTTAACAAATTTATGGTACCACCAGATACTTGAGCACACCCATAAGAGGACATCTGGCTAACTAAAATCATACCACAGAGTAGAGAGGTTCAACCTATATTGACTTCAGGGAGAACAGATTTTTGCACAAGAACAGATTTTGGCCCTTTTGCTTTTTCACAGCTGAATAAGCAGAATCTCATACACTTTCCTCCCCTAAACTCTCAACACTTTAAGGAATAATATAAGCAAAGTCTGCTTAATCCTTCATTCTACACTAGTCTTTTTTATGGTGTCTACAGACTACCAAGTTTTGTTGGCAAAACTTAAGTCGACACCCAAAACTTGACAAAACAAAGATCACCGAAGAGTGTTCACACTTGCTCCCGCTGTGAACAGATCACGTCCTCCTGGGGGAACCCTCAGCGACAGTGTGAGCAGTGTACTGTGAGTATGTATCCCACAGTGTTGTGTTATCAGAAGGCAGAGCATCTTGGAATTCCCTCCAAGTTCCCCCACAGACTCTTCAACTGCTAAGAGGAGCATCATAAGTATCTCTGTGAGTTCTTTGTGCTGAGGAATGTCAAAGCAGCACAGCAATCCTTCCCCTACCCCCTGCAGCAACAGTCTGCCTGCCTGCCACTGTGTTCCTAGTGCAGGGTAGAAAAAGAGCTTACTAATGATTTGTTCTTTGTTAGTTCTCCAAATGAAGCAGCTCATTCACCTATGAGATACTTCCCAGAACTTTGAAAGGGGAGGGGTGCACACCCGCAGGGCAGCAGAGATCACAACACTGAGCACAGCCATCAGGCCAGGCATTGTGGGATACTGATGGAAGCCAGTTCTGTCTACAAAGCAAAGAGCAGCATCTACCCTGGCTTTTTGTTGACAATAAAGGGAAGGTGAAAGAAAAAAGGCTCTTGCAGGGGTGGAAGTATTTTTATCACTAAAACTGGGTGTTTTTCCTGACAAAAATCGCTTTCCCTTTTGTATCACCAAAAAGCAGCTTTTGGTGACAAAACGTGGTAGTGTAGACAAAGCCGTAAACAAACACTAGATATGGGTATCACTATAGCAGCCTTAGTTAGACTGTTCTTTTGAAAGATCCTTAATGGTTCTTTAAATATGCTCATTTTCAATTAAGTCTTAGTTAGGGGGGCAAAGATCATAAGAGAGATTAGCTCTGTTTTGTCAACTCCTAGTAATTTAAAAGCTGAAAGGCTTTAGATTCATTTTGTGCTATTGCTTGTACACTGGTTTTTCTTACAGAAAGCTTAAAATGAACAAATGCCTCCCAGACTACAGTCAGTGTGAGACAGGGTATGTGATGTAGAGTCCATAGCTTGGGGAAAACACCTGCAGGAAGACGGCTTTGCATTGTGGAGAGCTGAGAGTAGAAGCACAAGATTGAAAGGTGAGCAGGATGAGGAATGTTGCAGTGTTCATCCTCACAGATGAGCACTTCACTACCAAGAAGGCCTAAGATAGGAACAGCATAGCATTCATCAAATTGTTTGAAGAATCAAGTATAGTGAGAGTAAAATAAACTTGTTAATACATAAACAATATATAAATACATATATAGGTGAATATTTCATGACTTCATAATTTTTTGCAATATATGTAATTCATAATTAGGCCCTTCCCTCCCATTAGCCTTAGGCCCACATAACCTTAATCAGGCCCTGAAGATCAAGCTGTCATTTCTTCCTCAGATTGTTCCCTTCTGTCCCTCTGCTTCCAGTTCTGTTTTAGTTCCACCACCACCCTACTCCAGCCAGCCTTTGTCCATCCGAACATGCCTTGATCTCTTTTCAATCCTGTGCATTCAAATGTCAGACTACCTCCTGCTTCTCCTTGCTGAGTACCTGCAGAACAATTAAGAGCTTAGGAGAGTATTCCTACTCTCAGCTCTGTGCCTGGCATCACAGCACTTCCAAAGTAGCTAGAAGGAACAATTGCAGTAAGAGTGCTGCTCAGCCCCTGAATACAATACAGCCATGCTCAGCTGCTTGGAGGGGAAAAACGTGGGCAGTCCAGTAAGCAAGTAGTAGCTGTAAGGGGGAAGAATTTTGGCTAAGGACAGGTCAAAATCTTGCTTTCTCAACAAAATGCCATGGAATCTTAATGTAGAGTAAAGGTGATCAAGTTTTCAGGACCTGCACACTGAAAAGATGAATGGCAAGTCATACTATTACCAGAATCTGAGAGTAAACTTTTTTGTTATCAGCAAAAGCATTTTATGGAAGCTTTTGCTGCACAGCAGAGTTACTGAGAGCAAATATTCATTGTTTGTATATGATACATTTTTAAATTTTTGTTTATGATAAATGGTGTTATTTTTTGTTTCTCATATCTGACACAATATAATACAGTAATAATCAGCATGACTCATACATTCCAATGATTCAGCAAGCCAGGAAAGCTAAATAGTAAATCTAAGCGGTTGGAAAGTTTTAAAAAGGAAAGAGACGTCAGGGATGTTTAACTCAGTTCTATGCATAGTAATGCAGTATGTTTCAAACTATTAGGGATTGTTTCTATATATACAAAAGGCATAATATGTGGGTCGACCAGAAATATACTGACACTCTGTTTATTGAAGGCAAGTCAAAACTCTCCTGTTATCTTCAATAGGAGTAGGAATGGATCTTACTTGTAGTATATTTTAAAAACCAAGCATCAGAAACAGAGGTACTAGAATTATTCAGAATCCTGTCTACATATCAGCGAGAGAAAATGAAAATTTGCAACAATAACCACAAAAATGGGAATAAGAACAATTGCAATTGTGTGGAATACATGCTAGCAGAAAATGGCTACTTTTTAAGCATCCAGCTAGCTCATCACCTGTCACAACAAGAGACATTTTCACCTTCCCCATATCAGATCCTGTCAAACTATTTTCAAATTTCAGCTATAGGAGTTTCTGTCAGATTTGGAAAGTAGATGCTCCAGAGCATAAGGGACTTCTTAAAAGAGTCATAAAATAACAAAGCATAGCCTTATTGAAGTGGAGCTGACAAAACGAAAAATATAGGTTGAATCTTTCTGGTCCAACACCAGTGTCAAACCAGAGAATTTGCCAAACCACAGGAGGTGAACATTGACTAGCAGTATTACCAACACTTCCACTGCTTACTGGGCTATTAGAAGACATTAAGGGGAAAATCAGAGCTTAATAAGAGCACAGAACTCTGAGAATCAAGACTGGTGGCTGTACACAAACTTTATGGGATGGCGGGAACCTTGGCCACACCCAGGATAAATGGACTTCCTGCTAACTAAAATCATGCCGAACCACAGATACTGACAGATCAGAAAGTGCCATACTAGAGAGGTTCAATCTGTATAAATATCCTTGAGGATCTAGCCTTGTAACTCTTAATTTAAACATCATCCATAACTGAAATATAAAAAACCCTTGATTCTTTGTTTGGCGCTCAAAGCACTTCTGTAACTAGTATCCATACCAATCTGTCATCCAAAATTAAATATGTATTTTTCAATGCAAATCCGAAACATGAAAAGTTGTCTGATACAACCCATATTACTTGCTTCTTTCTATTATCTTCTTTAATTAATGTTTAATCTTTATTAAGCTAAGTTACTGTGTATGGACCATGATAAAGATCTTAGTGATAGATCTTGGTCTATAGAGCATCTGTAGTTCTGTAATGTAATGAATTAGTCCATTGATGGTTTCTTTCTTTTTAAGAAGTATGGACCCAAGTTCTGCTTTTGGATGAAGATATCTCTTTGATGAGAAAAGTTTCTAGTACCTTATTTTATGACCATTTATAACACATAAATGTTTATCTTTGGTGTCAGAATATTGTCTGCTGAAGCATCGAAGGTTTGATTCAAATACACAGTCATAAATAGTCAGCTAAAATATCAGTAACTTTGCATCTGCAAAATCGTTTTGGAAGCAACTGGTGTTGTGGTTTCGGTGTGAAGTTTCAAATGCTTTGGCTACGTCTAGACTACATCCCTTTTTTGGAAAAGAGATGTAAATTAGATGTATCGCAATTGCTAATGAAGCGGGGATTTAAATCTCCCGCGCTTCATTAGCATAAAAATGGGGGCCGCTTTTTTCGGCACGGAGCTTCGGCGGAGAAAAGCGCCAGTCTAGACACTGATCTTCCAGAAAATAAAGCCTTTTCCAAAAGATCCCTTATCCCTTATTTCAAGAGGGATAAGGGATCTTTCGGAAAAGGCTTTATTTTCCGAAAGATCAGCGTCTAGATCGGCGTTTTTCTCCGGAAAAGCTCTGTGCCGAAAAAAAAGCGGCAGCCATTTTTATGCTAATGAAGCGCAGGAAATTTAAATCCCCGCTTCATTAGCAATTGCGATACGTCTAATTTACATCCCTTTTCCAAAAAGGGGATGTAGTCTAGACGTAGCCTTTTTGTTTCTATCTGCTCTGCAAATGCCATAAGAATAGGCTTTTTTGCTGTTTCACCACTTTCACTCCCAATCTCAGCCATGATCAAAATGTGTGAAAGTGTAACCACTTGCAGGCAGATTCAAATGTGGGACCTCCGGAGTTTACTGTAGGAGCCACTACAACTTAAGCTATAAACCCAGTTGGTTCTCAGTTTAGGCTGTAGAGCTCACTCATTTTTATCTCTTACTGTAAATGGTCTAAGTGCCACTACATGCCACAGTGAACCACACCCACTAGATGTGTGGGTTACAAAAGCACTGCATAAAAACAAAAAAAAATTACTGTGTATTTTTCAAACTTCAGGAGAGTTTCATTTGTATTTTGTCCAAAGGCTCAAATTAGTTCTTATTTTAATTGAGGTTTGGACTACACTACAGGGGGTCATTGATCTAAGTCACACAACTTCAGGTACATGAATAACATAGCTGAAGTCAATGTATTTATTTATTTATCGAGATATCTTCTCTGTGGTAAATCAAAAACTGATGCTCTCCCATCTACTCTTCCTGCATGTTTTTTTCCAGCAGTGTACCGGAGTTGATGGGAGACTGACTGGCAGTGAATTTATCTAAACACAATAAGTCGACTCCTGCTTGGATCGATCTCCGCCTGTCAATCAATGTAGACAAGCCCCAGATCACTATCTCCATTTCTGGGCTAGAGAAACATAACAGCTACATGTGAGTGATTATTGCAACAAATATCTTTTGTATTAATATAGATTAAATAAATGGGCTAGAGGTGTGAACATAATCCAAACACTGTCCAACATTAAACAGCGCTAAACAAGGAAACAAAGACCCAGCTTGCTCTGCATCATACGAAACACACAATTAAAAGACCTTTTATCCTTTTATGAAAGTTATGGAAAAGAAGGAAAATCAGGTAAAACATGCAAAGTGTAAAGTATTAAATAAGGCTGTGTCTATGCTGCAGTTCTGTTCCTAAAGCTTCTGTCAGCCAGAGATGTGAAAAACCACCTCCCAACTCAGAAAGTTTTAACAACAGAAAGCTCTGCTATGGACAACATTTTGCCAGGGGGAGAAAAAGCTACAGCCCGGTTTAGGGAGGTGGTGTTATTTTGCCAGCAGGAAAAATGGCTCCTGCTTGTGAAGACCATCCCTTACAGTGGTATGGCATATAGACACTCAAAATGCTGTTTCAGAATAATGTTCCTAGCTCCTGACTTCAACTCTGTATTTGCATCCTCACTCATCTCCTCCACATTAGTATTGACTCATATTGTCTCATTGTTAAGGCTATAATTTAGTTATGGGTATTTTTAATAATAGTCATGGACAGATTATAGGCAGTGTGATGGATAGGGAGAGTGCTGGCCAGCACAAGTGACTAACGGGTTAAACTTAGGTAGCTAGCAGGGGGGTTGGCAGGGAGCCAGAGGAACCAATGGGATACATTGCTGAAATCCGAATTGTAAAAGATACCTTGTCCACTTTCTTTGTGTGGGAAGTTAAGGCAGGAGGTGAGAGACACAGAATAATTTAAACCCAGGCAGGACTACCATGTCTACAAGGAATTCGAGGCATAGAAGTGGACTGAATCAGGAAGGGACTGTGAATAAATAAAGGGAAAATGTGTATTTAGTCTTGATCAGGGCATATTTTCTTTGTTTTGGTTGTATGGATAAACTTCTCTGTGTGAATATATGTTCCCTCCCCATTCATTATCTAAGAGAGTACCCAGAGATGTTCTCTGTGTTTTAATTTGTTTTACTCAGTTACTCTGTAACACCTAGCAACTAGGGATGTACAGGACTAGTCCAATACTTATACGAATGCTTACTGGATAGTTGGCAGGATAGTCAACTAGTCACTTCCCCACCCTTGCTGCCTCTATCAGATAGAAGCAGCAAGAGAGGAAGAAAAGGGGAGTACATAAAAGCGGCAGTGCTGCACAGAGTCCAAGGTCAGCTGCTCCGTGCGGTGCTGCTGCTTTGAATACCATGGAGAGCCCAGCGCCTCATGGAGCCCGAGATCAGCTGCTGCCCCCAGGCTGCATGCAGTATTTCAAAGCTGCAGCGCCACATGAAGTCCATATGGCGTGCCAGCTTTGAAATGTACAAGAGTCCCCAGCGGGACTTCCCGCTGGCCCTCGGCTCCATGCCACATTCCAACTGGAGCTCTTGTATATTTCAAAGTCGGAACATGGAAGTGCTTATCGACTAACTGAATAGTCAATGGAAATTCTATTGACTACTCAACTAGCAAATTAATCACTACTTAACATCCCCTATTTATTTCAAAACTGGACCTTTAATAACTCCATTCATCTGAAGAAGTGGGTTGTGCCCACCAAAGCACATGATACATTCTACATGTTTTGTTAGTCTTTAAGGGGATGCAAGACTATTTGTAGTTTTTTAAGTTTTTCCAGTTACAGACTAAGTTGGCTACCCCTCTAAAGAAGAAGATTCTAGTCCATATTAATCTATGTGCTACCACAATGAAAATATACTATAATAATTAATGAATTCTCATAGGATACATCTAAATAGCAGCATTATTTCAGAATAACTGATGTTATTTCAAAATAATAAAATGTGTGTCTACACTGCAAGCCATTATTTCTAAATAATGTAGAGATGGAGGATGTTTTACTCCAATTCCTGTAAGCCTCTCTTCATGAGGAGGAAGGGAAGTCGAAGAAAGCATGTTTTTCCTTCGACTTCCTGCTGTGTAGACAGTGCCAAAAGCCGAACTAAGCTATTTCTACTTCAGCTGCGCAACTGACATAGCTGAAGTTGTGTATCTTAATTCGACTTTTGCCCTGCTCTGTTGACATGCCTATTCATATATATTGCACCACTTTTTATCATTTTCAACGATAGTTTTGTTTAAAAAGAACTGTCGCCCTTACTAACCCTTTTCTACTTTATACAATAGTGAACTTAAAATGTTAAAGTTGTGATTTCACAGTCTTTTATTGAAAGCCAATCAATATGGCACAAATATGTAACTTTGTTGCTTGGATCACACGGAAGAAGTAGCTAGTTTAGAAGAAAGAACTTCCCAAGTCAAAATAAGCATAGCTACTGAGGATTATAAAGAGATACTGTATTTTCATTCATTGTTTTTCACAGTATTTCTTTAAATCATTGTAAGTTGCCATGACTGTGAGGGTATTGGGAGAGAATCAAGATTCTCTGTGGTATTCCTATCTTAAATCATTTAGGGTATGTCTACACTACAGCGCTAATTCGAACTAACTTAGATCGAATTAGTTAATTCGAACTAAGCTAATTCGAACTAATGCATCCAGACATAAAAACTAGTTCGAATTAGCGTTTTGCTAATTCGAACTAGCATGTCCACACAGAGTGGACCCTGAACCGGGGTTAAGGATGGCCGGAAGCAGTGCCGGCAGGGCATCAGATGAGGACTTAGAGCGTGGAGCTGCTGTCTCAGGCTAGCCGAGGGCTGTGCTTAAAGGGTCCCGACCCCCACCCCGGACAGACAGTTCTCAGGGGTGCCCCGCTTGCAAAGCAGTCCTGGCTTGGATTGCCCGGAGTACCCACACTGGGCACATCACAGCACTCGGCCATCAGACCGGCTGCACTTGCCGCAGGCTGCCATCTGGGGAGACGGGGCAATCAGGGGGCTGCAGGAGAGGTTCCACCCCCAGAAGCCCTCAGAGCCAGCCCAGTCCTCCCCATCGGGGGCTCGTACCCCAGTCCTCCCTCACCTCCTTCCACTTACCCCTCCCTAGCCCCCCTTCCCGATGTACAAAAAAAAGGACAATTGTGTTCAAAAATAGAATCTCTCTTTATTGAACAAAACTGGGGCAGACTGGGAAAAGGAGGTGGGAGAGGGGAAGAGAGAGGCTGGGAGAGGGGAGGGCAACTACAATGATGAGGGGTTTGGAACAGGTCCCATATGAAGAGAGGCTAAAGAGACTAGGACTTCTCAGCTTAGAAAAGAGGAGATGGATGGGGGATATGATAGAGGTCTATAAAAGCATGAGTGGGGTGGAGAGGGTGCATACAGAAAAGTTCTTCAGTAGTTCCCATAATAGAAGGACTAGAGGACACCAAAGGAAAGAAATGGGTAGCAGGCTTCAAACTAATAACAGAAAGTTCTTCTTCACAAAGCAAATAGTCAACCTGTGGAACTCCTTGCTGCAGGAGGCTGTGAAGGCTAGAACTAGAACAGAGTTTAAAAAGAAGTGAGATCAATTCATGGAGGTTGGGTCTATGGAGTGGTATTAGCCAGGGGGTAGGAGTGGTGTCCTGCCCAAAGTTTGTGGAAGGCTGGAGAGAGATGGCACGAGACAAATGGCTTGGTCACTGTCTTTGGTCCGTCCCCTCCAGGGTCCCTAGGGTTGGCTGCTGTCGGCAGACAGGCTACTGGGCTAGATGGACCTTTGGTCTGACCCAGTACGGCCATTCTAAGCTCAGTGCTCAGGGTCGGGGGTCTCAGTGGACCACCTTGATTTTCATGCAAACCTGCCAGGCTGGCAGCTCTCCTGCCCTAGACGGCCGCTTTCCTGTGCCTAGTGCGGAGGTCATGGACGAGGTCCACGATGTCTGCACTGGACCAGGCGGGTGCCCGCCTCTTGCGGTCCTGGGCAATCTCCCGGGAGCCGCCAGCCTGATCCCGGGAAGAGGGGGAGGGGTGGGGGGCATCGGGTGGCTGGCTCGAGCTGTGCCAGGTGCAGAGTCTGCTGGCTGGGTGCTGGCAGGCTTGCAGCTGGCATGGGCACCGTAGCCATCCCGTGCCCCTTTAAGGGCTCCGGGGCCGGGAGGGAGGCAATAGAGTTTCCCTGGTGTTGGCCAGAGTGGCCACCAGGGAAAGCTGGGGAGGGCTTTCCCACTAGTTCGAATTAAGGGACTACACACCCCTTAATTTGAACTAGTAAGTTCGAACTAGGCTTAGTCCTCGTACAATGAGGTTTATCTAGTTCGAACTAAGCGCTCCGCTATTTCGAATTAAGTTCGAACTAGCAGAGCGCTAGCGGAGCGCCTATCAAAGTTAATTCAAACTAACGTCCGTTAGTTCGAATTAACTTTGTAGTGTAGACATACCTTTACTGTCCTTTGCAAGCCACATGTCATTTAATATATGTTTATTTTTTAGGGTTTGCCCTTGAACTATTTCCACAGAGTGTTTACTTAATATAAAGGCCTAACCATCTAGCAGTACACAAAGGACTCAGGGATCACTGTTACCACAACCATTTCTGTAGCATCTTTGTACATAGGCATGGAAACCCCTTCCAACTGCTTTCTTATGAACAGAGCCCTGCAAATCTACGAGTATCCACTTTATTATCCATGGATCATTTCTGCGGATAGAAGCATGGATGCGGATGCAAATTCTGTATCAGTGCAGAACTCTGATGATAAAAGCAAGTGGGCAGCTATGAGGAAATGTGGCACAGATCTTCCACCTGTTCTAGATGGGAAGCTTGCGGGCTGGGACATGGAGCCCAGTGAGGGAGCCACAGTGGACTGTCCACCTGCCAGTGGCATTTCAATGCTGGGTATGGTCTCCTTGAGGCACTGCCACTTTTAAATACCCCCTCTTCCCTTACCCCTTTGCTGTCTCTATCTTATAGAGGCAGCGGGGGGGGGGGGGAATCGACTAGTTGATTTGACTATCTTATAAGCATTTGCTTATCGAATAGTTGACTAGTCCTTTAACCTTAGTCTGAGGCATGCAGATACACACACGACAGACAGACCTTTCAAGACACAAGAATCAAATCATCACCTTAAAAGAAGAAGGAGTTACTCACCTTGTGCAGTAACGGTTGTTCTTCGAGATGTGTCCCCGTGGGTGCTCCACTCTGGGTGCTGGTGCGTCCTCGCGCCGGCGACCGGAGACTTTTCTAGCTGTTTCTGCCGCGGCGCGCAGGCGCCGTGGCGCCCTCTAGTGTTGTTCGAACTGAAGGGCGCCTGCGCGCGCGCGGCTCCTCCGTTCCTTCTCTACCCACCAGAGCATCAGGCTCCAAGCAGGGGAAGGAGGGAGGGTAGTGGAGCACCCACGGGGACACATCTCGAAGAACAACCGTTACTGCACAAGGTGAGTAACTCCTTCTTCTCCTTCGAGTGGTCCCCGTGGGTGCTCCACTCTGGGTGACTACACAGCAGTTGTCGGCTCGCGGAGGTGGGTTTGGAGCCGTGTGGTAGTAACTGTAGACAGCACTGCTTGTCCAACCGCCATAGAAGATGCTATCGAGGTGGAGAGAGCATAGTGTTGTGCAAAGGAATGGTCGGATGACCAGGTAGCGGCGTTGCAAATGTCTTGTAATGGTACATTATGGAGAAAAGCGGTCGTGGCAGCCACTGCTCTAGTGGAATGAGCTGTGATAAGTCCAGGTAAATCTTTGTTATATAAAGTATAAGAGGTCTTGATGCAGGATGTAATCCATTTAGAGATTCTTTGAGATGAGACTGCTTGTCCCTTAGATCTATTCGCGTATGAGATGAAGAGTCTAGGCGAGGCCCGCCATGGTCTCGTGCGATCTATGTAAAACGCCAAAGCTCGTCGGACGTCGAGAGTGTGCCACACGGCGTGGGACGGTTCAGTGTGTGGTTTAGGAAAGAATGCAGGTAAGTGTATGGGTTCATTCACGTGGAAGGGAGAGAGTACTTTGGGTAGGAACTTAGGGTGGGGTCTAAGTACCACCCTGTCCTGTAAAAACACAGTATATGGGGGGTCAGCCATCAGAGCTGCAAGCTCACTCACCCTCCTACTGGAGGTGATGGCGACTAGGAAAGCCACCTTCATCGACAAATGAGAGAACGAGCAGGTTGCTATCGGCTCGAACGGGGGTTTTGTGAGGCTTTTGAGGACATGGTTCAGGTCCCAAATGGGGACTGGTGGACGAACCGGAGGAAAGGTGTTCTGCAGGCCTTTGAAGAAGCGCTTGGTTATTGGGTCAGCGAGGAAAGAAGAGCTTGGAGGGTGATGGTGGAAAGCTGCTATGGCTGCGGCATGGACCTTGATAGTACTAAGTGCTAGACCGGAATGTTTCAGAGAGAGTAAGTAGTCCAATAAGTCATGTATTGGAGCAAGGTGTGGTGGGTCTGCATGAGTCTGAGCATACCATAGGGAAAAACGCGTCCACTTGTAGTGGTAGGTCTTCCTAGTAGAGCATCTGCGACTATTAATTAATATGTGCCTTACTTGTTCTGAGCAGGCAGTTTCGGCATCATGGAGCCATGAAGGAGCCAAGCGTGGAGCTTCAGCCTGGTGATGTCCGGGTGAAGGGTTTGACCATGATCTTGTGAGAGGAGGTCGCAGCGTGGAGGGAAGGGATACGGTTCTGCTATCATCATTTTGAGGAGGTAAGGATACCATGTTCGTCTGGGCCAAGCAGGTGCCACCAAAATCACGCGTGCCTGACTCAATCTGATCTTGTCTAGGACTCTGTGCAGGAGTGGGAGGGGGGGAAAGGCGTAGAGAAGGGAGGCGTTCCATGCGATGGAAAGGGCATCTCCGAGGGAATTCCTGCCCAGGGCTCCCCTGGAGCAGTAGAGGTGGCACTTGCGATTGTTCTTTGTAGCGAAAAGGTCCACTTCTGGATGGCCCCAAAGATGGAAGATCGGTGTGAGGGCGCGTTTGTCGATCTCCCACTCGTGCTGGTCCATGAATGTGCGACTTAAGGTGTCTGCTGTGACGTTGAGTATTCCGGGAAGGTATACTGCAGAGGGGGTGACCCCATGGGATAGGCACCAGGTCCAAAATTTGGTGGCTTCCGAGCATAGAGAAGGGGAGCGAGCGCCACCCTGACGGTTGATGTAATACATGCATGTGGTATTGTCCGTCATAATGGTGATGGTCTTGTGAGCTATGTGCTGAGTGAAATGCTGGCATGCGTATCTGACTGCCCGTAGCTCGAGAATGTTGATATGGAGTGCTTGCTCTACGAACGACCATTTGCCTTGGGCTGTGATGGTTCCCAGATGAGCCCCCCATCCCATGAGTGATGCGTCCGTTATGAGTGTTAGAGTAGGCGCTGGACGTTGAAAGGGGACACCGTGTAGCATGTTTTGAGGGGTTGTCCACCAGAGCATGGAGTTGATAACGCGAGGTGGGATCGCAACATGCTTGCTCATTTGGTCTCTGAAAGGTTTGTATACCGTAGCGAGCCAGGACTGAAGGGGCCTCATGTGGAGTCTGGCGAGATTGACGACGTAAGTCGTAGAGGCCATGTGCCCTAGGATTTTGAGGCAATGGCGGATCGTGACAGTAGGTGCCGCCTGTGTTGCTCGGACAAGGTCGCATATCGTTGCGAACCTGTGATCGGGAAGAGTGGCCCTTGCTGTGATTGTATCGAGGAGGGCGCCTATGAATTCCAGTTTCTGTGTGGGACGCAAAGTGGATTTTGCGTAATTTATGTGGAATCCGAGACTGAGTAGGAGGTCTATTGTGGTGTCTGTCATGGCCTTTGCCTCTTGGAAAGACGCAGCTTTTATGAGGCAATCGTCCAGGTATGGAAATATTATGATGCCTTGGCGTCGGAGGAAGGCCATTACGACTGATAGAGTCTTGGAGAATACCCTGGGAGCCGTAGAAAGGCCAAACGGGAGTACTCTGTATTGGTAATGTTGGGTACCCACTATAAATCGTAGAAAGCGTCTGTGAGCAGGATGAATTGTAATATGGAAGTACGCGTCTTGAAGGTCGAGAGCCGAAAGCCAATCGTGTTGGTCGAGAGAGGGAATGATAGTTGAAAGGGTAACCATCTTGAAACGGTGGTATGCGATGTATTTGTTGAGGCGCCTGAGATCTAAAATGGGACGCCAGCCTCCTGTCTTCTTCTGGGTTAAGAAGTACGTCGAGTAGAATCCCCGGCCGCGGAATTGTGTTGGTACGTGTTCTACTGCGCCCAGTTGAATGAGGCGTGAGACTTCCTGTAGGAGTGCGGTTTCGTGAGAGGGGTCCCTGAAAGAGGGAAGGGTAGGAGGGTGGTTGGGCGGGGTAGAGGTAAAGGGGATGACGTAGCCAGACTGAACTAGATTCAAAACCCACTTGTCCGAGGTAATGAGGGACCATTGGTGGAAAAAGGCTCGGAGGGGGTAATGAAATTGTAGGGTAGCTATCGGGAGGGTCGACGGATTGGCCTCCTGGCTCTCGACCAGGCCTTCAAACCTGCTGCTTGCCAGCCGGGGGATGAGGTGTGGCATGTTGCTGTTGACGCTGAGGTCTACGGCGAAGTGGTCTTTGTTTACGGAAATCGTATTTGGGCTGTTGACGGAATGGTTCCCTGGGTCGTTGGTAAGGCTGGTATCTATTCCTCCTAAAGGGAGGAGTGTACATTCCTAGAGTTCTAAGGGTTGTACGGGAGTCCTTCATAGAATGTAGCACCTCATCGGTCTTGGATGCAAATAGATTGGTGCGATCAAAGGGTAAATCCTCGACCTTTTGTTGAAGGTCCTTAGGGACGCCAGAGGGTTGTAGCCATGACATTCGGCGTAGGACTATTGCAGAGGCTGTAATTCGAGCCGCAGTGTCTGCCACGTCCATGGCTGACTGTAAAGCTGTGCGTGAAATGGCCAGGCCCTCCTGCATAATGCTACGGAGGGTTGGGCGTTTATGCTCCGGGAGATGTTGAAGAAGGTCCTGGAGCTTCGCATAATTGGCATTATCATAGTCTGCCAGCATAGCGGTATAATTGGCCGCTCTAAGGAGTAGTGTGGAAGAAGAATAGACCTTTCGGCCCATAATGTCCACCTTTTTGTGATCCCTGTCTTGTGGGGTTGATCTTAAATTAGGCTGTTTACCCTTGTGTCGGACCGAATCTACTACCAGGGAGTTAGGGG
Source organism: Pelodiscus sinensis (assembly GCF_049634645.1). Taxonomy (NCBI): domain Eukaryota; kingdom Metazoa; phylum Chordata; order Testudines; family Trionychidae; genus Pelodiscus; species Pelodiscus sinensis. The sequence goes on from NC_134726.1 coordinate 16,830,298, forward strand.
GTGGATGGGTGAACAGAAAGTCCATATCCTTGGGAGCGATAAAATATTTGCGGTCTATTCTCTTGTTTGTTGGTGTAATGGACGCTGGCGTTTGCCAAATGTTGTTGGCTGGGTCCATAATAGCCTCATCCATCGGGATGGCGATTCTGGTAGCTGTTGGGGGTTGAAGTGAGCGGAGAAGTCGATATTGTTTGACCTGGACCTCCTGAAGATCTTTTTCTTGAGCTAGTGCTACTCGTTTAAAGAGCTCTTGAAACTTTTTAGTGTCATCTCCCGACGGTGGGGCATCAGTGGTGACCGCTTCGTCTGGGGAGGAAGAAGAGTTATGTATCGGAGATCTGGTCTCGCCGTCAGAAAGTGAATCATGGCCATCTGAAGGAGCAGGAGAGTTTGGCTCTGTAGCGGATGTGGTAGCAGGAGGAGAGGCTGGAGGTGGCCTAGAGACTGTAGATGAGGGTCGGTGATGAGACCTCTTTGGGTGTGGACTCCACGGTTGCCATTGTGTGGCGTATGGCGGTGGTGGATATGGGTATTGGTGTGGATACCATTGGTGCGGGGGGGGAGGGTATGCGTACTGAACCGCAGGCATTTGCCAGGATGGAAGTCTTTGAGAAGGGCTGGAATGTTGTGATGAGAATCTGCTTCTAGGTTCGGTTCCGATGCCACTAGCTGAAGAATGGTGTGATCTGGTAGAATGGATGGAGGAAGCCGGGGATGGCGGTGCCGACGAGGTGTGATTCCGCACCGGGGATTGGTACCGGCTTCGGCTTTGAGAGGGTGCCGCACGGTGCGGTTTCGGCGGTGATGTCGGTGCCGACGTACCTCTCTGCACCGAGGTTTTACTGGATAGGCTTTCGGTGCGGGCTTTCTTCGGTGCAGGGCCCGGTGCCGTTAGGTGTTGTTTCGGTACCGAGCGCTCCATAGACGGTGCCGTCGGAGCCGATGACGGCTTAGGTGCCGAAGCGGCCGGTGCCGTTGCCTTTTGATTCGGCTCAGAATGAGCTCTCTTATGCGGTGCCTGCGTCTTAGACCGCGGCGCACCAGAGGTTCCCGGCATGTCCACAGTGCTCACCGGCGATCCTGAGGACATAGCTGAGGCCGGAGGGAGAGCGGACTTTGGTGTCGCGGAGGAAGAATGGGTAGGAGGCTGATCTTTCTCCATACCCTTAGCTTGCTGAGGCGAGTCGTCTGAGGAGGGACGGAGCGACTTCTCGTATAAGAGAGTCGTGAGTCTGTTGGCTCTGTCACGTCGCGCTCTGGCTGTTAGCTTAGAGCAGTGCTGGCACTTCTGCGTCTGGTGTGCCTCCCCGAGACACTTAATGCACGCAGAGTGTCCGTCGGACGCCGGCATGGCGTCCCGACATGATTCGCAGCGCTTAAAGCCCGGCGAGCCGGGCATGAAGGGCTGGGGAACAAGCGGCGAACCGCAACCGGGGAAAAACTTTTTTTTTTTTTTTTTTTTTTTTTTGGTTTAACTGGTTAGGGGGGGTCTAAGAACTTGGATAGTGAGGAAAGAGGGGGGTAAAAAACGATAATTTTAACTGTTTTTCTCTGACAGAATTGGCAGAGAGAGAGCTCCGTCTGCTGCCGAGGACGGTAGAGAAGGAACTGAGGAGCCGCGCGCGCGCAGGCGCCCTTCAGTTCGAACAACACTAGAGGGCGCCACGGCGCCTGCGCGCCGCGGCAGAAACAGCTAGAAAAGTCTCCGGTCGCCGGCGCGAGGACGCACCAGCACCCAGAGTGGAGCACCCACGGGGACCACTCGAAGGAGAAGTGATTTTTACTACAAAACAAACGATAAACTTGATAAAGCATACTTGGTTGCTAAATGTTAAAGAGCAACTAAGGAAAACAAATTAAAACACAGAGAAAAGTCTCTGGGCACAATGCTTGATGGTGAATGGGGAAGGGAAACATAGATTCACACAAAGCAGTTCAAACCAAACCACAAAATAAAGAAAAAATACCCTGAACGTGGTTAGATTCACTTAGCCCTTTTACTTACTTCCAATCTTCTCTTTATTCAGTCTACTTCCATGTCCTGAATTCCTTGGAGGCATGGTAGTCCTGCCTGTGTTTAAATCATTCTGGGTATGTCTACACTACCCCGCTAGTTCGAACTAGCGGGGTAATGTATGCATACCGAACTTGCTAATGAAGCCCGGGATTTGAATTTCCCGGGCTTCATTAGCATAAAGCCGGCGCCGCCATTTTTAAAAGCCGGCTAGTGCGAACCCCGTGCCGCGCGGCTACACGCGGCACGGACTAGATAGTTCGAACTACGTAGCCATTCCGAACTATCTGTACTCCTCGTGGAACGTTCCCCATTGTACGTTCCACGAGGAGTACAGATAGTTTGGAATGGCTACGTAGTTCGAACTATCTAGTCCGTGCCGCGTGTAGCCGTGCGGCACGGGGTTCGCACTAGCCGGCTTTTAAAAATGGCGGCGCCGGCTTTATGCTAATGAAGCCCGGGAAATTCAAATCCCGGGCTTCATTAGCAAGTTCGGTATGCATACATTACCCCGCTAGTTCGAACTAGCGGGGTAGTGTAGACATACTCTCTGTGTCTGTCAACTGGTTTACCTTTTATCTCCCACAAAGAAAGCAGGCAAGGAATCTATATCCAATTCAAATTTTAACACTTTATCTTGACTGGCTCTCCCAGCCCCCGGCCAACACCTTTGCTAGCTACCTAAGTTTAAACCCTTAGTCACCAGGTGCTAGTCAGCACTCCTGTCCATCATACTCCCTTAACATGGAGATGATCAGATCTGGGTCTGTGCTTTTCATTTAGTTAAACTCAGATGGATTATAACAGTGGTTCTAGAATAATTCAACAGCAGCCATTTCAGAGGACTTTAAGATATTTTTCCCCTACCAGGTTCTCTTTTCCTTCCTATAAAAATTGCCCTAGTGAAACACTCTGCCAGTTCCTGGAATCTTGTAAAAAATAACCGATTGCCTTGATTTGTGCAGATGTAGCGTCTCTTGCACATCATACTCATCCAAACAAACACCTCTCTGCCCTCGACTGCAATTTATGGACCCCTCAGATGTCCCTTGTGTATTATTGTGTATTTTCCTCTTTAATGTTTGTGAAATTACTGTTCATTCATCTCTCAAAATAGACCAATTTTTTCTGTTGAGCTTCTTTTAGAAGGAACAGTATTGCCCACTCTCCTTAAAGCTTTAAAGCATTACCTATACTCTGCTCTCTTCATGTATTGCCACTAGCTGCTCTCTTTTTAAATGTTTTTTTTTGGGTCTTGCCTTGTTCCCTATTCTATTTCAGCTAGTCTGCTGGAAGAAACTGGAAAGATGTGCATTTTGGTTTTTACTTAACTTTATCAATCCATCTGAAACCTCATCTGGTTGTGTGCTTGAAAGAGAATTAGCAATAAAAGTGGTTTTTCTGAAATATTGTACAGAGGAAGGAAATTGTGTCTTTCCAAATTAGTACCAAAAGTAAGCTGAACTACTGAAGCATACTCAAAATCCAACTGGTTCAGTTTTCAAAGGTTCAGACCCGTTTGATTTCAGTGGAATTTGTGGGTGCTGAATGATTCTGAAAATAAAACCACTTATACTCAGGTACTTAAAACATGGACTTAAACTTTAGTCCCTTAGGTTTGAAAATGCTGATCTAAATGTTTCCCCATGGTCTATAATTGTATTTTGCTCAGAAGTGTGCTTGGGCTGATCAACTTCTGTACCCAAAGAAAATTAAATGTAATCTTCCCTAATAAACTAATCACTGTCCCTCTTTGTTTATATTCATAGAACATACATTTGAACAATGTTGAATCTCAGCAGTAAATAATGCATGCCATTTTGTGGTAGATCATACTTAATTCACAACATACTTTTTAATTGTCATGCACATACTATTTCTTTCTACTGAGTTATTAAAAGCCTTTCTATACAAAATGCATTATTCAAAACACAATCTGTGCTTTTGACTTGCAGGCTTCACATACATTTCAGAAGCTCCTTTGCGTAGTGTTCTACTTTTTTTTCCTTTAATGTCATTTATTCTATTTATTCTAGCACATACTTGTCATAATTTTTATTCTCTTCTAAAACCTCTTCCTTCCCCTTAGAGCAAGCTAATCTAAAGAAAGCACTAGGGAGAAGAATAGAGACAAGATGAATACATTTTAAGGATGATCAAACTCCCTCTGCAGTCCTTTCCAAGTCATTGAACAATAATGGCCTTTACATGAGCTCCTCTTATCTACCTAGCTTCTTTGAGTTGTTCTGCAATTAAAAATCCCACTTCAATAAAACACCAGAGGCAAAGATCCATATGTTGTGCCCTCCTTTACATAATATATAGTTAAGGTACAAAATTACAAAACAAAGATAAAAAACCCTTGTCAAGGAGGCAAGACCTTGAGGTCCCCAGAGTACCTGTTCCATACATTCAACTTCCAGCAGTGCACGGCACCTTTGACTGCCATGCACTAGTTAGAAAAATGTGCTCGGTTGTTGTAGGTTGAAGGTGGGAAGGGTAACAATGTCAGGAATTCATGCTATATGTTCTCCCACACAAAAGCCTGGAAATACTAATGATAAAAGAATCACAAGTTATTTCTATTCCAATCTGTCAGTAAGTAACACAAGATTCAATCAGAAGATGCCAGAAAATAAAGATAATAACCACGGGCAGTGGGTGAACATAAGGCTGGGGCAGGCAAGCCCTCAGCCCTTCCCCTGCTGCCCAACGTGCACACCCCCCAATAGCAGAGGTACGATGAGTGAGCCTTCCCCAGGGTATGGGGAGGATGGGTGGTGTGCAGACTCAGCCTTCCCCAGCCCCAGGAGCATGGGAGGGTAAGCACACACCCCTAGTCACGGAAGGTGGGTAACATGCAGCGAGCAGCCTCCCTGGCTCCAGAGCTGGAGAATGCCTGGCTCTAACCTCCTTGGCCTTGGGAGGGCTAACTGAACAGAACAGCGGAGCTGAAGCCCAGGCAGCCCTAGGCGACTGGGGGAGCCATGCTGAATGCAGAGGCAGGGAGTGGTGAGTATGCTGGGCCAGAATGTCAGTTTGGAAAGGCCGCAGCAGCTGAATCCCGACGCCTGGGGCAAAGCAGCTGGGGTGCTGCCGGGTTGGTCCCGTAGTGCCGCCCCTCGGCACTGCGGGACCAACCCGGCAGCACCCCAGCTGCTCTGCCCCAGGGTCCCCAAGTCAGCCGCTGCTGAAACAGATCAGCGGCTGATTCCAGGAAGCCCAGGGCAGAGCAGTTCTGCCCCGGGCTTCCTGGAATCAGCCGCTGATCTGTTTCAGCAGCGGCTGAATCGGGATCCCTGGGGCAGAGCAGCTGGGGTCCTGCCGGGTTGGTCCCGCAGCACTGAGGGGCAACGCTACGAGACCAACCCGGCAGCACCCCAGCTGCTCTGCTCCCGGCTTCCCCGATTCAGCTGCTGGTCAGTTTCAGCAGCAGCTGAATGGGGGAAGCCTGTCCGGCTGCCCCAGCACTTCCGGGTTCCTGATGGTGCTGGACCATCAGGAATCCCGGAGCATTGGATGCTGGACTAATGGAGTTTTACTGTACTAGGTTAGGGTCCTCTTGCTGTGATTGGCTCTGGCTGTTCGAAAGTTCTCTGAAATTTGGTTTCCTGATGATAATGCCCTCTATTCTCTCTTAACCTATAGGTAGATACCTGGCAGGCCAGAATAAGTGTTTTTCTTATTTTTACTCCTGCTTCTTAATGCTTACCATGTTTCACTCTTCACATTATGCTACATGACCACACCGCTATTCTATAGGGGTACACCTACATGGCAGCATTATTTCGGAATAACAGACATTGTTCCAAAATAATTAGACGAGCTTCTACACAGCTAGCCCGTTATTTCAAAATAATTTCAAAATAACAGATATTTTATTTCGGCATTTGTAAACCTTATTCCATGAGGAATAATGCCTCTTCTGAAATAGCTATTTTGGAATAGCAGTAATGTGGACGCTCCACTGCTGCTATTTCAAAATAGCTCCTCCCTAGGGCCATTCAAAGTAATTACTCGCCAGTGCTTCCTACAGCTCTAAATTGAGGAAGAACATCCACATTAGGGGAGCCTGTCTCAGACTAATTTCCGGGCTTCCCAATAGTGTAGACACGCTATTCTGAAATAAGCTATTTAGGAGTATTTCTTCCACAATAATTTACAGGCAGTCCCCGACTTACGTGGATCCGACTTACGAATGGGGCTTTCTCGCCCCAGAGCTCACAGGCAGCTGTCAGCCACCTCGAGCTCCGGGGCGAGAAAAGCTGCTCCCGGTGCCCCTGGTCTGCTGGGGACCGTCTCCAGCAGACCAGGGGCACCGGGAGCAAAGCGGTCCAGTGCCAGAGCAAAGCCTCAGAGGCGAGGCACCCCCCCCCCCCCACTGCCGCTTTGCTCCCTGTGTCCCTGGTCTGCTGGGGGGGGGCGCAGCTAGTGTGCCCCCCCCCCAGCAGACCAGGCTTTTGTTATGGACCCTGGGGCAGAGCAGCTGGGGCGCTGCCGGTTGGTTCCGCAGCGCAGCTCTGGGCACTACTGGACCAACCCGGCAGCACCCCAACTGCTCTGCCCCAGGCGTCCTGATTCAGCCGCTGCTGGTCAGTTTCAGCAGCGGCTGAATCAGGACTCCTGGGGCAGAGCAGCTGGGGTGCTGCTGGGTTGGTCCAGTAGCGCCGAGGAGCGGTGCTACTGGAGCAACCCAGCAGCACCACAGCTGCTCTGCCCCAGACGTCCCCAAGTCAGCCGTTGCTGAAACTGACCAGCGCTGACTACAGGAAGCCCGAAGCACAATTGCTCTGCCCCGGGCTTCCTGGAATCAGCGGCTGATCAGTTTCAGCAGCAGCTGACTTGGGGTTCTTAAGTTGAATCTGTATGTAAGTCAGAACTGGCAGTCAGTTTCAGCAGCGGCTGAATCTGGACGCCAGTTCCGACTTACATACAGATTCAACTTAAGAACAAACCTACAGTCCCTATCTTGTACGTAACCCGGGGACTGCCTGTATTCCAAAATAATTGTGCAGTGTAGATGTAGCCTAGGAGTTTCCTTCTCAGTGGCTTCCACAACTGACTTTGGCTTTAACCCTTATACATTTTTGTACTTCTCTCCCAGCCATTTATGTTGGTGGATTGTATATAGTTTCAGGAGCAATTTTCACAGACCAGCATTCTCCTATTGCCAAAATCCTGCCTCAGCAGCACGATCAGAGTCCATGGTAAAATCTAGGATTCTTTTTTGATTATTATTCCAAAATCCAGATCAGGAATATGGAGGGGATGGGGTAGTTTCCTATGACTTGACTTAGAGGACTCCTGCAGGAAGAAAGAAGGAGTATTCTTATTTCAACTCGTTTGAAGCAGTAAAAAAGTTTGATTTGGGTTTGCGATCTATGCTGTGACTTAGGTTAATGTTTATTTATTTTCAGATGATCTGCTATCTCTGCGTGGATTATTTCCCCCCACTATCTTTCCATCAGAACCTTAAACCTGTCATTTATAATTTTACAGATACTTAAGATATTATGTGGTCAAACTGTGCTATAATTTACCCTCAGACACAGTTGCAGTCATTTTCTGTTCACATAAGAAGTGTCTCATAAATCATTCATAACAAAGGAAAATAAATCTCTCAGCTCACACTATGCACCACTACCATTATTAAATTTCAGTCTACCCTTCCTTAAAAAATACAGATGAATGCATTTAGTAACGATAAATAACTAGACTGCCAGCCTTAATTACGGACTGAAAAAACTGTCTACATATGCTTAGAGGATTTGAATTAGACCAATGCATGTTTTCTTTTTAGGCATCTGAGCACTATTTCATTAGGAAAATTAATTTTCATGTATATTATTTGCTAACTGTGGAATGTAGCTGTACTTGACCTCTTCCATCTCCCCAGGGAACAACAACAGTGGTCTAGGTCAGGGGTGGGCAATAAAAAAAATGGCAACCCGCAGAGTTAGTCCCTGGAGAACCGCCACCACTATGTTTACCTGCACCTCCACAGGTATCAAAGGACTGCAGCTCTGGTTGGCTGTGAATCCCCATTCACAGCCAATATGGGCAGCTGGAAGTGTCGCAGACTGGGATGCCGCTTCCCAATACTCACATTGGCCGCAAATGGCAATTCACAGCCAACCAGAGCTAGGATCCACTGATACCTGTGGAGGCACAGGTAAACATGGAGGTGGAGGCCCACCAGAGACTAACCCTATGGACTGGATCCAGCCTGCAGGTCAGAATTTGTCCACCCCAGTCTAGATAAAGAATAAAGAAATATAAAGCTTTAGTGAATGTGCTCATGATATATACTCCATTCCTGACAAGTCATGCTATTGCCTAGAGAGCAATCTATATAATATACAGTAAAACCTACAATCAGCATATTTTCAGCAAATAGCATCTTGTCATAAGTAACTGCTTTAATATAGCCATAAGTTTTCGCATGAAAATTGTTTTGACCTTTAAGATCCACCTTTACATGAGTAAGCCCTCAACTCTGCTAATGTCTGCACATGAGTAATTTTATGAACATGAGTAATCCCCCTGATCTCAAAATTCCAACACTGAACTTGCTGAAATTACTCACGTGCATATATAAACTCATGAGTAGAACTGTGACCACAGCCTGTGCATGTTTGATGGATGATTTCTTAAAGCAGAGTTTCACTGTACTATTATTTCAACTTGATTTCTATGTTTTCTTTTTGCAGTTTAACCACAGTATAAGGACAATAAAGAATCCTGTGGCACCTGAGCCCTGGCCTACTGTATGGAGTTAATTCGAAAAAATTCCCTTATTTAGAAATAACAAGTGGACCATCCACACTATCAAGCCCATTATTTCAAAATAATGGGCGGGTTATTTTAAAAAAACCCTCCTGCTTTCCAGAAGGAATAACTCTACCGTATATTCCGGCGTACAAGATGACCTCTGAAGTTAAAAAACATCCCCCAAAAATCGGGGGTCGTCTTGTACGCCGGATGCCCCGCCGCCGGAGCCCCTCCGCGGCTTTGAAAGGGCTCCGGAGGGGGGGCAGCGCGGAGGGGCTCCGGAGGGGGGGCAGCCCATGCGCGCCTGGGATGCCCCGCCGCCGGCTTCCCCCGAGGCTTTCAAAGCCACGGAGGGGCTCCGGCGGGGGGGGGGGGGGGGAGAGGAAGCCCAGGCGCTCCTGGCGGCTTTGCTCCCGGTGCCTCTGGTCTGCTGGGGACCATCTCCAGCAGACCAGGGACACCGGGAGCAAAGGAGGCGGAGGGGCGCTGGGGTATAAGCTGAAACCCTATCTTTTAATTAAAAAGATAGGGGGTCGTCTTATACGCCCAGTCGCCCTATACGCCGGAAAATACGGTACTTTAGAAATAGCTACTCCCCAGAGTAATTCAAACTAATTACTCCCCAGTGCTTCCTAGGGCTCTAAGTCAAGGTAGCACATCCACATTAATGGAGACTGTCTTGGATTAATGTCGAGGCTTCCCTGTAGTATGGACATGCTATATTGAACTTATTATTTTGGGAGTTATTATTTCGAAATAACATATATCGAAATAATTTCATAGTGTAGGCACATCTACAATGCAACGTTATTTCAAAATAACAGTGAATGTCTACACATCAAGCCCGTTATTTCAAAATAGGCTTCTTATTCTTGAATAATAACCCTCATTTCACAAGGAATAATGCCTATTTCAAAATAGTTATGTCAAAACAGGATATGTGTAAATGATGCAGCTGTGGTTATTTCAAAATAATGGGCCTCCCTTATCCTGCCCTGGGGGCCACTCCATCCACAACCGTCAAACATCTAGGCTGTGTCTACACTGCACCCCTTTTCCGGAAAAGGGATGCAGATGAGACAAGTCGGAATTGCAAATGAAGCAGGGGATTTAAATATCCCCCGCTTCATTTGTATAAACATGGCTGCCACTTGTTTCCGGCTTGGGGCTTTGCCGGAGAAAAGTGCCAGTCTTGACGGGATCTTTCGGAAAATAAAGCCTTTTCTGAAAGGTCCCTTATTCCTGATTTTACGAGGACTAAGGGATCTTTCAGAAAAGGTTTTATTTTCCGAAAGATCCCGTCTAGACTGGCGCTTTTCTCCGGCACAGCCCCGAGCTGGAAAAAAGCGGCAGCCATGTTTATACAAATGAAGCGGGGGATATTTAAATCCCCTGCTTCATTTGCAATTCCGACTTGTCTCATCTGCATCCCTTTTCCAGAAAAGGGGTGCAGTGTAGACACAGCCCTATAGTTTCCATTCCCCTGCAGCCTTTAAAGGCTCAGCCACCAGGGAAATAGTTTGTAGCATAAGGAAGGCCCTGACCATCCTATGCCATACTGCAGGACCCATTTCTGCATTCTGCTGCAATGGATGATGCCTCTGCTCCCACTGAGCCCCCCAGGACTGTTAGCTAGCCACCAGCCAGCTCCCAAGCCCCTGTCTGGGGCAGAAGAAGGCCCCTTCCTGATCTGGTGCAGAAATCCATTGAGGTCTGGGGGGAAGGGGCTAAACTCCAGGATCTCCGCACCAGATGTAGGAATGCAGATGTCTATGTCTGGATTGCTGCAAGCCTGGACCAAGAGGGCCACATGCACACCCAGGGACAAGTGTACATGAAAATAAAATAGCTCAGGTAAACCTACACAAAGGCCAGAGAGTGGAGTTCCTGCTAAGGGGCAACACCCCAGTCACACCGCTTTTATGAGCAGCTGCACCACATCCTGGGAGGGGGGTCGGACCCTTCCCTGCCCACCCGTCATGGACTCTGGCCTGGAGACACCCATCATCAGCCTCCCAGATGGCCCATCAGGTTCCATTACCTTCCCTAGACACACGTGGTGGGGGGGCAGTGGACAACAAGGTGCTAAGTGCTAATTGCTCAGCCTTTGCAGCCTGGGGCTTGCACAGCAGCCCCCGCACATAGAGCACTTGTCTGGAGCTGACAGCCGCATGAGGCTGCCACAAACAAATCTTTCCCTCCTGCTCACAGGGTTTCAGGAGAGGTCTGCCTTACTCACAACTCCATGGTGGGACATCTTTCCATCACAAGCCACCACTAAGGAGACTGGGATCATGGAGACACACAGCAGTGCCTCACATGGCACAGACTCATGCCCACTCCCTTGGGGCAGCATCCACTCCTGGTCAAGTGCAGTGAGACAAAGGACACTGAGCCCCTGCATGGGAACGTGCCAGGAGGGGCCACAGTACAACCCTCCCTGGCAAGTGGCATTTGCTGCTCACACACACCTTCCCCAACACCATCCCCACCTCCCCTCCTCTAGCGGACAGGGATACAAGTCCTCCCTGTGGGACACCGCCACTGCTGGACCTCGCGTGTGCATGGCATAGAGGGAAGGCAACCCACCCCGTTGCCCACTCCCATTACAGGCTCCTGGCCTAGCCGGCCCAGTCCCATACTTGCTTGTCCCCAGAGTGTGGGGGCAGTGAGGCTCTCCTGGAAAGTCTGTGCCACTGCAGGAAAGGCTCACTGTCTTCATCTGAACCGAGACCTTCGGTGTCGACTCAGAGATGAGGGCGAGGCTTCATGGACAGTGTCACAGGGATGACTTTTCTTCAAAGCTGGACCAGCTATGAGTGAGGAGCATCCACCACCTCCCACGCCATCCTCCCGACCCTGTGAGGACCACCGCCACAGACGACCCTGCGAGGACCTGGGTTTGTTACATTGGTGTAAACTCAAAAGAAAAATCCACTTAATTCCATGGCATTTTTTGGTGAATTAACACCAGTGTAACTGAAGCAGAATCAGGCCGTGTAAATTTTTGATGTAAGTGATGGTCCTTATTTCAGTCATAAAACAGAGAAAATAATCTGGAGTGGTTTTATTTCTATCTACTTTCCTTTCTCTCTAAATTAGAACATAACAGAAAGTTCAGGGGCTTGCTAGAATAAGATTCAATGGTACCTAACTGGTACATTACAAATAGTGATCCACACTGTGAATTAAATGCTAGATATCTGTAAATATTGTGGCTATACCCCAATGAAGTTGAAAATGGAAAGGCCTTCTTTGTCACAGCCTAACTGGATAGGAAAAGCTTTCCACTGAAAATGCACAGCATACAATTGCTACTTACATATATTTTTATTTGTATGGTGCAGCTGTATATGGCACATGCTGTTATCATCCACTATCCAGATAACATTATGAAAAGACCTGGAAATGTGACAGAAAAAGCTTTTCTTGTTCTCAGTTAAGCTTGCCAGAAACCACTATGTAGCAAGCCTTCTCTTTCTTTTGCTGATGAAAAACAAAACTCTTAGTGCTACAGTTGTGCTCAGTGACAGAAATAGCATAAAATAAATATATACATAGGACAATTTTTTCTCTGTTTTCAGAGTTTTCACAAAGTGGAAGCCTCTTGGTTCCCTTGCAGTTCAATTTAATAGCACATCAGTGCTTCACCATTCAATAATTTAAGAATCCATGGTGGTACCTGATGCAGATTTGTGCCCTTCCCTGCAAGGTTTTACAGGTTTAATCTTTTCGGTGAATAATTAAGAGACCCACATTTAAAGAATGTCAACTGCCACCTGGTGATATTAGTGAAGCAAATTTGTGTCCGTTTAACACCTTAAATTGTCGAGCACAGCATGCACACTCCTGACATCCATCTAAGCACTTAACAAAATGTTCATGTATTGATTTTAGAGTGTCTTTTAATCCACTCAAATGGATTGTATACAAGTATTTAAGCATTTGTGAGTGGTCCAAATGGGTACTGATCCTAAATTATGACCTAAACTTCCCCAAGGAATCACCCTCTTTTTCCTTTCACCTTCTGTTTGTGTGTGTGCACGCGTGTGGAGCACCTGGACAGCTTATTGCATGAGATGTTTAGACTCAAACACTTAGTAAAGGTCAGACCTCCCTTGTCTGGCATCCTCGGGACCTGACCAGTCCCAGATGAGGGATTTTGCCAGACTCAAGAAGATCATAGCTGCCTTGCCCTCCTGGGTAAACCCTCCCCAGCCCTGCCAGCTCTGCTGCCTCACTGGTCCCTCCCCACTTCCTTGCTAAGCTGGAAGGGGAGATGATCTCTTGTGAGTTTCAGCAGCAGCCTGTCACCTGTGGATCTACCCGTTCTCACTGCCCCCCTCCCCCTTAGGCAGTAGAGAGGAAAGGTAGATTGCGAGCCTGTTGCCAGGGCAGTGTAATTGACTAGAACTTCTTGAAACAGCTTCCTGCCTCTCCCTCCCTCTCTGGTTCTGCCGCTTGCAGGCTTTACCTCCCTGAAGCAGGAGGGAGGGTTTGGCACACCCCAGCCCCCTCCCCTGCCAACCCCTACCCTCTCCCCCCCCCCTCCGGGCAGTAGAGAGGAAAGGTAGATTGAGAGCCTGTCGGCTGTGGATCCAGCCGGAGTAAGTGTAACTGACTAGAACTTCCTGAATGCAGCTGCCTGCCTCTCCCCGCCTCTCCCCTTCCCCCGCTCGCAGGCTTTGCCTCCCTGCAACAGGAGGGAGGGTTCGGCACACCTCCCCGCACCCCCCCCCCCACCGACCCCTACCCTCCCCCATCCAGGCAGTAGAGAGGAAAGGTAGATTGAGAGCCTGTCAGCTGTGGATCCAGCCTGGGGCAGTGTAATTGACTAGAAATTTTTAAAACAGCTGCCTGCCTCTCGCTGCCTCTGTGGCTCTGCCGCTCACAGGCTTTGCCTCCCTGCAACAGGAGGGAGGGTTCAGCACCGCCCGCCCGCCCGCTGGCCGACTGACCGACTCCCTACCCCCACGCAGTAGAGGGGAAAGGTAGATTGAGAGCCTGTTGCCTGTTGATCCAGCGGCGGCAGTGTAATTGACTAGAACTTCTTGAAGCGGCTGCCTGCCTCTCTCTGCTTCCGCAGCTCACAGGCTTTGCCTTCTTCTAAAATGGCGGAGGGTTCGGCCCTTGCGGCGCTGTTCCCCTCCGACGAGACCCGCCCCTGCCAGAGTACCTCCTGATAGTCCGGCATTTCTGATAATCCGGCACCACCTGGGTCCCAAAGGTGCCGGATTATCGGAAGTCTACTGTAATGTGCAATCAGTATGTGCCTCACATGTACCCTTGCTTTAAATGTGTCTCGCTTCTCATTTTACCAGGGCTGCTCAACCTTCCCCTCCACTGCGGGCCCCACCTTCATTGCACCCCTTCCTTCAAACCCCCACCCAGCCTCAGTTGATTTGCAATCTGCCACCACTTCTCCCTTCTCACTGCCGGGGCTTGAACACCGTGAATCAACTGAATCACAGTTCTCTGGAAGTTCTGGGTGGGAGGGGCAGGAGTAGGTAAGTGCAGGGCCTCCAGAGCAAGAGATATTGGGGGTGGAGAGGAAAGGGCAGAGGGAGGTGGTGCAGACTGCACGTATAACCCTGATATGATTCATGCACCCGTAGGCCCCAGGTCGCCCACCAGTGATCTAGTGCAATGATTCTCAACCTATTTACCACTGTGGGCTACACGTGAAACCCAATAATGTGTTAGCTGGGCCCACCTAATCCTGCCACAGATGCTACGGATCTGTGCTGATTAGGCTGCCAGTTGAGAAAAATGGATCTAGTGGTAGAGCTGGGATCAGAAATTAGGACCCTGTTTTCCAATTATCACTGACTTGCATCTAGACATGATGCAAAGGGGTGGCTGCCAGGAGCCAACTGGAGCTCCTTGATTTGGAGCCATATGGTCCTGGCACAACTTAAAGCAGAAGAGTTCCCCCTTAAACTTACGCTACTGGCACTGCAGACGTAAAGCTCCTTACACCCAGAGCTGGTGACAGACTTTATCAGGTCCTTGGAAATGTGGTGGAGGGCTTGACTCCAGGCCTCCCAGAACAGGAGGGACCTTGGGCAGAGGGGGCAGGACATGGGACTAGCCTCCTCGAGATAGCTCAGAGCACCACATAAACTATGCCAAACGGGGTTCTGCCAGCAATTTAAGGGGTCTTGAGCTCCTCCTCCCTCCCCCACTGCTTCTGCCTCGGACATGACATGATGGTTTAGAGTCCTGGACTCTTTTTAAATCATCAGGCCCACAGGTAACAGCCCTCTTTGCCTCCTCCCACTGGTGGTCCTGCTTACATCAGCGGAGGATCAAATATAGCAGAGCTCATATCTGCTACATTCCCTTCTTGTTAACAATTCAGAAGTAAAGTGGCTTTTATTTCATAATAAGAACATCCACATCCACTCTTCTGGAAGAGTCTGGAATTCCACAGGATCTTAAACTCGCTGGTGTGCCTAGGGGTATGTCTAGACTACATGGCTCCGTCAACGGAGCCATGTAGATGAGTTTACTAGACATAGAAAATGAAGCAGCGATTTAAATAATCGCCGCTTCATGTACATCAAAATGGCCGCCGCGCTGTACCGATCAGCTGTTTTGCGGCACAGCAGGGCAGTCTGGATGCGCCACGGTTGACAAGGGAAGCCTTTGTCGACCTCTCCGTTATGCCTCGTGAAATGAGGTTTACCCTAGACGTTAGAGCCTATTTTACGGCTTGGTCTGCACTTTGAAAGTTCTGTTAGAGAGCCATGTCTGTCTATGAAAGAAGCCACACTCCTGACAGGAATAGATACACTGACATAATCTCCAGTGTTAACACAGCTTTGCCAGTAGAAAAGGGCTTCTACTGTGATAGCTAATGCCATTCAGGATGTAGTGTTACTATACTGACAGAAAAACTCTTATGTCACTATAGGCTGTATCTATATTATGGGGTTCTGCTGGAGTAGTTCTGCTAACATAGCTGTGCCAGCAGTCTCTTTACCATAGACATACATAAGAGGAGACAGAAAGAGACACAGACAGTCATGTTCAAAGACTACTGAACTTTGTGGGTTTGATTTGGAGCAATTTTATACATTTATAAACAAAAATAAGGATACCAAACTGATAGACCATTCTTAAGCGCATTTAACGCACTTTCACATGCTGAGAAAATCCTTTCGCTCTCTAAGAGTGGGGTACATTCTGTGGACAGGAGAGCACTCCTGCCAACAATAAGCCATTTACACTGCCTTTGCTGTGGCAAAACATTTGTCTTTGGAATGGTTGGGGAGGCATTAAGCACCTGTGAACAACATAAGTTTATCTCATTCATTTGATAGTGTGTTCTGAGTATCTCTGTGCAGACATGCCCTAACTGTTGGTACAAGAAAGCCCAGTAATGTCGACTTTCAAAGCATGGTGTGAAGCATGTCTGTTTACTTAGACATTTGTCTGGCAGAGTGTATTTATTTATTCTTAGCACAAGCTGACATTTCTTCATAATATTAGCCAATAGTGGTCATTATAGCATGTTTTTTTCTGTGCCCAGTTCCAAAAAAAGCATTGTTACCCACCCACCTCTATTTAAGACTGCAAGGCTATTTTGGGAACGTGTCCACTACTTAGAAATAATTTTCTAAATAACGGACGTGCTATTTCAGCATCCCTGTAAACCTCATTCCACGAGGAATGAGGGATGTCATGAAACAGTGCTTTATTTTGAAATTTGGTGCCATGTAGATGCGCCAAATTTCAAAATAGCCTATTTCAAAATAAAATCAAAATAAGATATGGAATTTGTGTAGCGCAAATTGCGTATCTTATTTCAATTTTAGAGTGCAGTCTAGACCAGTGGTCACCAACCTGTAGATCAGGATCTACTGGTAAATCTTGGAGCCTCTGACAGTTGATCTTGACTGCTTTGGCCAAGAGGCTACCAAGCGCAGCACTTAAACTTCCTCTCTCCCACTGCTGCCCTTTGCCTTGTAGCTGCCTTCCCTCTCCCGAGGAGCCTCCTTCTTGCTGTGCAGAGCAGGGAAGGGAAAGGAGGGGTGCTGATGTCAGGGTGCCCCCTCTTCCACTCTGTATTCTATCTCCATAGAACAGATAGGAGGCTCAGAACTTGGGATCGAGGGAGTTTGGTGGCTGCTTTTGAGAGTGGTGCAGGGCCAGGGTGGGGGGTGAGCCTGCCTTAGCCCCACTGCACCACCACCCAGGAGCCACCTCAGGTAAGCAGTGTCCAGCTGGAGCTCCGAACCCCTGCCCCAGTCATGTACCCCCTCCAGCATCCCAAGCCTCTGCCCTAGCCCTGAGCCCTCTGAACTCCCTCCCAAAGCCTGCATCCTGACTTCCTCCTGTACCCCAACTGCCTACCGCAGGCTCAGTCCGAGACCAGAGCCTATGCCCCTGTCTGGTGGAAGTGAGGGAGAATGGGGGAGAGAGGGAGGATGGAGTGAGCAGGGCAGGGCCTCGGAGAAGAGGCACGAAAGAGGCGGGGCAAGGTTTTTGGGTTTGAGGTAGATCCTGAATTTCATTTAAATTCAAAAAGTGTTCTTTTGCTTAAAAATGTTGGAGACCACTGGTCTAGACTGTTTCACCCAAGGCTTGCTTAATATTGGGCGAGGGGATAGGTAGATCAGGTCTCATAATGGGGTGTCAGAGAATATCTACATATACTTGGTCTTGCTTCCATGCAGGATGATATATTAGGTCCTTTCTAGCCCTACACTGCTATTATTCTATTTATTCTAACACAAAACAAAATATTTTCTTACCCTTACTTTTATTGAACTGTATTTTATGCCTACATTAATATATTTCTCTGTTTTTGATACTTGTTTCTTGATTTCTTCAGTCAAGGTTAGCATTTAAGAATGTGCTAAACACACAGTAAAGATGCCACATATAAGAGAGAAGGGCCAGACAAATAGACATCTATCAAGGTTTCAAAAACAACTCTTAACAGCACTGAGTGAACAAGATAAAATAGTACTCTGGGAACAGGTGTTATCTGAGTGCACTGCACTTTCTCTCAGTCAAAATTCCATTGAAGAGACTGGAAAGTGGAAACCTCTCCTCTTTTCAGCTCAACAGAGTGCCAATTGAAGTATCAAACATTTGAACTAGGATTTTTAGTCTTCTAATGAAATGCACAGCACAAAAGCAAATACCATCCCATTCCATAGGTAGGTGCCCCAGTATCTAGAGATACTAATTTCTATATGCAATATTTCCAGTATTCAGTAGTTTTTATATTCTGCCCTAGCTCTACAATCACAGAAACAACCATCTGACAGCTGCAATATCGCTAAATAACTGGAAAATATGCAGGGGAGCAGGAGACAGGAGAAAATAGAATTAGTGAGCGAGAAATACCTATAAGTATACTATTCCTGTTCTTTGCCTTATTTTGGTTTATAAAATACTTGAGTACTTTGTACTTCTGTGATGTCTTTCATGCAAGGGATTTCAGAGCATTTTAAACAAGTTATTAATTAAGACCCACAATAATCCAGGCGGTAATTAAGTATTTATTGTAAAGATGGCTAAGCTAAAACAAAGTCTGAGCCACAGACCTGATTCTCATTTACACTTAAAGTGGGTGTAAATGATATATATATGTTCTTGTTGCAGCTCCTTCACACAGCCAGAACAGGGGGTTTGGTGTGAATGAGAATCAGATTTATACAGGTTATGTCAAGTAGGGAGCGCTTGGTAAAGCACAGACTAGAACCCACTTTTTTCTGGTTCATAGTCTCCCACTAGACCATATTCCCCACCCCGTCAAAAATAGAAATGGAAACTCTGTATTAAAAGAAAGAATATCCAACAAGGCACTAAAATTAAAGCTAGAAGAGTTTTCATAAGTGCAATATTAAACAATAGATTGTATTAGGGATGTTAACTACTGTGTATTTGTGTAAATGTGTAACTGCTGATTTTTTTTATTGGTTACATACAGGGATGAGGTGCAGGCAGGAGCTGGTGCTCACAGAGCTGGCTTATAAGCACTGGCTCCCACCTCCTCCCCACCCCACCCCACCCCACCCCACCTTTGATAAAGAAGCAGCAGTGTATAGGAGCTGATATGTATGGAGAGCTGGCTGGAAAGCCACTTCCTCTGTATACTGGCTCCCACCTGTCCCCTCTCACCCTCCGCAGAGGGGCAGGCAGCTTCACAGTAGCTTATGGGGAGGCAGGTTTTAAGCTTTAAAAGCCAGCTCTCCCTGAGCACCAGCTCCTGCCCCCCTTTGCTGCCTCTGAAAGAGAGTCAGCAAGGGGGGGGCGAGTAGTTGTTACAATTAACAAATAAGTCCAGGCTTATCAGATAATTGTGTAAACAATTACTCACTAACATCCCTAGTTCGTATAAGATATATTCAACACACTAGCAGGCCTAGGTCACCCTGATGCAGAAATCCAACACAAGGAAGAAAAGGAAAGAAAAGCTTCCCAAAGATGCTCTCAAAATTATTTTTGCATCATTACATTGCGAAGAGGGCAGGGACACTGACAGGTGGGGCAAAAAAGGCAGTTACCCTGGGGCCAGGCAATTTAAATGGCCTGTGGCTCCAGGCGACAGGTCCAGACCCATTATGCAGAAGACCCTCACGGCACAATCCAAATGGTACTAAGGGCTGGATGGGGTGGTGCGGTGCAGTAGAGGGCTGACTGCCCCTAGTCCCTCCCTTTCCAGACAAGGCTCCACCCCTTCTGGGGGAGGAGGAGTGCCTGGAGCTGAGCTGCCCCTTTCCCTATCTTGTGGTCCAGTGAAGTCTGCCACCAGCCCTGGAGGAGAGGCAATCAGTTCCCATTTCCAACGGACCACACAGCCATCTCTATGAAGGACTAGATGTAAACCTTCACCACTTTGATTTGACACACTTTCTCTTTCACACACACATGGTTCTCTCTCTCCCTTTCTCACACACACACACACACACACACACACACGATTCTCACACACACAGCTCTCTTTCTCTCTGGGTATGTCTACACTACCCCCCTAGTTCGAACTAGGGGGGTAATGTATGCATACCGAACTTGCTAATGAAGCCCGGGATTTGAATTTCCCGGGCTTCATTAGCATAAAGCCGGCGCCGCCATTTTTAAAAGCCGGCTAGTGCGAACCCCGTGCCGCGCGGCTACACGCGGCACGGACTAGATAGTTCGGATTAGGCTTCTAATCCGAACTATCTGTACACCTCGTGGAACGTAGAAGCCTAATCCGAACTATCTAGTCCGTGCCGCGTGTAGCCGCGCGGCACGGGGTTCGCACTAGCCGGCTTTTAAAAATGGCGGCGCCGGCTTTATGCTAATGAAGCCCGGGAAATTCAAATCCCGGGCTTCATTAGCAAGTTCGGTATGCATACATTACCCCCCTAGTTCGAACTAGGGGGGTAGTGTAGACATACCCTCACTCTCTTTGCTCTTCCTCTTGTGCATATGCCCTGGGAAAATCTGAAGAGCAGACCTCAGAGCAGACAGCACACCTGAGCAGCACACCTGACCATGAGTTCCCAGGGTTCCAGACGAGCACCAGGATGGAGCACATAGGAAATCCTGGACCTCATTGCAATGTGGGGAGAGGAATCTGTTCTTGCAGAACTACAGACCAGCTAAGGAAATGCTGATATCTATGCCAAGATTGCAAAGGGCATGAAGGAGAAAGGATATGCCAGGGACACCCAGCAGTGCCGAGTGAAAATAAAGGAGATGAGGCAGTCAAAGCAGAAGACAAAGGAGGCAAACAGATGGTCTGGATTATCACCGCAAACATACCGCTTCTATGAGCAGCTGCATGGATCCTAGAGTGGGATTATTCATAAATAATCTGGAGAAAGGGGTAAGAAGTGAGGTGGTAAAGTTTGCGGATGATACCAAACTGTTTAGGATAGTCAAGACAGACGCAGACTGTGAGGGACTCCAAAACGATTTCACCAAACTGAGTGATGGGGCAACAAAATGGCAAATTAAATTTAAGGTGGATAAGTGTAAAGTAATGCACATCGGGAAAAATAACCCCAACTATACGTACAGTATGATAGGAGCTAATTTGGCTATGACAAATCAGGAAAGAGATCTTGGAGTTATCGTGGATAGTTCTCTGAAAACTTCCACACAGTGTGCAGCGGCGGTCAAAAAGGCAAATAGGATGATAGGAATTATTAAGAAAGGGATAGAAAATAAGACCCAGAATATTTTACTGCCCCTGTTTAAAACTATGGTACGCCCACATCTTGAATACTGTGTACAGATGTGGTCTCCTCACCTTAAAAAAGATATTTTGGCCATAGAAAGGGTTCAGAAAAGGGCAACTAAAATGATTAGGGGTTTGGAACGGGTCCCATAAGAAGAGAGATTAAAACGACTGGGACTTTTCAGTTTAGAAAAGAGAAGACTGAGGGGTGATATGATAGAGGTATATAAAATCATGAGTGGTGTGGCGAGGGTGAATAAAGAAAAGTTATTTATTAGTTCCCATAATAGAAGAACTAGAGGACACCAAATTAAATTAATGGGTAGCAGGCTTAAAACTAATAAAAGAAAGTTCTTCACACAGCGTGTAGTCAACCTGTGGAACTCCTTGCCAGAGGAGGCTGTGAAGGCTAGGACTATAACAGAGTTTAAAGAGAAGCTAGATAATTTCATGGAGGTTAGGTCCATAAAAGGCTATTAGTAAGGGGATAGAAATGGTGTCCCTGGCCTCTGTTTATCAGAGGCTGGAGAAGGATGTCAGGAGACAAATCACTTGATCATTGTCTTTGGTCCACCCTCTCTGGGGCACCTTGTGTTGGCCACTGTCGGCAGACAGGATACTGGGCTAGATGGACCTTTGGTCTGACCCAGTACGGGCCGTTCTTATGTTCTTATGACTCAACCAGCTTTCCTAGCTAGTCCATGGATTCCTCCCAAGACACTCCTCTGGCAGCCTTGGGCAGCAGCGTGGAGTTCAGAATGGATGAGGAAGAGGAGGGTGTTCAGCAGGCAAGTGAGGTAACGAATGTCACCAACAGCCAAGACCTTTTCACAGTTTTGGAAACAATTCCTTCCTTTCACGACATCTCAAAGCAGGGCATTGATCACAGAGAGGGCACTTCTGGTGAGTTCACATTTTTAATCACACTACAAGTGGGTTAAGACAACTGGGTGAGAGCTGTGGAAGCCACTGTGTCCACACGGGGGAGGTGGGGTATCCCTGAAACAGCTTGATAATGTGTTTGGAGACAGTAGGAATCTTCTCTGCACATCACCATAAAGCTCTCATAGAGGAACACTTTCATCCTTCTCACAAGGTTTCTGGGAAAGCCAGTCTTATTCCGTACTCCACAGCAGGACACCTTTCCACATCAAGCCCACAGTAAGTGGTCTGGCATCATTGCAACACAAAGCATTGCAGGATAAGGTCCAGGTTTCTGGCCACAATCAGTCAGCATCTGCTCTCTATCACTCTATGTGATTTAGAGAAGACTGTTATCTCACATGGCAACCTGGATGAAACAGGAGAACCTATTAACTGATGCGTCTGCAGTAAAACTCCTTTTTTTCATCCTCAAGGAAGCATGGGTTGAGCCATGACTGCCACCACACCTGGACCCCTTCCTCTCTCCCGCCTGCATGGCCCCACAGGAAGTTGCATTCTCCCATCAAACAGGTCAGTGCAGAACACACAGCACCATATGATCCCGTGCCCTGTCCTGCTGCCATGCCTGAATCCCCTCCTACTGCATGCTCAAGCCCCGGCATGTCCCCAACCATGCCTGCCACCAAACTGAGTCCAGCTGCTCCTGTAAGAACTCTGTGGTGTACCTGCTGCCTAGTGGATGCTTAAAAGCATAACTGTGGCCTTCTACATAACATGCTCCTATTGTCTTCAGACGGACTTTCTTTCTATGCTAACTGATTAGATTTTACACTCTACAATGTATCTCCTACAAAACCTGCCCTTCACTTTACAGCGGGAATAGAAGCGAGCCTGCTGCACACTCCCCCAGCTCCACCAGCTGTCCAGCTGGCACAAATCCACAGGTAAAAAGGAATAGGGATGACATGTTCAAGGGACAAATTATATCCACCCACTTGGATGGGGAGTGCTTAAGCAAGTGGAAGAATATGCTGAGGCTGGAGATCGGAGCAGAGCATGAGGACAGGAGAGTGTGCAAGTAGTTAGATGTGAAGATCCAGGAGAGTACTGAAGACCAAGGTGGATGTGATAACTGCATGGCAGCCTTCCCAGACAGCTTCCTGCACAGGCACCCATGCCCTCCAGCCCTTGCGGAACCACATTTCCTCCTTAGCGAGTTCCATCACTTCCTCTTTCAGGGGCTCCAGCAGGGTGGAACAGGAGCAGGCCTTAGGGGAAGAGGTTGTCCTGAGCCCCACATATCCCAAGGGACAGCCCTGAAGAATCATAGAATCATAGAATCATAGGACTGGAAGGGACCTCAAGAGGTCATCGAGTCCAGCCCCCCGCCCTCAAGGCAGGACCAAGCTCTGTCTACACCATCCCTGACAGATGTCTATCTAACCTGTTCTTAAATATCTCCAGAGAGGGAGATTCCACCACCTCCCTTGGCAATTTATTCCAATATTTGACCACTCTGACAGTTAGGAATTTTTTCCTAATGTCCAATCTAAAACTCCCTTGCTGCACTTTAAGCCCATTACTCCTTGTCCTGTCCTCAGAAACCAAGAGGAACAAATTTTCTCCTTCCTCCTTGTGACACCCTTTTAGATATTTGAAAACTGCTATCATGTCCCCCCTTAATCTTCTTTTTTCCAAACTAAACAAGCCCAGTTCATGAAGCCTGGCTTCATAGGTCATGTTCTCTAGACCTTTAATCATTCTTGTCGCTCTTCTCTGTACCCTTTCCAATTTCGCCACATCTTTCTTGAAATGTGGCGCCCAGAACTGGACACAGTACTCCAGCTGAGGCCTAACTAGTGCAGAGTAGAGCGGCAGAATGACTTCACGAGTTTTGCTTACAACACACCTGTTGATACAACCTAGAATCATATTTGCTTTTTTTGCAGCAGCATCACACTGTTGACTCATATTCAACTTGTGGTCCACTATGACCCCTAGATCCCTTTCCGCCATGCTTCTTCCTAGACAGTCGCTTCCCATCTTGTATGTATGGAACTGATTGTTCCTTCCTAAGTGGAGCACTTTGCATTTCTCTTTATTAAACTTCATCCTGTTTACCTCTGACCATTTCTCTAACTTGCTAAGGTCATTTTGAATTATGTCCCTATCCTCCAAAGAAGTTGCAACCCCACCCAATTTGGTATCATCTGCAAACTTAATAAGCGTACTCTCTATCCCAATATCTACATCATTGATGAAGATATTGAACAGTACGGGTCCCAAAACAGACCCTTGCAGAACTCCACTTGTTATCCCTTTCCAGCAGGATTTAGCACTGTTATCAACAACTCTCTGACTACGGTTATCCAGGCAATTATGCACCCACCTTATCGTGGCCCTATCTAAGTTATATTTGCCTAGTTTATCAATAAGAATATCATGCGAGACCGTATCAAATGCCTTACTAAAGTCTAGGTATATGACATCCACCGCTTCTCCCTTATCCACAAGGCTCGTTATCCTATCAAAGAAAGCTATCAGATTAATTTGGCATGACTTGTTCTTCACAAACCCATGCTGGCTATTCCCTATCACTTTATTACCTTCCAAGTGTTTGCATATGATTTCCTTAATTACCTGCTCCATTATCTTCCCTGGGACAGACGTTAAACTGACCAGTCTGTAGTTTCCTGGGTTGTTCTTATTCCCCTTTTTATAGATGGGCACAATATTTGCCTTTTCCAGTCTTCTGGAATCTCCCCTGTCTTCCATGATTTTTCAAAGATCATAGCTAAAGGCTCAGATACCTCCTCTATCAGCTCCTTGAGTATCCTGGGATGCATTTCATCAGGACCTGGTGACTTGCTGACATCTAGCGTTCCTAAGTGATTTTTAACTTGTTCTTTATGTATCCTATCTTCTAAACTTACCCTCTCTCTGCTTGTATTCACTACGTTAGGCACACCTCCATTCTTCTCAGTGAAGACCGAAACAAAGAAGTCACTGAGCATCTCCGCCATTTCCAAGTTTCCTGTTACTGCTTCTCCCTCCTCACTGAGCAGTGGGCCTACCCTGTCCTTGGTCTTCCTCTTGGTTCTAATGTATTTATAAAGGTCTTCTTGTTTCCCTTTATGCCTGTAGCTAGTTTGATCTCATTTTGTGCCTTTGCCTTTCTAATCTTGCCCCTGCATTCCCGTGTTGCTTGCCTATATTCATCCTTTGGTATTTGTCCTAGTTTCCATTTTTTATAGGACTCCTTTTTTATTTTGAGATCATGCAAGATTTCCTTGTCAAGCCAAGCTGGTCTTTTGCCGTATTTTCTATCTTTCCTACACAGCGGAATTGTTTGCTTTTGGGCCCTTAACAACGTCCCTTTGAAATACTTCCAACTCTCCTCAGTTGTTTTTCCCTTCAGTCTTGCTTCCCATGGGACCTTACCTATAAGTTCTCTGAGCTTATCAAAATCTGCCTTCCTGAAATCCATTACCTCAATTGTGCTGGTCTCCCTTCTACCTTTCCTTAAGATCATGAACTCTATTATTTCGTGATCACTGTCCCCTATAATGTCTTCCACTTTCAAGTTCTCAACTAGTTCCTCCCTATTTGTTAAAATCAAATCCAGAACAGCTTCTCCTCTGGTAGCTTTTTCAACCTTCTGAAACAGAGAGTTGTCTCCAATGCAGTCCAGAAACTTATTGGATAGCCTGTGCCCCGCTGTGTTAGTTTCCCAACGTATGTCTGAAGAAAAGTCTTCACAGTTTAGAAAGGATCTTTGACTCTGTATAAGCTCATCCCTACCCCACTTTGCCTTCCCCTCAGGGTAAAAGTCCATCTGAATTAACATCCATCCTTCCCTACATTCTCCCTACATACAAGAGGTATGATTCCCAGTTTGCATAGACATGGTCATGCTGGCTCATTGAGCTAGCATGCTAAAATCAGCAGTGTGCAGGGGCTAATTGTGTTGCGTATACCCATCAGGTGCTGGTGTTTTTGTACTTGGCATAGCTTGCACATGGCACTGCTGCCTATGCCACCCAGCTGCACTAGTATTTTAATCACACTAGCTCAATGACAGTTAGTGTGAGTTTGTCTATGCAAGCTGGAAATCACACCCCAATGGTAAGTGCACACATAGGCTAAATATACACAACAAGCCATCTTCATGACAAATGCTGCATTTACTCCGCTGCAGGAAGGAAGGAATTAACTTTTACCAAAACTGTCAAATCATGTCTCCAACTACTATAGACTGAAAAGAGTAACTAGTGAGAACTCAACCACAACCTCTGTCTTATACAGTGACTGTGACTGCAACTATATCACTTTTCTGGTTCTCCCGCTCCAGCTAAAATAAGGCATGAAACACTTGAGGCCATGCTATATTATGAGATGTAAAGAAAACCTATGCCTCAATGCTGATTAATGGGCTATGGGTCTGGCCTCATTACAGTTTTAAGGTCTTGAACTATGCATCTAAAATATAATCCTTTTGGGAAAAAGTTGTTTCCTGCTTGTCCATTGCTGACTATGGGACATTCCAATGGGAAAATCTGACACTATTCTTTAACTAATAAAATTTGCTCTGAGGGGTTAGAAGTCCTACAGTGTCATAACAAACTCATTTAAATTAGGGCAAAAACACCTTATCTTGAAATTAGTATGTTAGATCCTTCTGCACTCAAATCCTGTAACTTTTAGTTTCAATTAGAAACAATAAGTTTGAAAAGAACATCTCTTTCTTAAAATATACAGATGGTGATTCAGTTTCTTTTCATCTGAGTAACTATAAATGTTGCATTATTTCAAAGTTTGGATTGAGAGTCCCAATACACATTTTAATTAATATGCAAATTTTATAGCAACTGTATACAAACACCATTTCTCCTTATGGAAAACGCAGATTTAACAACTGACTAGTGTCATAGTCTTGGCAGAAGGTTGGGGAGCCTATTACACAGAGAGAAAGAGACATACACATTTGGGCTATGTCTAGACTACCAGCCTCTTTCAAAAGAGAGCATCTAGACTGCAACCACTTCTTTCAAAAAAGTGAATCACTTTTTCGAAAAAGAGAGCACCCAGGCAGTCTGGATGCTCTCTTTCAAAAAAGCCCTGTTTGCATTCAAGAATGCCTTTTTTCGAAAGAGCACTTTCAAAAAAAAGGTGTTCTTCCTCGTAAAATGAGGTTTACCACGGTCGAAAAAAGCACCGCGTTCTTTCGAAATTACATCAAAAGAATGTGGCAGCAGTCTAGATGCAGGGGAAGTTTTTTCGAAAAAAGGCCAATTTTTTTGAAAAAACCCTGAAGTCTAGACACACCCAGAATAATTAAGGATCTGATTCTCTTCTCAGTGCAATTTAATGCAGCTCTATTGAAATCAATGGAGCTATACTGATTTACATTAACTAAGGGTCTGGTCCCCAGCTGTTTTTTAAATGAATGAAATGTATCCCTTTCCTCATTAAAACTAGTACAGTATTTGTTTTTTCATATTCTTTCATAGAAAATCATGTAAGAAGGGGATAGACAGTCAAGGCAACTGCATGAGACGAGTCTCCTGAAGTTTGCTATGAGGGGATAGGTTTGTGGGTCCATGGAGGAGACAAAGGGAATGGATCTACAAAACCACAAAATCAGAGATTTACAGGAAGCACCTTCTATAAAGATGTACATAATGTGCTGTGTAACATACCCTAGTGTATAAAGAAGTGCTTCTAGCCCTGCAATGAAACATTATGCAAGTGCTGTGGTGCTCACTGAATTCCTCTCATTTTACAGTTTTTTGGTAAATGCAGATAGTTGCTTTTACCATTTCTCCAAAACATATGAGTTTTTAATATGACACATGCAATCGGATATTTATGTGCAAAGATGTTATGTTTCATGATTCTAAAGATCATAATACTTAAAATCCTGTTAATTGAAAAAACACTTAATTTGAATAAATCTACCAATAAACTGTGATTATGAGATGCCTGAAAAGAACAAAAAGAATAACTCGGGCAGATATAAACCAATATTGTGGAAAGAGCCTAAACAAAGATCATTGAGGCTATGTCTACACTACAGAGCTTTTTCGGAAAAATGACCATTTTTTCAAAAAACCTCACAGAGCGTTCACACCTCAAGCGCGTTTTTGCACAAAAAAAGGAAGAACAGAGGGGGTTTTCTGCCATAGGTATTCCTCATTCTTCAAAGAAGAACGCCTTTTTGCAAAAGAGCTCTTTCGTAATAAGGTGTGCGTGGAACAGGGTTATTTTGCGCAAAAAGAGGAAAGAGGAAAAAGCACAAGTGCCCTGGTGGTCATTCTGTGCATAACAATCAGAGTTTACTTTCGAGAGAGCGTCCATGCAGTCTGGGTGCTCTCTTTCGCAAAAGCACATCGCTTTTTCAATACGCCTTTGCAGTGTGGACACACTCTTGCGCAATAAGTTTTGCAAAAGATCTCGTCCAATAAAATCTTCTTGCACAAGAAGCCTACAGTCTAAACGTAGCCTGAATTGTCCCTGTAGCAATGTTGTATACTGTGATATGCAAGGATTGTGTTTTCAGTGAGCAAATCTCATGGGGAAATGAACAGAGATGTGCTGCAACAATTTGTATAGTGACGGCGCTGAGAGTAATTGGACCAAAATGTAAATCCTGTATATAATGAAAACACTTCAAGCCAGGGGGTGCTACAGCATTCATTGCACTCTAATTCCAGCACCTATAAGTAAACATTTAATGTTCCTTACCATTGACACCTCTGTCCTGCTAAAAAGAATTACTCACTGATTCTAAACAGAATGCCAAATTGTGCTCCTCAGCTAGAAGGCTGGCATTTTATCAGCCATGAGGAAAGAAAGTCTGTGGTTAATACATCAAGCCAAGTCTCAGAGATCTGAAACTAGTTTCCATCTATGCCACAAGATTTCATGTGTGACCTACTGCAAATCACTTAACTGTCCTTTGATAAAGTTTCCCATCTGTATATGGGGAATAATATATCCCTTCTTCCCACAAGAGTTCTGAGGATTCTTTCATTAATGTATTTAGGGTGCTCAGACAGTATGAAGATGAGTGTTGTAGATAAGTGTGTGTATATGAAATAACTACATGAAAGTTTAGAGTGCAGTTAAGGATAACAAAAAAAACATGTCAAAATAAGACCTGTTAATTTCACATCAACAGGTTCCCTGTGGAAAAGCTATAAGAGAATGAACTGGGTTTTATTCCAGCTCATGCTTCAAATCATGTCTAGAATTCTTAGCTAAGCTACATTTGCAGAAATGTCATTGTTGTTCAAAAGTGAACCAGGGAAAAAAAACCTTCAATTTAATTGCCAGATTCCAGGTTGAGTTTGCAGCACAGGCAGTTAGAAATAATTTCTAACCTGATCAGATTTGATAGAGAAATATTAGAGAAACAATGCACGTGGAACTCCATACTGCTATTGTCAGAGTACAATGGTGATTGTGTATTACTAGCATTCACTGTAGTTTTAGAAATAAAAAGGAGGAGCAGCATGAAATGTGCAGTATGTTTTTTTAAAGTTATCAGATAAAAATAAAATAAATTGATCTCACTAAAACACACGCAGTGTTCTAGCACACAAATAAGTTATTCATCAAAATGAGCCTCCATCAGTGTTGAAACATCAAGACAGCTGCTGGGGGGAAGGAGCCCTGGGTCTCGGGGCCACTACTGTGGAAGCAATAGCCGCAGGAGACTCCAGCCAGGGGTGGGAAATAATTTTTGCAGAGGGACCACTTAACAAAATTTGGTATGTAGTCGTGGTGCCAGAAGGCGACAGGGGGCTTGGGCAGAAGGGGCTACAGAGAGACAGCATGTGTGAAAGAGAGACGCAGAGTGAGAGACAAACTTTGTGACACAGATTGAGTGTGTGTGGCTGTGTAGGTGACGATGATTATATGCGTATGGCACAGAGACAGTGTGGCACAGACTGGAGGTGTGGGGCAGTGACACAGAGAGTGTGCGTGCTGACTGCAGCTGGGAGAGACGCCATGCTCTGTCTCTTTACGGAAAATCTGTTCCACTCTGTTGTCTCCCCTCTCCCCCACCCTGCTCTGCACTCCTGAGTCACTTAACCATTCATGCTTCAGACTGGAGCAGCTCCAACTGTGTATCCCCCTCTCCCTGAGCCCTGCTCTGCAGAGACGGGATACAGGGCCAGAAGGACACCCTGACTTCAGCACTCCCCTCTCACTTCCTCCCCCTCGGGCTCTGCACAGCTAGCAGGAGAATACTGGAAGCAGCTGGGCTGCAGGACAGAAAAAGGGGAGGGGAAGGGCCATGAACACACACTACCAGCTGTAAGTGTGCAGGCTCTGTTAATCAGCTGGGCAGGCTGCATAGAAATGTTTAGTGGGCTGGATTCAGAGGCTGGGCTTGATTTTGACCATCCCTACTCCAGCCCTTTAAATTGCCAGTGGAGAGCCATTCGGTCTGCTCCTGGTGGCACCGAGGGATAGCTGGGGGAGGTGCAATACAGTTCAAACAGGGCTGAGAGCTAGCTGCCCCTAGTCCAGGCGTAGGTAAGCTATCCAAGCCATTGGATCTGCCACAGGCCCAGGCTCCCCAAAGTGGTCGACTGCTGGGACTGTGTGCCTCTAGGCACTGTGCGCCCCTTGCAGGGGAGAATATTTTGTTTGCTGTCCCTGCCGCCAGCAGAATTACTGCAACTCCCATTGGCCAAAAAACAAGGAGCCTGCCTGAGGGTCCCACTGGGCTGCTGGCTGGGAGCTGCCTAAGTAAGCACCTCATCTGGCACCCCACCCTCTTCCCGTACCTCAACTCCCTGCCCCAGGTCACCACCCCTTTCTGTCCCAGGTCAGCATCCAAGGCTTCTGCACTACCATCAAGTTTAGCAAGGCTTTGTGGAGATCTCTTCTTAGTAGAATTAACTGTTGGTTTGTTTTTTAGGTATAGATGCATTTTCCTTTCTAGTTTTCCTGTATCAGAGAGAGGCAGGACATGGAGGTCTAAATATACTTAATCCTGACATGGATTAGATGACCACTTGAGGTCCCTTCCAGCCCAATATTTCTATATGAGGTTGCATTCCAGTTCCTTCTCTATCTGTGCTATACACCCTCCAAACTTTCTGTGGATACATGGTACCTAGCCGTATCTTACTGACCTACAAATCATCACTCCAATACGTAGACTTACTACCCCTCCCAAGCTTTGGCAAACTCCTTTCAGCTCTGAGTTTCTGCAGATTCTTATAGGAACCAAGAGCTAGTTCACCAACTTCAACATGCAATAAAGGAACCCCCTTCAGAACAGAGGAGTTTTATCATTTTGAAAGTTATTTTATTGGATAAATAAATCATGAAAAAGCCATCTGCACAGATTGAGCAGGCATCCAGAAATACAGTCAGCATTATGTAGAACACACACACTAAAATTAGAGAGCATGGTTATTAGTAATATCCAAAGCATTTTAATGTGTCTTTTTAAAAGAATATCAAACAAAGCCAGTATAACAATAAGAAGAGAAGAAAAATTTATTGTTGTAAAAGTTTATAGCTTGTCATTAAAATTAATCAGGATGTTTTAGTTAATCAGGACCATCATGCAAGAAACCAAATATTATGTCTCAGGATTCCTTGATTTTTTGGTGAAGACAAGAAGAGGGAAAATACCTGAGCGATGATTAAACAGACGCTCATGCAAAAGGTAGTGTTCTAATTTCCCATTATGCTAACTTAACGAGTTTCTACCTAACATAATAGAAAACACTGTACCAAGAATGCACTGCACACAAGCAGCATTGCAAAGTACATGGCTAATACATTGTCATGGTAAGGAAGGAAGAAAGGGGAGGTTAAATATCATATATTGTGATCCCTGCTTCCAATCCTCATTAGTTTCTGATATATAACAGTTTTTGTTTCCACCAGTGCTTTGACAGTGGCAAATAATCTGGCTGCTGATGTTCCAGACTACCATAAATGGTGACTGAATTTTTTTTGCCAGATAGAAAATAGAACTTGAGTTCCTCTGTCCAATTTTTGTTTTTCAAAATAGCACAGAGTCTCTTCCCCTTAGCTTGTGGGGCTACAGACAGAGCTGGGGAATTAATAATTTGGTCCCTTTAAATTCCAATTTCTTTTATAGCTTGTGCAATAGCACCATTCACTATCCCTCTCTGATCAGAAAGAGATGGGATAAGGGTGCTCTCCCCTTGGAAGTTTTTGTGGGCTTTTTTTCTTAGGGAGGCATTTAGGTTTTGTCCAACTATATAAGATCTTCTTTTACAACAAGATTCAGAATTTTGGATAGAAAATTTTCCATACAAGAAAACAACTCTAAATTACTCTTCCCCTGGAGGGACATGTACCACTTTTAGGTCTTGAAAATGCTAGGATTTTTTAGACCTGTAGTTCACATTTAAGACAGTAATACCTCTAGTGGAAACTAGCATACACAAGGATCAGACCAGTGAAGGTGATTTTACCATCATACTACTACCTACCCACCTCTATGGCTTGTTTACACTACTACTGGGGAGGTTGCAAGGGATGGGAGCAGAAGGCTGCTCTGGTTATGAACTATGGATCTGAAATGTCCAAATGTAGACACAGCCTCTAATTTCTGTATAGTATTTCATTTTCTATTATTCCCGTCAGTGTTCTCCAGTCACATTTGTAATTTGTTCTGGTTGTTATTGACATGTGGGGTTTTCAGCCAAAGCCTGTATTTTTTTGTCATTATTTCCCATCCTTGCTTCTATTAGTAAATTAAACAGTGATTTCTGGCACTTTTATTTTCCACAATGGAGAAGGAAGCACAGAGATCTGGTTTAGGGTTAATCCAAGGGTGGCCAACCTAAATGTGAGGAGCCAGAATTTTCCAATGCACATTGCCAAAGAGCAACAGTCAGGGTACGTCTAGCCTGCAAGCTTCTTTCAAAAGAAGCTTTTTTGGAAGAGATCTTCCGAAAAAACTTATTTTCAAAGAGAGTGTCCACACAGCAAAAGCACATTGAAAAAGCGATCTGCTTTTTCGAAAGATAGCATCCACACTGAATGGACACTCTCTCACATTTCAGCTGTGATTACTATGGACAGAGTGGCCACCAGGGCACCTGTGCTTTTTCCCTTTTCCTCTTCTTTCGAAAATCTCGCTCTTTCCCTTCCATGCATGCCTTTTCAGAAAAGGCGTTCTTCCTCATTGAATGAGGTTTACCAATGTCAGGAAAACCCCTGTGTTCTTTTGATTTTCTTCTGAAAGAATGCAGTAGCAGTGTGGACGTAAGTGAAGTTTATTGGAAAAATGGCCGTTTTTCAAAAAAAAAAACCAACAACCCTGCAGTCTAGACGCACCCCTAAGTCACCAGCCCTGATCATCTCCCCACCACTACTCTCAGCACATCCCGCCCTCTGCAGCCCCACCTGTCAGTGCCTCCTTCTCCTTTTCTCCTGCCCACTGTGATCAGCTCTTTCTCAGTGGGAGACACTGGAGGGAGGAAGCATGGGTGTGGCACGCTCAGTGGAGAGGGTAGAAAGTGGCAGGATCCTGGGGGGAAAGGACCTAGAGCAGAGCTGGGGGTTGAACAGTGAGCATCATCTGGCCCAGTGAAAAGTTGGCACCTGTAGCTCCAGCCCTGGATTTAGTACCTATGCAAGGAGTCGCATATTAACTTCTGAAGAGCCACATGTGGCTTTGGAGCCACAGGTTGGCCACCCTTGCACTACACTGTTCCTTAGACAGAAAACACTTCTGGCAGAGTTTCATCTAATGTCCTGTGAAAGAAACTTTTCTTTTTAAAAAAAGTTCTAAACATATTAAGCAGGAGCTTCCATTTGGTTCTTGCTCAGTCTAGCTCCCCTCCAAATATCTACCTCAACCCAGGAGGAGTTATAACCAGGTATTCTAGCACCAATCAAAGACCCTTTGAAGTTAGCAGAAAAACTTCCACTGACTTCAAACTGGGCTCTTTGAATGCAGGAAATAATAGCCCTAGTCCAGCCAAGTCTGTGATCACATGCTTAATTTTTAACGTGAGTCATTCCAATTAGTGTTAGAATTAGTAATCCCAATAGAATGATTCACATGCTTAAAGTTAAGCGTTTGATCAAGCTGGATTTCTGCCACCATGCTTGAAATTCTCTATGGCTGAATATTTTCAAAAAATCATCAGCATTCATTCTCAATGACTCCATGCATGCATTATTTTAACTAAATGCCATTTCTTCTCTCTCCGCTTTATTTGAATGCAAATCCAGTCTCCTAGTGGTGAACAATGAAAAGGCCCACAGCCTTCTGATCTAAAGAACACAGTTCAGACTTCAGGAGTCAAAGGAAGAACTATGTCAATCCTTAAGAAAAACAGAAAAATCAGAAAGCTTTTGCATACTTTATTTACTGCATATATAATGTAATAATAATAATATGGTAATTAAGGAGACACATTTATTGTACATTTTAAAGCACAACATACCTACACACAATCCCATAAACCCCTTAATTGATGTGCTTCTACAAGAACAGGAGATTGTAAACAGGGAGTTTAGAGAGGGAGTACTCCAGGATAGCAAGTAGGGATAGTGATAGGTCTGCTGTTGTTACCTGCACAACATGTGCCATGTTTGTCTTCCTCTGGGAAGAAAGAAGGGATTTCATCTGCACTAAGTGCAAGCTGGTCACCATTTTGGAGGAAAAAATCAGAGGACTGGAGGCCCCAGTATCAACCCTCCGCTTGATCAGAGAGGATGAAGATTTTCTCGATAGAAGGCAGCGTTTAATCTTGCAATCAAGGCAGGCGGAAGATCCAGAGAGGGTAGTACAGGATGAGGAAGAGAACTGGCAGCATGTAACTTCTAGAAGGAAAAAAAGGCCAGCAGAGGAATCCCCCAATCCTACAGAGGTAAGTAATTGCTTTCAGGCTCTCTCCACAGGATCTGCGAAGATGAATGCTTTGGAAGGAACCTCACAAGGAAGACATTGGAAGGGAACCACTTCTACTGGAAGGCATGGGATGCATAGTCCTAGGAATGGTGGTACCACAACCACCACCCCCAAAAGAAGAAGTCGGGTGGTGGTCAGGAACTCCTTCCTAAGAGGGACTGAGCCATCCATCTGCCATCCGGACCTGGAATCTCGAGAGGTGTGCTGCTTACCGGGAGCTCGAATTCAGGATGTGAACATCTGAAGGAGCATCTTTGTGGGCAAGCTTGCAAACCTAGTGAGGAGGGCTTTAAACTAGGTTCATTGAGGGAGGGTGACCAAAACCCTGAGGGGAGTGGGGAAGTCGGATACCAGGAAGAAATGCAAAGAGGAATGAGCAACAACGGAGGACCCCAGATCCGAATGGAGAGGGTAAGGTGATCAACTGGTTATCTAAGGTATTTGTACACCAATGCAAGAAGCCTGGGTAACAAACAGGAAGAATTGGAGGTCCTGGCCCAGTCCAAGAATTACTATTTGATTGGGATAACAGAGACTTGGTGGGATGACTCTCATGACTGGAGCACTGTCATGGAAGGGTATAAACTGTTCAGGAAGAACAGGCAGGGGAGAAAAGGAGGTGGAGTTGCACTGTATGTAACAGAGCACTATGATTGCTCACAACTCCAGTATATAGAGGGAAAAAAGCCTGTTGAGAGTCTATGGGTCAAGTTTAGAAGTGTAAGCAACAGCAGTGATGTTGTGGTTGGTGTCTGCTATAGACCGCCGGATCAGGTGGATGAGGTAGATAAGGCTTTCTTCGGACAACTGAGAGAAATTTCCAGATCTCAGGCCCTGATTCTCATGGGGGACTTTAACCACCCTGGGTATGTCTACACTACAGCGGTAATTCGAACTAACTTAGTTTGAATTAGTTAATTCGAACTAAGCAAATTCGAACTAACGGATCCAGACTAAAAAACTAGTTCGAATTAGCGTTTTGCTAATTTGAACTAGCATGTCCACATTAAGTGGACCCTGAACTGGGGTTAAGGATGGCTGGAAGCAGTGCTGGCAGGGCATCAGATGAGGACTTAGAGCGTGGAGCTGCTGCCTCAGGCTAGCCGAGGGCTGTGCTTAAAGGGTCCCGACCCCCACCCCGGACAGACAGTTCTCAGGGGTGCCCCGCTTGCAAAGCAGTCCTGGCTTGGAGTGTCCTGAGTGCCCACACTGGGCACATCACAGCACTCGGCCATCAGACCGGCTGCACTTGCCGCAGGCTGCCATCTGGGGAGAGGGGGCAATTGGGGGCTGCAGAAGAGCTTCCACCCCCAGAAGCCTGCAGAGCCAGCCCAGTCCTCCCCATCGGGGGCTCATACCCCATTCCTCCCTCACCTCCTTCCACTTACCCTTCCCTAGTCCCCCTTCCTGATGTACAAAATAAAGAAAACGTGTGCTCAAAAATAGAACAAAACTCGGGGAAACTGGGAAAAGGAGGTGGGAGAGGGGAAGAGAGAGGGTGGGAGAGAGGAGGGCAACTAAAATGATCAGAGGTTTGGAACAGGTCCCATATGAAGAGAGGCTAAAGAGACTGGGACTTTTCAGTTTAGAAAAGAGGAGACTGAGTGGGGATAGGATCGAGGTCTATAAAAGCATGAGTGGGGTGGAGAGGGTGCATCAAGAAAAGTTCTTCATTAGTTCCCATAATAGAAGGACTAGAGGACACCAAAGGAAAGGAATGGGTAGCAGGCTTCAAACTAGTAACAGAAAGCTGTTCTTCATAAAGCAAAGAGTCAACCTGTGGAACTCCTTGCTGCAGGAGGCTGTGAAGGCTACAACTAGAACAGAGTTTAAAGAGAAGTTAGATCAAGTCATGGAGGTTGGGTCCATGGAGTGGTATTAGCCAGGGGGTAGGAGTGGTGTCCCTGCCCAAAGTTTGTGGAAAGCTGGAGAGGGATGGCACGAGACAAATGGCTTGGTCACTGTCTTCGGTCCATCCCTTCCAGGGTCCTTAGGATTGGCCGCTGTCGGCAGACAGGCTACTGGGCTAGATGGACCTTTGGTCTGACCCAGGACGGCCATTGTAAGCTCAGGGCTCAGGGTCGGGGATCTCAGTGGACCACCTTGATTTTCATGCACACCTGTTCCTGGGTGGCCAGGCTGGCAGCTCTCCTGCCCTAGACGGCCGCTTTCCTGTGCCTAGTGCGGAGGTCATGGATGAGGTCCACGATGTCCGCACTAGACCAGGCGGGTGCCCGCCTCTTGCGGTCCCGGGCAAGCTCCCAGGAGCCGCCAGCCTGGTCCCAGGAAGAGGGGGAGGGCTGGGGGTCATCGGGTGGCTGGCTCGAGCCGTGCCAGGTGCAGGGTCTGCTAGCTGGGTGCTGGCAGGCTTGCACCTGGCACGGGCACCATAGCCAGCCCGTGCCCCTTTAAGGGGTCCGTGGCTGGGAGGGGTGGCATACTAGTTTCCCTGGTGTTGGCCAGAGTGGCCACCAGGGAAACCTGGGGAGGGCTAGCCTCCCACTAGTTCGAATTAAGGTGCTACACACCCCTTAATTCGAACTAGTAAGTTCGAACTAGGCTTAGTCATCGTAGAATGAGGTTTTCCTAGTTCGAACTAAGCACTCCGCTAGTTCGAATTAAGTTCGAACTAGCGGAGCGCTAGTGTAGCGCCTATGAAAGTTAATTCAAACTAACGTCCGTTAGTTCGAATTAACTTTGTAGTGTAGACATACCCCCTGATATCTGTTGGGAGACCAATACGGCAGTACACAGACAATCCAGGAAGTTTTTGGAGAATGTTGGGGATAACTTATTGGATTTATAACTTTTTATTAAACAGTGGTGGTTATGATATACCAAAAACTCTGATAGTAGGGTTCACTTCAGATAGAACTAGGACAATGAGCAAATCAGAAATCAAGAGACAGTAATTGAAAGATTCCATCTTCTGAATGTATGCACTACGATCTGTGAGAGTGTGTATGTGACTGAAATGCCTATGACTTACTCTTGAGGTCTTCCTTACTGAATGAAGTGAACAAGCATGAAGCGTTAGTGCCAAAAGACAGATTGAGTTGGAAGGTATTCCTTTAATGAATAGTAACTGGACAAGTAACCTTGCTTTTGGACAGATCTAATTGATACTCGAAATTTATTTTGCATTGATTTTTAATGCATAGGTAGTTTGTTCATTTGAACAGGACGTGCCTATTTTCCAGATGGCTGCTTACAGTTTTTTAGACTTTTATACTCTCTAGTGTTCTTCAGTAATTATCAATTTGAACATCAAGAAGGAAGTTGTGATGAATAAAACCCCAAGGAATTTGTTTTTTTCTTGCTTTGTTCTTCACATGTTACAAATATACTCATTAAAAGGACTGGATAACTGTTGATTTGAGCCTAAAATGTTTTTTGTTTGTATATTAATTCATATGCTTGTGTCTGTGCAAATTATGTAGAAACATTGTGTCCAAAGATGAAATACTATAACGTTCAAGTTGAAAATAAAATAGTCTTTGTATTTGATTTCATCTGGAAAATGTTTTTTACCCACAAAAGATTATGCCAAAATAGATCTAAGTCAAGTCTTTAAGGTGCCAAAGGATTCCTTGTTGTTTTTGTATTTTGTAATGAGAATATAATCTAATGCTTCTTCCCTTTGTGTCATGGGAGGTAGAAGTCCCACACTGAAAAAGAAGAGTTAAATAGTTATTCTGGGGCCACATAGGTATACCATATCACACCTTCAAAGAATGCACAGGCTGGAGGAAGAGCTTCAAAAGAGGGACACTCAAAGTAGCCAATGACAGGCAGACAATAGAGGTAAACTGATGTATACTCTGAGCTCTTGAGCAGAGCTGCAGGAGCTCTCACTGGCTAAGTCTACACAGAAAGGATTTGTGATTCTCTGAAGGTCAGAGACTTTGGCCTGGTCTACTCTACACTAGGAATTTGTAATGATATAACTTCATCTCTCAGGCATGCAAAAAATCCACATCCCCGAGACACATAGCTATTCCAACCAAAACTCTGCTATAGACAGCATTGGGTCATCAGAAGAATTCTTCCATTGACCTAATTACTACTTCTCAAGGGAGGTGTATTGTCTATGCCATCAAAAAAATGTAGAATTTTCTAGCTGACCTCTTGTAGCATGATCATGGGTGGAAGATGAATGGGGTTGCTGAGAAGGGATTCTCTGCTTCTTTCATCTGAAGAAGTGGGTTGTGCCCACGAAAGCTCACAATACCATCTACATGAGCTGTTTAAAACACGAATCTTCTAAGCAAAACTAAAATATGCCAAAGGTATTATACTATTGTTTTTCGCAATAAAGGGAACAACAAGTTTTTTCCAGTATATGCAATTATTTCTCCAAACTTAAAAGTATCATATTGTAATAATAGAAAAAACATACTATCATATTATGATTATGTTCAATTAAGTTTTATGCTTTGCTTTCCAGACAATAGTAAGAATATACTAATTCTCTTTTTATCTGTGCTGCAGACAGAGCAAAGTGAATTAGTTTTCAATGATTTTTGCCTAGTCATCTGTAAACAAGATCTATTAAAATAATTAAATGCAGATTTTTGTAGTTTGTATAATGTTTAATTGAAAAATAGGAAGTGTTGTAAGAATGAGTATATTTAGCACCAATTTGCCTCTAAGATACACAAGTATTAGGGACATCATTTCTTGGAGAATTAAATGCTAATTTTTGTCATTTATAGGCTTGATGCTGACTTTTTATAAAAGACACACAAAAAACCCTTATACTTGTGTGAGAAAAAATATAAATTAAGTCAATAAGATGCATGCGAATACATAGAAGCCAACCCACGAAGATCTCGGTGTTGCCAGATTTCACTAACCTAGGGGTGCATCTAGACTGCAGGATTTTTTCAGAAAAATTGCCATTTTCCCAAAAAAACTTCACTTACATCCACACTGCTATTGGATTCTTTCGAAAGAAAATCGAAAGAACACAGGGCTTTTTCCAACATTGGTAAACTTCATTCCCTGAGGAGGAACACCTTCTCTGAAAGATCTCTTCCGAAAAAGCATCTTTAAAAGAAGCATGGGGTCTAGGTGTACCCTGGGTGTTGATTGCTATCCTTTTGATCATCCTAAAGATCAAACTGTGAGGACTGGTTTGCCTGTCATATCTGCTCCTGTTCTAAATGGTGACACATCATACTGCTGATGTGACTGCATCTCAACAAAACTGTAGTCCAGGCAGCCTCTCTGTGTCTGTCAGATTTCCATCTGTTCTGAACTATATGTTGAGGTACTAATGCTCTGCATCATCCTGGTACCGGAACATTACACTCTTTCTGCCCAATTCTAAGAAGAAACTACTGATTCTTTCAGATAGAGCAACCATTTTTCCTCTGGAAACATGTTTCAGTTGTTTTCTAATTGTGTGTTCCTTTTCCTTGATATAGAGAGCCATCCAACAACCAGGGTTTTTTTGTTTTTGTTTTTTAAAAGAGAAGTGAGTTTGATTGTGCGTATCTTAGTTATCCCTCTTCTCCATCTCCTGTACTGCTGCTGGTAGGATGAAAGGTTGTAGAAAGTTGTATGTACAGGCTGCTGAAGGAACTGGATCTAATTATATTTCCCCATCACCCTATTCCAGTTGTTATGTCAAGACAAGTTCAGAATGTCTAAAACATGCATCAGAGGAATATGTCTACATGTTCAGCTGTCCAGAGATGAAGAACTACCTAGTGGAGCCAGTAAAGTTATTTTTCCAGCTCTGAAAGAAGAATGACAAAGAGGATAACAGTACTGTGAGGGCCTCTAAGGGGACAAATAGTGTTTGAGGAGTTATAGGATGGAAGATTATCTATTAATGACCCTGTGGCACTTGAGACCATGTGGGAGAATGTCACATGAAATGCTGGAGCCCGCAGTTTCATGGAATTTAGGAGTTTTTAGGGAGTGGTGAAATGGAATGGGGCCCAAATATTCTGTGGCACTTGAGGGTAGTTGAGAAGTTGGGTGGAATATGCCATGGTGCTCCAACACTCTAAACACTCCCAAGGGCTACAAAGCTCAAATATTTGAAGACCTTCTTGTGAAACAGAAAAATCCTCTCCGTTTCATGAGAAGGGCACATTCTTTCCACTATTTTCGTGCAGGTGTCAATTAGCAGATATATCTGTTGCACAGCTTGTGTTTTAGAATTCTCTAGTGGTAGAGCCCCACTATGATTGATCAGAAAGGGAGTCACTTTATGTCACGGCCACTTTTAATTCAGCACTCTGTTGAAGATGCAAATACAATGTGCTGCTATTACAAACTTGCCTCTGCCTGTGCTGGGGTCAACTGAGGGACGGTTACACATGCATGCTGAAAATTACTACCCATGTTTTCTTTTCTAAGTTGTGGCAGCCTCCCAAGGCTGCACTAAGGGCCACAATACTGCCCAAAATCTCAACAGCATTTCACAGCTCTATCCCAACATGTTTACAAGGGGGTCTTTAAGCACAGCCTTATGGCCATCTCAAAACTATCTGCCCAAAAGGAAGGTACCTCAGCCAGAACTGGGGCTTTTAGGGCTCCAACAATCTGCAGTAGAGGTGAGAATTTCATGATCAATGTATATAATACTCTATTAGGTACAAAGGATGGTGTTGCTATGTTCAAGAGTTTCAGAGGGGTAGCCAAGTTAGTCTGTAACTGGAAAAACTTAAAAAACAACAAATAGTCTAGTAGCACCTTAAAGACTAACAAAACAGATAGATGGTATCATGAGCTTTCATGGGCAAAACCCACTTCTTCAGATGACTGGAGTATTAAAAGTCCAGATCCAAGAATAAATAAGGGAAGGGGGAGGAAAGAGGGTAGAGAAAAAGAGAAAAAAGAAGAAAAGACAGTGAATAGATTGTTCAAGTTACAAGAGGCTGATGAGAACAATTAGCATGTTCATTGTGTGGTTGCTGGGGATGTGGATGGTAGGATGTGGAAGGTAGGATGGGAAGTGGGAATGTCAGGGATGCAGCAACCTATACATTTATGCATTACCCAGAAATACAGTAGAATTGTGACCTGTGTCCACTGTTTCACTCAAGACCCTCAACAGCTACCATTTATTTATAGAGGTGTTCCATTCCCCAGTTGAGTGCTGCAAAGTGGCGAGAGGACAGAATCAAGAATATTTCCTTTAGGCTTTGCATGCAGAAGTTGGATTTGGCCCTAAGTAATTAAAAGATTTCTGATGTTGGCCTATGGCCTCATTTATCTTAAGCAAATCCACCTGTCATCTAGAATAAACTTTGACAGGAGACAGTGGGTCTTGTGTAAGAACTGTATTGCTTATCATGTGATATGACTGTCATTAAAGCATCATTCCTTTAAAGTTATTTTTATAATAAATTGAGTGCTATTAATTGTACCCTGTAAATCATTTAACTTGAGGCTTTTTAATTTTTTTCTTTAAAAAGATTTAGATTAATAACTTTATCTTCCTTTCCTCCCTAGTTTATTTTGCCATTCTTTCTGATGCTCTCCTTGACTTCCAGTCTCTTACTGCAACAAACCCAAGCTCCTCAGTGCTTATGAAGTCTTCAGTGTTTATACTGTGCTTAAATGAATTGAAAAAAAAAGAAAATTTAAAAAGATAAACAAACCCCAAAGATTTTCTCATTTTTTGTTTAATGGGCTGACTAGCTTGAATTTATGAAATGATAGCTCATCAACAAGTACCCATTATGTAGGATTATAGTCATAGAGTGTCCATTATAGAAGAATATAGCAACTGGCACCATTTTTTATAAAGTGCACTACACTTTAAAGTTTCAGGATATAGAATTTGAAGGTGATTATAGATGTTATTACTGAGAACAAAATGCGGCGATCAGTGTCCCACTGAAGAAAGTATTGGTTCACTTTATTAGACAGTATATCAATGATAATGAAAAGATCAGAACTGGTGAATGATGTATATATTTTAAAGAGTATAGTTGTTTCATATCGATTTTCATTATGCTGGCCAAGCAGGCTGCTGGGAAATGGAATATTTCCATGAAAATTTCTATCTGAACAGTGGCTTTGCCTTGCAGATGTGGGGTTGGAGAATTTAGTATATGTAGCTCAGTTGTTCATATTCTAGAGACCTAGATGGATGATAAGTATAGTGGAAGATTTTTTCTCCCATCCTTAAAATTTTTTTTTAATACCAACCCAGGTTTAAAAAAAGGGAACATTTGATTAAAACATTTTTAATTGTGAAGATTAGTTGAAATGGGTCAAACATTTATCAAGCAATATCACTGTGTTTGCTTTCGTTTTCCACATTATTTGATATAATGGTGAAATATTTATATTATTTCCTTCATGAGAGCAGATTAAGTACTGAAATCTTTACAAAAATAAGCGATTTCAATATATTTGAGTACCATAAATGTCAGTGTGGGTGACATTTAAAATTAATGCTTTTAAAGTTGTACCTTCTGAATTTCCTTTCATCATCTATCAAACTTGAGTGTCACCAGCTGGCATTCTGTGGAATAGCCTCTCAAGGACAAGTCATGACAAATAATCATGCGCCACATTTTCTGCCTGGGGTTATATCTACACTATGGGGGTTTTCCAGGATACTAGAGAAATCCCGGAAAAACTCCACCGCGTCCAGGGGATGCATCTGCTCTTCCACTTTTTTTCCTTGAATGAGGAAGAAGGGCTCTTCCGAAAGAGGAGACTTTTTCTGAAATTTGGCCCAGTGTAAATGGGCCAAATTTCGGAAAAGCCTCTTCCGAAAAAACTATCGGAAAAAGGTATGCAAATTGCGTACCTTTTTCCGATAGATCAGTATATAGACATAGCCTGGGTTGTACTTCCTGTCTGACAACTTTTGTAGTTACAGTTACTCATGTTTATTTCAAAAGATATGTTTTGAATCTCACTGAAAATTATTTTACTGTTTAAAAATTATATGAGGTCTTATGGCTAGTTCGTGCAGCAGGAATTTTTCTGCCCTGTTTCTGATTTTTCTTAAAGAGAATAAATCCCAATGACTTCAGTAGACTTTGAATCAGGACCCACACTTGGAATCAGGCCATTTCAGGAGATGTTTAGGAATAGGAAGGCCATGTTCCAATGTGTTTCAGTAGATATGACAGAAGTATTCTGTGTACCTTATCTCATGAAGACCGTAAGTGACACAGCATTCATGTTTACCCATTTTGGATAAAACCAACCAATGCTGAAATAGGAACTATTATCAGGAAATATATGTTGACACTCTGAAAAAATCTATATTTTTTTCTCCCCCCCCCCCCCCCATAGCTTTGCAATAATCCCAACCTTGAAAATGTAGGTTACACAAAGATACTTATATGCACATTTTTTATACAAAAATCCTGACACACTAACCAAGAAAAGGTCATATTTCACAGTACTGTAACTATGAAGTAATTATGAGGGACTAAGAAATCTATTTGTCAATGCCACGTTGTTACAGCAATGTAATCTGAACTTTTAAGGTGTAAATAAAACAAAACACCACTGGAAATAAAACTAACAATAAACCC
This sequence comes from Pelodiscus sinensis, assembly GCF_049634645.1. Classification (NCBI taxonomy): domain Eukaryota; kingdom Metazoa; phylum Chordata; order Testudines; family Trionychidae; genus Pelodiscus; species Pelodiscus sinensis. Next base: position 16,874,598 of record NC_134726.1, read on the forward strand.
ACTAACTCTTCTTAGAGCTTGACATTGAAAACACATCTTCATTTTCAAAAGTGTAAGGGGGAATTGAAGAATAAAAATTAGCCATCAGATTTTCCCAAACACCAAAGAAGTGTGGGTTCAAAGTCAGCAAGAATGTGGGCTTAAGGTGCAAAAGTATTATTTTATCCAAGGAAATCTATCCCTTCCTACTCAGAGCTACCACTCTGATGCCAAAAGTTAGAAAGTCCTGCAGAGACTCTGCCTGTGTGTGTTCGGCTCCTGTCAGGGACAGTTTTTGGCATTCATAATGCTGTGGTGCCCTAGAAAAAACTATGATAGACAGGGAACGAGGCCGGTATACTAGCTCACAGTTACCATACTGAGTCAGATGTATGTATTTATTCCACTGTTGACTGCCAAAGGCAATGCAAGAGATCGAGACAAGGTCATACCACCTAAAATAGTTCTGCAATATCGCCCTATTAACTATACCTCTTACGCCAGAGCCCAAGTGAGAGACAAAGCACTGACATGAGGAACAAAAATCAAATAGTAGTGCTAAAAGCTCTAATGCTCTGAAATTAATTTTAACATAGTTAGAGATTAGATAAAATAAATCTCAAATTGTAATAAATTGCCTATTGTGGGTTCCGCTTCCACTAGCTTAATCTGTCCTTAGATTAAGAGGTCCTTGGAGCGAAGTCTCCCCTGTTTAGGTGTTTGAAAAGTATCTAGCACCTAATTTATACTACTAATAAGAACAAGATTTGGCAGAAGATCTCAAAAGTAATTCAACCAGGAGAGGATGTTGCAGTGGTAGAAAGTGGCCATAATGTGAATCATGCAGAGTACTAGTGAACCAGAGAAGCACAATAAGTTGGATGGTGTTTTATGAGGAGCAGCTATGTCAAGTTGGCTGGGGGAAGCAAATTTCTTTGTAGCTCCTGGCAAATGTTAAATTTTCTCCCCATTTCACCCCAGCACAAGATTAAGCAGAATGATGGATTAGTGATAACATTGATTGCTCTTAACCAGTGCTGATTCTCCACTTCTATTGCAATGGGCTTAGCTGGTGCAGGAAGTTGAAATATACCCTTCCCTAAATCACTATTATCTTCTCAAAAATAACACTTGAGAAACATGCTGACTGATCAAAACATTTTAGAAACCATCTTTTCTTTGTGGTAGATCTTCCTCTTTGGTCAAAGTTCTAGTTTCCAGAACTCTGAAGGAGTTATTCTTTGTTTTTAGTTTTAGTAATAAAAGTTTTGTGGTAGCATCCAGCGACCATAGTCTATAGGAAAGCTCTATGACACTAGGTTCTATAAAACACATAAGCTATGTCTACACTACAGTTTTTTTTTAAAGAAAGTGGTCTTTTAAAAAAAAAACTTCCCCTGCGTCTAGACTGCTGCCACATAATTTCAAAAGTAAATTGAAAGACTGCAGCAGTTTTTTTGACCACAGAAAACCTCATTTTACGAGGAAGAACGCCTTTTTTCGAAAGTGCTCTTTCGAAAAAAGGCGCTATGTAATGCAAACTGTGCTTTTTCGAAAGAGGGCATCCAGACTGCCTGGATGCTCTCTTTCGAAAAAGTGGCTTGCTTTTTCGAAAGTTCTGGTTGTAGTCTAGATGCTCTTTTTCGAAAGAGGCTTGCAGTCTAGATGTAGCCATAGTAAGGGACAATGCCTTCCCAAAAACTTTACAATCTAATCTGAGGAAAATATGTAACCATATGGGAATGATAAATAAAAGGGTGTGTGGGGAGAGCACATATGAATGGAATAGGAAAAAATACATGCATAATACGAAGATTTTTTTTGAAGGTACCAAATGTTTAATAACTAGATGAAATTGGCTGTCCCTGCCAAATCATCATTGGGTGTCATATTTATTGTAGGCTTCAAGGAGGAGAGAGTTACAGCCTTACAGATTAGTTCAGAGATATCATTCCATGAATAAGGAAGAGTATATCTCAGAATTGTCCCTGCCAGTACAGTCTGTTAGAAAAGTGCTATGTGCTCTGATACAACCCAGACTTTAATGTGTTCTGAAGTTCCAATGTCTTTCAATAATCTCTTTCCTGATTGCTGCAATTCTGCCTTATCATCCATAAGGCAGGAATGTTGCACTACAGCCCTCATATTCAGTTAACACTACAGAAATAGGAAAAAACCTTGACACAAAACCCCAACTTTGGTACAAAATAAAATCATTACAACACTTCAATTCAACTCACCTCTTCATACTGCCTCACAGTAATCAGAGCCTTTTTGTCACTCAGAGTAAATTAACCCACTGGGATATAACTCATTTCAATAGAAGAACCCACCTAATTTTCAATGAAGCTTTTGTATGTTAGAAATACTGTAAATCACTTAGCTGATAAGGCATTAGGTTATTGTGTGCATCACCTGCACACATCTACCACTCAAAACTCTGCCCACAATTCTGACAATCAATGTGACAACACAGCCAATCAAATGCTATCCTACAGCAGCTTCCTAGGAAACCAACACATACTGTATCTATGGAAACTAACTGCAACACACTGGATGAAACATGAAGAAAAATCCTGCAGGCTTTTTCCCCACTTTAAAAAAAGTACTTGAAATTGTTTAATACAATTGGGTAAAGATAGCAGTATTGAAAAAGACAACATTGTAGCCAAAATACACAAAATAGATGGCACTGTATGTGAGTGTGTGTATGCGTGTGCTCATAAACATATATGTATATATAATATATCCATACATTTGAATTTCAGTGTTCCATGCACGGTAAATGAGAAATGACACAACAGATGTAATAGTTACATTTCTCATTAACATATGTTTGTTTTTCTGTATGCAGCATATTTGCCAATTATTTTAACCTACCTTTTGTGATTATGAATTTTTATATATTATATTTAGTCAGGTTATTAGAGAATGCAAAAAAAGGAAATATCTGATTTTCATTTCACAAAGCAAAGATAAACATTTTCTTTTATAATTGTAAATTTTACTATGCTATTCATGTCTTCAGATCCCTTTGTGAGTGCTGCTCTTGTAGAATAGAGAGTGTGAGAAGAAAAGCAGAATAAACATTAAAGATCACTCCATACAAGGTAACAGCAAGGAATATCCTATGTAGCACCTCATAAAGAACCCTGAATGTTATAAATAATACCTTGAAAAGAAGGCATCAAAGACAAATAGTGAACACCAATTATAACAAGACAGAAAAGCCCTTTCACCTTTTGTCTACTGTATACCAATATAGAGTACTATGTATGCTTTGAGACCGAGTAACAGTAACTGTTCAGGGAATGTGTCAGAGGAAGTATTTAGAATTTGGAATAAATGAAAATGTAAGATTAAATTACTGACTTTTTTCAAATCTTCCACAGTAATTTAGTTTCATGACACTGTAGTTATTTCAATTCCCAATACTCAGGACCACTAACATAATTTGAAGGTGAAAGACTGTTTTCTACTAATACAGACTGTAAATCTGCATGCTGAGGCCCCTGGTAGTTAGAACAGATGGGGTTTCTGTGTGTCTGCAATGCGCCCCTGCTCAAAGCACTGCTTAAATGGAATAATCTAGCCTCGTAGGGTTGCCAACTTTCTGATTGCAGAAAACAGATTACTCTTGCCCCACCTGCCTCAAAGCCCTGTTCCACTCACTCCAGCCCCCTTCCCTCCCTCTTCCCCCCAGACTTGCTCATTCACTCATGTTCAATGGGCTGAGGGTGCAGGCTGCACGGAAGGGCTATAAATGATGGTGTCAGGATACAGGAGATTTGGTGCAGGTGCTTGGGAAAGAGTGTGGGGTCTTGTTGTGGGTGAAGGCTCTCGTGGTCTGGGAATGAGCCAGAGGGACATGACAGCCGCTTCCAGGAACCCCAGAGAGCTGGCCACTCTGGCCAACCAGACTATTAGCATCCTAGTCAACAGTGCTGACTTGAGCAGCCTGGGTTCCTTTTTCACTGGGGCTACGTCTACACAGCGGGTTTTTTGTGGAAGAGGAAATGCAAAGGGAGCACTCATTTGCAGGGCTTGACAAATAATGTAATCTACTCGCCCGTGGCAAGTAGATTACAACCTGGAAGAGCCAGCACAGAGCGATCTGCGCATGCGCAGAATGATCTGTGCATGCGCAGAGTACAGAACCGCACAAAACTGCACGGCTGGCGAGCAGGACTCGCCACCACTAGGTGAGCCCTGCTCATTTGCATATCTCACACTCTCATTTGCATATCTTCTATGGATCCTTTTTGCAGAAGAGGTTTTAGCAATAAAAAGCCCTGGGTAAACAGGGTCATTTGTCGGAAAAAAAAACCCTTTTGCACAAGAGCCCTTATTCCTCAAAAAATGAGGTTTACGGGCTCTTGCACAAAAAGGAGTTCTTCCAACAAATGGCCCCATCTACACAGGGCTTTTTCTCGCAAAAACCTCTTCCGCAATAAAGATCGGAGAAAAATATACAAATGAGAGCATGATACATGGAAATGAGTACTCCATTTGCATTTCCTCTTCTGCAAAAAACCTGCAGTGTAGACATAGCCTGGGTGTTCTGGCCAAAAACCAAACACCTGGAAAACTAGCCTAATGACACTCAAGAAAAGATAATTCTATTCTAAACTCCCCTTTTAACCCATTCACCAAAATATTGGACTGCCATCTCTTGTGAGGTGTGTCTATTCAAAAGTGATTTATTTTCAAAATTTGAAGAAAGTCCATGTAGCCGCTTTTTTGATTCCCACTTAAAGCTGTTTCAACTCTTTTGTGCTTTGATAAATCCAAAGTGTCTTTGCTTAAAAACTTGTAAACTGACAGGCAGGTAGGTGGGAATGAGTTGTAATTATTTTTCCTTGATTGGAAATATTTCCTTAGGAAAAACAAAATTCTGAACCTTTGACGTTCTTCTATTCCACTGAGCATAGATTCTGTTCTGTTCTGACGTAAGTATCGCTCACTCTTATTTTCTCCCATCCATCTCCCTTTTTATCTCTGAATTTGCATTTGAGTGTTGAGAATGTTTTAAAAACTATTTTTCTTTTGTAACCAAAACATGTAAGAGTGTTTTACAAGTGTTGGCAGCTACACTCTATCACTAGACTGTTTACTATTATTGTCACACCAAACAGTCATACTGCAGACACTCAACAAGAATCTGGATGAATTCATATTCACAGGGGGAGGGTGTCTAGACCTGGAAGTCTGGCAGAATAATTTCTTGTTACTCAGTAAGTTGACATAGATCTAAAGAGGTCATGGTGAGAACTGAACAAGACACTTCTGCCCTATTAACCTTCCTTAACATTACAACCTATCACCTATGTAGCTGTTCATTACATTTTAACTCTAACAATATAGCAAGCTTAAAAATGAAAATGAATTATCTGACAACTTTATAGTGACTTACATGGAATTAGCTGGTGGGGTCAGTCAAGTTGTTGGAATACTGAAAGGCCATATTCCCCAAATGACTACCATATAGGCATCAGTTGAAGCCATTGTTGGCCAACAATTAAATGAGTCTGGAACTGACCCTTCTTTGTAATGGTCCCTCCAAAGTCAGGCTGAAAGATTTTGAATGGACAGAGTAAAAAGCATCCATGTCGTTGCCTGTATGTGATGCACATTTTGGCAGAACTTCTGCAGAAGTGCATGCTAGAGGCTGCATCTATACTATGATGCAAAAAGGGGGGGTTACGCAAAAAGGAAGTCCATCCTGCTTGTTTTTGTGCAAGAACGGATCAGAAGAGATTATGCAAATGAAGCACTGGAAAATGCTAATCCGTGCTTCATTTCCATTGCCTCTTCTGGCAAAATTTGTAGTATAGACATAGTCTGAGAGTGGACATAAGGGCCAGATTATCCACTGCTGTTCACCTCCTGTAGTCATTTACATCAGTGCCAACTGGGTGCTACTGTAACCCACTGGTGTGTGTAACTAGGCTCTCACTGTGTCCGGTACTGACCCGGGCAGTCTGGTATTTTCACCTCCTATCTGGTAGAAAAGTCAGAAAATACCGGACACCTAAAATGTCCGGTATTTTCTGATGTTTTCCTGGCCAGGAGGTAAAAGTACCAGGTGCTTACCTGATTCTGCAGGGGAGCTGTCTGGCCCTGAGCTGAAGACAAGATGGCAGATGGCCACCAGCAGCCTGTAATGGCCAAAAAGCCTCAAAAGCATTTCTCCCCCTTTTTTTTTCTCAACAGAATTTTTTCCCCCATGTTTTTTTTTGGGGGGGGGGAGAGGGATGTTTGGTATTTTGGGTTAAACCATCTGGCAACCCTAAAAGCATTATATAGGAAGCATAGGAAGAAGTAAGGATTTTAAAATGTGGGTATTTAATCAAGTAGTTGATATAATTTTTATCAAATACTTGATTAGTTAATAGGCAATGTTCTTTATAGGCAAACTCTGCTGCGGCTCTTCAATTTAAAAGGAAGTAGGAGACGGGCAGCCTGCCCTCTGGCTCATACTGTGTTTTAAATTTCAGAGCCACAGCGGGGTTTGGTCCTGTACCCGGCATGAGCTAGAACTGAGCTGGGCTGCCTGCCCAGCCAGCAGCAGCCCCTGTGTGATGGGGTCCCGGTGGGGATTTCAGACCTCCTGCACACAGGGACTGCTGCTGCAAAGCAGCCCCTGTGTGCGGGAGGTCACAATTTCCCGCTGGGACACCCACACACAGGGACTGATGCCGCAAAGCAGCCCCTGCCTACAGAGGGGTCGCCATGGATAGAGGCTGTTTCGTGGCAGCAGTCTTTGCCCACCCCCACCTCTGACAGAAGCAGCAGCCAGGGGTGGGGACGGGCGGTACTGTGGAGACAGTGCTGAGGGGAATCGGCTTTTAAATCCGCTCCTCCCAGCACCAGCTCCTGCCTCTCCCTCCTCCCCCCCCCCCCCCCCCCCCCGCGTATCACAGGTAGCAAAAGGATGGGGAATGAGAGTAGTAAACTTGACTACCTGATGAGTATAGGCTACTGCTTCATATCCCTATGCAAAAATGATAAATAATTGGTTATATATATTTAACTTTCCAATACAATTCTGAAAATGAACCTTGTTTTATTTTCTTCAGCCACTTAAATCAGGCTACAAGAAGTAGATGAAGTGTCTCCAAACTTGTATGCTCTGATCAAAATTTCAAAATATATGTTGGGCTGTTTAATAATGTACTATGACAACAGACTGGTAATTTCAGAGGAGTTTGGGGGAATTAGGTAGCCCCATCTCATTGAAATTCATTTAGATTCATTCATATTACTCTGGATATCCCACATTCAGTAATTAAAGATTAATTACTAGATATTCTCACCAGTATTTGCAAGTTAATACTATGTTTACCACTGATGCTTTTTTGTTTACATTGGTATTTATAAAGAAAGTTACAGCAATTTTGACAATCCCAATCTCTAAAGAGCTGGTCAGAAAATACCATTCACAATTCATCCTTAGACCTGCATAATACCACGTTCCGCATGAGCCACACAACTCCTGAGCAAAATTAATGTTATACATTTAGGCTGTGTCTACACTGACGCCCTTTTCCGTAAAAGGGATGCTAATGAGACACTTCGGAATTGCAAATTCCGCGGGGGATTTAAATATCCCCCGCGGCATTTGCATTAACATGGCTGCCGCTTTTTTCCGGCTCGGGGTTTTGCTGGAGAAAAGCGCCAGTCTAGATGGGATCTTGCAGTAAATAAGCCCTTTTCCGGAAGATCCCTTATTCCTACTTGAAAGATCCAGTCTAGACTGGCGCTTTTCTCCGGCAAAACCCCGAGCCGGAAAAAAGCAGCAGCCATGTTCATCTTTAAATATCCCCCGCGGAATTTGCAATTCCGAAGTGTCTCATTAGCATCCCTTTTACGGAAAAGGGTGCCAGTGTAGACACAGCCTTAGAGACTCCAGCGGCTTGGAACCAAGAAGCTTTCCTCAGGACTATAGATGTTGCAGCAGAGCAGGCCACAGTGCCTGTGACATAAAGGGCCATTTGTAGGGCAGTACAAGTCATAGTATAGCCCTCCTGCACTATCGACTTTAGAATAGCTCTTTTATTGTCCAGGAGGTGTTCTTCAGCCCCCTAATTTTGGAGTTGTTACCAAAATTGTGGTTGGCTAGAAGGACTGAGTAGTTCACAATACAGAGTTGGAGAGTTGAGGAAGAATACATCTTCCTGCCAAACAAGTCCATGTGTTTACTCTCTTTATCCTGCACCGCATTTTTACATTGTGGTAGTTTTGACCTGTGATATGTTGCGTCAACTGCCAAAGAATTTGGCTGAGGATGTGAAAATAAAAAAATCTATGCTCTTGGCAGGAATAAAATATTTCTTTTCAGCCCTTTTTTTGGCATGAGGGGCAGAAGCTGGGGTCTGCCATATTTTGTCAGCCACTTTCATGACTGCCTCATCAACGGGTAACGTGATCTTGGCGTGGTGGGAAGGCTGTAGATTTTTAAGGGGACAATATTGTTTCTCCTGGACTGCCATAAGTTGTACCTCCTGATTGGTAGCTACCCTTTTAAATAGTTCCTGGAACTGTTTCAAGTCATCTGCTGGTGAGACATCTCCTGGAAAGACCGCCTTATCTGGGGAGGAAGAGGATTGGTCAGCAGGGGAAGTGTTAGGATTAGGGATGTAAGCGACTAGTTGACTATCCAATAAGCATAACTTTATCGGATAGTCAACTAGTCCCTCGACTAGTCACTCCCCCATCCCTTCCTGCCTCTATCAGAAGCAGCAAGGGAGGGAGCAGGAGTTCGTACTGGGGGGAGCCAGCTTAGAAGTCAGTTCCCCCCAGGACTGTCTCTGCGGGACGCAGGGGGTAGCAGGGACTGGGCACGAGCTGGGAATCAGCTGATACCCAGCTCGCGCCCAGTCCCACAAAGTTGAGCCTCTGCCTGGTGGCTCTAAATGCATTTAAAGGGCTGGTGCACAGTGGTGGTGGCGGGGAGAAGACCTGCTGGCTCGTAATACCTTAAAAAGGCAGAGCTGCAGTGGGGTTGGCTCCTGGCCCCTTATCCATCAACTAGTCAATTGATTGATTAAACTAAATTTAACATCCCTAGTCAGGATGCTGAAGCTCGGATATTTGGCCCTCCTCTGTCTCAAGCTGCTCAGTGGGTGGCAGAGTACGGGCACGGGATGATGGTGGGAAGTACCTCGTAATTGGTGTGCATGAGATAGTAGATGGGATCCTGGAGGCCAAATGATGACAACATGGTGACCAGGGTCTAGAATAAGGAGATGAGTAATGCCACTGTGCCATCCAAGGGTGAGGATGAGCATAGAGCTGTCTATGTCTATACGGCTGTGTCTAGACTACATGGCTCCATCAATGGAGCCATGTAGATTAGGGTTGTAGGCAAAGGCAAATGAAGCCACGATTTAAATGATCGTGGCTTCATTTAAATTTACATGGCTGCCACGCTGAGCCGACAAACAGCTAATCAGCTGTTTGTCCTCTCAGCACGCTAGTCTGGACGCTCCCCTGCCGACATCAAAGCCCTTTGTCGGCAGCCCCGTTATTCCTTGTGGGATGAGGTTTACCGGGGCTGCCGACAAAAGGCTTTGATGTCGGCAGGGGAGCGTCCAGACTCGCGCTGAGTGGACAAACAGCTGATCAGCTGTTTGTCGGCTCAGCGCGGCAGCCATGTAAATGTAAATGAAGCCGCGATCATTTAAATCGCGGCTTCATTTGCCTTTGCCAAAAAAACAAATCTACATGGCTCCATCGACGGAGCCATGTAGTCTAGACATACCCTACCGGTCATAGTAGGATCTCATACGTGAGGAGTGTCATGATGAAAAGACACTCCTACAGTCATCATTGAAGGCACTACAAACTGAGTGCACTGGAGATCTCGGAGACCAGTTTGAAGCTCGTGAGGAAGAGAGAGACAGAGAGAGCTGTCTAGCTGCAGTACCATGAGATCTAGTCTGTGGCATCAGAGCGTGCGAAGAAGAATGTCATTGCTGTCACTCAGGAACATGTGTAATATGATCCGAAGAACTGTGCCCAACTGGCTACTGCTATGCAAAACTATGATCTGAGATGCTGGGACCACCCAACACCTACAGTGGAACACCCCCGGGATCATCACTCAAAGAACTATGTGAAACTCCATGAACATAAGACTATAAGAACAGCCATACTGGGTAAAACCAATGGTCCATTTGGCCCAGTATCCTGTCTTCCAACACTGTCTAATGCCAGATGCTCCAGAGGGAGTGAACAGAATAAGGAATCATCAAATGATCCCTCTTCTGTCATCCATTTCCAGACAAACAGAGGCTAGGGACACCATTCCTACCCTCCTGGCTAATAGCCATTGATGGACCTAACCACCATTAATTGATCTAGTTCTTTTTTGAACCCTGTTAAAGTCCTGGTCTTCACAATATCCTCTGGCAAGGAGTTCCACAGGTTGACTGTGTGATGCATAAAGAAAAACTCCCTTTTGCTTCTTTAAACCTGCTACCTATTAATTTAATTTGGTGACCCCTAGTTCTTAAGTTTAGAGAACTTTTTCTTATTCACTTTTTCCACACCAGTCATTATTTCAATTATATCCCCCTCCTTAGTTTCCTCTTTTTTAAGCTGAAAAGTCCAAGAATTTTTAATCTCTCTTCATATGGGACTCATTCCAAACCCCTAATCATTTTTTGTTGCTCTTTTCTGAACTTTTTCCACTGCCAATATATCTTTTTTGAGATGGGGCAACGACATCTGTATGCAGTATTCAAGATATGGGTGTACCATAGTTTTATATAGAGGCAATAAGATATTCTCTGTCTTATTCTCTATCCCGTTTTTAATAATTCCTAACATTCTATTTGCTTTTTGGACTGCCACTGCATATTCAGTGGATGTTTTCAGAGACCTATCCACAATGACTCCAAGATCTCTCTGTCTCTTGAATAGTTGTACCCAAATTAGTCCCCGTCATTTTGAATGTATAGTTGGGATTATTTTTTTCCAATGTGCATTAATCATTACTTTACATTAATCAACATTAAATTTCATTTGCCATTTTGTTCACCAATCACTTAGTTTTGTGAAATCTTTTTGAAGCTCTTCACAGTCTGCTTTGGTCTTAACTATCCTGAGCAGTTTAGTATCAACTGCAAATTTTGCCACCTCACTTTTACCCCTTTCTCCAGATAATTTATAAATAGGTTGAAAAGGATTGGTCCTAGAACAGACTGTTGGGGGAAACCTCTCTCTCTTTTGAAAACTTACCATGTATTCCTATCCTTTGTTTCCTATCCTTTAACCAGTTATCAGTCCATGAGAGGACCTTCCCCCCCTTATTCCCATTACAACTTACTTTACTTAAGATCCTTTGGTGAGGGACCTTGTGAAAAGGCTTTCTGGATATCTAAGTACACTATATTCACTGGATCTCTCCCCTCCTCCGCCGTCCATGTTTGCTGACTCCCTCAAAGAACTCTAGTAGATTAGTAAGGCACTTTTTCCCTGTACAAAAGCCATGTTGATTTTTCCCCAACAAATTATGTTCATCTGTGTGTCTGACAATATTATTCTTTACTATAGTTTCAACTGTTTTCCCGGTACTGACTTTGGTTTTACCAGTCTGTAATTACGAGGATCACCTCTAGAGCCCTTTTTAAATATTGACATTGCATTAGCTTTCTTCCAGTCATTAGGTACAGAAAAGTATTAAAAGGACAGGTTACAAACCACAGTTAGTAGATCTGCAATTTCACATTTGAGTTCTTTCAGAACTCCTGGGTAAATGACACGTGGTCCCGGTGACTTATTACTGATAAGTTTATCAGTTTGTTCTAAAACCACATCTAGCAACATCTCAATCTGGGACAATTCCTCAAATTAGTCACCTAAATAAAATGGCTCAGGTTTGCGAATCATCCTACCATCCTCAACCATGAACAGCAAAGCAAAGAATTCATTTAGCTTCTCCGCTATGACTTTATCATCTTTGAGAGCTCCTTTAAGCATTTCGATCGTCCAAGAGCCCCACTGATTGTTTAGCCAGATTCATGCTTCTGATGTACTTAAAAAACATTTTACTATTACTTTTTAAGTTTTTGGCTAGCTGTTCTTCAAACTCCTTTTTGGCTTTTCTTGTTATATTTTTACACTTAATTTGATGGAATTTATGCTCCTTTCTAGTTTCCTCACTAGGATTTAACTTCCACTTTTTAAATGATGCCTTATCTCTCACTTCTTTTTTTACTTGGTTGTTAAGCCACGGTGGCACTTTTTCGGTTCTCTTACTATGTTTTTTAATTTGGGGTATACATTTAAGTTGGACCTCTATTGTGGTCTCTCTGAAAAGTTTCCATTCAGCTTGTAGGAATTTTACTTTTGTTACTGTACCTTTTAATTTCTGTTTAAATAAACTCCTAATTTTTGTATAGTTCCCCTTTCTGAAATTAAATGCCACATGGTTTTAATATTCTCTCCCTTCTCTGCTATCCCATGCAAAACTAGAGGTTTTCACAAACATTTGGGGTATGTCTACACTACAGAGTTAATTCGAATTAACGGACGTTAGTTCGAATTAACTTTGATAGGAGCTACACTAGCACTCCGCTAGTTTGAACTTAATTCGAACTAGCGGAGCGCTTAGTTCGAACTAGGTAAACCTCATTGTACAAGGACTAAGCCTAGTTCGAACTTACTAGTTCGAATTCAGGGGTGTGTAGCCCCTTAATTCGAACTAGTGGGAGGCTAGCCCTCCCCAGCTTTCCCTGGTGGCCACTCTGGCCAACACCAGGGAAACTCTACTGCCTCCCTCCCAGCCCCGGACCCCTTAAAGGGGCACAGGCTGGCTACGGTGCCCGTGCCAGGTGCAAGCCTGCCAGCACCCAGCCAGCAGACCCTGCACCTGGCACGGCTCGAGCCAGCCACCCGATGACCCCCAGCCCTCCCCCTCTTGCCGGGACCAGGCTGGCGGCTCCCGGCAGCTTGCCCAGGACCGCAAGAGGCGGGCGCCCACTTGGTCCAGTGCGGACATTGTGGACCTCGTCCACGACCTCCGCACTAGGCACAGGAAAGTGCCCGTCTAGGGCAGGAGAGCTACCAGCCTGGCCACCCAGGAACAGGTGTGCATGAAAATCAAGGTGGTCCACTGAGACCCCCCGACCCTGAGCCCTGAGCTTACAATGGCCGTCCTGGGTCAGACCAAAGGTCCATCTAGCCCAGTAGCGTGTCTGCCGACAGCGGCCAACCCTAGGGACCCTGGAGGGGATGGACCGAAGACAGTGACCAAGCCATTTGTCTCGTGCCATCCCTCTCCAGCCTTCCACAAACTTTGGGCAGGGACACCACTCCTACCCACTGGCTAATACCACTCCATGGACCCAACCTCCATGACTTGATCTAACTTCTCTTTAAACTCTTTTCTAGTTCTAGCCTTCACAGCCTCCTGCAGGTTCCACAGGTTGACTCTTTGCTTTGTGAAGAACAACTTTCTGTTACTAGTTTGAAGCCTGCTACCCATTCCTTTCCTTTGGTGTCCTCTAGTCCTTCTATTATGGGAACTAATGAAGAACTTTTCTTGATGCGCCCTCTCCACCCCACTCATGCTTTTATAGACCTCTATCCTATCCCCCCTCAGTCTCCTCTTTTCTAAACTGAAAAGTCCCGGTCTCTTTAGCCTCTCTTCATATGGGACCTGTTCCCAACCCCTCATCATTGTAGTTGCCCTCCCCTCTCCCACCCTCTCTTCCCCTCTCCCACCTCCTTTTCCCAGTCTCCCCCAGTTTTGTTCAATAAAGAGATTCTATTTTTGAACACAATTGTCCTTTATTTTGTACATCAGGAAGTGGGGTTAGGGAGGGTTAAGTGGAAGGAGGTGAGGGAGGAATGGGGTACGAGCCCCCGATGGGGAGGACTGGGCTGGCTCTGCGGGCTTCTGGGGGTGGAAGGTCTCCTGCAGCCCCCCAATTGCCCCCTCTCCCCAGATGGCAGCCTGCGGCAAGTGCAGTCGGTCTGATGGCTGAGTGTGGGCCCCCAGGGCATTCCAAGCCAGGACTGCTTTGCAAGTGGGGCACCCCTGAGAACTGTCTGTCCGGGGTGGGGGTCGGGTCCCTTTAAGCACAGCCCTCGGCTAGCCTGAGGCAGCAGCTCCACGCTCTAAGTCCTCATCTGATGCCCTGCCAGCACTGCTTCCGGCCATCCTTAACCCCGGTTCAGGGTCCACTTAATGTGGACATGCTAGTTCGAATTAGCAAAACGCTAATTCGAACTAGTTTTTTAGTCTGGATCCGTTAGTTCAAATTAGCTTAGTTCGAATTAACTAATTCGAACTAAATTAGTTCGAATTACCGCTGTAGTGTAGACATACCCTTGCATATCTAGCTTATCGGGTCATATGTTCAGGCACCATAATTTAAAATAATGTAAGATGAATCTGGGGACAGCATGACACTCTGATTCTTCCTGATACTTTTGGGGCCTTGACTCTCTGGGAGACTTGAGAAGTGTGCAGCAGTATTCTCCCAGCTGATGGTGTGCCTGGAACAGAGCTGAAATACAACCCCCACTGCTACTGTTAGTTTTAATAACTAAGGCTTTGTCTACACTAGAGTGGAAGGTCAACCTAAGATATGCAACTCCAGCTTCATTAATTACTCAGCTGGAGTCAATGTATCTTAAATCCCCATCTACAAAGCAGGAGGTCGATGGGAGCAAACACTCCTGTTGGTTTCCCTTATGTCTTGTGAGGAGCAGTAGTACTGGTGCTGATGGGGCATCCTCTTAGTTCGATTTAATGCATCTTCACTAGACCCACTATATCGAACACTGAAAGATCGACTGCTGCAGTATCGTTTTTCCATATAGTGTAGATATGCCATAACAGTGGATTTCAATGACTGAGGCTTTTCTTTACACTTTTCACTTTTTCTTCACACTGAATTTCTTTTTATCTCAGATAAAAGATGTCATCCAAATATAGCCAAGATACAGCAAATAAGCAAATATACCTGAGCCTCACGTTAGAATTACACTGATTCTGGCAAACAATTTGACTCCATTCTGCTATTAAATAGATTTAAGTTCAGAGGAAATGAAGTCAGCAGCTAGAGTATTTTGTTGATGCTTACTGTGCACCAAATTAATATTCCAAACCTTTGTAATGAAATTAATAAATTTACTTTTTGTCTATGGTGTTATCACTGTATCTTGAGAACTCACATACATGGAGATGGTACTGTGGTACATCTTTGTAACAAGTGTCTTTAAGTGCATTATAATATCTCACCATGGCAACATCTTTCTGCTGATCTTATTTATGGTAAAAGAAAGAAAACAAAAATAAATCACCACAACCCTAAAAAATAAAGGTGGAAGGCTAATCTGGTTCAAGATTGTTATCTTCATAACTTTCTGTGATGTACTTTGCACACTTTGGGCACCATGTAAACATTAAATAATTTAACAAAGAAACAATAATTTTCTGCTTTTAATTCTTGCTTTTTCAACTTTACATGAAAATACTAAGTGCAAGTGAATTTACCAAGTTAAATGGCTTTTTCTTGGGTAACTCTGACCTAATAGAACTTGAATGTAATAGAAAATGCTAGACCTATAGTTTTCTATTATACTAACGTGTAGCCTGGGATAATTCCAACTTGCAACTAATTTATGCTTAGGAGTACAGGATCTGCCGAAAAAGCTCCCCGCTGTCAGCAGAACCGCAGCTACACTTTACTTCCACTTTCGACACTGAGCCTGATAGGCACAGAGTCAGAACGTGAGCATGCAAATGAAGCCCGGGGTATTTAAATCCCAGGCTCATTTGCACTTCCGAAGTACTTGACTTGCATCCTTCTGTTGGCAGAGAGATGCCATCTAGACGTAGCCAAGATGAAGATGGCTCAGGGCTAATGGAGAGAAATAGGGCTTGAGTTGTAAGGTTCTGGGATGGGACAAGTGGAGCTGAGAGGATTTCTGGTCCACTGAGCCATCTGTGTTTCATCAGAATGTGCCTTCCCTCTAATGAACCTCTCCAAGGGTCTCTATCATAGGGCAGGAGGGTGAGAAAAAAGGGGTGATAGTAATCCATCTAGAAACATGGGACCTGAGCATGAGTGGAGATGTTTGGTAGGGTGCTGAAATGGAAGGGATGAGCTATAAAGTAAGATTGGGGGAACACGCTCAGCAATTAGGCAATGACATCTGTAGAATTCCCTCGGTGTAGTTGCCCAGTTTGCCAGGGAACCAAAACAGCAGTGCTGGAGGAGCCCTTCAAGCAACATTATTTCAGAACAAAACCCATCCCAGACCTTTGGCACAGTTGTAGTTCTTCTGTGCTCCTGACTCTAGCCTCCACTTGTCCTGTTTGTATACTATGCTCAGTCATTAAAGTGTAAAAGAGGAAGATTTCAGTGCCAGCTAAAGTACAAATCTGAAGGCAACTTTAATGCCTTTGGCCAAAATGTTCAAACACAGGTGGCTGAAGGAGAAGCCTGGTTTTCAGGCCACTGAGCAATCACATTTCCTGGTGAGCACCAGGTGCTAATTACCTCTGAAAAAGGCAGCTCATTCATTTGGGTGCCTGACTATGGATGCAGGAATCTGATTTTAGGCACCCCTTTGGAAAATATTAATTTTATTGCTTGTTTCACTCCCTCACACTCTTCATTCATCCAACTTTCTTTTTTTAGAAGAAGGCCTATATTTATATTCAGTGTAAATAGGAAGGAAGTGAAGGGGAAATATTAAGAGATTCTGAATTAAACCCAACCCCCCCCCAACTATTTTTAATCCTTCATGAATCTTTCATTACTCCTTCCCACAAAACACCTCCTGCCATCTCCAAATGTTCTATCAAATAAAGAAATAAATGCTTCCAGATTTGGTAGATAGAAAGCAGTAAAAATAATTGTATTTAAGCAAAAAAAAATTTTAAGCTGTAGGCATAGTGACTTTCCCAACCTCCAAAGTCTTTTGCAATAGGAGTAAGATCTTTAAATGTCAGAAGATTAAGTGCTGCTAGCTGTGCAAACAAATCTGTAATATGCATATGAGGGAGGATTGCAAATGTTCCAGATATGGAAAACTCTCTTAGCTAGAGCATGGCTCTTTCTGCTCACTTGTACAGGGTTGTAAAGAAGTATCAGGAGCTCCTTAATTCCAAAGGATAGAGCAACTACTGGTGGGTCCAAACTCCCCTACCATGGGAAGGCAAGGAATAAGGTGGAGTTGTCTATACTCTTCCTCTTCCATGTGCCAGCTCTAGGAAGCTGGAGGTTGCAGGAAGGGAGAACATGAAGGAGGCACTGAAAGTCAGTGTATGTTCATGTTTAGAACGTATCTCTGTAAGGAAGTTCTATTAATAAGAGTCTGTTTAGCTTTCAAATCATAGAGCCTTTTCCTGTTAGGTGTGTCTACACAGCAGAGTTATTTAGGAATAATAGCTGTTATTCCAAAATAACTATGCAAGCATCTATTGCCGCTCCCTGACTTATGGCCACCTCCACTTACAACCATCCGCATTAACGACCAAAGCAGTCATAAATGCGGATCCGAATTACGAACAGCAATCCGCGCTTACGAACAGCGCGGTTGCCATGTAACTCTATGGGATCTGAGTTACGAACAATTCGAGTTACAGACCAAGTGTTGGTCCGTAACTCGTTCGTAATTCGGAGAGCGGCTGTACATAGCAATTCCATTATTTCAAAATAACTCTGAATTAACAGACGGCTTATTCCAACTTCTATAAACCTCGTTCTATGAAGAGTAATGCCTATTCTGAAATAGCTATTTTGAAACAAGGTGTATGTAGATGCTCCACTTCTGCTATTTTGAAATAGTCCCTCAGCTGGGCCATTCTAAGTTATTCCTCCTGGGCCTCTAAATTGAGATAGCACATCTACATTAGGGTAGCCAGCCGCGGACTAATTTTGAGGCTTCTCTGCAGTGTAGACATGCTATTTTGAAATAAGCTATTTCGGAATAACTATTCTGGAATAGCTTATTCCGAAATAACTGTGCAGTGTAGTCGTATCCCCATAGCCCAGCACACAATATGTGAAACCTGAGATAGTACTGCTGAGCAGTCCCAAAAGAAGAAATAAGTTGTATCAAATAAAGAGCTGGCACATCTTACTATCTCCCATGCAATAAGGGAAAGCAAAAGTTGAACTGTCAGTCTTTAAGACAAAATGGGTTCAAAATTAGATTCAAAGGGGGCAGATAACCAAATGTCCACTAATTAATTTGAAAAGGTAACCTTAAAGAGAGCAAGATGTTCTATAAATACACTAGGAGCAAGAGAAAGATACTGGAAAGTGTAGGTCATCTGCTTAGTGGGGAAAGAGCTAAAAACTGTTGACATCAAGAAGCTCAGGTGTTCAATGCTTATTTTACTAAAAGGGTTAATGGTGACTAGATACTAAACACAATTCTTATTAAATACACGGGGAAAGCAATGCAAGCCAAAATAGGGAAAGAATAGGTTAAATGTATTCAAGTTAGTAAGACCTGATGAAATTCATCCTAAAGTACTTAAGGGACTGAAGCAATCTTGGAATTATTGACAGTTATCTTCAGGAACTCATGGAAGACAGGTGAGGTCCCAGAGGACTGGAGAAGGGCAAACATAGTATCTATCGTTACAAAGGGAAACAAAAGGAGCGGAGAAATTATAGATCAAGATAGATACCTCAAAAGATTCTGGGACAAATTATTAAACAATCAATTTGTGTTCTAGAGATTAACGTTTTAAGGAATAACCCACATAGATTTGTCAAGAGCAAATCAAGTTAACTGTACTTTTCTTTGACAGGGTTACTAGCCTAGTGTATAAGGGGAAGCAGGTGATAGATCTTGATTTTAGTAAAATAACATGTCAATCTCATAAGCAAACTAGGAAAATATGGTCTGGGTGATATTATAAGGAGATTGCACAACTGGTTGAAAGGTCATTAGTTATCAGTCAGTGAGGCTACGTTTACACTGCAGCCTTTTGTCAGCAGAGACAATAAAAATAAAGTCCTCATTAGCATTTGTCACACTGTCATTTGCATATTGTCTGTTGATGCTTTTTGCGGAAGAGGTTTTTTGCGCAAAAACAAGCAGTGTAGACGGGGACGTTTTGTGTAAAAAACACTTTTGCACAAGATCCTGTATACTTCCTTTTTTGAGGCATAAGAGATCTTGCACAAAAGAGGGGTTTTGTGCAAAATGGCCACGTCTACACTGTTTGTTTTTGTGCAAAAACCTCTTCTGCAAAAAGCATTGACAAAGAATATGCAAATGACAGCATGACAGATGCTAATGAGTGCTTCATTTGCATTGTCTCTGCCAACAAAAGGCTGCAATGTAGACGTAGTCTCAATGTCAAACTCAAAGGTGCATATCTAGTAAGGTCCTGCAGAGTCTGCCCTGGGTCTAAGACTACTCAATAGTTTCATTAACATCTTAGATAATGGAGTACAGAGTACACTTATAAAATCTTCATATGACACCAAGATGGGAGGAGTATAAGCATTTGGAGGACAGGATTAGAATTCAAAACAACCTTGACAAACTGGAGAATTGGTCTGAATTCAACAAAATGAAATTCAATAAAGACAAATTAAAAGTACTTAATTTAGGAAGGAAAAATCAAATACACAACACCAAAATGAGAAATAGCTGGCTAGGTGGTTGTACTGCTGAAAAGCATCTGGGGATTATTGTACATCACAAATTGAATATATGAGTCAACAATGTCATGCAGCTGCAAAAAAGGCTAAGATCATTAAGGGATCTATGAACAGAAATGGCATATATAAGATATGGGAATAATTGTCCCACACAGCACTGGTGTGGCCTCATCTGGAGTATTGCATCCAGTTCTGGGCATCATACTTTAAGAAATACAGGCAGTCCCCGACTTACGAGGATCCGACTTATGTCGGATCCGCACTTACGAACGGGGCTTTCTCGCCCCGGAGATCGAGGTGGCGGATTGCTACCTGCGAGCTCCGGGGCGAGAAAGCCCCATTCGTAAGCTGCTCCGGTGCCCCTGGTCTGCTGGAGACCGTCTCCAGCAGACCAGGGGCACCGGGCGGGTTCCCGCGCTTCTGAGGCTTTGCCAGAGCAAAGCCTCAGAAGCGCGGGGAACCGCCGCAGCTGCCGCTTCAGTCCCGGTGCCTGTGGTCTGAAGCTGCAGCCACGGCGGGGTCCCGCGCCTCTGAGACTTTGCCAGAGCAAAGCCTCAGAGGCGCGGCCCCCCGCTGCCGCTGCGGCTCTGCTCCCCGTGTCCCTGGTCTGCTGGGGGGGGGGGCGCAGCTAGTGTGCCCCCTCCCCCCAGCAGACCAGGCATTTGTTTTGGACCCTGGGGCAGAGCAGCTGGGGCGCTGCCGATTGGTCCTGCAGCGCCGCTCTGGGCACTACTGGACCAACCCGGCAGCACCCCAGCTGCTCTGCCCCAGGTCCTGATTCAGTTGCTGCTGGTCAGTTTCAGAGGCGGCTGAATCAGGACGCCTGGGGCAGAGCAGATGGGGTACTACCCAGCAGCACCCTAGCTGCTCTGCCCCAGGCGTCCCCAAGTCAGCTTCTGCTGAAACTGACCAGTGCTGACCACAGGAAGCCCGAGGCAGAGTTGCTCTGCCCCGGGCTTCCTGGAATCAGCTGCTGATCAGTTTCAGCAGCAGCTGACTTGGGGACGCCTGGGGTTCTTAAGTTGATTCTGTATGTAAGTCGGAACTGGCGGTCAGTTTCAGCAGCGGCTGAATCTGGACGCCAGTTCCGACTTACATACAGATTCAACTTAAGAACAAACCTACAGTCCCTATCTTGTACGTAACCCGGGGACTGCCTGTAGGTGGATGAATTGGAGAGAAGAGCAACCAAAATGGTAAAAGATTTAGAAAATCTGATCTATGAGGAAAGCTAGAAAACCCTCTGGGCATGTTTAGTCTTGAGAAAAGAATGCTGAGGAGAGACCTGATAACAGTGGTCAGATATGATAAGAGCAGTTATAATGAGGACTATGATAAATTTTGTCCATGTCCACTGAAAGTAGGTCAGGAAGTAATGGACTTAGTTTGCTGGAAGGGAAGTTGATTTTATATTAAATTAGATTTTAGACATGCTTTTTAACTGTAAGGGTATTCCTGCAGTATGTTTCCAAGAGAGGTTGAGGAATCCTCATAATTGGAGGTGTTTAAGAACAGATTAGACAGAAACCTGTCAGAGATGGTCTAATTTACTTGGTCTTACTCAGTGCAGGGGGCTGGACTTCATGACTTCTTACAGTCCCTTCCAACCCTACTTTTCTATGATTCTGGGATTCTAAAATTGATCCATTTTCCATTTCTTGAAAAATTTTCACAGTATCTTTTGATAAAGATTGTTATGAAATTATTTTCAGACTGTTTTAATGTATTGAAAATGTTTCTTAGTAAAAAGTACATTTTTCAATAAGTGGAAATTTTTGAACATTGTTTTGATTAAAGTTTTGGTAAGAAATACTGTGGAAAATATCACACACAAAACCAAAATGATTAGATGATTTTTTACACCAAGGATTTTTTAAGGCTATTTTCCTGTGCAAAAATAATGTAATGGGAAAAATTTTGGTCAGCTTAAATAAAGCATATTTGATAACAGTCTTGGCTTTACAGAAGTCAAAGGATCTCACCAGTCTGCAATTGAAAAATCCTTTCAGATAACTTTCTTCTAAAACTGTTGAACTTCAAATTGACAGCACACTATTCTTTCCAGAGACTCTTTTTGTACTTTGTACAACACTTAGCACAATGGAGTCCTATTCCATGACTAAGGCTCCTAAATGTTATCTCTACACCAATTTTTCTCAAAATAGGTTGTGGGCCCGCTTTTGGAAAACTGCTGGTGTGCCCGCGCCACTTTGCTTACCTAAAGGGTCTGTAGACACGAATCTTCATAGCTCCCATTGTCTCTGGTTTTGGTATTTCCAGCCAAGGGGAATCACGGAAAGCAGTGGCCTGGGCCACACCACTTCCTGCAGCTCCCCTTGGCTGGAAATGGCAAAATGGAGTCAATGGAAACCATGAGGCTCCATGGCTTCAGACCCTTTAGGTAAACAAAGCAGCACAGGTCCACTAGCAGCTTTCCCAAACTGGGCTCATGACCCACTTTGAGCAGCACTGCTCTATACAAAAATAACAGTAACAGAAAACATGGCTCTAATTCATGATCGTCATATGTCTTCTGTAGGTATTAACACTGAGTGCAGAGTGCTTATTTATTATTATGCATGTTGGTGACACCTAAAAAGCCCAATCAGGAACTGCAACCACATTGTGTTAGGCGCTGTATACTCATTACAAAAATGATGGTTTCTACCCCCAAAGACTTTGTATGTACAATGTTCTCAGTCTAGTTTCATAGTGTTTTACGGTCACTTTACACTGATGTAAATAACTACACAAAGTGCAGGACAATAATAAAATCTAGCCTCATGAAAAGGGGTCTTAGCTAATTACTGGCTTGAATAAGAAACTGGAAGGTTTAAATGGAAAGAGCAGATATATGTTTTCCTAACTCAATGATACAGGGAAAGATGAGTGGAAATACTTTATTTGTTTCGCTTTTAATATATTCTTGAGGAAAGAAAGTTTTCATGTTTCAAACTTCAGTCTGCAACATCAATAGCAAACCTTAGCTGTTTGTTTAAGCAACCTTGTAAAGTAGCAGGGTTGGCCAATGCAGTCACACAGCAAAAGACTTTCAAAGAGACAGCTTTGCTCCCAAGAGCAGACATTTCCGTTAAACAGATTTTAACAATCCAAACAAAGACTGCACAGGGGATTTTCTTTCCACAAACAGAAAACTAAAGCTCAGCTTTGGCTACTTAAAAACTCTAGTTCCTTGTACATGATACTGCACTTTGTCTCCTGAGCCCCTAGATTAGCCTGTTCATTACTAACATCAGTTTTTCTGCCTACCAGTGAACATTTACTACAAGGCTCTCCAATATAACTCTTGATTGACCTCAATCAGGAATTGCAATTGTTCTACACAAACTGACAAATGTCCTCCTCTACCAACCCACAGTAATCACATGAACAAGTTACTGAACATTTTGCTGCCTGTAAAATTTTGAAACCTTAGGTGACTGAGTGCTCTTCGTATACCCTACCTCATTACACCAATCCTTTCCTATGTAGCCATGAACAGTGGCCTTGGAGACTGGATGCAAGGATTCTGGACAGAGTCTCTGTAGCCTGTCACAAGTGGAGAGATTGGCCAGTAATAGAATAAAAAGATAAGAAAATACAAAATTTATCTTTTTTTTTCCTGCCCTTGTGTGTGTTCTGTGCATAATATAAATAATGAACAGTACTAAGAGATTGTAAACTCATGTAAAGCTTGTAGTGATGGAAATCCTAGGCTATGTCTATACTGCAGCACTATTTCGAGATACTGAAGGTACCCTGAAATAGCTATTCTGTGTATTTTGAAAGCACCTGTTATTTTGAAATATAACGAGCACAGTATTCCAACGTCCCTATATCCTTATTCCATGAGGAGCAAAGGACGTTTCAGAATAGCAGTTTATTTAGAAATAAATGCTGTGTAGACAGCACCAAATTTCTAAATAAGCTATTTTGAAATAACTTCAAAATAAGATACACAATTTGCATAGCTCAAATTGGCATATCTTAGTTCGACCTATGGGGCAGTGTAGACACACCCATAGAAGGGTAAACTTGAGAAAGAAGATATAAAGGGTCACTGAGCTGAGATTTTTTTTAACTACAGCTCTGCCCTGAAAATGACTGAATTAAAAATTGCACCAACAAGGAAATCACAAACAGCACATTAAGGAAAACAAAACAAGACCAGGAGGGGAAAAAAAACAAATAAATAACTGTGCAAAGCTAATAGAAACTGCTTATAAAATTCCCCAGACTCTACAAACTGCCATATTCCAACAAAACTAACATTGATTTAAAATCTACAAAATTCTAATTTCAAATTTTGACCTACATTCAAAAATCTCAAAGAAATCATTATGATTTCTAAATAATTAATCTTCAAAGTTTGAGGGAAATTCTGAAAAAAGGAAAGTTATAAGACGCAACACTGTCTTGTCCGTAACAGTAGTCATTCAAGTAGTTAGTCCCCCAAATAAAACCTAGAGGTCACAAGTACTTTGTACTACGCCTCTCTCACTAGAAGTTGGGAAAAGGCAGGCGGGGACTAATTGGGCAAAGACCCTAGAACTGGGACACTGTGGCTATGTCTACACTGCAGGCTTCTTGCGCAAGAAGCTTTTATCAGAAGAGATATTCCACAAAAACTTCTTGTGAAAGAGCACATTCACACTGCAAAAGCGCATCGGAAAAGCGATGCGCTTATGCGCAAGAGAGTGTCCAGACTGCATGGATGCTCTCTCACAAGAAAGCTCTGATTGCCATTAACAGAATGGCCACCAGGGCACCTGTGCTTCTTTCGATAGGCTGGTTTTACACAAAAAAAACCTGCTGCCCATCCACATATATCTTTTTGCGCAATAACTCTTGCGCAAAAAGGAGTTGTGCCTCGTAGAAAGAGGAATACCTATACCACAAGAACCCCCTCTGTTCTGTAGATTCACTGTAAATTTTCTTGCACAAAAACGCACTTGAGGTGTGGACACTCCACGAGTTTTTGCGCAAAACTCTGCAATGTAGACGTAGCCTTTGAGGTAGTTAGTTGGGAAGGTACACTGAGGTCAGATGAGGAGCTGAGGGGAGGACGGAAACCGGTTGGACAAGGAGTTTGGGATTAAGAACCAGTGAAGAAGAAATAAGGGGGCAGGAGACACAGATATGGCAAGGTACTAGACCAGGGGTGGCCAAACCATTAAACGAAGAGAGACGAAACAGCAGCGGAAAAAATGCGAAGAGCAATTTTTGCTGGGGGGGGAAAGGAAGTGCTCCCCACCAGTCCCTCTCAAAGATGTTGAGCACAAAAAAAAAGGGGGGGGAGAAAAAGAGCCCTGCAAGCTCTTGCTACATTTCAAAGGCTGAAGTACCACCAGGAGCGCAGGGCCAGCGAGGGACTCAAAGGCTTTGTCTACACTATGTGTTTTGTAGGAAGAGGCAATATAGATTAAGTACTGATAAGCATTTTCTCATGCATCATTTGCATAATCTATTCCGATCTGTTTTTGTACAACAGGTTTTTGCACAAAAGCGTGCAGTGTGGACATGTCCGTTTTATGCAAAAAACCCTTTTTGTGCAAAATCTCGGAGAAGCATAAGGGATCTTTGCACAAAACGGACACGTCCACACTGCATGTTTTTGCACAAAAACCTCTTGCGTAAAAACAGATCGGAATAGGTTATGCAAATGAAGCACAAGAAAATGCTAATCAGCGCTTCATTTGCTTTGCCTCTTCTGACAAAACACGTAGTATAGACACAGCCAAACAGTCCCGGACTAGCCCTGTATTCCCTGCTTTTGAAATGTACACAAGTCCCAGAAGGGCTCTTGTACATTTCAAAATCAAAGCACTGCAAGGAGCGTGGGGCCAGTGGGTACTCAAACAATCAGACTACTGGCATTTCTCACATTTTTTAAAACCAGGAGATCCCAGCATGTCATCGGTGTTTCTTCTTTTTTTTTTTTTTTTTTTTTTTTTGTAGAGGCCTGAAGAGACCTGTAGTTCACTGCCCTCTGTCCCTGAAGGAGTGTGTAACAGCTGACTACAAAGTCTAAGCAAATATTTACAGTAAAAACTAACTAAATAATTTATTTTTTACTATTAAAAGAACAACAGAAAGAACGGTTAACTTCGGAATTCTAAATAATTTTCTTTCCACAGAAGTGAAGTGAAGAGAAGTTGGAGGTCTGTCTGCAGCCCAGCACAGCAAAGAAGGAATTGAGAGGAGTCGGGATGCATGCATGAACTCCAAAGGTGCAAACAACACGCACCGCTCTCACACATGCGCGGCACAACTGGACACTGCTGGAAAAGTCTCCAATCTGTGGCAATGGGACAAGCCTGACACCAACAGTAGAGCACCCACAGGGACATCACTCAAAGAAGGTTTTGTTTTGGAATCAGAGTGAATTCTTGACTTAAAAAAACCACCTTTATTAAAATTTAAAAAATTAAAAATTCTTCAAATTTGATTGGCATTTATTAATAGTTTCAGTGCCTCAAAACTTTCTAGCTTTTTTTTTTTTTTTTTTTGGCCTATCTCTCCAGAGAGAGTTTTCTGTAGATAAGTACTCTGAACAATCATGACCTTTCAAACACTGCACCCACAATCAGTGGTCACTTCTGGCCTCTCTCTTTCTTTGCCTCAGCACCCTGTTTATCAAACAGAGATAATATCTCCTTATCCACAGGGGGTAATGAGAATCTAAATTAATGAATGTTTGTGAAACACCTAAGTAGTATAGTGGCGAGTGATACAGAAAAGCCCAGGAGGAAATTAATAATACTGTCCTCAGAGCATGATTTGAATAATGTCTAGTGAATAAACGCTAGAACCAGATATTGAAGAATGAGGATAAGACAAACAGTGCAGAGCTATTCATTCACTGAACACTGTCCATCACGTGCATTTGCTGTGGCAGACATCCTCTGGAAAAAATAGCATTTGATCATGTAATTAAAGACTCCCATAATACACATGAAGTAGGGAGATGAATTAAACTTGCAGACAGCCTTAATTCTGGCTTTTAAAACATCTGATTGCTTGACTTTTCAAACTAGATAGTATTCTTTTAATGTTAATTTTTGTGTGTAATTATGATAGTATGTTTAATTAGTACTCACGTTTACACAGTCTAATACAGTCAGCAGCACCATAAAACATAATTCCTGGTCGTGGTCTTTCAGTGTTTTTTTATTATTATTGCTTGGCTACTGTGCTATGATTGATTTTTGTATTATGGCATAAAAATATTGAAACAAAAAAGTTTTAGAAACAATGAAACTGCCAGTATTGCTACCGGTGCTAGCATAAGCATTACTCTCATTAGTAACATTACATTAATCTCAGACATAATACTGCGTTCAGCATAGGTTTAATGGTCTACCTATCTTTTTTCTCCACACAAGTATATAATCAAATTAGTCTCCAATTTTGTACTTCCCATTTAGTTTATTTCACTTTGAGCCCTACTGTATATAGAAAAATATATGTTATATTACCAGTGAAAAATATATTTATTACTCTTATTTTACAATGGCACCATTTCCACTGTAATGCCTTAGGCTGTGTCTAGACTACAGAGATTTGTCGACAAAAGTCCACTTTTGTCGACAAAACTATACTTGCGTCTACACTGCCACTGAGTCCTGCCAACATAATGTCGACAGAACTCAGCAGTTTTGGCAACGGCTGTAAACCTCATTCTGCGAGGAATAGTGCCTTTTGTTGACAGAGTTCTGTCGACAGAAGGTGTTATTGCATCTACACTGTCATGTTGACAAAGCAGCTTGCTTTGTCGAGAGAACTGGATGTAGTCTTTGTCAACAGAAGCTTTGTCGACAGTATCTGTTGACAAAACTTCTGTCGGCAAAAGCCTATAGTCTAGATGTACCCTTAGGTTCTGTCAGAATTTTGATTATAAAACCTTATTTTCAGAGGTTTATAATTTATCTATTTCTGCATAAAAAGAAACTTTTCCAGGAGTTTTTTTTTCCAGAATAACATCATTTAAAAAATACCCTATTAAAATCTACAGGTTTGCTTTCAATAGTCACCAGGGGTATGTCTACACTGCACACTAATTTTGAAATAAGCTATTCTGAAAGAAATACTCCGAAATAGCTTATTTTGAAATAGCACCTCTACACTACAGAAGCCTCAAAAATTAATGCAAGGCAGATTTCCCTAATGTGGACATGGTACCTTGATTTAGAGCCTTAGGAGGCACTAGGGAGTAATTAGTTTGAATGGCCCTGGGAAGGAGCTATTTCAAAATAGCAGCAATGGAGTGTCCACATTACAGGTATTTCAAAATAACTATTTCGGAATAGGCATTAGCCCTCGTGGAATGAGGTGTACAGAAGTCAAAATAAGCCCTCCATTATTTCAAAATTATTTAGAAATAACTGAATTCCTGTAGACTCTCACATTGTTATTTCAGAATAACGGCTATTATTCCGAAATAATGTTGCTATGTAGATGCACCCCAGGAGATTCCAGGAGACCCCAGGCCAATCCTGGAGGGTTGGCAACCTTAACTATGGCCTCCACCACATCCCTCCAAAACCAGTTCTTTACTGTTACACACAAAAATGTAATATAAATCAGTGTTTCTAAAACACCTGTACATGTACCGCTCGGTGCACTCAGAGGTCTTCCAGGGGATACACCAACTCATCTAGATATTTGTGTAGTTTACAACAGACTATATAAACAACTCTAGCAAAATCAGTACAAACTAAAATTCTATGCGACTCAACTATATTGTTTTATATACTATATACTGAAATGCAACTATAATATTTATATTCCAATTATTTTATTTTATAATTATGTAGCAAAAAGGAGAACATAAGCAATTTTTCAGTAATGTGCTGTGACACTCATATTTTTATGTCTGATGTTGTAAGTAAGTAGTTTTTACGTGAGGGAACTTGAGAGTACGGACGCCAGATCAGATTCCTACACTGGGTACAGTTCTCTGAAAAGGTTCAGAAGTACTTGTGTACTTTATACACTGTAGCTATTTATATTACTTACACTTAAAACTCTTTTGGAGTTTTTTGCTCTAGTTTTATACAGCATCTGACACAGTGGGGTCCTTGTCCACAACTATGATTTCTACATGTGACTGGAACACAGATAATAATTCAAAGAACATTCAAATTTGAAAACCTTTTTGTAATCATTTACTTGTGTGCATTTACAGCATATATTTATGCTTATTAGTAAAATAATAATACAGTATGTGGAACAGATTCTGATCCCAGGTACATCAGTTTAAATCCAGAGTCCATATTTTGACAGTAACTCCATTGGAGTCATAGTCATATTTTGACAGTTTGTATATTGTAAAACTAAATGATATAATTTATTACTAGTCATCTATTCCTAGTAGTATATTATTATTATTGTATAAATTCCATGCACAGTTGCATTACTGTAGGAGTATTTCTCAAAACCTGAAAATGTACATGCTGTTTTGAGTTGCAAATCAGCTAAAATAGAGAAAACGTATGGCTTTGAGTAGCCTTTGATTAGACAACTTTGCAGGATATGTTAAGTATATTTATATAATGGTTTGAATTCTCAGCTATACCCAGTAAATAATGGAAACAGTTGAGATGGCAGGCTGTAATGGCACAATTTGTCCCCAGCTCTGAGGACAACCCTATGCTGTTTTCTCAATCATTATGGCCCCCAAGATGCCTTTAATGCTGGCAAGCTCACTGGATGCCCTTTTATTAATGGCATCCCCTATAAAATGTAGGTGGAGGGAGACAGAGGCTGCTGTAGAGCTAGTAATGTCAAACAAAGATTCTCTTATGAACAAGAAATCTTCTGACAGCTTCCTTTTCCTATTGTACCACTGCTCCTTTTTCTTACCTGCCATTACTTATTAACTATTAAAAAGTAGGGTATTTTTTATAAGAACATAAGAAGATAAAAACGACTGTACTGGGTCAGACCAAAGGTCCTTCTAGCCCAGTATCCTGTCTGCCGACAGTGGCCAGCACCAGGTGCCCCAGAGAGGGTGGACCGAAGACAATGATCAAGCGATTTGTCTCCTGCCATCTCTCTCCAGCCTCTCACAAACAGAGGCCAAGGACACCATTTTATCCCCTGGCTAATAGCCTTTTATGGACCTAACTGCCATGAAATTATCTAGCTTCTCTTTAAACTCTGTTATAGTCCTAGCCTTCATAGCCTCCTCTGGCAAGGAGTTCCACAGGTTGACTACACGCTGTGTGAAGAAGAACTTTCTTTTATTCGTTTTAAACCTGCTCCCCATTAATTTCATTTGGTGTCCTCTAGTTCTTCTGTTTAGGGAACTAATAAATAACTTTTCTTTATCGGCCCTCTCCACACCACTCATGATTTTATAGACCTCTATCATATCCCCCCTCAGTCTCCTCTTTTCTAAACTGAAAAGTCCCAGTCGCTTTAACCTCTCCTCATATGGGACCCGTTCCAAACCCCTAATCATTTTAGTTGCCCTTTTCTGAACCCTTTCCAAGGCTAAAATATCTTTTTAGAGGTGAGGAGACCACATCTGTACACAGTATTCAAGATGTGGGCGTACCATAGTTTTATACAGGGGCAGTAAGATATTCTGGGTCTTATTTTCTATCCCTTTCTTAATAATTCCTAGTATCCTATTTGCCTTTTTGACCGCCGCTGCACACTGCGTGGAAGTTTTCAGAGAACTGACCATGATAACTCCAAGATCTCTTGGTATGTATTTGTAAAGCTATTTAAGCATAACTATAGATAATTATGCAGGATAAGCTCATAGACACATATCAACAGGCATTTACAATACTAGGGTTGCCAGATGGTTTCAACAAAAATACCAGACACACTTGACATTACATCACAATGTACATTACATCTTATTTAGAAAATACCAGACATTTATATTTTCTTAATTTGTTTCCCTAACAGAAAGCACAAATACTGGACTGTCTGGTTCAAAACTGGACAGTTGGCAACCCTAATTAGGGATATAAGTGACTAATCAACTAGTCAACTATCCAATAATTTGCTTATTGGATATTCAATACACTACTCGACTGGTCGCTTCCTCCCAACACTTGCTGCCTCTATCAGAAAGAGGCAGCAAGGAGAGGGAAGAAAAAAGGAGTGCTGGGAGTAGCCGGCTTAAAAGCCAGCTCCCCCCAGCTCCAGCCATGTGGGAGGAGGCAGGAGCACAGCAGCAGCGTTCTACCTCCATAATGTACAAGAGCCCCAGCAAGGGCTCTTGTGCATTTTAAAGACTGAAACACCACACTGAGCCCAGGGCCAGTGAGGAGTCCCCCGCTGACTCCAGGCTCCATGCGGTGGTTCCACTTTGAAATGTAAAAGAGTCCCAGTAGGGTCTCTTGTTCTTTTCAAAAACTGAAAAGCCACGGAGCCAGTTACCTCATAATAGAAAGCAGTCAGGTTGGTCAGGCATAACTTGCCCTTGGTGTATCCATGTTGCCTTTTCTTGATAACTTTACTCCCTTCAAAGTGCTCCAAAATGGATTCCTTGAGGCTCCCTCCATGATTTTTCTGGGGACTGAGGTGAGGCTGACTGGTGTGTATTTCCCTGAATTATCCTTCTTCCCTTTTTTAAAGATGGGTACTACATTTGCCTTTTTCCAATCGTCTGGGACTTCCCCCCGATTACCACAGGTTTTCAAAGATAACCTCCTGAGGTCTCTTCCAGCCCTATGATTCGATGATTCTGATAATGGCCAATGACTCTGCAATCACATCAACCAATTCCCTCAGCACCCTCAGATGCTTTCAATCTGGCCCCATTGATTTGTATAAGTCCAGCTTATCTAAATCGTTCTTAACCTGTTCTTTCTCCACTGAGAGCTTCCCACCTCATTCTAATACTGTGCTGACTAGTGCAGTAGTCGGTACCTCACCCAGTCAGTGAAGACAGAGGCAAAAAAAGCATAGAATACTTCAGCTTTTCGCACATCTTCTGTCACTAGGTTACCTCCCTCACCCACACCTTCTCTGACCATCCTCTTATTATTAACATGCCTGTAGAAACCTTTCTTGTTACCCTTCACATCCCTTGCTAGCTGCAATTCCAATTGCGCTTTGGCCTTCCTGATTATACCCATGCATTCTCGAGCAATATATATATACTCTTCCCTAATCATCTGTCCGAGTTTCCACTTCTTGTAAGCTTCCTTTCTGTGCTTAAGCTTGCCAAGCAGTTCACTGCTAAGCCAAGCTGGTTGCCTACCATATTTGCTTTTCTTATTGGAACATGACCAAAGATCCCTGCTTATAATGAAATTCAGAATCAGGGATCTGTTAGGAAAATTTCACACAGACTTTGACATTACATTTTCAGGCCAGTGCAGCCCATTCCTTTAGCAAAATAGATAAGAAAATAGCAGAAAAATATAACACCATTTGTTATATAAATATAACAAATATTTCTCAGTAATAATTTAAATTATTTCTAAAATTTAGCTTTATTACATCATAATCAAATAGGGGTCAAGGAGTAGAAATGGGGCCAAGAAAAAATATTAACACATATTCCTCCCAGATGGAGGTGGGGGAGGAGGAACAGTGAGGAAGAAAGAGTCAAGGACCCCTGCTGCTGTTTCATTACAGTGTAGCAAGACACCTGAAACATTCTTCAGGCAGCTCAGCAGTAGCGTAGCCCCCTGCTAAGACCAGAACCAAGACAAAATTACCACCTGCCCTTCTTACAGCAATCCTGGATCGAATCGTGTATGAAGTAGCTATTCCATATTTGAGAGGTCGCATGCATAACTGCATCCTTTCAACCTGATCCTGAATTCATTATCATATCAGGTTTACACTGTTTCTCATCCACAGTATGTATACTCCACTCTCTATTTTAATGGATTGTGTTATATATGTTCCTTACAGTTGTTTATCTCAAAGTACCTTTCTAATGTTAACTATTGACCTTTTACTTTTCATAATTATGAAAGAATCGATACATCAGAAACAATGCACATGCCAAAAATGAATTAGGAAAGCTAAAGTGTGTATATGAGGAGTGGGATGGGAAGACAAAGGGGCTGCAAAATATCTTAGGAACTTTTCAGCTTTTTGACTGCACCCAAATATTAAAAACATCAGAACAGACATACTGGACTAATAGGCTATCTATCCCAAAAAACTGGCTGACAGTGGCCAGTGCCAGATGCTTCTGGCAGTTGCAGTTTTAGGGTCACACGGAGCATGACTCTTGGCTAACAACTAGGGCCTTACCAAATTCATGGCCATAAAAAATGTATCATAGACTGTGAAATCTGGTTCTCTCCCTCCCTGCTCTTCCCTCTGCCCCTTGAAATCTGGTCTTTTTCACTATAATATGCAGCATTTCTTAAAATGGGGTCCTCACCCAAAAGGGAGGTGCAGAGGGACACAAGGTTATTTTAGAGAGATTGAGTTATGGCCTCTCATACTCCTATGCTGACTTCAGAGCTGGGACAAATGGAGAATGGCAGCGGCTAAGGGTCCAGCTCTGAAAGTAGTGCATCCATCAACAGCAGTGCAGATGTAAGAGTTGTAGTACCGCAAACCCCACCCCAACAATAATCTTCTGACCCCCTCACACACAATTCCTTTTTGGGTCAGAACCCCTGCAATTAGAACTGTATGAAATTTCAAGATTTAAATAGATGAAATACTGAAATTTATTATTTTTAAAATCCTATGACCATGAAATAGACCAAAATGGGCTGTAGATTTGGTATGGTCCCTTTGATAGGCCATTGATTAACATATTCTCTCTGAAAAACAGAATGCTTCATCTGTATAAATATGATTTCTACTGATTAGAAGATCTAACTGATTCCTTAGACGTATGGGTGCTTGTCTGAAGCCCTGAAGGTTTTCTTATTACAGCTGTGCAAAGCTGTTTTTATTTTGCAAGCAGTCACTTAAAAAACCCTTTGAATTATTTTTAAAAAGGCACTAGGGAGCTGCTCATCCTTCTCGCTATGTTCATCAACCCCCCTTCTCTCTGGGGGGCCGCTGAGGAGGGCCAGGCCGAGGTGTGGCAGACCTGGCCCCGCCCCCTTCCTCCCTCCAGCCACCAGGTCAAGGCCAGCCCAAGGGAGACTCAGTCTGGGACAGTCCCCCCCCCCCCATGTCCATTGGACAGAACCGAGACCACACCAGCCCTGGATCTCCCCACTCCCAGCCAGTGGGCAGGGCTGAGCCTGCATCAGCCCCGATTCTCCTCCCCTCCCTTCCCCCTGGCTGCCAGACAAGGCCAAAGACGCAATAGCTACATTTCTTTGAAGCCATGCCAGCCCCGGCTCTCTTGCCTGACTGCTGGGGGAGGGAGGAGGGCTGAGGCCTTGCCAGGCCCCACACCCTCTCCCCACAGCCACCAGTGGCAGGAGAGCCAGGCTGAGCTCTTGCCAGGCCCCACGCTCTCTCCCACTGGCTGCCAGGGGTGAGGGGCACCAGGCTGAAGCTTCACCAGGCCTTGCATTCTCCCTCTGGCTGCCCGGGGGAAGCCTAGGCCATGACGCAGCAGCACTGGCTCCACCCCAGCCCACTGTCCCACCTATATGCTCCCTAAATTTATAATTTTCCCTCCCCAATCATGTGCCTGGATCAAAAATGTCCTAGAATGCATTCCCCCTTTCTGTCTTTCTGCCCTATCAGCCTAGGGAATTACCTATCTAAACTAAAGGTAGGTTTGGGATTGGTTCCTGTTACAATAGTTCTGGTATTTTTCAGAGCTTCTGCTCTTAGATATCTGATAAAGAACTATTTCTATAAAACTTCTAGATGGCCTATTCAGGGAATACTTGTTTTACATGGATAACATAGGGGAGAAAAAATGAGGAAGAACGGCTCTTGCACAAGAGGGGGTTTTAGCGTAAAAAGGAACGGTCTACACAGCTCCTTTTTGCGCAAAAGCCTCTTGAGCAAAAGCAACAGGTAATTAATTATGCAAATGAAGCATGGCAATATTCCACTCTGTGCTTCATTTGCATAAGTTTTTCCGCAAGAAGGCTACAGTGTAGACGTAGCCTTATTTGCAGAGGATCATCAATTGGCACTTGTTGGTACATCAAGTGGGCCATCCAAACACATAGGTATCCAAAATCACTAGGTACTGTATCTTCAAAAATCTTGATCATGATTTAGATTTTAAAAACAAATAGTAAAACATCAGACATATTCATCATGTTCGTGCAAAAATATCGTTTCAAGGTAGAAAGCAGCACACTGTTTAAATAAATGGTCAATTAATATTACCGTAGATGCTAGGTTAGACTAATTCCCAGGTAAATGTCAATTTCTACGTGCATAGTCCCAAATGCAGGACACCTCAGTAGAAAGTTGTCAAGTTTGGTCAAGTTATTTCACAAGAACAAGAAAATGCACGTCACTGACACACAGACCAACCTCCTACCAAATTTCAAGCCCCAGGTCCAAAGTATAGCTCTGCTGGAGTACTTCAAAGAGGTCTCAAGAATTTTTTAACACAAGCAAAAGAACACATTTTTTTTTTACCTAGCCTTGTTCTTGCACATACTAAATTATTTTGGCTGAAATTTTCCAAAAACATTCAGCCTATGGCAATTAATCAGCATCGAAAAATTCAGTCCAAATGATTAGTTTCATAAAGTTATAAACAACTGAAAACAGCATTTTATAACTGGAAGTGTAGACCTACTTTCCTAGGCAATACTACCAGTCCAACTCATAAAACTTGGTGTGGGAGAGAGAAGGGAAGTTATCAAGAATCCAAAATACTCCCCAAAATAGTAACCTATGTGCATGCACCCAGAAATACAGTCATAACATAAGAGTTATATGAAATAACCACATAATAATCAACCCTTAACGAATGCCCAATAGAAATAAAATATATTCTTTAAAATAAAAGAATCTTCTAAATCAAAATAATGAAGCCCAAAACATGCCACTAAGTAATTGTCCAAATATTAATCACATAAGGTGACATACCACCTGCAGAAAAGCACACAACTCCTGCTCATGTCAGTTAAGTTGCACTAGTAAACTGATATTTAAATTTGCTTCATAGATCCTTGGGTATGGATCCTGGAA
The DNA here is from genome assembly GCF_049634645.1 of Pelodiscus sinensis. Classification (NCBI taxonomy): domain Eukaryota; kingdom Metazoa; phylum Chordata; order Testudines; family Trionychidae; genus Pelodiscus; species Pelodiscus sinensis. The sequence goes on from NC_134726.1 coordinate 16,910,288, forward strand.
ATCTTTACCATGAAGTTTGTTCCTGCAAGCTCTAAAATATGTTTGCAGTCTCCTCTGAGCTCAATAATACCATATGATCTCACAAATCAAATTTAGCCAACTTTACAGAAGTTATTCACTGAATAATTTCAAACAGCAAATAAATCAGGAAAACCATAAGCTCTGATCATGTCATAACGAAAAAAGGATGAAAATGCCATTATATAAACTACTTGCTCATCTTATGTGTGTAAATAAAATACATAAATAATAACTGATACAATAGCATCAAAATATGATTGTAGGATACTGCTCATAGCTTAAAGGCTGAGGGCAATAAGTCCATTTCAAACAACAATTTTTCTTTTAATATTATTGCCTCTGGAGTCCATTACTATTTGCATTATGAGTACTTACACTTTGTTTTGTGCACTTGTGTTCTTATATATTTAGATTTTGCTCACTGTAAAACTGATGTAAATTTGGAGATATCATTGGCATCGTTCCAGTATTATGCTGGTCTGACTGAGAACAGAAATTATCCCAAGCATTTAAATATATGAAGCCAGCTTCACTAAACAAAAGAGACATTTGGTCTGCCTATAGGGAAGAGAAACTGGGGCAACTGGCCAGTCTTTCTCTCCAAGAGGTGATGCCGGGTCAGTCAGCAAGCTCCCTTTGGCCATGAGATGTCATAAGAGGTAGCCACTCTCTGTATGTATAGTCAGTTATGTATCTGTTATATAGCCCTCACTTTATTTATATTAGGATATAATATAACAAAATACTCAAAAAAAGTGGAACAAGAAAGGAAGACATCAAAATATTCTGCTAAGTACAAATAGCAGTGGAGTGCAAAATGTGAACATCAAACTATTCCCCAAATGGGCAATTACAGACAGCTTCAAAGAGGGGAGAAACACATTTTTAGCAAATATATCACACTAGGTTTATATTGTCTTTGCTTAAAGGCAATCTACTTTTCCACAGACATTTCAAACTCCCGATGGAGGGACCATCAACTGATCACTAGCAGCCATAGAGACAAAGGACAGTAAAGTGGAGCAAAAAAGAAAGGTGCAAAAATGTGAAGTGGTATGTCTCAGCATGCACCTCTCTCCATCTGGGAGGCTAAAGGAGTGTCTTCACAGCAATTGCTCATAATCTAGGCTCTACAGTTCCGGGGATATGTGAGTTAAACCCAGTGCGTGGATAAGAGCAGTAGCTACTTTATACAATCTCCCTTCTGAACTCAGTGAAATTGCTGAGAAAAGCAAGAACTCACCTACCCCTCCTATCTCTGTTCTGTGGCTCTGCTTCTTCTGGAAATGATCCAGTTAACTTAAAAGTGAAAAAGCCCACCAGAACTATTAGCAGAACATTGAGCCTGTCAAAGAGCCATTCAAGTGGTAAAGAAGCCATTTAATAGACATTTGCCAAGCCCAGGGATATGCTGTCAGTTTCTGAATTTACTGTGTTAGTTCTACAGGACCTTAATTTACAATTTGTTTTAAAATAAAATATTTCATTAGTGTGTGGATGAAGATTATAAAAACATATCTCTAAAAAATCATAATTTACCTCAGACTACTGTTGGGTATAGGGTCACCAGTTTAATAGAACTGTGTAGGACTCCATAAATCCTAAAGACAGCCCTGGCCCCAGAAAAAGTTTTTGGTAAGCTAAAAAATGCTTTACCCTATTTGAAAACAAATTGTGAATATCCCAGAATAATGTTTTGTCTACTTGTTAAATTATATTGTGGGATACAGAAGTTGTAAGTTAACTGTTTTTATGGGTGCATCTACACAGCAGGGCTTTACTCGAAATAAGTTATGAAAATTGAGCTACATCAATTGCATATCTTATTTCGAAATTGGGAGCATCCCCACAGCACTTATTTTGAAATAGAGCACTCTTCCTCCGACTTCCTTTACTCATAATGAGAGTTACAAGAGTCGGAGTAAGAAGTCCTCCAGCTTGACAGCATTTCAACATTATTTTGAAATAACTTCTTGCTGTGTGTAGACATGGACTAAGTTATTTTGAAATAACGCTAGTTATTTCAAAATAATGTTGTTGTGTAGACATACCCTAAAGAATTTATAGTTCTCTTCTTCCTTCTCATAAAGAGCATTTTCTGGTAAAAAGTTACTGAAGCAGGGTAGGTTTAGTCCCATTCTAAACTAAGTAACAATCATTGATGAAAAAGAGCAGGCCCACTAACTGCATATTTTTTACTCTTATTTTACATTCAGTAATACACTGTTAAATGCTGACCTTTATTTCTCTTAAATAAGAAAACCCCAGAAAATCATATGCTGACCAAAAGCAGAATTTTTCAATTCCAATACCTTATTTTATTTAATTTTTTTTTAATACCTGAGACTTTGACACTAAAGATCTAAAACTTTTTATCCCACTTCGTAGGGAATCTCAGATGCTTACTGATATTTTGGATTCCACAACTTGGCCCTTCTTAGATATATATTAAAATAATCATTAGATAAACCAGAAGTAAGCCTTGACATTAAAGGTAGTATCAGAAATGGACATTACTGGTTGCTTATGGATAGGGACAAAATCACTTGAGAGTCACAATATGTTTCTCAATGAACACTTTTCAAATCTCTTACTTATTTGTATCATTGGAAAAAATATCAAAACAGTACTAGTAGGATATAAAAAAAATATCATTTGGTGGTTCGTTAGAGGATCAGGAAAATAAATGATGATTTAAGGTCCCCATGCATCATACTGGCACTATAAAGAAGCCTTAAAAGGGGATTCCAAGTAGCTGCTAATGTAATTTGCATCCATTTTTCGACCAATCTATAGTGCAATACTGGTGTAAAGAGGTTTAGTGTAAGGGTATGTCTACAGTGCCAAGTTTTGTGGAGGAAACTGATGTCAATATGTAAAAATCGACAACAGCAACATCATCAATGGATGTTCACACTTGCCTCCTCTGTTGACAGATTGTGTTCAGATTAGGAGCTCCCCCATCAACAGTGTATTACACTGGGTAAATTGATAATAATCATTAGAGTGTTTGAATATATATAACTTATATGCATACAACATGCGTACAAAATGGAGTCTCTGTTGGCTTCCATTTTGTACATCACGAGAGGGATGGAATCCAGGTAAATCTGGTATTTCCTGCCAAAAGTTTGCACTCAGCCCTCAGGTATGCACTCTGCCCGAAGGTTATGCACATGGCTCCTTAGTGTATGCACACTGCCCATTAGAATCTTTGCTCATGGCACCAAAAGTGATGTACTCAACACCCAAGTAATTTTCCCACCAGAAAGGTAACAAAGCACTCCTATGAGAGGAGGAGGTCCTGCTGCTGGGCTTCTGTGGTTGCGTTGCTGTCAGCTGCTGTTGTGCCGTGCTGTTTGGTTCAGTCTGTATTGCTGTCCCAACGCTGCCATCTGCGTGTAGAGAAGTCTTACATCAGAGTGCTGGGCACAGGGATAATAGCAGCTGGGCTCTTTAACATCATAAGGACAATTTCCTGGTTCAAGTGGATTTACTGAAGGGTTATCCACCTCTGTGCTGATGGAAAAGCAGCCCAAGTCGTCGTGGGTTTCTCGGTGGTCTTGTGCTGAAGGCCTGGATTTGCTTCGAGGGATCTCCTCATGGTTCCTCCTCTAAGGCTTCCAACTAGCTACAGAGTAGAAGGTCATGAGCAACGACAGTGTACCATCCTTTGTAACATGTGATCCTGATGTATTGGAGACTTTCCTATATTCTTTTCTTCTGGAGTTAGGGTTGGTTGTGTTTGGTGTTACCGTTTCTTGTGTTTGCCATTTGGAATTTGACCCTAAATTATATGGTTTGCCCTAAATTAGTGTCTGATTATTATTTGTGTGTGTGAGAGAGAGAGAGAGAGAGAGAGAGAGATCGCCAGTGATAGAGATACGGCAGTTTATGAGGTGGACCTCGCTTCTGGTTCCAGGGACATTTAACATCATTATTAGCCAGAGCGAGCCTAAATTATTTTAAATTGATGTTGCAGCATTCCCTGTGTAACAAGGGGGAGCAATGCACTGTGAGACTGTGGAACAGAATGCAGGGCATCATAAGACTATGCAAAACGTCCCGCCAAGCACCACTTTGTTCAAGGGCTTCCGGTGTCCTTTCGTACCTTTTTTCTAACTGCCATTCTCTGCTGTGCAATCCAGCATCTGCAGTGACAAAAAATGGATTTTGTCCCTTATTTATTCTTGGCTCTGGACTTCCAACACTTTAGTCATCTGAAGACGTGGGTTGTGCCCATGAAAACTCTTGATACCATCTACAAGTTTTGTTAGTCTCTAAGGTGCTACTAGATTATTTGTTGTTTTTTAAGTTTTTCCTTTTACAGACTAACTCGGCTACCCCTTTGAAGCTTTTTTTTTTTCAAATGCTCTGTTAACTGTCTTGGGGACCTTGCACATGGCAGCAAAGATTATATTGAAGTTACTGACAGAGGAAGAAGACTCAGGGGAGCCGGACAATATGAATAATATGGACAGCGACAACCTGTCATTACATTCAGCAATCACAGAGAAGATACACAGGGTAGAGTGGCACTTTTGGACTAGGGAAGCTAGCACTGCGTAGTGTAATATCATCATCATGCAGGTATGGGATGAAGATCAATGATTACAAAACTTTAAGATGTATACAGCAACCCTCCTAGAGCTGTGTGCTAATCTGGCCGCTGACTGTGATTCAAGGACACCAAAATGAGAACTTCCCTCTCAGTTGAGAAGCGTGTGGCAATTGCTGTGTGGAAGCTGGTGAGTCCTGACTGCTACCAGCCATTTGCAAATCAGTTTGGAGTGGGGAAGTCTACCGCTGGGGCTGTATTACTGCAAGTGTGCAGGACAATAAGTCACATCCTGCTATGGAGGACCTTGACTCTGGAAAATGTGTATCACATAATGGCTGGCTTTGCAGATATGGGATTTTTCAACTGAGAGAGGGCAATAGATGGTACACATACTTTGATTTTAGCACCAGCCCACTTTTCCACTGAGTACATCAACTGCAGGGCATACTTCTCGATGATGCTGCAGGCTCTTATGGATCACCGTAGGCATTTCACAGTCATCAGCGTGGGGTGATCTGGAAAGGTGCATGATACACACAACTTCAGGAACACTAGTCTGTACAGAAAGCTATAGGTACAGACTTTATTTCCAGAGCACAAGATAATAGTGGGAAATGTGGAAATGCCCATTGTGATCCTGGGAGACCTGTTGCAGACCTTGCTCATGAAACTGTATACAGTGCACCTAGACAGCACTAAGAAGTGGTTTAACAACAATCTTAGCAGGTGTTGCATAGTAGAATGGAGCATTGAGGCACAGTGCTCAGTTGAACAATTTGAGCAGCCAGACAATAGAGCTGTCAGAGGGGCTCAAAGGGCTGCTGTTAATATCATAGAGGCTTTGAGGATGCACTTTGAAAATGAAGAACACTGAAATAAACCTGTAGCACCTTTGGCCCTGTCTACACTAGAAAATAATTTTGAAATAAGCAAAATCAAAATAATAACTCCTGAAATAAAATTGAAATAGCACATCCCCACTACGAGGGAGTATCAAAATTGCTGGAGCCTGCCTCAGACTTAGAGCTCCAGAAGCACTCTGTGAGGGCACCAGGATTGCAAACACTTCCTGTGCCTGCTTGGTCAGGCAAGCTGTGACATATGGTTTCAGGGGCTCCTCTTATGGCCACATCTCACAAGCCACTCCTCCGCTGCCTCCCCCCTTGCAGCGACACCAAACTGACACAGTCTGCTCTGGTTGCCCTTACAGATGCCGCAGCACTGACATGGAGCCAGAGCTGCTGCAAAGCAGTGCCATGCTCAAGGGCCTCATGCTGCGCCCCATCGCACAATTCATCCCCACTGCCTGCATGCTGCTCCAGCAGGATGACGACCAGCCCAAAGTAGAGGACTCCTTCACCCAGGCCTGGCCAGATTCTACGATGACAGGGGGAGGAGGTGACTTCCCCCTTCCCCCCGGATGTCATCGAGCTATTCACAGTAGCGGCTTGTGTGAGGTGCCACCGCAGAGTGTCGGCTCTACTCCCTGTTCTTGTTGTAGGCCTGCCAGAGCTCTTTTATTTTCATCTGGACCTGGTCAAGGGTCCGGGTGTATCCCTTGTTGGCCAGGCTGGCAGCCATTCAGGTGTAGACATCAACATTGCGCTTTTTGATGCAGTGATCCTGGAGGTCGGTCTCCTCGCCCCAGACCTCAATGGGGTCCAAGATCTCCACACCAGTCCAGACTGGTGCTCTCTTACATCCCTGGCCAGTGGCAGCCAAGGGTGTTGCGGGAGTGCTGGCAACTATGGATGGCTCAGGAGGGAGTGCTGGGGCTGCTCATGGCTCCATCACCTCCTGTTGTATGGAACGGAGCTTGCCACGCTGGCCACATGCCATAAGCCCTTCTCCAGCAGCCTGCTGCTTTAAGCTCTGCAGGAGAAGGGAAGCAGTGGAGCTGGCAAGAGTGGCCAGAGCAGCCACAAGTGCAGCTGTGAGAGGCCTCTTAAGGCAAATTATTTTCAATTAGCAGCACCAGATAGTGCTGAATTTCAAATGAATTCCAGTTCAGTTGCTGCCCATTGTAACTGGGTTTTTAAATTCTTTTGTAGAAGGATGGCTACTTTCAAATCCAGTACTGAATGTCCAGGGAGGTTAAGGTGTTCACATGTTTATGTGTGTTACCATTCCTGATGTCTAATTTGCTTCCATTTATCTTTGTCATAGAGACTGTTCAATTTGGCCAATATACATGTCAGAGGAGCATTGCTGGCACGTGATGGCGTATATCACGTTAGTGAATGTGCAGCTGTATGAGCCATTGATGTTATGGTTTATGTGGTTAGGTCCTGTGACGGTGTTGCTTGTATGAATATGTGGATAGAGTTGGCAATAGGGTTTGTTTCAAGAATAGGTTCCTGTGTGGATATATCTGTGGTGCTCTGTGTGGCTTCTAGTAAATATTTGCTTCAGGCCGGGGAGGAGCCTATCTGTAGGTGAAGTGGCCTGTTTCCCAACATCTGTGGGAGTGAGGGATTGTTTTCCAGGATTGTTTGTAGATTGTCAGTGATGCGCTGGAACAGTTTTAGTTAGGATCACCTACAGCCCCTGTTTCTTTTAGGGCACTTCCTTATGTATTATGCTTTCTGCAATGCAGTCCATGGTGGGGCTGTCGGGGTCTATTCTGCTCAGCACAATGCACAAAAAGAAGTCTGTTATCATCAAGTCCTACATTGTAATATTTCATTTACACACTCCTTTGCCAACATTTCCACTCACTTTCCAGCTGAAGCTTATAAGCAACACACCTAGGCAAGCACTGTAATCATGGTGAAGGTGGGGGAGGAAATGGCAGGTGGCAGTATATATGGACAAAATAAATTGCAGCTGAGGCTAGCAAATTCTCTTTGCAAGAACACAGTTCCAATTATGCCACATTTCTCCACAGCTGGGTATCATCTTGGCAGACATCTCCCTGCTCAGCGTAAGCAAGTAAACTAGAGCATCACTTCTCCAGGCTTGTGGCTTTCGCATTGCTCCATATGCAGCTACCTATGTTCTGCTTTGATTCCTGCACAAGTGATTGAGGAATGGTACAGGCTAGCGTCCTATAATGGAACAAAGTTGTACTGCCATGCAATCTGCAACAGAAAATTTACAAGTACCTCTCCAAAAATGTTGATAGTCTCTCTCTACAGGATTCCACTGAGATCACAGTGAGTATTAACATCCTGCTCAGCCATGTTGACTAAATACACAGGACTATTTGCAGCTCAGAGAAACACAGTCAACTTCTCACTTTTACATTCCCTCAACCCTGCACTCCAAAGCCACAGCCACTTACCCTGCATCTCATCCCCTGCTTCCTGATCCCTGGAAATTGGTTGTTCAGACAGGCTATGTCTGTCAGCAAAGGAGAACAATTCCTGACTGCCAGACACACTCAGTGACTGTGGGAGCCCCTGGTCTTCGTCTACCTCAACCTCTTCATCTACTATTTCATCCTCTGCATTAGGTCCTCTGTGCCCAAAGTATCCACTGGGTTCTTGGTGGTGAAGGTTATGTTACTGCCCAAGATAGCCTTTGTGTCTGTTCACTTCAAAGGCTTTATGATGGGCTTGTCTGACTCATACCACTTTTCTCACTCAAGGATCAAGAAATGTGCCACTAAGTACCCCAGTTCCTATGGGTCACTCTCAGCTGGGACTGAACAGATTCCTCTCCTCATATGCTGATCAGATCCATCAGCTCCACAGTAGTCCAAGTGCTGGTGCAATGGCCAGGCATGAGCATCTGTGCTGAGTCAGCCCACTGGGGTTAGGAGAACTTTAAAGGTGCTCAGACTGCACAGGCATTACGATTTATAAGGTCAGCTCTGCATAATGTACCTCATTCATTGCATCAAATCCTGAACAGCCATGTGGATGAAACCAGACAGTCGCAATCCTCCGCAGTGAACTCACACCGAAAAGCCAGCCATCAGCAAATAGGATTTAAATTTCATGGGGCTTGCAAGGGGGTAGCTGGTCACCTGACCGCAGGGCAGTGGAGTTAAAACTGCTGAGAGAACAGCTGATTGGGAATTGTGGGCCACTTCCTACAGGCCAGAATCAGCAACAAAATGCCTCAAAGGGTATGTCTAAACTACATGGCTCCGTGGACGGAGCCATGTAGATTTGTTGTTTTGGCAAAGGCAAATGAAGCCGCGATTTAAATGATCGCGGCTTCATTTAAATTTACATGGCTGCCGCGCTGAGCGGACAAACAGCTAATCAGCTGTTTGTCGGCTCAGCGCGGCAGCCATGTAAATTTAAATGAAGCCGCGATCATTTAAATCGCAGCTTCATTTGCCTTTGCCTATGTGTCTAATCTACATGCCTCTGGCGACAGAGGCATGTAGTCTAGACACAGCCAAAGTGTATAAGTTTATGTTTGTTGATAACAAATGGCAGGAACAATAAAAAAGCCTTTCGTGGAGCAGGACATTTTTTGTTGAACATAAAGGACCATTTTTCCAATAAAAGTCATGTTGCAGTATGAACGTTCATGTGGTTTTGTCACCAAAAGGCACTTCTCCTCAACAAAACTTGCTCGTGTAGACAAAGCCTACATGAGATTCAGGCTCCATCTGTCTATTTACCTCTCATGAATTGCTCTGGGCTTCCTGATTCTTATGATTCATATATCAAATTCACTATAGCAGCACTTTTCAAGTGAAGTTTGCTTCAGAATTTCTGCAGTTTTTTATGTTGGCTATATTTGCTCTGGCCTGATCCCTGCAAGAGAGGTCTCAATTCGGAAATAACTTAACTTAAAAAAATCAATATTGCTATCTTCTTGGATCTAGAAAGAAAAAAATTGCATCAAAGTTCAGGATTTGTACATCAGGGAGACTTCCGCAGCCAGAAAACTTTAAAAGTTTTTGATTTAACAAATGTAGTTTAACAAGAAAGAAAACCTCAACAGAAGCTAATACCTCCCCCACACACATGAACTATTTTAAATATTGGTTTCTAGTAAAAGACCAAATCAATGAAAATACTTTCATTCTAAATAGACAAAGCTGCAGAAGCCCTAAATTTGAGTTCTGTACCCTTGGAAAAGGAAATAAGGATATTCTCTTTTTGAACTGAGACCTCAGATAGTGTCACAAACCTAGGGCCAATTTCTAGACACACAATATTGAAGAGTAGAGGGTGGGGAGCTGGAGAGCAGAAGTTGCCAGATAGGTGGGTATACATGTAATATGAGAGAACTAAGCATTTACTACTCTTAACTTTCTTAACCTTTGAATTCATAGGGTTTTTATAGTTATATTAATGCATGGAATATTAATATATGTGCAACAGGTGGTTAAAAATGTCTGTTTCATTTTACATTTTAAGCCCTTGCTGTCACTTGAAAAGCACAACATATGGATAAAGAAATTTAATTTAGTAAAAGAAGACTTCTAAGGCAATGCAGAAACATATGGATTTCTTGGTTCAACATGATTATCCTTAATATGAATTTTACATAATATTTTCTGTTCAGTTGTATCTTCTATTGATTGTGGGCTGAGTTTATTATTTCCCAGCAGTTGATTAAGCTAACATATTCGTCACTGGAGCAATTACTCATCAGTTTGAAAATGGATTCTCACTCTCACTCACACATACACTGTTTTAATGACAAGTGTGTCTGTGGTGAGTTTCACCAAAAATTATTTCAAAGCAATAATTCTGTTTTAAGGCTTTCATTATATTAAAGAGTAGATATTAAATTATGACTCAAGGCCTGGACTCAATTTCCACCACAATGAAAAAAATCACATTGATCTTAATGGACTTTGGACCAGTCTCCAACAGCACAGTTCTCATGTGGATGGGGGACAGGGGTATGCAGAAGCACATCGCACCAACAGCAGTTCCGGAGACACTATGTCAATCAACTACACAATGCTGTGAAGCTCCTGGAGACTGCATTCACTATGACAAGTTTGCACCATGCACTTTTGTGCCCAAATGGCATGCACTGACTCAAGTTCTTCCCTTCAGCTCCCCCTTTGTACAGGCTGTAGCAATGGAGGGAGTAATGTGGCAAGCCAGAAGCAGCACTGCAGAGACACACACAAATGGCAAGTGTGCCTTCCCTTGCTCAGCAAATCAAGGCAGGAAAGGAGTGACCCTTGTACCATTCCATTTTTATGCACTCATTCAGGCAACAAGAACATTCTTGCCCCAAACTATAACACAGCAATACAATATTTAGAAACCAACGAGTTTGGTTATAATTCATATGATTATTAAATTTGTTGTCTTGCGCACATTTCTTGCCCTCATTGACCATATTACATTTACTGTACATACCTTGAACCCATTCTTAATAGTCTCAGGGGATTGCCATTTTAATCTGTATCTGCAAAAACAACAAGGAGTCCTGTGGCACCTTAAAGACTAACGGATTTATTAGGGGAAAAAAACAACAAATGGTCTGGTAGCACTTTATAAACTAACAAAACATGTAGATAGTATCATGAGCTTTCATGGGCACAGCCCACTTATTCAGATGACCAGAGTTTGTTAGGGCATAAGCTTTCATTGGTAAAACCCACTTCATCAGATGAACTGGAGTGGAAGTTACAGAAACAGGGGTGTATATATAAGGGAAAAATTGCTTGTTTTAATGAAGCTAATTAAGTCAGAGTAGAAGAAGGTCATTCACAGCATTTGGTTGAGGGGTTTTACCCACAAAAACTTATGTCCTGATGAATATGTTAGGGTATGTCTACACTACCCCCCTAGTTCGAACTAGGGGGGTAATGTAGTCATTCGGAGTTGCAAATGAAGCTCGGGATTTGAATTTCCTGGGCTTCATTTGCATGATGCCAGCCGGCGCCATTTTTAAATGCCAGCTAGCTCGGACCCCGTGCCACGCGGCTACACACGGCACGGACTAGCTAGTTCGGATTAGGCTCGTGGAACGAGGCGTACAGCTAGTTCGGAATAGGAAGCCTAATCCGAACTAGCTAGTCCGTGCCGTGTGTAGCTGCACGGCACGGGGTCCGAACTAGCCGGCATTTAAAAATGGCGCCGGCCGGCATCATGCAAATGAAGCCCAGGAAATTCAAATCCCGGGCTTCATTTCCAACTCCGAATGACTACATTACCCCCCTAGTTCGAACTAGGGGGGTAGTGTAGCCATACCCTGAGTCTCCAAGGTGCCACAGGACTCCTCATTGCCATTCTTAATACTTACAGCTTCTGGTGGGGATGAGATGTAATAATAGCTTTATATGCTAAAAAAAAGTGAAACAAGGTATGAATGAAGAAAAAAAAGAGCTTCTGTTACTTGTGGTCAATAATGTCACTCTGAAAACAAATGTCTAATATAGTGTGACATATTCACTGCCTTTTAGAACAGTTAGCTACTAAGTCTGCTGGTCGACTAATTCTTCTTTTGTGACAGAGTGAATTTAAAATACAGTGCAAGAAGCAACTGCTGTCAAACAGGGTTATTATTTCAGTTAGAGTAACATAGAAAAGCATCTAATTATTCTTATCATATAATATCCCTCACTGGGCAGGAAGTCTCATAGCACTAATTGTAACTTTTCTCTAACACAAAATATATTTTTCGCTATGCTTGCTATCATACAAAAACAAGTGTAAAGCATTTAAATATTACAGGATCCTCCACACAGAAAACTATAGATTCCAGAAAACTGTGTGGGTAAATTTCAAGAGTTAAAAATCTAGAACTAGATTATTTTATTTTATTTTTGAGCTCAAGCTGTTTTAAAGTGGCCTCTTCCAAATATTTCCAAACATCTATCACGGGGATGAGAAATCTAGATTAATGAAGAAATGTTTCTTGGAAAGCATCCCAGCATTTCTAAAGGCTTCCTACAACAACCCAAGTGCCTGGAGGTTGCACAGGCTCTATCTTCCTGGTCTTCTTTTCTACAACACATAGGAAATAGAGATGTAAAATCCTGTTTAATTAGTTAACCGGCTAAATGTTAAGTTTAACCAGTTAACTGATTAAACAGGGGCAGGCAGACTGATGCAGCTCCCGTACGACAGGCAGGGGCTGCTCCAGCTCAGCTGCTTCCAGCCCCATGCTGGGCTGCCAGCTCCCAGCCCACTTTTGGCCCCACACAAGGCTTCCAACTCTCAGCTCTCTTAGCCCTGTGGGGTTGGAGCAGCCCTCCACCCATGGCAAGCTGCAGGCAGGAGCTGCTCCTGGGTAATGCTTAACCGTTACCTGGTAAGCATCACTCACTAAGGGTGATGCTTACCGGGTAACCAGCTGATCGGTTACCTATTCATATCCCTAACAAGATATATTTTGTAATTTTGGAAATAATTTTTCCTCTTTTTGCTTTCCCTTCTTCAGACTCCCATTCACTCCGAGGATCCCCACATCTCTTTCTCATTCTGAATTTTAGTGATCCAAATATTATTGTGATATAATTAATGCTCCCTGACTGCTTCAAGGCCCTCTTTATCTTCTGTCTCAAAGGGAACTGGATGGGACTCACTGAAGATTATTGCTCCTCCCCATATACCTGAAAGGTCACAACTGAAGAATGTAAGACTCCATTCCCATGCAGTCTAGGGAGTGAGACCTCTGGGAAGCAGGAGTCAGATGTTGATGTGTGCCAGTGCATGTTTGTTTTTTAGTCATGTTATCATTTTTATACTTTAGCTCCAGAACTCTTTCTTGTTAGATCAAAGGACAGCAGCACCAAAGCACAATCCTTTTGTCAGGTGAAAAATCATCTATTCCCATTCAGCTATGCAGCTTCTATTTCTACCAGTCTGCCTTTTCATTATCCTCATCATCCAGCGTGCATCTCCTCCACTGTGCCAGTTGTAGAAACAGCAGCTCCTTTCTGCAGTATAGCTCTTAATATAATTTCAAGACATTGTGGACCTTACATCCTTTATTCTGGCTCCCTCTGCCTCTTTGTACCATCTGTCCCTGCTGCCCAGGTAAAAAATGCCAATTTACCATTACCCACTTTCTCCCTTTGCCACCACATTTTGCTATTTTATACACTTGCATATTCTTGACCAGGAAATAATGGGTTAATTAATAACTATTGAAAATGTGTCTTAAGAATACAGAAAATCTCTACTTGGAAGGTATGCACTGGAAAGTTGAATGCCCAGAACTTTCTTCGGTCATACAGTTAAATCCTAGAAAGGAGACGTAATTTAACATCAAATGAACATATATTCCAAGTTAAAATTACAAAAAAAATATGCTTAAACCAAGTAAATACTGTGAATTAGACACAGTCTGGAATATAATATTGAAAATATTAAAACTTTGATTTCGTTACAATCTAGTCCCAAAATAGCCTCTGTTAACTATCAGTTATTTAAGTTATTTCAGAGGTATTTGCTCTAAATGAGCATTTCAAAGCCTAATAAATTGCTTGAAGCTTCATGGTAACACATTTTAGATTTGTTGGGTAGACAGTCTGTTTGAAATTGTAGCAGCAGGAAAGTATTGTCCACAGAACTATCACAAATTAGAACTTGCATTTAACAGAATTCAAAACTTCGTAGGAAATTTTCTACTGTTAACCAAACACAAAGAACAAAAATATTATTAAACCAACTGATGATATCCAGCTCTGAAAGTTTAATTCCAGAAGAGAGAAAAACTAAATGAAGTGGAATTAGTGTCTACTGCAATCCTGGTATTGATTTCTGGCCATCAATAAAGATGCTTAAAGCCTAGCAGTGAAAGACCTTGCTATCACTATACTTCTCAAGTATAGATGCAGCAGTTATTTTAACTTGAACAACCCTGGGGTAACTTCCAATGTCACTTTTAATATACAGTGGGAAGCATGCAAATGTCAATTACTATCATGATTTGCAAATGCCAGTCTGAGCAAATAGCTTTATTTTCTGATGCTTGCTTCCTTTTCTATTTATTTTTTCCATCATGAAAAAGGTTGCCCCCTCACTCTAATATTGAGTTCGGTCAATATTAACTAAGCGCACCGAAAAGGCCCGTTCTACCTGGAGGTGAGGCACTTAAGAAGGGAAAACCTGCCACAGGAGAGGTGATACACAGGAAGCAGACTGCTGTAATTCAGATTACAGATGCAGATCAGCAAAGAGGAAGAAAGTTGTAGGATGTGCTATCCCTGAAACTATATGGTCTAACTATTAAGGCAGGCTGGAGCAGGGCTCAGCAAATACCAGTCCACAGGTCAGATATGGTTCCCCAGGGTTAGCTCCTGGCAACCCACAACCCTATTCACCTGCACTTCCACAAGTACAAGTGCCTACAGCTGGTATTAACTGTCCTGAACTAGTGATGCTTACTCCAGCCCCCCACCGATCCCCATTGAATCAGTTAACCAGTTAAACTTAATGTTTAACCAGTTAATGCAAATAAAAAGAATTTTCCAAACTTTAGGTTTCATAGCGAAAATGCTCCATTACCTAATATCAGAGTTTTAAGGATTTGTCAACAGAAAAAAGTCCCATATTCATTTAGTTATGCTCTTGATAACTGCTTCAATTTGGAATCAAAACCTCTAATGACCCTGTAGTCTCTTAGAAAAGCACACTTTCCCGAAGAAAAGGAATGTGTTGTCTTTTGTGTACTGCAGACAGGTGTGAACAATATTTCTTTCAGTAATTTTAATTAATATTCTATTGCATTTGATGAAAATTAATGGAATGTGAAGGATATTTGGATGAGTCTCCTTATTTCAAAACAACAGTGTAAAGAATTTAAATAAACATAATACAGACTGTCTATTTTATCAGAAGCGGCGAGGAGTCCTGAGGTACCTTATAGACTAACTCAAGTGTTGGAGCATAAGCTTTCATGGGCAAAAACCCACTTCGTCAGATGCAAGTCAAGATACTATTTTATCAGAGTCTACTTAGCTGGGCAGGTCCCACTTATAAATCTGCTTTTAATTTTAAACTAGTGGACTGGCTTGCAGCTTTTGGACTCAGATCATATTAACTCAGGGCAATTACATGATTCCAACATGTAATGAAAATGTATGCTAATTCAGGTGATCACATTTGTATTAACTGCCAGACACACAGGAGATAGGTAGGACCAATATATAAGATGGTTTATAGATGGCGTTCAATAGGCAAGTTTACTATAATTATATCAATGAAAAGTAATAGAGATAGACTAACAAAATGGTTTATTAGGTGATGAGCTTTCGTGGGGCAGAACCACTTCTTCAGATTATATTCTGAAAGTGAATTGGCATGACTATATACAGGTATAACAAAGGAATATAATGAAGAAAATAAACAGATTATAAACTAACAAGAACAGAAGGTGGGGGCAAGGGGCAAGGAAGAGACAAGGAAGGAGGAAATAGCTTATTGTAAGTCAATAAGTGGCTAATTCATTTCCTGGATACCACAGTATAAATCACTGGTATCACTCTCTACAGGAAGCCCAATGATTGCTACACTTAACTGCATGCCTCCAGCTTCCATCCAGGACACACCATACGATCCATCGTATATAGTCAAGCCCTTAGATACAACCGCAACTGCTCCAATCCCACTGATAGAGACCAAAAACTTCAAGATCTCTACCACGCATTCATAAAATTCAATTACCCACCGGGGGAAATAAAAAAACAAATTGAAAGGGCCAGATGAATAACCAGAAACCATCTACTTCTAGATAGGCCCAAGAAAACCAACAATAGAACACCACTTGGCATCAACTAGGGTATGTCTAGACTACATGCCTCTGCTGACAGAGGCATGTAGATTAGACTATCTGACATAGTCAATGAAGTGGGGATTTAAATATCCCCCACTTCATTAAAATAAAAATGGCCACCATGCTGTGCCGGCTCAGCTCTGTTTCACAAGGCATAAGGGAACAGTCGACAAAGGCGTTCCCTGTCGACCAATCCGTGTCTTGACTGCTGCGCTGTGCCGATGATCAGCTGAGCACGGTGGCCATTTTTATTTTAATGAAGCAGGGGACAGAAAAAGGATCTGTCAAAAGAGGGATGTAGTCTAGATAGTCTACACACACCCTTACAGACTAAATGGGCATGAATATTTCATTGCCCAGTCAATGAGCTAGTGCGTATAGGCCCAAGTGGAGCCATTCTGGCATTTCACTATGAGGAACACTGCTCCATTGTTGCCTGCTCTGTGGCTAAATAGAGGACTGTCTAATCCAGCATCTTTCAAACACACTAATAATCTCCTGGACAAATTCAGCTTCTGAAAGTTCTTATACCCAAACTGACTGTTTTAGCAGAAAACCTAACTAACAGATCCAATTAAACCTGACTAAGGTGATAAAATAACCTCAGCCCAAAAAAACAATGAGGAGCTGAATGCTAACAAATGGGAAAGCCTATTTTTTTTCTCACTTGAGGCCACAGGGGTTTATTTATCAGGACTTGAGTCTCTGGTAATCAACTGAAATTACTTCTTTCACCAAGGCCCTGTGATTGCCACAACCAGATGTGACAAAGCACATATTGCAGGTGGGAAAATATGTACGGTTACTAAACAACGTCTTACTTAGGCACTAAAGTGAAAAATAACATGGAAAAAATCAATAGGAATAGCCAATACCTAGCCTGAGAGTATGTCTACAGAGCAACATTATTTCGAAATAAACAGTGTTATTTCGAAATAACTTACTTTATGTCTACACAGCAGGAAGGTATTTTGAAATAATGTCAAAATACTGTCAAGCTGAAGGACTTCTTACTCTGACTCCTGTAACTCTCATTGTATGAGAAATAAGGGAAGTCAGAGGAAGAATGTTGTGTAGACACTCCCTATTTCAAAATAAGTTGTTTTGAAATAAGCTACGCAATTGATGTAGCTCAATTTGGGTATCTTATTTCAAGATAATCCCTGCTGTGTAGATGCACCCTGAGAGTGATAAACAAACACTTGAATGTTTGTGAAAGTGCTAGAATTTATCCCGAATTATCCTGCACATATTTAATAATGAATAATTTCCAGTTTAGGTTTTTACATAGTAATATCAAGGCTTTCTAAGTGGATGCTTTAACAGATCAAAGAATTGTGATAAGCAGCTCTGTCCGATAACTGGGCTTTATGGTGCTTTAAATAACACATTTTTCACTTTCAGAGATATTCTGACAGACTTTTGATTTTTTTTTCTCTAACTTTTTTGCTAACTTTGTAAAAACACTGATGTTAAACTAACCACATTTGTCAAATTAGAAATATGCAAGCTTTGCATAGCTTTAGGCAAGTTTCAGAAACAGGTTTGAGCCTGCAGTTTTCCTCAGGCTGATGAAGACCTTGAACCAGCATCTTCTCTCTTCTACAGCACATATAATAAAATAACACATTTTATCAGTTACTTAAATAATATATACAGTCTAGGTCACACATTCTGCTGGTACCTCATGTCAAACAGATAAACGGGCCTTACACTGGCTTTGTGTGAAAGAATCTTTCTACAACCAGAATTTTCTCTAAACTTTTATATGCAGATTCAATACCATTAGTAACATAATCCAGGGATGACACCCTGGTTCTGTTGACATCAATGACAGAATTCCCATTGACTTCAGATGAATCAAGATTTTATCAACATGACAGGATCTAACCCAGTGGGTCATCTGGTGAGGGATAATAAGGAATAGAATGAAGATCACTTTTATGAAGTCCTATTTAAAAGAATTGTTTCTCCTGACATATCTATACATATTGATTACATGTTATTTTACTCCATGATAATATATGAATCAACAAATATCTTTCTGACATCTTCACCACATAGTTATTTATAACTTGCCTGTTAAACAGAAGGTGGTTTACAAAGTGTTGTTCTGTTTCACAGCTGTTACTACGGTGTAGCCAGAATAAGTTACTTGCAAGTGTGTATATATATTTTAAATTACAGATGGAGCTGCACTGAAATACCATGACCATCTGGTTGTTGCATGGACTACCAAAATACTGACATTCAGCAAGTCTAATCCACCTTTTTCCCTGACGATGGGTGTTACACAGGTGTCTTGTTTTGAAATAACTGGTTTCACTTTGCAGTTTGTGGTCTAGTGAATCTACTCTTCAAATAGATAACACAGCAAAAAAGCCTAGACACAAGACAAAATAAACCAAAGAGAAATAATACCATCTTAGATAAAGTCAAGGATATATTACCATGGCACATGGCCAGTAAATGTGACTGACACAAGTACCTGGCCCAGCAGAGTTGAGAAGGGCTAATCTATTAGGGTATGTCAACACTAGCACCCTAGTTCGAACTAGGGTGGTTAATGTAGTCATACAGAGTTGCAAATGAAGCCCGGGATTTGAATTTCCCGGGCTTCATTTGCATAAAGCCGGGCGCCGCCATTTTTTAAATGTCCTCTAGTGCGGACTCCGTGCCGCACGGCTACACGTGGCACGAACTAGTTAGTTCGGACTAGGCTTCGTTACTACCGTGAAACGAGGAGTAACGGTAGTTCGGACTAGGAAGTCTAGTCCGAACTACCTAGTCCGTGCCGCGTGGCTACACGCGGCACGGAGTCCGCACTAGCGGACATTTAAAAATGGCGGCGCCTGGCTTTATGCAAATGTAGCCCGGGAAATTCAAATCCCAGGCTTCATTTGCAACTCCGTATGACTACATTAACCACCGTAGTTCGAAGTAGGGTGGTAGTGTAGACATACCCTTACTTACAGAAAAAGACTCTTTACTTAATAGCTAATGAAAATTCTACATGCTTCCTTCATATGTTTTTGTTGTCAATGGGAATATATATTTCCAGTATGTGGGAATCAAACAGTGAAAGAACTGGGCATCAAAAGCACTGCCTTGTATCTCAGTTATCTAATTCAGCATTTCATTACTTGAGTTCTATAAGCAAGAAATTGCCTTCTAGACCTCCTAGACCTTGGAAGGTACATAACAGGGGAGCTGCTCTCCTGGGACATATCTACACAGCAGGGCTAAAGCAGAAATAAGCTACACAACTTCCAGCAGGAAGTCTGAGAAAGATCACTCTTCCTCCAACTTCCCTTACTCCTCGTAAAATGAAAGTTACAGAAGTCGGAGTAAGAAGTCCTCGAGCTCGACATTATTTTGACATTATGTTGAAATACCTGCTTGTTGTGTAGATGCAGAATATGTTATTTCGGAATAACCGACGTGCTGTGTAGACTTACTCCTGTGGACTTCCTGAGATATACAGGAGAAAAGTTCCGCTACTGTGCTCCTCCTAAAATATTCAGGATGGGAGCTAATCTCCTGCAGAAATCATAAAGATTCTTGAGCCACCTTAAGTAAGCGATACCAATAACTGTCAGATACAGGATAATTAACTATATTTAGCACACTGTTGACCTAGTATAGTAATTCCTATGTTGAGTTCTATGGGTTAGAATCAGTAGGAATCATGAGACTTAAATTTTTCACATTACTTCTGAAATTTTATCCCAAAGAGATCCTTGCATAAGTTCTTTGGTGTGAAATTTTAATAAATAATGTAGAAACTTACTTCCACAGCAAATTCAAGAGAGGGGAGAATCTGATCTTTCATAAGTATGCAATGGGAACTACATACAACCATGATGAGTGCTCTAGAAATGCTGATAATGCATATTAGCATATAGGTCAAAATACAATGTGTCTTACCTTAACTGGTATCTAACATTTGTGTAACAAAAATGTTAATGCTACTAAAAGCATGTTCATTATTTTATATATGTGAAAAGACAGGTGCAAAAGAACTATGATTTAAATAAAGGTAGGTAGAGAGTTCATGTCAGGAAGCCAGATATTATTATTTCTGTATTTCTCTGTTATTAGGTTAAATATTTTGCATGAGTAGTTTTAATGAGGTACAGTATAGAATAGTGAAGATAAATTCCAATTCTATAGTATGAGACAATATATTCTTGTAACATTTAAGAAAAGTTTTGTAAATGAGTTCCAATTAGGGATGTTAAAACCTAGTCAACTAGTTGACTATTCGATAATTCTTGATAGGTGGAAGGTCATTTGACCCTGTAGCAATAGCAGCACAGTGACTGTTCGGTGCATTCAACACTCACGCTGCACGAGAACTGCTTTCAGTCTGGCCTCGGCACCAACTCTAGCCTATTCCTCTCCAGCTCGAATTGCTGCATACATTTGAACTCCTGATTCCTGACTCCTGGCTATAACCATTGGCTTACCACCTGACCATGCCTCTAGTTCAAAAAAGCAAAAAGGCACTCTTAAGCTGTGTGTTCATTAAACGGAAGACTGACACTGCTGCAATCGATCTTCTATATGTTTAACTGGTTAACTGGCCCACCTTTATATCCCTAGATTGGTGCAGTGGCACTGATTTAGTGGGTTGGGTGAAGATGCGGTATGTTGTTGACTTCAATAGTCCTCCTCGTCAAGAGATGGAAGGTAAGTTAGAAGGAGACACAAAATAGTGGTAGACTCCGCATTCAGTCAATGTTATCAACTTTAGTGACAAGTGAAGACCAGCCCTGAATCTGAGATTCTTTCTCTCTTAACTAAACTATTGCATTTTAAAAACAAAATGTGTAAAATTTCATCTGTTGTATATGGTTTCTTGGTTGGTAACAGCAATTATATCTCTTTTGTGTCACTACACTAAGACCTATCTTGGCTCATAAGCAGGAAATTTACTGGCATCTTTTCTTTCAGCAACAATTGAAGACAGAATTAGGGAATGCTATAGTAATTCTTGATTTTTCAAGTAATATGTGGATAAATGAGTATCTAAGTTCTGCTTCTTGGTGAATCTTGAGGAATTTACAGGCAATTAACCTTTTAAGAAAGACATACCAATGAATTTTTAGTAATTACTGAATCTCAGACAGTGCTGTCTGATTTCAAGTACTACTACCGTTACAACTATTATGAAGTTGTATATATTGATTTGAGACTCTTCTGCTTCTCTCAGTCATGTTTTATGTATTTTTGAGAGTCCTATTTCTCATTCTCTCAGCCAAACAGATTTTTAATTCTGCTAAGATCATGAACTTCCAAATCAAACACAGGATTTGAAAATCATTTTTGTTTTCTGTTCCTCCAATCGCAACACTCATCTTTTTGCTGTCTGGGAAGAATAATATGTGTCTCAGGTGGCAAGGGTAGTTCTGACAAATTGTTTAAATAACTGAATCATAAACCTCCCTGCCTCCCCCGCCCACCCCTTTACCCCCCTCCCCCAGCTTCCATGCTGCCACCACCCCTCCTCCATTTGTTTATTTCTAGGATAAAAGAAACAAGATTGGGGGAAAAATTATTTGTGGACTTTTTTTAAAAATGTGCTATTTTGAATAGTAATAATTCCTTCTGTCTTTGAATAAATATGTTTCCATATCCAAATGGAAAAAGCATACTTTCAATTTATTTAAAGAAGAAGACTTACCCAGTGTTGCTCAGGTCCTTAAGTCAAATATGTTTTGTCTTTCTTCATTTAAATCTTTGCTCAGGAAGGCAGGGGGGTGGGAGGTTGAAGATGAGGTGTATATTTATAGAATATCTTCTTGTTTCCCTCAATG
The DNA here is from genome assembly GCF_049634645.1 of Pelodiscus sinensis. Taxonomy (NCBI): domain Eukaryota; kingdom Metazoa; phylum Chordata; order Testudines; family Trionychidae; genus Pelodiscus; species Pelodiscus sinensis. Next base: position 16,932,344 of record NC_134726.1, read on the forward strand.
ATCTCAAAGCAACAAAATAATTGTCCTAATATTTTACATTATTTATAGTCTAGCTACACTGTTAAGTTCTGTGTGCTTCAAATAATTTCCTAAAGTCTCTTATAATCACAAATGTTTCCTGTTTACTTTTTCCTTCTCCAAACAGATTTGTTATTAATTGCAACAAATTCATCTACATCTATGAAACAGTAATGGATCAGAATCCAAAACACACCCTGTGAGGACAGGCAGTATACTCATAACAGAAAATCTATAGGTAACTGGTGTAGCTTCTTTTAATTGCGATCAATTATTTGCCTCTCAGACATTTGCACAAGGTAAATTCAATGTTTAAATCTGCACAAGTTTTAACTACAATTTGGCCCTTTACCAGTAGCTCCATCATGCATAGACAAAAATAAATTATCCTTATCTTGGCTTTGAAAAGCTAGTTTGTCACTTATCACCCAGAAGTGAGTAATAAATTTATAACATACACTGCCATACCTACTGATAGTTTAGGTAATGGATTGCAGATCTAGCATCAGTTAAATGCTAATACTTGTACACTGTAGCTACAGTTACCCAGCTTTAGAAGAAACTGCACATTTTGTACTGGGTTTGGAGTTGGTCATTTTGTTCTTTACATAAGAACTGCCAGACCATAAGAACGGGTCAGACCAATATGCTGTCTTTTGACAATGGCCAATGCCATTGTCTTGATGGAACAGATAATCATCAAGTGATTCATTTGTCGTCACTCATCACCAGCCCTGAAAAATGAAGGCTAGGGCCACAATTTGAATTGAATGCCAGTTAAGTCTAATAATTACCACGTCCACTAATATATCCAGCACAAGGGGATTGTGAATTCCACACTAAAATCTGTAGTTGGCCAAACAATATTATGACGATGCTAATCACTGTCACATTTTCACTGTTATAGAAGAGCTGAGTATCTTGTAGCCAATATTCCCATCCTTTCATGGAAACAAGCTACAGGACAAAAAGATATGCAGTTGTAAAGATAAAAGAAGAAACAAGGCCCCAACAGATATATAAGTATGAAGTCAATGGGAATCACATAGCCAAAGTACCTTGTGATTTTTTTAAACTTACCTCAGAATGTTCTAATAAGATGGAACATTGAGTAAAAACTGCACAGAATGGTCTGATATTTGGGGATTTTACAGTCTGTCAGATGTATGCATTTACAAAACACCATACTAGCCACAATGGATGTAGAAGCTCTTTATACCAAGAGAATGGTCTATAAGCTGGCCGGAACACTATCCCTAATGATGCCACAAGACACCTGGTGCCTGACCTATGTGACTTTGTCCTCACCCACATCTATTTTCAATCTGGGGACAATTTATACCTTCAAGTCATCAGCACTATTATGAATACCCAAATGGTCCCACAATATACCAACATTTTTATGGCTGACCGCGAACAATATTTCCTTAACTCTTGTCCCCTAGCACTCCTCCTTTACCTACACTACATTGATGACATCTTCATCATATGGACCCACGGGAAGGAGACCCTTGAAGAATTCCACAGGGATTTCAACAATTTCCACCCCACTATCAACCTCAGCCTGGGCCAGTCCACACAAGAGATATGTGATGGAGGTCTATAAAATCATGAGTGGTGTGGAGAGGGTGAATAAAGAAAAGTTATTTATTAGTTCCCATAATAGAAGAACTAGAGGACACCAAATGAAATTAATGGGCAGCAGGTTTAAACTAATAAAAGAAAGTTCTTCTTCACACAGCGCATAGTCAACCTGTGGAACTCCTTGCCAGAGGATGCTGTGAAGGCTAGGACTATAACAGAGTTTAAAGAGAAGCTAGATAATTTCATGGAGGTGAGGTCCATAAAAGGCTATTAGCCAGGGGATAGAAATGGTGTCCTTGGCCTCTGTTTCTCAGAAGCTGGAGAAGGATGGCAGGAGACAAATCGCTTGATCATTGTCTTCGGTCCACCCTCTCTGGGGCACCTGGTGCTGGCCACTGACGGCAGACAGGCTTCTGGGCTAGATGGACCTTTGGTCTGACCCAGTACAGCCATTCTTATGTTCTTATGTTCTTATGTAAGAGATCCACTTCCAAAATGCTACAGTGCAAATAAATGATAGCCACATAAACACCACCCTATGCCAAAAACCTACTGACCGCTAGTCTTACCTACATGCCTCTAGCTTCCATCCAAGACACATCACATGTTCCACTGTCTACAGCCAAGCCCTAAGATACAATTGGATTTGCCCCAATCCCACAGACAGTGATAAACACCTAAAATATCTTTATCTGGCAATTCTTAAAACATAAATACCAACCTGGGGATGTGAGAAAAAAGATTGACAGAAATGGACAAGTACTCTGAAGTCAACTGCTTCAAGACAGACCCAACTAGGAAAATAAGAGAACACCTACAGTCCCCAGCTTAAACCCCTTCAGCATATTATTGACAATCTATAACCTATCGTGGAAAATGATCCCTCACTCTCACAGGCCTTGGGAGACAGGCCAATCTTTAGATCATAGAATCATAGAATCACAGAACTGGAAGAGACCTCAGAAGATCATCAACTCCAGCCCCCTGCTCTAGGAAGGACCAATTCCAACTAAATCAACCCGGCCAGGGCTTTGTCAAGCCGAGACTTAAACACCTCTAGGGATGGAGACTCCACTACTTCCCTAGGTAACCCATTCCAGTGCTTCACCACCCTCCTAGTGAAATAGTTTTTCCTAATATCCAACCTGGACCTCTCCCACCACAACTTGAGACCATTGCTCCTTGTTCTGCCATCTGTCACTACTGAGAACAGCCTCTCTCCATCCTCTTTGGAACCTCCCTTCAGGAAGTTGAAGGCTGCTATCAAATCCCCCCCTCACTCTTCGCTTCTGCAGACTAAACAGACCCAAGTCCCTCAGCCTCTCCTCATAAGTCATATGCTCCAGCCCCCTAATCATTTTGGTTGCCCTCCGCTGGACCCTCCCCAATGCATCCACATCCTTTTTGTAGTGGGGGGCCCAGAACTGGACACAATACTCCAGATGCGGCCTCACCAAAGCCGAATAAAGGGGAATGATGACATCTCTGGATCTGCTGGCAATGCTCCTCTTAATGCAACCTAATATGCCGTTAGCCTTCTTGGCTACAAGGGCACACTGTTGACTCATATCTAGCTTCTCATCCACTGTAACCCCCAGGTCCTTTTCTGCAGAACTACTACTTAACCGGTTGGTTCCCAGCTTGTAACTATGCTTGGGATTCTTCCGTCAAAAGTGCAGGACTTTACACTTGTCCTTGTTGAACCTCATCAGATTTCTTGTGGCCCAATCCTCCAATTTGTCTAAGTCATTCTGTACCCTATCTCTGCCCTTAAGCGTATCTACCTCTCCCCCCAGCTTAGTGTCATCCGCAAACTTGCTGAGGGTGCAATCCATCCCCTCATCCAGATCATTAATAAAGATATTGAACAAAACCAGTCCTAGAACCGAACCTTGGGGCACTCCGCTAGAAACCGACCGCCATCCTGACATCGAGCCATTGATCACTACCCGCTGGGCCCGGCCTTCTAGCCATCTTTCTATCCATCTTACCGTCCATTTATCCAATCCACAATCCCTTAACTTGCTGGCAAGAATATTGTGGGAGACCGTATCAAAAGCCTTGCTAAAGTCAAGCTATATAACATCCACTGACTTCCTCATGTCCACCGAGCCAGTTACCTCATCATAGAAGCTAATCAGATTGGTCAGGCACGACTTGCCCTTTGTGAATCCATGCTGACTATTCCTAATCACTTTCCTCTCATCCAAGTGCCTCAATATGGATTCCTTAAGGATCCCTTCCATGATTTTTCCAGGAACCGAGGTAAGACTGACCGGCCTATAGTTCCCTGGATCATCCTTCTTCCCTTTTTTGAAGATGGGCACTACATTTGCCTTTTTCCAGTCATCCAGGATTTCTCCCGATCTCCACGACTTTTCAAAGATAATAGCCAAAGGCTCCACAATGACATTTGCCAACTCCCTCAGTACCCTCAGATGCACTAAGTCCGGACCCATGGATTTATATACGTTTAGCTTTTCTAAATAGTTCCTAAACTTTGTCTATAGACAAACTCCCAATCTGAAGCAAATCCTTTCCAGCACCTACACATCACACCTTACATACACTCTCCAAGGAAACTACTCCTGCAACAAACCCTTTCTCCAAATCTGTCCAAATAACTATACAAGTGACACCATCATAGGAACTAACCACATAAGCCACGCATCAGAGACTCATACAAATGCACATCCCCTAATGTGATAAATGCCATCAAGTGCCAGCAATGCCCCTCTGACATGAATATTAGCTAAACTGGACAGTCTCTACAACAAATGAACACAAATCAGACATCAGAAATGATCACACACACAAACCTGTAGGGCAACGTTTTAACCTACCTGATCACTCAATCATGGATTTAAAAGTAGTCATTCTTCTACAAATGAATTTCACCACTCAATTACAGAGAGAGACTGCAGAACTGGAATTCATCTACAAATCTTATACTGTTCCCCAGGACTTGAAGAAAGATATTAACTTGTTATTGCACTACTGCCTTTAACATTCACATTTTCACATAAAAAACTATGAACTGGACACATCCAGCCCACTTAGCTTCATTAACACGGGTCCTAAAATTGACAGATACTTCTATTGTTGTTATACAGGTTGGACCTCCCTGGTCCGACACCCATGAGACCTGAGCAGTCCTGACTCAGGGAGTTTGATGAACCAGGGGGGGTCAAAGCGCCCCTCTGGGATACAGGGGTACCCAAAGACTGGGCTCCCCTCTCCTCTGCTGGCCTCATGCTGGGGCACCCAGGGTCAGCTTCCTCAGACTCTCCAGTCACCACCAGCCCCACTGCTACCAGGGATTCCCCCTACCTACTGCCAGCACCACTCCCGCCAGGTTCCCAGTAGAGGCCAGGGATTCCCAACAGCTGCTGATGGTCCTGCTATCACTAAGATTCCCAGCCAGGACCGGGGATTCCCTCTGTCACCGCTGATCCTGCTGCTGTTAGGGTTCCCAGCAGGGCTAGGGATTCCCAGGGCTGGACTCCTCCACCTACCAAAGGATTAGCCTCTCCTGGCCCAGCTGGGGCTCCCCAGCACCCAAGGGAGTCCCAGCTGGCTCGTGCTCCTCACCTTCGGGCTCTCTTGTCCACAGCTGTTGCTGGACCAGAGAGTCCCACATTTGGGAGGTTCCACTTCTATACACCTTGGTTTCTGTTATTTCCACTCCAACTCATCTGATGAAGTGAGTCTTACCTATGAAAGCACATGATAATATATATTTTTGTTAGACTCTAAGGGTATGTCTAGACTACATGGCTCTGTCAACAGAGCCATGTAAACTAGTTTACCCGGCATAGGCAAAGATGCGGGGATTTAAATAATCCCCGCTTCATTAAAATAAACATGGCCGCCATGCTGTGCCGACGATCAGCTGATCCGGCACAGCACGGTAGCCTAGACACAGATCGGTCGGCTGGGGAAGCCTTTGCCAACCGATCCCTTATGCCTCGTGAAACGAAGCTTACAGGATTGGTCGGCAAAGGCTTCCCCAGCCGACTGATCTGCATCTAGGCTACCGTGCTGTGCCGGATCAGCTGATCGTCGGCACAGCATGGCAGCCATGTTTATTTTAATGAAGCGGGGATTATTTAAATCCCCGCATCTTTGCCTATGCCGGGTAAACTAGTTTACATGGCTCTGTCGACAGAGCCATGTAGTCTAGACATACCCTAAGGTGCCACATGAATATGCATTATTTCCAGTTTTATCACTGAAACTACCATTCAAATAAGTAAGCTTTCATCTGATAGGATAAATTCTGTGCTTCTAAGAGAGAGCCAACAGCAGCCCTGAAAATGTGTTTATTTTCATACTTGCATGGGTTAACTCAATTTTTGAGGTTTTTTGGAAAATAAAATGAAAAGGTACATGCTTCATTTAAATTATTCCTCTTGACTGGGGCTGAAGATGAGGAGTTCAGTATGCAGGCTTGTCTAGAAAGAGAGGACTGCCCCAGTCTTCTCTCACCACAGCAGCATGGGGCCAGGTGAGAAGTACCTCTTCATAGCTGCTGCAGCTCCAGTGGGCACAGCTGGGGGAAGGGCACATGTCCCCCAACTAAGGCAGGTCCAGGTTCAACTGCCCCCTGCACTCCCCAACCAGAGTGAGGAATGCAGCAAACTGTGTACGTTCCTCTCACTCCCTGTTTAAGGAAGGGGAACAATCAGCAATGTCCCTTTATGAATTGGGGAGGGGAGATCCAGCCCCATCCTGTTCTCCCTAAAGGGTGTGGAAGGTTTGGGACTGAGGCAGTCCCAAAGGGGACGGCACCTCCAGCCAGTCCCTCTACTTGTAAGAAAGAGGACAATGTAGTCTGCAGACTTAAATTTCCGTGTACAGAATAGGGGTCACGACTGCAGTTTTTTTTCTATAGCCTGATATAGGTCTTCATTTGAAAAAAAAAATCACGCTTTCAAATATTTAGACCCAGAACATTTCAGAAAAAAATTGTCAGATATTGAAAGGAAGAAAAAAATAAAGCTATATATCTAAAAATTCATGGTCCATTTTGGTTAATTTCAGTCAGAAAATTTTAAAATTGATACATTTCATGCTTTCACCTATTTAAATCTGTAAATTTATAGTATTGTAATTGTAGGATCCAAAAACAATTTGTGGAGGGGGCGCAAAGTTATTATAGATGTGATTGTAATACTGCTACCTGGGCTTGTCCATTGCTACTAGTAGCCACATTGCTTCCCCCAGAGCTAGGCAGCTGGAGAGCAGTGGCTGCTAGCCAGGAGCTCAACTCTGAAGGGAGAGCCACAGGTGTGGGAGGAAGAGGAATGGGGCAATGTTCCCTCTAATCTTTTCCATCCATGAGGGGATTTTTTCCATCCATGTGTGGAACAAAATATTATGTGCACCGAGGCATGTGCAAATGTACACCACCAGTAAACACAAAGAACCTAGCTGTGGGTGCTCTGCTAATAAGCTGGGTGTCATCTGGATCTCTCCTGAACCGCTGCACAAGCACTTACAGGCATGGGGGGCAGTGACGCTGCAGCAGCCCCAGGTTTTAGGCATCCCAGCCCAATGCCCGTATCATTCAGGGTCCCAGTCACCATCTTTGTGTCTTTCTGCTCTAGGTCCTGTTTGGCCGTGGATCCCACTTGGCTGCTAGCTCCACACTCAGCGACTCCACAGCCAGCAGCTACCAACCCAGGGTCCCACTCAACATCATGCCAGGGATTCCACCACCAGCCTCAGGGTCTCAGCCACCAGCCCAGCATGTGAAGTGACAGCTGCCAGCCATAGCTCTAAGGGGTAAAAACTGTTCTTGCACAACTGGACAGAGCGTCCACCAGCAGCAGTGCAGAAGTAAGGATGGCATGGTATGCCAACCTGACTTCTAGGCTGCCGCCTGGAGAGCTGGGCTCTCAGACAGCAGCCACCACTCTCCAGCAACCCATCCCAGAAGGCAGCAGCACAAAAGTAAGGATGACTTTGTATGGTATTCCCATGTCTACATCTATGCTGTACCTGGCCTCTACACATGGGTGGCTGGCCAACAGCTCCTGCTCTCCAATCACCTGGCTGGGAAGGCAACTCAGAAGTAAGGGTGGCAATACCACAACCCTCCTAAAATAATCTTGTGACCCCTCTGCAACTCTCTTTTGGATCAGGACCCCCCAATTTGAGAAACACAGTCTCCCCCATGAAATCTGTAAAGTATAGGTTAAATGCATACTACAGGCCAGATTTCAGATGGGAAGGGTAGATTTCATGGTTGTTGGTGTGTTTTTCATGGCCATTAATTTGGTATGGTCCTAATCATAGTATTAGATTGGTTATGTTGCCTACTCATGCACGTAATGCACACACATAAACATACAAGTCAATGGCATGCAATTTTCTAATGAAATACATAGGATAATTCTGGAAAAGGAATGTGGAATTCAGGAAAAAAAGAATGTGAGTATGCCCTGTGATAAGGTGGACAAGGCCTGGCATCCCTGCTGGAGGCCTTTCAGGAACCTGGCCAGCACCAGGAGCAGTAGATCGGTCCTCCAAGCAGAACAGAGGGGCAGCCTCTGCTACAGCCAATCAGGGTGAAGCAAGTCTGCTATAAAAGAAGCTGCTAGGCCAATGCCTGTCAGTTCCTTCCTGAAGCTTGACCCAGGCAGACCCTAGGATTGATTGGGTAACACCAGTACTCTTGACAGCTCTGAGTGGGAGTTGAGTGTAGTACCTGGTTGGAGCCAGGTCCTGCAGCTGAATGTAGCCAAGAAGCTAAAGGCAACCCTGGACAAGAGGAACTCAACCACAAGGCACTAGAGAAGGGATAGATGGAACAGCATCCTGGGGAAGTGGTCCAGGGATGTGACAGCAACTAATGACTTTGAAACTCAGCAGATAACTGCTACTTACAGGGTCACTGGGCCAGGATCCAGGGGAGTGGATGGGCCGATGGGCCTGTGGTCCCTCCCCCCACACCACACCCAGGGGATAAAGTAAGAGGCCTAACCTCAGACCACTTACTGGATGCTGTCTTGCCCACAGACAGGCAAGTAGAGACTGAAAGACTCCCCTCAGCCACCAAGGAGTGCCCATGTGAACGGCAGAACCTTTTACATGCTCACATCTTGAATACTGCATATAGATGTGGTTGCCTCATCTCAAAAAAGATATACTGGTATTGGAAAAGGTTCAGAAAAGGGCAACAAAAAAGGTTAGGGGTTTGGAATGGGTCCCACATGAAGAGAGATTAAAAAGACTGGGATTTTCAGTTTAGAAAAGAGGAGACTAAGAGGGGATATAATAGAAGTCTATAAAATCATGACTTGTGTGAAAAGTGAATAAGAAAGTTATTTATTTGTTCCAAAAACCTAAGAACGAAGAGTCACCAAATGAAATTAATAGGTAGAAGGTTTAAAACCAAGGGAAGTTTTTCTTCACACAGCGCAAGGTCGGCCTGTGGAACTCCTTGCCAGAGGAGGTTGTGAAGACCAGGACTTAAACAGAATTCAAAAAAGAACTAGATAAATTAATGGAGGCTAGGTCCATCAATGGCTATTAGCCAGCATGGGTAGGAATGGTGTCCCTAGCCTCTGTCAGAGTCTGGGAATGGGTAAAGGGAGAGGGGTTGCTTGAAAATTCCCTCTTCTGTTCATTCTCTCTGAGGCATCTGGTATTGGCCACTGTCAGAAGACAGGATACTGGGCTAGATTGACTTCTGGTCTGACCCAGTATGACTGTTTTTATGTAAGAAACCAAATTGTGAAGAGCCTCTGAAGTGCTACAAGGCAAAACTAATATATCTGAAACTAAATTAACTTGATTTCAGGGTATGTACAGATACTGACAGTTACACCACTTTGAGAACTCTCTGTATATTAATATGCATACTGCAACAGGGTCAGGTCAGAGGGTTATGAAAGAGTACTAGAAGGAACGTATGTGAGCTTTAGACTAAGTAGGTCTCTGTTCACTGGCTAAACTGGCAGGAGCTGGCCTAGAACCAGCAGGAACTTTCCAGAAGCAGTCTGGACAATCAGGTCAGTTAGAACACCCTGAGTTAATTAGGAACCTTCCAGAGCAAAGGAAATCAGGCTAATCAGACTACCTGGGACCAATCAAGAACCAATTGAAACTGGTTTAAAAGGGCAGCTCCTTCTGTTAGGTGGCATACAAGGAGGAAGGAGACAAAATGCTGTGAGTAAGATGTGTTTGAGTGAGAACTGGATGTTGCAAGGCAGGACAAGTGTTGGAGGATCAGGTACCAGAGGAAAGGTACTGGGAGAGCTCATTTAGGGAAGTGGCCCAGGAAAACAGTTGCCAGACAGGGAATAGAACAAACCCTATCTGTTACTGCTGTTTTAGGGTCCCTGGGCCAGACCCCAGAGTACTGGGAGGGCCCAGGTTTCCCCAGCCCTCCTCACGGGACTTCAGAGTCTGCCCCTGGATATGGAGACTGGGACTACAGAGAGGTTTCATCCCCATATTATGGACTAGCCTGTGATTAGTATGGCTCAGTATGCTTTGAACTGTGACTCTAGTAAAAAGAGGCAATGTGGTGGGAAACACAGGACCCATGGGCACAGCTATAGCTTTGCCTTTTTTTTCATTAAATAACAAACTCTAATCAGTGCAGAAGTATGTTACTCCTAAATTATGCACCACATTAGACTTCGGCTTTCACAAGTTAGTGGACGCTTTTTCTATAAGACCTCTTACAATCTAAAACTAGGCAGCCAGCCAAAAGTCAGTGACTCACAGCTTTTGCAATATAGCAGTGCTGCAGATCTGCCATGTTGTTCCATTCACATTAGTGAAAAGACAATTCAACCTACCAGTCCTTTATGACTATGAACAAGAACCATCTGAGTTTGTTAGTTAAACCTGTGTAACAAGCAAGAAGAAGACACTTATCTCTATTTAAAAACAAATCTGAATTTACGGGACTGCCTTGTCAAGAGTCTGCAGTGTTTGCCTTGGGCTTTATTATTTGTGATGGTTAGGACCATCATTATTACACATTGCTAGGCTGAAAATTGCAAATGAGGTTAAACCAAAATCCCACTACGAACACTCATGATTCCCAGGGAAATTCAAATCCAAATCTGATACAAGCCTTGGAGGTTAGGCTCATCTCTACTGACAATTTCTGGCTGGACTTAAGGTAAAACTTCCTTCATGTTTACAGTTCAAATGTAATATACTGAAGCACCAAGGCAATTCTGATGCTGAATCTCAGTATATCCAAATATTGATACCAGTCTGGAGTGGTACAAACATTTCTCTTCTCATGGGCTTTTCAACAATCCCCTTCATTACTCATCCTTTTCCTGATGTAAGTATAGGTAGGTGAATTTTTCAGAATAGTTACCATGACTATGCACTTGAATATTTAAATGCATAATCTATGTTGAAATTCTATTGTATTTGCTTTCTGCGAACATTCTAGTGAACAAGGTTAGTCACAATTTTTATGGAAAAAGTGGATTTCAAGAGAATATTAAACAATAGCAACTAGCAATATAATAAATTTCAAATTTGTAAATGGAAGCATTAGTGTATGTCCTATCAAAATTATTCAAATTTCAAATGCACATAAAATTATTCAGAAATGAGAACAGACCAAGGATTATTTACAAATTGTTTACATTGATTTGTTTAAAAATATCTGCCCTCAAATCATTCCGAAACAGAATGAGGTGAATTCCATTGCCTAAACAGAGGTCTTAATACTAATGTTTAACTCCCAGCCCAAAATATTAGCTATTGTAGAACAACCCCAAACACATCAAGACTCTGACCAATGGGCTTTTGGTAATGGGTCCTGAGGTAGATTGAAACTGCTGAGCTATTCAATAGGAGAGATCTACATTAGAGTTGAACTCAGAGGAATGCAAATGCAGATGAGCAAAATTGCAAATGAAGCGTGGATTTGAATTTCCCATATGCTTCATTTGCATAATCGCGGATGGCCACTTTTCTGAAATAGTGTATTTCGAGAAAACAAATGTGGTCCACGCGGGGTTATTTCCCTTCGAATTAACCCTTACTCCTCAAATTAGGTTTAAGGGTTATTTCGAAGGATGGGGTTTTTCTTGAAATAACCACGCGTGGACCACGTTTGTTTTCTCAAAATATGCTATTTCGGAAAAGCAGCCATCCATGATTATGCAAATGAAGCATGGAAAATTCAAATCCTCACTTCATTTGCAATTTCGCTTGTCTGCATTCCCCTCTCAAAGGAGGAATGCAATGTAGACATACCTTCAGGCTGTGTCTAGACTGCAGGTTGTTTTTTTTAAAAAAAAGTAGCCTTTTTTTGAAAACTTCACCTACATCTACACTACGGCCGCATTCTTTCGAAATTAAGTCGAAAGAACGCGGCTTTTCTTTCGATGGCGGCAGTCCTCATTTCATGAGGAATAACGCCTTTTTTTCGAAAGTGATCTTTCGGAAGAAGGCGCTATGTAATGCAAACTGTGCTTTTTTGAAAGAGCATCCAGACTGCCTGGGCGCTCTCTTTTGAAAAAGCAGCTTGCTTTTTCGAAAGTACTGATTGTAGTCTAGATGCTCTTTTTTGAAAGAAGGTTTTTCGAAAGTATCTTTCGAAAAAGCCTCTTTCAAAAGAGGCTTGCAGTCTAGACATAGCCTCAGGGCTCGTCTACACTGGCCCCTTTTCCGGAAGGGGCATGTAAATTTCACCAGTCGTCGTAGGGAAATCCGCGGGGGATTTAAATATCCCCCGCGGCATTTAAATAAAAATGTCCGCCGCTTTTTTCCGGCTTTTAAAAAAGCCGGAAAAGAGCGTCTACACTGGCCCCGATCCTCCGGAAAAAGTGCCCTTTTCCGGAGGGTCTTATTCCTACTTCGAAGTAGGAATAAGACCCTCCGGAAAAGGGCACTTTTTCCGGAGGATCGGGGCCAGTGTAGACGCTCTTTTCCGGCTTTTTTAAAAGCCGGAAAAAAGCGGCGGACATTTTTATTTAAATGCCGCGGGGGATATTTAAATCCCCCGCGGATTTCCCTACGACGACTGGTGAAATTTACATGCCCCTTCCGGAAAAGGGGCCAGTGTAGACGTAGCCTTCAGTGATTATATCCCTTTGCTCACGCAAAAGGGAAGCCCATTAAATAACTTTGCTCTGGCTCCTATTTGTGGATTTTTTTTTTCCCAATGTTTTCCAATGTAATATGGTCCTAGAATGCCTTCCACCTTCTAGAAAATTACTGCCAACATGATATAGACCAGTGTTCTCAACTAGTGGTACCCTTAGGGCTACTTGAGAGAAGTCTGGGGGGGTACATCAAGACAACTGAAATTTGGAGAACTGAACTTTTGTTTCGTTTTACAGAGCTTTATTTTTGTACTTTTTACACCCAAAAGTGTCATTGCCCACCCAGCTACAATTAAGTGGTTTAAACAAATGTGTTGCAATAGTAGGGGGGGGGGGGGAAATCATCTGAAAACTGTAGGAACTGGGGGTACTTATAATTTTTTTTAAAAGGGATACTTTATAAAAGGTTGAGAAACACTGATATAGACCAACAGTGGGCAACCTGTGGCCCACGGACCCCCTGCCTGCCCTGCTCTCACATGTACCTCGCGCACTGAGGCATCGGAGCATCGCACTTCCTACACATTCCCCTTCTCTCCCAGCACTTTCCAAGGAGGTCCCCTGTCCCAGACCTGGAATGCCATGAATTAGCTGTTTGCTGTGTTCTAGCTCTTGGATGGAGAGGAGGAGCAGGGACAGAGCACAAATCGGGCAATTCACAGACTCCAAGGGCTCGTCTACACTGGCCCCTTTTCCGGAAGGGGCATGTAAATTTCACCAGTCGTCGTAGGGATATTCAAAGTAGGAATAAGACCCTCCAGAAAAGGGCACTTTTTCCGGAGGATCGGGGCCAGTGTAGACACTCTTTTCCGGCTTTTTTAAAGGCCGGAAAAAAGCGGCGGACATTTTTATTTAAATGCCGCGGGGGATATTTAAATCCCCCGCGGATTTCCCTACGACGACTGGTGAAATTTACATGCCCCTTCCGGAAAAGGGGCCAGTGTAGACGTAGCCCAAAAGAGCTGGGAAGGAGGGGGAAGAGCAGGTACGTGCAGGGCTCCAGTGCCACAAAGCTCAAGAGGCTCAATGGGGGAAGGGGGATGGATGGGGGGGCGGGGCTACAAGTGGAACCCAATGGGCCACAGGTTGCTGCAGCTCACTGAGATGGAGGGCCACCTCATAGAATTTAAGGTCAGAAGGGACCATTATGATCATCTAGTCTGACCCCCCTGCACAGTGCAGGCCACAGAATCTCACCCCCCCCTTCCTAGAATAATCCTCTCACCTATATCTCACATATTGAAGGCTTCATATACTTTGAAGGCCCCAAGATGCAGAGAATCCTCCAGCTGTGATCTGTACCCCATGCTACAGAGGAAGGCGAAAAACCTCCAGGGCCTCTGCCAATCTACCCTGGAGGAAAATTCCTTCCCGACCCCAAATATGGCAATCAGTTAAACCCTGAGCATGTGGACAAGACTCACCAGCCAGACACCCAGAAAGTTCTCTATAGTAACTCCTATCATCCCTCCATTGACCTATTTACCTCTGATAATGAATGGTCAATTAGTTACCAAGATCATGTTATCTCATCAAACCATCTCTCAAAACCACCTACGCAGCCCACCCACTATTCATGGTTGCCCATGATTCTTCCCTGTGCTGTTGGCATAAAGGGTATAACTGGGATATGTAGAGTGTCACCCATTGTGGGTGTTGGATTTCAATTTGGGAAACCAATATAGTACACAAGCAGTCCAGCATGCAAGGTGTTTTAAAGACACATCTACTCCCTCTATAAATTGCATTGTGTGTTGTCTGGCCACAGGAAAGAATCTGGATGATACTCTTTAATAAATGCTTTGTCAGTGTTGCCATGTCATGTTTTTGTTTGTGGAAAGAGTTCACTCCTGATTAGGATCTACAGATTATGACATTTTACTTCAAAAGGACTTTGCAAAGTATTAACATTAATAGACTCATTAATAGCACGCATAATACAAGGTAAATATAATTTAGTTTGAACCCTATTTGTATTTAATGACATAACAGTTATCAAAGCTCAGTTACTCCAATTAGAACTTACTCTAAGACAACGAATAACATTGCTGAGCATCTTCAAGGATGAGGGCCTAGGACAAATGGTTGCTTAAACTGATTATTTGCATGTCTACGTTCCTTATTCACACATCCTCAGGGGAAGTAGCTGGATACTACTGATCCGCCTTTTAATAGATTATCTCAGTATTTTGTGGAGTACTAGCAAATCCTTCTAATGCAGTTTGTAAATGTATCAAAATTATGGTTCCCATATATTTAGTGCAGGCTTTTCTTTTGGTCTTCATCAAGATGTCTCTTGCTACAGAGACTTTAATATTTTCCTTCACATTCAAAGCCACTGGCCTGTGGTATGGAACTTATAAACTATTTGTTATGATTTGCTTCATTTTAGACTTTTACAGTCAATGAAAGCAGGGCTTCAGCAATTTAATTTCTTCTAATAAAAATGCATGATTATATAGCTATTATTCATTTGCATGCGCAGCTTCTTTGAAAAGCACCACATTTTAGGAGTGATATTAATTTAACTAATTGTTATGCACAAATGGAGAAGAGTTTTAATGGCCACCACACTAGAGTTTTATTTTATTATAATGACTTAGTTTTGTGAAGTCTATTCAGAACAAGAGAAAGGAAGGCGGAATGTTTTATTGCTTTCTGCTTCAGGCTACCAACATACGCGTTACAACTTCTCTAATCTCTTGTTGAAATATTGATGGCTTGTTTCTTTACCACTTCTAGAAAATGGTCCTTTGCTTAAATAAGAGGTGTGACAGGAATGTCATACTAACATCTTTCAGTTTGTAATACTAGGATGTCATCCTATATGTACAGTTGAAAGGAAGTTTTATTCCATTACTCTACAATTAACTACAGTATTGAGGGCTCATTGTAGCTAGTAATATCCTCCAGCACTCTGGCTGCATAGCAGAACCTACAGAAAAGACCACTCTGCATCAGAAGAACAAAAAAGAAACCTAACCCTGACAAATCTTTGCCAGTCAATACCAGAGCTACTCAATATACAGAGTTGTATTTTATTCTCTCAGATGTAAAGTTGGGCTCATTATACTAAAGGGCTATGTCTATACTGCCCCCATTTTGCACAAAAAATATGCAAATGAGGCAACACGTGGAATATCGCTGTGCCTCGTTTGCATAATTAATGAGGCTCCATTTTTGCACAAGAATCTTTTGTGCAAGAGCCATTCTTCCTGGAAAAAATGCAGAAGAATGGCTCTTGCACAAGATGGGTTTTTTGCACAAAAACGGAGCCTCACTAATTATTCAAATGAGGCACAGCGATATTCCATGCTTCATCTCATTTGCATATTTTTGGCGCAAGAGGCTATAATGTAGACATTGCCAGGAAGTTTGGCTGTGCAAGTGAAGAGATACAAAATTACCATTTTAAAAAAAGAAAGAACTAATGTATTTCTGAAATGCTTGTTCTAAAGATGCCATACACAGAATATATACTGCTCTGGCTTAAAGGCTTTATTGGCAGTTGTAATCACTGTTAAAATTCATGACTGGCTTCATCACCGATAAATAATTGGGCCACTCTAAACTCATGCTGATAAAAGTTAACACACCAAGATGTATTTCCTCCTCTTAAGATATATAAAGTGTATACATAGCTATAGCTGAAATAATTCCACAGTATAATGGAATAAGTGGTGTTCTTTGTGTGACACATGTATGGATAGCTTATCTATATTATGGGAAAGGGTGTGATCCTGAGGCCATTCTAGTCCCATCATAATATAAAGCAACCTTGTGGTTGTACTAAGATATACTTGACTGTCCACAGCCCCAATGAGTTGTGTTGGAAGCCCGGGATTGCTGAGATATAGTGATGCCCTGGCTGCACACTAAAGTGGAAGGTTGACTTAAGATATGCAACTCTAGTTATGTTAATTACACAACTGTAATCAACATATCTTATATCACCATCCACACAGCAGGAGGTCGATGGGTGCAAACGCTCCTGTTGGCTTCCTTTACTCCCTGAGTGGAGCAAGAGTACTGGCGCTGGTTGGGGCATCCTCTGAATTCGATTTAGTGGGTCAATGCTATCGCAATCGATCTTCTAGGGTTCAATTTAGCAGAGCTAGCGAAGATCCACTAAATTGAACCTTGGAAGATCGACCGTGACAGCAATGATCTTCTGCGTAGTACAGACGTGGCCTTATTTTCCCTGGAATGCCACTCCCTGCACTGCCAATGTGGGGAGGAAAAGTGATGTAATAGAGTCTCTACATCCCCAGTCAGCTAAACTGATTTTCTGGCTCTTTTGCTTTATCACAGCACAAAGCAACTGGTGAGCCCCTGAGATCTGGACCGATAGAATAAGCATGTTCCAGGGAAAAAAGTAAAAACTTCAATACCAAATTAATGGACAATGAAGAAGGAAACTGCCTGAAGAGATTAAAAACCAAACATGGCTTGACATCTGAAAGTCACTTATTGAAAATTTAGGTATGAACGCAAAACCCTATTTTTACCTTCTGCAACAGTGTTTCTGTAGCATCTTCTGTGCAAAATTGTAAAATAACAATCATGATAGGCTATATATGTAAATCTGGCTAATACACCCAGACTACACGACAGCATAATATACAGATAATGCAGCTTTTCTTCATAAAGTAGGACAAAGATGCAGAACACTGAAAAGACTAGTATTGTGGAGAAATTATTGAGCTCAACAAAAAATTATTTGGTGGTTTTTATTAGAGGCTTAGGACTGGGATAAGATTCTGTGCTGCATCTCTAAGAGGTGTATTTTAGGGAAGAATAGCTAAGGTGGCTTTAAAATCTCCAGATTCTGGGACAGAGTCACCTCCAGTATATATTATGGCCTTCCTATGGGCAGCAGTATTACCCAGTATCTCTAGCACCATATTCTGTGGTGTTTCTCCTTCTCCTCCAGCCCTGCCCTCACTTGCCCCATAAACAATAGTCTGTGACTATCTTCCCAGATTCCTGTGTTGGTGGATACTTCTCCACTGGATCTGGGGCTTAAGAACCCATTTTCAGGCAAGTCCCTGCTCCTCCCCCATCCTTCCTAGTGGTCTCTCTCCAAAGGCTCTGGAACTGGTCTAGGAAGCTGCTGAAGCTCCTGTTCAGGTTTCATCTGTGTGCTCAGAATGCAGTCAGAGTTGCTGGTCAGTGCCTGCTGCAGTGTTGTGTGCCGCTGGCAGCTGGGGCTCAAAGAAATGTAAGAAGTTTTGCTGCAACAAGCAGGGGCAACATTCAGTAGGGGACCAGAGAAAGCAAAGCCAAATCTGAGAAATGTTGCAATTACAGATGTAAGCAAATAGTCAAGTAGTTGACTACCCGACAAACCTAAGCTTATCAGGTAGTCGGGTTGACTATTTGACTACTCACATTTCCCCACCCCCTTGCTGCCTCTGTATCAGAGACAGCGTGGGGGGGAGCAAGAAAGTGATGGGAGGAGCTGGCTTAAATGCAGGGTCCTCCCCCAACACCATCTATGCAGTGCCCCCCCTCCCCCCCCCTGTGCTGTTGCCTCTATTAGAGGCAGCAGCATGGGTTGTGGGGAGCAGACGAGGCTGCTGCAAAGCAGCCTCTGCCTACTGTGGACTCAGGCTTTCTGCGAGCAGAGGCTGTTCCACATCCCACAGAGCAGCCCCTGTTCACAAGGGAATCCAAGTGGGGAGCTCTTAATACATTTAAAAGACAAAGCTACAGTAGGGTTAGCTCCCAGGGCTGGGAGCTAACCCCACTGCAGTTCTGCAGTTCCCTCCTTATCAACTAATCGAGTAGTTGATGGAAGTTCCATCGACTACTCGATTAGCTGATTAAACACAATTTAACATCCCTGATAGTAACCTGACAGGTGTAGTCATGAGGGACTGTAGACAAGTCTCAAAGAGTCACTTACCATCCTGTCCTGGCTACAGTGTAATAAAAAGGTGTGTGGTAATCTAGTGAACCAGAGTGTTCCACTTTGTGAGATGTGCAGGTAGAGAAGCCTGCCATTTTGAAGCTGCCCACAAAGACTAGGGAAGAGATTACAGGTGCAGTGTGCCTATGAACTGTCACATGATACCTTCTTATGTAAGAAAATAATTTGTCCTGCTAAGCCTATTTATTGCACCTCTAATAAAAACAAAAATATTGGTGGTGACACCATACATGGAACCTACCATACCCTTTCATGTTCTTGCATGAAATGTATACAAAGGAGAGATCTTTATAGATTTATAAGAGGAGTTGGATCAGAGCCTTCAGTAAGTTTTAACATAGACAGCATAGCATTTGCCACTCAGGTCTCTTATTTTGAATCATTTTGTAATGAACTGCTTTTATGTGCCTCACTGCCCTCTACTGGATGGGATGTCAGACCTGCTCGTTCATATTTATAGTTCCCCTTTATCGACAGCTTGTGTAGTTCTTTTAAGATTGAGACATGTAGTAAAATACTGTCTTATGTATATGTTTTCCATAACCAGACACAGCATAGAATCAGACATGCTCAAGAATTTCCACTTGTCTTGCCCTGTAATTGCTAGCTTACAAAAAGTGTATATACCCAATGTTACTGATAGTCAATGGGGCTTTTTCTTTAGCTCAGCTGGAGAAAGATTTCAAGTAGAGGACAATGAATTGTAATTTCAATTCTGCATGTGTGCAATACAGTTGACTGGTGTCTTCGTAACTAAGGTGCCATGGTTTGTTAGAAACTGACTCTCTGTAATGAAGTCTGATTTACCCATGCCTAGTTTGTATGTGAAAAATCCTCCCATTACTATTCAGAGTCTACATGTGACTTTTCACCCTTTTCTCTTGTAATTCTACCAATATTTTCTTGTTGAAAACACTGCCATGACCCTGCTGCAATTGGAAACACTAAATTGATAGTGATATTAATCTAGTTTCTGAATAAACTAAAGTCATAACTATCTTGTTAAAAATGTATGGCACATGCCCTTGGAACTGTTTAATTAGTATTTCTGAATACATCTTGATATTCAGTGGAACTGCCCACTGCATTAGAAAATTATTGCACTGGACATATTTCAGGGTATACTTAGCACTCATTAAATGAAATTGTTCAACTAGTCTAAATGAAATCTGTTTTATGAGGGAATATCCTGGGTATGTTTTGAATAACAGTC
Organism: Pelodiscus sinensis; assembly: GCF_049634645.1. Lineage (NCBI taxonomy): Eukaryota > Metazoa > Chordata > Testudines > Trionychidae > Pelodiscus > Pelodiscus sinensis. The sequence continues at coordinate 16,952,184 of NC_134726.1, forward strand.
AATTTTGGGGTTGTGGGTTTATTGTAAAATACATGAGGGTAGAATTAGAGAGAGAGAGAGACTCCTAATTTAGATAATTAAAATAGCTATTTCCTTTCAGATTACTATGGGTATGTCTAGACTACATGGCTCCATTGACGGAGCCATGTAAACTAGTTTACCCGGCATAGTCAAAGAAGCGGGGATTCAAGTAATCCCTGCTTCATTAAAATAAACATGACCGCCGTGGTGTGCCAACGATCAGCTGATCTGGCACAGTGCGGCAGTCTAGATGCAGATCTGTCAGCTGTCATGAAACGAGGTTTATAGGATCGGTTGGCAAAGGCTTCACCAGCCGACAGGTCCACGTCTAGACTGCCACGCTGTGCCGGATCAGCTGATCGTCGGCACAGCATGGCGGCCATGATTATTTTAATGAAGCGGGGATTATTTAAATCCCTGCTTCTTTGACTATGCCAAGGAAACTATTTTACATGGCTCCATCGACAGAGGTATGTAGTCTAGACATACCCTGTATTAATAAGTGTGTGTAAAGATGGTGGCTTTAGCAAAAAGATTTAGTATCTATGCAAAACTAGATCAGAGGCTGAAATTTAATTCTGGATCAACAGATTGAATAAAAATCCATTGTATATTTAAATGTATAAATTCCTTCTGCAATGTAAGCAAATGTTTACTTGACTCTTGCTGGCATTTGTAACGAGTTAAGTAACAGAAAACAGCAAATACAGCTTTCAGTTTCCACTGGTTAATTTTAGGAAATTTGTATCAGACACTGTATGTAATCTTAAACCATGCTTGCACACTTACATTTACAAACAATAAAAGGCATGATATTAAATAGGCAGGGGATTAATCACTATTCATGTTTTAAATCAGAGTAATGACAATTAGCACATTTTCTGTATGACAGCAACTTAGAGAAGGTCATCATTCTTTTGGGGGACACACCTCAAACAACAACTAAATGATAAAAGATAATGAAAGTTACTTTACATCATTTACATAGTGTATCTTTCTGGATTATTGCCTAGCAATGGCACTGGCAGAAGTCCATTTAAAAAATACTTGTAACACCACAGGCTTGCAAAGTTATTTTTATACTGATGTCATCCAGGTAAAGAAAAATAGTGATTTTCTGCTTTTTGAGGTAGACCATAGCTACTGCCAATATTTCTGAGAATACTCTCTGAACAGTAGAGAAACCAAAGGGTAGAACTGCATTTTGATAATGGTTGGAACCTAAGACAAAATGGAGAAGATGTCTGTGAGTGGGGTGAATTGAGACATAGAAATAAATGTACTACAAGTCAAGGGATGAAAATCAGTCCCCTGATCCAGTGTTAAGATAATAGTGGCAAGTGTCACCATCTTAAATCTCTGCTTTTTTTTTTTACATATTTGCTAAGGGCTCTGAGATCTAGGATTAGTCACCAACTCCATTCTTCTTCTTCTCTAAGAAAATAATGTGAATAGAAGCCCCTGCTTCTGTATTGGGAAGGTATAGACTCTTTTGTGCCTAACTGAAAAAGATGTTGGACCTCCTGTTGGAGTAGTATATTGTGAAAATGCTCCCTGAAGAGGGATGGAATAGGGGGGTTGGGTAGGAGGAATAGACATGAAGGGAAGAGTATATGCTGATAGATGGGTTTTGCAAACAATTCAATCTGATGTTATGAGTTGCCAATTGTGATAGAAGGGAAGGAGACAGTGATCAAACTGCTTTTGGTGAGATGATGACACTGGAGAGATTAAGTGGCTTTCCAAGCCCTTGACAGAAGCCTCAAATTTGTTCATTCCATTGGGAGGCTACTTTGTGGTTTTGGACAGCATGCAACGATGCTGAGGTCTATTACAGTTGTGCTGAGGTTGTTGGTGGTCCTGTCTTTGGTTTTGGTGGGTATATGGTGGGTACCTTGGTCTAGAATAAGGATGGCATCTGAACTCTACCCTCTTAGGTGCTGGCATGTGGATCCCAAGATCGGAGTGTGCCCCTGGAGTCCTTCATCATGCGCAGGACTTCATTCATTGTAGCTGGGAACAGCTTTTCCCCCTCAAATGGTAGATCCTCAACAACTGACTGGATCTCAAGGCAAGGCGGCTGAGTTGAATAATCATTTCATTACATCTCATTACTACTGCAGTCGCCATATCCGTAGTGTCGAGGGCAGCCTGTAGTGTTGTGCATGAAATTGCATGGACCTCAGTGATGACTGCTTTAAACTACTGCTTTTTTGCTTCTAGAATGTCATTAATAAAGTCATTAAATTTGGAATAATTTTTGCAGTCATTTACTCAGAAGGGCAGCATAGCTTCCTATTCTAAAATGTAGCATGGAGGAAGTGTAGACCTTCCTTCCCAATGATCCAGTCTTTTACTGTCTTGATCAGACGGTGTGGACCGAAAGTGCTGCTGCTTGTTCCTCTGGTGTGCTACTTCCACAACCAGAGAATTTGGAGCAGGATGAGTAAAGAGAAACTCAGAACCCTTTGGAGGGACATAATATTTCCTTTCCACACATTTACATGTAGGTGGTATGATAGCAGGTGTCTACCAGAAGTTCTTAGCAGGATCCATTAGTATAGCATTAATGGCTAAAGCAATCTTTGATGAAAGTGCAGATTGTAAGATGTTGGTAAGTTCATGCTGGTTCTCTGAAACCTCTTCCAGAATGATGAGATCTGCTGCGACTTGTTTAAAAATATCCTGGAAGTTGGTGAAATCATATGCTGCTGTTGGGGGTGGTTGCACACCCGTTGAGAAGAATGAGGAGTTGGTATCCAGAGATGCATAACCCCAACACTCTGGCCCAGATACATCTTGGGTTCCTTCCCCTTGTCATTGTGGTGATGGGGATTGTGGAGGAGGGGATGGGATATCCTTTGTAATGCATTGCTTAGTAGTTCACTGTGTGTAGTTGGAGCCCCAGAGGCTCCTATACTGCCAATGTCCCAGATAAGGCATAGGTGGTGACATTGATGGATGCCCAGCATAGGGTGGAATATCTCTAGGGGTATGTCTACTCTACAAAGTTAATTCGAACTAACAGCCGTTAGTTCGAATTAACTTTCATAGGAGCTACACATGCAAACCGCTATTTCAAATTTAATTTGAAATAGCAGAGCGCTTAATTCGAACTAGGTAAACCTCATTCTATGAGGAGTAATGCCTAGTTTGAATTAAGTAGTTAGAATTAAGGGCTGTGTAGCCACTTAATTTGAACTAGTTGGAGGCTAGCCCTTCCCAGGTTGCCCTGGTAGCCACTCTAGGCCAAACCAGGGAAACATCTGCCCCCCTCCTGGCCCCGGAGTCCTTAAAGGGGCACAGTCTGGCTACAGTGCTTGTGCCAGTTACAAGCCTGCCAGCACCCAGCCAGCAGACCCTGCACCTGGCACAGCATTAGCCAGCCACCCAGCCCTCCGCCTCTTCCCAGGACCAGGCTGGCAGCGCACAGGAGCCTGCCCGGGGCCGCAAGAGGTGGGCGCCCACCTGGTCTAGTGTGGATATTGTGGACCTCCAATGTCCACGATCTCTGCACTAGGCACAGGAAAGCAGCCGTCTAGGGCAGGATAGCTGCCAGCCTGACCACCAAAGGCCACATGCGAACCCAGGAGCAGATTTGCATGAAAATCAAGTTGGTCCATGAGACCCTCGACCCTGAGCTTAGAACATAAGAATGGCCGTACTGGGTCAGACCAAAGGTCCATCTAGCCCAGTAGCCTGTCAGCCAACAGTGTACCCCAGAGGGGATGGACCGAAGACAATGACCAAGACAATGACTGAAGACAATAACAATGTCTCGTGCCATCCATCTCCAGCCTTCCACAAACAGAGGCCAGGGACACTATTTCTACCCCCCGGCTAATAGCACTCCATGGACCCAACTTCCATGAATTTATCTAGCTTCCCTTTAAACTCTGCTATAGTTCTAGCCTTTACAGCCTCCTGTGGCAAGGAGTTGCACAGGTTGACTATGTGCTGTGTGAAGAAGAACTTTCTTTTATTAGTTTGAAGCCTGCTACCCATTCATTTCATTTGGTGTCCTCTAGTCCTTCTAATATGGGAACTAATGAAGAACTTTTCTTTATTCACCCTCTCCACACTACTCATGATTTTATAGACCTCTATCCTATCTACCCTCAGTCTGCTCTTTTCTAAGCTGAAAAGTCCCAGTCTCTTTAGTCTCTCTTCATATGGGACCTGTTCTAAACCCCTAATCATTTTAGTTGCCCTTTTCTGAACCCTTTCCAAGGCCAAAATATCTTTTTTGAGGTGAGGAGACCATATCTGTACAGTACACAGTACTGAAGATATGGCGTACCATAGTTTTATACTTCCCCTCCTCCTTCTTCCCCTGGCTTCCCCCTTCCAACTCCCTCCTCCCAGGTTTCCCCCTCCTCTTCCACCCTCTCTCTTCCCCTCTCCCACCTCCTTTTCCCAGTCTCCCCAGAGGTTAATTCCCCTTCCCCCAGTTTTGTTAAATAAAGAGTTTCTATTTTTGAACACACGTGTTCTTTATTTTTTACATCAGGAAGGGGAGCTAGGGAGGGGTAAGTGGAAGGAGGTGAGGGAGGAATGGGGCACGAACCCCTGTTGGGGAGGACTGGGGTGGCTCTGCGGGCTCCTCAGGGTGGAAGCTCTCCTGCAGGGCCTCCTGGATCCTGACAGCCCACCAATTGACACACCCTCCTCCCCCCCCCGGATGGCAGCCTGCGGCAAGTGCAGCCAGGCTGATGGCCGAGTGTGGGCACTCAGGGCACTCCAAGACAGGACTGCTTTGCTGTCCCTCATTGAGGTAGACAAGCAAGCGGGGAACCCTGAGAACTGTCTGTCTGGGGTGGGGGTCGGGTCCCTTTAAGCACAGCCCTCTGCTAGCCTGAGGCAGCAGCTCCACGCTCTAAGTCCTAACCTGATGCCCTGCCGGCACTGGTTCCGGCCAGCCTTAACTTCAGTTCAGGGTCCACTCAATGTGGACATGTTATTTCGAATTAGCAAAACGCTAATTCAAATTATTTTTTAGGTCTAGATGCACTAATTCGAATTAGCTTCTTTTGAATTAACAAGTTCGAATTAGTGCTGTAGTGTAGACATACCCTAGTTGTGGCATATCTACGGCGAGTACATGCTGACAGTCTGGAAGCATCAGTAGGAGGGGATGCTTCTGGTAAAGTTATTGCGACATCATCAATTTCATCGCCAGAGAATTTTGTAGGTGACAAAATATTGCCGTGGCACCAGAGTGCTTGGTGAGTTATTGGTACTGAGCAATGAAGAATTAAGTGTGGAAGAGACTAGCAGCTCTCTATGGTGACTGTATCTCAGTGCCGGAGTGGGCAGTGCCATGCTGGGCTGCACTGAGGTGGGATTCGGTGCCAATACCTGTGTTGGTGCCTAAGGGAGCGTAGAATCATGTGGTGGCTCCGGTGTGTCTGCAGTCGGTGCGGAGGGAAATTGTGGCGCTGTAGGCAGATCTTTCTACACCAATGTAGTGGCATCCAATATGTAGTTGACAGTACCATGTTGTGGAAAGCAGGCAGCTTGAAGCCTATGGCCTCAGCACAAGGTCTGTGCATACTGTGCTTAGTCGTGGTGTAGGCAGAGCCAGAGACGCTGGAGTACTGAGGCACGGCACCACAGGTGATGTTGGCACCGATTTGGTCAGAGTGCCAATTCAGAATGGGGCTTTATGCAGTAATGAGGAGATACATTTTTTGAGATTTTTCTTTCCCTTGTCAGGCTGAGAGGGTTCTGAGGGCTCAGTCCAGGGTCAGAGGCTAAACAAAGGGATTTCTCAAGCAAAACAAGCTTGAGACACAGGTCCGTCCTGTCAGCTTGCACCTTCAGTTTGGATCAATGATGGCAACTATGGGGAACATGAGTCTCCCGCAAACAGACACACTTAAAATGCCTGTAGGATATGGGCATGGCATCATTACAAGCACTACAATGCTTAAAACCTGGAGAGCCAGGCATAATAGTTATCTACCAATATCTTGTCTAGAACAAATGGTGAGAAGGAAAAAAAAATTCTCCTTTTTTTAGAGGGAGGGGGAAAAAAACTTGGAGAACTATAACTGTCTAAGAGGAAAAGTGAAGAAAGAGCTATTTATTTAACAGGAAAAAGTCTAACAAAGGTAAGTTTCTGAGGAACACTGCAGAGCTCCGTCTCTGGCTGGGGATGGTAAAAAGGAATGAAGGGGGCACACGTGTGTGGTGTCAGAAGACTGAATGCATGCAATGCAGGCACCATGCATTCACAGCCCCACAACACTGCTCTAAAGACTCTGGTCAACAGAGCAGGGGCTCAATGACGCCAGCTGCTGTGGAGCACCCACAGGAACATCTCTCAGGAAAAACATTCTTATGCTTGGTATTGAGTGTAGTGTTTATATTCTGACTAAGGTTCTATTAGTGCTGTAGTTGGTTCAAAGAGGGAAGAACTAGACTGTCTTTGTAAGGGTCCCTGCTGTATTGTGTATGCATACAGCCTTACTCTTCATGCTGCCAGTGAGCATCCTGTGCAGTTGCAGTTAAGAAAAATGCTCTCCCTATGCCTTCTTATTTTTAGAAGTCTCATAAGTAAGCCTTATAAAGACAGGGTATTCAGTGTATCAAAAACACCTGGAATCTGTGAACAAACTAAAACATTTTAAAATACATTTCCGTTTCAGAAGAACTAAATTTCCATTTTCAAAATGTATAAGCAAGCAATGAAAAGCATGACATTGGAATGATGAAGTCAAGTTTTTTATTTTTGCACCCTTGGGAACCAGATCCAGCCCATAGGTTAATATTTGGCCACCCTTCATCAATGCCTTGCAAAACCAAACAGAAGTACTGCATGCCTATGTATCCATGCATTCCTGAATCTTCAACTTGTCCTTTGTAAATGACCATATTACTCGACTTCCATTAATCTTCACTTATCTTGACACAAAGGCCAATGTTGTGATCAAGTCTTTTGAAATGTCATACACTATACAGTTTAGTTTGTTAGTCATTTCCTGTAGTAAGAATGACCACATAGAGACTTGAATTTCTGAAAATACTTATTTGATTCTACTTCTCAGTGGAACCAAGTCTATTGTATACATGTATACCAATAGCTTAAACGTGCAGTGAACTATTTTGCTATCTGCTTTACATGATTGAGATTTAAATTGATCATATGACAGATGAGTATTCTAAAGATACTGAAGCTTTAAGACTAAATTTTCTATCAGAAGTGTAGGCCGTGCACTATAAGGCTTTTTTCAGTATCCGTATTAGAAGAAACCCTGCATGAAGTCTGTACTTCAGTGACTTCCAGTTAACTATACAAGATTTGTCAGCCAAACAAGTGCTAGATTATGGAGTGGGGGGGGGGTTTCAACAAATGAAAAGGACTAGTTAATAACCATGAAAAAAATGAAGAAGTAATGCATTCATAGTAACAAGGACCACAGACCTCTGAAATGTCAAGACTTTCTCGATAAATCATTTATTTTAAATAAATATAAGTGGATTGCAGTGCTCACAAAAGGTGCCAGACTGACACTCCAAAAAACTTGTTCATTCATAATGAGATGTGGTACAGCACACAGAACAGCTCCCTCCTGGGCTCACAGTCTATATGTCCAACCTTGTGCAGAAGAAATATTTATGAATCATAATACCTTGTGAAATAAGTCAAGCCAAATACATTATGGCTGTGTCTACACTGGGCCACTTATTCCAGAAAAGCGGCTGCTTTTCCAGAATAACTTGCCAGCTGTCTACACTGGCCACTTGCTTTTCCAGAAAAGCAATTACGATCTACTGTAAAACTGTCAGTGTTTTTCCGGAAAAACTATGCTGCTCCCGTTTGGGCAAAAGTCCTTTTCCGGAAAAACTGTTCCGGAAAAGGGCCAGTGTAGACAGCACAGTAGTCTTTTCCACAAAAAAGCCCCGATCGTGAAAATGACGATCGGGGCTTTTTTCCGGAAAAGCGCATCTACATTGGCAACAGAAGCTTTTCCGGGAAAAGTGCTTTTCCGGAAAAGCATCCTGCCAATGTAGACGCGCTTTTTTCCGGAAATACTTATAACGGAAAACTGTCCCGTTTTAAGCATTTCCGGAAAAGGGTGCCAGTGTAGACGTAGCCTATGTGAAGGAACGTGGCACTGAATGGTCTTTTGCATAAGAGGGAGAATACTGCAGAAACCCCAAAGGGTTAAAATTGGGTAGATTCCCTCCCAACACCTGCATCCTGGCCCCCTCACCTCTGAAAACCCCGTACACACCTAGCATAGGCTGAAATGAGTTATGCTGGAAGAGATGGAAGTGGTCCATAGGTTTTAGTAATACAGTACTTTGTGTCTTAGGAAGGTGGGAAATTATCTAATTCATGCCATTTACATTCCAGCTTTGTCCATCAGGGTTCCACCCCGTTGACACACAACACTTCTTCCCCATATCAAGTCCCATGGGGACACGATGTTGGGATTGCAGCATGGCCTCCCTCAGAAGTGATGATCACCAAGGCACATCACTTCTCACTGGTGCAAAAATCTGCAAATTGCATGTACAACTCGTATGCAGGTAATGATTTTGTAGTTCTTGACTATTTTATGCTTGATCCAAAAGCCACTGAAGTTGTGGGAACCTCTCCCTTGTCTCCAGTGATGTTTAGATAAACAAATGTACTCTACAAATGCACATTGGAAATATTTGTAGTGCTGTTACTGTATACAATCTGTAGTGAAAGATTCAGATTTGCCATTCCAAGACTCACCAGTTTCTAAGCTCATTAATATTAGTGCAAGGAACATGCTGCTATACCTAAGGCCTATACTTTTGAGAACACTCAGGAGAATTACACTGCAGCTCCTAGGAATGTTGATAGCAAAGATATTTTGGGGAATGTGTCATGACCCAAATAATATAGTTTAATTAAAGCTACTGTACTGATAAAGCCTCATGGGATGCAAATTACAAGCCATTATGTTTCCAAACAATTGATAGGTTACAGTGGACACTGCAGAACTTGCACAGAATTGGGTTGTGGGTTAGTGAACATGTATAGAGAAGTGCTTTAGGTCATTGGTTAGATTGCCCAAATACTAAAATATATTGGAATTTAAATTAAAAAGCTGTACAGATTATACTAATGGACCCTTCTCCAATTATGCTAAATGTTCTTTCAACATTGAAAGGGATAAAAAACATTATAAATTCTGGATGAGGTAAGCAAGATCCATGAGGAAAAGGGTAATTTTATATATTGAAAAGAATAAGAAAGGGCAAACAAGGCATAGCAAGTATGCAAGGATTTAGATACTGGATGGACAATTGTGAGTCACCAATAGTAGTAGAGTGGGTTAGAGAGTTAGTAAATGATGTCTGTATGCAAGATCAATATTTAAAATACAAAGTAAATTTGTCAAGTTATGAGTGTATGTACAAACAGCTTCTTGATCATATTAAGAAATAACACATTAGACATTTTTATTGAAATGTGAACTTGAGTTGATCCAAAACTAAACTAAATGGCATAAGAAAAATAAAGAACTATTGTTAGTGTAGCATATTGTTTTGCCTGATAAATATGTAATATCATACATAACGTTAAAGCCTCATCTGCACTGAATAAGCAGTGTACTGAATGGAAAAATGAGCCATTTGCGTCTCCATGATCACAAGGCTAATTCTACACCAATACACTTTACATCAGTCTCATATCTGTCATAAACTGCACCAGGTAACTATGGGAGCCAATAAACTAGGCTGGAGATCACTGGAGTGCTGTGGTGCTCCAGCCATCCCCTCCACCCCAGCCCGTAAACATCAAGACCATCTATATTGGCTGTATGTTACCAAGTCATTTCTCTGTACCAGGGAATTCCCTAGCAGAATAGTAACATCAGCTTTTTGGCCTGTTTTCACCACCAGAATGGTGCAACAGAACTGAAATGTCACTGACAATCTGCCCCAGAATTACAAAAAGAAGAATCACATTCAAGATAAAATCAAAATACTGTGGCCTGAAGTAAGGGAGATGGGGTGTGAGTGAGAGAGTGTAAGTGTGTTTGGGATTGGTGAATTATACATGAATGTTAAAGTCAAAAGTGTCACACCAAATGAATATAGCTTTACACCACTATCATGTATTCAATATACACCACACCCACCTGCAAACAGCAATTCTGGGCCCCAGCACAGAATAGTCAATGAGCCCCACGCACACACAAGTTGCACCCATGTGGATGCAATACACTTGACATTTGGGCAGTGCTGCGTCTACACTAGCTAGTGCCAGCTGTACTGCTGGGCATGCTTTTCTGGCACAGTAGGGCTTCCTTATGCCTGCTCAATAGGGTTGCCAACTGTCTAATTGCACAAACCCAAAGATCTTTGCCCCCCCCCCTTGTCTGGCCCCTTCCCTGAGGCCATGCTCCTCTCTCATCACTTCTCCAAGGCCCAGGCCCCTGCTCACTCCTCTTCCTTCTTCATTCTATCTTCCCCACCGTCACTCACTTTCATTAGTCTGGGTAGGTGGTGCAGAGTGCAGGCTCTGGGAGGAAGTTTGGGTCTGGGGTGCAGGCTCTAGGCTGGGGCAGGGAGTTGAGGGGTACTAGGATATCAAGTAGGGTTGCCAGATGATCTCCAAAAAAATACCGAACACACGGCAAAAAATGTGTAGCGGAAAAAAAAAACCCCACACACACCAAATACACGTCATGTGTGGCTACTACCAAGAGCCAGCAACCTGGGAACAAAGAGGGAGGCAGCAGAGCCTGCTATGCAAAGCAGCCGCCTGCTACCCAAAGCAGAGAGAGGCAGACCCCAGAGCAACACAATGGCAGGGCAAGGGAGGGCGACCATGGGTAGGAAGGTGACTCCCCCATAGCCAGGTCTTTGGGTGTCCCGGTGGGAAGAAGAAGAAATTCCACCTGAGTCAGTTTTGTCTGAAAGCCCATGGAAGGCGCCTAAACACAACTACAAAGCACCTGCAGGCTTCTCTCCTGGACTACGGCACCACAACTCATTTGAACAGCGCTCAGGAGAAGGGACGGGGCTTCTCCTCCTTCCCAAGGCATCACTCCTCATCAGATGCAATCAGCTGAGGGCTCTCAGTGCCGATCATGCCCCGCCTCCCAGCCACTCCTCCCACCTCCACCCAGCTTCTGCATGCAACCAGAGGCTCCCAGTGCCAATTGCGGCCCCGCCTCCCAGCCTGGAACTCCCTCTGGTTACGTGCAGAAGCCTGGTGGGGGCAGGTGGAGTGGCTGGAAGTCCCAGCCACTCCCCCTGCCCAGCTTCTGCATGCAACCACAGGCTCTCAGCTGGGAGGCGGGGCCACGATCAGCGCTGGGAAGCTGTGGTTGCGTGCAGAAGTAGGGCCTAGGAGCCGCTGCTGGAGAGGTGTGTCAGTTGCTTTCAGGAGCTGCCTGATATAAGCACGACCCCCTTGATATTAAGGTTGCCAGGTATCCGGTATTCTACCGGACAGTCCAGTTTTTGTGCCCTCTTTCCGGTAAAAAAAAATTCAGAAAATACCAGACGTGCAATGTTCAGTATTTTTTGTTTTTCCGGCTGGGTGCCGGGTGGACTCCCAGCCACTCCCTCTGCTCCTGCCAGGCTTTTGCATGCTACCACAGGCTCCCAGCGCCAATCGCAGCCCCACCTCACAGCCACTCCCCCCGCCCCCGCCAGGCTTCCATCCGGCACCCACCCGGAAAAACAAAAAATACTGAACATTGCACATGTCTGGTATTTTCTGAATTTTTTTTTACCGGAAAGAGGGCACAAAAACTGGACTGTCCGGTAGAATACCGGACACCTGGCAACCCTAATATCAAGGGGGTCGTGCTTACATCAGGCAGCTACCGAAAGCAACTGACATACCTCTCCAGCAGCGGCTCCTAGGCGGGAGACCAGCGGGCCTCCATGCACCGCTGCCTGCAGGCATCACTCCCACATCTCCCATTGGCCACAGTTCCCAGCTAATGGGGGCTGTGGAGTCAGCACTTGGGATGGAGGCTCTGTGCAGAGCCCCCTCCAGGAGCTGTAGGTCTGGTGCCAACTGCTTCAAGGAGTGACAGGCAGGGAGGGTGGGCAGGAAGCTTGCCTTAGCCCAGCTGCACTGGGCCCTGGAGCATTTTAAATTGCCCCTGGGCAATTGCCCCATTACGCTCCATCCCGTCAGTGGGCCTGATGTTACATTTGTAGCAGAAAAACTAGTTTAGGAATGTTTTTAAGAGTTTTAATAATTTTATTAGAAATATGATTTCTATGTGTCAAGTTGTAAAAACAGGTGTTTAATTACCACGAGTCTAAATATATGGTGATCAGAGGAGCCATGGAAACTGATTAAATAGTCTTCTACACATAAAAATGACAATTTTAAAGTGTGATATCTTGTGAGCCTGTTGGGCTAAAAGTAAAGGCTGCCTAAGGCAACCCTAGGAGTCGGAATGTTGGAAGACATCCCAGGGAAATGGATTAGTGAGCAAAACGGGTGAGGCTGTCAGTGGGACATAAATGTATTCATCAAATGAATTTACCACTTGGATATTACTGTCATGTATGTTATAGGCATATATGTTTGCATATATTTTTAAAAAACAGTTGAAACAGTTGCAGACCTGTCTCTTCTACTTAAAGGCTTTGGCTTAATTAGAAACTTCCAAGATGAAGGAGAAAGAATTAGTGATGTAGAATTTGTCCGGTATGAACTGGATGGATGCTACCAACTTACTACACTTAGGCCATTAAATAGCAAGCTACTATCTTTCTCTCCTGCACATTTGCAGTCTCAAATTGTTGCTTGTCCTACTAGCTGAAAGGTAAAGTTCTACTGAATCTAAAAGCAGTATCTGAAAATAAATCATCATCTCTAGTATCAATCCTTTTCTCTCTTTGCTTGATATCAATTAGGGTTAACAGAACACCCAGAACAATAAACATATTTACACTGATAGATTACATTAAGATACAATACCAAAACGAATTCCAGATAAAATAACAATTAATGTTGATTAATATTCCAGAATTTGCACCTTAAACACAACCCTGGCTGTAGCAGAAGATAGACTGTTCGACTTCTCAGTTTATCACCTGAATGCAGGCGCTACTGGGTGAAATTATGTGGCCTGTGCTGGTCAGGGGGTTGTACTAGATAATAACATCAATTCTTTTTGGGGGCTCTATGAAATCTAAGCAAAGGATCTGTGCTCCACCTCTGCAGAAATCAGGGTATTTGGTGGAATGGGAGCTGATCAATGAGAGCACATTGCTTGTGAATCCACAACTACTTACACTCATTATTTTATGCTCTAGTGAGAGGGTGGATGGATGCCACATGCTATTGCTTGCCAACTCTAAGCTTCCAGCAGCAGCAATAATAGAGGATTTCTTCCCTGCACCCTTGCAGACTACCTCACCATATAGCTGAGGTACTCACACTTTCAGCTTATCACAGGATTCAGTCTCTGATAATTATCTGGTCAATTAAATTATATCATCTAAAATTAACCCAAGCAGAAAAGAGAATCTTCTAAAATGCCAAATGCCCAAGAATGTTCTCTTCCTGATAATCTTACAAGTTAGTGAGACATTTATTTCCGTGCCCTAGAACCTACCCATATTCATAAATTGAAAGGTGGGCCTCCAGATCTGCTGATAAACACTCTCAATAATTGTTTTGGCAAATCAATCTAGTTAAAACAGTCGTGCTCTCATAATCCTATATAAATAAATATCCCAGATATCATTAAAACCATGACATGGACATCTTCTCTATGGATTTATGTAAAGAACTGGGAGCTGGTAACAGCCATGTTAACACTAGTTGCTAACTCATAATTACTTTGTTACTCACTACCAACCATGCTAGATTTAAACCGGTGACCTAGATGTGAAAAGCTCTGTATCCCATTACCAATCCCCTAAGCCCATCCAGCCCCTCAGGATTTGTTTTCCTAGCCCTGGTCTACACTAGGACCTTATTTTGAAATAACCCCCCCAAGTCTGAATTTATAAGTGGCGTGTATGCACTACCAAGACCATTATTTCAAAATAACATGCCATGGAATTCAAACTCTGTACTCCTGCTTTTCATCAGGGGTAACGCTAATTCCAAAATAGTAATTTTGAAATAACATTAGACTGGACATTCTGGGACCGCTAATTTGAACTAATTATTCCCCAGAGTAATTTGAACTAATTACTCCCCAGTGCTTCCTAGGGGCTCTAAGTCTGCAGAGCACAATTTGCGTACCTTTTTCCAATAGTTTTTTCAGAAGAGGCTTTTCCAAAATTTGGCCCACATTAATGGAGCCTGCCTTGGATTAATTTTGAGGCTTCCCTGTAGAGCAGATATGCTAGTTCAAATGTATTAAATCGGGAGTTCTTAAGTCAAATTTAGTCATTTCAAAATAGTTTCCTAGTGTAGACACTGCCTTAAGGAATTACAATTTCTTTGTTTCACTTTCCTTCATCCATGTCAATAAAAGGATTTTTAAAAAACCAAAACATGTTTATCCTTCTATATTGTGTGCATGCTGAGTTTACAAAATGTCATTGCTATCCTAAGTTATTTCCCTTAGTGAACAGCATAAAATTGAATTAATTAGCGAGAATGCTCATTTTATACACTTTAATATTTTATAACTCTTGTTCAAATCATTTTCGCCATTAGAAATTCCCAACTTACTTGTCTCCCTCTCCTCCAGAAATGAACTTCTAATTAGTATCAATTTCTTTACAATTTCAAATGTTTATTTTAATAACTGTGTTACCTTGAACTGCACGGAAACTGGAAACTACCCTCCATCCAGAATCTATATTTCTGGCAGGCTGCCACTATTTTAAGACCTCTTGAAATCTCTAAGGTTTTGCTCCACGTTTCTCAGTATTTTATATTCCCATGCTTTTAGTTCTTAGAAATCATGTTACTTAGATGTCAAAGTACCTGAGGTTTGTAATAATGTTTATATAAATAATATAGTAGATTGCTGGAAGCATCTTTGGCTTATGAAAAGGGAAATATTACTCAGCTATAAAACAATGATATAAATGATATTCATATTGTAATATTATTCTCTGGCATCTTAAGCATCGTTATTTAATATACAATGGGTCTTGATCAAAAGCCTACTGAAATCCATGGAAGTCTCTCTCTTAATTTAAAAATGCTTTGGATCAGGGCCAATAGAGGAACATAAGAATAACCATACTGAGGCTATGTCTACACTACACTGATCTATCGGAAAAAGGTATGCAAATAGCAGAGCACAATTTGCATACCTTTTTCCAATAGTTTTTTCAGAAGAGAATTTTCCAAATTTTTGCCCATCTACACTGGGCCAAATTTCAGAAAAGCCTCCCCTTTTGGAAGAGCCCTTCTTCCTCATGGGAGAAGGAAGACAGAGCTTCCTAAAGAGCACGTCTGCTCTTCCGCAAAATAAAGTGGAAGAGCAGATGCATTCGCTGGGTGCGGCTGAGTTTTTCCAGGATAACCCTGTAGTGTAGACATAGCCTGAGTTAGACCAAAGGTCCATCTAACTCAGTATTCTGTCTTCTGACCATGGCCACTGCCACGTGCTTCACAAAGAATGAACAGATCCATCCCATCACCCATTCCCAGCTTCTGGCAAATTGAGGGTAGGGATAGCACCCTTGCCCATTCTGGCTCATAGGTATTTATGGACCTATCTATCCTCCATGAATTTGTCTAGTTCCTTTTTTTGAACCCTGTTATAGTCTTGACCTTCACAACATCCTCTGGCAAAGAGTTTCATGTCTTGACTGTGTTGCAGGAAGAAAAATTTATTTTGTTTGTTTCAAACCTACTGTTAGTGTGATTTTTTTCACTGCAATATTTTGCTTGTGATTCAACTGATTTAGGCATGAACTTGTTTATTCATTCTAAATGGCAACACTATGCATAGTACAGTTCAACAGCTATTACAATGGGGAAAGATTTTAAAAAATGAGCAGAAAAGTCTCTCTGCTGGTCGAACATGTCAGTTCTCTATCTAAAGGCTGAATTTCCAAAGCATGATGTCATTACTTTCTGTACGGTGATTCATGTGACTATAATTATGCATAGTATTTTGAAAATGTTTCTCTAAGATGGAATGTTTGTTGCCATATTAGTTCAAATGAATTCATTAATTAACAATCTCTTGAGTCCTGGAGGCCCAGAAGGGCTAGGAGAGCTGTAGAAAACTGTACGCTCAGCCTCCCAAAGGAAAATGATGCAATTTGCTCTAGTCATGCCTCTGATCCAGCATCATTGCTGAAGGGATCAAATGAACATCATATCCCATCTGGAAGGGTTTGAGAGATGGGATCTGGGACAGTAAGGAACTTAAAGATTAAAAAATGTTTACTACAAAAACTATATATGTTACTCTATATCATGTAGTGTCAATATCAAACCTTTAGAAAGCCATAAAACACAGTGATAAGTCCTGAGCATGAGTTGTTCTCCAGCTTCAGCAGGTAAAGGAACAGAAAAAAAAAACATATTACCATTTCCTGTGTTATCTTTACGACCCATTATTGATCAAGTGTCTCTTTAGTAAGTGATTATGGTTTCCATGTCTCTACAAACATTTCTGTGTTTTTACTCAAATCATTTTTTAAAAACTACTCAGGCATTGGGAGGTTTAAGAAAATTTGACTTCTGCTATGACACAGAGCCTTAGAGAAAATTACATTTCAGTGATCAAGTTCAGAAACTAATGTCAGGGCAAGTTTCACTTCCTCTCTTTTGGCACAATTTTCCTTAAATTCTTGTTCTTGTCACTGTCTATGGCATATCTTCATTAAAGCTGTCATGCACAAAATAACAGAATCACAAATATAAAATAAAGGAAAGGTTTTGAAGGAGAGAGCAAAATGATCACATTCATCCAGTAGAGACTCAGGATGGGAAGAGATGACCTTGCTTATGCAGTTTTGACTCACCCGCTGGTATAGTATGGTCTTTAACCATTGCTGTAAATTGGCTTTGACTTCCCATACCAATTTTTGCCTATCTTCTTTTTGATATTATTGAATTCATCTTTGACTAAAGGAGGCCAAAAAGTAAAATTGAAGATAGAATATGAATATTATAGGTCAGATATTGATTCACATGAATCAATTTTGCCTGCAGAAGCATGTTTGCCAAATGCTCAGTTCAGGTAACTGTATGCCCAAGTATTATGACAGTTTTGCAGGCAAAAAGACATCTATATTGATCTTCTACGATTCCCATATTGTATCCACTTTTGAAATTTGATTCTTTAGTTGCAAAAAAGTGTTTAAAAGCGGCGAGGAGTCCTGTGGCACCTTATAGACTAACTGAAGTGTAGGAGCATAAGCTTTCGTGGGCAAAGGCCCACTTCGTCAGATGCATGGGTCTTTGCCCACGAAAGCTTATGCTCCTACACTTCAGTTAGTCTATAAGGTGCCACAGGACTCCTCGCCGCTTTTGCAGATTCAGACTAACACGGCTACCCCTCTGATAAAAAAGTCTTTGGAGCCCTTTGAAATTACATCCATTTCAGTTCCCCATGTGCTTACTGATAACATTCTTGCCTTTCTTTAAGTGTTTGGTTTTTTTATTATTATTTTTTAAATTATGCCTATAAGTTTCTTCAACAACTTCTCTTGTTCTGTGAGTTCACCATAGAAAAACTATAGCCTAAATTCCTTTTCCATCTAGATAAACAATGAGAAGTCTTGTGGTACCTTATAGATATAATAAATATAATAAATCTGTTAGTCTATAAGGTGCCACAGGACTTCTCATTGTTTATGCAGATTCAGACTAACACAGCTACCCCTCTGATTCTTTTTCTATCTAGAGTTTCTTTAAATACAAACAGTATTTTGACTGATCCTCATTTGTGGCCTAGATTCTGCAATCGTTATTATATTGTGTAGTTTCTTTCTATATCATTGACCTTAGGGGACTATTCAGGGAATTAGGTACATTTGGCAGAATCTAGCCCCAGACCTCAGAAATCTTCATATTGCTAGAATGCTTCATGGGGAGGTTCTGACTTAATCCTGTTCAGATAATATTTAGAATCAAAGCATCTCTTCCTATCCAACCAGAAAAGAAAGCTCAGCAACACTGAGAATGTTGCAAAGTATCTACTGCATGTTCAGTTTCCTCACTGTAGATGCAGGGTTTCCTCACTGTAGATGCTCCTAATCTCTTGGAGCCTAAATATCTATGGGGAAAGTAAACCCCAACTCTAAATGCAGAGGCTTAGGATATGGGAATATTCACTGAAATATTTTCCTGCCATGGTGCTGTCAACCTGTGGAACTCCTTGCCATAGGATGTTATGAAGACTAGGACTTTAACAAGGTTCAGAAAAGAACTAAATAAATCCATGGAGGTCTCTCAATGGCTATTAGTCAGGATCAGCAGGGATGGTGTTCCTAGCCTCTCTTTGTCAGAAGCTGGGAATGAGCAATGGGGGTGGATCACTTGATGACTATTTGTTCTGTTCTTTTTCTCTGGGGGCATCTGGCATTGCCTACTGCCAGAAGACAAGATACTGGGCTAGATGGACATTTGTTCTGACCCAGCATAGCCATTCTTATGTTCTTTTACTGTTCAGCCTCCCACTGGCAGCTGTGATTGGCTTTCTGTTCTGCAGCTGCACAATACCAAAATTTCCAGAAGGGCTGGAAGCCATAGAGGAGGAATAATGATGCATTTGAACAACCTTTAAGTACTGTGCAGATATCCACTGGGAAAGCACCCAGAGTGATGTTGGCATTATGCACATCAGAAATAATAATAATTAACAATTAATAACCAATCTGCCAATGTTTGAGGGAAGCATGCTATACAGAGTTGTTGCTTCCCTGGCATATTATTCCTCACTATCATCACACTCATGCCACTTGCAGACTAGACATCAAGCATTCTATGCATGGAAAAACTTATGGGGATGAGCAGCATGCTGGAAAGCCATCCCACACACAATTCCCACTTTCCTGGCATCCTCTTATCTGTGATGACTACAGGTCTATTATAAATGGTTAGGAACACTAAGTGCAGCATATCAACATGCAGTTATGTGCTAAGTAAGGATGGAAAAGTGTAGCTGTTTAAACAGGTAACCAATAAGCGTATCGGTTACCCGAACAGTTACACACAGCTCTCAGTCTGGCTTCCAGAGAGCCAGATGCTGCCCTGTGCTGCTGTTTCTGTATCAAGAGGCAGCTGTGCAGGGTGGCATGACACAAGGGGAGCCAGCCTATAAGTCAGGTCCTGGCGCACACCGGCTCCCAGAGAGCCAACTTCTGTGCCATGCTACTACCTCTGTATCAGATACACAGGAAGCAGCATGGGGTGGTGTATGGCAGGAACCGGCTTAAAAGCTGGTTTCCAGCACACACTGGCTCCTGGGGGCTGGCTCTTGCTGTAATATTTCAGCAGTTACAGGGTTAGGCACTTACCCACATTTTAACATCCTTAGTGCTGAGCTATAATGGGAATTCTGGGCTAACTATACCCTGTATTATTTTACTGCCAAAAAAAACCCCCCCCAAAAACAACAACAACAAATGGTCTGGTAGCACTTTATAGACTAACAAAACATGTAGATGGTATCATGAGCTTTCATGGGCACAGCCCACTTCTTCAGACCATTTTTTGTTTTTTTCTGTAACAAATTAACTCGGCTACCCCCTGAAGCTTATTTTACTGCAGTCATTGGTTTTGCATGAAAGTTTGTGTACAAGCTCCCCCTATAGGTGTATTGTCCACAAAATGGTCAGATTTTGGTGGTTACAGTTTTTAATGGTTTCAAAATAGAGCTTGGAGCTATTTTATCTTTCTTCCTAAAAGTGTCTGAGTGATTTTAATGCTTACTGACAGAAGTCACTAATAGCTCTGGCTGTCTCTAAGCATCGAGCAGACAGGTGATATTAAAGCTTCCCAACACAACTCTAGAAATACAGCCCTTTGATTCCAGTCCTATGTTTTGCCTGAGTACAGCTTGCCAGTCCAAAAATTGGCACAATTCAGCAAGTTGTGGCTGAATGCCCTATGAATTAAGATAAAGCTGCCAAAGGAATTTGGATCTGCAAGGAGTGAATACCAACTATGCTAACCTGCCAATGACAAAACAATGCCACCATATTTTAAAAGGTGCTATTTTTGTGTGTTTAAAAGGGAGGTATGATATTGTTTTCCTATTTTATTTTAATTTGCATTTTTCAATAAACATGCCAAGAAAAAGCTTTGTATCTAATTCTTCCCTTACATGTGTTTTATACCTGTTCACCGCATGTATAAAACAATATTGGATCAGAATGGTAATGCTGAACACATTTTTCATAGGCAAATTACACAGATGTCAATGATTACACAAGGTTCAAGACAGGGAAGGATCAGATCTTCCCTGACTGTGTGCATGAAATCCTTAATAATTATAGCCATTCAGAGAAACAGATTTCTTCAAATGAATTGAGATCATGTTTTCAAAGAAATATTAAAGAAATTTTATCAAAAATATCTTCAAAGGTCAGAAGTTGCTGGTAACCGCCACTGGTTTTGTTATAAACATTGCAACTCAGGATAATTAAGGTAGCATTGTAGTCTCCAAGGGACACTTTTGCCAGGAGTTGTTGGCTTTGATGCAAGATTCTTTAGACACAGGGTATATGATATACAACCACTGCAAATTAAGGAAATGTTCATTTTAAATTAACTTTGATAGTTTCTTAAAGAGATCGTTGTTCTAAGTTACACTTCTGTGCAGAAACCCCCTGAGAATCTCTTATTCCATTAAATGTGTTCTGTTATTCCTGCTTTTCTGTGGTCGCTAGAAAACCTTTGCTTGGGGCCAGTTGACTCAGTTCCAAGAAAATCTGTTCCCTTTTGCAGAGATCTTTTGTAGAATGCTTTGGAACAGCAAGAAAGAAAACAAGCAACTTGAAAAATAAAGTGTTAGAATGATGCCAAAGAAGAAGTAATCAGCTGCGTATTTAAATGATTTTGCTAAAAAAAGCTTTCTTAGAGCTTATTTAATTAAGCAAACCTTTTAACATTAATTTAGTTAGGGTGTGAAGGCTGGAATCTTAAAAGCCTTCTAATTGAAATGGTGGTCAGGGCTTGTTATTGACAATAGATAATGAATATTTCCTCGTAGTCCTACTTGCTATTTAGAAATTAATTTGAAACTTTAAAAGAAAACTGGATTACTACAGCAGAAACTTTGTTTTCTGTTCTTGCAGCTTAGAAGAACATTTCATTTCATTATACAAATGCAGAAATAATCCTTAGAAATTAATCATTTGCTGGGGTGCAGCATACTGGGGCTGTTAGGAAGAGAGTTACAGTTCCCTGACTCTCTGCCCAGCCTCAGCCTAGGGAACACCAAAATACAGCAAATGGGAATTGCCAGACACTTGGCACACAGGCCACACTTCTTGCTCAATTGACACCAACATGCCATCCCCTTGTAAACCTGTAACATACTCACTGCACCAAGGACAAGAAAGGACAGGATCTGAGCTCCCCGTCAAAAAAAATTACTAATACCCTAATCTCCCTAGGCTGACCTAGAACAACGTTTCCTCAACTCCCGTCACCTTTTACCGCTTCTCTACTTACGCTACATCGATGACATCTTTATGATCTGGACGCATGACCAAGAAACATTGGAGACATTCCACAGAGATTTCAACAACCTACACCCCACCATCAACCTCAGCCTGGACCATTCTACACGAGAGATCCATTTCCTGGACACCACAGTACAAATCAACAATGGAAAATTAGACACCACCCTCTACAGAAAACCCACTGACTCATACAGTTACCTACATGCTTCCAGCTCCCATCCAGCACACACCATACGATCCATCATCTATAGCCAAGCCCTTCGATACAACCGCATCTGCTCTAATTCCACTGACAGAGACCAGAAACTTCAGGATCTCTACCAAGCATTTATAAACCTCAACTACCCACCCGGAGAAATAAAAAAGCAAATTGAAAGAGCCAGACGAATACCTAGAAACCATCTACTTCAAGACAGACCCAAGAAAAGCAACAATAGAACAACACGTGTCATCACCTACAGCCCCCAACTTAAACCTGTCCAACACATTATCGAGAAACTACAGCCTATACTGGAACAGGATACTAAACTCCAAGAGGCTCTGGGAGACAGACCCATAGTCTCCTATAGACAACCACCTAACCTCAAGATGATTCTTACCAACAACCACAGGACATACCACACTAATACCAACCCTGGTACCTTCCCTTGCAACAAACCCCGTTGCCAGCTTTGTCCACATATTCACTCTGCTGATACCATTATTGGACCTAACCAAGCAAGTTATAAGATCAAGAACACATATTCCTGAGCATCCAGAAATTTATGCTATCATGTGCCGAAAGTGTCCATCTGCTTTGTACATTGGACAAACATCTCAGACACTTCGCCAAAGGATCAATGCCCACAAAACAGATATTAGACAGGATCACAAAGAAAAAACAGTTTCTTGCCATTTCAACCAGAAAGGACACTGTCTCAACGACTTAATTACCTGCATCCTGCTTCAGAAGCCTTTTAAATCTGCACTTAAAAGTGAATCCTCTGAACTGTCATTCATGCTAAAATTCGACACTCTACGCGGGGGTCTCAACAAAGACTCTAGCTATCTTACCTATTACAAAAATAGCTTCCCCAATTATCACCTCTAATACCATTAGCTCACAGACATTTATCTCCCCCCCCCCCCCGCATCCTCCTTCTGTTCTGAAATGTGATTTGTCCTTTTCATGTGTGTTCATTTTTTTTAATTGTATCCTTTGGTATATATGGTTGTGACTATTTTCTTCCACTCTTTGCTCTGAGGAAGTGGGTCTGGCCCATGAAAGCTCATCATCTAATAAACCATCTTGTTAGTCTTTAAACCATCTTGTTAGTGCTACATAGTCCTGTATTTTGTTCTAATCTCCCTTGACACTAATTAGTGACAGTAAGGGATTGGAGTGAGGCTGAGACCCCATAATATTATGACCCATAATATTTAGAAATGCTTTATGAAGCTGTAGTCTTGAGGGCTGAGTTTTAAAAAAACTAATTCATACAGTACAGCAAATCAATAGTTATTCTGAAATTGATCTAGGAGCATTTTTACTTGGGTCTTACAAAAATATTCTCATTGCAGCAGAGCAGGGGAGAAAGTAGAGGGTGCCAGAAGAAGGGGACAGGCTGGCTTGGGGCCCATGCCATGGAACACCTCCCCTGTTCTAGCAAATTCTGTCATTCAGGACTGCTCAGATCCTAACTATGCCAGATCAGGGAGATCCAACCTGTAGTCCACCAAGTTCAGTTTATGCCATGTATGGCCTAAAGCCGGTGGAAGCCCAGCTTTTCTGATAGCTGTCCTGCTGGCTCTAACACCTTTTGCACTGGAACCCTTCACCCATGCTGTAAGAGGGGGGAAGGAACATGACAAAAGCACATGGCAGGGCAAATTCCAGTATAGGCAGTCCCCGAGTTACGCGGATCCGACTTATGTAGGATCCGCAGTTACGAACGGGGCTTTTCTCGCCCCGGAGTACGCGAGCAGCAGGATGCCCAGATGCGCCGCAGTCCCACCGCCCACATCCTCTGGGGCGAGAAAAGCCGCTCCGCGTCTCCCTGGTCTGCTGGGAGCCCCCCCCCCAGCAGACCAGGGAGATGGGGAGCAAAGCCTCGGAGGACGCCGGTAGCGGGATCCTCCGGCCGCGGAGGATGCAGGCGGGACCACAGCGCATCTCAGCGGTCCCGCCACCTGTGTCTCCCAGGTCTGCTGGGGAGGGCGCAGCTAGTGTGCCTTCCCTCCCCAGCAGACCAGGCTTTTCTCGCCGCCGACGCCTGGGGTAGAGCAGCTGGGGCATTGCCGGGTTGGTCCCACAGTGCCGCTCCTCGGCGCTACTGGACCAACCTGGCAGCACCCCAGCTGCTCTGCCCTAAGCATCCCCAAGTCAGCCGCTGCTGAAACTGACCAGTGGCTGACTACAGGAAGCCCGAGGCAGAGTTGCTCTGCCCCGGGCTTCCTGGAATAAGCCGCAGATCAGTTTCAGCAGGGACTGACTTGGGGACAACTGGGATAGAGCAGCTGGGGTGCTGCCGGGCTGGTCCCCACAGTGCTGAGGTGCGGCGCTGCGGGGACCTAACCAGCAGCGCCCCAGCTGTTCTGTCCCAGGCTTCCAAATTCAGCCGCTGTTGAAACTGATCAGCGGCTGATTCCAGGAAGCCCAGGGCAGAGCAACTCTGCCTCGGGCTTCCTGTAGTCAGCCGCTGGTCAGTTTCAGCAGCGGCTGAATCTGGATGCCAGTTCCGACTTACATACAAATTCAACTTAAGAACAAACCTACAGTCCCTATCTTGTACATAACCTGGGGACTGCCTGTATATCAGCTTCTTCACCAGTGTACGGTCCCCAAGAGACTTTATGCCAATGGCATGAGTTAAAGATTCAGACTGAAGCTTTAACTTTTACCTGAAATGGATTAAACTGTAACCATCTTCTCTGAGAGTGTGAAAGAATCAAGCCCCATGCCTGGAACCCCCCTCAAAGGAGTACATTTTACACATTTTATCTGACTAAGGGGTGTACTGCTCCTACAGGAGCCATACTCCCAAGAGGAGAAGCATGGAGAAGCCAACCCATACAGGACTGAGGTTTCCTATCCCAAGAGTGGCAAAGATCTGGAAATTGCATACTTTGCTTCCTTTGTAGATTTCTGTGTCTCCCTTCTCATTGGAGAATTGGAAGAAAATTCTGAACTTAATGGAGTTTCCTGGACTTTATAATAACTTTCTCTAGAGGATATAATTAGCTCTTTATCTGGTAATTTCCACTCTACTTTTACTATTTTATATTATTCTTTGGAATAAACCTTCTTTGTTCCTTTTTCTCATTTGAATTCCTCACATCAACTGTGATCGATAATTGCTCTCATTCTTTTAATTCCCTCTGAAGCATATGGCATTGGCCACTCCTGGAAGACAGGACACTGGATTAATAGGACCACTGATCTGACCTAGTATGGGAATTCTTACGCATAGTGTATAAAACTAAATTACAAGCTACCACACACCGGCTAGAAGCATGTGATCTGGATCTTGTGCAAGCAATTTGCGAAGAACCAGCCTTAAGAAAGGTGGGTCAAGTTGTGTCTGTCTTACGCTACGGCTACACTGTAGCCTTCTTCCGGAAAAACTTATGCAAATGAAGCGCAGCCTGAAATATCGCACACTTCATTTGCATAATTAATTAGCAGCCGCTTTTGCACAAGAAGCTTTTGCGCAAAAAGGAGCTGTGTAGATGGCTCCTTTTTGCGCAAAAATCCCCTCTTGCGCAAGAGCTGTTTTTCCTGAAAAAATGAGGAAGAACAGCTCTTGCACAAGAGGGGTTTTTTACACAAAAGAATGTGGGGATCAGGAAATTAATTCTGAGTGCCCAGAAGTCAGTAATATGACTTAATGATGGAGCCAGCAGAGTACCTTTGTGATATATTGCCTTGCATGTTGTCCAGGATGGACCACCAAGGAATATTTCTGATTATCTTTTGAGATCCTGAACTTTCTAGATAAAGACATAATTCCGTTTCAGCAAATACTGTTTCTAATCACTGAAAGAGACAAGGTAACAACAGCAGAAAAGACAGCATTTCTGGGTTATTAAAGAAGAACATGAGGTTTATTATGCATGGAAAACACACTGAGAAAACAACAGAGGAATAAGAACAAATCATTAATCAAATCAGGCCTTTTACAGTTGTAAAAAAACAAATTATGAACTTATGCAGCTATAGTAAACTCTTCACAGCAAGTGCCATCTCTTCTCTTATGTTTGGTAATCGTCTAGCAGGTTTGGGGCATTATCCTAAGCTAAATAGTATATAATTACTACTAATAATAATACACACACAGACTTCTCTTTTGAAGTGTCAAGGATATGATCCTGAAACAGAATGATATAATCTTGGAATATATCTTAGAAATTGTAAGGTCAATATCAGAAGCATATATATGACCTTCAGTTTTTTCTTCTTGTTGCCAATAATAAAAGTCCAAGGCAACTACATTTCTTAGAGTTGGATGCTTGCTCAAATATGAATTACGTGTAAAGCACAAATAACATTCCTTCTTTTAAAAGGTTTTAATAATATTGAAGTGATATAGTAGCAAAAAAATATAATGTAACCTTTTAAAGTTTAATTATACTTACCAATATATGAGAATCGATATTGTAATTATCTGTGAATGATTATTAATGTAGCTTTGAATCAGCTGTGGAAATTTGCTCTCATTATATTTTATATTATCCCTATCAACAATATAGCCATTTCATAAATATTAAACATACTCAATTCCCTCCTTGGTTTTATTTTATAATGATGAAACTGGAGTCAGCACTGACATGTACATTTCAAGACAAGTTATGATACGAAACAGCAAACATTAAATGGAACAAAGCTACTGAAAATACATTTGTGATTGAATTTTGTGAACTGAATTTTTTAAAAATGTTTCCTTATACAGAATAGCATTTGTAATTGCCTAGTAATGCTGCAAAGTGTATCTATAAGCTTTTTAATGTATGCAGCCAACCTCACTACTTTTATCTTGGATCAACTGACTATGGATGCAAGGCTGATAAAGTTAGTACATATGGATTAAAAGATGAAGTAATAAAAGAGATTTTACAGGATGTAACAATATTTTAAAACCATATATTTAGTATCAAAGTTTCACTTGGCCAGAATGATAAAGATGTATGTGCAGCTGCAGCTTGCAACAGTTTAAATCTGGCCTTGTGTCTAAAGACTGAAACCAGCATATGAATATATCAATGTTCTTTACTATTGCTGTGAATTTTGAGACAACTAACATAGGGGTAGGGTTGGGATCTAACAGGCTTAGAAAGATGATTAAGCTTTCAGCTAGCAACTAAACATTATATTTTGGCATATAAATGGCACATGCAATTTCTACACATGACATTGTTGGCAAACCAGCACTAGAAATGAAAGGTACCTTTTGCCTGCCTTTTAACCAGGTGACTCATGCCATAATACTGTGTCCTTTACAAAGCTGTACATTCCATTTTAAGAAAATCAGAGTCCAAATTTTTTCCAGAGTGACAAGTTGGGTGGACTCAGACTTTCCCATTAAGAATCAAGATGTTACAGATTTTAATATACATGAAACAGTGATGCCAGTTATGCAAACAATTATTGTTATTAACAGTGTTTTGCTAATGTTGGTCAACCCCAAGTAAAGTTATAATAATAGTAACTGTCAAAGAACTGTACATGATTCTGCAATCATGAAAAGGGGTAAACTGTGAGAATTTGTCACATTAAGATATAACAAATAAAAATATAGCTTGTAAAGTGTCAAGCTAGTCCCAAATGTTTACTATTTTGAGTTATTCTCAATGGAACAGTGGACAACATAGGAATAACAGTTAGTAACACGTGTCCTTCTACAAAATAATTTCAAAAACTGGTTACAAAGGGACACAGCTGACATTTGAAAATTCAACACTATCACTTTAGGACTAAATAAGGATCTCAACTGGTTAATGCATTACAAAGGCAATTTCTCCTCCCTGGATATTCACATCTCCACACCAAATTCTATGAATGATCCACTTTCACCCTGACTTGATTAGCTTCATTAACATAGCAACTTCTCCCTTATATATACTCCCTTACATGCTTCTGTAACTTCTACTCTAATTCATCTGATGAACTGGATTTTATCCACAAAAGCTTATGCTCTAAGAAATGTTAGTTTGAGACCTTGTCTACACTAAAGGGGAAAGTCAACTTAAGATACTCAACTCCAGCTACATTATTTACGCACCTGGAGTCCAAGTATCTTAAATCACATTTTGGCACTATCTATACAGTGGGAGGTCAAAAGGAGCACATGCTCCTCATGAGAAGCAGGACTACGGCACCAATGGGAGTGCCCTCTCAATTCAAATACATTCAAATTCTGATGTATGAAAATACATCAGAAGTGCCATGAACAACAGCATGATGAGTCTTGTTCTTTACTATGCCTTTCCAATTTTGTAGTTGTATACACTACAATACAATGTTATTACAATCATCTCTTCAATTGTGAGAACAATTTTTGTTTTATTAATGAGACATTCAATCTTTTAATTAAACTGCATTATAAACTGTAAAATTTATGCTAAATAGATTTTTAAGAAAAGAATTTTTAATACCATAATTTTAATTACCACAAAATTAAATAAATCAGTGATAATTAACTATGACTCTGGCTCTGTCAAATACCTTTTTACATTGTTAAATATTTTATTAAAATATGCCAAATTTATCTGAAAATTAAAAGCATACTAAAGACAAATGATTATCTATCAAATGGAGAAAAATATTTTAAGATTGCACAATAAAGAAAGTAATAGACAGCCAAAAAAAGGACCTTTCTTACACATTCTGAAGTTTTTAATGATAGTGATCACACAGGGGCATTATGATGGGGTCTCTATCACACAAAGCCTAACTAGATAAAAAGGACCAATTAATCCTGTGACAGGCTGTACCTGGAGAAGCATCAGGACTGATAATGCCCAGTGACTGTTGACGCCCAAGTGTGGGAGGAGCTGGGACATGCATAAATAGAAGACAGCACGGTAACCATTCCCCAGAGAGGATGGGAGTTGGCAAGAGATGAGGGGGTCTAAGCAGAGAGTTAGCTCTGTGATCCTCACTTGGACTATAGACTAGCCAGAATCCAAAAGTAGGTGAAGAGGCTGCAGGGATCGGGAGAAGCTCATGTGGTAACATACACGGCAATAAGGTAAATTAAAGAGGAGACTAAGGAAGGAGCCCCAGGTTTTGGAATTATGCAGATTATGGTTGCTAGTCATAGGGTTGCTAGGCTGAACTCGGATAGTGGGTAGGCCTGGATTCATCTACCAGGCACTAGGGAAGTGGCATAGTCTCAACAGTGGAGCTGAAGACTGCTTGAGACAATTAGTCCAGAGAGACTTTGATACCCCAGAAGGGGAAAACTATAGTGACCTGGCCAGAGCACCAAACCGTGAGGAGAGAGCACCCCACATAATGAAGAATCCGTAACGTGATTGCAGAGGGAGACAACAAGTAAGCAACCAAACTATGGTGAACCAGACTAGCTGAGAGTTAATCCTTAGATGAGCCAAAGGAGGTGACCTAGCAATGAGTAGCAAACCCTGTCACACAAGCAGACCCTCAGCTGGCATAAATTGTCACAACTCAGTTTGGGCATGTCTACACTACGTTTTAATTTCAAACAAGGATATGCAAATTCTGCGGGAATTTGCATTTCTTCTTGCAATCGCTTTTTTGAAAGCGGATCTTTTGAAAGTGAAAGTAGATTGGATGCAGTTTTTTCGGGGAAAAAAAACTTTCAAAAAACGCATAACCCCTTTTTAAAGAAGAGCAGTTTTTTGAAAAGGGTTTTCTTTTCCAAAAAAAAACCGCATACAGACTACTTTCACTTTCAGAAGACCTGCTTTTGAAAAAGTGATCGGAAGAAGATATGAAAATTCCCACGGAATTTGCATATCCTTTTTTGAAATTAAAACATAGTCTAGACATGCGCTTTAAGCCTATGGAAACTCAAATGGCTTCAATTCAAATTCCACTGACTTCAATGAGATTTGAATCCAGCCCTAAATGAATGTGATAACCTCTTCAAAAAACAGCACCCATAATATTGTTCTCACTTATTTCCCAAGGAAAGCATAGCTGACAAGAAACATTTTAAATTCAAGAAAAAATCCATGGAGCCTACTGGAGCAATTTTTGGTGCACAGCACCAGCTTCATACCGAGGACACATTCCTGTAATTCTCCCTTCACCCTCAAAGGCCTCAAAGATTTACATCTGTGTTTAACTGTTTGCAATTCATGCCATTAATGTCAACAAGATTCACTGTGTCTAGCTAATTATATGGGTAAATCTCTGAGACTAGTGGCCTTATGGTTGGATTGGGGGCAAATCCTCAGTGAATTGCCCTCAGTGAATTGTCATAGCTCTGCCCTCACTCCAACTTCCAGTCCCTCCTTATCAATACAATGTCACCATGGTGCATTGAGCACCAATTTTATAAACCACCATTAAAGACCATACTTCTGCTTTTAACATTGGAATGTAAGTTAAGGAAGATAGTTACACTTTAATGACATATTTATCCTACTTCCCTACACCACAATAAACTGAGGAGATCTTTTCAGATCAGGGACGGTCCGTCCATATAGGCAAACTAGGTGGTCGCCTAGGGCGCCAAGCTAAATGAGGAGCCAAATGGTGGCGCAATATCATTGAGGGGTTTGGAGGTGGGGGTATTGATTGCATGGTTCGCTTAGGGCGCCAGTTGCTGGCAGCTAGTCCAGGGCCGCCCCTGTTTCAGATTCTAAGTACAATAAACTGAGGAGATCTTTTCAGATTCTAAATGTGATAGATATGACAATATCTGGCAGTATCCCAGTGTTATTCCTTACTAAGTTTTATTCCTACTTAATTAAACAAAATAAAAATGTTCATGTGGTATTGAAGGGGCTGAATGTAATTCAAAGGGGAGAAAAGGATCACAGTCCTCTAAAAACTAAGAGCAGTTTGGAGTAGTTAGACAAATTCACTCAGATTATGACACCTTCAGGAGAGACTGATCTATAACTGATTCAAACTCATTTTTCCAGGGACAACAAAAAAGGATTTTTCATGTAAATAGCCTAAGTTAAAAGTGATTCAGGACGTTCATTCTGATCCATGCAAACAGGCTAGACTCTCCATCCAAGGAAAGGGCACTAATTCTTAGGGAAGAGCAGGAAGGATTAACTCCTACCAGAGCTCCCACTGGATTTAGGGAGTGATCTCTGATAAGCTTATTAGCAGTTGTGAAGGTTCTTTATTGTTTTTATGTTTTCTCAGCAATGCTTTTACCTTCAGAATAAGTATGGTTGCTTAGAAATAGCTATGGAGTAACTTACCTGTGGATAACTACACCCACTGAAGAATAAGCAAAGCACAGATGCAGTCTTTTTTATGCAGATCTGACTTGCTGGCGAGAACAAAGTAGACAGGGAATTACCTGGAAAACCATGGTAAGTAGGGAGAGGTCTCTGACCAAGAAAGGTGACAACTAAGGTGCTGGCAGCCTGAGAATGGGTACCCTAGCTGTATCACAGGGGTGAGGGAATTGAATACAAGAGCAGTTACTCTGCACTGTGATAATAATTAATTCCCTTGAAAATGCTTACTGATTCTTAGAAAATTTCATAACGTCTTATTATAAATCACTATAATATAGCTCTGCTAAAATATGAATTGTAAACTAGTTACATTGTATATTAATGATTAACAGAAAGTGGTTAACACAAATTCAGAACTAATTAAACAGTGGGTTATAATGACTGATTGAATCCATGTAGGAGATCAATGAAGTGTGCTTTCACTTACTGTAATTTTAGATTGGAAGCTTTTGCTTCCAACATGGGAGGCTTGGAGTTCTCATATTCAATTCTGTAACCACAATTATATTAACAAAAATCCCCTCAGCAACCTGCAAATGCTTTGAAATCCCACTGTATGTGCATAATTTAAACTGAAGTCAGGAGCTGGAAATGAATTTATAGTAGTTTAAAAAATGGTCTCTAGGTAGTTGTGACAATGCAGCTTGTGGTATTAACCTCAGTCAGAAACTACAAGCAATAAAAAATACTGTGCTCCTTTGGTGATGGTCAGGCCCACCGATCTGGGAGGCAAATGGAGCTCTTGCCCAGGGGCCCGGGGGATTTAAAAGGGCCTAGGGACCTCTGGCCACTGATGACAGCACAGCAGGACCAAGGCAGGCTT
The DNA here is from genome assembly GCF_049634645.1 of Pelodiscus sinensis. NCBI lineage: Eukaryota > Metazoa > Chordata > Testudines > Trionychidae > Pelodiscus > Pelodiscus sinensis. Next base: position 16,984,057 of record NC_134726.1, read on the forward strand.
CCTGCCTACTCTTGCTCCATGCTATTCCCAGAAGTGAATGGCACATTCCTGCAGCCACTTGAAGGGAGGGTTGTCTCCATGTGCTACCTTTGCCCATGTGTGCTGACTCCGCATATCCCACTGGTTAGAAGCTGTGGCCAATAGGAACACAAAATGCAGGACAATGTAGCACTTTAAAGACTAACAAGATGGTTTATTAGATGATGAGCTTTCGTGGGCCAGACCCACTTCCTCAGATCAAATAGTGGAAGAAAATAGTCACAACCGTATATACCAAAGGATACAATTAAAAAAAATGAACACATATGAAAAGGACAAATCACATTTCAGAACAGGAGGGGGATGCGGGGGGGGGGGAGGAAGGAAGGTAAGTGTCTGTGAATTGACGATATTAGAGGTGGGGAGAGTGGGATGTTTGTGAGTTAATGGTATTAGAGGTGATAATTGGGAAATCTATCTTGATAATGTGTAAGATAGTTCAAGTGTTTGTTCAATCCTCTTTGGAGAGTGTCGAATTTTAACATGAATGACAGTTCAGAGGATTCCCTTTCAAGTGCAGATGTAAAAGACCTTCCTTCCTCCGCCCCCCCCCGCCCTCCCGCATCCCCCTCCTGTTCTGAAATGTGATTTGTCCTTTTCATATGTGTTCATTTTTTTAAATTGTATCCTTTGGTATATACGGTTGTGACTATTTTCTTCCACTATTTGATCTGAGGAAGTGGGTCTGGCCCACGAAAGCTCATCATCTAATAAACCATCTTGTTAGTCTTTAAAGTGCTACATTGTCCTGCATTTTGGTTTATATATTATTGGTGCTTAATGGCCTTCCATTTACAAAAGTAGCAACCTTTTGCCCTGCTCTAAAATGTAGTCTCTTCATGATGCCTGCATGCTTATTTCCTATTATAAACAATGAGATTTATGCTTATGCAAAAATAATGCAGAAACATGTCAGGATTTAATAATCATTTGAAGTAAAGATTTTTGTTGCAAATGTGTTTTTTTTTTAAACATAAAAGTAATTCATTTGCCAAAGAAGTGTTTTATTTATTGCTTAGGCATTTTAAATAAATACAGGCAACTGCTGAAAATACTCACAATTGCCAATATCAAGCAATTGATATAAGTGTTAATCCTGGAGTCACTGGTGGCCACAGTAATACTTTCTCTGGGAGCAAGCGAGTGGTTCCTAGCATCTTAGAGACCAACAAGTATATATATATATATATATATATATATTTCGTGGGTACAACTCACTTCTTCAGATAAGCGGAGCAAAAGCAAAACAAGCAAAAACTTTATATAGTTAGTCATTGGTTTTTTTTAAAGTGCATATAGTCTAATCCACTCCATTAATATGCCTGGTATTGAGTAAACATAATTTGTGGTGCACTTCCTACTTCTTCATATTAGACCCAATTCATTATAATGCAAAGGTACGTATTTAACTGCTAGCAGGTAATTTTAAAGTAACAAAGAAAAATTCAAAATACTTCACCTAAGGGAAAATGCTGCAATAATAACAATAAAACAAACCTGAGAGTTTCTCCATTTTTTTTTATATGCATCAAAGAAAAAGAAAAAACTTACACCATTAGCTGGCAGATCAGCCCTCTGAAATTATTTTCACATAAATAAAACAGTAATCGTATAGTAACATCTATGGAAGAACTGGAGATAGATCCCATGACTCCTGAACCTTACAATATGCTTTAGCTCCTAGACCATGTTTCCTTTACTCTGTCAATTTTTGATACACTTTTTACTTGTTTAAGAGCAAGGTGCATTTGAGGCTATTTGGCTGTTTTTAAAATGTCAATCTGTCACTATCTTATATTTGAATGTGGAATTTTGTCATATAGTGACACTGAAAATTGAAAACTTAATTTTCAAAATGGCATAATTTTGGTTGGATGGTTGTCCACTAAAGTTGTCATTTGTATATGCAGTGACAGTAATTGCACTTCTGCATAAGCTACACAGTTTTCCATGGAACCTCAGATTTTGCTCCTTTCAAAAGAGGTCTTGAAAGTTATTGATGACTTTGTTATTTACTGCTAGATTTCTACAAGAGCTGGGATTTCCGTCTTCAGAAAAAATTGACTTTTCACTGAAAAAAACATAGTTATCAGTTTTCATGTTCTTGGGGGTGTAAAAAACACACATTTTTCCACAGAAAAAGACTGTTCATGCAAAATATCAGGTGTTTTTTTTTATTTTGTTTTGTTTTGTATTAGGAGGTCTCAATACAATGATTATCCAGAATGTCAGCATCCTTTGAATACTGTTTGACAACTTCTTTTGTATTCATCCCAAGATAAAATGTTCATCTTTCAGCCATCTCACTGCTGAATCAAGTATAGCAAGGTATTGTAGCCCACTCTCCAATCTTATGATTGTTCAGACCTCCACCATGCATTTAATCATCTGTAGTGCTGCCTCTCAGTGCCACTGAAGAGTGAGCTAAGCCAAATTATTGCACTAGACAGCCACTCTGGCTGTTCCACTCTGTAGCATGGGACTATGCTGAACAGGCTGCTAACCAATGTAAGTTAGGGGTTCTGCAATTCATCAGCATACCTGTCTCTAGCCCTTGACCCAGATAAGCCATTGTTCATCATCCCAGATTGGCATCAGGATGGCAGCACTGGACATGAGTGCATGAATGGTTATCATGAAAAGATATTGCAAAGTCAGTCATAACAAGTCCGCAAATGTGAATGTTTTCTTCTGGAGCCAGGCAGGTCTTCTTATGGGAAGTGTGCCTTGTTTATTACACCCATTATCAGCCTGATGTACAGCAGGTTTTCATCCATCCTAGCCCCTCCTGCTGTTTTAAGAATAATGGCATCTCATCAACGTTTTGAGGAAGCTATATGAGCCAGCACATAATAATTAGATGTTAATATGTGGCTAAAGCAGCCACTAAAAATACGAATAGCTTTGTTCAACTCCAAATCAATGAAATGTGTATGCAGACTCCTGCTCCACCATTACTACCACCCCAGACTGCTTCACAGACTTAGGTTTATCAAACATTTGCCTCTATTCCTCAACTTTTCTCCTGCTAGCTTCTGGATTAAGGTAGTGTGGCAAGAGATCTTTAGGGGACATTTCTTCTGCCTTCAAATGGCATCTTCCATGAGCAGCATGAAGTAGACCAAACAGATAAAATATTGTATACAGGTTCACATTCTAAGGCTACTGTTTTGACCAACATGTACAGCTTTATGGAACATGTTATTTTAAAACACAAGCTGATGTAAACGAGTAGTCAACCAGTCAACTACCCAATAAGCAGGAGCACTGAAACTGCCCTTCCTTATTGATTAATGGAGTAGTCAATGGAAATTCCATCAATTTCAAAAGAATCATCCTTTTTCTAAATATCCAGTGTCCCAAATGAAACACAAGCTAACCTGAATCTTCAATGTACTTATCACAAAAATGTCTTATCAGTGTTGTCTAGAATAACAATTGTAAAATATACAAGTTATGAACAAATAAATGTATCAGCAAACACAATTTTTTCAATACACTGAAGTTCCTTTATAATAACCACTATATAGAGTCCAAAACTTGGCCTTTATAACACTGGCCACATACTACAGTAAAACGAAATACATCCTTCATATTAGTACTGTCAAATCACTTGCACTTACACATTCCTGATAGTTTTTTATAATTAAAATGGGAAAATAACTCCTAACTTGTTGGATTCCTAATCTTGGCAAGTAGCAGTGCTAACTGCAGGTTGCTTAGAAAATCCTTTTCCTGTACTAAAATGTGGTCTAGAGACTTAAGCACTGTCTTTTTCCATGTCATAGTTCATGCAAGGTTTTTCATGTTGATAAGAGTTCTTTCTGAAACAGCTTTGGTATGGTTTGGCAGCATCAGCAAAGTGACATTTCAAGAGATCAGAAAGAGCAAATGAATAATTGCTCAAATTAGAACACTTCTGAATAATACTTTGCTTTCAACAAATAATCTTTAATATATTTTAAAGAATTTTTCAATAAAAAGTATGTAGTAGCTATGAAACTACTCCATGCCTTTTTGCATCATGGAACAATAGAAGAGGGATGGACTTCAGAGAACTTGTGACAGTAATTTTCAGTCTCAGTTTGAGGTATTCAAAGGTTGTAACTTAAAAGCACTACTACTATAGTAACATCAGCTGGTGCAGTAAGTTTGTACCACTTCATCTGCTCTGCTTACGTAGTAACTTGTGATAGAATTATGAACCATATACAAGTTTCAGATTTATGTGCTTGCAAAAACATATTTTAAAATGTTGCTTCTTTCTTTAATATTAGCATAAATATTTCAAATAACTAAGATATTGGACTTAGAAAACTGGCTTCTGCTGAGTCACATAAATATTTTTCATAAAAGATTTCACTCTGTACCTTACAGGCTAAATACATATGCACTCAACTGAATGCAATTGCTTTTAAAGCACCAGTTAATTCTGTTGAGTGGCTTAATCCCATTTCGTCTTAGTATGCATTTTCATGACTTATAATAGCACAAAAACAATGAGGAGTTATAAATTACATAATAAACATGTTTAAAATTGTTTATGTAACTCTGTGATAAACCTGACAGGAATAGCATGCCAATGTCTGCATATCTTCCAGATTTCATTTCTATTTCTTTATATAACATGAAAAAAAAACAAAGAGAATTAAATGCAAATGGAACTATGACATCTCACATCAGTTGACGATTGGTCCCAAAAAGCTTAAGGTACTAAAACATTAAAAAACTAACTCAGACCCCAGTTTTGTGAACATGAACTCTCATTAAACATGATGCCTAAAATCAATAAATACAAAAAATATGAGATGAATAAAGATCAGCTGTATTGTGCTTATATACCGCAGTATATAAGGTACTGTCTGTCAATGCTCAATGTAAAAATTTTGGAAATACCCAGAAATGAGCAATGAAATAAGAAGTTGTGCATTTCCTGGCTTTTATCTGTAACGTAGATTCTTAACATAATTTTAACATATGGGGGGGTGAATGGGGTTGCACCTAATTGCTTTACCACTATTAACCTTCCCTCCTTCAACACCTGATCACAGGAAGAATATGCCTCTCCTTTTACTCAAAGACCAAACAGCACAGAACTGGTATATGGAGCACAAGAATAAGTGCAGTAGCTACACTGCACATTCTACCAAACCTTTGAAAGCTCATATGTGCTTCATGCAGTTAAAGCTCCTTTGGTTGGGACTGGAGTATGAGTCCTTTTTGGGAGCTGGAATATTTTTGATTAGATGTCTGGAGGAGTGCTTCTGTAAAGGACTGTACTTTCCTCTCTCAGTGTTGCAGGTAAACAGCACAGGCATGTGTACAAGTGGTATAACTGGAGGCCAGGCTTCATTGTACATCATAAGTAGTTTCATCACAAGTTGGATCTTTTGCTCTCTCTTGATACCTAGTATCCACAGAAGTACACCAAGCCTCCAGAACTACCCCAAAGAGCAATATTTATGAGAAATGTGATTATTTGTCTGTGTACTTAGATCTCCCCACCCCAGATTTACTATAAGATCATATGATATGGCTTCAAAACAGTTGTACAATATGATCAAAGAATATCTTATTTCCTAGGTCAAAGATGGCCAAACTGTCAACTCTACATATTTGTAGAAAGACATATGAAATAAAAAAATAGTCATAAATCTAAACATACTTAAAACACATCAAGAAGCAAATCCATAATACTTTTGCAGTAGCATGCACATTGCAGATAGACAACATAGAAAGAAATTTTCCATTGTAGCCTGCTATTCTGAATTATGCTATTTTTTCAAAAACATCTTGAATTTGATTACATATACATAGAGACCTGCCTAGCAAAAAGAGCAAGTTAATCTGTGCAGGAGAAAGCTTTTTCAGGGGCTTGTTCGTCACTGTGGAACAAGCACACGTAGGATCTAAGAGCCGCCTGAGTCCTTGTCACATTCCATACCAAGTTTGAAGTGCACTTTTATTACATTGATTCTAGAATACGAGCACACAGCATGGCTGCTACAAAATAAATGAATACATAATATTTAAAAACTGAATTAAAAATAAAATAGACTAGAGTAAAACAACCCTCCCATAATTATCCCTTTGGAGAGAGAAAAAGGGAGAATGAGGAGAGAAAGATATGTGACAAATGCCAGTTGCTCACTGCTTACTACATTTCTGGAAAGTATTCAGACATTATGATGGTGAGATGGTATGAAAACTTACATAGAATATTTTCTTTTTGGACTTTACAGCCTTAGTAAACATCTTGTAAGTCATAGGGTAAATTTTGCTACGTTTATATTCTCTGTCAAGTACACTGAAACACTGAGTAGGTCATAATCTGAGAACTGAATGAAAATGTGTTTTTAAAAAAGAGACAGAGATATGAAATGTCAGCCATCACCAAATAAATGCAATAATTTAACTTTAGTTTAGATGAAAATGCCATTTTGCCTATGTAAAGGCCATGATGCAGTCTAATTGAGCAATTCTCAAACTTCAGCAAACCAAGGATTCCAATTTTGATTTAAAAAATTTTTGTAGACCCCCAAGCCAGCTTCTAATTGACCTGGGAGCGCTCAACCTCCACTCAGCCACTAGTCACAACCCCATTCCACTCCTTTCCCCAAGGCCCAACACCTGCCCCATCCCTTGCCCCAAGTATACCCTATCTCACCCTGCACTTCTAACACACTGCTGAACAGTTGTTCCAGAGTGTGAAGGAAGCCCTGAAAGGAAGGAGGAGTTGATCAGTGGAACTACAGGCCATGGACATGACTCACAGATCCCTGGAATACCCTCACAGACCCCCAAGATCTGTGGATCCCAATTTGAGAACCGCTGGTGTAATTCAATAATACAGCAAGAATATTTCTGATTTACAAGAAACAATGTCCTCTCTTATTTGATCATAAATAATCTCATTCACTCACATAGCAAAACAGTGATAAAATATAATAAAACGTACGTAAATTATTTGCAGGTGGCCTTGTCTCCATGTTTTCATAATGTTGTACGTGAACAACAATGTTTAGGTCTCTTTCCATGTGATCTGTTGTGCAAGGACCTTGAGGTCGCATAACATCAGCAAGAGCCCTAAAGAATAAAAATTAAACTCGATTAGAATAAATCTTCTGCAAAAACTATAATGCAGTTGCAATGTACTCTGGTCCTTTTCGTTCTTGACACTGCACATTACAACATATGTACTGCAGAGTCACAGTTTAATAGGACTCCAATCCTATTCCCATTGATGTCAATTAGAGTTTTGTCACTGACTTCAATAGAAACAGGACTGGTACTAGGTATATGCCATATAAGTAGCTGATTAACTACTGTGCCATAGAAAATAATTAGTCCCCTGCAAAAACCATGCCCTTAAGCAAAGAGTTCAGTGTAAGTTCTTTCTATTCAGTTCTGAACTTCACTGATCATTATTTGCCTCCTTTTGTCACCAGTCATTTAAGTCATTTTTAAAGAGAGTGGATGTTTTTACTAGGCATTGTGCCTAGTATAGTTTAATTTTGTGTAAAATTGTATACTGTATCCTAGCTACAGCATCTGGTTTATATATTAATAAATAAATACATTCACTAATGAAAGTCAAGGTGAACGCAGTACAGCTCTTCCACTGAACCAGTATGACAGAGACTTATTTTCCTAGTTGCTATATTGAAATATTGAACAGTAGCGCCACATAAATGTGTGGGCTAAATATAAAGAAATCTTGAGATGGATATTGCTCATAAAATTCACATACAGTACTTCGGTGTACAAAAGATACTCAATAATATGTTCCCTCATGTTTGTGGATTTGTTTGTGCTATTAGAAAGTTATGTACAAATTCTTAATTGTGTTACAATCTGCTGATACTGTAAAGAAGGTAACCAAAATTACTTAAGATACTGAAACAATACTTCAATATGAAGCAATATTTATACAGCAGGAGCAGCAGAGCTGGCTTACATAGCTTAGAAAAAGGCCACTAGCAGCCATCTCACAGAAGTATGTGCAATATGATCCTGAAAGGAAGGGATTATATTAGAAATCACAGTTTGAAAACAAGTTACGGACTGAAGCTGGGAGAGCACTCACATCTAATTAATGTATACAGAACTTTTTATACAAAACATATTGTCTATGTCAGCACTATAGATTTAATACAAGACGCAACTGGACACATAAGATAACATAAGAATGGCCATACTGGGTCAAACCAAAGGTCCATCTAGCCCTGAATCCTGTCTTCCGATGTCGCCAATGCCAGATGCCCCAGAGGGAATTAACAGAACAGGTATCATCAAGTGGTCCATTCTGTTATCCATTACCAGCTTCTGCCAAACAGAAGCTAAGGACACCTTTCCTGTGCATCCTGGCTAACAACCATCAATGGATCTGTCCTCCATGAATTTATCTAATTATTTTTTGAACCCTGTAAAAGGCCTCATCTTCACAGCATCCCTAGAGAAAGGAGTTCCACAGATTGATTATGCGTTGTGTGAAGAAATACTTCTTGTGTTTAAAACACACGAGAAATACTTAGGTGAACCCTAAAGTTCTTGTGTTATAGGAACAAGTAAATAACTTTTCCTTATTTACTTTCTCCCCGCCCGTCACGATAATATAGTCCTCTATCATATCCCCCCTTAGTCTCCTCTTTTCTAACTGTAAGGTCCAAGCTTTATTTATTTCTCCTCATATGGCAGCAGTTCCATACTCCTAATCATTTTTGTTGCTCTTTTCTGAACTTTTTCCAATGCCAAGGTATCTTTTTGAGATGTGGTGGCCACATCAGCACATAGTATTCAAGATGTAGGCATACCATGGATTTGTGTAGAGGCAATAAGATATTCTCTGTCTTAATGATTCCTAACATTGTTTGTTTTTTTGACTGCTGCTGCACATTGAATGGATGTTTTCAGAAACCTATCCACAACTCCAAGATCTCTCTTAAGTGGAAAGAGCTGAATTAGTCCCCGTCATTTTATACATATAGTTGGGATTATGTTTTTCAATATGCATTACTTTGTATTTATCAACATTTTGGGGAAATGAAGAAATGCAAAGGAGAGGTCTCACCTTGATTCTGAGAGTTAAAATGGTATAACCTCATAATGCGTAGATTTCTCACGTCTGATAGATCAGTCTTTCAGAGGTGGCCTTTCCATTGCCTTTAATATTACTGAAATGAGTATTCATTATATACTCTAAATAACATTCCACGTGCTATCAGATTTTTACCTTTCACGTCTGTATTCTATCTCCATTGAGCTTTAAAATATAGAATGGGGTCATCTTACAAATATCTTTAGAAGGTTTTATTACAGTTCTCAGTACGGAATGAAATAAATAATTCTGGCACTATACATATGCCTCACATTTAATTTATTTAAGAAAATGTATACTAAGAATGAGATAATCTTCAAATCAGACACACACACTGTCTGTTTCTCCACACTGATAATGATGGAAATCATACATCTATGGAGCAATGTCTTCAACCAATCAGATCAGCCAAAAGCTATTAAAGAGTGTCACAAATCTTCAAGATATCTCTTATTGTAAGATTTTGCTCTGTGGATCTGTAATGTTGTTTTAAGACCTTATAAAGCATATCTAGCCAGGCAATTCCCTTATGGCTATAAGCTTGAAGAGGCTCACGCAGATGTGATTTCATGAAAGGTTAGTTGTCATTTTTTTTTGCTTCCAAAAGTGGGTCAAAACCAATCTGGGAAATAATTTCACACAAAGGATTTCAGCATTTTGGCTATCCAGACTATTTTTGGCCCCAAGCATACTCCTTTTGGAAAATCAGCACATTCTTAAGGGTGGGAGAATTCAGGTGGGTTCATAAGAAATTCAGGAGGCTGCTTTCAAACTATCACTAACATATAAGTTATGAAAACAGGAGCTATCAAAGTACAGACTTTAGCCTTTAGGCCCTTTGCTGTTCTTGATGTATGTAGGTATCTCCCATGTGAAATGGGGCAGTATATGATTCTGCATTTTTATTTATTGAAAAATCCCTTGTGTGAAGGAGAGGTAAAGTCTATTTAGAAACCACAAGGATCACTTTTGGGGGTTCTTTTCCTATTCATTCTTTAAGGAAGATATTTATCTGGCAGAAAAGGATTTAGCTTTGCAACCTAAAAATCCTGTTGACCCTCATGCTCTAATGAACATACACTGCAACCTCGGACAACAACCTGGGAAAAGGACTCCTCTCCACAGCTACCCAATTTCTCCATTTCACCTGGGAACACTGCTACCTCAGAAGGGGTGCAATCATAAGCCTTCTGCCCACCACCATATGTACCTTCATGTTAACTACCTTCATAGGAGCTAACTATCTTCATAGGAGCTAGAAGATTCAGAGGGAGAATTAATGCTCCTCTTGGACACTATATTTCTTTCTTGGGCACTAGTTCTCCTTCTTTGCCTATGGATAAAAAACACTTAAATTCTCTCAACTTTGAACAAACTTACCAAAAGAAAACAAAGAGGTAGGAATACACAATACTTTAGAATCCTATAGGAAGCATATACTGTTACAGCCATCCTTCTCTTCACACACACACACCATCTTCCACCTTCACTCAACAACATAATCTACACAGACAGTAATACAGTATATTAAAATGTTACAAGGGTCACATTTGGCTTTGTTTGTCTAAACTACAGGAACTAGTTAGCATCCCTAAAAAGGGTATGAATTACTTTTTCTGAATAAATCTGCTTACTCTGTCAATTTTTTTTCTGCATTTTAACTGACAAATAATTTAAAAATCTTCAAAATGGCCATTTTATTTCAAAACAAACATCTTCATATAACAGCAAGCAGAGTGCAGCGTATGGTAAAAGAAATCATGCCTGATAATTCTAATGGCCAGATTGTATCACCCGTGTTCACATAAGTACCTTACTTTGCCAGAGTAGATCCATGGAGTGTCTGCATAAAAAGTACTACTCAAGATCAGTAAGAGTGGCATGGTCTGCCCCTAAATTAGACAATATTCTTATTTCCTACAGCATATACAAAATTTCAGAATAAAAACATTTTTCAGCAATGTAATGTGATGAAAAATAAGGGTTTGCATGTTTTGGTCATTAGTAATAAAACAGGCATTTTAAAAGCACACCAGTATGTTGTATTCCTGAATGTCATACATTCTTTACCTGAATGTACTTGTAAAGATAAAGGGATCTGAGTGTTTCAGATATCCATTAGCTAGTAAGGAAACTAAAGCAATAGTGTCCCTCCTTGTTAGCCATATTCTCAACCTGGCCTGGGAGACGAGATACTGTCAAATGAGGGAATAAAAAGGCAAATCAGCTTTTGCTTGTTTCACGTTACCGGCCAAACTGGATTAAAATAAAGCAATGGAAACTGAGCAAGTTACTTCTATGAAAAATAATGGGGCAAAATCTTTAACCAGGATTTCTAACATTAAATCCATCATTTCAGCATGGCCTAACTCATTCACTCATGACCAGGGCTTTATAATTTACATGTTTTAAAAAATGAAATTGAATGTAGGCAGAGGAGAGGAAGTTATGTTCATGTTTTGTAGACTTCGTGGTGGTTAGTGTTATATAAGAAGACAGATATCCAGATAGGATACAGAGTGTCTTATTACTGATACTATTAAATGTTTTCAGCAAGTACTTATAATTACATTACAAAACTTTGTGCAGCGCTCTACCACCCTTCTTACTCCTCCAAAACACTGACATAAGCCAAGACGTAATGCTTTGGTTTAAATGGGTTGAGGACAATGAGATTGTTATTAATTTTAAAGTGAACTGGAATTCTAGTTCCCTTAGGCAGCCTCTAAAAATCTCAGCTACTGTGTGAAAAATGAAATTAAGTATCCAAATTCCCTAGATGGTTTTGAAAATTTCACCCTGTATGTTTGTGATGAGAACTTTTAAAAGAGTTGTAGCGATTTCCCAACAGCTGCAGAATATTCATTGTGGGCACTGAGTGGGAGTCTGTTTTTCCATTAGCATCCTGACTCTTGTAGGTTCCTATAACCTCTGAAACAATCCTACCTTAAGAGATCTATGAATAAAAAAGCACATGAGTTTGACTAGTCACTAATCTGGGCAACAACTGTCCTTTCTGAGCCCCATTTCAATCTAATCTATATAGATATATGTCTGAAAGGACTTGGAATGATATTCCATCCCCGATTATTCTGTATCAATAGGTTTTGGAATAGAAATATAATTTAAAAACTCTTTATACCTGTATCTGATAGAGAGCAAGTATATATATAAATCCATTTAGAGGGCTTTTTTTAAACCAAATACTGGAAATGTGGCTTTCTGATCTAATCAAAGCTGAACAGAGATGTATGCACTGTTTTCACCTTCTCTCTGTCATGTGTTTGGTTTGGTTTTTGTTGTTGTTGTTTTTTAAAGAAAGTGCCTAAACTCACCAGCTGTTTTACCTGCATGTAGATGCTACAGAACTGGAACAAGCTATTTTACCACAGCTTTGATTAAAAGACCCATGGCATGGTGATATATTTTTTCAGGATTCATATATTCTTTTCTCAATTTAGTGGGTCGAGATTCTCTAAATGTTTCTCTATTCATACCCTGCTTAACAAAGTCAATTTCTCTTAAAATTGCCAGGTAGTGTTGACTAAAAATTCTGTGGTCTGCTTTGCTCCTCAGTAGTAAAAAGAAATCCATATCAGACAGTATATAAATAGCAAATAATTGCTAGTGAACTGGTGATGCATTCACAGCACTATTTTTGGTGTCTTCTCTGTTCATTTCAGGGGAGGCTGTTAATCACAAAGCAATACAGAAACTTGGACAAGAAATAAGACTCCAGGTGTTGAGTGGATCTCTTGAACTCCTGAGCCAAGATTTAAAGCTCTGTGATTGTGAATTACTCCATTGCTAGTGACCACCAGGCAGACAGATAGAAAACCTTCTGCCATACTGAATGTCTGGTAGAAGGCGTCCTTACAATTGTATTTCATTTCCAAAGTTGACCACAATGCTGGAATCAATTTAGATTCTTTAATGGAGCTATTTGCCTTTTTTTAAAATCTGCAAAATGTCTTTCCCCATCTGTTTTACTTTCCTGTGTCTGGGATTAGCATAATGAATCAGACAGACTGAAAACTGGACAAATATGTTATCCCTTTTTTCTTAAGTACTGTGACACTTTTTTCTTAAGTGCTAGAGTATGAAACAATTGGGCTGTGTCCTGAACTGCCCACTTGCCTACCCACCAGCAACTGCCCACTACCTACCCTGGAGTAGGAGAGTACACAGCTTGCCTCACTCTAGGTAGGGAATGTTCTCTTTGATGTAATCCAGCCATTGCCCTGTGGACATACAGAGTGTAACACATAGCGACAAAGACTTTGTATGCTCCATATTTGGTTACATTTTGCCTCTGTAGCAACTGGGGGAAAAAAGGCTAGAAGATGCAGCAGCTGTGTTACATCAAAGGCTAGAATCCTTAGCAGTTGGGTATTCCACAATAGGTCCCTTTTGGTCTCTTCCTCTCTACCTCCCAACCTGATTTTCAGGACAAAGAGCTCTCACACTTTAAGGAGATGGGGGAGGGAAAGTCCTGTCAACACCATTTTGCAGTGGGAGAGGGAAGGATGGGATTTGTTTACATCCTCCTGTTGAGAAGTAAAAACCTTGGCAGGGGGGGCCCCGCAGCCCCTCTTGAGGCTAATTCAAATCCCCATTTGTTGTTGGGCTGTTCCGGTTATAGACAGGATCTCCCAGAACAGTTCTTGACGGGGCGGAGGGCAAGCACTGCAGGCTGAAAACTGATTCGCGGCTGGGCACCTCAGGAACGCTGTGCGGTGCTCCTGGGCGCCCGGCCCTTCGAGTCAGCAGCCGGGGCTGGGGTAGCCCTGGCGCCAAGCTCTCCAAAGTTGGTCTGTTATAGCCTGGCTGGCGAGAGCTGTCTGCTCAGCAGGGCCACCTGGGCTCGGTATCGTCCCTGGGTGGGGTGGGGGAGGGCGCTGAGCCTTACCTGGACATGTGCTCCCGCTGCGGTCTGTGCGCCTTCTCCAGCCCCAGCTTGGTGAAGATGCCCACCAGCACCATGACCGCCACCACCCCGCAGATGATGTAGACGATGAGGTTGGTTTTATCCCTGGTAGGGTCGTGCAGCGGGTCGTCTATGCGGGCAGGCGGCTTCCCCGTGTTCATCCACACCGGCGTCTCGTAGTTCGTGCAGGTGTTTTGGTCCAGCCGGGTCTTCTTGAACTTGCAGCAGAACCTGAAGCCACAAGTGCCGCAGCAGAAAATGAACTCCCCCGAGCTGCAGTTGAACGGCGGGTCCCACTGGCCCATCACGTCGAAGTAGCCCCGGCAGAAGTCCGGGGTGGCGGGGGGCTCTGAGGCGTCCCCGTGCTCCCCAAGGCTGGAGTGGTTCCCCCCGGAGAGCATCACGATGCTGCCCAGGTGCTGGCCGGCTTTCTCCTGCGCCCGGCACACCAGCGTCAGCAGGTCCGCCACCAAGCAGCCGAGGGCCAGCCGGAGGAAGCCCTTCATCCTGCCTCCCAGCCCGGGCGCTGCTTTGCCGCCGCCGCTCCAGCTGCTGGCTGCTGCGCTGCGCCAGGAGCCCAACATGCAGGGCTCGGGCGGGGGCCACGCGCTCGCTCAGCCCGCTCGCGCCTGCGGCAGCCTGCTCGGCGCGGGCAGGGGCAGGGCCAGGAGCCGGGCGCCGAGCCTCCCCTCCCGCCGAGCCGCGAAGCTGCCGGAGCGCAGCGAAGTGAGCGGCACTTGTGGAGCAGCGAGCGGCGCGCCGCGGGGAGGGCGGGGGGGGGGGAAGGCGCGGAGGGGCTGGGGAGAGCGGGCGGGGTGAGGTGCGGGCGCCGCAGAGCCGGGGAGAAGCGGGCGCCGGCAGACGCTCCTCGCGCCGCCTGGTGAAATGGGCAGGCGCCGGGGAGCCCCCTTCCCGCGCGCCGCTGGAGCGCCTGGCGCGTCGGAGGCGAGAACTCGCGCCCTCACGGGGGGCGCCCAGGGAGCCGCGCCTCAGCCGCGGGGCATCCGGGCAGACGTGTCCCGCCGCGGGGCGCGCGGCTCCCTGCAGACTCCCTCTGGCGGGCGGGCGGGATGCAAAGGGGCGGCTGCGCGGCTCTGGGCGAAGGAAGCGAAATCCGTCTAGCAAGGCGCCTGCCGGGGGCTGTTCGCCTGAGCTCTGGCCGCGCCGCGCAGCCTGTCGGCACCCCCGCGCCCCGCCAGAGCAGCCCCCTGGCGCTGCCGCTGGCCGCTGCTGCCCGCCACTCGCTTACATAACACGGGCCTCGGCGAGCAGGGTGCTCCACACGCGCGGCAAGGTGCACGAGCCGCTCCGCCCCCTCCTCGCCCCGACCTGTCCGTCGCGGCCCGGCCCCACCCCAACTGCGGCGCCTGGCCCGTGCCCGGGGGAGGGAGGAGCTGCCCGCACCCGGGGGGGGGGGATTTCAGGGACAGTCGGACACGTGTCTCGCCCTTCTGGAGAGACGGGAGGCAAGGGACTGAGCAATGCGGGAGGCAGGTGTCTCAGACAGCGCTGGATGCCTGGGCTGAGGTCCCTCCGTGCGTCTCTTCGGGAGGGCCCAGAAAGTCACAGCGACCTTTGCTCCAGTTTGCATTGGCTTTGCTTTTCCTCCGCGCCTTTGGCTCCCGGCCTCCCCTCCGCTCGCAATGGAATGGGGGCAGGATCTGAACAAAGGGGGAACTTGTATGGTGCTTGGAGGGCGGGGGCCGGGAGAGCTGCCACTTCCCCGATACTTGAAGAGAGCAGTTTACTAGATAAAACCTTTCTTGTACCCTAATCCTTTTACCAGTTTCTTAAGACTCACTTCTCTATACAACGAATGCAATATAGGCCAGAAAAAATCAAAACGTGTGTGTGACACTATGGCTGTCACATGGCAGGCAGTTAGAACAAGGCGCTAGGTCTACTCGAGCCTATGCTATGCAGTGAGCCTCCCACATTATTGTCTTTCATACCTGAACTCGTGTATCATTTATTTAAGAAAGCACTTTATCAGCCAGTGAGGCTGGCTCCAGAGGATGTCTTCACACTGCAGACTATCAGATGCAGAATTAAAATATCTTCATTCCTCCCCACATGCCTTTGATTCAGGAATGAATTCACTCCATCCTGGTTCCCCATCTCATTCATCTTCACCATTTGGTTGGAAATCACCTGCAGAAATAAAACATTTTCCTGACTCCCATGCTGCCACCAAATGCTAGGAAAAGCCCGTTAAAGGGTGGCTTAGCATACTTTGGGCTGTGCCTCACTGGGGCCTCTCTGCTTTATTTCAAGGTGAGGCTGTGAAGCCTCAACTGACAAGTCACAATTCAGTGATGATTCTGCCCCACATTTGTGAGGGCTGGATTGCCAATGCACTTCCAGCTCTTCAGCCAACTTCCTACGGGAATTGTTAAAGAGTCAGTAAATAAGCAGAAAGGTGAATCAGAGGACAAGGCAGACGTTTGGAATCGGAGAGGGCTGTAGTTTGCTAATTGCGATCCATTGCCGTCTCTTAAAAATAGACTCTAAGTACAGTGAGCCTACTGAGCATTTTGTCAGGAAGCTTGGCATCCTTGGCCAGTGGGTAGGAAATAAAACCTTGTGATTCCACAGCAGAGGGAAACAATCAATTCCATTCAAATTCTGCTTTCTTTGATGTTAATATTTAATTCCTAAAGCCTCCATCTTCATCCCCATCTCCTTTCAAATCTGGTCAGCAGTCCTGTCTCTCCTTCCTTGCATATATTTCTCTCTGCTACTATTTATTATTTAACTTTCTATAAAGCACTTTCTGATACAGTTTGTACTGAGGAAGTTGCTCAAAATTAAGCTGTACCATATTTTAGAATATCTACAAAGATGTAGGACCCAGTTCTGCCAAGCACTTGAGAAGGTGTGTCACTTTGCAAACCTTAGTGGTCTCATTGAATTCACTTGTTAAAGAGGTGCTTAAGTGTTTTGTAGGATTGTGGTCATAAATATGTAGATATAATAATATTATAAATTGACACAAACTTCGGCTGTTAACAATAATTTAGCTGAGCCAGTGCTAACAATGGAAAGACCTTTTAAAAAATTATCATAATAAAGCCAACACCTGAGGGATTGAGGTCTGATTTTAATCTCTATTACACCAGGAACTCCACTTGCTTCAGTGAAATGAAAACTTATTTGCCCCTGGAATTATAACTGGGAAACACAGTGCATAATTCAAAGCTCACTGAAACCCACAGGAACACTTCTACTGATTTAAGTGGTGGTTTGGACCAGCTCTATACCACATTAATTTGAAATTGCTATAGCATCTAGGAGCTCTAGTCATGGACCAGGACTCTGTTGTACTAGGCCCTGTACATTTTATTTCAAAATTACTTCAATTAGAGCATATAGTTGTTTAAAAGAATTGTAAAACATCAAAATGTGAAATCATTAAATATAATAAATAATGCAAAAGAAACAAGAAGTTGCTGTAATTTACGCCTATTTCAGACACAGTTGTCTCATTAAAAGCAGTGGGAGTTTGGACAATGATTAGGGGCCATCGTGTGATGAAGTGTTGCTCGACATTTAGGGCTCCATCCAAAGCCCATCAAAATCAGGGAATAGATATCCATGTAACTTACTGGCCTTTGGATCAGATTGTTAAAACCTAAGAGAAGAACGAGACTTTTACAAAATGGTTTATCACTTTTTAAACACTTTTGTTAATTGCAGTTGGTTTAAAATGAACAATATTTATATAGTTTCCACACTATTTCCTGGTAAATATTATTACTTACTTCTGAAACAGTTGGAAACTTGCAGCTTTTCACAATCATTATTTTCCCAATGAATACCTATGGGGTTCACATTTTGCTGCCCTTACTCAGGCAAATAGTCCTTAGATATGCGAGCAGTCCGTTGCAGGATCAGGCTTTATACAGGGTCAGATCCTACCATGATTCTCCCTCTCCCAATATTCCTACTGATTTCACTGAGATTTTCAGATGTGGATTTATGACAGGATAATAGGTTTCTTGCTAGGAAATCCTGTAGCAATAAAATGTCAGCTCTCAGTGAAGAGCTAAACAATTCGACAATTGTTAGTAGCAGTGGCATTTCTGTATCACCTAGCTTCAGTCAGAGTCTTGTTGTTCTAGGCACTGTACAAACAAATAAATGGTGTAGCTTTTAAAACTGTGATCACAATCCATAAAAATATTACTATGTTTGTTAATAGAGTCCTGTTCTTTATACCAGGAACACAAGGTTTCTACCAAGTTTCACCAGACACTATAATAATGGACACTCTATATATTCATCTAATAAAAATATTATTATAATTGTTCCTGGAAAGCATCCTTATCAATCCCAGCAGTCAAACTAAGAATTACATGGGCATGAAAATAGGATGACTGTCTCACCATTAAACATGGTGGCTATGTCTACACTACGAGTTTTCTCTGCAAAAAATGTGTAAATGAGGGACTCATTTGCATGAGTTGCTATCTCATTTGCATATTTTCTGCTGATCCGTTTTTGCGCTGGTTCTAGATCCTTCGAAAAAAAGCATCTAGATTGCATCACACGGATCGAAAAAGCGATCTGCTCTTTCAAAAAAAAAAGGCACCCAGAACCGCTTCTGGCAAGGCATGGGGGCGGCATTTACTTCCTGGTGCTGCTGCATGCCCTTTGAGAGACATGTGCTTAAAGGGATCCCCCTGGACAGCCATTGCTCTGCTCCTGCTTCTGGCTTGCCTACCTCCTAGAGGGAAAGCAAAGCTGCTGCAATGCTTGCTCTGGTTGCCCTGTTTTCTTGGACACCACGGCAATTTTTTTTCTGGTTGGTTTTCCTGCTTTTCATTGGGGGTTTTTTGGCCATGGAGCCAGAGCTACCCCTGGGCAGGCGATAGCCCCATGCTGCCATGCTACAGCTTTTGCTGCATCTTCATGACTCCGTCATGAAGCTTCTGCCCCACATGGACCCAGACCAGAACTATGAAACCTTTGTCTGAGATGCAGGAGATATGCCCTTGCCTCCAAACTTTTTTGGGGACAGGCGGATTTGGAGGCATGAGACGAGTTCAGACTGGTGGTGGGACCAGCTTGTCATGCAGCTCTGGGATGACGACCATTGGCTCCGCAACTTCTGGAT
The DNA here is from genome assembly GCF_049634645.1 of Pelodiscus sinensis. NCBI lineage: Eukaryota > Metazoa > Chordata > Testudines > Trionychidae > Pelodiscus > Pelodiscus sinensis. The sequence continues at coordinate 17,003,236 of NC_134726.1, forward strand.
GCAGAAGGCCACATTCCAGGAGCTGTGTACCTGTCTCACCCCTGCTCTGCAACACCAGGACACCCACCTGCAGCCCGCCATCCCCCTGCAGAAGTGAGTCACTATTGTCTTTTGGAAACTGGCCACCCCCGACAGCTACCAGTCAGTGGGACACCACTTTGGCATGGGGAAGTCTACCGTTGAGGCCATTTTGATGGAGGTAAGTCACTTTTGGGGGACAGGCCCTGCTGGGGGGGGGGGGCTGAAAAAGAGGGAGTGCCAAGCAAGGACAAGAGGGAGTGGGGGATGGAGTGGCAGTGGGAAGCGGCTTCTCAGCCAACCCTGTGCTGATGCAGGGGAGGAGGGAGTACTGACAAGAGGAGGGGTAGGAGCGGGAGGGTGGGTTCTCCTCCCAAGGGGTACCCTGTCTAACTCCCTGGTTTCTGTCTCTCCATTTGTCTCTTTCTGCAGGTGGTGAAGGCCATCAATGCGGAGCTGCTGATGGGCTTGGCTTCCCAAACTGCAGAGGAGCCCTCGATGGTACACACATCCCAATCCGCGCACCGCCCCATCAAGTAGACCAATTTATTAATCAAAAGGGCTACTTTTCTATGTTGCTGCAGGCCCTGGTCAATCACCGGGGACAGTTTATGGACATGGGTGGTCGGGGTGGGCACATGATGCCTACATCTTCCGCAACTCCAGGTTGCAGGCAGGAACGTTTTTCCCACAGCAGGACCTTGCGCTTGGGGCTGTACAGATGCCAGTGTGCATCATGGCCGATGTGGCCTGTCCCCTGATGCCGTGGCTCATGAAACCCTACACCGGCCACCTGGATGTGAGCAAGGAGCTTTAACATGCATCTTAGCCAGGCTTGCATGCAGGTGGAATACACGTTCAGCTGCTCGAAAGGGAGGTTTTGTTGCCTCCTCACACTGCTGGACATGGGCAAACGCAACATCCCCGAGATGGTGGCCGCATGTTGCGTGCTCCACAACCTGGTGGAGAGGAAAGGGGAAGCCTTCCTGCCAGGGTGGGGGACAGGTGCTGATGGCGAGGGGAGGCAATTTGAGCACCCCGGACAGCTGCCATCTGCCAGGCTCACTAGTCTGGTGTTCACATCCGAGAGGCCCTGAGGGAGAGATCCTCTGAAGGAGCCCACTGACTCTCCCTAGGGCCTCCTCCATGAGGGGGTTTGTCTGGCCCACCCATACCTTTCCCTCCACAACCCTCACCCTCACCCTCTTCCCATAAAGAATACATAAAAAAGCAATGTCTGTTTACAAAGAAAACCGGGTGTTTATTAGAAACAGTATCAGTAAGGAAAATGTGCTAACTGTTTAAAACAAAATGTTCTCTTTTTTATTGTTCTACTGTTTATATATAAGATACAGCTTTCACTCAAAAGTAAAGATTTTGTTACATCACTGAAATGTTCTTTCACTGGTGGTAGGGGGCTGAAAACCTGGAGGGGGGCTGAAAACCTGGAGGATGCAGGGGGGCTCAAGTAGGCCGCTGTTTCCCTGATCGCAGGGTCCTGCAGCCTTGCATCCTGGCACTGCCATGGCCTTGGGGTCAGGTGGAGCGAGAGTCCATCCTGGGCTGGGCAGGGGGGGGGGCATCTGTTCGGTCTGTGAGGGCTCAGGAGCAGGAGGGGCTGGGGAAGAAGGGGGGGTTGAGAGGACAGGGTCCTGGTTTGCAGGAGAAGTGGTGCCCATGACAAGGGCAGGCAAGGCTAGGACCTCCCGCATAGTGGCACAGATTGAAATACGCTGCTGGACCAGCTCATCCAGCAGCCTGATGCCCCACTTGGCCTCTGCCTCTGTCCTCTGCTGAAGAGTCCTGTTGAGGTCCTGCAGGGTCACTACATGCTCTTTCAGCAGGTCTATGTATGCCAGTACCCGCAGGTGCCACATGTTTGGGATGGTGGTGGGGCAGGTGTGGTGCTACCCTCTTGCATGGGGGGTCTGGCTGTGGAGAAAAAGAGGAAGAGACAATCATGTATGTGTGCACCCGCTGTCCCTGAGGGCATGCCCTCGCTATAAGGGACCCTCCTTCGGACAGATGACTGCAAGGTTTTACACATGACACTGTGTGTGAGTGGGCAGCAGCCTGAGCATCACAGTGGCCCCACAGTGGCAATGGTACCAGATGGCTCCCCGCACTGCCAACCTGCCTGTGTGTAGTGACCCCTCAAAGCACTCACCTGATGTTCCTTTCCCCATGTCTGAGGATTCCTGGGAGGCCTCTGGGGTTTAGAGGACCGGCTCCTGGGATAGGGTTGCTGCTGTCTGTTCCTCCTCCTCCTGCTGCAGCTCTCCTGTCCCTCCTTCCTGCTCATCCTCCCTCAGGGGTTGGTCTACAGTATGGTGGCCTAACCCCAACTCCACAAGACACAGCGAAGTCCGAGCTTCTCCACTGCCCAGAATCTACTCCAGGTCTGCATAATATCGGCAGCTCTGTGGGGCTGCCCTGGAGCGGGAGCTCTGGTCTCAGGCCTTTGCATACCCCTGCCACAGTTCCTTTACCTTGGCCATCACTTGGTCCAGGGTGTGGGGGTGATCCCGTTTCTTGGCCAGTCCCTGGGCCATGCACTCATATATGTCTGCATTCCTGCCGTACAACTGCAGGGATTCCTCCTGAGACCAGAGCTCCAGGATATTTTTTATTTCAGGCCCTGACCAGGCTGGTACTTGCCTTTTGGAGCTCCTGGGTGGGTCCTCTTCACTGTCTTGAGAAGGACCAGGGAGGCCTTGCGGCTGGGACATGGCTATCACAGCTGGAACGAGTACTCTGGCTGGCTTCCAGACAGCAATGCCTGTTTGGGTGCCTGTGCCTTTAAGAGACTGTGACCAGAAACAATAGAGGTGCTCAGCATGTAAGGATGGACTGTCCACTAGGGCTTCTTCCTGGACGCCTTTATTTTCTAAAAAAAAGTCCCCGCGTCTACACATACCTTTTTCCGCCAAAGTGGTGTCCCACTGACTGGTAGCTGTCGGGGGTGGCCAGTTTCCAAAAGACAGATCTCTGTCGAAAATAGTGTTATTCCTCATACAACGAGGTTTACTGCTGTCGACAAAACTGCCACGTTCTTTTGATTTATTGTTGACAGAACACGGTGGCAGTCTAGACGCAAGTAGAGTTTTTTTGAAAAAAGGCCACTTTTTTCGAAAAAAGCCTGCAGTCTAGACACACCCTCTGGCTATGTCTAGACTGGCATGACTTTCCGGAAATGCTTTTAACGGAAAAGTTTTCCGTTAAAAGCATTTTCGGAAAAGAGCGTCTAGATTGGCACGGACGCTTTTCTGCAAAAGCACTTTTTGCGGAAAAGTGTCTGTGGCCAATCTAGACGTGCTTTTGCACAAAAAAGCCCCGATCGCCATTTTTGCGATCGGGGCTTTTTTGCACAAAACAAATCTTAGCTGTCTACACTGTCCCTTTTGCGCAAAACTTTTGCACAAAAGGGACTTTTGCCCGAACGGGAGCAGCATAGTATTTCCGCAAGAAGCACTGATTTCTTACAGTAGGAAGTCAGTGCTTTTGCGGAAATTCAAGCGGACAGTGTAGACAGCTGGCAAGTTTTTCCGGAAAAGCAGCTGATTTTCTGGAAAAACTGGCCAGTCTAGACATAGCCTCTATGTCTAGCTTGAGTCAAATTGATGAGGCATTGAATAAGTTTGTCATATCACTGCTCATAGTATGCTTGGATTATGGCTAAACAAAAGTTGGTCTCTTAAATGCATCTGGTCAGCATCATTCATTATACCAGGGTTTCTCAAATTGTGGATCGGGAGTCCTGATGTCAAAGCCTGAGCCCCGCTACCCAGGTCTGAAGCTGAAGCCTGAGCCCCTCAGCCCTAGGAAGTGGGGCTAAGATACCATGCCACCTATGTCAGCTTCCCACCCCAGCCCAGAGAGATGGGGTTAGGGTGGGCTTGGGCTTTTGTACCCCCCAGGGTCATGTAGTAATTTTTGTTGTCAGAAGGGGGGACCCAGTGCAATGAAGTTTGAGAACCTCTGCACTAAACATTAAAAAAGATTGTAACATTATGTGTATAATATGTAGTTTTGGCTTTATATTTAGCTATCTAAACTATTAGGAATAATCACTATTGCATCCCTTTATTGACAATGGAGAAGTAAGGTTAACAATCTTTCAAGCAAGGCTGAAAATCAAACAAGAAATAATAATTATGAATTAAATTGAATGTTGACAACAATTTGATAGGCAAGTACTGCAGTGATGCTGTATACATACCAATTGCAATTTCCATGTTAAAAATCCATATTTCATATTTTTCATTTTATAATAGAAATATTGAGTTCAGGGCATTTCCCTGGGATCAATGACCAACTAGGGTGAAAGGATCAGTCGAGGGCTATAAGCCATCATCTCTTTCTAACCAGTTATTAATGCCCTGCAAATCAATCATTATTTTTAAACAGACATTCCAGAGGCATGAAAATCACTACGGGTAAGTCTACACTACAGCGCTAATTCGAACTAACTTAGTTCGAATTAGTTAATTCGAACAAAGCTAATTCGAATTAGCGCATCCAGACTTAAAAACTAGTTCAAATTAGCATTTTGCTAATTCGAACTAGCATGTCCACACAGAGTGGACTCTGAACCGAGGTTAAGGATGGCCGGAAGCAGTGCCAGCAGGGCATCAGAATAGGACTTAGAGCGTGGAGCTCCTGTCTCAGGCTAGCTGAGGGCTGTGCTTAAAGGGACCTGACCCCCACCCCAGACAGACAGTTCTCAGGGGTTCCCCGCTTGCAAAGCAGTCCTGGCTTGGAGTGCTCTGAGTGCCCACATTCGGCACATCACAGCACTCGACCATCAGCCCGGCTGCACTTGCCGGGGGAGGGGGAGCAATCGGGGGCCTGCAGGAGAGCTTCCACCCCGAGCAGCCCGCAGAGCCACCCCAGTCCTCCCCATTGGGGGCTCGTACCCCATTCCTCCCTCACCTCCTTCCACTTACCCCTCCCTAGCCCCCCTTCCTGATGTACAAAATAAGGGACACGTGTGTTCAAAAATAGAAACTCTCTTTATTGAACAGAACTCGGGGAGACTGGGAAAAGGAGGTGGGAGAGGGGAAGAGAGAGGGTGGGAGAGGGGAGGGCAACTAAAAAAATCAGGGGTTTGGAACAAGTCCCATATGAAGAGAGGCTAAAGAAACTGGGACTTTTCAGCTTAGAAAAGAGGAGATGGAGGGGGGATGTGATAGAGGTCTCTAAAAGCATGAGTGGTCTGGAGAGAGTGCATACAGAAAAGTTCTTCATTAGTTCCCATAATAGAAGGACTCGAGGACACCAAATGAAATTAATGGGTAGCAGCCTTCAAACTAATAAAAGAAAGTTCTTCTTCACAAAGCAAAGAGTCAACCTGTGGAACTCCTTGCTGCAGGAGGCTGTGAAGGCTAGAACTCTAACAGAGTTTAAAGAGAAGTGAGATCAAGTCATGGAGGTTGGGTCCATGGAGTGGTATTAGCCAGGGGGTAGGAATGGTGTTTCTGGCCTCTGTTTGTGGAAGGCTGGAGATGGATGGCACAAGACAAATGGCTTGGTCATTGTCTTCGGTCCATCCCCTCCAGGGTACCTAGGGTTGGCTGCTGTCAGCAGACAGGCTACTGGGCAAGATGGACCTTTGGTCTGACCCAGTACGGCCATTCTAAGTTCAGGGCTCAGGGTCGGGGGTCTCAGTGGACCACCTTGATTTTCATGCAAACCTGCTCCTGGGTGGCCAGGCTGGCAGCTATCCTGCCCTAGACGGCCACTTTCCTGTGCCTAGTGCGAAGGTCGTGGATGAGGTCCACGATGTCTGCACTAGACCAGGCAGGCACCCACCTCTTGAGGACCTGGGCAGGCTCCCGGGAGCCACCAGCCTGGTCCTAGGAAGAGGCAGAGGGCTGGGTGGCAGCGGGTGGCTGGCTTGAGCCGTGCCAAGTGCAGGGTCTGCTGGCTGGGTGCTGGCAGGCTTGCACCTGGCATGGGCACCGTAGCCAGCCCGTGCCCCTTTAAGGGCTCCGGGGCCGGGAGGGGGGCAGACGAGTTTCTCTGGTGGTGCCCAGAGTGGCCACCAGGGCAAGCTGGGGAGGGCTAGACTCCCACTAGTTCGAATTAAGTGGCTACACAGCCCTTAATTCGAACTACTTAATTCAAACTAGGCGTTAGTCCTCGTGGAATGAGGTTTACCTAGTTCAAATTAAGTGCTCCGCTAGTTCGAATTAAGTTAGAACTAGCAGTTTGCATGTGTAGCGCCTATCAAAGTTAATTCGAACTAACGTCTGCAAATACTCATGCATGTATATGACTAGTTTCCAGGAAGACTGTAACTTCCTTCTTAACCCTACTCAACAATCCAGAGAGTAGTATTGGAATTCGCTTCAGAGGGATTTGCTTTTCTGCCCCCTAGGTGAAAATAGCAGGTAAGGCAAAAATTATAATCCAGGAATACTAAAAGCTTGGTCAAAGATATGAAAAGATCAAGACACAAATGCAACTTCATATATTTTCTTTCAAAAAAGGCATTGTGATATTGTTAATATGATTTATCATTTGGTATTTTTCAACACAGCACAATCCTATTGTCTCTGTAGTTTGAACAAAAAGAAATCCCTCCAGTTTCTCTACCCTTACATCATGATAGTAGTACGTTGAAAAATAAATGTTGAAAGTAAATAAAATGCTCTATGGAAAGGCATGTTTGTTATTAATACTTTGTAGTTTTTTTCTTGTGGTTTTGCAAAATAGGTTTGCGTGAGTTATTTTTATTTTGAAAGTGCAGTGATTCCCACAGCTGATGAATAATGGGACAGATAAAAAGGTTTTAACTCTGATGTAAAATACACATCAGAGACTTGGGAGAAGTAATGCGACAAGGTGCTGAAAGCAGATCCTGAGATGTCTTTTGTTGCCACATTTTTTTAAATCAGCATATTATCGCTAACCTGCTAAATATCTTTTAATTTTAATAACACAGTTAGGGTAGTAGCAGCTAGCATATATATATATAGCTAGCTGCTACTACCCTATAGATATATAGTGGAGTGCAGAATGGATGTCTATAGGGACAGTTGTAATTTAATTTTTTTAAAGGTGAATGTGGGAGTTAATCTGTCATTCACACCCACACACCTGACAAAAAGCTGGCCTCTATAGAGTCAATTTTGTAATTTATGTACACCTTATATAGCCTTTAAACATGATTTCCCAGGTTTAAAAATTGTCCTCTTGGGGGCTATCCTTGGTTTTTGTTTTTTGTTTTATCATGAAATTAATAAATGAAGAACTATGTGTAATTTCCATGCAAAATAGTACCTCAGCAGAAAACAAAGTTATTTATTGATTGATTAATAAACACATTATTAATTAAAAAATGAAGCGGAATGTTTTATGGGTGAAAAAAATAGGTTCGCTGTCTTATAAGAGCCAGATGAACATTTTAACATGTAAAGCAACCATAAATGAAACAGACAGACCATAATATTTTCCAAACAGTTTTATATTTATTCTTAATGCTCAGATCAAGTGAAAAATGACTTACATTAACCTTCATGCAGAGACCAGGAACACAACCCAGAGACATTAAATGAACCTGTGTCTGAGTCCCAGTACTCTGGATTTATTGCAGAGTAAATGACTTATTTTATAACATCAGGATTATTTGCTGTCATCCAATAATTGCTGAGATTCATACACAAAGGCTGTGTCTACATTGGCACCCCTTTCCGGAAAAGGGATGCTAATGAGACCAGTCGGAATTGCAAATGCCACGGGGGATTTAAATATCCCCCGCGGCATTTGCATGAACATGGCTGCCACTTTTTTCCGGCTCGGGGTTTTGCCGGAAAAAAGCGCCAGTCTAGACGGGATCTTTCAGAAAATAAGCCCTTTTCCGGAAGATCCCTTATTCCTACTTTCAAGAAGGAATAAGGGATCTTCCGGAAAAGGGCTTATTTTCCGCAAGATCCCGTCTAGACTGGCGCTTTTCTCCGGCAAAACCCCGAGCCGGAAAAAAGCGGCAGCCATGTTCATGCAAATGCCGCGGGGGATATTTAAATCCCCCGTGGCATTTGCAATTCCGACTGGTCTCATTAGCATCCCTTTTCTGGAAAAGGGTGCCAGTGTTGACACAGCCGAAGGGTGAAATCCTGATGTATTGAAAGCAATGTAAATTTGGGGAATCAATAGGCCAAGATTTCACCTTCTGGCTCAGGGTGATATACTCATTCTCACACTGAGGGTGCATCTAGACTGCAAGTTTTTTTCGGAAAAACAGCTGTTTTTCCAAAAAAAACCTTCACGTATGTCCACACTTTCATTGCCTTCTTTCAAAAGAAAATTGAAAGAATGCAGGGGTTTTTCCGACATTGATAAACCTCATTCTACGAGGAAGAACACATTTTCCGAAAGAGCTCTTTTAGAAAAAGGCATGTGTGGACGTGGAAGAGGGGGTTTTTTCGAAAGAAGAGGCCACCAGGAAAAAGCACAGGTGCCCTGGTGGACACTTCATCCAAACTGAACACAGCTCTATAGTTCCTGTCACCTGCCAGTTCTTAAAACTGCAGGCACCCTGGACTAGCCTTGTGGCAAGAAGCCAGCATTGCAGCAGAACCCTGGCCACGTGTCTCTGATAGCTAAAGGTCTGCTGACCCATGGCACAGCCACAAGCCCCCCAAGACCTCCCTGGCCCACACAGCGAGCAGCACCAGAGCTCCAAGGACCTACCCAGGGGCACCAAACGCTGGGCGCCCTCCTGGTCCAGGGCAGGGATCCTGTGCCTTCTCAAGCTGTGGGATGAGGAGGAAACAATGCAAGATCTCCGCTCCCGGAGGCATAATGTGGACATATATGGGTGCATGGCCAAAGCTCTGACCCAGAGGGAACACCACCCCCGCACCTTGACCAAGTCTGAAGCAAAGTGAAGGAGCTCCGGCAAGGGTAAGCCCAGGCCAGGGAGTGCAGCTCTCGCTCCGGGTCAGGACCTCACTCCTGGCCCTACTACAAACAGCTGCACCAGATCCTGGGAGTGGGGAAGCCCTTTCCTCACCCGTACTGGTGGACTCAGGCTTGGAGACACCCATGCTTGCCTGCCCAGAGCTCCTTGAGGAGGAGGAGGAGGACGACGACGAACAACAGCTGCAGGAAGAGGAGGAAACTGGCAGCATGGTCACCTTCAGCCTGGAGCTGGTACCCCAGGCCTTTGAGATCTCCCAGGCATCATCTGATGCCGGGGACGGATCATCAGGTGAGTGCTCTCATTGCACACACAGGGCAGGGGAGGTGGGCTCAGAGCGGATGGGGTGCGATCATCACTCAGCATGCTCGGCCAAGACAGCGTGCTGCTGTCCATGCACGTGCAGTGGCAGTGTGTACCACATGGTCTCAGGAGCCAGCACCGGAGCACACACAGGCAGCTGCTCACAGGCTGGGGGAAGGCCATACATGCGTCTGGGCACAAGGGTGCACGCATGAGCCGAAACAGACCAAGGCGTGCTGCACATAGCACACGGCCATGCCTGCACACACGAGGCACCACCCTGCTCCTGCAGACAGCACTGCCAGGTGCAAGTGTGTGTGCGGGCCCCAGGGAGGACCAGGCTGCTTCAGGTCCCTCTCCCGCACATGGGAACCCACTGTGGCCAGACGCTTCCCTGGTCTGTTTGTCCATGGTTGAGGGGAAGTGGGCAGCATGATCCCCTGGGCATCTTGGGGCCCCTGTGAGGAGGGCCTGCTGTACAGCCCACACATGGCCTTGCTCTCGGGACATCACCATCTCCTGCTTCAAGGACAGTTGCTCGCTGCTCAGAGGAGGGCACAGTCTCAGGGGCAATATCTGCATGGATGACCGACCGTCTCTCCCTCTTTTCCTCTACAGCTGCACCAGCCGTTGCTGAGGGCCTATCCACACCATCACAGGCAGCCACCCGAACCCAGGGAGCCACAAGCACTGGAGGGTCCACGAGGACCTCATGAGAGAGCATGTGGGCATCCTGCATGACATGCAGGAAACCCTGGCCCAAAAGATCCGTGATGACGCCGAGTGGCACAACCGCATATGGGACCAGCTTGTGCAGCAGGGCGAAAACACGTGTGCCACCATCAGGGAAGTGATGGCACACCCAGCTCCTGTCCCCAATCTAGCCCTTCCCACTCCTGCTTCCCCCTCTCCCACTCCACCCGCTCCATCCTCCCCACCCCCACCTGCCACCTGTTGTCCCAGGACCCACCCAACCCCAAATTTTGTCGAGGTCCCTGGACCCCAGGTGGCACTTGCAGCCCTGATCCCCCTTCCTCACTCTCCATGCAGCTTCTTAGCTCCATCATCCCCAGTTATTTTTTGTTAAAAAATACACACAAAGTTTTCATTGTTCAACTCACAACTGTTGTTTTTATTGATTATACAGGGAGGGGGACAGGGAGAGGTTGTGGTGGGAAAGGCATAGGGGGACCAGGCACAGGCCCCCATTGGGGAGGTCCTGGGGAGAGTTACTGGGGTCCTTCAGAGAAACTCTCCCTCAGGGCCTCCCGAATGTGCACCCCCAACTGATGGGCCTGGGGTGGCAGCTGTCCATGGCAGCCCTTCTCTCCTGACTGGCCTCTGCCCCACACCCCAGGAGGATGGCCTCCCCTTTGCTCTCCACTATGTTGTGGAGAACACCACATGCCATGACCACCTCGGGGATAGTGCGCTCCCCCATATCGAGGCAGGTCAGGAGGCACCTTAACCTGGCCTTGAGGCACCTGAAGGCGCATTCGACCTGCATGTGGACCCGGTTGAGATGTGTGTTGAATTGTTCCCTAGCAGGGTCCAGGTGGCCAACGTACAGCTTCATAAGCCACGCTATGAGTGGGTAGCCTGCATACTCGACGATGCACAGTGGCATCTGTATGACCCCCACACAAAAGTTCCACTGGGGGAAGAATGTGCCAGCCTCCAGCTTGTGGCAGAGGCTAAAGTTTCTGAATATGCAGGTATCATGTGCCGAGACCGACCACCTGACAAAAATGTCCAGAAACTTTCCACAGTGATTGACCAGGGCCTGCAGCACCATGGAGAAATAGCCCTTCCTGTTAATGTACTGGGTGACTCGATGCTGTGGTGCGTGGATCCAAATGTGGGTCCCATTGATCGCTCCTCTGCAGTTCTTCTTTGAAGAGTCCTCATGGGTGCTCCACCTTAGGTGCCCCAGCGAAACTGTGCCCACCAGTTGGAGATTGTTAGTAGCAGTACCCCCTGGCTGGCCACTCATGCTAGGCTCTGGCACGAGACATGTGGTGTGTGTAATGCGCATGTGCGGCCAGCTCCTCAGTTCTTCTCTGACCGCTGTCGGCTTCAGTCGCAGATCAGCAGTCACCCACACTCAGCCTTCTCTGTCCTTTTAGATACTCATCTAGTCTTAACCTCTACCAATAACCAACTGAACGCTATTCATTAAGAAAAAAAAACAAAACAAGGATCTCCATCAGGCAGCGTTCCTGCCGCCTTCAGCAGCTCTGCTTTGATGGCGGCTGCTGTTGCTCAAGATATTACTCAGGTCATGCCCAGCTCTTCTGGCTTTAAAAAGTGTCTGGGCTGTGGTCTTTCTATAGCTGTAGCGGACAGGAACTCTCTGTGCGTCTGCTGTCTTGGACAAGATCACAATACTGAGCGCTGTCAGGACTGCAAGAAACTGACTAACTGCACAAGGAGAGCCAGGCAGCTACAACTCGGAGTGCTACAGATGGAGAAAGCACTGAAACCTACTTCAGATGCTTCTCTAAATTCTCCCCTCAAGCATACTCCACCAGGGTCAGAAGAAAATGAGAGAGAGATTCCAACTAAAAGCCCAGACCCAAATCTCCCTCAATGAGAAAGAGGTCGAAAACTTCCTGAGTCTACATCGCTGATGAGGAAAGTGGCAAACTCAAGGCTTGACACTGCCACCTCTACACCATCAAGGGGGGTAGTTAAGAGTTCAGGTTCCGGCTCCCATAAAAGTCGTGACCACAAACAGGAATCTCATCCCGCCTCACACAGCTGCACTGCAGGGCCGATGCATAAAGTTGCCGCTCGGGTACTGGCAAAAACGCTGGCAGAAAAATAGTGGATGCCGACAGCCTCGCGATCTGCGGCAGCACTGTCAATGACATGCACGCCTCCCACTCAACAACCAGCATTGACCAAGCGCTCCAAAGCAACTGTCACGCTCCCGTCCTTACGCATTACCGGCACCAACCCTCCACAGCACCATACTGCCAATAGCCCCGCCTCCTGTGTTTCTGCAGTTTACCACAGCGGTAGAGCTGTTTATAGCCTCAGGGTCAGGAATCCTGTTTTTTGGTACCGACGGCACTCCAGTGAGCTCTAAGTCTCTTTCTCTGATACTCTTGGGGCTTTATCACCTCACTTCAGTGACTCTGAGGAACAAGACGTACCTCAACCTACTTTGCCTAAGACCTCCTTACCAAAACTGATACAACCCCAACAATGGCAATAGCACTGGGGACCACCATTCATGTCATGAAGCTGGCCTTATTGGGACCGATGGGCTACATCCAGACAACAGCCCGTTTCCCAAGTGGGACATCATTACCATACACCTGCTAAATTTAAACCTCCTAGCTTACAAACGCTGGACAGGTCTGAATTCTTGGAATGTGAAGATGACATGGAAACCACGAGAGTGGAATAGTCCTCACTCTTCTGCTTACCAGTATACTCTTCTCCATCTTCGTTGGCTGAGACATTTAAGCCCCCATTAATAACAGGTGCAGGAGACAATTTTAAGTCCTTTCAGGACTTTTTTAAGAGGGTAATCAACAAACTGGAAATGTCCCTCTCCAATCCTCCAGATACACAGCATGAGCTAACTAATATCCTTCACGCCTCGACACAAACCTGACTCTCAATACCTATGCATGAGACATTGATGGACCCAGCTAAGCTTCTATGTAAAATGCCGGCAACAATCCCACTGACATCAAAGAGGCTTGATCAAAAATATTATGTCGCCCCATAGGGTGCGGAATTCTTTTCACCCATCCACCTCCAAACTCACACATAGTAGAAGCTGCAAACCAAAGGGGTAAGCAGCAGGCCATGAGGTCAACCCCTTATGACAAAGAATCAAAGAGGCTCGATGCCATGAGTAAGAGAGCATACTCCTCTGCCAGCCTCCAACTATGCATCGCTAACTACGTAGTGTTTCTTTCCAAATATACACATCATATCTTTGACCAATTGTTTACTTTTATTAATTATACCAGACAACAGAAGAGAGCAATAAACAGCTTTGATAAAGGAAGATTCCTTTACTCTAGAACCATACTTCAGCCTGCCCTTGATTCTGCGGATACAGCCTCCAGATTTCCAGGAAGAATGACTCTTGTACAAAAGGGGTTTTTGCACAAAAAGGTGCTTTTTTGCGCAAAAACCTCTTGCGCAAAAGGAAAAGGAAGAGGAAATGCAAATGAGAGCATGACCTATGCAAGTGAGCACTCCATTTCCATTTGCTCTTCTGCAAGAGGCCTGTAGTATAGATAAGAACATAGAACATAAGAACATAAGAACGGCCGTACTGGGTCAGACCAAAGGTCCATCTAGCCCAGTAGCCTGTCTGCCGACAGTGGCCAGCACCAGGTGCTCTAGAGAGGGTGGACCGAAGATAATCATCAAGCGATTTGTCTTCTGCCATACTTCTCCAGCCTCTGACAAACAGAAGCCAGGGACACCATTTCTATCCCTTGGCTAATAGCCTTTTATGGACCTATCCTCCATGAAATTATCTAGCTTCTCTTTAAACTCTGTTATAGTCCTAGCCTTCACAGCCTCCTCTGGCAAGGAGTTCCACAGGTTGACTACATATTGAGTGAAGAAGAACTTTCTTTTATTAGTTTTAGACCTGCTACCCATTAATTTCATTTAGGGTACATCTAAACTACATGGCTCCGTCGACGGAGCCATGTAGATTTGTTGTTTTGGCAAAGTCAAATGAAGCCGCGATTTAAATGATCGCGGCTTCATTTAAATTTACATGGCTGCCGCGCTGAGCCGACAAACAGCTGATCAGCTGTTTGTCCGCTCAGCGCGCTAGTCTGGACGCTCCCCTGCCGACATCAAAGCCCTTTGTCGGCAGCCCCGGTAAACCACATCCCACGAGGAATAACGGGGCTGCCGACAAAGGGCTTTGATGTCGGCAGGGGAGCGTCCAGACTAGCGCGCTGAGCGGACAAACAGCTGATCAGCTGTTTGTCGGCTCAGCGCGGCAGCCATGTAAATTTAAATGAAGCCGCGATCATTTAAATCGTGGCTTCATTTGCCTTTGCCTATGTGTCTAATCTACATGCCTCTGACGACAGAGGCATGTAGTCTAGATACAGCCTTAGTGTCCTCTAGTTCTTCTATTATGGGAACTAATAACTAACTTTTCTTTATCCGCACTCTCCACACCACCATGATTTTATATACCTCTATCATATCCCCCCTCACTCTCCTCTTCTCTAAACTGAAAAGTCCCAGTCGCTTTAACCTCTCTTCCTATGGGACCCGTTCCAAACCCCTAATCATTTTAGTTGCCCTTTTCTGAACGCTTTCCAAGGCCAAAATATCTCTTTTGAGGTGAGGAGACCACATCTGTACATAGTATTCAAGATGTGGGCGTACCATAGGTTTATACAGGGGCAGTAAGATATTCTGTGTCTTATTTTCTATCCCTTTCTTAATTATTCCTAGCATCCTATTTGCCTTTTTGACCGCCGCTGCACACTGTGTGGAAGTTTTCAGAGAACTATCCACGATAACTCCAAGATCTCTTTCCTGATTTGTCATTCCCAAATTAGCCCCCATCATACTGTACGTATAGTTGGGGTTATTTTTCCCGATCTGCATTACTTCACACTTATCCACATTAAATTTCATTTGCCATTTTGTTGCCCAGTCATCCAGTTTGGTGAGATCTTTTTGGAGTCCCTCACAGTCTGCTTCTGTCTTGACTATCCTAAACAGTTTGGTATCATCTGCAAACTTTACCACCTCACTGCTTACCCCTTTCTCCAGATCATTTATGAATAAGTTGAAAAGGATTGGTCCCAGGACTGACCCTTGGGGAACACCACTAGTTACCCCCCTCCATTCTGAAAAAATTTACCATTTATTCTTACCCTTTGTTTCCTGTCTTTTAACCAGTTCTCAATCCAAGAAAGGACCTTCCCTCTTATCCCATGGCCATGTAATTTACACAAGAGCATTTGGTGAGGGACCTTGTCAAAGGCTTTCTGAAAATCTAAGTATACTATATCTACTGGATCCCCCTTGTCTGCATGTTTGTTAACCCCTTCAAAGAACTCTAATAGATTAGTAAGACATGATTTCCCTTTACAGAAACCATGTTGACTTTTGTCCAACAAATTATGTTCTTCTACATGCCTCACAATTTTATTCTTTACAATTGTTTTGACTAATTTGCCCGGTACTGAAGTTAGACTTACCGGTCTGTAATTGCCAGGATCGCCTCTACAGCCCTTTTTAAATATTGGTGTCACGTTGGCTACCTTCAAGTCATTAGGTACGGAAGCTGATTTAAAGGATAGATTACAAACCACAGATAATTGTATAGCAATTTCCCATTTGAGTTCTTTTAGAACCCTTGGATGAATGCCATCTGGTCCGGGATATTTGTTAACATTAAGTTTTTCTATTTGTTCCAAAACCTCCTCAAATGACACTTCAATCCGGGACAGTTCCTCAGATTCATCACCCACAAAGGACGGTGCAGATTTGGGAATCTCCCTAACATCCTTAGCCGTGAAGACTGAAAAAAAGGAATCGTTTAGTTTCTCCGCAATGGCTTTATCGTCCTTGATTGCTCCTTTTATATCTTGATCGTCTAGGGGACCCACAGGTTTTTTAGCAGGCTTCCTGCTTCTAATGTACTTTAAAAACATTTTGCTATTTCTTTTTGAGTTTTTGGCTTGCTGTTCCTCAAATCTTTTTTTGCTTTTCTTATTACATTTTTATACTTGATTTGACAGTGTTTATGTTCCTTTCAATTTATCTCATTAGGATTGGACTTCCACTTCTTAAAAGATGCCTTTTTGTCCCTCACTGCTTCTTTTACATGGTGGTTAAGCCACAGTGACTCTTTTTTAGGTCTCTTGCTATGTTTTTTAATTTGGGGCATACATTTAAGTTGGGCCTCTATTATGGTGTCTTTAAAAAGTTTCCGTGCAACTTGCAGGGATTTGGTTCTAGTCATTGTGCCTTTTAATTTCTGTTTAACTAACCTCCTCATTTTTATGTAATTCCCCTTTTTGAAATTAAATGCCAGAGTGCTGGACTGCTGAGGTGTTCTTCCCACCACAGGAATGTTAAATGTTATTATATTATGGTCACTATTCCCAAGCGGTCCTATAATGGTTATCTCCTGGACCTGAACCTGCACTCAACTCAGGACTAAATCGAGAATTGCCTTGTGGGTTCCTGTACCAGCTGCTCCAAGAAGCAGTCATTTAAGCCATTGAGAAATTTTCTCTCTGCTTCTCTTCCTGAGGTGACATGTATCCAGTCAATATGGGGATAATTAAAATCCCCCATTATTATAGAGTTTTTATTTTGGTAGCCTCTCTAATCTCCCTCAGCATTTCAATGTCAGTATCGCTGTCCTGGTCAGGTGGTCGGTAATATATCCCTACTGCTAATTTCTTATTTTTGGAGCATGGAATTACTATCCATAGCGATTCTATTGAACATATTGATTCATTTAATATTTTTATTTCATTTGATTCTATATTATCTTTCACATACAGTGCCACTCGGCCTGCTCTATCCTTTCGATATATTTTATATCCCGGTATGATTGTGTCCCACAGTTTTTCCTCATTCCACCAGGTTTCAGTGATGCCTGTTATGTCAATCTCCTCCTTTAATACGAGGTACTCTAGTTCACCCATCTTATTAGTCTGACTCCTAGCATTTGTGTAGAGGCACTTTAGAAATTTGCCACTGCTTATTTGTCTGCCCTTTCCTGATGCATTGGATTCCTTTATATGCGGTTGTTTGTCTGCTCTGGCCCATGGTTTGCCCTCTCCCCTCCTCTCTTTCTGACTACAACTTAGAGAATCTCTATCAATGGATTCTCCTCTAAGAGAAGTCTTCATCCGATTTACGTACATCTCCGCACCAATAAGCTTCCCCCCATCTCTTAGTTTAAAAACTGCTCTACGGCCTTTTTAATGTTTAGTGCCAGCAGTCTGGTTCCACCCTGGTTTAAGTGGAGCCCATCCTTCCTGTATAGGCTCCCGCTCTCCCAAAAGTGTCCCCAGTTCCTAATAAAGCCAAACCCCTCTTCCCTACACCATCGTCTCATCCACGCATTGAGACTCTGAAGCTCTGCTTGCCTACCTGGCCCTGCGCGTGGAACTGAAAGCATTTCCGAGAATGCCACTATAGAGGTCCTGGATTTCAGTCTCTTTCCTAGCAACCTAAATTTGACCTCCAGGACATCTCTCCTACCCTTACCTATGTCATTGGTACCTATATGTACCACGACCACCGGCTCCTCCCCAGGCCTACACATAAGTCTATCTAGATGCCTCAAGAGATCCGCAACCTTCGCACCAGGCAAGCAAGTGACCATACGGTTCTCCCGGTCATCACAAACCCAACTATCTAAGTTTCTAACGATCGAATCACCCACTACTAACACCTGCCTCTTCCTAACAACTGGCGTTCCCTCCTCCTCAGAGGTATCCTCAGTTCGAGAGGATACCGCAACATCCTCTGAAAGGAGGGTCCCAACTACAGGATGGTTTCCCTCTGTTCCCATTAAATGCTCTGTTCCCTTGAGACTTTCATCCTCTTTAAAAGCACTGGGGCTCTCAGACTGGAGGTGGGACAGTACTACAGTGTCCCGGAAAGTCTCATCAACATATCTCTCTACCTCCCTTTGCTCCTCCAGTTCAGCCACCCTGGCCTCCAAAGTCCGAACTCGGTCTCTGAGGGTCAGGAGCTCCTTGCAACGGATGCACACGTATGCCACGGGCCCACAGGGCAGGTAATCATACATGTTACACTCAACACAATAAACAGGATAGCCCCCACTCTGCTGCTGGGCTTCTGTTTCCATTTTTTTATGAATAAGTTATGCGGTTCAGCACCAATTAGAGTAAAGGGCTTATTAAATGTCTATAAACTGGGCTTATTAAATGTCTGGAATATAGTTATTATAAAAGTTATGTTTAAAGAAGGTCAGAAGTCACTAGTGCCCTCTAACCACCCCTTCTAAACTCCCTCTCCAAACTCCCTGTTAGCTGCTCCTGTTCGTAAGCTCCCTAGTCGCTGACTCACAGGCTTATAAAGATGTAGCCTGAGTCGAGCTGGGGCAGGATCATCAAGACGGTCTGCTCAAACTACTGCAGAACCTGTAGCATGGCTGTGTGGAGTCATCGCATGCCCGCGGGCACCTCTGGCTCCATAGCAAAAAAAAAAAAAAAAATGCTGTGGCATCCAGCAAAGCTGGGCAACCAGAGCACACACTTCACAAGCTTTGCTGTCCCTCATAGAGGCAGGCAAGTATGCAGCAGAACCTGAGAAACGGCTGTCCAGGGCAGTTCCTTTAAGCATGTATCTCAGATAGACTTAGGCAACTGCACCTGGAAGCAACTGCTGACCTAATACCCTAGCTGTAGTGGTTCCGGGTGGCCTTTTATGTGAGAGAGCGTCCAATCAGTGTGGATGCTCTCTTTTGAAAAAAAAAAAGATCACTTTTTCAATGCACTTGTGCTGTGTGGATGCTCTTTTTCAAAAGAAGTTTTTTTTGGAAGATCTCTTCCAAAAAAGCTTCTTTTGAAAGAAGCCTGCAGTCTAGACGTATCCTGAGTAGTCCTTTGGTCTAACTAGAGTTTTATTAATTTCAGTGGGGCTACTTTAGAAGAAAGGTCTATTCATTGTGAGCAAGAATATCAAAATCTGGTTCTAAGGATGGCTCTCACCCATAAACACAAAAGGATACAAGCTGGAGACAGAAAAGATGAATAAATGATCAAAACCCAAAATGTGGCTAAAGTTAAAACTAAGGGCCTCTTTCTGACCTGTGATGGATGTATGTCTTTGTAGCAGGAGGTGGTGGAGGGAGCCTTAAACACCTTAAATTCCAATGCAAGTTAGTTAGTGCTTAATAGAGTATAAACAGAGAGGCCAGCATACCATACCCATCAGCATACCCAAGGAGGCATGTCCTGATAGCCCAGTAATTTGAGCTCACAGGCAGCTCACTAGCTTCTGTGCTCAGGTGTGCAGCATGCATTAGCAGTGAAACCAATATAAAAATCAGCAGTGTGTTCCATAACACTTGTTAGACTGCCTGCAACCTTTCATGCACCGTGAGCCATTTTTCTGCACCCTAACTAGGTGATTCTAAGAGCAGAGAGACTGTCTCACTCTCCAAGATCAGGACCTCCTACTACAGTTACATTAAACAGTGGAACAGTCACTTTCCTTTCAGTTGCTGGAAGAGCATTTTCAGTAACTGGCCCTAGATAGGTAACTCATTCCCAAAAGATATTAGAAAAATCATAAATTTCAGCCCCTTTGGACTGTACTGTAAAACCCTTTACTCTAATTGGTGCTTTCCGTAATAATACTAAGAGAAATAATGAAACCCTCTTCACTGGGAGTTGGACAGAAAGCTAGGGATCCTTTACTGTGTTTACTCTGAGAATTGTAAGGTGCTCTGATACCATGGTGATGAACATGGTATAAATGCCTCAATAGATGGATGGATCCAGCTGGCACCTCTCAACTCCTCCCACACACACCATGGTGTTCACCACAGCAAGTATATCAATTCACTTTTTTATTAAGTATATGGGCACATATTTTGCAGAAATGACACCCATAACAAACAATTTTACATACTTGACTATCAGCACATATACAAACTAATATATAAATCCATATACAGTATTCTAGTGAAAAAGCCCTTCATATATATGTCTGTGCCATTTTAACCATTTTACACAAAATGGTATTACCATGCTTGTTCAGATAATGTTTATTATTCAAAGGTTTAGAAAGACTCATCCAAGTTGATACCTAACTTGCACTTTTACTATTTACATAGCATTTATAGAAAGATATCAGTTTTTCTTATCTAAAAGATAAATACTTACTATATCAGTCTTTGCAGCATTGGCTGCATCAGAAGTATCCTGATAACATGAGTCTCTTTTCTTAAGGAAACCAAGATTCTTAAAAGCAATGGAAACTTTTATAGTTTCACAAACTATTTCAAAATTAGAAAGCATTTTCTTTCCCAGTCAGACTTTTACTAGTTTGAATATTAAACATTTTACTATCTTTGCATAATTCAAACATTCAGGCTATGCACAAAAATCCATGGAGCATCCACACCTCAAATGTGCTTTTCCACAAGGAAATCAAGAGTAAAACGGCAGAACAGAGGGCTTTTTCCGCCATAGGTAAACCTCCTTTTATGAGGCATAACTCCCTTTTGCACAAGAGTTCTTGCGTAAAAAGGCAGGTACAGACTCTCCAGAGGGAAAAAGCATAGGTGCTCTGATGGCCATTCTGTGAATGGCCATCAGAGCTTTCTTGCACAAGAGCGTCCATGCAGTGTGGATGCTCTCTTGCACAAAAGGACATGGCTTTTGCGATGTGCTTTGAGGCGTGGATGTGCTCTTGCACAAGAAGTTTTTGCTCAAAAACTCTTGCACAAAAGGCTACTTGTGGAAGAAGCATGTAGTGTAGCCTCATAATATTTTTAAAAAACTGATTTCCCAAATAAAACTACCACAACAACTGGCAGTTATCAGTATTCTTATTGGTAGTGTTAGCAGAGGGCAAAGACTGAAAAGCTATAAAAAAGGAGATAAACTTCATTTTTAAAAGTAGTTCTGAGGTCCGAGAAAGGACTCTTCAATGTAGGAACAACTTGCACTATTGCTTCTAAAAAGACCCTTAGGTCCAAAGGATTACAATTCTTCTGTACCATCATCTAGCAGCTGTAACTAACATATTTATTTTCTAAAGAACCACTTTTAAAATGGTTTTTAATTAGTGACAAAAGCACTGTATTGGGTTAATTGCTGGATGCTTCCAAAACAATTATGTTTATAAGATAAAGCAAAAACAAACAGTGGGGCACATAATAATGGTTGCAATTTTAATTGATTTAAATGGGATTAGCATACCCTTTCACCAGTTCTTTATCTACATGAATTACAAAATTATGATTAATTGGTTTTATTGAGAGTTCAGCTAGTATTAAAACATGGAAATCAAAGCTTTGGTACTGGTAGCATAACTTTTTTTTAAAAGTCCAATGACATAGACTTAATAGAAGTCAGAAGAATAATCTCTCTCTCTCTATTTCCAGCTGCTCTCCTGCCATTAAAAATCTATCTGTTTCTTGGTTCATATTAGATCAGGTGATGCTTATTTCCCTAATGAGGAATGAGAAGGGAGACAACAGAGCCAAATGCCCAAATTGAAGCTGCACTTCAGTAATACTGGAACCACTCAGATGTATTTGGCCTTGGCAGCTAGAAGCACAGTTCTGCTACCAATTTGTTTATTATATCATTATTTTTAGCTAACAACTAAGCAACAGATGCTTCTCCAGGTCAAGGCTTCCCAACCTTTGACAATACAAGTGTCTCATCTTTATTTACAATTTTATGTGGGATTTCAAATATATCACATATGAGGCTTGCTTGAGATGGGGTGAACTAAACCCAGAGGCCCCCTGCTGGAGACCTCAAGGTCCTGCTATACCCATCCCTGGAAAGGAGCAATGGCAAGAAGTCCTCCAAGTGGCCTAGAGAGGCTGCAAAGAACTAGTAAATCACAAAGGTGGCAGGGAGAAGCCAATCAGGGTCGAGGAGGACTGTGTAAAAAGGAGCTGGAGAACCACAGCCAGTCAATTCCTTGTTGGGGCTATATGAGCACAGCTGGTGTTTCTGGGAGGGAACTACAGTACCATGGACAGCTCAGTGCCAGCAAGAATTAGGGGAAAAAGCATCGACTCCTGGCTAGCTGCTGGGTCTGAATGAAGAAGAAGCATGTGGTAACAGGGCAGCATCGGTAAAGGCTGAGACCATGGGGAAATAGCCCAGGGAACTGAGAATAGGTTTGCTAAATGGTTACAGTAGTCTGTAGGTGGGGTCCCAAAGTAGTGCCCCCCCCCCCCCCCGATAGGCCCTTGTAGAAAATGGCCTACAATTAGACAGTGATAAACACCCAGAAGGGGATTTGAACTATGTAGTGGCTCAGCCGGAGAGCTAGGGCTGGAACAGACCTAGATGGTAAAGCCATTCCCTCCAGGGAGTATGGCCCAATAGCAGGACAGGTACTGTAGACTGCAGATACACTTGACCAGAGGAGCTCATGAGAGCAGGCTGCCACCCTCTTATCCTGCTGTATAATGTCTTAGGGTACATCTAAACTATACCCCTGTTGGCAGAGGGATGTAAATCAGACATATCAAAAGTGCAAATGAAGCCGGGATTTAAATATCCTGTGCTTTATTTGCATAATGGCGGCCACCGCTTTTTTTCGAAACAGGGCTTTTTGAAAAAAACATGGCAGTTTAGACAGGGCATTTTTGACAGAAATGCCCCATTTCAAAAGATCCTGTACTCCTCATTTTATTCTTCTGTCCTGCAAAAACAAGTTGCAAAGCCCTTCTCTAGAATTGTATTTCACCTCTGTGTAGAGATGCAGCACTGTGTTTATGCATAAAACCCTCGAAATGATGTCTCATGTTGCAGTTGGCATATGAGGATTCAACGAACACATGTAGTAGTTGAACACATGTATGAGAAGTGAAACTAATGCAAAAACTATAAACACAGTTATGTATGGGAAAGACAAGATTGTCCATGCCCACTAAAGATTATTTGAACTATATAATTTGTTTATATTATACACTGTATACTATGCTAATATTTAAACTGTTTGACTCCTGCTTATTTGAAAATATTTCTAAATGAATCTGACTTTCAATTTAATTTGACCACATCTTCAACAAATTATATTCAAAGATTTCTGAGAAGACAAACACAATACCTATTTACCATCATTATGTTCCAGCTGAGAATATGATGATATAATTTTGGACATCCAGGTGTGCTTGCACATACTACACAGGGTGACCAGATAGCAAGTGTGAAAACTTGGAACAAGATTTGGGGGAGTTATAGGTACCTAAATAAAACAAACCCTTGAATAGTGAGACTGTCCCTATAAAACTGGGACTTCTGGTCACCCTAATGCTTTATTGCTAGTGGATCAGCAGAGGAATCTCACAAAATGGATTCAAATGGAATTCCTTGACATTTTTCCTGAAAATTATCAAGCACTGTGGTGTCATGTTAGATTAGGTTTTAAAGTGTTTGAGTATGGGGAAGATAACAAGGTGCAGTGCAACTTGAAATTCAGAAATGAACTGAATACATTATACACATAAACATTGCATTTAAGCACAGATTATTGATATGTGTATATGTTACACATTGAAATAAAAAAGTGTAGTAAATTTGCTATATCCTGATTCTCACAGAAACAAAAATACTAGCTATTATATCCAGTTCTACAAATCAAGTACAATAGAATAGCAAACTCTCTACCTATTGCATCACATTGATCTCAGAGAAAAATCATTATTTTACATGTTGTCCTATATCACTTTCAGAAAGTAAAAACAATAGGGAATGACTAAAGTTAAAACACCTCCAGAAAGGTATCACTTCTTGGGATGGCTCACATATTTGGGTTAACACTGGATTCTCCAGAGATCAACAAAGACTTTTTTAGATAAATAGGCTGATATTTAACTGAGTCAAGACATATAGTCTGGTTCTGGATCTAAGATGGGCGATCTTGCACATAAGATAGCTTTCACAAAGATAGCTTCTCCACTTATCACCCCTTATTAGCCATTCATTGACTCATAAATAGCTATTCCCTCCCTCCATCCCTCTCCATCACCCCACCTTCTGTACTAAATCTGATTTGTCAGTTTAATAATGTGTTCATTTTTTTCGTTGTATTCCTGTGGTATATATGGTCATGCCAATTCTCTTCCAGAATATGATCTGAGGAAGTGGGTCTGGCCCACGAAAGCTCATCACCTACTAAATCATCTTGTTAGTCTAAAGTGCTACATAGTTTTTCCTTTTGTTTTAGCAAGATCAGACTGACAAGGCTACCTCTCTATTACTATAAGAACATGAGAACAGCTATACTGGGTCAGGCCAAAGGTCCATCTAGCTCAGCATCTGTCTGCTGACAATGGCCAATACCAGATACCTCGGAGGGAACACAACAGGTAATCATCATGTGATTCCTCTCCTGTCATCCATTTCCAGACAAACAGAGGCTAGGGATACCATATTCCTCCCCATCCTGGTTAATAGCCATTGATGGACCTAACCTCCATGAATCTATCTAGCTCTTTTTTTAACTCTATTAAAGTCCTAGTCTTCACAACATCCTCTAGCAAGGAGTGCCACAGATTGACTGTGCACTGAGTGAAGAAAAATTCCTTTTGTTTGTTTTAAACCTTCTGCCTATTAATCTCATTTGGTGACCCCTAGTTCTTATGGTGGCAACAAGTAAATAACTTTTTCCTTTTTTCCACAGCAGTCATGATTTTATAGACCTCTATCATATCGCCACCTTAATCTCCTTTTTTCTAAGATGAAAAGTCCAAGTCTTTTTAACCTCTGTTCATGTGAGACCTGTTCCATACCCCTAAACATTTTTGTTGCCCTTTCCTAAACCTTTTCCAATGCCAATATATCTTTTTTAAGATGAGGTGACCACACCTGTACGCAGTATTCAAGATGGGCATACCATGGTTTTATATAGAGGCAATACAATATTTTGTCTTATTCTCTATCCCTTTTTAATTACTCCTAACATTCTATTTGCTTTTTTGACTGACGCTGCACATGAAGTGGATGTTTTCAGAGAACTATCCACAATGACTCCAAGTTCTCTCTCTTGAGTAGTTGTAGCTAAATTAGTCCCCATCATATTCTATGCGTGGTTTGGATTATTTTTTTCCAATGTACTTTACTTTACATTTATCAATATTAAATTTCTTTTGCCATTTTGTTGCCTAATCACATATTGATGAGATATTTTAGAAACTCTTCACAGTCTGCTTTGGTCTTAACTATCTTGAGCAGTTTAGTACCATCTGCAAATTTTGCCAACTCACTTTTTATCCCTTTCTCTACATCATTTATAAATACAGCTGCTCCCTGACTTACGAACAAGTTATGGACCAACACTTAGTCCATAACTCGAAGTGTTCGTAACTTGGATCCCATAGAGTTACATGGTGACCGCGCTGTTCCTAAGCGTGAATCGCCGTTCGTAACTCGGATCCTCATTTACGACCGCTTTGGTCGTAAGTGCGAGTGGTCGTAAGTGCGGTGCCAGGACAGACCCTTGGGGGATCCTACTAGTTACTTCTCTCCACTCTGAAAACTTACCATTTATTCCTACCCTTTATTTCCTGCTTTTTAACCAACCCATGAAAGGACCTTCCCTCCTATCCCATGACAACTTACTTTACTTAAGAGCCTTTAGTTTCAACTAATTTGCCTGGTACTGATGTTAGACTTACTGGTCTGTAATTGCCAGGATCACCTCCAGAGCCCTTTTTCTGTTGTGGATTCAAAGGTCTAAATCTTACAAGAGCCCTAGGTTGGACCTGGGGGTTACCTCTGGTAAATTTTTAGCATTATTATATTTTTGTAAGTAATGCTCTTCCCTTATGAATAAATGTGCTTATTCAGAAGGAGTTGTATAGTAACTTAAAACTACCCCTCACGAAGGAAGCAAAGTACTAATGTTGGCCTTTTAAAGCCATCTGACTTACTGAGGATATCAAACTGAAAGACAGGGAGTTGTGAAGCCTTACAATTTCCTATTAAGAGGAAATGATATGCAGGTGTCTACTTACAATAACTTGGAGCCAGAAATCTGAAGTGGGTGCCCTTGGTGGACTCTGGTAGGGAAGTACATGTGAGATGCCTTCAAACTGACATATATCACACGCATTTTCTCAATTAGCTCTCCACTTAGCACCACATCATATTTAAGGAGGTCTTTCCCCATAAGCTTTTAGGTTACAAGTCTAGCTTCTTCTTCATCAGCAGCTCGCGGTACAGGTGCATTCAGTAAAAACACTGTGATCATTTCAGCCTGAAGAGAAACAATGAGAAAAAAGAGAGGGCCGATTCTTAGTCTAGGCCTAAAAATTTCAATATTTTTAGGATCAAATCATGGTGATGCCACATCAGTGGTTGAACGTGAGGCATCAACTATCTGAAAAATACATTTAACTATTAATGGTAGGAGATGAATATGAGAAATAATTTATATAAAATAAACCTCTACAGAACTAAGCATTTTACTTACAAGTTCTGTCTTTGCCAGACGTCATTAATAACAAAAACATGTTACCCTGTCTTCATTGTTAAGGTTACCAGATAAATGGTGTGGTTTTGCCACCTTCACAAAAGACCTGATAAGGGAGATTAATGCCCATATATTTCCAACCTACATGCTAAGAAAAACATGTCTCTATTTTTTCCTCAGCACTTAAATGCTTAGGGATACATCATGCTCTATGAGCTTGCTGTTCCTAATGACATCATGTTCACCATAATGTAAGTCATTAAGAATTTTTCCTGCTGTAAATTTCCTTTTCCATAATTTCCTCCAATATACGTTTAGCACCCTAAGCATTTAAGTTTAGAAACCCTAATAAAACTGCAAGAGACACAGACAATTAGTTCCTTCATTTGAATAATTAAACATTTTAAATATTCCCTCCATACCTTATGTTCAGCTATAAATATATTATTAATAGTCAGCCTGTACTCTGTATTGCAATAGAGTGTAGGCACATAATTTCTAGCACCTGGTGTAGGAATATTTCCTGACATTTTGAATTTACTTGCCCACTGACAAAAAGTATCTTGTTTTAATTCATACCTGTTTTACACTGTAATAATTATACTGTATGACTGTTATCTTTCCCTCTTTATGAAATTTCAGCACAAAGTTAATCGAATAATTTTTTGTGGCTGATGAATTCATCCTACTGTGTTCAACAAAAATGTTGATAATGCTTTTCACTATTTTTAGGATGTTACTGTGATGTTATTCATCACTGTAGTTTACCCTACAAATGACTATACATTCCAATTACCTAGGTTAATTGCTCCAGTTTCTATTCAAAATCTCCTTAATCAGTCTGTCACAATTCTAAGGATAGCTGCACCTCTGAACCTTCTCTGATCTGTGCAACCTCACAGGTGCCAGACCTCATGCCTTCACCTCTCCTGGATTGGAGTCACACAGTTGCGCCCCTTTTGGACTTGGTTCTGGCCTACTGTGCTTACCCAACAGGTCCAACTAGGCTTAGTACCTGCAGTTCTTCCACTCAGGATCATGTGCCCAGACACCCTTCTCACACCAAAATACTGGTTAATCTTAACAGCAGGAACAAAGTATAACAGAAGAGAGAGGGGGCACTTTAAAACAATGAAAGATCTATTTGCATGTCTACCTTACATCTACTTTACCTAAAACTCTAGTATTGTATGAAGGTGCTATGGCAGGCCTAGCTACTTGCTACTTGTGTCAGGCTCTTCTGTTCCATCACAGTAAGGCTGTGTCCAGACTCAGGGGTTTTTTCGAAAAAAGTAGCCTTTTTTCGAAAAAACCTCACCTGCGTCTAGACTGCAGCCGCGTTCTTTCGAAATTAAATCGAAAGAACGCGGCTTTTCTTTCGATGGCGGTAAACCTCATTTCACGAGGAAGAACGCCTTCTTTCGAAAGTTCCTCTTTCGAAAGAAGGTGTTCTTCAATGTAAATAGGGCTTCTTCGAAAGAGAGCATCCAGACTCACTGGATGCTTTCTTTCGAAAAAGCAAGCCGCTTTTTCGAAAGTTCAACGTGCAGTCTAGACGCTCTCTTTCGAAAGAGGCTTGCAGTCTAGACATAGCCTAAATGTCCCCCCACTTATCCATCTCTGGTCCTAGTTTTTTAGAATTTTAGTTCTTCTGTCTCCATAAACTCTTCAGCCCTTGAAACTAGCCCAGTGTTCTCAACAGGATTTCGAGGTAACACAGAAAAATGCCTGGATCTACCAATGTCCAGTTTCAGTGAACAACGTGGTTCAGATTTTACCCTACCCCTTTCTGATAATACTGCTACTGAATTAACTCAAATATGCATACAGTAAACATCACAATAACCTGATCAGCACATAATATTGATAACTTATTAAATGCAACCCCCGTTTTGTGTCATAATGTGTTGAGTTTATTAGTTTTAGCTTTAGGTGACTTGTGGAAACTTCAGAGGAATATCTTCTGAAAGACAGATATAACTTTGATGGAAGAGCTGTGCTCTGTCCCCTACACCATTATCAAGGTAACAGTAAAAGTGGCCACAATCCAGAAGCCAGAAATATAATGAATTGCATATGCTTGCAATTCATTTATCAAAGACTATCATTAATATTTAAAGCCATATACTCCCCCCAATTCCATGCCTGCAAATTCCATTAATAGCAACAGGAGTTTTGCTGTGGCTAACAGGTATTTTAGTCCCTAAATTATGATATGAGGAATCTGACATGTTACTAAAATACAATTCTAAATTATTCTATAAGCTCTAGCACAGAACTCCCATTCCATAGGAAAAGTTGTTACTATTCCATCTTGCACCCCAAACATTAAGATCTAGATATGTCACTGAGAAACTGGGATTGTGTGTGTGTGTGTGTGTGTGTGTGTGTGTGTGTGTCTATACTGCAATGAAAGAACTATAGGCAGATGTCTCAGGTTGGCAGGAATCAGGATGCGGGGCTGTAAAATTGCAGTGTAACTGTTTTGGACTTCTGAGCTCAAACATTTACACTTGCAATTTTATAGTCCCACATAGCCTCAGCCACAGTAATCTGACCTGGGCTCTGAAACTTGGTACCACTTTTTTTAACGCAGTGTAAACATACCCTGTCACTTTTTTTTTCTGTTTGCACATTTCCAACACTGAGGAGTACCTGGGATCATAAGACTTGAGGGCACATTGCACAGGGACTCTCATTAATGCAACATTTTAATTAAAGGCCTGTTGATTTCCATCAACTGCTATCAAACCCCTTCACAGATTCTATTCTGTGAAATGAGGGCACTCCAGAAATTTCTTTGCCCCCTCTCCCAGCAAGCCATTGAGATGATAACATTAGCCAAGCAGCTGACCATTAAAGATACCTATTATCTCCTGTAGTTCTGCACACAGTGGACAGGTGAAGTGTGGACATGCTCAGGGCTCTCCTGACCTTCTATATACCTCAATATTTGGAAACAGATGCTGGGAGAAACAAATGCTCCACCTTTCAGCAGCAGGTATATGGCGTTTGCAGCAGTGTCTTCTTCTCAGGACAACCTTCATTACTTTCTGCATTTGCTCCATGTCAATGCTTGAGAACTCCTTGTCATGTTTACCACTCTCCACACATCCCCTTTGCACTGCTCATAATGGAGAGAGGCCAGATATTGATGATATTCTCTTAGTAAAACCAACAAAAGTTATGTCTACACTACAGCGCTAATTCGAACTAACTTAGTTCGAATTAGTTAATTCGAACAAAGCTAATTCGAACTAATGGATCCAGACTAAAAAACTAGTTCAAATTAGCGTTTTGCTAATTCGAACTAGCATGTCCACATTAAGTGGACCCTGAACCGGGGTTAAGGATGGCTGGAAGCAGTGCCGGCAGGGCATCAGATGAGGACTTATAGTGTGGAGCTGCTGCCTCAGGCTAGCCAAGGGCTGTGCTTAAAGGGACCCGACCCCCACCCCGGACAGACAGTTCTCAGGGGTGCCCCACTTGCAAAGCAGTCCTGGCTTGGAGTGCCCTGAGTGCCCACACTGGGCACATCACAGCACTCGGCCATCAGTCCGGCTGCACTTGCCGCAGGCTGCCATCTGGGGAGAGGGAGCAATTGGGGGGCTGCAGGAGAGCTTCCACCCCCAGAAGCCCGCAGAGCCAGCCCAGTCCTCCCCATCGGGGGCTCGTACCCCATTCCTCCCTCACCTCCTTCCACTTACCCTTCCCTAGCCCCCCTTCCTGATGTACAAAATAAAGAAAACGTGTGTTCAAAAATAGAATCTCTCTTTATTGAACAAAACTCAGGGAGACTGGGAAAAGGAGGTGGGAGAGGGGAAGAGAGAGGGTGGGAGAGGGGAGGGCAACTAAAATGATCAGAGGTTTGGAAGAGGTCCCATATGAAGAGAGGCTAAAGAGACTGGGACTTTTCAGTTTAGAAAAGAGGAGACTGAGGGGGGATAGGATAGAGGTCTATAAAAGCATGAGTGGGGTGGAGAGGATGCATCAAGAAAAGTTCTTCATTAGTTCCCATAATAGAAGGACTAGAGGACACCAAAGGAAAGGAATGGGTAGCAGGCTTCAAACTAGTAACAGAAAGTTGTTCTTCACAAAGCAAAGAGTCAACCTGTGGAACTCCTTGCTGCAGGAGGCTGTGAAGGCTAGAACTAGAACAGAGTTTAAAGAGAAATGAGATCAAGTCATGGAGGTTGGGTCCAGTGGTATTAGCCCGGGGGTAGGAGTGGTGTCCCTGCCCAAAGTTTGTGGAAGGCTGGAGAGGGATGGCACGAGACAAATGGCTTGGTCACTGTCTTCAGTCCATCCCCTTCAGGGTCCCTAGGGTTGGCCACTGTTGGCAGACAGGCTACTGGGCTAGATGGATCTTTGGTCTGACCCAGTACGGCCATTCTAAGCTCAGGGCTCAGGGTCAGGGGTCTCAGAGGACCACCTTGATTTTCATACACACCTGCTCCTGGGTGGCCAGGCTGGCAGCTCTCCTGCCCTAGACGGCCACTTTCCTGTGCCTAGTGCGGAGGTCATGGACGAGGTCCACGATGTCCGCACTAGACCAGGCGGGTGCCCGCCTCTTCCGGTCCCGGGCAAGCTCCCGGGAGCCGCCAGCCTGGTCCCGGGAAGAGGGGGAGGGCTGGGGGGTATCAGGTGGCTGGCTCGAGCCGTGCCAGGTGCAGGGTCTTCTAGCTGGGTGCTGTGAGGCTTGCACCTGGCACGGGCACCGTAGGCAGCCTGTGCCCCTTTAAGGGATCCGGAGGCGGGAGGGGGGCAATAGAGTTTCCCTGGTGTTGGCCAGAGTGGCCACCGGGGAAAGCTGGGGAGGGTTAGACTCCCACAAGTTCAAATTAAGGGGCTACACACCCCTTAATTCGAACTAGTAAGTTCGAACTAGGCTTAGTCCTCGTACAATGAGGTTTACCTAGTTCGAACTAAGCGCTCCACTAGTTGAATTAAGTTCGAACTAGCGGAGCGCTAGTGTAGCGCTATCAAAGTTAATTCGAACTAACGTCCGTTAGTTCGAATTAACTTTGTAATGTAGACATACCCAAAGAGAATGGAAGCTTCAGAGGAGTAGCCGAGTTAGTCTGTAACTGGAAAACTTAAAAAACAATGAATAGTCTTGCAGCACCTTAGAAACTAATGATACATGTAGATGGTATCATGAGCTTTTGTGGGCACAGCCCAGTTTGATTTACAGAGACCACAATAGCCTGTCTTTCTGGGCAATTCTAAATTATCTGGATGTCTTCCTTTAGTGCAGTCTGCTAAGGAGAAATTGAGAGATTCATAATTCATGCTTCTGAGTTTTTACATTTTATTTTGTCATTGGGAGAAGAACACCATTATTAACAGTGATTTTTTTTCTTTGGCTGCAATGAATCTAATACATTGTCTTGACCTTGCAGTCCATCTAGCCACTAGTCTCCCATTGTGATAAATATGAAATCTGCCTAGGAACGGACTGTAGAAATGTTATTTTCTTGTTTTGTTCTGCATTATCATATCAGGCCATGATTTCAAAAATGAATTTGGCATCTCATCCAGGTTCTTTTGCAAGGGTTTGATCCAAAGTATCGACCCAAAAGGTTTTACTTTCCTTATAACATGACATTCAAAATGTGGGCAGGTTTTAAAGCCTACATCTGACACATTTGCAGAGTGGTTTATAGTTTGGTTCCATCTGTTGATTTTCATTCCTACGGTAAGCCCCATCTGCAATCTCATGATAGTGGATGCTATTTTATGAAATGTTTTAATATCAGAGGATCTTTTGACCATTTATTCTATCTAATATTTCCCTTGAGAGGGGATGAATTACTTGATGATTACCTATTCTGTTCGTTCCCTTTGAAACACCTGATATTAGCCACTTCCTGAAGATGCTAGGTTAGATGGACCATTGGTCTGACTCAGTATTGCCACCTTAGGGTATGTTTACACTGCATGCTTATTTCAGAATAAGCTATAGCTTATTTTGAAATAGTGCATCTACACAGCAAATGCCCATCAAAATAGCACTGAGCTATTTCAAAACACTGAGGCTGTGTCTACACTGGCCGCCTATTACGAAATAGGCATGCTAATGTAGCACTTGGGAAGAGGCAAATCCGCGGGGGATTTAAATATCCCCCGCGGCATTTGCATTTTCATGGCCGCTGCTTTTTTCCGGCTTGGAGATAAGCTGGAGAAAAGCATCCAGACTGGTGCGATCCTCCGGAATAAAGCCCTATTCCGGAGGATCTCTTATTCCTACTTGGAATAGGGCTTTATTCCGGAGGATCGCGCCAGTCTGGACGCTTTTTTCCGGCTTATGTCCAAGCCGGAAAAAAGCGGCGGCCATGAAAATGCAAATGCCACTGGGGATATTTAAATCCCCCACGGATTTGCTTCTTCCCAAGTGCTACATTTGCATCCCTATTCCGTAATAGGGGCCAATGTAGACGTAGCCTGATTGAACACTGAATCACACTTAAGACCACCCGGATCCACTTCGGGCAGGGCATCAAGACAGCAGTTAGCTTCAGGCAGCAGCACCAGGAAGTATCTGAGGATCATGCTTAAAGGGATGCCCCTGTACAGTTGTGTCTCAGGCTCTTCTCCTTTGGCTACTTCCTGGAGGGACAGCAAACTCTTTTTACTGCCTGATCTGGTTGCCCTTGTGGAGACCACTCGCAGCTGGTCCAGCTGTGGAGAACAAAGAGAAGGGCAGTCATCCCAGAAGACAGGGTGCATGAAGCCCAGCCCTCATCACTGAGCCAGCACCGAAAGGTCTCGGATCAGATGAAGGGGGCATGTTTCCCGCAAGGCCACCTGAGGCCTGGACAAAGGGCCCTTTCCTGCAGGGACACAGATGTCCCAGGGAGAAGCCTCACTACCTCCACACCCTGGGACAAGCAGGCATGGGAAGGTGCTGGCCAGAACAGGATGGAGCAACACACCAGGGGGTAATAGAGCAACACACCGGGGGTGGCAGTGGCACAGAGAGAAGACTTGTATCCCTGGCCGCTGGAGCAGAGGGGGGCAGGATGTTGGGGGGGAGACGCTGCTTGCTGGGGAGAGTGCTCCTGGGGTCTCTTCCCCTCCCAGAAGGCTCCCTTGACAGGGGCTTGGTGCTCTTTGCTTCGCCACACTGTCCCCGGAGGCAGATGCTGCTCCGAGAGTGCAGGCATGCCCATGTGCTGTATGCGGCATTGCTGAGCATGTGTGTGTGTGTGTCTCCATATCCCCAGCTCCTTAGTGGTGGCTTCTGGTGGGAGGGTGGCCCTGTCCCACCCCCGTGTCAGGAGTAAGACAGGCCTCTCCAGGCACCCTGTGAGCCAGAGCTCAAGGGTTCTCCATTGCAGCCTCCTGGGGCCGTGTGCCCCAGACTGGTGTTCCACACGCATCCACATGCACAGGCTGCTGCACGACCCCCAGCCTGAGAACGCTGAGCAAGGAGCACACAGCAGCACTTCACTGCCCTCTGCCCCCACCTGTGCGTGTCTAGGGAACCTGATGGGCTTTCCCCAGCTTTGGACAAAGCCTGGGAGACCTCCTGGGAGGGGGATTCCAGCTCCAGGGCAAACATGACCTCCTGGCTGGCAGGCATCAAGATGGGACTGGCCTCATCCAGCTCATCTTCCTCCTCCTCCGCACTGGCTCTGTCCCCTGGGAGGACGACAACGGGTGTCTTCAGCTCAGAGTAGAATGGGGGATGGAGAGAGGGAAGGGAGTGACACATACACATACCCCGGCAGGATGCAGTGGAGTTGGTCATAATAAGGTCAGGTCTGTGGTTTCACCCTGGAGTGGGAGCTACACGCCCAAACTTGGCATAGGCCTGCCTGAGCTTCTCGATCTTCAGGCGTGCCTGCTTCTGGGTGCGCATGTGGCCCTTGTGGCCCAGGCTGTCAGCCATCCACCCCTAGATGTTGGCATTCCTGCATCTGGTGTGCAGATCCTGGAGGTTTGCCTCTTCTCCCCAGACCTCAGTGAGTTCCAGGATCTCCTCTCCAAACCAGGAAGCCATGCACCCCTTTTGTCCCCAGGAAAAGTCCTGGGAGCTGGCTGCCTGATCAGCTGCAGCCATGGAGGGCTCAGACATTGCACATGGCTGCTGCAATGTGGCACAGGGCTGGCAGGGCCCTTTGCCCTTTCCCCTGTGGCTACTGTTTTAAGGACTGCAGGGGAAGAGGAACAATAGAGACAGGGGGTATGTCTACACTGCAGAGGGTACTTTTTAAAAAACGGCCATTTTTCTGAAAAAACTTCAGTTACGTCCACACTGCAATCACGTTCTTTTGAAAAAAAATCAGAATAACAGAGGGGTTTTTCTGACAGCAGTAAACATCTTTCTATGAAGAAGAAGCCTTTTCCAAAAGAGCTCTTTTGGAAAAAGGTGTGTGTGGACGGGGAAGAGGGTTTTTTCAAAAGAAGAGGCCTCTAGGAAATAACACAGGTGCCCTGGTGGCCTCTTGGTCCAAAGTAATCACAACTCTATAGTTCCTGTCTCCTGGCCCCTCTTAAAGCTGCAGGCATCCCGGATGAGCCTTGTGGCAGGAAGCCAGCCTTGGAGCAGCACCTTGACCACACGGCTCTCCCTGTCACAGGCTTTCTCACCCATGGCACAGCCACAAGCCCCCTGAGATCCTCCTGGCCCTTACAGGGAACATGACCAGGGCTGCCAGGACTCCCCGAGGTTGTACCAAGCATCAGGCACCCTTGTGGTCTGAAGTGGAGATCTTGTCCCTCCTCAAGCTGTGGGGTGAGGAGGAGACACTACAGGAGCTCTGCTCCAAATGCCGCAACACAGACTTTTATGGCTGGATGGCCAAGTCCCTGGCTTCATTCCACTTTCAACTCCCCTCTTCCTCGCCAGAGTCTATTCAACTTCCAAAGAAGCTTAATTCCTTTCTATTAGATTCTTTTTCACAACAGTATCATTCCAATATGGGACCCATTTCTTCTTCTTGGGATGCTCTTTTTATTGTTTTTCTGAAAAGCAAATTAAAAAGCATGTTAGGTCTTTTCAAGGTTGAGTTTCATAAGTGTTTGAGAAATAATATTCTCAAGTGTGTCTGTAAAATAGGACTAGTCAACCTGATGAAGGCTCTGCCTTCTATTTAACATGTGAGAGGTCATGATCTGTGTATGTCAACATGTATAGGTCAGTGATCACTTCCAACAACCTCCAAAATATTCCACGTGCAGGTCACAGATGTGCTGCTGGTTACCAAAGTTATATCTACTGCTGACCATGTGCCATGTGCTATTGACATATAAATCATGGAGCCATCATTCAAGACACTTAAATCATTGTCAGCAATTATACCATCCAGCAAAGTTCCATTCAAATAATTTGTTCTGTCTCCCATCCCTTACCCTCACCCCAAAAAACTTTACTTTGGGCACTGAAATCTCCACAGATGCTAAGTTTCCCAATGCTATCACAAGATTCTTTTTATCAGTTGGGCTCACATCAGGATTGTAGACATGAACAGCTCTTAACTCCTCACCCTCAGCTTGAACATGCATATTGAGTTGGACTGTATACTGTCATCTCATATAGTTCTGTATCTTTCATGTTTGTCTCCCTAACATTAAACATCAGACCTCTGAGCTCTTCCCCTAAATCCTTTTCTAAAGCAGACAAAACCCATAATCAGGGCTCGCTGAACCGCGGCGAGCACCGTTCACCAGCTGCACTGTCTGGCGATCTATGCATGCACAGATCGTTTGCGAATGCGCAGATTGCCCGAACCCGGATCTTCTGGGTTGCAATCTACTCGCCATGGGTGAATAGATGCATTATTTGTCGAGCCCTGCTCATAATAGATATTTTGTTAGAAAATTTTGTTACATCTATAGCGGCAACAGAAATATTTTCCTCATAAAGATCTTTTTTAACTTTGATACAGTTCTGGATGCCTGTTGCATTCAAATTAAGGATGTTAAGAACTACTCAACTAGTCAACTATCTGATAAGCAAATGTTTATCGGATAGTCGAGTTGACTAGTCGATTTTCCCCTCCCCTTGCTGCCTCACAGCAAGGGGGGGAAAGAGAGTATTTAAAGTGGCAGTGCTGCACAGCTGGTCCCCCCTCAGCTGTGTGACGCTGCCCCTTTGAAATGCTACCTCGGCATTTCAAAGTGACAGCGCAACATGGAGCCCACGGTCAGTGGGAGACTTTGAGTCCCCCACTGACTCCGGGCTCCATGAGGGTGCTTCTGCTTTGAAATACACAAGATCCCCTGCTGGAGGTGCTTGTAGATTTCAAAGCTGGCATGCCATGTGCAGCCTGGGGTCAGTGGGACTTCCTGCTGGCCTCGGGCTGCACGCAGAATTCCACATTCCTCCTTTCAAAGGGGGAATGCGGAAATGCCTATTGATAAGTTGAGTAGTTGATGGAACTACTCGATTAGTTAATTAACCGATATTTAACATCCTTATTTCAAATGCATGATGGCAGTAGTACATTTGTTGACACAGCTTCTGGAAACTGCAGGAGATGATGCATTGTGTTTTCCCATATAGTTGCATCATATTTCTGAACTCTCCTCTGAAACTGAGAATATATTCTCAGAGCCCCATTAGCCAGAGATTTCCTTCGGGGAAATATCACTATCAGCAGGGCTCACCAAGCGGCAGCAAGCCCCGCTTGCCACCTGCGTGGTTCAGCACTCTGCGCATGTGCTTACCACACTGCGCGGCTGTGCCGCTTGTAATCTACTACATACACATTCTAATACATGCACTGAGGTGGGAAGACATCTTAGCCCATTTTTGCCCACAAGTCTGGCCTGGTTGTTGGTGCTGTCCAGCTATTTTACATATTGCTAAAGTATGCTTTACAGTATCTGAACACTGATATGTCATGTAGAGGCCTCTCTGCCTAGAGTTTGCGTGGACACAGACAAAACTATGGTTAATATACAAGCAGTGTAACAGCTCAACACATTAATAGAAAAAATATATTTTTAGTTAGCTAATATGCAGCTAGTATTTTAATAATGAAGCAGAAAGCCTGAGATAAACCTCTATGTGAAGATAGCAAGTCTTTTTCTCAGGGTGTAGGGTAAGCGACTGAAGAATTTAGTCACATATTTTCCCACTTAAAACTGTTTTCTCATAACTAAAACCAGGAAAGGACCACATGGCAAGCAAGCCTATATTAAGGGTACTTTGCAGGAAATGGGTATACTTTATTCCTCATATATGTTCCATTGACTTGGAACAGAATTGTGTGTGTGCTCAGAACTTCCAATAATCTAGCCTACTGAATATGTTGAAATAATAGAATATAGAACTTCTGTGCCTTGGATGGATGGGAGAGCCATTACAGGGAACCCAACTGATTTCCACCCAGGGTGGATTTTGAAAACCACTGCCATTTGGGGCAATCTGGTACCCTACAAAGACAAAACAATTTCACAAGTTTTTCATGATCTCTAGAGATTCATAAATTTTTGACAGAGCTAGCTGAGTAGTGTCCAGTGAGCGGTCACGCCATCAGAGATAGTGAATTACCTGACCTCTCCCTTCAGTGGGTAATGGCTCAATTTTCAGGCTAAGGGATGCAAGCGTTTCACTGAGTGGAGTGAGAGATTGAAAAAACAAATAAGATGATATTAAAAGAAAAAAAATCTCCCTAAAGTTACAGCATTTTTCTATTGTTAGGCTCCCTATCCAGGAACTAGTTTGTAAAATTATATGCAGTCCACATGACCATTATATGGAAACTTCTGGAATAAAATAGACAAGGGGGGGGGGGGTGAGGTAATATCTTTTATTGGACCAGTGTCTGATGAGAGAGACAAACTATTCAGCTATAGAGAGCTATTCTTCAAGTCTGGGACATGTACTTAGAGTGTCTCTTCTCCCCT
Organism: Pelodiscus sinensis; assembly: GCF_049634645.1. Taxonomy (NCBI): domain Eukaryota; kingdom Metazoa; phylum Chordata; order Testudines; family Trionychidae; genus Pelodiscus; species Pelodiscus sinensis. Next base: position 17,041,511 of record NC_134726.1, read on the forward strand.
CTCCCGCCTCTTTTCCCCAGTCTCACCAGAGTTTCATTCCCTCCCCCCAGTTTTGTTAAATAAAGAGATTTTGTGTTTATGAACATATGTGTATTTTATTTGACATCAGGAAGAGGGGTTAGGAAGGGGTCAGTGGAAGGACATGAGGGAGGAATGAGGCACAAGCCCCCAGTGGGACAGACCAGGGAGGCTCTTAGTGCTCCTTAGGGTGGAAGCTCTCTCACAGGGCCTCCAGGATACTGACAGCCCTCCCAGATGGCAGCCAGGCTTGCAGCCAAGAGAAGCACCAGAGTGCCCAGGGGCAGCTCTGGCGCCATATAGCAGAGTGCTGTGGTGTCCCAAGTGAGGGCAACCAGAGCATGCAAAGACTAAATGCTTTGCTGTCCCTCATTGAGGTAGATGAGCAAGCAGGGAAACCTGAGAACTGGCTGTCTGGGGGGTGGTCCTTTAAGCACAGACCTCAGATAGCCTCAGGCAGCAGCCCCACCCGGTAAGTTCTGACCTGATGCCTTGCTGGAACTCGTTCCAGCCAGCCTTAAATGTGATTCAGAGTCCGCACTATTTTGAAATAGCAAAATGATATTTTGAAATGCATTTTGTGTGTAGATGTGTTATTTCAAAATAAGCTATTTTGAAATAACTATTTTGAAATAACACTGTGGTGTAGACATACCCTTAGGTTGATTAAGGAGTTAGATCAAGGGTGCTTTACCTCTATTGAGGCTATGGCAAGGAGCCATGCTCTCCTGAACTTAACCATTGTTTCTGCCTGGTAGATCTTATTCAAGGTTTGTAATGTGGTTTGAGATCTTCGGATGAAGGAGGTTTGAGAAGTGCAATATATTATTCTTTATCATTAAGATAATATGGAAATTGGAACCTTTAGATTTGTTTAAAAATTATGCTTAATGGTTGTTTGAAATTCTCTGCAATAGATGCTGTGAGGAAAGTTGGAAGATCGTCCACATCGGAACACAGAAAACATCAAATAATATTTAATTCTGCAATCATATTTTTGCAAATTAAATGAAAATGTTTATAATATCAATAATTATCCATTTTGAGTCCTTCATCAGTCTCTTAACTAATTTTCTCCAGTCATTACCTGAGTTATAAAGACCTCAGATGGGTCATTTGTGCTTAATGTAATCTGTGATTTTCCCAGAATAGTCGCTTTGTTCATTTCCAGTTTTAATTACAGAGAAGTATTTTGTTCTTCAAGGTATCCAACACATCCAATATATGAAAGGGTAGAAAAACCATGGGAAAATATATGTATGTTTCAATAGATGATCACTATTTCAGGAGATTCCATGATTGACATATCAGTTCCATTTGTTAGCATGGGTTATACTGGTGATGAAACAGTTGCAAAAGTAAGTACATACCATGTTAATAGCTCTTACATATTCAGAACACTGCACACTGCCTGAGTAAATGGGCAGTGCAGAGGGGAATGCTATAAATGTTTGAAAGGACAGAATCCTGCCAACAAGGACCTGAAGGAGCAGCAGAACTTCTCTCTAGCAGTTGATGCAATCTCAGGCTACAGCCTAAGGGGAGACTCAGCTACCTTGGGGTATATAGTAGGATGTAAAAGAGTAGTTGAATAGTTGACTACTAGTATCCCCCCCCCCTTGCTGCCTTTATATCAGAGGCAGCGGGGGGGGGAGGGGGAAGCAGAAGCCAGTTTTGGGGGGAGCCAGCTTAAAAGTGAGTTCCCCCCAGCACCATCTCCGCAATGCTACAGCTCTCCCTTTTAACTGTGGTAGAAGCTGCCTGGCTCTTACTACATTTAAAAGGCGGAGGCACAGTGCAGTGGCCCCTTATTGACTAATCATGTACTCGGTGCAAATTGTATCGAATACAAAATTAGTCATTTACTCAATACTTAACATCCTTAGTATATGGCTGGTTGAACCATAGCATCCTAGTTTTCCTGCCACACCCAGGCGGTAACTGCACTCAGTCACTGAAACAGAGTCCTGTGGGGGCTCTGCCCTGTCTCTATGGGCTCTCTATATCCTGTCCTTTTTGTACAATGGAAAGGAAATTAATCCTCTCTCATCTCTTCTGCTTTCACTAAGTGGAGAGCAGACAAGAAGAGCAGAGCAGACTGCACTCTCCCTTCCCAGTGGTCTTGGTGGCTCTGGGTTACATAAGGTAAAACCAAGCAATGGAAAAGAGAAGCCCTCTTTTTTGAAAAGGCAGGAAGAAAGAAATCTCAGAACTCTTTGTTTTATTACACATGACCTGCAAAGATGCAATGTTGTCTATCCAATCTGAGAGGATTTCTTTCTACATGTCTAGTTCAAAAAGGGATCTGAGGGCTATGATTGTTTATTGAATTTTCATCCTTGAAAGAGTTGCTACTATTTTGCTCTTTTACCTTTTCAGAAATTGTAACTGTTTTTTATTTTTTCCAATAAAATGTCATTTATCAACTAAGACAGAGAAAGGAATCTGAAAAAGCCATATGGACCATGTATGGACCACGCATACAAAAAACAAAGCGAAATCCTGCTTCTTTTGGTAGAGACTAACCATGCACATTAATGAGAAGATTCACTTTATTTAAAAACTAGCAGATGTACCTGGTGTTGCTTGGGTCCTTAACTGAGGTAATATGGGGACTTTGTTTAAAATTAAAAGGAAAATGTACATGCTTTATTTACATGATGGGTCTCACAGTAGGCAGTTGGGTGTGTGGGAGGCTCAGGGCAGGGTGTGGGGTTGCAGGAGTCAGGGCAGGGGGCTGGAAGGTGTGGGAGAGCTCAGAGTAGAGGATGCAGTTAGGGCAGGGTGGGGGGCTCGGGGCAGAAGTTTCTGTGTGGGGAAGTCATGGCAGAGGGTAGGTGGCTGAGGGTAGGAGGTTGGGGTACAGAAGTGGGGGTAGGGGGTGGGGAGCTCAGGGCACAGCGTTTGGTGTGAGGGAAGGGGCTCAGTGCAGGGGGAGGAAGGCAAGGATGCTCAACGCAGGAGGCTGGGAGCAGGGAACTTACCAGAGCTGCCCAAGGCAGCAAGGCTAGTGCTTCTGTGGCGTTGGCCTCCAGCACCACGTCCCTCTCTGTGGCCTGCAATCTGTATGAGCAGGGAGTAGGCTCCGGGGCTCCCCCATCATGTAGCAGTCCCCCATAGTCTGCAAACTCTGTGAGGGGGGAGGATCGGAGGGCTGACGCTGGGTTGCAGCGCCCCCTCCCTCAGCTTGCGCCCCCTCCCTCTCTGTGCGTGGGGGAGGGGAGAGCTCCGGAGGTTACCATGGTGTGCAGCCACCCCCCTGTGGCCTGCAGGCTTTCTGGGGGCATAGGCTCCAGGAGCTGCCCCTAGCCTGTAGTGCCTGTCAGCCGACGGTCAGGGCAGTGTGTGTGTGTATGCTTCTGAGAAAAGGTTTAACGTCTGTGTCTTTACTGCTAGGACCGGGGTCCCATCGCAGAGGGTGGCCAGCAGGCTAACAGACGCCCCGTTATATAGGAAGAGCTTATTACACCTTAGATTTTAGCTGCTAGAACACAGGGGTTCCTTCGCAGAGGGCAGCCTAGGAAAGGCTGGAAAGGTGCCCCAACGGATCTTGTCACCTGGGAGTGACACAGATCCAAATGCCTAAGCTCTCCCTATGTCTGTCCCTTTATGACCGGCTGAAGTTCTTTTAAATTGTGCTTGGTTCTGTTACAGCAACTGAAGGAGTCAGGTTAAAGCTTAAACAGTTACAGGTTTATTAAAAGACTTATAAAAGCATATGGTTACAATGGCTATTGCTTTATTTCTTAAATGCTAACAAATACAGATTTTAAAAAAATGGTTACAAAGAAAATAAAGATAGAAAATAGAAATAATGGTACCAAGTGACAGCTTAATCTTTAAAGAGCTCTAAGTCTATGTATATATATACTTAAACAAAGGACCACATCCAGGTACAATTTTTACCCCTTTCTGTGCCTCTCGACTCCAGCGTGTTAGGCCAGGGCCGGTCTCTCAATTCCTAGGAAAGACGAATACGAGGTGGGCGTCCCCTTGGAACCTCGGGAGATCAAACACCTAACCCGACCAGCAGATAGATGGTAGATTGACACTCAAAGAGAATGCGCTGCTGGACCTATCTTTATACCCCTGGGGGCCCGTATTCTCTTTCTTATCTAAGATGCCAAATTCTACTGGTCCGTTTTGTGGCGCCAGTTCTTACAAGCAAGTTTCAAGTTTATTTACACTTGCAAGAGAGAGAACTAAATTGTGAGCACTAGACATTTTTTTTACTGGGCGAGAGATTCCTCCCCCCGCGGATGGATGTGTGTTCGTATCAATATGGGTTTGAGTCAAGGGCACTCTTTGGCAGCCTCTTGGTCAACAATTGGCGTATCTCTGTTTACAGCCATTCACGGTCACAGCAGCCTGGGCCTTCTGCTCTGTGTGCCCTGTATGCTCCAGGCAAGCAAAAATGGATGTTACAAGGGGGTTCCTGTCTGGCTACATTCCACCCCCTGATACGACACACCACATCCTAGGATACAAGATGGCGGTGATACCAGCACCTCTTGCCCACCTTGGGGGAATCTAGAAGTGCCCGATGGCCGGAATAGAAGGTTCAGGATCTAGGAATTGGCTAGGGTCCTTTCCTAGTGCTGTATATCGAATGTGCACAAAAAAGGTAGCTGCTTTAACTAGGCATTGCACAATACATAGAGCTATGCAGAAAATGATTACAAAAATTAGAGTGGTTAGAGTAGTGGTTATAACAGAGTGTAAAAAAAAGAGTTAGGGAAAATCTCAGCTGTTGGGCTAACCAATTTAGCCATGAGATGTTTACATTCTTAGTTACAGCATGTCTTACTTCATACTATCTGTTGCCACTTCCCTTGCCCTCCCCCTAAAGTTATTTTGAGGATTGCGGTGGTCGCTGTCATCGAACCACACCGGTCTCTATTGGAAGATGTCACTCTTGTTCTATCAGTTGTTTTGGGCTGAGAGGGACAAACTCGATTCGCAGTCCAGTAGAGGAGTTAAGTAAGGTGTTCTGGTACAGCAGTAGCAGTTGGGATGAGGAAGAAGACCATGGCGAGTTGGAGTACCATGTCTTGCTTCAGCTTAGGTTTCTTTTTCTATAGTTCAGTCTATAACAACAGCGATTGCAAGCACTGCAACAGCAAGCGGTATATATACAAAAAGTTCATGATGGTTTCCCGGATCCACACCAGCGCTGGGAGGGATACATCCCACTGGAGCACTGTTCAGGGCCATTGCCTCAGTTTCCTGTAATAAAACAAAAAAGTTCGCTGGTCTTGGATACAATCCAAGCCTCAGTAATGGTTATTGGTATTAGCCCAGCGTCTGCAGTGGTCTAGACTCCTTTTCCTTTGTAGGAGTGCAGTACGTAGGTTTGCATTCTTAAACTGGGGTGTTTGATTACTACAGTGTCTTTAGGTGCATAATTAGAATCTTTGAGTGGCACAGTGTGGCTAGGAGAGGTTCTCCCTGTAGGGAAGAAATTTCTTACTGATCGGACTGCCCGTAGGGGTCTGCCGATTGTTTAATCTTTGCACCACAGTATTTAATCTGTTTTCCTATTTGCCATCTGTGGGCCTTTGGGTCCTCATGGATTCTCTACTTTCCTACTCCCATGGGTAGGCACGGAGGAGATGGGGACTCACCAGCATAAGGGCTGGGTGGTTAAAGCTATCCTATTCTTCAATACTGGCCTTCTAATTCCTTTAATTTAGTTCTATTAATTAACAATCCAGTTAGTCTCTGGTTCAAATATCTGGTTAGGTTTAGTGAAATGGACACAGAGCTGGACAGATCCTTCAAACTATTCAGGATCAATTGGTTGGCTTGTCTGGTGTCTAGGCCTTTACGGGCACTGGATATTACTGCATTTACTAGCCTGGATTCTATACAATTTCTGGCCTATGACGTAAGTGTTGCTGACAGAGTTTCTAGGCCTAAACTAATCTGCGATGGTATCTGCTAAGCCTCGTCGTTGCCTAATTAGGCACTTGCCAATTTGATTAGCTAGTCTAGCACACAGCTGGTCTATACCAGTGTGGAACATCACTAAGGTAAGGACTAGTGACAGTTGTCCTGGTTCTGGGACAGGGGTCTGTTCAGGGCACAATTCACAATTAGGAGGCTTTTATTTTGTCCTCAAGGTCTTGGTTAATAATATCTAAATAAAAGCAAGTTAGCAATGGCCATTGTTTAACAAATGACAGCCATGCCTCAGGGGTTACCTTGTCTGGTCTTTAAATGGTAAGCCCCAGTGGGAGTCAGTAGGTCCAACTTCAGTGGCCTGATGTCAGTGTTTAGCTTCTTTCCCACAAAATTCTACACAAACTTTAACTCAGAGGACTGTGTATTCTTTGTCCTCGTAGTGTTCATGTTACAATAAACAAAATAATTCTGTGTGAATGAGGGGCGGCCCAAGGCCATGTATTCTCATTACTATTAGCGTGTATGTAACTTGAAGGAGGTTACGTTGACTAGAGTCACTGTTTCTCTTTATAGGACCAAGCATGGTTCACAGATGTTTAATTGTTAACCCATGCAATTCTATAATTCTTGAGGCCTTTTAAGGCATCAGGCACCAGTGAGTAGCAGGGCAAGTAGCTGTTATTGCAATGGTGAGGTTACTAGTTTCCTCATTGTTGTGGGCATCTTTACTTAAATATGCTGATGTCCCACTTGCCTGTGTTGTTTCGTATAGATTTCTTATTATCTCTGGCGCTCTAGAGCTATTAAAGCAAAACTAATCTGGTGGGGGAGAGGGCTGTTACCCCACTCCCAGTCTTTTTGTTCATGTGATGCACTCCTTGCTTCTTTCCAGTTTCTTCTTTATTCACCTGTGGAGACATTGTTAACATTCTCGTAGCCTAAACAATTTCCAAACTATTATCCTTTCACTGAATTTTAAAGTTGCCAATTGATTGGGCCCAATTATTAATTTTGATGGTTTAAATTAATGCTTCTGCTTTACTCAAATTATCTTTTCATTAAAACACTATCCTACACACAACAATATTTGCAATACGTATTACAATTAAGACACACAAGACAAACTTGGACAGAACACAAACTTATTGTGTCATGACACAGAACCATGGTTTTTTGTCGTTGTTGTTTGTTGTTTTTCTTTAGCTGGCACCAGCGCTTTCTGATGATCTGAAAGACAAGAAAACATTTCTACCCCCGTCGGGGTGGTCCATTATAACTTAAAATACTGCCTAAGATCTGCTAGGGGAATCGGTTACAGCTAGTTCCTTAACACTTCTATGGGCGAGTGAGCTACAACTTTACGAGAACAAGAGCGCTTCATCGGTACTCGTGACCTTCCACTCCCTCGAATTACCTCTAGAGTTGCTAGCCTTCCCCAACAGTGGCATGCCTCAGTTTCCCTCTTGTACCACAGATCAGGCTTAATGTGTAAAGCTATAGTGCTTTTCTTTAGCACAAGGTGTTGGTTGGCCAGTTACTGTTCCTGCAAGCAAAAAGCTTTTATTTTCCTGAAAAGAATCATATGTACAATGTTACAGGCTTACTTATGAGGGACAGTTGGTTTCAAACCTCTTCAGAACAGACAGGCAGTCTGCACCCACTTACAACCTTGGATCTGAGAGCAAGCTAAAAGTGTTATCAACTCAGCCTTGAACAAAGATACAGTGAATTTTTAGAGTTTGGATTCTTAAAACAATAACTTGGTTTTCTTAGAGAGCAAATTTAACCTTAAAAGTTGAATGCCTAACACAAGCACTAACTAATTTGTGCTTTGTCTATTTGCAATTTTAAGCAAGAGGACATTATCCAAAACAAAATAAAACTAGTTCATTTGAAACCCACAAAATAAAGTTACAATATATAGAGCTCATTCTTTGGACAGTTATTTTCCTTTGGGCTATTCCCGGTGGCAACTCCTTTCCCTCCAATATGGGCTTAATGATTGGAAGAGGATTGTGAAGTGTTATGGCTTGAGCTTGGGTTAACTCTTCTGTTTCTCTTAGTGCTGTGTAGGCTGCCCGAAGCACTTTTTATAAAGCGTGTAATTTAAGTGTGACCCTTGCCATAACTTCGAGCCAAACTGTATGGGGCGGCGGGGTACAGTTTCTCCTTCTTGCCATAAGGCATAGGACATCTCTGTGTTTCCCACAGTGAGGGTCAAATGAAATGGGGCATTAAGGTAAAATCGGACTTATAGACTGATAAGTGCGTATCTCGTTATCAGCTGTCTCAGAGCTTCCTCATGGGGGGGGGGGACTCATTCCCAGCGAGCATGCTTCCTGAGCAAATTATACGGGGAGTAGGTACGAATTAAGATTCCCTGTTTTTCTAGATCTTTAATTAGTTCACAGAGCGGAGCCATAGCTTCGGCTGGAATGCGGTACTGTTTTATCTTGGTTACAGTGGAAGGCGGGAGAGCGGGGGTTTGAGCTAGCAAAGTTTTAAAGCCAGCTCCAAAAGCTCATTTTTCTCCATTAATTACTTTCTCCTTCCCCTCTCTAGCTTCAGGAGGAGCCGTTCCTGTAGGTGCTCTATGTCCTTATTTAGGGTTCGCACCCGGGTATCCAGGTTCTGGCATTGCTCTAAGAGTTCGTATCTTTCTCTCTGCACCTTTATCAGCACTGTTTCTAAGTTCCAGTAGCGAGAGCAGGCTGCTTGCCACACACCCTGTAACAGCCAGATGCAAGCGCCTTTCCCTAACATCTCTTTATCCCACTTAGGGTTGCCCCATCCCTCTCGGGCAAACTCCTTTTCTATAGAGCTAAAATCCATGTCAATCGTGACTGGCTTCATGCTGCTGTATTTGAACCAATAGCACAATCCTGCCGACTACGCCAATTCTGTCAGCCGACGGTCAGGGCAGTGTGTGTGTGTATGCTTCTGAGAAAAGGTTTAACGTCTGTGTCTTTACTGCTAGGACCGGGGTCCCATCGCAGAGGGTGGCCAGCAGGCTAACAGACGCCCCGTTATATAGGAAGAGCTTATTACACCTTAGATTTTAGCTGCTAGAACACAGGGGTTCCTTCGCAGAGGGCAGCCTAGGAAAGGCTGGAAAGGTGCCCCAACGGATCTTGTCACCTGGGAGTGACACAGATCCAAATGCCTAAGCTCTCCCTATGTCTGTCCCTTTATGACCGGCTGAAGTTCTTTTAAATTGTGCTTGGTTCTGTTACAGCAACTGAAGGAGTCAGGTTAAAGCTTAAACAGTTACAGGTTTATTAAAAGACTTATAAAAGCATATGGTTACAATGGCTATTGCTTTATTTCTTAAATGCTAACAAATACAGATTTTAAAAAAATGGTTACAAAGAAAATAAAGATAGAAAATAGAAATAATGGTACCAAGTGACAGCTTAATCTTTAAAGAGCTCTAAGTCTATGTATATATATACTTAAACAAAGGACCACATCCAGGTACAATTTTTACCCCTTTCTGTGCCTCTCGACTCCAGCGTGTTAGGCCAGGGCCGGTCTCTCAATTCCTAGGAAAGACGAATACGAGGTGGGCGTCCCCTTGGAACCTCGGGAGATCAAACACCTAACCCGACCAGCAGATAGATGGTAGATTGACACTCAAAGAGAATGCGCTGCTGGACCTATCTTTATACCCCTGGGGGCCCGTATTCTCTTTCTTATCTAAGATGCCAAATTCTACTGGTCCGTTTTGTGGCGCCAGTTCTTACAAGCAAGTTTCAAGTTTATTTACACTTGCAAGAGAGAGAACTAAATTGTGAGCACTAGACATTTTTTTTACTGGGCGAGAGATTCCTCCCCCCGCGGATGGATGTGTGTTCGTATCAATATGGGTTTGAGTCAAGGGCACTCTTTGGCAGCCTCTTGGTCAACAATTGGCGTATCTCTGTTTACAGCCATTCACGGTCACAGCAGCCTGGGCCTTCTGCTCTGTGTGCCCTGTATGCTCCAGGCAAGCAAAAATGGATGTTACAAGGGGGTTCCTGTCTGGCTACAGTGCCCCCCACACACTGTCTGCAGACTTTCACTGGGGGGGGGGGCAGGGGTTAGTCTCTGAGGGCTGCCTCTGGCCTGCAGTGCACCTTGCAGCCTGCAGAGTCTCAGGAGGGGCAGGCTCCAGGGGCTATCCCTGCCTGTATTGTCCTCTCCCCTTCCCTCCCCCCCTCTCCCCCACAGTTTGCAGGCTATCCAGGGCCAGGCCATGGTTCCAAGCTGTACATTTCAGATCTAGATCTAATCTTTCCCAAAGATAAAGATTTGGATTGGGGTTTTGACTGAGGACCTTAGAGGTCTGATTATTAAAAGGTATTTAGCCATATAAAGGTATAGATAGGTACCTAGTAAGATTTTCAAAAGCAGCTAGAGTGTGTCTACACTACAAAGTTAATTCGAACTAACAGCCGTTAGTTCGAATTAACTTTCATAGGGGCTACACATGCAAACCGCTATTTTGAATTTAATTCAAAATAGCAGAGCGCTTAATTCGAACTAGGTAAACCTCATTCTACGAGGAGTAACGCCTAGTTCGAATTAAGGGGCTGTGTAGCCACTTAATTCAAATTAGTTGGAGGCTAGCCCTTCCCAGGTTACCCTGGTGGCCACTCTGGGCCAAACCAGGGAAACTCTTCTGCTCCCCCTCCCGGCCCCGGAGCCCTTAAAGGCGCACGGTCTGGCTACAGTGCTTGTGCCAGTTGCAAGCCTGCCAGCACCCAGCCAGCAGACCCTGCACCTGGCACAGGATGAGCCAGCCACCTGCTGACACCCAGCCCTCCGCCTCTTCTCAGGACCAGGCTGGTGGCTCACAGGAGCCTGCCCAGGGCTGCAAAAGGTGGGCACCCGCCTGGTCTTGTGCGGAGATCATGGATCTCATCGAGGTTTGGGGGGAGGCCTCCAACATCCACAATCTCCGCAGTAGGCACAGGAACGCGGCCGTCTACAGCAGCATGGCTGCCAGCCTGGCCACCAGAGTCCACATGTGGACCCGGGAGAAGGTCCACTACAAGGTCAAGGACCTGCGGCAGGCCTATTCCAGGGCCTCCCAGCCAGGGGCCAACTAATTTGAAATAAGTTAGTTCGAATTAGCGCTGTAGTGTAGACATACCCCCAGGCATTTAACTGATCCTTTTTCTAGTACCTTGGGTTGTCCTTCAATACTTCTAATAACATAAGCTTTGCACATGGCTAACTAATATTGAGTAACACTGGGTAGTATAGCCAATCTCTCCTCCCCTGTAAAAGCCAGGAAAGTATATAGGGAGAAGCCTGTTTGATAATACTAGCAATAAAGACCATCTTTAGGTAGGGAGCAAAAGAATCAGAATATCCATCAGATTCAGCAAATAATCCGTTCTGTATTTATTAGCCATGTGTCCTTTCTCTTCTTTGTTATATGGGATTCTGTAAATGAGCCCAATCCTGCAAGGTGTTGAATACCACTTGCGACATATTCAGCACCCTTCCCTGGAAACAAGCTTGCAGGAACTGCTCAGAGTCTTGCAACATGAACCCCAAGTTCACATAAATAAGCCAGGAAGGTCAGAACTTCAGACACCTTGAGCTTGGTTTGCTAAACACTCAAAACTCTAGTTATATTATTGCAAACATGGACAATATCTAGACAGAATCTGTATCCGTGTCAGGAATGGGAATTCAGTGTGCAAAACAAATTGAGTTAAATAATGTATTTAACACATTACATCAACTTTTATATCTCTCATAGTTACAATGATTCAAGGAATATATTATAGGTTTCTAGAACAAATGGAGCCTGCCCACACTAAATGAGTCAGATAAAAATCAATTACATTGTGGATTCTTAACTGTGGAAACAATCAATGTCATTTTAGTCCCCTCCTTAGCAACAGCAGATTGGTTCTGGTCAACAGATTTACAGGTTAGTTGGTGCAAAATATTTATAATTTTCTTCACATCTTAATGAAAAAACAAGTTGTATTTGTTTGAGTTCCTTGGAGCATAGAAGGCTCTCTGCTATCAAAAGACAGGAATTAGAAAAGATTTATTTCTTGCCTTTGTCTTCCCTGAACAGGATAAGCATCATCAATGTAATGACTCACACTTATTTAGTATGTCCCAAGTTACTTTCCTCTTCCATAATCAGATGAAGGGTCCTTTCTAAACCTATTTAAGAAATGGCAAATTTCTGCCTTTGAAACTGACATTGCAGGAGGCTTTTATAAAATAGAATTAATTTTGAATATTTTGGGCCATATTTTACCATCAAACACATCTACTCAGATTCCACTGAAGTCAATGGAAATTTCCCTGAGTAAGGATTTGGTAAACACTGAATGAAGATCTCAAGATCTGGCATAACTCATAAACCTTTAGGCACATCTTGGTCTATTATTCTAGCCATCCATGAACCTTCTGTTCTGACCATTGTTCTGAATCACCCAGTTTCTTTCCCGCTAGTATTAGGGTACCCTGTTGGCATGCATCTCTTAACCTGACTGGCCTATGGCTGGATTTCATGGAGGTTAGGTCCATAAAAGGCTATTAGCCAGGGGATAGAAATGGTGTCCCTGGCCTCTGTTTGTCAGAGGCTGGAGATGGATGGCATGAGACAAATTGCTTGATCATTGTCTTCGGTCCACCCCCTCTGGGGCACCTGGTGCTGGCCACTGTCAGCAGACAGGCTACTGGGCTAGATGGACCTTTGGTCTGACCCAGTACGGCCATTCTTATGTTCTTATGGGTTCTTTCCTAGATGGTGTAGGATTGTGATAGGAGTGGGTGGCTACAATACGGCACCAAAACAATTTTCAAACATTATTAACTTTGTCCTTTGTCTCCTCACAAATGTTATAACACTTAAATCATGGAGCAACCACACATTTTTCATTAGATTGATTACCGAATAAATAGCAAATTTTGCAGATGTGTTCATACAGTATTTATATGCAAGTATTGTGCTGGACTACTGTTACCTTTGTGACTTGCCCTGTATAAGGAAGCTGGCTAAATAAATAAGATACTATTATTATTAATAGAAACGTATGATATTAAAAATTATACATAAAGCTTAGGAATACATATGTATATTTACCTAAATAAACTAGACCATTTTATTTGTTAAACACCAGTATACAGCATCCACTAGCAGTTTCAATTGACATATTCTGTCTCTGTAGGATGAATACCTGTCCATACTTGGAAATTGCATATTGTGCATCCACAGAATTGCTAAAAACTCTAAGGCTGCATTTTGCCAACTTAGAGCAATTTGGAAACCGAACAGAAAAAGAGTCCCAACTTTGACAAAGGTCATGTAAGCAGAACACTCATTGCCATGATCTTTCTCCCATCCAAAGAATTTATTGAGTTAGCACAGGACATAGAAAAGGCACCTGATTGACGTAAAAAATGTGATTAGCACTTCAAAAGAAGGCATCCGGTTGTTTAGTCCAAGGTGGCAGTTCCTGTAGTATTGGTTTAACTTTTCTGCTGTTTGACTGGAACATTTCCTGTTTGCAGCTATTTTCAACTTGGCCGTCTGAAATTTGCTGTCTTGCCATGTCTTCAGTCCATTTGATCAAATGTATCACTTTGGCATATGCTTTGTGAATCAAAACTGGCCAACATTTAAGCCATGTTAAAAGCCACATGAAATCCACAAAAGGATTTCATTCTCAGCCACGACCTTCACTTGGTCTTTAGTGTTGCTCAGAGCCATTAAGTAAAGAATATGTGACTGGTATGATTTCAAGCTCCTCCACCATAAATAGTTGTTCGTATTTAATATTCCTTGCAAGTAAGCAACTGTATGAAATAATAAATTCCACCTTATAATCACTAGTTCAGGTAGAAGCAACACTGGTTGGTTACCACTTTGATTAGCCACAGGGTTGCTTGAATCATAATTAACTGCTTGAACAATGCCTGAATATTTTCAAAAAGAAGATATCAGAATACCTATGACAGGAAAATGTGTATGGTAGATATCACTGGCTATTGAAAAATGTGTGCATTTCAGGTAATGTGAATTGCATTGGGAATCATTCCTTGTAGTACACCAGAGAGAGCTTTGCACATGTGAATTACATTGTCAGAAAAATGCTGAGACCTTTTTGAAATGTAGCCCTTAGTTTACACCAGCCTTTACCACGGCTCATGATACAGCTGAAAAATTTGCTGACTCAAGCTGAACAGCAAATTCTTTAGTTTAGGATAATGGCATACAGTTTTCTTTCCAGTTGTCAGATATGAATAAAATGTAGAGTATATACTTTTCCTATGCATCTGTTGCTTCATCAGGTACAACTGACATGGAATTATATTCCACCAGAGCAAATTCTGTAAACTGCAGGTACTTTACAAATACTTCTCTAAAATAATCTTGACAATGTTTGTTTGCATACTGGAAACTGCCAACATTTGCTACATGCTTTCCAAAGTATTCCCTGTGTTTTGAATTATCCATTTTTTTCTAAAAGTACATTAGCAGCAGTGAAGACCTCCATTAGTTCTGTTGTATTTTCTCTTTTTTGCCAAACTACAGTCGGTCCTTCTTTTAAAGATTGTGGACACTGTTGCTTGGTTTTTTTGTTCTAACCTGAAGCCTTTGTATATGCTTTAAATTTAATATGCAATTCAGTCTCAAAATGGCAATCGGTTGTGTTTTTTCCTGAACAAGTCACACAGCAAGATGAACAAAACCATTTACCATCTGAACCTTGCTACACAAACCAAAGCTGAAATGTTCTTTTCTTTCTTGATTTGCCAGCCATCTTTATATGCAACAACAATCCTTTCACTCAACCTGTTTGTGCTCACTTATCTTCATAATATTCACATACTCTCACTCAACAATCTCCTATAATGATTACTATGCACACTTTAGTCTATGTCCTGCAACTTGACAAGATACTCTCAATCAACCTACAGTGATTGGAATTATATTACATGATTATAGGCAACTGTTTTTGCAGTGTGGTAATCACAGAAGTTTTGAGGCATATTTTATGAATAATACATATTTTTATTTTTTAGGTTAATTTTGAAAATGATCCCATATTCTGTGATTTCTGTGAAATGGTGATCTAAATAGACCCCTAGTTATAACTGTTAGGGGTGTAATCCACTCTTTTATTATAAGATTGCTGCAAATTTATAGTGTTTTGGGGGGATTAAATCAGTTTTTATTCATTATATTCCTTATTTAGCTAACCCTTTTAAATCCATATTGTCTCTCAACAAACCCAAAGATGTGATCCTTTGTATATCAATATTTATTAATTTCCCTTATTTTGTCTAACTCTTCCCTCAAGGACTTGTATATTTCAGAACACATCAGAAACAGATGTTGATAATCCTATGTGTGTTATTTACATGCCCAGAATAAACTGGATTTTCTGAACTCCAGATGGCAGATAGAATAGAATGACTATATGTAAGATTAGGATGGGTTTAGCTTCAAATGTGCATTTTTGTCTCTACTTTGTAAATTTAATTCCTAGGTCTAGACCTCCCTCTTTTTCACCTTTCATATTCCTCCATATTTGCAATGTGATTTCTTCCTTCATTGAGGCTATGTCTAGACTGCAAGCTTCTTTTGGAAGAAGCTTTTCCAAAAGAAACCTTCCAGAAAAGCTTATTTTGAAAAAGAGCATCCACACAGCAAAAGTGCAACGAAAAAGCAACGTGTTTTTTCAGAAGATAGCACCCACATTGATTGGACGCTATCTCGCATTTAAGTTGTGATTAGTATGGATGGAGTATGGACCAGAGCACCTGTGTTATTTCCTGGAAGCCTCTTCTTTCCAAAAACCACCCTTTTCCGCATCCACACACACCTTTTTCTAAGAAAACTTTTTCGGAAAAAGTCTTCTTCCTCATAGAAAGAGGTTTACTGCCGTCGGAAAAAACCCTCCATTCTTTTGACTTTCTGTCGAAAGAACTCAATGGCAGCATGGATGCAAGTATTGTTTTTCCAGAAAAACACTGAAGTATAGATGCATCCTAAAGTAGCTCTTTCTTTCAATACATTTTTGAACTGCTGCTCATCAGAAAGTGGTGAATTTAAGAATTAATTACTTGTTATATTAGTGGTTTATTTAAATCCTTGAGCAGTGCAGGGAATTATACCTTAAATTGCATCAATTAATATGGAAAAACTAGAAACTGGATTTTCCACAACTTTCTAATTTTTAAGAATCCATATTGTAAAGCAGTGGTTCTGAACTAGTGTAAATATCCTTGTTGATTCGCGGAAGTCTTCCAAGGGGTACTTCATTTTATCTAGATATTTTCCTCGCTGTACAACTGGATACATAAAAAGCACTAGCAACATCAACATCATTACAAACTAAAATGTATACTCTCTATATACTATACATGAAAATGTAAGTACAATATTTATATTCCAATTGATGTATTTCATAATTATATGATAAAAAATAAAAAAGCATTTTTTCATTAATGTGCTGTGATAATTTTATATTTTTGTCTGATTTCATAAGCAAGTAGTTTTTAAGTGAGTGAAACTAAAGTGACACAGGGATATGCAAGACAAAGCAGACTCCTATAAGAGAACAGTGGTCTGGAAAGGTTGAGAACCACTGCTGTATAGGACACTGGGCCAAGTCCTAGCAGACTTGGGCTATGTCTGTACTGCAGCCGTCTTCCACAAAAGCTTATGCAAATGAAGCGCGGAGTAGAATATTACTGCACTTCATTTGCATAATTAATTAGCAGCTGTTTTTGTGCAACAGGCTTTTGCCCAAAAAGGAGCTATGTAGACAGCTCCTTTTTGCTCAAAACTCCCCTCTTGCACAAGAACCATTCTTCCTGAAAAAGCCTCTTGCGCAAAAACGGCTACTAATTAATTATGTAAATGAAGCGCGACAATATTCTACTCCATGCTTCATTTGCATAAGCTTTTGCGGAAGAAGGCTGCAGTATAGATGTAGCCTTAGATTCTATGGCTATCTTTACTACTATCCTGGGGTATGACCTTGAATAAATCACTTCTCCTTTCTGTGCCTTGTTACCTTTCTACCTTTTGACTGTCTTAGCTCTTGAGGGCAGGGAATGTCTTACTGGGTGTTTATACAGTACCTAGCACCAGTTTGGCCCTCTAGATCATGGAGTCTCAAACTTCATTGTACTGTAGTAATAGAGATGTAGCCGTGTTAGTCTGGTCTTGCTGAAACAAAAGACAGGACTATGCAGCACTTTAAAGACTAACAAGATGGTTTATTAGGTGATGAGCTTTCGAGGGCCAGACCCACTTCCTCAGATCAAATTGTGGAAGAAAACTGGCATGACCATATATACCAAAGGGATACAATAAAAAAAAAAGTGAACGCATATAACATAGTGGGTAATACTCTGGGTGGGTAATTGAGGTTTATAAATGCTTGGTAGAGATCCTGAAGTTTCTGGTTTCTGTCAGTGAGATTAGAGCAGACGCGGTTATATCGAAGGGCTTGGCTATAGACGATGGATCGTATGTTCTAGATGGGAGCTGGAGGCATGTAGGTAACTGTGTGAGTTAGTGGGTTTTCTGTAGAGTGGTATCTAATTTACCATTGGTGATTTGTACTGTGGTGTCCAGGAAATGGATCTCTCGTGTAGAATGGCTCATCCAGAAATATAATTTATGCCATCATGTGCCAACCGTGTCTGTCTGCTATGTATATTGGACAAACTTCTCAGACACTTTGCCAAAGAATCAATGCATGCAAAACAGACATCAGACAGTTTCACAAAGAAAAAACAGTTTCTTGCCATTTCAACCAGTCTGGGCATTGTCTCTACGACCTTACTACCTGCATCCTGCTTCAAAGAGGCTTTAACACAAGACTTCAAAGAGAAGCCTCTAACTGTCATTCATGCTTAAATTTGACACTTTACGAATGGGCCTTAACAAAGATGTTAATTATCTCACCCATTACAAAGATAGCTTTCCCAATTATCATCTTTAATATCATTACCTCATAGACATTAACATCCCCCCCAATCTCCCCCTCTGTTCTAAAATCTGATTTGTCTATTTTATATGTATTCACTTTTTTTTATTGTATCCCTTTGGTATTTATGGTCATGCCAATTTTCTTCCACAATTTGATATGAGGAAGTAGGTCTGGCTCATGAAAGCTCATCACCTAATAAACCATCTTGTTAGTCTTTAAAGTGCAGTATAGTCCTGTCTTTTGTTTCATTGTACTGTGACCTCCTTTCTGACAACAAAAATTACTACATGGCCCAGAAGGAGAGCCTAAAGCCTAAGCTTCCCCAAACACTACCGCTGCTAGCTAGGGAGCCAAAACCCAAGGGCTTCAACCCCAAGCAAGGGCTTGTCACGTGAGCACAGTCACCCAGCTGGTGAGGGGTGGGGGGGTACGGCTTGGGCTTTGGTTTGAGCCTTAAGCTGTGGGGCTCAGGCTTTGACTTCAGCTTTGGGCTCTAGCCAGTCTAAGTCATGCAGGCCTGGCAACCCCATTACAATGGAGCGACAACCTACTTTGGGACCCTGAAACACAGTTTGAGAATCGCTGCTCTAGATGCTACTGTAATAAAATGAATAATAATACACTAAGAGAGGAGAAATTAGGCCAAATTTAAATGGGAGTAACTCTTTTTAGGTCAGTGGAGTTATTACAGATTAACACTGGTGTAAATGAGAGTAGAATGTGGCCTACCGTTAATTATTTACATGGTACCATAATACTCAGGATACTTTTTATGGCACCTCAAATGATGGTGAAAAAGTCTGTTCTCAGTTTAATTGGTGTAATTCTGTACAGGTTGAACCTCTCTGGTCTGACAACATCTGTGGTCCAGCAATACAGTATCCATGACTGTTGTACCAGAGAGCCCCTGGACCAGAGAACCCCAATCGCAGAGATTGAGAGTGACTGGGAGCAGAGCCAATCTGGTGGGTCAGCAGCTTGCAGGGCCAGTGGCCTGGGGGCAGGGAGCCTGGCTGGCAGCCCACATGGCCAGCCATGGGCACCTCTAACCCTATCTCCAGCCCTGTCCCTTTTTTCTAAGGTCCCGCGCCTTCCCTACCCCCACGGGGAGGCAGGGCAGTGTGCTGTGCATGCGCTCCCCCTCCCAACCATGGGAAGAGAAGGCGAATAGGCGGGTGTGTGCTTGACCCAGCCTCCCCAAGCCTGGGGAGGGCAGAGGGTGAGCAGCATGGCCCAGCCTCCCTAGTCCTGGAGGAGGGAGTGCCACGCAAGCTGGCACAACCCAGCTTCTCCAGGCCTGGTGCACTGGAAGAGGAAGGAGGGCTCACCACATGGCATGGCCGCTCTAGAGAGGGAGGATGATAGGGGGTGCGTGGCATGGCCCCAGCTTCCCCAGCCCTAGCTCCAGCCCCAGCCCCAGAGGAGCTCGGAAAGCACACACTGTGAGGCATAGCCTCAGCCTCGCCAGCCCCAGCCTCAGAGGAGCTCGGAAAGCACACACTGTGAGGCATAGCCTCAGCCTCGCCAGCCCCAGCCTCAGAGGAGCTCGGAAAGCACACACTGTGAGGCATGGCCACAGCCTCCCCAGTCCTGGAGGAGGACATGATGCCAGGCCTGGCCAAAGAGTTTGCAGGGCCCAAGGCAGCATGCTGTGGTTGGCTGTGTTGCACAGCTGGCCGGCTCCCAACCAGGGCAGGCAGATGCTGGCAGCGTGGGCCCCTGAAAGCATGCCCTAAGACCAGGCCTGCATGCAGAGTGGTCTGGCCCAGGCCTGCCTCTCCAGCCCTGGAGCATGGGGAGGGCAGGGACTGGGGATAGCAACACTCCACCCCAGAATGCCTACTAGAGGTGTTCTAGGGGTGGAATGTGGGAGGGGCTATTCCTGGTGGTTTGGGAAGACAGAGCCTTCCCCCGCCTTACATACTGGATGCTCCTGGGGCAGGCGGCCAAGAGCAGAGCCCAGCCAGTGTGCCAGCAGCTTGTGGGATTGGGCAGCCTGTAGTGGGTGCCACCCTGTGTAGGGTCAGGTGGCCAGGAGCAGAGCTCCAGGAGCAGATGCCACCCCCATGCAGGGCTGGGTGGCCAGGAGTAGAGCCCTGTGAGCCGGTCAGGAGCAGCAGAGGCAGGCAGGTGAACCGCGGGCAGTGTGATGGCCAGGACAACAGTCAGGAGGGGAACCCTGAGAGAAGCTGGAAGCCTGACCTCCCCTTGTCTGGCAAACTCCTTTGTGTGTGACTGCTCATTTCCCGAGAGTGCTAGATCAGGGAGGTCCAATCTGTAGTAACCCCATTGACGTAAATAGTTAAACTGATATTAATTTAAGTAACTGAATTGAGGCCCATGGAATTAGCCCTCTTTATTCCAGTTTTACTGAGGAGAATTTGGCCCAGGGTTTCAGCTTCAAATAATTGACATTCTAAGTTTAGACAGGTGGGAGAAAAGAGTGGGAGAAAAGAGTACCTGAATCTTTAAACTTGAACATATTATTTTTTTATTTTTTGAAATGAAAACACATCTGCACTCACGCTACAAAAACACAAGAAAACAAACTTAAATTACAACACATGCTGATATACTGCCAAAGGTTCCACTTGAAGAAGATGTATCGTGGGCATCCTGTATATTTATCACACTCGTCTTTGGGAAAAAGCTGAATGTCAGGACACTCATCTGTGATCCACCCCTGAAAAGGGATCATGTACAGTGCTGACGATAGAAATAAAAGAAAGCACTTTATCCCCACCAGCCTACCAAGCAAACTGGAGAATCACAGAGACTTAGGGCTACTGGGAGTCTTTCCCTTTATATCAATGAGCTTTAATGAAGCCCTAAAACAGTGTGGGGTAACCTGCTAGGGTTGCTAGGTTTCCAGTTTTTGCCTGGACAGTCCATTTTTTCTGGCCCCTGTCCGGTAAAAAAAACAACAGAAAATACCTGACATGTAAAATGTCCGGTATTTTCTGTTTTTCTTGGATGGAAGGCTGGCAGGAACATTGTTTCCCTGATGCATCTGGCGTGGGCAGGGGGAAGCGAGGGGCACAGGAATTCTTAAAAGCGCAGCAACCTTTTTTTGTTCTCCCGTTTTTGTGTGTTGGTTTTTTGCTCAACAACTTTCATCTCCTGTTTTTTTGTGTGGTTTTGGGTTTTTTTGGTCAACAAGTTTGGTCTCCCTTTTTTGTTTGTTTGTTTTTTGGGTTTTTTTGCTCAACCACATTTTTTTCCTGCCATGTTCGGGATTTTTGGTGAAAGCAGCTGGCAAGCCTACCTGCAGCCTGCCCGCAGCCGATTAGGGTTCTATCTATGGCCTGTGAGACATGTTTTCTTGTTTTCCATGCACAAGTGTACCGATCCCACTGGTTTCTGTCTGCATAGGATTTTTTTCTACCAGTATTACTAAAATGACACACACTTAAACATGGCATGTGAAGTGAGGTACATGTTGATTGCACACAATAGTGGCTGTAAGAGCCACGTGTTCCCTCTGCATTCACAGTGCTCCTATGGTTCAATTGGCACATCCTGCAAATTCTAGACATACAAACATAGCTAGCAAAACTACCCTATCCTTAGTGACAGTCTCGGTTACAACAATCTTGTGGTCTACTGAGATGAAAGGCCACTCATGCGACTCATTCACTAGCTTAGGTTGCCCATAGCTGCTCTAAGGCACAATTATATACAGCATGAGATCCTCCATTTTTGTAAGGTCGAATCCAGCAATCATTCCACATTTAGGGCTTGCAGTCAGAACTGGAAAGCTTTTCTTGGTTTTTTTTCCATTTCTAGTGAAGACAATGGGAATTCTGTGTACTAAACTGCTGTAGGATTAGGCTACTAGTTCACAAAAACAAAAAAAAACCTGTTAAAAGTAATATGCTACATTGTTTTGCTGAGTTTTGCACACCTTCTGTGCATGTAACGTGTGTTCCTTACACAAAACCAGTACTCCAAGGAGGGCTTGGAGGAGTGTGTTTTAATATATGACAGCACTAGTAAAACACAGAAAAAATGAAAATTAAGGGAGAATGTAAATGTTAAAAGGCCAAAAGTTACGTTTTCTGTAACGAACTACTGCAACATCAGACCAGGATTACTTGCTCCCTTATGATTACTTTTCTGGTAACACAAGAGGTGGGGGAAAGGGAAAGGGAGGGAATGCACTTGTAGATTTATATATTTTCTGTTAACATTTGAAATGCTGCATTGTAAAGTAAGTGCATGTAGTAATGTGGTTATTAAAAGAAACCAAATGGAACAAAACAATGATACTTTACATTTCTCTGGCATGTTCCATCCAAGGTTCTTAAAGCATTTTATATATATGGAATAATTAGGCCTTCAAACTATGTACTAATAATACCTATCTTGATGATGAGGAAATTGAAATGCAGGGAGATGAGTTGATTTAGCCAAAGATGACAAGTCTCTATAGTAGTTCATTACAATGTGCACGGAGAAAAGCCAACGGAATTAGCAACGTAGTATAGTTTTATACCTGAACCTGAAGTTCATAAACAGTTGTGGGAGTGTTTGAGTGAGGACTGCTGCTTCTGCTGCTGAGCTGAAAGGAAAAGGAGGCAATGGTAGCTGGGGGTACTACTGAAGAGGGAGAATGCAAGGCCTAGATCTGAATGCAATGGAGCTGTTACAAGCAACACTACTCAAAGAATTCAGGTCTTTGAAAGGGATCAGTGGGCACCAAGCGCACATGGAGTCAGAGAGGTTGGGCCTTTGGTTTTAAAAGCAGAAACAACTGCAAAAGTCATTAGCGTAGCGTCTTGAAAAAAAAGTTCGACGAGGGACCCACGAACTGAAAAAGAGCCTTTGGAGGCGCGTGAGCCCGAGGGGACTGTAGTTCCTTGGCCTGCCAGTGCTTGTAGGGAGAAACGGATTCCCTGCGTTTCACAAATACGACGGTTGGACCAACGAAAGTGCCGGTTGCTGCCGTTACATGTTAATGTTAACGACAGACTATTGGGGGCAGATTCCGTTCCGGTCTCACGCCAGCGCCACGGAGCAGGGCACGAGCGCCGCAGGCGGCTCCGCAGCGCCAGCGCGGGGATGTTTTCACGGCGCCGCGAGCGCCTGAGCGAAGCCCGGAACTGCCGGCTCGGCGCGCTGCCCCTGCCCGGCGCCAGGTGCTCTCAGCAGCCGCGGGCGTGGACTCCTGCCTTGCCACGCCCCCCGGCCCGAAGCCAGCTCGGGCTGGGCCCCTCCTGTCTGCCCTTTGCTTCCCGCGCTCTTCCCGGGGGCTGGCCCTTCTTCTCCCTTCACCCGCCCCGCGCTCTCCTTCCCGCCGGCTCCGACCCAGCGCGGGATCCCGGGTTTCCCTCGCCAGCAGAGCCGTCACCGGGCGCTTGGGGACGCGGGTGCCCTAGGCGGGCGCTATGGCCGAGCAGCGGGACGTGTTCCTAGGAGCCCGGGGCAGGACGCTGAACGCCTTTCGCGAAGGTACGCGGCCGCCCCGGCCCCCGGCGGAACGTTCGTGCTGGGACTCGGCTTCCAGCCGGGCGGGCGCCTGCCACTCTCGCGCTACCGGGTTTCGGCTCGGACGGTGCTCAGGGCCCGCCGGGCGGGACTGGGGCTCCAGCGAACGTGCCGGGGAATTGGCCGTCAGGGAACGAGCCACTGAGCAGCGGGGGCGGGAGGGTCACTGGCAGCGCCCGCCACCGTCACAGCGCCGCAGGAAGGAGTTAAGGGCGCGCCCCGTACAGGCGGGTCCCCGTAGTCTGAGGTGTCCTCTACACTGAACTGTTAGCAACAAGCTGAGCCTCCCGTTCCCCAGCCCAGTGCCTGGCTCAGACAGACCTCGGCCCGTGCTGTCCGCTATGAGAGAGAGTTGACCACTCAGTCTATAGCCTCCTCCCGGGTAGCTCACGGCTGGTGCGTTTGAGCGTGTTGGCTGCCCATGGCGCGTTCAAAGCACCTGCTAGTAACGCCTCATTCTCTGCAAAGGGCCTGGCTGGTGATCAGTTTGTCTTGAAGTATGGTCACTATGATGTCCGCTTTCATAACTGCACATACGGCTAGTGGTTGCTAAACTAGCCATAAACTTAACTTGATTTTGTATATATTGAAAGTCTGATGTAAAAACAGATGTAGATTTTAACTCTGTGTATTTGTTCCTGAATGGGTTTGGTGAGGTGGCTAGAGAGCTAAAGGCATAAAGAATGGGGAACTTTGTTATATTTTCTTGCTTTGTTGGTGTTCATTCCAAAATATTTAGTCTTACGACCAGATGTTTTAAAAATCACCAATTTTGTCCAATGTTCTCTCTAATCTTTTCCATTCATGCACAGATTGTTTTCATTCACGTGCAGAATAAATATTTTTATGTGCATGGAGGCATATGCAAATGAAGTAACCCCATTGACGTAAATAGTTAAACTGATATTAATTTAAGTAACTGAATTGAGGCCCATGGAATTAGCCCTCTTTATTCCAGTTTTACTGAGGAGAATTTGGCCCAGGGTTTCAGCTTCAAATAATTGACATTCTAAGTTTAGACAGGTGGGAGAAAAGAGTACCTGAACCTTTAAACTTGAACATGTTATTTTTTTATTTTTTGAAATGAGAACACATCTGCATTCAGGCTACAAAAACACAAGAAAACAAACTTAAATTACAACACATGCTGATATACTGCCAACGGTTCCACTTGAAGAAGATGTATCGTTGGCATCCTGTATATTTATCACACTCGTCTTTGGGGAAAAAGCTGAACGTCAGGACACTCATCTGTGATCCACCCCTGAAAAGGGATCATGTACAGTGCTGACGATAGAAATAAAAGAAAGCACTTTATCCCCACCAGCCTACCAAGCAAACTGTAGAATCACAGAGACTTAGGGTTACTGGGAGTCTTTCCCTTTATATCAATGAGCTTTAATGAAGCCCTAAAACAGTGTGGGGCATCCTGCTAGGGTTGCCAGGTTTCCAGTTTTCGCCTGGACAGTCCATTTTTTCTGGCCCCTGTCCGGTAAAAAAATAAACAGAAAATACCGGACATGTAAAATGTCCGGTATTTTCTGTTTTTCTTGGATGGAAGGCTGGCAGGAACATTGCTTCCCTGACGCATCTGGCGTGGGTAGGGGGAAGCGGGGGCAGAATGTTCAGAATAAATATTTTTATGTGCATGGAGGCAGTAAAAACAAAAACAAAAATCTAGCTGTGCGTGCTCTACTAACCACCTGGGCATCATTTGAATCTCTCTCCTGAGTGGCCTCACAAGCACACAGCTGACCAGGAACACTGATTTTGACCCTATGAAATGTGTTCACTCATACTGAAAACCTGTTGGTTTGGAACAAAACACCTGGTATTCTCAGTACCAGTGACAGTCAGAGCCTCCTGGTAACAACTGTATAGTAAAATCTCAACAAAGGAATATCCAGTAACAGTGTAAACATTGCTGAACAAAACTAGATCCAAAAATTTAATGAAATATGGTTGTATGAGAATAGTAATGAACAAAATTCTTTCAAACCACATACATTACAAGTGTTTTCTTTTCAGCGCATATCTGACCATTTAGCATTCTTCAAATAAATACCTCCAGTAAAATCATCTTTTTTGCAAATCAGTATTGGTTTGGATTTACAAACTTGTTCATTTACCTCTTCTGGCTATGATATTCTCTTGTTATAGATTTAGTGTGGTTTTTTTGTAAAAGGCCAATGGAAGTAACATTTAATTAATACATAAAGTGCTGGAAAATGCAGATTCCAGGCTAAATAAACCCAAGATTATTCTATTTAAAAATGAAAAAGATTCACACTTTGGAGTTCCCAAATGCACCTATGTTAATCTGTTCCACAGACACTTTTCCTTTTACCAAGCTTTATACTAAGTTGAGATGCCTCTCACTTACAATGTTAATGTGGCACAATATTTCTCACTTCAAAAATATGAAAACAGTGTCCACTGGCTTTGCTTCCTTTTTGTATTGTCTCTTCTGCTAATCCACTCCTTAATTCTATCCCAGAATAGTAGTTTTGGTGTACTCAGTTTTCACCCTGTTAGACACATTTTCCATCAACTTCCCTCTACACGTGTGAAATTGTGCCTCAAATTCCTCATTTTCTAGAACAGCTGTAGTATTTCAAAGAAGCTGCTCAACTCTCTGTAGTTTAAACAAGTAATTTTGCCAAAGAAAGTATGGAGTGTTAAATACGCTATCTGCCCGTCTAATACTGTGTAGTGCAAACAATTTATTTGGAATTGTACAATGCAGCTTAAAAATGTGATCATGCTTATGTAATGCCACCATAGCTCTATAGAATCACAGCAGAACTAAGGGGCAAAATATTTGGAGGAATAGGTAAGATACCTTTCAACTGTGTAGGTAGCAGGCAAAATAGAGAAATGTGGTTGTATAAGAGGCAGTATTGGCAAGCAGCCACTAATTTGGGGAGGAGAAAGAAGTTCAAGGGAAAAGCATTTTTGTCACTCTCGAAACTCATTGTTAAAAATGACTTTTGTGGAAAGTTCTGCCAGATGCACATATTATGCTTATGTAGTAAAATCTATATATTGCATAAGCAGTGGTCCCCAACCTTTTGGGGCTGCTGGGCACCCGGGGGTGGGATCGCGCACACGTCTGTGGGCGAGGCCACCCATATGCTGCATGCCCAGAGCTGGCGCCACCCATGCGCCACACTCCCGGGGCTGACGCTGCAACTGTGCTGTATGCCCAGGGGTGGGGCCGCCCATACGCTGTGCCCCCGGGGCCGGAACAGCCCATGTCCCGCGTGCCCGGGGGCGGGACCGCCACCGCCCACACGCTGCATGCCCGGAGCCAGAGCCTATGCCATGGGCCCAGGAGCCGGCAGCGCCCATGTGCTGCGCGCCTGGTGGCGGGGCCGCACGTGTGCAGCGCTCCTGAGGCCGGTGCCGCCCCTATGCTGTGCCCGGGTTGGCGCTGCACATATGCTGCAAACCCAGGGCTGGCACAACCCTTGCGCCGCTCACCTGGGGGCGGGGCCGCCCATGTGCTGTGCACCGCTCACTTGGCGGGCTCACAGAAATGGCCCGGCAAGCGCCATGTTGGGAACCACTGGCATACAGGGTTTTATCAAATGATATGTACATTTTAAACTGAAGCTTTAAAAAGTCCTCAACACATTTTCCTTAAGTTAAATAAGAAAGTCTTATTAGCTTTCTAGAAAGCCTTTGACAAGGTCCTTCACCAAAGGGTCTTCAGCAAATTAAGCTCTTAAAGGATAAGAGGGAAGGCCCTCTTATGGATTGATAAATAGTTAAAAGACAGGAAACAAAGGATAGGAATAAATGGTTAGTTTTCAGAATGGAAAGAGGTAACTAGTGGTGTCCTGCAGGGGTATGTACTGAGAGCAGTCCTAGTCAACATATTTATAAATGATCTGGAGAATGGGGTAAACAGTGAGGTGGCAAAATTTGCAGATGATACTAAACTACTCAAGATAGTTAAGTGCAAAGCAGACTATGAAGAGCTTCCAAAAGGTCTCACAAAATTGGGTGACTGGGCAATGGAATGGCAAATTAATTTTTATGTTGATGGATGTAGGGGGATGCATATTGGGAAACAATCCCAACTATACATACTGTACAGAATGATGGGGACTGGATTGGCTCTTACCACTCGGGAGATAGATCTTGAAATCATTGTGGATAATTCTCTGAAAATGGTCACTCGGGCTACGTCTACACTGCAGGGTTTTTGTGCAAGAAGTCTTTTGTGGAAGAGTTCTTGTGCAAAAACTTCTTGTGCAAAAGCACATCCACACATCAAAGCACACTGCATGGGCGCTCTTGCGCAAGAAAGCTCTGATAGCCATTCTCAAAATGGACATCAGAGCACCTGTGATTTTTTTGGCTAGGCTTTATTTGCGCAAGAAACCCCTCCGGAGCATCCACACATGCCTTTTTGCACAACAGCTATAGTGCAAAAAGGAGTTACGCCTCGTAGAAGGAAGTTTACGTACCCTGCAAAAAGCCCTCTCTTCTGCCGTTTTACTGTTGATTTATTTGTGCAAAAGTACGTTTGAGGTGTGTACGCTCCATGGGATTTTGCACAAAAATGACCGTTTTTGCGCAAAAACCCTGCAATGTAGACGTAGCCTCGGTGTGTAGCAGCAATCAAGAAAGCAAAACAGAATGTTAGGAATCATTACAGAGGGGATAGAGGTTACGTCTAGACAGCGGGGAGCAATTCATGTCTTTAAAGTCACCCATTATTTCAAAATATCTTTCAAAATAATGGGTGCACTGTTCCAGCATCCCTGTAACACTCATTCCAGGAGGGTTAAGGGCTTTGTCGGAATAGTGCTTTATTTTGAAATAAGCTTGAAATAAGCACAATTTGCATAGTGCAAATTGTGTAGCTTATTGCGAGGTAAGGGTTCTGTGTGTATGCACCCAGTATATGCCTCAGTATAAATTGCCTCAGTATAAATCCATGGTATGCCCACATGTTGAATTCTGCATGCAGATGTGGCCATCTCATCTCAAGAAGGATATCTTGGCATTGGAGAAAGTTCAGAAGGGGGCAATGAAATTATTAGGGGTTTGGAATGGCTACTGTGTGAAGAGAGACTGATGGAACTTGGACTTTTTAACTTGGAAAGGAGAGGGCTGGGGATATGATACACGTCTATAAAATCGTAACTGGTGTGGAGAAAGTAAATAAGGAAAAGTTATACAGTTGTTCCCATAACACAAGAACTAGAGGTCACCAAATGAAAGCAGGTTTAAAACAAACAAAAGGAAGTATTCATTCACACAATGCATGGTAAACCTGTGGAACTCCTTGCCAGAGGACATTGTGAAGTCCAGGACTTTAACAGTGTTAAAAAAACCTTAGATAAGTTCATGCGGGATAGGTCCATCAATGGCTGTTAGCCAGGATGGGTAGGAATGATGTCATTAGCCTCTTTGTCAGAAGCTGGGAATGGGTGCTAGGGAGGGATCACTTGATGTTTATTTGTTCTGTTCTTTTCCTCTGAGGCATCTGCCGTTGGCCACTGTTGAAAGACAGGATACTGGGCTAGATGGACCTTTGGTTTGACCCAGTATGGCCATTCTTATATTCTTAATTGTAATAGCATTAAAACTATCCTAATTTATGTAAAGATGATTTAAGAACTAGATCATTTTTCTTACCTCTTCCCAAAGGTAATAAATATCATAGTTGTTAGAGTCTTATACACTATTTCCACCTTGCCTAGCAAGTTTTGTGATGCTTTGGATGATGGATGTGAAAAATAAAAATAAATTTGTGTGTCTAATTTAGGGAGATATACACTTTCCCAAACCATCTCAGATTTTCACAACTATTAGGGAAACTTATAACAGGTTTTGACTAATGCACCATGATTTTATGTTGCCATAACATACTTTCCTCCCCTCTTCGTCTTTAAAAAACTCTTCTCAAATGTCTTTGTTGTATATAATGGGCTTAAATGTTATAATTTGAGGGTGAGGATGAAAAAGAAGGAAATACCTTTTTCTTAAACAGGTTAACAAATGCCACTCACATACATAGACGCTAAATGTATCTTTTAAATCTTTGTATTTTGCTAATACATATAGTGAATAAAATTGTTAGAAATATCAGTCTATCACACAGCCTACCAAATTTGTGCTCATCTAAACCGAGTCTATTATCTGGCGTTATTTCAAATGTTGTTCTTTAGACTAGCTTCATATATTTTTACAATAATGATTTCTTTAGTGATAAAAGGTTTTATGTTGCCTCCAAAAGACATTTTCACAAAACTATTTCTCCGCAAATGTTTTAAAAACTTTCCTTTTTGCAGAAGATCATACAACAGTTTACTCTACCCAAGAAGCAAAAACCTCTTATCTTCCTTCTGTGGAGGTTGCTAAGGGAAAACTTTATTGGAAAACCCTCTGTTTTCTGGTGACAAGCCTGATGGTTGAAATTGGTCTTTGTACTTGTTCATAGAACCTACAATGGCAGCATTTTTAAAGTCACAATGGCTGAAATTTTTTTTAGTGTGGAAGAAGAAATTTAAACATTTTAGTACAGTGGTCTCCAACCTTTTTAAACCCAAGATCACTTTTTAAATGACAGACCAAGCCAAGATCTACCTCCCCTCCCCTTCCTTGGAGCCCCGCCCCTTCCTTGAAGCCCCACCCTCTCTATTCTCCTCTTCTCCATCACTTGCTATCCCCAATCCTTATACTGCTGCTTTACAAAAAAATTCTTCTGTAGAAAGAGGTTTTTCCAACATTTGGCCTGTCTAGACTGGACCAAATGTCAGAAAAAAACCCTTCTTTTGGAAGCCCCCTTATTCCTTGTGGAAAGAGGAATATAGGGGTGACTGAAAGAGTATGTTTGCTCTTCCCACTAAAAAAAATGAAAGAACAAACACAACCCTGGATGCAGCAGAGTTTTTCTGGGATATCTCCAGAATTCTGAAAAACTCCTGCAGTCTAGCCGGACCCTCACTGGGTTGAGACAGGATGTGTAGTCTCTGGGGTGGGAATGAGGGATTTGGGTGTGGGAAGGAGTGAGAGGTACAAGCTCTGGGAGGAAATCTAGATGCAGGAGGAGGTAGAGAAGGGGACACTGGCTCGGAGAGGGGACTCCAGGCCGGGCAGTGTTGGGGTACTAAGCAAGCCACAGACTTGTGGATGTGAGGGTGCAGGAATTTGGATTGGGGTATGTGAGGGGCTCAGGGCAGGGGGTTGCAGTGTATGATAGGCTCAGATCTAGGGTCTGGGGAAGGGGGAATGCAGGAGTGGTTGTGGCCAGAGGGGGCTTGGCTCCAGTTGGGGATTTGTTGGCCAGGCTTCATTTTTAAATAAAATACTATGTCAAACACAAAAGGTTTCCGCATTGTCTTTATTTATGAGAATGGCAGGAAACCTGCCTTGAGTCAGGGGTCACTGACCTATAGAAAAGTCAGTCGGGAGCAGGGGACACAGTACTGGGGAGGGGTGCTAGTGGGTTCTGGGGCAGGGAACAGGGTAAAAGTGGGGGCAGGGGAGAGGGGGCAGGATGCCAGAAGGACAGGTTTCTGCAGCAGGGGGCAGGGTGTGGGGAGGGACAGGTTTCTGCAGTAGCGGATAGGGTGCCAGAGGGAACTGGTTTCTGCAGGAGGGGCAGGGAGGCAGGGGAAAGGGAACAGGTGGGCAGGAGGGCGCGGGACGGGTTTGGGGCAGAGGAGAGGGAACAAGGTTCGGGGGCAGGGGGTCCCCTACACCAGCCATGGGGGGAAGCCTCCGTCCTGCTCTCCCTCCGGGGCCGACCCTCCTCCTTTCTCCCCCCCCCCCGTGAAGGAAAGAAGCCTCGTTGCACGCCTCTGCCGGGCCTGACCCCCTCCCTCCCACTGAGCAGGGAAGCCCACTCAGATGACTCCCCACACACACACACGTGCGCCTGCCTGCCCTGGGGCCAATACCTGACCCCTCCCCCGTGGCGCAGGAAAACCCCCGCACATACCTGCCCCATGGTCGAAACACCCCCCCGCGCGCGCGGCGCAGGAAAACCCTGTGCGTGCCTGCCCTGGGTCCAACACCCCACCCTGCCTCCCGCAGCGCAGGGAAACTCCGCACACGCCTGCCCCGGGGACAACTCATGCCTCCTGTGCTGGTGCGGGGAAGTCACCATGCTCCTCTTCCGGAGCCAAGGCCCCCTCCCGCAGCACACCTGGCAAAGCAGCCAGTGCACTTCCGGAACTCCTGGAAGTGGCGCTAAGCTGCGGAACTTCCGTCCACCCGTGGGAAGCCGGCACTACCTCCATTTTTGCTGGAGGTAAGTACTGGGGCTTCTCAGGGGTGGGTGGAAAACGGGGGGGGCCGGAACACCTCACGATTGACTGGTCGAGGCCTTGCAATCGACCAGTTGATCGCGATCAACCTGTTGGTGACCATGGTTTTAGTAGAAGACTTTATTTTTGAAAAACAAGATGCCTTCTGGTTGAGAAGAGTGAAAATACATTTTCTTGGAGGTGAACTGCCAAGCAAGTACAGGAGGGAAAAGTTTTGTCCCTTCACCTTCTTTCTGATTTATGAAGATTGTATTGGCTTAAAATGACCCATCTACTTCCATACTTATTTCTTTAAAAACGTTTGGGTCTCACTTCTCTCCTGAGTAAGAATCCCCTCTCCCATTTCATGCAGATGGATATGTGTAACTTATCTTACAACCATATATAATATCATATAAAACCTTCCAATATTTTGCCAGGGCCCTCCAACAAAGGGAAGAAGTGGGGCCTAATATTTTTGACGTTCCATGTTTAAAACCAAGCAAAAGGGAAGCTTGAGTTAATCTTTATTTAATGTTGTGTAAATGGCAAACCAAACATATTTTCATTCCTTTGCAATTATTGTTTAACGATAGCACCCAAGCCACAAGTTGTTTGTGCTGATTTTTGCTTTCAGAAAGTGAACCTTGAACTAGGATATGTGAATTTTACCACTATTCTGTAGTTTGTAAAAAGGAGAAAAAAATTCAGCCTCGTTGACTAGCTAAACTTTTAGGATGAGATTCCAGGAAGCTCTTTCAGACAGATGTCTTTAAACTTTTCGTCTTTCTGTATGCTGGAGCCTTGTGCAGTCTCCAACATCAATTTGAGCAGTTAGTTTACTGACTGTTCCATAGTCCAAAGTCCCTGACCTGTCTGACTCCCACTCCATCTTACCATAACTGTCATTCCTGGATTGTTTAGAGCAGGGGTGGGCAAGATATATCTCACTATCTGGATCTGGCCTGCCAAGTCACTGGACCCGGCCCACAGGCACAGAACAGCCACTGGTTTAAGCAACTGGCTGCTCCGTGTGACTTTCTGCTCTGGGGAAAGGGGGGGGAGGCTTTGTGTGATTTCAGCCAGTCAATAGGAGCTGAGAGATTAGTTTGTGGGACAGGGGCAGCACAAGCCTCTAACCTTTCTGGAGCTGAGAGTCACATGGAAGGGAACAGCCTGCAGTTTTAAGTGGTCTAGGACTGCAGCAGGCAGGGAGCCCAGCTTGTCTTGGGGGTGTTGCAGGACTGGTGGCCGGGAGCCACTTATATAAGTGCCTCCTGGCAAAAGCCTGCCTCTGGCACGCCAGCTCCTCCCACACCCCAACTCTCTCCCCTAGGTGACTATCCAAACCTTCTGCCCCAGATCACAACTCCCTCCCAAATCCTGCACCTTCTCATATACCCCTTCCCCAGGCCAGAATCTTCTCCTGCACCCATACTCTCTCCAGGACCCTGCTCCCCAGTTCCTTGTCCCAGTGTCACAACCCCCACCTTCACCCAAACTCCTTCTCAGACTCCTCTCCTGCACCCTAGTTCCCCTACCCCATGCACCCATCCTCCATCACAGATCCCGTACCTCCTCCATAAGAAAGTGTGGCTCTTGACCACTTAGCAAAATTTTGGTGTGCCCCCCCCCCTCTGGTTTAGAGGATAATAGTGAGTCACCTTGGGTGTGTCTAGACTGCATCCCTCTATCAACAGAGGGATTCAGATTAGGCACTTTAAAATTGCTAACGAAGCAGGGATTTAAATATTCCATGCTTCATTAGCATAAACATGGCCGTCACTTTTTTCAACATGGAGCTTTGTCGACAAAAAGCAGCAGTCAAGGTGCAGATCTGTCGAAAATAAACCCTTTTTTGTCAGATCCTGTAAACCTCATTTTTTGAGAAATACAGGATCTGTCGAAAAAGGCTTTATTTTCAACAGATCCGTGTCAAGACTGCTGCTTTTTGTTGACAAAGTTCCTTGTTAAAAAAAGTGTCGGCCATGTTTATGCTAATGAAGCACGGAATATTTAAATCCTTGCTTCATTAGCAGTTTCAATGTTCCTAATCTGCATCCCTCTGTCGACAGGGATGCAGTCTAGACACACCCCTTGGCTATGTCTACACTCGCTGCTTCTTGCGCCAGAAATATGCAAATGAGGCTAAGCATGGAATATTGCCGAGCCTCGTTTGCATACCTAATGAGCCGCCATTTTGGCGGAAGAGGCTCTTGCGTCAGAAGGAGATATCTACACTGCCCCTTCTTGCTCAACAAAAACCCTCTTGTTTGAAAATAAGTCTTTTTGTCTCTGTAATCAGAAACCCAGGTCATTTTGTAGTGAGAAATTCACCATAATTTAGTCATTGATGAGATGCTAATAGCTTTTCAGAGAAGTTACTCAAACTTGTAATCCAGTCCAAGAGAAAGTAATTCTATTTTCCTTTTTGATGCCAAGTGTGGTGGACTTAGGAAGCTAAAGTAAAAGCATTGGGGAAGAAATGATGAGGAAGAAATCCTGAAGATAAGTAAAAATACTTTAGGGAAACAAAGAAACAACAGCTATTAAAATGTACATATTATGGTGGTCAGAAACAGTCAAAATAACAGTTTTACATCTTTTAAAAATACATTATAGAGTGATACCAATGGTATAAAAAGACTATTCAAAGCTGTAAAGCCAAAATTCAGCATGTACAACTTAGGGTACTGCACATTGTCAGCCCACTACGTGAAGAAATTCTAGTGGTTCCTCATACTCCTGTTGCTTAGAAAATAATTAGTATTTTACTTTTCAGTTTTTTGTTTGAAAAATTTTGGAATTTTTTCAGTGTGTATTTTTCAAACATTAAAAGTGATTAAATCAGTTTAAAAAATAGGAAAAATCAGGAGGGAGGAAAAACAAAAAAGGTTTTGTGTTTTGTGCTATGCACATCTTACTACAGTATAATTGAACCTTTTTTTACATGTACAAAACAGCTCTGCTAGTTTTTCCAGAACTCTTGATTTGTATATGCCCACAAAATTTTCTTCCAAGTGTCCTCACTCATGTCAATCTTATTGCTGTCTTGGAGGTAATCCAGCTTTGTAAAGGTGCTCTCTGTATCGGTAGATCCAGGAGGTACACTCTTAGCTTGACATACCACTTGGCTGAAATTGGAAGGTGTGTATGGATGACTGTTGCAGAAAGCCAGCACTTCCAGTTTCACAGAGTCAAGGTTAGGCAAGTTCATGTAAGTAGTAAATATCCCTTTCAGATTTGAAATGTAATAGTCACTGGCAAATGGTCGAAACACTCTGGTATAAGTCATAGGGTTTGTCTTCGCTGATGGAGAGATCAGCACTATTTTAGTTGATGCAGTGGGTGTCAGTTTAGTGAGTCTAGCAAAGACCTACTAAATTGATGCCAGAGTATGTTGTAATTGACACCGGTACTCCACTTCACAGAGAAAAGTAAGGTAAGTCGACCAAAGATTGTCTCCTCTTAATGAGGCACAGCAAAGACATCATGGTAAGTTGACTTAATCTTATCCTGGTAGTGAAGACAAGCCCTAAATCTGCTGCAGAATTCACCTTAAGGAAGGGGTGAAATGTCTAGATGGCCTCCAAAAAGAATGTTTGGCACCAAAAACTTCAGGATTCAGATTACAGGTCATAGTCATTTCCTGTTTCTTGTTAAGCATTGTGGTGAAGGTTTTGAATGCTTTTTTGATTTTTCTCATGCTGTGGGGTCGAGTGGATTTCAGAAACAGCTGTGTTTTCTTGATATATATTTCTCTTGCAGCTGAGATTTTGATGGTCAGGATGCAATAAATACCAGTATTTGCAAACGTGCTGGCAGTAATTGGAGAAAACTCTAGTGTTTTCTGTGTGTTACACAGTGATTCCAAGTTTTCAGTATTGAATGGTACCTTGGTGCATGGAATCAGAGGTCATCCTGATTATTTACTAGTCTCCTTAGCCCTGGTCTACACTAGGACTTTATTCTGAAATAACCCCCCCAAGTTTGAATCTATAAGCGGTATATCCACACTATCACACCCATTATTTTGAAATAACGGGCCACAGAGTTCAAACTAAGTACTCCTGCTTTTCATGAGGCGAAAATTCTGAAATTTTCTAATTCTGAAATAGTAATTTCAAAATAACGGTAGTATGGATGCTCCTGTGCCACTAATTCAAACTTTTTGGTGTCCAGGAGGCATCCCACAGCTTTCCAGAGTGCTTCCCGGGGCTCTAAGTCAAGGTAATGTGTCCACATTAACGGAGCCTGCCTCAGACTAATTTCAATGCTTTCCCATAGTGAGGACACATTAGTTTGAATTTGTTAAATTGGAAGTTCTTAAGTTGAATTTAGTAGTTTCAAAATAGTGTCCTACTGTAGACACGGCCTCAAAGTTTCTGCTTTACAACCAACAAACTCAGGATGATCTGGGAGACACATTAGCACAGTCCACGTTATCTACATGACAGTCAGCAAAGCACAAGCTCATCTGCCAGTGTGGCACAATGGGAAGGTAATCAGCAGTCTATTCTGTGCCACTCTCAATGTGTAAAACAAAGCCTTTAGCGTGTTTGGATGCTTGAAAATGGCCTCAAATCCAGTGATGTAGGATTTCACGTCTTTAATTTCTTCTGTAGAGGTAGCTGCAGACAGCACAATGTTAATCAGATGAGCAGGACAGGTAATGCATAGCCGCTTCAGTTTCTGATTGAGTTTAATCTCTTGGGTAAATTTAGCCATGTAGGAAGCAGAATCTGTTAGCCACATGTTATCCTTTTAGTTTGTATTTCTCAAACATAACAGCTACTTCTGTGTCAACAAAACAGTGTTAGCAGAGGGAATGAGTGTCACATCTGCACAGAATAATTCACTTTGAAACAAACAAACAAACAAACAAACAAAAAAAAAGAAAACAAAAGGCCAAGATTTGGATGGTCCAAAGCATCAGGAGACTCTTAAAAATCAGACTAGACATCACATTTCCATCAGTTCATTTAATCAGTTTAGATGATAAAGCATCGTTCTTTTCTTTCAGATATTTGAGTGAGGTTGTCTGCATTAGGATGTGTTTTTGCTGATGGACTTAATTGCTGCACAAGTCACCAATAGGCTCCTCTGTAAGGAAGAGTGGTCATCCGGTGAAACAAAGAGCATGTGCAAATTCTTTGACACAATGATGTTGTGTCCTCTCTTTCATTAAAGCCCCGGGGGAAGCTCTTGATATTGACTAGTTATCAAAAAGCTCACTTTCTTCTTTAAGCTGCTTGTATCGCTTGCTTTTGATATGCTCCTTTATTCTATCAGCACAACCACTGGCTTAGTGCTGCAGTATTTGCAGCACAACTTGCAGCCGTGGCTTCACTTTCCTTGAAAATTTCCCAGCACTCACTTTCTTCTTCATATTCAAGCATAGCTTTCATTTTTTGTCCTATGTTTGCTGTCCTGCTGAATGTAATCAATCCTCCACCTTATCTTTATCTGTGGAGGACTGCTTGATTACATTCAGTGCACATTAAATTGATGCAAAGAAATAGGTGAGCTACAGCTCCTTGTGAGGCTGTCATACTGCATTATTAACATTGATTTTTTCTGACCTCCATCATGTGTGTTCTGTGTCTGAAGCAGTTTTTCAGTGTAAATCTCAGAGCTGCTGGACACAACAATCACGTAAAATGCTAGTGTTTTAACAAAATTAAGTACCTGAAAAAAATGAATGGATTGATTTAGATAGGTATAAATCAGTAAAAACTGAACTAAAAATAACCTGGTAATTAATTGGGGAAAAGTGGTAAACACTGAAAATATGAAACATTAAGAATAATCTAGCTTCTGGAAACAAAACTATTTTTGTTTTATTCCTCTTTATTGATTAAAGCTGTTTATTGATTAAAGCTCAGTTCAAAACTTTTACACTTTTTGGCACATCTGATATATGTTTGTGGAGAAGCTATTATAACTTTCTTATGGCTACATGTGGGAATTAGGAATTAGTAATATTGCAGTATTCTTCTGCCGCTGGCCTTATTTGATACTATAGCATGGCAGCCACCATGAAGCTGGAGATCCAATTTTTTTTATTTTCTGGACTCCACTAAATTGTATGTTGGAATTTGTAAGATGGAAAGGGTGTGGAATTGCAGTCCTTGAGGCTCTCCCTTTCACATAACCACAGAAGTTATTCATTTTTATAGCCTACTCAAAAGACTGAGGATTAAAACAACTGGAAGAGTGATATAAACATACTCCCAACAAAGCCACTGCCTGAAAGAACAAAACAGCTGTACGTCATTGTCCACATTGACCTCAGAGAAGGGGATAGGCAAGGGTGTTCAGTTTTGTGCAGTTAGAAAGCTGACATCCATACCTGATGGATATGTATACATTGCAGTTGTGCAATTTGATTTGGGTTTGTGGGGCTCTGACTGCTGGTCTGTTTACTTGCAATGGAGCCCAGGCTCCAGGACCCAGTGAGGAGGGAGAATCTCAACCCAAGTCTGGGAGGCAGGGGGACCAACAGACCTGCCAGGCCCCAGGTAAGGTGGTGGTGTGATGGGGACAGCTCTGCTCTCCCAGAAGGGGTGGGGCCTCGGGGGAGGCAGCTCTCAGTTCTGCCCTGCACTTGATGCCCCTCAGAGCCACCTGGAGCATGCTCCGCACTCTAGCTGTGATTTAAAATACCCGGGGTCTGGCACCTGCCCTGCTTCAGTAGCAGCGGCCAGGAGCCCCAGACCCCTTTGAATCTCCAGGCCATAGGGCAACTACTCCCTTTGCACCTCCTTGTCAGCGGGCTTCTTGGAGGGTTCAGAAGCCTCAGAAAGAGTAATATAACTGGCACGGGCCAACCTAGAGCTGCTGGGAATGAAGCAAAAATGCTGTGATTCCTACTGGGCTGCTGTACTGCATCCTTTATAGGGGATTCATCTCTAGCTAGTAAGAGTTTCGTACTATAAAGTGAATTTTTCAATATTTCTCTAGCAGAGTAAGAGCAAAAATCATTTAACATAGTAATAATTTAAGTATATTCCTGCTAACACTATAAAATGTAGTGTGTATTTTTAATTTGTTAATTAAAAAGGTGGTAATTGAAAATGAATGTCTTATGTTCCATGCTTTTGAGCTATGTTGTTGTCCTGAAGTTTTAAGCACTATTTGCTTTGCTGTTGGTATGCTTTTTCTCTAGTCATTATACAGCCGCATGTCAGCGTTGCATAATTACAATAGGAAAAAATATAATCTGGAATAGGAAAATATTATGCTTGTTACTCCTCTGTTAAAGTGGCCTTAATTTAAAGCAAGTTACTCTTCATCTTAGTGTTGATAATACAGGGGAAATTTCCTTTCCCTTTTACTAATATTTCTTACCTATTTATTTTTTAATTTTTAAGATGATGAATGCCAATGGAAAGCCCCTTTCTATTTCATCCAAGGAGCGGATCCTCAGTTTGGACTGATGAAAGCTTGGGCAATTGGTGACTGTGACAATGGAGGTGATGAATGGGAAGAAGAGATCAAATTAACAGAGCAAGCTGTGCAAGCCATTAACCAGTTAAACCCCAAGCCTAAGTTCTTTGTACTGTGTGGTGATCTTATACATGGTATGCCAGGTAAGACTATTAAAATGTACACTGGTAATTGTATTCTCCATTCTGTTTCTTAACTTTAGATATGATATAAATACCTTAGTTTTACAATCAGTTTTCTATTGTCATTGTTGTGTACTTCTAAGTCCGTGCGTGAAGCTGTAGTCTGATCTCTGCAGTTGATTCTCTGTGTCACTGTGCCCTTAGTGGCACAGAAAATCAGCTGCAGAGATCAGAAGGTTGTAAAGCAGTTTTTAAACTAAGGGCCGGGAGAAAGCCGACAAATGTAAAGGAGCACATGGTTCGGACAGACACATCTATTAGGGGAGGTTCTATTAATAGAGATGCTCAATGTTCTAGTCAAGAGGAGAGGCTGGAAGTATGGGTCAGATCAAATGAGACACAATCAAATGAAAAAGAGTCTAACACACCAGGAAAGGACAGACAGATAAATATTGACAAATTATTTAAGTGCTTATACACAAATGCTAGAAGTCTAGATAGTAAAATGGGTGAACTTGAGTGCCTAGTTTTAAAGGAGGATATTGATATAATAGGCATCATGGAAACTTGGTGGAATGAGGACTATCAATGGGACACAGTTATACCAGCGTACAAAATATATCAGAAGGACAGAACTGATGGTGGGGCAGTGGCACTATACATGAAAGAAAATGTAGAATCAAATAAAGTAAAAATCTTAAATGAGCCAAAATGTTCCATAGAATCTCTGTGGATAGTAATTCCATGCTCCAATAATAAGAATATAGCTGTAGGGATATATCCTCAACGACCTGCTCAGGACAGTGATAGTGACTATGAAATGCTTAGGGAGATTAGAGAGGCTATCAACTTAAAAAGCATGATAATAGTGGAGGAGTTCAACTATCCCCATATTGGCTGGGTACACATATGTATACTTAGATTTCCAGAAAACATTTGACAAGCTCTCACCAAAAGCTCTTAAGTAAAGTAAGTTGTCATGGGATAAGAGGGAAGGCCCTTTCATAGATCGATAACTGGTTAAAAGACAGGAAATAAAGGGTAGGAATAAATGGGAAGTTTTCCAAGCGGAGAGAGGTAACTGGTGGGGTCCCCCAAAGGTCTGTCCTAGGACCTGTCCTATTAAGCTTAATTATAAATGATCTAAGGAGTAAACAATGCGGTGGCATAATTTCCAGATGATACCAAACTGCTCAAGTTAGTTAAGACCAAAGCAGACTGTGAAGAGCTTCAAAAAGATTTCACCAAACTACGTGATTAGGTAACAAAATGGCAAATGAAATTTTATGTTGATAAATGTAAAGTAATCCACACTGGATAACATCCCAACTATACTTACTATATGATGGGGACTAATTTGGCTACAATTACTCGAGAGAGAGATCTTGGAGTCAGTGTGGATAGTTATCTGAAAACATCCACTCAGTGTGCAATGGCAGTCATATAAGCAAATAGAATGTTATGAGTCATTAAAAAAGGGATAGAGAATAAGACTGAAAAATCCTGTTGCCTCTATATAAAACCATGGCATGCCCACGTCTTGAATACTGTGTACAGATGTGGTCACCTCATCTCAAAAAAGATATATTGGCATTGGAAAAGGTTCAGAAAAGGGCAACAAAAATTATTAGGGGTTTGGAATGGGTCCCATATGAAGAGAGATTTAAAATATTTGGACTTTTCAGCTTAGAAAAGAGGAGACTGAGGAATACGATAGAGGTCTATAAAATTATGACTGGTATGGAAAGAGTGAATGAGAAGTTATTTACTTTTCCCCACAATATAAAAAGTAATGAATAAGGAAAAGTTAATTTTCTTATTCCCACAATATAAAAAGTAGTAGTCATCAAATGAAATTTATAGACCGCAAGATAATTGGCTGAGCCTCAGTCAGGGGGAGGGGCTACCAGGGCCTGTGAGTCAGCGACCAGGGAGCTTGTAAACAGGAGCAACTAACAGGGAATTTAGAGAGGGAGTTCTCCAGGTAAAAGAGGAGTAAATATGGGACCCTTGTGGTAAGTGGCTGTCTGTAGTGTGTGTGTGTGGGGGGGGGAGGGGTTATTTGCTGTGTGCTGAGATTGTGTTTGTCTGTTTGGTTTGTTTGTTTGAAGGAACTTCTAAAAGGTTTGAAATCTAGAAGCCTCTGTTAATTGGGTGAGCCTCAGTCAGAGGGAGGGGCTACCAGGGCTTGATAAGCCTGTGAGTCAGCGACCAGGGAGCTTGTGAACAGGAGCAGCTAACAGAGAGTTTGGAGAGGGAGTTTAGATGAGGATGTTAAAGGGTGCCAGGACTCCTGACCTT
Source organism: Pelodiscus sinensis (assembly GCF_049634645.1). Lineage (NCBI taxonomy): Eukaryota > Metazoa > Chordata > Testudines > Trionychidae > Pelodiscus > Pelodiscus sinensis. The sequence goes on from NC_134726.1 coordinate 17,083,025, forward strand.
CTTTAAACCTAACTTTTATAATAATCTATATTCCAGATGTTTAATAAGCCCAGTTTATACTTAAACTTATTCATAAAAAAATGGAGACAGAAGTCTAGCAGCAGAGTGGGGGCTATCCTGTTTATTACGTCGGGTGTAAGATGTATGATTACCTGCCCTGTGGGCGGGTGGCATATGTGTGCACCCGTTGCAAGGAGCTCCTGGCCCTCAGAGACCGAGTTTGGGCTTTGGAGGCCAGGGTGGCTGAACTGGAGGAGCTAAGGGAAGTAGAGAGATATGTTGATGCGACTTTCCGGGACACTGTAGTACTGTCCCACGTCCAGTCTGAGAGCCCCAGTGCTCTTAAAGAGGATGAAAGTCTCAAGGGAACAGAGCATTTAATGGAAACAGAGGGAAACCATCCCGTAGTTGGGACCCTTCTTCCAGAGGATGTTGCGGTATCCTCTCGAACTAAGGAAACCTCTGAGGGGGAGGGAACGCCAGTTGTTAGGAAGAGGCAGCTGTTAGTAGTGGGTGATTCGATCGTTAGAAACATAGATAGTTGGGTTTGTGATGACCGGGAGAACCGTATAGTCACTTGCCTGCCTGGTGCGAAGGTTGCGGATCTCTCGAGGCATCTAGATAGACTTATGTGTAGTGCTGGGGAGGAGCCAGTACCAATGACGTAGAGAAGGGTAGGAGAAATGTCCTGGAGGTCAAATTTAGTTTGCTAGGAAAGAGACTGAAATCCAGGACCTCTATGGTGGCATTCTCAGAAATACTTCCAGTTCTACGCGCAGGGCCAGGTAGGCAGGCAGAGCTTCAGAGTCTCAATGCATGGATGAGACGATGGTGTAGGGAAGAGGGGTTTGGCTTTATTAGGAACTGGGGACACTTTTGGGAGAGGGGGAGCCTATACAGAAAGGATGGGCTCCACCTAAACCAAGGAGGAACCAGACTGCTGGCACTAAACATTAAAAAGGCCGTAAAACAGTTTTTAAACTAAGAGATGGGGGAAAGCCGATTGGTGCGGAGATGCACGTAAATCGGATGAAAACTTCTCCATTGATAGAGATTCTCTAAGTTGTAGTCAGAAAGAGAGGAGGGGAGAGGACAAACCATGGGCCAGAGCAGACAAACAACGGCATATAAAGGAATCCCATGCATCAGGGAAAGGCAGAAGGGTCCTAACTACGGGATGGTTTCCCTCTGTTTCCATTAAATGCTCTGTTCCCTTGAGACTTTCATCCTCTTTAAGAGGCAGTGGCAAATTTCTAAAGTGCCTCTACACAAATGCTAGGAGTCTGACTAATAAGATGGGTGAACTAGAGTACCTCGTATTAAAGGAGGAGATTGACATAATAGGCATCACTGAAACCTGGTGGAATGAGGAAAATCTGTGGGACACAATCATACCGGGATATAAAATATATCGAAAGAATAGAGCAGGCCGAGTGGATGGCAGAGTGACACGGTATGTGAAAGATAATGTAGAATCAAATGAAATAAAAATATTAAATGAATCAATATGTTCAATAGAATCGCTATGGATAGTAATTCCATGCTCCAAAAATAAGAAATTAGCAGTAGGGATAGATTACTGACCACCTGACCAGGACAGCGATACTGACATTGAAATGCTGCGGTAGATTAGAGAGGCTACCAAAATAAAGAACTCTATAATAATGGGGGATTTTAATTATCCCCATATTTACTGGATACATGTCACCTCAGGAAGAGAAGCAGAGATAACATTTCTCAATGGCTTAAATGACTGCTTCTTGGAGCAGCTGGTACAGGAACCCACAAGGGAAGAGGCAATTCTTGATTTAGTCCTGAGTGGAGTGGAGTGCAGGATCAGGTCCAGGAGATAACCGTTGCAGTTATACTTGGGAATATTGACCATAATATAATAACATTTAACATTCCTGTGGTGGGAAGAACACCTCAGCAGTCCAGCACTCTGGCATTTAATTTCAAAAAGGGGAATTACATAAAAATGAGGAGGATAGTTAAACAGAAATTAAAAGGCACATTGACTAGAGCCAAATCCCTGCAAGCTGCACAGAAACTTTTTAAAGACACCATAATAGAGGCCCAACTTAAATGTATACCCCAAATTAAAAAACATAGCAAGAGACCTAAAAAAGAGTCACTGTGGCTTAACCACCATGTAAAAGAAGCAGCGAGGGACAAAAAGGCATCTTTTAAGAAGTGGAAATCCAATCCTAATGAGATAAATTGAAAGGAACATAAACACTGTCAAATCAAGTGTAAAAATGTAATAAGAAAAGCAAAAAAAGATTTTGAGGAACAGCTAGCCAAAAACTCTGAAAGAAATAATAAAATGGTTTTTAAGTACATTAGAAGCAGGAAGCCCTCTAAAAAATCTGTGGGTCCCCTAGACGATCGAGATATAAAAGGAGCAATCAAGGATGATAAAGCCATTGCAGATAAACTAAATGATTTCTTTGCTTCAGTCTTCACGACTGAGGACGTTAAGGAGATTCCCAAATCTGCACCGTCCTTTGTGGGTGATGAATCTGAGGAACTGTCCCAGATTGAAGTGTAATTAGAGGAGGTTTTGGAACAAAAAGAAAAACTTAATGTTAACAAATCTCCCGGACTGGATGGCATTTATCCAAGGGTTCTAAAAGAACTCAAATGGGAAATTGCTGAACTATTGTCTGTGGTTTGTAACCTATCCTTTAAATCAGCTTCCGTACCTAATGACTGGAAGGTAGCCAACATGACACCAATATTTAAAAGGGGCTCTAAAGGCGATCCTGGCAATTACAGACTGGTAAGTCTAACTTCAGTACCGGGCAAATTAGTCGAATCAATAGTAAAGAATAAAATTGTGAGGCATGTAGAAGAACATAATTTGTTGGACAAAAGTCAACATGGTTTCTGTAAAGGGAAATCATGTCTTACTAATCTATTAGAGTTCTTTGAAGGGGTTAACAAACATGCAGACAAGGGGGAGCCAGTAGATATAGTATACTTGGATTTTCAGAAAGCCTTTGACAAGGTCCCTCACCAAATGCTCTTGTGTAAATTTCATGGCCATGGGATAAGAGGAAAGGTCCTTTCTTGGATTGAGAACTGGTTAAAAGACAGGAATCAATGGGTAAGAATAAATGGTAAATTTTCAGAATGGAGAGGGGTAACTAGTGGTGTCCCCCAGGGGTCAGTCCTGGGACCAATCCTTTTCAACTTATTCATAAATGATCTGGAGAAAGGGGTAAGCAGTGAGGTGGTAAAGTTTGCAGATGATACCAAACTGTTTAAGATAGTCAAGACGGACTCAGACTGTGAGGGACTCCCAAAAGATCTCACCAAACTGAGTGATTGGGCAACAAAATGGCAAATGAAATTTAATGTGGATAAGTGTAAAGTAATGCAGATCGGGAAAAATAACCCCAACTATACGTACAGTATGATGGGGGCTAATTTGGGAATGACAAATCAGGAAAGAGATCTTGGAGTTATCGTGGATAGTTCTCTGAAAACTTCCACACAGTGTGCAGCGGCGGTCAAAAAGGCAAATAGGATGCTAGGAATAATTAAGAAAGGGATAGAAAATAAGACACAGAGTATCTTACTGCCCCTGTATAAAATTATGGTACGCCCACATCTTGAATACTGTGTACAGATGTGGTCTCCTCACCTCAAAAAAGATATTTTGGTCTTGGAAAGGTTCTAGAAAGGGCAACTAAAATGATTAGGGGTTTGGAACGGGTCCCATACGAAGAGAGGTTAAAGCGACTGGGACTTTTCAGTTTAGAGAAGGGGAGACTGAGGGGGGATATGATAGAGGTATATAAAATCATGAGTGGTGTGGAGAGGGCGGATAAAGAAAAGTTATTTATTAGTTCCCATAATAGAAGAACTAGAGGACACCAAATGAAATTAATGGGTAGCAAGTTTAAAACTAATAAAATAAAGTTGTTCTTCACGCAGCGTGTAGTCAACCTGTAGAACTCCTTGCCAGAGGAGGCTGTGAAGGCTAGGACTATGACAGAGTTTAAAGAGAAGCTAGATAATTTCATGGAGGTGAGGTCCATAAAAGGCTATTAGCCAGGGGATAGAAATGGTGTCCCTGGCCTCGATTTGTCAGAGGCTGGAGAGAGATGGCAGGAGACAAATCGCTTGATCATTGTCTTTGGTCCACCCTCTCTGGAGCACCTGGTGCTGGCCACTGTCGGCAGATAGGCTTCTGGGCTAGATGGACCTTTGGTCTGACCGAGTCCGGCCATTCTTTTGTTTTTATGTAAGTTTAAAACAAACACAAGGAAGTTTTTGTTCACTCAGCGCACAGTCAATCTGTGGAACTCCTTGCCAGAGGATGCGGTGAAGGCTAGACCTTTAACAGGGTTCAAAAAAGAGGTAGATAGATTCATGGAGGTTAGGTCCATCAATGGCTATTATCCAGAATGGGTAGGAATAGTATCCCTAGCTTCTGTTTCTCTCTGTAAGTGGGTGACAGGGGAGGGATCACGTGAGGATTACCTGTTGTGATCGCTCCCTCTGGTGCATTTGATATTGGCCACGGTTGGCAGACAGGATACTAGGTTAGATTGACCTTTGGTCTGACCCAGTATGGCCGTTCTTATGTAGTGACTCTGTGTGTGTGGCGGAGCAGGGGGGAGGGAAAGGGACATAGACTGGGGGGGTGTGATAGATCTGCCTTTCTATTAGTATCTTAGTGAAATTTTTGTTTGACCGAAATAAAACTTTTCAGAGGGCATGTAGTAAGCAGGGGTGGCCGTTCACTGACCCTGAAGGGGAAGAACCTCTCTCTAAACCTGGATGGGCCGAGCCCAGTCCTTCCCCTTTAACTCCCTGGAAGCCAAGGGGCAGGGTGAATGGTATAAAAGCCCAGCTCCAGGTGCTGGAGGAAGCAGAGGCCTGCCCTGAGCTTCCGATCCAGGAGAACCCTGAGGACCTTGCTGAGGCTGAAGACTGGCCCAGACCACTGGGTCCCCAAACCGAGGAGGTGATGCTTTTCACCCTGATGGAGGGTTTAGACTATAACTATCCTGAGAGCCAGATTCCCATACATGGAGGGGCAGCTCTAAAGTGTCTCAAGGGCAGCCAACAACAGTCAGGCTGACCTCATCATCCTGTAGGGTGTGAGCGTGTTGGAGGCTGGATACCCGCTGACCCCATTGGTAGCTAGGGCTAGTACTGCTATGGTCCTGGACTGGGATGCAGTGGAGTAGGAGGGCCCGCGTCTCCATTGCTACCCCTCATACTGGGTGGCAGTCTCCCGCTCTCTATTGGGGAGAGGTTGCAAGGTCTGGGTGTGAGGTAAGGTGCAGAAGCAGGCTGGGAGAAGGGTGTCTGGGCAGGTGAAGGGAGCAGTAGCAAGGGAAGGTGCAGTGTGTGGCCAGGAGGGAGGGTGCAGGAGCAATTGTGGATGCAGGAGCAGGATGGAGATAGGTGTCTGGCCAAGCCAGGGGGCAGGAGCAGGTTGGGGGTAGGTTGTCTGGCCAGTGGGGAGGGGGCAGAAACAAGGGAGGGTGTCAGAGTAAGCTGGGAGTGTGGGGTCTTGGTGGGGGGGAGGGGAGTGAGTGAGGGAAATTAGGTTGTGGGGGGCTGGATATGAGACGGGATGCTTATTTGGCTCTGTGTCCCAACTGCTGTGGCCATGTGGTCCCAGGCAGGCCCCGGAGGCACCGCTGCTGTGGCCACATGGTCCTCCGCTGTCCCTGGAGGCTGGAGTTGCTACTGCTGCGGCCACATGGTCCCGGGCCAGCCCCAGAGGTTGGAGGCCCTGCTACCGTGGCCATGCGATCAGGGGCAGGACCTGGAGGTTGGAGGCGACGCTGCCATGTCCTTGAGCAGGACTTGGAGGCGCTGCTGAGGAACCTCCACCCCAGTGCTGCCTCCTCCCACTGCAGCCTAACGAGCTGCGGGGAAGAGGGAGTGTTCGCCAGCGGCTACACGATGGAGATGGGGCAGTGCTGAGCTCCTGCCCTGCGTGTTGCTGAAAATCAGTGGCACGCATGACGTAGGTTGCCAACCCCTGTTCTACATCAGTGGAGGCAAAACTCCCATTAATTTTAGTACTTTAGTGATGGACCCTATCACTTGCTTATCTCTCCAGTGCATAAAGGATTTCCACAGTTTTTAAAGATGTCTGCTTTCCCCATGCAAAGTTATAATGAGTTTTTCAATAAATATCCTCAGTTTGTTTATTTGTAGTAATCTTCCAAATTTGTTGTTTCCAGTATCCTTTTGTGGGAGGGGGTAGGCACAAGGGAACCTCCAGAAGCCAGCTACCATATGTCTGCTGCATCTGTTGGAGTACTTCCAGTCACACAATCAAATAAAGCAGTAAACATATATAAAACTGGTATGTTGGATTTTGCCTTGCATAAGTATTTCCTGAAAGTCATTTATATAAAAAGGCCTCTGACTTAAGCCTCTGAAGAGTTTTGTTATCATGATGGACTGATGTCCATATAACAAGCTCCATCTTAAGTAGCCTTCTTGTTAAACATTTCAGAGGGACGGAGGACTGAATGGGTATAGGCCTTGATGTACCCTCTCATCTCTAGATAATGTTTGTACAGGTCAGATCTGAGCAAGACAGAAAGTTGAAAGTTGGTGGGGATGAGGATTGGATAATGGAACTTTCTAAACAGTACTACCTGTATTATATGATATTAAAACACACTGTGAATTAATTATTATCCAGTCTAAGTTATTAGCCATCCAAGATACTTTTACTATTACTTTTTTATTTATCAAATTGTAGTTGATAAATGACTTGGTCAATCATTTTACTGTGAGGAAAATATATAGACATAGGTTTAAAAAATAATGATTTCCCATTTCTCTGTTTAAATATGAATATATAACTATAGTAAATGAAACATTGACTTTATACTACTCTTTTGGGTAATGTTGATCATTAAATTGACTCCACTAAGGTTCATGAGCATAGGGCTCTGATTTATCGTAATAATTCAAATGCCACTTTGTCAGAGTATGGCAAATTGTTGTCAAATAGTCATCTTAGTTACAAAATATATGAATGTGAAACTGAACAATTTGTAGAGCTAAGGCTACTTATGTTCTGTGTAGTGTATTTGTTATGCATTGTATAAATATTGGCTGCAGCATATTGCTGTTTTCCAGTACAGGTTGAACCTCTGTTAACTGGGACTCCCTTGTCCGGCAATGTTCCAACATCAGAGAGTCCCAGTGGAAGGCTGGTGGCTGGGCTCCCCACAGTTGGACTGCTAGGTACAACCAAGCTGGGTTGCCTGGCAGATCCAGGAGCCCAGCATGTTTCTACCAGGCTTCCCAGCATATCTAGGAGCCTGGCATGCTGCAGCAGGGCTTCCAGGTGAGGCCAGGAGCCCAGTGCACAGGAAACTGGGTTGGAGTTGGGCTGCCCAGCATAGCAATGAAGAGGGGGGTGAATTGTCAGGGTAACGGAGCTGGCAGTGGGGAGGAGATGGGGAGAGAAGCTGGCTAGGAGTAAGGTTGTTAAGTGTAAAGGTTAATTGACTACCTGACTAGTCAATAGGCACTTCTACATTCCTCCTTTGAAATGTACAAGAGCTCCCACTGGTGCAGCATTTCCCCAGAACCTGGGGGAAACTGGGGGAATCCTCAGCTGACCTCGGGCTCCATGCGTACAGCTGATTCCAGGCTCAGTTGTACGGCATTGCCGCTTTGAGATATCCCATCTCTCTCCCCCCCACCACCCTTTGCTGCCTCTATTTGATAGAGGCAGCAAGGAGGGGAAATCGACTAGTCAACTAGTTGACTGACTATCCGATAAGCATTTGCTTATTGGATAGTTGATTAGTCTACTAATCCTTAACATCCATAGCCAGGAGGTCCAGGGCGGGGGAAGACGAACGGTAGCAGGGGGACCAGATATGACCTACCTGGTCCAGCAAAGTCCTTCATCTGGGACCAGTCAGTTCCCGAGGGTGCGAGAACAGATAGGTCCAACCTCTAGTAGCAAAAGGGAGCAATCTCACTTAGCCTTTCCCCTTTGTCATATCTCTTCTTTCTAGTTTGAAGACAACAAGTAACTGTAGATAGTATGGGTATATATTGCTTTGATCCTAACAATCCATTGTTAAAAATGTAAACATTTGACTTAAATCAGTGAAGCAATATTCTATACATCTACTTTATGCTTACTAGACACTTTATGGAAAGTTGTTAAGGAAATATTCTATTAAAGGAAAGTATAGCTTCTACTAGAACAGCTCTTTCATTGCTTTATTGCTATTTACATGTGTTTAACTTTATTTGAATGATTCACTGACACTTTTTATAAATACATTTTAAAGCCAGTAATTTATCTTTCTGTCTAAACTGCAGAGAGACAAAGATACTAAAGTAAATCATTCTATGGTTAAGAGACACTGTGGGCAATGTTCTTTGGATGTTTCCCCAAAAGGTCATTGAAACTTGCTTGAAGCAGCGAGTGGAGTGGAAAAAGAGAAATATTCTACAGATGATAAGAACAAAGAAAAGGATTCTGGTCTAATCATACATCAATTAACATAAAAAAGGATGTGTTGGAAGAAATGAAGTTGGTGGTGGCTGTCAATTCCCCAACCTAGCACTTCGAGTGTAGCTACGGGGGCCAGCTAGCAGAATAAACTCTGTAAGAATCTGTCACTGTAACTCCGAGACACAAATTTGTCCGGTCTCAGTTTTCCCTGAGATCCAAGAAAAAAGTCACTGACATCACCATGTGTCAATTTGAATTAAAAATAAAAAGAGAGAAACCTTCTTACATGGAAGAGACCACTTGGAATCCCTTCCCTGAAGCAAAATTCTCCACCCTGCCCCCAACTTCCATTTTGCTAGGAGTTGGGAAAACAAACAGGGATAATTCACATAAAACAATGGAGCTCTGCGTTTCTTGGGTAATGTGGTTTCACTTATGTACGTAGGTTTAAGGACACAAAAATCAACTAATACGAGTTAACCAAAACAAAAAGAAAACACTTTTATTATTAAAACAAGACTACTGTTGCAAGCATTGTAAATGACTGGGTGTTAAAATCCATGGATTGAAATAGACTCAGGGGCTGTGTCTAGACTGGCCAGTTTTTCCGGAAAATCAGCTGCTTTTCCGGAAAAACTTGCCAGCTTACTACACTGGCTTCTTGAATTTCCGTAAAAGCACTGACTTCCTACTGTAAGAAATCAGTGCTTCTTGCAGAAATACTATGCTGCTCCCATTCAGGCAAAAGTCCTTTTGTGCAAAGTTTTTGCGCAAAAGGACCAGTGTAGACACCTGAGATTTGTTTTCCGCAAAAAAGCCCCGATTGCAAAAATGGCGATCGGGGCTTTTTTGCGGAAAAGCACGTCTAGATTGGCACGGATGCTTTTCCGCAAAAAGTGCTTTTGCGGAAAAGCGTCCATGCCAACCTAGACGCTCTTTTCCGAAAATGCTTTTAATGGAAAACTTTTAATGGAAAACTCCCTGGCTGTGTCTAGACTGGCATGATTTTCCGGAAATGTTTTAATGGAAACTTTTCCATTAAAACATTTCCGGAAAATCATGCCAGTCTAGACACAGCCAGGGAGAATACCTGAACTGTAATCCTTCATTACAAAAGAACAGAGAAAAACAATTAACCAGCTCAGACATGATTTCCAAACCCCCAAACAAGGAAAACAATAAAAAGCTGACGGACTATCTAAACTTTTCCCTACTTACTTATTTCAAGGAGTCTATTCCTAAGAGAGTCCATCTCTCCTCCTACCTGGAGAAAAACTGCATCTTGCTCCAAACAAAGGAAAAATAAAAACATCTCATTTGAAACTCCTTATCTGCATTTCATTGGCTGAATGCCCAAAGCCCCCTCCTTCAGGTGCATCTCCAAATTAGTTAAATCCTTTCCTCACTCTCCAGGTAAGCCAGAGTCTCCTTTGCAGTTCCTGATCATAACAGTCTAATCATACATGAATTAACATAAAAAAGGGCGCGTTGAAAGAACGGAAGTTGTTGGTGGGTCTTGCAGTTTTTCCTAATATTTTCTTTCACAAATTTGTAGTAAGCTGTTAAAATAATTTTAAAAAATCTTTCAAAGGCAAAATGAGTGGAGGAAGAGAAGAAAATTGTGAAAACCCAAATCCTGCTAATGAAGGGAAATATGTATTGAAAATATTTTGAAAAATATATGGAAACAAGTCTGGAGGGTTGATGGATATTTTATTTCTTTTAAAAAATACTAGGCATATCTGTAGTAAATCAAGATGTTGGGTCCATAACATCTCATTTGCTGTGCTTTCTCCACCAAAATTTCAATCCCGTGATATTTGAATTAGCTGCTACTGAGATTTGATCTCTAATTTTCTTGTAATAACATTTGCTTGTAGGAAAACTTGAAAGTGGTGGAACCACAACTTTAGTTCTCTTCTAAATTCCTTTTCTACTTAAGGATTCATATAGCTTAATTTTTTTTCACAAAGAACTGATAAAACTCTTCACCAGACTTCAAAATATCTTCTGACACACCTGAGTGCATGTAGGATACTGTTCTTTGTTTCAAGATCAGAAAATTTTATACCCTGGCACATGGACATTGACTCCAGGGGCTGCTGTTAACCTTGGGATTTAAAATTTAAACGTAATCAAAAATCCGAAAGTGTCATTCTTTTGTCGTTCAGAGAAGCCATAATTAGACTGATGCAAAAAGGGGAAGCAAAGCTAAATCAGCAACTGATTACAGTGAAGAAAATGAAGTTGCTCACATGCATAAAATGTTTGCTGTATTGGGGTTTTAATATTATTTTTATCAGTTTTTTTTCTTTAGCCTTTTAATTTCTTGTGACTTCACTATTTTCATTATTGTTCAACACAAGTTCATTATGATTTACACTAATACATTTGTATTGAAGTGATAGTGACTTCATTTCATGCTTTTCTGCAGTTTTTCTAGCATTGATCTCGGTGTCAGTTTGTTTAAACATTTTAGTTTAGGAGGAAAGGGAAAAAAAAGTTTTCTCCCATGCCTTAAATCACCAAAGACATAAGAGGAGGCAAGTTCTTGATTTCAGTCTGACAGTAGTGAATTTGGTCCATTAATATTTCTAATTGGTATATCAAATTGGTAAAAGCCCTCTAGTTCTGTTGTGGTTTAAACTATACTTAAGCTGACAAAAATAATGTTAATTGTAAAGTACTAAAGTTGTTTTACCAATATGCTTTTTGCTTAAAAATAACACTGAAGTTTGAATACTTACCATCCATTGACTTCATATTATCATCTATGCTCTCTTGGATTATATTTACATTTTAATATGCTCAACTTCTATCTCAGTCGTTAAAAATAACAACCCTATCTGTCTTAAATACGTTGTTTTTTAAGTAGGAGGAATTCATGAAGTATGCAGAGCTTTGACTGTGACTGAATTCTAAAGCACAGCAGATTTTTGGTTGAAACAATGTCAAGACCTTTGAACAGGGACTCCTAGAAATCTCAGGATTCCAACAGCTAGGAGTGATGAATAGAATCCTGATCAGCTAAGCTAGGAAGCAATCAGGAGAACACTTGTTATCCATTACACATGCCATTAAAGGGGCTAAGTAATCAGTGCCAATGTCTCAGTATGTAGATACTGATTACAAGTGATTTGTACTCAGAACATTATTTGGAAAAGTTTTTTTTCTTGATTATATAATCAGAAATAGTGTTACCAAGAATAGTTAACCTAGTATTGTAGCACTACATCAAGAATTTTACAAAATACAGTTGCAGCATAATGTATTACTAAAAATAACTTTTCTACATGTTCCTTAGATATTTATAACTAGCTGTATTGTGATCATTGAAGACTTTTTTTCTTAAAACCTTCTGTGTGTGTTAAGTCAGCATAATTTGGTATAGCAGAAATGTTAACCTGCAAAACACAAAAATATCATTGACTAGATAATTTGCTTGTTTCATTGCTTTGCTGCAACTTTCCAATAATTGTGTATTGAGTTCTATAAATCTTCCTCTTTAAATTATAATTTTTATCTTGTTTAACCCTTAGAAAGTTGTTTCTGTGAGCTTCAGAATGCAGAGGATGGAGGGCTCTATACTCCGCTAGCTTCAGATGATGTATGGTTGCTAATGGACTTGTGCTAATGGACAAAAGTTAATGTCCCCTCTGACTGCTTTAATCTGGGCTAGGGAAGAGAGTGAGGAAACCATAACTCGAGGTTGGTTCTCAACTTCTCCTTTTCTTCTACTGGCCTAGGCTGCCCCGAGTGTTATGGTGAATTTGGGAACCATCCTTTTTTGTGAGATCCCTTAGGCTCAGACATAGTGAATCTATCCTGTACTCCGTAAGTCTGGCAACCTGGCAAATATGCAGGCAGTGGAGCCTCAGAGTTAGTCTCATCCCTCCCTTGCAATGCAGCAGGTAGTCAGCTCACATGAGAGCTGCTCCTTGGTCTGATGGAGAGGTGGTGAGAGGCAGTTGGGGAGACAATGGTTCTGGTTGTGAAACAGCTGATTCAGACCCTTGGGCTATGTCTATACTATAGCCTTCTTGCAGAAAAGCATATGCAAATGAAGCATGGTGTGGAATATTGCCATGCTTCATTTGCATCAGTAATGAGCTGCTGTTCTTGCGCAAGAGGCTTTTGCAAAAAAAAAAATCAGTGTAGACGGCTCCTTTTTGTGCAAAACCCCCCTCTTGCACAAGAGCCATCTACACAGCTCATTTTTGCACAAAAACCTCTTGCGCAAAAATAGCTGTTCATTATTTATGCAAATGAAGCATAGCGATATCCCACGCCGCACTTCATTTTCATATGCTTTTCCACAGGAAGGCTACAGTATAGATGTAGCCTTCCTTTGAAAAAACTCTGAGTACAGATCACAAAGAGCATGTTTTTAAAGTCATAATCAGTTTCACATTTTCTTCTCAATATGTTTGAGGCTCTTAATGGCTGGCTACATGTTGTACTACTCCAGTGATCTAAAGAACATTATCATTATATGTCCCGTTTAGGGAATCTCTTTAGCACGTTTTATTATCCGTCTATGCTTAAGTAATTTCTTGAATCCAAACTAAATTCACTAGGATTATATTGCTGACAATTTGCAAGGGTATGTCTACACTTGCAGCCTAAATCGAATATCCCGCGCTTGATTTGCATCTTCCTGGCCGGGCGCTATTTTTGAAATTTACAAGCCCGAAATAACTGCCCACATCTACACACGGCAGTGAAACGGGCGTTCGAAATAAAGCCCTAGTTCGAACTACCTGTTATTCCTCCTGCAATGAGGTTTAACAAGTAGTTTGAATTAGGGCTTTTATATGTAGACGCGGGCAGTTACTTCAGGCTTGTAAATTTCAAAAATGGCACCTGGTCGGGAAGATGCAAATCAAGCATGGGATATTTAAATACCGGGCTTGATTTGCAATTCCAAATGCCTACATTTGCAGCCCTAGTTCGATTTAGGCTGCAAGTGTAGACATACCCCTAGATGCTTGCAGAAGTTGTGGAGCCTAATGTTTTATGGCAGAGAAAATGAGGAAGAACTGGATAACTGTTGACTGTACATGTGATCCTCAGGGCAGACTGATTTAAACTAAAATGGTTTAACTAAAAGCAATTCTAATAATGATTTAAATCAGCAACTAGGAAGCCTTGATTTAAATAATTGATATTAATTGTGTTTTGCCTTTGTACTTAGTTCTTTTCCTGAAGAGAGGTTGATTCTCATTGGTTGGTAACTATTAAACCATGAGGAATGCTGTGGCACCTTAAAGACTAACAGATTTATTTGTGCATAGCCTTTGTGGGTAAAAATCACTTCATCTCTATGCATCTGACAAAGTGATTTTTACCCATGAAAGCTTATGATGAAATAAATGTAGTAGTTTTTAAGATGCCACAGGACTTATTGTTTTTGCAGATACAGACTAACAAACATGGCTATCCCTCTGAGCTCTATTAAACCATGTTGATTTGCCACTACACAGAGCATTGACACTAAATATGGTTCCCTTTTATTTTCCAGCCAGGAAGGTATGCTATGCCTATAAATATTTATTTATGCAGTTACATAGTTAAACTTACCTTTAGTCAGATTCTAAATGTTTACATGTATTATATTAGAAAATTGTGACTGTTGCATTTTTTATTTACCGAATGATAATTTTTTTTACTTCTGGTTGTGTCCAATCAAATGGTGTGCTACTCAGCACCTCTTGGGTTTCCCCAAAACCTTAGTTTAAAGACTTCTGTACACCCTTTTTAAACTTTGCATACCAGCAATGTGGTGCCATTTTGTTTGAGATGGATCCCATCCTTTCTGTGTAGGCTCCTCCTTTTCTAAAAGGTTCCCAGTAAACCTGAGCCCCTTCTCAGAACACATCTCCTTCATTGTCCATAAATCTTTCCAGATATCTTGAGAGATCCACAACCTTCAAACCTGGCAGGGAAGTCATCAAACAGTTCTCCCAATCACAAACCCATCTAGCTTTTTTTCTAATACTTGAATCCCCCATTATAATTACTTGTCTCTCGCTAATAACAATAGTCCCCTCCTCCAGAGAGAGGTGTTTTTAGTGTGGGGGATACCAAGACATCATCTGGACAGTCCCAAATATGAGGTCATTTTCCTGCTGCTCCTACCTGTTGATCTCCTACTCTTCAGCAACTCGGACTGCGAGATTGGAGGTAGAACCATTTTTACTGTGTCTCTGAAAATCCTGTTTGTGTACTTCTTTGTCTCCCTTAGCTCCTCCAGTTCAACCACTCTCATCTCAAGAGCCCATTCTCTGTCTCTGAGGATGATGAGCTGCTTGCAATGAGTGCAAGTGTATGCTACCTCCTGTAAGGCGGGTAATTGTACATGCTGCATTCAGTGAAATTAATGGGATAGCTATGCATTATTGTCACTTGTTGGGGCTATTTTTTGTTTGTTATTTGTGTGTATGTGGGGTTGTGGGGTGTTACTGATCTAAGTTTAGAGAATCCTTATTAAGCATATCTAGTTGTAATTTTCCTTCCCTAGCCACTCTTGCAAAACTTCCCTCTTTCCTGCTCCTGTTGTTCCCACTCCTTTAGCCCAGGGGTCAGCAACCTGTGGCTCCCAAGCCAAATATGGCTCTTCTGCACTTCGAGTTCAGCCCCTCCCCCCTTGCTCCACCCACAGCAGGGAGCACACACTGGAACTCCAGCCTCACAGCCCCCTTCAAGATTGGAACGCCAGAGTGCTGGCTTCCTGCTTGGGGGCGAGGGGTGGTGACAGAGCCCCGAGCCTCCTTGCCAGATCCAGCTTGTGGGGCAGAAGCTGCACGTGCTTCCGCTTTCCTTTCCCCAGCTGGGGGAACAGCAACACAGAGACATGCTTCCTGGAGGTTTTCACACTGTTCCTGTTGGCCAAAACCTGGCCAATGGGAGCAGCAGGAGGCCATGCCTGGGACGCCAGACTCATGAAAATAAGTAAGCTGAGACCCTGCACCCACACCTCCCTCACACACAACCTTCTCTAAGACCCTGCACCTCCAACCTGCTTCTGTGCCCCTCCCCGCCAGCCAGATGCCTACTCTCACCCTGCTCCTGCACCATCCCTTGCTTCTGTACCTTCCCTCTGGCCAGACATCCTATCCACCCCCAACCTGCTCCTGCATGCTCCTCCTTGGTTCCACAGCCTACCATCAGCCCACTCCTGCACCCTCCCTCCTGCCCAGACACCCCACACCTAATCTGCTCCTTCATCCTCTCCCTTAATCCCACACCCAACAACCAGCCTGCTCCTGAACCCTCCCCCTTGGCCCCAGACCCTACCACCAGCCTGTTCTGCACCCTCCCTTGTTCCTGCACCTCCCCCCAGCCAGATACCCTGTCCACCCCTAACCTATTCCTCTACTTTCTCCTACTCCTGCACCCTCTCCCCAAACCAGACAACCTATTTCCAGCCTCCTCCCTTGTTCCTGCACCCTCCCTTGTTCCTGCACCCTCTCTCCTGGACATGCATTGCACCTTCCCTTGCTCTTATCCCCTCCCCCGGCCAGAAACACAACTTCCAGCTTGCTCCTGCACCCCATCTCCTGCACAGCTCTTGCCCCCTCACCCTCTTCTACATCCCCCTACTGCCCATATCCTGCACCTCCATTCCTCTCACTGGCAGCCCTGCCCTTCACACTGAATCCCTCATTTTCGACCCACCCCAGAGTCTAGGGGGCCTAAAAAATCCACTAACCCTGGAACCCCAGAAGAGTAAATCTGGCCTGAGGCCTTGAACCTCAGTCCTCTTCTCCCCTCCCCTCCTCACCATGGGGCTGGAGCACCAGAGGAGTGAGGTGTTTCAGTTGGGAGCCACATCAATGAGGTTTAGAGGGTTTTTTTTTTACTTCTCACTTGTGTGCTTGACTGATTTTTTTTCGGTGGGTCACTGGCCCTGATCCAAATAAGGTTCTCCCACCCTTGCCATAAATAAAGACAATGTTGAAACCTTTTATGTTGGACATAAAATTTTACGTTATTTAAAATGAAGCCTGGCCAACAAGGCCCCAGTCAAGGCCCAACCCCCAGCTGGCCACAGTTTCCTGTGGCAGGCCCCATGGTCCAGCTCCCGTCTGGCTGCAAGAAGGGCTTATGGTAGCCCCCCCCCTGCTGCGGCTCAGGTAGGAGGGGAGGCCATGATCCGGCTGCAGCGATTCTGGCTCAGCCCCTCATCCAGCCACTGCTGCCCAGGTGCAACAGCCCAGCCCTGGCCAGGTAAGGTAATCTGTCCCCACAATCCCGCCCCCTATACTCTGTTTCTCACTCCCAGCACCCTGTTCTGCCTCCTGTACATCCCACACACCCCAGACCCCTATCCTGAGCCCCTCATACACCTTAACCCTGATTCCTGCATCCCAACATCTACAAACCGCACCCCCAGCAGCAGCATAAGTCCCATTAAATACAGTTGGTGAGTACAATGTTTTATTTATGCTATTATTAATCATCATTGCAATTATCAATAATGTTAAGTTGAATATTTTCAGTCATGCAAATAAGAATGAAGCTGAGCATCTTGAAAACATGTATTTAGCAGCATGTTGTATGGAACTGAAAATGGTTGATAACGAAAGATTAGAAGAGAAGGATATTGGCGTTCGAGAGGAGTTGTTATAGAAAGATCCTGAGAACAGGATGGATGCAGAAGGTCACCAATAAGGAATTATAAAGGAAGATACAGCCAAAAGAGGACCTACTGCAGAAGGTTATACAGCGGAAGTTACAGCTATTCGGGCATATCTGCAGAATGAATGACGAGCGAAAAGTTAAGACCCTGTAGTTCGGCATAATGGATGGTACGAATAGGAGAGGCAGACCCCACAGAGAATGGGTAAATGATATAGTAGGTTGGTGCAGAGCTAGTCTACAGAAAAGAAACCACTCAGCAATGGACAGGGAAAGATGGAAGGAAATAGGGAGGCATCAGACACCAATGGGCATTGAGCCCATGGTGGTTGATGATGATGGTGAAATGGGCAATCTTATATTGGCTCTTTGTTGACTACTTGTTCTGAATTTTGATTTAGTTTGGCTCTTTGGTTTGAAAATGTTGTCTACTCCTGCTCTAGTAACTTATGAACTGGCTTTTAAACATCTGTTCTCCCTGAGTTACCGCCTCTTGCATGTAACCCTAAAGCAGGGCTACTCAACTTTGGAAGCCCTGGGGACTGCAGTAATACAGCATGTACTGAGGGCGCAACTTAAGTGTGGTTGCATATTTATGCAAATAGCTCCTTTCAGACTGACAGGCATGAATACAAAGCACTACCCACAATGCCCTGTGTAAACCCAAACTACACCGCGAGCTGCCCCTCAAGCCACATGTTGAGTAGCCTTGCCCTAAAGGGATTAGGGATCAAAGGATGGCAGGCTAGAACCAATTTAATTTGAACTAGCGGCGCGCTTAGTTCGAACTAGGGAAACCTCATTTTACGAGGATTTAGCCTAGTTTGAACTAGCTAGTTTGAATTAAGGGGTGTGTAGCCCCTTAATTCGAACTAGTGGGAGGCTAACCCTCCCCAGGTTTCCCTGGTGGCCACTCTTGCCAGCACCAGGGAAACTCGTCTGCCCCCCTCCTGGCCCCGGACCTCTTAAAGGGGCACGGGCTGGCTACGGTGCCCGTGCCAGGTGCAAGCCTGCCAGCACCCAGCCAGCAGACCCTGCACCTGACACGGATCGAGCCACCCACCCGATGCCCCTCAGCCCTCCCCATCTTCCCGGGACCAGGCTGGCGGCTCCCGGGAGCTTGCCCGGGACTGCAAGAGGCGGACACCCGCCTGGGCTAGTGCGGACATCGTGGACCTCGTCCACGACCTCCGCACTAGGCACAGGAAAGTGGCCGTCTAGGGCAGGATAGCTGCCAGCCTGGCCACCCAGGAGCAGGTGTGCATGAAAATCAGGGTGGTCCAGTGAGACCCCTAACCCTGAGCCCTGAGCTTAGAATGGCCGTACTGGGTCAGACCAAAGGTCCATCTAGCCTAGTAGCCTGTCTGCTGACAGTGGCCAACACTAGGGACCCTGGAGGGGATGGACTGAAACAATGACCAAGCCATTTGTCTTGTGCCATCCATTCCCAGCCTTCCACAAACAGAGGCCAGGGACACCATTTCTACCCCCTGGCTAATACCACTCTATGGACCCAACCTCCATGACTTGATCTTACTTCCCTTTAAACTCTGTTCTAGTTGTAGCCTTCACAGCCTCCTGCAGCAAGGAGTTCCACAGGTTGACTCTTTGCTTTGTGAAGAACAACTTTCTGTTACTAGTTTGAAGCCTGCTACCCATTCCTTTCCTTTGGTGTTCTCTAGTCCTTCTTTATGGGAACTAATGAAGAACTTTTCTGTATGCACCCTCTCTACCCAACTCCTGCTTTTAGAGACCTCTATCCTGTCCCCCCTCAGTCTCCTCTTTTCTAATCTGAAAAGTCCCAGTCTCTTTAGCCTCTCTTTATATTGGACCTGTTCCCAACCCCTGATCATTTTAGTTGCCCTCCCCTCTCCCAGCCTCTCTCTTCCCCTCTCCCACCTCCTTTTCTCAGTCTCCCCCAGTTTTGTTCAATAAAGACAGATTCCATTTTTGAACACAATTGTCCTTTATTTTGTACATCAGGAAGAGGGGCTAGGGAAGGGTAAGTGGAAGGAGGTGAGGGAGGAATGGGGTACGAGCCCCCGATGGGGAGGACTGTGCTGGCTCTGCTGGCTTCTGGGGGTGGGAGCTCTCCTGCAGCCCCCCAATTGCCCCCTCTCCCCAGATGGCAGCCTGCGGCAAGTGCAGCCGGTCTGATGGCTGAGTGCTGTGATGTGCTCAGTGTGGGTACTTCGGGCAATCCAAGCCAGGACTGCTTTGCAAGCGGGGTACCCCTGAGAACTGTCTGTCCGGGGTGGGGTTCAGGACCCTTTAAGCACAGCCCTCGCTAGCCTGAGACAGCATCTCCACGCTCTAAGTCCTCCTCTGATGCCCTGCCGGCACTGCTTCCAGCCATCCTTAAGCCTGGTTCAGGGTCCACTTAATGAGGACATGCTGGTTCGAATTAGCAAAATGCTAATTCAAACTAGTTTTTTAGTCTGGATCCGTTAGTTCGAATTAGCTTAGTTCGAATTAACTAATTTGAACTAAGTTAGTTCGAATTAACGTTGTAGTGTAGACGTACCCTGAGATAGCTAGTTGATTGCCCTACCTTCTCCATTTGAAAGAGGAGTCCTCCTTTGTTGCTCCTTCCTCCTTGTATTTCTTCCCAGTATCCCACTTCCCCACTTACCTCAGGGCTTAAGTCATCGTCCCTCAAGCAACGTAGTTTAAATCCCTCCTCACTGGGATTGCAATCCTGCCCGGGAAGATGATCTTTCCTATCTTACTTCAGGGAGTAGCTGAGTTAGTCTGTACAAGAAAAAACAACAAATGGTCTGGTAGTATTTTATAGACTAACCCTAAAACTCCGGTCATCTGAAGAAGTGGGCTGTGCCCACGAAAGCTCATGATACCATCTATATGTTTTGTTAGTCTATAAAGTGCTACTAGACTATTTGTTGTTTTTTCCTTTCTTGGTTAGGTGAATGCCATCTCTTCTTAGCAATCCTTGTGCCCGGAACAGAGTGCTATGGTCAACGAAACCAAAACCCTCTCTCCGACACCACCTGAGCAACCACGTGTTTACTTCCATGATTAGACAATCCCTACCTGGACCTTTTCCTTCAAAAGGGAGGATGGATGAGCGGGGCTTGACAAATAATAGTATACTCGCCTGTGGTGAGTAGATTGCAACCCGGAAGAGCCGGGTTCGGGCGATCTGTGCATGCGCTGCGGTTCGGTGAGCCCTGTGGATGAGAATACCACTTGAGCTTCAAATTCCTTGATCCTTTGCATCCCATGCCTTCCAGTAGATGGGGTCTCCTTCTGGTCTCTTCCCTGAGAGGTCCCTTCCAAAGCATTCTCCACAGTAGTGCCTGTGCAGAGAGCCTGAGTTGGCTTCCTTCTCCGGGAGGTTACATGCTGTCAGTTTTCTTCCTTGTTCTGTACTGCCCTCACTGGTTCTTCAGACTGCCGTGCCTGCAGTATTAAATGCTGCCTCCTATCAAGGAAGTCTTCATCCTCTCTGATGGAACGTAGGGTTGACACTTGGGCCTCTAATTATCCAGTTTAGCCTTTAGTTTAGCCAGTTACTTTCACCAATTCAATGGTTTGTCTGTCTTTATAATGTATTATCTCTCTATATGTATAAAAAAGTTTTTCCTGCCAGCGACAGAATGACGTTATCGCACTGTCATGCCACAGAAACAGAGGATTGGTGAGTGTAGTGAGCAGTGAGCGCAGCTTCCGGTAATATATTATAATAATTTTAGCCTTAATGCAGGTTGTCAATTTTAAATGTATTTTTTTAAAAACCTTACGTGAAAAATTGGATTTATTTTTAAATCAATATTTATCCATCCTTGTGGTCATGCTAGGAAAAACTTGTATAATGCAATAGTAATAATGTAAGAGAAAATTTTGAGTCTCTTGAATGGCATAGACCAAATGATGATCACTTAAATTCTCTGAGTGCAATGAGGGATTCTAAAAATTTGGCCTAGTTTTGTAGCCTATGTGCCTCTACTGTATTGGAAAATCCTACGGACCTGCATCTTTAGGTCCCTAAGTACCTTCAACTATCTGCCCCACATCATCTGGCCCAAAGTGAATAATAGGACTCCTGAATTTGAGGGCTTTCGTTTAATTTCTATTCTGGGGGGTAGAAATTTTAAAATTAATTCTGTGTTATTTATTAATTTCCATTATACAATTAATAAATGAATGTTAGCATATAACAAGCAACCTTGTCATCCATTGAGGTTTTTTATCCACTAATGTACTTGCAAAATCCATTGTCAGCTTCAGAATAGCAATGGCCATTTTCTAGATAAGTGGACATGACATCCATGTCCTAGTCTACATTGAAACCTTCATTCGAGGTGGTTTTGTTGGACTCCTAATCTCTTAAACAAAACCGAAAAGGTCTGGAGTCTAATTCTTGCATGGATCAGATAGTAAAGGTGCCTTTTCTGGAACCCTGCTGCTGGACACCTAGTACCATCTCTACTAAGGATGTTAAGCAACAGTTAATTTACTAGTTGAGAAGTAAATATCCATCAGCTACTCAATAGGCACTTCTGCATTCTTCCTTTGAAATGTACAAGAGCCCTCCAGTGGGGCTCTTGTATATTTCAAAGGAAGAAAGTGGTACTCAGCATGCAGCCCGGGGTCAGCAAGAAGTCCTGCTGACTCAGGCTGCCCATGGCATGCCAGCTTTGAAATTTACAAGAATCCCCAGCGGGAGCTTTTGTGCATTTCTAAGCAACAGTGCAGCATGGAGTCCGGGGTCAGCGGGACTCAAAGTTCCCCACTAACCAGAGGCTCCTTGCTGCCCTGCTGCTTTGAAATGCCATGCGGAGCTGGGGTCAGCTAGCAGATGATCCCAGACTCCGCACGGCATTTCAGCTCAGCTGTGCACGTTGTGCCTTTTAAACACTGAGGTGGCATTTGCAAGGCACAGCCGAGGCGGGAATCAGCTGTGCGAGGCTGCCACTTTGAATGTTGCCTTTTTCCCCCACTTTGTTGCCTGTATCTGATAGAGGCAGAAAGGGGTGGGAATAGACTAGTCAACTAGGTGACTGATTATCCGATAAGCACTGAGTCGCTAAGTCCTTAACATCTCTAATCTCCACTTTGATGTGACTAGTTTGCATTACTAGAGCAAAGAGCACTAGAATTACAATCTAAGGAGGGATGAAAGATGAAGAAAGCAAGTTAATAAATAAATTGGGGATGAACTGTTTAAAAGATGAAATAGCAGAAAGGACACATTTTCATCTAGTGCACTGATCCTTTTTGCCATTCTGTGGGAGATGGCTGATGGACAGCATGTGATGATTCTATGTAGTATATTTTGATTTAATGAATGATTTATCACTTCCCTCTTCACTTCATAACAGTAGTTTATTTTGCCCCAAGAAAACAGCTACAACAGACTAATATGTCGAATATGAAGGGCTGGATTCTCTGCTGAGTTAAGTCCGCATAACTATATCAAGCTGAGAGGTCTTTGAAATCCGATCCCAAATTTTTTGGGTATACTTTCGTACCACTGACTTTCCTTGAAGAAGCTTGCTTAAATTCTATAACTTCATTAAGACACTACTGCTATTTAACTTGATATACACCTTGTAATCTAATTTGAATTTTTTAAAGTCCACTACATGGTAGACTTTTAGGGCAGGTGTTTAATTGTGTTTCATGAATTGTACTATTTGTGGGTGGTAGAAGTATGAGTGTAAGTACATGCTGTGACCTCTTACATGCTTCAGTTCTCTCCAGCCGTAAATCAGATGTAGCTGTTAAGAGACTAAATGAAACAAGTCTTGTCTAATAATGTGTATAATCGAAAAACTACTAGAACCTGATTAAGCTTGATCTGTTAGCAATGTGATAATGGGCCAGTGAACAAATAATGTTTATGCTTGTACTGTTTTAGATCAATGCATTTGTATGCATATGTTAATTAGAATTAAAATCACTAAAACTGGAAAGTATTATGGCACTTTTAGCTTCATTGTGAATACATGTGCTAATTGATCTGGTTAAGTGAAGGAATACATTTCTGATCTTTAATGCTTGCTAAAGTTCTGCTCAAGTCATAACGTGCTAAGCAATCTGACACTAGCATCTAGTTAGGCAAGCCCGAGTAGTAGGACTGTTCATTCTCTGAATGTTTGTTCTCATTTTTAGTCTCAAATTCCTAGTGGTCTGGGGTTAAAGCATGAGTCTGGGAACTGGGAAGACCTGGTTTCTAGTCTTAACTCTACTAATGAGTTCAGGTGATCCTTTTGAATGTTTCCTCTGAGTTTAGGAGACTAAGCTATTTATTTGCCACAGACAGAAAATAGGAGGGTGTGAGGTGCATGGATTCCAAAGGTCACCCGAAATGGCAGGGAAATGATTGTGAAATATTCCTGGATATTTCTGGTAAGTGACCTCTACCCACCCACTGCAAAGGAAGATGAAAAAAACTCTAAGATACTCTTAGCTTTAGTTTCTTCCTAGGAGTTTACATCACTCCATGGAGAGGAGTTGACTTCAAATAAGTTTTCTCTGAGGGAGGCAGAGATTTCACTTTTTAAATCCATCTGCATAGGCCAATTCAATCCATCCACGTTTTGTTTTCTTTAAGTTACTAAGTTAGGAATACATTGAAGTCTATTACAGTTCCATGTCTTACTCTCTTGGCATATCTGATGGATAAGTTCTGGATGCATTTTCTTTCTTTTAATAACAAAAAGATTAAACAATATCAGCATCAGAGAGCACTGCTGGAATGGTTTGTCTAAATCTGGATGAGAAAGATTGATAGAGAAAATGTTAGAATTCTTAAGCTCTCTTTTTCAGAACAAAGCAAAATTGTCTCTTGTATGTGAGCATTGGTGGTGGGTATTTAACATAAATCTCCATTGCTGTCAAAATCATTAATTTCCTGAGTTTATAGCATACTATCAAATTATATATTATTTTGGCTTTATATTTAGGCTATTGTCTAATATTTTGTGTTCATGTGAAATGTAATGCTGGTGCCGAGTGCTAGATTGGTATTCTGGATAGGCTAGCATCTTCTGTGTGTCCACACAAGTGGTACAGCCTAAATAACTGTGGTGTAAGTATTGCCACACTATTTCCCCCAGCATGCCTCTACTGTGACCTGAAAGGTACAGCCTCTAATAGGGAGAGAGTAGCTCATTCTCCACAGTCAGTTCAGCTCACTTATGAAATTAATGGACCACTGTCCACTGGAAATGTGACTAACACCAAAGATTTAATGAACATTGAGTGACATTTGAGCTGATAACTAATCTTTGTGGCATAGGAAGACAACTTTTGCATTTATAACCTTTAAAAATGCTGAATGTGTAAATTGAGAAGGAGGTTATGCTTAGAAATGTGTGTAACTTAAAATTTAAAAGGAGAGAAAAAGCTTCAACAGCAGCTTGGTAGAGAGGCAGTTAGAGATTGTCAAGGCTGTTCCCTACTCTGGCATTATGAATGCAGAAGGTGGGAGCCCACAAGAAAGCTTCAAAACCTTGCCTCTACTGGCACTGGTTACAAAAACTCCCCTCCCCCCCCCAAAAAAATCCTAATACACAGATTTTGGGGAATTTGCTGCCAGCATCAGGTGCTTTTGATCTGTAAAAAACCAGGGTTGAATACTTGAAATACTTGAAATCATCCCCAAAAGAGCTTGAAAAAAGAATAGAGAAAAACAAGATGCAGTCTCTATTAGCTGACCTCTCAGTCAGAGGCGTGCAGGTACACACAGACAGACATTCCAGGACACAAGAATCAAATCATCACCTTAAAATAAGCTATTTTATTACAAAACAAAAGATAAACTTGATGAAGTATACTTGGTTGCTAGATGTTACAGAGCAACTAAGGAAATCAAACTAAAACAGAGAAAAAAATCTCTGGCACAATGCTTAGATGGTAAGGGGGTGGGGAGGCATAGAATCACACAGAGCAGTTCAAACCAAACCACAGAATAAAGAAAAATTACCCTGAATGCGACTAGACTCATTTCCCTGGTACTCACTTCTAATTTTCTCTTTGTTCTGTCCGATCCCATGTCCTGAATTCCATGGGAAGAGGGGGCATGGTAGTCCTGCCTGGGTTTAAATCATTCTGTGTGTCTCAACTTCTGGTTTCATTCTCCCACACAAAGAAAGCAAAATACAGGACTATGCAGCACTTTAAAGACTAACAAGATGGTTTATTAGGTGATGAGCTTTCGTGGGCCAGACCCACTTCCTCAATTGTCAATTTGATCTGAGGAAGTGGGTCTAGCCCACGAAAGCTCATCACCTAATAAACCATCTTGTTAGTCTTTAAAGTGCTGCATAGTCCTGTCTTTTGTTTCAGCCAGACCAGATTAACATGGCTACATCTCTATTACAAAGAAAGCAGGAAGGGGGAATGTATATCCAATTCAAACTTCCAAGCCTCTATCTCGATTGGCTCTCCCGGCTCCCTGGCTGACACCTTTGCTAGGTACCTCAGTTAACCTTAGGGTATATCTATACTTGCCCCCTACTTCGAAGTAGGGAGGTAAAAGAAGCATACCGAAGTTGCAAATCAAGCCCGGGATTTAACTATCCTGCGCTTGATTTGCATGTTCCCGGCCGGTCGCCATTTTAGAAATTCACTAGCCCGGAGTAACTGCCCACGACTACACGCGGCAGTGAAACGGGAGTCCGATTTAAAGCCCCTAATTCGAATTAGCTGGTAAACCTCACTGCAGGAGGAATATCAGCTAATTTGAGTTAGGGCTTTAAATCGGACTCCCGTTTCACTGCCGTGTGTAGACGCAGGCAGTTACTCCAGGCTAGTGAATTTCTAAAATGGCGACCAGCCGGGAACATGCAAATCAAGCACAGGATATTTAAATCCCGGGCTTGATTTGCAACTTCGGTATGCTTCTTTTACCTCCCTACTTCGAAGTAGGGGGCAAGTGTAGACATACCCTATCTCTGTCTGACCAGCACCTAGTGACTGAGGGTATGTCTACACTACCCTTCTAATTCGAAATAGGAGGGTAATGTAGTCATACCGCAATTGCAAATGAAGCCCGGGATTTGAATTTCCCGGGCTTCATTTGCATAAAGCCGGCCGGCGCCATTTTTAAATGCCGGCAGTTCGAACCCCGTGCCGCGCGGCTACACGCGGCACGGAGTAGCTAGTTCGGATTAGGCTTCCTAATCCGAACTAGCTGTACTCCTCATTCTCGCAGCTCCCATTGGCCAGAAACAGTGATCTGCTACCAATGGGAGCTGCAGTCGCCTATACCTGCAGAAGTGCAGGTAAATAAAGAAGCAGCAGCCCATGAGGGGCTAACCTTGAGGAACTGCTGCTGTCTTATTCTCGACCCCTGCTCTAGCATCACCTCTTCCCCTACCAATCTAGGCAGACTTTGATCTGGCAACTGCTAAATGAAAGGCTCTCTGTGACAGTTACTGCATTTCTTTTTATAGCTAATAAATTCTTAAAATGTTCTTATTCATCTCAGCCATGTTTAATCAACTTCTGTTAAAATTTTAATTAATATATAGTTTCTTTTTTTGGCTCTTCACTTATATTTTATAATTGCCAAACGAAGAAGAAACTCCAGAGAGCTAGCCCTGGTACCCTTGTAGGATAGGGCTGCTTTAGGCTATTCCAGGCCTTTTAGAAAGGTCTGATTACTGAATGATTTCTCCTACTTAGGGGATCCTCAGACACCATAGAGTTTGTTCCACACCTTCCTCCCGAAGACCCTAAGGCCTGGTCTACACTAGACCAGGAAGTTTGGCTTAAGGCAGGCCTGGGCAAAATACCTCTGTGGGCTGCATCTGGCCCGCCAAGCTGCTACATCCAGCCCACAGATGCAGCAGGGGAGGCTCAGGCAGACTCCTTGCCTGCCCCCTGCACTTTGCTGAGGAAAGCAGCCATTGCAGGGCTCTGTTTGAACAGCTGTGAGATGGGGGGAGGGAGGAGGGGAGAGGCGGAGGGGGGGAGAGGCTTCATGTGCTGCCCTTGCCCCCAGCGCAATCCCATTGGCTGGTTTCCAGCCAATGGGAGCTGCCTGTAACAGACAGCTTGCAAAGCACCCTCTATATATTACTGTATCTGTTTACAATATTATTCATTAAAGACCTGATGCCTGTCATCATAAAGAAGAAAATCTATTCCTCCTACGAAAGGAAATGCATTTTGTGGCATTTCCAAGATTTTAGCAGATCAGATAGTATAGCAGGAGAAAACCTAAGGAAAGACCACAGCCTTGCAGGGCAAAGAGCATTGCAATAGGATTTCTGATGTTTCAAATTAAATGGAAAGGTATAGGATTAACTACACTTAAATTATGTTAGTCATGTCATGCATGACTTCCTTTATTCAAGTCTAAACATTAAGAAAATATCTATGATAATTGTCATATGTATTATGTTGGTTTTCTGGTGAAATATACATTTTGCTTGCTTTCATTTGCTGTTGTGGACTTTCTCAGCATGTTTTTCTGTTTACATACCTGCCAAAATATCTTTCAGATCCTCAGCATGCTAAATGCAGTGAGTATGATCACCCCAGTAAAAATGACAGAAATTGATATTTTTTCAGACACAAAAATGAGTTACAATTTTAGCGAACAGAGGGGCAGCTGGGGAGAATTAAGCTGAAGCTGTCAAGTTTAAACAAAGCTGCCCAATTTAGGACAGTATAGTAATAGAAAACATGAGGGATTGTCATCAACCATGACACCTTATTAAAATACGTGCAGCAGAATGTTCTGCACTAATCAGATATCAAGTTAGAATTAGAATATGAAAGGATAGTTTCAACAAAGCAAAGCAAAATCTGAACAGTTATCAACACGGTCACTTTTAAAATGCCACCATACTTCTGTCTGTCAGTATCTTATTCTTAATTTATTTTTTCTCTGGAATCTGGAATGGAATCTATTCAATACACTGATGTAATCCAAAGCCTATATCATGGGGACAGAGTCTATTTTGAGATAAGGAATTAAGACACGGTGTTGGTCATGAGTGGGTTACTCTAGTTTTCAATCACATATTCACTCTGTGCTGAGGTGCTTTTATTTATTTATTTATCTAATGCTCTAATGCAAAGTCATAAGCAAAGTTCTTATGTAAAAATGACAGTTGCTTATGCCTTGAAGCCAGTGGAACTACTCACATACGTAAAATTAAGTACCTTGCTGATTTGAGGTCTCATTGTAGGTCTTCCTTAGCTGCTAAGGCAGAGTGTGCAATCTTCATCATGCTCCTGCATACTGAGGTTGTCATTTGTATAGCTTTTTACCAAGGTTGTTACCAAGATCAAGTCACTCCTTTCGTCATTTCGTATGCCATTTCTCGTAATTATTAGTAAAATTATTGGTTGTTTACTAGGTAGTGCATTTAAATTCCAGTTGTGTAGATTAGTACAATGTTTTGTGTAATGGAAAAAATCCTCGTTCCTTCCATTATTTTAAAATGTTTGTGTTCTTCATCTGCAAGTCTAACAATTTGTTTAGGTCTACTGCTACCTTGTCCTTTGTCTATAGAGTACCATCTTCAAAGAAGCATTAATGTAAAATTATGTATTTGTTTGTTTAAACCTTGGAGTTACAAACACCGGAGTTACAAACTGATCTGTCAACCACACATTTAATTTGGAAGTGAAAATACACAATCAGGCACAGCAGAGGAAAAACAAATAAACAAACAAGCAACCCTCCCCAAAAATCAGTACAGTCCTATGTTAAATATAAACAGCTAAAATATAAAGCAAAAGCATTTTTCTTCTACGTAGTAACACTTCAAAACTGTATTAAGTTACTATTCAGTCATAAACTTTTTTAAAGAACAAACACAATGTTTTATTCAAAACATTAAACATTTCAGAGTTATGAACAACTTCCAGTCCTGAGGAGTTTGTAACTCTAAGGTTCTACTGTATCCAAAATGTCTTTATAACTTGCCCACGTGTCAGTGGAGCCATTTAAATCATCTGATTTTTTTTAAATATGTTTTTACAAAACCACAACCTGATTTGACTTATATTGTTTCTTTGTGCTCCTTTCTGCATGTCTGCACCTGTTGCCTTCTACTTAGACAGCAAGATCTTTTCACATGGTTGTAAAGTAGCTAACACCTTGTGGTCCTAGTCCGTGACTGGAGCTGGCACTAAATAAATAATAATTTGAAAAGGTTTGTCATAGCAATTTTAGTTGACTCTTTCAGCTGCACTAAATTATGAGCTGCCCACTATAATGGAAGGAAAACTCTATATTAAATTGTATGTGTTGAAATGCTAGTAAATTACTGTTCTCTTTCCTGACATCTAAGAATAATGATGTAGCCTGATTAAACCCATGTTAAATGTCTCTAAGGATAAGTATCAAGTACTTGATTAATCGAATAGTCGATACACTTTTGCATCAACTGTTTGATTAGTCGATAAGGCGCCTCCACCTTTGAAGTGTAGCAACAGCCCTAGTGTGCTGCTGCTTTGAAATCCTGTGAGGAGCCCTACTTTGGACTCCCTGCAGCATTTCAAAGTTGCAGCACCGCATGGAGACCGGGATCAGCTGGGGAGTCCCCAACTGATCCTGGGCTCCAAGTGGCACTGCCGCTTTGAAATGCTGCGAGGAGCTTGACAAGCCATTTCAAAGCAGCAGTGCTGTGTGGAGCCCATCCTCCGCTAATCCTGGGCTTCATGCGGTGCTGCCACTTTGAAATGTCATGGGGAGCCCACGGCATTTCAAAGTGGCAGCAACACGTGGAGCCCGGGGTCAGCTGGGGAGTCAGCTGATCCCGGGCTCCACGCAGCATTTCCAAGTGGCAGCGCCGCACAGAGCCCAGGGTCAGTTGGGGAGACCCCAGCTGATCCCAGGTTCCATGCAGCACTGCCACTTTGAAATGCCGTGAGGAGCCTGACGCTGGGCTCCTCATGGCATTCAAAGCAGTACCGCCGCACTGAGCAGATGATCCCGGGCTCTGTGCGGCTCTGCCTCTTTGAAGTACCCTGCTCTTCTCTCCCCCCTTGCTGCCTGTATCTTGTATCTTATAGAGGCAGCAAGGGGAAAAAATGACTAGTCGACTATCCGATAATCATTTGCTTATCAGATAGTCGAATAGTCCTTTACATCCCTAAATGTCTCCTGTCCTTCTTTCGAGATAGCCAATAGGGAAGTTAGCGTATAGTCACGTAAACATTTAACTGATAAGTCTGGTCTTATTGGCTAATCCTATCAACTACATGCACTCTCTCCCGCACACCCTGCTGTCTCTGTATCAGAGATAGCATGGGGGCAGAGGTGGGAGCTGGTGCCCACCAAAATCCTGCTGAGCTGCCTGCTCCCCCCTCCCTTTGGCGCCCCCCCCACCACCGCATCCCTGCACTGCTGCCTCTGATAGAGAGGCAGTAGCACAGAGGATGAGGGGATCAGGCAGGAGGCAGAACACGTGGGATGCCAGCTTTCAAGCCAGCTCCCTGCTCGTATTGGCTCATGTGGAGCCGCCTGCCCCCCTGTGCTGCTGCTTCCCACAGATGCAGCAGGAAGGGAGCATCAGGAGGGAGCAGGTGCTCAGGGGGAGCCAGTTTAAAAGTCAGCTTCTGCTGAGCACTGGCTCTGCGGAGCCACCTCCCCATATCATGCTGCTGCCTCTGTTACAGTTTATTTTCTGCCCACCACTAACCAAGTACTATAAAATATGTATTTTTGCTATAAGGAAATAATTGTATCAGAAGCAGCAGTGCAGAGCAGCAGGTGGGAGCCCATCTGTGCAGGGACCTGGTTTTTAAACTAGCTCCCCTCGCAGACCAGCTCCCGCCTGCCATCCCATGCTGCTGCCTTTGTATTAGAGACAGCAGCGCGGAGTGGCAGGGCCTTCCTAGGACCCAGGAGTGGGGCCGGGAGCACACTGGCTCCCAGCCCGCCCCGGGGACCATTGAATAATTGTGTAACTGGTAAGATTTGGTGCGGTTACATGATTTTTGGTTAAACAATATCTAACATCCCTAAGGGTATGTCTAGACGACAGGGT
The DNA here is from genome assembly GCF_049634645.1 of Pelodiscus sinensis. Classification (NCBI taxonomy): domain Eukaryota; kingdom Metazoa; phylum Chordata; order Testudines; family Trionychidae; genus Pelodiscus; species Pelodiscus sinensis. The sequence continues at coordinate 17,114,114 of NC_134726.1, forward strand.
TTTTTCGAAGAAAGTGGCATTTTTAAAAAAAAAACTTCTCCTGCATCTAGACTGCTGCCACGTTCTTTCGAAAGTAAATCGAAAGAACGTGGCAGTTTTTTCGACTGCAGAAAACCTCATTTTACGAGGAATAATGCCTTTTTTCAAAAGTGCTCTTTTGAAAAAAGGCAGTATGCCGTGCAAACTGTGCTTTGCTTTTTTGAAAGAGAGCATCCAGACAGCCTGGGTGCTCTCTTTTGAAAAAGCATCTAGCTTTTTCAAAAGAGGCTTTTTCTAAAGTATCTTTCGAAAAAGCCTCTTTCGAAAGAGGCTTGTAGATTAGACCTAGCCTAATAGCCACATAAGTCTAATGCAACGTTGTTGCAGCAGGCAACTTGCCTTATTAGAAATGGATATAATGTCCAGCATAATGCTCTCTATGAAGTGACTAAATCACATGTTAGACATGGAACATACGTGAGGATTTTCCACCCCATATTTGTGTGATTAGGATTCATGATGGCATATGTGGCACCTTTCCCCAAGAAGGAATGTCCAGGTTCTTAGAAGTCTAGGTCATATTCAGTCCTGATGTACTCAGAGACAAATTCCATTGGGGACCAGGCTGAGGCTGACCCTGTATCTTTCATAAAACTTTGTTTTGCTTGTTGCTGAAATGCAGTCATCTCTGGGATGGAATATTATTCTGTACAATCAATGCAAGGCAAAACATGAAGAAAGGTGCAGCGAAGAAAAATGTGTCCTGTTGAAATTTTATTGATGGGGCATAATTACCTGTGCTGGAATTTGACAGTGGCACCAAGGTTAGTAAAGAGCAGAAAATGTTAAAACTTGTCCTAATCCACTAAATATGAAATAGATCATTAATGTTTAGATGGGATTAGTCTAGTGTTTTGATACCAACTTCTATAAAATATGAATTTTTACTATAAAGAAATAACTATAGTTTTTTTTTTAAATATGATGGCTATCTCCTATTATCCTTTAATGAAGTGTTTCTCAAAATGCTCCGTGGGCTCACTCTGAGAGAGCTGCTACTGGGCTGCTCCAGTTTGTTTACTTACGGACTTTGCAGCCATGGAACCTCACGGTTCCCATTGGCTGAGTTTGCTGTTTGCAGCCAATAGGAGCCAGAGGAAGCAGTGGCCCCAGGTCATGCTGCTTCCCGTGGCTCCCCTTGGGTGCAAACAGTGCACTGCAGCCAATTGGAGCTGGTAAGTAAACAAACCGAAGTGGCCTCGTAACCACTTTCTCAGAGTGGGTCTGCAGACCACTTGGAGAAACATTGCCTTAATGATTTGCTTATATCATTGGCACTTTACTCGTATTTACCATCTCCCACTCACCTTTCTTAAACTCTTCTGGCAGACATTGGTATGCTTTACAATTGATACAGAATAAGTCTGAAACATTTACTAGGATCTCTGATTTACAAAGACTTCTTGATTTTGTTTTCAAGTGCTATGTGAAATAATTCATTTTGTTATGGTAAGGAATAAGCTCTAGTGAGCCCTGTAATGTGCACTGAATGAGAGAGATTCAGGAATGCTGTGTACGATGCTGATATATAGTTCTGGGGCAAGACTCTCTGTACATGAGCTGCACTTGATGAAGCTGAGGAGTGGGGAGTGGCCATTCCTAGGACTTAATCCTATATCTCTCTTATTTTGTTTGAAGTGTTTGCTTTTTGTCCATAGATTGTATGAGAGATGTAAAAAGCTCAGGATGTATGTGGCCCTCTAGCCTCCTTGTCTTTATCAGCCTTCCAAGTAGTGATGCTAAAATACATTTAAGTAAACGTGTAACGAATGAAAATTTCAGTGGTTACATGATTACACGTGAGTGGAGGTGGCTCTGTGGTATCAGAGGCAGCAGTGTTGGGGGGAGGCGGCGGGAGCTGGTACTCACAGTATATTAGGAGGTAGGAGCATGAGGAGTGGGAAGGCAGCTCTGCAGGAGCTGGTACACAGAGGAAGCTGACTTAAGTCATACAGGCTTCTGTGGAGCCGCCTGCCCCTCTTCTTCTCCACTGCTGCCTCTGTATCAGGCAGCAGCATGGGGGGAGGCAGGCAGCTTTGCGGGAGCTGGTACCGATGGGGAGCTGGCCCACCGCACGACTGCCTCTGTATGAGAGTCAGCAGTTCGGGGGAAGAAGGGAGCTGCATGTAACTGTGAAGGTTGACCAATGAGCCCGGGCTCATTGGTTAGTCATGTATATGTTTACACTTTAACATTCCTACTTCCAAGTCGGTTTGCACTCTCTCTCTCTAGAGAAGGTACAAAGTTTATTTTTTTTACAGCAATGTGTTTAATTTAATCAGACGTTTTTGGACTGATGGCTAAGATCAAGCAGAGTTAAATCTAATAAATCTTCAATCCATAAACCGTGTCCTCTCTGGGGATGGACACAATGATCTACTAAATGTTAATTATTTTCAATCTCTTAAGCACTACAGTCCTCAAGACAACAGGAGCCAAATTCTGTACAAAACTAATGAACTGTGTCTGCACAAAAGATCATGGGTTCTAGAAATTGCAAACGTATCAGACTGAAATTCTGGATATAGAAAAATGATATCATCTCTTGAGAAACTTGTCAAGCAATTCATCTATCAGCAGAAAAAAGAGTACATGTGAAATATGTGATTTTACACAAGCAGCGTACACCAAATATTTTTTCATTGTAGCAGTCAGTGACTGCACTTTAATCCAGGAGAAAAGACTAACTGAATTTTAGTCTTTTTGTCCACAATAAAAAAAAGCTGCTGATCTTGATGGAGGCAGAGAACTGTGTTAGGGTATGTCTACACTACCCCGCTAGTTCAAACTAGCGGGGTAATGTAGGCATACCGCAATTGCAAATGAAGCCCGGGATTTGAATTTCCCGGGCTTCATTTGCATAAGTGGGGCGCTGCCATTTTTAAATCCCCGCTCGTTCGAACCCCGTGCAGCGTGGCTACACGGGGCACGAACTAGGTAGTTCGAACTAGGCTTCCTAGTTCGAACTACCGTTACTCCTCATTCCACGAACTAGCGAGGTAGTGTAGACATACCCTTATAGAATTAGTGCCTGTGAAGACAAGATTTCCATGCTGTATAACATGTGAATTTGGATAGTACAGGCAGTCCTCGAGTTACATGGATCCGACTTACATCGGATCCCTACTTACAAACGGGCTGAGGCAACCCCGCACTAGCTGCTTCCCCCCAGCAGACCAGGGAGATGCGAAGCTAGCGCCCCTCCCCCCCCCAGCAGACCAGGGAGACTGGAGCGGCTTTTCTCAGCAGACACCTCAGCTTGAGAATAAAGGACTGAGGGAAGTGAGGTGTGGGAGAATAAAACTGAACTCTGGAGAAATGTTTGGCTAGAGTTTCCCCTACAATATGTACCAGTTCCGACTTACATACAAATTCAACTTAAGAACAAACCTACAGTCCCTATCTTGTACGTAACCCGGGGACTGCCTGTATTACTTTTAATGGTCTGGGATCGCAGTAGTGGACCTCCCTGCTTTCTATTGCAGAAAAGCTCCCAAACTTTAAAGCAGCACAGCCCAATTGTTTTATACTACACACTTGCACCACTAAAAACAGTTTTGTACTGCTTCTGTGTTCCCAAATGTGGCAAGGCTTTCAGTAATCTCAGATAGGTGGATATTCTCTACAGGGGAAAAGTAATAGTGGTAATTTTTGCCATGATTTTTAAAGATTGGTGCACAATATTAGGCTTCTAGCATCATATTTAGGCATGTAGATAAGTTGCCTGATTTCCAAATTGTTATAATCAGGGTTCACTGGAGTGGTGTCCTGCCAGGTCTCCTGCTGTGTCAATGGTGATAACCAATCAGCTGCATGTGTTTGATCCCGTTTACTGTTTTGACCACGTGTAATTAGCCAACACAGAAGACTCCAAGAGAGCCCCCAAAGACCACAAAATCAGATAAGTATCAAAGGCCAAGTGTATTGTTAAGCAAAGTACAATAATAGTTGTCAGTAGAGTTTACCAAACCACTACGCATATGTACCCCGTAACAATGGACCAGCTCAGTTAATAGTATGGATTCTACTACTGCCACCTTAGCCACACAAAAACTGCTCTTTGGGATTCACTTTTATACACAGATCCAAACAAGTTGCACATCACTCCTGGCATATCAGGTTTCCATTTCCTGTTGCTTAGTTATCACCCCTTACCTCATACAAGGGGGGTTTGATCACTATCTATCATACTGTCAGTTCGGACCTGGTCATGAACCTGAGTTGGTATGTTGGGGAGGAGGTTGGTGCCAAGATGTCTTTCAATGAAACATTCTGTTACCATCCCCCTGCTGAAATGTTCTTAAAATTTGTACCGGACACCCTCTGTTGTTTGATACCCTCCACCTTAATATTATTAACTAAGTTTGCTTTCTGCTCACAACTTAACTTTGTTTGATCTGAGCAAAGTCTTGACTGTTGCTCCTAGGCTTCAGGCCTCACACCAGGTCTGTGATACCAGGTCTGTTTTAGGCACTATTCTTACTACAAAATCACTGCTACTCTCCCTGACTTTACCACTCAGCAACTTTTAAAGATCAGGACACAAGATGAATTAAGCACATTGACTATACAATACTTGTATAAAGGTGACTTACAAACTGTGATTAGTGTACTCTAGAGAGTGAAGTTATTTATGTTCAGAAGAATTAAAGAACATCAAGGTTTGATAGTGCTATTGTCTAGGTAGAGCTAAGGTTTCATTTCAATTTATAATTACTATAATGTATTAAAACCATTATTTTTAAATCTGTCCTGAGAGACCTACTAACACACTTTTTTTTTTTTGGCATTTATAGGGTTGTCTGAGAAACGTATTTTGTTCAGTGTGCAGCAGACTGAGAGGTGGGGGAAATACACCATTCAAAATTCTCCCAATGAAATGACTACATTTTAAAATCCAGTGTTTTCCCTAGCCATAAAGGGGCATGCCAATTATCAGTATTCTAAATCATATTACTTATGAGGCACTTCTGAGCCTGAAAAGGCACTGAACACTTGATTGCAGTGGGGTCAAGGTCACACAGCACACATCTCGAGAGGCTGTTTTTCAATGTTTTTCTCAAAAGAGAGATTGAGATACTAGGCAGAACCTCTATCTAGCTGTTGACATTTGACCAAAAGACGTTGTCAATGTTATAAATGTGAAAATTCTACTTCCTCTTTAAGCTTATAGGAAAATAAGAACAGCTATATTGGGTCAGACCAAAGATCCAGCTAGTCCAGTATTCTGTTTTATTACAGAAGCCAGTTCCAGGTGCTCCAGAGGGCATGAACAGAACAGGTAATCATTAAGTAGTCCATTCCTGGTTGTTCATTCCCAGCTTCTGGCAAACAAGGGCGACTAAGAGGGAATATAATTGAGTCCATAAGAATCATGATTGATTTAAAGAAAGTAGATAAGGAAATGCCACATACTTATTTTCGTAACACAAGCACTGGGGTCACCAAATAAAATTAATAGGCAGCAGATTTAAAACAAATAAAAGGAAGTATTTCTTCACATTACACATAATCAACCTGTGGAACACTTTACCAGAGGATGTAATGCTGACAGTCTGTATTCAGGAGCACAAGCAGAATTTATGCACTTGTGAGCTAAACGAATAACAGACAACTCCTATGCAAAGTTTTAAGGTTTTGAGCATTGAATTATTAGCAAAATATACAAAGAAAATTAAATACTTGGAACTTTTAAATATTTTTCTTAACGTGCTTTCCCCATAGCATATAATAAATTATTTAGCACTCATCTTTGGTCAAGAGTTACTTTTGTTGTTGCTGTTATACCGCCATTAATTTTGTGATAACGATCTCCTTTGACTTTGTAATTATACATAAAAACTTTCCATATAAAATTGAGGCTTTACAGCTTTTCCAAAAGGGACAGAGACACTTTTAGGGTCTGTTTTAAGAGGGATTTTATTTTAATTAACAATATAATAGTTTATTTTAAAAAATTACTTCCCTGTCCAAAAGTCGAGAACATAAATTGTGAAATATTTGTTTTGTATATTCTTATGGTCCATATTGCTGTGGTTTCTGGTTAAAAAACATTTCCAATGATGATATTTTAAATATGGTTATGATTTTACAAAGTGACTGTAAAATGTCACATTATTAGAACACGCATTTACTCTTTTGTCTTCTCAGAGCTGATCTGATTAGTTTACTGACAGAAACAATTTGTTTTGTTTTTTAAATACCATCACCATAGCACAGCTGTGGAGAAGCCAGCTGTATTCTATTTCACCTCATGCATTTTCAGCAAAATCAGTAGCAAAATCCTGATTTCAGTATCTTTGTTGGGTGTTGGTTTGTGATGGAGTGCAAAGTAGAAAAAATACAGCTTGATTTTTCAGGTACCTGGCTGAGACTTTAAAGATATTTGCACTGGTGTTTAAACTGCTCAAGTTCTACATGAGTTGTTCTGGGAGAGAGTAACTGTGGGATATGAATATGATTGATACTGCCTCAAGTAATGTGAACTGATTTACTGCTGATGGACTGTACATATGTATTCTGGGTTTGTTCTAGTCTCTTGCCAATAGGATAAATAAACTAATGGCCTGAATAAATTTTTCATGTGACACTGTGTGTGGTATTGCTAACTTTCTTGATAATTAGGAAGAAGCCAGAATGACCATAAACTTTAATGGTTTAGATATAATGGAATTCATATCCACAGAATGCTTGACTATTCCTTCCCTCCCCTTCCCTCCCCAACCCTTTAGCCCATTGGTAATGTCCAAAAAGCTTTCTAGATGGAGCAAAAACTGTCAAAGGGGTTTTATGTTCTCTATAAAAATTCATTATATTTGCACATTGCTATGAAAATTATTTATTTGTGCAATTATCTGATTTCACTAAAACCTAATGGAGTGCTTATGACCTCCAAAACAACTTAGTATTACATTTTTTATTTACTCTAATCATCCCAAGAGCAGGGAATTATGAAGTATACTTAGTGCATGATTTACCTCTTTAAAGATATGTTTTTGGCTTATGGGAACAAAGGAGCCATAGTCCAGTGGAAAAGAATTGTATCTGTTGAGCAAGCATGTTTTCATTTAATTCATGTGCTGTGTCCCAGTCCCACAATGAGATCTGCTCTAGTGGATCTTGTGCTTCTGGACAGTCTTGTTGCCTTTAACATAATCTTATCATGTTTCCTATGCTTAAGCTTACATCCCTAATATGATTAAATGTTTATCAGGTAGTTGAGTCAAGTACTCGACTACTCACTCTCCCTTCCCCCCAGCTGCCTTTGTTTCCGGTGCTGCCTCACCGCCACTGCTGCCTCTATTAGGGTTGCCAGGTGTCCGATTTTGAACCAGACAGTCTGGTATTTGAGCTTTCTGTCTGGAAAATAAATTGAGAAAATACCGGACATAGAAATGCTCAGTTAGTAAAAGGCTAATGTCTTATTAGCATGTCTCCATGACAGCAATCTCCAAAAGTTGTAGTTATATTACTTTTGCAGAGAAGGAAGGCCATATTATTTGAAAGTAGAATGTTGAGCAGTAAGTAGAAAACTTTTCTTCTGACCATTTGAACTGAAATTTTTTTTCTACTTCCTCCTTGGACAACGATGATCCATGTCTAACCAGCACCAAGTTTCATTCAGAGTTAATCGAGCTGGAGTAAGATGGAGAATCTTCCATGTGCTAATTTTAATGTTGTCAGTAGGAGACAATATGGTCTAATAGTGGTTCTCAAACTTTTCGGCATCAACGCCCCTTTTTAATTTTTGAAAAACCCTCAACCCCCCCCCCCCCCCCCCCCCGGGCCCAAAAAATAGCAGCAAAACTTGTTGAGAAAAAAAATCTGACTGGGGCAGCAAAACTTGATGTGGGGGGTGACTGGGTTGCCTCCCACCCCCCCTGGAATTTCTTCACGCCCCCCCAGTTTGGGAACCCACAATGGGTAGGGTACTGGCCTGGGAGTCCTAGGAATTCTGTTTCCGAGTCTGCCACAGGCCATGGATGAGCTGCTTCACTGCTCTGTCCCATCTATCTGTTTTTGCCTATTTAAATTGTAAACTGTTTGGTACAGGGACTGCTTGCTGCATTATTCTGTTCAGAGAACTGATGTAAGATTTCTTTTGCTGGTATAAGCTCCATTCCCCTAAGGTGTGTTGCCAGTGTCAGACTGCGTTTATATATATATATATATAGTAAGTATAGACAAGGCCTAAGATAGCAGAGTAGGGAAATTACCCTTTCTATCTTTGCACTTCCATCATAAAATCTCTAGTTTTTTTAGGTGAATAGATCGTTGCTGGGGATTTTTAATCAGGTTTCCAATGGGACTAGGTCCATAGTTTGGTGAAAATATTCGCAGTAAATATTAGACATGTTGATAATTCCTTAGCAGAAGATGAAAAATATTATGAAAACCTCAGAGCTGGTGAGCTGCTTCTCAAAAAAGCAGTAACTGACTTTCAGAATATATTTAAAGTTTACATAGCTAAATATCTACTCCGTGCCACTTGACTAAAAATAGCAATTGGCAACTAAAAACTTGCATCTTCAGTGGTTCTTTATTAATTTTTTTGTAACTTTTGTGTGATTGTGGTAGTGTTCTCATGGTCAACAGTCAGCATGTGAGGTGCAAGTACTAACTTGCATCTTCAGTGGTTCTTTATTAATTTTTTTGTAACTTTTGTGTAATTGTGGTAGTGTTCTCATGGTCAACAGTCAGCATGTGAGGTGCTATCGTATGTGTGTGGCTAAAAGAGCTGAGTGCGTTGAAATGAAGCATAGTGATTATTTTCACAGCAGAAGGTGGAACAATAATCTGAAGGAAGAGATAGTTAAATGGACACCTGTGCCGCTGAAAAGTAAGAAAGAAGTCTGAGTTCACAGTCATCAGTATAATGCAATGCATTGAAACTCCAGGAGCAGTTACACTGCTGTGAAAGATTCTGTTCTCCATTTGTTTCTTATTTCATTGTCATTTCAGAAATAATATAAGCATCCATTATGAGCTAGTATTGTAGTTAATTTTTTGTACTTTTTTGTACTTTTTTGCTTACTTAAATATAGAATGCCCCAATATACTGTTAAATCAGTCTCTCATATCTTAGATCTGGTAAAATGGCAATTTCAGTTCCCAATGAAAAACTTTTTAGGTGTCTTTATAAATCAGGAAGCAATGGGTAATTTGCATCAGTGGTATATTGTATTTTTAAATTGTGGCTTCAGTAACCCTATGAATAGATATATATGTATTTGTGAGGAAAAAATGAGACATTTGTAGGTGATATTTGGACGTAAATCTCCAGTTTTATCTGTAACACATATACTAATGTGTTTACTAAAAAAGATGTCATGAAACATTTTGCCTATCACAACACAGGCTTTTAGAACATGACCACATGCAAATTGTAAAAATGTGACGTAACCAAAGTGCTCTTTTTGTTTGAATTGTTACAACATATTGCAAAAGTATGTGAGTTATTTGCATTACGGTAGTGACGTAGGAGCCCATCTTACCTAATCATGAACCAGGATCCCACTGTGCGAGGCACTTTATAAACACAACAAAAAGATAATCCCTTCCCTAAAGTTCTTACAGCCTAAATATAAAACCAGGTCCAACAGATGGATGCAGACAGATGGGGAAGTACAAGGAAACAGAGACAACATTGGTCAGCATTGTATGTAGTGGTCTCATCACAGAAAAGCAATGTTCTAAGGAGAGTTTTGAAGTAGGATAATGAGGTAGCTTTGTGGATGTTAGTTGGACCTCCTCTAAGTGTGAAGGGCACTGTGTGCTTGTTTGAAAGTTTAACAATTAGGAGATGAAGGCTGGCATCAGAGATTAAAGGGAAGTTGGAATTGACATTTCAATCACAGATAAGTATGTAGAGCAGGGGTGAGCAATAAGCAGCTTGAGGGTCGGATGTGATTCACTAGAGTTAGCCCGATGGGCTGCCAGATACTTTATTTACCTGAACATCCACAGGTACAGCCACTCGCAGCTCCCTTTGGCCATAATTCGTGGCCAGTGGAAGCTCAGGAAGCAGTGGCCTGACCCATGCCACTTCCCACAGCTTCTGTTGGCCAGGAAAGGTGAACCATAGCCAATGGGAGCTGCAAGCAGCCGTACCTGCAGATGTTCAGGTAAATAAAGCATATGGTGGCCTGTCTGCTCCACAGGCCATTTATTGCTCACTCCTGGTATAGAGTCAGACTGTGAAGGGCTTGAAAGTGGAAAAAAAAATAACATAGGGGGACCCAGAGGAGGGATACAAAGAGAGTGATGACATGGTCAAACAAACTGATTAGGAAAATGATCTGTATAGCAGCATTCTGAATGGATATGAGTAGAGCAAGCCTGCTTTTTTCCAAGCCAAGAAAAAGAGATCAGTAAATGAGACATGAGCTGATAAGATTATGGATGAGAGTTTCAGCTGTGGGGATAGTAGGGTTAAACTTAACGTTTATCTGGTTGACAGATTACATGGGATCACATAGATGGGGAGCTGTTCCAGCCCAGCTGCAGCAGCCGCCAAGCCGCCAAGTGTTCCCTCTAAGCTATGCTGCAGCACAGCTTCATGGGTGATTAATCAACCCCGCCCTGTCAGAGGCACAGGGCTCCCTACATGGAGCTCATTGACTGGGCGGGGCTGATTAATCACCTGTGAAGCTGTGCTGCAGCAGGGAATACTGCTGCCAACTGTGGAGCTGCCACTTCCACCGGTCCTGTGAGGCTGCCACTATGGGGGTTGCTGCTCCTTCCCCACAGGGCTGCCACTCCCATTCATATCACTGGGAAGGAGATAGAGATATTATGCAGAAGGAATTGGCAGAAGGTAAGCATAGCCTGGGCATAAGGATAAAGAGAAAAGTCTGAGACAAAAATGCAGCCTCAGCCTCTGTTACATTATGGGCCTAAGTGGTAGGCAGGATCATGTCCTCATGTTTACAGTGACGGGGAAATGGGAAGTTCTTCAAGTCATTGCTCATGTCCATTCAGCGTAGTTGTGTGTGCTTACCCCATGCACTGGTGCTGGAAGTTTTTTCCCTTAACAGTACCCGCGGGGAGCAGGCTCAGGCGCCACTTGGAGTGGTGTGCCCACACCACACTATATAGCAGGGGTTCTCAAACTTTGCGATACCACGACCCCCTAAAATGCTAAATGAATTTGTGTGACCCCACCCCCCTACCCTCACTGCCCTGGGTCGCTTCCTCTCCCCTTCTCACCAGACTCCTTGCCCTCCTGGTGTTCCTTCAAGGCATTTGCAGTCCTCAAGCCCTTCCCCCCTGCAGGCTCCTTCTCCCGTCTTTCTCCTCTGTACCTCTTTTCTGCTCCGCGTTGTGTAGGTTTTTTTCCCCCCCTCTCTCGCTCCTCTCCTCTCCTTTGCCTACTCCTTTGACCCCCATGTGCCCTTATTTACCTCTGGGTCCTCTGCTCCGACCCAATCCCCCAGCCTGCTGCTTGAGGGACCCCGCCCTCTCTCAGCTGGGGAAGCGTTCAGTTGCCCAGCAACCGTGACTCGGCCAGCCCCTTGTGTGTCCGCTCCTGAGCCGGCGCTAGCCTCATTCTCTCGCCGCCTTGCCTCTTCCTGCAGCTGAGCCGTGCTCCTGGAGTGCTGTGGCCCCAGCCACGCTGCACGGCTTGCCGGCGGCTACCTTCCGCCGCCCTGCCGCTCTTCGTAACCCGGGGGAGAGGGGTCGCAAGTGAAAAACCGAATGCAGCTGTGACCCCCTCTAAGTTTGAGAAACAGTTTGAGAAACGCTGCTATATAGGGTGCCTCTGGTCCCCTCCACCCTCAGGCTATGTCTAAACTACAGAGTTTTGTCGGAAAATGCCATTTTTCTAACAAAACTTGACTTATGTTCACACAGCAAGTGCATTCTTTTGTAATTGGTAATCCTCATTCTACAAGGAAGAAGCCTTTTTGCGAAAGAACTCTTTCACAAAAAGGTGTGTGTGGACGGGGAGGAGGGATACTACAACACTATTCCCTGGCACCTTATAAGTCTAATCAAGGCAAGGGCAAGTCTCCTGGACCTGAGAAGGCTGGCACCAGAACATTGATGCCAGTGGACTCTCCTGCCCAACAAACTCCTCAGGTCTCATTGGATCAAGGGCCCCCTGCCTCCTCTCAGACCTGATCTCCAAGTGGAGTGGAGCAGTTGTAGATGTTGTCGACCCCCGAGGCCATACAGGAGGCCCAGGACATCTTGTCGATGCTGGTACCTCTCACCACAGTAGTTGCAAGACCAAGACACAACAGTAAGCCTCACATGGTGCCCCTCTGATCTCAGCAGTGCCAACATTCCCTTTGCAGTGGGACATCCAAGGCCTCATCCATGTGGGGTAAGAGTTGCAGGGCCCACCACCCGGCTTGGTCCCTAGTGAGCACCCGGATCATGGAGGGCAGAAAGTGGGACTCTCCAGGGTTTTGATATAGATCACCGGAGACCTGCACTTCCCTGGTATAGACACTATGCTTGGTACCGTTATTTTCTAAGGTTTACACACCATTCAAGGGACGAATCTCTGATGCACCATCATTCACTGTGCCATTGCTGCTCCCTGGCTAGTATTTCACCTCAATGTGTCTGAGAGAAGCACAGGGGCTGGAGGTCCTACTCCATGTCACAACACTGCACTTGGGCTGATCAGCACCAGTCCCACAGTCACTCCTAAGCCAACTATGACATGAACAGCCACTGTTGCTCATAGCCCTGATCTTGGAGTGGATGGCGATTCGCAGGGGACTGCTTACAGCACTCCTCCGTGTCCTGGGTGTTGCTCTCTGTGCCCAGAGGGTAGCTCTACTCCCATACCACCCCCATTCCTGATCTACCAGGAGCATGCAATCTGCCAGCCTGGCCTTGGTCCAAGCCACGGTATCTCTGGCACAAGCTCCTTGTCTGACACCTCTGATATTGCAGGCGGAACTCCAGCCAACACAGTAGCCACAGGCATGGCTGTCACAATGGTATCCCTGGAATGTGTGGAGATTCTCCATGCCATCCCATGTACCGCACGCTATAGCGGGTATGTCGAAGGCTCTGTAGGGAGGCTCAGCCTCTATCAAGCACCTCCCAGCACCAGAAGAGTCCATGCTCCCACCTCACAAGGGGAGCAAGGTTCTCCCCTGATGCAAGCCTCCTCCTCATCATTCTGGATGAGACCATCATGGGGCCACCACAATGCCTGGTGATGACTGGCCCACCAGGTCTTTCTTAAATAGGTGGCTGCTGACTTAAACTTCCAAGTGGAGGGTTTAGAGCTGGGATTTTCAAACTTGAGTCATGACCAGCCCAGGTAAGCTGCTGGTGGGTTGCGAGACAATTTCTCTAAGCATCCATAGGCAAGGAGTCTCACAACTCCCATTGGCTGTGGTTTGCCATTTCCAGCCAAGGGGAGCTCTGGGAAATAGCTCAGCCATGCTGAGTGGCTCTACCCGTCCTTCCCCCCTTTAACACTGTGTTTAACTGGTTAACCAATTAAACACCATATTTAACCTGTTAACAATTTGAACAGGATTTTACATCCCAATTGCCTCGTGGTAGGGGCTGTTAATCACTGGGAATGGCTACCTGCAGGGCGACCTTGAAAAATAAGGATTTGAAGAGACTGCACTTGATTGGGAGGAAATTTTATTTGTCATCAAGCTTACAGGTGAGGATAGTGAATCATAGCTCACTATGAGATCAACTTTGTAATACTCTGTCACATTTTAAAGTCCTCTCTCTCAGAGGATTCGACCAAGAAGTTCAAGGTCTGGGCAGAGGTGGAAGCCACAGCTGCAAGGGGGAGCTCTCCAGGCAGCCTCGGACTCAGGAGCACACTCCATGGCTTCAGCCATTTCCATGCAGAGGGCATCATGGCTGCTTCTCTCCTGTCTCTTCCATGAGATGCAGCAGTCCCTTCAGGCTCTCCCCTGTGATGGAGTGGCCTTGTTTGCAGAACTGGCAGATACTAAACAATATGGGCTAAAGGACTCCCACATAGCACTCTGAACACTTGGCCTGTATGCTCCAGGTCTAGCTCAGAAGAAGTTCCAGCCTCCAACCACAGCTGCTTAGCCTCATTTGGACACAGGACAAACCAAGTTCAAAGGGTTTAGGACAAGACAATTGAAGTCCTGCTCTTCCATGCAGCGGGGCTCCTCCAATCCCAAGATCAACCTGAAGCACCCATTTTGAGGGTTCGATTGAGGATGATGTACCTCTGATTTCACCGGATCCTTCCCCTGTGATGTTCATCCACAGTCTGCACCCCTTTCTCCTGGCCTGGCGCTCTGTCTCGTTGGACCATTGGGTCCTCAGCTTGGTGAGGTAGGGATACACCCTCCAGCTCTCCTTTACCATGCCGCCGCATCCTACCCTCCTTCCCTGTCCCTCTTCAGAGACCCTTATCATGAGCGGCTCCCACGGCAGAAAATCAATGGGTTACTCAGGCAGGGGGCAGTGGAGGAGGTGCCACAGTGCTACTAGACCCAGGGGTTCTTCTAAGTAAGTAGGGACTTACTTCTGCATTGCCATTTTCAATGGTGATAGACATTTCCTGTGTTTTTTGGTAGAGTCGAAGCGTTACCAGTTTAGTCCTCCCGTGTGGCCTTGCCATAGCCCCTTGGGTCTTTACCAAATGTATGTCAGTGATAGCCACCCACAGGACTCTTCCAATGATTAACTCTCCTGTTATATGGTGCTCTGGTTAGATGGCCACCAGAACCCAAAGGGAATAACCCTTGCTGCATATCAGTGGAAGATATCTAGATATAGCATACCTAGTCTGAGTGCACAAGTTTGTATCTGGTCGTGTACATGCTGCTGGTTGCCCTAAAAAGGTCTACCTATCACACAGTTTATGTATAAAACAGCAGGTGGTGGTATTATGATGAGTGTTTATAAAAATAGCATCCATTTGAAAGAAGATCTATATTGTATAATTTCTCTGTAATAACAGCGAAGGAAGGCGAACATTTATGTTAGACATAAATGGAGAGCTGTCTTTTTGTATAAAATTTACAATAAAACACTTTTACAAAAACTCAAATCTATGGCCCTTGTTATGTGTTGTCTTAAAGAATAATTAGGTTTTTTAACTATATAGTCATCCTGTGGGTGTTACCAAGATCAGTTGAGGCAAAGATTATTAGCAAAAGGATTTTTACCTTTGCAGAATAAACTACAAATACAATTTCTGCTGACTGCAGCAAGCTTTGACAAAGACATTTGCAAAATAGACTTCTTCCTTTCTTGAAATCTGCTCTAACTGAGAGAAGAAAGGTTGTCTTGACTTTTTTGAGCAATAGACAATTGGAAATGTTAGTGAAATAGTGACTTACAAATAACTTGCAATAGACAGATGTACTGCAACACAGAGGTTGGCATTTCCCCTTCATACTTGGGCTCATGTCACTCAACTTTCAAAAAATGGTAGAATAGAAAGCTTGAAGGAAAATTGCAGACAACTGTATACAAGTGACAGTTCTAGCTTCTTTATTTTCCTTAAAAGCAAAACTATCCTTCATGGGCTATTAATTTTTAAAGTCATTTATCTTAGAGCAAAGCTGTATGTACAGAACATAATATATAACATCATCATAGTATGATGTAGCTAGTGACTGAAGGCATTGTGACAGTATAACTCCAGGATAAACTGAACAAAAATGAACTTTTCATTACTTCAGTTATATCCACCCTGACACTTCCCAAGTCAAGTTTCCCTGTCATGCCTTCCAGCAGTCTCCCTGCCATTTTCACGCTTCAAGAAACTGCTACAATAAAATATAGGACTAATAAATATCACTTCACTTTTATTTAACCTTCCCCATGGTGAACACTGTGTTGATATGTGTATTAGACTACATACAGTATATTCTTGCTCATCCAGGGTACGTCTACACTACAGCGCTAGTTCGAACTAACTTAGTTCGAATTAGTTAATTCGAACTAAGCTAGTTCGAACTAACGCATCTAGAACTAAAAACTAGTTCGAACTAGCGTTTTGCTAGTTCGAACTAGTAAGTCCACATTGAGTGGACTCTGAACAGGGCTTAAGGATGGCCGGAAGCAGTGCCGGCAGGGCATAAAAGGAGGACTTAGAGCATGGAGATACTGTCTCAGGCTAGCCGAGGGCTGCGCTTAAAGGGTCCCGACCCCCACCCCGGACACACAGTTCTAAGGGGTGCCCCGCTTGCAAAGAAGTTCTGGCTTGGAGTGCCCTGAGTGCCCACACTGGGCACATCACACCACTCGGCCATCAGCCCGGCTGCACTTGCCGCAGGCTGCCATCTGGGGAGAGGGAGTAATTGGGGGGCTGCAGGAGAGCTTCCACCCCCAGAAGCCCGCAGAGCCAGCCCAGTCCTCCCCATCGGGGGCTCGTACCCCATTCCTCCCTCACCTCCTTCCACTTACCCTTCCCTAGCCCCCCTTCTTATTGATGTACAAAATAAAGATAATGTTTCTTCCAACATTGACTCTGTCTTTATTGAAAAAAAACTGGGGGAGACTGGGAAAAGGAGGTGGGAGAGGGGAAGAGAAAGGCTGGGAGAGGGGAGGGCAACTAACATGATCAGGGGTTGGGAACAGGTCCCAGATGAAGAGAGGCTACAGAGACTGGGACTGTTCAACTTAGAAAAGAGGAGACGGAGGGGGACAGGATAGAGGTCTCTAAAAGCAGGGGTTGGGTGGAGAGGGTGCATTCAGAAAAGTTCTTCCTGAGTTCCCATAAAGAAGGACTAGAGGACACCAAAGGAAAGGAATGGGTAGCAGGCTTGAAACTAGTAAGAGAAAGTTGTTCTTCTTGACAAAGCAAAGAGTCAACCTGTGGAACTCCTTGCTGCAGGAGGCTGTGAAGGCTAGAACTAGAACAGAGTTTAAAGGGAAGTGAGATAAAGTCATGGAGGTTGGGTCCATGGAGTCCTATTAGCCAGAGGGTAGGAGTGGTGTCCCTGCCCAAAGTTTGTGGAAGGCTGGAGAGGGATGGCACGAGACAAATGGCTTGGTCATTGTCTTCGGTCCATCCCCTCCAGGGTCCCTAGGGTTGGCCGCTGTTGGCAGACAGGCTACTGGGCTAGATGGACCTTTGGTCTGACCCAGTACGGCCATTGTAAGCTCAGGGCTCAGGGTCGGGGGTCTCAGTGGACCCCCTTGATTTTCATGCACACCTGGTCCTGGGTGGCCAGGCTGGCAGCTCTCCTGCCCTAGACGGCCACTTTCCTGTGCCTAGTGCGGAGATCGTGGACGAGGTCCACGATGTCCGCACTAGCCCAGGAAGGTGCCCGCCTCTTGCGGTCCAGGGCAAGCTCCCGGGAGCCGCCAGCCTGGTCCCGGCAAGAGGGGGTGGGCTGGGGGGCATCGGGTGGGTGGCTCTGTGCCGTGCCAGGTGCAGGGTCTGCTAGCTGGGTGCTGGCAGGCTTGCACCTGGCACGGGCACCGTAGCCAGCCCGTGCCCCTTTAAGGGGGCCGGGGCCGGGAGGGGGGCATAGAGTTTCCCTGGTGTTGGCCAGAGTGGCCACCAGGGAAACCTGGGGAGGGCTAGCCTCCCACTAGTTCGAACTAAAGGGCTACACAGCCCTTAGTTCGAACTAGCTAGTTCGAACTAGGCTTAGTCCTCGTAAAATGAGGTTTACCTAGTTCGAACTAAGCGCTCCGCTAGTTCGATTCAAATTCGAACTAGCGGAGCGCTAGTGTAGCACCTATTAAAGTTAGTTCGAACTAACGTCCGTTAGTTCGAACTAACTTTGTAGTGTAGACATACCCCCAAATAGTATGGGGAATATAGATTTTATATAATCGGGAGTTTGGACAATTGAGAGGCCCTTAAATAAGCAGTGGAGGAAACAAAAGTACTATCATTTGCTGTATTTAGAAAAAAGAATGCACATTCATTGAAAAGTAGATACACACAAACAAATCAGGTTGCCAAGAAATACTAGCTCACATGAAGCACACTGTATACAGAAGTATAACTCATAATATTCAGCTACAATCATAGAATCAGAGGATTGGAAGAGACCTCAGGAGGTAATTGAGTCCAACCCCTTGCTAAAAGCAGGACCAACTCCAACTAAATCATCCCAGCTGGGGCTTTCTTAAGCTGGGACCTAAGAAACACTGTAGATGGAGATTCCACCACCTCCCTAGATAACCCATTCAAGTGCTTCACTACCTGAATAATGAAATATTTTTTTCCTAATATCCAACTCCCTCCCCCCCACACTCTTCTGTAGATTAAGGCAAAATACTTCAGCCTCTCCTCACAAGTCATGTGCTCCAGCCCCCTAATCGTTCTTGTTGCCCTCTGCTGGATTTTCTCCAGTGCATCCACATTTTTTCTATAATGAGAGCCCCAGACTTGGACACAGTACTGCAGAATAAAGGGGAATTATCACTTCTCTAGATATGCTGGCAATGCTCTTCCTAATGCACCCAAATATGCCATTAGCATTCTTGGCTACAAGGGCACGTTGTTGACTCATATCCAGCTTCTCATCCACTGTAATCCCCAGGTCCTTTTCTGCAGAACTGCTACTTAGCTAGTCGGTCCCCAACCTATAACAATGCTTGGGATTCTTCCGTCCCAAGTTCAGGACTCTACATTTGTCCTTGGTGAGCCTCATCAGATTTCTTTTGGCCCAATCTTCCAATTTGTCCAGATCACTCTTGTCCCTATCCTTATTCTCCAGCTTATCTACCTCTCTCCCTAGTTTAGTGTCACCTACAAACTTGCTGAAGGTGCAGTCCATCCCCTCATCCAGGTCATTAATAAAGATGTTGAACAAAACTGACCCCTGGGGCACTCTACCTGACACCAACCACAAACCAGACATCCAGGCATTGCTCACAACCCGTTGAGCTGGACAATCTAGCCAGCTTTCTATCCACCTTATAGTTCATTTATCCAATCCATACTTCCTTAACTTGCTGGCAAGAATACTGTGGGAGACTGTGTCAAAAACTTTACTAAGTCAAGGTATAACGTGTTCACTGCCTTCCTCAAATCCACAGAGCCAGTTATCTTATCATAGAAGGCAATCAGGTTGGTTAGGCATGACTTGCTCTTGGTGAATCCATGCTGACTATTTCTGATCACTTTCCTCT
Source organism: Pelodiscus sinensis (assembly GCF_049634645.1). Taxonomy (NCBI): domain Eukaryota; kingdom Metazoa; phylum Chordata; order Testudines; family Trionychidae; genus Pelodiscus; species Pelodiscus sinensis. Next base: position 17,133,227 of record NC_134726.1, read on the forward strand.
CTTCAAAGTGCTTCAAAATGGATTCCTTGAGGATCCTCCTCACGATTTTTCCAGGGACTGATGTAAGGCTGACTGGTCTTTAGTTCCCCATTATTCTCTTTCTTCCCTTTTTTGAAGAGGGGCACTGCATTTACCTTTTGCAGTTGTCCGGAACCTCCCCTGATCACAATGAGTTTTCAAAGATAATGGCCGGTGTCTCTGCAATCATATCAACCAACTCCCCCAGCACCGTCAGAGGCATTAGATCTTGCCCCGTGGATTTGTGTCTGTCCAGCTTTTGTAAATAGTTCTTAATCTGTCCTTTCTCCACTGAGGACTGCCCACCTCCTTTCCATACTGTGCTGCCCATTACAGTATTCCAGGTGCTGACCTTATCTATGAAGACAGAAGGAAAAAACACACTGGCTACGTCTAGACTGGCACGATTTTCCGGAAATGCTTTTAACGGAAAAGTTTTCTGTTAAAAGCATTTTCGGAAAAGAGCATCTAGATTGGCATGGACGCTTTTCTGCAAAAGCACTTTTTGCGGAAAAGCATCTGTGCCAATCTAAACGTGCTTTTCCGCAAAAAAGCCCCGATCGCCATTTTCGTGATCGGGGTTTTTTTGCGGAAAACAAATCTCTGCTGTGTACACTGGCCCTTTTGTGCAAAAGTTTTGCACAAAAGGGACTTTTGCCCGAACGGGAGCAGCATAGTATTTCCGCAAAAAGCACTGATTTCTTACAGTAGGAAGTCAGTGCTTTTGTGGAAATTCAAGCTGCCAGTGTAGACAGCTGGCAAGTTTTTCTGGAAAAGCGGCTGATTTTCTGGAAAAACTGGCGAGTCTAGACACAGCTATTGAGTACTTCAGTGTTTCCCATATCATCTGTCACTAGGTTACCTCCTTCATTCAGTAAGGGTCCCACACCTTCCCTGACCACCCTCTTATTCCTAACATGCCTGTAGAAGCTTTCTTGTTACCCTTCACATGTCTTGCTTGCTGTAATTCCAATTGGACTGTGACCTTCCTGATTACACCTCTGCATGCTTGAGCAATATATTTATACTCCTCCTTAGTCATCTGTCCAAGTTTCCACTTCTTGTAAGCTTCCTTTTTGTGTTTAAGCTCGCGAAGGATTTCACTGCAAAGCCAAGCTAATTGCCTACCATATTTTATTTTCTTACTAGACATTGGGATAGTTTGTACAAGGATTATTAGGAAGAGATGGGATCCACCTAACGAAGAGAGGAAGGAGCATCTTCGCGGGCAGGCTTGCAAACCTAGTGAGGAAGGCTTTAAACTAGGTTCGTTGGGGGACAGTGACCAAAACCCTGAGGGAAGTGGGAAAGTCGGGTACTGGGAAGAAATGCAAAGAGGAACGAGCAACAAGGAGGACCCCTGATTCGAATGGAGAAAATAGGGTGATCAATTGGTTACCTGAGGTGTTTGTACACTAATGTGAGAAGCCTGGGCAACAAACAGGAAGAGCTGGAGGCCCTGGCCCCGTCCAAGAAATATGATTTAATTGGGATAACAGAGACTTGGTGGGATGACTCGCATGACTGGAGCGCTGTCATGGAAGGGTATAGACTGTTCAGGAAGAACAGGCAGGGAAGAAAAGGAGGAGGAGTTGCACTATATGTAAGAGAGCACTATGATTGCTCTGAACTCCAGTATAAAGAGGGAGAAAAACCTGTTGAGAGTCTATGGGTTAAGTTTGCGGATGACACTAAGCTAGGAGGAGAGGTAGATATGCTTGAGGGCAGAGATAGGGTCCAGAGTGACTTAGACAAATTGGAGGATTGGGCCTCAAGAAATCTGATGAGGTTCAACAAGGACAAGTGCAGAGTTCTGCACTTAGGACGGAAGAATCCCAAGCATTGTTACAAGCTGGAGACCAACCAGTTAAGTAGCAGAAAAGGACCTGGGGGTTACAGGATGAGAAGCTGGATATGAGTCATCAGTGTGCCCTTGTAGCCAAGAAGACTAATGGCATATTAGGTTGCATTAGGAGGAGCATTGCCAGCAGATCCAGAGAAGTGATTATTCCCCTTTATTCGGCTCTGGTGAGGCCACATCTGGAGTATTGTGTCCAGTTCTGGGCCCCCCACTACAAAAAGGATATGGACGCATTGGAGAGGGTCCAGCGGAGGGTGACCAAAATGATTAGGGGGCTGAAGCATATGACTTATGAGGAGAGGCTGAGGGAGTTGGGTCTGTTTAGTCTGCAGAAGCAAAGAGTGAGGGGTGATTTGAGAGCAGCCTTCAACTTCCTGAAGGGAGGTTCCAAAGAGGATGGAGAAAGGCTGTTCTCAGTAGTGACAGATGGCAGAACAAGGAGCAATGATCTCAAGTTGTGGTGGGAGAGGTCCAAGTTGGATATTAGGAAAAACTATTTCACTAGGAGGGTGGTGAAGCACTGGAATGGGTTACCTTGGGAAGTAGTGGAGTCTCCATCCCTAGAGGTGTTTAAGTCTCGGCTTGACAAAGCCCTGGCTGGGTTGATTTGGTTGGGATTGGTCCTGTCTAGAGCAGGAGGCTGGACTTGATGACCTTCTGAGGTCTCTTCCAGCTCTATGGTTCTATGATACCTCTACCTTCAATAAGGTTCTTTAAAATTCAGCCAGCTCTCCTGGATTCCTTTCTCCTTCATTTTAGTGTCCCAGGGAATCCTGGCCCTCAATTCCCTGAGGGAGTCAAAGTCTGCTTTTCTGGAGTACAGGGTCCGTGTTTAGCTGCTCTTCTTTCTTCCTTTGGTCAGGATCACGAACTTGGCCATCTTATGATCACTGCCACTCAGGTTGCCACCCACATTTCCCCTACTAATTCCTCTATGTTTGTGAGCCACAGGTCAAGCTGAGCATGGCCCTGATTGATTTCTTCAGCCCTTATCATAGAATAATAGAATACTAAAACTGGAAGGGACCTCCAGAGATCATCAAGTCCAATTCTCTGCCTTAACGGCAGGACCAAACACCATCTAGATCATTCTTGATAGATGTCTGTCTAACCTGCTCTTAAGTATCTCCAGTAATGGAAATTTTATAACCTGCCTAGGCAATTTATTCCAGTGTTTAACCACCCTGACAGTTAGGAAGTTTTTCCTAATGTCCATCCTAAACCTCCCTTGCTACAATTTAAGCCCATTGCTTCTTTTCCTATCATCAGAGGCCAAGGAGAACAATTTTTCTCACTCCTCCTTATAACACCCTTTTAGACACTTGATATCTGCTATCATGTCCACTTTTAGTCTTCTCTTTTCTAAACTAAACATGCCCAATTCTTTCAGTCTTTTCACTCATAGCTCATGGTTTCTAGACCTTTAATCATTTTTGTTGCTCTTCTCTGTACCTTCTCCAGTTTCTCCACATCCTTCTTGAAACATGTGGAGAATGTGAGCAATCTACTTTTTCAGAAGATAGTGGCCACGCTGAATGGACGCTATCTTGCATTTAAGCTGTGATTTGTATGGACGGAGAGGCCACCACTCCGTTTTTCCTCATTACTCTTTTTTCAAAAGAACTCCCTCTTTCCCGTCCACACAAGCCTATTTCCAAAAGAGCTCTTTCGGAAAAAGGCTTCTTCCTTTTAGAAAGAAGATTACCAATGCCAGAAAAACCCCTCTTTTCTTTCTTTTTACTTTTGGAAGAACATGATTGTAGTGTGGACGTAACTCTGACAAAACTCTGTAGTGTAGACATACCCCCCCACCTGCTTTCAGAGAGATTCCACCAGGAGGCACCTTTCACATTGGGTGGTCTTCCCAGCCTAGACTTCAGTAAGTGAGATTGCAAGCCAGCGTACCTAACAAACAACACCAGGATCTGGGTAGAGGCATCCATGATCAGGTGGTCTGGCTGGCTACAGGCGCAGGTGGAGGAGACAGAAGCAGTGTTGGCACTGGTGTTGCGGGTCTTCCTATACATATTAGGACTCCCTCTGTCAAACTCCCTCTCAAACTCCCCTGTCTGCAGGCTCCTGTCCACTTTGCTCCCCTGGTCGCTCTGGCTCTAGCTTTTAAAGCCTTCTCACCTAGGTTATACCAGGAAGTTGTTCCCCATATCCTCCAAAAACATCCTGGATTGTCTGGGTACTGCTGTATTTATCTCCCAACAGATATCAGAGGGTATGTCTACACTACAGCGCTAATTCGAACTAACTTAGTTCGAATTAGTTAATTCGAACTAAGCTAATTTGAATTAGCGCATCTACACTGATTGGACGCTGCGGCGCACTTAAGGGCAGCTGAAACCGGTTCCGGCAGAGCATCAGGTCAGTAGTTGCTTTGTGTGGCTGCTGCCTGAGGCTCGTGCTTAAAGGGACCCCCCTGGACAGCCGGTTCTCAGCTTTTCTGCTTGCTTTCCTACCTCACCGAGGGACAGCAAAGCGTTTTTTTCTGCGCCCGCCTGTGTCGGTGCTTACCTTTGGGGATGCTGCCGCAGTTGGCAACATGGAGCCAGATCTCGCCCTGCAGTCCTTTCTGGTGCAGTTTTTGGACTTGCTGCTGCAAGCCCGCCAGCAATGGGTGGAGGCTGCCTGGCACCACCTGGTGCACGTCAGCCCCCTACCTCTCTGCCTGGCCTCCCTGGGGACCGTGGAGGAGGCGCAGCAGCGCCCGGACGCCAGCGTGCCCCGCCGCATCTGGCGTCTGGACACCAGCAGCGACTGGTGGGACCATATCGTCCTGGAGTGCTGGGGAGACAGACAGTGGACCCAGAACTTCAGGATGAAGAGGGACACCTTCCAGGAGCTCTGCGAGTGGCTTGCCCCTGCTCTGCAGTGACGGGACGCTCGCATGAGGCCCGCCATCCCCCTCCAGAAGCATGTGGCCTTCGCCCTTTGGAAGCATGCCACGCCGGACAGCTACCGATCCGTCAGGAACCAGTTCGGCATGGGGAGATCCACCGTCGGAGTAGTGCTCATGCAGGTACAGCACTCACCGGCCACTGGGCCGGGGGGGAGGGAGGCTGCAAGGAGGGGATGGGCCGCCCCAGGGAAAATGAGGGGGGGTAGGAGGCAAAAGTGCCCCGCACCGGAGGGTTCGGTCTGTCCCGGCCGTACTACACGCCGCCCGGGGGGGTTGCTTCCGGGAGTGGGGCACGGGGCAGTGCCAGGGCACGAACACTCCCAGCCACCCGGGCGCCCTAGTGATTCGTGATTTGCTGTGTCTCTCTGCAGGTGGTCAAGGCCATCAACCGGGTGCTGCTCCGCAGGGTGGTCCACCTCGCCGACACGGACGCCGTCATCCGGGGGTTCGGCACCCTCGGCTTCCCCAACTGCGGGGGGGCCATCGACGGGACGCACATCCCCATCTGTGCCCCGGAGCACCAGGCGTCCCAGTACGTCAACTGAAAGGGGTACTTCTCCGTGCTCCTGCAGGCCGTGTGTGACCACTGGGGCCAGTTCACGAACATTAATGTGGGCTGGTTCGGCAAGGCACACGACGCACGGGTGTACCGGAACTCCTCCGTGTGCCAGAGTGGCCTCCGTGTGCTAGCTGTGGCTAGTTCAGAGATCGTGGACGTTGGAGGCCTCCCCCCAAACCTCGATGAGGTCCACGATCTCTGCACTTGACCAGGCGGGCACCCGCCTCCTGCGGCCCCGGGCAGGCTCCTGGGAGCCGCCAGCCTGATCCTGGGAAGAGGCAGAGGGCTGGGTGGCAGCGGGTGGCTGGCTCATGGCATGCCAGGTGCAGGGTCTGCTGGCTGGGTGCTGGCAGGCTTGCAACTGGCACAAACACTGTAGCCAGACCGTGGCCCTTTAAGGGCTCCGGGGCCAGGAGGGGGGCAGAAGAGTTTCCCTGGTGTTGGCCAGAGTGGCCACCAGGGCAAGCTGGAAAGGGCTAGACTCCCACTAGTTCGAATTAAGTGGCTACACAGCCCTTAATTCGAACTACTTAATTCGAACTAGGCGTTAGTCGTCGTAGAATGAGGTTTACCTAGTTTGAATTAAGCGCTCCGCTAATTCGAGTTAAGTTCGAACTAGCGGTTTATATGTGTAGCGCCTATCAAAGTTAATTCGAACTAACGGCTGTTAGTTCGAATTAACTTTGTAGTGTAGACATACCCAGAATGATTAAAGTCCCCTAGGAGAACCAGAGCCTGTGATCTGGAGGTTCTTTTAGTTGTCTGATGAAAGCCTTGTCTGCCTCATCCACCTGATCAATAGCAGACACCCACCTCGACATCACCCTTGTTGCTCCACCTCTAACGTTAACCCAAAAACTCTCAGCTGGCTTTTCTCCCATTTGATACTGGAGCTCTGAGCAATGATACTGCTCTCTTACATACAGTGCAACTCCTCTACCTGTCTTTCTGAACAGTTTATACACTTCCATTACAGAGCTCCAGTCATTTGAGTCGTCCCACCGAATCTCTGTTATTCCAGTCAAATTATAGTTCATCGACTGTGTCTGGATTTCCACTTTTTCCTGCTTATTTCCCAAGTTTCTTGTGTTTGTGAACAGACACCTTAGATAACTAGCTGATTGCCCTATTTTCTAAATACAAATCAGGAGTTCTCCTCTGTTGCTCCTTCCTTTTTGTATTTCTTCCCAGAGTTCCATTTCCCTCTTACCTCAGGGCTTAGGTCACCATCCCCCGACAAACCTAGTTTAAAGTAGGGATGTTAGATGGTGTTTAATAATCGTGTAACCACACCAAATCTTAGTGGTTACAGGATTATTCATTGGTCATCAGGGGCATGGCCAGCAGCCAGTGCATTCCTGGCCCCACTCCTGGGGAGCGCCATGCTCCTGCTTCCTCTCCTTCCCTTCACACAGAGGCAGTCCCCGGGTTACGTACAAGATAGGGACTGTAGGTTTGTTCTTAAGTTGAATTTGTATGTAAGTCGGAACTGGTACATATTGTAGGGGAAACTCTAGCCAAACATTTCTCCAGAGCTCACTTTTATTCTCCCACACCTCACTTCCCTCAGTCTTTTATTCTCAAGCTGAGGTGTCTGCTGAGAAAAGCCGCTCCGCGTCTCCCTGTTCTGCTGGGAGGGGGGGGGGAGCGCTAGCTTCGCGTCTCCCTGGTCTGCTGGGGGGAAGCAGCTAGTGCGGGGTTGCCTCACCCCGTTTGTAAGTAGGGATCCGATGTAAGTCGGATCCATGTAACCTGGGGACTGCCTGTATATATAAAATGTTTCATATTTTTAGTAAAGGTCCAGACAAAAAGTATTTAATTATCCTAAAACTATTCTTTTGACCACTAATATAGCCACCAGAGTTTTTTAAGGGCAGAGACCCTGTTTTTTGTTTTGATGACTAATTTTGTTGTTGTAAGCACCCTGTGCATCTGTTTCCCTATAGCAGTGTTTCTCAAGCAGTGATACAAGTACTCTTAGGGATACTTGAGAGAAGTCTGGAGGGTACGTCAATACAACTGAAATTTGGAGAAAACTGAATTTTTGTTTTAAGTTTTACAGTGCTTTATTATTTTTGTGTTTTTTACACCCAAACATTTCATCACCCGCTCAGCTATGATTAAGTTGTTTAAACAAATGTGTTGCAATGAGGTAGAAAAAATGTGTGGTATCTGAAATCTGCAGGTACTAGGGATACTTATAATTTTTATTTTTTTGAAAAAGGGGTACTTTATTTTAAAAAAAAAGGTTGAGAAACACTGCTCTATAGATAATACTGTACTAGTTGAGGAAACCATTGCATTGCTGTCAATAAAGTGTAAAGACTTTTTCTGCCATGAACCCATTTGCATTTTTCTAGTTTTTTTTCCCCACACCAGTACAGAATCCCAATGATAGTAGTAAAGCACTAGAGTAAAGCTCTGACATTTTGTTAAAGATTCAAAATAAAAGTTGTATGTTGATTATTTTAAGCTTCTGCTTTTGTTAAATGTTCAGTTCCTTTTTTAAAAGAGACTACAGATTGGACCTCCCTGATCTGGCACCCTTGGACCTGACTGGTCCTGGATGAGGGCATTTGCCAGACCAGGAGAGGTCATATCTGTCGCCTCTGCTACTGGCTCCCCACAGCCCTGGATCAGCTGCCAGCCTCCTGGCAAGCTTCCCCTTGCTGCCAGCCTCATTGCCCTGCTAGTCTCCCCACCTCCTTCTCTCCTCCCCACTCCTTCCCTGCTCAGCTACCTGTATGCTAGGCGCCTGTCCCTGCTGTGGAGCACTGAGCTCCTTGTCCTGCCGGGCAGCCCCTCTGCAGTGCACTAAGGTCCTGGCTCCATGGGGCAGCCCTGCTGTGGATCGCTGAGTTCCTGGCCCTTCCAGGCAGCCCCTCTGCGTTGTGCCTGGCTGCTCAGTTTCCACGCATCAGGCAGCCCAGCAGTGGGAAGCCCAGCCACCAGCCGTCCACCAGGTCTCTGGTCCTGGAACATCCGTGGTCCTGCCAGACGACCAATGTTGCTGGACTAGGTAGTCCAGGATTATAAAGGTTCAACCTGTAGTAAAATTTATTTAAAGTCCATATTCAGACTCCAGAAACTTTGAAAAAACATGAAAAAGAAAATGTATAAACCTTATAATGATAGGTACAATTAAAAAGAATTTGAAATAGATTTTATATAAAATGTATGTAGCTGCAAATTCTCAAATTTGTTTTAGTGAACATGTGTTTCATACTTATTACATTATGGACAGCGCTGCAATGTGAGTCTCCATTCAAACCTTTCAAAAAATAAAGACTTTTTTTAAAAATTCAAATCCAGTTTTATAAAACGGCTTCTTGAATTCTAAAATCCAAGTGTGTGAAATTTACCTTTGTAACATTGTTTAAGTAAAACACTTTTTTTAGACATTTAATAGTTTAAATAATGTGTAATAAACACATAGCAACTGTATCTATTTTTAATAAGCATTCTTTTCTCAAAAGTGGAATCATCTTATAGTTTTATTTAATGTAAAATAAATAAAAATGCTCTTCAAAAACTCCTCTTCTTCATGACATCATTTGTATTTCTTCAGAGATTAAATTCCCCGTCCTGAGAGAAATAGGACTTCCTGTCAGCTAAAGACAGAGATAAGGGGTGGAACAAATTGTTAAAGTTTACAGTTACCCTGCATTTTTAAGTCACTAGTAATAATCCCATGTTCTATTAACTGTTAAAATATTCTTATACTATCTAAATGACTTTCTACAAGACAGTTATCCTTTTTCTGAAGTAGGACTAGTAATGAACAAAATCTCAATTCTTTTATTTAGCCATAAAGTGTAAACCAGATGTTTCATTGGTTGCTACCTTGTACAGAAACTTGAACCTCATCTTCCAATTATTCTAAATTTTTCTCAATGAATTGTCAGTCTGTATGATGGGAAAGATGTTTGATGTAAAATAATAACCATGCAACTGCAGATTGTCTTCGGCAGCCTTGTGCATTGGAAGGTATAGAGAATGGTAGGATAATGACTATGGAAGGAAGGAAGGAGGCATGAATGAAAAGACTTCAGAGAAGGTGTCTGGCGTAAATGACTGGATACATTAAAAAGATAATTAAAGAATAAAATTTTACATTTTCTGCATAGTTCCTTTATCAGGACAGTTGTGGCATTTGATTTTACTATCCATGCTGTCTGTATAAACAACAGTTGGTGGTGGAAGAGTGTAGCATAAACATAAAAAGTAAAATAACTTAATTCTTTTTATAGGAACTCAGTGGCGAAAGGACCAAGAACAAGATTTGAAAAATGTCCTGAAGAACCTTGACCAAGACATTCCATTGGTATTTGTCAGCGGAAATCATGATATTGGCAATGTTCCAACCCCGGAAACAATAGATGATTATTGCAAGCACTGGGGAGATGATTACTTCAGTTTTTGGGTCGGAGGGGTTTTCTTTCTTGTGCTTAACTCTCAGTTATACTTCGATTCTTCTAAAAGTCCTGAGTTAAAGCAGAACCAAGATGAATGGCTTAATGCACAACTAGCTGTAGCTGAAAAAAGGAAGTGTAAACATGTAATAGTTTTTCAGCATATTCCTCTATTTCTACAAAACCCAGATGAAGACCATGACTATTTTAACTTGGAGAAGTTAGTTCGGCACGAGCTGATGGAAAAGTTTCATAAAGCAGGTACAATTACTTTTTTAATTTAACTGATTTTTCTTTTCAGCACTTTGATGTGAATTGCTCATATCATAGGATGCAGTAAGGGGACATTTGTTGGAGTTCAAGCTTTATTTTGGGTTTGGCATAAGAAGGAACTTTTTATTTTAAAAAGCAAAAGCAGTTAGGGTAAATTTGTACTAGTTGAGCAGTACATTGTTTTTAGAAGAAGAATAGAAATTAAGTAAGATCATAGGATACTAGAACAGGAAGGGACCTTGAGAGATCATCTAGTCCAACCTCCTGTCCTCATGGCAGGACCAAACAGTTAAAGGAGTTACAGTTAAAATTGAAAAAGAGATCTGAACAGCTGGCAATACTATGTGTATGCATACACACAAATGTAGTAAGATGTGTTACTTGATCACCATGTGTATATTGTCTGTCTTTTTTCCCTCTGCCTCTTTATATGTTCTGTCTTTTAAACTATAATCTCTTCAGGGCGCAGAAGCTCCAACAATGAGGGTGACTTGGGGTACTACAAATGAACTGCATACAGTCAGAAAACTGTTTTTCCATCTGAAACAAATAACCCTTCCCTGACAGCCATTAGTTTGGACTGCCTATTTGACAAGGGCATAAGAGAGAGATGCTTGACTGTGTTGTCGAAGCAAAAGCCTCACTCATTTTACGTGGCTAAACAGACAGCTTTATTGATCAGTAAAGCTAGGTGAGCCAAACGTGGTCCCAGCAGAGCCGGGCCTAGTAAGGCTGGCTAATACAATCAATCCTAGTATCTTTATACCCTAAGCCAAACAGTCTGACGTCAGGGCATCCAATTACAGAAATCATTAATTAAACTTGGAAAAACAAAGCCTTATCAGCAAGATGGCAGACAGGTACGAGGGAGTACATCTCCTGTCCCAACCAGCCCAATTAACACATACCAATAGACCATCCTGTAGGCCTCCTCTCACGGGGTGACAGAAAGTTCACTCTGGTCTATGTGCCAAAGAGAAAAGCTGAAATGGTTTTTGTTATACAAGATGGCTTCTAGCTAAAAAAGAAATGGTTTCTACAGTGTGAACAGACAGTATTACACAGTTTGAAGCCTCCCACTGCCATGTCTACATGTGGACAATATTTTTAAAAATTACATCCATAGAATAGTAGGGGGTTGCTCGCTACATTTGTCAACCCCTCTCTCTCTGGCCACTAATGGTCCTTTAGCACCTCAGAGACTAACCAAAAATATGTATAAATAGTATGAGTTTTCGAGGTACAATCCCCTTCTTGGGTTGTGCCCATGAAAGCTCGTGATACTGTCTATATATATTTTTGGTTAGTTTTTAAGGTTTTTATTTGTTTGTATTTTTTAAGTTACAGATTAACATGGCTACTCCTCTCAGACTTCTATCCAAAGAATAGGCAGTTTCTCATACAAATGAATTATCAAACTGATTCAAGTCTTGTTTAGAATGATGTGTTTGTGAAATCTGTTTGATCTGATGGATATAAAGTTTACCTGTGGTAAAGAGTAGTTTGAGGTAGGTCAGTTCCTTTTTGTTAGCTAATCAGCCTCAGCAGGGCATCTTCCATTTTACATCTCCTGATAAAAAGAAGAGCTGAAGTCACAATAAAATGGCCGTTGCTGCATAGCACCATGTATTTTATCTTGAACACTTTAGCTTCATTATCCATTTTAAAAATGTGCTTTGTGTTGACCAGTAACAAGAAAGAATATGATTGTTCTAAAACATCTGTCTAGGTTGCTGATCACAAATTTCATATACATTTTGGGGATATTTAAATCTATGCCTGTGTGTATATGTACCATCCAAAAATAAATGTCAATATTTACTCTCCCAAGCTCCTAAACCATCACAGCAGCCGAGTGAGCCTCTTTGAATGTTTACATTTTAAAATACATTTACTGGATGAAAAACAAAATAAACCTGCCCCTTTGTATTGTTAAAATTTAAACCTTTTCTATCACAGTTTCACTGACATTGCAATACACCTTGCAGATGCATTATTACAAAATCATACTCTTCCACATTTTATTTTAGTTATTAGATCCCTGCTGCCATCAAGACCCTAATATAAAACAAAATGTCCCAGAGGGATGAGAAGAAATTTATAAGAGGTATAAGGAAAAGTATTATCTTTCAAGTCTGTTCTTGAAGCTCATAGTGGAGGTTCTTGTTCTGTCGGCAGAGGGATGCAAATAAAGCACTTTGAAAGTGCAAATGAGCCCGGGATTTAAATATCCCGGGCTTCATTTGCATACTCACGTTCCGGTGCTGTGCTGATCACGCGCCGTTTTGAAAGTGAAAGTGCTGTGTAGCTGTGGTTCTGCCAACAGCGGGGAGCATTTCCAAAAAATGAGGAGTACAGGATCTGTCGAAAAAGGTCCCCACTGTTGGCAGAACCACGGCTACACAGCACTTTCAGTTTCAAAATGGCGCATGATCGGCACAGCGCCAGAATGTGAGTAGGCAAATGAAGCCCGGGATATTTAAATCCCGGGCTCATTTGCACTTTCGAAGTGCTTTATTTGCATCCCTCTGCTGACAGAGGGATGCAGTCTGGAGGTAGAGAGTTGTTTAACATTTTTAGGCAAAATACAATATGAATTATGTTTATGGAGTTTTTAAATTACTAGTTTAGTACTTATTAATTGTTTTAACGCGTTTAAAAATGTACGTGAGCGCTATTGTTACCTAGGCCTTGTTTACAAAACAGAGTTTTATCACCAAAAGGTGACTTGTAGCAAATAAACAGTGTCCACGCTATATTGCCACCTCTGGTAACACAACTCTTTGGTTTCAGTAACAAAATAAAACCCTCTCAATGAGAGGCGCAAAGTTTTTTATGGCAAACTTAAAGTGACAACGCATTATATCATAACTGGCTTCTCCCAGCATCCCATAATGCCTGGTGTGACTACTCTGTTCCCTGTTTTGAACTTGGTTCTGACAGTTAAGCAGACCACTCAGCTATGACAACAGAGCAAATTACTACTAGGGAATGCTCCTCTCTCCTGCACGATGAACACAGAGTCAGGTTGGCAGGTGTGTAGGAGTGTGTGAAAGAATCACTATTGTGTTCCTTAGAGCTGGGAAGGGACATGGAGACTGATGCTAGAGGTGTTCCCCTCTGCTTCCTCATGACTGGTTGCTTCTGGTGGCTGGCTGAACTTTAAAGATAGCATGCCAACTAGGGATGTAAACGAGTAGTCAACTAGACAATTAACCGATAAGCCTAGGCTTATCGGTTAATCTTCTCAACTACTTGTATTTCCCCCCCTCCTTGCTACTTCTGATTGAGAGGCAGCAAGGGTGGGAGGAAGTGGGAGCCAGCTTAAAAGTTTCCCCCAACACCTTCTCATTGGTGCCGCCTGTCCCCCTGATCCTCTGCTACAGAGTGGCAGCCTCAAAGCAGCCTCTACCCACAGCAGGCCTAGGCTCCCCACAGAGAGAGGCTGCTTTGTGGCAGCATCCCCTGTCCGTGGGGGATCTGAGCTCCCCACAGACAGAGGCTGCTCTGCATCCCCACTTGGGCTCACTGCAGGCTGGTCCCTAGCAGCAGCCCCTGTTTGCAGCGGGTCCCAACTTGGACAGGGCTGCTGGCAGACCAGCTTCTGTCTGCGGCCAGCCTGGGCCTCTGCAGACAGCGGGTACTTTGCAGCAGCCTCCCCCACCCCACCCAAGCAGCCTCTGTCTGTGTGGAGCTCCGACTCCCTACGGACCGCGGCTGGTGCCATCCTGCACTGCTGCCTTGGTTTCAGAGGCAGCAGTGTGGGACTGTAGGCAGCCAGTCTGCATGGGAAGCTGATTTTTAAACTGGGTCCCCTCGTGGACTGGTTCCCATCTGGCACCCAGTACTGCGGGATGGCAAGGGGCTCCCCGGGAGTAGGGCTGCATTATACTGGCTGCCAGCCCCGCCCTCGGGGATTATTGAATAGTTGAGTAACTGATAACATTTTGTGCAGTTACTCAATATTTCTATTATCCGATATCTAACATCTCTAATGCCAACACACTGCCTCCCACATATACGCTCCCTGTCCCGCCACCACCTTCAGTTGAAAAGTGCAGGATGCCTATAAAATAATAGGATTGTGAAACCTGCATCAAGTGATGCTGTGCCTGTCACACATGAAGCATTGCAAACCTTTCCCAACTCTCTCTTCCAAGAGCTGCTAGTGTAGATGCCCTTTGCCATCACATGGATATTCAACAGGAGTTCAATGAAAGTGCTTTCATTAAAGCGACATAACTAAAGTGTAGACAGAGCCTCAAATGAAATGGCTGTCATAAGTCTCCTGCAAATAAATTAGCATTAATATAAAGTCAATGTGTTGTTGTCTTCCAAGTTTATTTTCATTCAGTTAACTTACTAATATTTAGTGCCATTTTATTTTTGTGACATTATTTCTTTGGTATCAGAAATAATTTATATAAAATGCCTTCATTGTAACTGAAGAATGATATTGCATTACACCCTACTGCATTTTAGTCTAACTAAAAACTAGCATTCCACTTGCCTTTTAAAGTTCACATTGTACAGTGCGACTCGCTATCAGAATGTTTCACAGAACTACAGCTTACATAGGCTTATCCTGCCATTAAAGTGAAACTTGGTTGAATGGTACTTTTAACATCATATAAAGATCAATAGTTCCTCTTTCTGGCTGGCTTCAACCATGTTAACTCTTCAGAGAGCTATCTTTTCAGATAAGGTTTACAGAATTAATTAATTTAAAGATAATATAAAATAGTTCATGGCAGTTGTATTTAATTTGGGCATTCTCTGGCTATTATATAGTCTCTCCTCTCAAAGTGATATTGCATGTTTACTTGCCTAAAACATATTAGGAACTACAGTATACCAGAAATGTTAAAATTTTTACAGAACACTAGGTTAGCTTTAAGTTTGGGGAAAAGAGACAATAATAGAAGAGTATTCTAATGAACAAATCACCCAGCCACAAATAATGAGTCACATTCTCTTTGGCTCATGTTTAGATATTTTAAAGGATAATTCTGGCTTATTCTACAGATTAAGTAAATGATTTAATAACTAATACCAACAATCAGTCAGTCAAACATTTGTATTAAATAAATGAAATGAGGACAAAGCTCTAGGAAGCTAGCAATACAACAGCTTAACTGTGAAAAATTCTCTGAATCAAAAACAGAGTTCTCTATGGCTCTGAGTTTCCTTAGTAACAGAGGCATTCTGCTTCCATTTTTTTATTCTTTTGAAGAGCCTTCTTTATATGTGTATAAAATCAGTTATCATGGTAGCACAGATACATAGATGTGTAGTGACACCCGTTATTTTCTGTTTTTTTGCTCTTTCCAGGAATTAATCAAATTCAATATGCCCTTGGTTATCAGATTGGTTTCCCCTATAATTGATCTCGTATATACATGGAGGAAACAAAACCCCCACTCTGGCTCATGCAGTTTAAGGCTAACCTTCTGATCACTTCGTATTTATTCTAATTTTCTGACTCTAATCTGAGAATGTTATTTTAACATCCCTCCACACCCTATACCTCCTCAATATTCTAGTAGTTTTTTCTGCCTCAGTGGGAATGACTTAAAATTCTATACAAAAAGGTTTGTAATGATGAAAAACCCTAGTACAGAATTCTCTTCTGTAAAGGTTAACAAGATATTTTTGTCTGAACTTAGAATATTTTTCTTTTAAGTGTCTCTTTCTTTCTCTCTCTCATCCCCTCCCCTTTTTTTGTGAGCGTAAGCCTTGAAATGAGTATAATCTTGCTACCATCAAAATCTTGGCTCAGAACAACCACAATTTATACAACTATTATTATATTTTAACGAAAATGAATAACACTTAAATACCAAAAAGCAATTTTAATGTTGGGGGATGCCAGGGAAAGTGAGATGGAGAATACATTTGCACTTAATAGTGGGCTATGTAGCAAAATGTAAGCTTGGTTGTACTATACATGAAGAAAAACACAAAGATATTTAGGAAGTAAGCAGGGTACTTTTAGCATTCAAATATTGCATAAAGGTTCTTCAGATTAATTGACTTGATTTCAGAAACCTCACTATCCTTTTCAAGTTTAGAGCTCAGATTTGATGTGGTTACTCTAATAATCACTTACATGTTAACATAATGTTTTTAATTTGATTTCAATATCTCATTCATTACAAGAAAGATAAAAGACTAACTGGCAGAAGTTACATCTGGTGCGAAATGCTGAATTACATTTCTCACATTAGAAGTGTCCTTAACAGTTGGGCTCATTAAAGATAAAATCATGTCCTTATGATAAATATTTATAAATTGAAAATCTGGCACTTGTAAATGTGTACTATTACTTTATGAAGTTAAATCATACAGATAACTGTATCTAACAAATTATCTATTTTCCTTCATACAGTCAGATTTTTGGTTTAGAGTATAGTAGATCATCTCAATTCAAAGCAGTATTTATCAGCAAATATAAATTTGAAACCATAATGCTATAACTTCTGAGATTTAGGCCTCCATTTGAAAAGTCTGGTTGTCTTTATGTGTACATACATTTTTTCTCTTGCTAAGGTGAAAAAAACCTATATGCATAGACTGAAAATGTGTTTGACCAATCCTAAGGCATGTTAGGATTTGCACCTGTAAGGTCAATTGAAGACAATGGATTGAAAAGGGGTTATCTATATGATCAGCTGTTCAGATTTTCCTAGTGAATACTAGGAACGTGAATGGTTAACCAGTTAATGGGTAAGTATCACCTTTACCGGGTGATGCTTATTAGTTATGGTTAACAGGTATGGGCTGGCGAAGCCCCCAGCCCACCACCGGGGATGCTCCAGCCCTGCATGGCTTGCTGTGGGTGGAGAGCACTATAACTTAGCTGGAGCAGTTCCTGTCCATGGCAAACCCTGTTTGGTGCACTGTGGAGCTTATTTAATAATTATTGTAGTAATTATTACATTTGTGATTTTATATTCCAGAACTTTGAATGAACTTTAGTAATTAAAATTGTAATTCTAAAAAGTACCAGAGAATGTAGCATGTGTGCCCCTCCGTCAAGATTTTATGATAGGAGAATAACATAGTGAAGAGTATATGGGAAGCAGGAATGAGGAAATTGGGAGCCCATTGTGCAAGCATCCTCTTGGCAGCAGCTGAGGCTCCCCTGTTAAGCAAGTCCATCCGTCCTGCCCTTCCCCGGCAATCTCCACCTCCCTGGACATCCTGTCCACTGAACCCCAACCACCTGCACCTGGACCCTCCCACCCAAATGAATCCCAGCTTCTCTGCACCTGGACCTCCTTGGTAGGCTTCCCATACCTAAGCACTGCTTGCTGAGACCCAGTCATCTTCATTTAATCCCCCCTGCGGAGCCCTATTGCCTCTGCACATGGAACCTCCCAACAAGCCCCAATGCATCTAGATCCCCCCCCAAGTCACCCCCACCAAGATGTCCCCAAAAAGAACCCTCTTATTCCCACCTGGATCCGCCCCCCCCCCCCCGCACTTAGATCCTGCTGCCGCGTTGAACCTGGTATGCCTGGTGCAGAGGGGTAAGCAGATCCCAGGATGTTTCTGTAGCAGGCATGGCCCTAGCACTGGTCATGGTTGGGTGCAGTATGAAGTCAGGTGATCTCCCACCTCCATGCAGCCAGTAGGTTCCCAGTGGTGCTACCACATTTGACAAACACAATTTGCAGAATTTTAAAATATTGTGCACGGAATTGTAATTGTCTCATGCAGAATTCCCCAGAAATATGGGGTACTATTTAGCTGTGAAGGCAAAACTCTGAGAGCACGTCTAGATTGCCTGCGGCTTTCAAAAAAAGATATGTGAATTCAGTGCAGATTTGCATATCTTATTCTGATCCCGTTTTCGCAAGAGTTTTTTCGGGGGGGGGAAAAGCAATCTATATGTGGTTCTTTAAAAAAAAAATCCCGTTTTTGAAAGAACCCTTCTTCCTAAAAAAATGAGATGTACAAGGTTCTTTCGAAAAAGGGTTTTTTTTCCGAAAGAACAGCGCCTAGACTGCTTTTTTTCTAAAAAAAAACCTTCCAAATTTGCATATTGTGCTGAATTTGGATATCTTCTTTCGAAAGCCGCAGGCAGTCTAGACGTGCCCTGAGGAGGATGCTGGGCAGTGTGAGAGGGTTTGTATGGGGGAGGCACTGGTCAAGAGCTAATGGGTATAGTGAATCTGGGACCTGCTGTCATAAGAGTCAGGGGAAGGTCTCTGGGTGTGAAGGTGCTGGGCTTAATGACAAGGAACTGGGCAGGGGGGTAGCATAGCGCAAACTTGCCCCCATGAAGAGGGGGCATGCTAGCAGCACAGGGCTAGGTAGGCCAGTGTGCATCTGGTAATTGCAGGCTAAGTGAGGTCACTCCCACTGTGCTATGCCTTATTGCCCCCAGCTGGCCCCTTGCTCAGTGGACCCCCCCCCCCCCCCATGACATATGCTATTGGGGAACACACAAAGTTAATCTGGCTTCCATAACCTAAACTCTTTCCTTAGCAGTAAGAGCTAAATTAAATTTTTAGCAATTGCCTATCTCCTAGAACCGGAATGGACCTTGAAAGGTCATCGAGTCCAGTCCCCTGCCTTCCCAGCAGGACCAAGTACCAACCTGGACAAATTTCTGCCCCAAGTGGCTTCCACAAGGATTGAACTCACAACTCTGGGTTTAGTAGGCCAATGCTCAAACCACTGAGCTATCCCTCCCACCAACTTCCTCTTATGCTAACTAAAAGCAGCATAAGGGTTTGGTTGTACCAGAAAAATGGGATGTGCCTGGAATGAGATTGCTTCTCATAAAACCAAACAGAAAAGAGAACAGAATCACCAGAGCAAGTACAGTGCTCAAAACTGACATAACTGAGTGAATATTGAAAGAGACTGAACCAAGATGAGCCAAAAAAATAGGATGAACCTGGAATAGGATTGCTTCTTAATAAACCTTTCAGGAAAAAAAAGATAAAATGGAGACATTTGGAGTAGTCCTTTGTGTTGGCGCTACTTACCTAATACTCATTGGCTACACTACGTCAGGAAAATTATGCAGATTTGTGCCAGAGACTGGACGAACAAGAGAACTAAAGTGAAAGTAAAAATAAAACAGAGTGGTAGTTTTGGAGTGCTTATGTTAATGTCAGAGATCACACAGAGTGCAAATAATAGGTTTGTTTATTAGTACTAGAGTTTAACAGGCATGTGAGCAAAATCAAACATTGCCATGACTCCAATAGATGCTACTCTAAAATATGTCTTTCTTTATTAGATGATCTTAAAATATTTCCAACATGCAATGGTATCAATCACAACTGACATTGTTGCAAAGCGTTCACAAGGATTTCCCAATACGTACTAGGATCATACAGATGTTCCTTTCCTACAGGCATGTGATATTTTCTTCTAAAATTTCAGGTGTGCATTGTGGCCAGTACAGGGAAAATCTCATAGGGTGCACCTACACAGCATCCTTACCTTGAAATAAGCTATGCAAAATGCATAGCTTATTTCGAGGTTATTTCAAAATAGCTTATTTCAAAATTTGGCGCTATCTACGCAGCGTCAAATTTTGAAATAAAGAGCTATTTCAACAAATCCCGTAATCCCCATGGAACAAGGGTTAAAGGGATGCCAGAATAGCACACCTGTAGTTTCTAAATATATTTTGAAATAACAGGTGCGTTTAAAGACTCAGAATAGCTATTTTGAGATACCGGAGGTATCCCGAAATAGCTCCGCTGTGTAGACATAGCCAAAGTGATTTTGCACTCCATATACAGCTCAAGAACTTCCACACCAATACCTTTTTTTTTTTTCCTTGCTCAGGTGCTGGGCATCATTATCATTTTCATAACCTATGTTATCTAGCAAATAACAGTATTCAGTAACTTTCCACACCATCATATCTATCTCTTGTGAAATTAAATTGATTTTTCCCTCATTGCAAAACTCAACTCGTGTGCTATAGCACAATGTACAGATGTGAAAGCAACAGTAGGAGAAATATTAGCAAGACTGTGCAATGCTGAGACAATTTTCACATTCTCTAAAAAGCAGTCACTTCCTGTTCAGTGTGCTCTGACAGAAGAATGTGCACACAAACTGAAAAAAACCTGTCAAGGAGTTAAAATTGTGCCTGTCTGAGAGTACCACCGTCAAGTTAGTACTAAAAAATACCGTCTAATTGTCAGTATCATATGCACATTTTGTGTTTGTGAGCCATATACTACCTCTGTCACTTCATACTAACATTCATCATGAAAATGCAGATTGAGCTATATTTACAAATACTGAATTCTAAGTAGAAGATGGATTTAGAAACTAATCCTGCAGTCAGTACGCCTGTTCTTACAACTCTCTCTTAGTTTAGCAAGTGGAGTGATAACAGAAGAATCAAAGGTCTGATCCAACAAACAGAAGTCAATGGGAGTCTTTCTGTTGACTTTAGTGTTCCAGTACCAGCATCTAAGGGCACGTCTACACTATGCAGAAAATTGACTCTGTCTCGGTCAATCTTCTAGGGTTCGATTTAGTGGATGTAGTATAGACCCGCAAGATTGAACTCAAAGGGCACCCCCCACTGGCACTAGTACTCCAGCTCCTTATGAGGAGTAAGGGAAACTGATTAGAACATTTGCCCCCGTCGGCCTCCCATTGTGTGCAAAAACATGATGTAAGGTACATGGACTTTAGCTACGTAATTTACATAACTGGAGTTGTGTATCTTACTTTGACCTTCCAATGTAGTGTGAACCAGGCCTCAGTGGAGTGCTATTTAAGGGTCTGCCTTTGCTTTATTAAAGTTGATCGCTTATTTGCATTTTGCAAAAGAAGCTCATTATGCTTTATTTAGCTTATAAAGTCTTAGGCTCTGATTTTATTTTTTTTTAAATAAAAGAATATCCATATGAAGTGTTTACAATAAAATTTTGAAAGCAAGTATTCCCCAATTTGGGATAACTGTTTGGAGTACAGTATTTGAAAGCACCCAAAAAAGTCCTGGTTTAAATTATGCTCTGTTATGAAAAAGAAGTCTCGATCATCCAAACTTCAGTTCAGCAAAAACTGGTTACTAACTTGATATGGGTTTTTTTTGTTCATTTTGGAGGGTTTTTTTATAAAACAGATAACATTACAAATGTAGCTGGAGAACAAATACTGATTTCAATACTCAATCCTTTGTTTTTACATATTTAGTTCTTTTAGTGTGTTTTACATTAGTCTTTCTAAATGTATAATTAATTTGGAGCAGTATTTAAAAGATACCCCGTTTAAAGATTAGCAACAAATGCCTTTGAAGTTTTGATCAAAATTTACTGAAATATATTAATAAATGCACAGTTGCAGGACTCCTGAAGAATTTATGCAAAGAAAAGAAAATCAGCAGGTTCTGTAATTATGCAGACTATAATGCCTGTTTGTTAGATCACATCATCAAGAACAAGGACTATGCCGTTAAGATATTAGAGTTATAGATAACATTTCAAGTTAGATCAATTTATGCAACCCTAGTACAAATAATTCCAAAGTCAAAAAGTTTTTGGTTTGATTGCAATAGAGACATTGGGAGAGCAGGGTTATTACACATATATTAGATTGTGCCCTGATGCAGAAAAGTTCTTAAATACATGCTAAAGAAGCACATGCTCAACTGTTTTTCTCAATAAGGATGGGATTACTCTTAATAAGCTTTGTAAAAAATCAGGGTCTTAGTGGAAAGCATAATAAAACATTATTCTTCTTCGAGTGGCCCCGTGGGTGCTCCACGCTAGGTGACGGATCCCGTCCCGGCGCCGCGGCTCGGAGATTTCTCATAGCTGTGCTCTGCCGGCTTGTGCATGCGTGCTTCCCCAGCGAGGCGTTCGTGCTTTTGATCAGCCGTGCGCAAGCCGGTAACTGTCAGTTCCTCTCAACCGCCTCAGGTCGCGGTCAGAGCTCCCTGAATTCTCTTTTCAGAATAGTTTCCGTTAGTATTTGCATCTGTAAATAGTTAAATTTGTTAGTGTTACTCGTGTTCCCGTTAGTTTGTTCTCCTATTCAAAAGAAAGTAAAAAAAAAGAAGTTTTTTCCTTAGCCACTTCTCTTAAAGCGCTGCGCAAAGCACTAAAAGTGAAATTGACAATGCTTATATAGGCATTTAATCTGTACCCATACTGAAAATGCCTGGATCGACCAGATTCAAAAAGCGTTTGGCGTGCTGTGAGCCCATGCCAATGGCTGACGGCCATGACACCTGTATAAGGTGTCTGGGGGAAACTCTTGTCCCTGAGAAGTGCACCCATTGCAAAAAATTAACATCAAGAGCCCGGAGGGAGTGGGAGATGAAGATACGCATGCTGATGTTTGGGAAGGCATTGCAGCCTGACCCGATCCCTCCCACAACCACAAAAGACCCCGAACAAAAACAAAATCGGAGGGCGGCTTCCCCGGGACCAGCCAAATCAAAGCGATCGAAGCCGTCCCCAGCGCAATCCCTCCCTTCAGCATCTGCAGCGTCTTCAGGGGTGTGCAAAGTGATCCCAGGAGGGTCTGGAAATCTGCTGGGGCGGCCATCAGAGAGCCCCCACCGCCGAGAGCGGCTTTGGCGCTGGCATCGGGAGCAGTGCCGCAGCTAGCTAGCAAGCCTCAGCTGTGCGCTCTTTGCAATTGATGCCAGTGCCACAATTGACCAGTTGCTCGGCACCAGCTTCAGCGGCACCGGCTATAACAGCGCCTGCCTCACCAGCCCCACTTATGGCAGCACCATCCCCCACGGCGCTGTCTCCTCTGGCACCGGGCTCCGAGGCAGAAGGTCTTGATGCCTCAGCCTCGGCAGCGCTGCTGACTCCGGCACCAGGCATTCTGCCAGCATCAACGCAGCAACAGCTCTATTGCCATTCGGAGCCTGGCTCTCCTGTGGCTGTCAGGGTAGAAGACACCTCCCTATCTAGGAAGGCATTATTAAAGACTCATTATAGGGACTGTCTCCAGATTTTTCACCAGAAAGGTATGGTCGCTATTGTGACTATAGAGTTTCTCCTACACGGGTCACATATGGACGGTGTAATTGTAGGGACACAGTGTATCTAGAAACACGTCGGACCCGCTCACGATCCCGCTCACCCAGTCGATCCTCAAGATACGAGTCTGTTAGACGCTCCCCATGCCGCGTCTATTATATTCAGCATGGTAGTGCACGCTCATCACGCCACTCCTCCCCGTTGCATTCTGAGCGGTATTATGAGAGCTACCATAGACCATACGATGATCGTCCCCGGTGCGATCATACATCGTCCTCCCGTAGGGGATCCTCCTGCATTTGTCAACCATCGAGTGCAAAGTACTTACCTCATCAATCACAGCACCTAGACTCACCTTCTCCATCTAAGAGTCCAAAGATCCAACTAGACCCTCCTTGTGTCCCAAACTGCATACTTCCTCCCGTGAAGCAATTCTCCATACGCTAGACGTACGCAGAGCCCTTGCCTTCTACATCGACAGGATGCAGGAGTTTCGCAAGACAGACCGCCTTATAATATCATTGGCTGACTGCTCCAAGAGCCAGGCATTATCCTCCCAGCGCATTGCGAAGCTAATAGTTTCGTGTATTACTACCTGTTATTCCATCTCCAATAAGACGCTTCCATCTCAACCTAAAGCTCATTCAACAAGAGCAGTGGCTATGTCTACAGCCTTTATAAGAGGAGTCCCATTCTGTGACATTTGCCAAGCAGAGACATGGTCCTCCAATGTCACCTTCATGAGGCATTATTTGATCATACATCAATTTGCCTCAGACTCCTCGGTGGCTGTAGCAGTACTCCCACTCTACCAGAAACCTTGATTCCGGAGCCCATCTTCTGGGCGAGGGTACTGCTCCAAAGTCACCAGCAGTGGAGCACCCCCGGAGACCACTTGAAGAAGAAGTTACCTTCGTGCAGTAACGATGGTTCTTCGAGATGTGTCCCCATGGGTGCTCCACGACCTGCCCTCCTCCCCGCTCTGGTATCTTGGTTCTCTTTTTCTTGTTACAGATAACCGGGCCGGTGAGAGGAACTTGGCGGGGGCCAGACTGTGCACGACGGATGAAAGATGAGAACGGCGCGAGATGCTGATCGCGCATGTGTGGTCTGGCCGAGCACAGCTGTGGTAAGTCTCCAATCCATGGAGCTGGGACGAGCCTGAAACCAGCAGTGGAGCACCCACGGGGACATATCTCAAAGAACCATCATTACTGCACGAAGGTGAGTAACTACTTCTTTCATCTCGTATGCCAATTATTCCCCACATGCTCTCCCTACTTACAGTTCTATAGTTTATTTTGATATTGGTAATTAGTTTCTTGGACACTGTCACACACTAACTTTTCCCATAGAGCTTTTCCCATGGGTTATGCAGTATTTGGATTCAGACTGGGGCTAGGCTATAAATTAATTCCTAGGCAAAAGGGAGGAGGGATCCAACTCTAGATTCTAGTGTTGGCTCATCTCTGCCTGCATTAAGCAGATTGTTTGTAAGTACAAGTTACCATGTGGAATTATTTTAACAAATGTCAGTCCTTAAAGATAACGCTCCCTCATTTATTTTTCATGCTATTTTAACTTGTTTAGCACTCGCTTTTCAGTTATCACAATTTAGATTCCCTATGTGTTTGAAATGTTCTTTATGCTGCCTGAATTAACTTATTCTAAAGTATGCCATTGGTGCCTGATCTTTGAATGTATCATAATTATTTCATGAAACTAGGGAAACAAATATTTTTCATGAAATTTATCACTTTGCTGGGTTCCTCCCTCCACCCCCGACTTTTTTGGCCAAACTGATTTCAGGGGACTCATTTTGGTCATTTCAAATCTGATGTACTTATTCCAGTAATGTTCTGTTACACCTCTTCCTTCCTGCAAACTATAGAACTATGCAGCTCTGAGCCATTCCTGCCCAGAGCCCTGGTGATTTTCACTGGAAGGTATAAATTAATACATGAAAGCGCCAGTCAAAACTACTCTGTCTTTCAGGTTGTCATTTAAGTAGCACACCTATCAGCAGACACTTAATCCTTAGGGTAGTGCTCTCACAACCCTAAGCCTGAGGCCCGTTTAAGCCTTCTGGAAGCACTTCTTATGAACTCTGATACCCTGTACCCCCTGTGTTCACTAGACTATGATAAATATAATACATAGTATGCTTTATGAGGTGTCATTTGAAGGACTACAAAAGGAGAGAGGAAACACCCCAGATTGTTCCTCCTGTCTGTCTGCCCATGGCATTCCCAACAGTTGAAGAACAAAAGAAACATTTGGACAGGAAGGGGGGAGAGGGATCCTGAATGAAAGATTCAGCCAGTATGACTGCTAAAACATGTTGCGAGAGACCTTTGCTTTGAATTCACTCTATTTTATTAAGTTAGGCGTTAGCTATGATTTACTTGTATTTTCGTGTAACCAATTCTGAGTTCATGCCTCATTACTGGCAATCCCTTAAAATCTGTCTCTTTATAGTTAATATACTTATTTCATTGTTTTATTTTGTGGGGTTGAAAGTTTGCTGGTGTTGTCCTGTAGTGTAATTCAAGGGTAGCTGGCTGTAGCTCTCTTGCAGTACGACTGAGTGTATTGTACGTGCTGACGCCTGTGTGAGCAGATCTGGAGTGGTCACTCTTAACAGCAAAGCAATGTAAAAGACATCCTACCTAGGTTGGAGAACTGAAGGGACACAGCTGTTCATCAGTCCAGGGGTATACTGAATGCACCATTTAATGGCCAGACAATTCTTTTGGTCCATGTGGAGACATAGCCCTTCTTTCTTCTGGCTGTTAGAGCTACCAAGAGGCACTAGCATCACACAGTTCTTGCATTCATTCGATTGCTAAGGGAAAATGAGAGTAGAACAGAACGAGGGGGAGGGGGAAAGGCCTTGGAATCACACAAGTGTAATTAAACAATAAGGTAGGACTGGGGTGTAATTATTGTGATAGAATTACCCTTCAAGGGCATATGATGCATTTCAGCACAGCTAACTTTCTCTGTTTTGGTATGTGTAATTATATCATCATGCTGACCTCTTTCCCCTGGTGCTGCAGAACTGTTATACTAAAGGGTTTATTTGTAAGTAAGTATATATTTCATTAGAAGAAGATGGTGCTGCAGTTTTAAAGTTCTAAATAACCTCACTCAGCTCTCTTGCTGAGTGACAAGGGAATATTCTACTTTAGGATGTTCAACAGATGGTTTCTACTCAAAAGATGAAATCTTTCCTCGTATGTTATTCCTTAGTTTCAGGGTACTGAAGATTTAATTTCTAACTACATTTTAGCTGCCTAGATGTTCTTTCATTATTTCTAATTATTTACAGTGCTGTTCTGGATACTTCTGCATTCCTCGATGTTGTAAACAGTAGCTGTGAAACCATAAACAAGACTACTAGGCCTAGAAGGAGGGGGGAATATCTCAGAACCAAAAGGCCCAGGTTTATATGTAATATCTTGTCAGAACAGTACACTGAAAGTGGCTTCTGATTGTACTGAGATTACCCACTACCATAAACTGTTCGTTCATATTAGCCAAGGATAGATTTCCCCGTCAGAGATCCTGCAGCATACTTAGACATATTAGTTGTATATTATAATAGAACAACCAAAACCTGCAGAGTAATTCATTTTTATTTACTCATTTTAAAAAGAATTTCAGCAAAGTTCTAGCCAAAATGTAACCTAGACTCTGGAATTTAGTTTAGTGGTTTTCAAACTTTTTTCATTTACAGCCCTCTAAAAATTTCAAATGGAGGTGCAGCCCTCCTAGGAAATCCTAGTCGTAGTTTGCAGTCTCCCTCTCCCCCCAAGGATCTGCAGACCATAGGCTGAAAACCACTGATCCAGACCATATGTAATCACATTTGATAAATCAATTTGTGTATCTTTTTCTGATTTTTCTTTGTAGTGTAGACATAACCTCCCATAATTGCTTCTAATTTGGTATGTTGCTCACTAACTTTTGGTTTCAGAAACTGGGCTCACTGGGGCAGGCAAAAATATTTCAAAGTATTATTTTTAATTCCCTTTGAAAATACATGCCATATAAGAAACTGTTATGGATTCTAACAAATTAAGAATAAATAGGGCATATGTTTAATGCTTATGTCTTGAATATTTCCCCAAAATCAGTTACTTCCTTTTTGCTTGATTGTGAATACACACAAAGTATGTTTCATACTTGTAGTAACATACCTTCGTACTTTCTGGAAAAAAATATCTCTTCCACTATCTGTCCCACAGTGTAATAAATACACTCTTAAAGTATGAGCCAAAGCCACACAATCTAATATTTATATTGGTTGTACTAAAACGGGGACCTTAAAAACTTTGATTAAGATTTTCAAGAAATGCAGTTATCAAAATTTTGCAGCAACTGTTAAGTATCATTTGAAGATAAACTACACATTGTCCATTGATTTAATGTCATGAAGCAAATGCTGCTAATGGACTGCTGTGCTCACAGAACTGATAAGCAAAAACTCATTATAAGACTATTACTAGGACAGCATAATTAGGTGGAAAAGCTATACTCAATTATTTGGAACTACCAAATGTTATCTTATCTAAATCACGTCATTGTGACCAGTGTCATTGACTGGAACCATTAAAAATACTCTTCATTTTCCTCTTATTGGAGAATAATAGCTAGGACAGCTATTAACTTAAGCTGAGTTACTCTGGATTCACCCATTGTTAGTGGGGTAAGAATCAAACCCTGTATTTAGGTACTATTTTAAAAGAAGTTCAAGAATTTTTGAATTGTTTGTGTTCAGGTAGTTATGAAGGTTCATCTTCTACCCACAGGCAAGAATGTCAGTGTTCTTAGGGATTTGTGCAACAATCTGAGTGAAGTTTCAATTCAAATTGCTAGAACTATGGTGATGTAGCTGATTGATTCATGTTTTGAAGACCCGATTTAAAATTCATTTCAATTGAAAGTGAGTTTGGTGCTAGTAGACACATTGTCAGCATCATAAGTTTTCACAGTTCTCTGCATGATCATTAGTCTCTGTGTGGGGGGGGGGGGGACATGACTTGGATCAGCAAGAGTTATAGCAAACAAGAAATTATGATTCTCTGGGATGATGAAACTCATAAAAGACTAGTCCAAGAAGATGGCAACGCTTTTCCAACAGCCAGCCCTAAACTCTGGAACTTCCTATAGTACCAGCTACATTTCATGTACAGTACCTTCCCATAGCTGAGGGCAATACTGTAGTGAATCCAAGTATCTTCAGTGTGAAGCTGTATGTAGTTAGATTTAACATTCAGTACACATTCACACACTCTCTCTGTGAGTGAGAACCAAGCAAACAGTAAAACCTTCTAATTCTGTTTCTTTTCACAGTGAAGAAAGAACATGGCATATTAACTTTGTTTTTTGTTAGTACTTCTCTGAGAGTATCATAAATAGATGTCTTTGTGGATCACTCACAGTTTATTTAAATTTGTAACACATTCTGATATCATAATGATAGGTGTGATATAAAAATCTAGATACAGTAATTTTGCAGGTCAAGACTGAGGGAACATAAGCAAAGATAAGTGTAATATTTATTACAGAACCTGCTTGAACTATTCCTGGCTCTGACCCTGTGGCTATGTTTAGACTACATGGCTCCGTCGATGGAGCCATGTAAAATAATTTATTCGGCATAGTCAAAGAAGAAGGGATTTAAATAAATAAAATAAAATAAAATAAATAATTAAAATAAAAAAGGCCGGGGCGCTGTGCTGGATCAGCTGATCGTCTGTATAGCACACTGGCCATTTTTATTTTAATGAAGTGGGGATTATTTAAATCTCCGCTTCTTTGACTGCCAAATAAACTATTTTACATGGCTCCCTCGACAGATTTTATACACTTTATACACTTGCTTTATTTTTAAAAATTGAGTCATTTATTATGCATGGATAGTAATTGATGTAACAGGTCCTAATTTTTGTGAGCAACTTTTGTAAAATCTTCAGTATTACATAACAATTTTGATTTAAAGTATTTCATAAAACTGATGTATACTTGGGAAGGTGCCCATGTCTGGACATTTCTAGGTACAGTGGTGTGTGATTGCTTTATACTTTCTCTCTTGGTACCAGAAGTTTTTCCAACAGCTAGTTAAGAAACCAACACCAGGCCTTCAACCTGAAGAATTAGTAACCATCCACTGCTTTAATCTCTATACTTTCTTTAATATAGCAGGCAACACCACACTGTAACTTGAGACTATTGCTCCTTGTTCTGCCATCCATCACTACTGTGAACAGCCTTTCTCCATCCTCTTTGGAACCTCCCTTAAGGAAATTGAAGGCTGCTATCAAATCCCCCCTCACTCTTCGCTTCTGCAGAATAAACAAACCCGAATCCCTCAGTCTCTCCTCATAGGTCATGCGCTCCAGCCCCCTAATCATTTTGGTCTCCCTCTGCTGGACCCTCTCCAATGCATCCACATCCTTTGTATAGTGGGGGGCCCAGAACTGGACACAATACTCCAGATGTGGCCTCACCAGAGCTGAATAAAGGGGAATAGTCACTTCTCTGGATCTGGTGCTAATGTTCCTCCTAATGCACCCTAATATGCCATTAGCCTTCTTGTCTACAGGCACACGGTTGACTCATATCCAGCTTCTCATCCACTGTAATCCCCAGATTCTTTTCTACAGAACTGCTACTTAGCCATTCAGTCCCCAGCCTGTAACAATGCTTGGGATTCTTCTGTCCCAAGTGCAGGACTCTGCACTTGTCTTTGTTGAACCTCATCAGATTTCTTTTGGCCCAGTCCTCTAATCTGTCCAGGTCTCTGTGGACACTATCCCTGCCCTCCAGTGTATCTACCTCTCCCCCTAGCTTAGTGTCATCTGCCTCTCCCCCTAGCTTAGTGTCATCTGCAAATTTGCTGAGGGTGCAATCCATCCCCTCATCCAGATCATTAATAAAGATGTTGAACAAAACTGGTCCTAGAACTTATCCAAACATACTCTGAAGTAGGACATTAAATGATGCCTGCCTGGACAAAATGGAGCCTTCTTTCTAATAGAATGTATTTCTGAAATAATAATTTGACAGTACGACTTCAGGAAAACATTCTAAGTGAATACATTAAATTTAAGTGCATTACACATCTTATAAGATTCTTTTTATGTTCAAGATCAAAAGTAAGAGAAAAGTAAATTGCCTGCTTGTCATCTCAGTATTGTTGCATTCAGTGGTTCAGAATGGCTTCTTATAGTAACTAACAAATTAATTGAGTGAATACAAATGAAAACCAAAACCAAAACTGCATAAGTGAAGAAAGAGGTTCATCAATTGTATTTGTTAAAATATAGCAGAGATCTATTTTTGTGGTTTTGTTCAAGATGCAACATGCATTTTTGGCCAGCATCTTCAAATGAAAGTGCCTGAAGTAAGACATCAAAGGCCATATCCACAAAGAGCTTTAGGCACCTATGTCCAATATTTTGACCCTCCCTGAAATTCTGAAAATGCCGATTCGGTTGCCAAATCCCCTACATTCCAAGCACTTAAGTTTCTTCCAAAACTGCCTGTCTTGTGAACAGGCTGTTCAACACCATAGCTAACATCTAGTCTCTGATGATATTCTCAGGCAAGTTGTTTCCCTGCCTGTCTTGTTGGTGAGTTCCAGCCTTTTTTTTTTTAAACTATAGAAGACAGTAGAAGGCAAGCAGAGTGGGATTCTTTGCTATGGACTGCGTGCATCCAGTTGTTAGAGCACTCAGCTGGGATGTGGAAGAATCAGGTTTGAATCTCCACTCTGCCCAAATTGGAGCAGGGCCTGAACCTAGGCCCTACACTCCAGTGTGTGCCAAACAACCAGACTGTTCGGTTTTATGGGGTGGGGCTTTCTCTGCATCTCCTGTTGAGGCTGTTCTACTTCATATAATTAATCATTGTTTGGAGATGGGACTTGAACAAGACTCATATACGTTCATAACCACTGGTTATCATGTCAGTCTGTCTTGGTTTCGCTCGCTTGTGAATTATGAATATTTCAACAATTTATACAAAATGAAACAGCTTCAGTGCAGCAGTTTGAGAGCAATCCCTTAGCCTGATGGCTAAAGCATTCCTTTGGAAGGGGTGAAGCACAGGGTTCAAGCCTGCTCCAGATTAGGCAGAATAAGGGTTTGAAAACAGATTTCCTCCTTCAAGGAGAGTGTCCTGGTGTCTGGGTGATATAATGAGTGGGTCTAAGCTAGGGCAATCTCTTGGTAGTGTTATTGATGCCATTTCGGTGCTGTATTAAAGGATTGTCTTAATAAGTGTAACTAAGGGTATGTCTAGACTACATGGCTCCTAGACATAGTAAAATGAAGGGGCAATTTAAATAATCGCCACTTCATTTACATCAAAATAGCTGCCGCGCTGTGCCAGTCAGCAGTTTGGCGGCACAGCGGGGCAGTCTGGACACGGCGCGGTCGACAAGGGAAGCCTTTGTCGACCACTCCGGTAAACCTCATTTCATGAGGCATACCTGAGCGGTTGACAAAGGTATGCCTCATGAAATGCTTCCCTTGTTGACCGCAGCGTGTC
This sequence comes from Pelodiscus sinensis, assembly GCF_049634645.1. Classification (NCBI taxonomy): domain Eukaryota; kingdom Metazoa; phylum Chordata; order Testudines; family Trionychidae; genus Pelodiscus; species Pelodiscus sinensis. The sequence continues at coordinate 17,164,803 of NC_134726.1, forward strand.
CAGACTGCCCCGCTGTGCTGCCAAACAGCTGATCAGCACAGTGCGGTGGCCATTTTGATGTAAATGAAGCGGCGATTATTTAATTCTCCGCTTCATTTTCCTATATCTAGGAAACTCATCTACATGGCTTCGTCGACAGAGCCTTGTAGTCTAGACATACCCTAAGTCAGATATGCATCAAGACCCTAATGCATCAAGAAACATTAAATATGCTTATGGGGGGACAGACCTATTAAATTGCAAAGCTTAAAGCCTTTATGGTTTAAGCAAAATACAGGACTATGTAGCACTTTAAAGACTAACAAGATGGTTTATTAGATGATGAGCTTTCGTGGGCCAGACCCACTTCCTCAGATCAAATAGTGGAAGAAAATAGTCACAACCATATATACCAAAGGATACAATACAAAAAAAAAGAACACATATGAAAAGGACAACTCAAATTTCAGAACAGAAGGGGATGCGGGGGAAGGTAAATGTCTATGAGCTAATGATATTAGAGGTGATAATTGGGGAAGCTATCTTTGTAATGGGTAAGATAACTAGAGTCTTTGTTAAGACCCCTGCGTAAAGTGTCGAATTTTAGCATGAATAACAGTTCAGAGGATTCCCTTTCAAGTGCAGTTTTAAAAGGCTTTTGAAGCAGGATGCAGGTAATTAAGTCATTGAGACAATGTCCTTTCTGGTTGAAATGGCAAGAAACTTTTTTCTTTGTGATCCTGTCTAATATCTGTTTTGTGGGCATTGATCCTTTGGCAAAGCGTCTGAGATGTTTGTCCAATGTACATAGCAGACGGACACTTTCGGCACGATAGCATAAATTATATTTCTGGATACGCAGGAATATGTGTTCTTGATCTTATAACTCACTTGGTTAGGTCCAATAATGGAATCAGCAGAGTGAATATGTGGACAAAGCTGGCAACGGGGTTTGTTGCAAGGGAAGGTACCAGGGTTGGTATAGTGTGGTATGTCCTGTGGTGGTTGGTAAGAATCATCTTGAGGTTAGGTGGTTGTCTATAGGAGACTATGGGTCTGTCTCCCAGAGCCTCTTGGAGTTTAGTATCCTGTTCCAGTATAGGCTGTAGTTTCTTGATAATGTGTTGGACAGGTTTAAGTTGGGGGTTGTAGGTGATGACAAGTGGTGTTCTATTGTTGGTTTTCTTGGGTCTGTCTTGAAGTAGATGGTTTCTAGGTATTCGTCTGGCTCTTTCAATTTGCTTTTTTATTTCTCCGGGTGGGTAAATGCTGAGGTTTATAAATGCTTGGTAGAGATCCTGAAGTTTCTGGTCTCTGTCAGTAGGATTAGAGCAGATGCGGTTGTATCGAAGGGCTTGGCTATAGATGATATTTATGGTTTAAGGGTTTCTTATCACAGTTTAATTTCTCTGAGGGTGTATGAATTTGCTGCAGTATGGTAACAGGCCTGCTAAGCAAGTTTTGAGATTGACAAGATGGGTGGGGTAATTTTTATTGGACCAAGCTTGATTGGGCCAATAAAAAAGCTTTTGAGCTTCAGGGAATTCTTCTGCAATTCTGAAAAAGGTAACCAGAGTATCACAGCTAAATACAAGGTGGGACAGCTTGTTAAGCATAAGGGTTTAACTCATGTTACAAGAAATGCCTTAAAATAAAGTTGACACTGAACAGCTCTGCAGTTATAGGACAAAGGAGCTTTAATAGGTTACGGAGTGTTGTAATGAGCAATAAAACACCAATTCTGACCATAATTTTTACTGTCTACGAGGGTTGTCATGTAAAAACACAAAGCTTATCTTTGAAGGTGTTGTGCAGGTTTTCTTGAAAATGAAGAGTGAGAGGTTGCATAACAGTGTTTTGTGAAAAATGTTCACCTACAAGTGATAAGTTGTTTTTTATTATAATTTATCTGTGAGATTTGTGTGTAGTATTGTCTGATTTCACCTATATAGTTATTGGGGCATTTAGTGTACATGTTATATTATGTTGGCCTGGTTACGGAACCATATTTTATCTCTCTCTCTTTTTTTTTAATAAACATATTCCCATTTATAAGAGAAAGAACCCCTAACCTAGTAGATGATATAGCCTTCACAATGCAGTGTTTTTCGCTGAGGAACAAGTTACTGATAACAGATTTTCTTCTTCGGGTGATGTCCCCGTGTGTGCTACACTGTTGGTGGCAGTTGGTCCCCAGAGCTGCAGTTCGGAGTTTTTTCTTGCAGTTGACAATTGAGCTGCCCCCACGCAGTAGGCATCTCGTGCCACTTACAGTTAGGTGCCTCGCGCAGCAGCCCACCCCCGCCCACCTCAGTTCCTCTTCAACTGCCTTGGTCATGGATGGAGTTTCTAACCTCTCTTGTCTCAGGCATTTGTTAATTCACAGATCTTTGCTATTTAATTACCTCCTACCTTGGACTATTGCCCTTAATTGCTTAGTTGTTACAACTTCAAAGGGAGAACAACAAATAAAAGGACCGGCTGTTCCAGCCTTGGTCCTGATGGACCGCCGCAGAGGCGGCAGCTTTAATCTCTTAGGGTATGTCTACATTATTATGGGAACTAATGAAGAACTTTTCTGTATGCACCCTCTCCACCCTACTCATGCTTTTATAGACCTCTATCATATCCCCCCTCAGTCTCCTCTTTTCTAATCTGAAAAGTCCCAGTCTCTTTAGCCTCTCTTCATATGGGACCTCTTCCAAACCTCTGATCATTTTAGTTGCCCTCCCTTCTCCCACCCTCTCTCTTCCCCTCTCCCACCTCCTTTTCCCAGTCTCCCCGAGTTTTGTTCAATAAAGAGAGATTCTATTTTTGACCACACGTTTTCTTTATTTTGTACATCAGGAAGAGGGGCTAGGGAAGGGTAAGTGGAAGGAGGTGAGGGAGGAATGGGGTATGAGCCCCCGATGGGGAGGACTGGGCTGGCTCTGCGGGCTTCTGGGGGTGGAAGCTCTCCTGCAGCCCCCCAATTGTCCCCTCTCCCCAGATGGCAGCCTGCGGCAAGTGCAGCCGGTCTGATGGCCGAGTGCTGTGATGTGCCCAGTGTGGGCACTCAGGGCACTCCAAGCCAGGACTGCTTTGCAAGCGGGGAACCCCTGAGAACTGTCTGTCCGGGGTGGGGGTCGGGTCCCTTTAAGCATAGCCCTCGGCTAGCCTGAGGCAGCAGCTCCATGCTCTTAAGTCCTCATCTGATGCCCTGCCGGTACTGCTTCTGGCCATCCTTAACCTCGGTTCAGGGTCCACTTAATGTGGACATGCTAGTTCGAATTGGCAAAACGCTAATTCGAACTAGTTTTTTAGTCTGGATGCGTTAGTTCGAATTAGCTTAGTTCGAATTAACTAATTCGAACTAAGTTAGTTCGAATTAGCGCTGTAGTGTTGACGTACCCTAACAGATTTATTGGAGCATAAGCTTTTGTGGGAAAAGACCTACTTTGTCAGATGCATGTGACGAAGAGGGTCTTTGCCCATGAAAGCTTATGCTCCAATAAATCTGTTAGTTTATAAGGTGCCATAGGACTCCTCGTTGCTTTTGCAGAGTCAGACTAACACGGCTACCCCTCTGATAAAGGAGCATAGTAATTCAGATATAAAATATGAAAATACCAATTTAGCTAAGCATGATGGTCAATTTCTCTTTTTTATTTGTGAATGCCAATAAATGTAGCATGTAATTTAAATATGAATGTATTCTTATAGCTAATTATTGCTAACGTGCATTAATTTCACACAATGCAAATCACTTCAGATAGAGTACAACTTAGAAATACGAATTATGCATAAGTAGCAAAAATTTACAAACAGATTTAGCACTACCAAAAGAAACAAACACAAGACCATCAAACCACCTAACTGCTTTGTATGTCAGGATATTACAAATTCCCCAAAGCTGCATACTATCCCATTCTGCTTGGAAACACTACTGGACCAGATGGACTGAAAATCTAAAAATTGCCCTTTTCTCATTACATATAATGTGTACAATTTAATTGCATATTTTAGGTTAATATCGCTATAGAAAAAAATTATACCTGATGTTATGTAAAAATATTATTCATGGTAATTTAAAAAGTGAATGAACTTTTCAAGATTTTCAAAGGCACGTAAATGACTTAGAAGCATACCTTCCATTGAAAGTCAACAGAACTATTAAATCATTTAGGCTATGTCTAGACTATAAAGTTTTGTTGGAAAAATGGCCTTTTTTCGAACAAAACCTGAGTTACATCCACATTGCAATCACGTTTTTCCAAAAGTAAATTGAAAGAACAGAGGGCTTTTTGCGCAACTTGTAATCTTCATTCTAGGAGGAAGAAGCCTTTTTGTGAAAGAACTCTTTCGCGAAAAGATGTGTGTGGATGGGGAAGAGGGAGTTTGTTCGGAAGAAGAGGGAAGAGGAAAAACCACAGATGCCCTGGTGGCCATTCTGTCCATAGTAATCACTGCTTACATGTGAGATATAGCATCCAAGCAGTATGGATGCTCTTTCAAAAAAGCTTATCGCTTTTTCAATATGCTTTTGCAGTGTAGATGCTCTCTTTCGCAAGAAGTTTTTCGGAATATCTCTTTCGAAAAAAGCTTCTTGCGCAAGAAGCCTGTAGTCTAGATGTAGCCTTAGAGTCAGATTTACTAAAGTATGTAAGCACAACATTTAGATGCAAACAGTTCACTCTTATGCATTTTACTTTGCATTTTACTTACCTATGGTAGCAAGACACACAGCCTATAATTCCTCGACTAGCCATTGTCTAATATATTCACAATGGATTTAAATGAGGCAAAATATAAGACAAAACAAGCATCTTAAAGCTAAGAAATATTAGCACAGAAATTCACTACAAGGCTGAATGTTAGTTGCCTTTTTAATGTGTAGGCACAATGGTTCCACGGGGGGGAAAATGAACTATTTAACTATATTCATTTCTGTGAGGTATTGGGGAATAAGGGAGACACCTAGTTTGGTTTCATTTTTAAATGATATAGCAAATACAGATTTAAACATATGGAAGTTGCTTTCATTATCCGTGACACCGCCAACAAAGATTTTTGATCAGATATAGCAGTATATCATCTCTATGTGCATTACAGCTAAACCATAGTTTAAGTAGCCTAAAAAACTCAGCACTGACAGAGAGCTGCCTTCAAGCCAAGAGTATTTATTTCCAGAATCAGCAACCTGATTCGTCTTCAGCACTACAGAGAGGTTCAGAGGCCCCACTTAATTCAAGACAAATTGTCTCAGGAAGCTCTGCAAAACACCTTGCTAGAGTCAAAATCATTTCCAAAGATAATGTTTCCTCTACTCTTAGGATTTCCTTTGGCTTTGTTCACCACTCATGTGACAAGCAACAATGGGGTCTGCATGACTTATTGGTACTTTAGGACTGAAACTAAAAGTACGTTACATCTGAATGAAGCAAGGGAAATTCTCTTGCTTTAAGAGCAGGACATTTTTTGAACTAGCGTGCATCGGGTGCTCTTCAAGCAGTTCATAACACAAGGCATATAATGATTCAAGTCTGGACAGATAAAAACAGAAAAAAATTAAAATTCATACCAAATACAAGATTCTTTTAAAATAAAGCCCATATAACAACTTCAAATTTAACTGAGGTCTAAATTTAGTATAGTTTATTAAAATATTTAAGCAGTGCATGTTTGACTTAAAGGAAGTCTAATCACTGATTTGGTGGAAGTCACTTTAGCATCTGCAACCACTGCCTGAGAAAATGCTAAACCAGCCAGCTTTTGACAACAGCAAATACAGAGAGAATATTTTCTTCGTTGCATTTTATTCAGTTAGATCAGTTTAAAGTTTGAAAAAGAAAAACTTTGTGTCCTTCTCGAAGCTGAATAAAATGAGGAATGAGAGGATCAGAGCTATGTCTGAAATCTTAAAGGAGTTAGTAGCCTAAAGTAATATGTCCATTTCACTAACTACAGCTAATATTTCCTTTGTTTAATAAATCAGTTAGTTTTTAATACAAAATATGGTTTGCTAAGAAAAAATAAACATATCAGTATATGAAGGCAGTTTTCTTTAACTAAAACAATTTTTAAATGCTAGTTTTTGTGCATTTTTAATTGAATTCCAATTTCCATCCAAATTCAGATGGATATAAATCACAAGTAAATAGTCTAGTAAACAGAAAAGAGTGAATGACAATTTTGTATTAATTAAAATGTAAGTCTTATTTATAAATATGCTTTAACCTTACTGGCTTGATCCCTAAGAAGCAAACAAACAAAAAGACACCCAGACATACTCGAAGCACTGGGACTCCCTAGTGTTCCAGTCCCATGGGGCTATCTCCAGCCCACGGCTTCTTGATCTGGCCCGCGAGAAGGCTATAGTCTTCCCTTTCCCCTACAAGCCTCACTAGTGTTCCAGCCCTGCGAGATGAGGGGGACACTAAGGCAAGGAGCCTTGCAGCGGGGCTAGAGCACTAGCACCAGCTCACCCCACTGCGGGGGGGATGGAGCGGAAAGGGAAGCCTCATTACAGGCCAAATTTATCGAAGCCAAGGGCCAGATCTGGCCCACAGACCGTAGGTTCAACACCCTTGCTCTACTGAGTGCTGTCCTGTCCAGTATGCACTAGGGCACTTTCTGTCCACAGGCAGAAAGTCTGTATTACATGCTGGAACATTGCAGATTTACAACTCAACTTTTCTTGCACTATTGGGTCATGCTGATATGCTACAAGCTGCAATTCAACGTAGCTGCTTTCCTAAGTACAAATGCAAAAGATTATAACTGATTTAAAATAAGCCACCCTGAGTAAAACTATATACATTTGAGCAAAAGAGCAACTTAAAGGTCATTTGCCTTAGTCAACGGCAATTCACACATTATAATGTCAACTAAGATATTGAATCTTCAATCAGTTAGCAGAAGAGAGTGGTCCTTCCACCCATCATCTCTGATTCCTACAGACATCATTTAAGCATCTTTAATCCTCCTAACTCCTCTAGACTGAAGTATCTGAAGCTTTGGGCTTAGAATAGGAGGTTTTACTTTCCAAAGCAAAGGGAGTTCTTGCTCAAATGCTTCACAAATCCATGTTTCAGGAAATTCTAAGAACATGATCCTCATGGTGTTCCTGAAAGGACAAGAAATCCAATTTATGTCGCAACTAGGGATATACTGGAGTTCTCTCCAGATGAGCTCTTAATTGGGCATGGGGTTATGTCTCCACTGCAATTAGACATTCCCAGTTGGCCTTTGCCAAAGGCCTGGTTAATTGCAGTGCAGATTTCTGGCCTTCAGGCTTAAGTCTCGGCTCTGGAACCGTACCACTTTGCAGGGTGCATGGGAAGGCATGAGTAGCCCCTAACTGTCTTGAAAGAGGATATAAATTGAATAAACTAAGTTCACAGTCTTCACTTGCTTGTGATAACAACTAACTAGAGAAGTTCAAACGGCTTTGGAAGTATAAACAAAAGTATTCTGCAGCTGTGCACTCAACAGAACATATATAATGACTAGTGGAATATCAATTTGATTATCAGCAGAGGAGTCATCCTTACTTACTTATAAAAGAATAGTCCTATTTCAGTTTTTGATCAAAATGAATATTATGTAGCCAGTGCAATACACCAAATTTGAATCTCCCTAGGATAAAAGTGATATCTATAATTCAGCATAATAAACTTCACAAGACTACTTCCTTCAGTAAGCTGTATGAACTTAGCAAATTAATTTTTAAAATATCAATTGATTTAGCACATCTCCAGTGTTCTTTTGAAGGGTTCTTTTTTAATGAAATAGTGGACTCTCTAAAAATATTGTATGTTATAAATGTGTATCATAGTCTCAAGGGTATGTGTGTTGATTCTCCATGCCCCACCAAGCAAAATTCCCACTGAAGTCAGTCAGCTGAATACCCCATGTGATAATCCTTGGAAGCTAGACAACTATTCTGAGCAAGATGATCATAATAGCACTGCAGTGTACCAAAACTGGGTGGAATATATACACCTAATAACAAAAAAGGTAGTTACTCACCTTGTGCAGTAGTGACTGTTCTGCAAGGCGTGTGTCTCCATGGGTGCTCCACTGTTAGTGATGGGTGGTCCCTGGAGCCGCAGTTCAGAGTTTTTTCTAGCAGAAGGAGGTTTTTTTGACAGCAGAAGGCATCTCATGCCACTGACAGGCGCCTAACACGGCAGCCCACCCCCCCCCCCCCCCGTCAGCCGACGGTCAGGGCAGTGAGTCCCTTATGACCGGCTGAAGTTCTTTTAAATTGTGTTTGGTTCTGTTACAGCAACTGAAGGAGTCAGGTTAAAGCTTAAACAGTTACTATTTTATTGTTACAGGGTAAACTTAGTTGTTAAATGCTACTGCTGTGTTACAGATAACACAGCCACTACAAAGGACAGGACAGAAATTACACTAATATGTCACTTACAGGTACCATGAAACCCTTTTGGTTCTCTGAGCTCTTATTAAATGCATGCAAAATAGACACCTAGCAGGTATATATTCTCACCCCTGCGTTCCAGACTTGGCGTGGCCAGCGTCTTTCTCTCAATCCCTCGGGAAGAAGTAGGGCGAGGTTGGGCGTCCCACAGACCTCGGGAGACAATCAATACCTGCCAGCAGGTATAGATGATTGGAGCTCAAATGGGGTGGGCGGCTGAACCTCTTTTATACCCCTTGGGTCATGTAGGCTTCTTCCTGGGCTCAAGTGGCCAATTAGGAAAAATGGCTTTGAATGCCAAGTTTCCCACGAAGGGTGCAAAGCATAATTTACACCTGGGAAAATGCAGACAATGGGCACCTCTGGTATGTGATGGGCGAAGATTCCTCTCCTGGGACAGTGCAGGCGTGTCAATTACTGGTACTAGCCATCAGGGCGACGGGAGGCCCCGGGTCGTCAGCTAGCCCATTTACTGTCTGGTTTCTGTTTATGGTAGAGTCAGGGACAGGCAGCAAACCTGTGTTCCCAGGGCATCAAAGGCTGACTGCCTTTCTCTTGCTCTCTGGGGGGGGGGGGGGGAAACAAGATGGGTCTCATGGAAAAACAAGATGGGGTTTTGTGTCTGGCTACACCCCCCCCCCCCCCCCCCAGTTTCCGCTTCTACGCCTGAGTTGATAAACCAACTCCAAGTAGAGGGAAGGAAGGAAGAATCATGGAGCACACACAGAGACACACACATTGAAGAACAGTCATTACTGCACAAGATGAGTAACTTCCTTTTCTTCTTCGGGTGATGTCCCCATGAGTGCTCCACTGTTGGTGACTACAGAGCAGTACCCCATAAGGATGGTGGGACTCGGAGTTACTGCTTAGTGGCGGAAGATAGTACCGCTGTAGCCACTGATGTATCCGCTGATATTTGAGGCATGATAGCGTAATGTCTGATAAAAGAGTGGTCTGATGACCATATGACTGCCCAGTATATGTCCTTCAGTGGAACATTGTTCAGGAAGGCGGTTGATGTTGCAGTGGCCCGAGTTGAATGTGCCCTGGGTGGTGCTAGTAGATGCTGGCATGGGCTCACTGTACTTTAACCCAGTAGGGTTTTTTTTTTAAAACTGTCTGAGAGTGTATAAGGGTACATCTACACTATAACGTTAATTCGAACTAACTTAGTTCGAATTAGTTAATTCGAACTAAGCTAATTCGAACTAACCGATCCAAACTAAAAAACTAGTTTGAATTAGCGTTTTGCTAATTCGAACTAGCATGTCCACATTACGTGGACCCTGAACCGGGCTTAAGGATGGTCGGAAGCAGTGCCGGCAGGGCATCAGAGAAGAACTTAGAGCATGGAGATGCTTTCTCAGACTAGCCGAGGGCTGTGCTTAAAGGGTCCCGACCCCCACCCCGGACAGACAGTTCTCAGGGGTTCCCCGCTTGCAAAGCAGTCCTGGCTTGGAGTGCCTGGACTACCCACACTGGGCACATCACAGCACTCGGCCATCAGCCCGGCTGCACTTGCCGCAGGCTGCCATCTGGGGAGAGGAGGCAATTGGGGGGCTGCAGGAGAGCTTCCACCCCCAGAAGCCCGCAGAGCCAGCCCAGTCCTCCCCATCGGGGGCTCGTGCCCCATTCCTCCCTCACCTCCTTCCACTTACCCTTCCCTAGCCCCTCTTCCTGATGTACAAAATAAAGATAACGTGTCTTCCAAAATGGAATCTGTCTTTATTGAACAAAACTGGGGGAGACTGGGAAAAGGAGGTGGGAGAGGGGAAGAGAGAGGGTGGGAGAGGGAAGGGCAACTAAAATGATCAGGGGTTGGGAACAGGTCCCATATGAAGAGAGGCTAAAGAGACTGGGACTTTTCAGCTTAGAAAAGAGGAGATGGAGGGGGGACAGGATAGAGGTCTCTAAAAGCATGAGTAGGGTGGAGAGGGTGCATACAGAAAAGTTCTTCATTAGTTCCCATAATAGAAGGACTAGAGGACACCAAAGGAAAGGAATGGGTAGCAGGCTTCAAACTAGTAACAGAAAGTTCTTCTTCACAAAGCAAAGAGTCAACCTGTGGAACTCCTTGCTGCAGAAGGCTGTGAAGGCTAGAACTAGAACAGAGTTTAAAGAGAAGTGAGATAAAGTGATGGAGGTTGGGTCCATGGAGTCGTAGTAGCCAGGGGGTAGGAGTGGTGTCCCTGCCCAAAGTTTGTGGAAGGCTGGAGAGGGATGGCACGAGACAAATGGCTTGGTCACTGTCTTTGGTCCATCCCCTCCAGGGTCCCTAGGGTTGGCCGCTGTCAGCAGACAGGCTACTGGGCTAGATGGACCTTTGGTCTGACCCAGTACGGCCATTGTAAGCTCAGGGCTCAGGGTCGGGGGTCTCAGTGGACCACCTTGATTTTCATGCACACCTGCTCCTGGGTGGCCAGGCTGGCAGCTCTCCTGCCCTAGACGGCCACTTTCCTGTGCCTAGTGCAGAGGTCGTGGACGAGGTCCACGATGTCCGCACTAGACCAGGCGGGTGCCCGCCTCTTGTGGTCTCGGGTAGGCTCTTGGGAGCTGCCAGCCTGGTCCCGGGAAGAGGGGGAGGGCTGGGTGGCAGCGGGTGGCTGGCTCGAGCCGTGCCAGGTGCAGGGTCTGCTGGCTGGGTGCTGGCAGGCTTGCACCTGGCACGGGCACCGTAGCCAGCCCGTGCCCCTTTAAGGAGTCCGGGGCCAGGAGGGGGGCAATAGAGTTTCCCTGGTGTTAGCCAGAGTGGCCACCAAGGAAAGCTGGGGAGGGCTAGTCTCCCACTATTTCGAATTAATAGGCTACACACCCCTTAATTCAAACTAGTAAGTTCGAACTAGGCTTAGTCCTCGTGGAATGAGGTTTACCTAGTTCGAATTAAGCGCTCCGCTAGTTCGAATTAAGTTCGAACTAGCGGAGCACTAGTGTAGCACCTATCAAAGTTAATTCGAACTAACGTCCGTTAGTTCGCATTAACTTTGTAGTGTAGACATACCCTTAGTCTGTAAGGTGCCACAGGACTCCTCGTTGCTTATGCTCCTTTAATTGGTCCCTGCAAATGGAATTATGTGACCATTCTTAGCTTAGGTCTACACTACACCCAGGAGGTCGGCTTAAGGTATTCAGTTCTAGCTATGTAAATAATGTAGCTGGAGTCGATGTACCTTAGTCCGAGCTTGGCACCATTTCCACAGCAGAAGGTCAATGGGAGAAACACTCTTGTTCAATTCCCTTACTCCTTACAACAGCAGAGAGTATCAGCATTGATGGGGGCACTCTCAGCATTCGATTTAGCAGGCCTTCAATAGATCTGCTAAATGAAACCCTGGAAGATCGATAGCCAGAACTTCAATACTCTGGTAGGTGGAAACATGGCCTCATTCTTGCAGTATTTTATAAGCGTGGATAGTGATAGTGCAGTGAATAGGGATTCTTTTTACCTATTGTTTTTGTATTAAGGTAAAATGTGCACCATTTTAAAACTAATAAGGAAGTTGAACAATGACCTTGTAGTCTGAATCTCATTTATTAAATTCTGTGTAGTTTAATAAAATTAAGAAATAAACTTATCAAACGGAAGTCCACCTAGCAGTGGGCACAATGAACTTCACAGAACAACTTGACAAATTTTGGAAGCGATACATTTGTTATGAATGTATGTTGCTTTTTGTGTGTGTGTGTGAATTATGTTGCTGTTGAAGAGTTGGACCAAGCACTTCCGAGAAGAAAGTCTTCCACTTAGCTACAGAACATATACAGCACCTGCAATCACAGTTCAGGCTTTCCCAAACTGCCTCAGCAGCATGCCTCACCTTTGTTCTAAGCAATCCCATTTAAAGCCAAGGAGATAGCTCATTACATTGTAGATCCTTTCCACTAGAGACTGGACTGAAAACAGCAAATTTCTATGTGATGGCATTAACTTTAGGTTACCACTAGCCTGAGAAAGATTTGAACTTCCAGTGCGCGACATAAAATCTTTCATACACAAACTTGAATGAGTTACCCATTGTGCACTCGCAACTCTTAAGTAACATCAATAGGAGCTAGAAGTGCTTAGAACCACTGAAAATTGGGGAACGTTTTCATTTGCCTATATATGCCTTTAAGTTCATTGATGAGCCTCCATAGACTGAAGATGTTGGCCTCGGTGTATCATAATGCCTGCTATGATAAATAACTCAGTTATTCCAAATTGTCTTGTTCCTCATCATGTTACCTATCGTATTCGTATTAAAGTTGTGAACTTTATTTTATTATGATGCATCATGATTACAAAGCCTTTTATTAAAGGGATCTTTAACCTTACAAAATAGTACAGCGTAAAACTCTTTGATTTTTGTTTCTAAAGCACCAGCTACCAAAAAAACAAAATAAAATAAAAAATGTGTACCAGTCTGAGATTCGAGAATTGAGTTATAATCTAAAGCAGCCAGGGCTGCCAACGGAGGGAGGCAAAGGAGCCTTTGCCCCTTTAAATGGCCATTAGTGCCTCGAATGGTTGATGGAGGGTAGGCTAACCCCAGCTCGTCCCCTTCCACCTGAATCCCTGCTCCTTTTGAGGTTATCCATCTCATCTTGCCCAGGGCCAGCAAGTCTTTCTTCAGCCCTGACCGTTCATAGATGCAAGAAGCTCCTACCAAGTTTCTTCGGCCTTAATTCTCTTGAGAGTGGAGGGAAGCAAAAAGTAGAAGTTCCTGGTTTAGTGATTCCATGAATCCACTTATTCCTGATCCCAGGGAAGCCTCATAGTGGGAATTAGACATCACAGATGAGACAGAGTAGGGCCATGGTTAACAGTTGAAAAGGTGGCTGTCCGCTCTTGACATGAAAATTTTAGGAGGTTCATTCATCTGAGAACAGTGGTACTGCTGTATGTAAGTTGATCCACATATTAGTGACTCACTCACTGAAACTATAATAAAGCTTCTAACAGAGGTGGGTGGTGCAAAGCTTAATCGGTGGAGTAAGACATTTCTATTTCTGGAAGAGTTCAAGATTTTTTTAGTTTCATTACCTGAGCAAAATTATTGAAGATAGGTACAGTTTTCTTCCCAGCTATCTTTAGCAATAGATTGAATCGAAAGTATTCCTTCTTTTCAAAGCTATAGTGACATCACCTCAATATGATCTAAAATACAAATGATCTAATTAAAAAACAATATTAATTATGCAGTGAAAAAATAGATTACAATCAAAATGATTGTATAACACATTCATCAAGAGTTAATTCATGTCATTTTAGTGCCTATTTCTCTTTGTTGCCTGTCATTGTCTCCCCTCCAAGTAGTTTTCATCTTCCTGCCCCTTTCATTTAACTTTGAAGTCTCTTACACTTTTCAGGTTTCTTTGATGTGCCTGGCTTATTTGTAGTCCAGGCATCCTTTGGGTTGTGCCGCCTTGCACTTCTGCACAGGAGATTATAGTCTGTTTTCTCATACTGTGATACAAAAATAAAGGAACCTATGCAGACCCATTATATCTGACCATAGTACTCTTACTGAAGAAATATTGGGACTCAGAAAAACCATCCTCAAACCATTTACCTCCCCAAGACCCAGCTTACTCCAGCACATGAATGACTTCTTCCAATAACTACAAAATTATCAACCTCCCTCAGAATACCATTCTTATTGCTATGGATGTTAGCTACCTACATACCAGCATACCTCACAGTAATGACATTATTACTCAGATTTTTACAAGTTAATGGACAACACTTAACTATCCAAAACACATCCATTTCATTCTCACCTGTAACAATTTTACATTGAACAAACACATACTTGGTCCAAATCAGAGGAACAATCATGGGTATTAGGGTGACTTCCCAAATTGCTCATGTCTTCAGAAATCACCTTGAGGAAGAACTTCTGGGCAAATGCACCATGAAACCAATCCTATACCTGAGCTACACTGATGATATTTGTGGCAGATATCCTCCAGACCTTCAAAACTTTCCAACACAACCTTAGTAACTGTCCCTCCATTAAACTCTTGCTAGAACACTAACACTAGAATCTACTTCCTGGACACCATGATCAGCTTCAGCAATAGAACCTGACAGACAACAAACCTATGGATCACCATAACTACCTTAACAGATCCAGTGACCACTTGAAACACACCAAGAAATCTTACCTACAGCCAGTACCACAGAATATGCTCGTAGTAGAATGTCTGGGATATACATTTAAAACTGCCAAACAAGGACACTGCACCAGATGCATAGATTTGCATCATGGAACAGGATGCACAAACAGTACAAGGAAAATCTGTTTCAATACAGCAATGAAACCCCTTTTGACTACACACCACTAGTTCTTCTTCGAGTAGTTGCTCATGTCCATTCGAATTAGGTGTGCGCACCGCATGCACCACGTCTTCCAGAGCGTTTTCCCTAGCAGTACCCGTAGCATCAGCAGGGCGCCCCCTGGAGTGGCGCCACCATGACAGGGCATAAGTACTCCTGCTGGCGCTCCCCCACCTCAGTTCCTTCTTACTGCCCGTGACGGTCATTGGAGCGTGTGTCTCTGTTAGAGCAGTTAATGGTTCCCGTTTCTCTTAGTGTAGTAAATAGTTCTAAATAGTTCAGTTAGTTAGATAGTTAGTGTCTCTTTGTTTTTCTCTTCTCCCCCATCGGGTGAGGAATGCCAGGGCCGCAAGGCTTTAAGGCATGCGCTGTCTGCGTGAAGTTTATGCCCAAAGGAGACCCTCACAATAGTTGTCTGAAGTTTCTGGGCCATCTTACAGATGCCTGTAAGATCTGTAAGTCGTTTAAGCCGTGCACTAAGAGGGCGAGAGACTCTCGTTTAAAACTCCTCATGGAGGCGGCTTTACAGCTGGCACCGACTGGGCACGCTGCGGTGTGTAGTGCACCAGCGTCCACGTGCGCTGCTCCATCTCGAGAGCGGGCCTCGGTATCGAGGGCTCGGCACCGTTCTCACTCCCCAGCACCGAAGAGATCAAGAGCGCCCCGTGGTAGGTCTCCAAGCTGGAAATCCAAGTCAGGCCTACACCGTGGTGCCGAGTCTCCGGGACACACGTCTAAAAAACATCACTTGTGAGTGAATACATGTCAAAGCCCACCATTCTTATGTGCCCTCAGTCCTCATCCTCAAAGGAAATGTGCACAACACCTTCTAAAAGACAAACACTTAAAATCATAAAAATCATGGACTGAATAGCGACATTGGATTTATGGTTTATCACGGCACTTTAAAACCCACTTAGAAGTCTCTCCTACTTTTCCTCACACAGCCCTATTTTTGGAGAGGTTAGCAGACCACTTCACTTGACTAGTCCCTTGAAATAGTATTAACTACTGTGCTATACAAATCGCTTCCCCCTTGTATTTAGCTGAGACATGCTTACTACATTTCCCAATCTGAAGAACTCTGTGTTGGCTCAAAAATTTTTGTCTCACCAATAGGGGTTGGTCAAATAAAAGATACAGGCAGTCCCCGACTTACGTGGATCCGACTTACGTCGGATCCCTAGATACGAACGGGGTGAGGCAACTCCCGCACATGCGCAGCAGCATTCCCGGGGCTCGCTCACCTGGGTCCTAGAATCCACCTCCTCCTCCTCTTCGGCCGGCTCCTCCAGCCTGCCGGCTCCAACTGGCCTCTGCCTGCAGCAGCTGGCCACAGGGACAGGGATCCCGCAGAGCTGCCGGGCAGAGGAAAAGTGCCTCCCCACGCCCGCTGCCCCCCGCCTCCCGCGGCCTCGCATCCTGCACGCCTCCCCCCTCCCCCCCTGCCAGCAACAGGCTGCCCCCTCCCCTGAGCAACAGGCTGCCGAACAGCAGACAAAAGCAGCCTCTCCACCCCTCCTCCCCCTATACATGCTGGGCTCCCTGGGCAAACAAAGACTCCACCAAAACAAACAAAGTGCTGGCCTCATTGTGTTAGCAAAAAAAGGACCCTCCTCCTAGAACCCTGGGTGGTGTGTGGAAATAAAGCTATTAGCTCAAAGCATGGTGCAGAGCTGTTTGGTATTTGATGAGTTACTCCTTTAGTCCCGAGTTTGTCACAGGGACAGAAATAGATGTGAAATCTTCTGAACAGGGGAACAGACAGCAAAACAAACATTAGAGGGGAGTTAACCTTTCCCTATGCTATCCAAAACTAAAAAAAATGTTTGGCTAGAGTTTCCCCTACAATATGTACCAGTTCCGACTTACATACAAATTCAACTTAAGAACAAACCTACAGTCCCTATCTTGTACGTAACCCGGGGACTGCCTGTATTACTTTCCCCACTTTGTCTCACTTATTATCCTGCCTTTGTTGTATGTTTTAAAGTCATTCACTCTTATAATCATTGTCTCTTTGAGTAAACAGGTTTGAGAGTCCTTTATCCAAATGTCAATTGAAAGGTAACATGTGGATCCACACAATTGACTTTCTGCTCCTATCTACATGCACCACTGTCTTCTGGTTAATTACTTGTTGACAGTTCTTTTGTAATTCTAAATTAACATGCTCTCACATCTTTACTATTTCTGACCAAAGGAGTAATGGGAAAATATCTATCTTGAATCTGAGTTTGTGTAGGGCTCCAATATTCTTAAAGGGGGTGATTAGTTAGTCTGAATATTAGTATGTGGCTTAATATTATTATTTTTTTTTGTAAATGTAGTATCATGTAAATGATTCCCTACTATTTTCACAGTTTCTGAATCCATTCGATTAAAAATGTCCATTAAGAAAATATGGGTAAACACAGCAAGTTGTAGCCATTCTTAGTCATATAAATCTCTCTTGAATTATAGTAACTGCATAAGCATAAGAAAGGAGCTCATACTGTTTTTAAGAGAATTTGCTCTGTAGTCTGAAAGTGTTAACTAAATATATGTTGCAAATATAAGGTATTGTGTATATAAATAAATATATTATTTTAACAGGTATTAAAGCTGTATTTTCTGGACACTACCATAGAAATGCTGGAGGGTTCTACAAGAATCTAGAGATGGTGGTTTCATCAGCAATTGGATGTCAACTGGGAGAAGATACCCATGGGCTTAGAGTGGTCGTTGTCACAGCTGAGAAGATTGTTCACAAATACTACAGTTTAAATGACCTGAGTAGCGGAGGAATAGAAAAAAAGCTTATGGATTTGATTAAGCAAAAATAGCCATTTTCTAACTGACAGGTCTCCAGTTTATTTTTAATTCATGTTTCATTACACAATATATAAAAGACAATCAGCAGCTCAGCAAAAACAAATCAAAAAAAGCATACCGCAGGTTGATGATGATTCCCAGTTGTGTATTACACACCAAAATAGTTATCTTAAATCATTACCATCCTCAAGAACAAAGCAAAACGATATGCAGAGATATTTATACCTCTGAGGGGAAATTAAACTAATTATAATATGAAAAAATAAAAATAATGCTGTTGCTGTTGATTTTGTAATTGGAAAGAAGGAATGAAAAACGCAGTGCTTCAACTCAAGTCCACCCTACTGTTTGATGGTCCGCAAGATACATCTTAAAACTGTGATACTTAACGTTCTGTATTAAGTTATTGGAGATCCTCTGGATAATGACAAAGTAAATGACATTTTTGTATTCAATATGGGTAAATCCAAATCCTTTTCAAGTCAAATGGAAGATTTGCATTGACTTCAGCAAGTTGTAGATCAGACCCTATTTCTGCTTCCACCTGGTTGATGTCAGCTCCTACCCCAAGCACTTATTTCTGTTTTATCTTCAGAACCACTGTAGCAATCAGAAAGCAAACTGGATATTCTTCTGCCTAGCAAATTGCCATTGTCAGCGCTGTAAGAGACTCAAGACTCTCTCTGTAGAAGAGTATTTTACCGTTGACTTTTAGCATTTAACAATAAATTTGCTATTGAGAGTTCCCTGTAAGAGTATATCCTCTTTACAAACCAGCTGACTCCTAGACAAATGGAGATTTATGGTTTTCTTGTTCTACCAAACTTTAAATTGCCAAAGCAGATAAACTGCATATGCTATACATACTTTTAAAAGAAGAAAACAGTATATGTTGGTTTAGTCTGGGATGTAGTTTAAAAGATTCACTAGGTACAGTATAAAATCCCCTGAAATGTCCTGAGAGTGATTTTTTGTTAATGTAGCAAGTTCAAGAAGAAGTAAAGAAGATAACTTTATTTGTTTTTTTAAAAAGTCATGAATTATGCTGCAAATATGTGCATTTCTTAGGACCTGATTTTGGCACAATTATATTGATTTCTTGTGAGCACATACATTTATTTATGCTCTTAAGTTTCTGATATATTTGACATGAACTTTAAAAAGCTGAGTAAGTGAACACATCAGAATATACACCACACAGATATAGTGAGAGCTGTAGCACAGCTTTACAGACTCAGAGTGCTGAAGAACACATGCAATATTGTAGAAAGAGGTACACATCATGTCTTTTGTACATAAGGAAATGATATTTCTGTAAGTGGACATATAGTAAGATATGTGAGGGAATTGATCATCTGTACCCTCGAGTTAATTTCAGTGAAGTCTCTGAAAACCTGTCAGGTAGATTATTACTTAATGTTAGCCGTGTCATCTTTTCCATGGAGATACTCCACACTACATGTTAGGGAGGCTAGGGAGCTTCTGACATTAGTCAAGATTATTCTGGCTACTGACACCATAAATTGAATAATTAATTAGGGTGACATTTCAAATCTGCTTAATATAAAGAAATATTTTTTAGAAACAGGTAGACCAGAAAATCCAAATGTATAGGCTGCCATAAATACCTTAGCAGCTATCAGTTTACACACACAACCTGTGAAAATAGCTTTCATGCTTTAAGAAATGTACTGTATAGAGCCTAAGTGGCCTTACTCAGCTGGATATTGACTTAATAGTCTAGCTTTCAAGGTGCCATCTCAGATTTGACACCTAAGAGCCTTCACCATGACTAAATCCCAGATATATAAAGCTATTTATGGCTGATTTTTCCAAAGGTTCCTAATTCCCATTGGTTTCAATAGTAGTTAGGCACAATATGGGAGTTTCAAAAGTGCCTATCTATAGCTTTAGACTCTCTTAAAAATCTAGGCCCAATGTCCTGAGGTTTTTTTTGTCCATACTGCTAGTTAGTGTTTTGGTGTGGTGATCTCCTTATAGTTTGTTGCAGAAGGAAGAGATACTTAAATCTTTTAACTATGTCAGTTCCCGTAATAGTAGCTCAGCGGAAAGAACAGGGAGTTTGGTAGGCATTGGGTAGTACTGTTGGTCTTGCCCCATAATGTAGAATGAGCACCCAAAAAAGTAAGGTGAGCCATTTAATTGATGGTGACATTCAGGAGAGCCAAGATAGATTTGAAAAGAATGGTTCCCTGTAAATGTAAGAAATTAATAGAATTGGTATGAGTATGAATTATTCCAATTTTGTAAATGTTGCTCTGAACAAATGGATTTACAAAGGATGAAAGTGTTTATGCAAAACCATTTTAATTGTACGAACTTATAACTCAAATTTTAGCATTAATTCCTATTGAAATATTTCCAAGTTGTGTTTTGTAAGAGAGAATTCTATCATACATTGTCTTCTCATTACAGAGTTTCAATATACTGTAAAATCTGTTTTAATTCAATTAAAAAATTATATTCCAAATATTGTGTATCTTGTGATTTCTAAGAACAGTGTATGTCTTACAGAACTCTGTAATATCAATAAGATACTAGCTTTATAAAATACAGCTTCAGTGCTAATCACTTTGGGTGAATTGAAATATTAGATTTATTGGAATTTTTTAAAAGAAATCTATGAGGGATGGTAATTTTACGTGTTTGAGTGAAGTATAAGCTTCAGGAATTATACATTTTAATCATACATTCTATCAAAAGAAAGATACTGTATAAAATAAAGGCTTTCAGGTATGTGACAGGGTGTACCCACCCCACACTAGTTGATGGGGGTTAACTCAGCCCTGAGGGAGTAGGGAGGCCACAGCCCCTCTAGCTTACTGGCGTGCTTGCGCTACACTACTATTTGAGGGTATGTCTACACTACAGCACTAATTCGAACTAACTTAGTTCGAATAGTTAATTCGAACTAAGTTAATTCGAATTAGCGCATCTAGACTTAAAAACTAGTTCGAATTAGCATTTTTCTAATTCGAACTAGCATGTCCACACTGAGTGGACCCTGAACCGAGGTTAAGGATGGCCGGAAGCAGTGCCGGCAGGGCATCAGATTAGGATTTAGAGCTTGGAGCTGCTGTCTCAGGCTAGCCGAGGGCTGTGCTTAAAGGGTCCCGACCCCCACCCCAGACAGACAGTTCTCAGGCGTTCCCTGCCTGCAAAGCAGTCCTGTCTTGGAGTGCCCTGAGTGCCCACACTCGGCACATCACAGCACTCGGCCATCAGCCCGGCTGCACTTGCCGCAGGCTGCCATCCGGGGGGGTCAATCGGGGGGCTATAGGAGAGCTTCCACCCCGAGGAGCCCACAGAGCCACCTCAGTCCTCCCCATCGGGGGCTCATACCCCATTCCTCCCTCGCCTCCGTCCACTTACCCCTCCCTAGCCCCCCTTCCTGATGTACAAAATAAAGGACACATGTGTTCAAAAATAGAATCTCTCTTTATTGATCAAAACTCGGGGAGACTGGGAAAAGGAGGTGGGAGAAGGGAAGAAAGAGGGTGGGAGAGGGGAGGGCAACTAAAATGATCAGGGGTTTGGAAGAGGTTCCATATGAAGAGATGCTAAAGAGACTGGGACTTCTCAGCTTAGAAAAGAGGAGACGGAGGGGTGACAGGATAGAGGTCTCTAAAAGCAGGAGTTGGGTAGAGAGGGTGCATAAAGAAAAGTCCTTCATTAGTTCCCATAGTAGAAGGACTAGAGAACACCAAATGAAATGAATGGGTAGCACGCTTCAAACTAATAACAGAAAGTTCTTCTTCACAAAGCAGATAATTAACCTGTGGAACTCCTTGCTGCAGGAGGCTGTGAAGGCTACAACTAGAACAGAGTTTAAAGAGAAGTTAGATCAAGTCATGGAGGTTGGGTCCATGGAGTGGTATTAGCCAGGGGGTAGAAATGGTGTCCCTGGACTCTGTTTGTGGAAGGCTGGAGATGGATGGCACAAGACAAATGGCTTGGTCATTGTTTTGGTCCATCCCCTCCAGGGTCCCTAGTGTTGGCCACTGTCGGCAGACAGGCTACTGGGCTATATGGACCTTTGGTCTGACCCAGTACGGCCATTCTAAGCTCAGGGCTCAGGGTCAGGGGTCTCACTGGACCACCCTGATTTTCATCCAAACCTGCTCCTGGGTGGCCAGGCGGGCAGCTCTCCTGCCCTAGACGGCCACTTTCCTGTACCTAGTGCGGACGTCGTGGATGAGGTCCACGATCTCCGCACTAGACCAGGCGAGCGCCCGCCTCTTGCGGCCCCAGGCAGGCTCCCGGGAGCCGCCAGCCTGGTCCCGGGAAGAGGCGGAGGGCTGGGTGACAGCAGGTGGCTGGTTCGTTCCGTGCCAGGTGCAGGGTCTGCTGGCTGGGTGCTGGCAGGCTTGCACCTGGCACGGGCACCATCGCCAGCCTGTGCCCCTTTAAAGGCTCCGGGGCTGGGAGGGGGGCAGACGAGTTTCCCTGGTGGTGCCCAGAGTGGCCACCAGGGAAAGCTGGGGAGGGCTAGCCTCCCACTAGTTCGAATTAAGTGGCCACACAGCCCTTAATTCGAACTGCTTAATTCGAACTAGGCATTAGTCCTCGTAGAATGAGGTTTACCTAGTTTGAATTAAGCGCTCCGCTAGTTTGAATTAAGTTCGAACTAGCGGTTTGTATGGGTAGTGCCTATCAAAGTTAATTCGAACTAACGTCTGATAGTTCGAATTAACTTTGTAGTGCAGACATACCCAAAGAGATTGGCTTTGCTCGTTGGAGCTAGCAGCCAGAGTGAGAGGTTTGCCGAGCCAGCTCCCTGCAAGCCCCAGCACGTACCTAGAGGCCAGGATGCTATCACCCAGACTGTAGCCAGGACACTTCTTGAGAGCTCGGGTCCGGGGGAAAGGAGCAGTACCCAGAATACCGAGGGAAGTGGTGAAACCGAGAAGCACCAGTGAGCCAAGACCCAGAGGGGCAAGAAGCAGGGAAGAGTGAGCCACTGTTGAGAAATCAGCATGTTGCGGTCAGGATTTCGCCGCTGACTTAGTGGTGTGAGCAAGCCACTAATGGAGCCCTGGACTAAGGTCCAATTGTGTGGGACAGCCTGGACCCCTCTGCCTGGGAGGACACAAACCTTTCTCTCACCTCCTAACTCTCCAATAGACTACTACTTTAGGGTTACAGCAGGACTATTGAACTGTTCTGCCCTTGTAACAACCACCAGGCAGATTTGAACCTGAGATCCCTGGAGCTTGGTATAGGACTCTAAGCTAAAGCCAGCTGGCTCTGAGCCTATGCTGTAGAGGTCTCATCCGTTGCTGTGGTCTAAGTGCCACTGCATGGGTCAGTGAACCACTCTAGGGCTACGTCTAGACTGGCATGATTTTCCACAAATGCTTTTAACGGAAAAGTTTTCCATTAAAAGCATTTTCGGAACAGAGCGTCTAGATTGGCAGGACGCTTTTCCACAAAATCACTTTTTGCGGAAAAGCGTCTGTGGCCAATCTAGACGCACTTTTCCGCAAAAAATCCCCAAGCGCCATTTTCGCGATCGGGGCTTTTTTGCGGAAAACACATCTCAGCTGCAAAAGGGACTTTTGCCTTAATGGGAGCAGCATAGTATTTCCGCAAAAAGCACTGATTTCTTACAGTAGGAAGTCAATGCTTTTGCGGAAATTCAAGCGGCCAGTGTAGACAGTTGGCAAGTTTTTCCGGAAAAGCGGCTGATTTTCTGGAAAAATTGGCCAGTCTAGACACAGCCTAGATGTGTGGGTTATATACTTCCCCTAGGTGAGGGAGCCCATCCTGAGCTTCAGAGACCCAGTTGAGATCCCAGATGAGCCCCTACTTGTAACCGCCACTGGGCAGATTTGAACCTGGTACCTCTAGAGCTTAGTATAGGAGCTACTACCCTTTGAGCTAAAAGCCAAATGATTCTCTGTTGCTGAGGTCTGTGTGCCTCTGCCTGGGACAGTGAACCACACTAGGGCTATGTCTATGCTGTACCTCTCTTGTGCAAAAGCCTATGAAAATCAAGCATGGATTAGCATATTGTCACACTTCATTTGCATAATTAATTAGGGGTGTTTTTGCGCAAGAGTCTTTCACGCAAAAAGTAACTGTGTAGACGGCTCCTTTTTGCACAAAACCCCCCTCTTGCACAAGAACCGTTCTTCCTCATTTTTTCAGGAAGAATAGCTAAGAAGGAGCCCCTAATTAATTATGCCAATGAAGCACGGCGATATGCTAATCCACACTTCATTTGCATAGGCTTTTGCACAAAAGAGGTGCAATATAGACGTAGCCTGAATGTGTGGGTTACACCCTGACCATGGAGGGCAAACTACTGTACTGTACTTCGACCCTCGGATCGTGGCGGAGGAGAAGACTATTGAACTGGGCTACCTGGACAAAAGAGAGAGAGCGTTGGACTGCAACCCTTGGGTCACTTTGGGGGCCTATTGGCTGGGGCTGTCCTGTCAGTAAGAGTGAGATGTAGGGTGAGCCGGGTGGCTTAAAGACAGAGGAAGTAAAACAGACTCCCAGGTAGAAATAGCGGCTCTGGCTGGGGAGGCAAAGGGCGGGGACAAGTATGCTGAGGGCACGGTGGGCCACTCCCCTCTGCCTAGGATACGGTCATCCCCATAGCTGTGTGACAAGGTCTTATTAATAAAGCATCTTTCCGATTCAGTCATGACACTGTGGGAATAAAATAAATACAAGGGTTGCCAAGCTAGTGGGGGTCACTGCCTTGTTACTATAGGTCCGCTTCTCCTAGCATGAGTTTGCTTTGTTCCTAGACAATTCCTGTCCTTAAGAAGTCCTCCTGAGGCTGGAACCCCAGGGTACTACTTTGTCCTTTTTCAAATCCCTCCCTCAAGACCCACACTTCTACCTACAAAACTGCAAGCTGTGAGGCAGCTGTATGATGTGATTTTTTTTTTACTGGAACTAATATGATGTGCTTAGCATCACCTCACACATTTCAGTGACAGGGATGAACAATTCATCAGCTAAAGCTGGGGGATATTTTGATTGCCTAACATGTACAGAGGATGGCTGCCTATCTTGCTTTCCAGAAGCTGGCTTAGCAGCAAAACTCCAGTTAGCCCTCCAGTGAAGGGAAAGTAATTGCTACTTTTAAAAAATCCCAAAATGTTTGTTGTCTGGCAAAATTTGGCAGATAGGATCAGCACCAGGCTTTTTTTGGCATCCCCATTAGGGATGTGAATGGTTAACCGGTTGTGGTTATGGTTTATCGATAGGCTATTGCAACCGCAGGCAGGGTGCTGCTGCAGCTTGCAGGGCCCACCGCAGTTGAGTGGCTGATTAAAAGAGCGCCCACAGCCAGCAGCGTGTATTTCTACTAGGGGCGCAGAACCATACATAACAAAATGCATTCTGTACATGGATAGAAAAGATTAGAGGGAACACTGATCACAGGCCTTTCTTGCTGTAGACACTAACATGTGCCAGGATCTCCTGAGGCAGGTTGCCCACAGCTGCAACGTTCCAACAGAAATGATGATAGAAGAAACAGGCCCGATGGTAAACATCCTGGCCCTGAGGATCCGTTCCGGGTGTCATTACTGTTAATTAAGACTATTTAAGCTACCATCAAGGTGTTATGGCAGACCCCAGCCTCCCTCCCATCAATGGCTGAAAGGGGTTGAGAGATGCTACTTTGCCCCCCAGGAGGAGGGGTATGAACACTTGTTTACTCACCCTATCAGGGTCACTTGTAGTCGACGCTGTCATCCACAAGGAATGGCAGGTATAGCCAGGGCCTGCCTCCAAAAATAAAGAGGCTAAGAAGCTGTACTTCTGACAAAAGATGTATTTGACCAAGAGTCCCCAGCTTTACCTATTGAATCAACAAGCTTTGTTGAGTGGGTAGGCATACAGCTCCTGGCATTCATTGTCCAAATTCCCACAGACATGCTCCAAGAATTTACTGTGCTCTTGGAAGAGGGCAAAACTATGGTCCTCATCTCCTTACATGTGGCACTGGATTTGTCTGACTTGACAGCAAGAACCATGGCCACTGCCATGACGATTTGGTACAACATGTGGCTCCAAGTATCTGGGTTCCCCTGGAAGTTCAGAACATGATTCAGTATCTTCTGCTTGACTGTGCAGATCTGGTCTAGGACAAAATGGACACCAGGATGCACAGTTGAATAGACTTCCGGCCAGGGACCCCTCAAGTCACTTGGTAATCACACAGCTGCACCTCAGTACAAGCCTTTTAAGTCGTAGCCCCCTTCACACCTGTCTCCTCAGCAGGATCACTTGCACAGACAGGGGAGAAATAATCACTGCAAGCAGCCCACACAATTTTCCTCAGACCAAGATCAGAGCCATCCAAACTGCCCTCAAGCCCTAAACTCACTTTTGAAGGTGTGCCTGACACTGTTCCCCCTAATTTTTTCCATCCATGCACCTACTGAATTTTGGCACCTGTATTGAGATAATGTGCAGGTATGTGCCACCAGTACAAATAAAAAGCCTAAACGTGTATATTTTTAAAAGTTCATAGATATTGAAGGAGAATATTAAAACTAGGCATAATTAACAAGGTGTACTGCTTATGATTTTGAACATGAAATCAAATAAAAGTAAAATTAACACTGCCCTTGGAGTAAATGTATTTTATCATCCTTTCTAACAGCTAATGCTAGTAAACACACCGAAATGTGGTATACTCAAAACAGCTATATAAAGAACAGTACCAGAGGCCCAGTGTAATAATCTACTCGTCTTCGAGTGGTGTCCTCGTGGGTTCTCCACTCTGGGTGCTGGTGCGTTCTCGCGCCAGTGACCGGAGACTTTTCCAGCAGTTTCCACCCCTCCACACATGTTCCATGGCACCCCCTTGTGCCGTTGTGGTCCTTTAGGCACATGGTCAGCCCCTCAGTTCCTTCTCTACCATCCTTGGCAACAGATGAAGCCTCCTTTTCTCTTTGTATTCTATCAAAAAAAACCCATCAAAATCCAGTTTAATCCCATCAGTTACTTCAACTTCCAAGTTATTTTACCCTTACCACCTGCCCCAGTCTAAAAAAGCTAAAAAAAAAAGTTTTCGTTATGGCTTGCCATCTTTCCCCCTGTGCGTCATGTCAGGATCTCCCAGCTTTAAAAGATGCGAGTCGTGCCAAGATGCTATGCCCATTTTGGATGGGCATTCTAAGTGTATAAAGTGCTTAGAGGAATTGCATCAGACACAAAAGTGCCCCCACTGCTCAAAGCTCACAGCTAGAGTGCACCGTGATCGAGCCAACAGGCAGCCAACACTCCTCTATGAAAAGTTCCTTCAACCATCGTCAGAGGACACACCAGTGGCCCCAAAATCGGCCTCCCAGAGCAAGGGTACGGATAAATCTCGTCCCCCTCGTCCCTCGTCCCTCTGTCTCGAAAACAGGTCTCTCTCCAGACTGTTTGCTACCCTCGGCACCAACAGCCATAAGGGTCAGCACCACGGATAGGCCCGGTACTTCTGGTACGGCATCCTCCATGACACTGGCACCTCAGAAGAGAGCCCACTTGGAACCGAAACAGAAACAATCAGCACTGCCTGCACCAATGGCACTGACTTCACCAAAAGCACCAGCCGCACTGGTGGGCCATCATAGAGACCGCTCGGCATGGAGACACCAACCTCAAGCAGCACTGACATCCGTGCCTAAGAGGCCCCGCACCGATATGCCTTCATCAGATCACACGGCACCAGCCACACCACCAGCACTGAGCAAACCACACACCTTGGCACCGTCCCAGGAATACACACACTACCAATCCCCAGTCAGGAGCCGCATGCCAACAGCATTGATTTCACTGGGTTCCTCTATTCAGTCAGGGCACTCGCGCAGATCATCAAACATCTCCCGATCTCTGAGCGAGGTGGGCACTGAATCCAGGAGTAGATTCTCTTCCCAACACTCCAATCCTGCTCACAGACCTCCCTTTTGGCAACCTGGCCCCATGTCATACGCATACACCCCACCTCTACCGCCGTGGTATGCACAACAATATGGCTATCCACCACCGCCATACACTACTCAATGGCAGCCATGGGATCACCAAGTATGGATGGTGATAGTTCTGCTATTGACAGCATGTGCCATTTTTGTCTTCCTCCCAGAAGAAAGAAGGGATTTAATCTGCAAGTTGGTCACCATTTTGGAGGAAAAAATTAGAGGACTGGAGGCCCAAGTGTCAACCCTACTCTCGATCAGAGAGGATGAAGACTTCCTCAATAGAAGGCAACATTTAATCCTGCAAGCAAGGCAGGTGGAAGAGCCAGAGAGGGCAGTACAGCATGAGGATCAGAACTGGCAGCATGTAAATTCTAGAAGGAAAAAAAGCCAGCACGGGAATCCCCCATTCCGACAGAGGTAATTGCTCTCAGGCTTTCAGGCTCTCTCCACAGGCTCTGCGATGGTGAATGATTTGGAAGGGACCTCACAAGGAAGAAATTTGAACAGACCCGATGAACCACTTCATCTGGAAGGCATGGGATGCATAGTCCTAGGAATGGGGGTTCCACGACCACCACCCCCAAAAGAAGAAGGCTGGTGGTGGTGGTCGGGGACTCCCTCCTAAGAGGGACTGAGCCATCCATCTGCCATCCAGACCTGGAATTTCGAGAGGTGTGCTGCTTACCGGGAGCTCGAATTCAGGATGTGACTGAGAGGCTTACCAAACTGATCAAACCTTCAGATCACTATTCTTTCCTGCTTCTTCATATGGGAACTAATGATATGGCCAAGAATGACCTTGAGCACATTACTGTGGATTATGTAGAGTTGGGAAGAAGGATCCATGTATTCGGAGTGTAAGTGGTGTTCTCATCCATCCTCCCTGTTGAAGGGAAAGGACAGGGCAGGGATCGTCGAATTGAGGAAGTAAATGCATGGTTTTACAGGTGGTGTAGGAAAGAGGGCTTTGGTTTCTTCTACTTTGGGACTCTGTTCCGGGCACAAGGATTGTTAGGAAGAGACAGGATCCACCTAACAAAGGGTATGTCTACACTACCCTCCTAGTTCGAACTAGGAGGGTAATGTAGGCATACCGCACTTGCAAATGAAGCCCGGGATTTGAATTTCCCGGGCTTCATTTGCATAAACTGGGCGCCGCCATTTTTAAATCCCTGCTCGTTCGAACCCCGTGCCGCGCGGCTACACGCGGCACAAACTAGGTAGTTCGGACTAGGCTTCCTAGTCCGAACTACCGTTACTCCTCCTTCCTACTGAAATAGTTTTTCCTAATATTCAACCTCCATCTCTCCCACTGCAACTTGAGACTATTCTTGCTTGTTCTGCCATCCATCACTACTGTGAACAGCCTTTCTCCATCCCCTTGGGAACTTCCCTTCAGGAAGTTGAAGGCTGCTATCAAATCGCCCCTCACTCTTCTCTTCTGCAGACTAAATAGACCCAACTCCCTCAGCCTCTCCTCATAGGTCATATGCTCCAACCCCCTAATCATTTTGGTTGCCCTCCACTGGACCCTCTCCAATGCAGGTCAGGCTCCACATGAGAGGCCTTCAGTCGTGGTTAGCCACAACCTACATGCAATCCAGAGATCAACTTTCCAAACTGGTTACCACAAAACATGTTAGACGAACCCACAAAACATGTTAGATGGGGTACAATTCCAACAACCTTCCCCCGCACTTATAATGATGATCGACACATCACTCATGGGTTGGGGAGCCCATTTAGGGACCATCACAGCTCAGGGCAAATGGTCCTTTATGGAACAAACATTTCATATCAACCTCCTGGAGTTATGAGCAGTCAGATATGCATGTCAACACTTCCACCCTTACATAGCCCACAAGTCCATCACTATAATGATGGACAACACCACTTGCATGTACTACATCAACCGACAGGGAGGTGCATGATCCCCTTCCCTTTGCACAGAAGCCATCAAACTATGGAACTGATGCCTTATGCCGGTAGCCTCCTACCTTCCTGGAGTACTCAACGTCATGGCGGATGAGCTAAGCGGCATGTTCCACGACCAGCACAAATGGGAAATAGACAAGCGCACACTCTATCTAGTGTTTCATCAGTGGGGCCAAGCATACATGGAACTCTTTGCCACCAGAAGCAACAGGAAGTGTCACCTCTATTACTGCAGGGCAGCCCTAGGGAAGCACTCCCTCAGGGACGCCTTTTCTATCAGGTGGGACGTTCCACTCTTTTACGCCTTCCCACCTTTTCCTCTCCTGCACAAGATCCTCAACAAGATCAGGACAGATCAGGCTCGAGTCATACTGGTCACACCAGTATGGCCCAGACAGACTTGGTATCCTTACTTTCACAAGATGACAATGGCAGATCCGTATGTCTTCCCGCTTCATCACAACCTTCTATCGCAGAACCACGGGAAGACTCTCCATCCAGAACTCCACATTCATCTCCACGGCTGGCTCCTTCATGGCTCCAGGAAGCCGAAAATCACTGTTCAGAAATGGTGAAAGAAATACTGATCAACAGTAGAGGACAATCCACCAGAAGAACGAACCTCTATAAATGGAACAGATTTTCTCACTGGTTCAAACGATCACATACGACACCCATGGAATCCACCCTCCTCCCCATTCTGTTGGACTTCATATTATACCTTAAACAATCGGGCCTCGCTTTCAGCACTGTTAAAGTACACTCAGATGCCATAGCAGCTTTTCATCGCACCAAACAAGAGATTTCCTTCCTCGCAAACCTGATAACCAAGACATTCCTTAAGGACCTACAGAACACCTTTCCACCAGTCCGCCCACCAGTTCTGGTCTGGGATCTGAACCACATACTTAAGAGCTTGACAAAACCAACCTTCAAACCACTAGCAACTTGCTCTTGGTCACATCTATCGATGAAGGTGTCCTTCCTCATTGTGATAACCTCAAGCAGGAGAGTGAGCGAGCTCACTGCGTTGAGGGCTGAACCCTCGTACACGGTGTTTACCAAGGATCTGAGAAAGTGGGTCTGGCCCACGAAAGCTCATCACCTAATAAACCATCTTGTTAGTCTTTAAAGTGCTACATAGTGCTGTTGTTTGGTGTTTACCAAGGACAGAGTTATACTTGGATCCCACCCAAAGTTCCTCCCCAAAGTACCTTCACCCTTCCACGCTCGCTCCTCTTCAATCGCATCATCCAGGGTGGTGTGACAAGCTATACTATCCATAGTGACTAACCCAGAGCTCCAAACCCACAGGCCAACAACTGCTGTGTAGTCACCCAGAGTGGAGCACCCACGGGGTCACCACTCGAAGGAGAAGGAGTTACTCAGCTTGTACAGTAATGGTGGTTCTTCGAGATGTGTGTCCCCATGGGTGCTCCACTAACCTCCCTCCTTCCTCTGCTTTGGAGCCCTATGCTCTAACAGCAGAGGTCAAGAAGGAACGGCGGGGCTGTGCCATGCGCGCACCTAATGGACAACAACGACACAAGGGGGCGCCACAGTGTGTGCTCGGTGAGGTGGAAACTGCTGTAAAAGTCTCCAGTTGCTGGCGCGAGGACGCACCAGCACCCAGAGTGGAGCACCCATGACGACTCACATCTCGAAGAACCACCATTACTGCACAAGCTGAGTAACTCCTTCTTCCTACCATACATAAACCACTAAATTTGCAGGGAAAACGTCTCTCAAAAAATGAAGCATCTGCCAAAACACTACCATTCTATGGACTTTTGCAGTTCACAAAACCACCCCTGTTGCATGCATACCATCTGCATACATAGCTCAGCTTTAAGATGTTAAGCAAATCTATGAGTCAACCAGAAACAGTCATGCTCTCATCACAAATATTACTACAATATTTTCTGATACTGAAAGGAGAGTAAAAGGCATTCACTCAGCCTTATACAATTTCAAAGGGATATCAACTCAATTTAATACTTCACACATAGAACATAGTAAAGAAAATAATAAAGCAACACATAGCAAACAAAATTGCAAACAAACAAATGGTAATACTGAAAATACAAAGGGAAGTAAAACAAGTGGTTGGTTGTGTGTGTTTTGAATGAGTATTTATGACCCATATACTGCAAATGCAATAGAGCCCAGTAGAAAAGGCAGTTTTCTTGTTCCACACTATATTTCACTAACTTAAAAAAATCAGAGTAGGGTCATTAAATTGTTATGCACTGCTTAAGGAAACAGCACACCTTAACACATGGCATTGGAGTTTGGATCTCTGTTTCAAAGAGCCTCCAAATAAGGTTTTTATCCTACAGAGTTTAACACCAAACCTAGAGCTTATGAGTCACTGAAGTACTCTGAAGAGCCAGGGCTACACTAGATAACAAAGATCTGCCCTTAATGGTTTTCAGTACTTGTCTCCAAACAAATTCTAAAACCTAATGGAATCTTTAGTCTGGAATCCAAATGATTTCCATTAAGTTTTAGAAATAGTCAGGGAAGAGGCATTTCTCCTGGCCATGGCCACTGCAACCCCTGAACGGAGGCTCAGACGTGAAACGTTAAAAATACAAGGGTTTGGATTCCTTTTAAAAAACAAATCACGGTTTCTGGAGTTATTCTCCAGCCAAAATGTGTCTCCTCCCACAGCCCAGCTGGGGCTCAAAGGGAATCTGACCCCCCTGTCTACCACCCCAGCACAGCTGGTGCTGAAACAGAGGTGGACTCTTCTTTACAGGCTCCACACACACACACACACACACACACACAGCTGACAGAGCAGGGTGTTCGTTCAGTGTTTCAGAGCCTGCAGGCAACCCAATTGAGGCTGCAGGGAAGTGAGACTCTCCTCTGCCTGCTGCTCCAGCACAGCTGGAGGAGTGAGGACAGCCCAGCCCCTGCCCCCTCCCCAATCAGTTTAGCTGGGGCTGAAATGGAGCTGGATCCTCCTCTGCCTGCTAGCTGCTTCTGTAGCAGGGACTTTCCCTGGCTGTTGCTGCCAGCCCGGCTGGGAGTGGGACACCCCAAACCTAATCCCCAACCCACCTGACCCACTGATCCTCACGCACTCTTGTATTCCACATCCCCCTCCCCCTGCCCTGTTCCCCACACCCGGTTACCTTCCACTTTTTCTATGGGGTCCAAAAGGCACCTAATTAGAGGATCCACAACCATGCCAGTGTGGCTCCACTAATTTATGCATGGCCCTTCATTTTCTTGGATGCACAACCGCACACCCTACCGGAAACTGTGGCGCCCAAGGGTGGAGCACCAGTCTATATCCCAGATCTCCCACACACACATCCCACTACCCACTTCTACCATCCCTGGGCCCATATCACCATGGACTGCAGGGTTCTGAGCATGTATGAAGAAGGGATATTCCATCCAACTCTCTACCTCCCCGTCCCTCTTCAGGGACCTCTCTCATGAGCCGCTCCTCAATCAGGAGGTGCAATCACGGGTTGCATTGAGGGCACTAGAGGAAGTTCCTCAGAAATTCAGGGGCACAGGGATTCTAGTTCCAGAATTTCTTAAACCTTATCCAAGGGAGGGCTCATGTCCATTATGGATCTTCAAAACCTAAATATATTTATAAGAAAGTTCTGGTTTTGCATGGTATCCCTGGCCACATGATTTCCTCCCTAAATCCAGGGGACTGGTATGCTGCCCTCCACACGAAGAAAGCATACTTCCATATCTCCATCATTCTGGCACACAGGAGGTTCATTATTAATGGTCACCACTATCCTACTGTCCAGCCTCTCCAGCCCCGTGAGTGTGCACAAAATGCATGGCAGTAGCGGCAGCATTTCTGCATGAACACGAGGTACAGGGCTTCCTGCACCTCGACAGCTGACTCATCAAGGGATAGTCCCAGGAATAGGCCCACCATCAAGAGGAGCTGGAGCTCGTGACCTTTGCCAAAGTGGGGTTCATTCTGAACATCCACAAGTCCAAGCTGGCCCCAGCTCAGCAAATAAGAGTTCATTGCCCACGCAAGAGCTTATTTTCCTGAGTCTCGTTTTGAGACAATCATGGACCTCATTCACAGTCCCTGAAGGTTCCCTACCACCCCAGCAAGAAACTGCATGAGGCTCCTGGGGCACATGACAACCTGCACATTTGTCATACAACATACTAGACTCAGTCTCTGGGCCCTTCAAACCTGGTTTGCTAAAGTGTAGAGGCCCAACAGGGACCCATTGCACAGTCTGGTCACTCTCCCTACCTCGGTTCTCCAATCCCTTGATGGGTGGCTGAAGCCACAAGAGGTCTGTGCAGAAGTACCAGTCACCAGCTGCCCACCCACATCTCTGGTCTGAAGAGCACTTGGGTTAAGGTCTCAGTCAGAATTCTCCCTGCACATCAATGACGGGGAACTCAGCACAGTTTGCCTCATCTGCCAAATCTTTCTTCACCAGCTACAGGGCCAGAACATCATTGTACTGACAGATAACACAGCTGCAATGTGCTGTATCACAAACATATTGAAGAAAAACAGTTACGAAAGGTAGGTAAACCATTTTTTAATTTAGGACATTAAGATGGATTAAATCTGATTTATATTTTAATAAGAAATCAAGGAGAATTTAACTCTAAATATAATTGAATCAACACTTTTCCAAAGTAGTAAAACATTACAGGCAGTCCCCGGGTTACGTACAAGATAGGGACTGTAGGTTTGTTCTTAAGTTGAATCTGTATGGGTATGTCTACACTGCATCCCTAGTTTGAACTAGGGATGCAAATGGAGACAATCGAACTAGTTAATGAAGCGGAGATTTAAATATCCCGCGCTCCATTAACATGATCTCGCCGGCGCGCTAGTTCGAATCACAGCTGATTCGAACCAGGAAGTGCGCGCCGGGACGCGTTAGTTCGGACTAAAGCCCTTAGTCCGAACTAATGTTACTCCTCATTTTTTGAGGAGTAACATTAATTCGGACTAAGGGCTTTAGTCCGAACTAACGCGTCCCGGCGCGCACTTCCTGGTTCGAATCAGCTGTGATTCGAACTAGCGCGCCGGCGAGATCATGTTAATGGAGCGCGGGATATTTAAATCCCCGCTTCATTAACTAGTTTGATTGTCTCCATTTGCATCCCTAGTTCGAACTAGGGATGCAGTGTAGACATACCCTATGTAAGTCGGAACTGGTGTCCAGATTCAGCCGCTGCTGAAACTGATCAGTTTCAACAGTGGCTGAATCTGGACGCCAGTTCTGACTTACATACAGATTCAACTTAAGAACCCCAGGCATCCCCAAGTCAGCTGCTGCTGAAACTGATCAGCGGCTGATTCCAGGAAGCCCCGGGCAGGGGCTTCCTGTAGTCAGCCACTGGTCAGTTTCAGCAGCAGCTGACTTGGGGACGCCTGGGGCAGAGCAGCTGGGGTGCTGCTGGGTTGGTCCAGTAGCACCGCCGCTAGACCAACCCAGCAGCACCCAAGCTACTCTGCCCCAGGCATCCTGATTCAGCCGCTGCTGAAACTGACCAGCAGTGGCTGAATCAGGATGCCTAGGGCAGAGCAGCTGGGGAGCTGCCAGGTTGGTCCCGTAGCGCCCAGAGCGGCGCTACGGGACCAACCGGCAGCCCCCCAGCTGCTGTACCACAGCCGCTTGGAGCAAATCCGCGGAGCACGGGGGCAGCGGGACAGCCCAGACGCGCCATGGCTGTCCTGCTGCCCTCGGGTTCCGGGGCTTTGCTCTGCTTTGCTCCCCGTCCCCCTGGTATGCAGACCAGGGGGACAGGGAGCAAAGCAGAGCAAAGCCCCGAAGCATGCGGGCGGCGGACAGCCCAGACGCGTCTGGGCTGCCCGCTGCCCGCGTGTTCCGCTGCTTTGCTTCCTCTCCCTGGTCGGCCCCGTTCGTAAGTGCGGATCCGACGTAAGTCGGATCCGCATAACTTGGGGACTGCCTGTATTTAAAATGGGGGGAAGTTATCTCATCCTAATCTACATGTTAAACAAAGTTTATACCTGGACACATTTACAATATTATCATGGATCATCAATAGGAAAGGTAGGTTGAAGAGTCATTGTAATGCAGGATATAGAATATTTTACACTAGGATGGTGGTGGGTAATGGAAATGAGATCGAATGGAAGTTCTAGCCAGGTAATAACTCCAGGCTTCAATCTGTAGCAATTATATTTACTCAATCTTGAACAAAATAAGTTAAAAGCTATTTCATAAGCACAAAGTCCTGTGATGAACTTTTTTGTTTTACAATCAGATTTTCCTTTTATGAATTCTCTGTCTCTCTCCTGTTGTTATATTAGAGACTTACAGAACCATTTCTCCCATGTAGTGAATGTCAGTGACTACACACAAAATATTGTCAGATACACTAAGCAAGAAAACTGAAAGAGAGAGAAACAATATAGTCTCTTTAAATTTGTCTTTATAGTTGCTGCTTGTAACAACAGCAAGTAAGAGAAATATCAGGCAGCAGTGTGACTTGATAGTATCCATTCAATACTGTTTCATTCAAATCTAATTAGCCTGGATAAGCCACATAGCTAAAATGGTGACACTGATGTCCATCACTAAGCCATCTATTTTCCATTATTTTCTCCTGAATATGAAAGTAAAGCAGGAATATCTACATACTCTCAGATCTTAGTGAGGATCTGATGACTAGTGTGTGTGCGGGGGGGGGGGGGGGGGGGGGTTGGGGAAGAAGGGAGCTAGATACTCAAGCCGTGACTAATAATTTTCATACTGAAAGTGTTTCTCAGTTCTAATTTTTCAGGTATTTTAAAATGAACGGCCAAGATGTTAGACATGATAAAGCTGATTACATAATTTGCCATCATTTCAAACTTGGGTCATCTGCACTAGGTTATCAATAGTGCAACAGTAGCTGAGTTAATAAGTGCTCATAGGTAACATTCTTGTTAGCATGTGTTTAGGCACAGTTAGCATGAACCTTATGAATAAGGTATTGACAAAAAAATGACAACACTCTTTCCAGTAAGGGTTTTAAAACCTGAATTTATTAACTTTTTTGTTGGAGAGAGAGGAAACTTTAATGATCCATTTTGAACAGAAGGCAATCAATACTGGAACTGAGCAAATAATTGCCTTATTAATTTGGTCCCATCCCTAATACAAAAATCTAGAAAAATTAAAAATAGTTTGGTCAAACAAAAGCTGATCTTTTTTTACCTGGCAAACAACAACGTTTTGTTTGACTCAAACTACTTTTTTGGGGGTTTCATTTTGTTTCTGGGTGTTTCATTTCCAATGTTCCCATTTATTTAAATACATGAGTGCTCTGAAGCATGCTACTTACTATGTTGTACTTAGCACCTATATTTAAGTATATTTTAAAGTTCTTTTCTATAATTTCCTTTTAATCTGCAAGCACTGTTTCAAAATAGGTTTTTAAACAATTACATCCCAGATCCTGCTCCCCCACTGAACCCACTAACCCAGCTTAGGCACTTCAGAACCTGAGCTCCAGCTGCTAGACTTGTGTTCACCTTCGTGTTGCACCACACAAGGAGGGTGCCCCTTTCACTTCTCATTGGTCACTCAAATAGGCAGTGGGGAGAGTCGTTTCCCAGTGCAGCAGCAGCAGGGACTGAGAGACTCTGCAAAGAAGGACCCATCTTTAATATTGAGGAGAAATGCCCATCTCATGAAATGACATGCTGTCTTGTACATATAAATTTATATTTTTCTTTTCTTGCCTCAATGAATAAAATGTCTCTCTCTCCCCCATGATGTGCTCATATTATTTAGGTAACTGTCTGTTTATTGACTAGGCAGTTGCAGGGAATAGGGAAGTTAAACGTATTTGTAATAATGCAAAAAATACATAATACTCGTCTATTTCGATAGCATACTTGTAAGTACTTTTCTAATAGTGTAATTGGCACTTACATTTAAGTCCATTTTATCAACATTTAAGAGCAACACTGTTTATTTCAAAAATGAATTTGTTTGATTTAAAATTCCAATATCCTGGCAAAACTATTTGCCATATTTGACAAGAATTAGTGATTAGCTTTCTGTGTCCAGGAAAATCTATGTTGCAATGTATTTAATAGATGCTATAAACAACTCATCCTGCTCTAATCAATACCCTTAAAAGAATAAGGAGCCAACTTCTGCTTCAGGTCCATTGACCTAAATGGACTTGTATCAATACAAGCGAGAGCAGAACATGACCTAATTTACAATCTATCTTAACCACAATGGAATTGCTTGGCATATACCACCACTGTATTTTTTTAAAAATCAATTTCTAACCAGCATAAAAATGACAAGTTTGTTGGATTCATTTATTTTGCCAGACATAATTAGCTAATTTAGCATTAATACTGATGTCTTAACTAATTAGAAATGGCAGAGGTCCTTATGGTCACAGTGCCTCATCTTGTTTATGTACAGAAAAATAATTCATACTGTGTTAATTTATGAAGAGTCCACCCATGGAGACACTAATTATCATTCAAGAAAACAAGCTTTTGATGTTATGGAGATATTTCTTTCTCTCCAACAGAGCTGATAATTGTAATTCCTGTCTGTGTATAAGTGCCTTTGGAGTGGGATGCCATAAAAACCTCAAACTGCTGCTGAAACAAAGAATAATTGTATTCTTATGCATTTTAACGGTCCCTGCCCTCACTCTAGGTGAAAAAATGTATAATCGAATGACCACAATTCATCTTTGTTTTCAGAAAGCAGCTAAAAGTCTAAGGTCACCTCTGAAGAATTTTATCATGTGTAGAAAATTCAGGTTAAAAACACTAGAATAATTTGTGAGAGAA
The DNA here is from genome assembly GCF_049634645.1 of Pelodiscus sinensis. Taxonomy (NCBI): domain Eukaryota; kingdom Metazoa; phylum Chordata; order Testudines; family Trionychidae; genus Pelodiscus; species Pelodiscus sinensis. Next base: position 17,203,037 of record NC_134726.1, read on the forward strand.
ATCTAATTCTTCATAATTAAATTCAGTCTGAAGGAAAAACCTATGCTGAGGGTGCTGACAGGACTCTCATAATAGCTTTGGCAAAGCAGACTGCCAATTTCTGTTTTTCATTTTACTTTCAGAAGTAAACTTTTCCCTCTGATCGCATCTCTCCCCCCAAAAAGCCTTATCCCTTGAAATCATGCATTTGTTATTTGAATTCAGTCACTTTTCCCTCCTCCCCTTTTACCTTTCTTGATTCAACACTGTCTGATCTTGTGATTCTAAGTAACTAATGATAGAGTATTAGTAGTTCTAAGATGTTACTGTATTATTTTTTACATAGTGCCACTGATATACATATTTTAGATATAAGCAAGGCAGAGGTCTTGCCTGTGAGTGATGGCAAACCATGCATTGAAGAGCATTATTTGAAGCGTTCTTATTTAATTACACGGTTTTATGGTGGTTCTTAATTACTTTTAGATGTTTTAGTGTTAACATGATCAGCCCATGAGGGGAAAGAGCAGAGAGCTGACAGTGCCAAAAGAAAAGCCAACTGGGAGAAGTGGATTTTAAAGAAGGAAGAGAGAGAAGGTGATCAGAATACAAAAATGCTGTAGCATTTTAAAGGGCACCAAAGCAGGGATGGGAGGAGAAGACAAATGCAGAGGGGGATTCCAATCTGAAAGTGACTGCTTTTGTAAAAATGGCACCTTCTAAAGCAGCATACCTGCTCTACTTTAAAAAGGTCACCCCTAACCTTGCAGAGTCAGCACAACCATGAGAAAATGAATTGATTTAGCCAGCTCTTTGTGCATCAATAGAATTCTTAACTAAGTTTCTCAGGTCAGACAAATTTCTGCCTCCAGTGTCTCCTTTGCAGCCCAAAAGAAAACACTGATATTGTGCAGGCCTCAAGAAAGGCAGACTATTTCCTGAAAAAAACAAAGAGCTCCAACTGGATTTTGAGTTCACAGTGTCAGTTTCAGGACTAGCAATGAAACACAATTTTTTTTTCTTGCACCAAATTATGGAAATTTGATCTGGAAGTCTTGACACAGGGGAGACCAGGCACACTGCATAGAAATAGGGGCCTTAGCTAAACTGCTTTTTTATACTGGGAGACAAGGTGTGAGATGGAGGAAACACAAGTTGTGATGTGGTATAGATTAGGGCACTTCAATACAGTGAAATCCAGTTTTTGCCATAGGCTGGGTTTTTCCTAGCAGATTAATAAACTTTTAATATTATGCCATAAAGCCATCAACACCCAGGCTGTGTCTAGACTGGCCAGTTTTTCCAGAAAATCAGCCGCTTTTCTGGAAAAACTTGCCAGCTGTCTACACCAGCCGCTTGAATTTCCGCAAAAGCACTGACTTCCTACTGTAAGAAATCAGTGCTTCTTGCGGAAATACTATTCTGCTCCCGTTCAGGCAAAAGTCCCTTTTGCACAAAACTTTTGTGCAAAAGGGCCAGTGTAGACAGCTGAGATTTGTTTTCTGCAAAAAAGCCCCGATCGCGAAAATGGCGATCGGGGCTTTTTTGCGGAAAATTGTGTCTAAATTGGTACGGACGCTTTTCCACAAAAAGAGCTTTTGTGGAAAAGCGTCCGTGCCAATCTAGACACTTTGTTCTGAAAATGCTTTTAACGGAAAACTTTTCCGTTAAAAGCATTTCCAGAAAATCATGCCAGTCTAGACGCAGCCCCAGGGCTTTGTCTTCTGTCTCAGTTGGCTGACAGTACTTAGTGCATATTGTAGTGCTAGTTGAAGATATAGAGCCTCTTGCAGGAGGTTCTCTGTCCTTGGCAAGACTCTTTCTGACTGCTTGGCTACATCTACATTGGCACCCCTTTCCGGAAAAGGGATGCTAATGAGACGAGTCGGAATTGCAAATCCGTGGGGGATTTAAAAATCCCCTGCGGCATTTGCATTTACATGGCTGCCGCTTTTTTCCGGCTTGGGGATAAGCCAGAGAAGAGCGCCAGTCTAGACTCGATTCTCTGGAAAATAAGCCCTTTTCCGGAGGATTTCTTATTCCTACTTTCAAGTATTTAAACCCCCCGCGGATTTGCAATTCCGAAGTGTCTAATCTGCATCCCTTTTCCGGAAAAGGGGTGCAGTGTAGACACAGCCCTTTTGTATACCAGCTTTACAATGAAAAATATAATTCTCAATGGTGCTGAGTTCAAGACGTTATCATCATGTGGGTGGTTTTAGTGGCTTAAATAATTATGGATGAGTCCAACACAAGCAAATATTCACCATATTAAATCTGAATTTTTCAGTGCTTAAATATCCATGTTCCCTCACTCTGTGTATTTCCTTGAGCAAGCCACTGAAAGCAAATGCAGTATTGTTTCCACTAATGTTAATGCTGCCAATAAGCCTCTTTTGTTGATATTCGCACTAAGCCTACTTTGCAGCTGTAGTCAGAACACTAATACGCTAATGTCCTTTATGAGAAACACTTATAGGTATGCTAATTATTGTCAAAAATCCCTGCCGTACAGAATTCTGGCAGAAACTCCCTAGCACTGTGATGTGCACATGTCAGACACAGAATTCCAGTATGTATAATGACATAGCAATAGCGGGGCAAGGTTAGATTTATCTTAGTCTCCCTAATTGTTATCCATCCAATGTGAGGAAACATCGTTCTGCCAACTCAGTTCTGAGCCCTAATGAGTCATCACATCAACACAATGCTGGGTTCTCATGAAGATATGCTCACTGTTTTTTTTTTAAGTGACAATTCTTGATGTTTTAACAGGGATATTTCCCCAAAATTGCATAGTCAGAGCAGGCAAATGAAAATCGGGGTGAAAGTAAAATTATTTTCTTCCTGGGATGGTGGGGGAAGAGAGCTTTCAGAAAACAGCAGCTGAGGGGACACTTGACCCAACCCCCCAAACACACACTTGACTCTGCCCTGTCCCCGGCATGCAGCCTCCATGCTCTTCCTTTCCCTATCCCATGTTACCTAGCAGGGCAGTATATCAGTCAGAATTGGCAGTAGGTATGAGACAAGGGAAGGCAATGCCTCCCCTGGGTCTTAGTGCTCACCCACTCCACTCTTCCTATCCCTAGTCTGACCATTTTGGCAGGCTCCCACAGCAGGCTGTGTCAGCCTTGTGAGTCTTTCCCCAGTGGATCTATTAATATAAAAGTGAAAAGCTTGCCAAACCTACTAGCATAACATTGAATCTGTGAAAGCCCCATTAACTGGTGATAAAGCCATTTAATAGACATGTTCCTATCCAGAGGTATAATCTGTCAGTTTCTGAACTTACTGACAAAAACAGCCGTGCATTACTGTAATAGGATAAAGTTTGCTTGAAATAGTTTGTTGCTGGTGGTCATAAAATCACATTGCTCAAAAAAAAATCTTTGCGTCAATTTTTAGGTGCACAATCTGAGTATTCATCTTAACCCTTAAGTGTTTGGATCTTCAGACATATTTTTTTTAAAATAAAGTATTCAGAAGACTACCCTTATCTAAAACACAAACTTTAATGACTATAGTATAAAAACTTGCTTCCAAAGTCTTCCTATCCATCTCTGCTCCCCTGTCCTCCCCTTGTTGAAGAGAGCCCTTAAAGCCTGGTGTTCAAACTCATTTAACTTGGGGTCATTGTGGGCATGTCTACACAGCAGGGCTAAAGCTGAAATAAGCTACGCAACCTGAGCTACGTTAATTGCGCAGCTTCAGTCGAAATAGCTTAATTCAGCGTTTGGCTCTGTCTACCCAGGAGGAAGTCCAGGAATGAGCACTCTTCCTCCAACTTACCTTACTCCTTGTAAAATGAGGATTACAGGCGTTGGCGTAGAAGTCCTCCAGCTCAATGTTATTTTGACATTATGTCGAAATAACAGCTTGTAGTGTAGATGCAGACTATGTTATTTCAGAATAATGTTAGTTATTCTGAAATAACACTGCTGCGTAGACATAGCTTGTCAGTCCTCAAATTCTTCTAGTGGGCCAGCGGGCACTCTTCTCTGGCAGGACCCTAGGGGTTGGGGGGTCTCCCCTCCCATTCATCCCCCTGCCATCCCTAGGCAATTTAAAGCCTGCTGTGGGCCCCATCCACCAGCATCAGCACTGCAGTGGGGTTACTGTGGCTTCCCGCTGCTAGCTCTATACTGATGCCAGCGTGTCCCTGTGACTGGTGATGGGGCTTTGCAGAGCCCATATGTGTAATCTGTGAAACTATTAACTTATTTTGTGAAACTGACTAGCTATCAGTAATGCCAGCTGTCCTGCTTTGACTACAAGCTTCCTGATAATTGGGGCTTTATTTTTCTGGACAGCCCCAGCCATGTTAAATTAAGTAGATTAAATAGAATTAAGCCTGTTCTGGAAACTTCACTACCTGATGCCATTGTGCCACTTCAGCTGTGACTGCGCTGACATTAGTAGATGCTCCTTGTTTGTTGGTGCATGGTATTAGAAGAGACTCCCAGCCAACTTTCACTTAGTTTTCTTTTCTTTTTAAAGGGAGACTTTAGGGCTCATGGTTTGTGGAGAAAAACTAGAAAACGTGCCCGTAGTTTAGCCAAAGACCTCAAACACCAATGCCAAATAAAAAGATCCTCAAGTGTGTTTTTATCTGTGATTTCAAGAAGGCATCCTCTTTCTGTGGGGTGAGGGGAGGTGGTTCATGCATTTTGAATGCTTGGTGTTGGCAATACAGGACATGCAAGTTGATAGTGGCTCCCCGGTGTCCAGGAACCCAGATAAAGACCAGGATCCTACAAAAGAGATGAAACTGAGTCCTCATCATGACACTCCCGTGTCCTCATGATCCTCATGCTGGGACGCCCCCGTTCCAAGCTAATATCCACGTCCTGGCCCTGGGATGCCCCAGCCTCATCCAGGGTAACCAAAAGTGAAACCCGCCAGCCCTGTCTGACAGAAATGTGTCAGCTCAAGTGGCTCCCTGGTCAGCATGGTTCACACTGAGGCAGAAGCACCCAACGCGGCTTCCCAAGTGAGTAGTACCCTCTGTGGTTGGGACCATGTGGGTGCTGGGGGCCTGGGTGCTTCTGGTAGCCATGTGAAGGTACATCCCTCTATGCCACCCATCCACCACCCCCAACCCTTTGTTGGCAGCCACATGGGCCTGATTAAATGACTTTTTCAAAATATTTCATGGGCCAGATTGAGGAAGTGCAGGGAGTGTGAAACCCCTGCCTTGAGGGGACCAAACCCTTTTTCTTCCAGATCATCAGAAGAAATGGAAACTTATTTGTCCAGCTATTTGATGAACTAGTTTTAAGAGAACCTTCCACCAAAACCAGTGCCTAATAAGAGCCTTTGTTATGCCTAAAATCTTTGGAAACATATTTATAACATAAACATGATCGAATTTCATAAACATGTCTATTGTTATGGAAATCACACAAAATAAGGTAGTGTTACCTTTTTCTAAAAGCAATGAACTTTGTTATGAACACACTAAGCTACTCTGCTTAATTTAAAATAATGTGTTTGTTTCAGTGTGTTAACTATGTGATAATCTGGAATGATAGCTTTATGAACGCATAAGAGTACATTTCAAAAGTAAAATCATCTTAGAAATACCGATTAGGAAAATGTAAAATAGAGAAGAGCTGCATCACGTATTCCATAATATTTAATATTGTATTCAGCAGCACAGCTGACTTGCCCTTATTACTAAGATTTTGCAAATAAATCTGATTAACTTCAGGGAGTATCAAAAAACCTGTGACTGATTTTTTTTATTCTCAAATTTAGTGCTTTTAATTAGGTGCCTTCTGCATGTCTGGGCTCCACAATCTGGCATGAAGTGGAAATATGTTCCATTTTTTTAGACATACATTTTAGAAGAGATTTTATTTTCAATGTAATTTGCTACATTTGGGTTCAGGGATTTGGCTGGAAGGGGTGAGGAAAGAAGGGGAGGGAAGAGAAGAGAGAGACCGTGGGCAGCATGGGGACAGTGGAGCAGAGGTGGAGTATGGGCAGGGCCACAGGCTGGGGAGCTCGCCACCCCAAGCAGCAGCTTCATCCACTTCCCATGGCAGCCAAAAGATCTGCCAGCAGTTCTGCTACTTTCCTTTCTCCGCCCTTGCCAGCGGGGAAAGGAGAAGCAGCCCCAGTCCTGCCCCTCTTTGAAGCTTCTCTCATTGCCCCTCGCTGGCTCCATCTGTACAGATGGCCATAAAGTCACTATACAGACCCAGCAGCTTGGACCCAGCTCTAATAGTGCACTCCCCTCAAGTGTATTATAGCTATGCTGACCATACGTCCTGATTTTTCCGGGACAGTCCCACATTTAAATACTCTGTCCTGGTGCCCCATTAAATGGTGAAATGTTCCAGAAAGCCCCACCAGACATTTCACTACTTGATGGGGATGCTGATGCAGCACAACAGCCTCCTTCCTCTCCTGCCCAGCTGGGCACGTAGGGCAGCCTGAACAACTTCCAGTGCCATGCACCCTCCCTTACCCTCCCTCCCCCCATGCAACCACCTCTGCCGCAAGGGGTCCTGGTCCGGCAGCACCACCTCCTCCTCCTCCGGGCTGCCTTGGAGCCCTGGCAGAAGCAATGTGGAGCCATGCTGGAGCACTGTGGGGCAGGATGTGCTCAGGCTCGGTAAGTGCTGGGACCGTAGCAGAGGCCGCCAACAATGCTATTTTTAGTACTGCTGTCCAGGTCCCTTCTGGCGGCCCCGGCTCAAGCTGGAGTCATGCGGCAGCTTCACAAGGCCCATTCCAGCTGGGGCAGCTTCACTGGAATGGTCCTCATGCGGCTTCCGCTTGACTCCACCTGGAGCTAGGCAGCCCATGGGGACCAGGACCAAGGAACTAAAAATAATACCACAGGTGGCCTCAGCTCCAGTCCTGGCACACGGTCCTGCCCCAAGAGCATCTGGGGCTTCTGGAGCCAGGCCATGGTACTAAAAATAGTGCCACAGCCCAACTCCAGCCCTGCAGACTGCTTTCCACATTGAAGGCAGGTGAGGGAAGGGGGAAGAGAGAGAACTAAGGGGGAAGAGGAGGTGAGGAGAGAAAGGAGCTTGTGCTGAAGAGACAGGGGGCCAGGGCAGGAGAAGAACAGGGAAGGCACCAAGGGACAGGGTAAAGGAGAGACAAATGCCAGGGGGCCAAGAGGAGATAATGAGGAAAAGGGGGAGAGGAGGGGAGGGAAGGGGTCAGTGGGGATAGGAGAGGGAAGGGGACAGGGTGATGGGGGGAGAGGAAAGGGGAAGGACAATGGAGGCAAGAGGGAGGAAGAGAAGGGAGGAGTGGGTGTCATAGAAGAGGGGTTGAAAGGAGGGATAGGCATGAGGAAGGAGCAAGTCAGATGTGAGGGTGCAGAGGGATGTGAGGAGAACTGGGCAGAGGGTGGTGATGGAGTGGGCACGAGGGCAAGGAGGGGAGGGGCTGTCAAGGAAGGGGGAGGCATCAGGAAGTTGCAGGTGCCAGAGGTTTGTAAGGGTGAAGCAGAAGGGCAGACACATGGAGGGGAGGGACGGGCACCAGATGAGAGAGGCAGGGCAGGTGGGTAGAGGGAGGTGTTAAGAGAGGGGATGGGAAGGGGTACTTTAGATGATCAGAATGGGGCTAGAGTAGGAGTGGACACAGGGGGAAGAGAAGGGCTGGTGCAGGGGCAGGTCCCCAAAGCTCTGAGGGGACCGATAAGGGCAGGAGCCAAGACAGCAAAGGAGGGTGAAGGGTGGGGGGCAGCAGCAAGCACCAGGGGAGCTGATGAGGGGAGGGGAAGGGAGTAGACATGGCAGCAGAGGGAAAAGAGAGATATTTATAAGATATTTATTAATAACTTGGGTGCCACAGTGGCTCACATCCGAACAAGTGCACATGAACTCAATACTGGTGCACAAGATAAAATACACTCCGCTCATGGGAGGAAAATCTTAGAGGAAATACTTCCCTCAGCCTCTCCCCTCGAGTTAACGCAATGCAAGTTGGGTTAATTCAATTTCATGATAGTTGCATGGGGGGTGTTGTGGGGGCCAAACTCATCCCTAATGGTAGGAGGATGGTGGGAGTTCTTAGAGAGGTCACATGACATCCTTTACTTCTGTTCATGTGTCCCTCTTGACCCCAGGAACACTCCCTCCAGGGGTGGGACTTCTTGTGGTTGGGGGTGTGGCTAACGGGGGTCAGGAGGTGTGGCTAATGGGGGGGAGCGTCAGACAACGTGGATAATGTGTCCCTAATTTTGGTTCCAAAACTATGGTCACCATAATTTTAGCACCTGTTCTACAACAGTGACAGCCACAGTGCTGCTCAGTGCTAAGCTTCTGTGAGGAAGCACTCTTTTCCCATCTCCCATGCCTGCTGCTCCTCTACCGAGTCAGTTTATAATTGCCAGGTACAGTCAGGGCAAGATTCTTCTGTCAGTCTCACAAGGTTACTGGGACAGTAAAGAACACAAAGAGAGAATCAAATAAATTAGGTTGATTTCATACCTGCATTTCTCTGGTATCAACAGATTTGCGCCACATGGACACCTTTTGTAACTGCATAGATAACAGTGGAATACCATTAGGGCTGTGTGTGGCTTGGTAATTACAGATTTTTAATCCATTTTGGGTTAATTTTTTAAATAAAAATTGTTCCTTTGGCCCATACTGGAGTGGGGAAACACTAGCAGTGGTTTGCTTCCATGCTAGTTCCTGTCCTCCCCACCCCGTGAAAGCAATTTTATTAATCGTTTGGTTGTCAGACATCCCCAGGTCAGGAAACTCAAAGTTGTTAGAGCTGCTACTGAGAGACATTTGCATTTAAAAAGATATGGTACAAGCTGCATACATTGTATGGCAAGAACAGAGTTGCAGCCATCACTATAACCTTTAGATTAAACTCCAGCCTAAATGAAATCCAACTCCAATACAGCAGACATAAAATAAGAAAATAAGCTAGTTTAAAGTGACTGAGATAAACCAAAATTGCTTTAACCACTCAGGTGAAAAATAAAGCCACACTTTCATTCAAAAACACAGCTCCCCCTCTGAAACTTTCATTCAGAGGGAGCAAAAGGTGATGGCTTTTTATTTTTCAAATGACATTTTCATCTGTTTTCTAAAAGCAACTATCCATTAGAACGTTTATCAATTGCAGGAGGTTGACTAAGAATACCTTTTTAGCTCTAAAAGGCCTGTGAAAAGTCTGCTTCCCATTTTAAAAGCAGAGTGTTATTTAAACTTTGGGTAGCTAGCAACTTACTGAACATAAATATTGTTCAATGCTTTAAATGTATCCTCTTTATATTTCTCTAAGCTTATTGTAAAACCAAAGAAAGACTTTGGCTCAAAGGTTGCAATAGGATGCTGAAATTGCTAATAACTCCAATAGGTTGACCTCCCAGCATTGCTTGATTGTCCAATCATATTCCTTCATGTAACTCTGAGTCTTCCTCTTCAATTTCTTTGCAATGTCTGCATGGAAATTGAGGAAGAAGACTGCTCTGCACTTCCCTACTAAAAAGGGGACATATAGAGTGTGTCTAGACTACAGGGTTTTGTCGACAAAAATGGACTTTTGTCGACAAAACTATTCCTGTGTCTACACTGCCACTGAGTTCTGTCGACATAACGTTGACAGAACTCAGGAGTTTTGTCGACAGCTGTAAACCTCATTCTATGAGCAATAATGCCTTTTGTCGACAAAAGGCGTTATTGCATCTACACTGTCTTTTGTGTCTACATTGTCATGTCAACTACGCGGCTTGCTTTGTCGACAGAACTGGATGTAGTCTAGACACTCTTTGTTGACAGAAGCTTTGTCAACAGTATCTGTCGACAAAACTTCTGTCGACAAAAGCTTGTAATCTAGACATACCCTGAAAGTCACAAAGGGTGTGTCTACACGGCAGAGTTATTTTGGAATAACAGCCGTTGTTCCAAAATAACTATGTGAGCGTCTACACAGTTATTCTGTTATTTCGAAATAATTTTGAAATAACAGGTGGCTTATTCTGAAATCTGAAACCTCATTCTACAAGGAATAACATCTATTCAGAAATAGCTATTTCGAAATAAGGCGTGTGTAGACACTCCACAGCTGATATTTCGAAATAGCCCCTCACCAGGACCATTCTAAGTTATTCCTCCCCACTGCCTCCACAGGGCTCTAAATCGAGATTGTATGTCTATATTAGGGAAGCCTGCCTCAGACTAAATTTGAGGCTTCCCTGCAGTGTAGGCGTGCTATTTCGAAATAAGCTATTTCGGATGAACTACTCAGGAATAGCTTGTTTCTAAATTAATGTGAATCGTAGATGTACTCAAAGATGGCAACTTAAATATTTCTGTGAAAAAGATTAGACCACAGAAACTACTTAGCTAGTCACAATGCAAAATGTCAGCTACCAAACCAGTGACTTACAGCTGGATGAAAGGAGAATATGACCATTACAGAAGTATATCAAAATCTACTTAATGATCCAGGATTTAATAGTGGGCATTAACACAGCACATTAGCTTTATAGAGTGTGCATCGGATTTTTTTTACATTTTGACAGAGGTGTCATTTAGTTTGATCATTCTTATTGATATTAATTTGTACTACAATCCCAATACTGGACAAAAAGTGTCAATTAAGCTTAAATCCTTTTCAACAATATCAGTAAGATTACTGATTCAGCTGAAGAACGAAATAGGAACTAGCTTTTCATATGAGCAGCCAATCTCACCCCAATAATGATCAGAGTTTCAATTACTGGAAAAGGGAGAACCGGGTCTGTTTCCATGACCTAATGTGAATAGAGAAGTAATAGACTGATTAGTCTAGAGAACAGCATCCACTATTGCTATGTTGCAATTTAGTCCAGGAGATAAATGCATATTGCTTCATACGCAGCCCAACCAAAATATACTTTTTTCTCCTCTTATCTTGGAGGGCTGCCACCAAAAGGGAATTGGAGAGAAATATTTGATAAATTTACCTTATTTTTAATTAAATCTTACTTCACTAGGATGTGTGCAAGTAATATTTTCAGTGTAGTTGTTTAAACTTTAGAATTAGTTTTGCAGTGCTAGTTTGTTAGTAGAATTAGTCTGCAGTAAAATCAGAATATCAGAGTATAAATAAGATATGGGAAACAGTGAAACAAGCTATTTGGAACATATGAAATGGAGGAATCATAGGAAAGCCTATGCAAATACTGTAAGAACTTACCTGGTAATAGGTACTTTTATATGTCAGGATTCTACTTGGTATTTACAAAAGTATTGTATTTATTTTAATGCTGTTATTATTTCACCAATAGCTGTTTGTGTTGATGATAATCTTAAAATATATCTAACACCTCTTTATTAATAATACATACATTTAATGCCTCTCCTCATTGTCCTCTAAGGAACAGCAATACTACTGTTAATGTGCTTCCTCATTAGAGATGTGTTGTATTTTTGATTGATCTAACAAGCTGATAACTTCAGTAGTTTGACCTTCCAGCATTGCATGATCTTTGTATTTCACTCAAATCCTGTGAAGTTTATTTTTAAGTCTTCAACATTGTAATTATGCTCCCTTGCCTTTGGTTTACTAGAAATCCATTTTAAGTAGAGCTCATTCCATTGGTGCTTGTATATTAACTTAATATTGAAGATAAGTATAACCAGAAAGATTCTAGGCATCTAGAAAGCATCATAACTGAATGCAATTAAATACGTTACAATTTACTGTGCATTTTATTTTGTTTCTCCATTTTTGTATTATCAGCAAAAGCGGTTATTTCATCCCAGATGACCTTAAATATTAATTCCAAAATTGATGAAGATTAGCATCAATAAACTCAATTAAGTCAATATTAGGAGCTATAAGGAAAAAAACCTGGAAAAAAACAGATATTGCCAAATCCAGCAACCCCAGTCTAACATGTAGCATGCTCAGAGCAGGATTAGGTACCCTCAAGCTACAAATTCTAGGATCTCATTCAGCAAAAGTATTTAAGCATATCAGCAAAAATGCTTACATTTTGTTAATGCTTAAAAGTACCTTGCCAAATTCATGGCCCTTCTCATCACCATTTTAACTTGCGTTCACAGTTAGAGAATTCCACATTTCTGCTCTGCAGAATCAAACTCCATGTCTATGTTTTATTTTTTCAAAAGAAGAAAGGGTAGTTTCCTTTGGAAGGGGAAACTGATGATAAGACTCAGGGATTTCCTAGTGTTTCTTTTTTTGTGTACAAACATGATTGCACCCAAGCCCCCTTTTCCGGAATACAGCAGAAACAGACAAGAGGCAGGCAGTTGCCATGCTAAGAAAGCCAAGACTGCCCTTCCAGCAAGTATGATGCCTCTGTTCTCTCTTGGGCCATGCTCACAACTGCGTCTTTCGCTTTCTGCCTCCCACAGACAGAACTGTAACCAATAAAGTCCCTGCCTTTACCATCAATCTCACTGAAAGCCCCAGCCCATAGGCTTAGGTTCTGATCAGCATTGCTATGAGGCTGATTGCTTTTGGCAGTGGCTTGCTATTGTTTCAGCTATCTCTGCAGAGAGGGATGTTTAATTGCTCTGTATGTTGAGCCTGAATGAAAAGTGGCTAGGGCATTAACACCTTTCAACATCATATTTAAAATGAAATAAATGATTACATCACAAGAGTAAACGTCTGTTTACCTGGCTATGAATTACTATGGACTAATGCAGGGCTACTCAACGTAGGAAGCCCTGGGGGGGGCCACAATAATACTCATAACACATGCCAAGGGCCACAACTCAAGTGGGGTTGTAGATACATGCAAATATATATGCAAATATATGCAAATAGCTTCTTTTACACTTTGATGGGCATGAATGCAAAGATAAAGGCAAGACTACACACCACACAGCTCCCATTTAAGTCAGTTCTGCTGATATTAATAAAATGCAATATTTACCTGATTTCCACCCATATGACAGCACTTTTAATGAGAAATGACAGTCCAGGAATTTAACTACTAAAACGCATATCAACAGCAGACCATTATACTGACTACTTTTTTGTTCTGGCTCCCACCCATAGGCTGCTTGTGGATCCCTGCATAAATCCAAACTGCACCACGGGCCACAAACCCAAAGGTCGGGGGCTGCATGTGGGCCACAGGCCATGTGTTGAGTAGCCCTAGACTGATGTTTTTTCATTGCCTGATGGTTACGTAACATTTTGTAATAACTTTGGCTTTACAGTGATGCTAATGAAAAACACTGTGCTGTATACTTGACAGGAAGATGTTGGTAAACTTGGTCAATATAATGTTAATTATCAAGGTCTCATGTTCCATACGATCTGTTAGAATACATAGATATTAAATTATTTACCCTTGAAAAGATATAGGAGCAAGTCCTAATTAGGAGAATAAAATTTCTAAAAAATTTCAGCTAACATTATTAAGCACCTTATTTGTGAAATATAATTAACAGTTGATTCATAGTGAGAACAGTTTCTTGCCTTTTGAACATGCAATCTGGTGGGCTGAGGGGGAAAGATTGAGTTTTTCTTTTAAGACTCAGCATGGTGGTTTGAAGAACACAAGATGAATTGTTGCAATTTACTTTGATCTCACGTAACTTTGTTTCTGGGATGTCTCAGTGCACTATTTTATAGAGGATTCTACAGAGGATTATATCTTTTTCCTCCTCATGTCATGATTAATAGCAGGCTGTAAAACCAAAATTCCATTTGAAAAAGATTTCATATGGGTATAGGACTTGGGTATGTGTGGGAAACACTATAAAATAGCTACACCTTCGATATTATCATTTTGCCAGGAAAAGTAAAAATAGTAATTAAATATAGTTTATTAAATTGTGCATTGTAGGGTGTTCACTGCATTCTTGTCATTTTGCATTGACTGTACCGTTCAATATTGCTTTAGCAAAGATCCATCTTCTCTACAAATCATTTTTGGAGCTGTTCAGTCTTGTACATTATATTTTAAAGGAATCTTCCAGAAGGAAGGAAGAAATGGGCCTAGCTATGCTACAGTTAACGTTTCTCTATAAACACAATCCCTTGTAATGCAGCACCATTCTACATACCATTCCTTGCTGCACTACAAATGGAATCCTGCTGCAAAATGGCACCGGGCTTCAGCGCTAAGTCACGTTTTTACATCTAGCATTAGTAGTGACAGAACACGTGGGTTGATTGCTAATCTATGCACAGTGAGTGGATTGTCTCAGACCAATTTCTAATAGAGAAGTATTCATAACACAGTCGTCATTGCCACCGCCACTCCATTTGGCACCGACATTATCAGTTGCAGAGAGGTCAAGAACTAGGAAAGGAGACCAAATTAACATAGCATGACTGACTCCATGGCAGGGTGTCACTACAAATGTTGTGGTCCACCAGTTCCCCAAATGTGGAAGCCTGATGGATGTACCACAGCCTCAGAGAGTCAGCCATGATAGGCATGCCAGACTCTAGGCTTTAAGCTCTTGGGGTGCTCTCAAGAACTCTTGCCCATTTCAAACAAGGCAGAGTGTTTCTTGATTATTGGAAGTTAACATGGCATCTAACAGCAACCTAAGAAGTTCCTGACAGTACATTAATTAATCCCAATTCCTCCAAGGCCAAGCTGAGAAGGAAAGTGGAATTTATGGGAAATTTACATTGCCAGGGTGACAACTTCCATCTTTGTTTATAAACCAGTTAAAATGTTGGTTCAGAGAGGAGCTTGTAACGTACTCAGTGTTCGGGCCCTGACCTGGTGAAGTACTTATCTTAATGTTCAGCCCTTGAGCAGTCCCATTAAAGACCGAATCCTGAGGAAGACGTTACAGTTCATGAATACTATTTAAGTGAAAATATTACAAAATACTATTTCACTACATCGTTGTGATCAAAACTTAAAAGCCATTAAAGTGCCAACATGATTTAGAAGCCTAAAGCCCAGAGATACTCAATGGAATTCAGATTCTTTCATTTACGTGCTTTTGAAAATGTTATCTACTTTCAAATAGGTTTGTCCCCAAATTAATACTGTGTAAAACACAAATTAAATTAGAGAGAGAGAGAGAATATTCATTTAAGGGTATACTTTTGATTTAAAAAATAATATAGCTTAATAGTAAAGCCTGCTCCAAAGCCCATTGATGTCAATAAAGTCTCACACACATTTCAACGATCTTTGGATGAAGCGGTGTTTGAATACTAAGGACTTGACTACATGTAAAATGCAGCAGCAGCAGTGCAAATACACGGCTGCAGCTGCACTACTGTACCACCTCAGTAAAGGCATTACATACACTGTCGTGAAAGAGTCTATCATTGGTGTTGGATAGTAATGCACCTCTCTGATGTGGAAGCTAGATCAATATGAGAATTCTGTTCACTTGCCTTCAAGCCTGGGGTCATTTTAACTGCATTGTTCCAGGTGTGAATTTTTCATACTGAGCAATGTAGGCATACCAACCTCATTTCCTGGTCTACGAGAGCAAGTATCTAAGGACCTGAGTCTCATAACTATTTCCTTTCTTTACTTTCCACAGACTCACTTGCCAATGTACTGAAGGCAGAAAAGACTAAAGAACATTTTAAAATCAACCTCATTGTGAAATCTCAGTGAAGACACCTGGTTAAAGCAGAAAGGTTCACACATGATTTTCCTCTTACTATTTCTGAAATAAAGAGCCAAAAAGGGATCAAGTGTGCCCTGTGCAATCATTTGTTTTTCAGTAGGCAAAGTTAGAGGACCTCTTCTCTGACTCTGACGTGGATTCTACGCTCATTACTTTAATGCTTCCTTGTGCCCAGTGTTCTCACTAGAAGAACTTAAAAGCTGTCGCCAGCTGTGAACACATGGCTTTATAGTGAGACACACAATGCATTAAAACGATACAGTTTTACTTTTGTGGGTTCTTATTTTGCTAAGCCAAAATCGTATCAACTTAAATGTGACAAAATGGTCTTAAATTTGTATTTTTGGCAGGAACTTAACAGGAATTGTTCATCTCGTTCTATATTTTCAGACTGTTTAAGGGGGTAAGGAGAAAAGGGGAAAGAGGGATTCAAAAGGTTTTTCTTGTTCAGTTGAACAGTCCTTGCTAACTGGCACCATAACTGTTGTTACGTGATTGTTCAAATGCATAGAACTTTTTTATTAC
Source organism: Pelodiscus sinensis (assembly GCF_049634645.1). Classification (NCBI taxonomy): domain Eukaryota; kingdom Metazoa; phylum Chordata; order Testudines; family Trionychidae; genus Pelodiscus; species Pelodiscus sinensis. Next base: position 17,219,110 of record NC_134726.1, read on the forward strand.
CTCAGTCTTGTGCACACCTTGTTACAGTGATAGGGACTGAATAAGACACATGACCAATGCATTTTAATACACTTAGAAGTCTTGGCAAAAACATTTATTGGACAGAGCCTTTTAATAAAAAAAAAATCTGATGTTAAGAGTTTGCGTATTTGTACAGCTTTTGCAAAGCTCAACAGAGTTTTACTCATATTAAGATTTTAGAAGGTTTCAGAAACATGGCTCAAAAACATGCAATGTACTGAAATTGTGAGCCACTTTATAAGAGATATCAAAGGAGAAAAAGGACAATTAATAATCCTCCAAAATATTCTGATTTGCTGACTTGACCCTAGTATCAAACTAATTTGGAATGGCTGCATTCAGCAATGCTAATATTTGCCATCACTATTTCTGTTCCTGGGTATTAGAATTTACTAATCATAGTGGAAAACTTCCAAAGACACCAGGACATTTTAGTACATGGTATCCAGCAGCAACCGAAAATCAATGGCAGTGGTGTTGCTGCTTTCTCTACTTATAATGTTATGATTCCATATTATTACTTCAAGCTAGGTCAAACATATTTGATGAATAATGTATTCAATGAATTTCATAATATATTTTCAATAAATTATTCAAATTTTTATTATTCATGCATTTTAGCATGATACAATATAGTTCAAGCATTTATTCAGTTTATTTTGAGACAACATTTAATAAATTATTCAAAAAAAATTAAGCAATTATTCAGCCAGGACTGATTATTAGCAACACGTCACCTGGTGCTCTGTGGTGTGTCTAGTTTTTTTTCTTCACCTGAGAAAAAATGTCCAGCTGTGGGAAGACATGTTGTGGTGATGGCAGGTTGTGTTATGCAAGGTTCTGAGCGGAGGGAGCTGGACAAGCCACAGGAGAGTGGGTTCTCTATCTTGGTCTCTGAGCAAATGCTTGAAGTGCCTGAGAACTGGGCATTTGGTGCCAGGCTGAAAGGATGAACTGTCCTGCATGTTGTTAGCCCATTTCATTTCACGACTTGTATGTGTATGGAAATAAAATAAGTTCCACTTAGACATGGGGGACATGCAATGGAGGCTAAGGGAGGGTAAGCCTCTCCAAACCTCATGCCACTTGGTGGGGGGACAGTGTCAGATTTGGAGCACCCTGAAAAATCCACTCCGCCATGCCCAGGGGATGGAGGGGCCACAGCAGGGGCACAGAGCTTTCCTGGTTGCACTCAGGGCTGCAGCAGGGGGTGAGGGAGCTAGAAGACAGTGGGGCCTTGAGGGGAATGAGGTAGAGTGGAAGTGGAACAGGGCAGGGGTCTGGACTCAGACCTCCAGCCACAGCAGAGTTCTGCCACAGGGCTGGCTGAGGCTGAGAGCTCAACCACCCTTGCCCTGACCTGAGCTCTCAGCACACCCCCTGTGTCCCAGCCAGCACCATGTGGGGGAGGGGCCAAGCTTTCAGCCCCACTCCCATCCCAGCTGGAACAACAGGAGGGAGGGGCTGAGAGCAGTGAGTGAGTTGAGCAGTAGCCTCAACCAGAAGAGATGGGGCCTTGGCTAGAAGAGGAGGGGCAAGGGGCAAGCCTCTCCAAGAGGAACTTTCACTCACCACCCCGTGCACTTTAGAATATACCTGTACTCGGTGTCACTAGCCACTGTCCAGTTGGAAGCCAAGCTTCAAGGCCTTGGACATCTACCACCACATAAACCGTTTAAAAGAAATCTTAAACAGCGTCCAATTCCCTTCCTTCCCCCATGTACAGAGGTTCTTAGTTTGGTTATTTAAGAGATTTATTTTTTCCTAAAGTGAAACTTTCGCACATATGCAAAGTTCCAAACCCAAACTGAGCCCTCCAGAGTCTGAAATTTTGTCTTTCCACATGGCAGCAATAGCACTGGCTGCAGAAGGGTTGGCTTCCCTTTATCCCTCAGCTGGATATTACTAAGGCCTGAGAGGTTTCTTCAGCCTCTATTGCCTCTCTGCTCTGCTAACACTGCCAGCAAAGGTGCCATCTGTGATAGTAATTGATTTCATGAAGCCCTAGGACCCTGTGGTTTCAGTGATCTTTAGTAATTAAGTAGTCACTGGCTCGCAAGCAAGCTGGAGATTGCATGGTGATTTACACATCCTAAGTCAAGATAGTGATAGAAATGTAGCCGTGTTAGTCTGGGGTAGCTGAAGCAAAATGCAGGACAATGTAGCACTTTAAAGACTAACAAGATGGTTTATTAGCTGATGAGCTTTCGTGGGCCAGACCCACTTCCTCAGATCAAATAGTGGAAGAAAATAGTCACAACCATATATACCAAAGGATACAATTAAAAAAATGAACACATATGAAAAGGACAAATCACATTTCAGAACAGGAGGGGGATGCGGGGGGGGGGGGGGAGGAAGGAAGGTAAGTGTCTGTGAATTGACGATATTACAGACACTTCAATTCACAGACACTTACCTTCCTCCCCCCCCCCCCGCATCCCCCTCCTGTTCTGAAATGTGATTTGTCCTTTTCATATGTGTTCATTTTTTTAATTGTATCCTTTGGTATATATGGTTGTGACTATTTTCTTCCACTATTTGATCTGAGGAAGTGGGTCTGGCCCACGAAAGCTCATCATCTAATAAACCATCTTGTTAGTCTTTAAAGTGCTACATTGTCCTGCATTTTGCTTAAGTCAAGATAGTGATGTGATTCTGCTTTCACCTAAAGCAGGGTAAAATAAAGAGCATTTGCACTGAAACCAAAAGAATTATAGCAGTGTAAATCAGAGGCGAACCAAGGGCAGTGCATTTGGGCAGTAAACCTACCTAGAAGCATCTGAACCAAAGAGGATTTGGACGGCTGTTAATGTGTGTGTACATTAACTTATTGCTCTAGAAAGATACCGGATTGGCAACTCTTAAATATAATTATTTGCTATCCAGAGAACAGACACAGCCAAACTGCAGCACTGTTACATTAAATCTGAAATCTATTCTATATATATGAATTAATAATAAAATATTCTAACAACAAGTTGGAGATACTGCCTCTGGGGGCCAAGATGACTGGTCTCTATTCAGTCCATTGTATCTTTCCTGAAACCACCACCTAGGTTGCAAAGGCTAAAAGGCAACAGTAGTAAGAAGCCGACATGTCTCCATCAGGAGCTGTTTAAGGCCTTGAACATTTAAAAAAAGAATCTTACAGAAAGTGGAAATGTGGACAAATTGCTACAGATGAGTACAAAAAGTGTCAAGCATGAAGGGACAAATGAAAAAGGTTAAGGCAGAAAATTAATAACACCAAATCAGAGGCATAAAAGAGAATGAAAAGAGGTTCTATGAATGTGTTAGGAGCAAGAGAAATGAAGAAACCAGTAGATTCTTTACTTAGGGTACAACTACACTGCTCGCTTATTTTGGAATAAGCTATTCTGGAAGAAATACTCCGAAAGAGCTTATTTCAAAATAACATTTCTACACAGCAAATGCTGATCAAAATAGCACTGAGCTATTTCGAAATAAAGTGTCCACTCTCGTTGGATGCTGAATCACGTTTAAGGCCACCCAGAAGCACTTCAGGCAGGACATCAGGACAACACTGGAGGCTCAAATTTAAAGGACCCCCTTCCCCCCCGTACAGCCATGTCTCAGGCTCTTCTCCTTTGCCCACCTCCTCGAGGGACAGCAAAGCCTTTTCACTACCTGATGTGGCTGCGCTTGTGGACACCTCAGCACTCCTGCCATGGAGCCGGAGCTGTCTCTGAGCAGTCAAGAGCTTTTACAGGTTGTGCTGCACCTCCTGCAGCAGTTTCTGCAGGCTGCCTGCCTTGCCCTGCAGGAACACAATGCCCAGCTCATTGTGGGGGAACATCCTCATCCCTCTGCAGGTACTGCTCATGCAGTACGACCCCACCGCCCACTCCTGCACATCAGGCACCGCTGCTTCTGGCATCTGGACATCAGTTCTGACTGGTGGGACTGGATTGGTATGGAGGGGTGGGATGAGCAGCAGTGGCTCCAGAATGTCCACATGCAGAAGGACACCTATATGGAGCTGTGTGAGAGGCTCGCCCCTGCCCTCACATGATGGGACACCCACATGATACCCGCCATCCCCCTCCAGAAGTGGGTCACCATCGCCATCTGGAAGCTTGTCATGCCGGACAGCTACCAATCCATCGGGAACCAGTTCAGCATGGGAAGATCCACCACCCGGGCCATGCTCATGCAGATATGGCACTCTCAGGCTATTGTTCCAGGAGTGTGGTGACCTTCTGGAATTGGGTTCCCCAGGGAAGGCGGGTGCTGGTGGAAGCCCCCTTCCAGGGAGGTTTTTTAGTCCCACCTTCACAAATCCCTGATGGGGAATGAGGTAAGTAGGGGGTTGCTCCTGGTGTGTGGAAGGGAGTGGGAGGTTGGCTCATGGACCTCCCAAGGGACCTGGCAACCCTGTGGGTTTGTTTGTTTGTCTCCTTCTACAGGTGGTGCAGGCCATCAACACCATCCTGCTGCACAGGGTCATCAACTGGGCAACGTAGACCCCAGCATCCCCAGCTCTGCCACCATGGGCTTCCCTAGCTGCGGGGGTGGGGGCTATTGACAGCACCCACATCCCCAACCACTGGGCATCTAAATACATCAACCGCAAGGGGTACTTTTCAATGGTTCACCAGGCCCTCGTCAGCCCCCAGGGGCAGTTCGCGGATGTCTACATTGGGTGGTCAGGAAAGGCGCATGCTGCATGTGTCTTCCAAAACTCCAACCTCTTCGATAAGCTGCTGGCCGGCAACTTTTTCCCCAACTGCACCATCAGGGTCGGGGATGTGGACATGCTGACCTGTATTGTGGGGGACACAACCTACTCTCAGCTCCCCTGGCTAATGAAGCACTACACCAGACACGTGGACCAAAGCAAAGGATGTGTCCATGCCATACTCAGCAGGGCCTGGATTGTGGGCCCCTTTCAGCATTTGACAAGGAAGTTACGCTGCCTCCTCAGCCGCTTCGATGTCAGGGAGCAGAACATCCCCCAAACGGTGGTAGCGTGTTGTGTCCTTCACAATATTTGTGAAAGCAGAGGGGAAGATGGGGGGTGGCAGAGGCTGGGGGGGAAAGCTCCAGGGTGCAGGGGGCAGAGGCTGACCGGATCCACAGGGCCTTTGAGCAGCCACACATAGATGCTATCTGGCAGGTCCAGTGAGAGTTTCACACAAGGAACCCAGTAACACTGTCCCCAGCCGTCCCTACAAGAGGCCTCTGCATTGCCCCTCTGCCTTTCCTTCCCTTGTCCTCTCTTCTTCCCCTGCAGAGACAATAAACTACACTTTTTGTTTGCAAAAAATAAACTCTTTGATTTTATTTGGGGTAAATGTAACTGGGGACAGATCTAGGAGGGAGGAGGCAGTTGGAAGGGAGAGGAGGGGGAGAAGAAGCTCATGGCTGTGGCTGGGAATGGCACCCGCCTTGGGTGGTCCCTCCACTTCATGTGCGGGGCCCTCAGCGGCCACAGTGAGGGGCCTAGAGGGAGAAGCAGGCGCTGGGGCAGGAGCTGGGGCAGAAGTGGCTGCAGGAGCGGGCACCGTGCTGGAGATGACTGCTTGGAGAGTTGTGCAGAAGGTCCGGCCCTGCTCCAGCAGTACCAGGTCTCTCAGGGTATGTCTACACTACAAAGTTAGTTCGAACTAACGGACGTTAGTTCGAACTAACTTTAATAGGTGCTACACTAGCGCTCCGCTAGTTCGAATTTGAATCGAACTAGCGGAGCGCTTAGTTCGAACTAGGTAAACCTCATTTTACGAGGACTAACGCCTAGTTCGAACTAGCTAGTTCGAACTAAGGGCTGTGTAGCCCTTTAGTTCGAACTAGTGGGAGGCTAGCCCTCCCCAGGTTTCCCTGGTGGCCACTCTGGCCAACACCAGGGAAACTCTATGCCCCCCTCCCGGCCCCGGACCCCTTAAAGGGGCACGGGCTGGCTACGGTGCCCGTGCCAGGTGCAAGCCTGCCAGCACCCAGCTAGCAGACCCTGCACCTGGCACGGCACAGAGCCACCCACCCGATGCCCCCCAGCCCACCCCCTCTTCCCGGGACCAGGCTGGCGGCTCCTGGGAGCTTCCCCTGGACTGCAAGAGGCGGGCACCTTCCTGGGCTAGTGCGGAGATCGTGGACCTTGTCCACGATCTCCGCACTAGGCACAGGAAAGTGGCCGTCTAGGGCAGGAGAGCTGCCAGCCTGGCCACCCAGGACCAGGTGTGCATGAAAATCAAGGGGGTCCACTGAGACCCCCGACACTGAGCCCTGAGCTTACAATGGCCGTCCTGGGTCAGACCAAAGGTCCATCTAGCCCAGTAGCCTGTCTGCCAACAGCGGCCAACCCTAGGGACCCTGGAGGGGATGGACCGAAGACAGTGACCAAGCCATTTGTCTCGTGCCATCCCTCTCCAGTCTTCCACAAACTTTGGGCAGGGACTCCACTCCTACCCTCTGGCTAATAGGACTCCATGGACCCAACCTCCATGACTTGATCTCACTTCCCTTTAAACTCTGTTCTAGTTGTAGCCTTCACAGCCTCCTGCAGCAAGGAGTTCCACAGGTTAACTATTTGCTTTGTGAAGAAGAACAACTTTCTCTTACTAGTTTCAAGCCTGCTACCCATTCCTTTCCTTTGGTGTCCTCTAGTCCTTCTTTATGGGAACTCAGGAAGAACTTTTATGAATGCACCCTCTCCACCCAACCCCTGCTTTTAGAGACCTCTATCCTGTCCCCCCTCCGTCTCCTCTTTTCTAAGCTGAACAGTCCCAGTCTCTGTAGCCTTTCTTCATCTGGGACCTGTTCCCAACCCCTGATCATGTTAGTTGCCCTCCCCTCTCCCAGCCTTTCTCTTCCCCTCTCCCACCTCCTTTTCCCAGTCTCCCCCAGTTTTGTTCAATAAAGACAGAGTCAATGTTGGAAGAAACGTTATCTTTATTTTGTACATCAATAAGAAGGGGGGCTAGGGAAGGGTAAGTGGAAGGAGGTGAGGGAGGAATGGGGTACGTGCCCCCGATGGGGAGGACTGGGCTGGCTCTGCGGGCTTCTGGGGGTGGAAGCTCTCCTGCAGCCCCCCAATTGCCCCCTCTCCCCAGATGGCAGCCTGCGGCAAGTGCAGCTGGGCTGATGGCCGACTGGTGTGATGTGCCCAGTGTGGGCACTCAGGGCACTCCAAGCCAGAACTTCTTTGCAAGAGGGGCACCCCTTAGAACTGTGTGTCCGGGGTGGGGGTCGGGACCCTTTAAGCGCAGCCCTCGGCTAGCCTGAGACAGCATCTCCACGCTCTAAGTCCTCCTCTGATGCCCTGCCGGCACTGCTTCCGGCCATCCTTAAGCCCTGTTCAGAGTCCACTCAATGTGGACTTACTAGTTCGAACTAGCAAAACGCTAGTTCGAACTAGTTTTTAGTTCTAGATGCGTTAGTTCGAACTAGCTTAGTTCGAATTAACTAATTCGAACTAAGTTAGTTCGAACTAGCGCTGTAGTGTAGACGTACCCTCAGTGCGACTGGAGGGCCTCCTCCAGTCTCCAGTCCTGCCAGTCCATGGAGCGCTGCAGGGCAGCAATATGCTCCCTCTACAGGTCCTTCTGTGGCCTCCAGTGCCAGCAGGTCACATGGGGTCAGGAGGTTAGCACGGGAAGTGTTGATGGCTCCCCTCCTGCAGCTGGTCCAGCTGTGTAGAACAAACAGAAGGTCAATTATCCCTGGAGACATTATGCCTGAAGTCTTGTCCTCATCTCTGAGCCGAGACCGAAAGGTCTCACATCAGATGAAATTGATGTACTTTGAGCAAGGCCACCTGTGGCCTAGACAGTTGGCCATTTCCTTCAGGGGCACAGATTTCCATGGGGGAGCCTCATTACCCCACATCCAGGGGACAAGCAGGCATGGGAAAGTGCCAGCCAGACTGGAAGCGTGCAGGTGGGAGGGGGCCATAGGGTTGCTGGGCTTCCCTCTGTGCCATGTACATACCAGGTACAGCACTGGCAGCGTCCCACAGGGAGAGGACTTGTATCCCTGGCTGCTGGAGGATAGGGGAGGCAGGTTGTTGGGGGAAGGTGTGTGTGAGCGGCAGATGCTCCTGCACCTTGCTGCATTGACCCCAGGAGCGGATGCCACCCTGAGAGTATGGGCATGCCTGTGTGTGTGTGTGTGTGTGTGTGTGTGTGTGTGTGTGTGTGTGTGTGTGTCTCCATATCCCAGTCCCCAGCTTCCTTCTAGTGGTGGCTTGTGGAAGGAGGCCCTGCACTAGCACTCCACATGCACCATTGTGCACAGGTTGCTGCATGATCCCCAGCCTGAGAAGGCCGAGCTGTCTACACATGCCCTATTCCAAAATAGGGAATAGCTATTTCAGAATAGGCATTATTCCTCATAGAAAGAGGGTTACAGGCTCTGAAATAAGCCACATGTTATTTCAAAATTATTTCAAAATAATGGGCTTGCTGTGTAGACACTCGCATAGTTATTTCAAAATAATGCTAGTTATCTTGGAATAATGCAACTGTATAGACATGCCCTTCATGGGGCAGAAAGGCATAACTACTCAGCAAGAAAGCTGAAGTGTTTAATTCCTATCTTGCTTTTGTCTTCAGGGAAAAGGTTGGCAGTGACCAGTTACTCCTCATAATTCATATTAAAAAAGGGGGAAGAAATGCAAATCAGAATAGGGAAAGAACAGGTTAAATAATATTTGTGTTAATTAGATGTGGAAAGGACCTGATAAAATTCACCCTCTAGTACATAGGGAACAAGCCGAAGCAATCTCAGAAAAGTTAGCAATTATCTTCAAGAACTCATGGAGGACAGATGAGGTCCTAAAGGATAGGAAAGGGGCAAACAGAATATCTATCTTTAAAATAGGAAACCTGGAAAGATTCTGCCACAAATTATTAAACAATCTGTAAGCACCTAGAGGATAATAGGGTCATAAGGAATGCTATATGGATTTGACAATAACAAATCATGCCCAACTAGCCTAATTCCTTTCTGAGACAGGGGTTAGTGGCCTACTGGATGGAGGAAATCAATAGCTGCTGCATATCTTGATTTTAGTATCGCATTTGACAGAGAGCCACATGACATTTTCATGAGCAAACAGGGGAAATGTGGCTTAGAGGAAATTACTATAAGGTGAGTGCAAAACTGTTTGAAAGGCTGTACTCAAAAAATAGCTATTCATGGTTCATTGTAAAACTGGGAGAACATATTGAGTCCATCTTGGGCTTGGTTATGGTCAGTATTTTCATTAACAACTTGGATAATAGAGTCGACAGTATGTTTATAAAATTTGCACGTGACACCAACCATTTAGAAGTCAGGATAAAAATTCAAAACAATCTTGAAAATTTCAAAATTATTTTTCAATTTAACAAGATACAGTTAAATAAAAACTAATGTAAAATTCTATACTTCTGGAGGGAAAAAGGCAAATACACAAGTACAGAATGGGGAATAATGGACTAGGCAGTAGTATTGCAGAAAAGGATCGGGGGGGGGGGGGGAGGGATTATAGAATCATAGAACACTAGCACTGGAAGGAATATTAAGATGTCATCAGGTCTAGTCTCATGCCCTGAAGGCAGGACCAAGCACAATCTAGACCATCCCGCAGTGGAAAAGAAATTGAATACAAACCTACATTGTGATATAGCTTCAAAAGAGGGAAATATCATGCTGGGGGGGGTAATAACAGGGGTGTCCTATGTACAATTCAGGAGGTCATTGCTTCCCTCTACAAGCAGGCCCTCTCAGAGAATGACAGAGGTTCGGGCCACTTTGAGTTTAGAGGCCCTAGCCCAGCCCTAGGCCCCCAGCTTATCTAACTTCTCATCCACAAGGTCATACTGAAACCAAAAGAATATATGAAAATGAATACTTGAGAAATGTATTTATTAACAATTAAGTCATTATACCAATAGCATGTGTATTAAAAATGTAACTTTAATTGTGAGTTTCCACTGCAGGCAAAACTCTTCATTTTAGGAATGCTTTTCTGCCTTTGTTGTGTGAAAACTTGTTTATAATTGAAGAAAAATCTAATTTACGTGCATCATCACTGTTAATGTTAAGCACTGCGAGCCCATTCAAACGCTCTTGTTCCCTTGTAGAACAATGGTAGTTCTTTACTAGTTTTAACATGTTGAATGTTCATTCACCTGAAGACACTGATGCAGGGAGACTGACAAAAATACATAACACAATTATGATATTAGGAAATACATTTGATAGGCTGAGATTGAATATTTCTTGAAATAGTTCTTTTGGCTTGCTGTCTGATTTAAAGTTGGTGGAATGTATACATTTCAGGAAGAGGATCTCATCACAGAGATCCCTTGAAATGTCATTGTTGTACCTCTGTTGAAACTGTTCAGCCCCTGAATTTATAGATCTTTATCACTTAGTTCTCTGGACTCCCAAAGAAATCCAAAAGGGGGTACAAATTTGTTGCAGAGACTCAAATTGACATGTAAGACCAGATTTGATGGAGTCAATAGTAACAAAAAAACCACACCTATTGACTCAATAGTGCCTTTCTGCATCATATTGAAATGTTAGGCTCTTATTGGTGGAAAATATTGATGAAACATCAATACCCTGTGCTACTGATTTGGACTCAGAAAGGACAGCATCCCATTGGCCACAAATTTTTTGAATATTTTTAAGAAGTCATTCAATGTTATCTCTCTCAACATCTAATGTAGCATTGCATGCTTCAATTACAAGATTAGTTTTAGGGATCATTTTTAGCAGCTTCATCCACATGAATGTCATTGAAATTCATTCACATTTGGAGGCATACTTCTGAACTGACTTAAGCTCAGTGCGAGCTTGTGCTGTGAGAGTTAGAGATTCAAGCTTATTTAAAACCTCTCTCACAGAGTCCAAATGCTGTGCAACTGGTTTAACGCCATCAATTCATGCTGACTATCTCATTGTCAACACACCATGAAGGGAAACAGTTAGATGCTGCTTCAGAATTTCCCACTTTCGAGGACTGCTACTGAAGAGATTGTACAATTGCTGGATTGTTCCGAAGTATGTGATTGCTTCCCTGCATGATTCAGCACTATCAGTGCCGACAAGATTTAGTGTGTGGGTGCCACAACTGGAGAAAATATCATTTGGATTTTTCTCAAGAAGGACTGCTTGTACTCTGTTGTACCTCCCAGCCATATTGGATCCATTGTCATAGGCTTGGTCAATGAAGAATTGAAAAATTAATTTGAAGCCTCCCCACATTTCTAATACATAAATGGCAATTTCTTTTCTAGTTTTTTTTTTTTTTTTTTGTGAAATTATCGTACAAAATGAATCATTCTTCAATGGAAACTTTTGAACTTCCTACAATTTTAACATATTTAACAATCAAGCTTGTCTGTTCTTTATGAGAACAGTCTGGAGTCGCATCAATAATAATTGAAAAGTACTTTGCATGTCATAGGTCTTCAAGAATCGTTGTTTGCACAAATGTCCTACACAGCTCAATAAACTCATTTTGAAGTCTGGTAGACAGATAATGGACTTGCATGTGTTTTCTACCCTCTTGTGATTTAAGAGCATGCTTAACATGGCCTGATAAAAGTGGGTCAATCTTGCTAAGAAGCTCAAATATACCAACTTTCGGCTTCATTTGCAATTTCAAATGTCTTCGTTTGCATCCCTTTCTCGAAAGAGGGTGCAAGGGTTGACATACCTGTAAAGAAATGTCAAAATTTGAGGCCCCTTTGTCTCCTAAGGCCCAGGCCAAATGGCCCTGCTGGCCCACATAGGGTCTGTCTACATGGCACTGATAAGGTCTCAGCTAGAAAACTGTATCCAGTTTCGGGTGTTACTGTTTAAGAAAGACATGGACTAATTGGAGAAAGTCCAGAGGAGAGCAACCAAAATGATCAAACATTTGGAAAACCTGTTCTGTGAAGAAAGGTTTAAAAAAAACCTGAGCATGATCAATCTTGAGATAAGAAGGCTGAGTGGGGACCAGATAACATCACTGAAGTTTTTAAAAAACAAGCTAGAGAAATGCCGGTAAGGGGAAATCTAAGGGTCTTGCCTAAGGGGGTGGGGAGCACAAGATGACCTCTTAAGGTTCCTTCTGTCTCTACATTTATGACATATTTGATTATGAAAAGTCTTTCTTTGCTGGGAAAACATGGAGGTTTCTAATGTTCTATTAATGATCTCTTTACTATATGTCATACACTCAATGAATGCATGATTGGAACTCATGCCTCTCATCTTTTTATATATAAATTACATTTCATATTGACTACAAATAATCCAGGCAAATGCACTTCCAAATGATTATTGCTCTCCTTGTACACTTTAGCCATAATCCACCAGAGGCATGTTTTCTATTTTTTTTCACAGAACACTACAGTAGGTTTGCAGTCTGGAAAAAAAAAAATGTTTTTAGAAAGGATTTCTTAAATACCAAATTTAAACTAGTCTTTCAATACACAGCATCTACAAATGGGAAAATGTTTAGTGATCTTCCCTTCTTGAAGAGAGGTCCAGACGAACCCTGCATCTGAATAAAAGTCCTTTGATGCAACATGCTACTTAGTAGTCCGCTCAGGAAATCACAAGCTAGAGTTATATCCCTAAAGGGGTGAGCCTTTGACCACAATTGCATAAGAGAAATGACAATCCAGTCCAAGGGAGACCTTGATTTTTAACTGAGGTTTTACAAATGAAGTAGATAATGAGTTTGTGAAAAGCTGTTTTCATACCTGCCTTCAGCACAGTGCGCTATTTTCATTTAACCACTTTTTATTTAGTAATATCAGCTCTCAGAATATCTTGGGCTACTCCAACTTTTTCCCATGATACCTCTCATACAAAAACATCAGGCAACTACAGCTACATATGCATACTGAGGGTCATGGTCAAGGAATGTGCCTTTAGAAGAACAAATGGGTCTCCATTTTCAGAAGCAGCTGCTAAATTTGCCTCCATTAAATTTACCACATTTATCAATGGTCTAGAACTTGACAATTCTTTATGAAACTCCTTTCCCATTCGATTGAATTCCTGTCTGTCACGAGAAAAGCAGACATGAAAAACTCATCTTTCAGATGACTACTGTTCAGTTACCATCTCCTTTACTCTTCCATTTAAACCAGGAGTGGGCAATAATTTTTGCCCAGGGGCCACATCAAAAATTTTTGAAGTAGCCCCATGCCACCCGGGAAGGGTTGTTGTCATAATAAGAAGGGGTGGGGACTAAACAGGAAGGGGCAGGGCTACTCCACCATCATGGTCTGGGGTGGAGTCCCTTTCCCCCCTCTTCCCACTAGGCACCCATGCCCTGGAAGAGGCTTGGCATACTCCCCCACCCCCAGGCCAATCAGGGCCTGGGGGTGGGGGAATGCAGGAAGCCTCCTCCCGCCTTGCAAGGAGCACCTGGCACTTTGAAGTGCTGCGGGCTCCTTGCAGGGCTGGGGCAGGGTAAAGGAAGCTTCATGCAGCTCCCCCGCCCTCAGGTCCTGATTGGCATGGGGTGGGGGAGCGCTCGAAGCCTCCTCTGCTCTTCCCCATGTGCTGCTCACAAGGCGGGACGAGGCTTCCCGCTCTCCCCCACCCCCAGGCCCTAATTGGCCAGGGGTGGGGGAGCAGCAGGGCCTCCGTGGGCTGGATCCATGGGATGCAGCAGCAGAGGCCCTTTTGCCCACCCCAATCTAAGCACAGCAGCATTAGAGAGCCAGTCCAGATGATCTAATGATTTCTTCAGCAAAAACATTGGTTAAAAAGATTGAAACTTCTATTCAAAGATGCACAGAAGCTAAAAGCTAAAGGTCTTTCTTGCAGAGTACCTGGGTGGTACTCAATGATTGGATGGCTAATTTTAAAAGCTATTACTCATGGCAACAGTGGATGGGGGAATTTGGTGGCATGAAGTGTCTATTTTCCTGTCAATATCCAAGACACCTTTACAGCCCTTACCTTTTCCACATGGGTGCTAGTATCTGAATGCAGAGATCAGCACATTTAGAGGGGATTGCAGGCACACACAGGAATGGACAAGGACAGCAGCACATTTTGGGCACACTAAAACTAGAGTCCCGGGATGCAATGATAAAATTGATTTACCGCAGGTTATTTTATCTGCTGGTTGTAGTCCATTTAAGTCCTACATTCTAATGCCTTGGAAAATTTGGTAAAAGTTGTTCTCTATGTTTGTACATGGAAAATGTTCAATCTGCTTATAAAAGTGAAATTTATTTAAAGAAATATGGGTTATAAATGTTTAAAAGTGTTTACTATTTGTGTGCATGCTTCAGTTTGAGACACCTTGCATGCAGCCAAGCTCGGCTTAAAGTAAGCTGACTCCAGCTACATATGATACATAGCTGGAGTTGTGTACCTTAAGCCCACCTTCCAGGTCTACTGTAGACTTGGCCTCAAAGTCACACATGGTGAGCATCTCTGTTTAAAAAATAAATAAAAAATAAAAATAAAAAAAAGAAAGAAGAAGAAGACAGAGACTATTTAAATTGTGCATCCAAAATTTAGGCACTTGTAATTAGGGCCAACTTTAAAACATTTTGACACAAATCTCTCTCATTTGCATATGTAAGTGCTGTCAGCATGTATGAATATTCAGGGGGCTGAATATGAAAACAAGGGTCACAATAAAGCCTCCTTGAAATCATGTTCCTCTGTTTAAATTTAAAACCCAAAAGACCATTTATGTTTACATAATGACTGAATATTGAAAGTACGGGTATTAAAAAATTCATGGCAAATTCAGCTAGTCATCAAAGTCTGATAGAGCTATAAGAGTCAAGGGGGATCATCACTAGGAACTACTTAATCTGCAGGCTAATTTTGCCTGCTCAACCCAAATTACAACAGGCCTCTAGCCACCTCAGCAACAAAACCACTGTTATGTTTCCATGGTCTCCTCCATGAACTAGGGAACACATCACATGTCCAGAGAGTACTTTAAATTTGTTGTCTGGAGGTTGATGGTTGGTGCACAGACACTGATGTAGATTGTTGTCCCTTTAAGGGCTTATGTCTGTGACCTTGTGACTCAAAGCACCACTGCTGCTGTGAATAGATAGTCTGGTGGTTTCACTGGGGCATTTTCTTGGGTTTGAGGTTATAGATACCAAAGGTTAATGATACCATAAGATCAGAGTGTCACTCATGACTCAGTGAATGAGTAGAATGAATCATCTGTCTTCTCAGTGAATAGTTTGGGCCCCTCGAAAGGCAAATCTTCCACCATGAATTGCACTTGTTTGGGGAAGCCAGAAATATAGAGGCATTAGACCCTTCTCACTACATTGGCCATCACCACTGATCTTGAATCCATGTCTACAGAGTCACACGTAGCTTGGAGGGCTGTTTTGAAAATGAGTTGTCCCTCTTGTCCTCAGAAATAAATTTTGTCAATTCAGACACTTTTGTTTAGATTACCTAGTCATATTTGTCTCTGCAGAGGTGTTTCATAGCCAAGGGGTAAGCCTTATGGCCAAACAGATCAAGTCTTTTTCAGTCCTTATCGTGGGTTGTGTTTCTGGACTGATGTTACCTGGCATGTTCCTGGACTGCGTCTACCACTAAGGAATCAGGCACTGGATATGAGAAGAAACACTCTGTGTCCTTGGCTGGTACATAATATTCCTTGTTAGATCTCTTGCAGGTTGGAGGGGCAGTAGCATGGGTCTGCCTAATGGCTTTGACAGGGTCCATCAGGAAGGGTGATTTTGGATGAAGCAGATATATGTAACATGTACACTAGCTCATGTTGTAGCACTTAGAATTCCTCAAGGGAGATGCCCAGAGAACTAACTAACCTCTTAAATAGATCTTGGGAGAGTCTGAAATCATCCCCTATATCGGGGGGAGACAGAATAATGGAGTCATATGTGGACAATGATGGCAAGTGGGTAGATGATGCCCCCTCTCTGCTTGGGGGTTCTTTCTCCTCTTCCTCCATGTCCCCTGCTACCACTGAGGGTCTTGGTACAGAAACTGCATGTGATTGCTGAGTGCTGGGTCTGGACATAGCAGGCAGTCCCTGTTGTGTGGTATGTGGCCCATGGGTTCCAGTAATCCCACTAGGGTGAGGGCAGCATAGGGGATCCCCAGTGTTGTCCATACTTTTTAAGTACTTGGGGTCATTGTATTATGCCCCTTGAGTGGCTCTTAGGTTGGCTGGTTCCTGGGAGGCAGGGGACAGTGGAGGAAAATCTCTTTGTTCTTCCTCACACTCTTCCTCGCTTGAATAAGGAGCAGGGATTTTGTTGAGGATTCTAGGAGACTTGGTACTGAGAATGAAATGTTCATGTCAGTACCAATAAGAGGGGAGTCAGGGACACATCCAACTGTCAGATCCCTCTATTTTAGGAACTGCTGTGGTGGTTGTTTGATTTGTCCCTGAAACAGCCTACCTGCTGGTTCTCGGGGCTCTAGAGCATAACACGGCACTGAAGGCTGTGCTGCTATGTGTGTCAGGCACGCCTTGGAGGAAATTGCTGTTCGTGCTGATGCTGTGTCTCTAACACGGTTTTGGTACTGGTGGTGCAGAAAAATGGGGTTTTGATTTCCCCATCGGGCCTCTATCAGAGCTGGGTCTGTAATGGACAGAAGGAGTGCTGACCAGCACCCGGTGACTAAGGGGTTAATCTCAGGTAGCTAACAAAGGTTTTGGCCAGTGGGCCAGGAGAACCAATCGAGCTAGTGTTGACATTTGAACTGGATATAGATTTCTTGCCTGCTTTCTTTGTGTGGGAGAGGAGTTGAGAGACAGAGAATGATTTAAACCCAGGCAGGACTAGCATGTCTCCAAGGAATTTGGGGCATGGGAGTGGACTAAACAAAGAGAAAATTGGAAGTAAGTAAGGGGGAAAGTGAATTTAGTCGTGTTTAGGGCAATTTTTCATTATTTTATGGTTTGGTTTGAACTGCTTTGTGAGAGTCTATGCCTCCCCTCCCCATTTACCATCAAGCACTGTGCCCACAGACTTTTCTCTGTGTTTTAATTTGTATTCCTTAGTTGCTCTGTAACATCTATCAACCAAGTATGCTTTATCAAGTATATCTTTTGTTTTGTAATAAAAAAAATCACTTTTTTTAAGGTGATGATTTGATTCTTGTGTCCTGGAAGGTCTGGCTGTGTATATCTGCATGCCTCAGACTAAGGGGTCAGCTACCAGAGACTGCAGCTTGTTTTTCTCTTTTCCTTTTTCAAGCTCTTTTGGGCCAAAAGAGCTTGGGGTACCCATAGGGGTGGGTCAAGTGTTCACTCCCTGTTTTAGGGATAAAAAAATCACTTGATGGTGGCAGCGATTCTCCAAAATCCATGTATTATGATTCTGGGGGGAAGGTTTTTTTTTTTTTTTTTGAGCTCTTTGTGGGTCCCCATTTTCTGTACTCAGAGTGCCAGAGAGGGGAACAGCCCTGACAGGGGGTCTCAGAGTCCCTCTCTCCAACAGTGCAGGAATTCCCACTGCTTCAGCTCCTGGTGCTGCCAGCATAGCCATTGCCAGTGCTACACGTCCGTTCATGGAATGGGTCTTCTCTTCTTGGCTGATTCCTGCAGGGGGCAGAGAGGGAGGTGGTGTGGTGAGGTGTCTGCCTCTGTGGTTGAGTTCTTGCAGGTTGCTCCAGTGTAAGTGTTGAGGGTTCACTGTGGTCAGCAAAGTGAATCTGGAGGGGGGTCAAAGTTTTGGGCTCTGCTACTGGTCTGAGAGACTTCTCCAGGACAAGGAATTCGAGCTGCAAGTCTCCAGCCCGTCTCGTTCTGGCTGTGAGCTTGAGGCAGTTGATTCGCCCAGGCATCAAACACACTGATCATAGCTGTCTGAGACAAGTATCACCAGCTCACAGTTGAGGCAGCATTTAAAGACCAGGGAACTGGGCATTCCTGTTGCAGATGGGGGAGGAGCAGTTGCCTGCAAAACTGCTGAGGTTTGTCTGACGTTTTCCTCAGTCAGAAGCCCACAAGTCACAAGGAAAAAGCAAAAGGAAACAAGCTAAGTAGCTGAAGGAAACTAAGTAACTAACTGTAAATTAATTAACCACTAAGTAGCGAGGCACTGCTGACTGCTCGGACTTTGTCACACAGCATCTACAACTGTCACACAGCATCAGTAAACTGCCTGCGACAACACGAGCTCATTAAATGCAACTGAGCCTATGCACTCTGAGAGCAAAGAAACAAGGGTGCCGGGATGGTTGGATGGTCAGTAGGTGCTGCTTCTTGGAATTGCCTCTCAACCCTGACTGGATATTTACCCCTGAAACTTTAGGATACTTCCATCAGCAGAACGCACTGGTGTATAGCCAGCAACTCATGGCCCAGAGGCTGTCTTCAGCCCATCACAGAATGCTTTCAAATCATGTCTATCGGCTGTATCTTGAAATCTGACTGCTTTACATTTCCACCAGTTCTCTTTCATTTGCATAATTTGACTTGTGCCTTCTGCTTAGCTCAAATGTAAGCTGATTTCCTGGAGGCATTCTCGTTATCCTTGACCCAGGCCAGGTGTGTCCCATGCATTTGATCAAAAAGAGCTCTGGCATCTTTTTCCTTGTCATCAAGCCAGTCTTTGTGTTTGCAATCCTGGAAGCTTAGTATTTTGATAACAGTTTTGTAGGTTGTTTCCTTGATGTGAATCCAGTCCTCAACAGTGGATGGCTGCTCTGGATCTTCATTGTTGATGTCTATGGAAGCATTAATACTAAGTCGGAGCAATGCTTGTGCGTTGGGCATTTCAAATGTATCTACCTCCAGCTTTCCCTGGCACACAGCGGAACGATGATGTTTTGGAGGACAAAGGCTCCAGGAGGTTACCCTGCCTACCATGTAATGGTCAGACCAGGAGCCAATGCCACACACTGCACTAGTCAACTTAACATGAGGAAAATCTCCACTACCACTGTATCTTACGTATACAGCAGCTTTTGTTCAGAACGCATGTAATGTCACAGTACAAACAAATATAGGACTGGGTTTTTTTGCCACTTTAGGCAAGCACTGCCTGGATCCCTCTCTCTTGCCCCAGGTCCCTACCCTAGCCCTCCTGCCCCGGCTTTGAACACCTTTCAGCATGCTAAATACCTCAGCCCCAGCTCAGAGCCCCTTCTGCACCCCAAACTCCTCAGCCCTGGCCCCTAGCCAGAGCCCTCATGCACCACACTCCAGCCCCCTTCCCCATTCTTGAGTCTCCTCCCATGGCCACATCCCCTCCCATGCTTCAAATCCCTCTGCCCCAGCTCAGAGCTCCCTCCCCTTCCTCAAGCCTCTCCTCCCCTGTTCTGCCCATAGCTTCCACCCCCAGCCAGAGCTCCCATATCCCCTACATCCTAACCCTCTGCCCCAGCCCAGTGAAAGTGAGCAGGTGACTGTCTTCAGAGAAAGGCCGGGAAAGAGGCAGGTCCTCAGAGAAGAGGTAGGGCTGGACAAAGGTGCTCAGTTTTGTGCAATTGGAAAGTTGGCACCCTGCAAAAGACTCTCACACCCGTTTACACACTATTACTGTGAATACATCTAAGTAAAAAAGGTAGCAAAAAGAGGCTTCGCTGTACATGGGAGGCAGAGGATCCCATAGTGACAGCCCTCAGTGGAAAGCCCTGATTCCAAAGTGTCAATTTTCATACTTTGAAGTGATTAATTGTTCTGATGCCACTGATGAAAATCTTACTTATCCAGCAGCTTTTGTTCAGAACACATATTATCACAGTAAAAACAATATAGGACTGTTTTAGCCCTCTGCAAGAGGAAGCAACACTTCCCTGACCACAACCCTTTGTTTCTCTGTCCAAGACTGTGGAGCAACCTCCAGGGGTGGCCTGTCCATATAGGCGAACTAGGTGGTTGCCTAGGGTGCCAAGTTAAATGAGACGCCAAATGGTGGCGCAATATCATTGAGGGGTTTAGAGGTGGGGGTGCCAATTGCATGGTTCGCCTAGGGCGCCAGTTGCTGACAGCTGGTCTAGGGCCACCCCTGCCTCCCACTATTCTGCCTTCCCCTTCTCCAGATCTCCCACCCTCGCCATTCCCCCTTCCCCACTCTGTCCTGCCTCCCCTCGCTACAGACATCCTCTCTTCACTCCCCAATGCGGTCCTGACCCATACCTCCCCTCCACCCCCCGTCCTACCTCCCCCACCCAAATCACCCTCCCTCCTCTCCACTCCCAAGCCCCGCCCTGTCTACCCCTGCTCCAGACACCCCACTCTCTTTTCTTGCCCACTCCACCAGTTCTCTTCACTCATTCCTCTCTCCTACATCTCCTGGAAGTTCCTTCCCCGGCAACTTCTAACTCTGCCTCTTGCTCCCCATTCACCATTTGCAGTGTCCCTGTTGCCTGTATCCTGGCTGGTGCCAGCTGGTCACACAGAGGGGGAGCCATCTTGCCCGTGAGCATTGCTTCAATCTCTCTGAAAGCAGTAGGAGGTACAGACAGCTTTATTGGGGTAGAATCATTTCTGCAAGCAAGTAACTGTAGGGAAATGGCAGCAAAGTTGCTGGGTTCAGCCCCACTGATGGCAGTAAGTAGTGGGACTCTGAATAAGGGAACATTAGTAAATTGACAGGTTTTCATCATGTTTTCATGAGACAAGAAAAACACATCTCAAAATTGCTACCAGTATGATAAAATTGTGGGAGTTGGCAATGCTGGATTTTGGGACTGGAGTCAGTCCTGGATCCAGTGGTATTGAATATTTTGATTAATGACTTGGAAGTTGGAATGGAAAGTAGGCTTCTCAAATTTGTAGATTATGAAATGGAAGGAGTTGCAAGAACAGGATTGGAATTCAAAATGACTTGGACATATTGGAGGACTGGTCTGAATTCCACAAGATGAAATTCAGTTATGACAAATGCAAAGAACTTTACTTTGGAAGGAAAAATCAAATGCAGTTACAAAATGGGAAAGCACTGGCTAGGCGTCAGTTCTGCTGAAAGGGATCTGAGGGTTGCAGTGAATCATAAACTGAATGTGTCAATACAGTGATGCCGCTATGAAAAGGGCGAATATTATTCCGAGGTGTACCAACATGAAGCAATTGCCCCATTCTACACTGCCCTGGTGAGGGCTCAATGGGAGCCTGTGTCCAGTTTTGGGTGCCAGACTTTATAAATGGAAGGAGTCAGGAGGAGCACAACCAAAATGATTAAAGGTTTAGAAAACCTGATCTATGAAGAAAAGTCAAACATCTGGGCACATTTAGTCTGGAAAAGGAGGAGTAAGGGTGGGGGTGTTAAAAGTCTTCAAATATGTAATGGGCCATTAGAAAGAGGGCGCTGATCAATTGTTCTCCATGTCTACTGAAGACTGGACAAAAAGAAATGGGCTTGATCTGAAGCAAGGAAATTTAGATTAGTTTATCTGCTAAAGGAGCACTCAAAGATGATAAAGTCATTGTGGAGAAGCTAAATGAATTCTTTGTTTCAGTCTTCACGGGTGAGGATATTAGGGGGATTCCCAAACACGAGCCTTTCTTTTTAGGTGACAAATCTGAGGAATTGTCCCAGAGTGAGGTGTCATTAGAGGAGGTTTTGGAACAAATTGATAAACTTAACAGTAACAAGTCACTGGGACCAGATGGCATTCACCCAAGAGTTCCGAAAGAACTCAAATGGGAAATTGCAGAACAATTACATGTGGTTTGTAACCTATCCTTTAAATTGGCTTCCATCTGTTATTTCAAAATAGCACCATAATGCAAATAGGCAAATGAAGCATGGGATATTTAAATCCCGGCTTCATTTGCAATTTCAAATGTCTTCATTTGCATCCCTCTCTCGAAAGAAGATGCAAGTGTAGACATACCCATAGTTGAACATAATTTGTTGGGGGAAAGTCAACATGGTTTCTGTAAAGGAAAATCATGCCTTACTAATCTACTTGAGTTCTCTGAGGGGGGTCAACAAACTTATGGACAAGGGGAAACCAGTGGATATAGTATATTTAGATATCCAGAAAGCCTTTGACAAAGTCCCTCATCAAAGGCTCTTAAATAAAGTAAGTTGTCATGGGATAAGAGGGACGATCCAGGTATGCCTCATCCCAGGAGGTATACCTAGGTGGTCGACAAATGCCTTTGATGTCGACCCCCGCGTATCCAGACTACTGCGCTGAGCCAACAAACAGCTGATCGGCTCAGCGCGCAGCCATGTAAATTTAAATGAAGTGGCGATTATTTAAATCGCCGCTTCATTTTCCTATGCCGGGTAGTCTAATCTACATGCCTCTGTCGCCAGAGGCATGTAGTCTAGACGTACCCTGAATGTGCAGCAGCAGTCAAAAAACCAAACAGAATGTTGGGAACCATTAAAAAGGGGATAGAGAATAGGACAGAGAATACCCTATTGCCTTTATATAAAACCATGGTACGCCCACATATTGAATACTTCATACAGATGTGGTCATCTCATCTTAAAAAAGATATGTTAGCATTGGAAAAGGTTCAGAAAAAGGCAACAAAAATGATTAGGGGTTTGGAATGGGTCCCCTATGAAGAGAGATTAAAAAGACTTGGTCTTTTCAGCTTAGAAAAGAGGAGGCTAAGGGGAGATATGATAGAGGCGTATAAAATCATGACTGATGTGGAAAAAGTGAATAAAGAAAAGTTATTTACTTGTTCATATAATATAAGAACTAAGGGGGTCACCAAACGAAATTAATAGGCAGCAGGTTAAAAACAAACAAAAGGAAGTTTTTCTTCACTCAGCACATAGACAACCAGTGGAACTCCTTGCCAGAGGATATTGTGAAGACTGGGACTTTAACAGGGTTCAAAAAAGAACTAGATAAATTCACTGAGGTTCCATCAATGGGTATTAGCCAGGATGGGTAGGAATGGCATCCTTAGCCTCTGTTTGTCTGGAAATGGATGACAGGAGAGGGATCACATCATGATTACCTGCTGTGTTCCCTCCCTCTGGGGTATCTGCCATTAGCCACTGTTGGCACGCAGTATACTGGGCTAGATGGACCTTTGGTCTGACCCAGTCTGGCTGTTCTTATGTTATTAGGAAAAGCTTTCTAATAATAAAGGCAATTCATGTCTAGATAGAATGGGCTTCCAAGGCATGTTGTAGAATGCCCATCATTCAAGGTTTTTAAAGCTAAGATAGACAAACACTGGTTTGGGATGGATGGTCTAGGTTTACATGGCCTGGCCCTGCCAGAGCACAGAGAGACAGACTTGATAACTAATCAAGGTTCCTTCCAGCTGAACATTTCTATGATTCTATGTAGGACACTTGTCCTGGTACTGCATGCCAATCTGATTACACAACTAGAGCAAAAGCAAATCAACATGGTACACACTAACTGGATTAAGAATTGGTTGATAGTTCTCAAAGTGTAATTGTCAACTGGGAATTGACAACTGAACAATTTCAAGTGGGTCCCTTAGGGATCAGTTCTTTACCCTACACTATTTAATCTTGCTATTAGTGACCTGGAGAAAAACATAAAACCATTAGTTATACATTTTGCAAATGACACAGATTGGGGGAGTGGTAATAATAAAGAGGATAAGTTACTATTACAGAGCTATCTGGATCTCTTGGTAACCCGGGCATGAGCAATCCATATGTTTTAATACTGCCAAATGTAAGTTCATACATCCAAGTAAAAATAATTTAGGCCATTCTTACAAGTTGGGGTGTTCTATCCTGGGAAGCAGTGACTCTCCATGGACACTGAGGGCAAATGGGCTAACGTGATCCTTAAGTGTATAAACAGAGGACAGTCAAGCAGGAATACCTTTGTATTCCGCACTGATGCAGTGGTTACTGGAATAGCTACTGGAATCTAATTCTGGTCTCCACACTTCAAGACTATTGGAAAAATTGTAGTGGGTTTAGAGAAGTGCCACAAGAATGATTAAAGGATTGGAAAACATGTTATAGTCTTAGAGTGAAAGACTCAAGAAGGTCAATCTATTTAGCTATCAAAGAGAAGATTAAAGTTTGACTTAATGACAGCCTATGCTATCTACCTGGGGAACAGAAATTGGATCAAGCTGGGCTCTGTACTAAAATCCCAGTGTCTGGCAGTTGAAGCTAGATATATTCAGACTAGAAATAAGGTGGATGTTTTTATCAGAGAAAGTAACTAACCACTGGATCAACTTACCAAGGTCTATGGTGGATTCTCTATCACTCAAAAATTTTAAATCAAGATGTGATGTTTTCCCAAAAGCTTTTCTCTGTTCAGCCATTGCTCTTGACCATGACAGTAATACGTTTAGTTCAGACTAGACACTCACCATCATTCCTTCTGGACTTTCAAAGCTATGAATTTATCTAGACATTGGTGTTAGCTCTCCCACGCTTTCAGATTCCTTAGTGCCCCTGAACTCAAAACTCACAACAGAATCAGGACACAGGCTTTAGATCCAAAGGTGAGATTAGCACACTGTCCCGGTAAGAAAGGAGTCGCTTGGGGAAGAGGCTTTGGATTCAAAGAGGCCTAATTCAAAAAGACCTCCAGACTACCAAAAAATGCAGTGTTTTTGCTGGGCCTGGGCTGCAGCCATCAACACCCTTGCGACATTAATCCAGCACTGTCTGGTGGGGGGCTGGGAGGAGGCAGCTCTTCACACTGCCATTCCCTACCAGCTCATAGAAAGCAGGGAGGGAAGCTCTACCCATCCATACGCTGCCTTGCCCTTGCCTGCAGGTGATGCCCTATTGGCCTTGCCTGCATGCGAGGTCAGTGCACAGAGCTATCTCCCCTCTATCTGAGCCACAGCCAGGGACATGTTGGCAGCAGCTTTTGGATGTGGCATAGGATGCGGCCAGACAGCCTTGCTGCATCACCCAATTTGAGATGCTCAAAGTGCCCTGAACTCCAACCCTTTTGAAGCAGCCCTGAGCCCCCCCTACACCCTAACTCTATCTTATACTCACTCCACACTATGACCCTCTGTCCAAGCCCTGAGCCCCCCTTGTACCTTAACTTCTGCTCAGACCCCACAGCACAACCACTTGCCCCAGTTCAGATGCCCCTCCTGCACTGTAACTCCCTCCAGACCCCATATTATCACCCCAGCCTCCTGCACTCCAAACCTCTTGCCCACCAGCCTAGAGTCCCCTCCTGTACCTCACACTTCTCATCCCCACCTCAGAGCCCACACCACCAGTCTGGAGATCCCCTCCCACATCCCCAAACTTCATATTGGCCCCACTCCAGAGCCTAGAGGAAGCCAAGAGCCTCCACCTCACATGATTATTTTGCTTTAAAATTAGAAAAGTACTTGTATACAGGGGTGCCACAAAATCTAATAGTTCTGGGCACACAGAAGACTTAATCCAGCAGGGTCATCGACCGGGACCGGGACAGGGACCGGGACTGCTCCAGCCTCGAGCCCCACCCCCCAGCCTCCTCTTACCCTTTCTGTTCTGAGCTCCCTACAAACAGACACCAAGCCCCCGCCTAAACTTGTGCATCATAGGAAAAGAAGCTATTAATTACAGAAAATCAGATTTATCACTTTAATTACATTAACTAGAAACAAAAGTGGGGTTGTGATATGACAGTAACTGTACGAAATTTCAGTTACTTTCACCCGTTTAGACCATAATTGAAAAACAAAGATAAATAATGATAAACAACACACATGACATAGAGCCCCTGACATGACCAGTAACAAGTCTCAGGTAAGCAAGATGCTATATCATCAACTAGCAGGATAAGGCTTTAATCAAGGCTTTCAACATGCTAGACAGTGCTGCAGAGGACTGGGCATTCCAGTGGGCTGGGAATAACTGATATTAAAATTTAAAAATGTCAGTAATATTCTTTACTAACAAGAAAGACATGGAAAGAGCTGAACCAAACCACTGAATCAGAGCCACTATGATCAGATGCAATCCTTGGAAATGATTACCAGACATTTAGAGTGGCCTTAATGTGCGCTCGATTAGAGCTTTGTACACAGAGTTGCGTAATGCTAATAAAGAATATGTGGTGATACATAACATCACCCTAATTCCCGACTATTACATTGCTAAATGTTGGTTCTTTGCCCTTTTGTACAAGATTGTGTGCTAAGGAAAACAGATAGTATTATTTTCCATTTCATGCAAGTTTTAAAACTTGACAGGTCAAAAGAACACCCAAGATGAAATAGTTTTATAACCTCATTTACCCTTGACATTCAGCACAAAATATCTATAAAATATGCACAAAGATCTTGGTGTCACACATCCACAGTTCTGCACTGTCCCACTATTGTATTATGTAATAGAAATTGCACTGTTACTAAAGGGCTCAAAACAGCTCTGACCGTTGTTTTTGGGTTGTTGTTTTTGCTCACACTCTCTCTCTCTTCTGTCAGCAAACAGGAACTCAAAGGGCATAAAGCTACAGAAGTCCTGGTGTTTACAGTGACACGAAGAGTCAGTACGGTACTTATAGCACAATATAATCCTACTACATGATAAAGAGAATTCATAACTCCTTTGTAGCAGTGGGACAAGGTTATTTTTTCATGAACACACTGAACATAAGAACATAAGAACGGCCGTACTGGGTCAGACCAAAGGTCCATCTAGCCCAGTAGCCTGTCTGCTGACAGTGGCCAGCAGCAGGTGCCCCAGAGAGGGTGGACCAAAGACAATGATCAAATGATTTGTCTCCTGCCATCCTTCTCCAGCCTCTGACGAACAAAGGCCAGGGACACCCCTGAATGGAAGTTGATTTTTTTTCAAATATCCATACTACGCACATTTGTAATGTTTATTTCTTGGAGGAGGATGCCAGTTGGATCACTCAATAACTGTAGCTAGCTTTTGTATATCCATTTTTCTCTCATTTCAAAACCAGGCATTAAAAAAGAGAAATGTGTTTTTTATTGCTTCATGCTACTTGAGCCTAATATTGCTGACACCTAGCATTCCTGCTGCTAAATCATTTACAGAGGTGAGTCTATTTGTCTAGACAACTTTCTTGGCTCAGCAAGTTTTTCGCCAAGATGTTATGTAGAATTATAGCTGAGGGCCAGATCCTGAAGAATGGTCAGTATCTCTTAGGAAATGCTGAGTTGTCCTTTGCTCCCATTGTTTTTTAAAAATTGCTATTTGGATTTTGTTCTTAAATAAATATACTCAGGTATGTAAGAAAATGGCAGCACAAAAGTCAGCCTTAATAAACCAGTGCTCTCCTTTACCAGGAAATTGCCAACTACATCTGCTAGGAAGTTACACAAATCTAATATACTACCAATTCACTACTGTAAATCCAAGTATCAGCACTCAGATTCCTAGTCCGCAGAGTAATACCGGGGTGGGCAATAATTTTTGCCACTCCAAAAATTTGGTAAGTGCTCCAGGACTGCACTCTTCCATGATATTAATGGAGGAGGTGTGGAGTCTGAGATGAAGGTTGGGTGCAAAAGGAAGCTTTGGGTAAAGGATTGGGATGCAGGAGGGAGTTTGGGTGGGACCTGGGATGGACCTGGGAGGGAGTTTGGGTGAAGGAGGGGGTTGTGACCTGGGTCATGGCACTGGGGTGCAAGAGGGAATGCAAGGGTTTGGGTTGTTACCTAGGGCAGGAGTGGATCTGACCTGGGACAAAGGATTGGGGTGCAAGTTCTTGAAGGGGCTATGAATGCAGAAGGGGGCAGAGGGTTTTAGTCAAGTGGAGTGGGGGGTAGAGGATTGGGATGCCAGAAGCAGGCTCTGTTTAGGAGACATCTACATGGGCCACACCCGGCAAGCAGCCCAGCAGGTTCCCTGCCTTCCAGCTGCAGGGTCACTTGTGTTTGTGAACAGCTGGGAGCCCAATGTGGGCAGGAAGGTGCTTCCTGAGACTCAAACAAGCACCTGCCATTGGCTGGAATCTAGCTAATGGGAGCTGCAAGATTGTGCTGTGGGTGGGGTCAGCACACAAAGCCTCTCCCCCGTCTCAGGCTTACAGCTGTTCAGACACAAACAGGGCTCCACAGCCAGCTTTTCTGAGTAGCGTGAGGGGGCAGGGCAGCGAGCCTGACTGAGGCACCTGCTGTGTCCCTGGGCTGGATCCAGTGGCTTGGTGGGCTGGATCCGACCCACAGCACAATATTCCTCCATACAGCGTTTTTAAAATAAAGAAAGGACAGATGAGTGAACTCTATTGTTCCTATCAGCCTGGGGAATGAAAAAAATACAAAGGTGAAATGGACAACAGAATCTTTGAAAATACCTGCATTAATAGTAATGGAAGTAGGATCTGAATAAATTATCCTCTCATCATTTTTATTATAATTAGTACAGGTTGCACCTCCCAAATCCAGGATTCTCTCATGTGGCAACATCTATGGTCCAGCATGACCTTGGATGTTCCTGGATGAGAGAGCCCTGGGCAGGAGGGCCAGCAGCTGGGAGCCCAGTGCAACCCAGCCAGTCTACTACCCGCGGGGCCGCAGTAGCTGGGAGAAGCGTGATTGGGTCTGTCTGCCACACGGCAGTGTGACCCAGAACACAGCAGCCCAAGAGGGGGACGTCTGGCTGGGGTGCATCAGCCTGGGAAGCAGTGGGGCTGCAGCAGCCTGGGCAGTGGCAGGGGAGGTGACAGCAGCGTGATTGGGGCTGATTGCCGCCCGATTGCGGCCACGGCAGCCTGGGAGGGGAAGCCAGCCACAGCAGCTCAGCAGGATCAGCGCGGCCGGGGCCACATGCCACAAAGCAATGGGCTGGGGCTGCGGCAGCCCGATCAGACAACCTGGGACTGGAGCTACTCAGCTGGCCGGCAGCAGAGCTGGGGTTGGGGCTGACCTGCAAACAGCCGTACTGAGCTGAAGGAGCAGGCAGTGTGAAGGGGCAGCAGGCTGAGGGGCTGGTGTCAGGCTCCTCCTGTCCACCAAATTCTCACATCGGGGACCCATTGGGTCCCCAGGGTGCCGGACGAGAGAGGTCCAACCTGTAATTATCCCCTGATTCTCTAGAGCCATGGAGGCTGGGTTGGGAGTAGGGGTGGAGCATTGCCTGGTGCCAGAAGTAACCAGCTGCCAGTGTCCACCCTAAGACTGAGCCATCTCCTCCTCTTCTAGTTGTGTGCCAGCAGTCCTCTATGGCTGGATCGCTCCCTCAGTCTTGGATGTCTCCTCTCAAGGAATTTCTCATGGACGTGATCATCATAGCCACCTCCTGCTGTAGCTCTCCCACCTATTTTCTGAGACATTCCACCAGCGAGCACCTTTCACATTGGATGGTCCCCCCAGCCTGGTTTTCTGTAAGTGGGAAATGCAAGCAACGGTCTCTACAACACCACACCAGGATCTGGGTAGAGGCATCCATGGTCAGTTGTCTGTCTGGATCCAGGCACAGGGGGAAAAGATAGGAGCAGTGTTGGCACAGGCAATGTGGCCTCTCATACCACATATTAGGACTCCCTCTTACAAACTCCCTCTCAAGCTCCCCTGTTTGGGGTCCACTGGTTGCTTAGCCTCTGGCTTTTAAGACCTGCTTTCCTAGGTCAGCCCTACCCCCTCATTAACCACACAGGGAGAGTATGGTCACCAGGCTGATGGAGGCTGAGCAAAGATGATCAAGGGAACAAAGACTCAAACAATCCCCAGACACAGGATCCCAAATGACATGCTGTGCTTGGGAGCCAAAGAACTTGAATTACTAACTAAGCTAACGGCTGCTCCACAAACATTCACACAGTCATGAAATTCAAAAAATGAAGTTTTCAGCAGCAATACTACAGCAGCACTCACTACATGATTAAAGCACAACGAGCAATGGCTCCACACAAGCAAATCCTACCCCACTGAAGTCTGATGAGACACATTTTCAAAACCCATGATGGGTTTCTTGATCAGCTCTTTCAGGACATACATATGAAGCCATTTAAAATTGTGAAATTATCTCTGTTAGCATCAAAATTCCAATCTTTTCCCATTTTGTCCAACATACTTTCTTTTCTGTTCAACAAGAGATTACGCTAAAATTAATGTTGTCTATATTATTCAGCTGTATTTCTCCTTGCTGCAAAGGATGTAGAAAGTCAAAACTAAGAAGTTTAGGAATAATCTCTATAGATAGTCACTCTAATGCCCTTCCTACCACCCCCCATTAAATTTTGCCTTGTAATAATAAACTACTTATTGTTAGAAAGTAATATACTTCTTAGTGCTCTCTCAGCTAAATTTCTTGCTCTATCCTGTGATGAAAATAAAGAGATGAGTTGTGATTTTTTCAACATAGTCAATAGTAATATTCAACCTACTTCACAGTGCCTGCCTGCCTACCTGCCTGCTCTTAGAATATCAATCCAGATTCCCAGCTGGTGTAAATCTGTGTAGTTCCACTGACTTCATTTGACATCATCTGAGGACTGGATCCATCTACTTTACATTAAGATCTACATTTGTCTCCTTATACTTATTAGTGACAGCAACTGCTGAAGATTCAACATGCCTGACGTGCACTTTTTATTCTCTCTCTCTTACACACACACACACACACACACACACACACACACACACACACACACACACACACACACACACACACACACTCTACATTTCCCAAGTTTAATCTTACCAGAGAATAAAAAATAAAATGGCTCTGCATGGGTTTAATTACTAGAACATTACTAACTGCATGGTCTGCCTTTCTCCAGTTAAACGCTTTTTATTACTATTTTCTAGAGTATTGTACCATTTGTTTTTCACTTAGTGAATGAGATATTGCTACATTAAATTATTTTGTGACACTTTTCAATATAAGCAAATGCTTTGTTGCCTGGGAACTGCACACTGATACCAAGCCATGAAATCGTTTGTGCATATGGAAGCATTTTCCACTGATTTTTGGTGGCGCTAAAAGGAGCTGGAAAGCAGGAGGGCTTTGCAGAAGATTTGTACATAGCAGAAACCTGGCTTATTTGTCTTTTTTTACAGAGATTTGCAGAGCTCCAACATCTACCTTCAAAACTATAGACAATAACTACCGTGATTCCTGTTAATGAGATAACAATGGGATCACGGGCTAAATAAACTTCAAAATGGAGATACATTAGCAGGGGATATAGTTATTACTGGAATAACTAATGAACAATATTAATGACAAACAACTGATTTGAAGAGGTTGGATGGGTTTTCTAGTTTGTTTCACAAGATCTGGATGATATGACAAGTTGAAGTGAGCATGTTCATAGGGGGCACACATGGATGGACCAAAGTGCTCTCATTTGTATATAGTATTATTGTACTGTTTACAGTGGTGACCACAGAGCTGTAACTACGGAGCATCCATACCTTTTGACAGATTGAGACCAATCTATTTCCAGAATAATTTATAATAAGAAAAATATTAGAAATTTAGAACCTGTCTTTGTGACACCTGCATTTGAATTAAACTGCACTTCGTGACACATGCTGGGTTTTTTTGCAAAACTGAGTCTCTGGTAAGATGTATTGATTATATTTTTTCATACCTCTCTTTGATTTCCTTTTCTCCTAAGCAATATGTCTCTGAATGCCATAGCATATCTCACTTACAGCAGACTAAGGTTATATCTAGACTATGCTCTGTTTTCGAAAGAGGATCTTCTGATCTCACTTTCAAAAGCACATATTTTGAAAGTGAAAGTAGTCTGGATGCTTTTTTTTGGAAAAAAACATTTTTTGAAAAAAAAATGCTCTTCCTTAAAAAATGAGGTTTAGGTGGTTTTTTTCGAAAAAGGGTTTTTTTCCTGAAAAAACCACGTCCAGACTACTTTCACTTTCGAAATAGAATGTAGTTTAGATGTACCCTAAGTACCAGTAGGCAAAATCACAGGAGAGAAAGAGAAAGGATCTCATAGGCTCTGATTCTGCAAGCTTCTTCATACAACAAAAAGAAGTCCCTGTGTGGGGCTAACATTTTATAATACACAGCACTCAGATGAACAGACAGAATTAACCATGTGCCTGCATTTGTTTTTAATTCCAGTATTATGCTCTCTGTATAGACTATCATTCCCTTTACTTGATGTGAGAGAGAAAGCAGCTGTTTAAAAATGTGGGCAAATACGGAAATCATTGTCGATACAAATTCTTTTAATAAAAGGAGTAATTAGCTGAAGAATACAATGTGCTGCACTACTTGTAATTTTGTAGCATGGCTTTTCTGCCATTGTTCATTAAAATGCACGTTATGTGCACCCTAAACTACATGCTCTCATTTCACCAACTCACCCTGAATTTGACAAAACTACTGTAATTATTACTCCTCTTGTACTTGTGGGGAAAGGTGGCTACTGTCTGTTTACTTCTGTGCTCAGCATTCTGCACTGTTGAAAGAGCATGCCGTTCATGGGTGAAATTCTATCACAAAGCATATTTCCCAGAAAGGAGCCATTTGAATTTCCAGTGTCTGGGTGGATATCAAAACAAAAATTGCTTATAGCAACAACATCCCTTGCCAGCTTTAAAGTCAGTTTGCTTGCAGTACTTGTCCTCATTAGAACCTTTTTTTAATCTGCAGATTTGTTTAAACAGACTCCAGCATTTACAATAGCTATTATCTGCTGTTATGGTAAGACATTGTGGGAAAGGGTATCTCTCTACCATTCTAAAGATAATGAGCGTTCCTATGGCACCTTCAGGCATGTCAACACTAGGAAATTATTTCAAAATAATATATTTCAAAATAATAACTCCTGAAATAACTATTTCAAAATAGCGTGTCCACACTATTTCAGGCTTGAAATTAGTCTGAGGCAGGCTCCCTTAATGTGGATACACTACCTCGAATTAGAGCCGCAGGAAGCACTGGTGAGTAATTACTTTGAATGATTCTGGGGAGTAGTTATTTTGAAATAGCAGCAGTGGAGCAGCCGCACTACCTCTATTTTGAAATAACTCTTCTGTACACACACAGACTGGCCTGGCTCTTGTTCCCACCCCTGGCTGCTGGGGATGGCCTAGGGCCAAGGCTGCCCTTGCTTTTCTCCACACCCCCGACACCAGGCAGGGCCAGGCTGTGGTGCACCAGCTTCAGCTCTCCCTCCACTGCTGGGGGGACTGGGCCAAAGCTGCGCCAGCCCTGGCTCTCCCCAGGGCCACTGGCTGGGCTCAGATAGCGAGGGCACCCAGCTCCAGCAGCACAGCTGGAGCAGCCCACGCGAAGCAGCTGCCCCAGCAAGCAGCTGAGGGCAGAGGCAGAGGTGGAACTGCAGGCCCAGAGTGACATGATGACATCACTCTGTTATCCCGCAGGAATTTTTTTTTACGTATATAAAGAGAAACACCCAAGGAGCAGAAAACATACTTCCAATGATGTATCTGATCATGATGTGAAAATTATTGGATTATTTCTTAATGCTTCCCTATCAAAATGTCCTGCCCTGTCCTCTGCTGTAAGCCAAAGATAGGAGTCAGGATATTTTCAACATAATCAATAGCAATATACTGCCTACTGCCTTCCTGAATTCCCTTGATAGGTTCAGAACATGAAGATCGATATATTTGTCTCCTAACATGTATTAGTTATGGTTGCAGACTGCAGTTGTTTAGCAAGATCAGAATACTCATCAGAGGACTCCAGATATTATACTTCCCCATAACTGCTTTGCCTGGTAATCATTCCACCCCATCCCCACCCCCACCCCATTATAAATGGTGTTGTACAAACATAAGAATTTTAAGAGAGAAATTTAAGAGCAGGAATAGTTGCAAAAATCAAAATCTCTGACTTCTCTTCTGGAATACACCTTGAGAAACTGTACCTGATGACTGACAGTGGGGGAGGTTATACTGGGGGAGTTCAAGGTTGTATACTAGGAAAAACTATTTTACTAGGAGGGTGGTGGAGCACTGGGATGGGTTACTTAGGGAGGTGGTGGAATCGCCATCGTGAGAGGTTTTTATGTCCCAGCTTGATAAAGCCCTGGCTGGGATTATTCAGTTGGGGTTGGTCGTGCTTTGGGCAGGGGGCTGGACTTGATGACTCCTGAGGTCTCTTCCAGCCCTAGCAGTCTATGATTCTATGACTTTACTACTTGTTTATGGTGTGTGCATACAGGATCTATGGGGAAAGATAAAGGCCTTACCTTGAGGGGAGGAGGGAAATGGAAAAATAACTGATTAAAGCAATTGTTTCTACCTGTTTGCTTACAAAGGGGATTGACAACAACATAGAGGCTCCAGATCACTTGTTACAATGCCTTCAGCAAAAGTGATAGAGATGTAGCCGTGTTAGTCTGGTGTAGCTGAATCAAAAAACAGGACTATGTAGCACTTTAAAGACTAACAAGATGATTTATTACATGATGAGCTTTCGTGGGCCAGGCCCATCACCTAATAAGCCACCTTGTTAGTCTTTAAAGTGCTACATAGTCCTGTTTTTTGATTCAGCAAAAGTGACTGAATGCTAATCATATGGAGAACTAGATGGCTCAGAGGACTGGTAAAGGGATATGGAGCCTTTCACATTGTCTGCAGTGGTCAAAAATTGTTGCCATCAGATCAAATCCATGGTAAACAGGTGTTAGTGTGACATCTGAGCAGATAGATAAGGCCTTGTATAGAATAACCCTCCTCGAACAATCCCTCCGCTTCAATACTGAGACAGGGCATTGAGGGAAGCATGTGCTGTCAATCTGATCTATAAAAAGAGGACTTCAATATCACAGGCCACATTACGCAAACACTACATTTACTTTTAAAAAGGGTCACGAGAAAATTATTGTGGTGTAGCTATTCAATCCTGCTACAACAAAAAATGTTTACATGTACTCACAAGTATGTCTTAATATGGAGGGGTGCCTAAAATAAACCTCTTTTAAAGCAAGCTTTTTCATCAAGTACATCTTACCTTTGAAATGTTATATGTTGCACAATTTACAAGGTCCACTAGATAATCCACACAGCTTGCAAGATCAAGAGTACACACAGCTTGGGTCCCTTTGGGATTTATAGATCTGCTGGGGCTGCTGCCACCTCTACAGGGATTCTGTCAAAACAAATTTTTTTAAACTTAAGGGAATCTCCAGGCAAAGGAAACTTTTTACTTCTGTTTTGAAAAAGCCCTTAAGAGAATGTGAAATATTTTAAGCTTGAAAAATCCAAGTTAACTTTAACCCGAAAAAAAAAGATTGAGCATTTGGATATGCACAGATGAGATCACTGAACCAGATGCCTTAACACTACCCTGTATCATCATACTGAGTACAGAAACTGTAAGACACACTCATCCATTTATCACACTTTTGTGGTCACTAATGAACCTGTGCAGTGGAAATGACATTATTTGAATGTTTAACTGCTACACAGGCAAATAAGCAGGCTACATGCAATATCACATGGTATTTATGGATTTAAATACAGAGTAAGACAGCACAAACTATCTTGAATACCAGTGAAATATTTTGATCTAAGGATGAGGAGTCATGTTCTCCATAATGACTCCTGTGATCTCTGCAATAGCATTTTTCCTTTCAATTTTATTTTTCCTTCTCTTTCTTTTCTTTCAATCTGAAACATGCAAACTACAAAATCCATGCATCTGAATACATCTTTGAACATGTACTATATCAATATGAATGTTGCTGAATATTTAGTAGTAGTTTCACTACTATTTATTATATGTTAAAGTGAAAATCTGATTCTGTTTTCTCCTAAGCCAGTTGATACTGATAATTACACACAGGCATATGTGTAAATCTTTGATCTCAATACTCACCTCTTCTATAAAAATCTTTAAAATGACATTGAAAGAAAAGACTAGAGGCAGTACATAGCATAGCCATAATTTGAATCAATTCTGTATCATAAAAAAGCAGCACAGTTGGAAAGGAGCAGGAACATAAGCAAAGAGAGATTTATAGTCTATGGTTGAGTAGAACAGACCAGAAGGTGATTAAATGTCAATGCAGGGAACCTAAATAATTCTTTTTACAGCTGACCCAAAGCCAGAACTTGCATAGTTTATTTACATACCTGCACTTCTACTTTTATTTGCATTCTCTAGAACTGAGCAGACATGGTGCTGTTGGTAGATTCTTCACCTCTTAAAATTCAAAGCTTAGAAAATAGAATTTAGAGAGTGTAACCCAGGGGAATGTGTGTTTGCTTATAAAAGAAAATCTCCTGCTACTGGAAGTTTGAAAAATAATGTATGGGAATATTTCTATTATATTTGGGTGTGTCTAGACTACATGCCTCCTTCGACGGAGGCATGTAGATTAGCCAGATCGGAAGAGGGAAATGAAGCCGCGATTAAAATAATCGCGGCTTCATTTAAATTTAAATGGCTGCCCCGATCTGCCGATCAGCTGTTTGTCGGCAGATCGGGGCAGTCTGGACGCAACGCGCCGACAAAGAAGCCTTTCTTCATCGGCACAGGTAAGCCTCGTGAAACCAGGTTTACCTGTGCCGATGAAGAAAGGCTTCTTTGTCGGCGCATCGCGTCCAGACTGCCCCGATCTGCCGACAAACAGCTGATCGGCAGATCAGGGCAGCCATTTAAATTTAAATGAAGCCGCGATTATTTTAATCGCGGCTTCATTTCCCTCTTCCGATCTGGCTAATCTACATGCCTCCGTCGAAGGAGGCATGTAGTCTAGACACACCCTTTGGGTTTTGTGAACTAGTGACCTGTTTAGCTAAGACTTCCACCATTGCTTAACCAGTGTTAGCAACAGTGGGAAATGTTTCAAAAAGGTCCCTGTTACAGAAAGAGCTAAGGAGAGTAGGCATTGAAGAGGCAGTAAGCTGAAGCTCTGCAAAACAGCAATTTATAGAAGCATGAAAAAGGAAGGAAAAAAGAAATAGGACTGAGCTCTCTAGCAGCCTGCAGCTTCCACCCTTTCACTCTTGCCAACTGTGCCAATGATGGAAAATAAAGTTTCAAGAATTTGGAGTCCAATGGCTAGATTCAAGCTGGGTGTAACTATGAACCCCATGGGACTTAGATCTGCGTCCACTGGCTCTGAATGCAATTACAGATATTTGAAAGTCTACAGAGCAGCAGGATTTGTTTCCATCCATGGAGGAAGAGGAAATGCTGCCCTATTGCAACAGAGGTCCATGCACACATAGCACAGACTCACCTTTATGATGACATGACAAAGGGCTCCGCATAGCCGAAGGCTTTTTCTGAGGGTCTTCTGTGTTTTCAAACTTTTCTGGCATAGCCAATTGAAAAGCTCTGCTGAGCAACTTGGGGGTTCTGACAATTATCCTAAATAGGGTTGCTAACTTGGGAAAGAGTTTATGAAAAGCAATGCCGGGCCAGAGTGCCTGCCCTGAGTGGCTATGGAGCACTTCTCTTCCCAGTCAGAAGACCTGATAGCACAAGTTTCCATGCCCTAATCTGCACCATACAACAAAGGGGAAGAGCCCTTCCTTCAGTCTCTGTGAGGAGAAGGAAAGTGAAGTCCCATTTCCCTTCTGTCAGTGTGGAAATGGGTGGTATGCGCGCACGCACGCGCGCACACACACACACACACACACACACACACACACACACACACACACACACTATCCTAGTGCCACTGTGTCCTCTGACTCTGTGTGGAAATAGGTAGGGGAGAGAAGAGATATGAGGGAAGACTGGAGAAAAAGCTTATCCCTTGCATCATGGTTTCCATGAGCAGGAAGAAGAAAAAAGACCTCCCATTACTCAGGAGAAGAAAGAAGGAACAACATACACCCTGTGTCACTGTAGGGGAAGGGGAAGAGGTTGAAAAGGGCTCAACACGCATTATGCAATCAATGAGGTAGTCAGTAACTCCCAGTGCCAAATGGGCACCAAGTCCAAAGAGCTAAATCCAGGCACTTCTTAACTGATTCTTAATTAAGAAATTCCTGATGCTTTACGTAAGCATGGGTGAGGTATAAACAGGGGCCCTTAACCAGTGAAGGCCACAATAAGTTTTCTTCTCTTTTTCCTTCTCTAGTATCTTAGATTCCCCTCTTCTGCCTCTCCCTCTTTCCTCCAAGCCTCTTTATTTTAAATTTCACCCCCACTGGCTTTCACTATGCTAGCACTCTGCCTAGGAGCTTGGCAAGGTTTTCCTGTAAAATAAAAACATACCCTACGACACAAGCTTGCTGAGAGACAGCTTTCTGCAAACCCTCACATCTCTGTATAATATTCAAAAATGCAAACACCTACACTTCACTAGAGATGTTCCAAAACACGCACAAGCAATGTGTACAATCAATACTCACTAGAAAAACATGACCTGTGACTGCCTCTGCTCCCTGATTCATTTTTAATGAGTTATACACCCACACGCCAAGCGCAACAGTGAAAATATTGTGCTAGGTGTATTTTTAAATAAAATATTTAGTCTATGGGTTTTGCTCTCCGTGTGAATTTTCCCCATGCCTGCTATGTTTTCTTCTTAACTCTCTGGCACACAGAATTGTCAGAGTGCTTTCAAGTGTGCAACTCACTCACTAACTTTGAAATATGTAATTTACTTTTTGAATTATTGTATTATAGTCTACAGCAGGGATTCTCCAACCTCATTGCACTTGCAACCCCCTTCTGACAATAACATTTACTGCATGACCCCAATAACATTCACAGCCAAAGCCTGAGTCCACCTGATTCCCACTGCTCTGGGTGGGGACCCTAAGCTAAACCATAATCCCCACTGCCCTGAGTGTGGAAGGGGACAAAGCTGAAGCCTATGGGTTTTGGCCTCAACCATGGGGCCAGTAATCTGAATCCTGCTGCCCAAGCCTGAATCCCTCAGGCTTTGGCCTGGTCAGTGCACTTTGGGCTTCAGTCACAAGCACCTGTAAGTCTAAGTCAGCCCTGACAACAGCATTAAAATGGAGTCTTGACCCACAATTTGAGTATGGCTATGCTACAGAGTTTTGTCAGAAAAAAACGTCCATTTTTCCGACAAAACTTGAGGAACATCCACACTGCAATTGTGTTCGTTTTGCTATTTTTTTTGAAAATCAAAGAGGTGTGTTTATTGGGAGGTCAGGGAAAGGGTGAAGGGAGGGGTTGTAGTGAAGAAGGGATATGTAGTTGTCGGGAGTGGCAAGCTTCCAGAGGGCTAATGTGACCCAATTCTCCAGGGGATGGCAGACTGCAGGTGGGTATTGCATCTCCGGAAGATGGGGGTGAGCCAGGCACATACCTCCAAAAAGGTGACCTTCCACATGCAGACGTTTTGGAGCCACTACTGGTCATCGCACCGCTCCATGACCAGCCAGTCCCACCAGTCCGAACTGGTGTTGAGCCTCCAGAAATGCCTCTCCTCAGTGGGGTGCGATTGCCAGTGTGAAGCAGCCACAGCCACGGAGAGGATCCCCAGAATAAGCTCGGGGTCCAGGTCATGCAGGACCAGGAAGGCAGCTGAAAGAACATGCTGCAAAAACTGCAGCATAGCCGAGTGGGGCCATCGCATGCCCAGGGACAGCTCCAGTTCCATTGCACAAAAGAAAAGGCTGTGGCATCTACAAAAGAAGAAGGCAACCACAGCAGGCACTGCAAGAGCTTTGCTGTCCCTCAAAGAGGTAGGCAAGCACGCAGCAGAAGCAGAGAAATGGCTGTCCAGAGGGGTCCCTTTAAGCGCACGTCTCTGCAAGGCTCCAGCACCAGCACTAGGAAGCAATGGGTGACCTAAAGTCCTGACTGAAGTGGTTCTGGTGGCCTTTTAAGCAAGACAGTGTCCAATCAGTGTGGACGCTCTCTTTCGCAAAAGCACATCACTTTTTCGATGCGCTTGTGTGTGTGGACATGCTCTTTTGCAAGAAGTTTTTTCAGAAGAGCTCTTCCACAAAAAAGCTTCGTGTGAAAAAGCCTGTAATCTAGACGTAGATGTAGCCTTTGAGAACTGCTGATCTAGAGCAGTGGTCTCCAACCTTTTTACACCTAAGATCACTTTTTAAATGACAGACCAAGCCAAGATCTACTGCCCTGCCCCTTCCTTGAAGCTCCACCCCTTCCTGGAAGCCCCGCCCTCTCTAGTCTCCTCCTCTCCATCACTTGCTATCCCCAATCCTTATACTGCTGCTTTTTTTAAAAAGGTTTTTCAACATTTGGAAGTGGCGCTCAGCCAGGG
The DNA here is from genome assembly GCF_049634645.1 of Pelodiscus sinensis. Classification (NCBI taxonomy): domain Eukaryota; kingdom Metazoa; phylum Chordata; order Testudines; family Trionychidae; genus Pelodiscus; species Pelodiscus sinensis. The sequence goes on from NC_134726.1 coordinate 17,259,085, forward strand.
TACACCACGCTCCATGTGGGCTGGTGCAGAGAAGAAGCTGCCTGGCCAGCTGGCTGTGGCCTTCAGCCCAGAGGAGGCTGAACTGTGCTCCAGCTGATGGGGTGGCTTCCCCTCTGCACCTGCCTACGTGGAGCTTGGTGCACTCTGGCCGAGTGCCGTGGCCAGCTGGCCGGGAAGCTGCTTCTCTTCACTCCCGCCCGACTGCCCTGTGCTCAGCCCGGGAAGCTTGCTCCAGCACAGCTGGAACTAGACGCAGCCTCCCTGGACTGAGCGCAGGGCAGCCGGGCTGGAGGGAAGAGAAGCAGCTGCCCGGCCAGCTGGCCACGGCACTCAGCCAGCGTGCACCAAGCTCCACGTGGGCAGGCGCAGAGGAGAAGCAGCCAATCACCTGGGCTGTGTCCAGACTCCATGCCTCCGTCGACGGAGGCATGTAGATTAGCCAGATCGGAAGAGGGAAATGAAGCCGCGATTAAAATAATCGCGGCTTCATTTAAATTTAAATGGCTGCCCCGATCTGCCGATCAGCTGTTTGTCGGCAGATCGGGAGAGTCTGGACGCGATGCCCCGACAAAGAAGCCTTTCTTCATCGACACAGGTAAGCCTCGTGAAACCAGGTTTACCTGTGTCGATGAAGAAAGGCTTCTTTGTCGGGGCATCGCGTCCAGACTCTCCCGATCTGCCGACAAACAGCTGATCGGCAGATCGGGGCAGCCATTTAAATTTAAATGAAGCCGCGATTATTTTAATCGCGGCTTCATTTCCCTCTTCCGATCTGGCTAATCTACATGCCTCCGTCGACGGAGGCATGGAGTCTGGACACAGCCCTGGAGCGCAGGGCAGCCTCTTTCAGTTGAAAGCCACAGTCAGCTGGCTGGGGTGTTTCAGCCCTCCCAACCTCCCAGCTCCCACCATTCCTCGCAGCTACTCACCTGTGCTGTTGCTCGGTGAGTAGCAGCTCCTCAAATGAGGAAATCTAATGTAAATGTACTGCACAGGCGTGCAGTTCAGAGAGGGCTCAAGAGCTACTCTTAGAGCCCCTGAGAGCTACCGGTAGATCGCGATCTACTGGTTGGTGACCACGGGTCTAGAGGAATCTGCATCATACTATAGTATCCTTGCTCCTCTAATTTTTATGCTGCAGTTCACCACTACTGAGCAGATAATATTGTAGAAAATGTTCTAATCCATTTTACTCCACAGACAATTGAGAGATTTTGATCTTTGACATGTGTAGGCTACTAATAAGCTATTATGCCACCTTTCTTGGACTAAGCAGTGATTCCTTGTCATTCACTTCTCATTCTGAGAAATTGTGAATCTGTTCCTGCTTCAGAGATGAAAGTTGGTCAGAGTTCTGAGCTTCAATTCTTGTAAATCTAATGAGGGACAGAAAGGATCAACACCCTGCTCCAAGGGTTTTCTACTACAGAAATATGCAGATCAGGCTTAAAGCCACCCATAGTCAATGCATAGTTTATTTAACCCAGGAAAGACTCAGGTTTATAAAGGAAATGGTAAAAGGGTACCCCTGAGGCAAAACCATTCCCTTGCTGTGTAAAGTATGATGCAGAACTATAAGTATATGTACCAAAGAAATGCACCGTCTGTAAATAGGAAGTTACATAACTGGGAAAGTAGGGACCTGGGTTTATTTGTAGCATTTTCCATTTATAACTGCAAGAAGTGACATGAGTCCACTGAGTCAGAGATGGTGTAAGGTAAAACACATCTCATGCCAGGCTGTCGTTAATTAAAGAAAGCTTGCATAATTCCCCTTCGTCAACCAATTTCTTAATTTACTACAAACTGTTCTGATAGTCTTGCATGAAAGTGCATTGCAGCAATTTAAGGATAATGATAAATTGTACTCCATACAGCTTTTACATGAGGTTTTATAGGTAGGACAAGGGATTAGGCATTCATATTCCTGCGTTCCATTCCTTGCTTTCTTACTGACTTGTTAGGTAGTGAGGTTATTTTAGGGTACCTCTGGTAATCCTGGCTCATGTCATGTTGTGATGGGGTGTTATCACAGAAGACCCATTGGGGCTACTTCCCGGTGTGTCCATAAAGCCACTGACTCTTGCTCTCTGGGGCTTCTCATTACCCTGTCCTGCTGGGCCAGATCTCCTGGTCTCCCCAAGCTAAGACCCAGAGCTGAGATCAGCCCTCATCACACGCCAGAGAGAAATGCAGATACTGAATCTCTTCAGCTCTGCAGAGAATGCAGTTTCAGGCACAGGGTCCAGGAAACCAACCCCCAAATGGGATCAGAAACCCAAATAAATCATTCAGGCAATTTCCTTTTAACAATGAAAGGAGGCTGATTGCTCCTCCAGGTAACAATTATTTACAGTGAGTTTGATAGTAAATAAAGATAATTTTATTAAGGACAAACAGTAGAATTTAAGTGGTTGTAAGTGAAAACAGACAGAGCAAAGTAAATTACAAATGTAAAATAAAAGAAACTGCATAGCTAATTCTAACACATTATTAAAGCTTTTTGAAAATGTACCCAAAAGCTATTCATATTTCAGCTAAATCTTCAAGCCAGGGAAGATCTTTTTTTCCTAGAGCCTTTGGTTATTCTCCCAGGCTGTGTCTAGACTGCACCTCTCTGCCGACAGAGGGATGCAAATCAAGCACTTTGGAAGTGCAAATGAGCCCGGATTTAAATATCCCGGGCTTCATTTGCATACTCACGTTCTGACGCTGTGCCGATCAGGCTCAGTGTCAAAAGTGAAAGTAAAGTGTAGCCGTGGCTCTGCCGAAAGCATGCAGAGTGTGTCTAGGGTGTGTCTAGACTACAGGGTTTTGTCACAAAAGTGGACTTCTGTTGACAAAACTATACCTGCGTCTACACTACCGCTGAGTTCTGTTGACATAGCGTTGACAGAACTCAGCAGTTTTGTCGATGGCAGTAAACCTCATTCTACGAGGAATAACGCCTTTTGTCAACAGAGTTCTGTCGACAGAAGGCGTTATTGCATCTACACTGTCCTTTGTGTCTACACACTCATGTCAGCAAAGCGGCTTGCTTTGTCGATAGAACTGGATATAGCTTAGATGCTCTTTGTTGACAAAGGCTTTGTCGACTGTATCTGTCGACAAAGCCTCTGTCAACAAAAGCCTGTAGTCTAGACGTACCCTTAGAATTAAAGGACAAAGGATGCTCTTTACAGGCAACCATCCAGACACTGAGGTGTCCAAACAGTAGAAACACACTTAATGGCTTTTATTTGCACATTTAAAACCATAAACCATATCTCTAACTTAACATACAAGAGTGATGCATACACCAAAATAAGATATATAGATCTGATAGGTTACATGAGGTATATTGTCCATAGTATCATTGAATTATGCATATTTGTATACACAAGACAATTTTATAAAGTGTGTGTAGGGGGAAAGGGGAGGGGATCATCACATATGCAACCCATGTTTTTTGTCAGCACTCCTGTGTGTGACACCTTTATTGCACTTCTACTTCCTTCTCTTTCAACATTTATAAAATGAGGCGCTATATTAATTAACATTCGTGGCATGGTTTGGAGACAGTTGGATGTAGGATGCAGTTGCACTGCAAAATATTCTTTGGGAGGAATAACAACTAAAAGAATCTATCCCCAGAACACAAACCAAACTCTTTCTGAGGCTTAGAAAGGTTGGATTTATGTGGTTGACTGGTTACATTCTTGGTTCCAGTTGGTTTTGGCAGTGGAGGTGCCAAAATACCACAAGAGAGTCACTTCTCACTGGGATAGGATGCAATCACAGAAGCCCCCTTGCTGTTGTTCTCCCCTGTGCTGATCATGCCACTGACGCCTGCCTTCTTGCAGTTAGTGTGGATGCTCAGCTACTGCTATTTCAAAACAATTGGCCTCCAGAGGCCTCTCACAGCTGCACTTGTGGCTGCTCTGGCCACACCCCTAACAACTCCACAGCTCCCCTTCTCCTGCAGAGTTTAAAGCTGACGGCAGAAGGGAAAGGGCTTGTGGCACCAGGACAGCCCTACTAGCCCCATGCTACACAGCACCCATCTTTGGAGACATGAGTGACCCCGGCACTACCTCTGCACCCCACTTCCCCATGACGGCCAGCACATCTGCAGCAACCTCTGATGCCCCTGGCCAGGGATGAAAGAGGGGACTTGCCTGGACTGGTGCAGACATCCTGGACATCATCAAGGTCTGGAAGAAGGAGACCAACATCCAGGATCTCTGTTCCAAGAGGAATGCCGATGTATACAGCTGGATGGTCATCAGTGTGGTGGTGAAAGGACACATGCGGACCCTCAACCAGGTGTGCACCAAAATCAAAGAATTCCAGCAGGCCTACTCTAAGGCCAGCGAGCAAAGTTCTCACTCTGGGACAGCACCGCACACCTGCTGCTTCAATAAGCTGCTGGATGCCATCCTGGGAAGGAGGCCAGTCACCTCCCCCACCATTATCATCGACTTTGGTCAGGACACGCCCAGCATCAGCGTCCACAAGGGTGGGTTTGTGGAGGAGAAGAATGACAACAAGGAGGAGGAGCAGACCAGCCAGGACACCATACCCACCAGCTAGGAGATGATCCTCAGTGTGGAGCTGGCCCCCCTCTCCCAGGATGACTCCCAGGGCCTGGACACTCCTGCGGAAGGCACTTCAGGTAAGTTCCATCACTTTCCCTATACACACACAAGGGCAGGCAGTTGGCTGTGAGGGGCTGTGCATACCTCACTCAACCTTCTTGGCCTGAGGGTTGCACAACAGCTTGTGCACGTGGATTCACACGGAGCACCAGTTTGGTGTACCCAGCCCCATGATGCTCTCACACAAAAACCCCTCACTCCTCTCACATGGTTCCTAGATAGGCCCGCCTTACTCCTGCCTCCATGGTGGGACATCTTCCCACAACAAGCCACCACTAAGGAGCACCACACATGGCACAGGCTCATAGCTGGGCAGCATCCGTTCCTGGTCAACTGCTGTGATGCAAAGGAGACCGATCCCCTGCATGGGAACCTGCTGAAGGGAGGAAGAGGAGAGACCCCAGAAGCACTCTCTACTGCTCACATACGCTACCCCCAACTCCTTCCTCCTCCAGGGGGCAGGGATAGATATTCTCTCTCTGTAGGACGCTGCCAGTGCTGGACCTGATGTGTGCAGGAAGCCAAGCTACTCCAGCCTCTCCTCCTACCCACAGACTCCTGCCCTGGCCAGCATGTTCCTATGCCTGCTTATTCTCAGGACATGAGGGTAACAAGGTTCTCTTGGGGTGTTGATGCCCCTGCAGGAAAGTGCCCGCTGTGCAGATGGCCTTGCTCAAAACACATCACGAGTCCTTCAGTGTCGACTCAGATTAGGGCTTTACACCCAGAGTCTCCTCTGATATCATCTTCTTGATTCCGTGGGCTCCGCTGCAGAAAGCACACCAGGGGTGACCAGATGGCCTGACTCCAGTTGCTCATTCAGAGGTTCGATGAGGAGTGCCAGAAGCAGGCTGCTGACTGAGGAGTACTGGCCTGACCAGGAGCAGCACAAGGCCATGTGGACCAATTAAAACTTAAAAAACAACAAATAGTCTAGTAGCACTTTATAAACTAACAAAACATGTAGATGGTATCATGAGCTTTCGTGGGCACAGCTCACTTCTTCAGATGACCAGAGTGTTGGAAGTCCAGATCCAAGAATAAATAAAGGAACGAGGGGAAAGGGGAAGAAAGAAAAAAATTGAAGGGGAGGAAGAAAAAAAAGACAGTGAGTAGATAAGCTTCAGAGGGATAGCCGAGTGAGTCTGTAACAGGAAAAACTTAAAAAATAACAATTAGTCTAGTAGCTTTTTCGGATATCTGTCCGAAATCCACACAAATCAGATATCCAAAAAGGCAACACACAAAATGGAAGTGCCGTGGCATCTACAAGGGCAACCAGAGCATGCAGTGTGAGTTTGGTGTCACACCGGGGGTAGGCAGTGGACAAGTGGCGTGTGAGGTGCAGCTGTAGAGATGAGCTCCTTTAAGCTCGTTTCTCAGCTAGCCTCAGTAAGCAGCTACCAGAAGTGTCCACCCCCTATAGGTGCTCTCCCCAAATTGCTTCCAGGGGCTTTAAATGTGATGCAGGCTCCAATCATTGTGGATGTGCTATTTCAAAATAATGCTGCGCTATTTCAATGCTGCCTTGTTATGCGGATACACAATTTCAAAATAGGTATTTCTGGAGTTGTTATTTCAAAATAAGCTGTTTTGAAATTATTTCCTTGTATAGACATGTCCTTTGGATGTGCCAGGCAGTTTCCAAAGCCAGCTGAAGACAAAAGACAATTGCTTCGCATTGCTTAAATAGATTTCCCCAAGGATGGGAATCCATTGTTGGTATTTTATTGTGGGATGGGAGAATGCCAAGTTCAAAATGGATTCCAGAACCAGGTGGCATGGTCATGTGTCGTTCTAGACTGACCACCCTTTGGGCTTATAGGACAAACAAAGCTGTTTACAGGTCACTGAGCTGATCACCAAGCCATTAAGTTTCTAGGGCACTAGTAATGGCTCTCTTTAGCACACTTCAAACTATAAGCATATTCACACTTCATGTTTCTAATTTCACATAGAAGAATGATACGTGCACAGAAATAGGATATACACATCCAGCAGACCGTAACTATAACTTTGAGTTATGCATATTCATAGTCATAAGCCAATTCTCATAATGCATGGCCAAGCATCAGAGCCAGTTTCTCAGTTGGCCCAAAACTACAGAGTACCTGTTTGAATATTTCAGGCCTGCCTGGAAACAGGTAGGGATATATATATCTCAAGGAAGCCTGTTCTTAGGAGAATCCAACTCCATTTTACAAACCCAAGAAATCTTGGCTGTTTACAAGCTTTGTGAGGGTTGGCCATTAGGAATGAAAGCTGATTAAGAATATAAAATATTTTAACTGGGTTAATTCAGGCAAATTGCTATGGACATTTTTTTTAAATGAAAACAGCCTCTATCAGTTGATGACAGTTTAGGACACGAGAAGGGAGTTATGACCATGATCTCCATATAAAATTAGCTTTATATCTATCTGAAAAAGTCAGAATTCTGTTGAACCAGTGAGTAGGGCAGGCTTCCACCAATAAATATAAAACTTGTGTGCACTATGAATTCTGAAAACTTTCCTCATTTGAGTGGCTCTGACCCAGTGAGTTTAGCATATAGTGGGCTAGATTCTCCCCTGAATCTGAGCTCTCTGCAGGAAAGTTGGGGATGGAGTATAAGCATCCAGAGGAAGGTGCCCTGATCTTGTGCCAGCTCTAAAATAAATTACAGCAGCCTCAGGGTTGCTTTAACATAGGGCATATTTCTGAGGGTCCCCATGTCGATGGTGTTCTCCATACTTCCTGATCGCCCCCTTCATTGGGGGCTGGTATATAATTTGGCTCTGACAAGTGTACACCAGCACAATTCTCGGTGGGGCATTTGGGCACAGAACCTGGCTCCTTTGTGGTAGAGAGGCAGCACGAACAGGTCAGATCACAAGGTCTCTTGTCATATTTGAGTTCCTAACCATTTGTTGAAAAGGCACCTCTGGTGTTCCAGTCAGCATCCCATTACATTCCTCCAGAGCTTTGAAAGTCCTTTGACTAAATGAAAAGTATGGAATCTATTGATGTATTTTGATTCAATCTTTCCCTTTTCAGCTCAGCCTCAAACTTAGCCTCCATTTTTGAAAGTACAATTTTGCAGGTTCTGATAAATAATTAGACATCTATCTGACTTGGCACCCACAGTGAATTACAAGCAAAGCAATATAGTCCGATTATTTACAGGTACCGGCTATGTTTTTCTTTCTCTGTCTCTCTCTCTCTCTCTCTCACACACACACAAAATCACTTAGCACTGACAACCAGATGCAACAGTGGCAGGTAAAAGGACATTATCCAATTCACTGCTTCTTTTGCTGTGAGTTTTTAAAGTGACGACTAGTGAACCTTTTACATTGTTAGTGTCATTGCAGCTCATATATTCCTTTTAGCCTAGACCAGGGGTGAGGAACCTTTTGGGGGGTTGCTTTTATGGGGCTGCTGACTCACAGGAAAATCAGCTGCACACAAGCGAAAGGGAGAAAGACATTCTCCACATTTTCCTCACACACCAGAGCCTTGGGGTGCCCAGGCTAGTAGATTTTGTGTGCCAGAGCCCTGTGGAAGGATGGTAGGGGAGGGGGAGGCTGGAGCACCAGTGCTGGTTCCACAGTGCTGGGTGGGGTGGGGAGCCTCAGGAGCCAGATCCGGACAAGCTGGATCTACATCTGGCCCCTGGGCTGAGGTTCCCCAACCGTGGACTTTTCCTAAACCAAAACTGGAGATCCACACACCACTGAAAGGCTGTGGAATGTCAAATATGCAGCCAGGATGGTCTTTAGATTTTTTCCTGTGGGTTTCACAGGGAGATGAACTGCTGAAGTTTGGATTCTGTGGAATGCAGAGCTGCTATAGCTTGTTGGCGAGAGATTTACAAATATTTTATAAGTTAAGTAAATGTTAGGAAAAGTTGTGTTACTTTAACACTTGCTTTGCTATTAATTGGTGAGCCCATTTGATCCCAGTATTCATATATAATCGCATTTAATTTGTGTAGAAAGAAAAGGATGAGCAAGGTAATCATAGGAGAATATATTGTAAAGGTTACAGCATTGAAAACCCACATCTCAGTATTTATTGCTGAAAATGTATTGGACATTAAATATCTAACGCCTAATGCTGAATCCAAACAAAAAAAAGCAATCTATTCTCTACGGATTCACAGTAACAAGAACAGGAAGTGATAAGCTGTAACCAATTCAGTCATTGGCTAAGTACAGTCCACAAATGCCTTTCCCGATACTACTGTATATCATGGGAGACTAATGCCCGCTCTAATGCAGCACAACAGTAAAAGCTAAAACCAATTTTTAAAATTACTTTATCTTTCCCTCAGGCTACAGCAGGGACTCGGGAGGAGGGAGAGGAGAATGGCAGTGCATGTAGACTGAGGATTATAGGAGTTAAGGGCAGGTTCCCAGGGGTTGCAAAGACCCTGTAGTAAAATGTGGCCTGGGGCTGGAAAAGGCCCCAAAGGGAGGCTGCAAATTCTCAGTATGTGTTGGTACCACAAGGGCCATCCCTATGGAAGTGCAAGGCCCAGGAAATGCCCCCCTCCCTTCTGCCACAGGCCCTGCCCTTGTCCCACCTCACATTGCCCCTGCTTCACCCATGCCCCAGCTCTTTCCACCCCTGCTCCGAGCCTGTGTTGGATGGGGGAGCAGAGCAGCCTGGGGCCAGGTCACTCTGCTTCCAGCCACCGTTTTGAAGCAGAATGACCTGGCTGTGAAATGGCAGGGCAGAGCAGCCTGCTGCAGTACTCCATTCCTGCAGCTCTCACCACCGTGGTGAAGCAGAATGACCCAGCTGGGATATGACGAGGCAGAGTAGGCTACTGCGTTACTCCATTTCCCAGAGCTCCTGCCACTGCAGTATGAGGGACTGACCCCTGTTGCCAGCCCCAGGCCTCCCCTGCTAATTCTCCACACTACCCTGGGCCCCATGATTGAGGTCGGAGCAAACCTCAATATGAGATGGTTGGGCAGCTATTGTGGGGCCTCATTCTTCCCTTCCTCATCCCACTCAAAGAGTGTGAGCAGAGTATCCCGCACTACCTCAGGAACAAAGGCTACCAACAGGTCCCTGGAGGAACAGTAGCAAAATCCTAAGGCTCCTACCCCTTCTCCATCCTGGCTGGCTGCAGGAACCTGAGCTCTGACTGATGGAGCAAGAGATGAGTGCCGGGCCTGCACTGCATGCAGCCTCCATGGCAGTTGCCCGTAGACCTGTCAGCCGACGGTCAGGGCTCCCTATATCTGTCCCTTAAGACCGGCTGAAGTTCTTTTAAATTGTGCTTGGTTCTATTATAGCAACTGAAGGTGTCAGGTTAAAACTTAAACAGTTACAGGTTTATTTGAGGAAGCTTATAAATCATATGGTTGCAATGGCTATTGTTCTATTTCTTAACTACTAGCAAAATATAGATCTTAAAAATGGTTACAAAGAAGATAAAGATAGAAAAATAGAAATAATGGTACCAAGTAACAGCTTACTCTTTCTATGTGTACACTTAAGACAGAGGACCACATCCAGGTACCATTTTTACCCCCTTCTGTGCCTCTCGACTCCAGCATGTCAGGCCAGGGCCGGTCCCTCAATTCCTAGGAAAGACGAAAATACGAGGTGGGCGTCCCCATAGAACCTCGGGAGGTCAAACACCTAACCCGGCCAGCAGGTAGAGGGTAGAATGACACTCAAAGTGAGTGTGTGCTGGGCCCATCTTTTATACTCATGGGGTCACGTATTTCTCTTTCTTATCTGTCATGCCAAATGGGGCTGGTCTGTCTTTTGTGAGACCAGTTCTTACAAGGGAGTTGTGAACTTAATTTACACTTGTAAGAGAGATAACTAAATTGGAATTACTGGGGATTCTTTTCTCAGTGGGAAATTCCTCTTCCAGGGACTGTGTGTGTGTTTGAATCAACATAGGTGCCAGCCGGTGGCAGTTTCGCATATCCTGATCTCTCCTCATATCTATGTTTCAGCTTCTCAGGATCAGATGAGCCAGCATAGACTATGCTGATATTATTGTTCCTTCTCTGTCCTGTATGCTTCAGAGAGGCAAATAAGATGGATGATATGGGGGTTAGTCTGTCTGGCTACAAGACCATTGTTCTCTCACTCAGGTAAGCAGCAGCCCTGGCCTCCATGAGTGGGAGAGCACCAGGGAAAAATCCCTCCCGCGCCAGACACACCCAACCTGGCCTAAAGAGATAGGGAAAGAAGATTCCTACCCTTCGATAGAGGAGATTCCACATGGCAAAGCAATGCTGAGGCTGGGAGAGAGGGGTGAGCAGGGACAGGCCACAGTCTGAGGACATACCTTCTCCATAGCACAGAAATGGAGACAAGATAGGACCTGGCCCACTGGAAGAGAAGATGTGACTTTTTCTAAATGGCCATTTAGGGACTGGAGCTGTCTGGCTGTGGCAAATGTTAAGGGCCAGCACTGTCTGTCTTTGCTACATCACATACTACCTGGGCAAGTGCAAGAAGATATATGTGTTGGTGGTACCAGTGGCGGATTTAGAGTTATTGGAGCCCTGTGCTCAGCTTCATTTGTGGGGCCCCTTGAGACCCAGCCGAGAAAAAAAACATTCACTCTTCCTGACCCTTCCATTTTTCATTCTTTTTTCTTCATCCTCTTACTATGTTATAAGTAATGAGAAGTAAATGAACATAAAGTGAGGTACCTTGATTGTTTTTGAAGTCTAACTTTTTTTCCACAGACTGATTGAAAATTGCTGAGGGTCTCGGTGGACCACTTAATGAGCTTTCCAAATATTGTTTGTACCATTAGCTAACTATTGAAAAGTGCTTTGGATAAGAACGCTTTCTAAAAAACCCCATAATAACCTTTCCTCGGTCCACCTGAATGGAGTTCTCAGAGCACAGTTTGAGAACTTCTGGTCTAAATTAAAGCTTGAATTTGCATTAAGCAAACATGAAAATTGTGTACAAATAAAATGCATCGATGACGCATGAATGGAAAAATAAAAGTTAACTTTCTCTGAAAGAATGTACATTTGAAAAAAAAATATTCACTAGCTTTCTTTCTGCACTTTCTCTTTACAAAATCATCCATTCAGTCATTGTAATATTTTATAGAGGCACTTTCAATTGTCGGTATAGCTGAACTTGTCAAACATTCCTCCCTGCTCACTTGCTCCCCCCACAACCCTCTCTGAAGTGGAACTACCCCTCCCCCCCACAGAGCAACCACCCCCTGTGCAGGGACAGAGGGTTGCTGGACCCAGTGGGGAACTGCCTGGACCTGGGGGTCTTGTGTCATGGGGGGGATGGGATATTTCATTGTAAATCCACCCCTGGGTGGTGCACAAAACGGTGCTGCATTAAGTATCTGAGGGTATGTCTACACTACCCCCCTAGTTCGAACTAGGGGGGTAGTGTAGACATACCCTGACAGACTGGGGCTGGGAGTGTGAGGAATAGTTTTTAAGTTAAAGTCAGTCCCCCCCCATTTCCAAGCATGGTTCAGCTAGCAGGCCTGAAAGCCTCCCAAGTCTGAGCAGGGTCAATTTCCCTCCAAAACTGAACATAATCTCATTTGTAAGGCTTATTTCCACTACTCGTGCAGTAAGCAGTCATAGCTAGGTTCAAAGTGTCTCCTATTATGCACAGGCACACAAATGGGACAGGCACACAAATGACACCACAGGGGCATCAGGAGTAGGTCACAAAGGGTCCAATATGTGCTTGACCAAAGAACTTAACAGGAGGCATTCAGCACCTCACAGTAACTGTCTCTCCCTGACCCCCACTCTTACCTATAGACATGGAACAGTGTGAAGTCCGAGGAATAGCTTGTCAGGTAGCTGTGCAATCTTGAGAATTCTAGCTTGGGGTTAATTACTATCCCTTAAAAATAATTAAAATAAATATTAAAAGGAAAAATATCATTACATTTTTGATGCCTGGCAAGGAGTGGGAGAAGACAATCTCTTTGCAGGAGCCACATCTGAAATACTCATTAACAAACTGGAATGGCTAGTAATTGGAAATGTCTTTCATTTGTGAAAATTCCTCAGCGCTGTCAAGTCTCATTGTAGAGAATGAGAATGTGGCAGATGCTTTGTCCAGAGGGAAAGATTTGTAGGAAGAAACATATTTATACTAGTAGCTTTGAGATGGGCTAGAACATTTACAGCTATTCAAAAGACCCTACTAGAGAGGTTTATGTACTTCTGGAATTGCGGATGCACTAGCAACAAGCTGGAAGGAGACAAGATTCTTAAGGTGCTCACCATTTCAAAAACAAAATCCAGTTCTAGTTGGGATGTGACTTGAAAAATTCCTAAATCTAGGTGCCAGAGCTGGTCAGAACATCACCTTCAACATGGAATTCTGAAAACTCATGCCCCCAAGTTTTCCTATCAGTTGTGTTGCTTTCATGCTGACTTCAGCATTTCTTAGCAGATATCCTGTTATTATTAAGGAAGGTTATGGGTGTTTATAAATGGACAATGAGTCTTGGAAACTGCTAGTACTTGATTCACCTCTAATCGGGTTTTTTTCTTCAATGGGAAAAAAACCTCTCTCACCTATTCTTCAGGGAGACATGAGTCTATTCACTGGGTCTATATAGTACTTGTGTACTTCCCCCCTTGGCTGGACTCAGAAGATTAAGATTCTTTTTAGAGAATTGATACCACTTTTTATTTTAATTTTTTCTGTCTGGCAAGATAAAAAAAAATATTCCTCAACTTCATGTATCTCTTTATCCTTCTGCAAGATGAAGAAAGGAATATATACTACTTCTAAGGGCATGCAATTTGAGCAGATAAATTTGCATAGTCTAGTTTTAATGATGCTTTGAAGGACAGTTCAATGATTCTTGACCATTAGCAACTTTGATCTTTCAAGTTCTCTTTCAGAAGAACAAACAACGGTTGGTTGAAATATGAACCATGGTTGCCTGGACTTCCTGTTGCATTTACAAAATACAGGACTATGTAGCACTTTAAAGACTAACAAGATGGTTTATTCGATGATGAGCTTTCGTGGGCCAGACCCACTTCCTCAGATCAAATAATGGAAGAAAATAGTCACAATTATATATATACCAAAGGATACAATTAAAAAAAATGAACACATATGAAAAGGACAAATCAAATTTCAGAACAGAACGGGGATGCGGGGGGGGGGGGGGGGAGGAAGGGGAAGGTAAATGTCTGTGAGCTAATGATATTAGACGTGATAATTGGGGAATTTATCTTTGTAATGGGTAAGATAACTAGAGTCTTTGTTAAGACCCCGGCGTAAAGTGTCGAATTTTAGCATGAACAACAGTTCAGAGGATTCCCTTTCAAGTGCAGTTTTAAAAGGCTTGCATTTAGTGAGATATGAACTGTTGCATTTAGTGAGATATGAACTCAGCCTTTTCTTGTGAGTGTGTGTGTGTGTGTGTGTTCATCCTTTTATGCTGGAGTCTTCTACTCTTTAGTTGGTTTGACTGTGAAAATATATTACTATTTTCTTGCTCCCAATTATGCCATAGAAATTATGTGCACATATTTAACACCTACCCTAAATATGTCTTTGTTAGACCCTTCTAGATGTTTATTCAGTTTCAAATATTAAGCTGCAGAGAAGCTTCTTTGTAGAAATCAGGCACTAAATGAAATTCTACCTTTACTCTTCTCTGTAATGGCTTGTCTATTCTACAGGGGCAGATCAATCTAAGTTACACAACTTCAGCTACATGAATAATGTCACTGAAGTCAACATACTTTTATCTACTTACCATGGTGTCTTTCATGCAACATGTTGATGCTGTTGACTCCACTGAGGTGGAGTACTGGTGTCAACAGGAAAATTATTGGCAGTTGATTTAAAGCATCTATACCAGACACAATAAATCAATCCCCACTGGACTGATCGCTGCCCCATTGATCTGGCTTACAGTGTAAAACCTGCCCTCGGTCCTGATCTTAGCAGTACTTGCTTATATGATATCAGAAGACTTACCCAGTGTTGCTCTGGTCATTCAAAGCTGCGGGCTGGAGATAGACAGGTGCAGGAGTGAGGGCCAGGGTTTGGGGATGTGGGAACTCGGGGCATGAGGTTGGGGGTGGGAGGGGTGCTGGAGTCTACCCCTTTAATGTCTCGGGGGGTGGGGGAGAGGAGAAGAAGTTTTCCTGGATTTGCCCAGAGTGACCACCAGGGCTCACTGGGAAGGACTGGAGGCCCCCTATTTTGAATTAAGGGTATGTCTACACTAGCCCCCAGTTCGAACTAGGGAGACTAATGTAGGCATTCGAAGTTACAAATCAAGCGCGGGATATTTAAATCCCGGGCTTGATTTGCATCTTCCCAGCGGTGCCATTTTTGAAATTTACAAGTCCAGACTAAATGCCCGCATCTACACGTGGCAGGACCCGGTAATTTGAAATAAAGCCCTAGTTCGAACTACCTGTTATTCCTCCTGGAATTAGGTTTAACAGGTAGTTTGAAGGAGGGCTTTATTTCGAACTACCGGGTCCCTGCCATGTGTAGACGCGGGCAGTTAGTCCAGACTTGTAAATTTAAAAAATGGTGACCACTGGAAAGATGCAAATCAAGCACAGGATATTTAAATCCCGGGCTTGATTTGCAACTTCAAATGCCTACATTAGCCTCCCTAGTTTGAACTACGGGGCTAGTGTAGACATACCCTAGGTGTCTACACTGCACTTAATTCGAAATAGCTATTTCGAATTTGGCGTTACTCCTCATAGAATGAGGTTTACCAAATTCAAATTAAGCACGCCACTATTTCGAATTAATTTCGAAATAGCAGTTTGCATGTATAGACACTATTAAAGTTAATTCGAAATAATGGCTGTTAATAATTTCCCCTTACTGTTTAAAAGGATTCCTGGTCTTGACCACATGGACTCCCAGATGGACAGATGGACACAGAGAGACAGATACACAAACTTTCTCAAATATATAGTAGGTATTTAGCTATTAATACACTTTTCTCGTTACCTTTAAATGTGAAAGTCTTTGCTGCAGAGATACGTGGCAGTGCTATGAGGCAGTTCAGGGTGGCTGCTATTAGAGAATAAGCCATGCACTGTGCACTCTAAATTACGTTGCTTTTTGTTTTGTTTTCCTTACCCTGCAATAAATTCTTCAAGATGGCAAGTACCTGTTGCAAATTACACATGGGAAATAACATTCTGTATCAGCCATCAGAAAGCATATTATTCTACCTTTCTTATGTTTGTGGTCTTTCCAGAGATACTGAAGTGACTGCTGCTATGAGCACACATAAGCTACACCAGGAAACTATTTCAAAGTAACTAAATTCAACTTAATAATTCCCGATTTTACAAAATCAAAATAGTGCTTTCCCACTACAGGGAAACCTCAAAATTAGGCCAAGGCCGGCTCCATTATTGTTGATGTGCTACCTCAATTTAGAGTCCCAGGAAACACTGGGGGTAATTAGTTTGAGTAACTCTGGGGAGTAGTTATTTCAAAACAGTGGCACTAGAGCATCCACACTAGCACTATTTTGAAATAACTATTTTGAATTTAGCATTATTCCCCTAGGAAAGCAGGAGTACAGATTTCAAAATAAGCAGCTTCTTGTTTCAAAATAATGGGCTTGGTAGTGTGGACACTCCACTTATAAATTCGACCTAAGGGGGGTTATTTCGAAATAAAGCCCAAGTGTAGACCAGGGCATATTGTCACACTGGACATGACAGACAATAACTGGGTTTTCACTTCTCCAATACTCAAGTGCTGATATGCTATCATCACAGAGCACTTCATGCACCATGTACAAATCTAAATCATGCTTGAACTCCTTTTTCTTACAATGGAAAATTCACACAGTAGTTTCGTAATCACTAAAACTGTGAGACATCTGAGCCTTGACAAATAAATCAAACACTTTAGTTTGCAGAAAGCGATCCTGATGCATAAAGTCTGTCACATTCATTGAGGGCTATAGTTGCCTTCAGTTTGTTTTGAAATTCTGATACAAAAACACGCATTACAGAGTTAAGGAATTGCCTTTTGGAGTCCACTAAATTCTTGTAATGTACTACATATATCATCAACAACTTGTAAAATGCACTCAAGCATTACATCAGGGTGCATTTCCATTTGCAAATGAACCTGATGGGTTTTTCCCCAAAATATATAGAGATAACTTGCAAAATAAATCTCCCAGGTTTCCATCATCCTAGATTATCTAGCATCCTAGATTATTTCATTGCCTTCTTCAAGGTGACTACAGCCTCTTTTTTAAAATCTGTTACACGTTTCCATCTGCATGAATGAATTTTATTGTTTCAAATCAGGAAAACATTTTTGCTTGTTGGCGTGTATAAATATCACTAGAACATGTACCACAAAGTTGAAGACATTGTGGAAAGCATCAGTTTTCATTGCATGACCAAAGGGTACATGTAAAAGATGAACAATATATGGAATGTGCAGCAGATGTGAATATTTTTCTGCAACATCCTTTAGTAAGCATTGCAGGTATGACAGTCTCTTCTTGATTGACACCAAGTTCTCTCAAGTTTGGCCAAACTCTCACAACACACCTTGAATCCAAATTGAAGTGACCTCCACATTGTAGCGGAGAATGGAGAATTTCAATAGAACAGTATTTACTGATTTATTTTTGTCACTGTAGAACAGTATAAGGATGTCAGTTCTGGAAAGCTCTGTGGTGAATAATGAGGGCTCTGAGACACCAGAATTGAAGGGGGTTCCCTGCACACGAGGGGGTCCAAAATACTGGCTCCCCATGGGTGCTAAGGATGGGGAGAGCAGAGACTCCTGCCCAGTGCATGTCTTCCTGCCCCACCGCACTTCCAGGTAGTGAAAAAGGTCATTAGTGGCAGGACAGTTGGGGGCTCCTGGCAGGGCTATGGAGTCAAAGACAGCAAGGCTGTAGGGTGCAGCCAAGGGCCCAGGATACTGATTACTAGCCATGGATTTTTATATATGTTCATTTCTGTGTATCAAGTAAAATTGACACTTGCTGCTGGCTAATGATTTAACTCAAATCCTTCTCCAAGCCTAATTATGGACAGTCTCCAAAGAGACCAGTAGGGTTCTATTTGTCAGAACTGTCCTCTGGCATATATGTTTACTGTCTGCATACACCTTGACTGCTCGAGAACAGCCGGCTTTCACAGATTATTTTTTGTTTTGTAGGCAACATATCAGGGTTTCCCAGAGCTCAGTTGTGATGTAAATATTGCCATTGGCTGATCTCATTTCTTGGCATAATATTAACGTTCATAAGTCTAATGTTGATTAGCCTTGAGTTTTCTTAATGCTGATTCTAATATTTTATAAGGACTGAAAGTTTTTAGAAATTTAAACTTTGTTAATTGAAGATCCGCAAATGCAGAAGCTATTTCAGTGGTTTTGCTTAAGGCAATTTGCAGATTAGACAACACACTGATTGAATAGAGCTGGTCTACTGTTTTCTTCACTTCAGAAACTCTGCTTACATAGGTCTAGCACTGTGCTGTAATGCTTATCTTTATCTTGGTTTTGTCCAGAATGCTTTTTTCACTCATCTAGACATGACCATTTCTAGATTAGTTGATCCAAATAGGTGATTTGTAACCCAAGTCAGAATGGCAGGGGTGAGGATATTTACTCCTGTTTCCATCCAATCACAGTGACTGTTAGTCTTAGATAGAAATGTCCATGATTTTTTTTTATTCCTTTGCAAGAGTAGGTTCTGCCATCTCTTTCCTCCATCAGAATAGTAAAATCCTTTTGGTCTACCTTGGGTCATAAGAATAGTGGGGGAAATTTTCAGCCAAATAAACCAAGATCTGCTCAGTAAAAATGGGAAAGGCAAGAAAATAAATGGTTTTATATCACCAATTATCCAGCCATGAATCCTCTCCCCATTCTAACTGATTATGGAATGGGTCAAAGCAGGGATGGCCTTTGCTCATGTTAGAGGACCCTCAGTGCTTCTCTAACTCACATGGACAGGTAACAACTCTCAATGGCCACTCTACCAGCCAGAGGCTTCTTGTCAACTTTCTGGGAGTGTCCTGGTGGCCTTGGGAATTTAAAATGTATCATTAATCAAAGCTTATGTCCCGCACTGAAACATCCAGGATTATGTCTGACCAAAACTGGTTCCCTTATTCTTGAAAAAAAATCACATTGACATGTTTCTTGAAGGATTTCTATTGAGAAACATACTTATGTATATGCTTAAAGATCAGCTTAAAGATCAGCTTGTGTTTAAGCACTTTCCTCAATAAGGACAAACTTAGGGTACATCTATGCTGCACCCATAACTTGAAATAAGCTACACAATTTGAGCCACGCGAATTGCATATCCTATTTAGAGTGTACTTCAAAATAGCTTATTTTGAAATTTGGCACTGTCTATACAGCACCAAATTTCAAAATAAACCACTATTCCAAAATGTCCCTTAATCCTCATGGAACAAGTTTTACACGGACTTCAGAATAGTGAGCTTGTTATATTTCAAAATAATGGGCTTGCTGTGAAGATGCGGAAAACGCTATTTCGGGATACCAGAAGTATCCTGAAATGGCACTGTTGTCTAGACCTACCGTTAGGGATTTGCTAAGATTCTTTCCTGGACTGGGAGCCTTAATAGAAGATCAGGATCTAACCCACAACACTTATGGTCTTTTCATTTTTTCCAGTCAGCACTTCCTCCTCTTTGTCCTCACTCAGGCTTTTAGTTAATATTCTTTTGTGTTAATAAATTAACTTAGGGTAGGCTGTGTCTTAGCAGGTTTGTATTATTTTAAAGGTAGAGTTCTCAATTATATGGCCATAGAGCTAACACAGAGAACTCTGTGTAGCAACAGATGTGTTCTTCACAATATGTTCAGAACTAAAATAAATATTTATGCAAAACTTTGGCTAATATATTGTTTCTTTGCATGTTGCGTGGCATTTTTACCATGTGGGCTTTAATTTTGGAAGATGTTTGAATTTTGTATTTTTTAATCAAACAATTATTCAGTGCAGCCATTTTGGTAATGGAAAACAAGTTTTCATGGGGATGTAAATGGAAGAACATGTAGGGTGAAAAGCAAGTTTATTATAGCAAAAACTGCCATTTCATAAAAATGAAAATGCACAAATTTCAAGAGGAAACCATTAAATAATGTTTTCATGTGCACCAGTGAAAAAATCAAATTGTGCTGGCATTTTAAACAATGTGAATACATTTTCACATTGCTCCATCAGTAAATAAAGTTGTAATAGATTTATATAAAAAACACCCTGGGATTCTGTAAGTAGAACATTTAGGAATGCAAACATAAATGGTAGGTAAAAAGTATTTTTATTGGCTATAACAAATATAGATCTTCAAGGAGAAAAGCAGTTGGAATATAAAGATACTACCTAATTCTGCAGAAAGATCTGTTTTTAGTGCAGAAAATTATTCAAACACAATTCACCCTCTACATACAATTACATCAAAGTTTCTTAACTCACCTGAAATTAAAAAATTATTTGTTTAGCACACAACAAAATTACACAGTTTTAGTCACTTCAGTATGAGCATGATCCCTTTTGTGAACAATAGGCTAACTACACAATAAGCTTTTTTCTACTCTGCTACTCTAATATTTTTTATAATACCACTTAGTGTAGCCTCATTTTCTCAGGTGGCTCCTTTTGGGGTCCCATTATACACAATCAGTCAGCTTTATGTGCTTCAGAATTGCCTCTGATGCTTTTCTTTCATACTAAAAAGCCTCTGTAGCACATTGCCCCACTTTACAAATGAAGTATCATACCAGCCTTTTATGTACATATGTAAATTGGTTTCATTTATTTATGCCAGTGGCCTGTATGCTCTAATTGCGTAACTGGTGAGTAAACAACCTTTTTCTGCCTGGATTATTTCTTTTACAAGGTATATATTTATATATTTCATGCCACTCAGTCTAAAAAAGCCATTTATTCATTTGCTTTTAACATTGCATGCTTCCTTGCCAAAGCAGTAACATAGGTTTGGCAGGTTTGCAGCAGGTCAGTTTCTTGTTGGAGAAGAAGTTAATGACAGAGACACAGGGTTTCCTAGACTCATTCATTTATTTATGTTGTTTACACAAGTCCTGTTTATCTTGAATGGGGATGTCAGAAACAGCAGCCTGGCTTCGCAGCTCCCAGCTGCAGAAACCCAGCCAAGAAGCTAGTGCAGAGGTCCCCGAACTGAGGTGTGTGTCCTCGAGGGGGCACAGGGGAACATTCAGAGTACAGTGGGGCATGGGCTAGCCCCTAAGCGGGGTTGAGAATGAGCACCACCCAGTCCCATTCCACTCCTAGTTCTGCTCTGGCCCCAGTCCCAGCTTTGCCTCAGCCCCTGACTGCAGCCCAGCAGTGACTCTGCACCTGATCCTAGCCCTGTCCCTCGCCTGGGCTCCTGGCCATAATTCTGTTCCTGGCTGTGGCTCTGCACCTGGCCACCACACCCCTGTTCATGGAGCCACGGTCCCATTCCCGGCTCATAGTTGGGAGGGTAGTGGGCAGACATAAGAAAGGGAGGCATGACCCTGAAAAGTTTGGGGACCACTGAGCTAGTGGGGTACAGCCCTGTATTGGAAGAACAGCACTCTCTGACTTTTGGTCTTTGTCTCCTTTCAGCATTCTTTGTTCCTGTGTCCTAGCTGTCATCTGGATGCACAGCTGCCAAAGCCCTCAGCTGTACACCACGATATAACCATTGGCAGACTGGTAAACTCTACCCTGGTCATAGGATAGTTCAGTGATACTCAGACTGAGGCTCCCAGCTGCAAGTGGCTCTGTAAGGTGTCTCCTGTGGCTCTTAGGAGCACATGACAGTAAAACACTATGGGTATGTCTACACTACTCCGCTAGTTTGAACTAGCGGGGTAATGTAGGCATACCACACTTGCAAATGAAGCCCGGGATTTGAATTTCCAGGGCTTCATTTGCATAAGCGGGGAGCCGCCATTTTTAAAACCCCGCTGGTTCGAACCCCGTGCAGCGCGGCTACACGGGGCACGAACTAGGTAGTTCAAACTAAGCTTCCTAGTTCGAACTACCGTTACTCCTCGTGAAATGAGGAGTAATGGTAGTTCGAACTAGGAAACCTAGTTCGAACTACCTAGTTCGTGCCCCGTGTAGCCGCGCTGCACGGGGTTCGAACAAGCGGGGTTTTAAAAATGGCGGCGCCCCGCTTATGCAAATGAAGCCCGGGAAATTCAAATCCCGGGCTTCATTTGCAAGTGCGGTATGCCTACATTACCCCGCTAGTTCGAACTAGCGGGGTAGTGTAGACATACCCTATGAGATTTAATTAGTTACCAATCTAAGTTACTAATCAATCAGGATGTTATTAAGCAATTGTAGTTGATAAAATAATAATTATTGGTCAGTAATTTTGCTTTGAGAATTGTATATACATACACTCAGCATTTCCCATCATTACTATTTAAATATTTATATAGTACTATAAAACATGAATCAATGATGTCACACTACTGTGGCTTTTTTGAATAATGCCAATCACTAGTTTGGCTCCTGAACCACTGAGGTCACTGGGCTAGTTCAGTAAAGGTCTAGGATTTGACCCTGTTTTTGTTCAGCTGTTTTGCACCAAGCAGGAACTCTCCACAAAGATTCAGCTGTAACCGATGTTCACTGGAGTGGAGTTCTCTGTGCCTCTTCATTCATACAAGAGAGTACTTGACACAGCTCCAGTTAACAACTATTGGGGTGTGTCTGTTGCCGCCAGCCCATAGGGGGTCTTTAAAGCAAGCCTAAGCCTCTCTATATTAACCCTTTCTGTGGAAAGTTTGATATCAAGCACTCATGCGTAAGACATAAACACTTATCCTGATAGCTTTTTTTTTTTGACCGCAACAGAGAAATTGTTGGCTATTTCCATCCATGAGAATGTGGATCAGAAAAACAATGACAGAGAAAAATAGGAAACACAACCATGATATGAGATTAACCTCAGAAACTGTCTGGAGAAGGCTGACTTTACGAAGACAAGTTAATAGAAAAACAACTGCCCTGGACTGAACAAACTGATATTGCTTATTAGAGCTCTGACAAAAACTGTGGTTCTGATCCTGCTCTCAGCTAAGTCACTGGCAAAACTCTCAACTTCCTTAAGAGCAGGATTAAGACCACTAGTATCTACCACATTATATATATACACACACCCATATACCAGAGCCATCTCCTTGCAAATGTCCTTCGTGAAGAGTATTACAACTGGCATGTTTACCATTAATAAAGCATCTGTCACACAAGTTTTTTTTCCCAAAAGCCAGTCTAGAAAATGCTTACGTCTTTGAAAATAACAGAAATATACCAACTTGTCCATTTGAGAAGCCAACTAACAACCATGACAACAAGCCAATTAGGCAGCAACAGATGCTAAGAAAAGAATGGTGAAAAATTCTTGTGTTAACACTTGTTTGCTCAGAGTGGCACATTGTCCTCTTCTAGTGGTGAATAGGCCACCAAGAGATTGATGAGCTTGCGACAGCCTTGGGACCTGTATCTTTGAACTTAAGCAGCAACAACTCATGCATTTAGCACCAAAGGTTCCAATTTTGATCCTCACTGTCAGTACCCCTCTGGGAGTCAGGATTATGTTTGAGAGGTTTTTAAACACTTCAATGAAAGCTCTTCTAAATATCTTTGTTAATTGTTTTTATTTCCTTCCTTTTCCTACTAAACCCAATTACTAGACTTCTCACCTACAATAAAAGAACATCACATTTCCTATTAATTATGTGCCATATGTCATTAAGAAATAATAAAGCATTGTTTGAGTCAGAAGAGCATCCAAAAATAACTTATCTGGAGATTCCTGATGTAGAATCTCAAGCTTTCCATTGTTCTTCAGGTTCCATTTAGATCAGAAACAGGCTACTCTCTCAGTGTACAAGAATGTCATCCACTCCAAAATGAAAAATGGAAAACTAGAGAAGCCAACTAACAACCATGAAGTTGAAGTGCTGAATATTAATTATTTATTATTAATGTGCTTTTTGGATTCTAGCTTGCTCACACTATTAGGTTATAGAACTAAGAGTCAACACAAATAAGTCACTTATGGAACACCCTATCTCCTCTTTGATCAGTAGAAAAACTGACCCAATTCAGAAGAGCATGAAGTATAATATTTTTTCACAGTCTATTAAAACTCTGCATCAAGACACTGTGACATATTAGAGAACCTCAGAAATGCTCCAGTCTTGTGAGTTACCCCATCTCATTGATAGCAATGAAGTTGGGGATATTCAGCACTGCACAAAAGATGAATGTTGTAGCATCAGGTCTACGCATCCTTCCTTTGAACTAACCGCTTTGCCAGAGCAAACCCTGTTTACTGCTAGAAACAAAATGTGACATTATGATAAACTTTAAGCTGAAACTTAAAGAAGCTTATAATTAATGAACATCCAGGCAAAACTGAATATTTTGAAGATACTGTGATCCAATTTTAAGCAATCATGATATGTAAAGATATGGGAATGATATACCAATGGATGTATATTTTTATAGATATATTGCCAAATGAATTGTTCATGTACTATCATGACACTTTACGACCTGTATATGAGGCACGACAACACCCTCCATTGATAAATCAAAAATATAACCTGAAGCGCTACACATTCTAGATGAATATACTGAAAAAGCAACAACGAAGTTGTAAGATGATTTTGATTGTTTCTGACAATGTGGGAAAACCAGTCATCAGCACTAGCTCAAGATAAAGAGAGATCCTTTCACTTTGCTGAGATCATCAGATGTATTAAAGGAACTGTAATTTTCTCAGCAAATATTAAATACAATAAAAACACACACTGCAAGGACAAAATATTCATAATCACCAGATGAATTCAAAGCATTTTTAAGTCCAATTTGTAGAGACTTGCTTTGGCCTTGGTGTCCATACCAGATAGGTTTCAGGTCAGGTCAAATTTTAAAATTTTGAGGTTAAATAGTTTCTAAATACTTCAAAACTTTACTTGGAAAGTTGCAATATTACAGCTAAATACTGGAATTCAATATAACACTATGTACTGTGTATATATCATAAATCATGCTCCCGGACTCCCCTGAATGTATTTGTTTGATCGCTTTAAGATTCCTCCTCTGGAATCACTGTAGCTCGATGGCAATCAACAGAATTATCCCAGTGTACATCATCTGACTCTCTGGTCCTTTGTTTATTTTTTAATGTAACTACTTTTAATGAATAAAAAGTGAGGACTACATAGATGAGAGGAGAACACTGGTAACAAAACTTTACATGCCATAAATTATTAATAATATCGAGATTTTAACAGTCGACATTATTGACTGGTTTTAAAATAATAGCCTGGCACCTACTCACATAGGCTATGTCTAGACTGCAAGCCTCTTTCGAAAGAGAGCGTCTAGACTGCACACGGAACTTTCGAAAGAGCAAGCCGCTTTTTCGAAAGAAAGCACCCAGTGAGTCTGGATGCTCTCTTTCGAAGAAGCCCTATTTACATTCAAAACGCCTTCTTTCAAAAGAAGCACTTTCGAAAGAAGGCGTTCTTCCTCGTGAAATGAGGTTTACCGCCGTCGAAAGAAAAGCCGCGTTCTTTCGATTTAATTTCGCGGCTGCAGTCTAGACGCAGGTGAAGTTTTTTCGGAAAAAGGCTACTTTTCCCGAAAAAACCCCTGAGTCTGGACACAGCCATAAGGACTAAGCCAACTAGGCCAGGCAAAATACAGCTACACTTGCCCTTCCATACACAATGCCATACATATGCATTTTACATTGCCAGATTGTCACTGCTGCAAAATACGCAATTATTTACCTAATCAGTCTTGCATTCTCACATTAATGCTGGTGCCACCTCCTTATTAACTCAATTAAAACTCATTCTCTCCTCCACACTTTTGGTAAACTATTGATGAAAACTTGGTTATACCTTCCCATTCTACTCCTGAGTGTGCAGAAATCCCATTCTATGGGCTTGTCTCCACAATGTTGGGGATCGATGCTGCAGAGATTGATCCACCAACCATCGATTTATTGTGCCTGGTTAGACATGATAAATTGATCTCCGAGTGTTCTCCTGTTGATGCCAGTATTCCACCAGGACAAGAAGAGTAGTTGGTGTCAAAAAGCAGCTCCTGCGACCTTATTGCACACAAAACTCCATGGTAAATACATTCACTTCAGCGATGCCATTTGCATAGCTATTTATATAGCTGAAGTCACCTAGATTAGATTGATGGCAGGGGTTAGTATAGACAAGGCCTCTCTGTTCCTTCTTTCTTCCTTCTTTACCTAAGTCCTCCCCCCCCCCCACCTATTTTTCACTTCAGCGTTAGCTTGAGTTAACCTAGCCTGGCTATGAGCAGCCCCACTTGTTGTGCAAAGCACTACATGTAATTTTGTTCTCGCTAGTGTTGCACCCCCATGTGGGGGGAATGAATAGTGCTGCACACCTCTGCACTAGGTTGCAATGCCATTTTCTCAAAATCATTCTGGCTGTTGCTCCATGATGATGGTGGGACAGTTGCACCAACTCGGAGCAGTACAGGGCTGTATGAGAATGGAGTGTGCAGAGCCAGGCAGCTGGCATTGGGAGAAGCCATCTGAACCTGGGATGACAACAGAATGCAAAGCTGGGTCTGGGGGACACCAAGTGTCCACAGAGTCCAGGGGGCAGTGGATGAGGGGTGGGTAAGGTATGAGTTGTTGGAGGGCTAAGGAGTGAGTGAGGAGAGTTACAGAACTGCAGAGGAAGGTGTTGGGGTAATTGGGGGGACTGGGGGGAAAATGGGATCAGTATTAGGGGCTGTTGATAGCAGTAGGGTTGGGTTCAGATGCTGGTTTGTGGGGGATGATGCTGGAGGCTGTGGCTGGTGGACTGAGGGGTTAGGGATTGTGGTGAGCAGCATGTATGCCATGTTGCTGGGATACATGGAAGGGCTTTCAGGATAAGTGGAGGCTGGTGCAGTGTTGTTGAGGTATACATGTGAGATGGTAGGGGCATTCAGGGGTCTGGGTGTGAGGTGGCGTATGTATGGGGAAGGGGTGCTTTGCGGTCTTGTTTACAGAAGGTGACCAGGGGCCTGATTTTCTTAGTGCACATGGCCCAGAATTCTTTAATCTGGGCCCGGGCATGTCCTTAAAGATGCAGGGGCTCTGCTTTCCATTCCTATGAAAACACAGTGACTCAAACTGCCCTGACACCACCTTGCTTCCAACTGTGGGGCTAGTCCTTCCTCTCTCTGACTAACCTTCATGTCAGTATCCACCCATGTTAGCCAGTGTTATCAATGGTGTAAAACTATAGCTCCCATAATGATTCCATTCAAAGCATTCCCTTTCATTTTATAAGAATACTATAGAAATAGTGGCAGAGGCTAAAGTCAATGGAGCGGTTGTTGCTGATTGTCTCAGAATCAAGCCCAAAATTACTGAAAAGGGAGCCAAGATTCTTGTTCACAACCTCTTCATGTCAGATGCATTGCAACACTTGCACGTGGCCAGTCAGGCACGTACATGGTCATGTGCATCTGCAATCCCTGACATGCACATGGCCACTGGAAAATTTGTAAGAGTACATTTGACTCACTTTAAAATTGGGCCCAAACTTATTGCCATTTCCTGATCATCTGCTATTTTTATTATTGTCTTCATGTCTCATGCCCCGATGGAACCGGGGAATGGTATGTGGGAATTTGTGGAAGTTTGTTTCTCTTTTATTATTCAGCAAGGGAACATCCAGCATCTGACCAATATACGTGAAATTACTGTAGCAGTTTTTAGTGATTTAACAGGAGACCTAAGGAGCCAAGTGGCAAGTTAGAACCAATAATTTTAAATTATAAAAGTCTGATCCAAACTCCAGACATGTTTGGCACCTTTAACTTATATGGATATAGATACTCCTTTGCTTCTCAGTGCTCTGACACGTATTTGTGTGTGGTAACAGGGTCTGAATGAATTTCTCCCAACAGCTATTTGGGAGCCTTCAGTAGGAAAGACTTCTTCTGAAATCTTAAACTTAGGGATCATAGCATGTACCAGTGACTGATGGATGTAAAAAAGAAAGAGGGTCCCCCCCCCCATAACTGAAACTTACAACTACTGTACTAACTATAATTACTACTAGAAACTATATACAATGAGCTGCTGATCTGCTTGCCAAAGCAACAGAAGAGGAAGGGGAAGTTCCAGCTACCATTAATGGCAGAAAAAGGAATTGAGGGGGTGGCAGGTCTGCAGGGCTCTATGTTGAGTGCCATGAAAGCATGATGCGAAGGGGTGCCCAGGCCAACTCTACAGATTGCTGCTAGAGGAAAAAATTTCTGGCTACTGTGCATGTACATGCACATGTACCTGGGTGGAATGAACACAAACAAACATTCAAAGAAGAACTGTATTTACATGAACACGTCTACTCTGATTCGATATCCAGCAGAGAGAACAGTGTTGCTCAAAATAATAAACTTTGAGTGGTGTTGGGTTACAAATCAGTTTAGTACTGAAAGTAGGAGTAATGAAATGCTCTTACCTAAGTTGTCGTCATTGTAAGAATAAAGAAGAGCATAACTGTGCTTAACCTGTCCCAAATGAGGTAGTCACCCTCAACCAAAAGGACCTCAGTAAGCCAAAGGCTTGAATGTCAGAGCCCTGTGAAAGTAAAGCCCAGCCCAAAGGTTGTAGACTCTCCAAGGGTCCCTAATGTGGTTTAACCTGTACCTCCCCCATTGTTCAAAGAAAGAGCTAAATAGGCTTCAATGGGAGCCTTTTGTTTGTTAAAGTGCTCAAATGAGAGCTGAAATTGAAATTGAAATCCAGCCACACTTAGCAGCACTAAAACCTGAATAGACAAAACCTGTATTGATAAAATTTAAAATAATTTCTATTGCAATCAAACCTTGAAGTTACAGATTTGTCTTTGCAAATAAAAGAACCAGGTATGAAAATGCTTTAAAAACACAAAACAAGAACTAGCTATCCTGTACTATGAAAAACTTTTAGACAAATCCACTTTCCCTAAGTGCTTCATCACTACATTAGTAATAGAGAGGTAGCTGTGTTAGACTGGTCTTGCTGAAACAAAAGACAGGACTAGCTGGTAAATATAGTCATGCCAATTTTCTTCCACAATTTGATCTGAGGAAGTGGGTCTGCCCACGAAAGCTCATCACCTAATAAACCTTCTTGTTAGTCTTTAAAGTGCTGCATAGTCCTGTCTTTTATCACTACATTAGTAAGGCTTGTAATATCTATTTGTTGTATAGAGAAAAAATAGCAGTTTTCCAAGAACACTTAATTAAATCCTTCCTTGGGGAACAAGAAAGGATTGGAGGAACATATGGAATGTGCTCTCTCTCTTTCCATTTAAGAGGGAATCAGTTGCAAGTTTGATAGAGAGAGGGAAAATGCCCCCCTCTGGAATTATTGTCTTCCACATTTGCTTCTGTGCTTCACCTATGCTGGCAGAGTTTCATAGAGCTCAGGGATCTTTCTGGCAGTTTCTCATACTGAGTTGTGTTGTCTTACCTTTAATCATTAGATATGCCTCAGAGAGGAGGATGAGCTTGTGGTTACGGTATTTGACTGAGAGCCAGAAAATATTAGTTGAGTTACTGACTGTTCAACAGACCTCCTGTGTGACCTTGAACTTCTCTCCTTGTGGCTCAGTTCCCCAGCTCTGCGATCACCTTCTTTGTCTATGGAGACCATCAGCTCAATGGGGCACAGATCATCCTTTCATATGTGTATATACGATGATTTGCACAGAAATCGGTTAATTTCGGAGTATACGTATGAAAGCGTGAACCTGTGTACATTTCAGTAATATTTGTGTGCAGTTGGATGAGCATCATGGATTGTGTGGCTGTTCTGAATTATCTGAGAATGGACATTGTGAAAAGGTTAGAAATGTTCATTATGTATTCTCTATGTATTGCCTGTCTTCTGGTGTGCAAAGACTGTCGTTTAGCAGGACTGTTGTAATAAAGTATCAAGAGGTCAGAGGCAAGAGTTTAGTTCAAGGAGATTTTCAGTTCTTTGATATAACAAGAACTAAAAATGGTGTTAGGAAGCATGCGGATGTGGTGGAATGTATGATGGCAGTGTGCCTGTACCAGAATATGGGTTTTAGAAGTGGTGCGCTTGTTACCTTAATTTACCATTTTCTTGTTTTCCAGTGTATGCTTTATTGTAAGAAAAAACCCTCGACCACCCTTAACTCTCACTCAAGGATTGTTTTGTAAGACAGGGGTGAGGAACCTTTTCTGGGTCGAAGGCCACTGACCAACAGAAAAATCAGTCCGGGCCACACACAAATGAGAAGCCACCCCCCCTCCCCAACTCGCACAGAGGTGGCCCCCAAATGAGAAGGAGAAAGTCACTCCCCACATTCCCCTCGCACATCAGTGTCTAGTGGGGCCCAGCCTAGTAGATTTTGAGTGCTCCAGCCTCACAGTGGGATAATGGGGCGGAGAGAAAGGGGGAAGGACTGAAGTACCAGTTCATGCTCCCCAATGCTGGATCCTGAGCCTCAGGGGCCAGATCCAGACAAGCTGTGGGCCACATCTGGCCCCTGAGCCTGAGGTTCCCCACCCCCTGTTGTAAGATAACACCTGCATTAAGGATCCATTCCAATTTCTACTGAATTCAATGGAAAAAGAGTCACACGAACTTCACAGCATCCCTAATCTCTCCCTCACATGTTCCTCTCAAATAAAATACAACAAAATAAAATAATAATAATAATAATAATAATAGAGCTCCAGAATGGAGGAATGATCACAGTCATAGGGGCTGTTCATATTTGATCATCTCTCTGCTTTGACAATGTATCCTCAAGTTGAACTTCATTTTTATAGACCACAAGGAACAGTTATATAACAGAAAAAAGCAATTAAAATTAGACAACACACAAACAAGCAGGCAAAGGTTTTACAAGTCAAAACCTAGAACACTTATTAATGATTTATGTCCCAAATTCTTTTACACTAGCACAAGTTAAACTAAATACACAGTATCTGCTTCGGAATCAGAATTCCAAAGCCATGCTTACATGTAATTGAAGATCACTTCCATTTCATTTGTGTTAAAAAAAACTGCCTCACAAACCACTTCCATTGCAGCTTATACACTACCTGGCCCCTTACATAATTTGGTTTCTTTATGGGTGTTTCATTGGCAGTCTACAGGTTCTAAATCATATATAATGAACCAATCTTAAGTATGTCTCTGTAATAAGGCTTTATAGTATTTGTGAACTGGATCAGCATGTGGTAGGCTCCTGCACAGTAAAAGTCTTGTCATGGATGACACCTCTCTGTGGGACACTTGCAATTTTATTTCTGAGTGGCAGAATTAAGGATTCTTCATACCTTCTTAATGACAGTCATAGTCAAACATAGTCACTTTTTTACCTCTGATGAAAGACCATTCTGTGCTAACTGCAGGAGACTATTCGTTAAGGATGGAATCTAGGAAACAACAACATTAGAATGTCCCACTTTTGACTTGTTCTCCCCCCCCCTTTTCTTTCCTAGTTTAAGATGAATGAATACATCCCTAAAAAGGAATATTTAATTTGAGGACAGCAACTGTACATAGGAAAAGGTCCAAATGAGGCCCAAAATTGCCCTTAAATTTGAGTGTTGATAGAATTTTTTTCCCTCCCTTTATTGTAGATCTTCCTATATAGTCCATTGCAGTGTTGCTATTTTTAATTATACAGTGAAAACCAAATTCAGTAAATAACTGGATAATCATACAGCAACAAAGCAGTTGGGGAGCATGTTTATTGTATTACAGATTGACCTTTATAACTGATGTCTTTATAAAGCACTTTCCCATAGACAGGAGGAGCCTGATGCTAATTTAATAACTAGTTATCGGCATTGTGGTGGGCCCTTCCCGCCTGCCCCCTTAAGTCCAAGGCCCTCCGGCCTGAGTTCAGAACACAGTTAAAAGCCGGCCCTTTAAGTCAAAAGTCCAGAACACAGTTTAAGGTCGTAGCAGGGACGCACCCCCAGTAGGGGGACCCGGTCCCACCCTACTCCACCGGGTCCCAGCCCAGGGCTCTGAGCGCGACCAGGTAGCGGGTCACTCCCTCGATGGGGCAATCTGGCCAAAACGCGCCGAGGTTCTCAGGGCGGGAGAGGAGGCTCCCACTCCTGCCCTGGGCCACTTGCTACCTGGGTCCCTGGGGTTCCTTCCCCTGGACTTGCCCAGCTTGTTGAGACCTTCAGGCCGGTGTCTCCTCAGCAGGCAGTCTTTGGGTTGCCCCGGCTCGCCTCCATGTCCCCTCTGGCCTCTCCTGGAGTCTTGGGCAACAGCTGTGCGGGAGCCCTCTTCACAGGTCCTTCTCCTCCGGCTGACCTCCCAGACGAAGTCCTTCCCCAGGCTTTTATAGTGGAGCTACAGCCTGGGCATGCTCGGTAGGGCTGTGGGGGTGGGGCCTCTGCAGCCAGGTAATCCTGGCTGGGCCCTTCCGGTTCAGTGCAGGGCTTCCTCGCCCCATCACAGGCATGAAGAAGTTGGATATATTATTTTTGGAAAGAGTCTTTTACCCATTCAGCAGGGATGAGGGAATTTGAGATTTTTGTAGGGTTTAAAAAAATTAATTCCAAGATTTGACACACTTACTCATATTTTTCTATTTTAGTAAGTCAGGAGATGAATCACAGAGTGTCAGAATCCAGGCACAACACAGAGCATCACATAACAAGTCATTTGTTTTGTACTGGGAATGTTGGCAAACTTATGTGTGTACATGCTGACTGCTTTGCCTCGTGCTCATTTTTTACTCCCGGGCAATCTCTTCATACACTAATCAACGGCACTGTGACTACAAAGTTGTTTGCTTCTAGCAATAAAAATGTATAGCTGACTCAGGAAAAATCACAACGGTTAAAAGTGTCAGTTAAGATTCACACCAGGTGTCCGTTTTGTTAGTGCTTACTAATTATTAACTCAGGGAAAACTTTCAAATTGCAGTTTGAGTAAAAAAAACAATATTGTCCTTTATCTCGGTCAACCTAAGAGTGAGCGTCTGTGCCAGATTTGAGCTTGACCACGTAAGGTTTGCAGAATGCACTCAAAACCTCACAGAATTGAAGTCCCCTTAAGCTACTGAAAACTGGCCACAAACTTGAACTGTGCATATTTTTGAACCACCATTCATATAATAATGACTTTTTTGAGCAGTGTCCAAACTTGCATATTAATCAAGAACCTGCAGATAAAAGTACAAAATACCATAAGACAGCTAAAATTGCTCTTACTATTGGAAGAACATCACATTAGCATTTGTATCAGCTACCTAGCATACTTGAAAGTGATAATTATTCTGAATTACATTTTCCTTTAATTCAGCCCATGAGTCTACCATAAATACTATAACTAGCCTTTGTCTGTCTATGCTGCGGAACACTAATCTTCATGGGACCTAGCAGACTGCAATATTTTTGGATAAACGTTTATTGCTTTTACATTGTGGGTTTTTTTGTTGTTGTTGCTATCACTTAGGAAATCAGATAACCTTTGCACTGAAAAATACCTGTAGCATGCAATTGTAATCCAATACAAACTGGAGTAAAGACACAGGGTTGGGTTTCTGAGTAATTGCTAAACACAGGACCAAACATTGAAAAGCACCCTCACAGACCCTGTAACACATGGCTCTGCTCTTGTCTGTTTTATTCTACGTAAATTCTTATTCTGCCCTCTTCACCATAATGCCAGAGTACAGTCCAGCAATGTATTCAGCCACTTGACTAACACTGGTCATGTATTGTTTATTCTCTCTCACCCTCATCCTTCCCAGTCATGAATGCTACGTCTACACTGCAGGCTTCTTGTGCGAGACCCGTTTTGCGCAGGAACTCTTGAGCAAAAGGTCTTGCGCAAGAGCACGCCCACACAGTGGTGGGATGCTCTTGCACAAAGACTTCCCCCCAGGAACTACTTTGGAGAGAGCAAAAGGGCACCAGGACTTTCCGGGGGTGGGGGCTGGAGCTCCTTTGAGACACGTGCTTAAAGGGACCTCCTTGGACAGCTGTTTCTCTCCTGCTGCGTGCTTTGGGACCTCTTGTAGGGACTGAAAGCTGTAACAGTGCTAGTTGTGGTTGCCCTCAGCCTTATTGGACACCACAGCTTTGTGCCCTAGTGCCTTTTGTGACTTTTACCTTGTGTTTGCGCTCCCATGGAGCCAGGGGTGGCCCTGTGCCTGCTCTGGCCCCACATGGCCTTTTTGGAGCACCTGCAGCTGCTGCTCCATGTTGCCTTGCTACTCCTGCATGAACTCAATGCCGAGCTCACTCTGGACTCCCTCTCCTCGGATGTGGTTGAGTCCCTGTGGCATCCCTACTCGACTGTGGAGAGGCGTAGTACTGACTAGTGGGACCAGCTGGTCCTGGAGCAATGGGACGACCAGCAGTGGTTCCAGAACTTGCGGATGCGAAAGCAGACTTCCTGGAGCTGTGTGCCTGGCTCACTCCTGTGCTCTTCAGACGTGACACCCAGCTGCCTCCTGCCACGCCCTGTAGAAGCTGGCCACCCTGGACAGCTATCGCTCAGTGGCACACCAGCTCAGGGTGGGCAGGTCCACAGTCAGTGCTGTGTTGATGCAGGTAAGTCCTGGGGGGGAAGGGGAGGGCACTCTCGGCCCGGGGGAAAGGAAGACTCCAGGCTGGGGGGCAGGCAGGGAGAAGTGAAGCCCCATCACCCAGGGGCTTAGGCCATCCCTCCCTCACATAGGCCTGCTGGTATGGGGGGAGGGCTTTGGGCTGAGGGGGCCCTGGTGTGTTTGGGGGCAGAGGGCATCACAGGGGGGCAGGCACCCCCCAAGCGCTCATGCACTTGCCCTGCCTCATTGGGTGCATTCCCTGTGTGCCCTTCTGCAGGTTGTCTGTGCCATCAACGACACCCTGCTCAAGAGGGTCATCTGCCTGCGGGACGTGGATGCAACGGTGGTTGGCTTCGCTGCCCTGGGGTTCTCCAGCTGCAGGGGAGCCGTGGATGGGATCCACATCCCCATCCATGCCCCGGAACATCAAGCGACCCATTTCATAAACCGCAAGGGGTACTTCTTCATGATGCTCCAGGCCCTTGTGGGCCACCGGGGCTGCTTCACAGACATCTATGTGAGGTGGTCCGGTAGGGCACATGACACCCGCATCCTGAGAAACTCTAGCCTGTATCTCAGGATGGAGGTGGGCACTTTCTTCCCCCAGAGGGAATTTACAGTTGGGGATGTCCACATGCCTCTCTACATTGTGGGGGATGCGGCCTACTCCCTCATGCCCTGGCTGCTGCGGCCATACACATGGACCCCGGCCAGGAACGTTTCAACCAGCACCTGAACCGGGCCCGCAACCAGGTTGAGTGTGCCTTCGGAGGGCTGAAGGCGCGATTCTGTTGTCTGCTCATCCATCTTGAAATGGGTAAGCAGATCATTGCTGAGGTTGTTGCAGTATGTTGTGTGCTGCACAACATAGTGGAGGAGAAGGAGAAGGCCTTTCTCCCCGGATGGATGGCAGGTGAGGCGGTGGACTGGCAACCAGGAAGTAAGGAGCTGTGAGTGGGGGTACGGAGCGTCCAAGCGGCTGCTTGCGGTTTTTTCCTGGGAGGGCAGTTCTTGCGCAAAAACTCTTGGCTGCCTGTCTACACTGCCCTCTTGCGCAAGAGGGCTTCTCCCTCGTATGGAGTGTCAGAGCTCTTGTGCAAGAAGCCCTGTTTTCCGACACTATACTGTATATTTACTTGCACAAGAACCCACGTGCAGTGTAGATGCTCGGCAAGTTTTTGTACAAGAATGGCCATTCTTGCACAAGAAGCCTGCAATGTAGACACAGCCAGAGTGTTTTATATTGATAGGGGTTGGTTCGGTTTTAGTTAAAAGAAATGTGAGCGCGCACACACACACACACAGAGAGAAGGTAAACTGAGGTCCGAGTACTCTGGCGCAGACAGTGCTAAAGTCCCAGCTTGTTCCACAGTTTTGAACCAGCCTCTGAGAACGCTCTGTCTCAGCTACTATTGAACACACCCTTGGCTCCCCCAGAAACTAATGCAGGGAGCGCACTCCGTATCTCAAACAATTAGACCGTAAAGTTGCACCTTTCATTTTGAGCACATGCAAATCAAGCAGCACATTTGTAGGCCTGGATGATGTGATGCCCAGCATTTTTATGAGCTGGGATCTTATTTTTAGAATTGCCTTCAGATATATTATTTGCATCTTCCCAGTATTTTTTTTAGTTCTTTTTTCAGTGTCCCATCTTACATCAAAAAACATCCGAAACAAACAACCATCTGGGCAGAGTTGGCTGACTTCAGGATTTAGTGGGGATTTTAAAAATGGGCAAAGACTGAGATTCTCTTTCCTTTGAACACAGAATGGCTCCTGCCTTCATGCAAGCTGAACGTGTCACAAAGAAATATCCATGTGTGAGCGTTTCAAATTAGTTTCATAGCAGACTGCCGGAGAGCTGCCTCCAAAGACTGCTCATGTTGATTACACATATCCTAACGCTTTCAAAACCTTACAGACTTCTGCCACTATACTCTTGGGTGATGGTACTATTACACACACTCTGAAAAGGGGTCAAGGCCTCTTTGGACTGGCATGAACCCCCAGATCCAAAAGGCAGAATTACTGTGTCAAGTAATTTCACTTTGCAAAAGTAAATAAGTGCTAATAAATCCTCAGCTAATATCAAAATAAATTAATATAGTATCTAGGTACGTAAAAGAATTCCATGCTGCCATACTGGCTTGGGCCATGAATGGAAGGTGAGTTTCTAATTTAGACAGGATTTCTATGGCAGCAAAAGGTGATCATACATAATATGAAATTATATGAGTTGTCTGCATAGACTGTCTAGCACACAGTCTATTTGTTAAATTAAATTGTATTGTCAGCTTAGATCAGACATGTTCTCCTCGGTTTTTGTGCCTCATTTTTGGTTGGACAGAATGCAACTGTGTGGACCTAAATAGAGTTCTACACCTTTTACGATCAAGACATCAGAAGAGGGCTGGAAGTGTCTCTCCTCTTGCTCATCAATGATGACTTTAAGTCAGCCAATGAAATTCCTGGGCAGCCCAAGTAAGGATTACTATTATGTTATAATATACATGAAAATCTGTCTAGGGAGGGCATAAATTCTTTGGGTCATATTTGGCCCAGTCTATACACCTATGTGCAGAGGTCTGAGGCCCAGTAAGCCCCCCGCCCAACACCACAGGGACTCGCTGAACCTTAAGACCAGATACACAGAGCGATGCCGTGCGTGTGCCTGTAAGCTGGTCAGCTGTTTATAAGCCCAGCCCTTGATCAGGGCCGGGTGACAAGCTAATCAGTTTATAAAGGCCAAGCCCTAGCTCAGGGCGGGGCAGCAAGAAAGCAGTCTAAACAACATATACAATTGGGGCCTCCTTGCTCGGGAAGGTTGCAGGCAGCTCGCCCGCAAATGGAGGAGAGGGGGAGATTACCACCCAAGCGGTGGGGGGGGGGGGGGGGGGCACAGGCCCATCCACTCCACTGTGCCCCAGTCCAGGGCTCTAGACGCAGCAGTGCAAGCTGCTGTTGACTCAGCGGGGGCTCTAGCCCGCAACGCACCAGCCTGGGGCTTTTACCAGCCCTCGCTTTCCCATGGGCCGCTTCTCTTCTCCCCCTCAGCGCATACCTGGGTGTCCTGTGGGTCTCTCGAGGAGGCAAAGGGGTCCTGGGCCAGCTGCCACTCCTGAGCGGCTTGTAGGATTTCTGTGGAGCCTGGGCTGCTCAGCCATACCTCCGGATTGGGATTCAGCAAGGGGCCCAGTGGCCCATGCCAGCTCTCCAGTCCGTAGCTCAGCTCCTCTGTATGCAGGGGAGGCTTCTGGCTCCTTCAGTGGTTGGGCCCTCACTGGCCTGGCTGGCAGACTTTTTACCTCTCTGGCCCACCCCTTGGCTTCTGGCCAGGTGGCTCATTAGGGCCAGGTGCAGCCCACCAAGGCTCTGGGAAGGGCGCCTCCCCTTCGGGGTCAGTGGGGGGCCACTCCAACCCACTACAGTGCCCATTATCCCCATGCCAAGCAAGTGTGTAGGAAATGGCCCACCCCACAACATGCTGAAAGGTTGCTGGGGTGATTGAGTATAAATCTGCAAGCAGTGTTCCCTCCACACTGCACACCATCCAGCCAGTCAGCTCCATGCATGGCGCCCTGAGCCTCTGACTGGGCAGGGCTGATTAATCACCTGTGAAGCTGAGGGAACAATGTCTACCATTTACCACCTCCCTAAAGCAAAAGGGGAGTAAGAGGGCAGCACATCTACATGTGATTCCTTGCATGAGAATTTGAACAGGAACAGTCTAGACCCTTGAAATTAAGATCCTTGCATGCACTGGTTAACTACAAACAGGATCATTTTAATGGTTCCCAATAAAATAATAAATTTGTTGAAATAAATAAATGATTTGTTGAAATCATAAATTTGTTGGACCTCTTTATGCCATTTGTTCAACAGGTGTAAACCGGTGTAACTCTATGCCAATTTACACCAACTGACTGGCTCTTTATTTTTAAATAAATTAATCGCTGCTTGTTGAGGGCAGTAGATTAGCAGTTCTGGAGACTGGAATACTCTCTGCACTCACAGAAGAATCCAGCATAGGTAGAGACAAAACGTGTTCAAGAACAATGTCTCAGGATCCTTCTTTTACAATGGGGGGGCATTCACTATCCCTGGGCAATTCAGTCTTTGACTTCCTATTGTGGCTTCTCAACAAGCATGTTTATTGGGACACATTTTTCACCAAAAATAATGTTCAAAGAAGTTAATAGAATTTACTTGAACCAGCATTATTTAATAATTTAATTCCTACTAGATATTTCAGAGTGTTAACCTTAACTAGCTAATTAGATAGATAGATCATACAGTGTCTATGTAACGAATCATATGCTGTCAGTGTAATGAATCCTAATGAGTTTGGAAAACATTCTTTAGAAGGAAATCTGATTAATTTAAATGGCTGTTATTATTCTAGCATGAAACCTCTATATCAACACCCTGTACAATAAGTTCAATATGTTCTTGAGCACATAGATATAAACAATGGGCTCGATCTTTGAACTTTGATCTTAGGGAAGCAGCTGTATTACCTAAGCATGAGGGAATCTTCAGCTGGTACTTTCTGTTGCTCCACGTAGTAGGATGTATTCTGGAGTGAGCTGGGGAAGGCTCAAATCACAGTGTACTCCAATAGACCTGGCCTCTTGGGGGCCATTATCTACCATTAAAAGCGAGTGCAGCCCTGAGGTTCAGTTATACAAGAAATGACTCCAGATCTTCCACTGCATTTTTAATGCTATGAAGAACTTAATTTGTCTTCTGCATTGGAGGCGAGGGTTTAGATGTGTGTGTACTGTATTAGATGGCTACACTAGCCTGCAGCTAGCTTTAAGTTATCCTGTTTTGGCACACCCGTGTAAGCAGAGCACACAGCAGTTCCTGAATAGGGTGCAGATGAGGTAGATGGTTTACACTGTCCTACTCCTACAAACAAAATGGCTGCTTACCCAATTTTGAAGGCGTAGTCATTTGTCTGCATATGTGGTGAGTGGCAAACAGAAACAGAGGCCAGGGTCGAAAGCCTGACAAAGTTAGGTCACATTCTTCTCTCAGATCAGCACCACTCATCTGAAATCAGTCTGCTGTGTCTGCATGTCCAGATTTCCCATTAATCACATCTCAATGGGAGTTCTGCATAATACAGTACAGTCAAAGGGAGTTCCAATCATGCAAGGAAAGCAGAATATCAGAGTCTAGCTCTGTCATGCAGAGAGGAGAACTTTATCTGCACTGATTAAGTACAGCAGACAACAGAGAATTTGTTAATTATTGACTAGCCAAAAGAACCCCGTGGCTTGACAGAATCCTTAACACATTTGTTATCTACTCTCGTGCAACTCATCATGCAACATATAGCGGCACTCTGCTATAATGCGGGAATGTTTGTTTTCTTCTCTGTATACGTTTGTGTAATTTTTGCTCTTTGGGAAGACGCTCTCTTGTGCTTTCTCTTTCCAGGGCAAACAACAGACTTTGCCATGTCCTGGGAAATGGGGATGGGGTGGGAGAGGGACTCAGTGCTGGGACTCCCAGAAGGGTAAGAGCCTCAAGCAGAAGCAGTGGGTCTAGAGATGCCTGCATCATGCTCCACCTCACCCCAGTCAGCCCTCAGTGCTTCCCAGATCATGCCACATACGGCTCCAGTGGCAATTTAAAAGGGCCTTTTTAAATTGCTGGGCCCTGGGGATAACTTGCCTCCTTTTCCCTGCCTCTCCTGCCCCCCTCCCTCCATCAGCAGCCCTGTCACCTTCCTAATGTTTGTTTAATTATCTTCTGGTTTTGTGACTTGCAATGAATGTATGTAGTGATTTATCTATGTCCAGATCACCCATTTTTATGACAGTCCATTGATCCTATTTTGTTTTTAATAATTGTAATCGTTTAAAAAAATCAGACAGATGGTACTGCAATAGTACTGCAAAATGCCTCATTATGTTAATAGTTTGCAGCTGAAACTGCAACTCTGGACACACAATTCATTTTGTATTTTAGAACCATATCAAGCAATAGCTTATCGAGAGTTTGAGTTGCTTCATGATAAATCTGACAATTAACAGTTCAGTTGTACAAAGTATTAACTTGTTACCTCATGTTCAGATCTGAAAAGCAGAACCTTCTAACAGCCCAACTGATTAAAGACTTCAGTGCTGAGGTCATCACTGATTTTCTTTAGTCTTCCACTTAAGCAATGGACTCCCTTTGGTAGATTAAACTACACATTTCTGATTCCAAATTATTTAATGGCATTACCTTCTATAATTTGTATTAATGTCACCCAATTTGCAATAGATGAAAATAAAATAGTGTGATACCTCAATGATTAAAACACAGTTGTTGATGTTTGTAATATGGTATGTTATTATTTAAGATTTAGTTATTAAATTGGATTTCCCAAAGTGACCAGGAAAGCCTTAGTAAGACATTTAAGCAAGGTTTGAAGAGGGTAATTTTTTTAAATTTATATTTAATAAAAATTCAGAATGATCCAATACAAGCATTCAGACCTGAATAGAAACATAAAAGGAAACGCAACAATATTAAACAGTAGTGAACACAAATTTCTTGTTTTCAGATCTGAAGGTTATTTCACTAATCTAAAACATTATTAGTCTAGGATTTGAATGCAGCATGAGGCACTTTCCTATTCTATTTGGTCAGCTTCTCTGTGATGTCACACCAACATCCTATAGCACCCATAGGATGCACTTTTATCAGCAGACACAGCTGGGCATGGAAGTGGGACAAAAGGATAGAGACAAAACAATTGTTTCAAGTGGCTTCTCGTCTCCTTTCTCCATAAATCCAGATTCTTTTTTAAGGTCTTTGGGATTCTTTGGTCATTTAAAACTAATTTTTCTCATATAATACAGGACATTAGGAG
Organism: Pelodiscus sinensis; assembly: GCF_049634645.1. NCBI lineage: Eukaryota > Metazoa > Chordata > Testudines > Trionychidae > Pelodiscus > Pelodiscus sinensis. The sequence goes on from NC_134726.1 coordinate 17,300,206, forward strand.
CATTAATATTTATATTTTAATTGTATAAATGAAAATTAAGTTTGAAAGCTAACACTGACATCTCAAACTGCTGTAAAAGACACTTGAACCCATGAGGAATTTTTCCACACAGCAAATACATGTAGCAAGAACCTTACCTTATTTTTATCACATTTTTATCAATGAAACATACATTAAGAAGCCATCCATGCCAAAGAGAGTATTAGCAAGCTGTTACTGCATTCCTTGGGTCCTTGGAGGGACAGTACTCTTGGGATTGTGCCACCTAGCACAGCTAACAGCTTCCACATGTCAGAGCTTTGAAGTTCAAAGTATTATACATTTTCACCAATGAATTTGAATCCTAATGTATTAAAGAATATATTAAATTCACATGAAAGATCTAACAAACCCACCAAAGCAGAGATAAATTGGCCCTCAGAATTCTAGCCTAGTTTTAAATTAAAATTTATCTAATTTACTTCTTGGTTCTCTAGTTCATTTGGGGGCAGGTCTTAATTCAGCATTATTTCCACCTAAATCAATGGGTCTGCATGACTGAGGTTAACAAAATTAGTTTTTTTTAAATACCATATCCTGTATTAGTCATTGCTTTTATGTTCTCTTTGACAGGGAATCTTATGGTCACAAACATGTACCTAATATTAAGCACATGAGTAATATAAACTCATATAAACAGCCCCATTGTTTTTGCATGTGTAAAGCTTATTAGTATGAGTAAGAGTTTCCAGAACTGGTTGCATATTAATTTAATAGAATGTATTGAGGCTGGCATTTTCAAAAGGAACTTAAGGGAGTTAAGTGCCCAAATTCCAGTGACTTCTCAGAGGGTATGTCCACACTACAAAGTTAATTCAAACTAACAGACGTTAGTTCGAATTAACTTTGATAGGCGCTACACACACGAACCGCTAGTTCGAACTTAATTCAAACTAGCGGAGCGCTTAATTCGAACTAGGTAAACCTTATACTACGAGGACTAACGCCTAGTTCGAATTAAGTAGTTCAAATTAAGGGCTGTGAAGCCACTTAATTCGAACTAGTGGGAGGCTAGCCCTCCCCAGCTTTCCCTGGTGGCCACTCTGGGCACCACCAGGGAAACTCTTCTACCCCCATCCCAGCCCCGGAGCTCTTAAAGGGGCACGGGCTGGCTACGGTGCCTGTGCCAGATGCAAGCCTGCCAGCACCCAGCTAGCAGATCCTGCACCTGGCATGGCATGAGCCAGCCACCCGCTGCCACCCAGCCCTCTCCCTCTTCCCGGGACCAGGCTGGCAGCTCCCTGGAGCCTGCCCAGGTCTGCAAGAGGCAGGCGCCCACCTGGTCTAGTGCGGACATCGTGGACCTCATCCACGACCTCCACACTAGACACAGGAAAGTGGCCATCTAGGGCAGGAGAGCTGCCAGCCTGGCCACCCAGGAGCAGGTTTGCATGAAAATCAGGGTGGTCCAGTGAGACCCCCAACCCTGAGCCCTGAGCTTAGAATGGCCGTACTGGGTCAGACCAAAGGTCCATCTAGCCTAGTAGCCTGTCTGCTGACAGTGGCCAACACTAGGGACCCTGGAGGGGGTGGACCGAAACAATGACCAAGCCATTTGTCTTGTGCCATCCATCTCCAGCCTTCCACAAACAGAGGCCAGGGACACCATTTCTACCCCCTGGCTAATACCACTCCATAGACCCAGCCTCCATGAATTTATCTAAATTCTCTTTAAACTCTGTTCTAGTTGTAGCCTTCACAGCCTCCTGCAGCAAGGAGTTCTACAGGTTGACTATATGCTTTGTGAAAAAGAACTTTCTTTTATTAGTTGAAGCCTGCTACCCAATCATTTCATTTGGTGTCCTCTAGTCCTTCTATTATGGGAACTAATGAAGAACTTTTCTTTATGCACCCTCTCTACCCCACTCATGCTTTTATAGACCTCTATCATATCCCCCCTCAGTCTCCTGTTTTCTAAGCTGAAAAGTTCCAGTCTAATTAGCCTCTCTTCATATGGGCCCTGTTCCAAACCCCTGATCATTTTAGTTGCCCTCCCCTCTCCCACCCTCTCTCTTCCCCCTCCCACCTCCTTTTCTCAGTCTCCCCGGGTTTTGTTCAATAAAGAGAGTTTCTATTTTTGAACACACGTGTCCTTTATTTTGTACATCAGGAAGGGAGGCTATGGAGGGGTAAGTGGAAGGAGGTGAGGGAGGAATGGGGTACGAGCCCCCGATGGGGAGGACTGGGGTAGCTCTGCGGGCTCCTCGGGGTGTAAGCTCTCCTTCCGCCCCCCGATTGCCCACCCCCCCCAGATGGCAGCCTGCGGCAAGTGCAGCCGGGCTGATGGCCGAGTGCTGTGATGTCCCAAGTGTGGGCACTCAGGGCACTCCAAGCCAGGACTGCTTTGCAGGTGGGGAATCCCTGAGAGCTGTCTGTCCGGGGTGGGGTCGGGTCCCTTTAAACACAGCCCTCGGCTAGCCTGAGGCAGCAGCTCCACGCTCTAAGTCCTAATCTGATGCCCTGCCGGCACTGCTTCTGGCCATCCTTAACCTCGGTTCAGGGTCCACTCAATGTGGACATGGTAGTTCGAATTAGCAAAACGCTAATTCGACCTAGTTTTTAGGTCTAGACGCACTAATTCGAATTAGCTTAGTTCGAATTAACGAATTTGAATTAAGTTAGTTCGAATTAGTGCTGTAGTGTAGACATACCCAGACTGTGTTGTATGTGTTGGACTACATTGCCTGATATTTTCAGACTTTCTGATCTTAAAAGATGAAGCAGCAAATGCATTATTCTTAATATCATTATGTAGAAGAGAAGGCTGAATATTTTTCTTACTGAGGCAACTCACTCTGAAAGCAGGGGTAGAAAAATTCAAGTTGTTTCTGTTGGAGTTTGCAAAGTAACAAATAAATACAACGAACTCTGATAGGGTATGTCTACACTACCCCGCTAGTTTGAACTAGCGGGGTAATGTATGCATACCGAACTTGCTAATGAAGCCTGGGATTTGAATTTCCCGGGCTTCATTAGCATAAAGCCGGCTCCGCCATTTTTAAAAGCCGGCTAGTGCGAACCCCGTGCCGCGCGGCTACACGCGGCACGGGCTAGATAGTTCGAACTACATAGCCATTCCGATCTATCTGTACACCTCGTTCCACGAGGCGTACAGATAGTTCGGAATAACTACGTAGTTCGAACTATCTAGCCCGTGCCGCGTGTAGCTGCGCGGCACGGGGTTCGCACTAGCCGGCTTTTAAAAATGGCGGAGCCGGCTTTATGCTAATGAAGCCCGGGAAATTCAAATCCCGGGCTTCATTAGCAAGTTCGGTATGCATACATTACCCCGCTAGTTCGAACTAGCGGGGTAGTGTAGACATACCCATAGTGAATGGGAGACAAAACAATGTTCTTATTATATCACACATTCCAACATTGATGTTGCTCCTTCTATACAGGAACACTACAGAGTAAATATTATGTACAGTATCATGCTGAATTAACAACATCCTTGCTTAAATGGATGCAAGTATTGTATTTCAGCTGGTCATTACATGGCTTAAGTACTGTGCCACAATACTGCATAAAGAGATGTTGCATGGTAAGAATAAAATCATTTGATGCTGTTGTTTAAAAACAAATTTAAGACACAAAAAAGCTTTAGCCTGCATTAAAGATTAACTGCTCAGTTCTGTTCTTGAACAAGATAAAATAAAGCTTATGAAACCCTTCCAAAAACATTTTTCCTGCTGTGTAAATTATCTATTTATATATTTTAGAAATACGTGTCAGTCTGTTTGTGAGTTCATTTGTTCAAGAACTCCTCCTAAATGACAAGAGCTAGGACCCCCACATTTGGTAAGCAGCTTCCTCTTATCCTAACTTAAAGCGAGATCAGGGTTTGGTTGTGCCAGGACAATGAGATGTGCCTGGAATTTGATTAGTTCTCATAAAATGGAAAGGGAGGGGTCTGGCAGGAGGGAGTTAAGCTGCAGAATGACCACAGGGAGCAGCAAGGGGCCAGCGGTGGGGTCTGGAATTACAATTGCTTTGCCTTGGTAGTAAAAAGAAACTGAATGGGGGAGTTGAGGACGGAGGCTTTTTATAGTCTCATTTATAAACATGTAGTATGTGCATGCAAAGCCCATGAAAACGGCTGCTTTCCAAAAGGTTCTGAACTTTACACACCTCTCACATCCGTAGATCTGTGTGGGCAATCTCTGAAGGAGCTTTATTATTCCTCTTTTATGGAGGAAGAAAACAGTGAGTTTTTGGCAGAGTGAGATTAAAATGGGTCTAATTTTCAAAATGGCTTGATGCCACATGGCAGGTCATGGGGTAGACAGAGGAAAATAACTCAGATCTTTGTGACTCAGTCTCTGCTCTAAATACTGTGCGATGCTGTATCTAACCAAAGAGTGGCATTATATGAAAATTATGATTTCAGAATAGAATGCAGCTGGTGATCCTTGACTGCCTAACTGCATCTGAAATAATGATAAGAAAATATAGAGGTCCAAAGTGACTTGTCCTATGTCAAAAACAAAAGGTTTGGTTTTAATGTTTGAAATATTCACAATAATAATAATGTTTTCATTAAATTACTTTTGCCTTAAAACTTCTGGGATTCTAAAACCCTATTGAATATTATTACTTTTTGCTCGGAAGATATTTTCAATGGCAAATGTAATTTCCGAAAGCAACGTGGAAGAGAAGATGAAGATATTATTTAAAGATGTTTACTGTTTTGTTTTCTTATGTGTTTGGTTGACTGTACTTCTGACATACAGTCATTAAGTCAGATCTCTTTTTTGTACCTCAAATACTCTTCATCAGACACAATGAATGAGAATATTAAACTAATTAAAACCGGATGCCTAGTACATTTTTTGGAAATGTAGCCCAAATTATGCTTGTATTAACTTTGCATATTTAAAATGTGAAAATAAACCAGAGTGCTATTTTAAAATAGCTGAGTACCACAAACAGACTGCAAACATACTATCTTATAACATAAAAAATGCCAAATTTTTATTTTCTTGTTAGTATAGCGATATTTAAATCAAATAAATTACCACAGATTTCAAAAGAAATATTTAATACAACAAAGTATTTAGAAAATTATATGTACATTTATGTAAAAATTCTAAAATGTAAACATTAACATAACGTCTTACAAATAATAGAGTTTATAGATGCTTATCTAAATACTATATATACATATATGCTACCTTAGAATTAAAATAATGTTTCCTATTTTCTACAGTTATGTAACAAAAGCAAAAAGAAACCTTTCGCTAGCAGGTTTGGTCCCAGACAAAAGAGTACGTTAGTATGTTTTGTTCTACATTCATAACTTCTTAGAAAGAGCAGACCTTCAGAATTATTATTTCTTTTCAAAAGATTTTATTTTCCTTTAAATTCATTATATGTAAACTTATATACTCTTAATATTTCAAATTATCCATAAAATTAAATCAGCTACCAGTTTAACTTTTCTCAGTGACATGGGTACTGCTATTCAAATATTGGTAAAACTCCAGTGCAAATGTATTTGATCAATTCCTCCTTAAATACTACCGTGAATTACTTGTGTGTAAATTCATGCCAATGTAAACAGAAAAATCAGGAGAGTTCTTATTAATAAAATATCTGTATTGATAGATTTCAATATTAGAATTGAATTATATGTAACAGGACCATAAAGTAAACGTTTTTGGGGCAGGGCACAGAATAGGGCACAAAATTTACTGGGTCACAACATTGTGCAGCAGCCGTGAAGAACAAAGGGTACAAAGCAAACATTTAATCTTTTCTTGAAATTGTAATAAACATAATGCACATCAATTTATAGTTTTAAGCATTACTCATAATAGTATTAGTTTAATATATTAAAATGATTTTTAAGACATTGCACATATCTAATGCTATAAAACCATGCATTCAAAATGGCTGAATTCTCAGCAAATTAATATTTCATATTGTGGCATGTGAGATAGGCCAAAAAAATAACGAGGAAACGGTAAGGAGACAAGTTCATTAGTCTCATGATGCAAATAGATGGAGCTTGAATACTCCTAGCATGAGCAGGAGGGTGCTGTTCTCATTGGACTCAAGGACTTAGTTCCACTGTCATCTGGGCTCTGATAATTTAATTTCCCTATATGCCTGAAGCTCCCATTGGTAGAACAGAACACTGACATTGAGTTAACTCTGTTGTGCTGACATCCCTTATGATGTCTTTGTGCCATCTGGTGACCGCCCCTCTGTGTCAGGAGATTGCCCTCTAATCTAAAAGCACAATTTTGGTTATGATCTCACCTGCTTTCAAAATAGTTGTTCCACAGGTTTCCCATGGAATTTGGGTAACTCTAAGAACATGAATATTTTGATTCATGAGATGTAGGACAAAAAAGTGTTTTTAGAGGGCAGTCAAGTAATTAAAAATTAATCACAATTAATACTGCTGTGAAACAATAATAAAACACTATTTATTTAAATATTTAGGATGTTTTTAAGATTTTCAAATATATTGATTTCCATCACAAAACAGAATATAAAGTGTACAGTGACAACTTGATATTTATTTTTTATTATAAATACTAGCACTGAAAAAAATAAATATTATTTCTCAATTCACCAAATTTGAGTACTGTAATGATTTATCATGAAAGTTGAATTTACAAATGTAGAATTATGTACAAAAAAATGGCACTCAAAAAAACAAGTAAAACTTTAGAGCCTACAAGTCCATCAGTCCTACTTCTTGTTCAACCAATTACTCAAACAAGTTTGGTTACAAATTTCAGCTCTTCAGATTCTTAAATCTTGGATCAAGTGCTGTAGCCATCCTTAGAAATCTCACATTGGTATCTTCTATGTGTTTTGTCAACTCTACATTGAAAGTGTTCTTAAAATGAACATATGCTGGGTATGATAGCACATGAAATATATGGCAGAATGTGGGTAAATAAGAACAGGAGACATACAATTCTCCCCCAAAGAGTTCAATCAAAAATGTAATTAACAGATTTTTGTTTTTAATGAGCATCATCAGAATGGAATTATGTCCTCTGAATGGCATCTGAAGCATGAAGGGCATATGAATGTTTAACATCTGTTGCATGTAAATACCTTGCAACGCTGGCTACAAATGTTCCATGCAAATGCCTGTTCTCATTTTCAGGTAACACTGTAAATAAGAAGCAAGCAGCCTTATATCCTATAAATGTAAACATACTTTCATGTTTGTGACTGGCTGAACAAGAAGTAGGACTGAGCACACTTGAAGGCTCTAGCATTTTGTTTTGTTTGAGTGTAGTTATGTAACTAAAAAAAAATCTACATTTGTAAATTACACTTTTAGAATAGAGATTCATCTCATGCAAGTATTGTAGCTATAATTGAAAAATACTATTTCTTTTAGCATTTTGACTACACAAATATTTGTAATAAAAATAATATAAAGTAAGCACTGTACACTTTATATTCTGTCGCAACAGAAATCAACATATTTAAAAATGTAGAAAAACATCAAAAACATTTATTAAATTTCAATTGGTATTCTATTAACAGTGCAATTCATTAATTTTTTTAAATTGTGATTAATGTTTTTAGTTAATCACAAGTTAACTATGGATTAATAGCTCTAGTTTTTTTTCAGAAACCTTTGAAAACAATACAAAATCTGTGTAGAATCAGAGAAGTCCCAGTAGAATTTTGAAGCAAGATAAATCCAAACAGAAAGTGAAAACCTTAAGTAAGCTCATTGATGAACAGGTGCTTTTATAAAGGAAATAGAATGTATTTTGCTGGTTTATACACTCTGCTATCAGGGAGGGTTAAAAGCTTCATGTCTGTTACTAAAACTTATGTTGCCATAGTTTGCAAATAGTTAATATTATAAGAATGCCACTCAGGAATGTAACATATTTGAGGCTTTTCATTTATTTATAGGTACACTTGGCTAATAAATATTAATTAGTCCAGAAATTCTGTCCTATAAGATAATTCACTTTCCTGCAGTCTTAGCAGCCCTTTTCACAATAGCTAGGTGCAGTGAAAAGGATCAAATCCGGAACTAAGAAAAGATGTGGGGAGAGTCCCACCAAACATACGCCTGTAAGTAGGACACTAATTAGAAATAGAATGTGACTTTTCTAGCAACTTCAGACTTAGTCCTGGTATGTACTCCTGTTCAGCTTCTCTAACTTACTTCCCTGCCTACCTCTTAGCTCATATAACTTCTTCTCTAACTCCTAACTTTCCTCAGATGCTGGAAGAGAGCCTCTTTCTCCAGAACGTTCAGGTGAGAGCCTCATCTTGCAACATGTCTTCAACTCCCTTCTTCGAGCTTCCATGCTAGTTCCTCCCCAAGACCTGCATGACCTTCAATGCTACTCACTTCCCCCTGTGGCCCCAAGCTTAGCAGGAGGCCCATTGGGAGAAAGTGAGCCAGAGGAGCAGACAGAGTTTGAATTTCTTAAAGCCTGAAGCCTTTATTTTACAGTGTACCCCCAACAACAACAGAGGAACCTCTCAAATCACCTTTTACAAATCTGGGAATTAGTTTGTGAAATATCAAGAGTTTAATATTTTCCCAGTTGAAAATGGATTGATTCAGTTGCCATCTTTGGATAGGTAAGATTTATACATCAACTAGAGTTCATAGGCAAAGTTTGGGTTTTCTTGAGGCCCATTTCTAAAACAACAAAAGAAAGCTTTTACTTCTGATGTACTGATAAGAAACTATCACCTCTCTAGATCATTAATATGAACCGACAGAGAGCATCACTAGTTCACGCAATACTCATTCTAGGTCCCATTTATTACTAGCTAACTGCCCTGAGCCAGTCAACCCTATATATTAGTAGGTTCCTACTATGTTCAGTGATTTGACAGCTTGAAATAAGCCATTGTTCTACAATTACACATTACTTTCATAACAAAATGCACCTTAACAGCTGAGTCTTAGTTGTGAGCCAAAGTCAAATTTACTGTCATTATGCCATATCTGCAAATATTTATCATATTAATCCCATCACAATGGTTTAAATTTGCAGTACATTTTGTACAATGACATAATTTGTTTACAACTGTCTGACCATCTATTTTTTTAAACTACACTGTCTTAGAAATTATTAATCCTTCCACCAATGTGTGATTTAATAGACAGGTCAAGTTAAGCTTTTGCTACTTTGTCATTATCCTGCCTCTGAATAAGCTTGGGAATTTTTTGTTTTGATTTAAATGGGAAATTTGATTAAAGACAGGATTTAAGTCAGTGTATTATATTCTGTGTATAGAATGCCAGAATCTCTAAATAGATGAGATTCTGAATATCTGTAGACAATCCTATCTGCAATAAAACTGAAACTGTTCTGCTACCTACTTTAAGTTTCTTAGGAAGTTATTTACTTTGACTATAATAGAAAAATAGCATTAAAATCTTTTCTACAATTTTTTGTAAGTATACACAAAAGATTCCAGATTAAGACCATTGGAGATTCAAACTGTCTGTATACATAGGCCCTATGAAATGTGTTTTATTATTGTGGATTTTCAGATTTATTATTTTCTGATTTTTCCCCCCATTTAAAAAGTAATAATTCCATCCCCTGCAGCCCCAGCACTGCAGTGGGGACAGAGAACTCCTCCAAACCTGGGGGCTGCAATGAAGAGAAATCTTTATTTTTGAGGATAGTGCTGCATTCCATGTTTCCATTCCAGGATTCCGTCCATGTTCATGTTAATGCAGATTTCATAGGCCCCTAATATACAGAACAGATACTGAGTTGGAGGTAGCACTGAAAGTTTCTCTGTGCTGTCCTGATGTTTTGCCACAATCCTAAACCTGAAAGACACCTCTGGAAAAGACAGGACAATTTCATTGTTAACCTAACTGCTCAGATTACCACAAAACACTGGTGTTCAGTGATATATATACACACTTACCTACTAAGAACTGGATTGCTGCCAACTCATTTTGCACAGACTGATGAAAGTCACTGCTTTCATTCACTACCATTCTGGGTTAGATTTGCAAAAGCAGTGTTTAATAAGCAGTACTGCATACATTTAATTAAGTGCATGGGAGAAATTGAAAGTATTCTTATATATATAATAAACCATTGTTATAATTACATTATTTTCTATGCAAACATAATATAACATTTCTAGATTTTTAACTTACATGATCAAGATTTCCAGTCCCCAAACATTTTAAAAGGATTGATCATCAGAGGCTAGGTTCTTAGAATTAATTGGTAATTAGTCCTCTTTTGTCTCAGGTGCCAAAAATTAGGACAGACAAAATCAGTAGTCACTTCTGAAAATCTTGGCAAGAATCCTTAAACGATTAAATTCTGTTCACTTTATTCATATGAGTAGTCTCATGGTTCTCATGTGAGTAAAGCAAGCAGGATCTGGCTCATATTGTATAATCTGTTATCGAATGTTTCTACTGAGTCTACAGGCTCAGCTACTGTATAACTTTTTATACTGTGTAATTGCAGAGTCCACTGAACTATTTTCTTAAAGAGATCACAGATGAATATTTAAGAACACAAGTTAATATAACAAAATGAAGGTTCTCTGCAGCCCCTAAATTTACTATTATGTATGCATTTTATGCTAAAATTAGCAGAGAACAACTTGTACACTGTAAACGAGTCCAATATTTTTTGATATATTTATTTATATACTAAAAATTAAGCAAAGCAAATTAATCAGGAGAGAGAGAGAATTTTAAGAGCCAATAGAGAGCAAATTCTTTGTAAATAGCTCAAAAGGACAGTTTTAAAAATATGGATAGTACACGTCATCCTGTTTAGTGTGCGTCTGTTAAATTAAGTTTCCTCACTATTTGCAGCTTTTCAAGGGAGCGGGGGGGGGAGGGAGGGCAAATCTGTACATTGTGAGCTATTTTCTGAAGATGAAAACAGATTCATGAGGTAAACACATCTAAATCCAATTCTCCCTAAAGGAATTTATGTAAGGTGGGCTTTCTGTTCAATTTGTAATTCAACTCTAGTAGGCAAAATTTGGCATATGAATTAGTAATTCAGATTACACTCCTGTCAATCTTGTAAAGCCTTTAGACCTTTCAAAGATATGAATTCTTAGTCAATCTATGAATTTTTCAACAAAGAAACTTCAAAATATAAGTTATGCATCAAATTAATTGGTTCGGAGATGCTTTAGCTTGTGGTCTGCTTGCAGATTTTATTTATTTATTTTTAAACAAACACCCACATACTGGATTCAAACATCAATATTAAGTCATTTTCTGATGTAACTAAGACATCTAGCTTTTCTAATAAGATGCCCTTTGGTATTCATTTGTAAAGGAGCTCTTTTATAGATGTGCAGAAGATACTGAAGGAGCAGATAAGATTGCAAGTATAAGAGTAATATTTCATTTTTGGGACATAATTTTTCTTTTAGACTCTCACGTTTTAATAGCTGCTTGCTGCTAGTTGCCTTTTTCCATCACTTACTGAAATTTACACACAGTGTATGTCAGTGTTAGCATTATAGGACTTGCTCTTCACACTCAGAAGCTAGTTCTGCAACCATTCTTCATTCCGAGCAATCCTTATTCATGTGCTTTGTCCGGCTGAAGTCAATAGGGCTTCTCATGAATAAGTGCCACAAAATGGGACACTGGCTTGCAGAATGTAGGTCTCAGTTTGTTAGACTTTTAAAAATAGCAGCTCTACATTCACAAAAGTACATTAATAAGTGGATTATTCCTCTGAAAAAAACTTTGGGTTTCTATAACTACTGTCAGGTATTAATATAATAAGCTGGCAGTGTAATAACAAAATGACTGCACTGTACCTCTGAGCAGGAGTCATTGTCTAGTTTGCTGAGGAAAAGAGAACAACGCTTTAAGGGAGAAGGAGAGAGGTGAAAAGCTGCTGTAAAAGGGGGTGGGGGTCAGTGTAGTGACACTGACACAGTCCCTGCGACCAGAAGGGTGGAGGAGTTGAAAAGGGGCAGCCCAGGCATGAAATGCCATTTTTCCTTGCAGAAGGTAAGGCAGCTCCTCCTCTGGAGGTAGCAAAATGCCAGGTTTGGTCAGGACCTGCTGTGGGCATTGATCGCAGTAGCCACTTCTTTCAGGGCTTCTAGGAAGGACTTTTTCCCTCATTCGCAGATTGGCCTGAGAGAGAGGTGAGGGTTTTACCTCCTGCACTGCAGGTTCACGGAGGGCTTTTTTATGGTGAGACGTGAAAGGAGTTAGGTTGTATGTCATAACTCATGATGTAAGTGGAACAGACGTCCAGTACAGGTACTCAATAGAGAAGGTGTTCAGTGACTAGATAAATGGCTTCGTAAAGGACTTGAAAAGGAGGTGCTGGTTAAAGGAATAGAAAGGGGTGGTGTTCAGGGCTCCTATAAATGGTACATTAGGGAGCCAAGTCCCCTTTCTTACTGCTTACCTTAACTTTCCTGCAAGCGGGTGTGTGGACTGCAAGGCCTCAGCAATGGGTGGTTGGGGGACTGAGATGGAAAAAGGTGAGGACAGGTGGAAGCCCAGGCAGTAACTGAATGAACATGGAGTTACTTGCAGGGTGTAATTTATCTGCCTGGTCGTCACAGACATCTTATAATAAAGTTGCAGACTCATTAAAGCCATATCAATATTCCAGCCTATGGGAAACAGATTATTCAAGCAATTTGTGAGAAGAGACTTGTTCTGTTACACACATAAATATTCTGTAGTAAACGTGAATGGATATTAGTTAAGACTCAGTACGGGGCTGGGATGCAGAAGGGGGAAAGGTGGTCAAAGCAATCTTTACTAACAGATGTTGTGAATTGGATTCCAGTTGATCCATTTCAGGATTTTCAGAACTTGTAACAATTATTCTCCCAGTTTTCTTTAGTTATTCTCACAACATCATTACAAGTCACTTCACAGTAAAAAGAGGACAGGCACTTTTCAATCCTTTAGCAACAGCATTTCACGTGTTTTACAAAGTAGCTGTAAGAAAGGCCAAATGTCCCCTTACTTTAATGTTGAGAGACTGTTTTTATAACATCAGCAAGAAATCAATAACAGAACAAAGCCAAATGCTAGAATATCCTATCTGCAACACGTTAACATTGTGTTTCCTTTTTTGATAAGCTTCTTGAGTTGTCTTATACTGCACTTTGCCTTGCAGCAAAAACAAAAATTTCAATAGAAAATTATTAGAATCTCCATTTTTGAAGAATTACTCTTCACAAGTGAGAGCTTCTGGGAATATCTGACTAGAAACATACAAAAGCTATTTTTGTCCTTTTTACTGTTTTTTCTCCTGCCATTTACTTTGGAATGTTTTTAAAAGCCCCTTGAGTGCATCAGAGTATCATAACGAAAAGCAACAGTCATTCCATTTCCAAAAGGCAATGGGTTAGGAAAGTTTTTAAGTGCAACTTTCTGACACATATTGATTAGTGATAATTACAGTGGTTCTTTTTAGAAAAAAAATTTTCTGGACATGATGCACACAGATGTCAGGAACAGAAACAGATGGTACTAGTGGAAGAGAGACTACAGCACAAATACAGGATTCATAGTAGTAGAATAAGTTCAGAAGAAAAAAGAATGCTTTACAAAACAAAGGAAGTATGTATACAATTTGCTGTGTCCCCTGTGAAGAGCTCTTATATTTCAGTGGGAAAATGCTTGCTGCTTTCAAAAGTGACCTGTTAAATCAGAATGATGAACCATAGTATTTAGAGTCTCCTTTCAGGAATTAACTCAATGCAGCGGAATCCTCCCCAGGGCATTTCACAATCAACAGTATGGAATAGATCCGTTTAAAATACAGGGTGCTGATGATGGTCAGAGGTCACCACTTTGAGGCTCTAAGTTACGTGGCTCCCTCTGGTGGTGCCGAGATAACTTTGGAAAGCGGGTAGTCACTCTTGAGCGATTGCATTTGCTTACTGGTTCTCCCACAGGCTGGATATCACTACGAAAAAAGAAAAACAAAATCATCAGAACAAGTTGATGTTGTATGTAAATTCTCTTGTAGTTATTCTATATGCAGAAAAAGTAGATGTTATGAGAATCCAGCACATACCTTTAACTATATGGACTTAAATTATTCATACTGCTAACAGAACTCTGAATTACAATGCTCTTGTAAAAATGGGAATAAGTAGGATTTTATGGAAGACAATTTCTAGGATAAAAACATAGCTCACTTGGTTGAAGTTCAGAGAAGGCATTAAAAGGAATATATGTAAAGGCAAAAGTTTGGATGATGCCTTAGTTAATTTTTTCTAATTATGGATGGACGTATCCTTACATGACAAAGTACATTAGTAAAACACTACCGCTGGGAATTCTTCATTCTGTTCTGATCCACAACAGACTGTGATTTTACATGACTGAGTCTTCCGAAAAAAAACTTACTTGGAAAACCAAATATTCTAAGAAAAACAATGAAAAATTCTGCTTACTTGCATGTCATTCAGAGACTATAGACTCCTCAAAAAATTGTAGTACAAAGGAATAGTGTACTTTTGCCATACTTTTAGAGGACTCGACAGGACTTAAAAATCTGCAGTTTACTCACGTCTCAATCAACATCACTGATTAGCATTTCACAAACCAGCCAAATGATAACAAGGTTATGCAGCATGCAAAGTCAAAGTTATTTTGACATATAAAAATCAGCTATTTATACCAATTTTCAATCTCTGTTGATGAATTAAGAAGAGAGATGCTCTTCTGCAGTCCTGACTATTTTGGGTGAAAGTGGATGTATTTTTGAAGCAAACAATGAAGTCACTCCATGTAGATGTCCTTTCCTTGCTGGATGACATTTATCACAGTGCAGAGAGCCTTCCTAATGTTTATTTCCTTTGTAAAAACACTTGGAGAGCTACTGATGAAAAGCATTATGTAAGAGATAGTATCGTTATTATATGCACCCTTAGATTCCATTTATACCAGTGGTGGGAAACTTGTGGCCCAGCATTGTTCTATGTGTGGCCCACGAGACATTCTGTTTATTGTTGCCCAAGAGCAGGGTTGCCAGATTCCACTGGATTCTGTCTGTGTCATTTTTTCCTACCAGTATTACTAAGGTAACATGCACACAAAGCAAGGACATGTGAAGTGAGGTACAAGCTGATTGCACACATATTGAGTGTAAGAGCTGTATATTTCCTCTACCTCCAATCAAAGCACCGCTACAGTGCAACCAGCACACCCCACAAATTCTAGATGTGCAAGTGCAGTTGGCACAACTAGCCTATCCCAGGAGAACATGTTGGTTGCAACAGCCTTGTGGCCCACTGAGATTAAAGAGGGCCACTCATGTAGCCCACTCACTAGTGTATTTTGAAGGCTTAAATGGAAGGAACTTAAGTAGCACATATGCTTCGTACAGGCTATGTTCACGAGTGCAAAATTTACCCTCAGAGAGCTGATTACTGTAGTAAGGTATGTCAGTACTTCATTTTGTCGGTGGCAACCATCAGTTTTGTACGGCTGTTGAACAGTTGCCAATATTCCCCAACATAATGGACAGAGGTTCC
This sequence comes from Pelodiscus sinensis, assembly GCF_049634645.1. Taxonomy (NCBI): domain Eukaryota; kingdom Metazoa; phylum Chordata; order Testudines; family Trionychidae; genus Pelodiscus; species Pelodiscus sinensis. The sequence continues at coordinate 17,315,731 of NC_134726.1, forward strand.
AGAAAATACCCTGACAAAGGCACTGCTATATTGAAAATATTAGCAGAAAATAAAAATGCTTTTCAAAGAACAGTGTGAAGTTTCATTATTGTGCATTTCCTTAGCAGAATAGTTTGAAGTGGCCCCAGTTTCTTTAAATATATTGATTTTAACTAAAGTTCATCAGAGAGCTCCTAATACCGAATTCCTCTGCTGCGAGCAGAAAGTCCACTACATGAAAATAGCTCCACAAAGTTCTTAGCAATCTCAAAATCTATAGCTAGTAACACACTTGTTCTGTTTGTTCTATAGCAAAGTTTACAAATTACAGCTTTATTTCCTTGCTTTCTTTTCAATAAAATCAAAACATTAACATTTAGCTAGGTACATAATCATACGTTGTACTAGCCACAGATAATTAGATTTCCATTTCTGCATTTTCAGGTTTTATGATTGTTTATTTTGTGACATCACAGCCCTGGAGAATCCAAATTAACAAAAGCTATATGCAGTACCCAGAAGATCCTGCTTTCTGAATCAATTTCACTTGTGTATATTAATGATTTCTCTATTCTATTATTATGAATATAGGTGCTGTGGGAGAGTATTTATTACTTATTATTATTACCACCATGTTAATAAACCAATTATCCAAGATGGCATCATCATTAACTGAAATGTGTATGCCAGTTGCATGATGTCATCTGCATAAGCTAAGGAGTTTAGCTCTAGATCATCCACATTCCCCAACTCATGTAACATTCTTAATGCTTAAGAACATGCGGAAAAGTGACTGTGATTCCCTACCCCCTTTTCTTACACCATGGCAAGATGTGGGGAGAGGCTATGTACTCCTGGAAGGGGCGGGGCCCTTGGTGCTGTACCACCTCCCCCCAGCCAACAGAGCTACCTGCAGTGCCACGTGGCATGCTTTGGCCGCAATGTAAAGGGCCAAGGACTCCAGCCACCGCTGTTGTAAAGGGCCAAGGACTCCAGCCGCCGCCACAGTAGCAATGGTGGCCAGGAGCCCTGGGCCCTATTGAATCGCTGGGAAGCAGGGCAGTTGTCCCTTTTCCCCCACACTGTCAATGGGCCTGTCTTACACCAAACTGACTTGAAGTGGCTTAATTCTCTAGAAATTATTAAGGCCCTGTAAGAATCTTTATATGTAGCTTATATAATTGCAATTACCTTATCTGAAACTCTATGTGCTTTTCCCACTTTCCATCAGGTTTTCCTACAAACCAACTCTAATACCTTTGTGAAGCTGATGAAAACAGCAAACGTCTTTAACCTGCTTTCTCACTTTTTGTTCCATTAACAAAAAGCATGGGCATGAATAAATAATAAATGCAACTTGGTCCTGGTCTGAAGTTGCACTGTTCTTTGCCTAATAATTTTTCTAGAAATGTCCTTTATCTGGTGACAATTACTTTATCATAATTTTTCCCAGTACTATCTGTCTGTCTATCTATCTATATTTTAGAGTATGTCTGTGTGTCTATCTGTGAGTCCGTTTGTTCAAAAATTCCTAAACAGTAATCCTAAATTTGGTGTGCAGCTCCTCTTCTCCTAACTTAAAGCAAGGTCAGGAGAAGGAAAAGGAGAGTCTTCCATAACATGCAAAGGGAGGGGCTGCTGTTTGGAGGGATGTGATATGAGAGTGGCCACTGGGGACAGCGAACCTGTAGGGGAAAACTATCCTGTAGAGCAGGGGTGAGGTATCTAAGGTCCAGCGTGGCTAGATCTGGCCCCTTAGGCTCAGAGCTCCTCCCAGTATCGAGGAGCCCATGCTGGCACTCCAGACCTTCCGCCGCCCCACTGCGGGGCTGGAGCACACAAAATCTATTAGTCTGGACTTTCCCCTCCCCCAGGCTCTAGTGTGTGAGGGGAATGTGGGGAATGTCTTCCTCCTTCTCAGTTGGGGGGCAGGTCAGTGAGTGTTTCTTTTTGCTTCTCACTTGTGTGTGGCCCCCCCCGACTGAGTTTTCTGTGGGTCAGTGGCCCCTGACCCAGAAAAGGTTCCTCACCCCTGCTGTAGAGTGTCCGCTGGGGGCAGCCGCATCACACAGGAGTTTCCAGCAGGGCTGAGGCTCTGCCATTTTGCCTGGCAGCACACTGAGTAAGTAGCATCCCTGCCCCTAACTCTTCCCCCTGCTCTGGATGAAAGGTGGGCTGGGGGTGGGGGGAGAAACAGAAAACTCCCCTGGGGTCTGGGTGGGATCGGGGGGGGGGGGGAGAGAGAAAATACCCCTGGGGGCTGGGGCTGGGAGAGAGAGAGAAAAGGTCTGTACTGGATGGGACCCCCCCTGCCCTGAGCCCCTCCTCACCTTCACCCCTTATTCTCACAACCCCTGTCCCCAGCCTCTTGCACCCCCACAGCCACAAGCCCTGAGCGCTGCACTCCCACACATGGCCAGCCCCCTGTCCTTTATGACGCAGGCACCACTGAGTAAGTCTGCTAGTACCTCCATCATTTGAATTTGCAGGATCTCTTTTCTTCAGGATTGGTTTAGCTATTGCTTTTAGTTGGTCATGTGGTGCCTCCTCTTGTTCATGTACCTTTTTGTATATTTTTTTTCTAATGCTTGACTAGCATCCATCCCTTTGTTTTTTTAGCAGCTCAGCTATTTGGTTGTCTACTCCTTTTCCAATTTTTTAACTGGTTTACTGCACTTTCTCCTTTTGATGTTAGTTCATAGAATCATAGAGAATCATAGAATCATAGAACTGGAAGAGACCTCAGAAGGTCATCAAGTCCAGCCCCCTGCTCTAGGCAGGACCAATTCCAACTAAATGAACCCGGCCAGGGCTTTGTCAAGCCGAGACTTAAACACCTCTAGGGATGGAGACTCCACTACTCCCCTAGGCAACCCATTCCAGTGCTTCACCACCCTCCAAGTGAAATAGTTTTTCCTAATATCCAACCTGGACCTCTCCCACCACAACTTGAGACCATTGCTCCTTGTTCTGCCATCTGTCACTACTGAGAACAGCCTCTCTCCATCCTCTTTGGAACCTCCCTTCAGGAAGTTGAAGGCTGCTATCAAATCCCCCCTCACTCTTCGCTTCTGCAGACTAAACAGACCCAAGTCCCTCAGCCTCTCCTCATAAGTCATATGCTCCAGCCCCCTAATCAGTTTGGTTGCCTTCCGCTGGACCCTCTCCAATGCATCCACATCCTTTTTGTAGTGGGGGGCCCAGAACTGGACACAATACTCCAGATGCGGCCTCACCAAAGCCGAATAAAGGGGAATGATGACATCTCTGGATCTGCTCGCAATGCTCCTCTTAATGCAACCTAATATGCCATTTGCCTTCTTGGCTACAAAGGCACACTGTTGACTCATATCTAGCTTCTCATCCACTGTAACCCCCAGGTCCTTTTCTGCAGAACTATTACTTAACCGGTTGGTCCCCAGCTTGTAACTATGCTTGGGATTCTTCCGTCCCAAGTGCAGGACTCTACACTTGTCCTTGTTGAACCTCATCAAATTTCTTGTGGCCCAATACTCCAATTTGTCTAAGTCATTCTGTACCCTATCTCTGCCCTTAAGCATATCTACCATTCCCCCCAGCTTAGTGTCATCCACAAACTTGCTGAGGGTTCAATCCATCCCCTCATCCAGATCATTAATAAAGATATTGAACAAAACCGGTCCTAGAACCGAACCTTGGGGCACTCCGCTAGAAACCGACCGCCATCCTGACATTGAGCCATTGATCACTACCCACTGGGCCCGGCCTTCTAGACATCTTTCTATCCATCTTACCATCCATTTATCCAATCCACAATCCCTTAACTTGCTGGCAAGTTCAGAGAACCAGTCTGTTTAAAAGCCGCCCTATTCACCTAGCATGACTAGAACGCTAGTACCTAGATAAGCTGCAGGGATGACTGTGTCGGAATGTTTCTTCCATACTTCCAGTACCTCTTTGGCACTTGTTGTCAGTCCACTGGCCTTTAACCACGTGCATAATAGGCCTGATTGTGTTTCCATGCAATTTAATATTTTTGTATTAAACTATTGCTTGTTCAAGCTTTGCAATTTTTTCACTTTACTTGATGCTTTTACAGCTTCTCTTTTTCCACAGACTTGACTTGTTTTCATTTTTACTGTGATGTTTTGTTGCTTGTCCTGCTTTTCCTCATTTGCTTATACCTTCCAATAAGTTCCTGTACTGTGTTTTGTAATGTTTCCTTGAATATTTCCCATCCAGCCTAAAGGGAGATTTCCTCATCATCACAAATTAATATCCTGAAAGGCCTTTCAACCCTCACTTTTTATGTTTCCCTCATAGAACTATCCTTATATTATCAAGATAAAACTTAGAGTTTATGGTTTAATCATCTTGCGAGTTCCATGTAATTCTTTGCATGACTTTATGAGAAAACCAATTACCACCAACAATCAGACCATGCATTTCACAATAAGTTCTTATATTTTTCCAATTATTATTTGATGTCATGATGCTGTGTGATACGACACTATTCACTTGCTAACCATGTCCACTACTAATCTTTGCATTCATATATCCCTTTATCAGTATCATATCCTGATCAGGAATCTCATCCACAGTATTATCCATCTGCTAATAAAGTCCATCCCTCTCTTTCTTTTTCCATTAGTGCATAACAGCAAATCACTATTATGCATAGCTTATTGTAAGCAGTCGTAAAATCTGCCGTGACAATCTGCCCAGACACCAGTTTCCAGCTGTTCATTGAAGTAATAGTTTTCTTATCCACTGCTATAGCAACCCCATCTCTATGTTTTGCTTGTCTACTTGAATGCCCAGAGTAAAAGAAAGTGTAATTTCCACCTGTCAGTTCTCCTGTACTCAGTCACTGTATCTCTTGTAGGGTAGCAAAAGAAACTTGTAATTTCCTTATCTCCTCTGCTTCCAGCTCAGACTGACCTGGAACAAATAAAGTTCCAACATTCCAGCTTATCATAACTATAATACCTTTAGCTGCTAACTGAAATCCATGTCCATTTTCATTTGTTAGGCATGGTTTAAAAACAGTATCAATCCATTTGGTTTACTATCCTGATTCTATAACAAGTGACTTTTGGATATAATGACTTTGTAGGCTGATCATCCCTATCCAGGATCATGGGAACGCTATGGCACAGGTATCATAGTTCCACTCCAGTCAGCTCATCTTCCAAGGCCAAATTGGAGGTAATAAAATAATTACATGTAATTTTCAGTATACATAAGCATCAGATTTACAAAAGGGAAAAAATAAACAATTTTTGGTTTGACTAGCATTTCTTGTAACAAACAAGACTACCTTTAATGCTGACAACTGGTAGGATCATGCGGCTAAACATCTAGTAGTTTATGATGTATGTGAAAACAGTGTTATATATAAGCTATTGTAACTCAGTACTTGTTTTACTGGAAATATCTATTAATACACAAGCTCCTCCTACTGGCATGTCTATGAATTATCAGTGTTAACTCAACAGGAAGCCTCTTGCCCTTGTTTTTGACTGACAGAAGAGAATCTATTAAAAAAAAAGTTCAAAGGGTATAAAATGGGTTTTCCAGAAATAAGGAGTTATGGATCAATAGGACTCCATCTTGATTAAGAAACATGTACTTCTTGGATTTATTTGATTGGATGGAAAACACCAAAGTGTTATCAGTTCCACTGGTGTAAATCCAGAGTAACTCCACTGATGCAGATGCAGCTACTCCTGATCTACACCAGTGTGACAGAAAACAATATCCTAGAGCATTTGGCATAATTATGATTTTAAACCTATTTTTAATATCACATTCTACATTTTATTTAAATATAGAATTATTATGCTTAGTTTATTAAAATATGTATGTAGTATAATACAGAGACTGGATTTCCACTCATCCAGCACTCCTTTCTATGGAAACATCCACAAGCAGCTGAAATTCAATTTCAGCTACTAGTGGCCAGATCTGCTTCCATGGAAACTGATGTCACATGGGCAAAAATAAGTTAGGAGCTTTCAAGACATATATTTTTAAAAAACTTCCCCTCATCTTAAGTCCTCTCAACTTCGATTTCTGTAGGAACGGTATGAAAAAGGCTGCCAGCATCTCAGAGTGTCTTACACTTGTCAGTTTCAGCTGCAGACTGCCTGCTGAGCACTGAAAGTGCTGGTTTACAAAACACTGCCACAAAATGCAGGAGCTGCTAAATGTGTAGGGGAGAGAAGAGGAGAGAGCGAAATTAAAAATGGCGAGGAAAAGATGATTATTCTTCTGACTTGTCTCCTTTTGATGAATGCAATGACATATAGCCTGACTGATCTGCACTGGTATTTTCCATTCAAGCAGATGTCTTTTTAGCCAATCAACAGTTCAGTGTAAAGTTAAGTGCAGTGGTACAAGCTATTCTATGCACATTTCAGAGGTCCTGTATCTAGCAAATACATATAAAGGCTACAATCAGTATAATGGATTCTATTTCAAATTATTTTTGCCAACTGCTTTCTGGGCACATATGTGCAGTATTCTTGTCACTCTCCTTTCTAATTTGTCCTTTTTTATAACAGATTTATCAGCATTTGTATTTTAAGTCAAACCTTTTGGCTAATGTTAGTTTCCAAGCTTAGGATGGCCTTTATTAGGCTGTTTCATTTGAATATTCAGCTCTTTCTTTATTTCATCATCTTATAAACATAATAGTCTTTGCAGGATATATTTTGTAGACTAATTGGTGGAAATTAGGATACCTCTCAAATGTTGGCCTATTCAGCAGAAGAATGGTGAAATGTTACAGTTTTCAGGGTTATTTTTTTACAGTCTTTATTTGTCTGAGACAGAAGATAAATGCATCCTACTGGGACAATCAATTCTGTTTCCCCATTAAGTCATTTTTAGCTTGTACGCATTCCTAATTATTCTGCCCAGCATTTGTTTTGGATACCAATTCAGTTTAATTGATTTTGTCATGGTGTCAAGTTCTGCCTGAGGTGCATCTGTAGAGAACAGCTTAGAATAACTGCTCTTTTTGATGACCTTTGGTTCTTTATTACTTTCCCAACAAAAAAGGTGTCTGTTGATGAAGTCTCCCAGGCACCAGTTGAGAGCTGCTGGAGGAGATCATCTGAATACCATCTGGGAGCCTGAGGACTTCATCAACATGGCACATGTGGAAACATCTGGGACAGAGGATGCTAGCTCACTACAGTGGCACCTGTGGAAGAATAAGAACTGACTGCTCTATGGGAAGGAGAATGTCTATGGGCCACTGAGGATAGTAGATAGTGCTCCACCTAACCCATTTTCCACATCCATTGCAGTGAAGAACTGACATGCTGTCCTGCCAAAAGAAGATGAGGAGCAGTCATCAATGGCTGAGGAAGAGCCACTGTCTGCTCCCAAAGTTGGAAGGCTTACAGGTACCGCCCCTGAAAAGTGGCAGCATTAAAGTTCTGAGGGAGATGAAAGCATCCATCTGCCCATCTGACATGAGGTCCGAGGAGGGGTGCTACCTGCCTGAAGCCTGCATCTGAGCCATTAGAGAAACACTGCTAAGGCTCATCCATCCCTTTGACCACTACTCCATGCTGCTCATCCACATGGATACTAATGATACTGAGCACATCAGCAGTGTCCACAGGGCTTTGTGAGTGAAGATGAAGGAATTGGGGGCACAGATTGTGTTTTCATCTATGCCCCTAGTTGAGCTTAAGAAAATGAAGGAGAGTAAGGGCACAGGCAGGGACAAGTACATCCTGAAGATGAATGCATGGCTGTACATATGGGCTGTGTCTAGACCGGCAAGTTTTTCCGCAAAATCAAATGATTTTGCGGAAAAACTTGCCAGCTGTCTACACTGGCCGCTTGAATTTCCGGAAAAGCACTGACGCTTTCCTGTAAAATCATCAATGCTTTTCCGGAAATACTATGCTGCTCCTGTTCGGGCAAAAGTCTTTTTCTGAAAGACTTTTGCGCGAAAGGGCCAGTGTAGACAGCATAGTACTGTTTTCCGAAAAAAGCCCTGATCGCGAAAATGGCGATCGGGGCTTTTTTGCGGAAAACCGCGTCTAGATTGGCCACAGACGCTTTTCCGCAAAAAGTGCTTTTGCGGAAAAGCATCCTTCCAATCTAGACGTGCTTTTCCGAAAATGCTTTTAACGGAAAACATTTCTATTAAAAGCATTTTTGGAAAATCATGCCAGTCTAGACGTAGCCATGGTGTCAAAAACAGGGTTTAAGTTTTCTAAAAAAATGAGAGGTATTCCAGGAAGGAGAATTGCTGGGAAGAGCTCATGAGGACCACCTGATCAAGAAGGGAAAGCACAGCTTTGTCTCTAACTCGCTAACCTAGTGAGGAGGGCTTTAAATTAGATTCAGAGGGGACATCTAAAAAAAGTCCACAGGTAATCATTAAAAAGGTGACCTTAGGAAACCAGGTGTTATGGGGGACATGGAAAATTCAAGTAAATTCATCAGAGCAACAAGAGAGAAGTCAGTGAAAGAAATTTCTCAATGTATTAGATATCTATACAAAAAGGAAAACTGGAAGTATTATTACAAAGGCTACACTATTGCTTAATTGGTATCAGAGATTAGGTGGGATAAATCCCATGAATGGAGTATTAGTATAGAGGGGTACAGATAATTCAGGATCATGAGCATAGAAAAAAAGGGAGGAGATAGCTTATTACACAACAATATATATGCACTTGTACTAGGATTCAAAAGGAGGGAAGAGGCAAACTAGTTAAAAGAAGGTAAGAGGTCTAACAAGAAACCTCCAAATCAGGAAGAGAGGGTGGATGAAACAATTTTAGAACAAACAGCAGAAAAACAAGACCTGCTAAATAATGGGGCACTTGAACTACCCAGGTACCTGCTGGAAAAGTAAAACAGCAAAATACAATTTCCAATAAGTCCTTGAAATATATTTTTGTTTCAGAAAGTGCTGAAGGTGATTAGGGGACAATCATTTTACACTTGAATGTGACCATTCAGGAGAAATTGGTATTGAATCTGAAAGCAATTTGGTGAAAAGTGATCATGAAATGACTGATTTAATGATTCTAAGGAATGGAAGGAGTGAGACTGGCATGAGGACAATGAACTTTAAAAAAAAGAATTAAAGCAGATTTAGACAAACTAAGGGAAACGGTAAGAAAAGGTTCCATAGGACAAAATCTGAAAGTATAAGAGATGCATCTGACGAAGTGGGTCTTTGCCCACAAAAGCTTATGCTCCAACACTTCAGTTAGTCTATAAGGTGCCACAGGACTCCTCGCCGCTTTTGCAGATTCAGACTAACACGGCTACCCCTCTGATACTATAAGAGATAAAGGAGTTCAGGCAAGATGGCAGTTTCTTAAGGTGACAGTATCAAAATCACAACTGTGAACTACTCTGATCTGAAAGAAATGCAGAAAGAATAGAAAGAGGCCAATATGGCTCCTTCAGAAGTTCTTTAATGAGCTGAAAATAAAAAAGGAATAGTATGAAGAGAGTAAACTTGGGCACACTGTTAAGGAAGAGCACAAAGGAAAAGCATGATCATGTAAGGACAAAATGAGAAGGGTTGACAAACAAAATGAGTTTCACCTAACAAGGGGTATAACAGGCAATAAGAAGAGGTTCTTAAATACATTAGGAGCAAGAGAAAGACTTAAGTAAGTGTAGGGTTTCTACTTAGTGTGGGAAAGAAGCTAATAATGGACAGCATTAGGAAGGCTGAGGTGTTTCATGTCTATTTTGCTTAAGTCCTCAATATGGTTTTGATGGATAGGAGGAGTGCTGGCCAGCACATAGTGACTAAGCTATCATCTTTGAAAAATCATGGAAGTCAGGAGAGGTTCCAGAAGAGTGGAAAAGGGCAGATATAGTGCCCATCTATAAAAAGGGAAATAAGAACAACCTAGGAAACTACAGACCAGTCAGTCTAACTTTGTGCCAGGAAAGATAATGGAACAGATAATTAAGGAATTTATCTACAAACATCTGGAAGAAAATAAGGTGATAGGTAACAGCCAGCATGTATCGGTAAAGAACAAATCATGCCAAACCAATCTGATAGCTTTCTTTGACAGGATAACAAGTCCTGTGGATAAGGAAGAAGTGGTGAATGTGGTATACCTAGACTTGAGTACGGCATTTGATACAGTCTCGCGTGACCTTCTCATCAATAAACTAGGCAAATACAACTTAGATGGAGCTACTATAAGGTGGGTGCATAACAGGCTGGATAACATTCTCAAAGAGTACTTATTAACGGATCACAGTCATGCTGGAAGGGCATAACAAGTGAGGTTCCACAGGAGTCTGTTTTATCATAGAATCATAGAACCATAGAGCTGGCAGAGACCTCAAAAGATCATCAAGTCCAGCTCCCTGCTCTAGGCAAGACGAATCCCAACTAAATCAACCCGGCCAGGGCTTTGTCAAGCCGAGATTTAAACACTTCTAGGGATGGAGACTCCACCTACTTCCCTAGGTAACCCATTCCAGTGCTTCACCATTCTCCTAGTAAAATAGCTTTTCCTAATATCCAACCTAGACCTCTCCCACCACAACATGAGACCACTGCTCCTTGTTCTGCCATCTGTCACTACTGAGAACAGCCTCTCTCCATCCTCTTTGGAACCCTTCAGGAAGTTGAAGGCTGCTATCAAATCCCCCCTAATTCTTCTAAAAAGACCCAACTCCCTCAGCCTCTCCTCATAAGTCATATGCTCCTGCCCCCTAATCATTTTGGTTGCTCTCCGCTGGACTCTCTCCAATGCGTCCACAACCTTTTTGTAGTGGGGGGCCCAGAACTGGACACAATATTCCAAATGTGGCCTCACCAAGCCGAATAAAGGGGAATGATGACATCTCTGGATCTGCTGGAATGCTCCTCTTAATGCAACCTAATATGCCATTAGCCTTTTTGGCTACAAAGGCACACTGTTGACTCATATCCAGCTTCTCATCCACTGTAACCCCCAGGTCCTTTTCTGCAGAACTACTACTTAACTTGTTGGTCCCCAGCTTGTAACTATGTTTGGGATTCTTCGTCCCAAGTGCTGGATTCTGCCCTTGTCCTTGTTGAACCTCATCAGATTTCTTGTGGACCAATCCTCCAATTTGTCTAAGTCACTCTGGACCCTAACTTTGCCCTCAAGCGTATCTACCTCTCCCTCTAGCTTAGTGTCATCCGCAAATTTGCTGAGGGTGCAATCCATCCCCTCATCCAGGTCACTGAACAAAACCGGTCCTAGAACCGAACCTTGGGGCACTCGGCTAGAAACCGACTGCCATCCTGACATCGAGCCACTGATCACTACCCACTGGGTCTGGCCTTCTAGCCATCTTTCTATCCATCTTACCGTCCATTTATCCAATCCACATTCCCTTAACTTGCTGGCAAGAATATTGTGGGAGACTGTATCAAAAGCCTTGCTAAAGTCAAGGTATATCACATCCACTGACTTTCCCATGTCTGCAGAGCCAGTTACCTCATCATAGAAGCTAATCAGATTGGTCAGGCACGACTTGCCCTTTGTGAATCCATGCTTACTATTCCTGATCACTTTCCTCTCTTCCAAGTGCCTCAAAATGGATTCCTTAAGGATCCCTTCCACGATTTTTCCAGGAACTGAGGTAAGACTGACTGGCCTATAGTTCCCTGGATCATCTTTCTTCGCTTTTTTGAAGATGGGCACTACATTTGTAAAGTGTATCTATTCATGATCAGGCTATTTTTCTTTATTCTGACTGTTTGGTTTGAACTTCTCTGTGTGAATCCATGCCTTCCCTCTCCCATTCACTATCTAAGGGCTGTTCCCAGAGATTTTCTGTGTTTTAATTTTTTTTTTACTTAGTTGATCTGTAACACTTAGCAACCAAGTATGCTTTATCAAGTATATCTTTTGTTAATAAAAATCACTTTTTTAAGGTGATGATTTGCTTGTTGTGTCCTGGAAAGTAATGGGGGGGAGGGTGTCGTCTCTGTGTGTTTCTGCCTGTCTAGACTGAGCAGTCAGCTACCAGAGCTGGCAGCTTGTTTTTCTCAAGCTCTTTTGGGGCAAAAGAGCTTGGGGTACCCCTGAGAGAGGAATTCAAGTGTTTCCCCACTGTTTTCTTTTTTAGGTTATATCATTTGATGGGGGCAGCATTTTTTTGTTTTTTTCTCAGAGCCAGTCACTCCCAGTGACTCTGGGAGTTTCTGTAAGCAGAACCTATAGACGCAAGATATTTAACCACCATCTTCTGCACTCTGAATGCTAGACAGGGGATCAGTGTTGACAATGACTAGATACTCAACACAAACTTTACAACGAAGAAGGAATGCAAGCCATAATATGGAAAGAGCATGTTAAAGAATATTTAGATAAATTTGAATTCAAGTAGGCAGGGCCTTATGAAATTCATCCCAGGATGAGGAACTAGCTGAAACAATCTCGGAACCATTAGTAATGATCTTTGAGAATTCAAGGACAAACATATGTATCTTTATAAACGGGGAACAAAGAAGAACGAGGGACATATAGACCACCTACCTAATTTCAATACCTGGAAAGAAATAATAGAACAAATGATCAAACAATCAATTTACAAGCAGCTTAGCTCTAGGATAATGTGATTACAAGGATTAGCCATCATGGATTTGTCAAGAACAAATCATGCTGGATCAACCTACTTTGCTTCGTCAGAGTTACTGAGTAGGAGTAGACAAGATATATCTTAGCAGTACTCACGGTACCTCTTGATTTCTGTAAGGCTTTTTACGCAGTCTCACCAGATATTCTGGAAGACAAACAAGGGAAATGAGCTCTGGATGAAATGATGTGGGTGCAAAACTAGTTAAAAACTGTACTCACAGAGCAGTTATCAATGGTTCCTTCTCCGATTGGGAAGGCATCTGTAGTAGTGTCCCAATAGAAGTCAGTTCTGTGTCTGGTATCAGTCAGTATTTTCATTAATAACTTGGATAAGGGAGAGGTAAGTATGTTTACATAATAATCAGATAACAAAAAGGTAGGAGTACTTGCAAGGACTTTGGGGAGAGGATTAGAATTCAAAAGAACCTCAACAAATTAGTTCTGAGAAAAGAAGGTTGAGAACCTTATAATAATGTTCAAATACCTTATATGCTGTTATAAAGAGGAATGTGACTAATGGCTTTCCATGTCCACTGAAGGGAGGACAAGTTGTAATGGGCTTATGGTTAGAAATCAGGAAAAACTTTCTAATTTTAAAGGTGATTACATTCTAGGAAATAGGCTTCTAAGGGAAGTTGTAGAATTCCCAGCACTGGAAGTTTTCAAGAACAGGTTGGATAAACACCTGTCAAGGATGATCTAGGTTTACTTGGTACCATCGCACATATGATTACTCTTCAATTCCCTTTCAGCCCTATTTTTCTACAGTTCAGGTAACTGTGTGTCATATTGTGAACTCAAATTCTAAATTTACTTTCTATATATGACCAGCTAAATTGCATCATTCTGTCATCTGGTAGTGAAAATGTGCTGTTGTAATTATCTTTCCAGTACAGTAGAGAAAATCACTGCATACACTCTTAGGATGATATTACTACATATTGAAAATATTGAAGTAATTAGAATGGAGAAAGCTTTTGTGTATCAGGATTCACAATACATCTTACATGCAAAAATGAGAGGAGTAACGTTCATTTGTTTGACAAGTAGCAATTTCAACTCATGGATACAACACTGGATTATAGAGACTAGCCAGAACTTCCTCCTTCATGTTCTCAAGTTGTTTGCATTCAAAGATTGTCAGATTGAGTGTAGACAGCTTTAATTACCAAATTAACTTTTAAACAACTCATAATCGATATTCTTGGCATTAGAAGTAACAACAGACAGAACAGGATGAAATAGTAAAAATGTAGCATGTAAACTATTTACAGAAAGCAGGTTCTCAGACACTATTATACATACAGCTAACAACCTCGTCCCTATAAAAAGTGTAAGTCACACAACTCCAAATTTTTATAAAATCAAGCAACCTAAAACCACTCAACCTTCAGTAGTGAGAAATGGAAATATCTGTCATCTCTGCTTATCTCCCCTAGTCTCTATCATATCAAGAATACTTGAAAAGTTAAGTCTCCCACTGCTGAAACCACCAACTTTCCTCCTGTGCTACTATGACTCATTAAGTCTGTTAGAGGACCTACTAATGGATAGGAAAGCATCACCATTTGATGGAATTAGCTCAGTACAATCTTTTAATCTTGTTACTGCTTTAGCTTGCCATGTCTTCCACAAGATCATCTTGTTCACTACCAAGCCCAGCTTCTTATAGACTATCTCTGCTACACCAGAGCTGTGGGGTTGAAAGAGACGAAGTTGTAGATGAAGGGGACATGTAGTAGAGCTGATAGATCTCTCACTCTGTAAATCCAGCCTCATTGGATCAGGGGCTCAGGCAATGTGAAGTTACTCCACCCTAAGAGTGGAGTGAAGTCCAAGGAGCAGCTGCTCAGCTGCTCTCTTATCTGACTGGGAGGATTCTTCTCCCCTATTCTCCCTGAAACACTCTTGCGCTAAGCCCAGCTCGCTGGATTTGGAACAAAATGATGATGGATCCCTAAGCAATGGAGCTCACATTTTTTCATCTTTGTTCACATATTCCCCTTAGCAAATAAGCTTCTAAGCTGCTTTGCTCCGGGTTTCACAAATAAATTGCTGATAAAACAATTAAAAACACACTATGGCACACAAATTTAATGAGCTTATTTTTAATAATGAAAGCCTTTTGATTACTACCATAAGAGTGAGTGGCATGATAAAAGTTGTGATAAGAAAACTTGTTTTGATCAACCAACATGTCCTTTTTTAATTATTCCATCAAATAAAGAAGTCTGAGCGGCTTTTCTGAAAGTAACCTTGGGAGGATTGATATTAACATAAGCAACAATATAGAACAAAGTCAAAGAAACCCTTTATTACAGAAAGAGTAGGACTTTAATGAGTGGTAAGCTAACAATACTAAATATGATAGTAAAAATTATAAAAGGGAAATTCACTTCTAAAATATAGTCCTATAAGACTATGACTTTCCTCTGGTAGATCTATCAAATACAGTAAATAAATAAATACATGGACTTTCACAGCAAAAGCTCTTCCTATTATCTTTTATTACTGATAACAACTTAAGTGCTGACAATATGCTCGATACTGTGGATATCAAGATGTTCTCTAGATTAAAGAACTTTTGAACACAGAAAGGCCTCAACTTGGATTAAGTATTATAGGCTTTTTGGAGTTTTTTAAGCTTTTTTATTGCTTTTTGTGTGTGAGCCTTATTAAAATAGTAGACGTTTAAGAAGGAATTTAATTGAGGAGAGAATTGAGGCATGACATACTGGATTTGGAAATACATTAAATAAATAAATAGAGGACATGAAGATGAGATTAATATGCAAACAAAGGGGTATCTGGGATGGTATTAAAGAAGTGAAGGGGACAAGGAATATCACAAGTAAGGATGAAGTTGTGCAGTGTATTGAAAGCAAGTAAGGGAAAGATAGTAGAATAAATCAAAGAAGGGTATGACATTGCCTGACCATTAAGTAGTTTTGGTAATAGCATTTTAGCTGAATCAACTAAGTAGGTAGATATCATGGAGAACATCCAGGAGGTGGCCACAATAATCAGTAACAAAATTTTATGTCATCTTGCTGCAAGTTAAAAGTAAAACCCAAATAATCTCAGTAACTAAAACCAGATGGAATTTAAACATAAAAATATACTAAAAAGGGAGCAGTATCTCTGGAAAGAATCAAATACTAATGAATCTTTTTTACAATAAGAGCTCCTTAGAAAAACTTAAAAACCAATCTTCCCTGACAATACACCAGAACTCCTTCCATAGCCAGCCGAGTCTTAAAACAGTAAACCTCAAAGACTTAATATTTAAACTATTTCAGAAGATCACAGTTACAGTAATCTAGTCATCTTCTCAGCTGTGGGTAGTGACCTCTCTCCCCAAGGGTGTCCCACACATCAACATGTGTGACATAGGGTTGCTAAATAAAGGTTAATCTCTAGCACTACGTAATAGTGAATATGCATGTGTCAATTTAGGCTTATGTTTCCTGTCTTTGGATGACTCATCCTGTATGTCGTTCGGATGGCAGAACCACTCAGCTTTGTATTTTTTACACCATAATGCACCAGGACAGGGCATCTGAAAAATCAATAGATTCAAATGGGCATCCACTGATTTATGTTTCAGATGCACTGGAAGAGAAATAAAGCAACAGAAAATGGGATTTTTTTATATTATATTTTAAAATCTGGACCATGTTTCCCCATGTAATATACAATTCTTCAGTCTGCCCTTCATGGCTCCCTCTCAGTCATGAATTATCAGATGTAACCTAACTTTAAAATAATAATTAGTTCATTTTGTGGGATTAGCATTACAAGGAAATTCAGAATTAATTACGGATTATTGTGCTATCTCCTTGCTGGTCCCCCTGATGTTCACAGAGTTCCTCTTTGATCCAGTTAAAATATTACAACCAAATCATTAAGAGGGCATGTAGTAATATCTAGACCATCCCTGACAGCTGTTTGTCTAACCTGCTTTTAATAATCTCAAAATATAGAGATTCTGCGATCGCCCTAGACAATTTATTCCAGTGTTAAATGACTATGACAATTAGGAAGTTTTTCCCTAATGTCCAATCTAAACCACCCTTCTTGCAATTTAAACTCATTGCTTCTTGTCCTGTCAGAGGTTTATGAGAACAATTTTGCCCTCCTCTTTATAGCAACCTTTCATGTGCTTGAAAACTGTTATCAGTTTTCTCTTCACCAGACTAAATAAATGCACTTTTTAAAATCTTGTCTCATAGGTGACGTTTTCTAGACTCTTAATAATTTTTGTTGCTTTTCTCTAGCATCTCTCTAATTTGTCCATGTCTTTCTTGAAATGTGGTGCCCATCATCAAACACAATACTCCAGTTGAGACCTAATCAGCATGAATAGATCGAAAAAATAATTTTTGTGTCTGGCTTACAACACTCCTGCAAATACATCCCAGAATAATGAGGGTTTTTTTAACAGCAGTGTTATACTGTTGACTCATATTTAACTTATGATTTACTATGGCCCTTTCAGTTCCCTTTCCAGAATACTCCTTCCTAGGCAGTCATTTTCCATTTTGTATATGTACAACTGATTATTCTTCCCTTGCTTTGAAGGAGGAAGCACTGTTTTATTCTCTTGTCCTAAAAGGAGATATGACCTGAGGTTTTTTTCCTCCTTACCAGCAAGGAAGCATTCAGTGCAGACCCAGTATGCATATCTCAATCCATCTTCCTTGGAATTCTGGCTCCTATGAGGCATCCAGAGTCATACACAAGAGAACATGGGAAATTGGGGAAATTCAGACTCCCCCTTCAGTTGATGCAATGATCTGCAACTAGGCACGGATCTGGAACAGCAAATAGATTGCTACCCAGAGTGATGTCTTTTTTTTAATACAGAATTGCCACAGGTTAATTGCCTCTAGGCAGACTAACCTGGAATGTGTTCTTCCTTTTCATTCATGTAACTCACCATTCCACAAGGAGAGCCAGCAGCACTCTCCAAGCCCAAAAGCAATCTTCAGTCCGAGGAGAGCCTTGGTACCAGACTAGGCCAAATGACCTGTTCCAGCAGGTGATGCTTGCCGTGAACATTCCACACCACCTGAGCCTACTTCTTAAACAATTTACAGATTGAACACCATATTCTTCTAAGCTGTGCCTTGCTGAGATATGAAGCACCACACTGGGAGGGGATGTTATCTTTCCACATGAATGACAATGTTTAAACCTGAGTGAGGGCATCACTGGGGATGCTATCTAACAACTAACACTATCTAATGACCATAACTTTATACAAAGTCAGACTAAATGTAAGACTGTTTTCCTACAGCACACAGAGCTCCAACTTCATCCACAGCAGTGAGAAGGAACTGAGGGGAGAGTTGGAGCTGTGCTTCCTGCCAGGGGAGGAGGAATAGGCATAAGATGTGAGGGCTTGCCTCCCTTTTATGGGTACTGCTAAGCAAAAAAATAGTCTGAAACTCTGGCACACAGGTCATGCACACACTTAAGTGGACTATATGTTTGCAGCTACTCAAAGAACAGATTTGCAGATGGTTCCTTTCTACAGGCTCTCTGAAACACTCCCTGAAGCTAGCTGGTAGCATGCAGTCCTTAGCTATATATACTAGTACCCTATTGTGCTCATCAAAGAATGCCATCTTCTTAAAATGCTCTTTAGGAAGAGATAAATAGCAAGGAATTATAGACTGGCTAGCTCAACATCAGTTGTAGAAAAATATTACAAACAATTTGTGGTAATTTGGTGAGGTAACTCTTTGAAAAGCAGAATTTCATTACAGAGAGCTGACACAGATCCAGGAAAGGGAGGTCTTGTGGGATTCTATTAAGATACAGCAGAAGTGGTAAACAAGAAAAGCTCCATTCATAGTTTTTAAAATATCATCAAATTATTCCATTGTCATTAAAGAAAAATATATATCCAGAAAAAACCTGACATCTGATTTTTACAACTTAAATTTTTTATTTCAATTTGTCTGATATGTCAGCTGGATATTCTTTCTCAGACACAGCACACAGTATGAGCACGCAAGCTAATTTTTAAAGGTATGTGGATAATTTATCATATAGATCCCTCTCATGTGGAGATGTGAGAGACTGAAAAATGCAATCATGACACAAGTGCAACAGTGCTCCAGTTAATGCAAAAGGGAACAGACTTGCTAGACTAAGGGTACGTCTACACAGTAGTGTTATTTTGGAATAAATAACATAGTCTGCATTCATACCACAAGCAGTTATTTTGACATAATGTCAAAATAATGTCAAGCTAGAGGACTTCTTACTCCGACTTGTGTAACTCTCATTTTACAAGGAGTATGGGAAGTTGGAGGAAGAGTGCTCTTCCTTGGACTTCCTGCTGTGTGTATAGTGCCAAAAGCTGAAATAAGTTATTTCGACTTAAGTTACACAATCGACGTACCTCAAGTCACGTAGCTTATTCAGCTTTAGCCCTACTGTGTAGACGTGCCCTAACTTATTTTTTTCCTGACCAGCAATTCTTTGGCTTGATCAGGTAAAGAAATGTATTAAAAGGTGTCCATAATACCAGTTTCAAAGTGTGTGAATTGCTGCTACTTCTTTTTCCTTCTAAATTGATCAGGGTCAATGTTATTATTTTTGATCCACACAAAAGGTGACCTGTAATAATGGAATAAAATTGAGTTTGTCATTTTTGCTTCTCTATGATGGATGAAGAAGGCTTACAACTCTTCTATACCCCACTCAAAAAATTTTTTTTTTTTTTTTTTTTTTTTAAGAAAAACTGAAGAAGTATCAGAAAAGTTAAATCTGGACTTCCGATTTTACTAGAAGACTCTTGAGTGTCTCAAATCTTCACTGGAAGATATTTTCAATCCTTAAGCAATGAGATACTGAGTAAAACAGAATGTGAATGAGAACACAAGGCTGAAAGTAAATAGGTATAATTCCAGCAACTGGACTACATAGTATGTAGAATGAAATGAATGCCAATGCAAGAGGTTAAAGTTTCTTCTTAGATCTTGCTCACCAAAAGCTAAGATCTGACAACTCAGTTCTTTAATGAGAGGCAAAATTACTCATCAGGGTAGAGAAAGATATTTGTGGACCTTAGGAGAATTATTTTGGATGTCAGAAGGTGTCTAGTAGTTCTTGAAGAGTTTGGGGTCAAAGAGGGAGAAAGCTGTATTTCTATGTCAAAGGAAAGGAAAAAACACCTCTTAAAATTTAACTACATTACAGGAGGTCTCCTTCATTAATGATAACTTGTTTTAACTCAATTTTTCAGTTTTTACTGGTCACATTTTTAAGATTTAGTAGAAGAATATGGTAATCAGCAGAAAAAAATAACAGTTGAACAATCATAGGCAATTGCAATCCATATTAAAGACCATTTGTGTAACGAACTAACAAAGAGATGTTAATTTTAACTATTAATCAAAAAGCATATATTTACAAAAATAAGGCAAACTGAAAAATATTCACTCGTGTAAAATCTTAAGTAACATACTCCATATCAATATTTAACCTTATTTTTCAAACATAGCATCATGTTCTTGTTAGCAGTGTCACAAAAAACAACACTAAGTTTTAATTATGAAGTTGGATGAATCAGCTTTTAAAAAAATCACCAAGGAAATGCAAAAAGAGCAAATGAGTTTATATGGTGAAAGAGCTGAATCAACTAGTTTTAATCGTCAATGAGAAAATTAAAATTATTAAGTAAAAAGAATAACTAAAGTTTTCTGACAAATTTTTCATCCTGTGAATGTCATTTAAGTCCTATCTGTATTTTAAGGTTCTTACAGAGCTGACTTTATGGTTCTCATAGCACATTTTTTCTTGGTTATCTAATGGCAGTAACTGGAATTTTGTAAAAGCAAGTTGCTTGCCTGGGTAAAAGGTTTCCTAATGGAGGTTAACTAGCAAGAAGGGAGAAGAACTATTTACAATAAACAGCAAGAAACTGAGAAAAAATGTAGCTCATATTGAATATACCCATTCCTATATTCTGATATCAACAAATAGTTAAGGTTTATTTTCTACCAGTGCATAAAATACAGACAGAGCTGCCGTTGTAAACAGGCATAGGTTCATTGACTTTATGTGATGAAGAACTGTCCAACAGTTTTTAAATGAACCTTAAAATTGTGAAATCACTAAATACAAAGGTACAAGTAAGTAATTAACAGACATAATTGGCTCATTATTTGTTATAAGCAGGAACCTGGTTTTGGTCTCCATTTAGTAACATTCAACCTATTTCCACCCATGTTATCTGAATATAATGTCATTTGTATACTCTGGTAGTCCCTTTTCTCCCTTCTGGAATTTGATGAAAATCTCAGTACAGTGGAGTCTGGATTAACTGACATTCGGTAATCTGACACTCCGCTTTATCTGACCCTTCAGCTCCCGGGGACTTTGTCGGATACAGCACGGGCCGGGAGAACGGCCCCACTTGCTGCCCCGTCGCTCTCTAGGAGCAGCTGCTGCCGCTCTTGCCAGGGACAAAGCGGCCCCGGCAGGAGTGGCAGCAGCTTCTCCTAGACAGCAACGGAACAGCTGATGCCGCTCCTGCCGGGGACGTTCCCCTGCAGGAGCGGCATCAGCTGTTCCATTGCTCTCTTGGAGCAGCTGCTGCCTGGATGCTTCCAGACAGGAGCAGCAGCAGCTTCTTCTAGAGAGCAACGGAACAGCTGATGCTGCTCTGCCGGGGATGCTTCGCCCCTGGCAGAAGCGGCATCAATTGTTCCGTTGCTCTCTACAGTAGAATCTGTATCATCCGACATATTCGGTAAACTGACCATGTGTCGGTCCCATTTAGGTCGGATGATAAGGACTCTACCGTATGTGAAAAATGAAGAGAGAAACTGAGAGCACAAATTAAAACTGTCCCTGAGAGCCACTGATTTGTATGACAAGCAGTTATCCAGAAATGTACTCAATATCAGTTTTATAACTGATTGGCAGTTCATAGATTTATGATATTTCTTAAATGCATTAGACACACAGAGGGTTTTTTCTAAATAAGCTATTTAGATGACCTTTCACTATGTCTTCTAAATCAAATACATTGTGCAGCAATAGTCAGTCTTTAATAACTTCATCATTTGTAATCAGTCACAAAATGATCACACTACAATATGCAGGTAATGCATAATAATTGTTGCATCATTATGTTATAGCACTGTGTTGTTTCAACAAGTCATCAAGTTGATGCAACGTCAAGATGTAACACTTTTTATTCCATGAAAGGAATACAGTTAAATACAGTGCTAGATAGCCAACCAACATTTACCCCTCTTTTAGTATTTTCTAAACTTATTTTTCAGCAACATTTTTGTATGTTATTTTAAAAGTATGCTTAGCTCTCAGGTCTTTCTTGACTTTCCCACCCCACCCCTAACTACTTATTTCTAAGGACATTGTGACTCATTTTTTAAAAGAAAAAATTGGGATTATTGCTAGAATATTTAAAAACTTATCCCTGCTGAATTATGTAAATTGGCCTTACTGCAAATTTCTACATGGAGGTGATCTTAGAGACTCTCAGAAGAAGGGCAGGAGTGACTGGCCATACACACATTAAATACGGGAGACACTGAAAAAGAGAGAAACACTTACACAATTACATCTTGGAAAGCTTTTTATTCCTGTATTTAACCTAAAACGTTCTTATAAATTTGTCAATCAAGCTTTACATATTAAGCAAAAGTCACAGACTGCCAATGCCACAAACATAACAAAAACTCACCCAGAGTATGCTTAGTGATTCAGAACTACCTCTAATTTTCCTAGGAATTCACCTTTTAAGTTTTGTGACAGATGTGAGACCTGAGAAGCATAAACATGTCAAAAGACTATTACACTGAGATGTACTAGATGCTATGGGCATATTATTATATGTGCCTTTGTGAAGTACGAATTTTATTCTAGAATCATCGGGGTGGGTTACCAGGTTTCCACCGGGAACTAAAACAATGGGGTAATAACTGCAAATACCAGGCCAGGAAACAATTTCAGAGGAGTATCAGCCACTGGAGGGAATTGCTTTTGCCTATACTAGTTCAGATCATGCCCATGTGGCACAGCTGACAAAGAACGGGCTTTTGTTATAAATGGAACTAAGTCAGAAACTCTCATTTTGACCCTTGAATTGACATGACACTGTAATCAAGAGAGCAAACTGTGCTGGGAGGAATTTGAAACCAACAGGCGTCTCCCTGTCAAAGATGGATTACATTTGGAAAGCTTAGTATGCGTGTAGACCAGTGACACTCAGATTAAAGCTCCTGAGCCATGTATGGTTCTTTAATGTTCTCTTGTGGCTCCTTGCAGCACATACTAATTAAATCACGCAGTGTTTTACTATCAACTAATCTAAGTTATTAACCAAAATTACGTATTATATATATATATATAATACATAGAAAAATTGGGATATAACTACAATATATACATAAAATATAAGTATAATTAATTGTTATATTTGTTAGTTAACAACTAATCTAAGTTAACCAATGCTTTTACTATATTATTAGCCAATTGTAGTCAATAATTATATATATACAACTAAATATTTCCCTTCAAACTGTTTAAATATGAATATATAGTCCTAGAGAAAACTGTTTAAATATGAATATATAGTCCTAGAGAAAATAAAACAATGAATTCACCCTATCATGGCTCTTGTGGGCAATACTGATCACTAATTTGGCTCCTCAGCCACTGAGGTCTGAGTATCACTGACATAGACAGTTTATTGTTTTAGGATATGTTTTCTCTGTGATACTTTTGTCCATAGACACTGAATCCATGGTTGCTCAGCATCGACCATAAGCCTTCTCCTTCACCTCCCACCCAGCACCTGCCACCCACTGGCAGCCCCACGATTCACCACCTCCCACCAGCCAGAGATCAGTTGATCAGCAGCATGCAGTTCTGGGAGGGAGGGCCAGTGTACTCACAGTAGGGGGTGGAACAGGGTGGAGAAAACTGGGTGAAGGTTTAAGGGAACAGGTGGAATGGGGTGGGGTTGAGCACCCCCCGCATATTACAAATCAGCACTTCTGCTTCTGTCATAAATAAATGTACTGTGCTCTATGAAAACTGGTTGGTAACTGATAAACACCGTCATTGTCCTTTGACAGAGCTAACTGAGGATACGTCTAGACAACAGGCTTTTGTCGACAGAAGTTTTGTCGACAGATATTGTTGACAAAGAGCGTCTAGACTACATCCAGTTCTGTCAACAAAGCAAGCTGCTTTGCTGACATGACAGTGTAGATGCAAAGGACAGTGTAGATGGAATAACGCCTTCTGTCAACAGAACTCTGTCGACAAAAGGCGTTATTCCTCATAGAATGAGGTTTACAGCCGTCAACAAAACTGCTGAGTTCTGTTGACATTACTCTGATCTTTCCAAACATTCTCACGCCCCATCTCTCTTCTCTGCCCCCAACTTATCTTCTTCAAGATTAAACTCTAACCTTCTTTTCTAATCAAATCTATCCTCCCATCAGAGTCAATTCCTCCCCTAATTCCTCATCTAAATCAATTCAAGGTCTTACTATTCAAGACCTTCTTTTTTTTCTACTTATTCATCAGCCTATCCCTCAATGAAATCGATTCTCACTTACTCATTTAGTTCATGAAGCTATTTGCACTCAGCTCACATTTGGCAGGTGTTCTTCACAGCCACATGGACTAAAAACTGGTTTTAAATGAAAGCTAAGACTCTGCAGCCTGATGGACCTCATCTGTCTCTAGAAAGGCCAGAATGCTACATTCTGCACAGTCTTGAACCAGCTTTAGGTCTAGAATAGAGTTCCCCGTGAGTCTGAGACAAATTTTGGTCCTATGCCTCCAAAACATTAATTAGCACCACAGAAATAGTTTCAGGTATTTTTAGTATTTAATTTAATTCAGATTATGGATTCCTGGTCACTGATAATGTGTTATTTTAATAGTCTCTTTGCAGCCAGTGGAACTACTCATGTGAATAACTGCCCACTAATGTAAGGAACTCACAGTTTCTCACTTTTCAAACACACATTCTTTTATTTTTGGGCATTGTGTTTTATCAGTTTAAACGTAAATCCAAAACCCCTAAGAATCATTTCCCAAACTCCATATAGTAGTGATGTTTTCTTGGATTATATAGAATAACCATAATTCTTTCATGTTGTCAGTTTTTAAGATGTTTAAAAGGGCTATTAGAAACTAAAGACTAAAAAATAGGCTTTGTGTTGTTTCAAATCTCACTACTTTCCAGAAACAAAAAATCACTCATGTATGTTTAGGGCAGAAGAAGCTTTCCAGTTGCCAGCCTCTGTAAAAATCACTAGGGTTTATATTCATTTTGGAAATGATGCCACTTTTTCAGAGAAATGCTGGCAGCTTTCACAAAGGGTGCCAATTTTTTGAAAAGCAAACAATGTTAAACAGATTACTTGACACCCTTTTCCAAAGTCAAGTTCTTTCATGCAATCAAGAACAGGGAAGGGTGCTTTGAAGTGTTGCATATTTAATTGTATTAGCATTTCCAATGTTTCACATTTTATAACTAGGATGTAAAAATCTGCTCCAGATTCAAATTTGGTATAAATGGCCTCAAGGAATATTGGTTTTGTTATAAATTATGTATGTTTAATGACAGAATAAGTGTAGGATGGATTTTTGTTAGGAGAAACTGTTGATTTAGCCAGCATTTAATACACAATGTACAATCACATTTAGTATTTTGAAAAACAAATGGAAACATACATAAACCATGACAAGTAAAATCTGCAGTATGTGTGTATATATCACATGCATACATAAACCACTGCAGAAACTCTTATGGGCATTTGGCAAATACAGATTAGAAAATATAAAAAAATAAACTCATCTCCCCCATTCCATTCAGATAAACAGAGGATTTATGGTTTTTAAACTGAATTCAGATTCTAAATTAACTAACAATTTTCTATCCCAATTTCATTTTCAAATTCAATATTGCAAGTTAATTTTCAATTGTTAAGTTTTTAAGATTTTACTTACAGAGGCTAACAAAGAAATTGACAATAAAAATAGAAACTCTGTACTCCATCCATCATCAAAATATGGGCAGTTTAGGACCGAGAGAAATTAAGATATTCATTATGTCAATGATTTCCTTTAAGTGATTGATAAAACAATAACAGTCATTATAATTATTTCGGATGCTGAATCACAATAGAACTAGAAAACTAGCAACGGTCGCTCAGAGTCTCCAATCAGATGATGTGTGCTCAGTGCACGGCTGTGGAGTAATGAAAAAGGTGCTTTAAATTACTTTTGCAGTCCCTGATCATGGGGCTGGCAGATGCTTTCCCTGACACAAATATGAGAAGACTTCTTATGGTTACTACTCAAGACCCTCAGGGATCATTCTGATTGAGAAGTGTCAGAATATAGAGATGCCCTAACCACGTCCCTAAAACCCATGTGCCAAGAGAGGACTAGCAAAGAAGCTGCTACAGAACCCCTAAGTTACCACAGGATTCTCCTTACGCGGAGGGAATACTCCTGGGCTATTTAGGATAGGATTATAGATTCTACTAGTATAGGAGAGTCATGTCCCTTTAGATCTTTTATGCATTCATGGTCTTAATTTACTATTGCAATTTTTTTCTTCTTTCAAAGATTAATCAGAGAGTATTGATTTGTTATAAGAAAATATGTTATTTTGTATCATTGTTTTTAATCAACTGCAGAAGAACATATTTGCTTTTTTACATTTTACAGAATAAAATACACAGACCTTGATTTCTACTCTCAAGTATTAAAGTTGGCATAACTCCATTCAGATCAATAGAGTTATCCCTTGATGCAAATCAGCGTGACTAAAATCAGAATCAAATACAGGCTATCCTTGGATATTAAAATATGTTCTACTGAGAGTTTTCTAAAGTACAACATAAAGATTTTAATCCAAAATGGAATCACAATAATTATCTGGATTTCTGTCTGCTTTATTTCAGAGAGGGGGAGTATACATTTTGTTTTTATATTGGGCAGACTTTGAGGAGACGTAAGGAAAAATCCCAGCTATATTATTAAAATCTTTAAAGTTACGGCTATACTACAAGTTTTTATCAGAAAAAGGTATGCAAAATGCAGAGTGCATTTTGCGTACCTTTTCTTATTCTTTTGTCGGAAGAGGCTTTTCCAACATTTGGCCTGTCTAGACTGGGCCAAATGTCAGAAAAAAACCCCTCTTTCAGAAGCCCCCTTCTTCCTTGTGGAACGAGGAATACAGGGGCTTTAGAAAGAGCACGTTTGCTCTTCCGCAAAAAAAAAAAAAAAAAAAAAACCAGAAGAGCAAACGCGTTCCCTGGACGTGGCAGAGCTTTTCCGGGATACCTCCAGTATTCCGAAAACCCCCTGCAGTCTAGTCGTACCCTAAGTTAACAAAGAAGTGAAAACTTCTTCACATAAGAATCAAATGATCTTCGCTGTCCTGCAGAAAAAACATTTCATTGGAAGTATAAATCACCATTTCTTTTTAAGGACCCGACAGACTTCCAGCCAAATGCTATTACAGTGTTTGCTAAATGATTAAACTAGTCCATAGGGAGCCAGACATGACTAGAGGAGTCCTACCCCCATAAATATTATGGGTGCCTACAGCTGGACCTGCTAGCTCTTCCTTATAGATTATTCAGTAATTTTATTGTGAAAAGTCATTTAAAAGTTGCAAGTTTCTCTGCTATGATGTGGTTTCAATGCAACACTTTATTTTAAAAAGGTGCTAAGTTAAATAGAATAACATTTATTTTGCCACATTCTGGTTCAGCTGAGACAGTAGAAGTTCAGAGGAGCTCCACCGAGGTCAATATGTAGCCCATTCAATACTTTGGGGAAAAGAATCCCTAAATTACCTTCCTTCCTCCCTGTTCATGAGCAGCTCAGAACATGACAGCTTTTCAAAAACACTATATTCCAATTGTCCTGTTTTTGGCTGAGTAAATGCTACACACTAATCTAAGGGTGGGCAATCATTTTTGGTGGGGGGCCACTCCAAGATTTTGGAAAGTGATTAAGGGCCGTACTTTTCTGTGGAGGGGATGCGGGGTCTAGGACGAAGATCGGGTACAGAATGGCACATGAGGTAAGGGACTGGGGTGCAGGAGACGGTGTGGGGTCTGAGATGGAGTCTGGGTAAAGGAGGGGGTTGTGACCTGAGGCAAGGGAATGGGATGCACGGTCAGGGAGGAGTTCTGGGTGCAGGAGAAGACTCTGGACTGGGAGAGAGGTGCAGGAGAGGTTCAGGGTCTGGGAGGGAGTTGTGACCTGGGGGCAAGGAAATCACATGAAGCCTCCCTGCTCCCTCCAGAGCAGAGAGACACATGGAGCAGCCCTGTACTTAAGATAGCAGCTGCTGTGCGCCTGAGGATCCGGGCAGGGGGATCTGCGGGAAGGATCTGGTGGCTTAGCAGGCCAGATCTGGCCTGCAAGAGGTATCTTGCCCACCCCTGCACTAATCCCCCAAAAATCACTCACAAGCATCCAATTTTTTTACATCAAAACAACCATTTTCATGGGCAATTTGAGACAAGAGAAAGATACTGCAACCACAGTAGTGAAAGAATACCAAAACTCCTTTGTACAACCTAGGTTTCACTGATAAGGATCAACCCACATTTCCTCCATCCTACAGGAACCAACATACATGGTTTGAAACACTGATCAGATTATTAAGTCCCTACATAGCCTGAGAGCTACTGCCTCTGGCTCACAGAAATTACAGATGGAAACAAATCAGAGGGACCATAAATCAATATTGTGAATGAAATGTATGTAGTATTGCTGGATTCTGCTTTTGTAGAAACAGAGAAACATGAATACATGTAGCATCAAGCGATCACTCCTGACACCATACCAATTACATCACCAAAGAGCTGTCAATTCCTCACCATCATAGCTCAGCTTAAGATGTCATCTTTGCAATGCTAGATAGCTTTCCTCAGGAAAAGGTTTACAACTAAAGAATGCTGCACTTCAGGTCAGATCAAAACCAATGTCAAGTGCAGTAGCAACGTTAGTGTCAATGCAGCTGTGCTGATTTATACAGCTGAGGATCTGCTCCAACAGGTATACTTGTATAGCTCACCTCTCTACCTTAGGCAACTTGTTGACTATGTTTGTCCTATACTATCAAAATAGCACCTGTACTAATGATCAACCACTATGGATGGGATAGAACATTTTGTCTGTAGTTACCAGGGGTTTCTTTAAGACAGAAATTGGACAGCTGGGGAAGAAAATTCAATGCTCAAATAGAAAGCATCCTCTGGATGTTGTTTAAGTGCTCCCCCTTTTTTTTTGAAATGGGGAAGGGTTTGTTTGGCATTTTCAAAGGTTTTCCGAGTATGGTTCTTATAGCGTTGGGGTCAAAACTCCTCCTTTCCTTTCTCTTATGAATTCTGTGTATTTTAATACATTCATTTTACATTAATAAAAAACCTAAAGGGTGCAGTTAAGACAATCTCTCCGATGGCATGTCTACTTAAAATGTCACAGCAATGCAGGGGCACCTCTGTGGAACTTCAGTGAAGATTTTCAGCGACTGGAGGAGTTATTCCATCAGTCTAGATAATCCACTTCCCTGAAAGATTCTTCCAGGTTGATGGAAGAATTATCCCATTCACTTAGTAGTGTCAACACCAGAGGGTTAGGTTGATTTAACTACTTTACTCAGGGGTGTAATTTTTTTACACTCCAGAGTGATGTAATTATATCAACTTAATTTCCTAGGCTACATCAAGACTCAAAATAACATTTTTTGAGGAGTACAGAAACTGTCGAAAAAGCTCCCCGCTGTCGGCAGAGCCGCAGCTACACTGTACTTTCACTTTCGAAAGGGCATGTGATTGGCACAGTGACCGAATGTGAGTATGCAAATGAATCATGGGATATTTAAATCCCGGGCTGATTTGTACTTTTGAAGTGCTTGATTTGCATCCCTTCTGTAGACCAAGCCTGTGAGAGGGGTATTAAAGGAATTATATAACGTACTTGTTAGTTTTCCATTTTTCCTTGCTAGATGGCAAAATCCTTTTCTTCCTTTCTCCCTGTTCAGGCTTTGGGCTTGTCTTCACTACATGAGGGATAGATACTCCAGCGATTGATTTATTGTATCTGCTTATATGTGAGATAAATTGACCTCCAAGCACTCTCCCATCAACTCTGCTACTCCAGAAGGAAGAGAAGAGTAGGTGAAGTTGACTGGAGAGCACCAGCCACCTGTCATACTGCATGGAAGACACTGCAATAAGTAGGTCTAAGTATGTTGACTTCAGCTATGCTATTTGCATAGCTGAAGTTGCATATCTTAGATTGACTGGGGAGGGAGAAGGGAGATAATACTGTAGACTAAGCCTTCCTCGCCTATTTGTTCACATTCTTCTTTTAAAAGGACGGATTCTGCCGCTACATTCTAGCCCCTGAAGGTATGGAGCTTTGAATTATAGAATCATAAAATCATAGGGTTGGAAGAGGCCTCAAGAGGTCATCGAGTCCAACCCCCTGCTAAAAGCAGGATCAGTCCCAACTAAATCATCCCAGCCAGGGCTTTTTCAAGGTGGGACTTAAAAACCTCTAGGGATGGAGATTCTACCACCTCCTAGGTATCCCATTCCAGTGCTTCACTAACCTCCCAGTGAACTAAACTTCCCCCACTGCAACTTGAGACCATTGCTCCTCATTCTGTCATCTTTACCACTGAGAACAGCTTCTCTCCATCTTTTTTGGAACTCCCCTTCAGGTAGTTAAAGGCTGCCATCAACGCCCTCCCCCCCTCCTCTTCTCTTCTGTAGATTAAATAAATCCAAATCGTGTAGTCTCTCCTCATAAATCATATTCCCCCTTGTCATTTTTGTTGTCCTTTGCTGGACTTTCCCCAATGTGTCCACATACTTTTTTTACTCCAAATGCGGCCTCACCAGTGCTGAATAAAGGGGAATAATCAATGCCCTAGACTGGTCATTTGGGCAACCCAAAATACTGAGATTTTAAACTTTAGGAAGGAATTATCCAAACATTTAACATATTTTAAATATTAAAACAGAAAATGAAATCCCAAATGGTGGAAAGTGATACTAATGTATGATTTAGAGTTTAGTGGGGTCCTGTGCTCAGTTTCATTTTTGGGGCCTCCCTGGGACTCAGCTAAGAAAAAGTACACTCACTCTTCCTGATTCTTCCATTTTTCATTCTTTTTTCTTCATCCTCATCCTATATTATAAGTAATAAGAGGTAAATGAAAATAAAGTGAGGTACCCTGATTGTATTTGAAGTCTAACTTTTTTTTCGCAGACCAATTGAAAATTGCTGAGGGTTTCAGTGGACCACTTAATGTGCTTTCCAAATATTGTTCGTATCATTAGCTAACTATTATAAAGTGCTTTGGATAAAAACGCTTTATAAAAAAACCCCATAATAACCTTTCCTCAGTCCACCTGAATGGAGTTCTCAGAGCATAGTTTGAGAACTTCTGGTCTAGATGAAAGCTTGAATTTGTATCAAATCAACATGAAAAATGTGTACAAATAAAATACACAGATGACGCATGAATGGAAAAATAAAAGTTTACTTCCTCTGAAGAAACTTATTCAATTTGAAAAAAAAAAATCAGCTAGCTTTCTTTCTACATTTTTTCTTCACAAAATTGTCAATTAAGTCATCATAATATTTTGTAAAGAGGCACTTTCAATTGTCAGGATAGATGAACTTGTCAAATGTTCCTCCACAGCCCTCTCTGCAGAGGGACTGCTCCCCCCCCCCCCCCCAAGGGCTGCCTCCTGCATGATGACAGGGGGTTTGCTGGACCCAGTGCTGGACTGTCATGGGGGAGGAGGGTGGCAGAGTGTGCCAGGCCACGGTGAGTTTCACTATACATTTGCCCCTGTCATCAGCACGGATTAAAAATTCATGAAATAAAAACATGGGGAAAATGCTTCTAATTATTTTATAGATTAACATTCAATGTTTTAAAAACTTAATTTTTTTCAGTTCATCTTACTACTATTTTAGCTTTCTAAAATATTTTTCTTAGCCATGTTTGAAAAAGTAGATCATAATTGCAACTTTTTTTACTCTAAAAAGCAGATGCCCTACAGAGATAATTTAGTCTTTCTTGTTTCCAAACTAAAATTGACATTTTATCTGAAATAAGGTACAGTGGGGAATTGATGCCAATTACATTTTAGGTTATAGAAATAACTATTCTTAAACAATGTCAAAATTATTCTGTTATTTGGCCAAAGTTTGTTCCACAAATCCTAAAATAGAAAATTCTCCAATTAACTAATGAATTAACTAGCTAATTAACTAAATAACTAAAGTGATGCTTTCAAAATCAAGAATTTTGAATTTTGCTATACCCTTGCCCATTCACTCAAACTAGTAATT
Source organism: Pelodiscus sinensis (assembly GCF_049634645.1). NCBI lineage: Eukaryota > Metazoa > Chordata > Testudines > Trionychidae > Pelodiscus > Pelodiscus sinensis. The sequence continues at coordinate 17,347,725 of NC_134726.1, forward strand.
ATTTTCCCCACAAGCAGGAAATATCATTAGTTTATTCCATTATCATCACCATTGAAAAGGTGACAATGATATTTTATGTCTGGGCTAGTAAGGTTTACTCTTTTGCAAGCCTGCTGTCATGAAAAAATAAACCCATGTTATAACAAGAGTCCCCAAATAGCAAATCCTTTTCCTTTTAGTTAATATACTGTTCTAATTGTCATTAATTTCATAATACAGAGCCTGACCCAAATCTAACTGAGCTTCCAAATTATTTTAATGGATTTTGGATCAGGATCTTCTTTATTTATTTTTGTTCCCATCTTTATCTTACAATTTTGCTTTACAGTTAAAAAAAACTCTAACTCCAACCACTAATTCAACAGTTTTAAAAGCTGCAACTTGTCAAGCTTTTCACTCAAGATACTAGGAAATCATATTTTCCTATTCTGTTTTTGGATTTTGCCTAGCACAATAGGATCCCAGGCCTGGATTAGGGCACGTAGGCATTATGATAATAATACAAATACTAAATGATAACTCTTGTTAAAATCTACATTAGAAGTAGGGATCCACTTACCTCCACTTCTGGTTGTTCTGGGAATAAACTAGTACCACATCTTATGCCTACTCCTGTCAATTTCTTGGCGTGTAGTCTCCCTCTTTCTCTGGCACTTGGAATGCTCTTTCCTCCTGACTGCGCCCACTGGCCAGATCATCACTATAGTCTTCCCCTTTCAGAGTAACAAGTCTCTTTAGACAACCACCCTAGGTAGTCTGTACTCCACTGTCTAGTCCATGCCACTTCCTTGGTGGGCAGGAACCTGGGATTGCTCACTACTCTGGATTCCAACCTAAGGACCCTGCAATATACAGCCAAGGTCTGTTCAGTCCCCAACATTGCTGCTCATTCCCTACTTGCCTCCCATGGGCTTTCTTCTCCACCCTTCTCTCTTCAGGGCATGACTTTCTCTCAGGATCAAGGCCCTACTATTTTCCTGGGTTCTATTCTTCACTCTCTAATGCACAGAAGATAGCAGCAGACTTCCTCACTACAGCCCTGTTGCCACATTCACAAATCCATGGGCCCAGATTTCATGCATCCGAGGGTACTGAGGGAGTTGGCAAATGTCATGAAAGAGCCTTTGGCCATTATCTTTGAAAACTCGTGGAGATCGGGAGAGGTCCCAGATAACTGGAAAAAGGCAAATGTAGTGCCCATCTTTAAAAAAGGGAAGAAGGACAATCCAGGGAACTACAGACAGTCAGCCTTACCTCAGTCCCCCCAAAAATAATGGAGGGGATCCTCAAGGAATCCATTTTGAAGCAGTTGGAAGAGGGGAAGTGATCAGGAATAGTCAACATGGATTCACCAAAGGCAAGTCATGCCTGACCAATCTGATTAGCTTCTATGATGAGGTAACTGGATCTGTGGACATGGGGAAGTCAGTGGATGTGATATACCTTGACTTTAGCAAAGCTTTAGATATGGTCTCCCATAATATTCTTGTCAGCAAGTTAAGGAACTTATGGATTGGGTAAATGGACTGTAAGGTGGATAGAAAGTTGGCTAGATTGTCGGGATAAATGGGTAGTTATCAAAAGCTCGATTTCTGGTTGGCGTTTAGTTTCAAGTGAGTGCTCCAAGGATCAATTCTAGGGCCAGTTTTGTTCAACAAACATGTGGATAAGGGGAATCCAGTTGATACATTATACTTAGATTTCCAGAAAGCCTTTGACAATGTTTCTCACCAAAGGCTCTTAAGTAAAGTAAATTGTCATGGGATAAGAGCGAAGATCCTTTCGTGGATTGATAACTGGTTAAAAGACAGGAAACAATGGAAATAAACGGTAAGTTTTCCGAGTGGAAAGAGGTAATTAGTGGGGTACCCCAAGGGTCTGTCCAGGGACCCATTCTATTCAATCTATTTATTAATGATCTAGAGAAAGGGGTAAACAGTGAGGTGAGAAAATTTGCAGATGATACCAAACTGCTCAAGACAGTTAAGACCAGAGCAGACTGTGAAGAGCATCAAAAAGATCGCACCAAACTTAGTGATTGGGCAACAAAATGGAAAATGAAATTTAATGTTGATAAACGTAAAGTAATGCACATTGGAAAAAATAATCCCAACTATATATACAATATGATGGGGACTAATCTGGCAACAACTACTCAAGAGAGAGATCTTGGAGTCATTGTGGATAGTTCTCTGAAAACATCCACTCAGTGTGCAGCGGCAGTCAAAAAAGCAAATAGAATGTTAGGAGTCTTTAAAAAAAGGATAGAGAATAAGACAGAAAATATCTTATTGCTTCTATATAAAACCATGGTACACCCACATGTTGAATACTAGGTACAGATGTGATCTTCTCATCTCAAAAGAGATATACAGTAGAGTCCCGATTATCTGACCTAAACGAGACTGACAGGTGGTCGGATTACCGAAAACGTCAGATGATAGGGACTCTACTGTAGCCAGCGCCGCTTGGTCCCCATCCCTGACTACCCCTGGCCCCTTCCCTCCCTGCAGCTCCTGGACGCAGGCCGGGAGAATGGCCCCGCTCGCTGCCCCGTCGCTCTCCTGGAGCCGCTGATGCCACTCCTGCTGGTGCTGCTTTGTCCCTGGGTGCTGTAGGGAGGGAATAAAGCGATGCCGGCAGGAGCAGCATCAGCGGCTCCAGGAGAGCGATGGGGCAGCGAGTGGGACCATTCTCCCAGCCTGTGCCCTGGAGCCGCTGATGCCGCTCCTGCCTCCACCGCTTTGTCCCCGGGAGCTGCAGGGTCGGATAAAGCAGAATGTCGGATTACCGAAGGTTGGATAATCCGGACTCTACTGTATTGGCATTGGAAAAGGTTCAGAAAAGGGCAACAAAAATTATTAGGGGTTTGGAACAAGTCCCATATGAAGAGAGATTAAAAAGATTTGGACTTAGAAAAGAGGAGACTAAGGGGAGATATGATAGAGGTCTATAAAATCATGACTGGTATGGAAAAAGTGAATAAGGAAAAGTTATTTACTTATTCCCACAATAAAAGAACCAGGGGTCACCAAACGAAATTAATAGGCAGCAGGTTTAAAACAAATAAAAGGAAGTAAACAGGATGAAGTTCAATAAAGACAAATGTAAAGTGCTCCACTTAGGAAGTAACAATCAGTTTCACACATACAGACTGGGAAGTGACTGTCTAGGAAGGAGTACAGCAGAAAGGGATCTAGGGGTTAAAATTGGACCACAAGCTGAATAAGAGTTAACAGTGTGATGCTGTTGCAAAAAAAGCAAACATGATTCTGGGATGCATTAACAGGTGTGTTGTGAGCAAGACACAAGAAGTCATTCTTCCGCTCTATTCTGAGCTGGTTAGGACTCAGTTGGAATATTGTGTCCAGTTCTGGGCACTACATTTCAAGAAAGATGTGGAGAAATTGGAGAGGATCCAGAGAAGAGCAACAAGAATGATTAAAGGTCTAGAGAACATGATCTATGAAGGAAGACTGAAAGAATTGGGTTTGTTTAGTTTAGAAAAGAGAAGACGGGGGGGGGAGGGGGGTACATGATAGCGTTTTCAGATATCTAAAAGGGTATCATAAGGAAGAGGGAGAAAACTTGTTCATCTTGGCCTCTGAGGATAGAACAAGAAGCAATGGGCTTAAACTGCAGCAAGGGAGGTTTAGGTTGGACATTAGGAAAAAGTTCCTAACTGTCAGGGTAGTCAAATACTGGAATAAATTGCCCAGGGAGGTTGTGGAATCCCCATCTCTGGAAATATTTAAGAGTAGGTGAGATAAATGTCTAACGGGGATGGTCTAGACAGTATTTGGTCCTGCCATGGGGGCAGGGGACTGGACTCGATGACCTCTCGAGGTCCCTTCCAGTCCTAGTATTCTATGATTCTATGAAGTTTTTCTTTACTCAGTGCACAGTCAACCAGTGGAACCGGTGCTAGATGGACATTTGGTCTGACTCAGTATGGCCGTTCTTATATCTGTGTTAATGACATAGATTGCACTCCCAGCAAGTTTGCGGATGACCCTAAGCTAGGGGGAGAGGGCACGGACAGGGTCCAGAGTGATCTAGACAAATTAGATTGGGACAAAAGCAATCTGATGAGGTTCAACAAGGACAAGTACAGAGTCCTGTACTAAGGACGGAAGAGTCCCAATCATTGTTACAGGCTGGGGACCGACTGGCTAAGTAGCAGTTCAACAGATGAGTGGGTAAGAAGCTGGATATGAGTCAACAGTGTGCCCTTTTAGCCAAAAAATCTAATGGCATATTAAGGTGCATTAGTAGCAGCATTTCTAGCAGATATAGAGCAGTTATCATTCCCCTTTATTTAGCACCGGTGAGGCCACATCTGGAATATTGCATTCAGTTCTGGGCCTCCTATTACAGAAGAGATGTTCCAGCAGAGGGCAACCAAAATGATTAGGGAGCACATGACCTATGAGGAGAGGCTCAGGGATTTGGGCTTGTTTAGTCTGTAGAAGAGTGAGGGGGGATTTGACAGCAGCCTTCAACTTCCTGAAATGAGGTTCCAAAGAAGATGGAGAAAGGCTGTTCTCAGTAGTGATGAATGGCAAAACAAGGAGCAATGGTTCCAAATTACTGTGGGAGAGGCCTAGGTTGGATATTAGGATAAAACTATTTCACGAGAAGGGTGGTGAACTACTGGAATGGGTTACCTGGAGAGGTGGTGGAATCTCCAACCCTAGAGATTTTTAAGTCCCAGCTTGACAAAGCCCTGGCTGGGTTGATTTAGTTGGGATTGGTCCTGCTTTGGGCAGGGAACTGGACTCGATGACCTCCTGAGGTCTCTTCCAGCCCTAGGATTCTATGATTCTATGGAAGGGTGAGATAAGGACAGAAAAGGTGACTCTGAGACAAAGAAATACAAAGTAAAGTGGAGCCAATGAGACTTGGAGGAGAGAAAATGAGGATCTGAAACAGGAGAAAGGAAATAAAAGAATGGAGTAAGAAAGGAATGGAAAACAGAAGTGAAGTGAAAGAAAAAAGAGGCCTTGAGAAGAAAGTAGAAGGGAGAAGATGATGGCACAGTGAAGTCTTCAGTTCTTTCCACTGTATTTTTTTGGATATGTAGTTAATGCTCTAGGTTTTCAGAAGTATATTGTGTTTTGGGGTGCAAATTACATGAGTTGAAAAATACATGATAATGCTCCACAGCTTCTTGGGGCTCATCATCTCTTTGCTACTGCTAGTAGTGAAAGAAAGGACTGCTCCTCCAGGAACCGTCACTGTTGTGTATTGGGTTGTAGATACAGATCTTGTTATTATAGTAACTGAGTTAGGTCACTGGGGTCAGCCCAGCTGGTTTGGGCTTGTTCTAATTAGTTCTGTGCTATGCAATAAAATGGACACTTGCAACTACTCAAGCTCTCTGCATTTCCACTGATTTCTTTCTATACTGTGAAACTCCACACAATACAAGTGGCGACGAGGATGGGATTCCTGTGCTGCTTCCAGCAACAAAAGAAGTAGAAGACAATGTAAGAAAACAAACTTTTTTTTGGCTGTTCTGGAAGGTGGGGGTAAGAACTGACTGCTGCACAGTGCAAACTGAAACTAAGACCAGGGAGCCCAGAGACTGAAAAAGAAAAAAAAAGGGGGATGGGAGGAGTGCAGCATTGTCTTACAGGGCCACTGGGACCTTTTGAGGAGACTATAGAGCAATGGCATGTTTATACTGAGTGTTTTGAACTTTTTGTTATTGCAAATGACATTAAAGAAGAGAAGAAAGTGCCAATATTTTTAAGTGTTATAGGGGCTAAGACCTACTCTCTGCTACGCAGTTTGCTGCTCCCTGTTAAGCCAGAGACCAAATCTTACAGTGACACTGTAGAAATCCTGGGGTCACATTGTACTCCAAAACCATTGGTAATTGCAGAAAGGTATAGGTTCCATAACAGAGACCGAAAAGAAAGTGAAACAATTGTACAATTTGTAGCAAATTTGAAAAAGCTTGCTGAACACTGTGAATTTAAGGAGATGTTAAATGATGCCATACGTGACAGGTTAGTGTGTGGCCTGCACAGTGAAGTTGTCCGGAGACGTCTGTTAACATAAGCTAAGTTCACCCTACAGAAGGCCATTGATATTGCGGTCTCCATGGAACTGGCCACACAAGGGATGCAATACCTTAGTGCACCCCTTAGGGTGCATAAAATGTCCCAAGAACCTACTCACAAAACAGTGGGGAGCCAGGAATGTTACTGCTGTGGAAAGCCAGGTCACCATACATCAGAATGCTGGTGTAAGAACCTAGTGTGTTGACAGTGTGGAAAAAAAGGACACACTGAGCGTGCCTGCAAATGAAAGAAAAAGAGGCCTGTGGTCTGGCAGAACAAAAAGGCAAATCTGCATACCATTGAGCAGATTCCTGATGATCAAGGTGACACCCTGTCTGAAAAAGAAGTGCCATGCTATGTTTTGTCTTTGGAAGGAGGCTCCCATGAATACTGGGTAACCCCACTGTTGGATGGCAAACCTGTATGCATGGAAGTGGACACTGGTGCAGCAGTTTCATTGGTCTCAGACACAGTGTATAAGGAAAAGCTGAAGCATCTTCCACTTAAGGCAACAAAGATTGTTCTGAAGACATATACGGGACAAGCAGTACCCCTATTGGGCACTACTGATGTTAAGGTTGAACTAAATGGACAGACTGAGGAATTACCACTGTTTGTGGTGAAAGGCCATTACCCAGCCTTAATGGGGAGATCATGGCTTAGGAAGATCCCACTGGACTGGGCAGAAGTGAACCGGATGACTAAAAAAGAAACAGGTCTGACCGATATATTCAAGAAACATGCTGCTGTTTTTGGAGAGGATCTGGGAAGTATGTGGGGAATCACCATGAAACTGAACATTAAACCTGGTAGCCAACCAAAATATCTGAAGGCCAGAACTGTGCCATATGCTATCAGGCCAAAAGTTGAAGCGGACCTGGAGCACTTAGTAAAAAATGGAGTCCTAATAGCAGTTATCCATAGTCCATGGGCAACTCCAATAGTTCCAATATTGAAGAAAGATGGCTCTATTCGGATTTGTGGGGATTTTAAAGTCACTGTTAACCCTGTGTTATGTGCAGAGCAATACCCCCTTCCTCGCAAAGATGACATCTTTGTGGGCCTGGCTGGGGGACAAAAGTTCAGCAAGATTGATCTGAGTCAAGCATATTTACAGATGCAAGTTGATGAGGAATCCCAAGAGCTGTTGACTATTGTGACGCATAAGGGGCTTTATCATTACTGTCGCTTACCCTTTGGAATAACTTCTGCCCCAGCTTTGTTACAGAGAGCTTGAGTAGTTATAAGTGCCCATTTTATTGCATAGCACAGAACTAACTAGAACAAGTCCAAACCAGTTGGGCTGACCCCAGTGACCTAACTCAGTTACTATAACAAGATCCATATCTACAACCCAATACACAATAGTCACAAGAGGTGGTCTTTCCACCTAAGAAAACTTTGGGGGCTATCTTTCTAAGAGACTCTCAGAGAGGACCCCTTGCCTTTCAAATATGATATGGATGTGGGGCATCTTACAAGACTCAGATATTACGCTCTGTGCAAGTACTTCTGGGATCAGACTGACAATGGCCACATGCTATATCACTAGGCTGCAGCAGTGAGGAACCAAGTGTCGCTCAGAGTCATATCCCTCTTCTAATGGATGTCAAAAAGCAGTACTTAAATACCTCACTACTCTGAATAATTCAAACGTGTTTATAAAGAATATTTTATATTTCTGCTATTTTTATTTAGTTTTAAAACCCATATGAAGGATTTTAATTTTCTAGTATTTCTACGTTAAATCAACTGGGGAAGCAGTTGCCAATCATTCCATTTGTGGTATCCGGTTCTCAGAGCACCTGTTCATTTTTCCTGTGGATGCTCCAGCCCCGGAGCACACACTGTGTCGGTGCTTATGGGTGCAATTAATTTTTCATCTCTTGAAGCTGTCAATACTGACATTATTACATCATATGCAAAAGTCAGGAAAAATTCTAGAACTGGGTCTAAGAATAGGAAAACCCAAATTAGTGATCTAATTTGGGAACGGAAATGAAAATCATGCTGTACATAAATAAAACAATATTTCAACAAATATAACAATATTCCAGTTTATTCTTGAACCAAAGAAGAGTTGCTCATTATATTTTCCCCAATTAACCTGCTCTCAAAAATGTAACTTTCTTTCTTGGCTGTGGAGCCCATTCTTTGTTAATAGAATTTAAGATACACCTGCTGCAACACAGGAATGACTAAATGTCTAAAGCGTTCAGTTTTAAACACAAAAGTGCATGTCAGTTGATTGTTACCATGGAAACAGGATCACCGATATAATGACCCAAAACTTTAACTGGTTGCATGTTCTATTTTTGAGAAAAATGTTAACCTATTCCTAAACTGCTAGGAAGATAAGCATGTTACAGCAACATCTGCAGGGGTTAGAAAACAGCCCTCCTGTCATAGGCAGGGATACTGTTGTGTTCATTTGCTAGCCAGGGGAGCAGGATAAAGGGAGAGAAACAAGTTTTGCCCAAAATGATAACCATTCACTTCTCCTGACTGATCTGGCTTTCATAACTAATCCGCTTTATTACTAGGAGGAGAAGTTAGAAAAAGCCCAAGTTAAAAAGCCTGGGGTCACAACCAACATGCACATACACAAAAAGCAATTAACCATGGTAAACAACTGAACATGATGATTTATCACAACCCAGAATGGGCAGGCCTGATTTTTCTTAAGTAAGAGAAAAATGTGTCTGGGGGGCAGGATAGCTATATTGTAAAACCTGATGCATAAGCTTTGTTAAGCAGCAATTTACCCAAACGGTCATTAAAGCATTTCTGCACATTATTAAAGAGGGAAGAGAAGAAGCAAACTGAGGTGCTCTGCTTATTTTCATGATAGGCAAACTGGCATTCTCACTTTCCCATAAGGCACATTCCCTAATTTGAAAAAGAGGGAGAGGGAACAGAATCTAAAAGACACACTGGTGGCAAAAACATTATACTTAATACAAAGTTTTAAGCTGGCACTTGAGGAGCACTGTAGGAAACTTGCTGTAAAATTGAATATCACCTCTCATTTTCATTGTGTTTTCAATTTGTCTTGGGGTTTGAGACATACATCTCTTCATAGTGAAAAAAGAGAGCTACATATTAAGTGCATTTTCTGTACTTGGCATAAAACCTTATTGTTCACTTTCTTCCTTTACATTTTTGCCCTCAAGACCTATTAAGAGCACTGCTGGTAAATTTGTAAATACAAGTGCCATGTACTTTTCTTGCTGTGTGTCAATAAATGTATATGCATAATGTCAGCATTACCTGATTTTATTGTGTTTTTTTTCTATTATAACACTAAGCAAGCATTTCTACTTTACTCAGAAGGCAACTGTAAAAGCTGATAAGACCTCAAGTGTTCCCAACTCTGGCTGGATAGCATTCAAGTACTGCATGCGATAAATTATTCCCTTCATGAGCTCTGTAAAGGTAGCTTTGCATACAGAGAAGCTTGACGGAATCTACTTGATGGGAATATATTCATAAATACCCATGATATAGCTATTTCTGAGGATTGTTGAACAATTCATAGCAATTAACTCTACAGAGCTAAGTCTTATTGTAGTTATTTAGATGCTAATCTAGTTTAAGAGTCATACTGCTTGCAAATGAAATAGATTTTTGCTTTATAGTAAGATTTAATATAAAATGTGAGATTTTATAATAAAAAATCCTTCGGTATTACACATTTTTTTTCCACGGCAATCTGATAGAATACCAACAAGAGTAAGCAATATTCACCTAGGTGTGTTCTTTGAGGTATCTTACACCTGAAACTGCGACAAGGATAGGTGTTTCATTAGGGCTTGATCACAGGAATATATTTTGATTATGAAAAAAATCAAAAGCACAAAAATGGATTGAAAAAATATTTGAAACCAGAAAAAATGGTCTGAATTACATTTATCCTGTATGCTAAAATACTTCAGCATAAAAATGCCTTAAAATATTGCATACATTCAAACGGATGTATGGCTTAGCTTCAAAACACTTTGGCTATATTCTGTAATAGTGAGCTTTACGCTACAAAACAAAAGTTGTTCCAGTATAATGTTGTAGAGGGAGGAGGAGATAGCAAGGGTTTGCAAAAAGTTTTAGGTTTTCTCCTAGAGGTTCAAATTCCCTCATGACCAGGAAAACATACCTCTCACATGGCATGTTTTATATTATTACAGCACATAGTTTAAGTACTCTATTCAGTGCACAGTTTGAAACAGATAAGTTTTTGAAATCTTCTGAAAACAGACAAATCTAAAAGCTTAGAGGATTTGTTAAGAAAATATGAACTCTAAACTATGGAAACTGGGGCTTCCTATGATGACTGCCAGAAGGGGATGTGCCTACTTATCTGTTAAAATCCATATACCTCTGTGTTTAAATGAAAAGGTATTTTCTAAAGTACTGGAAATATTGTATAAGAATCTGCTCCACGACTAGCAGAATCAGGGGAAAAGGAGATTTGGACAAAAAAACAATGGAAAATACAGTTAGGGACAGAGACTTGCTTTGCTATAAGATGGCCCATAATAGACAAAGCAGAGAAAAATGTATAGCATTGACAGCAATCAAGAAATTTAAAAATAATACTATAAATAAAGGTTATGATGGAGCACTGAGTATCATCAGGCTCCACATGGGCACAAGTGTTGCCTGTGTATTTCTCAGTGGAGGATTTGGGACTTTATCATTCCTGAAGGGTGTCAAAATACATTTGCTCTACGATTCCGGAAGAAAAATGAATCTAAAAACAAATGTAGATCATCTCACAGACCTGATTCATCAACACCAACCCTGCTTTTGTAAGACCCCCCTGCCTGAAGACAGAGAACATTTAATTTGATAAACACATTTCAAATTTCCCATGGAAGAAACCAAGAATAAAATAAATAATCACAGCTGTATAGCCAAGCCACATTCATGAAAATATCACTGTTCATTCCAATTAAATGTTATGATGTAATGGAGCAAAGATAAGATCAAATGGCAACATAACTAATATCACTAAGACTTATGTATTTTTTGTCATGCAAATCAGAAAAAGTACACAGGAAATACTTTATGAAACTAATAAGTTGAAAATATGGGAACATAAGAGATTAGCACTTGCAAGGGATATTTCAATCATGATCATCATGTCAAAAATTCAGAATGTTATACTTCATTTATCAAAATATATAAGAAAAATGAGTATAAGTATGATTATAGTATTTAAGAACTTGACAACACAGAACTAACGTGCTTCCCACAACTACAAAAATAATAACACAGTTACACAAGAACTGGAGCTAATTTAAGCAATATTTCTTCCTCAGTATAGGACTACGTAAGATTAATAATCAGATCTCTGTTTAAGTACAGGCAGTCCCCGAGTTACGCGGATCCGACTTATGTCGGATCCGCAGTTACGAACGGGGATTTTCTCGCCCCGGAGGACTGAAGCGGCCGGACGCCTGGTCCCACTGCCCGCCTCCTCTGGGGCGAGAAAAGCTGCTCCCCGTCTCCCTGGTCTGGTGGGGGAGCCAGCAGACCAGAGAGATGCGGAGCAAAGCGGCGGAGGACCCGGGCCGGACCCACGGCGCTTCCAGTTGATCTGGAAGCGCCATGGGTCCGGCCCCGGGTCCTCCGGGGCTTTGCTCAGCGTCTCCCTGGTCTGCAGACCAGGGAGACGCTGAGCAAAGCTGCGGAGGACCCGGGCCAGACCACGGCGCTGATCTGGAAGCGCCGCGGTCTGGCCCAGGTCCTCCGCCACTTTGCTCCGCATCTCCCTGGTCTGCTGGGGGGGTACGCAGCTAGTGCCCCCCCCCCCAGCAGACCAGGGAGACGTGGAGCAAAGCCCGGGGCCTGTGGTAGAGCAGGTGGGGCGCTGCCGGTTGGTCCCGCAGCACCGCTCCTTGGTGCTACTGGACCAACCCGGCAGCACCCCAGCTGCTCTGCCCCAGGAGTCCTGATTCAGCCGCTGCTGATCAGTTTCAGCAGTGGCTGAATCAGGACCCCTGGGGCAGAGCAGCTGGGGTGCTGCTGGGTTGGTCCAGTAGCGCCGAGGAGCGGCCGCGCTACTGGACCAACCCAGCAGCACCCGAGCTGCTCTGCCCCAGGCATCCCCAAGTCAGCCGCTGCTGAAACTGACTAGCGGCTGACTACAGGAAGCCCGAGGCAGAGTTGCTCTGCCCCGGGCTTCCTGGAATCAGCTGCTGATCAGTTTCAGCAGCAGCTGACTTGGGGACGCCTGGGGTTCTTAAGTTGAATCTGTATGTAAGTCGGAACTGGTGTCCAGATTCAGCCGCTGTTGAAACTGATCAGTTTCAGCAGCGGCTGAATCTGGATGCCAGTTCCGACTTACATACAGATTCAACTTAAGAACAAACCTACAGTCCCTATCTTGTATGTAACCCGGGGACTTCCTGTATATATAAAACATTTTTTTTCTGTAAAGAACTGCAGGGCGACTGACAGTCAATGGGTCCCCATGAACTTTCAAGCTGCACCTAAGTGGGCATGGTCTGGCTGCACTGTCAGTAGCTGCTTGCTGCTGCCCTTCCAGCATGGCCAGGGCTTTGTCTTCACATCACCAGTACCACCCTGCACTTAGCTACGAGCCCTGTAGTCTGCCCAGACAATCCAGGCTCTGCAGGACAATGTTGATAATACGTGATGGGGTGGGGAGGACAGAATGGAGAGAGGGTTACTCACTTTGTGCAGTAATGGAGGCGTTGGTTGTCCCTGTGGGTGCTCCACCTTAGGTGTTTGGGTGTTGCTGCGTGCCTAGTCGGAAATTTTTGGTAGTTGTGCCTTCCAGTGGGCTGCGCATGCAAAGCAAACAATGTACAGTGCTGCTACTACGCATGAGCAGCCCCGTTCCTTCAGTTCCTTCTCTGCCCCAGAGAAAAACAACGTTGTCCAAAGCAAAGGGGAGGAAGGGTGGGTGGTGGAGCACCAGCAGGGACAACCATCTCGAAGAACCTCCATTACTGCATAAGGTGAGTATCCCTCTCTTCTTCTTTGAGGAGTGTCTCTGTGGGTGCTCTACCGTAGGTGACTATAGAGCAGTATCTGGGTTCGGAGGCAGGTGCTTTGGAGAGGAGTGCCTTGGGATGTGGGTATTGACTAAGGGCTCGTCATTCGCATCACTCAAGAGCGGTGATGCCGACCCTGCAGGAGTGGAAAACGTGAACTTGCCTGACATACGTATAGTATCAGCACCAACCAAGGGTGTCATGGGCCCTGAAGTTATCCTGAACTCCTCTGTGGTAGTAAAAGGGAGTAACTATGAATACTATTACTAACACTATGCTAACTATAAGAACAAGAACACATTTGAAATTTTGGCAAAAAGCTAGAGAGCAACTGTGGTTCCCACCAACACCACCAGCAGAAGAGAAGGAACTGAAAGGGTGGTTGGCTGTGCAGGTGTAGTAGTAGCACCACATGTTCCATCTGCTTCACATTAGCAGCCTACCAAAAATCTCTGACTAGGTGTGCAACAGTGCCCCAACACCTAAAGCAGAGCACACGCAGCGACACCCCTTGAAGAAGAACCAGCTAATTTCTCCAGAGAGCTGCAACAACTATGAGCAAAACAGGTTCTTCTTCATGAAGAGAATATGAATAGAACATTTTGATTAGCTATTTTCATATACAAGTTTTACCAAATGGCAGAGATCCAAAGTTATCAGCAAGAATCTGTACTGGATGGCTTATGGGATTGTCCCAAACTGGAAGGTTTCTGGTCTGATGTAAGAATTATTGAAGAAGAGATATATCACCCAAATTGCTCTTACTAAGGTCTAAGGGATGTACTCTGATGTGCTGATACTAAGCATAGAGAAATACCCACTTAAATCTCTTGCTGAAATAAATGTATACCGTCACACAAGTCTCCATCCTATGAAGCAAACTGAGTATGTAGGTAGATATCTAAACCTGAATAGGGACAATTTAACTTCAATGTGGCACATGGGGGCCACCTACATAGTTTTCCTTATACCAGGACCCATGAATGCAAAAACAAACATCAGCTACAGAACCAAAGTTGACAGGAATGAAAAAAATTAAGAGAAATGGAAAAACACACTGCCCCCTTTAAAAAAATATGAACTGAATTCTTTGAGGAAAAACAGAAGACCAAGTGGGATGAATTGAAAAAAATATTACTGGTATAATTGTAAATTTGTATGTAAGTTTCTCTTGTTCAATTCTGTTGTAATATTTTTACCACCTTCTCAACACATATGCAAAAACCTGTCAACAAACGTGTTCATCTTTGATAAAATATTAATTACTATGGATATTATTTTTCCTGATTTAAAAATGTGACTCCACCAACTTCAGCAACTCAGTATGTTTTGCACTGTATTCAGACTCAGCAGATATCTCCAATATAATGGCTCTTTGGACTGCAAATGCTATAGATATTAATAATACAGAATAGGGTTGACAAGTCCCCAGATGCCAATTTATGGAGAAGAAATCTCTATGACTGTAATGAGTATTTAGACACACTCAGGACTGTTATTGAAGAAATAAGCAATTGCTCATAGTCATACTATAACATAATAAAGAAAAAATACAGACACAGGAGACACTATGTGCTCTGCTAAGAATAACTTACTGGTTAGCTATCATGAGTAGCAGACACTCAGTGGCATACACCTTGCATCTGAAAAAATCAAGGCATTTAGTGACCCTTAGCTTTGGTGCCGAGCCCTGATGCCCCTGCCACTCTTTTTCATTTACCACCACTAGAGAGCACGGTGAAGAGTGGGTAAAAAGGTATTCAAATCATTTGATTGGGACAATACATATTTGTGGGAGTCTACCAAATGGTTTTAATGATGGGCAGTGCTACTTGGGATGGACCCTCCAGTGCTGGGATGTCCACAATTGGATCCTCCTGCTCAGCACCCTCCTTCACCTGGAAGTTGAGGTTCAGAGCCACTCTCTGGAGAAAGTCCTGCAATGCCCTGTAGTTCATGGGTGGAGGTCCCGTCATGGATATGCCAGCTACCAGCTCATCCAGAGAGGAAGAGGACAAGGCTAGAGGAAAGACAGGGTCCTGCATTTTACCCTGATGGTGCTGCATGGGATTGGTGGGGCTTCCTGATTAGCAGAAGGCAGTGAGGTGGTCAGTGTTGGCACTGCGCATGGTAGTCAGATAACCATTGCCTCAGGGGCATGGGACTCCAATTGTGGCTCCATTGGTAAGGTACCCTGGCCCTGGTGAAAGGCCCATGGAGTCCAGAACTTCCACTGTGGGGGGCCACTGAAGAATACCAACATCCCCGGAGGGTTTGGGAACTGCCGACATTGAACAGTCCAAAACACTTGATGCCCCGCTAGAGTGTGAGGAAGAAGAGGTATGGCGCGAGGGCTACAGTGGGCCTAAATTGGCTAGCAGCAACTTATCATCTGGTGGGCTGGCAGTGCCAGATACTGTGGCCTGGACCAGGAAGATAATTTCAATCAGTGCAGGGACCTCAAGTTATGCCAAGATGTTGATTGGTGCCGGGATGGTGAATGACATCAGAATGTCGATTGGGACTAGGACTGATGCTGGGATTGACATGCTCCTCAACGTAACTGGGGAAATGAGTGGCATTACAATGTGGAGTGATGCTGAGAAGATGGATGCTGAGACAAATGAGGGTGGCTCTGTGTGGTATGCTTCCCAGAACAATGGTCTAAGTCTGAGTGGTGTCAGGAGTTATGGTGCCATGATCTCTGATGGCGCTGAGAGATCAGAGAGCTCGGGTCAAATCCAGATCTTTAATTGGATTAACTGTCTGTGGATACTCTCAAGTAGGAATGGTTCCAAGAGGCCAGACTGTGGGATCTATGCTGCCAATCAGACCGGTGTCGTGTGTCAGACTCTAGTAGTGCTCACTTGACCAGTCCTGGTACCCCAAGGGGAGGGATGTGGCTGCTGATGAAGGTGAACCCATCATTAATGGCTTTCCTCTGGCCTTGGGTCCTCTCATTTGTGGGTGTACAGTGGATTCCATGAGCAGCTGCTTAAGATGAAAGTCCTGCTCCTTTCTGGTCTGAAGCTTAAAAGTGTTGCAGATCATGCACTGGTCTGCCTGGTGAGTCTCCCCGGTTCTGAAGACACAAGTCATAGGGGCCACCTCTAGACCTAGACTTTGTGCAGGAACTGCAGGGCTTAAATCTTTGGAACTTGGGCATGCCCAAAGTCCTGAAGAGGATACAAGCAGAAAGGAGAAACCCCCTTGCACCTGCTACAGACCAAGTAACGAAATACTAACAATTACAATGAGCAGATGAACAAACTAGGGAAATTCTAGGGACACAAGGAGCACTTGCAATGCAAGAGAACCACAGTTCCAAAACTGTCACTGGCAATAGGAAAGAACTGAATGGTGGCTGGGTCACAATTAGAGAGCCATACGGTAGCCACTCCAGGGGGCTCTACAGCCAACCTGACAGATAGTCGCTAGGTAAAACTATCCAACAGCCATGCACACGGTGTGCACATACCTAATTGGAATTGATACGAGGAAGCCCTTGAAGAAGAATCAGTCTTTAGAACTCTTTCTTGCTGCTTTCTTCCTCACATAATATGCCCTGGATCTCTTCTCCTGTTTGATCTCCTTCCACCGTGTCCTTTTTGTTCCTCCTCTTGTGTTTTCTCTCCTCTTTATTCATTCACCTCTGAAATCTTTCTCTCACATTCACAAGCACATTCACCTACTTATATTAGAGGCATACAGCTACAGTACATTTGTCATTTCTGTCTCCAATATGTAAGTTATTTCATAATATTAAACAAAGATGTATATACAATTATTGTATCATTTGTCAGGTACCCGTTGCCTTTCTCCCCACAAAGCTAAAAAATTGACTTTCACTGTACCTGGTGCTATCATCGAATCATAGAACTAGAATGATCTTGAGAGGTCATCAAGTCCAGTTTCCTGCACTTATGTCAGGACCAAGTACCATCCCTGTAGGTGTTGTGTCTAACCCACTCTTAAATATTCCATGGCCTCCCTAGGCAATTTATTCCAGTGCTTCACCATCCTGACATTTAGGAAGTTTTTCCTAATGTCCAACCTTAATCTTCCTTGCTGGAATTTAAGCCCATTACTTCCTGTCCTACCACCAGAGGTTAAGGAGAGTAATTTTTCTCTCTCATCCTTGTAACAATCTTTTTTCCCTCAAGGTCATCCTTATTGTAATTCTCAGGTCCATAAACAGAGTTGTGGTTTCTTATGTAGCTTGGTGCTAAATCACTCAGTTTCAAAAATTAAAAATAATACCTTCGATTTCAGACTAAAGTATATGGGTAACCAATGTGTTACAGAAAAGTACTGGCTAATTATGCTCATGTCGACCCACTTCATTAAGTAATGTATATGGGACACTATATTCTACACTGATTAAAACTTCAAAATGGTCTTTCTGAGAAGAACTGGCCTAGAACTGTCTTCATCCAGTCCCCCCAAATCCAATTCATCTGATGCTGTGGTCCCCAACACCACCCGCAGGGACATTTGCATGCGCCCGCCAGGTGCTCGGGGCTGGCCTGGCCCTGGGCACATGGCGCACGGTGAGCGCCGCCCCCGGGTGCGTGGCGCTTGGCGGGGGGGGGGGGGGAGTGCCAGCCCCGGGCACACGGTGCTTGGCGGGGGGGGGGGGGAGGGAGTGCCGGCCCCTTGGGCGCGCGGCGCTTGGCGGGAGGGGAGCGCCGGCCCCTCGGGCGCATGGTGCTTGGCTGGGGGGTGGGCGCGCCGGCCCCTCCGGCGCGCGGCGCTTGGCGGGGGGGGGAGCGCCGGCCCCGGGCGCATGGCTATGGGGGGGCCCCGCCCCCGGGCATGCAGCTATGGGGCGGCCGCCCCCAGACGCGCAAGTGTCCCCGCCCCCTGGCGCCCGGCGGGCGAACGGCCACGCCCCCTGGCGCCCGACAACCTCAAAAGGTTGGGGACCACTGATCTAATGCCATAGTGAAATAACAAATGCTGGGGCAGCACTTATGGTTAGCTCTACCTTCATAATTGACTATGCTTATGCCAGTGGAATAGGCTTCCCATGTCAAATGTCTGTCATCAGCAAATCATTAAAAATCTCTCAATTATATTTATTTCAAAAAATCAAAACTCTGACTAAAGAGCAGTACATTTTTGGTACATGATTTCCTTCATTGTCAACCAAAGTTTATATATCTAAGGGCATGTCTACACTACAAAGTTAATTCGAACTATCAGTCGTTAGTTCGAATTAACTTTGATAGGCACTACACAGGCAAACCGCTAGTTGGAACTTAATTCGAACTAGTGGAGCGCTTAATTCGAACTAGGTAAACCTCATTCTACGAGGACTAATGCCTAGTTCGAATTAAGGGCTGTGTAGCCACTTAATTCGAACTAGTGGGAGGCTAGCCCTCCCCAGCTTTCCCTGGTGGCCACTCTGGGCACCACCAGGGAAACTCGTCTGCCCCCCTCCTAGCCCCAGAGCCCTTAAAGGGGCAAGGTCTGGCTACGGTGCCCGTGCCAGGTGCAAGCCTGCCAGCACCCAGCCAGCAGACCCTGCACCTGGCACGGCACGAGCCAGCCATCTGCTGCCATCCAGCCCTCCGCCTCATCCCGGGACCAAGCTGGCGGCTCCCAGGAGCCTGCCCAGGTCTGCAAGAGGCAGGCGCTCGCCTGGTCTAGTGCAGAGATCGTGGACCTCATCCACGACCTCCGCTCTAGGAACAGGAAAGTGGCCGTCTAGGGCAGGATAGCATCCAGCCTGGCCACCCAGAAGCAGGTTTGCATGAAAATCAGGGTGGTCCAGTGAGACCCCCGACCCTGAGCCCTGAGCTTAGAATGGCCGTACTGGGTCAGACCAAAGGTCCATCTAGCCCAGTAGCCTGTCTGCCGACAGCGGCCAACACTAGGTACCCTGGAGGGGATGAACCGAAGACAATGACCAAGCCATTTGTCTCGTGCCATCCATCTCCAGCCTTCCACAAACAAAGGCCAGGGACACCATTTCTACCCCCTGGCTAATACCACTCCATGGACCCAACCTCCATGAATTTATCTAACTTCTCTGTAAACTCTGTTCTAGTTGTAGCCTTCACAGCCTCCTGCAGCAAGGAGTTCCACAGGTTGACTATTTTCTTTGTGAGGAAGAACTTTCTGTTATTAGTTTGAAGCCTGCTACCCATTCATTTCATTTGGTGTCCTCTAGTCCTTCTATTATGGGAACTAATGAAGAACTTTTCTTTATGCACCCTCTCCACACCACTCCTGCTTTTATAGACCTCTATCATATCCCCCCTCAGTCTCCTGTTTTCTAAGCTGAAAAGTCCCAGTCTCTTTAGCCTCTCTTCATATGGGACCTGTTCCAAACCCCTGATAATTTTAGTTGCCCTCCCCTCTCCCACCCTCACCCTTCCCCTCTCCCACCTCCTTTTCCCAAGTTCCCTGAGTTTTGTTCAATAATGAGAATTTCTGTTTTTGAACACACGTGTCCTTTATTTTGTACATCAGGAAGGGGAGCTAGGGAGGGGTAAGTGGAAGGAGATGAGAGAGGAATGGGGTACGAGCCGCCGATGGGGAGGACTGGGGTGGCTCTGCGGGCTCCTCGGGGTGGAAGCTCTCCTGCAGCCCCCCGATTCACACCCCACCCATCCCGGATGGCAGCCTGCGGCAAGTGCAGCCGAGCTGATGGCCGAGTGCTGTGATGTGCCAAGTGTGGGCACTCAGGGCACTCCAAGCCAGGACTGCTTTGCAAGCGGGGAACCCCTGAGAACTGTCTGTCCGGGGTAGGGGTTGGGTCCCTTTAAGCACAGCCCTCGGCTAGCCTGAGACAGCAGCTCCACGCTCTAAGTCCTAATCTGATGCTCTGCCGGCACTGCTTCAGGTTCAGGGTCCACTCAACCTCGGGTCCAGGGTCCACTCACTGTGGATATGCTAGTTTGAATTAGCAAAACGCTAATTCGAACTAGTTTTTAGGTCTAGATGCACTAGTTTGAATTAGCTTAGTTCGAATTAACTAATTCAAATTAAGTTAGCTCGAATTAGTGCTGTAGTGTAGATATATCCTAATGTACTTTTTACTTCAGTTATCAAAAAAAACTATAGCAACACAGTACTATTATAAAGTAAATATCTCTGTACAATAGTGATAGAAATGTAGCTGTGTTAGTCTGGTGTAGCTAAAACAAAATACAGGACTATGTAGCACCTTAAAGACTAACAAGATGGTTTATTAGATGATGAGCTTTCGTGGGCCAGACCCACTTCCTCAGATCAAATAGCGGAAGAAAATAGTTACAGCCATGTATAGCAAAGGATACAATTAAAAAAAGTGAACACATATGAAAAGGACAAATCACATTTCAGAACAGAATGGGGATGTGGGGAGAGGGGGGGAAAGGAAGGTGAATGCCTGTGAGTTGAATCTGCACTTGAAAGAGAATCCTCTGAACTGGCATTCATGCTAAAATTCGACACTCTCCGCGAGGGCATGAATAAAGACTCCAGCTATCTTACCCATTACAAAGATAGCTTCCCTAATTATCACCTCTAACACTATTAACTCACAGACATCTACCCTTCCCCACCTCTAATATCATTAACTCACAGGCATTCACCTTCTTCCTCCTCCCCCCCCCCCCCGGCATCCCCCTTCTGTTCTGAAATGTGATTTGTCTTTTTCATATGTGTTTACTTTTTTTAATTTTATCCTTTGCTATACATGGCTGTGACTATTTTCTTCCACTATTTGATCTGAGGAAGTGGGTCTGGCCCACGAAAGCTCATCATCTAATAAACCATCTTGTTAGTCTTTAAAGTGCTACATAGTCCTGTATTTTGTTTTATCTCCGTACAGTATTACAACCAAATCATTTAGGTAACATGACAATAAGTTAAGCTTCCTTAGCATAGTTCAGGAATTAGTAAGTGCCCATGCCAATTTTAGTAGACTAACAAGATGGTTTACCATCTTGTTAGTCTTTAAAGTGCTACATTGTCCTGCATTTTGCTTCAGCTACCCCAGACTAACATGGCTACATTTCTATCTCAATTTTAGTAGACTTATTTATATTTTTTAAAAGCCACATTTTTTAAAATTATTTTTTATATTTAAAATTATATTCTGTTTATCAAACACAAGGTACTAATTTACTGAGCTAGTTCTCACTGAATGCAATACCCAATCAGGAGCTGCGGCGAAGGAGGTTATAATCAGGTACAATCTGGCCACTTTGCTACAGGATGTCTTAGATAAATATTGCCACTCCTCCATTAAGAGTCATGGATTGTTTTATGCATTTTAAAAATAATTCTTGATGGTAAATCTCATAGCAATACAAATATTGTTCCTTCAGAAATGAATCTATTTAACAGTGTAATTTAACAATATTTGTTATCTAATGCTGTTTTGCAGCACTTGGGTTTTTTAATTTGATTGCTAATCAGATCTGGTTCCAGGGAAGAATTATTGGCACCATATATAATGGAAAATATAAACCTGGACAATGATGCTATCTTATTATCCGCTGCCTTGGGAACTTTTGGCTGCAATTCCAGGCCCTAGAAGTGCTGTGACAGGAGGGAAAGAAAAGTCCTAAACATGCGGCTCATTATGTGACAGTTAATACTACCAAGGACTGCACTGGTATTAAGAAAACATTGTGAATCATGAAATGGCATCAAGTTAAACACTCTCAGTTGCATCTTAACTACCAGAATTTTAAACATTCATGGCTCTAGTGGTATGCTGTATGCTCAGATCCATGCTGCCCGCTTGCTTTTCAGTATTTTCCAAACAACATAATAAGTAATCTACTAGTTCTTTTTCCAAGATAAACTATACATTCTAACCAGCAAATGCCAAAGATGTATGCTTATTGGCACAAGTAAATGCATATTGTATAATATCTCTCTAAATATAATCCTCACTTGTTGTTTCCTACAGAGTAGTATTACTTCACAAAATGTGAATCTACATTGCTGTGTACAGCCTGTCTCCAACTTATGAACCGGTTATGGACTGAGCAATTGGTCGTAACTCGGTTTATTCGTAAGTCAGACCCCATTGAGTTACATGTGACCACGCTGTTCATAAGCGCGGATCACGTTCATAACTCAGGGTCTGCCATTTATGACATTTTTGGTCGTAACTGCGAACGGTCGTAAGTCGACCATTCACAACTCGGAGACCGGCTGTACATAATATGTGCATATATAGAGAATACAAAATAAAGAGAAAGGGAATCTACTTGTTTAGGGCAAAACCGTTATCTTAATAATCATTTTTACTAGTTTGTTTATGCCTCATACTTAAATCTAAAATCTTTTCCCTGCTATGTTTAGAACCACCAATTTTTTGGTATCCTTCCTATGTACAAAGAAATCTTTAGCAAACGGTCATAAAGATAGAGGAGAAAGAAAATAAGTTTAATATTTTAGAAACTTCTGAACAGCTCACACTGGTTTTCTGTAAAACATAATGTTATATTTTAATGACCTCTACCTGATGATCATCCTGCCCTAAAAAAAATGTTGCATCCAACTGGAGTTAGGGATTCACAGCTCTTCAGTGGGAAGGAACTCCTATACCTCAGCCTTGATGATTAGGGCCCTACCAAATTCAAGGTCTCTTTTTTGTCAATACCACGGCCATAAGATTTTTTTTAAAATAGCAGAAATCATGACATTTATTAAAATCTGAAATGTCTTAGTGCTGTAATTGTAAAGATCCCAAACTAAAAAGGAGTTTTTGGGGGGAGGGCACAAAAAGTTATTGGAAGGAGGGTTGCACAACTGCTACCTTTACTTCTGTACTGCTGCTGGTGACAGCACTGCCTTCAGAGCTGGACAGCTGGAGTGGTGGCTGCTGTCTGGAAGCCCTGCTCTGAAGGCAGAGCTACCAGCAGCAGCAGCAGCAGAAAAGTAAGGATTGCATGATATGGTATTGCCACTCTTACTTCTGCACTGCTGCCTTCAGAGCTGCACCATCAGTCAAAATAACCTTGCAACATCCTCCTCCCCCTGCCTGCAACTCCCTTCTGGCTCCCCAAACTGAGAAACACTGGTCTCCCTGTGAAATTTGTGTAGCATAGAGTAAAAGCACACAAAAGACCAGATTTCATGGGACAGGGAAGCCAGATTTCACAGTATGTGGCATGTTTATGTAGGGGCCCTATTGATGATTAATGAAAAACTGGACTTTAAACCTGCTCCTAGTCTAGGAGTGAATATCGCCTGTCCTCCAAATCAGACCAATGTCTTGGAGGTGGGGGGAGGGGGGGAACAGAGGAGGGTTCTATAAATAGGATGAAGAAATCCAATAGATCTGTGGCAGGTTCTTTAAAAAATGGTTTCTGGCTGAAAATTGCATAGTAGTCATAGTAGGGGATAGACTGAGAGGTTAAAGTTAAAAAGTTAGATTTTACAATCCTCCTCCTCTTCCCTACGTTTTGGTTGTCAGCTCATGTTCAGATTCAAAGTCTAGACCTACAATACACAAAATGTATGTAATATAAGACTGAGTGCCTCTGAAGAACCAGGGCAAAAAGTTGTAGAGAAAAAAAGGACTGGCCCTTTAAGAAGGCTTTTTTGCCTCAGTAGGCTCCCGTCCGTGACTGTGGCTGCCATATTGGATCCACCATTTTGATCCAGAAGGCTCCCCTGCCCTGGTGAGCACAGAGGATCCGGGAGGCATGGCCCATGTTCAGGTGGCCTGGGGGCAGCTTCACAAGCCGCACTAATGGAGGGGAAGAGCTGCATGCGGCTCGTGAGCCATGGGTTGGCCACACTTGCACTAGACCTCTCTCTATAGACTATCACAAGCCTTCCATGGGCAGAGTTCTCATTAAACAGGCAGTTTCTATGCCCAAGATCATCAGGATATTGTCTTAGAATCATAAAATCACAGAGCTGGAAGAGACCTCAGGAGGTCATCAAGTCCAGCCCTCTGCCCAAGGCAGGACCAGTCCCAACTAAATCAATGCAGCCAGGGCTTGGTCAAACCAAGACTTAAAAACCTCTAGGGATGGAGATTTCACCACCTCCCTAGGTAAACCATTCCAGTGCTTCACCACCCTCCTAGTGAAATAGTTTTTCCTAATATCCAACCTAGGCCTCCCCCCTGTAACTTGAGACCATTGCTCCTTGTTCTGCCATCCGTCACTCTTGTGAAAAGCCTTTCTCCATCCTCTTTGGAACCTCTCTTCAGGAAGTTGAAGGCTGCTATCAAATCCCCCCACTCTTCTCTTCTGCAGACTAAACAAACCCAAATCCCTCAGTTTCTCCTCATAGGTCATACTCCAGCCCCTTAACCATTTGGTCGCCCTCTGCTGGACCCTCTCCAATGCGTCCACATCTTTTCTATAGTGGGGGCCCCAGAACTGGACACAATATTCCAGATGTGGCCTCACTAGAGCCGAATAACGGGGAATAATGACTTCTCTGGATCTGCTGGCAATGGTCCTGCTAATGAATCCTAATATGCCATTAGCCTTCTTGGCTACAAGGGCACACTGTTGATTCATATTCAGCTTCTCATTCACTGTAATCCTCAGGTCCTTTTTGGAAGAACTGCTACTTAGCCATTCAGTTCCCAGCCTGTAACAATGCTTGGGATTCTTCCGTCACAAGTGCAGGATTCTAAACTTGTCCTTGTTGAACCTCATCAGATTTCTTTTGGTCCTATCATCTAATCTGTCCAGGTCCCTATCCCTGCCCTCTAGTGTATCTACCTCTCCCCCTAGCTTAGTGTCATCTGCGAACTTGCTGAGAGTGTAATCCATCCCCTCATCCAGGTCATTAATAAAGATGTTGAACAAAACTGGTCCATGAACTGGTCCTTGGAACTCCACTAGAAACCAACCGCCAACCTGACATTGAGCCGTTGATCACTACCCGTTGGGCCCGACAGTCTAACCAGCTTTCTATCCATCTTACAGTCCATTTATCCAATCCATATTCCCTTAACTTACTGGCAAGAATATTGTGGGAGACCATATCAAAAGCTTTGCTAAAGTCAAGGTATATCACATCCACTGACTTTCCCATATCCACAGAGCCAGCTACCTCATCATAGAAGCTAATCAGATTGGTCAGACACGACTTGCCCTTCGTGAATTCACGTTGATTATTCCTGATCACTTTCCCCTCTTCCAAGTGCTTCAAAATGGATCCCTTAAGGATCCCTTCCATGATTTTTCTGGGGACTGAAGTAAGGCTGACTGATCTGTAGTTCCCTGGATTGTCCTTTCCTTTTTTAAAGATGGGCACTACATTTGCCTTTTTCCAGTCATCCAGGATCTCTCCCAATCTCCACGAGTTTTCAAAGTTAATGGCCAAAGGCTCAGCAATGACATTTGCCAACTCCCTCAGTACCCTCGGATGCATGAAATCCGGGCCCATGGATTTGTGAATGTGAAGGGATCCCTTGGCCACTCTGTAATATCAGTGCTCCCACAGATTTTATTTAAAACTGTATTTCATGAACACTTCAGTGAGCAATTTTTTATTATTCTTTGTTATTTCATCAGCGTTCACATGTGCTGCATATTAAATTATCTTATGTTGAGAACTGGAGCTATTGACATATGAGAGACAGAGTCAGATTGTTTAACTAACTTTGAAGTCAGCCCAGACTTATAATCTCTTTACCCCTTTATTTTAAAATGTTTTGAAAGTAACCTTGAAATACTGTTCAAAATGTCTTTAATGAACCTAGTTGCATACATATAGTACATGAAACTCTTCAGTGTAATTTTCTCATCATATTTGCTTAGTTTACCAGTCAAAACAACACTAGCAGCACTACAGGTATTAAAAAGAATAATCTTTTTATCTGTTCCACATATAATTTTATACCATTAATAATCAATCTCAGGCTTTAAACGTGTTTGGTGACCATACTAGCGCTGCCAGTTATCACTGAAGTAAGGATCATAAGAAACTTTCCCTCAGAAGTTTGGTTGTTGGATCCGCATGAATTATGAAAGCAGACATTTAATGTTTAGAAGTAAACTGTATTAATAGGTCAGGTTACTAAGCGAATAATCTACAACAAGATCTTTTGCTTGTGGTGTTTAGCAAAAAACACCTGTCAACAAAGACCAAAGGGCAGGTCCCAGAGACTCTCCACGACCCCTCCTCATAGCAACTCCCTCCATGGAACACTCTGGGAAAAGTGAGTGTTGTTTAAGCAATATGATAAGTCAGGAAGATAACAAATAATTAATTCCTGTACATTTTGATTTGAAAAACATGAGACTGAAAGATGAGTGACATTAATCACCCCAGAAATGCAACTGCCCTGAAATATACTTCCAGGATTGTCATATTATGAGATGGAAATTATATGAAAATACAAGAAAAACAGTTAGAACCATATATTTATTCAGCATTACTGTCATCACTGACAGATGATTATTCCTAGTGTCCAACTATTTCATGAAGTTATAGAAAATATCTTTTAACATCACTTTCTAAATATAATCAGTTAATCCATTCAAGAAAATCCACTCCAATTTATTTTATCCTAAACAATTTCCAACAAAAATTATTAAGGATTCTATCTTCTGCCTGTTTTCAAATATTCTGTCAAGAAACTGTAACCAACCTTATCAACCAACCTTACCAACCTCAAGAAAGTGCAACTTGACTGAACAAACTGTTTAAAATGGTAAACCTTCGAGGTTAGCTTTTAATACTTTTAAAAGCACGCCATATAACTGATTTTAGTTATTCATCTAAGCTCTTCTAAATGTGTCATTTATATTGCATCTAAAAATTGTTATAAAGTATAGCTAGGGATCTATAAAAGCAAATAAGTAAAAATGGGTAATCAACAGAACTCCTCTTTGCATTTATTAATTAACATCTGCTTAATTTGCTGATGAGTAAGTTTTTATTACATATTATTACATTTTACTTCTATTAACGCTATCAATACCATGGTGGAGATTGGAACTGTATTCTATTCTGGTTTGTAGGACAATGGTATGGCATAACGTAAGTAGTAAAGTGTAGAATATGTATGTTGGTAGTTAAAAACAGATAAAAATATAGTTTATGTATAACGTCTGGGTGAGCAGTGCCTGGCTTAGCTAGGAATTGGATGGAGTTTTAATAAAACACCCTCCTTTTTCCTTGACAACTTCAACTGAGGTGAATATAGAACTCACAGTGTTATTTTCACAAAGTCATTTTTCAGAATAGAACCACAAAGAAAATAAGATCAAATTATTTCTGATAAGGTGCTCAATAAAAACAATGAAGAACGTCCAGAAAACCTGAGTTATCTTTGGTTTTATGACTAGTTTTCATCGTCTCATTTTTCACTATGTTAACAGCAAATCACAGTTAGTCAATATGTGCAACTAATGACCTTTTAGAAAGAATTTATAACGTGAGAAATTCTAAATAAGGAGAATGAAACGTGAGAAATTCTAAATAAGGAGAATGAAACATTCATTAATATAATATAATTCCTATTAAAATTTGTAAATAGTCTATCACTGATTTAGTACCAACTATCCCTATTTACATATCTTAATTACTCCAAGGGCAAAATTTTATGCAAAGAATTTTTTATCAATTTACTTTATAGAGAATACAAAGTTTTTTCTTCATCTAATTTTAACTAGTGTCTGTTCAATGTTATTGTGTCCTTTTGTACTTATTTTGATGCTAATTTTGATCTGTTGCCACATACACATTCTTTATGAGCTTCCCCAAAGACATAGTTATGTTGATTGTTATAGCAGCTGTGTCCTTCCTGGCCAATAATGTTGCTTGAGCTCTGGTGAAGTGAGCTTTAACTGTCAGTGGGAGAGGAATATTGGCCAGCTGATAACAAAAATGAGATAAAATGAATGATACCCACGCTTTGACAATACAAGGGATGAAATAGGCTGGGGATCTTGGACTGACCAATTATGGCCACAGATAGGTGTGGGGATAGTGTTAAAAGATTTGGTTCTCTCAATGTAAAATAGCAGAGCTCTGAATATGGCTAGAATATGTACCTTCCGCTTTCCTTGCATCAGATGAAGTTTAGGGAAGCACAAAACTTAATTGGTTTAGGTGGAATTGAAACCCCCTTGGAGAAAATTTTGCATTAGGTATAAGTATCCATAGATGCCAACTCCATGGGTGTGATGGATGGGAGGAGCACTGCCTTTTTCTAAACATCCCATCATTCAGTAACTAAAAGGTTAAACTCAGGAAGTGTTGACAGGAAGCCAGGGGAACCAATGGAAATAAAGTGTTAAAGATTTGAATTGAAAGGGAATCTTCTTGAGGCAGTTTTTTGGTGAGTGTTAAACCAGGAGCTGGGGGGAAAAGATGAATTGAACCAGGCAGGAATTCACATGCCTAGAAATGAACCAGACCTTGAAGATATGATAAATGATAGGGAATGTTTACTTAGACATGATCAGGTTATTTTCTTTGTTTTGTTGTTTGGTTAAACTCCTCTGTGATGAGTCCACTCCTCCCTTACACTTAAAGCTAAATCCCAGGGAAGCATTCTCTGTGTTTTAATCTTTTTTTCCCTTAGTTACTCTATAACACCTAGCAACCAAGTATGCTTTATCAATATATCTTTTTGTTTTGTTAATAAAATCACCTTTTAAGGACTATGATCTGATTCTTGTGTCCTAGAAGGTAAGAGAAGGTCTGTGCATGCATGCCTAAGACTGAGAGGTCAGCTATCAGAAATTATAGGGTTTTTTTCAAGCTCACTTGTGGCAAAAGAGCTTGGGGGTACCTCTGTGGAAGAAATTCCCAAGTGGAACTTCCAGGGCTTGAAAGGGGTTTTGAACCTGTGTTGTGGCAGCATACCTTCCAAGATAAGGGAATCTGTGACCTTGGGGAGTTTTTAAAACAGAAGCCTCTAGAGGCAGGATATTTTTAAGGTTTCTTTCTCAAAGTGCCAGAGTGGGAAACAGCCTTGACATATCCATAGAAACAGTGGGTACTTAGCACCTACCAGCTGTTTGGCAGTGCTGCAGATCAGCTAATTAAGAATTCCATCAAATTGCTGATGAGGGGAAGAAGAGGAAGAGGAAGGATCTTGTGGGAAGTGAGTGCAGGAGCTCAGAGGAAGGGGGGAGGAGCATGGGGAAGGGGAGGTAGAGTGAAGCTGGGGCTTGGGAGAAGGGGCGGAGGCAGGGCCTTGAGGCAGAGACTATATTGGCTCATCTAGACTACGGGGAACTCAAAAATTATGCAAATTCGGTGGGAATTTGCATATCTTCTTCCGATGGCACTTTCTAAAGCAGAGCTCTCGAAAGTGAAAGTAGTTAAGAGGTGACTTTTTCAGAGAACCCCTCTCCATTTGTTGAACAGCCACTCTTCCTCAAAAAAGGAGGTTTACGTGGCTTTTCAACAAAGGGGGAGTTCGCCGAAAAAGCCACGTCTTAACTACTTTCACTTTCGATAGCTCTGCTCTTTCAAAAATGCAATCAGAAGGAAGATATGGAAATTCCCATGGAATTTGCATATCTTCTTTCGACCATTCCCTGTAGTCTAGATGAGCCCTATAAGAGCCACTTTTTTCTTTATGGAATGAGGTATACAGGGATTGTACTGTCAGTGTTTGAAGACTGTTCCCTCTTCTTGAAGGATATGTCTACTCTATAGCTACTACAGTGGCACAGCTATGGCACTGCAGCTGTACCGCTGTAGTCTTATATCAATTTTTTTTCTGGTAATTGAAGAATACTTCTGTTAATTGCATCTCTACCAAGCTTTAGGGCAATCTAACTACAGCCTCACTGCTGCAAAATTTTTCAGAGTTCTGAATGACAGCTAGGTCAATCTAACTTTTAAGTGTAAACGAGTCCTGAGATTAAGATGGTAGATGGATCATTCACAAGGACTGAAAGAAGAGCTCCATAAGCTTCAGAAGGACAATGTTGAAGTCTCATGCTAGAACAGTATATCTGACTAATGGGTAAGTATGCAGTAGGCCCTTGTGAAATTTGGACAATTGTCAGATGAAAGAAGACTAAGAACAACTTAAATTGCAGCAAGGGAGGTTTAGGTTGGACACTAGGAAAAACTTCTTAACTGTAAGCCTGATTAAATACTGGAATAAATTGCTGAGGGAGGTTGTGATATCTCCATCATTGGAGATATTTAAGAGCAGGTTAGATAGACATTTATCAGGGATGAATTGATGGTGCTTGTCCTGCCATGAGTTCAGGGGACTGGACCTCTGGAGTCATTCTAGTATTCTATAATTCTCTGAACTCTATTGGTAAATGATATGCCGATATGTCCAGGTGCCAGATGGATATGGCATGGGCAAGTTGCATGACCTTCCTCCAGATGGGAGAGGCACCAAGAGCTGGTTGCACACCTCTTCCATTTGTGGTTCCTTCTCTCCCTGAATTTCAAAATGGGGGAACTGTCCTACTTGATGGGGGGCCATGATCTGTCCATTCACTGTAGCCCTCTGGTCAGATGCTTGGCTCAGGGTGTCATCAGCTTGCTGCTCTCCTATGAAGACTGAGGCACAAGTTAGGATCGCTGATTCAGGCAAAGGGGCTAGCTCCTCCAGCTGGCTGGGGGCCTGGTCCTTCTGGGCTGGTGCTGGGCATTGAGAGGTCCTCTCCCCAGGATCCACAACTTCCCCCACACTTGCAATAGTTGCTGTTACCACTCAACCAGCCTCTACCACAGCCACCCACTCAAATGTTTTTAGAAATGACTCTGGCTCATCCTCCGGCCCCATATTGGAAAGCTTGGTAGACCCTGGTGCAGGTGCAGGCAGCTTGGCTGGGGTCATGGGTTGCAGCAGATAAGTCACCTATTGCAACAGCTGCTATTGTTGGGCTGCTAATTCCCCAGTTAGTTGTTGCTCAGCCATCTGTTGTAATAGCAGCTGCTGCTGCTGGTTGGGGTTTTGCTCTGCCATCCACTTTAGTGGTGGTTCCATATCCTTTCAAGGCTGGGCTCACGCTCACTTGTTCTATTGCCGTCTCTTTAATAAGGCACTTCAGCAGCGCTAGGGACATGCCCACATTCTCCACCACTTGTGATTGGGTCTCTCTGGCGACTGGGTTGCCTAGTGGTTAGATCACTAGAATTAGCTAGGAGGAAAGGGGTGAAGAACCCTGCCCCTAGTGCCTTGGGCCTAAGAACTCTGGCTCACTATTTGAATACAGTCCTTAAGTTTGTGGTGTGGCTCCAAGACACTAGATAGACTTTTTAGTAGGTTCCTCCCTTTGTCCCAAGGGATGGGGTTGGACGCTTACTTGCTCCCGTGGCTGGCCAAGTGGACAGGCTTCGACTTGTGTCCTGCAGACTCTGAAACCACACTCTTGTCTCCTTGCAGGTCAGTCCCTAACTGAGCCAGGCTCCTTCCTTTTATCCTTCCTCTACACCTGGTACTGGCTACAGGTAAAGTGGGGAAGGACTAGCTGCGCTAAAAGGTTTTGCTTAACCCTAGTGATGCCAGGTCCTCCTCTCTTCACTCCTTCACAGGCTCCTAAACAAAACAACAAAACCATTTCCTTTTGTAATAGATTTCATGAACAGAGACCTTTGGAGAAGAATAATTAAGGACGGGTGGAAAGAGGCATAGCATGGAAACAGATGGTATAGCTAGATGTGATGATGTCCAGCACCAAATGGTTGGTTGTAATCTCTTACCATGCTTGATGACAGAGTTGAAGTGATCTCCAAAGTTGGCTCTGGCATAATATTGATGAGGTTCTCAACATGCACCCCCTTCCAGCCACCTGTCTCTGTGACAGAGAAGGAGGGTAACAGGCGCCTCCTAATATAAACAGGTATGTTCTCTGGGTGATTACAGGAGTCAGATGGCCCTTGCCATTGAGAGGACTGCCACTAGAAAAGCTTTCAGGTATAGCAGTGGTGGGGTATAAGCTTACAGATCTCAGTGTTGACCCTGAATCCTTTAGGGGATGGACTTCTTCATTCATGTAGTTGTTGTAGGGTTCCATTGCATTAAACAGTAAGTATTCTATCATCCTTAGAACTTCATTTGGAATCCCAGAAACCTGTAACGAAGTTACTGGTTGGTTGGTGCATTGTGATTGCTGTAGCTGTGGATCTAATGGCCATACCAGAGTCGTCCAAAGTGGCATTATCTGTTATCTTTTTCTGGACTTCAGTTACCACAAGCAACTCTCATGTCAGATGCATGTAAAAATGTTCCAATCCTTTAAGTGACACTTGATAACCCTTTTCTACTTGCTTCAAAGTAAGAGAAAGCTAGGCATAAGTATACCCCAGTACCTTTGTTGGGGCCAGTTTGTCCTTATTAATCGACAGGGCAATTCTTGTTGGCACTGATGAGCTGAGAATATCAAACAATATATTTGTGTCCTCTTCGATCACTATTATCTCAATGTCCAAGGTTTCAATTAGCTTTGAAAGTAGGTCCTGTAAAACTGTTAAGTTATTGACAGCTGGTATGTGTCTGATCCAAAGCCTTCCATGAAAAAGATGAGTATTTCTTCGGTAGGCAGGGCAGATTAAGTGTTTTCTGAGCTACCTTGACTACTGTTATAGGAGGCCTGGCCACTGACGTTGATGGTGACCGAGACTTCCTCTTCTCTCTCTTCATATGTTAGGATACCCCACTCCTCGGCCTAGGGAACGGTTGCTACAGTGGGAGTTAGTCTATAGGCATTTGCCGATTGCTGTTGTCCTATGCATTGCCACAGTCATGTATAGGTGCACTGGGCACTTTGGTGAATTCCTAAAGGGTACTACACTCTGATTTAACAGGAGAGCTATTTGCTTGATGTTGAGTAGGAGGAGATTTAATTTGTATGGGAAACACTTAGATGCTAAAATAATGGTCTTTGTGGAAAACTCTGCTATATTCTTAATATATATTCTTCCTTCCTGTTCTCATTGACCTTTAGGTTCTCCTGCCCATATAGTTATCACTGCTCATAGATGATGAAGCAGTTAGGTTGATGGGAAAGATCTTTCCTGTTGGTTGAAAGCATCTGCACTAACATCAGTGCAGCTGCACCACTGTAAACTCTGTAGTGTAGATCTAGCTTAAGGATATTTTGAACTTGAACGATATGCAATTTTGATTTGCACCTAGGTAAATTCAGACCATATCAATTGAGTTCATTTGCAATCTAGTTATATCTAGATATTCTATTGTGCACCAAACACTCAGATTTTTATTTGCTTTTTGATGTGTTCACCCTTTTACCTGAATAACTATGAATTTACAATTATAAAGACTTTGGACCAAATATACCACTGGCATAAGCGCATGCAACTCCATCTAAATCAATGATGTGAATCAGCTTATATTAGTGGCAAACATGGATCTTTGCATCTATTCATTCTATCCCTTCCTTTGGGAAATTCACAGAGCAGCACTAATAAAGCTTTTGATAGGCAACATATCCTTACAACAAGAGGGAACATGATTCTGGTTGGCAAAATAGAGTGAGAAGCACAGCGATCTCAGAATGATGAGAGGATAAAAAAAACTTTGAGGAATCAAGTGGAAAAACAAAGCTAAACATGTGCTACATAACAATGCAGTATGTTCTATGCCAACTGATACTACACTTCTTGTTTCAGGTTAAAAGTGAATCCTAATCCCAGACACGAAAGGCCAGTGATTATCAATCAAATCATACAACTCTATATGTAATTTAAAGTTGCAACTTCCATATTACTTGGTGATAAGCTATCAGCAATTCACATTTCACAAAGATATGTTCAACAACCTTAAAAATAAATATTATAGACAAAAGAGAGAAATAATCATTATTTTCATATGAAAATTCAATTGTAAATGTGGGTTACAATCTATACTACTTTCTAATTTGTTTAAGAAACAAAGTGAAATGAAGTACTTCCTAAGAATTGGTTTCTCTTAAAAGAATTAAAATAACAGAAAATGCTCTAATGATCCTTTAACTGACAAAATGTAAAACTATTTATAATGTCACAACCTGTAGCCAATTTACATAAATTGAGTTCTTTGAAAAAGGAGGTATGCCTCCACAAATGATATCCCGCCATTTATTCCAGCAACCTCAATATATCATGTCAAATTTACGTTTATTTGACTAAATACAGGAACAACTGGAACAACATGAACATCACAAAATATATTTTGGCATTATTCCCATTATCTATCAGTCTTTTGAGATTATTCCCATTATCTATCAGTCTTTTGAAGGCTACTGGAAAAGCACAGATGAAGGTACAGGCAGTCCCCGGGTTACGTACAAGATAGGGACTATAGGTTTGTTCTTAAGTTGAATTTGTATGTAAGTCGGAACTGGTACATATTGTAGGGGAAACTCTAGCCAAACATTTCTCCAGAGCTCAGTTTTATTCTCTCACACCTCACTTCCCTCAGTCCTTTATTCTCAAGCTGAGGTGTCTGCTGAGAAAAGCCGCTCCGCGTCTTCCTGGTCTGCTGGGTGGGGCGCTAGCTTCGCGTCTCCCTGGTCTGCTAGGG
The DNA here is from genome assembly GCF_049634645.1 of Pelodiscus sinensis. NCBI lineage: Eukaryota > Metazoa > Chordata > Testudines > Trionychidae > Pelodiscus > Pelodiscus sinensis. Next base: position 17,382,248 of record NC_134726.1, read on the forward strand.
GGAAAAGCAGCTAGTGCGGGGTTGTCTCACCCCGTTTATAAGTAGGGATCTGATGTAAGTCGGATCCATGTAACCCGGGGACTGCCTGTACAGACAAATCAGATGCCATCATTACATACAGACACAGAGAAATTAAAAGATTACGTGAATGTATCTTGGTGCAATTCTTATTTTCAAGTTAAATTATTTCTGGCTTTAAAACATGGAAAGAAATACCACTGAGATTTTAAGAGAGTCAGCAAATTTTGTTTTCACATAATCAATATGCCAGATGCAGTTTTAAGTGTAAGTCAGGGAATTCTAGCCCATTAAAATGTGAAGGTATGCATACAATTTTACTTTATAACAAAAAGAACCTGGGGATATCTTGGACAAACATATTGAAATTATAGAAATTTCTCTGTCAGAGAATGACAAGAAGAATCAGACTGTGGAAGCAAGTTTTCTAATAAATGCTGGTTTTCCTCAGCCAATTTTCTATCCATATAGGTTTCTGTACTGGAAAATACTACATTTCAACTTGCAGTTCTCAAATGTAGCACAATGTATTGCAATTAGTACAAGTCACAAAGGAGATTGTTTCTTCTGGAACATATCCTATTTAATTGGGCCCTTATTCTGCAAACTGATCCAACTGAGTGGATCCCAGAGACACCCCAGAAATGGAGTCCTAACATGTAAATTCTTTGAACTGTTCAACGAATATACAAATTATACATGTTTAGTAACTATGTATGATTAGAATACAACCTGAATCAAAGAGCACTAAGCTCCAGAGCAGAGGGGGCAGAATCTGGGTTCTTTCTAACTTTGCCAATGGACCTGCCATGTTACGCACTTTGAGAACTAATGATAAAAAGAGGTATAATTCTTAGCTCTTATAAAGTCTAAAATTTCACCTCAACTACTTTATTGTAGCTCATTAGCTCCTATTGTGAACAATGACAGAACTCCCAATGGCACCAGTGAAAGCAGAGTTGGGGGCCTGCAAGACGTGGCACTAATCCTACAGAGTCCCGAGGGGATCTTTGATTGAAAGATTCTGCTTGCTCTCATTTCCCATTATTCAGTATATGTTTCAAAGAAAGTTAGAGACAAGGATTGACCCCATACCCAAAAAAACACGTTTTCACTAATGTTATTTATCATTTTAATATTTTTAAATGACATATTTTAAGGGGCTGTGCTTACAGCAAAATGGAAAGGTAAAAGAAAACAATACTATTTTTATATGGTGATATATTAATGTTAAAATACTCTAACACATGACTAGGTTATATGGAAGTATGTCTGGCCACTTTCTCTACCTTTACATTTACACAATTATACTACTGTAACTGAAATAGTAATATTACTTCCTTCTCGAACGTGTGAAACAATACCCAGATTGCAAAAGTTCTTCATTTTACTTGAAAAATTATTCAGATTACTTTAACTCCTTATTTTGACCAGTATATAAAATTTAAATAGGGGCTCAGGGCTCAGAGAGGTGGTATGGAACACCAAAAAACAAAAATTCTCCATACCCGAAGAGTACAATTTTCAAAAGTACTCAATGACTTTCAAAAAGACTGCATCTCCTAAATCCCTTAGATCAGCAGTGGGCAAGATACGGCCTGCAGGCCGGATGTGGCCTGCCAAGCCTTTTAATCCAGCCCATGGCTCACTCCTGTGGCTTGGAGCAGCTCCACACTGCTTACAATGGCTGGTTGCTCCCTATGGCTCTCTACACTGCAGGGGGTGGAGGAAGGCACAGGCTTCGCGCACTGCCCCTGCTCCCTGTACAATTTCTCTGCTCCCATTGGCCAGTTCTAGCCAATGGCAGCTGAGAAACTGTGCTGGGGGTGCTCCCTTCCCTCTTCCCCCGAGCACAGAGAATAGTCTGGAGCTGCTGGCAGGCAGAAAAGCCTGGCTGAGAGTCCTGCTGGGGTGCTGATTAAGAAAGTGCCTCCCATCCAGAGCGTGCCTCTGACACCCCACCCTCTCCCACATCCCAACCCTCTCCCAGACTCTGCACTCCCTCTTGTGTACCTCCCCCAGGTCAGAATCCTCTCCTGGATCCAAACCCACTCCTCGACCCTGCACCTCAATCCTCTGCCCCAAACCCCCTGCCCTAGGTCACAACCCTCTCCTTCACTCAAACCCCCTCTTAGACACCACACACTCTCCTTTACCCTAGTCCTCTACCCAAGCTCCTTTCTGCACCCAACGTCTGACCCAGACTCTGAACCGCCTCCAAAGAAAAATGCAGCCCTTGACCACTTGCCAAAATCTTGGAATGGCTCTCCCCATCAAAAATTATTGCCCACCTCTGCTTAAGATGCTTTTGAAAGTTTTATCAAAGGAACACTTGAAATTCTGAAAAAAAACCAATAGATGTATAATTTATTTAAACATATCAAAAGCATTTATTGTTTTAGTGGGCTTCTTTGTATAATAAAATGGAAATTTAAGTGGTGCTGCATTACATTTTAAAACAAACTGCAAAGAAAAAGGCTTAACATTTTGTTGAGTACTGCATGTCCATTTGACACATACTTACACAAAAAAGGGCATCAGTTGAATAAGAGTCTCTTTTTTGGGGCTAACTGTGAATTCTGGTACAGTTTGAATAATTTTGTTCATAACATTCCTTAAGTAATTTTGTAGCTGTTTGCGTCGTTCCTCTACAAACTTGGCATCCTGCAGAAGAAAGAAAAGTTCAATTGTACAAAAGGATATTTCCTTTCTCAAATGCTAGACAGCAATAATGACATTAATTTTATCCCAGAGACCTGTAGCAATGTATTTTCTAAGATGGTTTCCATCAGTGTAGACCAGTGGTTCCCAAACATTTTGGCATCATGCCCCCCTTCTTGATTTTTGACCCCCCCGCCAAAGAAAAAGCAGCAAAAGTTCTCGTGAAAAGAAAAAAGGAACTGAGCGGAGCAGCAAAACTTGATGGGGGAAAGGAAGGGAGGCTGGGCCGCCTCGCACCCCCCCTGGAATTTCTTCATGCTCCCCAGTTTTGGATCCCATGGTGTAGACAGAGATAAGTCATGTTCAACATTATATAACGGATAATGCCTCGTCTGTGACTATTCGACGTGATGCTGAACTTGTCACTGTCTGAATGGAGGATATTCTTCCTTGAGAGAAAGTCCTTATCTGTGGGCTAATTTTTTTAAAGGGCTGTTACTGAAGCCCAGATATTAGGTCCTTTCAGGACTAAAAATGTATACAATCCTTTAGGGCTGGTGTGAGCAATAAGCGTCCTGCAGGCTGGACATGGTTTACCAGGGTTAGCCCCTGGCACGCTGTCGGCACTTTATTTGCCTCATGTCTGCAGCTATTTTTGATCGCCAATCATTCCTGGCCAATGAAAGCTGTGGGAAGTGATGTCCCAATCCACACCACTTCCCACAGCTCCCATTGGCTGGGAACAATGATCTGCGGATGTGCAAGTAAATAAAACACCGGTAGCTTACCAGGGGCTAACCATGGTGAACTGCGTCCAGCCCGAAGGCCACTTACTGCCCACTTCTGCTTTAGGAAAATTGAGGTATTTTTCCTTCCATCTCTTCCTTCCCTTATCCTCCCATCATGAACTTTTCCGCAGCTGGATACATACATGGAGGGACCCATATTTAACTCTAAGAGCAGACATATCTTTGTTTAGTAACACACTTTGTTACGGAAATCTTACCTAGCTGTCTATATTTTAGCTAGTATAATGTATCATTGGAGGATGCTTTGAAAAAGAGATTTTATTTAAGTGTTAATGTTTTATTTCTCTGGCACCAATGAATGGAGATAACTGTACTATTTCTCATTCCTTAGTGAGACTTAACACACTGAAAGCCTAACAATAGTATATCTACTTGGCGTCTATAACTTCACAACATGCATATTTTTTTCTATGGAGAACACAATTATAGTAGAGAATAATACAATCTGTCAGCAAGCATAATACACTAGAGTGAAACTGTAATGGATTTACACAGAAATCAGACTTTTTTTTGTATTAGAGCCAACAAGCTATATCTCAGAAATTCAGGCATTCTGCTCACCTGGTTTAAATGTCAGGATATGCTCTTCAGGCATGAAGCCTCAAAGCATTATAAGACAATTATAGCTCTCAAAGGAAGAGCAGAGTTCCTATTTTTTATAAAATGTTTCTAATCAACCCTGGTTATTAATCTATTCAAGAAAAGTGCGTAGAAATGTACAGATTCCTGTTTCTTGCTAGGAAGAGATAATAGATGAATATATGTTTAAAATGTTAGCAAACCATATCATTTAATTAAAAACAAAAACAAAATCATAGGCTTCTGTTGCCACATATTGGATTTGAGTTTAAGTTTAGTTCTTCTCACAGGTAGAGTTGGCTGCTCCCAAAATCAAGCTTAATTGACTACTTGTCTGACGTTTGAAACAGTATTATAAAATTCTAAGAAGCTTTGCCATGTATGCCATTAAGAACATAAGAATGGACCAAAGGTCCATCTAGCTCAGTATCCTGTCTGTCAACAGTGGCCAATACCAGATGCCCCAGAGGGAGGGACCACAACAGGTAATCCTCACGTGATCCCTCCCCTGTTACCCACTTCCAGAGAAACAGAGGCTAGCGATGCCATTCCTACCCATCCTGGCTAATACCATTCATGGATCTAACCTCCATGAATCTATCTAGCTGTTTTTTGAACCCTGTTAAAGTTCTAGCCTTCACCACATCCTCTGGCAAGGAGTTTCACAGGTTGATTGTGCACCGAGTGAAGAAAAACTTCCTTTTGTTTGTTTTAAATCTGCTGCCTATTAATTTCATTTGGTGACCCCTAGTTCTTATGTTGTGGGATAAAGTAAATAACTTTTCCTTATTCACTTTTCCCATACCTGTCATGATTTTATAGACCTCTATCATATTCCCCCAGAGTCTCCTTTTTTTTTTTTTTTAAAGATGAAAAGTCCAAGTCTTTTTAGTCTCTCTTCATATGGGACCTGTTCCAAACCCTTAAACATTTTTGTTGGCATGAGAGAAGTATCTTTGGGAGAAGGGGTTTAGAGAAGAGAATGAGGTGTGATTCTGGAAGACTGGCTTCTCAAAATAATAAATATTAATATATATTTTTTAAAAACCTCAACAAATATTAAACATTTATACTTGCATTTTCAAAAATTGGAAAGAAAGGCTCCGATTCTGCAAATACCTTTTCTTGTACTTAACTGCCAATGTATGTTCTGTTCCCAGATTGATAAGCTTGTAAGCCCTCTCTAAGGAATTTTACAAAGTTCAGTGCAATCATCAACTGAGCTACAGTGGTTAGAGCCTTGATGTAAACAAGGCTCCCACAAATGAATGTATCAATTAAACCTGCATCTAAACAACATGGACTGAAAGTCTAACCCAACTGAAACAAATAGTAAAACTCACATTAACTTCAACAGCTCCAAGATTCTATCCATGTTGTTTAAGTAACATGGTGTTAAAAGCAGTAAAAACTGGCACAGTAGGACTCCTTCTGGTCACACAGGTGGGATTTTTTGCAAAATTCTCTAGTAAGTACATGACCAAAGAATGCACAAGTTGAATCGCTCTAGTCAGGCATGCTCTGGTCTGGCAACATTCATGGTCCAGCATGATTTTAGTTAGCTAGATGTCCACTTATCAAGGGTGTGGCCAAGCTTCCTGTGGTCTCATAAAAGTTTGTTTACAGCCACCAGTCCTGGCTCTCAGCATTCTGTGTTATTTACCCCTGGAGTGAGTGGGAACTGAGCTGGACTGCCTGTCCACCTCCTAATACACTTTAAATACAGAGTTGTAGCAGGCGTAGATCCCAGACCCGGTGCAAGCCGGGATTGAGCCAGGCTGCTGGCCAGCCTGCTAAAAAATGTACTGGTACGGTTTAGGGGAGGGGAATGCACATAGTCTATAGCATTACCCTAAGCTTTTTACATCCCTAGCGCCCACTTTCTCTTCTACTTCACAATACCTTGCCACCCTATGTTTAATGATTTAAAACTAGTAGAAATGTCCAGCTTCTCCATCGTATAGTTGTTTTATCCATATGCTACAGTGTATATCAGTAATATATTTAAAGCGGCATTGTAGTAGATTCCTATATTAAAAAGTCTTGTGTTTTTGTTCCAAGTCTTTTCTCCTATTGTGTAGAATGATTCTCTGTGTATTTATCTGATGATAAATATAATTCAATGGCATCCATACTCAAAGGCTTCTAAAAGTTACACAAAGCCTATTTTGTTCCTCCCTTAAACACATGCAGAATCAAATATATATGGATATTTAAGTAGGTAAACATCTATCTACAGGCAGTCCCCGGGTTACGTACAAGATAGGGACTGTAGGTTTGTTCTTAAGTTGAATCTGTATGTAAGTCGGAACTGGCATCCAGATTCAGCCGCTGCTGAAACTGACCAGCGGCTGACTACAGGAAGCCCAAGGCAGAGTTGCTCTGCCCCGGGCTTCCTGGAATCAGCCGCTGATCAGTTTCAACAGGCTGAATCTGGACACCAGTTCTTACATACAGATTCAACTTAAGAACCCCAGGCGTCCCCAAGTCAGCTGCTGCTGAAACTGATCAGCGGCTGATTCCAGGAAGCCCAGGGTAGAGCAACTCTGCCTCGGGCTTCCTGTAGTCAGCGCTGGTCAGTTTCAGCAGCGGCTGACTTGGGGACACCTGGGGCAGAGCAGCTTGGGTGCTGCTGGGTTGCTCCAGTAGCGCTGCTCCTCGGCGCTACTGGACCAACCCAGCAGCACCCAAGCTGCTCTGCCCCAGGCGTCCTGATTCAGCTGCTGGGCTGTCTGTGCTGTCCGCTGCCCGCGTGCTCTGTGGCTTTGCTCCCCGTCTCCCTGGTCTGCTGGAGACCAGCAGACCAGGGAGACGGGGAGTAAAGCCTCTTAGGTCACTGGCAGCGGGACAGCCGCGGCGCGTCTGGGCTGTCCGCTGCCCGCGTGCTCCCCGGCTTTGCTCCCCGTCTCCCTGGTCTGGGGAGATGTGGAGCAAAGCCACGGAGCACGCGGGCAGCGGGCAGCCCAGACGCGCCGCAGCTGTCCCGCTGCCGGCGTCCTCAGAGGCTTTGCTTCCCGTGTCCCTGGTCAGCTGGTCTCCAGCAGACCAGGGAGACGGGCAGCAAACCCCGTTCGTAACTGCGGATCCGACATAAGTCGGATCCGCGTAACTCGGGGACTGCCTGAATATCCAAAAGACCACAAGGGAAACTTAAAGGAGAGAGGCACAGATGTTCACTGCAAAAATATGAAAAGTCATGAAGGTTCTCTCATTCTCTGCCTGCTTAATTCCTGTTAATAGCAGCAGTTACAATACTGAGATCTTGATCAGATATTCAGATTACCCATGAATATGGCTCCATGTCAGATTCCATGACTTTCCATGGTCTATGTGACTTGTGCAGGGGCCAGTGTGGCAGTTCAGGTGGCCCCCAGGATAGCCACACTAGGCACTGCTGGAGAGGGCCCGGGGACAGCCACAAGTGCTCTGTTGGCCCTGAAAGCGGGGGTCTGGACAGCTGGCTAGAGTAGCCACAGTCCATGGTCCCTGGCAGCTGGTGCTGCTGGCCCTGAGCACATCTACTTGCAGTGCCCCTCCTCAGATTGTTCCCCAAACAGCATTGTCCCCCTCAAGATTTACTCATGAGTATTTTCAGTATAAGTCATGGATAGGTAACTGGCCATGGATTTTTATTTATTGTTCATGATCTATCCATGAGTTTTACTAAAAATACCCATGACTAAATTGTAGCCTTATCCATGGATAGCAGGTATCTGAACTCCATCTTAAACTATAAACTTTCATATTCTGTCAAAATTGCCATTCTGATTCATAACAGAATCTACACCAGAGCAGTTGATAGTGTAACTGTGCAAAAATGTATTCAACTGTTACTAACAATTATTATTAAATCTATAACATTGAGATTCTACAAGGACAGGGACAATGTACCAATCCAATTCATCCTTTATTATACCGAAACATTATTTTCACTAAACGTTATTTATTCACAAACCCATCATTTTAAAAATGTTTGAACATGCAGAGCATGATCAGAGCATAGTGACTGTCCATACCAGTCAACAAAACTGCTTGCTCCATATTGTTCTGCATTGCAGATGCCTAGACAAATGTTCTAGCACTAGATAAGCTGCAAGAAGATATTAACAATAGGAAATCTAATGCATGTAGATATATAAGATTTAGAATGGAAGGTCATATTAATACTACAGGAAATTATTGTGGTACTGCAATGGTAACTGCATTTATTATTTTTGTGTATTTAAACTTTTTTATAATTCAAGTAAATTTTACATTTCCCAATTTCCTATTTAGTTCTGACACACTTTCACACAATGCTGATTCAATGAACTGTTAATCTAGAGGCTTAGTACAGTGCCTGCTGAGCTGCTAATCTACATGACCCAATTTTACCTGCATGCTGAAGTCTAATGCTAACATACAATATTAAAGAATATTTTTAATTAGAATGAATTTTGCACCGTTAGGACCACCTGCTTCTACCATGTATGTAACAGATCAGGCATTCACAAAGTTTTCATAGTGTAAACCCCAACAGTGAGAATGTCTCCTAGACCACTTCCTCTTAAATTTAAAATCATGTGGAGAACTGCTTTCTTAATTGTAAAATATTGCAGTGACAACTATAGCAATTTCTTATATGACAAAGTAATATTAGCAATATATTTCAGCTATTTTTCATGTGATAAGTACTCTGTCCTATAAAAAAAAAAGGTTAATTAAATGGCCTCTACCTTTGTCCTTCATTTAATCTTCCCTCCCAACTATTTTGTTGATCTTTCCCTTCTGCTCCCCTGCACTTGCTTCTCTGTTGTTTGGCTCCCTTTTCCTTTTCTATATGTTCTCCCTTGTGGCTTTTTATTTCATCACCCTGGGATATGCTACCTTTTCAGTTGGCCCTTCTGCTCTGTTCTCCTTGATATGCTGTCCAGTCACCTGGTCCTCTGTATCCTGCCTGGATATAATGCCTATGCCATTCTTTTGCTTAACCATTCTTTTCTCCCCTAGATGTTCCTCTCCTGTAAATGGCTGACAGTTTCAGTTCCACTAGCTCCAGTTAAATTTCCCCATACCACCAAGTGAAAAAGGCACAAAGTGCAACCAGTTTCCAATAGTTTCAATAGTTCCATGAAATATGTAGCATATAAAATACACTTTATTAAAACTACTAAATATATAGCATAATACATGTAGACTCTATTGTTTAAATACTTCACTTGTATAACCTACTTCAAGCATAGTTTAAAATGTTCAGGCAACTTAAAACAGATTTGTCTCTTATTTTTATAAAATGTCTCTAATCAGAGATAATTAAAAAAACCCTAACATGCATATGTCTGAATGTGTTCACACATGTCCAACACTTATTTCAAGCCAACAAAATTTCATATCAGGTCTGAAAATTTAAGGTGCATTGTCATTCACAGATCATGTTTTTTTTATAAACAGCTTTTGAGCACCTCTGTATTTCTTTGTATGAAAAGCACCTGGCTAAGGACAACATTTAACTGTGGATGTACCAGTGCTCTAAACATATTTGGCATAACATATTTGAAACTCTTCTGGTGTAGTTCCTAAGATCCCCAGTCACAGAAAGCATTAGAAATAACAAATCTGGATGAATGCCCAATTTGCAGAAACTGCCTAACAGCTCCAGTAGTCACTTTATGAGGTCTTGCAGATTGTGATTTTACTGTTTTGCTGCTACTGCTTCCCTATCATAATTCAATTCCAACTGCCATTCTTTGCTGTGCACTCCGGCATCTGCAGTGAGAAAGAATGGATCCTGCACTTCTCTCCTATGCTCTGGTATGTGGTATCAGGACATCATGCATGGCAATATATAATCGAGAATACTGACAGAGGAAGACTTGCAGACACCTGACAGTCTTCATGATGTGGACAGCAGCAATTTAGCAGTACTTTTGGCATTCATGGAGCAACTGCCTTGGGTGGATCATTGCTTTTGCGCTAGGGAATTAGTACTAATTGGTAGGATGAAGAGCAGTAGCTACAGAACTTTAGGATATGTAAAGCAACTTTCCTGGAACTGTTCTGAGCTGCCCCCTAACCTGCGGTGCAAGGACACCAGAGTGAAAGTTGCCCTCTCAGTAGAGAAGCATCTGGCAATTACTATCTGGAAGTGAGCAACTCCAGACTGCTACCAGTCAGTTACAAATCAATTTGGAGCGGAGAAGTCTAGTGTTGAGGCTGTACAGCTGCAAGTGTGCAGGGCAATAAATTACACCCTACTGTGGAGGACCATGACTCAGGGAAACGTGCATGAAACAGTTGACAGCCTTGCAGTAATTGTGGGGCAACAGGTGGCACATACATTCCAACTCCAGTGCCAGACCACTTTCCCACAGAATACATCAATAGAAAAAGATACTTCTCCATGGTATTGCAGGCGCATGCTGGACATTTCACATACATCAACAGGGGATGGTCTAGAAAGATGCATGACCCATAAACCTCTCGAACATTGGCCTGTACAGAAAGCTGTAAGTGGGGGCTTTTCTTTCCAGGCCACGAGATTACTGTGGGGGATGTAGAAATGCCCATCATGATCCTGGGAGAACTGGCTTAGCTCTTGCATCCTTGGCTCATGAAACCTTAGGACACCTGGACAGCAGAAAAGAATGTCTAAACATCAGGCTAAGCACATGCCTCATGGTAGTGGAATGTGTCGTTGGCATGATGGAGGTGTCTCTGTGGTAGGCTAGATCTTACTGAAGATAATATTCTCATAGTCATAGCTACATACTGTGCTTTGCATAATCTCTGTGAATCTAAGGTGAATCTGTGTGAAATGTTTGCACAGGCGTGGAGCACTAAGGCAGAGTGCTTGGCTGCAGAGTTGGAGCAGCCAAGTAGTACGGCTCTCAGAGGATCCCAGAGAACTACTATTGACAACAGGAAGGCTTTGAGGGAGCACTTTGACAATGAGGGGCACTAACATACATCTGTTTTAGAGTTGCTTCCCTGGTGCATCCCATGTAACATTTTGGGGCCATGTAGCCATACAAGAAAATGCTTAAGAAGCCTACACCTGGGACCAAAGTGATTTCTATGTGAATGTATAGAACACAACATTAAAATCTTTCACCGTTGTAAAACTTTGCCTTCATTGACCAAAAGAAAGTGCAGTGAAAAACATCACTACACAAAATTTGCTGGTAAAGGAGGGGCTTGGAAAGGATAAATTTTCACAATGGTGTGTAGGTCCAGCTATAAATTGTAAAAGTTGTGAGAGGAAGTGGAATGTAGGGGAAACTGAGGAATCCCACAAAGTCAAAAGGAATGTGTGGGCATGGGAGGGTTTTTTTGACAGAGAATTGTGAATGTGCTGCAGTGGAGGTCGACCCTGGATTTACTCACTATGCAGCATTATTAATGTCTTGAGCATCTCTGTCTGCCCAGTGACATCTCTAGCAGATGCTTGATTCTCTTTTCTGTCCTATCTTTCAGCCTCCTAACACTCCTCTGTTCCCTTTTCTCTGTAGAGGAATGCTGTAGAACCTCCCTGACCATCTTTTTGGCTGAGTGTTGGCCTCTTGCTTATCTGTTGGAGAAGATCAGCAAGGATGTGGGGGTGAATCTCAAGGTCTCAACTGCTTTGGACAATGCACACAAGCACAGAACTGAAACAAGCATCTTTTGCAACATACTAATCACTTTCTCACTGGTCCTTGCACACTTCTCTGCAAGCACCCAAAACACGGTGAGTGTAGGAGTTGTGAGAGTGGATGTGTGCACAGACAAACTAAATTACAGTCTTTGCAGGGCTTTCAATGCAGCTTTTCAGGGAACTCATTCTAAAATTATTCCTCACTTTTCCATGGGCAGATTCCATTCTAGCAAACATCTCACTGCTTAGAGTAAGCAAGGAAACCAGGGCACAAGTACTGCATGTTTGCAACTTTTGCCCTGCTCCATATGTAGTTCAGGCATGTGCTGCTTTGGCCCCTGCACAAGTGATTGTAGAATAGCATGGGACATTGTCCTGTAATGGAAGAAGGAAGACAGCTGCAGTGGCATTGAACCTGTGGCAGAGGTTTAACAAGTACCTCCAGGACACTTTCTGAAGGATTTCACTGAGATCTCAGTGTCCCTCCACAGCCTAGCTGGCCATACCAATTAGCTACACAGGGCAATAGAAACACAGGCTGCCTCCCACTTTTCAATACCCTAAATCCACCTCTGCACTCCATAAGTCATAGCCACTTGCCCAGCATCTTAGCTACTGCTTCCTGCTCCTTGGAGAGCAGTGCTGAGAGTGGCTATGCTCCCAAGAGTGGAGAATACTTTCTGGCTGCCTGCTCCACTGGGCAACCCTAGTGGGAGCTCCACATCTAAGTCTAGTTCTGCCTCTTCATCAGTAATTTCACCCACCAGGTTAGGTCCTCTTTCTTGCTGCCTCCGAAGTATCCATGGGTCTCTGGGATGGGGAGGCACAGTCACACCAAGGACGGTGTCTAGCTCTTTATCAAAATGGCAGGTCTTAGGTGCAGCACTGGAGCGATGGTTTGCGTCCCTCACCTTATGGCATGCCTTCCTCAGCTCCTTTATCTTCATCCTGCACTGCAGCATGTCCTAATCATAGTCCTTTTTGCAAGAGCCTCAAGATATTTGCCCATATGGGATTGAACAGATTCCTCTCCCCATATATTGGCCAGATCCAATAGATCTGTGGTGGGGAATAGCCAGCAAGGTCACCTGGGAAGCCATCAAGCACAAAATGTAATTTATAATTCCCAGGCTTGCAAGAGGGAGGAGAGGGGAAAGTAGCAGAGTTCAAACTGCTGACCACAGCAGCAGATGGAGATCGTGGGACATTTCCTGGAGGCCAACAGAAGCAAAAAAACAAAACACAAAACACAAAACCAAAAAAACCATGCCTCATGTCCATATTGTGTCTTTGACAATACAATAAAGGCAAAAGAAAAAAAGTCTCTCGTAGGGGTGCAAGTTTTTTGTTGCCGAAATTGGGAGCTTTTGGTAACAAAAGTTGCATTGCAGTGTGTACTATTTGTCGGCAAAAGGCAGTTTTTAGTGACAGAACTTGGCAATGTAGATAACGCCTTACTTATGCATATTGGTAAACTATAGACAGCCATCTTCCACCGTGCTTTAAAATGGCAGATGTGAAATTCCCATCCCCTGTGTAGAGTGACAGCACATGACAAATAAATCACTTAACTCCCATTTTGATGAATTAGGTGATAAACCTTGTGTTAACCGTGTACATAGGGTTAATTTTATCCCAAGTGTACTAGAAATATGGTGCACTTGGGAATGTAGTTATTCTCTAGTGAATCTAGTGTCATTATTTTGACATGTGCATATGGGTCACTGTGACGGGGTGAGGCAACCCCGCACTAAAGGGGCCCCACCCCAGCGAGGCTGGGGAAAGCGGCGCGGCTTGTCTCGCCGCTGCCGAGGACGCGTCCGGTGGGGTAACCGGAACGCGCCGCTCGGCAGGCGGTCGAGCTGGCGGGACCCCGAGCAGCATGGGGGAGGAGGGTGATGGGGTGAGGCAACCCCGCATCGAGGGTGCCCCCCCCAGCGGGGCAGGAAGGAGCGCCGCGGCTTGGCCCGTCGCCACCAGGGACACAGGCAGCGGGGTAACCGGGACATGCCGCCTGGCTGGCGGCTCCATGGACGCAGTCCGGGACAGCGCAAGGGAAGGAACCCCCGCGGTAAGGTCAGCAGGGACGACGGGGAAGGAACGTCCCCCCACCAGCCTCGGGGCAGGCAGCCCCGTGGACGCCCCCAGCCAGCCCTATGCTCCACAGCTGCGGGACACAGGGAGGACGCCGGGGGTTAGGGGAAACAGCTGGGGAGGAGAAGCTGTAGCTGCAGGTGAACACAGGTGTGGGTGCTCTGGAGGGGCGGGGGCGGCACCTTCCCCAGGTATAAAGCCAGCAGAGGCAGAAACAGAGGAGAGGACGAGGAGGAGGATGCTGGAGGAAGGGACTGAGAGACTGGAGGAGGCAGCGGGACAAGCCGGCTGGTGAGCGGACGAGCGAGGGCGTGAGGAAGCAGCCCAGGGCGGGTGTACTGGAGCCCGAGGGTTGATGCGTTGCGGCTCTGTGCCCCATCAGCCAGGTCGGGGGAGAGAAGAGCTTCTCCCCCACCTTAGGGCCCTGGGCTGGGGTCTGGAGAGAGGGAGGGCCCGGACTCCCCTCACCTCCTCGCTTGTGGGATCGTCTGTGCAACCGACGGGAGGGTCGACCCGGCGCCGCGTCACGGTGACTGGGACCTTTTGGGGCGGCAACCGTGGTAGTGTGGCTGCCCAGAGCGGGGTGGGCCTGTAGACCCCGTAACAGTCACAAAATAACGTAAAAATATGTCCAAGAATTTATTTTTATTGCAAGTTTTATCTCTTGAGTTAGAAGCAGTAATAATGTAGTAATTGTATCTAGTGAGATCAATATATAATTGCTAATTGGTGAGAACTTCTTTTTATTGTCAATTTAAAAATTCTCATAAGGAATAACAGTGTGCAATAAATAGCTAGTCATTATAGACTATTTAATGGTCTTACAAATATTAACAAGTAGTTTTTTTAAAAGAAGTGGTTCTTAATAAGAGAACAGAAAAACTAAGCAAAACATCTCTACCCAACTTAAAGAAAGTTCACCATACTTGGCCTCTCTTAGCAGAGATTTTTTATGTTTAGCATCTACTATCAACGCTTAGAACTCTGATCATGCACTAAACAGCTTAAGATGTCCTGAAATCAGGGTTGGGGGAAGAGAACTCTCTCATTTTATAAAGTATATGAAGTAACGTTTTATTAGTTTCATAAATTTCTGAATCCAGATCAACATCTTATATCTTATCTAGGTATATTACAATGAATCATTACTTTCAGACACATCTTTGATACAAACTAGGAATGATTCACAGTTTCATTTCACACACTGCAGGTATGGAACAATAAAACTAGGAAGTTGAAGTTTAGTTAAATAAACACATAAAGATGTGACTTGAATATCAGCATCTGTTTTTAAAGCATATGCATGGTTAGAAATATAACGCAATCCACCATGCATCATACTACAAAACAAAATTCCATTAAACCATTTTATTTATATAGTAACTTGAATTATTACTAGCAATTATAAAGCACTGGCCTTTATTTAACTATACTAGAAGTCCATTTTCTATGCCTGAAAAAGTGCCCTTACAAATCTGCATATGTCATATAATGGGTGAACTTCTGGCCCTACTGAAATCAAATAGAAATTCTGTCTCTGAGTTTGAGAAGGATTTCTTCCCATGTATTTTTTGACCTATCACTTCAATCAATAAGTTTTCAGGGATTCATGCATACAAGTAACCATTTATATAGTACCAAATCTGACAATGTTTTTCACCTTTAGTCTTCCTTAGTAATAATATTTTCAAATAAGACTTTACAATTACATTGACATTTATTTTTCACATAAAATTAAATTAATTTTTCCTAGCTTCATTTGTAAGCATAGTATAGTTACGCAAAAAAAAATCATTTTCTTTCACTGCAAAATACACTTAACGAGGTAAGTTATTATAACCACAGAAACAGAATGTTGAATGTATACATTGTTCATTCCTTATGTCAAAAGAAGGAAACTCACTTAGGGTACATCAACACTACAACGTTAATTCGAACTAACTTAGTTCGAATTAGTTAATTCGAACTAAGCTAATTTGAACTAACGCATCCAGACTAAAAAACTAGTTCGAATTAGTGTTTTGCTAATTTGAACTAGCATGTCCACACAGAGTGGACCCTAAACCAGGCTTAAGGATGGCCGGAAGCAGTGCCGGCAGGGCATCAGAGGAGGACTTAGAGCGTGGAGATGCTGTCTCAGGCTAGCCGAAGGCTGCGCTTAAAGGGTCCCGACCCCCAACCCGGACAGTTCTCAGGGGTGCCCCGTTTGCAAAGCAGTCCTGGCTTGGAGTGCCCGGACTACCCACACTGGACACATCACAGCACTCGGCCATCAGACCGGCTGCACTTGCCGCAGGCTGCCATCTGGGAAGAGGGGGCAATCGGGGGGCTGCAGGAGAGGTTCCACCCCAAAAGCCCACAGAGCCAGCCCAGTCCTCCCCATCGGGGGCGCGTACCCCATTCCTCCCTCACCTCCTTCCACTTACCCTTCCCTAGCCCCTTTTCTTGATGTACAAAATAAAGGACAATTGTGTTCAAAAATGGAATCTGTCTTTATTGAACAAAACTGGGGGAGACTGGGAAAAGGAGGTGGGAGAGGGGAAGAGAGAGGCTGGGAGAGGGGAGGGCAACTACAATGATCAGAGGTTGGGAACAGGTCCATATGAAGAGAGGCTAAAGAGACTGGGACTTCTCAGCTTAGAAAAGAGGAGACGGAGGGGAGACAGGATAGAGATCTCTAAAAGCAGGAGTTGGGTGGAGAGGGTACATACAGAAAAGTTCTTCATTAGTTCCCATAAAGAAGGACTAGAGGACACCAAAGGAAAGGAATGGGTAGCAGGCTTCAAACTAGTAACAGAAAGTTGTTCTTCACAAAGCAAAGAGTCAACCTGTGGAACTCCTTGCTGCAGGAGGCTGGGAAGGCTACAACTAGAACAGAGTTTAAAGGGAAGTGAGATCAAGTCATGGAGGTTGGGTCCATGGAGTGGTATTAGCCAGGGGGTAGGAGTGGTGTCCCTGCCCAAGGTTTGTGGAAGGCTGGAGAGGGATGGCACGAGACAAATGGCTTGGTCACTGTCTTCGGTCCATCCCCTCCAGGGTCCCTAGGGTTGGCCACTGTTGGCAGACAAGCTACTGAGCTAGATGGACCTTTGGTCTGACCCAGGACGGCCATTGTAAGCTCAGGGCTCAGGGTCAGGGGTCTCAGTGGACCCCCTTGATTTTCATGTACACCTGCTCCTGGGTGGCCAGGCTGGCAGCTATCCTGCCCTAGACGGCCACCTTCCTGTGCCTAGTGCGGAAGTTGTGGACGAGGTCCATGATGTCCGCACTAGCCCAGGCGGGTGCCCGCTTCTTGCAGTCCCGGGCAAGCTCCCGGGAGCCGCCAGCCTGGTCCCGGGAAGAGGGGGAGGGCTGGGGGGCATCGGGTGGGTGGCTCGAGCTGTGCCAGGTGCAGGGTCTGCTAGCTGGGTGCTGGCAGGCTTGCACCTGGCACGGGCACCGTAGCCAGCCCGTGCCCCTTTAAAGGGTCCTTGGGCGGGGGTGGGGCATAGAGTTTCCCTGGTGTTGGCCAGAGTGGCCACCAGGGAAACCTGGGGAGGGCTAGCCTCCCACTAGTTCGAATTAAGGGGCTACACAGCCCTTAATTCGAACTAGTAAATTCGAACTAGGCTTAATCCTCGAGGAATGAGGATTACCTAGTTCGAACTAAGCGCTCCGCTAGTTCGATTTAAATTCGAACCAACGGAGCGCTAGCGTAGCACCTATGAAAGTTAGTTCGAACTAACGTCCGTTAGTTCGAACTAACTTTGTAGTGTAGACATACCCTTACTGTAGATAATTATTGTATACAGGAATTCTCACACTTAAATTCTACATATTGTTAGATCATGTTTAGGGAAGCTAGCTTTACTCTCTAAAAGTGTTTATTTGACTTTGTGATGTTTGTTCTAATAAAATGCAGGAAAACTCCCAACTTTTTGATTTCAACATGCAGCTTTCAGCAGATAACAGTTCGGAACACTTTGACTGTATAAATTTTATCTCCTATACACATATTGAGTGTCTATCATGAAATTTTGTCATAGTATTTATCATCTACTATGTACTTTAGAGAGTTTGTCTGTTTGATCAAGAACTTCTCCTAAATGGTAAGAGCTAGGACCACCAAATTTGTATGCAGCTTTCTCTTATAACTTAAAGCAACATAACAGTTTGGTTGTGCCAGGAAAATGGAACATGCCTGGAATGGGATTGCTTCTCATAAATTCAAACAGAAATGAGACAGAATCACCAAAGCAAGTACAGTTCTCTAAACTGACATAACTAAGCAAATGTTGAAAGAAACTGAACCAAGATGAGCCAGAAAAATAAGATGAACCTGGAATAGGATTGCTTCTCAATAAATTTTATAGTAAAGAGATAAAATGGAGAAATGTTGAGTAGTGTTCTATTTTGGCACAGCCAAAAAAATGGTTATGTTGTTCTTTGAGAGGTGTTGTTTATGTATATTTCAATTAGGTGTGTCTGCGTGTGTGCGAACAGTAGCTGGAAGATGTGTTCTTATAGCAATGCCCATAGGATTGATCTGGGTGCTCCCTGGAGTCACGCCTCCATGACACCCAATACTGCATTCTGCCAATCCACCCTCAATTCAGATTTATCTTGCTGGCTACTGCAATAGAGGGGCAGGAAGGTGCATATTGGAATAGACATGAACAACACATCTCAAAGCACAACTGTTATGAGAAGGTATGTAACCGTTTTTTTCTTCTTCAAGTCCTTGTTCATGTGTATTCCATTTAGGTGATTCACAAGCAGAAGGTTAGGAGGTGAGTGGGGCCAACCACTGATTACAACATATTTGGACCAAATGAGGCATCATCCTTGAAATTGCATAACGAGAGGTGAAGGTATGAATTGAGGACCATGTATTAGTTCTACAGATTTAATGAGTGGGAACTTGAGCTAAAAAGAGAGAAGAATCCTGTGCTCTGGTGAAATGTGCTGTGATTGGAGGTACAACACCCGCTAGTTTGTAGCACTTTCGGATGCAAGAGGTAATCCATGATGAGATGTACTAGACAGGGTCCGGAAGGCCTTCTTACTATCTGTGACTGTCATGAAAAGTTGGATAGATTTAGGGAATGGTTTGGTTCTCTCAATGTAGAAGGTGAACAACCTACTGACACCAATGGAATGCAGCTTCTGTTCCCTGGGAGTACAGTACAGTTTTGGGTAGAACACCATAGGAAAATATTGTGGTTCAGGTGAAACTGCGACACCACGTTCAGAAGGAAGGCCAGTGAAGCATGAGCTGAACTTTATCCTTATAGAATACAGTGTAAGACTACCTTATAGAATAAGTATAAGAGTGAGAAGTTAACTAATGGTTCAAAGGGTAGCCCCATGGGTCTGGAAAGTATCAGATTAAAGGTCCAAGTTGGAACAGGCTGACATGTGTGAATAAAATCTGTCCAGATGTTTTGGAAAGTGAGACACTAATTGATATGTGAACGCTAAACACCCATTCAATCCTGGGTGGAAAGCAGAGATGACTGCCAAGTGTACTCTTACTGAAAGAAGGGAAAGCCCTTTTTGTTTTACGTGAAGGAGATAGTCCAAAATGAAAGGCATCAAAACCAGCATCGGAAGGGTGTGATGTTGAGTTGCCCAGATTGAAAACTTCTGCCATTTAGCTAAGTATGTGGCTCTGGCTGATGATCTTCTGCTACTGAGCAAAATTTGTCTGACATCACCCGAACAGGTCAGCTCTGTGACTTTTAATCACAGAGCTTCCATGTCATGAGGCGGAGGGACTCAAGGTTCAGATGCTGAAGACAACCATAGTCCTGTGCCAAGAAGTCTGGAAGGAGTGGTTATGTGATTGGTGTCTCCACTGACATGTCTAGGAGCAATATGTTGATGAGGCCATGCTGGAGTTATTACAATGACTTACACATGCTATCTCCTGACCTTGAGGAGTACCTTGTGTAAGACAGGGATGGGTGGAAAATCTTACAGATGGGGACCCTGCCAGTGAATAAGGAATGCGTCCACCATGGAGTGGTTCTGGAAGGAGCAGAACTGCTGACATTTCCTGTTGAGGTTTGTGGCAAAGGGATCCATGAGAAGAAAGCCCCACTTCTGGAAAATTGACTTTGTCACATCTGGGTGGAGCAACCACTTGTGATTCTGGAAGGACCTGCTGAAGTGATCTGCCAAATCATTGTACACGCCAGGGCGAAATGAAGCTTGCAGGTGTACTGAATGTTCTACACAGAAGTCCCACAGTTTCAGGGCATCTTGAGGCAGGGGAGAGGAGCATACACCCCCATTTGTTAATACAGAACATTAATATTGTGTTGTTTGTCGTGACAGATACGCCACTATTCTTTGTCTTTTAGCGTTCTAGTTCGCAATTTGCAGCAGATGCAGCAGTGATCTCTCTGATGGCCCTCACTGAGGCACCTCAGCAGGAAGATTGAGGATTACTTTTTGGCATGAATTTAGCACAAATCTGGGCATTTTTTAACCTTGGAGAATGCGGCATGCCATGACTCTGGGGATTCTAAGGAATGAAGGGGGAAGGAAGAACTTCCTGCAAATGATAACTAGAACTATTTACAGGAACACAGAGTAAATACTAATAAACCCATATAAACTAGAGAAGCTAGGAAAATGACACTTGTACAAACAAGAACTATGGAATGTTCCAGCCTACTATCACTGGCGGCAAGAAGGAACTGAAAAGGGAGTGGGTCAGCAGGGCAATATATTGGATGCCATGGAAGTGCGACTTCTATAAGAAAATCTTCTGGCCAATGTGCATACAGGACACCTAATTGAATACACATGAACAAGCATACAAAGAAGAATTAAAGTCTGAGAACTAGAAGAAAATGTTATTTACAACCAAATTGATTATAGACATTTTTTATTAAAACATAGTGAATGATAAGAGTTTATGGGGCTGAAGCCCCAGAATACACTTGATGGAATTCCTGAATCACGGTTCTGAACAACACTGGCTAAATCTGCTAATTATTTATGTTACCATAGCACCTAGTTACCTAATCACAGACCTGGATGTCCTGGTGCTAGGTACTGTGCTAGCACAGAACAAAAAGGAGGTGCCTAAATCCTAAGAGCCAAGGATAAAACAAGACAAACTTAATAACAATGAATAGTCTAGTAGCACCTTAAAGATGAACAAAACATGCAGACGGTATCATGAGCAGTGGATTTTGCCCACAAAAGCTCCTGATACTCTCTACATGTTTTGTCAGTCTTTAAGGTGCTACTAGACTACTCATTGTTTTTTAAATTTTTCCAGTAACAGACTAACTTGGCTACCCCTCTGAAGTTACAAAACAAGAGACAGATGGTGGAGTACAAGGAAATTATTAATATTGGTCACAATAATAGGGAGTAGTCTCAGCATATCAGCAACCTAACGATTGACAATTTTTTTGGCATCACAGAAAAAGAGTTTTGACAGCTTGAAGAAGGATAATGACTTAGTTTCAGATAGCAACTTGTCCTCACCAGAAATACTGAAAATTAAAGTCAAAACAACTCAACTGTATTTGTTAACTTTGCAGTAATTAAGCTAATACCCAAAATCATGCTGCCCAGAATGGTTCATGGCTGTGAATGCACACCACAGGGCAGACTGTTAAAACAAGGCAGACACTCCAGAATGGTAGCATATTCTGTAACTATATTTCACAAATTCACTAACAAATATGAACTCCTGAATCCCCATACTAAATCTTAGCATTGAGTCACAGACAGTCCCTTTGGCTTCTCCAGTCTATCTGGTTACACAAGCAAGCTGGACTTATTGAAAGTTACTTATACCAAAAAGTAACAAAATAGTCAGGTTAGTTCCAGTTCCAAGAAACCAGTCACCTCAGATAAACTGGTACTCTAGATATTACATCAAAGACAATGCCTGTAGCCAGTTCTGTAACTTTGAATCTCTTTAAAGATTTATTAGCAAATAACAAAATAAGATTGGTTAAAGAAAGCAAACATATACACACAAGTGAGTTACCATCTATGATTCCTAAAGTTCACAGAGATGTGGCAATCTGTTAATTCAAAATGTCTTTCATGACAGACTCAGTTGAGTGTGAACACCTCTGCTTTAGTTTAGCGTCTTTGGCCCTGTGAGAGTTCAATCAGTAAAGAGATAACCATTTTTTCTCGTGAGCATAACCATTTCTTCTTGTGGACGGACAACAGGGATTTCTTGTGCAAGAAACCTCTATTGGAAAAAGCACAGGTGCTCTGATGGCCATTTTGTGAATGGCCACCTGAGCTTTCTCGTACAAGAGTGTCCATGGCAGCGTGGACGCTCTCTTGCCAAAAGCATGGCCGTGTGGAATATCTCTTCTGCAAAAAGTTCTTGCACAAGAAGCCTGCAGTGTAGACGTAGCCTAAGATAGGAAAGAATTGTAGATGGAAACACTGGACTGTAGAGAGAGGAATTCTGGTGTATTTTTAAACCACCAAGCACACAGTTGACACTAATTTACACTAATTAATAATACTGTATATAAATTCTTAGATCATAAAGAACTCATTTATCAAAGTTCATGTGAATTTTTTGTTAAAATAAAGTTATAATAATATGTATTAATTACATTCAAATAAAAAAATTCTATGTTTTAAAGTAGTTTTTCTAACTCAGTGGAGTAAACAATTTACATTTCTGATTAGCTGCCTGCAAAATTTCAGTTTATCAAGCAAAATTGTTTTTGATTGTACAAGAATCAAAATGCATCTGGGCTAATATTTTACTTCAATTGCTGGAAAATGAAGTTAATTTCACCCAAAATATTTTATGAAACATTCTCTTTGGCTGAGATCATGTGCCAAGTTTCTGCCCACAGCAAAGTGGGAATGCCAAATTACAACCCAATAAATAAGGCTGTATAACAGAAATCTTGACAGATTCCCAACTACACTGTTATTAGCATATAATATTACACTATTAACTCGAAATTCAGAGTCTGACATACCATGATATTTTATGTTAGCCTTTTTGCAATTCTCATTATAGGAATAGTAGTTTCAACTTACAGTCTGAGATATTTCAGAGCAATGATGGCCTTTAATACACATTGTTATTGCCTAGCAGATGGTTAACTCTTGTATTCAGTGATTATTAATGGAACAGCTCACTGAAAGTGTTCCAAATATTTTTCACAGATTATTTGAAGCAGTACAATTGTCATCATTATCTGACATGATTTATGGATACTTCTATACTGAGGGTTTGACACCAATGTAATCAATAAAAAAAGTAACAATTTTGTTGTCCAAGAGAATTGTTTATCATTTAACCTTTTTTATTTGTTAACGCTGATAGAACAGCTCACTAGAAGACCAATTCAATGCCAGTTAAAGTCAACAGAAAACTGCTATTGTCTTGAATAGGAGCTGGATCTGGTTCTAGAATATTAGGTAATGCAAACTTCTCACGCACATAGCTGACAGTGCTCTTATGCAAAAAATAATCTGTCAATTCACTAAGAAAAGAAAGTCAGATACTTTTATTCTTGCCTTCAAGTTCTGTAAAGAGTCAACTTCTTTGTCAGTCAGTCTTAATCAAAATGCCTATTATATTTATGTTCATGACACCAACATGGTAGCATAACAGTAGGGCTTGGCAGTCAGAGGATCTTATGGGAACTAATTAAATTTTAGATTGCTGAGCCAGTTTCAAACTGTTTTGCACTGAAAGTTTAATTGGACAATAACTGTCTATTTCTACAAATATAACAAGGAACATCGTAGCACACACAATCATGGACATTATTTAGGCTCAAAGTACTTACCCTATTGGTCTGTATTAAAACAGAAGCCACTCACAATACAAAACAATAATTAAAATGTATATAAGGTCTATATCAAATATACACTATTTCTCTCACACTAAGAATGAACATGCAAATAGCACTCTAATACATAACAGTTACTTCAACTTTATGACACTTAGAATACTTTCATGTGATAATGTTTCTGAGGTATTATTTTCTCAGTACAAATTATAAATGATAAAAATAAAATATACAGTATGGTCTACTGGCTTGGTAAATTCTTTAACTTAATGCAAGTAAGCAGTATAGTTTAAACAGCACATTCCTAAGGGAATGAACCTGGTTTGGTTCATAGCTTTCATTAGGACTAAATCTGGCCATTCACAGAAACATATGGGTGCAGCTAAGATGAACAGGTTATTGGCAGCTACAGGCTGGTGTGTCCTGTGCAATGGTAATCCTCCCAGCACAAGGTCTCCTCATTATCAGCTTTTCAGATTTTGTTGCTCTTATCAGCAAGTGCACTCTTGATCCGTTACCAGGGAATACTTGTTGCTAACAGCAGCATACAGTCTAGCCAGATGTGAGCTGCTGTCTCTCCCCATCTTCTAGAAAAATACATTGTTTTGTGTACCCCCTGTGCTATAATGAACTATTCTACCTGGTTGCTTGCAGGAGAAAGAGAGAGGGAGAAAGGAGGCAGAGAAGATCTATATATACTACCAGTGGAACAATGCAGAATTGTAAGCCTTAGAAAGGATCACCAGAAATATCATATTTGTTTTTACCTTTGTTCTGGTTTTGTTTTTACCATATTTGTTTTTACCATTGCTTTTCTCGGCCCTTCTCTAATGTTTGGAAATAATGATCAAACTAGAGAAAATACATGGAAAGAAAGGGTGCATCTACACAGAATTCTAAACTTGAAATAAGATATGCAATTTGTGCAACACAAATTGTGTATCTTATTTCAAAACTATTTTGAAATAGCTTATTTTGAAATTTGGAACACCTAACCAGAGGCAAATTTTGAAAAAACATACTCTCTCGAGACATCCCCTATTCCTCGCGCAATGAGGTTTACCAGGATGGAGAAATAGCATGCCCGTTATTTTGAAAAATATTTAAAAATAAAGGGCAGCTGATGTAGATGCAGGGTAGCTATTTGGGGATATTCCTAGTATTCCAAAATAGCCATTCGATGTAGACGTACCCAAAGTGACCTCTCAGACTGAGCACTAGATATTTTGCACAAAGATATGTTCAGTTGCCAAAACAAGAAAGAGATTAATGAACTAGAGTTTGTTATTGTGTGAAATGTAGCATACATTTTTCATACAAATAGTGCTGAACTATGAGTGAAGAAGAATCAGACTAATAAAAGACCCTATTATCTAGGCTTTACAAATAATACAGTTAATCCAAATATCTACAATTTTAAGTACTGCGTGAATATACAATAGTTTAGAAATATCTGTAGACATTAGATAATGGAGCAAGTAATTAAGGAATTCATCTGCAAACATCTGGAAGTAAATAAGGTCACAGGTAACAGCAAGCATGGATTTGTTAAAAAAAAAAAAATCATGTGAAACCAATCTGATAGCTTTCTTTGACAGGATATCAAGCCTGTGGATAAGGGAGAAGTGGTGGACATGGTATACCTAGACTTTAGTAAGGCATTTGATATAGTCTCACATGAGACTATATCTTCTTATCAATAAACTATGCAAATACAACCTCGATGGGGATACTATAAGGTGAGCATGTAACTGGATGTACAACCATTCTGAGAGATTAGTTATTAATGGTTCACAATCATGCTAGATGGAGTGGGGTTCTGCAAGGGTCTCTTTTGGGACCAGTTCTATTCAATACCTTCATCAATGATTTAGATGATTGCACTGAGAGTATGATTATTAAGTTTGCAGATAATACCAAACTGGGAGGGTTGTAGATAATACCAAACTGGGAGGGGCTGCAAGTGCTTTGGAGGATAGGGTGAGAATTTAAAATAATCTGGGCAAACTAGAGAAATGGTCTGAGGTAAACAGATTAGACAAGACATTGGTCAGGAATTATGTAGACAGTGCTTGGTCCTGCCATGAGGGCAGGAGACTAGACTTGATGACCTCTTGAGGTTCCTTCCAGTTCTGATTATATGATTATTTGAGGAACTGCCCTACTACGCAAGGTGCTGAGTGCTCTCAACTCCCATAATCAATGGCCAGCATCTCAAGTAGAATAATTCTAATTTAATGATTGACTTTATTTCCTTGGGTATCCTGAGGCAGATAATACTACTGCCCCCTTTTCCAGTCATCAGTGTTGCATTTCTCACACTAGGATCAGTGCTCTGCCAAGTGGTAGTATGGATCATGACCTCGGTGGGTCATTTCTGGCAGAGTAAAAATCAATGACATGAACAGCAGTACACAGACAATCCAGGAAGTTTTTGGAGAATGTTGGGGATAACTTCCTGGTACAAGTGCTGAAGGAACAAGCCAGGGGCCATGCACAACTTGACCTGCTGCTCACAAACAGGTAGGAACTAGTAGAGGAAGTTGATGTGGGTGGCAACCTTGGAAGCAGTGATCATGAGATGGTAAAATTCAGGATCCTGACCAAAAGAAGAAAGGAGAGCAGCAAAATACACACCCCGGACTTCAGAAAAGCAGACTGAGTCCCTCAGAGAACTGATGGGCAGGATCCCCTGGGATGCTAACATGAAGGGGAAAGGAGTCCAGGAGAGCTGACAGTATTTTAAAGAAGCCTTATTAAAGGCACAGAAAGAAACCATCACGATGTGCAGTAAAAAACAAAAATATGGTAGGCGACCAAATTGCCTTACCGGGGAAATCCTTGGTGAGCTTAAACAGAAAAAGGAAGCTTACAAGAAGTGGAAACCTGGACAGATGACGAGAGATGAGTATAAATATATTGCTTGAGAATGCAGGGGAATAATCAGGAAGGCAAAAGCACAATTGGAATTGCAGCTAGCAAGGTGAAGGAGAACAACAAAAGGTTTCTAAAGGCATGTTAGCAATAAGAGGGTGATCAGACAGGGTATGGCGCTCTTACTGGATGAGAGGGGTAACCTGGTGACAGATGATATGGGAAAAGCTAAAGTACTCAATGCTTTTTTTGCCTCTGTCTTCATAGATAAGGTCAGCTCCCAGTCTACTGCACTAGGCAACACAGTATGGGAAGGAGGTGGGCAGCCCTCAGTGGAGAAAAGAACAAGTTAAGAACTATTTAGAAAAGCTAGACATACACAAATCCATGGATCCGAATTTAATGCATCCAAGTGTACTGAGGGAATTGGCAAATGCCATTGCAGAGCCTTTGTCCATTATCTCTCAAAACTCGTGGAGATCGGGAGAGATCCCAGATGACTAGAAAAAGGCAAATGTAGTGCCAATCTTTAAAAAAGGGAAGAAAGACAATCCAGGGAACTACAGACCAGACAGCCTTACCTCAGTCCTGGAAAAAAACATGGAGGGGATCCACAAGGAATTCATTTTGAAGCACTTGGAAGAGGGGAATGTAATCAGGAATAGTTAACATGGATTCGCCAAGGACAAGTCATTCCTGACCAATCTGATTAGCTTCTATGATGAGGTAACTGGCTCTGTGGACATGGGGAAGTCAGTGGATGTGATATACCTTGACTTTAGCAAAGCTTTTGATACGGTCTCCCACAATATTCTTGGCAGCAAGTTAAGGAAATACGGATTGGATAAATGGATTGTAAGGTGGATAGGAAGCTAGCTAGATTTTCGGGCCAAACGGGTAGTTATCAATGACTTAATGTCAGGTTAGCAGTCGGTTTCAAGCAGAGTGCACAAAGGAACGGTTCTAGGCTGTTTTTGTTCAATATCTTTATTAATGACCTGGATGAGGGGATGGATTGCACCCTCAGTATATTTGCGGATGACACTAAGCTAGGGGGAGAGGTAGATATGTTAGAAGGCAGGGATAGGGTCTAGAGTAACCTACACAGATTAGAGGATTGGGCCAAAAGAAATCTATGAGGTTCAACAAGGAAAAGTGCAGAGTTCTGCACTTGGGATGGAAGAATTCCAAGCATTGCTACAGGCTGGGGACCAACTGGTTAGGTAGCAGTTCAGCAGAAAAGGACCTGGGGATTAAAGTGGATGAGACGCTTGATAAGAGTCAACAGTGTGCCCTTGTAGCCAAGACGGCTAATGGCACATTAGGGGACACTAGAAGGAGCAATGCCAGCAGATCTAGAGAAGTGATTATTCCCCTTTATTCTGCACTGGGCCCCCCCACTATAGAAAGGATGTGGACGCATTGGAGAGGGTCCAGCGGAGGGCAACCAAAATGATTAGGGGGCTGGAGCACATGACCTAGGAAGAAAGGCTGAGGGATTTGGCCCTATTTAGTCTGCAGAAGAGAAGTGTGAGGGGGGATTTGATAGCAGCCTTCAACTTCCTGAAGGGAGGTTGGAAAGAGGATGGAGAGAGGCTGTTCTCAGTAGTGACGGCTGGCAGAACAAGGAACAATGGTCTCAAGTTACAGTGCAGGAGTTCTAGGTTGGATATTAGGAAAAACTATTTCACTAGGAGGGTGGTGAAGTACTGGAATGGGTTACCTAGGGAGGTGGTGGAATCTCCATTCCTAGAGGTTTTTAACTCTCGGCTTGACCAAGCCCTGGCTGGAATGATGTAGTTGGGGTAGGTCCTGCTTTGGGCAGAGGGCTGGACTTGATGGCCTCCTGAGGTCTCTTCCAGCCCTAGGATTTTATGATTCTAAGTCTGTATATACTGTCTGATTTTCACTTGTACACAAGTCCTGAAATGATATGCAAGTGGCATAAAATACAAACCCTTCTTTCAAGAATTTCAGCCTGAGACCAATGTATAAATCAGTGGTTCCTAAACTCTTTGGCATCACACCCCCTTTTTGATTTTTGAGAAACCCTCACTCCCCCCTCTCAAAAAAATAGCAGCAAAACTTGGGGTGGGATTGACGGTGTGTGTGTGGGGGGGGGGGGCTGGGTCACCTCACACCCCACCCTGGAAATTCTTCACGCCCCCCAGTTTGGGAACCCATGGTATAAATCCTAGGAAGTAACTCTGCCATAAGAACTGACACTAATCAGAGAACAGGGCAGAAAGAAAATTCTCCTGCTGCTCCTGCAGCGCGTCTTCTCTAGAATCCTGCATAAATGCAAGCCATCAAAAATGCAGCTGGTCTTCCCAGGAGTCTAAACTTGATCAAATATTAAGAAAAATAACTTGGAAGACTATCTGAAACACCATCTGAGGATAGCTGCCATAACATTATAACACTAAAAAATTATGAGTAAGTGCATGAATAAATCATTATGAGGGCAGCTCAATAGCCTGATGTAGCCATTTTAATTGACAGAATGAAATACAATTAAATAACAGCCCATATGGTAAGAATGTAGAAATGGCAATTCTCAATCATTTTATGTAGTTATACAATTACAATTGAGATCTGCAGCCTTTAGAGATCTGTTTCTAGGAATCCTTTTTCTCCTCCTATTGTAATGACATGGGAGATTCGTCCAGTTCTCTTTTACAGCCCAATATAATTAAGGATCAGAAATTCTATAAATAACACTAATAAACTGCCAGAGTGGTTCCAAAATGTTTGAAAAAGGTTATAATCCAGTATCCTAAATTGGAGCAGTAATCATCAGTACAACAGTTGTACGCTGTCTCAATTCCCACTAATGATGAAGTTTTCTTTATTCCTTTTTTTTCCTCTCTCAGCAAGACTGAAAACCTCCTAAAGAACAATAAAAAAGGAAAGAGACTTCACAAAAGTACCACATATAATTCTGAAAATTGCCTCCAAAGCATCATCCCCTTAAAAATCTTCAGTCTGCACACGAGCAAGGTACAAAAATCATTCTCGGAAATCTCCTGGAAATGGCAGTAGTGTCTTCTGTCAGAATTCAGTAAATTGATTCCTTTATCCACTGAAGGCAACTTTCAAACAGAACTTCTTTGCTGATAATGTGCCTTATATTTCTTGTGTGTGTCTAATAATCCAAGATGAGAATGCCTGCTAAAGATTAGCTACAGAGAGCCACAGAACTGCGAGTGGTTTGCTACACTGAGCCAGACAAGGTTGATGTAGCCTTCTTTAGGCTAACTTCTCCTTTGATATGTTTCCAGCACCTATGCTCTCTGGGGAAATCTCTTTTTTAAAGTAAAAATTAGATAACTGACATATATTCTTCTGCAGGGCATATTAACTATATAGAATGAACATTATGATATATTAATATATTTGACATATGATCCATTGATCAGTATGTTCAAAATAGTTTGTTTGAGTTCATTTTTAAAACTATGGAGAAGCGGATTTTGGAAAGTACTGACATAGCCAGAATGAGAGGTCTTGAATATGGCTAAGCTTCTTCAAACCTCTCCCCTTCTCTGAATTGAATTCAAATAATTATTGTTAAATCCTATCACTTTTTCTCACTATGTCACTACCAAAATCCATTCCTTCTGCTAAAACATTTGCCATTCTTTGATCATTTCTCACCTTGACTAACTTAACCTATTTTTCTCTGGCCTGTCCTCAGTAACTTGCTTCTTCCAATCTACTGAAATGCTGCTAATAAAGTTATCTTACTTTCCTGCTATTGATCATTTCATCACAATTTGAATCCCTCTCATTGTTTTCCTGTTTTTATATCATTATATTCAAATGCCTAACCTTTCCTTCCAGGTACTTCATAATCCTCTCCTACCTATTCTGTTCTCATTTCCATGTCACTCCTAGTCCCGGTTTTTAATACTAACGCTATCTTTTTCTGTGCTCATCTTTCATTTTAACCCCAAATTTAGAGCAGCCTCAATCTTCTTTCTTGCTTACTGAACTCCCTTCTTGTCCTTCAATTCTTCTAAGAAGCCTTCTGGTCTGGTCCTCATTGCTATTTCCATAGCCTTCAGCATTAGAGTTGATGTTCCCTTGATCTTTACCATGGAAGAGCAGCTGAGGATAACATGCAGGTCACTCATGCTTTAAAATACTAAAGAAATTATCTTCATCATAAAAATATCTGTACAGTGCACAGCACATTCTAAATGTGACATTCTACAAAGGTAAAACTTGATCTTTATAGTTGAAGAGACTAACATTTAGGAATGCCTGCTAAACAGCACCAATAGATTCACTTTCTGCAGACTGATCACAGAATAATAGAACACTAGAACTGGAAGGGACTTCGAGAGGTCATTGAGTCCAGTCCCCTGCCCTCACGCCGAGACCAAGCACTGTCTAGATCATCTCTGACAGTCTAACCTGCTTTTAAATATCTCCAATAATGGATATTCCACAACCCCCTAGGCAATTTATTCTAGTGTTTAACCACCCTGACAGTTAGGAAGTTTTTCCTAATGTCCAACCTAAACCTCTCTTGCTGCAGGTTAAGCCCAGTGCTACTTGTTCTACCATCAGAGGCCAAAGAGAACAATTTTTCTCCCTCCTCCTTATAACACTCTTTAGTTGAAAAGTGCTATCATGTCCCCTCTCAGTCTTCTCTTTTCTAAAGTAAACAAGCCCAGTTCTTTCAGTCTTCCCTTATAAGTCAAGTTTTCTAGACCTTTAATCATCTTTGTTGCTCTTCTCTGGACCTTCTCCAATTTCTCCACATCCTTCGTGAAATGTGGTGCCCAGAACAGGACACAATACTCCAATTGAGGCCTAATCAACACACTGTAGAGCGGAAGAATGACTTCTCTTGTCTTGCTCACAACACTCCTATTAATGCATCCCAGAATTATGTTTGCTTTTTTTTGGTAACAGTGTCACACTGTTGAGTCATGTTTAACTTATCATTCACTATGACCCTTCAATCCTTTTCAAAAGTACTCCTTCCCAGACAATCACTTCCCATTCTGTATGTGTAAAACTGATTGTTCCTTCCTAAGTGGAGTACTTTGTAATTGTCCTTATTAAACTTCATCCTGATGTGATGTGGAAATGCAGGATGTGACACCATGGTTGATTACTTGACAACTCTTTGTTATTACAGCTCATGTGATATAAGAGCTCTAGTTCTAGTTTACCACACACAGATGGTCAATATAGCTAGAGATTTGAAAACAACGTCCTTACAAAAAGGAAGCACTAGTGGGAAAGAGAATCTATTATATCAAATAAATTCAGGAGTCCAAAGCCACACCTGCCCCTGTGTTCACGTGATCACAGATCCTGACTAAGCTCCACAGGCTACTCATCCAGAGTTGCCAGAACTATGCACTAGTTTGGCATAGTTTCTTCCCTGTACTATGGCTGTGGAACAGCATTGCAGACAATAACTCATATGGTGGAAGACTCCCCAACTGAACATCTGGTGGTGATTTACAATGCTTAGCCTCCCTTGATTCAGAGGCTATCCTCTAGCTAAGGAACCTGGACATCAACTTCTGATGTCTTCATAAAACAGAAAAACAGATTTATCATAACTCTCTTCTTTTCTATTTTTTAAGAGTCACACAAGTTGGCAATATTCTCTTTAATAATTAAATGCCCCCCCCCCCCCGGCGGAAATCTTTCTGTAGTAGATTATTTTAACAGCAACAGGTTTTCTACCAAGCAACTGACTACAAATTAATGTCATACTGGTGCTCTAGTGAAAGATCCCTATACTTCTCGGTCCTTTGTTCTCCATGGGTGCAAAATAATGAACACTTCCAGCTTAATCAGAAAGTCACAGTAAAATGCACAGTTCTTTCTACCTGATATGCCCTTGTTCATTTCTGCTTTTTTTACAGCATACTGAATGGCAAAGAATAGCATGCACTCACAAGACTAGAGACAAAATTTGTTAAAATTTTTCCAAAATTCTAACAGAAAACACAAAGAAAAACATGGATTTTTCAAAGGCCTCATGGAACACAGAAAATCTATAAAATTATGGGGAAACACAATAACCTACTGAGGCTGAGTGATGGATATGGAAAAAAACATTTCAGAGAAAAATAAACCATATAAAATCAGAAGTGATAAAATCAAGTGTTACCTGTACAGAACAAAGCAATATGGGAATTGACCTAATTAGCATGACCTTCTTGAGTGTTTCTTGTAAATTTTAATAAAATAATATATGAAGAATTGCATCTGATTAAAAGGGGACATTACTCACCTTTAGCAGTAACTGACTTTCTTCGAGATGAGCATCCCTGTGATTGCCCCACAGCAGGTCTTGGTGTGTCCCACTCCGCAGACCAAATTCTTCACAGTAGTGCATGCGAGCCACGTATACACGGCAGGGGGGGCACGTGGGTGGTGCTTGGGACCACTGCACATGCATGGCCACCTTTCCCTCAGTTCCTTCTACACTGAGACACCTGGCCCTGGTAACAAAACGGAGTCCAAAGTAGAGGGGAGGAAGGGTGAGTAGTGGAGAACCCACAGGAATTCTCATCTCAGAGAACTTCAGTTACTGCTATAGGTGAGTAAACTCTTCTTCCAGAGAGAGACATCCCTGTGGGTGCTCCACAGCAGGTAACTGGAAAACAAAGTGTCCTATGAAGGTAGGAATTTCGGATCGGGTAAGTAGGCTGTTGACAGTACAGCCGTTATCATTCTAGTGAGGAATGAGGTCCCTGAGAAAGAGCACAGTGCCTGGCAAAGGTATGGTCTGAGGTCCATGTAGCAGCAACACATATGTCTTCAATAGGGACCTTGAGCAGGGAAGCAACCGACATGGCTACTGCCCTGGTGGAGTGCACATGAATCGAGGTTGGTGGTGGCAACTGCTTTTGTTTGTAACACATGTTGAAGCAGTCTGGGATCCAGTGTGACAGTTTGGGACGATATCAACTGTCCCTTGTTTCATTCTACAATAGAAACGAAGAGCTTAGGGGACACTCTCAAAGGTCTTGTTCTATGTGGGTAGAAGGAAAGTGCCCTACGTACATCAAGGGTATGCATTTGTGCTTCAAAAGTATTGGCATAAAGCTAGGGTAAGAACACAGGTAAATGGATGGTCTGGCTGATGTGGAAAGACGATCGGACCTTGGGGAGGATCTTGGGATGGGTGCACAGAGATACCCTCTCTTTGAATAAGATGGTGTATGGAGGAGTGTGTGTCTGCAATTAGGGCAGCCATTTCCCCTACCTGATGTTATTGCCACTAGGAATGCCATTTTCAAGGATAGATGAAGAAGCGAGCATGTTTCCATGGGTTCAAATGGAGGCTTTGTAAGGTGTTTAGCACCAAATGTAAGTCACTATGGTGTATGTGAAATGGTTATATCTGGATGCAATATCTGTAGGCTTTTCAGGAACCACTTCATCATGGGATGTGTGAAGACCGTAGTGTCATCAATCTTTCTATGGAATATTGTGAAAGTTGTCAAGTGTACCTTAATCAAACTGATAGAGAACAGTTTTTAAGATGCAATAGGTAGTTAAGTATTATAGGTAATGGGGGATGTCTCCAGATCTATGTTGTGGGGAATAGCCCAGTGGACAAATTGTGACCATTTATCCCTATATGGCTTGTGAGTTGAGAGGGCTCTACTGTGAAGAAGCATGTTCTGTACCTGGGTTGAGCACTATAGCTCTATGCCTGAGATCCATCTACGTTCCAGGCTTTCAGGTGCAGTGTTTGAAATGGTGGGTGTGGGACTTGAAGCCCTGGTTGGAAAAGGATCTTTGGACTGCATGGAAGTGTGATTGGAGGACACAGAGCCATTCTGTTCAGGAAAGGGAGCCATGGTTGCTGGAGCCAGCAAGGGGCCTGTCCCTCCTTATTTTGAGAATTGTCCTGTTGAGAAGGGGAATTGGAGGGAAGGAGTATAGTTGGTCCACTTGAGAATGAGGACATCTCTGAGGGAGCCCTTGCCGATGCTGAACCTGGAGCCGAAAGGGGACACTTTCTGTTTGCCTTTGTGGCAAAGAGGTCTATCCGAGGATATCCCCAACGTTCAAAGATCGTAGCAAGGACTTTGTGATCAATCTGCCACTTGTGGTTCTGAGGTAGGGTTCTGCTTAGTGTGTCGACAGTAGTGTTTAAAGCACTACCAGGAATGTGGCATGCACTTATGGAGATCGCATGGGTAAGGCACTAGTTCCACAGGACAATAGCCTCTGTGCATAAGGCATGGGGTCGGGCTCTACCTTGCCTATTTATATAAAACATGCAGGCGATGTTGTTTGTGTATATTCTGATATGTTTTCTGAGAATGTGAGGTAGGAAATATTGACAGGCAAGCTGAATGGCTCTGAGCTCAAGGACGTTGATGTGTAGGACCTGTTCTGCTGATGTCCATAGGCCCTGATTCGTGAAATTTTTCATGTGCACCCCCAATCCCACAAGGGAGGCGTCCATACTGATGACCACTATGGGTTCTGGAGTTTGAAAAGGCATGCCTAGGTTAAGATTCTCTGGTTTTGTCTACCATAATATTGCACATTTTATTGTGGGAGGAATAGACAGAGTTTTGGTTAGAGGGTGGAGATTTGGCTTGTAGGCAGACCTGGGCCAGCCCTGAAGGCATGTCATGAAGAGAGGAGCATTTGGAACAACAGGGTTGCAGGAAGCCATGTGGCCTAGAAGCTGAAGAGTCATGTACGGTAACACGTGGCATTAGGTGCAGCTTTAGAACCAAATTGTGAATTTTTAAAAACCTGCCTTGCAGTAGAGAGGCTATCGCGGTAGTCGAATCGAGCTGTGCTCTGATTAATTGTATGGATTGAGTCGGTGTCAGCACTGATTTTGTCTTGTTTACTAATAGGCCCAAAGACTGAAAGCATTTTTGGATGAGGTAAGTGCTGCGAGAAGAGTTGTACTCAGTTCTTGCCTTGATGAGGCAATCATCGAGATAAGGGTAGATAATAATGCCCTGTTTCTTGAGGTGGGCCGTAATCACTGCCAACATTTTGGGAAAAACTCTTGGTGCAGTGGAGAGTCCCAAGGATAGGACAATATATTGGTAGTGTTTCGTACCTAAGATGAAACAGAGAAATCGTCTATGAGCAGGATGAATAGTAACATGGAACTAAGCATCCTGTAAGTCGACAAACAAAACTAATCGTCCAGCTCCAGAGAAGGGAAAATGGTAGTCAACATTACGATCTTGAATTTTTACCTCTTCACGAATTTCTTAAGGGCTCTAAGGTCCAAAAATGGATGTCATCCTCCAGTCTTTTTCTGTGTGAGGAAATATGAATAAAATCCACTCCCACGATATTCCTGTGGGACTGCTTCTGTAACACCCAATTGGAGTAGGTGCTCGACCTCCTGTTGCAAGATGGCCTCATGAGAGTGGTCCTTGAAGGGACGGGGTAAGGAGCGATGGAGAAGAAAGGGATGATGTATCTTGATAGAATTATTTGTAGCACCCAACAAGTCAGCCAGAAGAAAACAGAGATTATGATTCTCAATATAGATTCACCAGCACCAATCAAGATAGATGATGCAGACTTACCCAGCACAGACAGCTTTACGTACTTCGGCAGTATCATCCACCATGATGGAGGCACCAAGAACGACATTCAGAGCAGCCTAAGTAAGGCCAGAAATGTCCTTAGGAGTATGAACAATATATAGAGAGCTACACAGTACAGTGTCCACATCAAGCTTAAGCTGTACCAGAGCTATGTCATATCAACATTACTATATGGCTCAAATGCTGGTGGATGACAGAGTGTGACTGTGCCAAGCGTTCATCCTTTAACACCACTAGCCTTTCGCATTGTAAGATACTTCACATCTTTTGGCCAAAAACAATCTCTAACCACGACCTGCTCCTGCGATGCCACCAGGAGGACATGACCCTATCATTATGAGAAGATGCTGGAGATGGATAGGGCACATGATGAAAAGGGAGGCAGACGCCATTGTAAAGATAGCACTTCACTGGATGCCTAAAGGATGACGGAAACATGGGAGGCCCAAGACAACGTGGTGGTGTACTGTTGAGGCACAAATGAAGAGAATGAATTACTACTGGGACACACTGGAGAAAATGGCCAAAGACAAAGAAATATGGAGAACCTTCGTTGCTGCCCTACACGCCAGCAGGCGTAACAGGCATTAATTAACTATCTATCAGATGTTATGTTCTGCTAGTTGGTATAAAAGGGCAGAAGATGATGGGTGAATGGTTTGTTATTAATTGACAACTCTGGAATGGGTAGAATTATTTTCAGTCTCTCGACAGATGGTTCAAATTTGCTTATTTAGTTGATGCAGCTGCTTGGTAGCTCTGCTCTGATTGTGTTTACACTGTTACCTGCCATGACTGTGTTGTTGCAATTGCTGTGTTGGTCTTGCCTCTAGTGTTAGGCAGATACCTTGGTCTCAGAGGGTACGTCTAGACTACATGCCTCTGGCGACAGAGGCATGTAGATTAGGCTACCCAGCATAGGAAAATGAAGCGGTGATTTAAATAATCGCCGCTTCATTTAAATTTACATGGCTGCCGTGCTGAGCCGACAAACAGCTGATCAGCTGTTTGTCGGCTCAGCGCAGTAGTCTGGACATGCGGGTGTTGACATCAAAGGCATTTGTCGACCACCCAGGTATACCTCATCCCAGGAGGCATAGCTGGGTGGTCAACAAATGCCTTTGATGTCGACACCCGCGAGTCAAGGCTACCGCGCTGAGCCGACAAACAGCTGATCAGCTGTTTGTCGGCTCAGCACGGCAGCCATGTAAATTTAAATGAAGCGGCGATTATTTAAATCGCCGCTTCATTTTCCTATGCCGGGTAGCCTAATCTACATGCCTCTGGCAACAGAGGCATGTAGTCTAGACGTACCCAGAGATGATTGGTATCTATACTGCCTCCTTCTGGTTGCAGGTGTATGGATGCTGAGAGAGTGGAGTGTCACCCAGAAATCCTTCATGGAATGAAGGACCTCATTGGTCTTAGTTGAAAAGAGCTTCTTGCCTTCAAATGGTAAATCCTCCACAGTTGCCTGAATTTCACGAGGAAATGTCAAAGAATTAAACCAGGAGGCCTGTCTCCTAACGACTGCAGTTGCTGTTGATCTGGTGGCAATATCTGCAGCATCAAGACCAACTTGTAGAGCTGTTCGTGATATTGCGTGGCCTTCTGCAATGACCAGCCTGAATATTTGCTTCTTGGCTTCAGGTATGTCCTCAATAATAGTGTTGAATTTTGAGTCGTTAAAATAATATTTACTAAGGAGTGCAGCATAATTGGCAACTCTAACCTGAAACATGGATGAGGTGTAGACTTTCCTGCTAAACAAATAAAATCTTTTGCTGTCTTTATCAGCTGGGGTGGATTGAGGCTGATGATGTTTGTTCTTCTGATGGGCAGTGTCCACCACCAGAGAATTTGGGGGTCGGTGGCAAAGAGGAATTCTGAACCTTTTGGGGGAATATAGTATTTCCTGTCTGCCCTCTTACAGGTTGGGGGGGATAGTGGCAGGGGTCTGCCACATGGTTTTGGCAGGCTCCATGATAGCTTGATTAATGGGCAAAGCAATCTTGACTAATGGCATGGCCTGGAGGATATTGAACAAGGATACTGGATATTGGATAAGGCGAAGGCTAACTGAGGAAGAAATAACTGAAAATTTAACTACTTATCTACAGGATTAATGAAGGAGGGATAAGCACTGCTGAGCTCCGTCTTAAGCTGGGGATAGTAAGAAGGAACTGAGGTGACACTCTGCTCTCTCAGCATCCGCACACCTGTAACCAGAAGGAGCAGTGCATGTGAAGAACCTGATCTGTGGCTCTGGGATGCACTGACATCTGCTATGGAGCACCCACAGGGACATCTCTTGAAGAAGAAAGTATATATTTTTTAAAAATTGCCAATTTTTTTTACTAATACTGACTCCAACAGAAACAGAATGTATTAAATACATATTGTGACACTGCCTATGGTTTTTGCATGGGAGCATGTCAGATTTAAAAGCATACTACTGCCTCATCCAACACCCAGTTTGAAAACATGACCCAAGCTACATTTTTCACTTTCCAAACATATTACTCCATGTAAACTAGAAACACATTTAAAAGTGGGTAGTGAGCAAAAATCACTCCCACACTCAACACTTGGGTTTCCATCCACAATTATGGCTATATTTCTCTCTGCTATTTTAGTATCAGGGCTATAGAATGCTAATAAGATATAGAAGTGGAATAGTTCATAATGTTAGCCCATTTCCCCGTTAAGTAGGTGGTTCACTAGAGCAGGGATTTGCAAACTTCATTGAACCATGACTCCCTTCTAAAAACAAAATGACTACATGATCTAGGGAGGAACTGAAGCCTGAACCCATCAGTCTGGGTGGAGGGGTCCAAGTGAAAGCAAGAGCCTCATTGCCCTGGGCACAGGGTGCAAAGCTGAATCCTGAGAGCATTGGCCCCAGAAGGGAGGCTGGTAACGTGAGCTCTGCAGCCTAGGGTTGAAGCCCTCAGGCTTGAGCCTTGGGGGTTCAGGCTTCGGCCCCAGCCTCAGGAAATCTAAGCCAGCCCTGGTGACCCATTTAAACAGGAGCATGACCCACTTTGAGGTTCCAACCCACAGTCTGAGAACTTTTGCCCTAGACTGGAGCATATTTTCTAGAACTTTGTGCAGTCTGTTTTTTAAATATTGAAATACTGACCAACCAATTTGCTCCCAGGTGCATCTTATATTTCTGAACAAAAATAAACAAAAACCACTCCACACCCCTTAATCAATGGAAAGACAATAAATCTTAGGTAGGAATTGTGCTAGATTTAATTCAGGTTCATATATCATTAAAAGAATCAACTATGTTTCTAATTGCAGTAGCTATCATCAGTGAATTTAGAAGTGGGTGTGAGTGAAAGTAAGAGAATCCTTCATGTAGAATCTAGAACTGTTTGCTCACTTTCTTGGAAATAGGATGACAAGAAGCAGGAGATGACCACATAGTCTGCAGTAGACTGCTTCAGCTAGGTGTGACATACTTTTGTGGAGGTAGCCCCAAGAAAGTCAAATACTGGATGGGAGATTTCCTCCACTGCTAAGTTTAATGTGACCACCATGTGATCAACAAAGTCATGGAACTGCAAAGCACTGAAAGGGTGGGCGTCAGATGCTGCACCCATGTGCTCCTCAGGCAACAAATGGAGATCGAAGTAAGTGTTCACTTGCTCCTACTAAAAAAGAAACAAATTCTCTCTTCATCCACTCCTTCAGATTGCATAGCAGGATTCTACCATCTGAGCTAGTGAAAAATGCGGAGGAACTGGGTCCAAGCACTGTTAAACCCCATGCTTATCAGATTAAATTTTGCCTATCTATAAGGAGGCTGTTCCAAAAATTGTGGTGAAGAATATAAGGCTATGAAAACCAGGGCTCATATTTGGAAACATACCTGGAGAAAAGGCCAATCTGGGATGAATAAAGTTTCTTGATTCTTCTTCTAGACTCCTTTAAAGAAGCCTTGGATTTCTTATTAATAGGGCCCTATCACATTCATGGCCATGAAAAACAAATCACGGACCATTAAATTGGGTCTGCCACTGAAATCTGGTCTGTGTGCACCTCCACTATATTATACAGATTTCACGGTGGATCCAATATTTCTCAAATTTGGGGGCCCTGACCCAAAAGGGAATTGCAGGGTGGCCACAAGGTTATTTTAGGGGGCAGTAGCAGGAATGTCACTCAAACTTCTGCACTGCCTTCATAGACGGGAGGCCAGAGAGCAGCAGCTGTTGATCAGGCATTCAACTCTGAAGGCAGCGCCCTCGCAGCAGCAGCAGCAGCAGCAGCAGCAGCAGCAGCAGCAGCAGCAGCAGCAGCAGCATCCTTACTCCTGTGCTGCCGTGGTGGTTGTTCTGACTTTAGCCTGTCAGCAGCAGCACAGAAGTAAGAGCAGCAGTTCTGCAACACCCCTATAATAACCTTGTGCCCCCCACAACTCCTTTTTGGGTAAGGACCTCTACAAGTACAACATAGCTGAAATAATGAAATTTGAAATTTAAAAAAAAATGGACCATGAACTTGGTAGGGCCCTAGTTATGAATCACAATGGAGACAGTAACATAACTCTAAGATGAAGAGAAATAAAAGGGTAAGAAAGATCTGTCTGGAGATTCTGTAGAAGTATTAGGAGGAAAAAGCATCACAGAAGGATCTGGAGAAAGGCTAACAATTTCTTTCCTTAGAAACAAGCAGTCCTGTAGCCCCTTAGGCCATGTCTACACTAGGGCTGTGTCTACATTGGCCCCTATTCCGTAATAGGGATGCAAATGTAGCACTTTGGAATAGGCAAATCTGCCGGGGATTTAACTATCCCCCGCGGCATTTGCATTAACATGGCTGCCGCTTTTTTCCAGCTTGTAGATAAGCCGGAGAAAAGCGCCAGTCTGGACGCGATCCTCCGGAAAATAAGCTCTTTTCCGGAGGATCTCTTATTCCTACTTTCAAGTAGGAGATCCTCTGGAAAATAAGCTCTTTTCCGGAGGATCTCCTACTTGAAAGTAGGAATAAGAGATCCTCCGGAAAAGAGCTTATTTTCCGGAGGATCGCGTCCAGACTGGCGCTTTTCTCCAGCTTATCTACAATCCAGAAAAAAGCGGCAGCCATGTTAATGCAAATGCCGCGGGGGATATTTAAATCCCCCGCGGATTTGCCTATTCCAAAATGCTACATTTGCATCCCTATTACGGAATAGGGGCCAATGTAGACACAGCCTAGGAGATTATTTCAAATTTACTAAGTTTGACTTCTGGGCACCCGATTTTACAAATGTGAAGTTCCATGTCCTCACTATGGGGAAGAATCAAATATAGTCTGAGGCAGGCTCCATTAATGTGAATGTGCTACCTCGGACACAGAGCCCCAGGAAACTCTTTGGAGAGCTGTGGGAGGTCTCCTAGGGTACATCTACATTGCAACACTATTTCGAAATAACTAGTGCTATTCTGAAATAACTTAGTCCATGTCTACACAGCAGACAGTTATTTTGAAACAGTGTCAAAATACGGTCAAGCTGCAGGACTTCTTACTCTGACTCCTGTAACCCTCATTGTATGAGGAATAAGGGAAGTCAGAGGAAAAGTGCTCTATTTGAAATAAGTGCTGAGTAGACATACCCTATTTTAAAATAAGGTATTTGAAATAAGATACACAACTGACGTAGCTCAATTTGTATAGCTTATTTCGAGTTGAGCCCTGTAGTGCAGACGCACCCCCAGAGGCCAATTAGTTCGAATTAGTGGTACCAGAGTGTCCACACTAACTTTATTTTGGACTTACAAGTTCAGGAATAGCATTATTCCTCATGAAAAACAGGACTGCAGAGTTCAAATTCTGCGGCTCCTTATTCTAGAATAACAGGCTTGGTAATGTGAACACTTACAAAATAGACCTTGCGGGGCTAATTTTGGACTAAGGGTTTGTCTACACTTGCACCCTACTTTGAATTAGGGATGCAAATGTAGGCATTCGAAATAGTCAATGAAGTGGGGATTTAAATATCCCGTGCTTCATTAGCATGATCTTGCTGGCGCGTTACTCCGATCAACAGCTGTTTCGAAAGTGAAAGTGAGCCCTTTGGTTCGAACTAATGTGTTCCGGCGTGCACTTTCACTTTTGAAACAGCTGTTGATCGGAGTAACGCGCCAGCGAGATCATGCTAATGAAGCAAGAGATATTTAAATCCCCGCTTAATTGACTATTTCAAATGCCTACATTTGCATCCCTAGTTCAAACTAGGGTGCAAGTGTAGACATACCCTAAAGTCCTAATGAAGACCAAGCCTTAGAGATATTATGTCTTGAGCTTTTGTGGGTAAAACCCACTTAATCAGACCATTCTTCTGTTGTTCTCCTCTTTGCAGGAGATAAAGTAGAACAGAAAAAAAGAGGAAGAGTATCTCTTCTTTTTGCCAAGTTTATGTCTGTTGGATCCAAAGAACGTTCAGCCACTGAAAGGTGATGCAACAGGGTAGCATTCACCTCTTGCAAGTCTCCTGGTCAATTGTGTGTGCCTGCATTCTCTCAGATTGTGGTGACCCCCACCAGTGATTTCTCAGGCAGGTTTTGAGTGACTCAACCCTCCAATTGTATCACACTGTATATAAAACAGAATAAACTCCTTACAATGTATAGTCTTTAACTTGTCCCACCTCTCATATGGGGCCATCCCCCCAACCTTTAGAAATACTCATATAGTAAGCTAAATAACTGTTACTGATTTGTAATCCTTAATTTGCCTCATAACACTCCCGACTCCAAGCTATACTACTGGAACAAAAACAAAAAAACAGACAAAAAGAAAGATCAAATCCTAAATGAGTCGCAAGGTTGTACTAGGGATAGTCAGTCACATAAAAATCTCTTTCTATATACATTTTTTTTCTTGTCATCACATCATGTGTCCACAGGCTGGGGGGAATAGGCATGGGCATCAGGTGAAGCCCAGCTGGGGAAGGCAAGCCCCAGCCCTGCCCCTTCTGTGCCCCTTGAGCCAAGACCCACTCACTCCCAGAGAGAGGGGGTTGGCGAGCGTAGCAAGTAGGGACCGCAGCCCGCAAGTATTCTGTAATCTCAGAAATTCTGAAAGTTATAAGTGATAAATATCACCTTTTCCCCTTATCACAGTGACTACTGATTTATTTGATGAAGAAACCTGTTATACAACACCAAATTTTACACTTCATAGGAAGTGACTGGGATGATCAATCAAAAGTACTATATTGTCTTGAAAACTTGATCTGCAGTTCCTGATATGAAAGCATCGAAGAGTTTCCAACAGACCACTAGCACAAATCATGACAAAGCTTAGCAAATTCATGGTAGAACTAAACAGCTTCATACACATGAAGGTCATAGATGCTAAAA
Source organism: Pelodiscus sinensis (assembly GCF_049634645.1). NCBI lineage: Eukaryota > Metazoa > Chordata > Testudines > Trionychidae > Pelodiscus > Pelodiscus sinensis. The sequence continues at coordinate 17,425,616 of NC_134726.1, forward strand.
CTTCGTACAATTACACAATTCTGAAACAAATGAGAGGACAGACAGAGTATTACTTCTAGTGGGCAATTTGCTGAACTCTAATATTCCATCTTATAATAAAAAAAATCTTGTCCAATAGAAGGAGGTTAATCCTTATACTTTGAAAGGCCCCTTTATAATACAAATTAGACAGCCAACTTCAAATGAGTTGCATATTGAGGACTTAACCTTGTCACCTACCTCTTCATACCTAGTGTGTCTGGAATACAAAGATGCTCCTGGTTAATAAGTCTGAGTATACTCAATCAGAAAGGTTTCAATGCAAAGAGACTTTTCAAAAGAATATTTTCATTCTAAATGTTTTTGGATTTCCTCTCCTTCCCCAGAATTCTGAAATTATACTGTTATTACAAGGTGACAATGATGTACAATCATTTAAAATACGTAACTGTTGTAAGTGGGTCATCTGTCTGGTTAAATATTAAGAACCCCCCCCCTTTAATTTATTGACTACGATATATCACTGTAAAATCTACATTTGGCTTTATATTTTGTCTCGGTGAAAGAAGAGAAAACAGCAGAGCAATATAACGGTTCCCAAAGACAAACATTTCTGCCAAATCAGCAAAGGAGACAAGTCTTGTTTCTGGCGGCCGGAGCCTTGGGCTCTTTAAATTGCCACCACCACAGTACTGCACTGCGTGCGGCTCTGAGGGCTGGCGAGAAGGCGCAACATGCTCCAGGTGCAGCAAAGTTCTGACTGCTCTAGCCCCATCCCTTCTGCCTGAGGCCCTGCCCTTCTAGAAGTGTGGAGCCCCACCCCTTCTGCTGAGACTATCACTCCCTTGATAATACCACAGATTTATTCTCTCCACAGCATGTGGAGCATATAGCTTCTATGGTATTCACAGAAGACATCTGATTATTTCCCTGCCTCTTGTTTTGAATTCCCTCTAATCAAATAGTAATATTTACATTGAGAAAAAAATTCTGGATCATCAACACTGAAGAATGCCAATTACTGCCAGTTGCCGTAGTCCACAAATGAATTCACTCCACACAGGTTTCTGGGTTAAATGCCTCAAGGTATAATGAACGTATGTAAAATGTTCAAAAGTCTCTCACAGTTTTCCCCAAAATAATACAAGTCCCAGTTTTCCTTCTTGTGTATCTATGTCACAATCTGCCACTGACAGCCACAAGATACCTCCAGTCCTTTCTGCTTGAAAGACACCAGACTTAATGGACAGCGTCTGAAATTTGAACTGAGGTTTCTTTAGATGAGGCTTCTTTATATGAGAAAAATCCACTACTTCCTTATATTGCAAAGGACCCTCATTTCTAAAACATGAAAAAACAAAAGTCATCTAGCCACTTGCTCCAGGCATTAAAAAAGAAAGGGAAAAAAGACAGCATCTAAAAAAGAGGACAAAACAAGCATCATCGGACAACAAACTTAACGGTAGACAGAACTACTGTCTCCCCCGCCCCTGGCAAATATGCTTTATAGAAGTGTTTGGTTATCTCAGCTGGTATAAGGAACACCATCAAACTTATTGTCCAGTAATTATGGATAAGAAGATATTCCCACGTATTGCAAATCATGTGTAAATATTGAATATTTGTTCTCTGAGAAATTGTATGGTACTCTCTTTCTGAGACTGATTGGCAGCTGTTAGTAACAGATTTCATTCTGTAACTATTTTCTGAAAAATCTCGAAAAGACAGAATCTCTGCTCTGTGATTCTGCAGAGAAAAGCTGAGGTTCATGAAATAGAGTTATACATAATATCATCTTAACATTCCTTAGCCTGTCACACACATGCCACCACTAGAGCTGGTTGGAAATTTTTCATCTGTATTTTTTTTTTTTCAAAATTGTCATTTTGATGAAAATTTCCTATGGTAAAATCAGTAGTAATAGTACATAATATGACATGTTATGGAATAATGTAAAAATAACAAAAATATAAAAATAATTTCTAAATAAAAATTTCATTTAGAAACACGAATTCGATTTTTTTTACTCCACAGCAATTTTATTGAAATCAAGACAATTTTACAAAATAATGTAGTTAGATGAACATTTTCATGTGTCAAATCATGCTCTACTACTACTAGTACTACTGACATACCATGTCATATTTTGACACTAGACAATTTACCCAGCATTGCTCGGGTTTTTAACTGAATTTTTTGTTTTTTTGGAAAATAAAATAAATATGTCTGTGCATCATTTAAATCATTGCTGTGGGGTGAGACTGTGTATGAAGGGTACAGTATTCAGGCTGTCCTGATGAGAGAGGCTACCCTCTCTGTGTTGGCAGCAGCATGGGGCCAGGAGAGAAGTATGTTACCATGGCTGCTGAAGCTCAGTCTGGAGGAGAGGGGTGGGTGCTTTCCCCCTCACCAGCTAGGGCAGGTCCAAATTCATCTCCCCTCTCTCTCTCTCTCTCCTGTGCTCTCCTGGCAGAGTGAGGAAAGCAGAAAACTGCACTTTCCCCTTACTCCCTTATGAAGGGGAATAGCCAGCAATGTCCCCATATGAATCAGTGGGGGAGAGGGGAGCTTCAGGCCCTCTGCCTTCCCAAAAGGGTGCCTGGGAGGTGGGAGGCTCAGGGTTGGGGCAGTTCTTCTGTCTCTGTATGGTTTTATGAGAATCAATCCCATTCCAGGCACATCCTGTTTTCTTGGCACAACCAAACCTTTAACCTTGCTTTAAGTTATGATAAGAGGAAGATGTATACCAAATTTGATGGTCATAGCTCCTATCGTTTAGGAGTTCTTGAACAGGCAGACAGACGGACAAACACAATTAAATATATAATATAGAGTTGAAATATTCTATTGATTTAATTTTTAAGAAAGCTGTTACTTAGAATATATGAAGGCTTACTGTTACATGTCATGCCATATCACAAAATAATGTAAAAATATAATAATATAAACTATGTAAAAATCTTAGAGAGGTAGGTTACTTATCTTTTAGCAAACTGGAGTGCTTTGAGATGCCTTTACCCATGTAGATCCCAATCATGCATCCCAACCACTTCATCCATGTGTTTGTGTGTGCACACCTGGAATCTTTTAGCTATCAGTGTCCATTGGTGCTGCCTTGTTTTTTATCATGCCTCCAGACAGTGGTTAGAATGCATCCCAACCACCATTCTGTGACTTCACTTATATGGAAACCCACATAGTGTGTCTAGCTATCTCAATTTTATAGGAACAGTCCTTCTTTTGGGGCATTTTCTTATATAGATGCTTATTATACCTCCACCCCATTCTGATTTTTCAGACCTGCTCTCCGGTCACATTAAATCAATGCCAAAACTGCAAATCAGAGGGAAAGAAGGGTAGGTTATAGTAGATATGCAGACAAAGGCATTTCAAAGAACTCCAGTAACTGTAAGGCTAGTAACCTCTTTTTCTTCTTTGAGCATTGTCTATGGATCCCACTGTAGGTAAATGGTCAGCCATTATTCTCCAAGGAGATGGCTATTTGGAGCCCCTATCTTAATAATGACTGTAGAAAACCTATGCCAAACTGAGCATCTGATCTAGAATTGTAACAATGGAACAGTGACTGTTGAACATATGAACCCAGTTCCAGGTAGCTGCTATACAGATTTCAGAAAGAAAAATCCTTCTTAAACAAACTATAGATATCAGTGGTGTCCTAGTTGAAATTATAGGGAATCTGAAGTTTATTCAGAGAATATTCAATCTTAATGCAATCTATATCTCATTTGTAAAGTTTTTGAGATGAAACAGTTTGATACTTTGACTTTTAAACAAAAGCTACAGAAAATCTAAGTGATTTACAAAGGTTTTGTCCTGGAAAAATAAAAGGGCATAGCCCTACGTACAGCTATTATATACAGTTTAATCTCCCCAGGAGAATCATGTGGCTTAGAAAAAAGCCATGGTAGCTGTATAAACAAATTTATATTATAATCCAAAATTATTTTTAGTAAAAATTTTGGGTGCTGTTACTCTGTGTTAATAAAAGACAGACATCAGAATTCCACCATGAAATCCTGAATTTCTCAAATTCTGCTAGCTGAGATAGAGCAACTACAAACATTGTCTTAACTGAGAGATGAAACAAGGAGTATTTTGCATTTGGCTCACATGAAAGATCCATCAAAGATGTGAGCATTGTATTACAGTCCTAAGTGGGACAAGACTCCTTAATACATGGAAACACGAGTCAGACTTTCTATAAATCTACATACTGCATGTAAGAGAAGAAAAGTGTAACTGCTATATGCTGAAATAGCAGACAAGTGGACTCTTACAAGCTAACTGAAAGTAGAACATGTTTTAAAGACAATAAATAGCCCTATACAATTCAAAGACGAGTCTTGGGGTTGTGCAAGGCACACAATTCTGAATACATAACAAAAATAAAAGTTTCCACTTTGCTTGATACATCTTTCTCATTGAGGCCTTTATGCTTTGCCTTTAAGCAAGATCTCTCTACAGAATTCAGCCAGCTAAACTGCATGCTGTTAAGTGTAGACAACCTGGGTTTGGTTGAAGCACATGGCCTTCGTTCTGGGGAGTAATGTCCTGTAGATGTGGAAGTGCAGGAGGTGGATTTATGGATAGATATTTGAGGTCTGAATATCAGAAGTGGACCATCCAGTTAGGAGCTATAATTATCACTTGAGAATTATCAGGGTGATTTTCCCATGGGCAATGAGAAGGAACTGAAGAGTAGTTGGGGCCTGTTATCCCTCATTGGAAAGGGTGTGAAGGTGTACAGGGCACAAGCACAGTCCTACTGGATATGGTTGATTAAAATATTCAGGGATCATTGACACAAGCTACACTTACTGCAGAGGGATCCATATGGACAAATGCAAACTGTAGTTTTGAAATGAGATCACTGATTTTTTTCAAAATGAAATTTTCAGGGGTTTTTTATTAGTAATTTGTTGGTGGAATCTGAAGCCATCATTCAGCTGCCTTGCTGGGTGCACCAAATTACATGCCAGTGCTCTCTGAAGAGGCAGAAAATATCACAGCAAACTGTCACGATTTGCTGGAAAAGTACCTCTGTCACTGTAAGGTATGACTGGTAGGATAACAGTAGCACAAGTCATAAGAAATGCTGCATTGATCAGATCATAAAATGTTAAAATTTTCTACTTTAAACATGTAAACAGATCCAAAGGCAATAATTTTAAAAATAAACAAATGACTTTCACACATCAATATAGCTCTTCAGCCTAAAACTATACTGCATAACATTATCAAAGCCTCAATTCTGTCTCAAAATATCTATGTGTCATGTGAACACTTGCTGAAACCTATTTTTTGTATTTTTAATAAAAAAAGTAAATTTAGTGCACAAGATTAACTATAATGGAAATTACAGAAAACTGTAGTTGAATAAATATAGCTAGATTCTGATCAGGGATATTTTAGTTTTACTTTTGTAACTCTCTTTCCTGGATCTTTGAATCTATACCTATGATCAAAGGCATCCTACAAATCAACATCACTGACACAAGCGCTATGCTTATGTAATTTTATTTAGCTTTATGACATGAAGGCAATTTAAATAAAGTAAATGGGAAATACAATGTTATAAGATCTTTGAGTATTTTATTTTTTCCCCGAATATATATATTACTAGAAGATTTACTTGGCTTTGCTTCGGTCCTTTAGGGCCAGGGTCTAGGGTATGGGGGTTTCAGGAGTCAGGGTTGGGGCAGGGTGAGAGAGGCTGAGATGTGCAGTAGACTCAGAGCAAGGGGTGGGGAGTGCCTGAGCATCAACTGCTCCCTGGGGCTTGGGTACTTGATGCCCCACTGTGGTACCTGAATATAACTGTCCTTGCTATCACAGCCCTTCCTTTCCATTTGATGAGAAGGAATCACATTCTATGCACACCTCATTGTCCTGGTGCAATCAAACCCTTACCTTGTTTTAAATTATGGTAAGAAGAAGCTACATACCAACTTTGGTGGTCATAGCTCTTATTGTTTAGGAAGAGTTCTTGAACAGACAGACACACAGAAGACACACAAACTCTCTCAAATATATAGTAAATATTCAACATCTGTTACATTTTTCCTCAATGTTCTTACGCAAAAACTTCTTGCACAAAAGTGCATCCAGACCTCAAAGCGCATTGCAAAAGTGACGTGCTTTTGTGCAAGAGAGCATCCACATTGCATGCACACTCTTGCACAAGAAAGCTCTGACGGCCATTCACAGAGCATACAAACCTGCCTTTTTGCGCAAGATCTGTAGTGGAAAAAGGAGTTATTCCTCATGGGGAGAGTGTCAGGGGGTACGCCTCTGATGGGGGCTGCTGCCCCCTTCTACTGGCCCACGTCTCGGTCCGGGCCTATACAGCACCCAAAGTCCCCAAAAGTCCAGGCCCCTCTATCAAGGGATATACGGTATCCACAGTCCCAGCACCAAGTCCAGGCTCCTCTATCAGGGGATATACGGTATTAGAGGCCTAGTCCCTCTGAGAAGCCTCTCCTGGTCTATGGTTTGGTTATCCAGGGCTGGGGGGGGGGGATGTGGGGGAACCTGCGTGGTAGGGGGACCCGGGCCCTCCCACTCCACCGGGTCCCAGCCCAGGGCCCTTTAGGCAGGGTCTGTGGCTCCTGCTGGCTCAGCGGGGAATCCGGCCGATACAGACCGAGCCAAACTTTGTATCCTTTGCCCTGGGCTGCTTCCTACCGCACCCTGGTTCCCCCGGGCCCCTTCGCCTCCGAGGCCGGACCTGCCGGGGTTGTGGGCGCGCTCCGGCCTCCCGGGGTCGGTGGCTGCTTCCTCCGTGTCAGGGTCCGGCACAGGCAGCGACTCGGGTCCCAGCAGCTGCAGAAACACTGGCCCAGCCTGGTCTCCTCCCTCACCCTGCAGTCTCCCTGACTGCAGGCTCCCTCTGCTTTTATACCCGGCCTCTGCTGGGAGCATGCCCAGCAGGGTCAGAGGGGCGGGGCTTTCTCTGCCAGCTGGGCCTGGGCAACCCCCTGTCTGTCAGTGTGGGGCCTGTCTGCCCTGTCACAGAGAGGAATAGCTCTACCAGCAAAAGCCGTCTGTTCTGTTAATTTTCTTGCAGAAAAACACGCTTGAGGTGTGGACGCTCCACTGGTTTTTGCGCAAAAACTTTTTGCACAAAAACCTTGTAGTGTAGACACAGCCTTTCTGAAATTTTTCTCCCAAGCACGTATTCAACAATTTACTAAATAATGTTAGCTGATTGTCCATAGTGAGGTGATATAGCAACATATTTTCCTAAAAAGGAATTTTACTTTTGTTATTCTGTAACTCAATGAGGAAAAAGTGTTGCCACTAACTGCTGTTGAAGAATCCTTGTGTGTCTATTTTTTTAAATTTAAAACAAAAAGGATAAATAACATAATTCACCAACTGTATGCTTAAACAAAATGTGTGTTTAGACACCAAGTAAAAACATATATCATGCATAGACATGAAAAAGTGGGTCTTTGAAAGGAGCAGAGGTATAAGAGGGATTGGATAGAAGTGGCTAACACCTTGTCCATACATTAATTAGTTGGTCTGGTGCTGATCTAGGTTGGGTTGGCTGGTTCAATTTCTGATCCTTTTTCTGAATTAACAGTCTAGTTATATGCATTCACTAAGAAACATAAGGAGAGATTCTCTTTTATGGCCTTATAAAGTTGCAAAAGAACAAGGAGATAGAACGAAAATGTATAAAAAGATTCATATGACTGGATTTCCAGTTCTTTAACATTACAGAAATTGAACACATTAGAATTCTTACTCTAGCCCCCAAAGAGATTACCACGTTTCCTAGGGCTCTCTGTGCTGGTACTTCAGGGAGAGACACAATATCCCTAATAGGAATGGGGAGGCAAGGGCAGAGTCAGAGTCTGCTTGGCAATCAAGAGGGAGAGAGGATGTTTGGGGAAGGATTTCAGGTGTGCCTGCTGAGAGGAGGGGCAAAGTCAAAAGACTGACAGGAGAAAGCCACGGAAGAAGAGCTAGCCTGACTAATAGGGAGTGAAAATCTCTTTTCGAGGGGTAGACCTACACAGCAGAGCTAAAGTCGAATTAAGCTACCCAGCTTCAGCTATATCAATCGCGAAGCTGAAGTCGAAATAGCTTAATTCATCTTTTGGTGCTGTCTACACAACAGGAAGTCAAAGGAAGAACACTTTTCCTTCAACTTCCCTTACTCCTTGTAAAATGAGGGTTACCATGAGTCAGAGTAAGAAATCCTCCAGCTCGACATTATTTCGAAGTAAAGGCTTGTAGTGTAGACATGCACTATGTTATGTCGTAATAATATCAGTTATTCTGAAATAACACTACTGTGTAGACATACCCTAGGAGCTTAGGAAAGGGGAGAAGCTATTTTGGGAGCAGTCTGGAGCCAGCTACAAAAAGGGCAGGATTGGCTGTGTGGGGAGCTGGTGATTCCCAGGTGATTCAAAGTCTCTCAGTATGGCCCTTTCCCTCTCCATGTGAATCCCAGGCTGAGTTAGCCCTCTGGCTCTCCAGGTGTGATCAATCACCATATATCCACTTCCACTTTGGCTACTAGTCCAAGGCTGTCATCTTGGACTAGCAGCCATAGTTTTGTTATCTACACTCTGAGCACTGCACTCCTTCTTGGTGAGGAGAAATCCTAGGACCAGAAACAGCACAAAGCGGATGCCTGCCAGCAGTTATTGTCAGGCATTCGACAATGACTAAGAGGTCCAGAGCCATTTCTGAACCTGAGGATAGATGGTGGAGCTGTGACTGTACCATCTTTCAGTTAACTAGTCAGGGAAATTGTTTAGGGATTGAGGGCACACCCTGAACTGTGACCTCAAGACTGGGGAGAAGAATGGCCTTACTGAGTCAGATCAGAGATCTATCTAGCTCAACATCCTGTCTTCTGACAGTGGCCAATGCCATGTGCTTCAGAGGGAATGAACATAAAAGGTAATCAAGTGATTCATCCCTTGTCATTCATTCCCAGCTTCTTGCAAACAGAGGCTAGGGACACAGAGACAAGGGTTTGGGGATTTTATTACCTATTGCCTGTTGAATCTGTGGAGGGACTTGCCACCTTATCCCACTTGTGAGACACATTGATAACTTCTGCACAGAAGTATTATGGTCACAGTTCATCAAGGGCCCCTACACACGTACCAATGGACACTAATTTTACTGTCTGTGATACCAAGTCACTTGACTGGGGAAATTCAGTATGGGCACCAGACCCTGAGAATAGTGATTTGCCCTACTGTTATGCTTATCTGTTGTTTAATATCATTACTGTGTTAAATGTATTTCATGTGTTTGTGTTTTTTTCTTGGAAATCTATATGACAAGTAAGTGGGGAATACCCTTGGATTAGAATTTTCTTCCCAAGCTGCCCTTACTGACCTTGCCAGGAAGGAGTAATGAGGATGCAGGCACTGCCAAATAGGGGTGTAAAAACCTGTTTAATTCATTAACTAGTTAAAGGGGGAGCACTTGGGGGGCTGTAGCCCCTGCTTGTGACACATGTGCCTGGGCTTGCCATGGAGAGGGGCTGCTTTGGCCGGCAGACTAGATTGCCCCTGTCCATAGTGGACCCTGTGGGTCTGGAGCAGTCCCTGCCCACAGTAGGTAGGAAGCTGCTCCAGCTCCCACCAGTTAATGGGAACTCACCGTTACGGATGATGCTTACCAGTTAACCTTTCACACCCCTATTGCCAAATAAATGTATATGGAAAGAAAAAGAAGTTACACCCTATTGAGTGGGTGGCAGAATCCAGAAGAACCCAAGCCTGTCCATCAAAACATTTAAGGAGATGGGTGCTAAATAAGGTAACTGAGTAGATAGTGTCTTAAAATAGTGCCCTCTACCTATAACTTTTTTCAAATCTACATAATGTATAATATACTATTTTTGAAAAATACACAATAGAAACTATGATTAAAAATACAGGCAGTCCCCGGGTTACGTACAAGATAGGGACTGTAGGTTTGTACTTAAGTTGAATTTGTACTTAAGTTGGAACTGGCGTCCAGATTCAGCCGCTGCTGAAACTGACCAGCGGCTGACTACAGGAAGACTGAGGCAGAGTTTCTCTGCCCGGGCTTCCTGGAATCAGCCGCTGATCAGTTTCAACAGCAGCTGAATCTGGACGCCTGAGACAGAGCAGCTGGGGTGCTGCCGGGTTGGTCCAGTAGCGCCGAGGAGTGGCACTGCGGGACCAACCGGCAGCGCCCCAGCTGCTCTACCACAGGCGTCCGCAAGAAAAGCCTGGTCTGCTGCGGGGGGCGGGAGAGGGCCACGCACTAGCTGTGCGCCCCCACCCCCCAGCAGACCATGGAGATGTGGGCGGCGGGACAGAGATGCGCCGTGGTGCCGCCGCCCGGGTCCTCCACGGCTTTGCTCCGCGTCTCCCTGGTCTTCTGGGGGGGGGCCATCCCCCAGCAGACCAGGGAGACGCAGAGCAGCTTTTCTCGCCCTGACGACGCGGGAGGTGGGACCGCGGCGCGTCTGGATGGTCCCGCCGCCCGCGTCCTCCGGGGCGAGAAAAGCCCTGTTTGTAAGTACGGATCCGACATAAGTCGGATCCACGTAACTCGGGGACTGCCTGTATAACGGTGTATAAATTCCCATGAGTCTAGAATCTGATCTAGCAGTAGATCTAAATGCTAGAATCCATTGGCCCTGAAACCTAAGAAAATTACAGATTTTAAGTTGATATTTTACACCATATGAAATCAAAGAGAGTATTAATGAGTACAATCTCCTGTTAAAAGATTATTTCATACTTAACTTAATTGAAGGAATTTCCAAAGCCTTCTTCATTTAGTAAATGCGTGCTAATTTCTAAAAGATATTAGACAGATGGGGGCATCAGAAAGATGTAATATTTTAGTAGCTTCCTGTGACTTAGCAAGGTATCAAAGCCTGCTCCCACTGCTCAAATGGTACAGCAATGTCAGGTGGAAAACAGTAAACAAAGGAGAGATTTTAGCATGAGGCAATGATCACTCTTTTTAAAATCACCCACTGCTGCATTAGAAAATATTAACAAACTAATGGAATGGAGAGCATAAGTTGCTACTATGAGCAAGACAGGCCCGGATTCAACAAAGAATTTAAGCACATATTTTAGTATTTTAGACATCAATGGGCCATAAGCACGTACTTCAAGTTAAGGATGTGTTTTAAGTGTTTTGTTAAACCAGGGCCCAAGAGTTTTCACTTCTTACCCTAAGCTTTTACAATGTAATATTTTTGTAACAAAAGCTGTATGCTTTTTAGCTGTTTAAAGTATGCAGTGAGTAAGCATCATCTTTCAAGAATGCCCTTCCAACATTTATACCATTATACATTTATCAGTTATATAGAATTGGTCTGATTCATTTTGGTAAAAGTATTTCACAATATTGTGGGAGTATTTATTATTAAACAAAACTACATTTCCTTTAAGAACAATAAAAATAACAAAAGTGGAAGTCGTGCATATGTAACTCATGAATACAGCTATGACGTCGCATACAATGTCAAACTAACATGCCTAAACTGTGTTCATAATTTTTTATGTCAGTCTAGTATTACACAAGAAATGTAAACAACAGGTTCACAAATATCCAACAAGGTTCTTACAGTTTCTTTTGCACCAAATTAGCAAAATTCATTATACATTAAAAATGTAATTTTCACTAAGAATACGTATCAAATCCTGAACATTTAATATAGTATATACGTATTAACAAATTTGATAGATAGATGATATAAGTACAAGGATTTCCTGAGAAACAGAGGAACTGCTATGTTAAATTGAATGCGAATGCTCATGAATGGTCAATTTTAGAGTATCTTTTCCTTTGGAAAGTTTCTGATTGTCCACTTATTCTTGTATTACAGGAAACTTTCCTGTAGCTACCCTAATTTACCTTTCCTATGCTGGTCATCATTTTGTATACCTTTATCATAACTCATCTTCATTGGCTTCTCTCTAAATTGTCCTAATCTGTTCAATGTCTCCTCAAATAAATACTGCTAAGTATTTTTATAGTCTACCTCCAAATCTCTATTTTTCTTTCGTTTAAAAAAAATAGGGTAACCAGAAGTGAACACAGTATTCCAAGATTTATAGAATGCCGTTATCATAATAATAATTTAATACTATATTATAGTGAACATAATTTGCTTTTTTGATTGCTGCTACACATTTTCCAGATGATGTTTACGATTATGTGCATGGGGTACATAATGAATGAAACAAGTGTATGTAGTGAAAGAAGTTATTGCTAGTTGGCCCACTGTCTTATTCACTAGAGAAGCTGTAAAATACGTAGTGTATGAAAAAGGGAAGGGATTGTATGGAAAGAAGGGATAGATTGTTAAGGCATGGGACTGAGCCCAGTGGAGACTGGTAACTGTCGATACAGGTTATACCTCTAAACAAGGACTCTTTGGTCTGGCAACATCTGTGCTTCTGCAGGACCACAGATGTTCCTGGACCAGAGAGCCCAGGGACAGGGAGACCAGCAGTGGGCTAGAAGCCCCAGGGCAGGGAGCTCTGGTGGCACAGCCAATAGCCCAACAGCAGGGAACTCCAGTGGCACAGCCAGGAGCCCGGCAGGGTGTTCAGGAGGTGCGGGGAGCCTCACAGCAAGGGGGTTTGGCAGCGTAACCTGGAGTCCTGGGGCAGAGAGGTCTGGCTGCATGACTGGGAGCCTTGGGGCTGAAGGGTCTGGCCAGGACCAGCAGGAAGCAGAGCCAGCAGGGGGTTGGGAGATCAGTAGGAGGGTACCTCCCCTGGTCCAGCAAATTCCCTTTTTCGGGACTGGTGAGGTCCTGAGGCTGCCGGACCACGGAGGTCCAGTTTGTAGCAAGGGGGCACAATCTAAAGGTTATGGTGGTGTGCAGCAGGGTTCAAGGTGGGTACTTATGAGACCAAGGAGTTTTGATTTCTAGCACTACTTTTGATGTCATGTTTTATGATACTATGTCGGGGTGGGCAATAATTTTTGACAGGGGGCCACGCCAAGATTTTGGAAAGTGGTCAAGGACAGCACTCTTCCAGGATATTAATGGAGGAGATGCCGGGTCTGGAATGGAGGTTGGGTGCAGAACAGAGTTTGGGATAAGGGAGTGGGGTGCAGGAGGGAGACTGGAGTCCGGGAAGGAGTTGGGATGAAGGAGGCGGTTGTGACGTAAGGCAGAGGACTGGAGTGCAGGGGTTTGGGATGTGACCTAGGATAGGAGGGGATTGTGATCTGGGGCAAGAGATTGGGGTAACAGAGGGGGACAGAGGATTTAGGTATGTTGAGTGGGGGGAGGGCAGAGAGTTGGGGCAGGAAAGGGCTGGGGTGCCAGAAGGGCTGTGGCCTAGAGACTTACTTGCCAGCTGCCAAACTAGCCTGCCTGCCTGCAGAGCTTAAAATGTTTCCCAGTCTGCCTGCTTGCTTGCCTGGCCATGTGCTTCATGAATAACTGAGCTGAGGAGAGGAGTGTGTGATTCTTCTTGACTGCCTGTTACTCCAACAACCAGCTTCTATTGGATGGTTTCTTCCAGAAACTGGCCAATGGGAATATGCTAAGGGCCGGGTGGCTCCTAAAACTTCTCCCCTCCCGTCCAGTTTTAAAACAGAACTGGAGCCCTGCAGCTGTGTTTCTGCATGGTGTGCGGGGCTGTGGGGCAAGCTGGGGAGTTTGTCTGGGGGTCCCCGCTTCCTCCACGGGACAGATCTGGTGGCTTGTTGGGCTAAATCCAGCCCGCGGGCCATATTTTGCCCAGGCCTGTACTATGTAATAGCAGATGGAGACTGTTTAAAAAGAGAGCTACACATGAAGTATATTGTGATTGTATCTGTGGTACTTACATTAAAAATGTTAATGTTGACCTAATATATGCCTAGCGAAGCCACCCACAACCTGACTCACTGCCTCCTCCCACACCTTAACTCCCCCCCAGACTCCATCCCATCTTCTGCCCTGAGCCCAGGCCTGTCGACAGCAAATCCAGGCCGCAGGGCAGAACAGTCAATGGGAATTTCTTTGCGAAGAATTTCTGCTTATCCTTGTGAGGATTATATCACTGAATGTTTTCTCACATCCATTTATTCTCAGCTCAGAAAGATCCTGCATAGCAAGTGTTCAGTGTTAAGTTTTGATGTGTAAAAAGAAATAGAACACAATTTATTCTAGAGATAAACAAATGTAAGGATCAAGTGCACAGCAAACATAATAATCATACCAAAAGTACACTGTATTCCAAATCTTACTGTTTTACAATTGTTAAGTATTTTCACCTTTCACGGCTAGCTGCCATTGTATACAATTTCAGGAGTTTCAAAATTACAGACATTTGATTTCCTAGAATTTTTCTCTATTTTCAGTCAAGTTGGAACTCTAGTCTCTCTCCCCATTTTGTTTGAGACAAAGTTTCAGGTCGCTTTGAACTTTTACCTCTACTTACTCATATCCTTATTACAGTAGGTTGGAGAGTTAAAAGCACTTTATGTACTGTTTCACATGATTGTCTTCTTGGCAGGTTCACTCATCAGTGCTCCAGTACTCTCTACAGAAACATGCCTGATAGCATTTTGTGACTTTCTGCACAGGCAGATCTAGGCCATTTCAGAGAACATTTGGTATCATCCTCTTCAGAATGAATCCAGTGAGTGTCCCTGGAGTTGTACTACATTTGAGAAGAGAGACTAACTACAGGACATACAAAAGAGTCAGCAGCTCCAGGAGAAACAGAAAAATACAGCTGAAAGAGATTGCCAAATATCTCAACTTTAGGAGGAAGGGTTCTGAATGCACTTCTAATAAATAAGGGTATGTCTACACTACAAAGTTAGTTCGAACTAACTTTCACAGGCGCTACACTAGCGCTCCGTTAGTTCGAATTTAATTCGAACTAACGGAGCGCTTAGTTCGAACTAGGTAATCCTCATTCCACGAGGATTAAGCCTAGTTCGAATTTACTAGTTCGAATTAAGGGCTGTGTAGACCCTTAATTCAAACTAGTGGGAGGCTAGCCCTCCCCAGCTTTCCCTGGTGGCCACTCTGGCCAACACCAGGGAAACTCGTCTGTCCCCCTCCCGGCCCCGGACCCCTTAAAGGGGCACGGGCTGGCTACGGTGCCCGTGCCAGGTGCAAGCCTGCCAGCACCCAGCCAGCAGACCCTGCACCTGGCACGGATTGAGCCACCCACCCGATGCCCCCCAGCCCTCCCCCTCTTCCTGGGACCAGGCTGGCGGCTCCTGGGAGCTTGCCCGGGACCGCAAGAGGCGGGCACCTCGTCCACGATCTCCGCACTAGGCACAGGAGAGTGGTCGGCTTGGGCAGGAGAGCTGCCAGCCTGGCCACCCAGGAGCAGGTGTGCATGAAAATCAAGGGGGTCCACTGAGACCCCCGACCCTGAGCCCTGAGCTTACAATGGCCGTACTGGGTCAGACCAAAGGTCCATCTAGCCCAGTAGCCTGTCTGCCGACAGCGGCCAACCCTAGGAACCCTGGAGGGGATGGACCAAAGACAGTGACCAAGCCATTTGTCTCGTGCCATCCCTCTCCAGTCTTCCACAAACCTTGGGCAGGGACACCACTCCTACCCCCTGGCTAATAGCACTCCATGGACCCAACCTCCATGACTTGATCTCATGTCCCTTTAAACTCTGTTCTAGTTGTAGCCTTCACAGCCTCCTGCAGCAAGGAGTTCCACAGGTTGACTCTTTACTTCGTGAAGAACAACTTTCTGTTACTAGTTTGAAGCCTGCTACCCATTCCTTTCCTTTACGGGAACTAATGAAGAACTTTTCTGTATGCACCCTCTCCACCCCACTCCTGCTTTTAGAGACCTCTATCCTGTCCCCCCTCCGTCTCCTCTTTTCTAAGCTGAAAAGTTCCAGTCTCTTTAGCCTCTCTTCATATGGGACCTGTTCCCAACCCCTGATCATTGTAGTTGCCCTCCCCTCTCCCACCCTCTCTCTTCCCCTCTCCCACCTCCTTTTCCCAGTCTCCCCCAGTTTTGTTCAATAAAGACAGATTCCATTTTTGAACACAATTGTCCTTTATTTTGTCCATCAAGAAAAGGGGCTAGGGAAGGGTAAGTGGAAGGAGGTGAGGGAGGAATGGGGCACGAGCCTCCGATGGGGAGGACTGGGCTGGCTCTGCGGGCTTTTGGGGTGGAAACTCTCCTGCAGCCTCCCGATTGCCCCCTCTCCCCAGATGGCAGCCTGCGGCAAGTGCAGCCGGGCTGATGGCCGAGTGCTGTGATGTGCCCAGTGTGGGTACTCCGGGCACTCCAAGCCAGGACTGGTTTGCAAGCGCGGCACCCCTTAGAACTGTCTGTCCGGGGTGGGGGTCGGGACCCTTTAAGCGCAGCCCTCGGCTAGCCTGAGACAGCATCTCCAAGCTCTAAGTCCTCCTCTGATGCCCTGCTGGTACTGCTTCCGGCCATCCTTAAGCCTGGTTCAGGGTCCTCTTAATGTGGACATGCTAGTTCGAATTAGCAAAACGCTAATTCGAACTAGTTTTTTAGTCTAGATCCGTTAGTTCGAATTAGCTTAGTTCGAATTAACATTGTAGTGTAGACGTACCCTAAGATGCTATAAGGCATCCAAAGGATTTTTGCTGATTCTTGTCTGCTGACAAGATTTCAAGGAGCAAAATGACCTGGTTTAATAGTTTATGTGAATTCAGGCCTCTTCTTTATGAAATTGAGATAAATTGCTAGAGTTGACATTGTGTGCACATGGTATTAAGAACAAGTAGTCCTGTGTCCATTTTAACATGGTAATAAGGGCCTTGCAAAAGGCAAACAGGAAATGGGATACTAGATGTAACTTCAACTATGGGAAGCCCTGCTCATCGCACCATAATTCTGATGAAAGCATAATGATTTTTATTGAAACAATTCTGTATACCTACAAGACAACACGTTCTAGTTACAACTGAAAAGAAAGGAAACCATATTTCTCAGAATCATCATCAGCTTTCATCCTCTTGCATTACTTGTTACTTAACATGCTAACTATCTAGGCTCATAAAAACATAAAAATGGCTTTACTGGTGAGACCAAAGGTCCATCTAGCTCAGTATCCTGTCTGCTGACAATGCTAATACAGATGCCCCAGAGGGAGGGATCACAACAGATAATACTCATGTGATCCCTCCCCTGTGACCCACCTCCAGAGAAACAGAGGCTAGGGATACCATTCCTACTCATCCTGGCTAATAGCCATTGATGGATCTAACCTCCATGAATCTATCTTGACCTTTTTTGAACCCTGTTAAAGTTCTAGCCTAAACTACGTCATCTGGCAAGAAGTTCCACAGGTTGACTTTGCACTGAGTGAAGAAAAACTTCCTTTTGTTTGTTTTAAATCTGCTGCCTATTAATTTCATTTGGTGATCTCTAGTTCTTTTCTTGTGGGAATAAGTAAATGACTTTTACTTATCCACCTTTTCCATACCAGTCATGATTTTATAGACCTCTATCCTCTCCCTCCTTAGGCTCCGTCTAAACGGCATCAATTTTGAGGAAGAGGAAATGCAAATGAAGCGCTCATTAGCATTTCTTCTACTCTCCTTTGCATATTCTCTTCCGATTCTTTTTGTGGAAGATGTTTTTGCGGAAAATAACGCAGCATAGACTGGGCCATTTTGCACAAAAAAAAACCTTTTGCGCAAGAACCCTTATTCAAATGAGGAATAGGGGTTCTCGCGCAAAAGGGGTTTTTGGTGCAAAATGGCCTTGTCTACGCTGCATTTTTTTCTGCAAAAACATCTTCTGCAAAAAGGATCAGAAGAGAATATGCAAACGAGAGCATGAGAAATGCTAATGAGTGCTTCATTTGCATTTCCTCTTCCACAAAAATGATGCAGTGTAGACAGAGCCTTGGTCTGCTCTTCTATAAGCTGAAAAGTCCAAGTCTTTTTATTCTCTCTTCATATGGGACCCATTCCAAACTCCTAATAATTTTTGGTGCTCTTTTCTGAACCTTTTCCAATGCCAATACATCTTTTTTGAGATGAGACGACCACATCTGTATGCAGTATTCAAGATGTGGGCATACCATGGTTTTATATAGAGGCAATAAGGTATTTTCTTCTTATTCTCTATCCCTTTTTTAATGACTCCTAACATTCTATTTGCTTTTTTGACTGCCGCTGCACACTGAGTGGATGTTTTCAGAGAACTATTCACAATGATTCCAAGATCTTTCTCTTGAGTAGTTGTAGCCAAATTAGTTCCCATTATATTGTATATACAGTTGGGATTATTTTTTCCAATGTGCATTACTTTACATTTATCAACATTAAATTTCATTTTCCATTTTGTTGCCCAATCACTAAGTTTGGTGAGATCTTTTTCAAACTCTTCACAGTCTACTTTGGTCTTAACTATCTTGAGCAGTTTGGTATCATCTACAAATTTTCCTACCTCACTGTTTACCCCTTTCTCCAGATCATTTATAAATAAGTTGATGTGTCCCAGGACAGACCCTTGGGGAAGGCCACTAGTTACCTCTCTCCACTCAAAAAACTTACCATTTATTCCTACCCTTTGTTTCCTGTCTTTTAACCAGTTATCAATCCACAATCTTCGCTCTTATCCCATGACAACTTACTTTACTTAAGAGCCTTTGGTGAGGGACCTTGTCAAAGACTTTCTGGAAATCTAAGTATATTATATCCACTGGATCCCCCTTGTCCACATGTTTGTTGACCCCACTGAAAGAACTCTATCAGATTAGTAAGGCATGATTTCTTCTACAGAAACCATGCTGACTTTCCCCCAACAAACTATATTCATCTATGTGACTGAGGAGCAAGTGCAAGTAGGTACAAGAAGGAAAAGGCTGCAGTAAGGAAGGTGCTGGGGAAATCATGGAGAAGTGGCCCAGGGGATCGTAGCTGTCACACAGCTATTATTGGAAACATTTGCAGACAGCTCCTTTTACATGGTCCTCAGGCTAGAATGCAAAGTACAGGGTGGGCCCAGGTTTCCCCCACCATGCACTCACTCCCTATTTCAGGACCAGAAAAGGACTGGCTTTGGGAAAAAGGGTTTGTGCAGCCCTGTAGCACTTGGAGGGGCCACGGAGAATATGGAATTTGATTTCCTCTCTTTTCCCCATGTTGGCTAATGATGAGAGTAGCTAAACAAACAAGCTGGTGCTCTAGATAAAGTGCCTAAACTAAGAGCTGCTATAAGCCTCTGAGGCAAGCAATCTGCTTTAAAGCACAGGACCCACCAAGCTTGGGGAGAACCTTTGTCATGATATCATTAAGGTGGAACTCCAACCTCAGCAAAAGCATTGGACGGATTGTTACCCTATAGCTACGTCTATAGTGTATTCTCTTGCACAAGAAAATATGCAAATGAGGCGAAACAGTGACTATCACTGTGCCTCATTTGCATACTTAATGAGCCACAATTTTTGTACAAGAAGCTTTTGCACAAAAAGGAGTCATCTGCACGGCTCCTTTTGGCACAAAAAACCCCTCTTGAGTAAGAACTATTCTGCCACTTTTTTTCAAGCAGAACAGTTCTTGCACAAGAGGGGGTTTTTGCGCAAAAAGGAGCTGTGTAGATGGCTCCTTTTTCTGCAAGAGCCCATTGTGCAAAAATGGCGGTTAATTAAGTATGCAAACAAGGCGCGGAGATATTCACCGCTTCGCCTCACTTGCATATTTTCTTGTGCAAGAGAGTGCAGTATAGACGTAGCTTATTGGTTACAACAATAATAATAACAACAGTGAGTGAGTGGCTCACTTGCTAATTTTTGGAAACCATTGATTCTTAGCTGAAATTGTAACTTAGAAGTAATTTTTTATGTAAGGTAACTGAGAATGGAGGATTCAAAAAGCCGACAAGAAGCTTTCCATAATTTAATGAAAACCAGGATGATATTCCATCACACAACTCAAGGGTTTTTTTTAAATAAGAGGATTAATATGTATCAATTCTACTAAAAACTCACCATTAGAGGCTTAACACAACTGCATTTTACCTTCTTCTAATTCATGGAAAGGACAAAATACTGCCAAATGGACTTTTAGTTAAGTAGTCTGTACCCTGATAAGTAAATACATTAACTCAAGCTTTATCCAGGCCAACTAAATACTATACACACATTATAGACAT
Source organism: Pelodiscus sinensis (assembly GCF_049634645.1). Taxonomy (NCBI): domain Eukaryota; kingdom Metazoa; phylum Chordata; order Testudines; family Trionychidae; genus Pelodiscus; species Pelodiscus sinensis. The sequence continues at coordinate 17,445,714 of NC_134726.1, forward strand.
TGTACAATGATCCAGACCATAAGATCCTTGGAAACAACTCAACATTCCTGTAATGAAGGACTTATCAAGGTGGCCTTGCTTAAACTTCCCAGCTGTGTCTCTTCACATTTCTATTGGCACCAAGATAGTTTTATATAGCCCTTGTTATTAATTCAGAATATTGGTAACTAATTTCATTTTTAGATAAACATGATTTAGAGCTGATATTTATGAAGTGACCAAACGTGTTTATAATTAGTCTTGGTTTCCATGATAAAAGAAGCAAATTGTGGGTGCTGAAAAAAATAAACAAACCATGTAGGTGTAAAACTATACGCACTTCCCCTCCTTGTTAATTTGAATGTATCCTCTTTGATGACAAACAAAACGATATATAAGTAGTACTGTATTTCTCACATGACATTTCCATTTGACTCTCAACCAGAGCTAATATTGATTCTTTCTTCATGGCCATGGAGTCCCCAGACCTAATGGAAATGTTATCACTGCAGGGGCAGTGAAAAAGGATCTGGGAAGCCAGCATATGTAATCAGAAGTCAGCGTGCAATGAGGAAGGAAGAAAGAAAATCCCTTTTGCCTCTCACGAGATAGGGTCTGGCAGCAAGTCAGGCAAGGAAAGGGCTACTGAATACAATGCTAGCTTGGTATCGCATGGATTACTACATGGGGGCTTACTACAATCTCTAAACTGCACAATCCGCTGTAGAGAAGCATCACCCTACTTTGCATCTTCTGATATGTGCATGACTTCTCAGTCCCTGTCCCCTAGAAAGCTTTGGAGTGAGGTGGAGGAGAGTATATTTGGATCCAAATATGAGTTGTCATTTTTGAACTTTCAAGATCCACATCCACTGAAACCTCAGTGTCCACTAATGAATCCAGAAAAATATAAACCATCTTTTCTTATGTGGTTTCTTGCCATTTTAAATTACTTGATATCACGAATGCACAACACTTGTGTTCATCCTTTCAGGGTAGCCATCTAACATTGCTACAAGAGGTTACATTATTGGCAAATATGCTGGTAAAACAGATGACTTACGGAGGACTGCATATAAAGGAACTAATATCCACTGGTAAATATTTTGCTTAATATTTCTGCTTTCTTTTTCCATCATAACATCTGTGCACTAGGAGAAGTTTAATATTTATTTTCAGATAACTGATGAAGGACTAATCTTCTTACTATGCATTTTAGAAATGTGTTTGTCCATCTTTCTGCTGGGGGACATGCATTCTTTCTCCGCTGGAACTGCAATAGTCATGGTCAGGCACTTTTCACCTGGCGCCAACCTGCTGCGGTAAGAAAGGACTGGGGTTGTCCTCTTTCCCCAGGGCAGCCCATGTACTGAACCCTTCTTCCCTAGCTCCACTCCAGAACACTACATAGTAGACTGATTATATAAATGAGGCACATCATCTGAAAGGTACTTCCATCTTTAAAAAAAAAAAAAAACCCTAAATGTAGAATGCATTAATGGTGACGAAGAGACTGATTATATGGCTTCTAAAAGAAAGAGTTCCCATAACAGTCAGGATTAATAGTGAGTGTTATTCAGAGAGAAGTAGAAAGAACTATTTTAAATAATACAGGATATAATATTCAGATAATTGTCTGACTATATCTATCCATCTATCTAAAGAACATATATTCACCAAATTATTCTAATATATGAATTATTCATAATCTTTAATGAATTTACCCTCACAAAATCCCAATGAAGTATGGAGGTACCATAATTCCCATTATACAGTTGAAAAAATGCTGTACAAACTAAGTGACTTGTTCAAGTCACACAGAAAATCTGTGGGAAAGGGTAGGGAAATTATATATAGTTTACATTCATGCATCAGGAATTAATGAATACAAATCGGTACTGCTACTATATTTATTGGAAGGAGCATGAAGTAGTGAAGGTTTCTTCCTTAAATATACATTCAGCTTTCAATAAAATGTATTTTTGTTTTTTTTCCATTTTATTTTGAATGGTTTTATGTTTAGTGGCTTTAGAACTTAATTAATAATTGGACAATACATTTATTTGCAGGTGATGAAGACAAAGGTTATGTTACTCTCTTATTTGTATGGTCTGGTAGGAGAAAGTAATAGTTACATATATACAGTAAAACTCCATTGGTCCGGCATCCTATGCTCCGGCACTCCTGATGGTCCGGCACCATCAGCAACCCAGAAGTGCTCTGGCTGCCGGACAACTGGAGCTGCTCCGAGCCCGGCGTCCCCGATTCAGCTGCTGCTGGTCAGTTTCAGAAACGGCTGAATCCGGGACGCCTGGGGCACAGCAGCTGGGGTGCTGCCGGGTTGGTCCGGTAGTGCCGCCCTTCGGTGCTGTGAGATCAACTCGGCAGCACCCCAGCTGCTCTTGGGGATGCCTGGGACAGAGCAGCTAGGGTGCTGCCGAGTTGGTCCTGTAGCGCCGCCCCTCGGAGCTGCGGGACCAACCCGGCAGCACCTCAGCTGCTCTGTCCGAGGCGTCCAGGATTCAGCCGTTGCTGAAACTGACCAGCAGCAGCTGAATCGGGGACACCTGGGGCAGAGCCGGACTATAGAAAGGGGGGGCTATGAGGGGTCTGGGGTGGCATCCCCCTACCCCACCCAAGATCCCTCAAAGTCCCCCCTTCTGATAGTCCGGCATATCTGATAATCCGGCACCCCCTGAGTCCTAAAGGTGCAGGATTATCGGAAGTTTACTGTAGGTAGCTGTTGTTCTTTTTTATAATAAAATCACCACAATACCATATTTGGGTTCATGTTGTCTAGGGGCATTTGTTATTAACTTCATTTAATAGACAAGAGTCTCTTGCTCTCATAATTGTTTGTCATGGTCATAGGTCAGGAAGGGTATGTCTACACCACAGCACTAATTCGAACTAACTTAATTCAAATTAGTTCATTTGAAATAAGCTAATTTGAATTAGTGCATCTAGACCTAAAAATTAATTCGAATTAGCGTTTTGCTAATTCGAACTAGCATGTCCACATTGAGTGGACACTGAACCGAAGTTAAGGCTGGCCGGAACCAGTGCCGGCAGGGCATCAGGTTAGGGTTAGGGTGTGGCGCTGCTGCCTCAGGCTAGCCGAGGGCTATGCTTAAAGGGACCCGACTCCCACCCCGGACAGACAGTTCTCAGGGTTCCCCGCTTGCTTGTCTACCTCAATGAGGGACAGCAAAGCAGTCCTGTCTTGGAGTGCCCTGAGTGCCCACACTCGACACATCACAGCACTCGGCCATCAGCCCAGCTGCACTTGCCCAGGCTGCCATCCGGGTGGGTCAATCAAGGGGCTGTCCAGGAGGCCCTGCAGGAGAGCTTCCACCCTGAGGAGCCCGCAGAGCCACCGCAGTCCTCCCCATCAGGGGCTTGTGCCCCATTCCTCCTTCGCCTCTTTCCACTCCACTCCTCCCTAGCTCCCCTTCCTGATGTAAAAAATAAAGGACACATGTTCAAAAATAGAAACTCTCTTTATTTAACAAAACTGGCGGGAGGGGAGGGATTAACCTCTGGGGAGACTGGGAAAAGGAGATGGGAGAGGGGAAGAAAGAGGGTGGGAGAGGAAAGGGGGAAACCTGGGAGGAGGGAGCTGGAAGGGGGAAGCCAGGAAAAGAAGGAGGAGAGGAAGTATAAAACAATGGTACGCCATATCTTCAGTACTGTGTACAGATGTGGTCTCCTCACCTCAAAAAAGATATTTTGGCCATGGAAAGGGTTCAGAAAAGGGCAACTAAAATGATTAGAGGTTTGGAACAGGTCCCATATGAAGAGAGGCTAAAGAGACTGGGACTTTTCAATTTAGAAAAGAGGAGACTGAGGGGGGATATGATAGAGGTCTATAAAAGCATGAGTGGTGTGGAGAGGGTGCATAAAGAAAAGTTCTTCATTAGTTCCCATAATAGAAGGACTAGAGGACACCAAATGAAATGAATGGACAGCAGGTTTAAAACTAATAAGCGAAAGTTCTTCTTCACACAGCACATAGTCAACCTGTGGAACTCCTTGCCACAGGAGGCTGTGAAGGCTAGAACTATAACAGAGTTTAAAGAGAAATTAGATAAATTCATAGAGGTTGGGTCCATGGAGAGCTATTAGCAAGGGGTGTCCCTAGCCTCTGTTTGTGGAAGGCTGGAGATGGATGGCACGAGACAAATGGCTTGGTCATTGTCTTTGGTCCATCCCCTCCGGGGTACCTGGTGTTGGCCGCTGTCGGCAGACATGCTACAGGGCTAGATGGACCTTTTGTCTGACCCAGTACGGCCGTTCTTATGTTCTAAGCTCAGGGTCGGGGGTCTCACTGGACCAACTTGATTTTCATGCAAACCTGCTCCTGGGTTCGCATGTGGCCTTTGGTGGCCAGGCTGGCAGCTATCCTGGCCTAGACGGCCGCATTCCTATGCCTAGTGCGGAGGTCGTGGACATTGGAGGCCTCCACCAAACCTCGATGAGGTCCATGATCTCCGCGGTAGACCAGGCGGGCGCCTGCCTCTTGCAGCCCCGGGCAGGCTCCTGGGAGCCGCCAGCCAGGTCCTGGGAAGAGGCTGGGTGGCCACGGGTGGCTGGCTCATGCCGTGCCAGGTACAGGGTCTGCTGGCTGGGTGCTGGTAGGCTTGCAACTGGCACAAGCACTGTAGCCAGACTGTGCCCCTTTAAGGGCTATGGGGCCGGGAGGGGAGCATAAAAGTTTCCCTGGTTTGGTACAGAGTGGCCACCAGGGTAACCTGGGAAGGGCTAGCTTCCAACTAGTTTGAATTAAGTGGCTACTCAGCTCTTAATTAGAACTACTTAAATCGAACTAGGCATTACTCCTCATAGAATGAGGTTTACCTAGTTCGAATTAAGCGCTCCGCTAGTTCGATTTAAATTCGAACTAGCAGTTTGTATGTATAGCCGCTATTAAAGTTAATTCAAACTAACGGCTGTCAGTTCGAATTAACTTTGTAGTGTAGACATACCCGAAATTCTTCTGCTAAGGTCTTTAAAGTATGAGGGGCTTACGTGCTGGTTTCACATGTAGATCCTTTCACAAAAGTAGATATTCCACTTCAACACTAGTATGGTTTGGGAGAGGCAGTCTGGGTACTTCATACTGCCATTGTTGAAAACATCTGATAGGTATCCTTGTGTCTATTGATTATTAGGACCACACATACTGTTGATTGTTGGGCATAACTGTGACATTTATTTCTGCATTCCTCCACTGGCATCAGCAAACACTGAATATTTACAAACAAAACAACTAGAGACCATATCAACTGAATAAGAAAATCTGAATTTTCTATCTGTAAATAATTTACTCTGAACACTGAGAATATTGAGAAATGGATTAATCTAAATTCTTGTATAGATGAATACATTAATAGGCACATATAACTGTAAAGTTGCCAGTTTCAGATTTCCTGCAGAGATTTGTTTGCATCAAATAACTAGAAGGAATGTACAGATCAAGCATTCAAATTCACAATGTGCCCAACTATTTGTTCCTCAACTGGGAAAATGATAGTTTGTGTTCTGCATTTCATGAGATACGTCATTCACAGCTACATCGAATATAACCGATATATTCATCTGCATTTATGTTCTATTTTGTTAGAATTTTTACTTTAATTCATTCAGCATTTAATTATTTATTTTAATATGAACAAACGTTAAGATTTCAAGTACCTTGTTTCCAATGGCTTTTTTTGGTGGGAAGTTAAAGGTTCTTACTTGGTGGTATTTATTCTGTAACTTGTGATGCAAGCTTCTGAATTCTGCATATCTTCGATAAACATTCCATTCATCATCTTTTATTCTGATATATATCTGCAAATGTACAAGAAAAGATACATTTTAAAGACAATTACATTCATTTTTTCTTTCTGTTAAAAGTACTGTTGTCAGCTACCTTTATACGACATAATCTTGGTAGTTTTAGGACTATTTATTATAAAAATATCTGATTGCAGTTATGTTTAGTCAACAGGTCATTAAACTAATTCTCTTTCATTGATTCAGTGATGACATACATTAACTTGCTAATTATCTCAAGATATGGTTGCAATTTTGTAGTAAGTTAGCTGTGAATGCTTTCCTATGCCATTGTTTCCAGCAAGTTCTCCTGCTCAATGGACAAAGACAAAAGTAGTCTATGTCACCAACACTGATTTCCGTACATTTAATAGTTTTCCAAGTTCACACATGAATTTCTAGTCATTATTGTTTCATCACAAATTTTATTTATTCATCATAGTTATGCTCAATCGAGCCATATCCTTCGCGAACATATGGGCTGTGTCTACATTGGCATCCCTTTCCAGAAAAGGGATGCCAATGAGATACTTCGGAACTGCAAATCCGCGGGGGCTTTAAATATCCCCCGCGGCATTTGCATTTACATGGCTGCTGCTTTTTTCCGGATCGGGATTTTGCCAGAGAAAAGCGCCAGTGTAGACGCGATTTTCGGAAAATAAGCCCTTTTCCAGAAGATCCCTTTTCCTACTTGAAAGTAGAATAAGGGATCTTCTGGAAAAGGGCTTATTTTCTGGAGAATCGTGTCTACACTGGCGCTTTTCTCCGGCAAAAACCCCGAGCCGGAAAAAAGCAGCAGCCATATAAATGCAAATGTCGCAGGGGGATATTTAAATCCCCCGCAGATTTGCAATTCCGAAGTGTCTCATTAGCATCCCCTTTCCGGAAAGGGATGCCAATGTAGACACAGCCATGGAGTATTTTAAGAAGGTAAAGTGTATTATAAAAATACTGGAGTATAAACTGCTTATTTGCAAAACAGAAGCAGTTTCAGCTTTTTTTCTTTTCTTTTTGCCATAGGACATGCAGTATAATTTCACATACTGGATATTTTTGCCACAGCTCAATCACTTTCATGACGTTACTACCAATAAGATACTATTTTTTCCTCTCCCTGAGGGAAAACCCATACAGAAGAAAAACATGCTCAGAAAATTCTGAGAATTATTTCACAGCATTTTGGAACGGTGTTCCCTGTCTAGAAAAGTGTTTTTAACCCTATGGAGGGAGAAGGAAAGGCATACTTCTGAAATGCAGAAACTCCACAATAAACATAAGACTCAACACCCTGAGCCCTGGTCTATACTAGGGCCCTTATTTCGAAGTAACAAGCAGAGCGTTCACACTACCAAGACTTATTTCAACGGGCTGGGATTTTTTAAAAATAATTACCTGTTCTTTCCACAGGGAATAATGCTCATTTCAAAACTGTTATTTTGAAATAGTGTGAGTGTGGACGCTCAGCTGCTGCTGTCTCAAAATAATTGGCCTCCAGAGGCCTCTCACAGCTACACCTGTGGCTGCTCTGGCCTCACACCTGACCTCTCCAATGCTCCCCTTCTCCTGAAGAGCATAAAGCAGCAAGCTGAAGGAAAAGGGCTTGTGGCATGTGTGGACCTTTCACAACCCCGTGCCACCCATTCCAGGAGCCATGTCAAACCCCAGTTCTTTGAGCCCCTCACAGCTCCCAGAACTCCTGCAGCACCCTCAACTGACCCTGGTTGGGGACAAAAGAAGGCACTCCTTGTGCAAAGATCCTGGGCCTCATCAAGATCTGGGGCAAGAAGACCAACCTCCAGGATCACTGCACCAGGAGGAGGAATGCCCATGTCTTTCAGTTTTATGGCCGTCAGCCTGGTCAAAAAAGGACATGCACAGACCTTTGACCAGGTCCACATGAAAAAAAAAAAGAGCTCTGGCAGGCCTACAACAAGGAGCAGAGTGGAAGCTCTGGGGTGGGTCCTCACATCTGCTGCTATTATGAGCAGCTCAATGCCATCCTGAGAGGGGGGCTGGTCACCGGCCCCTGCCACCCCGTCGTCGAGTCTGTCCAGGACATACCCGGTGTCAGACTCTATAACAGCGGGGTTGCGGAGGACAAGGAGAGGGAAGAGGCGGAAGAGCAGACCAGCCAGGCCACCATACCCACCAGCCAGGAGCTGCTCCTCACCCTCAGTTCCCCCTCACAAGTGGTCTCCCAGGCCTCGGACAATCCTGGTGAAGGCATTTCAGTTGAGTGCCATTTCAGTTGAGTTAACTCTGCATATATACACGCTGAGGCAGGTGGTGGGCTGTGAGGGGCTCAGCCTTCTCAGCCTGGGGGTCACACAACAGCCTGTATATGCGGGTGCACATGCAGAACCAATCTGGAGCACTCAGCTCCATGATGCTCTCACACAGGTACTCTTCACTCCTTCTTACAAAGTTCCTGGAGTCACCTGCTTTTCTCCAGCCTCTGTGGTGGGACACCTTGCCACAGCAACCCACCACTAAGGACGCTGGGGTATGGAAACACACAGCAGTGATGCACACAGCACAGGTTCATGCCTGAACTCAGGCAGCATCTGTTCCCAGTCAAGCACAGTTATGTGGAAGAGACCAATCCCCTGCATGGGAATCTGCCAGAGGAAGGAAGAGGAGGGGACCCCAGTAGCTAACACATTCCCCCAAAACACCCTCCCCCCTTCTCCAGAGGGCAGGGATAGAAGTTCTCCCTCTGTGGGACACTGACTGTGCCAGACCCAGCATGTGTGGGACACAGAGGGAAGCTGATCTGTCCTGTCCCCACGTCCTGTCTGCAGGCCTGTGGCCTGGCCAGCACCTTCCCATGCCTGATTGTCCCCGGGCTGTGGGGGTAGTGAGACTCTCCTGAGATGTTCATGCCCCTGCAGGAAAGTGTCTACTGCTTAGGCACCAGATGGCCTTGCTCCAAGCACATCGCCATTGTCTGAACTGAGACCTTCGGTGTTGGCATAGAGATTAGGGCTAGGCTTCATACACAGTGTCTCCTGGGATGAATACTCTTGTAACTTTTCTTCACAGCTGGGACAGCTGAGTGTGCCGTGTCCACCATCTCCCAGACTTCTTGAGCGAACCTGGGAAGATTTGCTGAGGGACCAGATGGCTTGACAAGGAGTGGGCCACTGACTGGGAGGTGTGCCAGGCTGATCTGGAACTGCGGAAGGTCATTGGGATCAATCGGCATGAGTCTGTGTGCTCCGCCCTCACCACTGTGATGAAGCATATAGCCACCTCTCCACCCCCCAATTTCCCTGAACCTGACTCTCCAGCTTTCCCTCCTAGCTCCCTCAGAGGCCCCGATGGCCCAGGAACATGTGGTGGTGGAACCTCTAGGGCTGCTGAAGTCTACTGAGCTATCTGAGGAAGACGCCACTCCCAGCTCCATCCCTGAACCCCCTTCACCATTCCAGGTTCTTTCCCCAGTCCCTCCTCTATTGTATATCCCCCAGATAAACAGAGGTGTTTTTTTAAAAGCTTCTTTATTTGCTCTGCAGAGGAGGAGTGGAAGTGGAAAAGCACAGAGAGGGAATGCAGGGGCCCCTTCTGGAGAGGTCTAGGGGAAAGTCTTACAGGTTGCCTTAGGTGAAATGCTCCCTCAAGGCCTCCCAGATGAGCACAGCCCCCTGACGTACTCTCTGTATAGAACTGGTGTCCAGCTGCTTGTAATCCCTAGTCAGGCATTCAGCCTCTGCCCAACACAGGCAGGAAAGTCTCCCTCTTTCTCTCACATAGGTTGTGAAGCACACAGCAGGCAACCACTACGTAGGGGATATTGTGCTTGCTCATGTCTAATTGGGTCAGGAGACTCCTAAACCTCTCCTTTAGGTGGCCGAAGACATACTCCACAACCATGCAGCACCTGCTCAACCTGGCTTATAAGAGTAGGAGCGCCAAGACCCTGGTGGGGTTCAGGCTGCCTGTGTAGGCCTTCATAATCCAGGGGAGCAAGGGTTTAAGCTGAGTCTCCTGGAATGCAGATAGGCATGTTCACATCCCTAACCCTGATGGTGCAGTTGGATAAATAAGTGCTGGCGTGCATCTTCTGGAACAGGCAGGTTTTTCAGAAGATGCAGGCACTGTGCACCTTCTCCAACCAGCCGACATTAATGTATGTGAACTATCCCTTGTAATCCACCAGGGCCTGCAGCACCATCAAGGAGTACCCCTTTCTATTGAGGAAGTCTGAGGCATGATGGTCAGGGGCCAGGATGGCAATATAAGTGTTGTCTATGGTCCCTTACAGTTGGGGAAGCCCATGGTGGCAAAACCATCCATCACAGTGTTGATGTAATTCAGACTGACTCTCCACAGCAAGATATTATTGATGGTCTTGACTACCTGAAGGAGCACAGCCCAAACCGTAAATTTCCCAGTGTGACACCTGTTCCCAATGGAGCGGTAGCTGTCCGGTGTGGCTTCTAGAGGGCAATGGCAACACAGGGGGATGGCGGGTTGCAGTCAAGAGTCCTGTCACCTGAGGGCAGGGACAAGCAATTCACAGAGCTCCATGAAGGTGGCCTTCCACTTGCAGAAGTTCTGGAGCAACTGTTGGTCATCCCATTGCTGCAGGACGATGCAGTTCCACCAGTCGGAACTGGTCTCCCTCTGCCAAAAGTGATGTCTCACAGTGTCCTGGGGACTGAGAATCATTTGCTGCAGTAGGAGCGCCAGGACCTGGGTGAAGGCTCCTCCAGTTCAGGCTGCTTGTCGTCGTGCTGAAGTAGCATGTGGACAGTTTGAATGAACTGTGCCATGAGGCACAGCATGAGGCCTATGAGCTTGGCACTGCTTTGCAGCAGCTCTGGCTCAATGATGTGAATACTATGGCATTCATAAGGGTAAACAGAGCACATAGCGTGTCCCTCAACACCAAAGAGGGTAGGCAGTGGAGGAGTGACGTGAAAAAAAGCTATAGAAAAGAGCCCCATAAGCATGTGTCTCAGCTGGTCTCAGCAAGCAGTCACAGGAAGTGTCTGACCTCCTGATGCCCTCCTGAGAGTGCTTCTGGGGGCTTTTAATCCCATGCAGGCTCCAATCAGTATGAACAGGCTGTGAGCACTGTCAGGGATGCGAGCACTGCAAGGCTGCCGGCAGGGCCACCGGAAATGGCAGTGCTGGAAGGGTTGCCAGAGCTTGCAGGGCAGCAGAGATCATAGCCTGAGGGCAGTGGTGCCAGGTAGCTGGACAGAGAAGCCCAGCAGAGAGGCTGGTGCCAACCCCCATTCTCCCCCAAGACCTTCCCTGGTCCAGCAAACTCTCTTTTCCAGGACCAGTCAAGTCTCAAGGGAGCCAGACCAGGGAAGTCCAACTTGTATTTCCCTATACATACTATAGGCAATAATCAAAGTATTATGTGATAATTGTTAAATACTGGCTTGTAGTGGTTACCTCTTCACATCACTTCACATGCTCTTTTTGATTATGATGGTAGATTATACTAGAGAAAGCAAATACGATAGTATTGAAGTTAGCATATTGAGAATGCTGGAGCTGTTGAGTTTGGTCTATTTAGACTATATACACACACACAAAACTACAGGCAATGGTATCTGGCAATAGGAACTTGGATACTACAATGATGGGGCACTAAAAATAGGTAGACCACATGACAAAATATTTAAAGTAAAATATAATTTTTTAAATCATAGCTAGATAACTCTGATAATTAGATGATGAATTAAGATAAGGTGACTGATTAACAGAAGTACACCTATGCCCGAAGAGAGTTTGTGATAACAAACAGACATGTTAACTACATTCCTAGTGGCTGACAATAATGTAAGGGTTCTGGATTTCATATTAAGTGATAGAAAACCAAGGTATTTAGGCCCCAATTTAACAAGATACTTAAGTTTGTATATGCCTAGATATGTGAGGTAGTTTGATTGAAAATAGGCACTAGGCATATTCTTTAAGTATCTTACTGAATAAGTGAAAACAAGATTATTCTAACATATAATACTATAATTAAGGCACAATATATTAGAAATCTCAATGTAAAAGATATTAGATTTAAATGAAGCATATCAATACCAGTAGTAGGAAACATTTCCATGTATGCAAATAGCTGCGGTAGATATATTTGATGCATTGTGGTAAGAACTACATTTTAAAATATTTTTTATCCCCTCAACTCTTTCCCCAACTTTCTTTAATCACTACATTTAAAATATATTACTTCGGCACACATAATTATTATTCAAAATTTTCAGGCACTTTATAAAACAAAGTATACCTAAATTATTTTTAACGTTATTTAATGTGGAAATCCTATTTTTAGTACTCAAGTGCAGAGGAAACTGTAATTTGGTGAATCGTGTAATTTTGTGTTACCTAATAATGTGTAACCTATAGTTAAGTAATTAAGGAATCTAATACACCATAACTGAAGATTTTAAAGACTGCAAAACCAGATTCATTTCCTGTGTATATTGTTAAAGATTTTACTTGGTGTTCTTTGAAGAACATAGATATTGATTTCTTTGAGATTGTAAGGTATGAAGAACTGACACAAAGAAATCTGTGTCATTGAATTCATTGATGATCACATAATAGAGTTTGAAAGGCATATTAAAGCTCCTACTTTAGTACAAGCACTTACAGCTTTATTATCTCAATAGGGAATACTATTCATAAGACAAGATATTTCAAGACAGTTAATCTCAACTCTCTAGGGAAATCAAACAAAATAAGCCCTAAATGTTAAAAAGATTTGCTAAATTTGTTTTAGTTTAGTGCCCATAAGGCATGCAGATGGCTATTGTTAGGCAAATGAATTATAAAACATAAGTATAGAAGGGTGGAGAACAAAATATCTCCATAATTGACATATTACTATACGTCATCAAATCAAGCAGCCTAGTACACCTGGGGTGAAATCCTGACCCTACTGAATTAATGGGTGTTTTGCCATTGACTTCAATGGTGTCAGCATTTCCCTGCTGGCTTTTACTTATGAATTCAGCTTAATTTCTGGCTACTAAATAAATAACAACCCTAAAACAGATCATACGATAACACTGGGAGCCACCCCCTGATACTCCTTCAGTAATAGTGCCATGGACAGGTATGAAGGGACTGCCTGAATTCCCTTGCTTGTATATTTTAGAAAGTATGTTGAAGGCCCATGGAATGGGTATGTGGGGGATGAGAGTGTAGAGTTTCTCTTGGAGTAGTTTGGAGGAGGATTTGGTGATATCCATATTCCTGGGAGAATCATGATGTGAGTTCTTGGCAGAAGGTACTATTAGAGTTGACGGGAAGGAAGGAGGACACGGATATCAGGGTCTCCTCCTCCCTTCGTTCCTGTATCTTATATCTTCGCATGTGTATGTCTTTCACACTCACTTCCCAACATGTACTTGTATTAGCATTGTTGTTGCTCTTACTTCCTGATACTTTCTGCAATGCACATATATCCTCTGTAATTTTATTCTTTAAAAGGTGCTGTTATTTGAGTTTTTTGACTGGTCTATGCATTTCTTAATTTTTATTTCTCTCTTAGGCTTAAATTTAGTTCTTTGTGTAGTGAGTTTTAAAATGACTAACCTGTCCTGGCTGAAGTAACTATCCCCATAGTAACTTTTTATAAATATATTTATTAAATTTAGGTATTTTGTTTCCACTGGTGGTGCACATTCACACATTACCTTGATAATTTAGTGCACATAACAAAATTCATTCTGCATGTGGATGGAAAAAATTGGTAGTAGTGAGTGGTGTCATCTTTGTTGTGAAATAATTCCTTGAAGCAGAATCAGTGAATAAATTGTTCTAGTCCTCCACATGTTAATATGGTATCAAGTTCTGTGGTGGGAAAGAAGTTAAGTTGTTGGAGAGTACAGGTAATTCAGCTCCAGTTCAAGGTAGTCTTGATAAGTTGATTATATTAAAGTCTTGTGTAGCTTCCATGAGGTGGATCCTGGTGTCATGGTTTCTCATGGAGGTGATGTTCTCTGCTTTGTGGAATTGTGGAGCTATAGCTGGTTGTGTTTTTTTATTTTGTGTGGGGTGGCTATGTTGTATTCTTTTCATAGCTGTTTTGGGTTTCTTGAATGAGCTTCAAGTAGATTTCCTGTTTTTTTTCTTTCCAGTGTGTGAGACGATATGATGATTTACTGTTTTTATGCATGCATAGTAATTAATTGTGAGCAGCTTGCCTATTATGCAACTCAAAAAACATTTAGTTTTCACTACCATAAGCTGGTCAATGACAGATCAAATGTTTCTGAACATCCTGTGCTTTGCTATACTCCACTGCAAATCCATACCTGAGAAACAGAATGGAAGAGGAGATTAATTCCCAAACCCATCCAACCTAACAGAACATGTACATTTCAAGAATGTGTAGCACTGCATGGTACTACTGTAGAAACGCCAGAACAAAAGAAAAAAGAAACACATTTAGGCTGAAATTCTGAAGTCTACTGCAAAATTCTTTTTCACACTTGATTCTCCAAGAAAATTATTAATTTAACAGTTGTCTTTATCTGGCAGAAGATTATACAGTGCACCCCATTTTGATGACAATGGAAAGCTGCCTCAGCAAAAGTGAGTTTTGCTAAAGATCATACTGTGTGTCAGCTCCCAGACAGAGAAGCCTGTATTCTTTACAAACAAACTCCAAGTCTCTCCCAACCTAAACCATGACTAACAGGTAACAATCAGTAAACTCCAGGCCTCTGAGCAAAACGTTTCTCTGCAATATGCAGCCTCTCTTACTGTATGTTTACAGAAAATACTAAGGTCACTGCTCTTTTAAAGAGTCAGTACAACATAGATTATTAACTAACCAGGGTAAACACACCCTTCTCTTTAAACACAGCCCTGAGTTGGCTCATAAGAAAATAAAACAAGTTCATTAACATCAGGATGTAGTTTAAGTGATATGTAGAAAGAATTAAAGCTAGAAATGGTTACAAAAAAATTTACAAATTTCTGAGGGGTAGACGTGTTAGTCAGTTTCAGCAACAACAACGAGGAGTCCTGTGGCACCTTAAAGACTTCAGAAAGGATGTGGATGCACTGGAGCAAGTCTAGCAGAGTCCAACAAAAATTATTATGGGATTTATGAGCAGAGGCTGAGGGATTTGGGCTTAATTAGTCTACAGAAGAGAGGAATGAGAGGGGATTTGATATCAGCCTTAAACTATCTGTAGGGGGGTTCCAAAGAGGATGGTTGAAGACTGTTCTGAGAGGTGACAGATGACAAAACAAGGAGTGTGGTCTCAAATTGCAGTGGGAGGGGAGGTTGGATATTAGGAAAAACTATTTCACTAGGAAAATAGGGAAGCACTGGAATGGGTTACCAAGAGAGGACATGGAGTCTCCATCCTTAAAGGTTTTTAAGTCCTGCCTTGACAAAGACCTGACTGGGATTGGTCCTGCTTTTAAAGGAGGGCTGGACTCAATGACCTTCTGTGGTCTCTTCCAACCCTACAATTCTATGAAAAAAATAACCAACTGTCTAATGGCTAAGACTTATATTAACAATCTACAGTTTTTGTTCAAGTCGTTTTCTCACTAATCTTTCTTTCCTAGCAGTAGCAGGCTAACCCTTAGCCAGGATCCCCAGCGAGTTCAGGTGCAGGTTTTCTTTGTCTCCTGATGTGAAGTATAATACAAATCTTTCTTCAGAGGGGTAGCTGAGTTAGTCTGTAACAGGAAAAACTTTTAAAACAACAAATAGTCTAGTAGCACCTTAAAGACTAACAAAACATGTAGATGGTATCATGAGCTTTCGTGGGCAAAACTGTCCATATATATCAAAGTCTGCCTTTTTTCCCTGGTCAAATCGATCCCCTGGGGTTCAGTCTCCTGTCTTCCATGGGGAGTAAAGAATAAAGTGTCTCCTAGTGGATCTCAATGTGATGATGCTTCCTGCTGCAATTTTACAATGTTAATGTTCTCTTCCTGCAACCTCTGATGCAAAGTGAATCTGGCCAGTGAATCTGGCCACACCTGGATCGAGGGTTGGCCTCTTTCCTTTGTCGAGAGAAAATCTGTTTTTTCTACTCCTTCCAACATACCAGCTGCAAACATCTTTTAGTCACAGACTTTAAAGCATAATGTAAGTGAATATCTATAATGCCACACACTGCACTGTCACACATACTTTGCAATGATGATATTGTGTTACTAGTTTTCAAATTTCATATTTTGTTCAGATATAACAACAGCAGAGTATAATGTATGAACACAGGGGTGGGTGCCCAAATTCACACAGGGAGTCTGTTATTTTCATGGTTGTTTAAAAGTATTATTTTTGGCCTTTTAATATTAGATATCGTGGTAAAGACCAGAACTAATTTTGCTAAGAATGTTAAGAGTTGCAAGATTTACTTTCACCCGCAGCTAGACTAAGAGAAAGCAGAAGCTCAATAACAATTCTGCGTGATAACGATAACCAGTGAACCCTCAATGATTTTAAGTCCTCCAAAGGAGGCGGCTTTTCCTTCGCCAACATTTAGCCCTCATCTACACTAGGGAGCTAAGTCAAAATAACTCCCCTTATTATGAAATAACAAGTGGCCCATCCACACTACCAAGCCCGTTATTTTGAAATAATAACTCCTGCTTGTCATGAGGAATAAAGCTTATTTTAAAATTGTTATTCTGTTAGTGTGGATGCTCAGCTGCTATTTCAAAATAATTGGCCTCCAGAGGCCTCTCACAGCCGTACTTGGGGTCACTCTGGCCACATCCCTGACAACTCCATTGCTCCTCTTCTGCAGACTTTAAAGCTACAGGCAGAAGGGAAAGGGCTTGTGGCACCAGGATAGCCCTGCTAGCCCCATGCCACACAGCATGTTTTGTTGGAGCCATGTCTGACCCCAGTACTCGCACTGCACTCCCCCTGTCTGCCAGCCCTCCCTCAGTAACCTCTGATGCCCCTGACCAGGGGTGAAAGAGGAAATCAGCCTAGACTGGTGCAGAGACCCTGAATCTCATTGAGGGAAAAGACCAACATCCAGGATCCCCACACCAAGAGGCACAATGCTGACCTCTATAGATGGATGGCGGCCAGCTTCATGGACAAAGGGCACAACAGGACTCTGGACCAGGTCCAAATGAAAATGAAGGAGTTTCAGTAGTCCTACACAAAGGCCAGGGAGCAAAGGTCCTGCTCTTGGGTGGCACTGCATACTTGCCACTTTTATGAGAACCTGTATACCATCCTAGGAAGGGGGCCAGTCATCTCCCCTCCCATCATCGATGATGCTGGCCAGGACATGTCCAGCGTCAGCCTCCACGAGGGCAAGGTTGTGGACGAGGATGACGACAATGAGGAAGAGAAGGAGCAGGCTAGTCAGGACATCGTGCCTGCCAGCCAGGAGGTCATCCTCAACCTGAAGCCTGTCTCTCCCTCCACTCCCAGGATGTGTCCCCGGGCTTGGATGAACCTGGAGAAGGCACTTCAGGTGAGTTCCATCACCTTTCCTATACATACATGGGGCCAGGCAGTGGGCTGAAAGCTCCTTGCTTGGCTTTCTGGGCCTGGGAGTCGCACAACAGCCTGTGAATGTGAGTGCACATGGACCGCCAAGCTGGAGCACTCAGCCCCATGATACTCTCACACAGGACCCCATCACTCCTTTCCACAATGTTCCTGCATAGGCTTGCATTACTTCAGTTTCCGTGGTGGCATATCTTCCTATCACAAGCCACCACTGAGGCTGGGGTCATGGAAACACACACAGCAGTGTTGCACATGGCACAGGCTCATGACTGCATTCAGGCAGCATGCTCTCTTGGTCAAGTGTGGTGATGCAGAGGAGACTGATCCCCTGCTCCTCCAGTGGGCAAGATAAGAGTTCTCTGTCTGCGAGATGCCACCAGTACCGGTCCAGGCATGAACCAGAATATGTAGTTGAGTTGTCCCATTCCCCCGCTCCTGCCAGGAGGCTCCTAGCCTGGCCAGCATCTTCTCATGCCTGCTGGCCCCGGGCCATCCGGGTAGCAAGGTGCCCCTGGGATATCTGTGCTCCTGTGCCTTTGTTGAGGCAACAGATGGCCTTGCTCGAAGCAGATCATGATAATCTGAATCGACACCTTTGGTGTCGGCTCAGAGATTAGGGCTAGGCTTCGTGCACAGTGTCTTCAGGGATGACTGCCCTTGTCACTTGTCTTCACAGCTGGGTCAGCTATGAGTGGGGTACATCCACCATCTCCGATGCCATCAGCAACTGCTCATAAGCCCTGGCCAGCTGTTCACCCTCTGCTCCCTCCCTTGCCCCTGGCAAACAAGTCTTCCCCTTGCTCTCATATAGGTTGTGGAGCACACAGCAGGCTACCACCACATAGGGGATGTTTCAACTGCTGAGATCCAGGTGGGCGAGGAGACTCCTGAATCTCCCCTCTAGGGGTCCGAAGGCACACTCAACCACCATGCGGTACCTGCTGAGCCTGGCACAGAAGTGCTCCATGGTGGAGTCCAGGCTGCCCATGTAGGGCTTCATGAGCAAGAGGAGCGAGGGGTAGGCTGCATTGGCCAGGATGCTCATGGGCATGTCCCCATTATGACCCTGATGGTGTGGTCAGGGAAAAAGTGCTGGTATGCATCCTCTGAAACAGGTGGAATATGCAGATGATGTGAGACTTCCTTGCCCATGAAATGTCCATGAAATGTCCCTTGTAGTCCACGAGGGCCTGCAGCACCATCGAGAAGTACCCCTAGTCTGAGGCATGGTGTTCGGGGGCTGGGCTTGGAGATATGGGCTCCATCTATTCCCTCTGCCCCCAGAGTTGGGGAAGCCCACAGCAGCAAAGCCAGAGACAATAGGGTTGACGTTACCCAGAGTGATGACTCTCCGAAGTAGAATGGTGTTGATGGCCTTGACCATCTATAGAATCATAGAAACATAGATTCACAGGGTTGGAAGAGACCTCAGGAGCTCATCAAATCCAACTGCCTGCCCATAGTAGGACCAACCCCAACTAAACCATACCAGCCATAGCTTTGTCAAGCCGAGACTTAAAAACCTCTCGGGATGGAGATTCTACCACATCCATGGGTAACCCATTCCAGTGCTTCACTACCCTCCTTGTGAAATAGTCAAACCTGCAAGAGCATGGCCGCCAACTGTGGATTTCCCCATGCAGAATTGGTTCCCGATGGAGCAGTAGCTGTCAGGCATGGTAAGCTTCAAGACGGCAATGGTGACACACTTCTGCAAGGGGGTGGCGGGTGTCAGCTGAGTACCCTGTTGCCTGAGGGCAGGGGTGAGCCACTCACAGAGCTCCAGGAAGGTAGCTTTCCACACGTGGAAGTTCTGGAGCCACTGCTGGTCATCCCATCGTTGCTGGATGATGCAGTCCCACCCACTGGAACTGGTCTCTCTCCACAAGAAGCGGCGTTCCACAGTGTGCAAGGGATTATGGATCATTTGGTGCATGAGGAGTACCAGGGCATGAAAAAAGAGGCTCCTCCAGACTGGGCTGCTCATCATGGTCCTGAATCGCCATGCGGGCAGCGTGGATCACCTGTGCCATGAGGCGCAGCATGAGGCCTCTGAACCAGTCACTGCTTTGCAGCAGCTCTTGCTCCATGTACCCAATGTTGTGGCATCCACAAGGGCAACCAGAGCACGCAGCATAAGTTGGGTGTCCCATAAGGGGGTAGGCAGTGGAGAAGTGGCATGTGATGTGTGCTTAAAGGAACTCCTCTCTACAGCCGCAAGTCTCAGGTAGCCTCAGCAAACAGCTACAGGAAGTAAAGGCCCCCCTGGTGCCCTCCTTGGAGTGCTTCCAGGGGCTTTAAATGCAATTCAGGCTCCAATCAGCATGGATACGCAATTTCAAAACAATTCTGCACTATTTTGATGGTGCCTTGTAGTTTGCACGTGCTATTTTGAAATAGTTTCCTAGTATAGACAAGCCCTTATTGATTTTTTTTTTAAGTTTAAACTGGTAAATTCAGTACACACCTAACTCAGTTGTTACAACAAAAGCACTGTTCCTAGTTATTTACAATAAGTTAAGGAAATGTACGTTACAAAAAGTAAACATTTTCAGGTATAAAACTGTCTGGTACCATGCTTCCAAGACTTTTGTCCTTTTCATGATGATCACCCTGACATCATCCCAAAACCAAAATTCTTTGAAGTGATACATATATTTTACAAACTGAACAAGCCAAAAAATTAACACCTACAGGGGACAATCCTCCAGATTTTAAACTCCAATTATTTTTAATTCAATATTTTGCAATAATTAGAATAAAGACAAAACATATAATCATGCTGTTAATGTAGTACAGAGTTACAAAGGTCTTTTTGCCTTCTGATGAAGATGAAGTGAGCACAAATGAACTAATATAATAATTAGAGAGGAATGATACTAAAAGTCAACTTATTTAGAAAAGGGGAGAAGCATGCATTCATTCACTTCAATGTGATACATAAGTATTTACTTGACACTAGGATTTAACCATAATTATTCGTTGTGTTCTTGCCCCTCCATCTTGCTAAATAACTAAAAAGTCCATTTTTCATAAACTTTGTTTCTAATAATTTAGTTTCTTTTCTTTTATTCAGACTTATTGAGAGTTTTTGTCTAGGAATATATTTCATTTCTAACGCGCGCTCCAGTAAGTTGGTTTATGTTAACAAAGCAGCTGAAAGTACCAGCTGAAATTGTATAAGCTAGAGCAAGCAATCCTCACTAGCCTGGGGAGAACTGCTCTAAAGACAGACCAAGGCTAGTGAAATAATGCTGAAATTAATCCCTGCTAATCCGTTTTGTGAAAGATGAATAGTAAGTGAAGTTAGAATATTAAATGTTGCAATTGTGCCTGCAAGAAGGCATTTCTTTATGGTTTATTTTAAACATTACCAAAACTAAAATGGCTCAGGAATGTTACAGGCAGTCCTCGACTTACGTGGATCCGACTTACGTCGGATCCCTAGATACGAACGGGGTGAGGCAACTCCCGCACATGCGCAGCAGCATTCCCGGGGCTCGCTCACCTGGGTCCTAGGATCCTCCTCCTCCTCAGGCCGGCTCCGACTGGGGTACCGCAGAGCTGCTGGGCAGAGGAAAAGTGCCTCCCCACGCCCGCTGCCCCCCCCCCCCCCCCGCCAGCAACAGGCTGCCCCCTCCCCTGAGCAACAGGCTGCGGAACAGACAAAAGCAGCCTCTCTGCCCCTCCTCCCCTCTATACATGCCGGGCTCCCGGAGCGCAGCAGCGTCCCCGGGGCTCGCTCACCTGGGTCCTAGAATCCACCACCTCCTCCTTTTCGGCCGGCTCCAACTGGCCTCTGCCTGCAGCAGCTGGCCACAGGGACAGAGATCCCGCAGAGCTGCCGGGCAGAGGAAAAGTGCCTCCCCACGCCCGCTGCCCCTCCCCCCCCCCGCGGCCTCGCATCCTGCACGCCTCTCCCCTCCCCCCCTGCCAGCAACAGGCTGCCCCCTCCCCTGAGCAACAGGCTGCCGAACAGCAGACAAAAGCAGCCTCTCCGCCCCTCCTCCCACTATACACGCTGGGCTCCCTGGGCAAACAAAGACTCCACCAAAACAAACAAAGTGCTGGCCTCATTGTGTTAGCAAAAAAAGGACCCTCCTCCTAGAACCCTGGGTGGTGTGTGGAAATAAAGCTATTAGCTCAAAGCATGGTGCAGAGCTGTTTGGTATTTGATGAGTTACTCCTTTAGTCCTGAGTTTGTCACAGGGACAGAAATAGATGTGAAATCTTCTGAACAGGGGAACAGACAGCAAAACAAACATTAGAGGGGAGTTAACCTTTCCCTATGCTATCCAAAACTAAAAAAAATGTTTGGCTAGAGTTTCCCCTACAATATGTACCAGTTCCGACTTACATACAAATTCAACTTAAGAACAAACCTACAGTCCCTATCTTGTACGTAACCCGGGGACTGCCTGTACTGTTTTCTGATGCCAGTCCTAGCAACAGCATAGATTTCCATTTTTCTTTACATTGGTATTCTGCTGTCTGAACTCACTCTTTGACAGAATAGCCACTTCAGCCAACTCTTGGTGAGTTAGCAGGAGACCAAATCTGTATTAAAAGTCCAAACACAGAGAGAGAAAAATAAACCCAAACCCAAATTAACGATTTGGACATTATGGGTTGCACAGTAACTAGTACATAAAATATAAGGTTCATTGGGTGATACAGAATGATAATATAAAATAGAGCATCATTTTCAAGTAACAAAGTTACATTAACATGAAAATGAAAAAAAATAGTTATCTTCATTCAGCAAGGTGAACTGACCATCATTAAGATTTTCCACGCCATCGAACATCTATTACTTCCTCAAAAATTGAAAGCAGATATCAATTGTATAGACTCCAAGCTGATGCTGTTCTTTAATTCTCTGATACTTTGGTTCAATAATCTAAAACAATTAAGTAAAAGAATACTTTGGGAAGCAATAATCCAGCAATGAAACACATCAGGACTTAATTTTAATGTAATAAAGAAGTAGTCTATAATGTATACAGGGGCTCTAGTTTGCTTTTTATTGTATCTTTTAAAGAAGTTTCCTCTAAAAAGGGATCTACTACCAAAGTGTTTAAGAATAGTTTAAAAAAAAAAGATTTCTATTCTTTAACTGTTATTCTGGAATGCTCATTAAACACTTACTAAAAGAAGAGTTGGCGTATATATGCTAGGGTTTGTACATTTAAAAACACTGTTTACAGATAACATAGGTTCATCTGCTCCCAATAAGCCCTGTCTTGTTCCATATGTAGTTGTCAATAGTTTTAATGTTAACTATTTGTACATGACAGCATAATAAAACTTTGTTATAAAAGGAATAGTTTAAGATGCTGATGTAAAGAAAATTGTTCTGTTTCTCAATCTATTGGCACCAGCCAGTTTTCAGAACCTGTAAAACTACTGAAAATAAACAGCCAGTGAAAGGGTACTTTAATTTACATGATTTTGGATGGAACTTGCAAACTAGATTAGCTACATTAAGTCAGAGTATGTTCTCCTTCCTTTACAATATGCTTTTCAGAAGATGAACTATATACATTTAGGAAGTGTTAATCAATGTCATTTACACATCAGGAATAAATACAAGAAACAAAGCTATATACCCATGGCTGAAGTACACACGAAGGAGAAAGCAGATACATTTTCTGACTTGTCTTGAAGACAATATGGCTATGTCTACACTGGCATGATTTTGCAGAAATACTTTTAACGGAAAAGTTTTTCTGTTAAAAGTATTTCCGCAAAAGAGGGTCTAGATTGGCAAGGATGCTTTTGTGCAAAAAGTGCTTTTGCGCAAAAGCATCCATGGCCAGTCTAGATGCGATTTTGCGCAAGAAAGCCCCGATTGCCATTTTAGCCATTGGGGTTTTTTTGCGCAAAACAATTCTTTCCTGTCTACACTGGTCCTCTTGAGCAAGTATTCTTGCGCAAGAGGGCTTTTTCCCGAGCGGGAGCGTGAAAGTATTTGCACAAGAAGCACTGACTTTGTACATTGCAAAGCCAGTGATTTTGCACAAATTCAAGCAGCCAGTGTCGACAGTTGGCAAGTTTTTGCGCAAAAGCATCTGCTTTTGCGCAAAATCTTGCCAGTCTAGACACACCCTAGGTGTCTGTTACAGACATAAATCCAAGGTAAATTCTCTACCGTTATCCTGAAAGTGTCACAAATAAGCACAGGTGCAAATTATATTTTGACACAGTTGCATGACTCCATTTATGGTTGCTAAGTTTCCTCTTTGAAAATCACTGAATTTAAGAATTACTGCAGTAATCATTTCTAAGAAATGAAAAACAAACAGAATAATGGAACATTTCAGCTAACATATGTGCAAACTTGAGAGTTTCTTTCCAATGTATATCTAGCAGACATAATAATAATTACATGGAACAAACTTTTATCTCAACAACACTATGTGTTTACTTGCATGGGCACCACACACACACACACACACACTTTAATGTACATGCAATTTAAATTATATATTTTAATTTGTGTTCAGCTTTTTAATGAATAATATAAATCATTTAGTGGCATCTACTATTAAATATAGCCAGGGAGTTTACACAGGCATAAGTCATAAGAGTGTCACCATCATCTCACCAATTAGAGGTAGAAATGCCAACATTTTCATTGGTATCTCCCAAAATAACAATGAACAACAGGTTAAGGCCACATAGCTCAATCATGAAGTCATTTAGGCAAAATGTCCACTGTAGTCAACTGCACTTCACAAAGACTTCAGGACGAGGCCAAAAATCTTGTATGCTATGATTACAACAAGAAGGGAGCATTCGGCTATCTCCCACACAAGTCTTTTCTCCCTTGACTGGACTCAGACATAAAAAAGACACACTCCTGTAATTACCATATAAAACATAAGCTGTCACTTACAGCATGTCTACAGTAGGAAATTTTGAAATAATTTATTTCAAAATAATAACTTCCAAAATAATAATTTCAAAATAGCGCATCCACACTACAAGGCAGCACTGAATCACAGAATCATAGAATACTAAACTGGAAGGGCCCTTGAGAGATCATCAAGTCCAATCCCCTGCCCTTACGTCAGGACCGAGCAACATCTAGATCATCCCTGGTAGATGTCTATCCAATGTGCTCTTAAATATCTCCAATGATGCAGATTCCACAACCTGCCTAGGCAATTTATTCCAGTGTTTAACCATCCTGACAGTTAGGAAGTTTTTCCTAATGTCCAGACCTAAACCTCCCTTGCCGAAATTTAAGCCCATTGCTTCTTGTCCCATCATCAGAGGCCAAGGAGAACAATTTTTCTCACTCGTCCTTGTAACACCTTTTTTGGTGGTGTTAGGTTTAGTTTCACAAAATGAAACTATTTGAATGAATAAACACACTGATAGTTTTTAGAAAAGCAATACCAAAATTACAATGGAAGAATGTTTTGTAGGACTAAATATAGACAGCAACAGAGATGTGCCTTCTCTGTTCAGAATATTTTAGATGCTCAGAACATTAAGGGTACGTCTATATAGCAGTGTTATCTCAGAATAACTGATGTTATTCCCAAATAACATAATCCACATCTATACTATGAGCAGCTATTTCAACATGTCCAAATAATGTTGAGCTGGAGGACTTTTTACTCCGACTCCTGTAACCCTCGTCTTACTTGGAGTAAGAGAAGTTGGAGGAAGAGTGCTCTCTTGGGCTTCCTGCTGTGTAGACAGTGCCAAAAGCCAAAATAAGCTATTTCGACTTAAGCCATACAATTGACGTAGTTCAAGTTACGTAGCGTAATTCAGCCTTACCCCTACTATGTAGACATGCCCCCAAGTATCTTAACTTTCAGCCTATAAATGGAATCTGTTACCTGTTTTGCCCTCCTATCAGTACAAAACCTCTACTACTATATTTTCATTAATGTCACTGTAATGTTATTTTTCCAGTACTATATACAAGACTTTGAAGTAGGAATAAGAGCCTCCGGAAAAGGGCGCTTTTTCCGGAGGATCGGGGCCAGTGTAGACGCTCTTTTCCGGCTTTTTTAAAAGCCGGAAAAAAGCGGCGGACATTTTTATTTAAATGCCGCGGGGGATATTTAAATCCCCCGCGGATTTCCCTACTACGATAGGTGAAATTTACATGCCCCTTCCGGAAAAGGGGCCAGTGTAGATGTAGCCTCTACGTTATGTTATGTAGCTCAGAAATGGTTGTTATTATTTTGCAAATGAAGAAGCACCTTAAGTAATCAGATAAACATTGAAATGTTTTAAGTAAGATTCATGGAATATTAGTTTCATTAGCTCGTGTCATTTGTTGATAATTACAATAATGAAAAAGCATGACAATATTAAATTCCTCTGGAGTTTGTAAGGAAGTGAAATCTGGATTCAAAATGTAGGTCTGCAACAATTAATAACAGACTCTTGCTAAGAAATATGTCAAGGAAAATAATTTTACTGCAATCGTTTTGTGACTATGAAAAGCAGCTATTGGTAATTGCCACCACCTAAAGGTATAACGTGAATGCAACAAGTTATTCCTAAAAAAATTACATAGCTTTTTACATTTCAGGTCCATAAATACATTAAACTAGGACAAAACCCATCAGGTATAGTTTCTAGTCGGACAACATAGAAAACAAAGTCCACTTAAAATACCCATGGAGTTGTGCCAGACCAACATTACCTAACACACAGCTTCACTGGGAGATGAGGATTAAAGTTCATCTGTGTTTAAAATATGAGGGCTCTCTGGTCTCACTTAACTCCTTGGAGTAGTATGGTCATCTACAAATATAGCTAGCTCTTTTAATGGTGGTCAGTTCAAATGGGAGCTCCAGAACCTTCTGCTAACTGCAGGCAGTCCCCGGGTTACGTACAAGATAGGGACTGTAGGTTTGTTCTTAAGTTGAATTTGTAAGTAAGTCAGAACTGGTACATATTGTAGGGGAAACTCTAGCCAAACATTTCTCCAGAGCTCAGTTTTATTCTCCCACACCTCACTTCCCTCAGTCCTTTATTCTCAAGATGAGGTGTCTGCTGAGAAAAGCCGCTCCGCGTCTCCCTGGTCTGCTGGGGGGGGGGGGGGGGGCGCTAGCTTCGCATCTCCCTGGTCTGCTGGGGGGAAGCAGCTAGTGCAGGGTTGCCTCACCCCGTTTGTAAGTAGGGATCCGATGTAAGTCGGATCCATGTAACCCGGAGACTGCCTGTATTTATAGTATCTCTACACTTTGATTTTATGCACATGCCTAACAAAGACTCTTGAGAACTATCATAACCCTTATTAATAATTACAAGCTCACACATTCTTATTCTTGCCCAAAATAAATCATGGGGAAATTACAGATCCCTAGATTTTTACAACTAGAAGTGACCATTATGACAATCTGAGCTAAGCTTCTGCATAAGAGAGGCCACAGACTATCACCCAGTAATTCTAGGATTAGCCCCACAATTTCTTGGTCTAACTAGAAAATGTTTTTTAACAAAGCTATTCAATGGCTGATTTTAAATCTGAAGCTTTCAAATGACTAAATATTGTCGAAGCCACATGGCAAATGGTTCCAGTGATTAATTACCTTTTCCGCTAAAAATGTGCACCTCATCTAAATATGTCTAGTTCAGTTTCCAACCACTGGATCTTGTTGAGCCTTTTTCTGTCTGATTAAACACTGATTAAACAGCTTTCTACTATCAGAAACCTTTTCACCATGCAGGAATTTACAGAGCATGATTAAATCACCACTTAGCATTCTGTTTGATAAGGTGTAGACTAAGTTTTTTGAGTGCCTTGTTGTAAGGCAGGTTTCCAGACTCAGAATCATTCTTGCTGCTCTTTTCTAAATGATTAAACATCCTTTTTGAAGTGTAGACACCAATACTCAACAGGATACAGCATTTCTATAATGGTTTCACCAATGTTGCAATACAGAAGTAATATTAACTGCCTGATTTTACTTGTTATTTTGATTAATACATTCAAGGATTGGCCCTTTTTAACCACAGCATTATATTAATAGCTCATGTTCAATTGGTTATCTACCATTACCCCTGTGCTTTTGAAAGTCACAGTTTTCCAAGATATAGCTTCCCATCCAATAAATTATTTGTTCCTAAATATATGTTCAAATGATCTGTTTAACAAGCAACTGGCCTGCCCTTATCATGCTTTACCACTCTCCCAAATTTGTGGCACCTGAAAACTTTACAAGCAGTGTGTGGCAAGTAGAGGTTGAGGTCTGCAGCCGGTCTCCGTGATAGGGAGCCCAGCCACTCCTGGGACTCCCTCCCCGGCTGTTTCTGCTCTAATGCTGGTATGACGCGCTCTCAAACTTCTTGCTCTCTGTCTCTCCTCCCGTCATCTCACTCTCTCTCTCAGCTTCCAACTGCTGAGGCTTTTAAAGGTCTTCTGCCAGCCAGCAGTGGAATTATCTGGCCCCAATCTGCCTGAGCCAGATCCCTCCCAGTTGCTGCTAATTGTCCTGCAGCCCTTTGCTTCTATAAACAGGTCTTTTACTCTTTTTGGTCTGCTTTTTCCTCTCTCTGCAGCAGCCCTCTGACCTGACCCTGCCACACGTCCCCCACCCAGGATCCATTTTTTATAAAAAAAACTTTACTGGCATTAACTATGTTACCTTTCCTTAATTCTTCACTGATTGCTTCCTGTTTCATCCTTTACACAGGCTTTTCACAGGGTTGATGTCAGGTGTATAATTACTGGAGTAATTTTTTTAAATATGAGCACAATTTTAACTTTTTTCCAGGCTTTTGAAATTTTCATATTCCAAAATGTATTGAAATCAACACCAATTTTTAATTCATGTGTTTTATATGCAATTAATTTACTAAACTTAAAGACAGAAGAAAATCCTGAAGATTTTGCTTAATGGAAGAACATACATTTTAAAAGAGAAATTAAAACAAATGAACTTTAAAAGCATTGCAACTTAGAGGCAACAATATTTTGATAAATTATCTCTGCTTATTATACTCATTTGAAAGTGCTCTTCAAGAACTCAAACACCTGTGGAATTTAGATGGCATTTCAGAAAACTAGCAGAATAAAAGAAAAAAAATTAAAAGTAAATTTAAAAGGGATTCTATCTTAACAGGGGAACAAATGTCTTTTGATGAGTTTTTGTCTAGGCCATTGTAGAGATGCACCAGTGATAAATGAAATAACAACATACATCTAATCTAACCAAATCCATAAACCTCAACCTTCAACGAACTATGCAAAAAAAGAGTGGATTAAAAAAACGGAAAATAACAGAGTTTAGATAAGAAGAGAACGTGTGTGTGTGTGTGTGTGTGTGTGTGTGTGTGTGTGTGTGTGTGTGTGTGGACAGTCACTTTGGGGCTCATCATGGCCCTTTTATTTTTGTTGCCAGTGCTATTTCCTGAGTGTGCCTGGCTGAACCCTGCAAGGGAAAAGAGCTATAGGCAGCACTTGGCAGTTTGCTCAATAGTGCCACAGAAACACTTGGACTATGTCTACATAGCAGCATTACTTTGGAATAACTGACGTTATTCCAAAATAACAAAGAGTGCATCTACGCAGCAAGCCATTATTTTTAAATCATGGTGAGCTGGAGGACTTCTTACTCTGACTACTATAACCTCATTTCACAAAGAATAAGGGAAGTCAAAAGAAGTGTGTTCTTCCTTCAACTTTCTGCTGTGTAGATAGTGCCAAAAACCGAATTAAGCTATTTTGACTTCAGCTACGCAATTGATGTAGCTGAAGCTGTATTGGTTAATTCAATTTTTGCTCTGCTATGTAGATGTGTCCTTGGTGGCCAAAAGGCAGAACTGAATGCAAATGCCTGCTGCAGCTCAACCAAAAGAGTGACATTCATGGTGAAAACGGATAGTTTCTTATTTCTTATCACTGTCCCAAAAAACATGGAAAAGTCATCCCTTCCATGTGTGCAAATCAACACAAAAGGCAATTAAAAGAGAAATCATGAAGAATTTGGAAAAAATAATGTTTATTTCCTATGAAAAATACTAGGTCTTACAATGTCTAAAGAAGAACCTGCAAATCTGAAGTCAGAAACTTCAATTTTGGAGTTTAACCTTTAAAGCAGACATAATACACGTTGAGCATAAATTTCTTCTTTGAATGTGTTGCCACACTGTCAAATTCAGTTACACATTTGTTATAATTGTGCAAACTTGAAGGGCCAAAAGTCAAGTGAGAGCAATATTCTTCCCTAGATTTATTTGTACACATTTGATCCTCCAAGTGGTAACTTTATCCTTCTCACATTTTGTAAACAGGTTATTTTAACAAGTTCTAAATACATCAGTTCTGTTTTTATCACTATTTTCTTTATTGGTTTAAGTATAAGTTTTACACTACAACCAACAAAATAGCTGTGCAGAGGATATATTTTAAAATTATTCTCTACTGTTTTAGTGAGATATTGTAAAAGCAAATAGCCTTTGATTTTTAAAGAGTGTATTCATTGAATGGGGATCGATGTTATTTTTCCCAATACACATACATGTGCACGTATGTGCACTGACTAGAGAAAATATGTCATAATTACCACTTAATTATTACCTGCTCCTAAGACAAAGGGCAAATGGTTTTCAAATATCTTAATGACTGGAAGATGGAAGGTGTGGGAGTTCAGCTATTAATAAGTATAAAACTCCTTTGCAGAAGAAATTAGGATTTTTGGAAGATGGGAACAAAAACTTTGCTTAAACTCTTGGTCCACCAATCTTCCTTGCTCACAGGAACAGATGGAATGTCTAAGCCAGGGCTACTCAACATGTGGCCCATGGTCCCTTTCCACGCAGCTCACGGCGCCTTGAGCTGCTTCCCAGGATGCCTGCCTGCGTGATTGCTACCAGCTGGCAGGGAAGGAGGGAGCCGCAAGAAGCGGCGGAGCTTCCCCAGAAGCAGAGCTGCACAGTGTGGCTCTGATAAAAGCCATGCCTGCGTGTAAAGAGGAGCTGCCGGCCAGCAGGCAGTGGCCAGCAAGAGATGGCAGAGCCTCACCAAAAGCATAGCTGCACGGCACGGATCAGATAAAAGCCACGCATGTATTTTAGCAGGAGCTGCTGGCTGGTGGGAGGGTGGGGTGGCAAGAGGCAGTAAGCGGTGGTGGAGCCTTCCCACAAGTGCTATCATATGGGTGGAAATTGGGTAAATATTGAATTTTATTAATAACAGCAGGACTGACTTAAATGGGGCTTGCGTGTTGTGTAATCTTGCCTTAATCTTTATAGTGATGCCCGTCAGTATGGAAGATGCTATTTATGTATATTTGCATAAATACTTGCATATATTTGCATAGATATATTCAGCCACGCTTAAGCTGTGGTCCTCAGCATGTGCTGTGGGTATCATTGTGGCTCCCAGGGCTTCCAAAGTTGAGTAGTGCTGTTCTAAGCACAAGTTCTGAAAGGTTGAAGAGGCTCAAGAACTGCGGTGGAGCTTTAAATTCTAACCTCAAAGACTCTGGGATCACAAGAATGTAACTCATTACTCTCAGGACAAACTTCCAAAGTTCTAAAGCCATGGAATCTATGATTTTTCAGATTTCTTGGGAGTTGTTTGTATTTATGATTGAAAATGTATTTTTGATCATGGCCATGTTTCAAACCTCCTTTGTGTTGCCTGCATTTTGGATTTCTGAAAAGGAAGAGACAAAATTTTGCTACCTAAGTGACTGGCTTCTTCTCAAAGTGACAGGATTTAAAGTTCTCTCTGGCCAAGTAGGAGTCTCTCTGAATCAGAGTGAAATGAAACACATATTATGCACTCAGCTGAATTTTTGAGTCTAATATCAGAGCATTGGGTTTTGTCTCACTGCTCATTGGTCCTCAAGCAGAACTATAATGGCAAGTCGTGGAAACCACAAAAACACTTTATCTCAAAAAAATTTAGGGGTGATGGCATGTGCAAGAGAGACAAATCCCCTTGTTATACTCTCAAGCTTTTATACCTGTACATAAGAAACCATCCCAGGAGTACAGTGGGCAGATGAGGCAGGCCACAGTTAAAATGGAGTCCTATGTTTGGCGTGCAGTAGAGATTATATCACTTCTTTTCTGGCTGAAAACCAAAGGTGAAAAATCAGTGGGAATAGCAGCTGAGATGCTCCATGATACGGCCAAAGCCCTTGAGCTTCATACTTTAGAATAGCAATAGGCAACCTAGGCTAGTGAGTGGACAGCATGAGCAAGAGCACGGTTCTTACAGTCAATATTGTTGCAAGCAGCATGCACCTCACTTTATGTGCACCTTGCTTTACATGTGTGGTACTTTAATAATACTCATAGGGAAAATGTGATGCAGATGGAAACCAGCAGAATCTGGCAACTCTGTACACTGGCAATGGTAACAAAATGTCTTGCAGCTTCCATGTAGAATCTCATTGCCTACCACTACTTTAGAGACTACATCTTTGAAAAAGGGGGTTTCTTCCATGAGGTTAACTTGCAAAAAAGCCATTTGTAAAGTACAGAGAACATGAATTCCTTTGGCACGTGTGGCTAGGTCTATGGAACACCACCCTCATAGATTTTCAGTAGAGAAATACTATTTCACAAATGATAGACTACATACCAATAGCCAGTATTGAAGAACATCGTGATCCACAATTAATGATATCCAGTGAAAT
Source organism: Pelodiscus sinensis (assembly GCF_049634645.1). Classification (NCBI taxonomy): domain Eukaryota; kingdom Metazoa; phylum Chordata; order Testudines; family Trionychidae; genus Pelodiscus; species Pelodiscus sinensis. The sequence goes on from NC_134726.1 coordinate 17,477,619, forward strand.
TACCAAATTGGGGCAAGTTTCACAATTCAATTGAGCGGTGCAACACATGTGATTCCTATTAATCTTAAAGGGAGTATTATGGATATAAATTGATAAATCTGAGACTGATTCCATAGCCATCCATGCTATCACCACTAAATTTCTAGCTTAATATATGCTTTTGGCTACTATGTTTACTACTCCTCTTCAGATATTCTTTAAAATTGATTTATGGAAATGCCACAAGTTAACTAAAGCTTCAGGAGTATAATAAAGCTTCAGTCTACCAGAAACCTCACACTAAAATCTTCCATTTTTCATAGGATCACTATTGCAGCACTTTCAAATTCTTATTTGCACTGAAAATTCTTCTGATATTGCTAATTATTATGCGTATACTCCTGAGTTGCCCAAAAATACAAGAAACTGTCTAACTAGTTTCAAGATATAAGCCATTTTTATTTTGGAGTTTAGCTGCTTACCTCCTAATGCAAAACACGAGAGAAGACTATCATGATTCTTTTGGCTAGGAGAGAGACACTGATTTTTGAACATACATGCTAAAAAGTGTAAAAGAAAAGCTCTGAAAATGTCCTCCTTGTTTTGTTACAATCAAATTTATTTTAAAAATAAATGTTTATAACAGAATTTCCACTGTGCTTGCACCCTACTCTTCTCCCTCTTGCCACTCCTCAGGGAGTAGAATCATAGGGTTGGGAGAGACCTCAGGATAGTACAAAGAAGCAACTAAAAATGTTGCTCCTCATAGCATTCATTTCTGCTGGCTTACCAAATGCAAACACTGCAACTGGTTTTGTACAGTTATACCTTCACCTTTTGTATCCCAATCTCAGTCCCTCCCCATCTCCAATGTTAAGGGAGAGGGGCATCTGCAGTCTTAAATAAAGGAAGAAGAGTGTTGTTTTAATTCTCTGTAGCCACAAGGTCTTATAACCAGCTTGCTCAATGGTCAGAATGTGACCTTATAGTTTCTGCCAGTACCACAGTCCCAGAAAGGGCCCCAGCTGAGGTCTCAATCACCCCCTGATGCTCAGATTGCTCACCCAGAACTCAGTCACTACAAATAAGCAAAAAATGTGGGTGGGGATCCAAGTCCCTTCTGGTAGAGCTGCCTTCAACAAAGTGGCTTCCTGGTGCCACATGGAGCTCATTCCCCTTTCTCCTGGATTACTATTATTTTTTTAGCCTGTTCCTCCACCGGGCACATGCCATATATCAACTGAGGGGTCTCCCTATTCAAGTAATGCTCTATTCCTTGCCCTGATTCAGCATGGGGCCTGTAGACCCCATCACATTTCCTCAAGCTCTTCTTCATGATTTGAGGTTCTTTACAACTCTCTATCCTCGTTTGCTCATTTCCATGCCACATGTGGCTGTGGAGGGCCACTGGTGAATTTCAGTACCCTGGTTTGCTTATTTTGTGTCAAGAGATGAAACTTTTTTGATTTTTTGGGGGTAGCACAGTTCTGTCACACACCCTCTCCGCTGGGACAGAAGGCAGCAGGGCCAACTCCAGCAGCCACCTTGGAAACAATATGCAGCAGAAATCTCCAAAGAATGTTAATGTAGTACAAAGTGGTATTAGCAGTTCAGAGACTTCAACACTATATTTTTATAGTTATTTAAAAATTATATAGAAAACTTCTGACTGGTCCCAAACATAAATTAGCAATAGTCCAGAGTTGCCAAGAACTTACAGGAGAATCTAGAAAGTTACATTTTTGTTGACTTAGAATATTGTCTTCACTAGAAATTAGGACATGTTAGAATATGAACTTTAACATTATGCTCTTTACCATAACTCTGAATACATCATCGATGTCAGCACAGACTGGGACAAGTTTTGTTTAACCTTGTGGCAGCTACTAGTACCATGCTGTAACTCAACTAATTTGAGGGGGGGGGGGGAACATCATGGGAGTTAATATATGCCAAGGGAAGAACATCAAATACTGTCCTCTTCAAAACAGACCACCTCTCAACCTCAGTTCATCAGTACCCAAAACTAATTCACATGCTGATGACTAATCTGTTAATTCTGTATTGATTCACTGGTTTTTCATTCACTGCAGACAGCAATAGCCTAGATACACGATGATGTTTTACAGCGTGCCTATAAGGACTATATTCAAATTTGATAAAAATACAGGAAATCTAACTTCTTATAAATGGACCAGAGCATTATAACAAATAAAAAAAAATCAATGTATAATTAATATAACAGGATCCTGATGTTTTGAACTCCACATTCTGAACTCCCCAACTGCCATCTTGTGTATCAAATAATTTATGCCCATTTGTACAATTATTTGTACTAATTACTTTCTGCTTATAAAACACTTAAAGCAATTATAAATTTGCATTCATTTATTCTTGTTGAAAAAGTCTTGCAAGAGAAATTAGGCTATTTTCACTTTAATTCAAAAACAGTGGAGAATAGTGGACAGATTTAAAATGGGGAGAAGGAAGCAGGAATGGGTCGATCTACAATTACAGACAATAAGGAGTCTGAAGAAAAAAGTACTGGTGTTGCTATGTTGATGGACAATGTCCAGATATTACAGAAGTGCAGGAATTACGCAGTTTTTTACTTTTCTTCCAATGCAAAATCAATTATGCATGACTTTGATTAAGGAAGGTTTTATGTTTTGTTATAATTTCTTTTTACAATTTCATAGGTTTAAAGTGTTCTCACAGAAAACACTACTAAAACACCATTGAATAAATTAATCAAGAGCATCAATCTTAAAATTGTCATTTATGATTTTGTAAATTCTAACCAAAAACCATATGATTAGGGTTGAAACAAAGATGGAAGATGCTGACAAAAATCCAGTCTGAAACCGCCTATGAGAAAATGAAAAAAATCTCCCTTTTATAGTTACAGTAGAACTCAAAAGAGTTTGACAAAAACAACTAGTATGAACATGAACACCTCTTTGAGGTGTGGCTCAAACATGGGACAGACAAGGAGAGTTTATTAATAAAGATGAATATGCTCATTTGACATCTTTTCTTGCTCAGAATTTAACGCAGCCAATTTACCTTTGGTACCTTTCTGATATTATCCAAATTACCTAAAACCTTGTAGCTAATGATGTTCATTAATATTAGTATTAAATAGCTTTATATTTGAAAATTGTCATTTTTCCATCTTCTCAGTGTAGTGATGTACGCTACATTGATTTCCCTTGTTGCCAACATCAATGGCTATAGAGGACAGTGCAATTGGATAAAATAATGTTTTTATGGTCATGATGACTCTCAGAATTGAACTCATTCATTTATTCTAATTGTTTACTCCCAATTCATTACAAATTTAGTAGAATCTAATAAACACTCACTCCCACAATTACAGTGGTGAATCAATTTGCTGTAATTAGGAGCATGTTTTGACAGAGAATTAACAGGACACAGCTAAAACTCTTCAGTGTTGTTATCCTAGAACAGTGATTCCCAACCTTTTTCCCATGGAGGAACCCCTAAAATAATTTTTCATATCCCGAAGAACCCCTTCCTATGAAAACGTTTGTCTGGCCAGAAAAAGTTGACAGTGGGGAGCACAATTCATTTACAGATAAATTATTGTCAAGAAAATGTATTTGTAAAGAGCTATTTTTTATTTTTTATATATATATATATATATATATATATATATATATATATATATATATATATATATATATATATGTCAGCTTACATTGTAAGAAAAAAAATTATTTATTTATTCCACGATTTCTCGTGGAACCCCTGACGATAGTCTGCGGAACCCCAGGATTCCGCGGAACCCTGGTTGGGAAACACTGACCTAGATATACTGCATATGATACACAATATTGAATTGAATATTTACAACATAGCACCTCTGAGGTAATTTTAAAATCAACCTGATGTGGATTGGATTATATATATGTAGCTATTTCTTTTTTTCAGAATAAATATATTTTCTGGTCTTCTTTATGTGCCAAGATAGTCATGAGAAGAATTTCCTAGGTAGTTTGCACTGTTTTTTAAATGTCATTCTCTTCAAACACATGCTGATTGACACAAGAAGATCATTTTTGTCTTTTTAAATCTTGACACATACTTCTTGCTCATTTCTTAGTGCATATGTTGAGCCCATTAAGCACAACCTCATTGCTACAGCATGTTAATGATCTGAGGCACAATCTAGGGAATACAAACTAGAATCACTTAGCTCCCAAGTGCTCTAGGACACAGGGAAAAGAAAAAAAAGTTAAGGAGACAAGCTTTAGCTAATCTGTGCCAAAGAAATGTTGATATTTTTAGTTACTGAACTTCTACACCCATTCTTGAAGAATTTTCTAGCACCACATTATTACTGGAGCTCTTTTGAAGAAAGATGATTAAAAATGCTTATGATTTCACTATTAGATGTCAGAAGAAAGTTAAAAGTCCACTTCTCTCACATACATAATTCAATAAATTAAAAATTGATTAACATGACTACCAAAGTAAAATATACTAATCTATTTTACTTGTTGTATGGATTATTCATTATATAAGGCTTGTCCTCCATTAGAAGTACTCCATGACAACATGTGCAATAAATTTCAGATCTACACTCACACTATAGGCCGGTAAAAATGTTAAGCAGAGAAACCAGAACACAGTCAATTAAAAAAATCATATGCAGCTGTCATCTAGCAAATGTATATGAGTGAAGCATGTTTAAACACTGTATAATCACAGTTGGAATACATCATTGGAAGAAAACATGAGGAAGGCACATACTTTTCAAGAATCATAAGCTACCCAACTGGAGCATGGACTATAATTAGAGCAACACAAATCAGACTTTGATCAAGTACCTCTAAAGAATCTGAAATCCCTGTGAAATTCTTCAAGAGTCTCTTTCCCGTGGGTCCATATGATGAAGATGTCATGCACCAACTCTTGTATATGCTAGTTGGACATTGAGGCTAAATCTACATTGCATGATTATTTTGGAATAAGCTGTTCTGGAAGAAATACTTCAAAATAATTTATTTTGAAATAGCACATCTACACTACAGGGAAGTCTGGAAATTAGTCTGAGGCATGCTCCCCTAATGTGGACGTGCTATCTCAATTTAGAGCCCCAGGAAGCACTGGGCAGTAATTACTTTGAATGGCCTGGTGGAGGAACTATTTTGAAATAGCAGCAGTGGAGCATCCACAATAGTGCTATTCTAAAACAGCTATTTCAGAAGAGGTATTATTCCTCATGGAATGAGGTTTACAACTCCTGAAAGAAGCTGCCCGTTTTTTTGAAATTATTTTGAAATAACGGGCTAGCTATGTAGAGGCTTGCATAGTTATTTTGGAATAACGGACGTAGTGTCGATGTATACTGACATAACTCCATCTCAATGTATACGCAAAATAAATAAATGCTGGTTTTGGAGCAGATTCTGATCTCAGGCACATCACTCCTACTGAGATCAGAATCTGGATTTATGACTGCAATAAGTTAGCTTATCCAACCAAATGAAGACCGTATCAGTGGCTACTGAGATCAAAGATTAGCAACATTCTGAGTGAAATTTCAGTGTCACTTTACTCCTACAACACGGACTTCACAATATATTTATCACAGAGTTAAAAGGATTAAGTTGAATAAGTACAGGTGATTGTTTCTCTAATGCTATAGCAATTCAATCTTTAATGATTCCTGGGAAAGTTATTTAAATCCTATAACTGATGCATTTGTTCTGGTGTCAAAAGGCAAATTATCAATTCAGTGATCATATTAATGTTTGCTACTGACAGGAAAAGTAAAACAGCCTAAAGTTTCCACTAAATTTAGAATCAAAATATCTATCTCTGAATTAAAGTCTACTCCTATTAAAGTATCCAAAAAAATTCCCCATTGGACTTCAGTGACAAAGGATCCAATCACAGGGGCTAGATGCCACACCTCCTTTTCTGCAGTTAAGATATGAGTTTAACTTGACTGACCCAGGGTAGCAGAGTCAGCCTCAGAGTGCGGCAAAGACACTTTGATGAAAAAATATTTTGATCAGTGTAATTTCTGTAAAAATCAAGTGGAATACCCCTCCTCACTAATGTAATGCAATCTTTTTTAAATAGTCTTGGAGGAAAGAAAAATAGAGTGGTATAACCCACAAAGCATTATTCCCTTCATTTTATTTTTAAAGAAATAAGCAACACAATTTCAGGTCTTACAGGATGCAAAGTGATAAATTACACATATAAGAGGTTAAATGGAGTAATGGGATAAAATTTAGTAAAGCTAAATATTAGAAAAAGGAATTATCTCAATAGTAAGACATTACAGACTGAGGAATGTGTTCCCAGTGAATTGGAGGGACCCAGCCAGTTGGGAGAATTACAATAGCTTGAAGAATGCATTTTCTTGTGAAACGATCCTGTATTATCAAGACAATGGACTCAATGCTCCAATGTCCCTTTTCCATGTCTGATTTCTAGAGTGTGATTATATACAAACAAAACCATTTCTTAGAACTCCAATTTAATACTTTCTTCTCACAAGTTTTCCTTAGATATTCATTTATATTGATGTCACAGTACTGTACAGTTTCAGATTTTGCAGAGTTAATGACATTTCAAACCCACCTAAACTCTGTGGGCTTATTTCCCCTGCAAAACTGATACTTTTGAGATCTTTCTTCCATTATACATACTTTCCTTTTACAGTGGTTGGTGTGGGAACTGAGCAACACTTAAATCATCTACTCCCACAAGATGTTTAGAAGGCAGTGTGGCAGCATCAGGAGGTGGTTCAGCTGAGTGATGATAGTTTGTAAAAATGAGGGTGGAAGAAAGTGGTGAGCAATTGGTAGCAGTTTGGGGAGGCAACACAAGAATGAGAACAAATTAGGAAAAGCTACTAAAGCTAATATACATCTCTTCCCCCTCCCCATTACATTTTCCCTCTAGCAGGGCTATGGGAGCTGTGGAGGGCTGTTGTTGACACACTGGGGTAGGAAAAATAAAGCTAAAGCTATCGAGGGATGTCTAAAGAAAACAAGTGTAAGAAATACAAAAACATATAATGAACATTAAGCTAAAATCTTAAAGCTAAATTAGGTTATCCAGTTGTGCAGGTTACCTTAATTTTATTATTATTTACTTTTCTGAAACCTCCACTGTTTTGGTTACAAAATAAATCTCCCTTTAACCATGAAAAAGACATTTTGTTGTTTTCCATTTTGTTTTAAGGATGAACTGATTTTATACTCTGAATTTGAGGCTGCTCTTTGTTAGAGGTACAAAACTGTGCACACTATGTAGTTTGCAGGCATAAGTGTACAAATTAATCTGTAAACTTTTCCCAGAGAGAAGGCAATTTAATGGACTGCGGTAACACATACACAATCACTACAGAAATCAGCAGCAATTAAACTTGAGGCTATTAGCATAAAAATCCAGTGCTTGAACCAAAGAGCCATTTCCATTAGCTATAAGACTGTAATAGCCACTAGAAGAAGATACGGCCACAAAGCTCATAAATGTGTTAGATACCTCCATAGTTCCACAAGCTCACCCTGAGTGCCTAAAGTCGCGTCCTATGTTGAGTGCCATGTAGCCATGCCTCATAACTGGGCCTAATCCAATAAATGATTTTTTAGTTTCTAGGCAGTTATAAAAAATCAGAAAAATTCCAGAATCCAAAATGAAGTATTTTGGAATTGTTAGCAAATTGAAAAATGAATCATCTGCCTACTTTTAGTTGTTAACCATCACTACCTGAAATTTTGTCATTCTACACCTCCCCCCCCCCCCCTCAAAAAATGCTTCCTGGATTCAACCCTAAACTGCATTTTCAGCTACTATTTGCCTGACTTTTTCTACAAATTTTAATTCATAAAAGGCAGATACCTGTTCTTGTAACTGGTGTTTTTCGAGATGTGTTGTTCTGCACAAATGTCAGAAACTTTTCCCTTAGCAGCTCCCATAGGGTCAGCTGTGGAGATCCCTAGAGTGACACCGTTATATCTGCTCATATATACCACTGCCAACCTACCTTCTTTTGGTTCCTTCTTGCCAGCTACTCCAACAGAAGGAAAGGAGGATGGGTATTGGAATGGATGTGAACACCATGTCTTGAAGAACACCAGTTACGAGAACAGGTAACTGTCTTTTCTTCTTTGAGTGATTGTTCATGTCGATTCCAATTCAGCTCCCAAGCTGCTACCCCATGGAGTTCAAAATCACAAACTACAGTACTGCTCTACCAACTGCTGAGTACTCCCTGGAGGATTTATCGGTTGCATAATGGGCTGTGAACATATGAATCGAAGACTAAGTAGCTGCCCTGCAGATTTCCTGCAAGGGGTCCTGTGCCATAAAGGCTGCAGATGAGGCCTGGGCCCTGGTCGAATGGCCTGTGACTGGCAGGGGAGGAACCCCAGCTAGGTCATAGCAGGTACCATATGCACCGCACTGTCCAGATAGAGATGCACAGTGTGGATACCAGGTCTCTCCTTGTATGCTCTGTGAGTGCCACCAACAGCTGTGTGGATTTTCTAAATGACCTAGAGCTGTCTACGTAGAAAGCTAAAGCCCTCCGTACATCTAGTGTGTGCAATACCTTCTGTCTATTGCTAGTATGAGGCTTAGGATAAAAAAACAGAAAGAAGACCTCCTGCGAGAGGTGGAATTGAAAGACCACTTCTGGTAGGAAAGGTGGGTGTAGCCTAAGCCCTTGGTCACCAACCTGTCGATCGCGATTGACTGGTCAATCTGGAAGCCCCAACCAGTTGATCATGAGGCGCTTGGGCCCCTCCTTTTTCCCCCCACCCCGAAGAAGCCCCACTACCTACCTCCAGGTATGAGGGAGGTAGTGCTGGCTTCCTGTGGGGTGGACGGAAGTCTAGCAGCTGTGCGCCACTTCTGGGGTTTGAGGAAGTGCGCAGGCTGCTCCCCCTGCCCCAAACAACCAGCGCCATACCACAAAGCAGGTCTGTGGCACGCCAAGGACTCTGCGTGGGGGAGGGAAGGTCGGAGTCCCTAGAGGAGGTGCGTGCTGGGGCTTCCCTTATCCATGCGAGGGCGGGGGGGGGGGGTTAGAAGTCCTGTAAAGAGGCACGCGCATGGGCTTTCCTCCTCGGGGGGGGGGGGAGAAGGGAGGAATCCCCAGAGGAGGTGCATGCTGGGGCTTCTCTCTTCTGCATGGGCGGGGGGTTAGAAATACCGAGAAGAGGTGCACCACCAGACTTCCCTCCTCTGGGGGGGGAGGAGTCCCCGTAGGAGGCGCATGCTGGGGAGTCCCTGTCCCCTGCAGCAGAACTCACTGGCACCCCGTCCCCTGACACTTGTCCCCATTGGCACCCTATCCCCTGCCGCAGAACCCTATCCCCTGCTGCGGAACCCACTGGCACCCTATCCCCTGCCCCAGCACCCACTAGCACGCTTCCCCAGTACCATGTCCTCTGCTCCCATCACCACAGTTGAGGCCACATTAGTGGGGGAGGAAGTTTGGGACGCGTTGGGGGAGTTGGTGGAGTTACTTTTCTGCATCTCACTTGTGTGGCCCCAACTGACTTTTCTGTGGGTCAGTGACCCTTGACACAAAACCGGTTCCCCGCCATTCTCATAAATAAAGAGAATGCTGAAACTTTTTGTGTTTGACATAATATTTTATTGAAAAATGAAGCCTGGCCAACAAACTCCCAATTGGGGAAAAGCCCCCATCTGGCCACAGCATTATAACACTCCTGTACCCCTCCCCGGACCCTAGATCTGAGCCTATCATACACTGGAACCCCCTGCCCTGAGACTCTCACATCCCCAAACTCCTGCAGCCCCACAACCTCAGTCTACAGCCACAACACTCCTGCGCCATCCACACACTGCCCATCTTATTACAAACCTCCCTGCCCTGAGCCCCTCACATATCCTAACCCACTCCTGAACCCTCACATCCACAAGCATGTGGCTTGCCCAGTAACCCAACCCCAACACTCCCCATCCTGGAGCCTTCTCCCGAAGCCAGCATCCTCTTCTCCACCTTCTCCTGCATCCAAATTCCCTCCCAGACCTTGGACCTCTCACCCCTTCCCACACCCAAATCCCTCATTCCCACCCCATAGCCCACACATCCTGTCTCAACCCAATGAAGGTATGGCTAGACTGCAGGAGTTTTTCCGGGTTTCCAGACGTATCCTGGAAAAACTCTTCTGTGTCCAGGGATGTGTTTGTTCTTCTGATTATTTTAGCAGAACAGCAACCATGCTCTTTTGGTAACCCCTGTATTCTTCGTTCCATGAGGAATAAGGGGGCTTCCGAAAGAAAGGGGTTTTCTGACATTTGGCCCAGTCTAGACAGAATAAAAAAAAATAAGCAGCAGTATAGCCATACCCAGTGTCTACACTGCACCCCTTTTCCGGAAAAGGGATGCAGATTAGACACATCGTTATTGCAAATGAAGCGGGGATTTAAATATCCCCTGCTTCATTTGTATAAACATAGCTTCTGCTTTTTTCCGGCTCGGGACTTTGCCGGAAAAAAGCACCAGTCTAGACGGGGATCTTTCGGAAAATAAAGCCTTTTCCGAAAGATCCCTTATTCCTCTTAAAATCAGGAATAAGGGATCTTTTGGAAAAGGCTTTATTTTCCGAAAGATCCCCGTCTAGACTGGCGCTTTTTTCCGGCAAAGCCCCGAGCCAGAAAAAAGCGGCAGCCATGTTTATACAAAGGAAGCGGGGGATATTTAAATCCCCGCTTCATTTGCAATAACGATGTGTCTAATCTGCATCCCTTTTCCGGAAAAGGGGTGCAGTGTAGACACAGCCTCAGAGTGTATAAAGGCTGGGGATAGCAAGTAATGGAGAGGAGAACGGAGGGTGGGGCTTCAAGGAGGGGGTGGGGTTTTGGGGGAAGGATGGGGCGGTAGATCTTGGCTTGTTCTGACATTTAAAAAATGATCTTGAACGTAAAAAGGTTGGAGACCACTGGCCTAATCTGTACTTTGTCCTTGTGGAAGACTGTGTACAGTGGTTCTGAGGTTTAACTCAGACACTTGTCTCACTGACATGACAGTTACTTAGGAAAGCTACCTTCATAGACAGATGTAGCAAAGAACCCTGAGCCATCGGTTCAAAGGGTCACCCAAAAGTTTATCGAGTACCAAGTTCATGTCCCAAGTAGGTTCAGGAGGATGACAATATGGGTACAACCTGTCAACTCCTTTCTGAACTGTGTCAAAAGGGGAATGCTGGGAACAACCTGGGTGAAAGGCAGATAATGCCGCTAAGTGAACCTTGACTGAGGAGAGCGCCAGCCCCTGCCATTGCAGGTGCAATAGGTTCTCCAACACTACGGGGATAGGCACCTGCCCCAAGGACACATCCCACTCATCGTACCAGCTGGAAAACCTCTCTCATTTGTCCAAAAATGACATTCTGGTAGAGGGCTTTCTACTGCCTAACAGGACCTCCTGTATCGGGCCAAAAACTGAAGCGCTAATGAATCAAACCATCATGTTTTCATGCTGTCAGATGGAGTAAGCACAGATCTGGGTGCCTGAGGTGTCCTCAATGCTGCATCAGAAGGTCTGGGCACAGAGGAAGGGCTATTGGGGTTTCTACCGACAAGATGAGCAGGATGGAGAACCAGTGTTGGTGCAGCCACACCGGTGCCAACATGATTAGAGAGGTCCTATCCCCATGAGCTTTCACAAGGACCCGATATACCATGGACATTGGGGGGAAAGCATATAGGAGAGGTGCCTCCCCTCAGTAGAGAGTAAATGCATCTCTTATGGAACCCTGACAGTGACTCTGGAATGAACAAACAACTAGGCATTTTTTGTTTTCTGCGGTGGCAAACAGGTCTAGACAGGGAGTCCCCCACCTAAGGACAATTGATTTTATCACGTCTTCCCTGACCGAACACTTCTGGACCATAAGGGTCCTGCTGAGGACGTTTACCAATGTGTTTTGCAGCCCTGGGAGGTACTGGGCTTTAACGTGAATTGTGTTTCACACAGTAGTGCCATAACTTCTGTGTCTTGTTGCATAGGCGAGATGATCTTGCACCCCCTTGTTTGTTTATATAAAACAGTATGGTCATATTGTCCGTACACACCAATAAGCAGGGCTTGACAAACGGTGGCGAAAACCACTCGCCAGCCCCAAACTGCGCATGCACAAGAGCCGCATTGCGCATACGCGCGCCGCCGATGAACGGGGCGCACAGCTGAAATCTACTCACCACAGGCGAGTAGACTGTATAGTTTGTCGAGCCCTGCCAATAAGCAACAGCCCTGCATCTGGGCCTGAAACAGCCAGCATGCTAATCTGACCAGTCTCAGTTCCTTCACATTGATGTGAAGACTCATGTCCGTGGGTGTCCAGAGTCCTTGCATCCTGAGGTCACCCAGGTTGGCTCCCCACCCCATGTCCAATGCGTCGGTCATGAGAGTCAGAGTGAGAGTCAGAGGGGTGAACTGCACTCCCTCCAACAGATTGCAAAGGTCTGTCCACTACCTAAGGGAGAATGGATATTATCATGTTCATGTTGTGATGCGTGGGTACATACAGCGAAGTGAGCCATCCCTGAAGGGGTCTTGGGTTTAGACGAGCCTATCTGATCACATAACAACATGATGCCATGAGACCTATAAGTCATATGAGGCATATTCTTGCAGTAGTGAGAGGATACTATGTGAGGGAGTCTACAAGGTCCCGAATGCTTCAGGCCCCTGACTCTGGTAACAGGGCCTTCCCTTGTATTGCCCCTATGAATTCTATCCTCTGCACCGGGCTCAACACTGACTTCTTCTTGTTAAGGAGAAAAGCCAGCATTTTAAAGAGCTCTAGGGCGAGATCTATGTGGGTCAGGAGCTGAGAGTGTGCTTTTATTAGTCAATCATCTAGGTAAAGGAATACCTGCACCTCTTTTGGAGGAAGTCCGCTGCCACTGTCATACATTTGGTAAATACTTGTGGGGCCGATAAAAGGCCAAAGGGTAGCACCGCAAATTGGTAGTGCTCTCCCACTATTGTAAAGCTGAGGTAACCCCTGTGACAAGGAAGGATTGAAATATAGAAATATGCGTCCTTCATGAAGAAGGCAGTAAACCAGTCTCCTGGATCCAAACAGGGAATGATGTGGCTAGTGTGACCATCCTGAACTTCATTTTCCACATATATCGGTTGAGGTTCCTTAGATGTAGGATACATCTCAGGCCACCCTTTGCTTTTGTGATAAGGAAGTAGCAGGAATAAAAACCCTTGCCCCGACATCCTGAAGGGCCTGTAGAATCGCATCTTCCTTGAAGAGCGATTCAACCTCCTGTTTTAGGAGATGCTCGTGAGAGGGGTCCCTTAAGAGGGACAGAGAAGGGGGATTGCGAGGTGGCAGAAATGCAAACTACAGTGAGTATCCCACTCTACCCATGTGAAGGACCCAACAGTCTGATGTAACATTGGCCCATGCATAGTGGTAGCGGGATAATCTGGCCGAAAAGGGGGGGAACGGATACAGCAGGTTTGGTGCTCTGCCTTTGGGTGCACCTGGTGGAGGCTTGGAGGAGTTATTCTTCTGTGATGGGTTTTTATTGCACCTGCACTGCTGCTCTAGGCGCTGTCTGGGAGTAAATCTCTGCTGGGGAGGCTGAGGGTGGAAGGAGCACCTTTGGGAGGCTGAGATATGTATCCCCAGGAATTTCATGGTTGCCCAAGAGTCCTTGATTGAGTGTAGCTAAATATCAGTCTGATCTGAGAATAGGCTATTGCCCTTGAATGGGAGATTTCCGGGGGAGACCCAAGTCTTGAAGTCATGCAGATTGGCACATAGCTACCCCTTCAATAGAGTTTGTGCTGCTGAGTTTGCGGAATCTTGAGCCGCCTGAAGGGAAGTTCTAGCAACTGTGCAGCCATGAGTTCCACCATGGCACCGAACTCCCATCTGTCGTTGTGGAGCAACCTCTCCTTAAACTTTGATAGGGCATCCCTACGTCTTGAAGGCATACCCTCGAAGGATCGGCTGCTGATTTGCAATCCGTAGCTTTAGACCCTCTGTCAAGTGGTCTTTCCTGTCAGTCTTTTTGGCTTCCTTCAGTTTGGGGGCCAGGGCCTACTGGCCTTGTCTTTCTCTCTTGTTGACTGCCGAGACCACAGTAAACAAGGGGTGAGGGTGAGAGTATAAAAACCCATAATCCTTGGGTAGAACAAAATACCTCCTCTTGATACCTTTAGCTACTGGAGGGATAGAGGACGGGGTCTGCCATAGAGTCATGATATTCGACATGTGTATGGGGGACAGTAATGATGAAATAATAGAGTTCATGATCTTAAGGAAAGGTAGAAGGGAGACCAGCACAATTGAGGTAATGGATTTCAGGAAGGCAGATTTTGATAAGCTCAGAGAACTTGTAGGTAAGGTCCCATGGGAAGCAAGACTGAAGGGAAAAACAACTGAGGAGAGTTGGAAGTATTTCAAAGGGACGTTGTTAAGGGCCCAAAAGCAAACAATTCCGCTGTGTAGGAAAGATAGAAAATATGGCAAAAGACCGGCTTGGCTTAACAAGGAGATCTTGCATGATCTCAAAATAAAAAAGGAGTCCTATAAAAAATGGAAACTAGGACAAATAACAAAGGATGAATATAGGCAAGCAACACGGGAATGCAGGGGCAAGATAAGAAAGGCAAAGGCACAAAATGAGATCAAACTAGCTACAGGCATGAAGGGAAACAAGAAGACCTTTTATAAATACATTAAAAGCAAGAGGAAGACCAAGGACAGGGTAGGCCCACTGCTCAGTGAGGAGGGAGAAGCAGTAACAGGAAACTTGGAAATGGCGGAGATGCTCAATGACTTCTTTGTTTCGGTCTTCACCGAGAAGTCTGGAGGTGTGCCTAACATAGTGAATACAAGCAGAGAGAGGGTAAGTTTAGAAGATAGGATACACAAAGAACAAGTTAAAAATCACTTAGGAAAGTTAGATGTCAGCAAGTCACCAGGTCCTGATGAAATGCATTCCAGGATACTCAAGGAGCTGATAGAGGAGGTATCTGAGCCTTTAGCTATGATCTTTGAAAAATCATGGCCGACAGGGGAGATTCCAGAAGACTGGAAAAGGGCAAATATTGTGCCCATCTATAAAAAGAGGAATAAGAACAACCCAGGAAACTACAGACCGGTCAGTTTAACGTCTATCCCAGGGAAGATAATGGAGCAGGTAATTAAGGAAATCATATGCAAACACTTGGAAGGTAATAAAGTGATAGGGAATAGCCAGTATGGGTTTGTGAAGAACAAGTCATGCCAAACTAATCTGATAGCTCTCTTTGATAGGATAACGAGCCTTGTGGATAAGGGAGAAGCGGTGGATGTCATATACCTAGACTTTAGTAAGGCATTTGATACGGTCTCGCATGATATTCTTATTGATAAACTAGGCAAATATAACTTAGATAGGGCCATGATAAGGTAGGTGCATAATTGGCTGGATAACCGTGGTCAGAGAGTTGTTGTTAACGGTGCTAAATCCTGCTGGAAAGGGATAACAAGTGGAGTTCCGCAAGGGTCTGTTTTGGGACCCGTACTGTTCAATATCTTCATCAATGATGTAGATATTGGGATAGAGAGTACGCTTATTAAGTTTGCAGATGATACCAAACTGGGTGGGGTTGCAACTTCTTTGGAGGATAGGGACATAAATCAAAATGACCTTAGCAAGACCTGGTCAATACCACCTTTGACTCTGATTCGGACTGGGATGACCACGGCGGTGCCAATGATGTCAGTGCTGGGACCTTTTCTGGGACCTATAGCGGTGCCAATGAGTCCTGGAAGGGCAGTGGTACATGGACTTCTGGATTGTGACCTCGATCTGGAGACTGATCCATGCGCCGAGCGTCAATCCTTTGGTGCCGGTCCAGTGCTTGGTGCCGGATTCTCTTGCCATGTGGGTAGTGGAGGATGTTGCACCAGTGACGGGAGACCCTCCGAGGAAGAAGACCTGTCCTGGTACAGTTTTCTGGACTATGCTTGACGGAGCATAGCTTTCCCTATGAGCGGTGTGGTCTCAGCGGTGCCGGTGGTTTGTCATGCACTGTGGATACCTCAGCCTCTGAGATTTCTATCAGATCTCTGGCTGTCCTCTCTCCTGCCCGTGGTGCTGGTGAGGTAGATCTATGTCTTGGCACCGCTGTCTTCGGTGCCAGGGAACCCTGGTGCCGAGAGTCCTCTGCTGCACTTGGCTTCTGCACCACATCTCTTACTGAAGCCAGGGCACTGTGCACCAAGATGGCTCCCGGGGCCGATTTTTTTGGCCTGATAGGGTTTTAGCACTGCTACCATCAGGTGCTGTTGGAGCCCCTGCTCCCTGTCCTTTCCAGTGCGGGGCTTAAAACTTCAAAAGATCTTGAACTTTTCTGTGTGATGTTGTTCACCCAGGCAGCGAAGGCACATATTGCGTGGGTCAGTGCTGGGCATGTGGCATTTGCAAGTTGTGCACGCTTTAAAACCTGAGGCATTAGGCATGTCCTGGCGCCTCGAGGACTAAATGCTTGGGCACTTGCCCACAGTCCTTTTATTTGCTTGAAGATCTTTATCACGGAGAAAAATAAAGCAAAGACCAGAAAACATGAGAGCTACTGCTAGGGACTAGGCACTTGCTAAGCAAGAGCTAGCCACAGTTCAACGTCGCCACGGATGATAAGAAGGAACGGAGGGAGAGGAGGGTCGGCAGTGATATATATGCGCTGATATAGAGGCGCCACTCTAGGTGTCTCCACAGCCGACCCTACAGGAGCTGCTAAGGGAAAAGTTTCCAAGGTTCATGCACACTGAATTGGAATCAACATGAACAATCCACTCAAAGAAAAACAAGGTAACACGTGAAGTATTGTGGACCTTTATCACTCAAGATAAGTTAGAGTAAACAAATGATTGACAAAAAGTTTTCAGCGCATAAGGCGCTTACCTTACATTTTGTAAGCCTGTAAGAAACAAAAATCAAAGAGAAAATGAAAGATTTCTTATCAGAGGGAGGTAGGGCCTCGTCCTTTGAAAAAGGGAAAAATTAGTAGGGAAAGGGAGGAAGAGAAAAAAGATGAGGCTGCCAAAGTAAGGATTATTTTATGAGACACAACAGTCAAGAATGCTGCTATAGGATCTAATCCTGGTGAGCCAAATCCCCAAGGATAACTATAAATGTATGATTCTCTCTTTATACTCACATCTGGATCAATACCTTATTTCCTCAAAAAGAAAAAAAAACCCAATTTTTCAAAAGAAAAAAAAATACAGCCTTATTTCTTGTAATGTTTCTAAAGCAATAAATTTCCCACTAAGCTTTTTCTCCTCTTAGTACTGTTAAAATGCTATATCCATATCCACAGATCAATGAAATGATTAACATAGAAGATAGTATAATGTTACTTAATAAATAAGGAAATGAAGATTCAGAGCTGGGGAAGATAACTCCCAAACAAATGAGTTAAAAAATTATGGCGAAGACTAAAATTAGCAGTAAGAGGCTTTAAAATAACAATGCTGTTCCACTAACCCTTTCAATAGGAGAGGGCATTAAATGCCATTAAAGTATTACAGGCTTGATACTATATCTCAGAGTAAGGGGCTTGCTGGTGTGCTTTCCAGGGATATGCTACAGGAATCTTACCTGAGGAGGGAAGTGGGTAGAATGCTATGTCCACAACTCCATGAACACCCTTCCTGAGTAGCAGAACATCCCTGCTGTGCCATTCCATCCCTCATCATTACCTGCATGCATGGAAAATCAGCACTGCAGTACTATTGTTTCCCGTACTGGGTGCACAAGGCAGATAAAAAAGGGGATTACTTACATCCTCTTCACTCCCTTGA
The DNA here is from genome assembly GCF_049634645.1 of Pelodiscus sinensis. Taxonomy (NCBI): domain Eukaryota; kingdom Metazoa; phylum Chordata; order Testudines; family Trionychidae; genus Pelodiscus; species Pelodiscus sinensis. The sequence continues at coordinate 17,495,441 of NC_134726.1, forward strand.
AAAGCCAAAACTCAGTGAATTCTGCCCAAATCTGAGCTGAAATTCCATTCAAATAAAGCTAGAATTTAGCCCTGCATTTTAAACTGTTCATCTCAGCCCTCATTGAAAATGTCAACATACCACTGCATTCCTGCTCAGTATAGAAGATGGGTATCTTATATGAGTGGAACCAGCCATTCCAATTAGTAATAATCCAAAACAGAGTACAACTTTTTTGATAATGACAGGTTGTGTGTGTCGTTATACTGTAAACATGTGCCATGTATCTGTTAGTTAATACCTGCTTCACTTTAATCATCTATAAAACTGCTAATATACTTCATTATATCATGAATATTAACTGACATTTGAAAAGTTCTTCGTGTGCCACATATGCAAAGTTTATTCACAATTATTCAAAAGCATTTCAAAGAATGCAAGACTTGATAATAATTATAAATTTCTCATTTGATAATGTCAAAGACACAGATATGATATTTCAGGTCCAAAGAAGGTCATGACTCTCTTGATGACACTTCTTTTTTTCTTCCTGTTATTCTCTGCAATTTATCAGCAATACTCTCTCCAGAAAACCTAATTCAGATGTGACAAGAGCCTGTAATTTTCATCAGGCCCTGAGCAAGATATTAAATCACTTGTAAGGGAAGGCATACTAAGAAAATGGTAATCTCTCTGTCACTGATTATGTATCTTTTATAGCAACTTTTGCATGACTTATTGTTCCATTAATAAAAGATAATGGACTACTGTATGCTTTAGTTGTCTGCAATCCATTTCTGTTAGGAAAACAGGCAGCCACAACTTAGGACCATTTTCAGTTTAATGTGGAATTCAGAATCATTACCATAATCCAGGTGAATTTTTTTAAACTAACTGGCAAGGTATAAAAGTGACCCCTTTTTTGAGTGAGTAGGGATGAAAAAATAGCATAAAAGTTCTTTTTGAAACAAGATTCGGCATTTGATAAAGGTCACATTCTTTGTTCCACGAAGAACAGTCTATCTTTCAAAAAATGTTATTTGGGAAAGTTCTATGAGTTGCAGACAGCATGTTTGAGGTGGGATACAGATGTAATTGGACAATTTGCATTAAGAGCTATATAGATTTATAAAAATCATTTTAAAACAACTGCATTGACAATATATGCTGTCTACTGTAGTTGTTTCCTCTTACTCTGATTCAAAGAACACGGTAGTATTCAGCAAAAGCACCAAAGCACACCAGTCAGAAACATTGGCTCTGGAGTTTACTGCATTGGTCTCAAAGTCTCTCTTTTATGCTGTGACTATCTTTCATATAACAGGGCTTTGGGAAAGGGCTATGCAAGCAATGAGTTCTTTGGGTTGAGCACAATATTTATGTAGTTTGAATTACCAGTTGGTTAATTTTCTTGCATGAGGATGTTGCTATGTTGTGGGGAGAAGGACAGGTATTTCGTATGTGCATTGGCTTACTAAACAATTGTTAGGGCCCCTAAAGCTAATTAAAACACAAAACATCAAAAATGTTCTTTTAAAAATCAAGTAATTTAAAAGTGCAATCTCAGAGATTAAACAAGTATGTTTATACTTCAACCAGTCCTATACCCATCTAATTCATTACTGAGTTTTTGAAAAACAAAATTGTACCTCTCAATGACAACTGAAAAGCAGCCACCTACTGAATTGAAGTGCTGTACTCTTTCTTGCACAGCAGTCTACTGCTAGACTGTATTTGGTCTGCTGTAGAAAGACACAATTTGTAATAGCTGATGACATAAATAATAACAACAACAAAAGTTCAAATTTTTTCAAGTGTTGCAACAGGAGCTTATTTTTTAGTTTCTTTCAGCCCAGGATTTTTCACACACATATTACACTGGATCATCTTTTGAAAGTGTTCTATATTTCATACGTGAACAATGTATAGTCAGCTTTCCTGAGATAAAATAAATATTTTTCCCTTCTAGGAATACAGTGACGGAATTATATAAACACCTACTCCTGTATTCTAATGAACTCTTTATTCCTTAGTTTGGCTACATCTGTTTAATATATACTGCATATATGGAACCAGATCTGCAGGGGGTAAACTAGCAACTTAATGAAATCAGAGTTAAACTGATTTATCAGCTGAAGATCTCTTGCATTGTGCATGGGAACGGTAAATGAGGTAGAAAATTCAGTGAGAAAACTAAAGCATGTCAAACTTAAAACTGCATTTATACCACACTAACTCCATTGGTTCCTGAAGGACAGATTATACTGTATTCTAGGACCATGCTGCATTCCTAAACTATTTTAAACTTGTTGAAAATACACTATAAGCACAAAAGCAATGGATAGGTTTACGGAAAGTATAACATTCTTGAAAAATCAATCTGATGGAAGAAAATATTTTTTAGGCAGACTGGCAAAGGGTGTCAGACACATGGTTTGTAAGTATGAAGCCCACTTTACATGAAACAAGATTACTATTCCAAGTCCTTTTACAGTTGGCTTAAGAAACAAAGCAGTATGTTTATATTTTGAACTCCTAGCTGCAGAGCCATAAGAAATATCCAGTATCATTACTAATAATTTTCCTCTCAGCTTCTTGGGTTTTTCTTTTTACATTTTTATTCTTCATTAAGTGACCATTGGATTCAAAAAAAAGGAACTCTCGATAAAATAAAGGAATTATTGCAATATAATTATTACAATATAAATCAATATTGTAGTTTTGTCATTATCATGAATTCTGTAATCAATTCAGAAAAGTAATAAATGAGAAAAAACACACCAGGAGCTGTCTGAATATGAAATACATGCAGCCACCACATTTAAATTTAAACTCTCATATGGCAGGTATGGTAAGAAGGATATAACATCTGTGCTTCCTAAAGTCTTTGAAAGATTGTTTTCATTGAATAATCATTCACTCCAGGCATGCATTACTATTTCGAGAGAGGCCCTAATGGAAGGCTTAAATCACACATTTTGTAAGCCTTATTTTACTGTCCAAAAATCTTTTGTACAGTCTATTCAGGGGTGACCTACTAAAATGTACTACTGTTCAACAGTTCTACTTTTCTGTTTTAAGTCATTCTGAATGAGGAAAGTTCTGGGGAACCTCAGACTAACAACAGGGAATAAGGAGGGCTCATGCTCCTATTGGAGCCCTTTACAAACTCTGTATGAGTCTGTTTACAAAGATCTATTTCAGCCTCCTTAGTGTTGACAGATCAGTAATGGTGAAAGGACAACTACCCTTGACTGAGAAACAAAGAAATAACAAAGGGGAGGAAGCAAAAAAACAGAAGGAAAACTGGCTAGTTGTTACACATACACATCTCTACACATTTCTTGCACCAATTTATAAATTATAGCAAAACTTCTACAGAAACTAAGCCACTCCTCACTGGACAGGGAAAGATGGAAGGAAATAGTGAGGGAGGCATCGGACACCAAGGGCATTGAGCCTATGGTTGTTGTTGATGATGATGATGATGATACCTATGTAGTTAGGAATTCTCATACTTATACTACACTTCAACTTGGTAGTCTCCAAATAAGGAGACATTAGCTAATGTTCAGCATATATTCTGTCCTCACCTCTTTACAGTTCTGATGTAACATAGTAATCTGGACTAACGTGGATAAAAATTGATTACTTTTCAAAGTTAAAAATAAGATGTTTTACTTAAATTACATCCATGTTAATTTTTTGTTTGCATGTTTTTAAAATAAATGTGGATTAAAGTTCATTTCAGTTTATTTTTTTTAAAAAAACTATTCAAAATTAAATTATAACTATATTAAAGTCTATACTTACAATGATTAAGATAATTTTAAACTATATTTTGAAAATATTGAAGAAAGTAAAGCCACCGAACTGGTGGAAATCTCTATGTAAGTGCCTGGAATCAGTTTGTTGAAGTATTAAAATGACTCTAATCACACATAAAGCAGTGGGAACCTTTGTCTGGCTTCTTGAAGAAGGTGTATTGCTCCCCTAAGAGTTATCTGCTGCCCAGAGGCACCTCCATGCCAGCTGACCTGACTCAACCCTCTTTCTGCAGATGATTGAAAGAGAAGGGGACTACTTAGGCTCATGTTTGTGCAGTAAAGGTCATCTTTTCACCTGCGCTAGGCAGAACAGTACCCTTCCTCCCATACACTGAAGTAGTTGAAATATGAAGTTTCATCATGATCCACCATGGGCATTACATCAAAATCCTTCAGGGGGCTGAAGAGGAAATCCTTCAGGGGGCTGAAGAGGCCAAGGCAGGGTTGTTCTTTTCATCTTCCTACCAGTGTGCTGGAAATCCAAAGTGGGACAAAGAATGAAACAGGGGCTGGGCTATGATATTGTAACTCATAAAAATTTGGGTTGAAGATCCAGGGTATCTACTCTGTAGGGAATGGATACGGTTCTAGCAAATTCATGGCCATGAAAAATGTGTCATGGACCGTGGTCTCCCCCCATGAAATCTTGTTTTTTGTGTGCTTCCCCTCTATACGATACTAGGGAAGAGGGGGGACCAGAGTTTCTTAAACTGGGTTTTCTGACTCAAAAGGTAGTTCCAGGGAAAGTCACAAGGCTATTTTAGGCAGATCGTAGGACTGCCATCTTTATCTCTGCACTGCCTTCAGAGCTGGATGGCTGGAGAGTAATGCCTGCTGACTGAGGGCCTGATTCTGAAAGCAGTAGTGCAAAACGAAGGGTATCAATAATATACCTTGCCATTGGTTAGTTCTGTGCTGCTACTGGTGGTGGTTCTACCTTCAGAGCTGGGCTCCCAGCCAGCAGCTGTCATTTTCCAGCTACCCAGCTCTGAAGGCAGCACTGCTGCCAGTAGCAGCACAAAAGTAAAAGTAGCAGTACCGCAATCCCCCCTAAAATAACCTTGTAACTCCCCTCCCCGCCAACACACACATAACTGCTTTTTGGATTAGGACCCCTACAATTACAATGCTGCAATTTCAGATTTAAAAAAATTGAAATCATGACATTTATGATTTTTTAAATCCTATAACTATGAAATTGACCAAAGTGGACCATGAATTTAACTTGTTAAGGTCCAGGAATAGTCATAGAGATAAGATAAAATTTACTGGGAAATGGGAATGGATTTAAAAAAAAGGCATTCTTTAAGGGAATTAAATGGACTGGGGTGGGGGATGTGGAGAGATAGGAGTGCCTATGATTTGTACAGCATAGTCCCCTTCACTCTCATTTGAGGGAGGAGTGTGCAGAACACAGCAATGGGTTCGCTGGAGGTGATTAGAAGGAAGAGCTGCCAGCAGCCCTGTGGGTATATTGTAGTGATTATAAAACTGGAATTACCTGCTCTGTACAATCTTATCTGCTAACTACTCCCAGACATTGAGGAATAAAGTTGTGGCTTAATTAAACCACATCCAGTGTTTCCTGTCCATCTTCTGAAGTTCTGCCATAACTAAACAATAATTTTTGACAGCAGTAATGACTTCTACATGAATAGAGAAAATATTTTCTTCATTCTCAGTTTATTTACCTAGTTCAGTTCTTTCAAAGTTAAGAAAGCAAATGGGAGTTAGAAAGCAGGAAAGATTATTTTTTTCTTCTAATATATGAATAGAACTGGAAATAGAGGATGAAATCCAGTGGCTATAAAATCTTGACGGACCTGGTAATCACAAACAAACAGTTCAGTTCACTAACTACAGATAATATTTCCTTTGTTAAATAAAAAAGTTAAATTTTAAATGTGAAACATGTTCTGACAATGTTTGGATTTTTAAATGTATCCAGCATATTTAAGGTACTTTTATTTAAATAATTAAAAAACAAATTTCAAATGCTGTCTTTGTGCTTTTAATTGAATCTCAATGTCCATCCAACTAAATCTTGACACAAGTCACAAGTAAAAAAATTAATCCAGTAACAAGAAATGCATCATTCACCATTTTCTAACATAAAAATGTAAACATTAAGAAACTGAATAAGTGTAAATTAAGTTATATAAATCTATTAAATAAATGCATGTATTCTCCTGGTTAGCATAAAGAAATGCCAAATTGAATGGTATATTCAGTTGCAAATCAACATTTTAATTGCTACCAACAAATAAGAATCACACTTTCCTTAGGAAAATAATGAAAAAGTACAAATGCAAACAAGATTAAAATTGATTATTTAAATCAATGTTTCTTGCTTGTCAATTTAAATCATGATTTTAATTAATCCACTCTGATGTGGAAAGCTGTCTAGTCACAATTAGAATCAGATCAAACATCTTTTTAATTTTAATCTAGTCAGACTATGAACCCAGATCTCCCAAAGTGAAAGGCCATTGAGAGTAGGAGGGGTAAGGAAAAAGAAAGATGTCTAGGCTTTCAGAAACAGAATGTATTTGAAAAATTTCAAGGAATAAAAAGAAAGAGTAATTGCTCTACACATCTAATGGAACAGAAAGTTAGTTTAGGGCAGAGTTTCCCAAACAGTGGGGCATAACCCTTCACGGGAGCACAGAGGAATGTTTGGGGGTGGGGGGGCAGGGACCACAGGGAGAAGCAAAGGAGTATCACACAGCCCTGCTGTTCCCCCAGCACTGCTCTAGCCCTGACTTTTCTTCCACCCCTGCCCCAGCTCAGCCTTGTCCCAGCTTCCACTCCTGGCCCTGATTCCTGAGACTGGGAGAGGAGATACGCTCCCTAAAAATGGTATTGGGATAGGACTGGCCACAGACTTTGCCAGGCCCTGGGCAGTATGTGGGGAGTAGGAGGGGGGGCAGGAAGGCTTGGCTCACAGACCCTCAGAGGGGGCAGGGCAGCCAGACTTCAGCTTCACTCAGCACCGTCCTGGCTGTGCTCTACAGACGTCTGGTGGCAATTTAAAGGGCCTGGGGTTTTGGCTATCTTTGCCACACAGCCTGCCAGGCCAATTTAAATAGTAGGGCCCTGGGGCTTTGCCCTCCTCACTATCAGTGGTCTTGTTTAAGGGGGTGTGACCCTGAAAAGTTTGGGAACCTTTGGTTTAGAGTGTCACCAATTATTTACTAAATTGAGTCCTGTGCTTTTCTGTATGCAAAATCGGGTCAGAGGCATATAACTGGTTAGCCCACTCACTGTAAACTTTTTAAATGTATAGCACTCACAAGGACTAAGCTTGTCTGAATGAATGGGACTCTTTCCACTGACTACAATGGACTTCGGATAAACTCCTAAATTCTATCGCTACATATGCTCCGAACACACCTAAAAAGAACAGAATGGTTAGAATATACTCATTATACAGGCAGTCCCCGGGTTACATACAAGATAGGGACTGTAGGTTTGTTCTTAAGTTGAATTTGTATGTAAGTCGGAACTGGTACATATTGTAGGGGAAACTCTAGCCAAACATTTCTCCAGAGCTCAGTTTTATTCTCCCACACCTCACTTCCCTCAGTCCATTATTCTCAAGATGAGGTGTCTGCTGAGAAAAGCCGCTCCGCATCTCTCTGGTCTGCTGGGGGGGGGAGGGGGCGGGGAGCGCTAGCTTCGCATCTCCCTGGTCTGTTGGGGAGAAGCAGCTAGTGCAGGGTTGCCTCACCCCGTTTGTAAGTAGGGATCAGATGTAAGTCGGATCCATGTAACCCGGGGACTGCCTGTACATTGATTCCTATTTACAAGAGCTAATCAATGTTGAATAATCAAGTTACATCAGAGCAAAGGAATGTGGAACTGATATAATTTATCATGATTTAATATGCATAGAACACAAAGATAAACCAAATAAGATTAAATTCTATTGCTACCTATTTTATGTGATAAAAAATTAAATATGTAGCAAAGGATCGGGTTGGTGTTCACTAAGATTTTCAAACGTGACTACTGATTTGAAGTACCTCAATTTTTGAATGTCTAGCCTCAGACACTTTGAAGGTACGTGACATAGAAAGCAGGTGTTATACGCATTCTGAAAATCAAGACCTTTAAGGCATCTCTAGGAGGATACCCAGAAATTGAGGCAACCCAAATCACTAGTCACTTCTGCAACCTTTGCCATGATCCTTAAATTACAGGCATTGTTTTCTGGAGGATAGAGCACTGGACTTAGGAGCAAGAGATTTGGCTCATCCACTGGCCTGTTGAATGACCTTTGGCAAATCACTTTACCTCTTTTTGTCTCTGTTTCCCCGTCTGTAAAATGGGGTTAATAATACATACACTGTCTGTGAAGCACCTTGAGATCAGCTAATGAAGAACACTATATAAGAGCTAGGTATTATCATCACATCACCTTTTAGTTGTTTAAAAGCTCAGTTCCCACTTTACAAGACAGATCACATTTTATGTCGATAATATTAAAAGTGTAAAATTATTTTTCCAATAAGTGTTTTTTCTTTTTTCAAGATTATCACTCTTGTAGCTCTTGTAATTAGATGCAAGGAATTTTTTCCTACTTATACCAAATTTGGTGTGTTACTCAAGAGCTAGAGACTCAGATGAGGATTTTTACTCTTACAAATTTTACTGAGCAGTGGGCCTACCCTGTCCTTGGTCTTCCTCTTGCTTCTAATGTATTTATAGAAAGGTCTTCTTGTTTCCCTTTATTCCTGTAGCTCGTTTGAGCTCATTTTGTGCCTTTGCCTTTCTAATCTTGCCTCTGCATTCCTGTGTTCTTTGCCTATATTCATCCTTTTAATTTGTCCTAGTTTCCATTTTTTATATGACTCCTTTTTTATTTTTAGATCACGCAAGATCTCGTGGTTAAGCCAAGGCGATCTTTTGCCATATTTTCTATCTTTCCTACGCAGTGTATAGCTTGCTTTTGCGCCCTTAATAATGTCCCTTTGAAAAACTGCCAACTCTCCTCAGTCGTTTTTCCCCTCAATCTTGATTCCCATCGGACCTTACCTATCAGCTCTCTGAGCTTACCAAAATCCACCTTCCTGAAATCCATTGTTTCTATTTTGCTGTTCTCACTTCTACCCTTCCTTACAATTGTGAACTCTATGATTTCATGATCTCTTTCACCCAAGCTGCCTTCTACTTTCAAATTCTCAACCAGTTCCTCCCTATTTGTTAAAATCAAATCTAGAACAGCTTCCCCCCAGTAGCTTTTTTAACCTTCTAAAATAAAAAGTTGTCTCCAATGCAGTCCAAGAACTTATTGGATAGTCTGTGCCCTGCTGTGTTATTTTCCCAACATATATCTGGATAGTTGAAGTCCCTCATCACCACCAAATCTTGGGCTTTGGATGATTTTGTTAGTTGTTTAAAAAAAGCCTCATCCACCTCTCCCACCTGTGTAGGTGGTATGTAATAGACTCCTAGCATGACATCACCCTTGTTTTTTTACCCCTTTTAGCCTAACCCAGAGACTCACAACACTTCCGTCTCCTATGTCCATCTCCACCTCAGTCCAAGTGTGTACATTTTTAATATATAAGGCAACACCTCCTTCATTTTTTCCCTGTCTATCCTTCCTGAGCAAGCTGTACCCTTCCACACCAACATTCCAATCATGGGTATTATCCCACCAAGTTTCTGTGATGCCAACAATGTCATAGTTATATTTATTTATTAGCACTTCCAGTTCTTCCTGCTTATTACCCATACTTGTCGCATTTGTATATAGGCATCTAAGATACTGATTTGACCTTGCCTCCCAGTTTTGCCCTGACCCTCCTCTCTCTCTGCCATTATAATCCACGCTCCCTCCCATCTCCCAGATCTCCATGTTCTCCACGTACCAGTGGGTTTTGCTCACCTGTCCCCATTGAACCTAGTTTAAAGCCCTCATCATTAGGTTAGCCAGTCTGTGTCCAAATAGGGTCTTCCCCCTCCTCGAAAGGGGAATGCCATCTCTGCCTAGCAGTCCTTCCTGGAATAACATCCCATGGTCGAGGAAGCCAAAGCCCTCCTGGCGACACCATCTTCGCAGTCAGGCATTCACCTCCAGGATGCACCTGTCTCTGCCCAGGCCCCTACCTTTGACAGGAAGGATCAAAGAGAACACTACCTGTGCTCTAAAGTCCTTCATCCGTACTCCCAGAGCCCTGTAGTCACTCTTGATCCGCTCAGTGTCACACATCGCAGTATTATTTGTGCCCACGTGGATGAGTAGCATGGGGTAGTAGTCAGAGGGCTGGATAATCCTCGACAATGCCTCCATAACATCTCGGACATGGGCTCCGGGCAGGCAGCATACCTCCCGAGATGAAACGTCAGGGCGACAGATGGGCGCCTCTGTTTCCCTCAGAAGAGAGTCTCCGACCACCACTACCCTACGTTTCCTATTCATAGTGGTGGCAGCAGACCTCCCAGCCTTGGGGGTACGAGGCTTCTCCTCCTCTGTTGTAGGGGGCACCCTTAGCCGTCTCCTCCTCCACTAGTGGTGTGCCAGCAATCTTGTGTACTGGGACAGCTACCTCAGCTGCCTCCACATGAACACTGTCCAGGAATAGCTTGTGGATTTGGATGCTCCTCAACCTAGCCACTTCCTCCTGTAGCTCTCCCACCTGCTGCCTGAGAGAGTCCACCAGCAGGCACCTTTCACATTGGATGGTCCTTCCAGCCTGGATATCAATCAGTGGGAATTGCAAGCCACAGTCCTGCAAAAGCACACAAGGATCTGGGTAGAGGCATCCATGCTCAGGAGTGCTATCTGGCTACAGGCGCAGTTGGAGGAAACAGAAGCAGTGCTGGCACAAGTGTTGCAGGTCTTCCTAACCATCGTAGACCTCCCTCTTTCAAACTCCCTCTTAAACTCCCCTGTAAAAGTACAATTAAACACCCCTGGCAACACTTACTAAAATCCTTAGAATTTAGGTCACTTTTGCTTTGGATTAAGGTTAATTAATCACTTCAGATAACTAGCTTGTTCTTCTTTAGTTCTTGAGTGAAATGACCACCTTTTGTACAAAACTTTTCTGATGTTCTCTCTTCTACAACTTGATTTGATTGCTTATTTACTTAAAATAATATTAAAAACTAGCCCAATTTGCAAAAGAGAAGTCATAATTCAGTTTTAACCACTGCAAAATTAAAAAAAAGAAGAAACACACAAATCAGTATCAATCTCTGATATTTTAAAATTTCACACCTTTAAAACAATTAACCAGTTTTAGATGTGTTGGATTTTTTTTCTGTAAATATTCTGAGTATTAGTTTAAAATGTAGAATACACACTTTTAGTATTTTGTGTACATTAAAAAGTCAATATATGAAAGTGGATCACAATGTATGCACACATATTTTCAATGTGTATATCAAAATAGTGCTAACTCCAATAATACAGAAAAAATACAAAGCCCCTCAAGTACAGAATGCAAACACACACAATAGACTGCAACTTCTTCATACCATGTTTTGAGTGCTAGGATTTAAATCATTCTGGACCACTGCAAACTACTGAGTAAATAATGTGCATTTTACAAAGATCCTTTAATAGTTACGTGAACAGCGTGTATGTGTGTTTTTAAAACTACTAAAATGGCACTGGCACTCTGAATTTCAACCCACCATCAGTTCAAGGCTGTTACAAAGCAGAGAAAAAAACAAAAGGTACTCTGAAATACCAGGTCATCAAATTTTTCTCTTAATCAGACATCTTTCAAAGGAATCTGAGCTCCTTAGAGCCTAAATTACCTTCCATAACAGTTGCTTCATTTGTCAAAATACAGGACAGCAATCAACACAGAGAGAAATATAAATTAGAAGAAAATATTGGATAATGTTTATACAATAGTTGAAACAGGATGGGGTATTGACAAAATTTCCATCTCACTTTGAATGTCTGACTTTTAATCAATTATTCGATGTACATATTCTGCAAGATATACTGGGACATTGGTAAAACTTACATTGGGAATTTGGCAATTAATTCTTCATGTACCGTACTGAATATTTTCCCCCAGATGTTATTTTAAACACAGACAAAAAATAGTGGGATTTGTAAGACTCATGCAAAGTTGAAAGTCAGATTACAATATAGGCATTTAGTTCCATGTTTTGTAACATCTTTCCTTCCTTTATATTCATTAAAGTCCTCAGCTTTTAAATGATTAAATTACTTACTGCCATGGAAAATATTTTAGCTATCAATGCAATAATCTACAGCTGCCAAGTAAACTACATGCTATGTATAAATTAGATTTATGCCAACCAATGAACCTATAAAAGGAAAACATTGTATTTTTAGTATTATCACTGACCTTAAACTAAGAAAGACTGTTCTTTTTATATTAAACATTTTCTCAGTTTTCATTTCAAAATTCTTAGAGATAGTATACCTGTGATATATTATGACATTAAATCTCTATGCTGACCATATAAAATGTAGATAACCAATTTCTGCTGATAATGTATTTTATTTTTGAAAAGGAGATATTTAAACAAAAATAATAATGGAAACTATGAAGATGAAATGACATGTCTCATAATACTTTCACTATCAGCCTCTGATGCCATCTAAAACAAAAGAACCCAAAAGATACGAGAAGGAACATTATTACAAATTTCAAAGAACAGGATTAATACTCATTTTCAGGGTTAATACTCAATAACATATCCCAGAGTTATTCGGTTTGATGATTCATTTTCAAACCCCCAGGTTTTTAAAAGGTGTAAGTAAGACAGAGCTGTTTTCATCAAATCCACTCTCCATCTGGGATACTGTTTTCTCGGAAAAATGTGTTTCCAGCCCTGGTTTATTAGGCTCAGTTGTTGTATCTAGGTTAACAAATGTTCAATTTTTTCATACCACACATGACAGGCAGTTATGACACGGAAGTAACTTATAGTATACTATTTATTATTTTATTGTCATTCCCACTTTCAATAGCACCTGAAATACATATACTGTAATTTTTATATAAATGTTTCTGATTCCAGCTTTACCAACTGCATAATTAAATGCAAGGTAACCCATCATATTAGTCACAGCTCCTATTTTCAGTTTCAAGAAGTCTTTGACATCTCCACATAGGCTCAAAGCCCAAATTCAACTACAGAACATCTGCAATGTCCTCCAGCAAATATGAACTGTTCTCCAAAGAGATGTGGTAAGGACAGGATCTGGCGGGGGAGGGTGGGGGGCATCTGCCCCCCCTTTTGCCAGAGCCTTTTTCTGTTGATGGGAAGAGCTCCAGCTTCTAGGAGCTTCCATACTGTCCATCTCTCCCCACCCCCTGTTAAAGTTTTTCCTGCAGCAGAAAAAGGCTCCAGGAGTGGGGAGCTGCCAGAGACTTTCCTTGCTGCCTCCCTCCTGATAGAATTTCTTTCCCCACTGCTGGATATTTTCCTATGGCAAGGTAAGACTCCAGCAGACAGTGGGACACTCCCTGGCTAAAAGCAGCAGCATAGATGGAAGGCCTGGCTAGGGCAAATAGAGAGCCATACAGAGCTTGAACTCAGGTGCATACCTACCCCTTTCAGGACTATCTGTACTCTACTAACCTAAGCTGTGCCTCACCATTAGGGATGTAAAAACCCATTTAACTATTAAAATCCTAGTGGTTATTAATACTGTACAATATACTTGTAACAATATGGTTTTTCTGTAGCCATATTGGAAGGTCTGTAACCATGATGGAAGGTCTAAAGCCTTCTTCTGCAGCCAGATTGAAGAGTAGCAGCCATTAGCTGTAAAGCTTGAAGTCCATACTCACATTCTATCTAAACTGAATTAAAATAGTGTCACAACAGGCTGTTAGAAGGAGATCCTGTCCTAATGGCCCCCACTGTCACCAGATAAAGAAATAGATCTCAAGATGGGTACAGAAAACTTAGATTAACAGCATTTCTTCTGGTAAGAAACTGTTTACCAATAGTTGAGGTGCTGGAATCCTCTTTCTATGAGTCTGGTTCTCACTTTCCTATTGTTGGTCTGGTGATCTCTGTCTGGTTTTTAATTGTTTCTGTCTGCTATATTTTGCTAGGTGTAAATCAACTTGGTGGGGTATGATTGGTTAGGTAATTCTTTTATAGTGTTTTTATGATTGGTTAGTAAAATTATACTAAAATAATTGGTTATGGTCTTGCTAAGCAGGACTCAAGTTTCACTATATAAATTGGGGTCCAGGAAAGAGAAGAAAGAAACAGCAAGAAGGAGGAGGAAAGAAGTATGATTCTAAGTCATGTCCAAAACACAGCCTAAAACCAGAGCTGCCAGAACTCCTTGGCGTGACTGTGACATGCAGCAGCTAAATCCTGAGAGACTGACCTTCCTTGGCCAATAGGAAGTTTGCCAGCCTTGATCAGGATTGGTCAGCATGACCCTCTATGATTAGCATGTGTATTCTGCTTATTTGGTAACTATAATTAAAAAGAGAATAAAATATTCTGTGTATGGCTCTTTCAGTGGCAAAAGATCCTGCAGACACACAGGAAGTTATACTCTGAGCCCTAGGAATTGGGTAAGGGTGGGTGTCCCTAAAGTGTGGAAGGGATAAGGAAATTTGTGCGGGTAACATACTATAAGCTTATATTGTAGAGTTTGCAGCACAGCTGGCTCCCCAGAAGTGGAGCCGACAGCTGGGAGCTGGTGTGCACTGGGAGCTGGCTTATTCTTGATGTTTATTGGCTAACTATTTAAATGGTTACTCTCTTACATCCCTACTCACCATTTGAATCCTACTTAAACCTAAGCTGGGGGGCTACCGAAGTATAGACTCTACATGCCACTGAATGAACTGAGCAATACATATGGAGCTTGAGTGAGCAGATGGCTAATACAGTGCAGATTTAAATCACAGCTGCAGCAAATTAATTGTTCATATAGTCAATTCTGAACTGATGTTCTAATGCAGTGGTTCCCAAACTTTTCAGCATCACACCCCCTGTTTGATTTTTGAGAAACCCTCATGCCCCCCCTCCCAAAAAAATAGCAGCAAAACGTGGGGTGGGATTGACAGGGGAGGAGGGGTGGCTGGGTCGCCTTGTGGCCCCCCCCTGGAATTTCTTCATGCCCCCCCCAGTTTGGGAACCCATGTTCTAATGCTTGTCCACAATGCACCTTCCCTCTAAGGTGCCTTAGCCTCATGTTTCCATGCCAAACATTTTTAGGGAAAACAGTTTTCCAGTGTAACAGAAGATCAATTAATTACTATTAGGAAACAGCTGAACCCACCCTACAATAGCTAAATGTTAGTGATAATCTTTCATTCACTTCTCAAGAGAAATGGAATCCCTTACTATTCTAACAGCAGGGCCGGTATTCTTCAAGGAGATATTCTGTTCTTATTCAAAATAAGAGTTGGTCTGGACTCAAAAGCAAAGGACAAATCCAAAACCTGAAAATATATGATGACCTGATACCAGAAACCATAGATTGAAAACTACCTAAAAATTCTCTCTGCCCGGCCCCCAAGGATACTTGTGTAGCTATCGTAAATAAAAAAAGTTTTAATTTTTAGCAATGGCATGAGTGATTGAACTCTTTTTATTATTTATAACATGAAAATCATCAACCCTAAAGAGACAGAAAATAATTAATAAAAGTAGGGCTGTCAAGTGATTAAAAAGATTAATCATGATTAATCACACGATTAAAAAATTAAGCAATAATAAGAATGCTATCTATTTAAATATTTTTGGATGTGTTCTGCATCTTTTCAACACAGAATACAAAATGAATAGTGCTGATCCCAGGCTCCGCATTGTGCTGCCACTTTGAAACGCCACAGTGGCATTTCAAAGCGGCAGCACCACACACGCAAAACACCTGCGATTAACGCATGTTAATTTTTTTAACTAGTTAATTCTGCTCTGCGTTAATTGCAGGCGTTAACGTGTTTTAATTGACAGCTCTAATAAAAAGCAGGAAAACTCTATCTAGAATAACGAGAAGTCCTGTGGCACCTTATAGACTAACAGATATATTGGAGCATAAGTTTTCATGGGCAAAGATCCACTTCATCAGATGCAATCTGGGAAGAGAGCACCTAAGATAAAGTTTTGTTACGTACATCTTTAAATGCAGGTGTTAGCTGCAGCGAGCCCTCTCTTTGAAATTACTGCAGTGGACACACTTTGCTGGGATGTTCATCTCACCAAAGCGAGAGAAAGTCTGCCTCACTATGGTATAGAATCCTTGCAGAAAGCACATTTTTTTAAATCCAGGATCCTGGCTCCTTAAAGCTGGACCTGACAAGAAGGTCTAAGAACAAGCGAGCTTTGCTCCTGAAGGAGGAAGAGATTGAAATGGGGGTGTAGTAATGTGCTGTGATCTACCTCAGACCCAGAGGGCAGGAAACTCCTTCATATTCAACTGGGTAGAAGTGACCCGGGGCAGCTGACTCTGATTTGGCTGCAGCACCATCTGGACCATGGCGGGCCTCCTTGTTGGCCCAATGCATCAATGCTTCCCTCATCAGGTCAAGAGACCTGTGTGCCATAGGTGACAGGTCATAAGGGCCTAGAGGGACCACCTTCTTGCTGAAGAGAATCAGAGGACATTGACTATCAGGGAGGACTTACTCTGGCTGGAGAGCTGTGACCCCAACACTTCCGTGCTAGTTTTCCCAGATATGAAGTGGCAATCCCAATGGCAGACTAAGGTGGTGTGGCCTCTTTCAGACTCAAGAGGTGGAGGAAAGATCAACATCTCACTACAGGGAGATTAAGTTGAAAGCTGACTATATAGAACTGGACTCCTAACACTCATCATATATTTAATCCCATACAAAAAATCAAAAGGAATAAATCTGCAATCGCCCCCAAATTTTTTATTTAAAAAATTGCATATTTTAAAACCTTAAGCCTCATTATAAATAACTGTAAACAATTAAAAATAAATAACTGTAAACATTTAAAAATCGAATACATAAAAGCACATTGAAAAAGAAACACTAATATGGGATTTTGGAACTGAAAATTAGTAACAATTTTAATTTATTTTAGTTCTTTTCCCACCTATAAACCCCATTTTTGTTTATAAACTAATATCCCAAAGTGGACAGCACGAATTTTAAAACATTCTTTTTAGGTTAAAATGCTTCCTTTTAATACCTTTATATCCAAATATTGGTCAAAAAGCTTAGGGCATAAAATGAAAAACAACAAATAAAACCATCAAAAGGGGCATGGAAGACTCCTTTGACTAGCACTTAGGAGGCACCAGATCCTCAAAAAATTGTAACAACAATAAAGAATGTTTAGTAATAATAATAATGATTATGCATGGTGTTTTAGTAAAATGGTCAAAAAGTATAAAGATGTCAATTTAGAAATCATTTGTAATAAATTCAATTAAAACATATGTGTTTCAAACCAACATAAATAGCATGTAAAAATCAAGGTAGAATTAAGCTAAATTACGGTCAGTGAGTTAATGTGCAGTAAATGTCTAGTAAAAGTGTAGATGCCCTAAAACTGTTGCATATAAATATTAAGTTACTGAATTTATTTGCTATCCAAAAAAGGCTAAGTAGTCTAAAAGAAAGGATCCCAAAATGTTTTCAACTGCTTGAAGTAAAATTAAATTAAAAGTTGGAAGTACTAAATGCTATTAACACAAAGGTAAAAAAATCCTGTCTGCTTCTTATAAACATAACAATACAACAGATTTAAGTTGGTATAATAAATATTTTGATTTTTTTTCTACATTTTCAAATATATGGGTTTCAATTGCAACTCAGAATAAAAGGGTAGAGTACTCACTTTATATTATTTTATTATAAATATTAATACTGTAAATGAAGATAAAATCACCAATCTACTAGTTGAAGCATGAAGCAGCATGTTTAGCATATATAAACAAATGTTTAGCATATATGACATGTAAATACCTTGCAATGGTAGTTACAACAGTGCCATGTGAATGTCTGTTCTCACTTTCAGATGACTTTGTAAATAAGTAGTGGGCAGTATTATCTCCCATGTAAATAAACAAACTTGTTTGTCTTAGCGATTGGCTAAACAAGAAGTAGGACTGAGTGAACTTGTTTGCTCTTAAGTTTAACATTGTTTAGGTTTTGAGTACTGTTATGTAAAAAAAATTACATTTGTAAGATGCATTGTCATAAAGAGGCTGCATCACAGTATTTGTATGAGGTAAATTGAAGAATACTATTTTTTTATCTTTGTTCCAATCTGAAAATATAGAAAAACAACTGAGAGTAGTTATAAGAAATTTAAATATAATTCTATCATTGTTTAGCAGTGCACTTTATGATTAATTTTAATAGCAATTTTTTTGAGTGAATAGGTTGTATTAACTACAACTGACTACAGCCATAGTTATATTCAATTATACAGCATCACAGGATGTACAGGTGAAAAAGAGCAGCAGCTGACATGTAGAATCTGAATGGGGGGGGGAGGAGCTGGAGAGAAGACAGAGACATAGACAGAAAGAAACCAACACAAATCAGTATTTATTTACTGTAACTCAAAAGCCAAATAAATGATCCAAACAGCTAAGTAAATCCACAGCTGGCATTAGCTACTTTACCATTCACCATTAAGTCAAAATTCTCCAAGCCACAACAGAACTTTGCTAAATGTAGTTCTGTGCACCCAAATGAATAGATTCCAAGTGTTGAGAAAGAAACTATCAGTTACTTATTAAAAACATACGCTTTCTTTTCATCTAGCCAGGGAGACGACAATGATTCAGACTTCAAAAGTACTAATGAAGAATGTTATCCTTTCCAGAGCATAGCATAGGTAATTTAAAAAAGCACCTTAAATGTTTAAGGTTTAACTTTAAAAGTGTTTTGATAATACACTCAATCTCCTCTAAATTCCTCTAAAAATATTCTTGTGCCATTTTTCTTTTATTTCTTATCACAGCTGTTCTGTATATTATGTTCTGGCAATTCTGAACACTAGAATTGGCAGCATTATTTGTAAGTATAATTTTCCTACAATGTCATGACTTTGCTATTGGACTTGGGAGCTTTGGATAATATCCAAAAATATGTTTCCTCACATTCCTTTACCTATCACAGTATCTTATCCTTTCAAAGGCAAGGACTGCTTGCAGCTACATTTTCCTCCATCTCCCAAGCAGCGTCCAACAAATTTTACTTGATTTTTATAACAGAAAACAACAAAAAAGTTAAAACAGCAAAGAAGCCCATAATCTGCTTATTGTTCAATTGCCTCATTTTAAAGAAACACCTCAACAAATATCTACCTACCTCTGTAATGACTTGTACCATCCCAGGTCCATAGTTTTATGTTTATGTTCAGGATTGGTGTCCATGGGAAGCCAGCTTTTAAGCTGGCTCCCGATGAGCACTGGATCCCGCAGAACTTCCTGCACCTCCCACCCCTACGCTGCTCTGACAGGGGTTGTTTTGTGGAATGATGGCACAGCCTCTGTCTGTACGGAGCTTGAGCCCCTCACAGACAGGGGCTGCTGACGCAGAGCGGCCTCTGTCTGCAATTGGCTTGGGATTGCTACGGACAGAGGCTGCTCCTTGGGATGACAATGCAGTCTCTGTCTATGGGGAGCTCAGGTCCACTGCAGACAGATGCTGCTGTTGCCCTGCGAAGCTGCCTCTGTATGAGAGGCAGCAGCGCAGGGCAGCAGGCAGGAACCGATATGCGTAGGGAGAATGTTTTTTAACTGGCTCGCCTCATGAATTGGCTCCTGCCAACCACCCCAGACAGCTGCCTCTGTATCAGAATGGAAAGGGGCTCCCCAGGAGTGAAGCTAGGAGCGCACTGGCTGCCACCCCCATGGACCATCAAATAATCATGTAACTTATAAGGATTTCGTGTGGTTACACAAATATTAAATTAACAAATATCTAACAACCCTATTAGAAAGTGGTTTATCTTGATTTTTCTTTGAATCATTTTTTATTCTGTTGCCCATGCTTGCTCTTACGTTCAATCTCTCTCATTGTACTTAAAATTGTCTGATTGTTTTATCCAATCCAGTGTGTTTAAATGGAAGTGTCTCGATAACTCCCTTTAAGTAAGTGGGTTTAACCCACAAAAGCTCATGACCCCATATATTTTGGTTAGACCTAATATATTGGAACTGTCTAGGAAAGCGCTGTGTAGCACTGGAATTGGAATTTTGTAACTAAGAAGTTAGCTGTAATAAATGTATGTTATAGCAAAAGTTTGCATTAAACTTAAATACAAGATGTAGGCCTCAGACAGGCAGCTTTGTTAACTTAGCTCCAGCTTTGTTTGATGTTAGTGTGTTAAAATGAAAGGATGGAATATTGTAATACATAGTGATGTTAGTAGTAGATAGAAAGAAGTTTAATGTTGAAATGTGAATGAGAGAGAGAATGTTTTAGGAGAGATAAGTGTGAAGGCCACTGAATGCTCAAATGGTCAGAGGAGGAGCCGGAGACTAAGAAGCACCAAATAATAATCAACTAAGTGAAAGGACACTGAAGATGCAGACTACCCAGGCAGACTGATGAACCCTGAAGCTAGTGGCAAGCATCCCTTGATAGGGAATCAATCATAACTTTTGTAAGAAGGACAACAACCCCGAGGGGTCGTCAATATATGACTATGAGAACAACTTCTTCCCCCAAAGGGGCATCAGCATATGGATATCAAATACAGGCAGTCCCCGGGTTACATGGATCCGACTTACATCGGATCCCTACTTACAAACGGGCTGAGGCAACCCCGCACTAGCTGCTTCCCCCCAGCAGACCAGGGAGACGCGAAGCTAGCGCCCCCCCCCCCCCCCGCCCTGCAGAACAGGGAGACGCGGAGCGGCTTTTCTCAGCAGACACCTCAGCTTGAGAATAAAGGACTGAGGGAAGTGAGGTGTGGGAGAATAAAACTGAGCTCTGGAGAAATGTTTGGCTAGAGTTTCCCCTACAATATGTACCAGTTCCGACTTACATACAAATTCAACTTAAGAACAAACCTACAGTCCCTATCTTGTACGTAACCCAGGGACTGCCTGTATATCAAATGACTGTAAGAACAACTTCTTCCTGATAAGCACATGTTGTAGGAAGACTGATTTTGATGCTGAATGGCTGATTAATTCCTTATGAGGCAAAATGCACAGACTTGCATAGAAGAAAAAAATCCTATAAAAGATGGGCCGTCTTGTATGGTTCTTCAGCTTCCGTCCTGATAAGATCAAGACCAAGAGGCGCATCAGTCCGGACTGACACGAACCTGGCTCCCTCCTTCACACCTGACCTATCTGGCCAATAAGTTGGGTCGAGCAACAGACTGGTAACTATTCCATCAGAAGGATGTGTGTATGTGTATGTAAATGCATATGCTACTTTGTTATATTATCAGTAAATGAGGCATGTTGCCTTATCCCCCAAAAAAGATCCCGTGTACTTCTTTTAAGCATAACAGCTTGACAGTACAACATATACATTTCTGGAGAAATCTGGGATTATATATATTTTGGGGTCACCTTGCAGTATAACCAAGTTAGGCAAGAGCCAGGATGAGACTTGGAGGCTGCAGTTATACAAACACGCCTAGGAGTAGCCTGCATGCTGGAAAGCAGTTTGTGAGCAGTTTAGTTTGAGAGCTGTAATAAGGCATTGCTACGTATCATAGGTTACCCAATAGGGGAGACACAACCTCCCACTGGTCTGGACTACACCTCACTATGTCACAGTAATTTTCTTATTAAGCCAGATGAGGAGAAAAAGCCTAATAAAATGCAAAACACAGGCTACATGCACCTGCCATTCATAAAGAAAAGGAAAGATAATCTCAACAGTTACAGTAGTTATTAATTAGAATATTTCTACTGAATATTTCACTATAGAGAATGCGTATATATTCAAATACTGTAATCCTCTAAAAGTTATTTATGTGTGATTGCTATTTTATCTTCTCCAAGATTTACCTACTGAATAACAAGATTTCTGATTCACAAAAGGGAGAGGGGGGGATTTGTTCTGCTGTATGGAAATCTATTCCCTATAGGCAACAAACCCAATGCTGTCAGAAGCAGTCCTCAGACACAAAGAAAGAAGATGGAACAATTTCTGGGGTTCTCTTAAGAAACTATAAAATAAGAAAAACTATAGCTTGCTCAAATGCTGAAATTAATTATACGCAGTGGGACAGAGAAAAGAATAACATTCAAGGTAATGTCTTCAGGAAGAGATCATAAACATTTTTAGAGAGATTCAAAAATAATGCTTTACAGCAGCGCTGACTGTTATAAGTCATTTCTCAACATCAGTAATCCTACTGCCAAAGCTGAAAGAATGGGAAATGTACTTAAGTTTTTAAAAATATTTGGTACTCAGTAGGCACGTGCTTACCATCAATCTGGACTGCAAGGATAGCACTCAGGCTCAATGATGTCCAATGGGAAGGACATTCAAGGGACTTTATGTTGGCAGGAATACTACAAAACTCATCTCACATATTACCACTTACTTTCCTGAGTCTGTCTCATTTAGTCTATAGCGTACAGAGACAGAATTCCTCTTTGAGTGCTGTCTATCCAGCTTGAATCTCATCCTTTGAAGAGAATCTGTATGAATTCAAATGTTTAACTGCTTCTACTAGATGAACATGAAATATCATATCTTTCACTGGGTCTTCTCTACCAAAAATAGTCATTCCTGTTAATAGGTTTTAGGGGTTTTTTTGAGAAACATCTGCTGTTGCACAGTTCTTCCTACTGTTCCATATCTGCCTCTCCTGAAAAAACTTCCTGGTGGTTCAATTACTAAATACTCATTTAATAAAATATCTCTAATATTCTCTTTGAAACAAGCAGTAAAAAGTAAAAGTGTAACACTGTGGGTTTTACAGATACTGGATATAAGAAAAGTACAGGGTGCATATAAAACCTGCAGATATCATAGGATAACTAAGTTTAACTGTTCACAGGAAATTAATGTTTGAATGCAATATTGGAAAGCTCACAGACTAAAAGCCCAGGATAAAATTTTCTTAAGTGCTTAAATGACCTTGGAAACCTAAGTCCCATCTTTAGAAATGGTTCAGCCACTTAGATGTTTATGTCCTATTGACTTTCAATGAGACACAAGTACCTAAGTTACTTATGACAATGGGACTTGAGCATATTTGGAAATCTTTCCCTAAGAATATATATGTGCTCCTTTAAGAAGGAAAACCCAGAAAACATCTTAAGACACTGGAACCTTGGAAAGAATTGGGAAGTAATAATGAGACAAGAGTTCCATTTCTATGAAGAACAGGTTTACACAATGCAAAACATCACCATAATAGTAATACCTGTTCCACAAAACTCAGAAGAATCCACAAGACACAACAATTGTGAACATCACTTGAACTAAATTTACATAGAAATAGCAAAGATATATCATTTTAATTCAGTAATATGGTTTGGTGTCTTTTCGTTTTAGTTCAAACTGCTCTCTCTGTACTCTTCTGAGAAATCCTGATCCATTTTAACTAGAAATCTCAATAAAAGTAAACAAATTTAAAACTAAAGAGGGAAAGTGGTTAGACTCTGACTGCAGAATTAAAACAAATATTTGAACATATGCAAAAAAGGCTTAGTTGCTATACCTTTCTACCTGAGTCTAATACCTTAACTCTGCTGATAACACTCTCATACTGGAATTATCAAATAGTAGAAGTTTTGCATGAGAGTTTTATTTAATAACCAAAACGGACAGTTAAATACTTTTACTTTTACTGTGCCAAAAACATTTTTGTGGTAAGTGCTGAACAGAAGTCATTTCTGTCCCCTCCTGGTGCCTATAAAGATAAAAGTTAAGAATCTCTGACACAATTTACAAAGATGAGAGATGGCCCTGGTTTTCTGGTTACTGATCCTTCCAATAGTTAAGTCAACATGTTTGTGTATTTGTAAGAGAAAGAGTTGTTGTTGAACACTGAATTGTCTGTCTACAGTCACTACACCACTATTTTACTGAGTTATTAAGATCCTAACCTGTAAGTACATACAAGTGTAACTCTGCTTAAGTAGCTTCAGTGAGCTACTCACAAAAGTACAGGTATAACCAATGTAGACAAGTGTTCAAAGTCTGACCCCTTAGTTTATGATTCATATTAAAATACAGAGAATATTTTTGAAGTTCGTCATTCAATCGTTTCACTTAAGGAATCCCCTTGCAAATATAATTACTTAAAGACACATTACTTACCTGGTAAACATGGAATGCATTAGCAGCTTTTCCACGGAGAAAGACTGAAGGAATCCAAACATTTATAAGGGCACGATTTGATCTGTGTAAAGGAAGAGAGAAGTTTAAAATAGGGATTATCTTTAAATATTAAAATAAAGCCACAAAGTGTCTGCCTCCAATGCTTGCAAAATGTCCAAAGTGAGCAACTTAACCAAAACTTTGTGAATACTTGGAAACTCATAATTTTGCCTGAATATTTTGTGCTTATTATACCTAAAAGTAACAGTATGTAAGCTACCATTAGGAAAGGGATAGAAAATAAAATAGGAACTATCAAATGTCTCTACATAAATATTTAGTGGGCTCACATGTTGAATACTGTGAGCAGTTCTGATCCATCTAAAACAAGATATATTAGAATTAGAAAAAGTACAGAGAAGACCAACAAAAATGGTTTCAATATGGAACAACTTCTATATGATGAAAGATAAACACTGGGGCTACGTCTAGACTGGCATGATTTTCCGCAAATGCTTTTAAAAAATCTGAGCTGTCTACACTGGCCCTTTTGCGCAAAAGGACTTTTGCCTGATCGGGAGCAGCACAGTATTTCCACAAAAAGAACTGATTTCTTACAGTAGGAAGTCAATGCTTTTGCGGAAATTCAAACGGCCAGTGTAGACAGCTGGCAAGTTTTTCCGGAAAAGCGGCTGATTTTCCGGAAAAAACGGCCAGTCTACACACAACCTGGGGCTATATCTACACTGGCGCGATCTTGCGCCAGAAGTATGCAAATGAGGCTAAGCATGGAATATCGTTGAGCCTCATTTGCATATCTAATGAGCCACCATTTTGTGGAAGAGGCTCTTGCGCCAGAAGGAGCTGTCTACACTGCCCCTTCTTGCGCAAGAAAACCCCTCTTGCGCAATGCCATTACGCTGATTATTTTCAGGAATAATGACATTGTGCAAGAGGGTTTTTGTTGCGCAAGAAGGGACAGTGTATACGCTCCTTCTCGCGCAAGAGCCTCTTTCGCAAAAATGGCGGCTCATTAGATATGCAAATGAGGCTCGATGATATTCCATGCTTAGCCTCATTTGCAAGATTGCGCCAGTGTAGACATAGCCTGAGACTATTCCATGCCCCTGCATCGAGTGCCAGCTCTGTAGTTCCCAATGGCTGAAAACAACAGCCAATTGGAGCTTCGGGAGCAGTGCTTGGAGCAATCTGACCATGTCTCCACCTGAGACTTAAAGGAGGCACATATCACCACTTTTAGGGAGTCCCCAAAGCAAACACTGTTTAGAACCCTCTCCCCTTCCATGCCCTAACCCCCAACCCTAAGCACCCTTCCACAAACAAACTCCTACCACTACTGAGAGGAAGGGTCACAGTGGCCTGACGCTGCCCAGCAGCGGCCAGTATGGCTCACCAAGGGACTTCTTGGCCCAGCTACACATGCACCTGCAGATATCATGGAGGTCCCAGAAAGTCATAGAATCTGAGACTTCTGTGACCTCTATGAAAAACTCCCAGCCTTAGTCATGGGCCACTGCTGGAAGAGAGGATACTGGACTAGATGGACCATTGGTCTCACCCAGCATGGAGATTTTTATTCTTAAGAGTATGATTACTTGCAAGTCTTTTCTCAGATCAGTATTACTTCAAAAACAATATGTGGAGCCAAAACGTATTTTAAACGGTTTTGTATTTTCAGAAAACAATAGAATTTCAATCATGAGAAAAATAGGGCCTTCTAAACACTATCATTTTAGTTCTAAATTCTTTAAGATACATAAGATCTCTTTTGCAGCTAGTAAGGAGCTTCACAGCACTTCAGTCTTCTCCTCTGAAAAAGGATCAGCTAGATATATGGATTTTAGGCTTACAAAGATTAAACCCCCAGAAAATCACACACAAAAATAATTCAGGACAAAATGTGGAATTTTTAGTATAATTATATATGTTCCAGATTTTTTTACAAACTTTGCATTAAAAAAAATGGTACACCAATGTTCATCTTCTCCAGCAGCGAATAAATAATTACAAGAGAGCACTGCAAAATAAAAGCAAAAGAAAGAAATAATTTTCTATTATGTGATTAACCCTTCCAGGAATTCCCACTACGATTTAGGTGGTCACAACTGCTGCTGAACTATTAGCAGACTATAAAATCCAACTGAAAACTGAGTCAAGCTACCAAAGGATGTTCAGATGCAGCATAAAACTGATTTTTTTCTGTCCCAAGATTTTAATAAATAAATAAATAAACAAACAAACAGGACAAAGATTCTGAAAGACAGCTGCATTATTTCCAAAACAGAATATCCCAACTGGTGATTCACTTATTGGAAAAAAATTTAAGGAAAGCAATATATTAGATTTGATTATTTTTCTCCACTCCCACATACCTAGTATAGAGACAAAATTTCACATCAGCATTTACTGCAAACTTACATTTCAAAATCCGACAAACTCTGGTCTTCAGATGTCTGACTCAAATCTCCAGGGACCTGATATTAACAACAGCAAAAAAAAAAAAAATCATGATTATTATTGTTCCTATAATGAAGGTAGAATGAGATATGGAAATGACTGTTCAACATTTAGCCTTTAGAATGCAGATGAAAAAGAAAAAAAAACTGTGTTAAAATATTATAAACATGAGACTCTTGTGAGTTCTCAGTTAACTTTAACAACCCCATTACTAATTCCAAATCATATAAAAGCATGCATTTCTAAAATAAAGAATTAATTAGAATTTAATATATGTGATGCCCATCACCCCTATATTCTGCTGCAGAGGTCATTACCCAAGCTTCAGAGGTCATTACCCATCAAACAGGTGTAGTTCTGCTCCAAAAAGAAGCAGGATGATGGAAGCTCAACACTGTGTGTATATACCCACTATATGTCAGACCAGATCAGCTACACAGGGACTCACACAGCACTTCAATATGCAGCTGGGTAAGTTGTGTGGGAGAGTGGAAGTGGTTTGGAGAATCTGACATTACATGGCATCCATTGGCTATTCCTCCCCACTGCACCAGAGCCCTAGAAACTCTGCTCCTACTCCAGAACTTTGGAGGGGAATTCTCTTTTGCAGCTGGTAAGGAGCTTCACAGCATACTGTCCTGTTACGCAGGTTGTTTTCTGGGTTCTGGATTCATCCTTCAAAAAAAAGGCCAGGAGAAATTCCCTCTCCTGAGTTTTTCTTTCAGATCACCAAAAAAGGCTAGTACTACACATAACAAAGCAAAGTAAGTATCAAATATTATTATAATCTTTCCCCTTTACTCTATGCAAGACTTCCAATTAGCCCTTGGCTTTTACCACATCGACAATTACCAGTTGGGCTGACTTCAGTGATTATTTTCTTCTATTAAAAAATATAGAGGAGGAATGAGACAAAAAACACATTTGGTAATTTAAAAATTAAAAAGTGACCGTTAAGTGCAGCCTGGTACACACAAAACTTAACCCAAGTAATATTAGGGAAAGGGTACTGTTAACCAATGTATGTATTTGTTAGGGGTATGGTATAATATATTAATATGTATTTGCACATAATATTAACAGCGTACCTATACCAGATATGAATGCTGAGTAGTTATGCTAAGATGCACAACTGTGAAATCACATTATGTTTTCCCCAGAATACTGTTTACTCCTTCCTATTCATTCAAGCTAGGATATATGTACCCCTAACATTTTGCAATAGTTGAATTCAGTTCCTGGCACAGTCAGATGCATATCAGCAACGAGATATATGAATAATAGTGAGGGGAGGTGCCTCCACATTTCACTGCTACCTGGAATGTGGTATCCAAAACAAAGATAAGGAAGATATTGGACAATACAGAAAAACAAGATAAGAAACAGGTGCCGAATGGTGAACTGAATCTTGAATGATATACAGGCAGTCCCCGACTTACGCGGATCCGACTTATGTCGGATCCGCAGTTACGAACGGGGCTGCCCCAGAGTACACGGACTGCGGGACCTCGCGGTCCTGCCGCCCGTGTACTCTGGGGCTTTGCTCTGCGTCTCCCTGGTCTGCAGACCAGGAAGACGCAGAGCAAAGCCGCGGAGGGGCTCGGGCAGCGAGGCACCCCAGGAGCGCCTGGACTGCCCCGCCGCCGGCTTCCCCGCGCTTTGCAAAGCTGCGGGGGGGCTCGGGCAGCGAGGCACCCCAGGCGCGCCTGGACTGCCCCGCCGGCTTCCCAGCGCTTTGCAAAGCCGCGGGGGGGGGGGGGGGGCTCGGGCAGCGAGGCACCCCAGGCGCGCCTGGACTGCCCCGCCGCCGGCTTCCCCGCGCTTTGCAAAGCCGCGGGGGGGGGGGGGGGGGCTCGGGCAGCGAGGCACCCCAGGCGCGCCTGGACTGCTCCGCTGCCGGCTTCCCCGAGGCTTTGCAAAGCCGAGGGGGGGGGCTCGGGCAGCGGGGCACCCCAGGCATGCCTGGGCTGCTCCGCTGCCGGCGTCCTCAGAGGCGCTCCCCATCTCCCTGGTCTGCTGGTCTCCAGCAGACCAGGGAGACGGGAAGCAAAGCCGCGGAGGACCCAGGCGGCGGGACCGCGGTGCATCTCGGTCCGCCGCCCGAGTCTTCCTGGTCTGCTGGGGTGGGGGGGGGCGCAGCTAGTACGCCCCCCCCCCCCCCCCCGCAGCGGACTAGGCTTTTCTCCGGACGCCTGTGGCAGAGCAGCTGGGGTGCTGCCGGTTGGTCCCGCAGCGCCGCTCTGGACGCTACTGGTGCAACCCAGCAGCACCCCAGCTGCTCTGGTCCTGATTCAGCCGCTGCTGGTCAGTTTCAGCAGCGGCTGAATCAGGACGCCTGGGGCAGAGCAGATGGGGTGCTGCTAGGTTGGTCCAGTAGCGCCGAGGAGCGGCGCTACTGGAGCAACCCAGCAGCACCCCAGCTGCTCTGCCCCAGGCGTCCCCAAGTCAGCTTCTGCTGAAACTGACCAGCGCTGACTACAGGAAGCCTGAGGCAGAGTTGCTCTGCCCCAGGCTTCCTGGAATCAGCTGCTGATCAGTTTCAGCAGCAGCTGACTTGGGGACGCTTGGGGTTCTTAAGTTGATTCTGTATGTAAGTCAGAACTGGCGGTCAGTTTCAGCAGCGGCTGAATCTGGACGCCAGTTCCGACTTACATACAGATTCAACTTAAGAACAAACCTACAGTCCCTATCTTGTACGTAACCCGGGGACTGACTGTATAGAGTTCTTTTAGCTTGGAAACAACTACAGTATAAATATTTCAGTGCATCCTGTGGAGCAGACCTTCTACCTAAGGTGAGCTCTGAGAGACTGCTTTGCCAAAAGAATGGAACGTACTTCTCTTTTTCATGTTGTACTGCTTTGTTTTTGACTAATAAATTGACTACAGTTGGCTATTTGGTATCTTAAATATTTTTAATATCAAACCACAAATAAAGTCAAGTAATTGGCTATACCTACTAGGTATTTCCAGGTCTGTGAATTTCCTGCATCATTGGGTATTTTATATCGCAGGTTCAGGTAACCTTGGATACTGAGGTTGGTGCTGGGACCTGGTGTGAGCTGGGACTGACTGCTTTCACTGCTAACCCTTATCAATTACTTGTGCATGTCGATTATGCAATTAACAAATTACACACTTCTTAAGATCCTTAACACAAATTGTTCCAAATTGTTTTGACCAGCTATGCAAAAGGACAAAGGCAAGATAAAAATTACAAATTACTTTGTGGCATTACTTCATGTCTTTTCTCCATGTGCATGTTTTATAAACGGTTCTGAGGGCGTGTTTGATTAAAGAGGATTATTCATGAACATTTAGAGCCTTAAGAAATTCCCACAGTCTCTCATATGACAAATCAGATATTTCACACAAAAGTAAGCTTTACAACAAACAGCACAGCTATTACGTGTCTATGCTCAGAACTTTAATGTAATGTTAACATCTGGAGAAAACAGCAAAAACAGCCAAAAAAATAAAACCTGTTTCTATCAGAAGCTGTTATTGTTATCACACTCCCTTCGAATAACAGGGCATTCACAATTATGTTAAAAATACAAAGTCAGCAATTTAAAAATCTCCCAGTATAATTATTTGAAATAATAATGCAAAGTGGTATATACCATAGATGTCAGAGAACAAAACTAAACTCCAGGCTTATTAGGATCTCATAGATTCTCTACAGACAACATTGAGTGAGCACAAGGGAAAAATGAGAGGGGAGAAAATCTAAGGCAACAGGGAAAAGAAAAGAGAAAGAAAAACTGCAGGAAAGGAGACGGACAGTGTAAAAAAAAAAGACTGTAGAGATAGCTGCAGCAGAAGATGCAGAAAAGGATACAAATGGTAAGAAAGATGTTTGATTATAAAAATTTAAATACATCAAATCATAAAACAAAGACTGACATTTAATCTCCATGCTCTAGTTACACTGTCATAGGATTGACAACTATCTAATCACACATACCAAATCAAATCACTCTGCCCTCTGCTCCATCTCTTCTCCAAGGTCCCACCCCACTCACTCTGTCCCCACTCCCTCATTCACTCTCTCCCACCCTCACTCACTTTCACTGGGATAAGGTAGGACAGTGGTGGGCCCACCAGGGTTCTATGTGTGGCCTGGGAGACATCTCTTTTCCTGTTATTCACTGGGGGTATGTCTACACTACCCCCCTAGTTCCAACTAGGGGGGGTAATGTAGTCATACAGAGTTGCAAATGAAGCCCGGGATTTGAATTTCCCGGGCTTCATTTGCATAAAGCCGGCCAGCGCCATTTTTAAATGCCGGCTAGGTTGGACCCCATGCTGCGCAGCTACACACGGCATGGACTAGCTAGTTCGGATTAGGCTTCCTATCCGAACTAGCTGTATGCCTCGTGGAACGAGGTGTACAGCTAGTTCGGATTAGTGCAGTGTAGACATAACCCTATATAATAGCAGGATTGCAAGGAATAATCAGCATGGATTAATTAAAAAAAAATGCCATACCAACCTAATATTCTTCATTGACAGTACTGTCCACCGGATAGGAGAAAGCAGAACATATGATATACCTTGATTTTAGTAAGGCTGTTGATAAGAGTCCCAGAGGACAATCTCTGGATAAAATTACTGTAAGGTGAGTACTCAACTGCTGAAAAGACAGTACACCCAGAGTAGTGATCAAAAGTTCGCTCTCAAACTGAAAGAATATATCTAGTAAGAAACTGCAGTACTATTCAGTATTTTCATTCATGACTTGGATAATGGAAAGAGGAGTATGTTTATAAAATCTGCAGATAGCACCAAGGTGGTCACAAACATTTTGGAAGGCAGAATTAGAATGCAAAGCAATCTTGATAAATAAGACGGTTACTTACCTGTAACTGCTGTTCTTCAAGATGTGTTGCTCATGTCCATTCGAATTAGGTACGTGCACACCATGTGCACGACTTCCAGATCCTTCCCCCCCTTCCCCCGCAGTATCTATTGGGCCAGCAGGTAGCCCCGTAGAGTGGCACCAACATAATGGTGCATAAGTACACCTGCTGGCCCTCCCCTCCCTCAGTTCTTTCTTGCCGGATACTCTGACGAAGGGGAAGTAGAGTGGGTGTCGAATGGACATAAGCAACACATCTCGAAGAACAACAGTTACAGGCAAGTAACCATCTTTTCTTCTTCGAGTGATTGCTCATGTGCATTTGAATTAGGTGACTAGCCCAGCATCTGGAGAGGGGAGTGTCGAAGAACGTCACTTGCTATTATAAAATCAAGTGCAATACCACAGCTCCCAGAGCCGCATCCCCTCTAGCCTGCTGAGTGACTGCAGAGTGTTCTGCGAATGTATGAACTGATAACCACAGGGCAACTCTGCATATGTCCATTATAGGGACCTGCACGAGGAACGCAGCTGAAGATGCCCGTGCTCTCATGGAATGGGCCGTAATATGGCGTGGCTCCTTTCCTGCCAACTCATAGCATTCCCTAATGCATGAGGAAATCCAGGAAGATAACCTCTGTGCTGACACAGGCAGCCCTCTCATTCTCTCTGCTAGAGAAACGAAGAGTTGAGATTACCTCCGAAATGGCCTTGTCTTATCGACGTAAAAAGCAAGCGCTGTCTTCGCATGTAGTGTATGCAGGGCCTGCTCTCTAGGGGACACATGAGGCTTTGGAAAGAATACCGGTAGGAAGATATCCTGCCACATATGGAACGCAGACACCACCTTAGGGAGGAAGGCCGGGTGAGGACGCAGCCTTACTCTGTGGAGAATACCATGTATGGCGTGTCTACCGTCAGAGCCCTGAGTTCAGAAACTCTTCTTGCTGACGTAATGGCCACAATAAAAGCCACTTTGAAAGAGAGATGTCTGAGAGAGCACGTGCCTAACGGTGCAAATGGCGGGGACATGACTCTAGTAAGCACCAGGTTACAGTTCCACTGGGGTACTGGGGCTTGAATGTGTGGAAATAGCCTGTCCACTCCTTTAAGAAACCTCTTAACCATGTGATTCGCAAACACCGACCTTCCCCCCTCTCCAGGATGGAAGGCCGTTATAGCTGCCAGATGAACCCTCAGGGTGCAAATGGAAAGCCCTGACTGACGCAACTGCAAAAGACAGTCAAGCACCATCGGGATAGGAGCTCTAAGGGGCTCCATCCCCCTTTCCCGGGACCATTTAGTAAAACATTTCCATTTAGCCGAGTAGGCGGCTCTAATAGCAGAGCTGCTCTTACTGTGTCCAAGCATGCCTGCTCTGCCTCTGTTAACCATGGATATACCACGCGGTCAGGTGGAGGGACTGGATGTTTGGGTGGCAAAGGGAGCCTTCCCCCAGTCCTGGGTAATCACATCTGGGTTCAGTGGCAGGATTAGGGGGCAGTCCTGGAGCATGTCCAGGAGAATGGGTGCTATCACTATGACTGAGGCTTTCTGCCATCTCGTCTTGATGAGTACCTTGTGAATCAAGGGAAATGGGGAAAACGTGTAGAGGAGTCCCATGGGCCAATCGTTTACCAGGGCATCCCTCCTGGATCTGGACCCCTGTCCCAGGAATGGATACCTGTTCAAGTGAATGGCAAATAGGTCTACCTGGGGACGACCACACCTCTGGAATATTATTTCCAACACTTCCCCTTTGAAGGACCACTCGTGCAAAGGAGCAGCTGAGGGTATCCGCCAGGACATTCTTGGCTCCCAGCAGGTAAGCTGCTTCCAGATGAATACTGTGGAGTACACAAAACTCCCAGAGGAGTAGGGCTTCTTGGCAGAGGGGAGAGGAACGAGCTCCACCCTGTTTGTTGATATAAAACACCGCCACCATGTTGTCTGTTAACACAAGACCGTCTTATTGGTCAGGTGGGATACAAACACCTGGCAGGCTAGCCTGACAGCCCTCAGTTCCCTGACATTTATGTGGATTTCGCGTTCCAGAGGGGACCACATACCTTGAGTTCGATGTTCTGCCATGTGCTCTCCCCAACCCGTGTCCGGGGCATTGGTGACCAGTCTCACCATCGGCCCTTCTGTCATGAAGGGGACTCCTGTACACATCACTTCCTCCTGCATCCACCACTACAGGGATTGGATAATGTTCCTTGGGACTGTGAGGATGGAGTCCCAGGGTGCTCAGGCTTGGTTGAGGCCGTTTATAATGCTGCCCATTGCCATAAATCTGCCTTTGGGTAGAGGCGCCCTGCCTGTAGCTGAGTTTATGTCGGCTACCACAAATTCTATTGATAGAATGGGAATCAACATGAATTTCTCCTCGTTTACCACAAGGCCTAGTTCTCTGAATAATGTTCTTATAAAAGTTATATGTTCCCTCACTTGATCCTTTGACCGGCCCCTGATGAGCCAGTCGTCTAGGTAAGGGAAAACCTGTATTCTGTGCCTCCTGAGGAAGGCGGCCACCACTCCTATACACTTGGTGAACACTCTGGGTGCCATCGATAGCCCAAAAAGGAGGACTTGAAACTGAAAGTGCTCTTGTCCCACCATAAACCTGAAGAATCTCCGGTGAGCAGGCCTAATCTCAACGTGAAAATAGGCATCCTTTAAATCGAGGGCAGCGTACCAGTCCCCCAGTTCCAGGGACGGGATAATGGATGTGAGAGTGACCATCTTGAACTTTGTCTTTTTTATAAAGGTGTTGAGGTCCCGCAAGTCCAAAATAGGTCTGAGGCCTCCCTTTACCTTGGGGATAAGGAAGTAACGGGAGTAGAACCCTTTGCCCCTGAACTCTTGTGGGACCCTTTCTATTGCTCCTTTCTTGAGAAGTGAAAACACCTTTTGTATTAACAGAAGCTTGTGAGAGGGGTCCCTGAAGAGGGACAGGGAAGGGGGGTGCAAAGGGTGCAAACAGTGGAAAGGGATAAAGTATCCCATTGATACTAGGCCTAGAACCCACCTGTCAGACATAATGCGGGCCCATGCAGGATAAAAATAGGATAGCCTGCCCCCAAAAGGGGGCTCGAGTTCTGGGACTGGTATGAAGCCCTCGTGCGCACCCTCAAAACAAGGACTTGGGCTGTTGTGGAGGGGGTGGCCCTGCATTTCTTTCCGTGTCGGAAAGCAGTCTTCATCTCCTATTTCTGCCATTTGCGGCACCCCCGTTAGTTATTATTGTTTCCTATGTTACGCGGTTTGTGTCTCACCTGATCTTATCTCGTGTTAAATGACCTCCTTGGTGTGGCCGGTGTGTGTATTCCTAAGGATCTAAGAGTGGCCCTAGAATCTTTCAGGCTATACAAACTTGAATCTGTCTGTTGAGAGAACAGATCCTTGCCTTCAAAGGGCAAGTCCTGAATGGTACTCTGTACCTCTGGTGGTATACCAGACACCTGCAGCCAGGCACCCCTGCACTTCATCACTCTTCTACCCATTAGGTGCAACCTTTGGGCTCTCTGCTCTTGGGGGTAGGCCCCTGCCTCTCCTTTTGGACTGTCACATGCACAACCAGGCAGCCCGGTGTGGAGTGCGAGTACAGGTGCTTATGCCTGGACTGCAGGACAAAGTACAGGCAGTCCCCGACTTACGCGGATCCGACTTACGTCGGATCCGCACTTACGAACGGGGCTTTCTCGCCCCGGAAGTCGGGGCGAGAAAGCCCCCTTCGTAAGCTGCTCCGGTGCCTCTGGTCTGCTGGAGACCGTCTCCAGCAGACCTGGGGCACCGGACGGGTTCCCGCGCTTCTGAGGCTTTGCCAGAGCAAAGCCTCAGAGGCGCGGGACCCCCCCCCCCCCGCGGCTGCGGCTTCAGTCCGGGAGCCTGTGGTCTGCTGGGGACGGTCCCCAGCAGACCACAGGCACCCAGATTGAAGCGGCAGCAGCGGCGGTTCCCTGCACCTCTGAGGCTTTGTTCTGGCAAAGCCTCAGAGACGCGGGACCCCCCCGCGGCTGCGGCTTCAGTCCGGGAGCCTGTGGTCTGCTGGGGACGGTCCCCAGCAGACCACAGGCACCCAGATTGAAGCGGCAGCAGCGGCGGTTCCCCGCGCCTCTGAGGCTTTGCTCTGGCAAAGCCTCAGAGGCACGGGACCCCCCCGCGGCTGCGGCTTCAGTCCGGGAGCCTGTGGTCTGCTGGGGACGGTCCCCAGCAGACCACAGGCACCCAGATTGAAGCGGCAGCAGCGGCGGTTCCCCGCGCCTCTGAGGCTTTGCTCTGGCAAAGCCTCAGAGGCGCGGGACCCCCCCGCGGCTGCGGCTTCAGTCCGGGAGCCTGTGGTCTGCTGGGGATGGTCCCCAGCAGACCACAGGCTCCCGGACTGAAGCCGCAGCCGCGGCGGGGTCCCTCCCTCTGAGGCTTTGCCAGAGCAAAGCCTCAGAGGCTCTGCTCCCCGTGTCCCTGGTCTGCTGGGGAGGGGGGGGGGCGCAGCTAGTGTGCTCCCTCGCCTCCCCCCAGCAGACCAGACTTTTGTTTTGGACTCTGGGGCAGAGCAGCTGGGGCACTGCCGATTGGTCCTGTAGCGCCCGCTCTGGGCACTACTGGACCAACCCGGCAGCACCCCAGCTGCTCTGCCCCAGGTCCTGATTCAGCCGCTGCTGGTCAGTTTCAGCAGTGGCTGAATCAGGACGCCTGGGGCAGAGCAGATGGGGTGCTGCTAGGTTGGTCCAGTAGCACCCAGGAGCGGCGCTACTGGAGCAACCCAGCAGCACCCCAGCTGCTCTGCCCCAGGCGTCCCCAAGTCAGCTTCTGCTGAAACTGACCAGCGCTGACTACAGGAAGCCCCAGGCAGAATTGCTCTGCCCCGGGCTTCCTGGAATCAGCTGCTGATCAGTTTCAGCAGCAGCTGACTTGGGGACCCCTGGGGTTCTTAAGTTGATTCTGTATTTAAGTCAGAACTGGCGGTCAGTTTCAGCAGTGTCTGAATCTGGACGCCAGTTCCGATTTACATACAGATTCAACTTAAGAACAAACCTACAGTCCCTATCTTGTACGTAACCCGGGGACTGCCTGTAGCATCTCTCCATTCCTTTCTAGATTGGTGGAATAGATGCTGGAATCTGCCATAATTTGGTGATGATTTTAGCTACCGTTTTATTCAGAGGCAGTGCCAGCTTCGCCGGTGCATCTCATAGACTCATAGACTTTAAGGTCAGAAGGGACCATTATGATCATCTAGTCTGACCCCCTGCACAGTGCAGGCCACAAAATCTCACCCACCCCTCCTAGAATAATCCTCTCACCTATATCTCAGATATTGAAGCCTTCAAATACTTTGAAGACCCCAAGATGCAGAGAATCCTCCAGCTGTGATCTGTACCCCATACTACAGAGGAAGGCGAAAAACCTCCAGGGCCTCTGCCAATCTACCCTGGAGGAAAATTCCTTCCCAACCCCAAATATGGCAGTCAGCTAAACCCTGAGCATGTGGGCAAGACTCATCAGCCAGACACCCAGAAAGTTCTCTATAGTCACTCCTATCATCCCTCCATTGACCTATTTCCCACTGATAATGGTCAATTAGCTACCAAGCTCATGTTATCTCATCAAACCATCCCCTTCATAAACCCATCTAGTTTAATCTTGAAACCAGATACATCTTTTGCCCCCACTACTTCCCTTGGAAGGCTGTTCCAGAACCTCGCTCCTCTAATGGTTAGAAACCTTCGTCTAATCTCAAGTCTAAACTTCCTACTAGCCAGCTTATATCCATTTGTTCTTGTGTCCACATTGGTATTAAACTTAAATAATTCCTCTCCCTCCCTGGTATTTATCCCTCTAATATATTAAAAAGTGCAACCATGTCCCCCCTCAGCCTTCTTTTGGTTAAAGTAAACAAGCCAAGCTCCTTGAGTCTCCTTTCATAAGACAGGTTTTCCATTCCTCAGATCATCCTAGTGGCCCTTCTTTGTACCTGTTCCAGTTTGAATTCATCCTTCTTATACATGGGAGACCAGAACTGCACACAGTATTCCAAATGGGGTCTCACCAATGCCTTGTATAATGGCATTAACACCTCCTTATCCCTACTGGAAATACCTCGCCTAATACATCCCAAGATCGTATTAGCCTTTTTCACGGCCATGTCACAATGGCGGCTCATAGTCATTCTATAATCAACCAGGACTCCGAGGTCCTTCGCCTCCTCCGTTACTTCCAACTGATGTGTCCCCAGCTTATAACTAAAATTCTTTTTATTAATCCCTAAATGCATAACCTTACACTTCTCACTATTAAATTTCATCCTATTGCTATCACTCCAATTTACAAGATCATCCAGATCTTCCTGTATGATATCCCAATCCTTTTCTGAATTGGCAATAGCTCCCAACTTTGTGTCATCCGCAAATTTTATTAGAACACTTCCACTTTTGGTGCCAAGATGAGCAATAAAAAGATTAAATAAAATTGGCCCCAAAACTGATCCCTGAGGAACTCTGCTAGTAACCTTCCTCCAACCTGACAGTTCACCTTTCAATATAACCCTCTGTAGTCTCCCCTTTAACCAGTTGCTTATCCACTTCTCAACTTTCATATTAATCCCTATCTTTTCCAATTTAACCAGTAATTCCCCACGTGGTACTATATCAAATGCCTTACTAAAGTCGAGGTAGATTAGATCCACTGCATTTCCTTTATCTAAAAAATCTGTTACTTTCTCAAAAAAGGAGATCAGGTTGGTTTGGCACGATCTACCTTTTGTAAAATCATGTTGTAATTTGTCCCAATTGCCATTAGCCTCAATGTCTCTAACTACTTTCTCCTTCAAAATTTTTTCCAGGATCTTACATACTACAGATGTCAAACTAACAGGCCTATAGTTACCCGGGTCACTTTTTTTCCCTTTCTTAAAAATCGGAACTATATTAGCAATTCTCCAGTCAAATGGTACAACCCCTGAGTTTAGAGATTTATTAAAAAATGTTGCTAATGGACTTGCAAGTTCATGTGCCAGTTCCTTTAATATTCTTGGATGAAGATTATCCGGGCCCCCCGATTTACTCCCATTAAGCTGTTCAAGTTTGGCTTTTACCTCGGATATGGTAATATCTACCTCCTTATCTTTAGTCCCATTTGTTAACTTACCATTATCCCTAAGCTCTTCATTAGCCTCATTAAAGACTGAAGCAAAGTATTTGTTCAAATATTGGGCCATTCCTAGATTATCCTTAACCTCCACTCCATCCTTAGTAATTAGCAGTCCTACTTCTTTTTTTGTTTTTTTCCTATTTATATGGCTATAAAACCTTTTACTATTGGTTTTAATTCCATTTGCAAGGTCCAACTCTACCTGACTTTTAGCCTCTCTCACTTTATCCCTACATGCTCTAACCTCAATAAGGTAGCTTTCTTTACTAACCCCTCCCATTTTCCACTCCTTATATGCTTTCTGCTTTTTCTTAATCACCTCTCTGGGATGCTTGCTCATCCAGCTTGGTCTAACACACCTGCCTATAAATTTTTTTCCCTTTTCTGGGGATACAGGCTTCTGACAGCTTCTGCAACTTTAACTTAAAATAATTCCAGGCCTCCTCCACTTTAAGATCCATAATTTCTTTAGTCCAATCAACTTCCCTAACTAGTTTCCTTAATTTACTGAAGTTAGCTCTTTTGAAATCAAAAACCCTAGTCTCAGATTTATTTTTGTTTATCCTTCCATTTAATTTAAATTGAATTAGCTCATGATCACTGGAGCCAAGGTTATCTCCTACAACCATTTCATCTATGAGGTCCTCGCTACTCACCAAAACCAAATCTAAAATAGCATCCCCCCTTGTTGGTTCAGCAACTACTTGATGAAGGAATTCATCAGCTATCACATCTAGGGAAATCTGAGCCCTATTATTATTACTAGCACTTGTTCTCCAGTCTATATGCTGAAAGAATGTCCAGTATGGGGTCTGTGTCCTCTTCCATCACCTCAGCCTGCACTCCTAAATATGCTGCCAGACAACGGAGCAGTTCCTGATCTGCCCTGGTGTCCAACGATGACATGGGAGGCGCAGGATCTGCTAAGGACTTATCAGGGGAAAAGGATGATGATTCCCTCAGGAGTGGTTGATCAGTGACTGGCTCCGCCACTTGAGCGGCCAGTTTAGGTTTTGGCTGGTCCTGGACATTGAGGCCTGCACCCTCCGCCTCTGGGCGCAACCGTTGTCTTTGTGGGCTTTCTCTATCTTCCGATATGGAAGCACCTGGCATAGGAGTGGCCGGTGGGGTGCCCTTGGACAGTGGGATGCTCGAGCCTTGGGAGGGTGGTATAGAGCCCTACAACTGATGGTAGGCCCAAGGGGTCCAGAAAGGCCACTGCGGCTGCACTTGGCAAGGCCATGTCTGCTGGGCCTGATACTTCCAGTGCTGGGAGTGGTACCTTGACGATCTATGAGAGGAGGTACTGATCGGATCGATTCAGCGTTGGATTCTGAGGTGTAATTTGACGCCGACCATGCTGGAGATGATCGTGTCACGTGCCAAGGCCGGTGCCATTCCATGGATTCGGGCTTTCCCCGGTGAGCTTGCTGAGGAGGTGCCATAAGTTGTGGTGCAGGCAAAGCCGCACCAGTCCCGAGAGGTCCTTGCACTGTTCAAGCTGGTGCTGTGGAACCCTGTGTCGGCGGGGCTACCAGTGCCATCAATGGTGCCAGAGGGGCTTGCGGAGCCTGTAGGGTCTGTGGTGTCAAGGAGGGGGTCGGGTTCATCTTCGTACTCTGTACCAGTTGAAGCCCCGGTGCCGGCAACATGCCTGACGCCAATGGTGCCCCCGGCGCTGCTGTTAGTTGGGCCTGCGTAGATGGGCAAGGTGAGGCTGAGAGTTCTATAAGCTCTCTAGCTGCCTCAAAGATATGGGAGTGCCCCATCCTGGGCTCCTTTCTTGTGAGGAGCTCTTCATTAGTGCTTTGGGTGAGTTGTCTTGTCCTGGTGTCGCAGAGGGGAATCGTCTAATGGGGTTTGGGTGCAGTGCCATCTCCCGTGCCCTTGCTTCCCCAAAGAGTTTCCCCTAGGCTGCTTTGTCTTCTTCGGCACCAGGGATTGCGATCTGTGCCTCGGTGCCTCGGACGACTTCAGAGCCGTAGATTGAGGAGGCACCTGTGGCACCTCGCCCACTGACGCCGGTGCACTCCATGCTGCCGGAGCTCTCTCCGGCGCCACTTGGAGAGCAGACTCCATAAGTAAGAGTTTCAAATGGGAATCTCTTTCCCTCTTAGTCCTTGGCTTAAAACTCATCCAGATTTTGCAGGAGTCAGTGAGGTGGCCCTCCCCCAGACACTTTAGACAAGAGTCATGGGGGTCCCCACAGGGCATGGGCTTTGAACAGGACTCACAAAGTTTAAACCCCAGTGGTCCTGGCATCACCCTCCCACTGAGGGGAGAGGATTAAAAAACTAAGAAGTACCTAACAGCTAACTAACAACTATTTACACAGTAAAAGAACAAGTAACAATGCTAAGTATCCACACACTGGGTTGCATGGACGAACAGATAAGCGCTCCAGCTACCGTCAAGGCGGTAAGAAAGAACTGAGGGAGGGGAGGTCCAGCAGGCATACTTATGCACCATTACTTCGGCGCCACTCTAGGAGGCTACCTGATGGCCCGACCGATACTGTTGGGGAAAAAAGGCTCCGAAAGCCATGCACGCAGCACGCATGCACCTAATTCGAATGCACATGAGCAATCACTCGAAGAAGAACAGAGTGTGTCTACACAGCATCCTAAACTCGAAATAAGCACAAATTGCATATCTCATTTTGAATCTATTGCAAAACAACTTATTTTGAAATCTGGCGCTGCGACACAGCGCCATATTTCAAAATAATGCAATATATTGGGCCATCCCTTATCCCTCATGCAACGGGATTGCAAAATAGCCTGCCAGTTATTTTGAAAAATATTTTGAAATAACACGTGGCTTGTATAGATGCTGGGTAGCTATTCGGGATACCTCTGGTACCCCTGAAATAGCCATGCAGGGTAGATGTACCCTCGGAGATCTGTACTGAAATCAAGAAGATGAATTTCAATAAAGTGCGAAGTACTACAATTAGGGAAGAAAAATCAAATTAATATCTTCAAACTTGGGAATAACTGTCTAGGCAGTAGTATTGTTGAAAATAAACTGAGGGCTATAGTGGATTACAAATTGAATACGAATCAACATGCTGGGGTTGTCAATGGGAATGTCCTATAAGCACATGAGATAACAGTCTCACTCTACTCAAAGTTGGTGAGGTTTCAAGTGAAGTACTGTGTCCAGTTCTAGGTGTCACACTAAGCAAGATGTGGACAAACTGGAGATAATCCAGGAAAGAACAACCTAAATGACAAAAGGTTTAGGAAACATGAGTTATTAAAAAAAAAGCTGAAAATATGCATGTTCAGTCTTCAGACTAAATACCAAATACCGAGGAAAATCCGAATAACAGTCTTCAAATACATTAAGAACTGTTACAAAGAAGATTGGCATCAACTGTTCTCCATTACCACTGAAGGTAGGTAAAGATTTAGGAAAAACTTTCTAAATATAAGGATAGTTAGGCTTTGGAATGCGATTCCATAGGAAGTTGTGGAATATCTATCATTGGAGGTTTTAAAGAATATGTTGGACAAACATCTGTCAGAGATAGTCTACGGTTACTTGATCCTGCTTCAGGGCAGGGTCCTAAACTTGGTAACCTCTTGAGGACCCTTCCAGCTTTCCATTTCTATAATTCTATGTTTCACTGTTAATCTGCGGACAAGGAGTATAATAAATTCTTGTCCTATCAGAGCAGCATTCTTTCACTGCATTTTTCACCATTACTTGGTTTTATTACTTACTCACAAAATGAATACATAAATAAATGAGGAAGTGGGTTTTGCCACGAAAGCTCATGATACTATATGTACGTATATTTGTTAGTTTTTAAGGTGCTACAGGAATACTCTTTTTTTTAAAGTTACACAGACTAACTTAGACTAACCCTATTGTGACTTTTTCATCAAATTTTGGGTAATGATTTGAGGGAGTAGTGTCACGAGTTGTCAATGTGGTTCCCAACTTACGAACAACTTATGAACCAAGCACTTGGTTGTAACTCAATGTGTTCATAAGTTGGACCCCATTCATTTCAATGGGACCGTGCTGTTCGTAAGTCGGGGTCGCACTTAATGGGAGGTTGGTCATAAGTGCAGCTTGTAGTACGTCGATGCGTTTGTAAGTCAGGGTACATCTAAACTACATGGCTCCGTCGACGGAGCCATGTAGATTTGTTGTTTTGGCAAAGGCAAATGAAGCCGCGATTTAAATGATCGCGGCTTCATTTAAATTTACATGCCCTTTATCGGCAGCCCCGGTAAACCTCATCCCACGAGGAATAATGGGGCTGCCGTTAAAGGGCTTTGATGTTGGCAGGGGAGTGTCCAGACTAGCGCATTGAGCGGACAAACAACTGATCAGCTGTTTGTCGGCTCAGCGCGGCAGCCATGTAAATTTAAATAAAACCGCGATCATTTAAATCGCGGCTTCATTTGCCTTTGCCTATGTGTCT
Source organism: Pelodiscus sinensis (assembly GCF_049634645.1). NCBI lineage: Eukaryota > Metazoa > Chordata > Testudines > Trionychidae > Pelodiscus > Pelodiscus sinensis. The sequence goes on from NC_134726.1 coordinate 17,538,379, forward strand.
AATCTACATGCCTCTGACGACAGAGGCATGTAGTATAGACACAGCCTCAGGGACTACCTGTATAATATTTTTAATGCAGTCTCATAATTTCATATATTTACTGCTATTGCCATAAACTAAATATCATCTTTACTAACTGAAAAAACTGCCATATCTACTCTCAAACAGGGGAAGTGCGGTGATTCTCGTCACCAGGCTGCCTATGTGCAGCTCCGGCATGAGGCGGCGTGGTGCGAGCCAGAGGGTGGGACACAGGCAGACGCCAGGATGCTGGCGTGTCGTGGCGTCATGATGTCACGGCTGGTGACCACCGGATTCAAAAAGGCCCCGCAAACTGGACGGCAGAAGCCAGGGAGGGGAAGGAAGGGGCTTGTGCTGAGAGGAGGGGGGTAGGTCAGGAGAAAGGGGAAGGCACCAAAGGACAGGGTGCAGGAGAGACAAATGCCAGGGGGTCAAGTGGAGACAATGAGGAAAAGGACAGGAGGGGAGGTGTCAGTGGGAGGGAGGACAGGGTGATGCTGGGAGAGGAGAGAGTAAGGGCATTGGGAGCCGTATGTTGTGCAGGCCCGATTTAATTGAAAAATTCTTAATAAAGTATCATCCCCCCCCCCCCCAAACCTACCCTTGCAGCTAGGATTGCCAGGTGTCCAGTTTTCTACCGGACAGTCCGGTATTTGCGCTCTCTGCCCAGCTGGGCACCGTCTGGAAGCCTGGCGGCACCTTGTATGCCCGACACACGTGGGGTTTTTTTCCCCCTCGACAAAAATTGTTAGCCTGCATGTTCGGTATTTTTTGGGAGAGCATCTGGCAACCCTACTTGCGGCCCACAGCTGTTTTCTTTGGAGTAATATGGCCCTCGCCGCTTTCGAAATTGTGCAGGCCTGGTCTACAGTCCAGAGATTTTTTGGAAAAACAGTCGTTTTCCCAAAAAAACTTCACTTACATCCACACTGCAATCACATTCTTTTGAAAAAAAATTGAAAGAACAGAAGGGTTTTTCTGACATTGGTAAATCTCTTTCTACGAGAAAGAAGACTTTTTCCGAAACAGCTCTTTTGGAACAAGGTGCGTGTGGACGGGGAAGAGGGAGTTCTTTTGAAAGAAGAGGAAAGAAGAAAAAGCACAGGTGCCCTGGTGGCCACTCTATTCATAGTAATCACAGCTTATATGTGAGATAGCATCCACACTGAATGGATGCTGCTATCTTTCAAAAAAGCAGATCGCTTTTTCGATGCACTTGTTTCAATGCATTTTCCTTGTTATGATCATTTCAATCATTCATTCTGTGAAAAGTGGCAAACTTTAAGTTATGTACTTTGAAATCTTCAGTGCTACCCATGTGCAATGCCATGTGATAATCCAATGACCATATACTAAATATAAAGTCAATCACATAATTTGATATAAATTTATACAAAATCACCTACCAGAAAATTGAGTAACAGTAGCTGGAAGCTTGTATATGGTGTCCTAGCAAGAGAACAGCTTTCCATTCCTGAGTAGCTGAACATCAACTTTGTTGCCATGTAGTTTGCAACTGCTGTTTATAGCCATTTCATGCTATGCTTTCAAAGGTAACACTATATATATTTAGGATGCATTTTTAATTAAAACTAAGAATAGTATAAAGTGCCCAGTCTGAATATTAAATGTATAGGTTGGACCTCCCTGGTCCAGAACCCTCAGAACCGGAGTGTTCCTGAACCAGGGAGATTTCCAGATCATGGGAGGCCAGGACTCCCCTCCTGGCCATCAGTCCCACTCCCGGGCGCCAGCATGGACCACTGGGCTACAATCCCAGCCCTGGGCGGGGCTGCACTCCCACCAGCCCCATTGCCTACAGTCCTGGCTGGGATAACACTCCCAGCCACACTGGCCCCACTGTCGCCGGCCCTGCTGACACAAGCCCGGACTGTGCTTCTGATCGTGGCTGCCCCCAATCGCAGCTGGGCTCTTTGGTCCAGCAATATCCATGATCTTGCCGCACCACAGATGTTGCCGAACCACAGAGTACTGGATTTTAACCTGTACTATGCTGGTGAAAGAAAAATAATCAGAAAATAGTTAAAATAAAAGTTTTATACAAACAAGCGGTCTGTGTTTCCACAACTGGAAATCTTATGATTTGTTTTGGATCTATAGAAAGAAAAAGCAGTGTATACCAGTTCAAAAAACAGGTACTGTTTTCACTATTTTCATGTGTTGCTGGAGAAAAAGCTTTTTAATATCTAGTTATTCCAAACAGCATTTAAAATAAACAGGATATGTTCAATATGTAATATTTCAAATAATTTTTGCAAAACCATTAATCTTTTAGAGATGCCACACTGATGTGCAACTCTCTGCAATTTTTTATTATTATTGTTTTCATTATGATTACTATTCAGAGTCCATCCAGAGATAGATTTTTGTTTTAAATATCTGATGCCAGATGACTAGAAGACAACTAGATGACTGGAAAAAGCTTTTTTAAAATTCAATCTTTAAGGTAGAGATGGTACATATCAATGATGTTTTAAAGACATTTTGCAGTTTAAAATATCTGTATTTATTTTATAAAATGTCATAGTGGGAATTTCAAGAACACTTTCACACTATACCATTTTTAAACCTGCCAGAAAGACAAAGTAGGTGTTAAGTATTTAATTGTTTTATTAAGGTAGTATCTAGAGACCAACCAACATTAGACCTCATTGTGGCAAATGCTGTATAAACATATTGTAAATGAAACTTTCTGGACCTATTCAAAGTTTTGTAAAATGCAAAGCATTTTTCATGTTTTTCTTATTTGGATTTTAGTAATAGGAAGGTCCTGGTCTGCCAGCCCTGGAGGCAAAATCTTTGGGACAGATATAAGCTAGCAACACCTGTATTAACTTTTTCATCACAGTGCTTTCTGTATCTACAAGCCTTCCACCAATCCTGACCTGAAGTAACCATATTTAGTAGTAAAGGATTTCTTCATGCCTATTCATTCAATATCCCCTTTGCTTTCTATCAAGGTTAAGTTTTCTATCAAGGTTAGCAGTTAGAGACAACTGTGAAAGTGAATTTTACATAAATACCTGCCCACAAGCAACATTAGCAATAATACAGTAACAACTTTGAGTTGGTTCCAAATTGCACAGCAGTCAAGATGAAAAGCTAGAGATGAAAGGCTCTGCATATCATATATCTCTTCATACATCCCAGTCTTACAAGGGGACAGATAGGCCAAACAAAACCCACTCTTCTTTGCTGAGTCAGAGGTTTGTAGTTTAGAAGTCCAAAGAAGGGATGTAAAATCTCAGTTAATCAGTTAACTGGTTAAATGTTATGTTTAACTGGTTAACCAATTAAACAGGGTTGTGCTGGATTGTGCCCCCCATCACAGGCGGGGGCTGTTCTGGCTGGGATGGAGCACCCTGAGCAAGATGTGCTGGGCCAGGACTGCTGTGGACAGGGGATGCTCTGGACGGATTGGAACACCGCCCGCACACATCATCCATGGCAGGCTTGGGGCTGCTTCCTGCCTACCGGCTAACTGTTCACATTCCTGGTCCAGAGATGCAGGGTGCTAGACTGTGGGGGGAAGAGAGAGAGCTAATTAAAGGAATGAGTGCAGTGAGTTCATACTTTAGAGACTGTATGAATGTGACCAGGAATTTGTGCCAACTCTGTCACTGGGATGGAAACCAGTTGACTTCATAATGTCGAAAATGTACAATTTCCCAGGCTTATCCTGATCACAGCTGCATAACCAGGATTACAACCCTGACTGGAAAAAATTCCCTTCAAAGGCATGTGACAGATGAAATGAAGCAGATGGAAAGGCTCTGCTAAATAATGGCTGATGTAGATATAAAATGAGATTTACTTTCAAAGCCCTCAAAGTGATTGCAAGCTGCAGACTGTTGGCATATAAATGGTGTGGAAAGGGGAGCATGACCATTTTTCACAGGTGAGACCCTCTTGTGGGCTTGTCTAGTTCTTGGATGTGAATGAACAGTAGGACAGGGAAGAGAGAATTAAGGATGGAGACCTCCCTATAAACGTAGGCCAAAAGCCCAGAAAGAGATTGCATCAGAGGTGCAATAAGCAAGATAACAATCAGGCTTTCCAAAGATAGCCTGTTGCTTCTTCTTTTTTTTTGGCATAGTGTAATATCAGTGTGTACTTCTCAATGTGCCAGAAGCAATATTTCGCATAAGTGCATACAGTTCTTTTATCATTTGATAGCAGTCCCCCTGACAGTGTAATTCAGCATGGTAAACTAGCTGAGTCACTGAGATCAGGAAAGAGTTCTTTATCAGAAGAAACTTGGGAAATGAGGTTGCCTTTATTTAAACTACCAAAATTGCTGAAGAAGTTTTGGTCATTAAAAAGCCACATACGTACAAATGAATAACAGTCTCATTTAGTTAATACTGAGTATGCAAATGTGAGTTGCTTCCCTCATGAATAAAACTATTTTTAAATGTGCTAGCTAGTCTTCCATGCTACATTATTTCCAACTGAATTGAATGTCTCTCACTTTCTCAAAATTTGCCTGTCAATTTTTATTATTATTCAAAACAGATGCTACCAGAACAGTTTTAGTAAACTAGGCAGCTTACACTCTGTTAAGAGATGGAATTCATTTCAGCAATTTAAATTTAAAGCCCAGGTAGCTGTAAAATAGAACAGAAATAGCGATTTGGCTGTAACATTCTTTCCTGGAAAGTTACTTGAATTCAAATTTGTGACCACTCTAATTAGGAAATAATTCATCATTTAAAATAGAAAGAGCCTTCACATAAAAATATGGATGTAAACATTTTTAAGCAAAAGAATAAATAGGCTATATGCTTGGGGAACAAAAATAGTAAGGTTACTTAAAGGGTGAGAAATTGTTTTAGTGATTACAGCAAGAAATGGATAGTTTTATTTCCAATTAATTCATTATACGACCTTTAGCACATTACTTAACATCTGTCTGTACCTTTGAATACAACTGTCAAAATGAAAGTGTGATAATATCTATGCTTTACAAGAGAATTTCATATTTAATTAACATTTGTTAAGCACTAGTTACTCATATGGAAGGTACTGTCGAGGTACAACTGTGAATTCCTTTGTCTTCCTGACAGAACCTCTCTTGATACACATAGCTATTATAACACTAGATGAAGAGAAATTTGATTTGCTTTTTCCTCATTTTCACCTCCCAGCTTTTATATTCCATTTGTACTCTATTTAATAGGACTCAGAAGTGCAAAGTTTCCCCATAAGGGAGAAAAACAGAGGACAAAATATATTTTTTTAAAACCACAAGAAATCTACTCATATAAGAGGAAGACTATGTCATTTCATGAGAAAGACAGTGTCAAGAAAGAAAAGATTCATTCTCCACAAAGAGTAACCCTGCTACATGGCTCACTTGCTTTCTCAAAATATAAATGTCAAATTGATACACATGAAGTGGGTTCTATCTCTTAGAAGTAAAGCAATATTTTCTGGTAACAGAACAGTTTGTGATTTAAATTTGCAAGGAAACCAGTTCCCACTCTGATGTGGAAAGAGCAAGATAGACATTACATAGCTATGTAATAGACTTTCCTTGTGTAGTTTACTTTCCAACTGGATGAGGTGGAACAAATTAGACTTAATTATTACAGATAACAATAGTCTAACTAAGAAGGAATTTGGTCAAGTTTCTAAACAGTAGGGAAATGAGGACTCATCTATTGAAAAGGACAAAGTTATTATGTCTTCTAAAAGGTCAGTCTTGGGAAAAAAATATATTAGAACTGTTACAACATTCATCTAATAATGCAATTTGTCTTGTCTAGTTATGTAAAGTTTGAAAGTTAATATATTTTGCACGCCAAGATGACCCCAGATAAAGGAAAGATTATTTGATCATTAGGGAGCTAGTTATATTCTAACGGCTGATTCAGTGTTTAATAAATAATTTACATTATTAAAATCTACCTTCTATCGAGCTAAAGAACTAAAAAGTGCCAAGATATTACATTAACTAAAATAGTAAATTATTGGAATGAGTCAATCAAGTTGTAATTGATCTGAGATTAACTTCGCAATTGTCTTAAAGTCATCAGGTAAATTCTATCAAATGTCCTTGGTTTTTGGAAGTTTGTAGAAATATTACAGGTCAAATCCTGCTCCCCTTATTCAGACAAAACTCACTTACTTCATTGAGACTATTATTATTTATTATGTGTACTAGCCAATTAGCCCGTCATAAGACGGTATTTTCAGGTCTCTCCTCCACGTCGGTCTTCTCTCCTGAGCCGCTGGTCTCTCGCTCCATCTCTCTCTCTCTTTCTCTCCTCCTCCTACTGCCTCCCCGTCTCCCTCTCTCAGCTCTCCTCCACCTCCTGCCTCTCTCTCTGTCTCTCTCTTTCTCTTATCCCCCGCTCCTGACTCTCACTCTGGGGATCGCGGAGCCCAAATGGCCATTTGGGCTCCGCACTCCCCATGCTGCATGGGGAGCATGAAGCCCAAACAGTCGTTTGTGCAACTTGCTCTCACGCAGCTGCCCGGCTGAGCGGCGCAGAAGTCAGCCGAGCGCCACGGCGGGAGGCGAAGGGGGGCAGGGCGGTGACGTTCACGGCCAGGGGGCGGGGCCTAGAGCTGCTGTCACACCGCATGTCACCATCCCGCCCCGCCCCCCTTCGCCTTCCGCCGTGGTGCTCGACTGGCTTCTGCGCTGCTCAGCTGCGCTGCTCAGCTGGGCCTCCATGGGGGACCCCAAACAGCCATGTACTTCACCACTCTACCTCCTTTTCCCTCCCGCTGTAGCACTCGGCTGACTTCTGCGCCGCTCAATGGGGAAGCAAGCGGCGCAAGCAGCCATTTGGGCCCCACGCTCCCCATGCAGCACGGGCCGCCCAGAGGCAACAGCCAGCATTTCAGACAACAGCGCCGCCCAGAGGGAACAGCCAGAATTTCAGCATTACAGACTCACAGACATTGGGCTACTATATATATGATTACCACAGTGCCCGGGGCTATAACACTAGGTGAAGTGAGCAGTACTTGGTCCTATGTAGCTGACTGCTGGTAGTGCAAACAGATGAGAAACCTGAAATACTGGGTTTCCCTGTGAATGAAAACTTTTAATGTTTGCTTTTTCTATGAGACAGGTATCAAGAGCTCCTTACATTTGAATTAATTAAGAAAAAATTAAGGACTCAACAGGAAAAATCAACTGTTAGCTGAATAGACCATATTACCTAACAATAAATCCCAATATTTCCAAAAACACCATTTCGCACTGCCCACTTCAACCAGCACAAACCTCAGATCAACCTTTTCTTCCAAACCTGAAAGTCCAAAGGAAAGCAATAGCTGAGGGAAAACGTAAAAGCAGCAGGAACTGTCACCCACCCATGTCTCTCAGAAGCAACATAGGCAAGTGTCTCAAAACAGCTTCAGCAGCAGCTCAAAAACAGAAAGCAATGTACAGCATTCTCAAAGATCTTGCAGGCATCCCACCTCAGCAATACTTATGCTGACAAAATGATCCTCCTTAGTAACTTTCTCTAAAATTGTTTTCAGGGAAACAAATCCCACTCAGTTGTTTATTCACCACAGATTTCACCAGTACAATCTGCAAATCTGAAAAGTAGGAGCTACAGAATTCATAATGCTTGAAGTCTGAGATGTTTGGAATGCTCAGATGCCTAGAGGTATGTCTATCTATCCTCCAATATTTAAGAGCCAGCATATACAGGTTTCACATAAAAGTAATTGTTCTCTCCGCAGAAGATTATCTTGTTATAATGGGTTGCCTAGGCTTCAGTTCATAAAAAAAGAGACACTTACTTACCTGATGTGGAATGTTCTTCAAGATGTGTCATCTCTATCAATATTCCACTGTAATTAAGCATTCATGCCACACCCCCAAAGTCAAAGAATTTGAAAGTAGAGTCCATTGGCCCACATATGCACTTGACTCGCCTTATGCTTCCATCCAAGCTAATGAAGGGTTGGGCAGACTGACCTTTTCTATAGTTCCTTCTTCATTACAAATAAGATGGATCCATAGAAGAGAGATAGGAAAGTGGGAAGTTGAATATAAATGTAGACCATAGTGCTCAAAGAACCTTCCAATACAGATAAGTAAACTCCTCTTCTTTGAGTGATGGTCCCTACTGTATTCCACTGAGGATAAGTTACAAGTAGTTTTCTTTTCCTAGTCTATGGAAAACTGTCTTCCATGCAGATGATGCAAGATCCTGAAAGCCCCATTTCAAAAGGTAGTATTCTCCTACAGGAAGAGACCTGGAAAAGTAGTGCAATGTGCTGAATGGAGCAGAAGTAGATAGAGTTGAGTCAATTTAGGAGTGTGGGAAAGAAAGGAGGATTATGAGACATAGGAGGCAGAACAGAGCATTCTGGAGTTTGGGAGTGGAAATATTGACTTTCAATGCAGAGAGGTGATAAACTGTATAGCAAGGGGATGCAGAAAATGGAAGCCAAATAACCACAGCTCTGGGGAGGGAAGTAACATTCTGTCACCATGTACGGGGACACAACAAATATAGTCCAGTAATTGCTGGTAATGTGAAGGTGAAGCTATGGAACTTAGCACAGACAGTACCTTTTTACTTCTATTTTCCTTTTAATCGTTTTTTGTTTTAGAAAATCAACACATTCTTTCCAATGCCTTAGCATCTTTTATTTCAATTGCCTAGTATATAACAATTATTTATATTTATCACTCCATGCCTAAAATACATTTGCCTTTATATTCCTTTCAAAATGCATTAGCTTATCTTTGAGAAACTCAATTACCATAGGAACATTACAAAGTATTTTCAGAATACAAGAATACACTGACTATAGATGACTGAACATTACAGATAATACATGGAACCTGCTACATGAAAACCTGCCAATTATAGTTACTCTAAATGTATTGTGCTAACTTTTCATTATAAAAAATTCAGATTAGTAATAAAGATAAAGTGCAATTTATGAGTTCTTTATTCAAATACAAGTTTAATTTTACTATTCTTTTTTTTCAATTTCTGGTAATGTACACTGCTAAAGATGAGTTAAACAACAAAGAAAGACTAGAGGTCATGAGTTCCTGAAAGATGCATTAACCAATTATTCTTCATAAAACAATATTCATTTTATTTTTAGTGATCTTTACAATGAGAAATACTTCTGAAACTATAATGTTGTGGTATACTTCGAGAATCAGAGAAAAAGCAAAATGTGAAATACACAAACACACTTACCGGTCCTCTCAAATCAATAAGTTCCTGCCTCATTTGGGATACAAGAGCTTCTTTTGCCATTAATGCACGGTGTAGTCGCTCATTGAATTCTATAAGCTCCCCATGCATTTCTGCCACCTGAAAGACATACAACCAAAATGTTAGGAGTGAACAAATCTCCTGAGCTCAGAACATTTCTCTCTGTATTGAAAAGCTCAACAATATAGTTTCATATCCATGTATACAGTTCCTGTAAAATCAAAACAATATATTTCCCAATTAGCACATAGCGTTGTTAACGCAGTAATTGGGACAGTAACATTAATGACACACTGTGACGGGGCAGAACTGCCCCGCCACTCGCAAGCGGCAGCGGGGGCCGCGGGAGAGAGGGACGCAGGCGCCTCAGCGCCGGAGGACGCAGGGAACGGGGACGCGGAGGCCGCGGCGCGTCATCACGGCGCGCCCGGGAGCGTGGCGGGTGACGTCACGAGTGCGACGACGGAGGAGAGAGGGGGGAACCCGGAAGTAGAGAGGAGCAAAAAAGGGCCGGAACGAGAGCGGCAGGGGGAAAGCCAGGAGGAGGGAAGGCGAGCCACGGGCAGAGGAGCCCCGAGCGGAGCGGTCCCGGACGGGAAGGCAGGGAGCGGAGCAACCCGGTAAGCGGGGCAGCGGCCGGCGGAGTGGAGCTGGACCCAGGGCGGGTCGTGTATCCCGGGAGCAGGTGCGTTTGGGGTACTACCCCCCTGCTACCACCGAGAGGCACGCTCTCGGTGTCAGGGCCCTGGGTCGGGGTCCGGAGTGAGGGCGGGCCCGGACCCCCCACTCCGCCAAGGAGGCGTGCAAGCAAGCGGTGCATTGGGCACCATCTGACTGTAAACAAAACAGTGGGGGCGGCGGACAGGGGTCGCGCCCCGTGACACGTGGTGGAGAATGTGGGTGCTTTTGCGCCCCTGAAACCTAGGGTGCGAGGGTGGTGGTTTGTTTTGCCTTTCGTTTTCACCGGCGGAGGGCCACTCTATCCTAACTGCCATCTCAAATAGGACACGGCACCATGGATGCCGACAAAATTGTAGAATGGCTGGTGGATAGCCAGCGCCAGCTCCAGAGACAACAAACGGAGGCGTTGCGACAACTAACCTCCGAGTTTAGAGAGCAGCAGAAGCAGCTGGTGAGGGAGCTGAAGGATGGGACAGGACTGGTCGGACCCACCAATGAAGAAGAGGAGGAGGCGGCGGGCCCAGCGCGACTCCCCATCAGGCTCACCAAACTGGGGGCCGAGGACGACGCCGAGGCGTTCTTGGTAACTTTCGAACGAGTGGCCACGGCGGCCCGTTGGCCCCAAGAGCACTGGGCTACTATACTCGCCCCTTACCTGTCCGGTCCGGCCCAACTCGCCTACCGGAGTTTGTCCGACCGGGACTCGCTGTGCTACTACAAGGTCAAGGAGGCGATTCTCGACCAACTCGGTATTTCGCCCGAGACGTATAGGCAGAGGTTCCGGGCGGCCAGATATGCAACAGGGGAGCGGCCACGGGCAGTGGCGCAGCGGATCCGGGAAGCCGGGTTTCGGTGGCTGGAACCGTCCACCAAGACCGCGACTCAGGTGGCCGACCTGGTCGTACTCGAACAGTACCTGCAAGTGCTCCCCGCGGAAGGCCAACAGTGGGTCCGGCGACACCTGCCCGGGACCCTAGAGGAAGCGGTCACGCTCATGGAGCACTTCATGGCAGCCGAGACGCTGGAAGGACCTGGCAAGGTAGGCGCAACGACCAACCCGGTGGGTCGGGGAGGCCCTAGCCCCAAAGGGAAGGAAGGGCGGGACAACACGGGGCCTAGGGCTGGAAGCCCCCCAGTCCGAGGACCGGAGCGGCGATTGGCCCCGGTATGGCGTGGCACTGAGGACCACGGAAAAGGGGAACCCCGGGCCGAAGTCGGGAAGAGGGCAGAGGACACGCAGAGGATCCAATCAAAACCGACGTGCTACCAGTGCGGCCAGGAAGGCCACATCCGTCGGGACTGCCCTATGATGGACTGCACTTACGGCCAACCTAGACCCCGGAAGGGCCCGCGGCAGGAGGTAAGCCGGGCCCGCATGATAAGGCGGATACGCTTGAACGGGGAGGTAGTAGAGGCCGTTCTAGACTCGGGGTGTGGACAAACGTTAGTGCGGAGAGACGCGTTGGGAAGATCAGGGCACACGGGGGCCCAAGTTTGGATCAAGTGCGTACACGGGGACACCCGGCCGTACCCGACGGCCCGGGTGAGGCTACACGACGGGAGCCAGGGCGGGGAGTTACGAGTAGCAGTGGCTCACCGACTACCCTACCCCGTGTTACTAGGCCGGGATTGGCCCGGGCTGCGGCGGCTGCTAGGGGAACGGGGCCCTACCGGCGTAAGGGACACGCGGGAGGCGTGGGCTACCCAGGAGGAGGAGGAGGAGACGATGCCCCCACAGGGGCTAGACGGGGAAGAGGCGCGGGTGACCCTAGAGGTCGATACCGGCGACTTCTTAGCCTTGCAGCGGGAGGACCCGTCATTACAGCACGCCTGGGAAAACGCGCTAGAGCCCCGGGTGGAGGACGAGGGGACCCAACAGCAGAGCGAACAGGGACCCCACTTCGAGATCCAAGGGGACCGGCTGTACCGGGTCCCAGGGACAGCAGGCGGGGAAACCCAGCTACTCGTCCCAAAAGCGTACCGGTGGCGGGTGATGGAGATGGCCCACGACAATCCCTGGGCCGGGCACTTGGGAATTGAGAAGACACAACAACGGGTGATCCAACGGTTTTATTGGCCAGGGGTATACCAGGATGTCAAGAACTTTTGTAGATCATGCCCCCAGTGCCAACGGACAGCAGAGGCCCGGGTCCCACGGGCGGCCCTCGTACCCATGCCGCTAGTGTCCGAACCCTTCGAGAGGATAGGTTTGGACCTCGTGGGGCCCTTGGAGCGGACTCGGAGAGGGCACCAGTATATATTAGTGGTGGTTGATTACGCCACCCGCTACCCGGAGGCTGTTCCCCTACGCAAGACCAACGCGGCCACAATAGCCGACGAGCTAGTGAAAATGTTCGCCCGCGTCGGGCTCCCGAAAGAGATCCTGACGGACCAGGGGACGAACTTGGTATCGCGCCTAATGAAAGAGCTGTGCAGATGGCTGCAGATAAAGAAGATTCACACCGCAGCCTACCACCCTCAGACGGACGGGCTGGTAGAACGTTTCAACAAAACCCTAAAAGCCATGTTGCGGAGGCTGGTCCAAGATGACCCACGAGACTGGGACAAGCTGCTGCCACCCCTGCTCTTCGCAATACGAGAGGTACCGCAGTCCTCGGCACAACTTCGGGCGGTACTACAGCAGGCGGCAGCCAGCCTGACGAGCCGGCCAGGGAGGACGACCCGGGCATGCCACGAGATCACGACAGAACCGGGGAGTCGAGTGAGGGATCCGGTACGCCCCATCCCCCGGAAGTTGTGGGACACGGTCCAAAAAGAGCTGCAGGACATGTTGCGGTGGGGAGTGGTGGAAAAATCACGGAGCGAGTGGCGGAGCCCCATCGTACTGGTCCCGAAGAAGGACGGAGCTGTACGGTTCTGCATCGACTTCCGTAAGTTAAACGCGGTATCGAAGTTCGATGCATACCCCATGCCCAGGGTGGATGAGCTACTGGAGCGCCTGGGGCGGGCGGAATACTTATCAACGATCGACCTTACGAAAGGGTACTGGCAAATACCCCTGACGCCGGCGGCCAGGGAGAAGACAGTGTTCGCCACCCCGTTCGGACTATTCCAATTCGTCACCATGCCGTTCGGGTTACACGGCGCAGCAGCTACATTCCAGAGGCTGATGGACGAGATCCTAGAGGACCATCGCGACTACGCCACAGCATACATAGATGACATCGTCGTCTTCAGCAGGACGTGGGAGGAGCATCTACAGCAGCTGGGAGCCGTCCTGCGAACGCTCCAACGGGCCGGGCTCACAGCTAATCCCAAGAAGTGCCAGTTCGGGAAGAGGGAGGCAACACCTTCACGCTGGTGACGGACCACGCGCCACTGAGATGGATGCAGTCCATGAAGGACAACAACGCACGGATAATGCGATGGTACCTGAGCTTGCAACCTTTCCGTTTTGACATTAAACACAGACCTGGTAAAGATAACGTGAACGCGGACTGTCTTTCGCGGCTGCCGGGTGACGAGCAACCGGAGGGCGGACAGACCGTAGGAAGGGGGGAGATGTGTGACGGGGCAGAACTGCCCCGCCACTCGCAAGCGGCAGCGGGGGCCGCGGGAGAGAGGGACGCAGGCGCCTCAGCGCCGGAGGACGCAGGGAACGGGGACGCGGAGGCCGCGGCGCGTCATCACGGCGCGCCCGGGAGCGTGGCGGGTGACGTCACGAGTGCGACGACGGAGGAGAGAGGGGGGAACCCGGAAGTAGAGAGGAGCAAAAAAGGGCCGGAACGAGAGCGGCAGGGGGAAAGCCAGGAGGAGGGAAGGCGAGCCACGGGCAGAGGAGCCCCGAGCGGAGCGGTCCCGGACGGGAAGGCAGGGAGCGGAGCAACCCGGTAAGCGGGGCAGCGGCCGGCGGAGTGGAGCTGGACCCAGGGCGGGTCGTGTATCCCGGGAGCAGGTGCGTTTGGGGTACTACCCCCCTGCTACCACCGAGAGGCACGCTCTCGGTGTCAGGGCCCTGGGTCGGGGTCCGGAGTGAGGGCGGGCCCGGACCCCCCACTCCGCCAAGGAGGCGTGCAAGCAAGCGGTGCATTGGGCACCATCTGACTGTAAACAAAACAGTGGGGGCGGCGGACAGGGGTCGCGCCCCGTGACACACACAGACAGACAAAACACAAATCTTGGCCTAATTCATAATTGCAGATACTGACATCTACTTTGACCACACAACATTCCGGTTCTAACTTTCTATCTTATATCTGAGAAAAGTAAATGACAAGTGACAAACAGCTTCAGGGGGTAGCCAAGATAGTCTGTACAGGATAAACTTAAAAAACAAGAGTCTGGTAGCACTTTAAAGACTAACAAAACATGTAGATGGTATTATGAGCTTTAGTGGGCACAATCCACTTCTTCAGATGACCAGAGTGTTAGATGTCCAAAACTAAAATAAACAGGAGAGGGACTGGGAAGGGGGAGGAGAAGGAAAAAAATGGGAGTGCGGGGCGGGGAGGGGGGGGTACAAGAAGAGGTTGTGGGTATAACAAATGTCAAGGGGAAACCAGAGCTGGAATGTAACAGGAAAAACAAATAGTCATAAGCACCTAAAGACTGGATAGTCAAAAGAGGCAGATAAGAACAATTAGTAGGCAATAGAGAGGAAGAATACTAACACCACATGCTATACAGATAAAGAAGAGTCATTGGAACCTTCATTGTTTGGTAGGTTGATAATGTCCCCGCCATCCGGTATCTTTATTTAATCCATTAACATGAGTGACACAAACAGTGTCACTTGTCATTCACAGTACTGTTGTCAGTTTAACTTTTTAGATGAAAGTAATGGACTACAGAACTAATTTATATCAGAAACAATGCACACAAGCAATTTATCTGCAATTCTGCAACAGAGCTGGGCCCTGCAATGTTCCCACTATCCCACTCAAGCAGAAACTGCCAAAATGTCCCAAACTGTATGATATTTTGTGATAACAAATTGGGCTAAATGGAAAGAGTATTTGCATAGTGTCAGAAACCAAATGACAAAATAATCCAATCTTTTATTCCTGCATTAAAAACAAAACAAAGAAAAGCAGTTACCTTTGTTGTAACTGGTGTTTTTGAAGTATCTAAAAGGGTGTTACCAGAAGGAGGGAGAAAAAAATTTCTTCTTGGCCTCTGATGATAGGACAAGAAGCTTAAATTTCAGCAAGGAAGATTTGGGTTGAACATCAGGAAAAACTTCCTGTGAGGGTGGTTAAAACTGGAATAAAATGCCTGAAGAGGTTGTGGAATATCCATCAATGGAGAAATTTAAGAGCAGGTTGGATAGACATCTATCAGGGATAATCTAGACAGTGCTTGGTCCTGCCATAAGGGCAGGGGACTGGGCTTGATCTCTCAAGGTCCCTTCCAGTTCTAGTATTTTATGATTCTGTGTGTTGCTCATGTCCATTCTATTGTGTGCAGGGTCACCACATGCACAAGTGCCATTCCAATGGGTGCCAGAGCCAGACTCCTGCCCTCATGGCAGGACCAAGCACTGTCTCGATTATCTTCTGAAGAAGAAGTTTATTTTAGTTCTGGACATCCAACACTCTTGTCATCTGAAGAAGAATGGGGATACTATTGAGGGGAAAAGCTTCTGGCACCAATGCATGTGGTGAGCACACACACCTACAATAGAATGAACATAAGAAAACACTAGAAAAACAATAATAAAACAGAAGCTTCAGGGGGTAGCCGAGTTAGTCTGTGCAGGATAAACTTAAAAAACAACAAATGGTCTGGTAGCACTTTATGGACTAACAAAACATGTCGATGGAATCACGAGCTTTCGTGGGCACAGCCCACTTCTTCAGATGACTGAAGTTTTGAGTTTAGGATGTGCAGACCCAAAATAAATAGGGGAGAAGGTAGAGGGAGGAAGGAAAAAAAGGGAGGGGGGGTGGGAAACAAGCTCTATGACTTTGTCCTCATCCACAACTACTTCCAATTCAGAGACAATTTGTATCTCCGAGTCAGCGGCACAGCCATGGGCACCTGCATGGCACCACAACATGCCAACATCTTTATAGCTGACCTTGAACAATGTTTCGTCAGCTCTCGTCTCCTAACACTCCTACTTTACTTACTCTACATCGATGACATCTTCATCATGTGGACCTATGGAAAAGAGACTCTTGAAGAATTTCATAAGGATTTCAACAACTTTCACCCTGGACCAGTCTACACGAGAAATCTACTTCCTGAACACTACAGTACAATTAAATAATGGACAAATTTCCACCACCCTATACCGGAAACCCACTGACCGCTACACTTACCTCCATGCCTCCTGCTTCAATCCCAGACACATTTTTCAATCTATTGTATACAGCTAAGCTCTAAGGTACAAGTGGATTTGATCTGATTCCTCAGATAGAGACACACCTACAGAATCTATATAGAGCATTCCTAAAACTGAAATACCCACCTGGAGAAGTGAAAAAACAGATTGACCGATCCAAAAAAGTACCCAGACATGAACTACTTCAAGACAGACGCAAAAGAGAAAATAACAGAATTCTACTTGTTATAACCTACAGTCCACAACTCAAACCTCTCCAACCATTATACACAGTCTGCAACTCATCTGGAAAATGATCCCTCGCTCTCAGAGGCCTAGTGAAAAAAAGCCTATTCTCGCTTACAGACAACCCCCCAACTTGAAATGAATTCTTTCCAGTAACCATGCTACACAACCACATCATAAGCATCCAGGAAGCCAGCCCTGCAATCAGCCACGGTACCAACTCTGCCCACATATCCATACACGCGAATTTATTGCTGGAGCCAACAACATAAGCTACGAAATCAGAGGATCATTCAACTGCACATCCAGTGATTTGATCTGTGCCATCAAATGCCAGCAATGCCCCACTGCTATATTTATTGGAAAAACTTGACAGACCCTACGGGAAAGAATCAATGGGCACAAATCAGGTATACGTAAAGGGAACCTACAGAAACCTGTTAGAAAGCAAGTCAATCTACCTAATCACTCTTTAAAAAAATCTCCAGGTGGCTGTCTTGTCACAAACCAATTTTACAGCCAAATATACAGAGAGGTGTTGGAATTACAATTCATCCACAAGTTCAATTCCCAAGCTGATGGCCTCAATCGAGATAAGGGATGGCTGGTACATTCCTAACATTTGATGAAGATGCCAACAGCTCTTTGTGCAGATTCTTGAGTTACTACCTTTCCTATCTATTATTATCCTTTGATCCTTATCTGCTTCCTTTTAACTATCCAATCTTCAGATGCTTATAGATGTCCAGTTCTGTCTACTTGTTTTTCCCTTTGATATTTTCATATCCTCTGCTCCTTGTTTCCCGCCCTAAAGGGCCAGTGCAGTGGGGCGGAGTAGCCACCCACTGACCCAGAGGAGGAGGAACCACTCTGGGAAGCCAAACCAGCTACACGGTCGTTATTCCAAAATAACTATGCAAGCATTTACACAGCAATTGCATTATTTCAAAATTACAGGCAGCTAATTTTTGCATTGGTAAACTTGATTGCACAAGAAATATTGCCTTTTCTGAAATAGCTATTTCGAAATAGGGGCTGTGTAGACAAGGCAGCTGCAGTTATTTTGAAATAAGAGGCCTCCAGTCCTTTACACAGTGCCCTGCTGGCTGCTCTGTCTACACTCAGCCAAACTCTATAGTCCCCACCCGCCCTTCTCCTGGAGCCCGTAAAGCTGCAGCCTCAGGGGAAAGGGCTTGTGGCACACAGGAGGCCCTGACAGCCCTGAGCCACCCAGAAGCTGCCTCTGCTTCATATTTTGCTCAAAATAAGCCAGTCTACTGCTCTCACCAAGCCCTCCACTGCTCCCAGAGAGAAGTCAGACAGCTCCCAGGAGCCTGCCTGAGCCCGAAAGAGACGTGTGCCTTCCTGGTCTGTGCAGAGATCCTAGACCACATTGAGGTCTGGGGAGAGGAGGCAAACCTTCAGGATCTCCCCACCAGATGCAAGAATACAGATGTCTATGGTCAGCTGGCCGAGAGCTTGGCCAACAAGGAACACATCTGCACCCGGGAGCAGGGCGGATGAAAGTTAAAGAGATCCACTAGGCATGTGTTAGGGCCTGAGAGTGCAGCTCCCACTCCGGGGCAAACCCCCACATCTGCCCTTACTTCAAGGTCCTGCACTGCATCCTAGGGGGCAGGGCAGTCCCTTTTCCCACCCCGGTAGTGGATTTGGGGCTCGAGATGCCTGTCGTCATCCTCCTGGGGGACAGAGACACTGAGGAGGAGGAAGTTGTGGCTTGTAGAGGGAGAGAGGCTGGAACCCCCCTCCCCCCCAGCGGTGCCATGCACTCTCAGGGCAGCATCCACTCTCAGAGGGAAGCCCAACCACCCCATGGCCCCCCTCCCACCTGCAGGATTCTGGTCTGGCCGGCACCTTCACGTGCCTGCTTGTCCCAAGGATGGGGGGGAGAGAAGGGAGAAGTGGGTCCTCCTCCCCTCCCGGCAGGGACATCTGGACTCCTGGAGGTGAGGGCCCACTGGCTAGAGCACACAAAGCCTTGCTCCAAGCACATCACCTTAATCTGAGCCAAGAATTCTCAATCTTGGTTCAGATAAGGGCTAGGCTTCAGGTACAGCATCTCCTAGGATGACTGACCACTTCTCTTTATTCTTCACAGCTGGACCAGCTACAAAACTGGGGTGATTGACACCACCCAGGGCAGCCTCCCGAACCTGAAGGTGCTGGAGACCATGGATGAGTTCCAGAGGAAGTACCTTGTGCCACTCCAACTCATGGAGCAGACCCTGGACCTCAGACTACAAGAAGATATCCAGCTGCGGCGAGACACCTGGCAGGAGATGCTGGATCAGGGCTGCACTGTGTGCATGGTCGTGCAATCCCTGGTCACCAGTATGCTGCCTTCACCTGTTCCTGCTCCTCCCACTTCTCCTCCACTGAGGCCACCAAGATTCCCCACACCCATGGCAGTGGGATCACAAGAGCCAGGCACCACTCCCAGCTCCACCGCTGAACCTCTCCATGCCTGTCCTTCCCCTTCCAGCTCCCTCTTCCCCACTCTAAGGCTACGTCTACACTGCAAGATTTTTGCGCAAATACAGTGCTTTTGCCGGTGTAGGTAAACCTCCTTTTACGAGGCATAACTCATTTTTGCTCTACAGTTATTGCGCAAAAAGGCATGTGTGGACAGTCTAGAGGGGTTTCTTGAGCAAGAAACCCCTATGGGAAAAAGCACAGGTGCTCTGATGGCCATTCTGTGAATGGCAATCAGAGCTTTCTTGCACAAGAGCGTCCAATATATTGCATTAATGTAACTGCATTAAAATAGTATGTGTACTTCATTGTACATTAGTGGTTTACTTGTCTGCAATTTTGATTTACTGCCTTTATTTCTTAACTTATCATGACATTCTGTTCTATGTAATCCCATTAAAGGGGCTCACTCCTCAGCCTAACCGCATTTAATAATTAGAGGGTTCCTCATTAATTACTCTATTCTGATTCTTTTGACAAGATCAAAACCTTAAAATATCCAACGCTAACATCTAAGACACTGTGTATTCATATCCCAACTGTTCACTGAATATCAAACTTGACATGGCTGTTTAACTTCAAATGCTTGCTAATCAATTGATAAATTTATTTTAGTCGAAATAACATGTTAATACACATGTAGCGCCCCTCTCCACCTCGTTACCTTCTTTAAAGCCAATCTGCTTACAGGTTTTGATGGATAGGTCTGGGTTCTTCTAGATCCTGCCACCCACTCAACTTTATTTTTTCCTATGGACTTATTTTGCAGTGCCTCCATCCCTCTCACTCCTTCCTGGCAGGGTCACCTGGGAAGCTTCGGAGGAAAATTCTAACCCAGGGTAATCCCCACGTACTTGCCAGATAGTTGGAGACTCCCAGAAAATAACACAAACACATACACTATATTAAACACAATTATATTAAACAGGAGACAAATAGAACAGGGTAAAACACTATTTCTAGGGTCACTGGTGCCCAGCAACTGTAAGATTAGGGTCCCGTTGGTACACATACTTTTTGGGGGCCCTTGATGACTTATGACCACAAATTTCTTCTCTGCAGTGCTTTAACAGAGAGGCTGACTGGGTCAGCTGGGTTTTATTTCTCCACTGTTGATTCCCAGTTTGTGGAGTTTGCTGGGAGGCTTCACCAGCCAGGCTGAGTTGGCTCTCCGGCTCCCTGGGTGAGACCAGTCACCACATGGTCATCTCTGCTCTGTCTGCTGGTTTGGGGCTGCTGCCTGCTGTCTGTGTGTCTGAATGCTGGGGTAGGAGGTTATAGTTTGAATTTTGGTGCAGTTGTGTCGCCTGCACCTTCAGCCTTGCACCCCTTTGTGATGAGGGGAAATTCTGGGATCGAAGAAGCCTGATTCCTGCCCAAAGAAGATCCCAGCCAGAAGAGACCAGCCCCTCTACAGTGACTGAGTTCTCTCTGAACCTGAGGCTCATTCATGGAGTGTGTGAGTGCACCATCTTTTAGTTAGCCAGGGAATTTGTTTGGGGATTTTATTACCTGCTGCATATTAAACATGTGGAGGGATTTACTGCCTTCTCCCACTTGTGAGTCCTTTGGGCTGTACTGGACCTAGTCAGCCCCACTGCTAAACCACTGCAGAGAAGAATTTTGTGATCAAAAGGTATCAAGGGCTCCAACAAAGAAAAAGAGAGCTTTTTCAGGAATCTAGAATATGGTCCAAAATTTTGAAAAGTTCATGAGGAGCCAATTTTAAAAGACACACAAATCATCACACAGTTTAGTGATACATTATCAAATCGACATCAAATACTTCATTGATCATCTTTCCTGCAGCAGCAGAGACTCTCTTAGTCATTTAAGCTACAAGCAGGCTGATGCAAGTGTTACTGAATCTGTTTTCATAAACCATGGGAAATGGGAAACAGTACCTTTCTCACAAAATTTTTCTTGTCTACATTGTAGCATTTTGTTGGAAGAGGAAATGCAAATGAAGCGCTCATTAGCATTTCTCACAGTCTCATTTGCATAGTTTCTTCCGATCCATTTTGCGGAAGAAGTTTTTGCGGAAAAAACGCAGTGTAGACAGGGCCATTTTGGGCAAAAAAAAAAATGATTACAGGATTTTTCAAAAAAGCCTGCCATTTTCGAAAGGACTGCGGTTTTACTTTCGAAATGGCACTTGTTCAAAAGAGCGCTATGATGCAATTATACAAATAAAGTGTGGGATATTTAAATCCCTGCTTCATTTGCACTTTCAAAGTGCCTCATTTACATCCCTCTGCCGACAGAAGGATGTAGTCTACACACAGAATAGGTGTTCAAACTAATCTGAAGAGGAAAAAATGGTTTCATAGATATAAAACTCATCACGATTACCTTTCTAATGGGAATTTACAAGTTAAACTAGGATAGAAACAAAAATGCTCCATTTGTTGTTTATATGGTTTATGTATAAAGAGACATTTCTTATGAAACAAACAATAAATAGCAGAGGTTGAATTGCAACAGGCCAATTTCACTCCTCATATGCTCCACCAATAATTTAAATCTAAATCCTTCCCATGCCATCAGATGTTGCACAAATAAAACTTCCTCCCTCTGTTTACCGTGAACCACTCTTTGAACTCTTCTACAATGGTAAGCCCCTTAAATTTTCCCTCTCTGGTGGTTGCTCATGGGATTTTCTTTGGTTAGCCTCCTTTTGCATATTTCTCTAGCTACTCAATGGTAGACCTGCCCTGGCAGTAATTTTGGCTTCATTCTTAACAAGTCCCAAATATTTTCTTTTTCTGTGCAACTTTAAAGGTGGGGTTGTTGAATTCAGATTTTGTCATCTCCTATAAATTCATTCACCTGTTACTTTTCTTTCCTATAGAATTTGCTTTAGAAGACTTATAGATGCAAATCAGCACTTTTGGTGGATTGCTAGCTTTGACATCCATACATTAAGATGGAAATAACACTTGAGTTGAAAATTTGTAATTTGATTTTACATTGTTGATTTTTGATGACCAAATGTAATTTATGCTAGTAAATATGGCTGCCACCTTGTCAATTCATGACAATTTCTTTCTGGCATCCCTACTGCTTTGTGTATTACTACCCAAGTATGTAAACTGACTCACTTCTATTATAAAGCTTTAAAAGAATGACTCTTTTTTCTAATCAAGGTATCTTAAAATATTTTGCAATATGCTATGGGTTGCTTTGTTCCTGCAAGATCATAAAATATGGAGTTAATTGTAATAAAAGTTTAGGAGCAAACACAATCAAAATATAAGCCTAATATCTCATTACCCCAAATATATAACCAAATCAGTCAGACATCCTGGCCTATTTCGATAGCATGACCATTCCATTAGTATCTTTGTTCAAAAAATATCAACCAACTGAAGTACTTAAAAATGTACCAAAGTCATCCTTGTGTAAATAAATAGAATATAAAGTATATTGATAAAAATTAGCCATTAGGAAAACTAAATTTTAACAAAGTATTTTAAAATTTCAGCCATACATAATCATGCACAAATCCCTTAGAAATCATGAAAACAACACCTATGGGGGAAAGAATCTTGAGTCTAAGGTTGTTTTGTTTTCTCATTCTAAATTTTATCATCTTCTGGATACAGCACGTCTTTCATTGATCAATATTTACTGTTCCCTGCTTTGAAATGCAAATGGTAAGTACTTTAATAAATGAGTTGAAAGGCTGTCACATGTCTTCAGATATCTCTGCAATGTTTGGTGAAATATTGTTGTGCAACTATGAATAGAAATACATTGTAAAATACAACAGATATCTCCATGTCAAGCATAGAATTCATTAGTCTTCCTATATTTCTCAGGTGCAGGAGATTAGTATTACAAAGATATGCTAACCCAGAGTAATGGTCATCTCTAAACATGTTGTCAGTATGTTGCACACATGCCTTTATGATCATGTTAAAATGCATACTATTGTGATTGAAGTTTAAAAGGGGACACTAACAAAAAGGCCCCAATTTAGGAGCATATTAACATAAATTTCTCTGTTAAAAAAGATGGTGTATGAGAGGGAAAGAGAGAGAAAGACAGACAGACTTTTGTACCATACATTGTGTGACTGTTATCCATATAGAGAGCAATGTTTCTCAATTAACAGGTAAATGAAAATAAAATGAGATCTGGAGGCAATGCAGTACCCAGTTCTGGCTAATCTGGAAGCAGAACAAAGGTGGCCAGAAACAAAAAGAGCAGCCAGACATGAGACATTCACATACCAAAGCTACTTCTAGAGAAACCCATTCCAGAAAGGGCATCTGGTGTCTGTATCACATCTCAAGATCACACCAGCAGTTGGCTTCAATTTAGAAATGAACAAAGACTAAGCACATTTTATGCCACCAGCAGAAAAATGCAGAGTGCAGTGTGAGAACTTCAATTCACATACTAAGTATACTTGAAAATTTGTGCTATTTTTGAAGTGGAAGTCTTGTCAAAATATGTTTTTCTGAGAAACATGAATACAATATTAATATGAATTAGCAGAAGGATAAGATGCAACAGTCTGTTAAAAAAGGCATTTCTTGGCTCTACAGAAACTCAGAGTAGCAATTTGCAAAAGAATTGTATTTAAACCTACATCCATTTTGGCTTTGTCAATCAATTAAGCACAAAAAGGTAAGAGTACGGAGGGGAACTGATAACTTAATAGAAAATACATACAGCAAATCTGATTCCAGTATTCGTTTCATGATCGACGGTTATAAATCTGTTAATTTCTTTATAAGATGATGTTATTTTACTAAATTATTTGAAATAAGAAATAACATTCTGATGGTATGTCCACACTACAGGATAAGGTTGAATTAAAATATGCAATTTCAGCTATTTTAATTGCATAGCTGAAGTCCAAGCACTTTAACTCGATTTCTGGCGCTGTGAATGCTGTAGATAGTTGAAGAGAGAACGTTCTCCCTTTGACGTCCCTTACTCCCCGTGGAAGCAGGACTACCGGCATCAACTAGAGTGCTCTTCTCAGATCGAATTAGAATGTCTTCACTAGACTGGTGGTAGAAATGTAGCCGTGTTAGTCTGGTGCAGCTGAAACAAAAAACAGGACTATGTAGCACTTTAAAGACTAACAAGATGGTTTAATAGGTGATGAGCTTTTGTGGGCCAGACCGATTTGATCCGAGGAACTGGGTCTGGCCCACGAAAGCTCATCACCTATTAAACCATCTTGTTAGTCTTTAAAGTGCTACATAGTCCTGTTTTTTGTTTCACTAGACTGCTAATTCAAACCCTGGAAGATCGACAGCGGCAGCTTCAATCTTCTCTGTACTGTAGACATACCCTTAGGCACATCATGAGAAGTAGCTCAGATTGTAGGTTTCTGTGACAGGCACATCCACATTAACTCAGGTGACTTAAATAAAATCCATTTGAAGGTCAAGATGGGCTACCATCCAGCTGTTATTCCCCCATTATGAGATGGTCAGGTTTTATTCTCACCGATTTCCCCATTGTGACTCTATTACTTGCAGATCAAATTTTCTAGTTTTTTTCTGGGATTGATGAGGGTTTCCTACTCTTGGCAAAGTATACCTACCAGATCAAGAGTTTGACCATCTATGTGGGCCAAAGGAAAAAAAACATATTGTCTGGACTGCAGCCATATATGTGCTATTTGACAGAATACAAACTTAGCTTGCAAACCTAGGGAGGAGAGCTTTAAACTAGGTTCATCAAGGAATGGTGACCTAAGCCCTAAGGTAAGCGATGAAGTAGGTTACCAGGAAGAAACACAAGGAGGAAGATGCAACAGAGGAGGACTCCTGTTATGTACTGAGAGTTAGGAACTTTTTTCTAATGTCCAACCTAAACCTCCCTTGCTGCAGTTTAAGCCCATTGCTTCTTGTTCTATCCTCAGAGGCCAGGAAGAACAATTTTCCCCCTTCCTCCTTGTGACACCCTTTTAGATACCTGAAAAAATATGGTAGGTGACCAGATTGGCTTAGCAGTGAAATCCTTGGTGAGCTTACAATAAGTGGAAACTTGGACAGATGACTATGGAGGAGTATAAATATGCTGCTCGAGCATGCAGGGGTATAATCAGGAAGACAAAAGCGCAATTAGAGTTGTGGCTAGCACTGGGTGTGAAAGATAACAGGAAAGGATTCTACAGGCATATTAGCAATAACAGAGTGCTCAGGGAAGGTGTAGGACCCTTACTGAATGGGGGAGGTAAACTAGTGACAGATGATATGGAAAAAGTTGAAGTATTGAATGCTTTTTTTGCCTTTGTCTTCACACTCAAGGTCAGCTCTCAGATTGCCGCACTGGGCAGCACAATACAGGAAGGAGGTGGGCAGCCCTCAGGGGAGAAAAGCTGGACATACACAAATCCACAGGGCTGGATCTAATACATCTGAGGGTGCTGAGGAGTTGACTGATGTGACTGCAAATTCATTGACCATTATCTTTGAAAACATGTGGCAATTGGGGGAAGTCCCAGATGACTGGAAAAAGGCAAATGTAGCGCACATCCCTAAAAAGAGAAAGGAGAATGTGGGAGACTTTAGACTGGTCACCCTCACTTCAGTCTCCAAAAAAATCATGGAGGAGATCCTGAAGGAATCCATTTTGAAGCACTTGGAAAAGAGGAAAGTGACCAAATATAGTCAACGTGGATTCATCAAGGACAAGTCACGCCTGACCAATCGGATTGCCTTCTATGATGAGCAACTGGATCTGTGCATATGGGCAGGTCTCGTCAAGCGGTGGCGAACCCCGCTCACCAGCCGTGTGGTTTCACGCAGTTCTGTGCATGCGCAGATTGCGCTGCGCTGGCTCTTCCGGGTTGTAATCTACTTGCCACAGGCAAGTAGATTACATTATTTGTTAAGCCCTGCATATGGGGAAGGCAGTGAATGTGACATACCTTGATGTTAGCAAAGGTTTTGATATTCCCAAAGTATTCTTAATAGCAAGTTAAAGAAGCATGTATTGGATAAATGGACTGTAAAGTGAATAGAAAACTGGCCATATCATCGAGCTCAACAGATAGTGATCAATAGCTCGATGTCTGTTTAGCAGTTGGTATCAAGCAAAGTGGCACAAAGATCGGTTCAGGGACTGGTATTGTTCAACATTTTTATTAATGACCTACATGAGGGGATGGATTGTACCCTCAGCAAGTTCATACATGACACTAAGCTAGTGGGAGAAGTAGATACACTGGAGGATAGAGACAGGGTCAAGAGTGATGTAGACAAATTGGAGGATTGGGCCAAAAGTAAACTGATGATGTTCAACAAGGACAAATGCAGAGTTCTGCACTTGGGACAGAAGAATCCCACTCACCTTTACAGGCTGGGGACCAACTGGCTAAGCAGCAGTTTGGTAGAAAAGGATCCAGGAATTACAGTGGATATGAGTCAACAGTATATCCTTGCAGCCAAGAAGGCTAAGAGCATATTGGGGTGCATTAGTAGGAGCACTGCCAACAGACCTAGGGAAGTGATTACTCCCCTTTCTTCAGCAGTAGTGAGGCCACATATGGAGCACTGCATCTAATTCTGGGCCCCCCATGAAGGATCCCCCTCCAGCATGGACATGAATAGACATAACTCAAAGGTGTTTTGAGAAAATTATTTCATGTAACCTATCGATCTTCATGTCATGATCCACTGGTTTTGCCTATCTTACTTTGATGTATATATTATTTTTGTATGTAAAATTAGACATCTGGAGTGGGGAATACTTTGTGGGTTTTAAATGTGTGAATGAGAGGCAAGCAACTGTTAGGCTACGTCTAGACTACAGGCTTCTTTCGGAAGAAGCTTTTTTTCAGAAGAGACCTTCCGAAAAAACTCCTTCTGAAATAGAGCATTCACACTGCAAAAGTGCATCAAAAATGCGATCTGCTTTTTCAAAAGAGGGAGTACAGACTGAATGGATGCTCTCTCGCATGTAAGCTGTGATTGCTATGGACGGAATGGTCACCAGGGGACCTGTGGTTTTTTCCTCTTTCCTCTTCTTCTGAAAGAACTCCCTTTTCCCCGTCCACACATGCCTTTTTGAGAAAGAGCTCTTTTGCAAAAAGGCTTCTTCCTCATAGAAAGAGGATTACCAATGCCAGAAAAAACCTTTTGCCTTTCGATTTTCTTGCAGAAGAACATAATTATAGTGTGGACTTTCCTTAAGTTTTGTCAGAAAACAGCCATTTTTCCGAAAAAGCTCTGTAGTGTAGACATACCCTTAAAAAATCTCTTTGTCATTAAGTCTGAGCAGTGATTGGTAGGGAGTGGCCTCAATTCCTTAAAAAAGGATAGGAAAACAGGGGCTTTGGTCTTTTGGCTGGACTTCACCTGAACAAAAGGAGCCAAAGACCCTGGGATGGGGAGGCAGTCCTAGTTTAGAGGAGCAGCTAGAAAAGAGGTTTTAGGATGAGTTTGAAAAGTTTGTATAGTAGACTTCCGATAATCCGGCACCTTTTGGACCTAGGTGGTGCCAGATTATCAGATTTGCCAGAGAATTGGGAGGTCCGGTACAGCTGCACAACTTAACAGCTGGCCAGGACACAATCTCCCTCCCTCTCCCCTCCCCTTTCCTCTTCGCGTCTCCTCAGTGCTGTAACCTGATCCTCCTTCCCCACCCTTTCCCTTTCCCCTTCGCTGAAGCAAAACGCTCTTCTCCATACTGTAACACGATCCCATCCCCCCACCCCTCCAACCTTATGCTCTGTCTGGCTACAACCAGCATGTGTGCTGAGCGGCAGGCTTTGTAATCAGCTGGTGAGGAGCCCTTGGCATTTTGATGCCGGAGTATCGGGAATGCCGAACAGTTGGATGCCGGACTATCGGAGTTTTACTGTACTGATGTTTCAGTGTAGAATTAGCTACGTGTTTTTTGTTTCTTTTGATATATAACCTACTTTGCTCTGTCTGTTCTCTCGTATTACCACTTAAATCCTACTGCTTGTATTTAATAAAATCTCTTTTGTTTTCTATCAAACCCAATGTAAATAATTGTTACGTGGAGGAGCAATCAGTGTGTACCTTCCCCCTTTCATTGTTAAAGGTGGCTTATCTAATTATTTGGGGTTTGAGCCCATTTGGAGAGTGTTATCCCAGGAAGCTGAGCCCTAAACTGCATTCTCCTCAGACCTGAGGAGGTTCAGTGTCTGTACTGCTTCTCAGGGGGGCACGGATCTCAGCTCAGGGTCTTGACTGGAGGAGACCAGCGGAGCTGGCCCAGCAGGACCTAGTGGCGAGAAGCCCTGGAGAGCAAGAAGATGAGTGGCAGTGGCCATGTCAGCAGTCTGGAAGGCACCCCCAAGGGTTCTTCTGTGACCGCACCCCATCACACACCCCATTACTGAAAGGATTGGGACACATTGGAGAGAGTCCATCAGAGCACACCAAAATGATTAGGGGGGCTGGAGCACATGACTTATGAGGAAAGGCTAAGGGATTGGGACTTATTCATTCTACAGAAGAGAAGGGGGATTTGATAGCATCTTTCAACTACCCTGAAGGGGGGTTCCAAAGAGGATGGAGAAAGACTGTTTTTAATGGTGACAGATGACTCAGTGAAGAGCAAGGGTCTTAAGTTGAAGTGGGGCAAGTCTAGGTTGGATATTATGAAAAATTACTTCATTAGAAGGATAGTGAAGCACTGGAATGGGTTACCTAGGGAGTTGATGGAATCTCCATATCTAGAGGTTTTTAACTCCCATCTTGACAAAGCCCTAGCTTTTAGCAAGAAGTTGGACTCGATGACCTCCTGAGGTTTCTTCCAACTTTATGATTCTGCAACAGATATAATATGCCTTTCTTATATTTAACTTTGATGGCTTACAGGTAAACTATTAAAACAAATATTTTAATATTTTAATATTTTAATATAAAGCCAAAATTTGACATAACTGGCATTAATATTTTGGAACAACGATTGAGGAAAAGTCTATAGGAAATGGGTAAGTGGCAAACACAGCATATTACACATCTGTCATAAAAAAGTAAATAATACATTTCATTATGATTGAAACTGGGTCACTACAGAAATTCCAATTTCTAATCACAAGAGAACTTTTTGTATTTACTGGAGTTCACTAAAACAAACATGCACATTTGGGGAGGAAACATATGAACACTGACCAAAGTTTTGATTAGTGGCTCAAAATTTTGAGGGCTCTGTTTTCTCTGCTAAACCTACAACACTTTAAAAGGGCCTGATTTTGACAGGACTGGATCTTAGCACTTTCCGAAAGTCAGGCTTCTCTTTGACATCTCAGTTCAGACATCCTGAAATGAAAGACTCCAAAATCAGTAGGCACTTTTGCAAAGCTTGGCCATACCCAGAACAATGTAATGAATTTGTAGAACAAAGAAGTGTATTTCAGAGATCTTTTTTTAAAATGCAGACATAAAAGGGTTGCAGCCACAGACGACCCCTTGGGGGTGCCTTCCGGAGTGCTGACAAAGCCACTGCCACTCGCCTTTCTGCTCTCTGGGGCTTCTCACCACCTGGTCCTGCTGGGTCAGACACTGAATCTCTTCAGGTCTAAAGAAAATGCAGTTTAGGTCACAGTTTCCTGGGATTATACTCCCCAAATGGGATCAGAATCCCAAATGAAATTTTCAGATAAGCCCCCATTAGCAATGAAAGGGGAAATGGACACAATGATTACCCCTTCCTCCTTCCCCCAGTCCACCGCTCCAGGTAACAATTTACACTAGGCTTGACAGAAAATAAAAGTGATTTTATTAAGTATAAGCAGTAGGATTTAAATGTTATATAAGTGAGAACAGGCAGAGCAGCAAAG
Source organism: Pelodiscus sinensis (assembly GCF_049634645.1). NCBI lineage: Eukaryota > Metazoa > Chordata > Testudines > Trionychidae > Pelodiscus > Pelodiscus sinensis. Next base: position 17,568,122 of record NC_134726.1, read on the forward strand.
TAGATTACAAACAGAAAAATAACAGAAAAAAATTCGCTAACACTGAACCCAGGGCTGTTCCTCAAACTGGGGTCTTTCATTCTTTCTTTCAAATGTGACAGCCAAAGACAAAACACTCTTAATTTCCTGTTGTTTTTAAATTTTTCCTTTTTGCCTGGGAAGTCACCTGGTCAGTCCATACCAACCACTGCAAACACTTAAGGACAAAAAGCTATTTGCATATGATTGCCCAGACATTAGGCCTCCCAGCAGTGGAATCACCCTGACGGCTTTCCATTTACACCTTCAAATCATAGAGCATTTCATACTCCATATGTCTAACTTTCTTTGATAGGCTAACAAATCTTGTGGACAAGGGACAGGCGGTGGTCATGGTATACCTAGACTTTAGTAAGGCTTTTGATATGGTCTCGCATGACCTTCTTATCAATAAACTAGGCAAATACAACTTAGATGGGCTACAATAAGGGGAATGTATAACTGGCTGCATAACCATTCTCAGAGAGTAGCTATTAATGGTTCACAGTCATGCTGGAAGGGCATAACAAGTGGGATTCTGCAGGGGTCTGTTTTGGGACCTGTTCTGTTCAATATCTTCATCGACAATTTAGATGATGGCAGAGAGCGTACGCTTATTAACAGGGGTCGACAAATTATGGAAAACCCTACTCGCCAGACAAAAAAGGGACTCGACACCCTCCCCCACAAAAAGTGTTCTTTTAATGGCATAAATTCCTAATAAGAATAAGAACAGTAATTACTAATAAGTTATTAATAACTATCACCCAGGTTATTAACCTCTACCTTTTCTCTCTGCTGCCATGTCTCCTCCTCTTGCTCCATCAGCTCCCCTGGTGCCTGCTGCTCCCCTGGTGCCTGCTGCACCCCAACTCCTCACCCTCAGCTGTCCTGACTCCTGCCCTTCTCACTGCCCAGAGCATTCCTGAGACCTGCCACCCTCCGCCAGCCCTTCTCTCTGCCCTGTGCCCACTCCTCCAGTAGCCCCACTCTGATCGTGTGAGCTACCCCTCCTCATCCCCTCTCCTAAAACCGCCCTCTAAACACCTGCCCTGCCTCTCTCCTCTGGTGCTGGTCCCTCCCCTGCAGGTGTCTGCCCTTTTGCTTCACCCCCAGAATCCCTTGGCACCTGCACTTTTGCTCTCTTTTTCCCTGACACCCACCCCCTCACCACCCTCTGCCCCCATTCCCTCACAGATGACTTGCTCCATCCCCGCCTTCCTCATGCCCACCCCTTCTTTCAAGCCTTCTCCCAGAACCTCCCCCTCCCTCTCTAGCCCCCAGTGCCCTTACTCTCTCCTCTCCTAGCATCACCCTGTCCCCCCTCCCACTGACATCTCCCCTCCTGCCCTTTTCCTCATTGTCTGCACTTGGCCCCCTGGCATTTGTCTCTCCTGCACATATAGAATGAGACGTGATTGTCTAGGAAGGAGCACTGCAGAAAAGGATCTAGGGGTTGTAGTGGACCACAAGCTAAATATGAGTCAACAGTGTGACACTGTTGCAAAAGCAAACATGATTCTGGGATGTATTAACAGGAGTGTTGTGAGTAACACAAAATAAATCATTTTTCCGTTCTACTCTTCGCTGATTAAACCTCAATTGGAGTACTGTGTCCAGTTCTGGGCACCACGTTTCAACAAAGATGTAGAAAAACTGAAGGCGATCTAGAGAAGAGCAACAAAAATGATTAAAGGTCTAGAAAACATAAGCTATGAGGGAAGACTGAAGGAATTGGCCTTGCTTAGTTTGGAAAAGAGAAGCCTGAGAGGGGACATGATAACGGTTTTCAGGTATCTAAAAGATAGATACTGCACAGGGAGGAAAGGGAAACATTCTTCTCCTTGGCCTCTGATGATAGGATAAGAAGCAATGGGCTTAAATTGCAGAAAGGGAAGTTTAGGTTGGACATTAGGAAAAACTTCCTAACTGTCAGGGTGGTTAAACACTGGAATAAATTGTCTAGGGAGGTTGCAGAATCTCCATCACTGGAGATTTTTAAGAGTAGGTTAGAGAGACATCTTTCAGGGATGATATAGATGGTGCTTGGCTCTGCCGTGAGGGCAGGGACTGGACTTGATGATCTCTAGAGGTCCCTTCCAGTTCTAGTAGTCTATAATTCTATACACACAAGAACAATACATACACCAAAATAAGATAAACAGATCCAGTGGATTATGACATGAATATTGATAGGTTACATGAGATAATTTGCCCACAGAATATTTGAGTTATGTATATTTATGTCCATAAATCCATTTCATAAAGCATGGAGGGGCTGTCATAGTACAGTCAGAGGTTTATCTGCTAATTTAGTTCTATTAGATATTAATATAGATAAAAGTGAACCAAAGAGTGCATCAAAAAATGTTGACTTTTAAATATCTTGCTGCTGGATTTCAAAATTTAAGACAGAATTTAATGGAAGACAAGGACATCGAATCTTAATCTTAAATATGTTGCTTCATCAATGAGAAAAAAACATTGCAAAAGACGCTATATGTACTTACCATTCTTATGGGAGCATTTGTTATTTAAAATCAATATAGTGATAAAGTAAGAAGTTAACATGCAGAAAATAAAGATATATAAATTCTCACAAAAACAAGTGATCAATAACTGAGTCTTATATTTTATTAACTCCACAGCTATCATCGTAACTAATGCTAGCCCTTAGAATCTTCAATGAAGATTAATAAACTCACAGGCAAAAGACTTCCTCGATAATTCATTTTTGTACCATTGATAATGTGAAAAATACACTTACCCTAGTTCACAAACAGTGTTAGATTTTTAGTTTTATATTTTGAGGGAGCTTTTACAAATATACCATATTGCTGGCACTCTCTTCAGATAATTTATATCGTAAAGGACTATTCCTTTTAAAAAAAACACTTTAAGTTTAAAGTGATTGTTCTTCAAGTACTAACTCACAATGAAAATCTTCACAAACACCAAAATTACCTTTAAAATAGAATCTTGCTACAAAAAACAACCAGTAGAAAACATTTAATCTTTTGTAGGAATGTCTGCACTAACACTTTTGAGTTCCTAAAAGACTACTCGTTATCAGTAAAGGAGGTTCAGAGATGAATATAAAAAGAAACAGTCCTTTAATCACCCTGTGAATTTGAACTTTTGTGAGGTACCAACCTGTCTTTATTGGAAACTGGTGATTTCCTCAGTTAAAGATACTTTTACAATGCTCTTCGTTGTAGAATTCTATGTTGTTGATGGAGAATCATAATCAATGTCACTCAGATGGACCTGTTTAGCCCCTAATTATAACATGGCATCAAGCCACACTTACAACGTCTGAATATACAGGGCATGGAAAGGGACAATGGTCTGCATAAAATATTACAAAGATAAATGAAGTCTATAATAATCATTTTGTAATACACAGGAAAAGTAACAAAATTCATTCCAATAAACTTTTTTCTTAAAGCATCAACTGGAAAAGCAATTTAGTAGAAACAGATTAGATAAACCCTGTCATGTTTCCAGAAAGAAATGCAAAGGGATATAGTAATAACGCAGGATGGTAGCTTCAGAAGGACAAAGGTGGTGTTAAAATTCGCAGTTTGATGTCTCTAGTATGTTCATTTACATCTCAGTAAGACCATGAAGTCTTCAAACAGAAAATACTATAACTCAAATGTATGTCCCTTTCTTTAAATCTACATACAATTTCAAGCAGTTCTAAGAATAAGAAAAATTGATGTTATGTAAGGAATTTCAAGCAAAATAGCATTATAATGGTTTTGCAAAGTATGATACAAAAATACCACAGGTAGTTCAGTATCTGAATATTTTCAATATTTAATGTCATGTTTAATTTTTCAGTTTTTATTATACGGGAAAAAATTCAAATCATATCAGATATTACAAACAAAGTTAACACATCACTTTTTCTTTATTTTTATGACCTTGAAATATCTTTTACACTTTCCATTTTCACTGAATTAAAATGCAAGTTCTAAAGCTCTTCAAACACTACTACAAGAAATACAGACTTAGATAAAAAGCCATATAAAAAGAGGTCATAATTAAGAGATATACAGCAAATTAAAGAACTGAATTACTTAAAGAACAGGCCATCACAAGGGCAAATTTATACATGTGTTGTTTGCTGAAATTACTTTAATTAGTAATTAAGCTGCTTAAAGAGCTTTCTGGGAAAGGGAACTTTCAATGTTACCAACATTCTGGATTAGGAAGTCTTTGACTAGATATTTCAGAATTGTAACATTTTACTTTGAGTCCTTAAATATTTAACAATTTAGCTACTGAGAATTGAAAGTAATAATGTTTTTTATCACATTTGTCTTTCCTGATAATGGTAGTAATCTAATATAAAATTCTACAAGATTCTACATATGTAGGTTATTCAATTTTGTAGCTGTGTCAGCCCTAATTTTAAAAATATCAAACATCAAATGTTAGAAATAGCTACTTCGACTTAATTAAACATTATCGTTTGTGCTAGTACATAAGCAGTGGTTTTCCATGGGAAAGACTAGGAATGCGCTGGTGGTATTTACATTTTATTCAATGCACAAGAGGCTTTTAAACACCTTGTCCAGGCAAAAACTCAAAACAATTACTTCTGAAACTATGACTAAAATTTTCAGATCTAGGCTCCTAAATTAGGCACCTATTTAGAAGTAAACTTTCAAAGCACTGAGCAATCTCAACTCACACTAATTTCAGTTCATAAGACTCCTATCTGCAGAGCAGAAGAGATATTGAAAATGACTATATTGAGTTTTAGAAACATAATTTATATTTATTTTAAAGCACCACACAAATTTGCTAATATTTGCTCCCAGGTAAAATTGCTTTCTGCGATTCGTATGTTTTTTTTTTCTTGGAAAGAAAAATTCTTCAGTTCTAATTCATGAAGTTCAGGGAATGCCACTCCTTCTATTCAAATGAGTGGACTTAAAGAATGCAACATGATTTTACAGTATGATAATAAATCATTTTATGGCAGAACATAAATGGTTAGACTTTTCTTATATAACTGGCTGTTTAAACTAACACAATGATACTCAGACTGAGGCTCCTGAGCCACAAGTAGCTCTTTAAACACGTCTCCTGCAGCTATCAGTAGTACATGACAGTAAAACATTATGATGTTTAATTATTAACCAATCTAAAATTGTAACAAATCAGGTTGCTTTTACTACATTACTAACCCACTGTAGTCATTGGAAGGAATCACTGGATTCATGGCCTGTACACACAGAGAAACTCATGAAAATTAATCTGAATTAACGAAAGGTGTGAATTTGAAGTGGATTAGTTAAGCCACATGAAACCTCTGTATGGACACTCATATTCAGGTTGGAAGTGGCTTTACTTCTGAACTAAGTGAATTAACAAGCCAAATGCAAGTTCCATTTAAAACAGGCATGTCCAAAGTCCGGCCCGCGGGCCAATTGTGGCCCGTGTTCTGGTTTAATACGGCCCCCAGGTAATTTGGCAATATCTATCTTTTATGGCCCCCAACGAATCCATATGTATTGAGATGAATACATTGTAAAATCTCAGTTAATGTCAGTTGGTCTAAATCAGTTATAAATATATTTGGACACAACATGTATACTTGGTGTTATGTTCCTGTTCATATTTTTTGAACTTAAAAGTTGACAGACTACCTTTATTACCAATAATATGTAATGTACTTTACAGTGTTCCTGACATATATTTCAGCTTCCTGGATTTTTTTTTAATTTGGCCTTCAGATATGAAAGGCAGAGTGATTTAACACCTGTTTAGATTTGTCATCCATGTGACGAAATGAAAAGTATGCCGTTTGCAATAAACTTTGCATAAAGTAGTTAATTTGCATTTAATTTTAATGGTTCAAAGAATGTCAGGCAAAATGGTCGGCCCTCACGCATGTTCACTTCATCAAATCTGGCCCTCTTTGAAAAAAGTTTGGGCACCCCTGATTTAAAACAAACAATCTTCTTCAGAAGTTGTGTCATATAACCAACTAAGTCTGAGGCTGTCTATCCTAGAGAGATCAATATAACTATAACTGATTTTAAAAAAATCCAGAACTCTGAGCAGCATAGTTAGACTTACTTATCCCCTCATATAGAATGTATTATATCAATGAGTGACCTACCCATGACCTCTCAGGACATGGATTAACTATGTCAATGCGAGATGTTCTTCCATGGAGTAATAGCATCTTAACTAAAGTGCTGCAGTTGCACTGCCGTACATAAGGATGCAGGATGAATTCTTTAACTTACAACAGAGAATCAATCACTGATCTATGACAAATACAGTTTTCCCCCCTCAATATATCAGTGCTTGCTCTTTGAGTACAGAATGATTTTTTATAATTTTTACAAGTAAAAGTGATTTAGGGTAAGATAAACATTTTAAAATGAGTCTTTGGCACCATGCATCAGGCAATATTTTGTTCTGAATTATTTTAATGAAATAACACAGACTGTTCATACTTTCCTCATAGTAAAAACTCATTAAAATCCTACAGACTATATTTGAAGAAATTAGTCCAGGATTAATAGCATTTTTTGCTGTAATTCATAAGTAAAACATTATTCTTTACCTCGTGACATACCAGGATGCAATTCAGACTGGAGGAGGTATGGCACAATCTGGGGTGCCTTGCAATTCCTTACTTTTGTAGCTCTCAACCTGGATTACTCACAAACAGCTTTCCAGCATGCAAGACACTCCGAGATGCGTCTCTGTTTACCTGCTGCCTGTCAGTCACACTATGGCTACATCTACACAGCAGCGCTATTTCAGAACAGTGGAGATATCCCGAAATAGCTATCCCGCATCTTAATAGCAAGCCCATTATTTCAAAATATAGTGGGCTTGCTATTCTGACATCCCTTTAAATGTCATTCCATGAGTAAGGAACGTTTTAGGATAGCCGGTTATTTCAAAATTTGGCGCTGTGTAGACAGTGCCAAATTACAAAATAAACTATTTCAAAATTGACTCAAAATAAGCTATGCAATTTGCATAACTCAAATTGTGTAGCTTATTTCAACCTACAGGTGCATTGTAGGTGCACCCTATGGGCCTCAAGAATACTGGTTATATTGCAGGGTGATCTCAACACACACACACACACACACTCACTTTTTCCAAAAATGTATATCTTGTACTTTACAGCCCTCTCTAGGACAGTACAAATATATCAAGACCATTATCCCTCAAGGGAATTATATACTAGCTTGTTATCATAAACAGAGATACCCAGATACTTTAAATTAAACACTGGATTTGATGAAACAGTAAAACAAATTTAGTAACAATAGACAGATATTGAGTATCAGTAATGAGTAGCCTCATTTTTAAAGGAAGAATAGCTCTTGCACATGAGGGGTTTTTTAGCACAAAAAGGAGCCGTCTACACAGCTCCTTTTTGAGCAAAAGCCTCTTGCACAAAAGGAGCTGCTAATTAATTATGCACATGAAACATGGCAATATTCCACGCCACGCATCTTTTGCACAGGCTTTTCCGGAAGAAGGCTATAGTGTAGTTATAGCCTACATCTCCTCTTTTACAAGCTGAAAAGTCCCAGTCTTTTTAATCTTTCCTCATATGGTTCCCATTCCAAACCCCTAATCATTTTTGTTGCTCTTTTCTGAACCTTTTCCAATGCCAATATATCTTTTTTTAGATGAGGCAACCACATCTGTACGCAGTACTCAAGATGTGGGCATACCATGGTTTTATATGGAGGCAATAAAATATTCTCTGTCTTATTCTCTATCCCTTTTTAAATTATTTCTAACATTCTATTTACTTTTTTCACTGCTACTACACACTTAGTGGATCTTTTCAGAAAACAATCCACAATGACTCCAAGATCTCTTTCTTGAGTAGTTGTAGCAAAATTAGTCCCCATCATATGGTAGGTATAGTTGGGATTATTTTTTCTAGTGTGCATTATTTTACATTATCAACATTAAATTTCATTGCCATTTTGTTAGTTTGGTGAGATCTCTTTGAAGCTCTTCACAGTCTGCTTTAGTCTTAACTATCTTGAGCAGTTTAGTATCGTCCACAAATTTTGCCACTTTGCTGTTTACCCCTTTCTCCAGATCATTTATAAATAGGTAGGATAGGATTGGTCCCAATACTGATCCTTGGGGGACACCACTCTCTCTATTCTGAAAATATACCCTTTGTTTCCTGTCCTTTTTAACCACTTATCAATCCATGAGAGGACTTGTCTTATCCCATGACAACTTACTTTACTTAAGAGTCTTTGATGAGAGATCTTGTTAAAGGCTTTCTGGAAATCTGAGGACACTATATCTACTGGATCCCTCTTGTCCACGTTTTTTGACCCCCCTCAAAGAACTCTAGTAAATTAGTAAGGCATGATTTTACTTTACAGAAACCATGTTGACTTTTCCCCAACAAAGCATGTTCATCTATGCATCTGAATATTTTATTCTTTACTATAGTTTCAACTAATTTACCCAGTACTGATGTTAGACTTACCTGTCTATAATTGCCAGGATCACCTCTAGAGCACTTTTTAAACACTGGCATCATATCACCAGTCACTGAGTACAGAAGATGATTTAAAGGACACCTTACAAACTACAGTTCCACAATTTCACATCTGAGTTCGTTCGGAACTCTTGGGTGAATGCCATCTGGTCCCAGGAACTTGTTATTGTTAAGTTTATCAATTTGTTCCAAAACCTCCTCTAATGACACCTCAATCTGGGATAATTTTTTACTCGTCACTTAAAAAGAATGGGTCAGATTTGGGAATCTCCCTAACATCCTCAGCCATGCAGACCAAAGCAAAAAATTCATTTAGTTTCTCCGCAATAACTTGATCATCTTTGAGTCCTTCTTTAACACCTCGATTGATCATTCAGGGGCCCCACAGATTATTTAAAAAGCAGGCTTCCTGCTTCTGATGTACTTAACAACATTTTGCTATTGCTTTTTGAGTTTTTAGCTAGCTGCTCTTCAAACTCCTTTTTGGCTTTCCTTATTATAGTTTTACACTTAATTTGACAGAGTTTATGCTCCTTTTGCTTCTCCTTGTCAGTATTTGGACTTTTGTCCCTCAGCTAAAAGGGTGTTGGGGCTGGTGCCCCTCATCGGCCTGGGCTGGGTACCAGTCCTCCCCAAGCTACTGGCTGGGCTCTCAGGCTATTCGAGTAGGGGCCTATATCTAGACTACACTGATCTATTGGAAGAAGGTACACAAATTGCGCTCTTTTTTTTTTTTAAGAGGCTTTTCTGAAATTTGGCCCATCTACACTGGGCCAAATTTCAGAAAAGCCTCCTCTTTTGGAAGAGCCCTTCTTCCTCATAGAAGGAGGAAGACAGGGCTTCTGAAAGAGTGCATCTATTCTTCCGCAAAAAAAAAAAAGCGGAAGAACAGACGCATTCCCTGGATGCGGAGGAGTTTTTCCAGGATACCCCTGGTATCCTGGAAAAATCCCGTACTGTAGACATAGCCGGGGAGTCCCAACCCTCCTGGTGGAAGCCCTTCATGTACCCTGCTGTTTCTGGCAAGGCTGCTGTTCTCTCTCAGCTTTTCTGATTCTTTTCATGTCAGTTATAGCTTCTCTCCACCTCACACCAAACTCCTCTACGAGTCTCTTCCCTGCCCCCTCAGCAGGAAAGGCTTTTTAAAAAGACCTGTGACTGTCTGAAGTCAAATAACTTGGCCCTTAATTGAACTGTAGCATCCCCATCCCAGTTGCTTCCATTCTGCCCTTAATAGCCACAGATTAGTTGCTCCTGGCTGCCATGGAGTAACCCTCTCTCTCTAGCCCTCCAACATGCCCTGTCACACATCCCCATCCCCTGCTCTACACTACGGGTTTGGGCTACTTAGAATCATAGAATACTAGGACTGGAAGGGACCTCGAGAGGTCATCGAGTCCAGTTCCCTGCCCCCATGGCAGGACCAAATACTGTCCAGAAGTATCCCGGCCCCACCCCTTCCGCTTGAGGCCCTGCCCGTTCCGGTGCAGCCCGGGTCCACTTCAGACATTTTTTAAGTGTTCCCCAGCAAAAAATTATTGCCCACCCCTGAACAATGGCATAGTTTCTTTCCCAGGGCAGAAGTTTCCGACTCAGGTATAGGACGGGATTTTCTTCCTCCCCAACCATCTGGCCCCCAATCCAACTTCTGAGGCATCTGTCTGGAATATGAATTCCTCCACAAAGTAGGGGGCTATCAGCACTGGATCACTGTCCAGGGCTGTTTTCCGCTGAACAAATGCTTCCTCAGCTGCAGAGGTCCATTTTACCATGTTTGGGCTGTGGGCTTTTGTTAGGTCTGTCAGGGGAATGCCCTGGAAGCAAATTGGGGGATAAACCTTAATTAGTACCCCACTAGTCCCAGGAATACTGGCACCTGCTTCTTTCAGACCAGCTGGGGCCAGTTCTGTACTGCTGCCACTTTATTCAGCTAGGGTTCACTGCTTCCCATGATATATCCTAGATATTTGGCTTCAACCTGGTGAGGCCAGCCTTCCTCAAGGTGTCCAATATGGTCTCCACCTTCCCCAGGTATGTGTTCCAGTCCAGGCTATGTATGATGATGTCATCGAGATAAGCCGCTGCATACGCACAGTGCGGGAGCAGTAGCTTATCCATAAGCCATTGGAATGTTGCCAGGACCCCTTGTAACCAAAAAGGAAGGATCATGCATTGATATAAGCCCTCAGATATGCAAAAGGCTGTCTTCTCTCTGGATTCCCTGGCCAAGGGAATCTGCCAGAACCCCTTGGCCAGGTTGAGGTTGACAGAAACTGACTCTTTCATAGTTGATCAATCAGCTCATCTATTTGCGCCATGAGGTAGGTGTTAAATTTGGACACCTCATTCAACTTTTAGAAATCATTACAGAACTGGAGGCTGCCTTCAGGTTTGGGTACCAGGATGATCAGGCTAGATCATTGGCTATGGGACTCTTCTATGATGCACAGCTCCAGCATCTTCCTTCCTTCCTTTTGGACCTCCTCCCATTTTGCCTCTGGGATCCAGTAAGGCCTCACATTTACCCTTACTCCTAGATCCGTGATAATATGGTGTTTAACCTAGGTGTCCTTCCAGTCTCTGTCAAGAACACATCCGAGTATCGCTCCAGAATATTAAGAACCCCCCACTGGTCTAGGGTTAACTATGGGGAAATCCCCACCTGCCTTTGTTGTCTTTCCTCTGGCATCACCATCACCATCTGGCTAGCTGCACTTCCCAGTCCCACCAGGGTTTCAATAGGTTAATATGGTAGATTTCTTCTGGCATCTAGCAACCCGGTTGTCTCACTTTATAATCTACCTCTCCTAGGACCTTGACCACTTTATTGGGCCCCTGGCTCCTATCTTGGTCTTGGTAATGGTCCCGACAGCTTGCTCTCCACTGTCGGGACCAGTACCGTCACCCAACCTCCCACCTGCAACCTCCGGACCATTGCCCAACGGTTGTAGTAGGTCTGCGAGCTTCCTTAGCTTTTTCCAGGTATGATGGGGGTAACCTTGGCGATCCTGTCCTTCATCCTGTCCTTCATACTGCATTTGAGGTTTGGCTGCTCCTCCCAGCTTTCTTTGACAAGGTCTAGGATTCCCCGGGGATTATACCCGTACAACAGTTCAAATGGGGAAAAGCCAGTGGACGCCTGAGGAACTTTCTGGATGTCAAACATGAAGTACAGGAGTAAGGTATTCCAGTCTTTCCCATCCCAGCTCACCACTTTCCAGATCATGTCCTTGAGGGTGCAGTTGAACCACTTGATGAAGCCGTCCATCTGCAGGTGGTAGACTGATGTCAGGCCTTTGGCAGTTATCTGTCTCTGGATGAGAACCACAATATTGTCATATGAAGAGGGGTCATTCTGGCTGACTCATCCTCACAGGTCAGGTGGTAGTCATCTCATGTACCAGTCCAGGAGAATGACTTCCACAATTTTCTCCGGGCTGTGGGTCTCGAGCTGCAGCCACTTCCAGACCAGGTGGATTAAGTAGAATAGCTGGGATCTTGTGGCTTTGCCCTTCTGGTATTTCCATTCGTGGAACCTTTGGGCTTTGATGTCCATTGTCACTCCAAACCTGGCTTGGATCTCTGCCTTCAGTTGGGGATCCTCAGCAGTTGCCTTCTCAGACATGTTGAAATAGGCCTTCTGGCCCTTAACACACAGGAATGGAGCCAGCATGTCGACCCACTGGAATCAGGGCCAGTGTTCCCATAGCACTGTTTTCTCAAAGGCCAGGAGGTATGACTCCACGTCATCCTCCCACATCATCTTCTGGAGGTAATTGTTGGCCTTCAGGGACTGAGTCCCATCATGGCCATACACCTGAGCAGTCAGGGCCTTCGTTTGCATTATCACCTCCTGCAGTGTGGCTCAGTCCTGGGTTGCCTGGCTCATCAGCAGGCAATTTGTTTCCTGCTGTAGCCATACCAACTCCTGCTGGGCAGCCATCTGAACTCAGGTAGCTTCTTGCTGTGCTGTGGTGACTTGCATGAGTGTCTTTACTACATCTTCCATTGTGCTCTTCTTCCTTCTTAAGGGGCTGTTTTTAGCCTGCCCTGGGTGGGTCCACCACAGGATCTCACAGCAGCTAAGGACCCTACCCGATACCACGTGTGACAGGTTTAGTCCCACTCCTAGGCCCCAGACCCCTACTCAGTCCACTAACTCACAGACTAAGTGTGGCGGCGTGGGTCCCACTTGTCCTTGTCAGCATTTGGGCTTCTGTCCCTCAGCTAAAAGGGTGTTGGGGCTGGTGCCCCTCGTCAGCCTGGGCTGAGTACCAGTCCTCCCCAGGCTCCTGGCTGGTCTCTCAGGCTACTTGGGTAGGAGAGTTCAAACTCTCCTAGTAGAAGTCCCTCACCTACCCTGTTGTCTCTGGCAATGTTGTTGTTCTCTCTCTCAACTTTTATTACTTTTTTCTTAACTGTTATCGCCTCTCTCCACCTCACTCCAAATTCTTCTACCAGTCTCTTCCCTTCTCCCTCAGCAAAGAAGGCTTTTTAAAAAGACCTGTGGCTGCCTGAAGTCAAATCATCTGGCCCTTATTTGATTTATAGAAGTTCCCCCTCTCTCCCCCAGCTGCTTCCATTCTGCCCTTAATACCCTCAGTATAGTTGCTCCTGGCTGCCCTGAACTAACCCTCTCTCGCCCTCTAACCTACTCTGTCACAATAGGTACAAAGTTGTGTTTAAAATCATATTGGTCAAAATGTTTTCTAACACAATGCATTTTTCTAGGATAGATAAAAATCCTGTAAGTAATGGCAGGAAGTCTTTTGGATATTTTCCAGGAAAACATATAAAGAAATTCTACAAAAATGGAAGACACATAATATAAATCAAGTGTTTGCAACACAGCCTCATTAATTCATCCATTGTAGAGATTAGAATTAATTTCACAAAGATCTTACAACAATCAAAGAAAGGTCTCTAAAGTTTGTATTTTAATTACCAACAAAAGCAAACAATTTAAAAAACTCCCTACTCATTGGAGAAGGATAATTTATGTATTAATTTATGAAAGAAAATGGCACAAGATGTGCAAAATTTCACAGCAAACTTAAAAAATTAGCAAGAATTGAAAAACTATAAGGCAATTGGATGTAGGAAAAATAAAGCAGGGTTTACGGTGGGATGGGAAAGACTTAAAGAGAGACAAACAAGTATAAATGTTCTTAGTCAAGCACAGTCATCTTCACTGTTCTAAGAGACCATCACCACCATCGAAGTAATACTGTTGTCAAGAATGTTTCTAGCCTTGAAAACATTTCTTGACAATAGCTAGCAGTTCTCTGTGGAGCATGTGTGAGTGGTTATACAGATGCCTGTTAGTGTTCATTATTTGTATTGTGGATTCTTGGTACCTCGGACAGCTGGTGTTTGCCTTGAATTTGACTTTTTAAAGAACACATTTTACTATTGATTGCATTCTGTTTTCCATGGGTTGCTGTATCTATTCTTTCATTTTCCTGATATATATCTATATATCTATAATTACACAGAATTTGCTGTCACATACTTTAGATGCTACATGCAACATTCCAGATTGTAGAATGGGGATTCAGCATAATACATCATGTATTGGGGATTCAGCTCTCATTATGAATAAAATAATATTATGATTAAACATAAGATTCCCAAGATACATCCATTTATCCTTTGCTCTGTGTGCCTTTGGTAATCTGTTTCAATCACTGCAGCTGTAGATAAAGATTTTGAAGGGCGGAGGTTATTTAATTTATATTGAATAGTGCTCTTGAACATTACATAAACTAATGACTGAAATGCTAACAGCTTGTACCATCAAAGAAAAATTAGCTCAATTATGGAATTAGGCCCTCAAGTATTAATTCAATTCACTTTATTTTATCACTGTTCAATAAAAACCAATTTCTGCCTCAAAATGTATTATTAAAATAACTGTGGCACTAAAAAAACCCAATGCCAACTGGTGAAGGACTCATTGCTCTATATCAGAAAGTCCTGACAGGCCTGTCAAACTCACTATACCCAGCTGTTTTATTGTATGTATCTAAAGAGGGACAAGTGAAGTATCTAATAAAAGTTTGTGTGATACTGATTTTAATAATCACTGTGAGAGGTATGTACAGATTATATTTTTAAGAACTGTGTAACTGTACTCATCTTTTAAAATACAAGTCTCAAGAAGACTAGACAAATAGGTTTTGCCATACAAAAGGAGGTAGATTCTGTTTGTCTTGGTCCTCATGTAGATTAAGCAGTGTAAGACTACAGCATGGACACTCCCCATTTTTGCATATGGAGTAAACCAAAAATGTGAAGGCAATTTGATCAAGCACAACAGAAGAGGAACTATGCTGTCTCTTGTGTCTTTTTCATATTTTCCAATTTCATAAATAGGCCAATGCGTGTCTGGCAGGGCCAGCTTCAGGGATCAAGGGAATCAAATCCCAGATGTGGTGTACTGCCCCAGCCTGAGCAAATCTTGAGCAGATCTTACCTACCATATACTTGGGCTTTCCTTTATTTAGATTGGCAGACCATGGGGCCCCTGATCTGTCAAAGAATCTTGACTGCAGGTCACAGTCCTTCTAGCAAGGTCAGCCCCACACCCTCTGTCTTTCTCTAGCTGCTGCAGTTCCTGACCCTACAGAGAGGCCGGGATCCACCAGACTACTTGGCTCTGCCCTGCTGCCTGTGTCTGGTGCCCATTGCCAAACTCCCTGAATTATTAAATGTCACCCTTGCTAGGAGGAAGGCGCCAGCTGGTCCCTCTTCCTTGACGTGGAGTTCACGGGGTCCATGGACCTACTTCAGGTACAGTGTTGAAACATCTTTCAGCCTTTGGGCAGTGATGTCTCTTGTAGTGCAGTCCAAGTTTCTTTCAAAGAAAGGGTGCCAAAATACAAGTTCACTCACAGGGCCATTTTCCCTAAGTCTAGCCTGGTCTTGGGGAAAAGGAATTTGCCCATATGCCATATGTTGCATTGGACCATAATTTTGTAGGTGAAAAAGAACTACATTTTGAATGAGCGCCAGCATTCCCTCTAAGATGCGGACAGCACAGCTTCACAGGTGATTTATCAGCCCCGCTCAGTCCGTCAGCTCTGTGCACAGAACTCTGAGGTTCTGACTGGGCAGGGCTGAGTAATCACCTATGAAGATGAACTGCCGCGCATCTTAGAAGGATACTGCTGAGCACTAAATTCGGAGTTTGCCATGATTTTAATCATGTGCTGTGCTAAGACCACAAAAGTAAAGGCAGACCGACTGCCCTGGTACCAGGAAGTACCATCTAGATGAAATTACTTCTAATAATATTTCAACTGAAAAAATCCACATATGAATTTGCAGTTTCACAGCAAAGTTATTAATCTGTTCCATATTAATTTAAAACAACAGCCCTGACATTTCATGGCAAACCTGTATGCCATTTAAAGAGACCATAGAGTGACAATTCGCAAACATAGTAGTTAATTTCAGCTAATGTGCTGCTCTCAGTTGCCTACTGAAAGAAAATACATGCTGCAGTCGAGAAACTATGAACTAATTAATAATGCCAATAATTTGTGGCTAGTACACAGGGCACATTAAAATGGTATGGTTTTATATATATACTAAATGGACACAGAACTTGCATTTTAACTATATTTTAAATCCCTGATTCACAAAGATACCATTTTTCACTTCTTTCCCATAACACAGAGGCAAATTAAACCAAACAAATGTACAGTAAACTTCCAATAATATGGCACCTTTAGGACCCAGGGAGTGCTGGATTATCAGATATGATGGACTATAGGAAGGGGTAGCTATGAGGGGTCTGGGGTGGAGTGGGGGGGGATGCGCCCCTTGGCGCTGCGGGACCAACCTGGCAGCACCCCAGCTGCTCTGCCTCAGACTTCCCCAAGTCAGCCGCTGCTGAAACAGACCAGCGGCTGACTCGGGGAAGCCCAGGGCAAAGCGGGTTCCAGATGGTGCCGGACCCTCAGGAGTGCCGGACCACTGGATGCCAGACCACTGGAGTTTTACTGTATTTGTCAATATATTAAAAAATATCAGACTAACTCAAGAAAGGTATTTTATTATTTTGTTAGGGAAATAAGGTAATAAACCAATTGATTTCTTTATACAACAGTCAATAAACATGCTGCTTCTTTTCTAATCATCCAATAAAACAGACCATTGAACTCTTACCATGTGCTCCATTTCAAACCCCACTGCTTGAAGGTTTGATTAAAGGTTTTAAAAACCTTAACTCTTTTAAACAAAAGAACAACAAAAAGAATCTTTCCTCCCCCTCTATCTCTTTGTGCCCAGTTAGGCTAAGACACTTCTTGCCTTACATGCTGTAAAGGAGTTCGGAGAGCTCGTTTAAAGAAAATGGGCACACAATATGCAAGTTCAATAAAAGGAGGTTCCTACCATGAAGAACACCTCCTTCCACATTTATAAAATTTTCTCAAACACAGGCCAAAGATCCACAACCTCAGAATTACAGTTTATTTGTTTATTACAAAAAATCTGAAAACAAAAATTTTAATGCATCATAAGTAGAGTCTTACATTAATATGTCTTGAAAAATATTACCTTGCTATATTTCTGTGATTACTTTTTGAGTGAAGATAATTTTGTGAAATGGTTTCTAATTGAAAATATCATTTTGTGCTTACACTGACAAAAATAGCTTTGCCATCAGAATTTCCTCTGCAGCCCAATATGTTTCCTGACTACAGCTTCTGAAAAATTCTTTATTAAATTGCTACTTAGCATACTGAACTGAAGAACAATTCTACTAACAAACCGAAATTTTTTGGTGAAGAATTCAAAAATTCAATAAACTTTCAAGCTGGAAATCCTTGTATCACTCAGGAAAGGAAAGACACATCTAATAAATCAATAAAAATACGTACATTTATTCTTATTCACACATATCAATAGATGAAGT
Organism: Pelodiscus sinensis; assembly: GCF_049634645.1. Lineage (NCBI taxonomy): Eukaryota > Metazoa > Chordata > Testudines > Trionychidae > Pelodiscus > Pelodiscus sinensis. The sequence goes on from NC_134726.1 coordinate 17,585,587, forward strand.
CTTCAAAGCAGTTTAAGTCTTTTTTAAAAATTAAACTGAATTGAAAAAAATACTAATTAAAATTTTTTACTCATATAAAACTGTTCCTTGTAGTATTTAGAAAATTCCATTACTAATGGAAAGCCAGTGTACAAAACTATAATTTATTAGAAAAAAAACACTGGCAGCACAAAGACTGATACTTGTTTGACAAGAATGCTGAAGGCTGACAGACAACTCCATTTTCAAGAGGTTACACTATTTCATTTTTATCTGAAAAAACATAGAGGTCAAGCATACAGAAACTGTTCTAAGACATAAATATATTATTTTCATGTAACTATTGAATAAGATAATAAAAACAGCCATATTGGGCCAGATCAATGGCCCATCTATATCAGTATCCTGCATTTTGACAGTGGCCAACACCAGACACTTCACAGGAAAGGAACAGAACATGCAATAGGTGTTATGCAAAAAAGTAAGTGAATAAGAAAATATTTTCTCAACATCAGTCAAGATTTTATAGATCTCTCGCATATGACTCTTAGTGATGTCCTTTCCAAGCTGAAAAATCCCAGTCTTTTTAACGTCTCCTCATACTAAAGCTATACCATATACCTGATAATTTTTTTGCCCTTCTCTGTATCTTTTCCCATTCTAATATATCTGCGACGGAGCAATCAGATCTGCATGCACTATTAAAGAGGCAGATATACCATGAATTTATACCATGAATTTATACAGAGCCATTAAGATATTTTGTTTCTTATTATCTATCCCTTTCTTAATGGTTCCTAAGATTCTGTTTGGTTTTTTGCTGCTGCATACTGAATGGATGTTTCAGAGAACTATCCATAAACTCCACAATCTCCTTATTAATGACCATCCACAAGAACCCAAAGATCTCTTTCTGCACTTTATACAATTTAAACTCTTTTGACTGATTTGAAATTAAATTAATGAAAAACTGAAAAGTTAAAATTCTGACTGAATCAAGAAAGCAGCTCACATACAAGAACAGCATGATTCTGAAGCCTCAGATTTCAACTGGCCAAGTACTTAATTACTCTTTAAAAAGGCATAAAAGATATCAAAACTGACAAAAGTTAAACCAAAACACTCAACATTTGGTATAATATCACACAATTGTAAAATAACTTTCACCAGTATCAAATATTTCAAAAAGCTCTGTTTGAAAACACAGCCAGACAATCTGACAGGCATTTGAAAATCTAAATGTAACCTTTTTTTTTTTTTTTTACTATACGTCAAATTTCATAAATATCTAAATATTCATAAATGAACACTTACAGTGATCTGCTCAGCATTTATATTAGAAATTGAGCAAGTCAAACATTGTCTTCGCATGATGAGCATGTGGAAGGTCTGAGTGAAAGAAAGTTATCCAATCTCCCATTCTGGGTGTCTGGAAACTAATTCTTTAGGCATGAAAAACAGGTATAATTCAATTTTAATACTTATAATATTTAAGTTTAAATATTTGACAGGAAACATGGTGAAGTATTACAAAGTCCACTGAGAAATTCAAAAAAGTAATTCAAAGCTTTTGGGGAAACTGAGCTCTAAAACCTGAGCACTGTATTTCAACAGATATTATTTGTATAAAAGCAAAGCCTCCGGATATGCTGCTTTTGCACATGCTACAAAAGCCCAAAAGATGTGGACAGATATTCTCTACCTGTTCTGGCTCCCCTCTATAAAGAAGTCATTCCACAAACCTTCTATGATTACAGTAACAAAGGGCATTCCAGGGATCAGGGAACTGCGGCACACAGTTTCAGTGCCCTGAACCTCTATCACAGCAATGGGTCCAGTCTCTTTATTTCCCATTTCCTGACAGGAATAATCTGCATCAGGAAATAGAAGGCCCATTTTAATTATCGAGTCTTTAGTAGCATCTTTGTAAGACACATTAGGGGCATTTTGAACAATTTTTTCTGCATAAGCTATAATTTAAATTTGATGAAATGCAAGTTTAAACCATGAATAAAATCAATCATGAATAAGGCCGTAAATTGTACAAGCCTGAAACTGCAAGAAAAGCTGGTTTCTGTTCTCTGCAATTAGACATACTTAAGAAAAGTCACAAAAAATTAGAGTGTCAGATATATTTTTTTCCAATCTTCCATTACAAGTGCTCATCTCTTCATTTCAGGAAATGTTCATTACTTGTCTATAGCCACAAAAAGAAAGACACTGTAAACAATAGTGTCCCTTATGGATCTCAATCCAGCCACAGATCTTGTTTTTGTTTGCACATCCTGAACATCAGTCACAGCTGTTTTTTGTTTTGTTAACTAATCATTAGCAATGCCAGCTCTGCCAGGACAGCAAATGTTCAATGACTACTTATTGTGAAGCTATATAGAGTTTGCATTTCCCTGAAGAAAATGTAAGGTGGAAAAACTTCTAGGGCAGGTGAATTTATGTAGACAAATCCTTCAAAACCACTGCAAATCAAAACAGGTTTATTCCTTATATACAACAAAATCACATTAGTTGCACAAAGTAAAACATGTCTTACTGTGCATTTAAACTTATTTCTGTGTTTGTGGATTTGCATTATAAATATCTATAGAGACTGTTTTCCTTTGTATACAGAATCAGGTACAATTTTAATCTGGTCCCATATTATACTAGGTTGACTGAGAGACACATATAAGGGCACACACATTGCTCAATGTTACTCCAAGGGCATGTCTATACTGGGGGTTATTTTGAAATAACAAGGTGAACATCCACACTACCAAGCCTGTTATTATAAATAATAACTCCTACTTGTGAAGAGGAGTATTGGGCTTGTTTTGAAATTGTTATTTTGGGAGTTATTATTTTGAAATAACTTATTTCAAAATAACTTGGTAGTGCAGACATAGCCCCATACTGTCAATGACAAAACATTAGGTGCTTGGAGACTGATCTTAAACTTTGTATTAGAAGAAATCATGGTAACAAGAATAATGTTCTTTATGTGGCTCTTTCTAGAAAGTGTCATACAATGCTTTTAGAGTGGAACTTATGCATAAGACAGACATTTCTCAATAAATATTCATACTGTTTAAAGCACTAAAAGTGTTTCTAATAAGTTTTATATGGACGTTTATTAAGTCAACTTTCTACTGGTTTTTTTGTAATAAAGTGTGACTGAATACAAGTCCATAACGAATTATAAGAAGAAATTCAAATCATTGTAATATTATAAATGATTATAATATGCACTCAGGAGATACCACTAACCAAATTCTCCACAATGGAAAACAATAAAGAAACAACTTTATATACTACAATGTATTGCATGAACATTTCAGCTCAGCTTCTGTTTTACCCATTTTTAATTTTTCATCAGCCTATCAAAGCCTATCTTATATTTCTTTGGTGACTGCAGGATCCTGATTGTCAGGTAACAAGTTCAAGGGGGACTCTTACTGATATTCTGCAAGTGGTGTGTCTAGAGCTCTGGATTACCTTAACCTGGTCATACCAACTGACTCTTCCCTTCCCCAAAGCTCCTGCTGCATAGCTCTGCCACAACAGCATTCAGAAGTGTTTCCCTTTCTAGTTCTCATCTGGACAGCTACAATGGGCCCATGTAAAAAGTGACAGCACTCTTCTTGAGAGAAAAAGCAAGAAGCAGTGTCAGACAGAACCTGGATTATTATAGTCATCACATTCTATCTTTAGGCATGTGACTCTCTGAACACAACATTGTAACACTGAGCAGACAGGCAGGCTGCCTGCATTAGATATGATTTGCAGCTACACTTTATAATGGAGCAGGAGAGTCTGCAAAACTACAGAATCAGAGGAATACAGAGAGATCAGATACTGGCAGCACTCTCTTTCATGGAAACTTTCCAGTGTCATCGGAAAATCTTGAGCCTCTGAGAAAGCAATATAACAGCTGAGATCAAGTTGTTTTTTCAATATTTATGACATTTTAACTGGATTTTTTACTAAGAAATGTACCTCAGACAGGTTCAGCAACAGGAAAAAGCCAGATAAACTCAGAAAAGGGGTGTACCATTTGAAAAAGTGGTGGTGAAGCATAAAAGGATTTTAACCATGTTTTTCAAGGACAGTATCCACCTGTTCAAAGAGCAGACAATTTTTGTCAAATATTCTCCCCATAGCTAGAAGAGAGTTTGGCTATTCAAGAGATTAGATCAGATGGGGATATATGTGGCCTTCCTTGCATAAACAAAACATGGTCAAAGACACAGGGAAAAATCTCAAGTGATTACGGAATGTTTGGCTAGAGACAATGATTAAATAGCTTTTATTTTTGTTTGGGAATTTCATATTTATTAACTTATAGTGAAGGTTATGTCTTTAACCCTTTTTTCATAATAAACTTACTAGTCTTCAAAAGGTAGAGCTCATGTTTATCACAAGCTCCATCAATATAGTTACATCAACAGAGTTTGTAACTTCCTTCAATCGTTTCAGTATTAACATCATATCCATGGAACTCAACATTTTACACCAATGCAGCACTAACAAAACATGCCACAGTTCTGGCACATCAATTAGAAAGTCCTCAGGGAAGTTACAAGATTCATAAGATACACTATTAAAACTTTTAAGTTCAAAAACATCTCAAGAAAGGTAAAAACGCAACCAGGGGCGGATGAGAGTGCCGCGGGGCCCAGGGCAGCGAAATTTCGCGGTGCCCCTCCTTTGACACGGCGCATGCGCGGGGCCTGGGGCAGCCGCCCCGCTTGCCCTGCCCTAAATCCGCCACTGAAGGCAACTGGAAAAGGCAACACATTTTGTAATCTTATGAGGTCTTGACGTGGTGATTGTAACTTATATGAGGCCTGAAGCATGTGGCACAGAGCAGTTACAAACTCAGTAAGTAATGCTGGCAGCAACTGTGGCTTTTATAGACACTGTTTTACTCAGGATGACCCTCAAATAAGTTACCAGTGTCTGAAGAGATTCCAAGTATTGCAAACTGGTTCCAAAATCAATGGTGTAATTAAATATATATTTTAACATAGAAAATAAAAATTAACAAAATCAGCATTGTATACATTTTTTAAACTGAGAACAAGTATATATGGTATGTTTGAAACTGTTCAAGTGTAAGTCAATTTTGGTACTCAAGTGTGGATATTAAGAATATTTTCCACAGGAGAAAAAAGTTATTTTTCAAGATTTCCATGACTAAAAATTACAGTATCTTCAATCAACTTATATTTTTTAAATAAACAGTTCAAAGCATTATTAATATCAAACTATTTATTTAAAGAATTAAAGGGAGACACCAAAATTCAGTTTAAGAATGGAAATTGTTTTTCACCTTAAACTGTTAAATCACTGCCACTATATACGTAATTAAATTGTCAACCTGTGTGTCACTCTGTACCCTAAAATGTTTGTTGAGTTATTATCAAGAAATGGAAACAACTTTGTAGTTGAAAACTCTTTTTGTTCAGAATATCACCAGGTCAAATCATTACTGAGACTTGCAGTCTGTTACCATCCACATTTTTCAATTCTCAGCCACTTTGACTTTATGAGTTACAGCTGTGCAACAGCAAGACATGTATCTATGCCATGCCAATAGTCCCAGACCATTGAGATACAAACATTTAGTTTGTATCAGGAAGACTGCAGAGACAGTAATTACTTGGCCCAACAGCCAAAGCTATCTGACAGCATGGGTTTTCAGCTACTAACTCTGTAATGCGTCTTCTAAACAAATTCTTACCTCAATCAGTTTTCTTTCATAGGAGTTTGCTAGCTCCTCGTTGTTTTCTGCTTGCTTTTGCTCAGGAATAGTAAACTCCCCATCAATATTCCAAAGGTTTGGCAGAACTAAAACAAAAACAAAAAACAAAAAGTTTATAAAAAAAATTAATGTAGTAAACTCTTGAATCCTTTAACCAGTCTTTCAAGAATGAACAGCTTTTAAAAAAAACCCTTGATAATAAGTATCGTAATATTGTGCAAACTGTAGGTGAGCAATATCAAACAATAAAATAAATACTGAAAAAAGTAATTCAATGCCAAAGGTCTTTCTTTCAACACTTATGTACAGTACAAACCTTGTTATCCAGCACTTGAATATCCAGAAAAACTATTAACTAGCATCTCCCCATAGACGGCAATACAGTTCCCCATTGGGTTAACTGGAAAAATTCTGGTAGCCATCCGGCATCATTTTCCAGCTCTTGCAGAAGTCATGTTTGCAAACTTGCAGCAGTAAGACTGTACTTGTCCTGCCTATGAGTACAGTACGATGGCTAGCAGTACACCAGCAACAGGCAAAGAACAGAAAAGAAAATAGGTTGTGCTGATTATAACCCAGGGACCTAACTAGGCACCTTGATAGAGGAGAGAACAGGAGCCAATTGATGCACCAAAAGAGCTTGGTGTGTGTTGGCTCATTGACGATCTATGATATTAAGGCACAGAAAGAGGAACTGACGAAATTCGTGTCAAGTGCCAAGATGATCAAAGCAATCGAGAAACGCCATGCTTTGCACAAACCAAAACTGGAACAATCAAACAATATACTCTACAAATGGTTTTCCTTGAAGCATTCTGAGGGAACTCCAATTTCTGGCCCGATATTGCTCGAGAAGGCCAAGGACTTTTAAAAGCAGATGGAAATGACTGAGATCTGTGTTTTTTCTGATGGTTGGCTGGCATGCTTTAAGATGCAACACGGTATCAGAAGGCTTGATGTCTGGGGATTTAGGAGTGGTTAAACTCACTCTTGGACTGGAAGACGCAGACAGGATAACTCTGGAGGCTCTGCAAGAGGAAGGTTCACTGGTGCCTTAACCTGTGATAAATCAGTGATACCTGTCACTGATATGCCAGGGATCTCACCTTAGAGTGAAAAGAGGAGGGCAATCTCTGCACCTGGGGAGCACCCCATAGAGTCGATAGAGGCAACTGGAAACAAGGATAGAGCATTAGTGACCAGTAGAGCCAGGCCATGGGTTCAACAAGTGATCCCCAACCCAACTGAGAGACAAATGCCAACTCGCTGGTCAATAAATGGCCCCAATATAGGCCAGGCTATGAAGACTGGGAATAGCAAGATCCTGACTTTGACACTGAGAAGTCTCAGATTTCCAGGGATAATGGTGGAAGTAGCCCATTATCTGGTCTAACTCCTCCATTCCCCAAACATAGGAGGACAAGTGGTGATGGTAGAAATGATATCACTGCACCAAATATGTCTCCATTGTCAATCTCAAAGTCAGTAGTGGTAGCAAAGTAGTTGACAGTGCTACAATAGTTGTGGCACTCACCTTCCTCCAACATCTGCTGCACAGAACACCACAGTAGATCCCTTTTGTTGAATTTGTTATTGCTCCCAAATAACAGACCCAAAGGTTCAGCAGTCAACCTAGCCAACAGGGCTATAAACAACATAGCGCCACCAAAGACCTGGACCAAGAAAGAGTCTTGACAGAAAGAGAGAAGAGATCTGTTGATGCCCGATACATCAACAGGCATGGAAACAGCTATTGTCGGCATCACCTTTTATCAGTACCAGGCTCAAAAGAAACCTTGGGACCAAAATCAGAGTTGATGGTTGTAGCTGGTTGGGGCTCCTAGAGGGACTCCTCCTCCTCCAGGTCAATGGGTGGCCACTCTGCCCACCACTGAGGGCACTAAACAAACCCTCAGTTCAGTAGTCCAGGCCCGGGTCTCGGGCAGGGCAATAACAAAGGGTGTGCCTAGACTACATGGCTCCATAGACAGAGCCATGTAGATGAGTTTACTCGGCAAAGGGAAATGAAGCAGCGATTTAAATAATTGCCACTTCATTGACATCAAAATGGCCGCCGCACTGTGCCGATCAGCTGTTTGTTGGCACAGCGCAGTAGTCTAGATCCTTTATGCCTTGTGAAAGGATCTGCCAACGAAGGGTTCTGGGGTCAACAGATCCCCGTCTAGACTGCCACGCTGTGCCAACAAGCAGCTGATCGACACAGCGCAGCGGCCATTTTGATGTACTCCCTTTGCAGAGTAAACTCATCTACATGGCTCCGTCAACGGAGCCATGTAGTCTAGACACACCCAAAGTGAAGCAAATCAGTAGTCCAGTAGCCCAGGCCTTAGTCCAAGGCAGGCAAGAACAAATAGAAGTAAGCACTAGTTCAGCAGCCCCGGACTTTGTTCAAGGAGGGGCAGTAACAAGCAAAGGCAAACAGTAGTTGAGTACCCCAGGCCTTTTTTCAAGGTGGGGCAGTAACAAACAGTAGCAAGCAGTTTGTCTCCTCATTCAAGAGGAGCTCAGGCAATTTGCCTATGGTGGCAGAGAAGGGGAGACTGCCACCTGGCAAGTGGGTGGTAAAGAGGGATGCAGGCCCATCCACTCCACTGTGTCCCAGCCTGAGGACCTAACAGCAGCAGAGCCATCTGCTGCTGGGTCAGAGGGGATCCAGCCCACAACACGCTGACTCAGGTGCACTTAACTGTGGTCAATGTTCCCTGGACTACTTCCCTTCTCCCCCTCTGCACATATCTGGGCTTTAGGCTGGTCTCTCAGGGGGCTAAGGCTTGTCAGGTCCGGGTGGTCCAGGCCAGTCCTCAACCCCTTGCAGGTCCAGCAGTTCCAGCCAATCCTCAGACACAGGCCAGCGCAGGCGGTCAGGCCGGTCCTCCAGGTCAGGCACGGCTAAAGGTCCAAGGCAATCTTTGGGCATGGACCAGCACGGGGGTTCAAGCCCGTCCTCAGGGTCAGGCACACCTGGTAGTCCAGGCCAGACCTCAGCCTCCCAGGCACGGAGTGCCAAGCAGACCTCTTGCCTCTCTGGAGGCTGGGCCCAGACTGAGCTCTAAGGCTGGGCTTTTATAGTCCTGGCCATGCCTTCTGGCTTCCGGTCAGGTGACTGGGCAGGGTGAGACACTGCCCAAAATGGGCTCCTGGAGGAGCTCCTCCCCATCCAGGTCAGTGAGTGGCCACTCCACCCCAGTACAATGGTACAGGCTCTTTAACCTTCCCACATGATACTAGAGAATGATTTCAGAGACCTGCTTCATCCTGCATGCTGACATTAATACTATGCCAATCCATGCTCTTTCTGGAGTAGAGTTCCCACTAGACCTAGAGTGGTCTTGGTTGATCTTATGTGACTTTTTCCTTTGTGCTGTCAATGGGTGGGGGCAGCTTTTCTCCATCTATTCAGGAGGCACTGGCTCCAGAGTGTAAAATAGAAGCATTCTCAGAACCTGAAGCAGGCTACATAGTCTGTTTGAATAGGTGCTGCTTTAGGTGAAGGCCTCTAGGCACCTGATTCATTTTCATGAATACTTTACAAGTCAAATACTATTCTTCGACGCAGGGCTTGTCCAAGTGAGTAATGGATGTGTGGAACATTATTGGGATCACTCCATCACATGGCACACAATGTTTAAACCCTGATGACAGTATCACTGGGGAAATGCTCAATTAAATCTAACCAACACTAAAATTACCCACTAAGTATATACAGCTAGGAAAAAGACACTACAAGATAGAGACACTATGAGGTTAAGAACTACACAGAGCTTCAACCCCTGACATAGTTAATAAGAGGGAACTGAGGGTGGTCGGAAAGGCAGTGCTGCCTCACATAGGCAAGGGAGGAACTACAAGAAAGAGGCCCATGCTCTACCTCATAAGAACATAAGAATGGCCATACTGGGTCAGATCAAAGGACCATCTAGCCCAGCTTCCTGTCTGCCAACAGTGGCCAATATCAGATGCCCCAGAGGGAAGGAACACAACAAGTAATCATCATGTGATCCCTCTCCTGTCACCCATATCCAGAAAAACAGGCTAGGGACACCTTTCCTGCCCATCCTGGCTAATAGCCAATGATGGATCTAACCTCCATAAATTTATCTAGCTGCTTTTTGAACAGTGTTAAAGTCATAGTCTTCACAACATTCTCTGGCAAGGAGTTCCACAGGTTGACTATGCACAGAGTGAAGAAAAACTTCCTTTTGTTTGTTTTAAACCTGTTGCCTATTAATTTCGTTTGGTGACACCCTAGTTTTTATATTGTGGGAATAAGTAAATAACTTTTCCCTACTTACTTTTTCCACATCAGTCATGATTTTATAGACTTCTGTCATATCCCCCCCTTAGTCTCCTCTCCTATCACTTCATGCTGGTACTATGAGGCAAAATCTTTGGGCACATACACATACCACCTAAATGGAATACATAGCTGCACATACTTGAAGGGTTGCAGACATGATTGGATGAACAAGCAAGTTATTAAAAGAAAACAGAAAACCTACAAAGAATGGGAAGAAAGAATGGATCAGGAAGGAAAGGTACCTCTTGGAGGTCAAAAAGCAAGGAAGAAAAGTAAGAACTGCCAAAGCAGAGTTGGATCTTGCAAATGAAATTAAAACAAATGGTATAAGGTTATTTACCAACATAAATAAAAGGAAACCAAAGAAAGAAGAAGTGGGACCAAAAAACACTGAGGATAAAGTGGAGATTAAAGATAATCTAAGTATGGACCAACATTTTAATGCTTTTAATAAGGGTAATGAAAAAGCATTATGGGGGCAATAGCATTAGTGAGAATAAGGATATGAAATAAATTATCACATCTGAGGTAGAAACCAAACAAACAGCTTGGGGGGAAGCACTAAAAATCAACTATATGCAGATTCTTAGCACAAATTTTGTAGGGGAAAGTAGTTAAGAATATAGAGGTAAATGGTAAGTGGGATAATATACAACATGGCTTTACAAAAGTAGATCATAGACCAACCAAAAGAAAATAACCAGAATTTTCTAGACAAAGAAAATTCAGTAGATCTAATTTACAAGGATTTCAGTAAAGCTTTTTGTTACAGTTCCACATGGGAAATTATTAGTTACATTGGAGGAGGCGGGATTCACTTGAGAGTTGAAAGGTGGACAAAAAACAGGTTAAATAGGAGAATACAATGGGTCATGCTCAAAAATGATTGGTAGTGTTCCTCAAAGATTGCCCTTAGGACCAATCTTATATAATATTTTCTCTGTGCTTTTGTCATCAAACAGTGGGAGTATGCTAATAAAATCTGTCAATGTCACAAAGTCGAAAGGGTGGGTATTGTCAAGACTATCAAGGGAAGAATTAGAATATCAAAAAAGAACTAAAACAATGGGAATGGAATGAAGTTTAATTGTACAAAGTCAGACACCTAGGAACTGTCAAAAATAAATTTTGTTATAAGCTGAAGATGTCTCAGTTGGAAGCAACAAAGGATGGGAAAGACTTGTGTGTTTTGGTTTATCACAGGAAGATTGAGCGGCACCAGTGTGATTCTACTATGAAAAGGACTTTATGTGATTCAAGGATGCATGAGGTGTGATATGGTGGGGTTATTACCATTACATAAGAGACAGTGAGACCCCATCTGAAACACTGTGGCTATGTCTACACTGCAGGCTTATTGCGCAAGAAATGTTTTGCGCAAGAGTTTAGATGTAGCCTGTGTGTAATTCTGATCTCTCATGCTTTAAGAATAATTAATTCAAACTGGAATGGATGCAGGGAAGGGCTACTAGGATGAAGAGAAAAATGAGAGGAAACTTGGCTTGTTTAGTGTAACCAATGAAAGCTGATGGGAGACACAATTGCTCTCTCTATAAACACAACATTGGAATAAATACCAGGGAGGAAGAGGAATTAATTATGCAAGTTAAGGGGTCACTGTGGTCACAAGAACAAACAAACTGTTCATCAACAAGTTTATGCTTGAAATTTGACAAAAGTTTCTAGCCATCAGATGGGAGAAGTTCTGGAACAGTCTTCCAATGGAAGTAGTCAGTGAAAAAAACTTGTTTTAAGATTGATGTAGGGGGTGGTAAGATTGCCTATAATAGCACGTGGTTCACACACAACATCTATTAGAAAATCTCTCTAACAGCCATTAGACATTAGAAGGAGAAGGGTGCCCAATTACAAGAGAATTCTTCTCCATGTTTCTGGCTGTGGTGTTTTGCCCACATCAGGCCCAAGGACTGGGAGGAGGGGGTAACTGCCTCAAGCCGAGTGATACAAAAGAAGGGAGCCTCCATGGCTGCTATTGCCTGAGCCCTTTAAATTGCTACAGGAGTGCAGTGCAGTGTGCCCTGGGTGGTTCTAAGTGTTAACTATGAGGTGCCCTTTCACCTATGGCCCTGCCCCTTTCTAGAATGAGGAACCTTATCCAGGAGCCCAGCAATTCTGTCAGCCACTCTGGCCCACATACTCAGCATCTAACTGCCATATTTGGGGTTGAGGTTGGTAGAGACATCCTGTCATGGGGTGGACTAATCCTGATGTCCCTACAGGAGGCCAGAGGCGTTGCCACACCCCATCCCAGTGAGAATGCAGAAAAGAAGTCCTCCAGGCAGGATAGAGTGGCTGCTGTATAAAAGAAGCTGCTGGGCTAGGGCCTGGCAGATCCCTCCTGGAGCTCGACCCAAACAGAACTAAGGGCTGACTGGGAGAACAACAGCACTACAGACAGCTCTGAGTGGGAGCTGGACTTCAGACCTGGTCAGAACTAGGTCCAGCAGCTGAAGACTAGCTGGTAAGCCAACGGCAACCCTTGCAGAACCCTGGACAGTGGGAACTCAACCACAAGGCCCAACAGAAAAGGGCTAGACAGAGCAGCTTCCCAGCGAAGTGGCCCAGGGAACACGACCACAAACAATCTCTTTGAGACTCAGCAGGTAACTGCTACTCATAGGGTCTGTGGGCCGGGGCCCAGGAGAGTGGGCAGGCTTAGGTCCCCCCCAACACCTAGCAGCCACAACAAAGGTTAAGAAGAAGCCTAGTCCCGGGCTACTCTTCCTCTCCTGCAGATAATCGGATAGCGAGACTACAAGACTCCCCTCAGACACCAAGGGACATTCACAAAAGAAGGGTGGAGCCTTTTCACTGCCTCAGGGTTTCACCTTCCTATGGAACATGGACCATCAGTTGCTTGCTGTTGGAACTATTGTAAATGGTGGATTCTCTGTAACAAGTCTTTAAAACAAGATTTTAAGATTTCAGTAACTCAGCCAGAGGTTACGGGTCTATTATAGGAATAGATAGATTAATTTCTGAGCTCTGCAATAAACATGAGATCAGGGTAAATGATTTTCTTTCTAGCCTTAAAGTCCGAGTAACTTTATGAGAGCAAACAGAAACTGTAAGAAATTCAAGATTGTCGGAGGGGAGATTGAGAAAATCTGAACAAAATAAAATGTAACAAAGTGCTGCATTAACGTCTGTGTGCATCTACAGACTTCCTAAGGAACAATAAAAGAACCAGTGACAAAAGTGAGAGATATTTCTGTGAAACTGAATGACTGTGATTTTAAAAAAAAATGTGGACCAAGAAGATCACGTGAGGCAGAAACCAAAGCATTTTCTAATGGACAAAGAAATAATAAAATTTCTGGAGGGAGATCAAACAAAAACTAGATTAATAGTAAAAGGAGATTGCCTGCATAAGGAATGTGAAAGTGTAACCATGTACACAGTTAACTGATAAACCTGGGCTCATCAGTTAACCTTCATAGTTATATGCAGGCTCCCAGTACCTGCAAGGGAGCTGGCTTAAAAGCTGGTTTGCTATGCCCACTGGCTCCTGGAGAGCCACCTACACCCTCCACCAGTGTTGCAGTAGCGGGGGAGGGGCAGGCGGGTGCCAGTGCACATGGGGAGCAAGCTTAAAATCCAGCTCCCCACGCACACCTGCCCTTTCTCCTGTATCAAAGGAGGGAAGGCAGGACCTGGTGCGCACAGAGAGACAGTTTAAAAGCCAGCTCCCACCACTCACTGGCTCCCACCACTGCCCCACTTGCAAACATGTAATAGGATTGTTTCTCATAAAACCATACAGAAAAGAAGCAGGTGAAAGGGGCTGGCTGATGGCACCCCTTCCCCCATCCGAGTCTATCCCAAGACTTGTACTTCTCTCAGGAAGGGTGGGGGCAGAAGCCTCCCCTCCCCCAGATTTATAAGGGAACAACTAACTGTTCCCTTTCATCAGGGAGCAAGGGGAAAGTGCACAATTTGCTGCATTCTTCACTCTAGCTAGAGGATGCAGGGGGGAGATGAACCTGGACCTGTCCCAGCCGGGGGACATGCTCCCCTCCCCGGGATGTGCCTGCTGGAGTTGCAGCAACTATGGAGAAGAACTTCTTCCCTGGCCCCAACCTGCTGCAGTGAGAGAGGACTGGATATTCCTCTTTCCTTTGGTTAGCCTGCATACTGAACCCCTCATCCTCATGCCCATCCCCACCCTACAGCAATGATTTAAATGAAGCACGTACGTTTTCATTTTATTTAAAAAAAATTGACTTAAGGACCAGAGCAAAATCTTTTTATATATATATATATATATATATATATATATATATATATATATATATATATATATATATATATATATATATATGCCATAGAGTCCATCAGATCGCTATTTGCCAGCAAATCCAAAAGCAGGCAGGATACTAACAAGCATCAAAACATGAAAATTGACAGAATAAAGAAAGTGAGCTGCTTTTCACATCTGAATGTATTTTCTGATCAAAACACATCAATCAGACATAGCAAATAAGAACATGAAAGGCTTGATGTGAAACCGGTATTGAACGCAGACTCCTCTGAGCTTCCCTTCCTCACTATGATGGTATAAACAGGTAGGGTTTTTAGTTTACTTTGAATAGAATTTAAATGCATTGTACAAAGTGCAAACAGGTTCATTTCTGGGTATTTCTCTTTACTGGTAACACAGAGAAAAAACATCCCACACAAAATGTAAACCTCAGCCTTAGCGTTCATAGGTTTCCCTACAACGATCTCCCTATATTAGATCTCAGTTGCCAGTGTCGAAAAGAACAAGTCCTGCCTCCCTTAATTCCTGGGTAGAGTTAATGAGCTGTGCAAGTTACAACTAGCCAGCAGAAATCACTAAGATAAAAACAAACAGAAGCAGCAAATGGAAACCTGCTCCCTGTTCCTAAAAGAGTAACTTTTAATGTACTGGCTTGAGTGTATTTGCACCTAAATCCTTCACATGATGTAAAGTGACATGACTGCTATGATAAACACCTTGGTTAACAACTAGCTGAAGTCCTTTTAAACAGGGGGGAGGGTTATATAAACCTCACTGGCAGTTAATGTTACTTAAGAGGATAACATTTCTTACACCGTACACTGAATATTTGGTTAGCTGAAATCTGTAGTTGGTTTTGTGAGATGTACTATTTTTGACCATAAATTGTTGCACACTACAGGCTGAAAACAATGTTTATTGTTTTCGAAAAAAACTCAGAGTAGGAATAAAAACTCCAGTAACTAAATTGATCAGAGTTTAAAAATATGATTAAGTAGTGTAAGTCTGTCTGTGAACGTTTATGCTCAACCAATGGAGAAAATAGCTTGAGGGAAGGAATTTACTTTTTAAAAATGGTGTTAAAGTGGAGCTGATGAGCAATTAGACAGCTGGGTGTGACACCTGGTCTATCAGTAATGTAGGTAAGGCATTTGTACTGTAGATAAGGCATCAGCCAGTTAGTCCTGTACTGAAGGAGCTTCATGGCTAGATTCACACTGCACTTACCTGAGTGTTGCATTTTACATTATTTTTTCAGCTTTTCACCAAGAAAAATAAGCAATCACGTTCACTTTGGAATTAGCTACATATAAACACTTCAATTTCTGTTAGAAATGTATTAATTCAAACTGTCATAGAGATGATCTTCCTCTTGTCACTTTACCATAATGTGTACATTGTTAAAACATAACTAATAACAAATATCCGTGTTAACAGATGGTCAGCAAACAGTTAAGGTTGCTAAATAAAACTACAAAGAATGTGTACCATTATATAAAATATTTATACAACCCAAATATTATAAACTATGAAATTCACACTGTAACATTTTGTAAGCCAGCTAGACATCAACTTTGATACCAATCCATATACGTGCAACAAAACAAACCTCAACAACTTAACTTTTCCCTGTAACGAAATAGCTACCCAAGATATAGTGATCCTACCTATCCATACATTAACTTACTCTCAAAATTGAGCCTCCAAGTCTTCTTCATAAAAGCTTGTTTAAAGGAATATGCAGAAGACTGAACTAACTTATAGTCCCAAAATTTTCAAAGTGTTCCATCCAATTAGGAGAGATTTAAAACCTTCATGATGAAAGATGTCTTCATAATAATAAATATACCTCTTTATCGTGTAAATACCTTAACTGTTACAGTATCTAATTGTAAAAATCCAGTAACCTTTATATCAGGGGATCTCAAACTCAATTTACCTTAGGGCCAGTGCCAGTCCTCAAATCCTCCTAGTGGTAGGGTTGCCAGATGGTTGAAACAAAAATACTGAACACCCTCCTCCCTCCCCAAAAAGACACCAGGAAAAAATTCTGTTGAAGGGGGGGGGGGGGGAGAAAGGGAAAAGTAGGGGGGGAGGGGGAGACCAAAGTTGTTGAGCAAAAACACACAAAAAAACAAAAAACAAAAAAAAATAATGTACCCTTTAAAAAAGCATGTCCCCTTTAATTGCAGGGATAGGAACAGGGGAGCGGTTGAGCACTAAGCACTGCTTCTCCTAGGACTTTTTGCCAGCAGCCATGTGAACCAGATAAGCATGGGGGTGTTGGGGGCCAGAGAGGGATCGGGGGGGAGGGAAAACTGGGCACTGAGCGTTTGTAGGGTTGCAGGTTCCCCCTACTCAGGTTAGAGCACGGGTACATATGATGAATGCCCTAGGGCACAGATAGGTCCAAAGCAAAATTTACAAAAGTGTTAACTTAAAGATTAAAAAACCAGGCTATACTTCTAGAATAAGCAAAACAGATCAGGGATGAAGCTTACAAAGAAAATTTCCCACATAGGAAAACAAAAGACAGTTGTGGATATCTGTCAAACAGCACCAGAAGCAGCTGATCAGCACTGTGACATAGCAGCTGGAAGTAGCCCTGAGAGGAAAGGATCAAAACAAGCGAGGAAATCTGGTATTCAGCTGATAATATAATTGGCAACAAATATTACAAGGAAAATTAACACACAGTACGATTTGATAATTACTTTGTCTTAATGCTATGGCATCACTTGCCAAACAAAACTACATTATGGACAAAAGCCTAGCAATTCAAAACACAACAATATTATTCTAAAAACTACCGTATTTTCCGGCGTATAAGGCTACTGGGCGTATAAGACGACCCCCTAATTTTTTAGTTAAAAGATGGGGTATAAGACGAAAACCTAGCACCCCTCCGCCTCCCCCGCTTTGCTCCCGGTGTCCCTGGTCTGCTGGAGACGGTCCCCAGCAGACCAGGGCACCGGGAGCAAAGCCGCAGCAGCGGCGGGGTCCCGCGCCTCTGAGGCTTTGCCAGAGCAAAGCCTCAGAAGCACGGCACCCCGCCGCCGCTTCGGCTTTGCTCCCGGTGCCTCTGGTCTGCTGGGGACCGTCTCCAGCAGACCAGGGACACCGGGAGCAAAGCCTCTGAGGACGCCCCGGCAGCGGGACAGCTCCGGCGCGCCGGGGCTGTCTCGCCGCCGGAGCCCCTCTGCGGCTTTGCAAAGCCTCGGGGGAAGCCGCCTGGGATGCCCCGCCACCAGCTTCCCCCGAGGCTTTGCAAAGCCGCGGAGGGGCCCCGCCGCCTGTATACCCGGCGTATAAGACGACCCCCGATTTTTGGGGGATGTTTTTTAGCATCAAAAGTCGTCTTATACGCCGGAAAATACGGTAATTCCCCTTTTACCTCAAATGCATAGTTAAGGGTACTAATGTAAATTCTGTTGGTGAGCTATTTCTCCACTCCAAAATGAAAGCAAAATAGAACATTATAATTAACAAATGCAAAGTGCTACCCAAACTCTCTATTTCACATCACATTTGTAAAATATGTAAATGCTTCATAATACCTTTATTACATAATACCTAATTACATTTTCCCATCAATTATTTTCCAAATTCTCCAAAATCAAATTTAAACAAGGTTTTGCTTTGATTTAGGTTTTATACAGAAGATTACTTATGTTAAATATTTTAGTGTCCTTCAACAAATTATTTTCAAAAAATGCAATACAAAAATAATCCTTAAAATACATTGAGAGATTGGCAAAGAAGATAAGGAACAGAAAAGATGTCTTCCTTCATCTGAGATATTGGTCAAATTTTAATTGGTCTAAGATGCTTTTCAAAAAGTTTTAGGACAAATTACTTTCATGATCAATATTTAGTCTCAATAAAATTGACTGTAATGTCCAAGGTGGTAAACAGAATAGTCTTTTAATAAATACATAATGGCAATTGCCATTTTTAAAAATACCAGTACATTACCAGTATCAATATCATTGCTTTATAATGGACCTTGGAATATCTTAGGTACAAAAGACGGTATTTAACCAACTGCAGTCAAGTGAATAAGTACTCTCAACAAACTGCACCGTTTTGCAAATCAAGATGCAACAGATATTATAGTATAAGAAAAATGGTACTCTCATACTTCCAATATATCTATAATCTATAAACTATCAGAAGTCTAAAAGTAATCTTGAATTTCCTACTTTATAATATATTTTAAATGTTCTCTACACAAATGTAATAAAACAGAACAAGTATTCAAAATAAAACATTAATAAGGCCAAAATACTAAGCCCATTCAGTTGGCAGAAAACTTATTCTTAACATATGATATACCTATGATATGCACTTTTGACTTCAGGTGTAGATGCCTTGCCCTAAATGTATCTGGATAGAGTGTATCTTATTGATAGCCTTTGTTTTGTTCCAATATGTGTGGGTTTAGATACAACTATTTCTTTGATAACTTTCACTGCTTATCTCCTCTGTGTGGATGGGGAACAGGGGCTTTTTCCGCAAAAAGAGGCAATTGAAAAAAGCTTAGGTGCCCTGGTGGCCATTCTGTAAATAGCAATCAGAGTTTCCTTTCGAGAGAGCGTCCATGCAGTCTGGATGCTCTCATTTGCGAAAGTGCCTTGCTTTTTCAATGCATTTTTGCAGTGTGGACACTCTCTTGCACAAAAAAATCTCTTCCGCAAAAAACTTCTTTTGCAAGAAGCCTGTAGTGTAAACATAGCCCAAGTGACAAGAAGAATGGCTGATATGGGCGATAGACTGCCAAAATTTCCCTATTTCCAGCTAAGCCAGCGATATCAGAAGAAGCTTTCACAATTTGCTTAAAAAAACCTACACATTAAATTCAGTGCAGAATTTATAGCTATTGTCTCTTATTTAGGGCATTCTGTATACTGCCTAGGAAAGGGGTGGATCTCAGAGCCTGGGCTCCAGACTGAGAAGGAAACTCTACACTACTATTTTGATCCGATCCCACAAACCCAAGTTAGTTAACCTAGGTTCTGAGACTTATTGCCACAGGTGGGTTTTTTGGTTTGGGTTTTTTTTGGGGGGGGGAGGTTGGGTTGTTTGTTTGGAGGGGGTTGGCGGGGGGTTGTTTATTTGCAGGGTTTTTTTTGTTGTTTTTTCAGTGTAGAATTTCTCTAATTGAACACAGTGACTTTTTTTTTCTTTTTTTACAAATACACACTACATACATGACTGCTACAAAGTAGAAGAAATGCACTTTAACTCATCTGACTAAACCTTCTGGAGGCAGGAAACTAATTGTTGCTCAAAGAAAGAAAAAAATGTCTGCATATGTGTGTGTATGTATTTGGGGATTAATTACTTGAAGCAAATTTTAAAAGCTATTTTAAGAATTGCTGAGTCAATCTGGCTTCGAGTAAAACTCTTTAAGCAAGACACTTCTGAAATCAGTCTTCATAAATACGATATGGTTATATCCAGCTCTTCTCGTGAAGAGGGAACATCTGTTACATAAAACAGCCTATACAAGACTTTTTAACATAAAATGAAGACACTACTGTCTGTGTCTGAGAAGAGTGAGTGAAAAAGCAAAAGATGAAGACTGACTATATTTCAGTGTATATTAAGACTATATTAAGTATATATATATTTATATATATATATATATATATATATACTTGCCTGGGTACTCATTAATGGATTTAAAGGTGGATATTCTCTTACAAATTAATTTAAAAAATCAACTAAAGAGAAAATCTACAGAACTAGCCTTCATATACAAATCTGAAACTGTCTCATGTATTGAACAAGGACATGAACTGGATGGGTCTTTATATACCACCCAAATTCAGTAAAACTCCAATTGTCCAGCAGCCAGTGGTCTGGCACTCCCAATAGTCCAGCACCAACTGGAACCCGGAAGTGCTGCCACTGCTGAAACTGACGAGCGGCGGACTTGGGGAAGCGGCAGAGCAGAGCAGATGTGGAGCTGCCGGGTTGGTCCCAGAGCGCTGCCCCTCACCCCCTGTTCGGCGATAACTACTGCAGTCTGGGGGGGGGGTGGAGAGCCCGCTCCCCTCCCGGAAACTGTCGGCGGCAGTACGGGGCTGAGCACAGCCGTAACGGGGCAAGTTCGGGGATTTAGCTCTCGCCCCCTCTCCTCTGCTGCCACTTGCAGGCCGGTGGCTGGGTTTCCCAAGCTAGCCTGTCACCGGTGGCTGCGCGGGGCTTCCCCTGCCTTCCTGAAAAACGGCGGAGGGTTCACACCTCACCGAGCCATTCCCCGCCCACCTCTCAGACAAAGTACGGGTCCCAGCAGACCCATCACAGCCCCGCGCCGGAGAACCTCCTGATATTCCGGCATATCCAATAATCCGGCACCACCTAGGTCCCAAAGGTGCCGGATTATCAGAAGTCTACTGTATTGTTCATTTATAGCCCACTCTATGGGTATGTCTACACCACAGCATTATTTTGAAATAGCTTATTTCGAAAAAACACGTCTACACACAAAATGCATTTGGAAATAGCATTTTGCTATTTTGAAATAGCGCGTCCACACTGAGTGGACGCTGAATCACATTTAAGGCGGCCGGACAAATTGGAGAAATGGTCTGAGGTAAACAGGATGAAATTTAATAAAGACAAATGTAAAGTGCTCCACTTAGGAAGGAACAATCAGTCTCACATAACAGAATGGGAAAGGACTGTCTAGGAAGGAGTACTGCAGAAAGGGACCTAGGGGTCATAGTGGACCACAAGCTAAATATGAGTCAACAGTGTGATGCTGGTGCAAAAAAAGCAAACATGATTCTGGGATGCATTAACAGAGTGCTGTGAGCAAGACACGAGAAGTCATTCTTCCACTCTATTCTGCGCTGATTAGGCCTCAGTTGGAGTAGTGTGTCCAGTTCTGAGCATCACAATTCAAGTAGGGGAGGTGTGTGTGTGTGTGACACCACCTGCTGGGGAGGGTGCTGTTGGGGTTCCCTCCACTTCCTTCCCCCCTGGCAGGTTCCCATGCAGGGGCTCAGTGTCCTCCGCCTCACCATGGTTGACGGGGAGCAGATGCTGCCCTGAGAATGCAGGCATGACCGGGTGCGGCACTGCTATGTGCATGTGTGTGTGTATCTATGACCCCATCCTCCTTAGTGGTGGCTTGTGGTGGGAAGGTGTCCCACCACAGGGTTGGGAGTAAGATAGGCCTCTCCAGAAACCCTGTTGGCAAGAGCAGAAGGTTTCTTTCTGTCAGCTTAGTATGGCTCTCTGTTCGGGACTGGCACTCCATGTGCACCCTGCCTGGGTTCCTTGATTTTCATGTGCACCTGCTCCTGGGTGCGCATGTGGCCGTTCCAGCCCAGGCTGGTGGTTATCTGACTGTAGATGTCCGCATTCCTGTATCTGGTACAGAGATTCTGGAGGTTAGCCTCCTACCTGGGCCTCAATGAAATCCAGGATCTCCACACCTGACCACGAAGGGGCTCTCTTCCACCTCTGGGCAGGGGCTTCAGAACTGGCTGCCAGATCGCTTGCAGCTATGGGGGGCTCTGTGGGAGCACAGGGGTCTACCATGGCAGCAAGAAGGCAGAGCAGGGCACTGCTGTGTGGCTCAGGGCAGCGTTGTGCCAAAAACTGTTCCCCCTGTGGCTGCACCTTTAAGGGCTGCAGGGGAAGGGAAACTATAGCATTTTGATGGGTGTGGACAGAGTAGCCACCAAGGTAACTTTAAGAAGTCCTGGAGGCCAATTATTTCAAAATAACCACAGCTGCCCCATCCACACACACCCTATTTCAAAATAACCTCATGAAATGAGTTTATTATTCCAGAATAAGAAGCCTATTTTGAAATTATATCAAAATAACAGGCTTGCTGTGTGGATGCTCACCTTGTTATTTCAAAATAACGCTGAAATGTAGACATGCCCTTATTATTGTTTTCAACATACTTATGTGGCTTAGGAGAGCTTAAATCCTCAGGGCTTTTGCATGAAAGCTTACCCAATTTAGATGGGGCTCAGGAGAAATCTCTCCCTTTAAAGGGTCTAGAAGGTTTTATAGTTATGATTTTAAAGCCATGAACTGGGCATAATTTAAGGCCAGCATGTGGAGAATTCCTCGTGCTGACGATTCCAAACACTATGAATAATATGTGAATGTTTACAGGAAGAAAAGGAGGATCATGTCTGGACACTTGACAATTCTGACTCAGGACATGGACAAATGGACACTACTTACAAGAATTCTCTAGTCTCAGACTCATAAAGCGCATGTGCACCCACAGTGCAATATACACAGAGAACAGCACTTGATGAAGTACACAGTTTTATCTGTTAATACACATATCAGGGCAACCATAACTGCACAAAATATCAACATAGAGAGAAACATATCTTTATAAATAATTCATGAGAATTGCTCATAAATAAAAATTACACATTTTTAGAAATCACTACAGGCAGTCCCCGGGTTACGTACAAGATAGGGACTGTAGGTTTGTTCTTAAGTTGAATCTGTATGTAAGTTGGAACTGGCATCCAGATTCAGCCGCTGCTGAAACTGACCAGTTTCAACAGCGGCTGAATCTGGACGCCAGTTCCGACTTACATACAGATTCAACTTAAGAACCCCAGGCGTCCCCAAGTCAGCTGCTGCTGAAACTGATCAGCAGCTGATTCCAGGAAGCCCGGGGCAGAGCAACTCTGCCTCGGGCTTCCTGTAGTCAGCCGCTGGTCAGTTTCAGCAGCGGCTGACTTGGGGACGCCTGGGGCAGAGCAGCTCGGGTGCTGCTGGGTTGGTCCAGTAGCGAGGCCGCTCCTCGGCGCTACTGGACCAACCCAGCAGCACCCCAGCTGCTCTGCCCCAGGCGTCCTGATTCAGCCGCTGCTGAAACTGATCAGCAGCGGCTGAATCAGGACGCCTGGGGCAGAGCAGCTGGGGTGCTGCCGGGTTGGTCCAGTAGCGCCAAGGAGCGGTGCTGCGGGACCAACCGGCAGCGCCCCACCTGCTCTACCACAGGCCCCGGGCTTTGCTCCACGTCTCCCTGGTCTGCTGGGGGGGAGGCACTAGCTGCGTCCCCCCCCCCAGCAGACCAGGGAGACGCTGAGCAAAGCGGCGGAGGACCCGGGCCGGACCTGCGGCGCTTCCAGATCAGCGCCGCGGGTCCGGCCCGGGTCCTCCGCCGCTTTGCTCCGCGTCTCCCTGGTCTGCTGGCTCCCCCAGCAGACCAGGGAGATGGGGAGCAGCTTTTCTTGCCCCGGAGGAGGCGGGCGGCGGGACCAGGCATCCCACCGCTCCAGTCCTCTGGGGCGAGAAAATCCCCATTCGTAACTGCGGATCCGACATAAGTCGGATCCGTGTAACTCGGGGACTGCCTGTAGTATACTAAAAAGAATATGGCACCCAAGCAAACCAGGAAACCTCACCATTTCAATCATGCTAGGGATTCTAAAGCTATTCCAAAACTGCCAATACAATTGCTAAAGCTGCCAAGTAGCCAGATGCTCTTGTTGTAGCAAAAATTATGTTTCACAGTTCATCATCCAAGTCCTGTGACAGCTATGTAACCAAAAGGAGGAGGAAAACTGTCACAGTGCTACAAAAAATTCATATTGTTCCAAGGTCAAACATTTAACAAACAGTTTGTTAGATAATTTCTCCCACGTTTTGAAAAAGAAACAGTTAAAAAAACCAATTAATAAGTTTTATTTAACAATGAAGCAAAATAATATAACACAGGTAATATGAATCCTTGCATCCTGAACATCTGCCTTCGAACATATATTATTAGAATGAACTGATATGGAGATACTCACCAATCTCTGAACAACTGTTACTGTCTCAAAAATATTTGTCTTTCAAATGACAGGAATTGGCTTAAGAGAAATCAGGTTTGTAAATAAAGTTTTATCACTGCAAACTTAATGTCTATTACAAATAGATAAGTTCTCCTTTACAATGTCAAACATACAAATTTGAACCCCAAATAATGGGGACATTTAAATATGTCCCTAATTTAAGCACATGCTTAAACACCCTGGTTGAATATAGATGCTTTTGTGACTGTAGCAGTGATTCCTGCGCTATGCAAATTGCGTATCTTATTTCAAATCTATTTCGAAAGAGCTTATTTTGAAATTTAGCGCATCTACACAGCGCCAAATTTTGAAATAACGTACTATTTAGAGCCATCCCTTATCCCTCTTGCACCGAGGTTTACCAGGATGGCCAAAGAGCGTGCCCGTTATTTCAAAAAATATTTTGAAATAACGGGTGGCTTGTGTAGACGTGGGGTAGCTATTTAATAGCCGTGCAGTGTAGATGTATCCTAACAGTTTTCATTAACAAGTGACTGGTGCTGCACGTGTGTGAGGACAAAAGAGTTTGCTAGATGGGCCCCATAATTTTACTGTATAATCCAGAGATACTCTGGCCCCCAGGCATTTAGGAACTATATTAACAATCAACATTACCCAAAAGACCCACAGTAGTATGAATTCATTATTTCATTTTTTTCTCTCTCTCTTTCTCTCTCAATTATTCTCACAGAACAATGACTGTCCGTGTATTCAACAGCTGGTTACTAACACAGTAAAGGCAACCGGACTGGTTAATAATTAAATCACGTAGTGTTGTAGTGTCATATGCTGTAAAGAGTCACAGGAGACACATTAAAGAAGAACCACTTGCTGCTTTTGAACCTCAGTCTGAATATCACTGGTATAATCTGTTTAAAATTTCAAAATCTTTACCAAAAACATGCATTAGAACAATTTCTATAGCAGATACACGAGCGATTTAACAACTATTTATTTTCATGATTGTCTTTGACTTACACATTTCTACCATTTTTACTATACAACTGCTTTTAACTGAAGTCCCATGGGAAAATAAAAACTCTACCAGTTGAAACAGTTTTGCCAGATGGAAGGAACACACCAGATGGCACTTGGTAGCTCAAGATTAATTTTGTTCATTTGTTAGATTGTACTTTCCAAAGCCAAGTCTCTTTTTTACTTTGTTTTCTTGCAATGACAGCATGTACACTGCTGCATGCCTTTAATGCCAATTTCAGTCAATGGAAGTTGAGGACACTTAGGCCTGTCTACATTGCTGAGTTTTGTGGCCAAAAGTTATGCAATTTTAATTAATGCGTTAATTAAATTGCTGTTCCATGCCCATACCATGCTCCTTGTGGCAGGAGAATGCATCTTCATTAGTAGTTCTTACAACAACACAGAGAACAATGCACTGTGGGTAGCAATCCCATTGTGCAGCTGGCCAAGGTGTGCTTTGAGAAAAATTTGCAGTATCTTGTGCAATAAGTATGGCAAGTTTCTCAATCCCATCATTTCATAGGCACCCCGCTGAATTGCTGGCACATTTCAACGAAACCGGGGAGGAGGAAAAGTGTGTGACAGGAACCATGTATTTCTCTGAGGGAGAGATGAAGATTGTGTATGTATTCAGGGAGTGTGTGTCAGCATGCTGTCTCTAAGCTCAGATAGGCAATGGAAGCAACCAGTCTTGAGGGAGGGAGAGGGGAACAATCTTCTATCTCTATAATAATTCCATTCTCTAATAATACGAATATAGCAGTAGGCATATATTACTAACCACCTGACCAGGATGATGACAGTGATTGTGAAATGCTAAGGGAGATTAGAAAAGCCATAAATAACTAAATAATAAACAATAATATTGGGGGATTTCAGCTATTCCTGTATTGATTGGGTACATATCACCTCAGGATGGGATGCAGAGATAAAGTTTCTTGACACTTTAAATGACTGCTTCTTGGAGCAGCTCATTCTGGAATCCACAAGTGGAAAAGCAATTCTAGATTTAGTCTTAAGTGGAACACAGGTTCTGGTCCAAGAGGTGCATATGGTTGGACTGCTTGGAAATAGTGACCATAAAATAATTAAATGTAAAATCCTTATGGTAGGAAAAACAACACATTAGCCAAATGCTGTGACATTTAATTTCAGAAAAGGGAGCTACACAAAAAAAGAGGTTAGTTAAATAGAAATTAGAAGGTACAATGCCAAAAATAAAATCCCTGAAAGTTGCATGGAAACTTTTCAAAGGTACCATAATAGAGGCTCAACTTAAATGTGTACCTCAAATTAAAAAACAGAGCAAGAGAACCAAAAAAGTGCTGCCATAGCTTACCAACCATGTAAAAAAAAGCAGAGAGAGATAAAAAGGCATCATTTAAAAAAGAGAAAGTTAAATTATAGTGAGGAAAATAGAAGAATAAACTGTCAACTGAAGTATAATAATACATTTAGGAAGGCCAAAAAGGAATTTGAAGAACAGCTAGCCAAAAACCCAAAAAGTAATAGCAACATGGCAGATTAAATTTAATGCTGATAAATGCTAAGTAATGCATACTGGAAAACATAATCCCAACTATACAGATAAAATGATGGGGATTAAATTAGCTGTTACCACTCGAGAGATCTTTAAGTCACTCTGGATAGTTCTCTGAAAACAGTCACTCACTGTGCAGCAGCAGTAAAAATGAACAACAGAATATTAAGAATCATTAAGAAAGGGATAAATAACAACACAGAATGTGTTATTGCTTCTATATAAATCCATGATACACCCACATCTTGAATCTTGCATACAGGTGTGATCACCTCATCACAAAAAAGATATCTTGGCATTGCAAGAACTTCAGAAAAGGGCAACAAAAATGATTAGGGGTATGGAACGGCTGCTATATGAGGAGCAAGTGACAAGATTGGGACTTTTCAGTGCAGAAAAGAGATGATTAAGGAGTTTATGAAAGAGGTCTATAAAATCATGACTGGTGTACAAAAAAAAACCCCAAATTATTTACTCCTACCCATAACACAAGAATTAACCATCACCAAATGAATTTAATAAATAGCAGGTTTAAAACCAAAAGGAAATACTTTTCAACACAATGCAAAGTCAACCTGTGGAACTCCTTGCCAGAGGATGTTGTGAAGTCCAAGACTATGTGCTGAGCTTGTGTTTGTCTGTTCGGTTTGTTTGTTTGAAGAAGCATGTGCTGTGGCCAGCAGCTGGAAGCTGTGAGCTTCTAAAGGTTTGAAATCTAGAAGCCTCTGTTAATTGGCTGAGCCTAAGTCAGGGGAGGGGAAACCAGGGCTTTATAAAGCTGTGGAAACCTAGGTCACCATACATCAGAATTCTGGTGTAAGAAACTAGTGTGTCGACAGTGTGGGGGGGAAAGGACACACTGAGCGTGCCTGCAAATGAAAGAAAAAGAGGCTGTGGCCTGGCAGAACAAAAAGGGAAAACTGCATACCATCGAGCAGATGCCTGATGATCAAGGTGACACCCTGTCTGAAGAAGAAGTGCCATGCTATGTTTTGTCCTTAGAAGGGGGCTCCCATGAATTCTGTTGGATGGCAAACCTGTATGCATGGAAGTGGACACGGGTGCAGCAATTTCATTGGTCTCAGACACGGTGTATAAAGAAAAGCTGAAGCATCTTCCACTTAAGGCAACAAAGATTGTTCTGAAGACAAGCAGTACCCCTATTGGGCACTACTGATGTTAAGGTGGAACTAAATGGACAGACTGAGGAATTACCACTGTTTGTGGTGAAAGGCTATTACCCAGCCTTAATGGGGAGATTATGGCTTAGGAAGATCCCACTGGACTGGGCAGAAGTGCACCGGATGACTAAAAAAGAAACAGGTCTGACCGATATATTAAAGAAACATGCTTCTGTTTTTGGAGAGGATCTGGGAAGTATGAGGGGAATCACGATGAAAATGAACATTAAACCAGGTAGCCAACCAAAATATCTGAAGGCCAGAACTGTGCCATATGCTATCAGGCCAAAAGCTGAAGCAGACCTGGAGCGCCTAGTCAAAAATGGAGTCCTAATACCAGTTAAGGTCACTATTAACCCTGTCTTATGTGCAGAGCAATATCTCCTTCCTTGCATTGATGACATCTTTGCGGGCCTGGCTGGGGGACAAAAGTTCAGCAAGATTGATCTGAGCCAAGCATATTTACAGATGCAAGTTGATGAGGAATCCCAAGAGCTGTTGACTGTTGTGACGCATGAAGAGCTTTATCGTTACTGTCACTTACCCTTTGGAATAACTTCTTCCCCAGCTTTGTTTCAGAGAGCTATGGACCAGATCTTGTGTGGCTTGCCAGGAATCCAGTGCTATGTTGATGACATCCTGGTCACAGGCAGGAACAAGGAGGATCACCTTAAGAACTTACTTAGAGGCTACCCTACAAAGACTGGAAGAGTATGGCCTACGAGTCCGTAAAGATAAGTGTGCATTCTTTCAGCCCTCTGTTGAATATCTGGCACACATCATTGATGCTACTGGCCTTCATAAGTTCCCTTCAAAAGTTAAGGCTATTGTGGAGGCTCCACTCAACTTCGCTCATTTCTAGGACTATTGAACAATTATGGGAGCTTTATTTCACAGCTAGCCACACTATTAAAACCACTTCATGACCTCCTTGGCCAGAACAAGGTCTGGAAGTGGACTGATGCCTGTGATGTTGCATTTAACAAGGCTAAATGTGCACTGCTAAACACAGAGGTCCTGATGTATTTTGATCCATCCTTACCTTTACAGTTGGCCTGTGATGTCTCCCCATATGGAGTGGGAGTGGTCTTATCACATGTTATGCCTTCACGAGAAGAGAAACCAATTGCTTTTGCTTCGCGAACCTTAAGCAAGGCTGAAACTAACTATGCGCAAATTGATCGTGAAGCATTGGGAATCGTTTTCGGGATTCTGAAATTTCACCAGTACCTGTTTGGACGGAAGTTTACACTACTCACTGACCATCGACCTCTAACAGCAATTTTTGGTCCACACACAGGTATTCCACCAATGGCTGCTAGTCGTATGCAACGATAAGCATTGTGGCTTTCAGGACACACATGAGATCAGATATCAGAAAGCCATTCTGCATGGTATTGCAGATGGTCTCTCTAGGGTGCCTTTGCCAGTCAAACATCAAGGGTACGTCTACACTGCATCCCTAGTTCGAACTAGGGATGCAAATGGAGACAATCGAAGTAGTTAATGAAGCGGGGATTTAAATATCCCGCGCTCCGTTAACATGATCTCGCCGGGACGCGTTAGTTCGGACTCAAAAAATGAGGAGTAACATTAGTTCGGACTAAGGGCTTTAGTCCAAACTAACGCGCCCCGGCGCGCACTTCTTGGTTCGAATCAGCTGTGATTCGAACTAGCGCGACGGCGAGATCATGTTAATGGAGCGCGGGATATTTAAATCCCTGCTTCATTAACTACTTCGATTGTCTCCACTTGCATCCCTAGTTCGAACTAGGGATGCAGTATAGACGTACCCCAAGATAGTGATCAGAAGGAAATCTTTTACTTTGAACAGGTAGAGAATACGCCCATCACTGATGCACAAATTAAAAGAGCAACTCGTGTTAACCCAGCACTGACCCAAGTAATGGAACTAGTAATGCATGGAACATCTCTATGGAACTCTCAGGTCTCACCTGACCTTGTCCCCTACATGTCCAGGAGAACAGAGTTATCAGCTCATTCGGGGTGCTTGTTGTGGGGAATGCGTGTCATTATCCCAAAAATACTGAGACAACAGATGTTAGAGCAGCTGCATTCAGGTCACTGTGGAATGGTGTACATGACAGAAATTGCACAAAGCTATTTTTGGTGGCCTGGTTTGGACAGTGACATTTAAGAGAAGGCAAGAGCTTGTATTTCTTGTCAAGGTGTGAGGAATGCACCTCAATTGGCACCTCTACACCCATGGGACTGGCCTGAAAAACCATGGCAACATATGCATGTTGATTTTGCTGGCCCATTTGAAGGTAACATGTTATTGGTGGTGGTAGATGCTCATTCCAAATGGCCAGAAGTCTGTATAATGCCTTCCACTAGTGCTGAGAGTACTATCCAAAAATTATGGGGAATCTTTTGTTGTTTTGGTCTTCCTGAACAACTTATAAGTAACAACGGTCCACAGTTTGTCTCTCAGGAGTTTGGAAATGTTATGATAGCAAATGGGATCCATCACATCACTTCAGCACCCTATCACCCAGCCACAAATGGATTGGCTGAAAGGTTTGTCCAGACAATGAAACAAGCTTTGAAGTCGGTTAGAGGACATTCACTCATACAAAAGAGTCTGGACACTTTCTTACTATCCTACAGAAACACTCCTCGTGCTACAACCAAAGTGTCCCCAGCTTTTCTAATGATGGAACGTCAGCTGCGCACGCGCTTTGATTTGCTGAAACCTTCAGAACCACGACAAATTGTGCAACATCAGTTGCAAGGTCAAGTCATAAGGCGTGCATCCAAAGCAAAAGATCAAACCTTTAGTCCTGGACAGCCAGTTCTGGCTCGGAACTATGCTCCTGGAGCAAAATGGGTCCCTGCCACTATTATTGCTCAAACAGGACCTGTTTCCTATACTGTCCGAACTGCAAAGGATCTCATCTGGTGGTGGCATGTAGATCAGTTATTGACAGGTTATTCCTGCCTCCAAGGCACATCTCCAGTTGAGTTGCCGGTCCTTCCCACTGCTGGTGAGCTATCGTGTCAAGAATCACCTGCTCCTGACTCTCCTCCTCTGTCACCACCAGTGGCGAACAATAACCCCCTCCCTAAAGAGTCTGATCCAACAGCCTCACCTGTTCACACTTCAAGTTCCCAGCCCCGTGTCAGGCCTGCA
This sequence comes from Pelodiscus sinensis, assembly GCF_049634645.1. Lineage (NCBI taxonomy): Eukaryota > Metazoa > Chordata > Testudines > Trionychidae > Pelodiscus > Pelodiscus sinensis. The sequence goes on from NC_134726.1 coordinate 17,616,613, forward strand.
CCCATAACATCTTCGGGAGCAAGAACGTCAGAGGTCCGACATAATCCACCTAGAGAAAGGAGGCCTCCTCAACAGCTGGACCTTTAGTTGAGATTAACTCACAGATGGGGCAAAATAATCCCCAGGGTTAGCTGGGAACTTGAGGCAGTCTACCATCATTTCTTAGATTTGTTTTCTTAAAGGGACGTATATATTAAGGGGGGAGGAATATGTTGTGTATTGGGTTGTAGATATAGATCTTGTTATAGTAAATGAGTAGGTCACTGGGGTCAGCCCAGCTAGTTTGGACTCGTTCTAGTTAGTTCTGTACTATGCAATAAAATGGACACTTGCAGCTACTCAAGCTCTCTGCATTTCCACTGATTTCTTCCTATACTGTAAAACTCCCCACAACATAACAAAGCCGTGTTCTGAAACAAGAGCAATATCCAAAGAGAAGAAGCTCTTGACATGGCAATTCCTCCATATTGCTGGCTCCAGATGCTGGGACTGCTCAGTTGAATGCACTGGTGGGCTGTTTAAATTCCCTGTAATAAGCAGAGAGGACAGTGAAGTTTTCCTACCCTGCACTAGGGTTAAAGAGCTAAAGCAGAGACATTCCAGGAGCATGCTAGGGAATCAAAGATATGGTTGGTTTGACTCAGGTCAATGTTCTGCCATCTGAATGCCAAAGCCCGGGATTCAAGCTCAGGCTAGAAAATTCTTAACTTAGGGTTCACTGATTCGAGTCCCACCAATTTTCAGTTTACACTAGAGACATATTCTGATAGTAGACATATTCTGGCAGTTTTGGACAGTGTCTTTTATATCATTTCTATAGAATTTACCACTGTGATTTTTTAATGCATCTCTGCATAATACAGTCCAATAGTTTCAATTTCAGTTATAATTTTAAGAAACCATTTTAAAGACATAGACTTCATTCTTTGACAAAATTTGATTTGAGTCATTTTTCAGGAATAGTGTTCTGTGTGGATTTTTCTCTAGTTACAACATAAAATCCAGACAGCAGCAATTCAATTTATTTGGAACCTTTCACTACAGTTTCACAGTGAGTCTAAATACACAGTGTTCCAAGATCTAAAGTATGTTTACCAATACTTTTCTTTGGATACTCTTAGAACATAAAGATTAATCACCACTAAGAGATTAATCATTACAATGGAGTGAGGCAGCAAATGAAATCGTTTGTATGCAACAGTTTTACTATCCCTAGTGAATACAGCTTTCACCAGAATGTCAGGAAAACGATGGCTGGAAGCTTTCCCAATGTAAAACACAGAACTCTATTGCTTCATCTATCTGTACTGAGGCTAGTTAAAAGACAAGATAGTAGCCTCATTAACCTCAATTTATGCATGAATAATTTAAAGATTAAAAGGATTATTACAGAAAATATTAGCTCTCAGATTTTAAGGTAACAAAACCAGGGAAGTTAACAACTCATTCTTTTTTCATCCCATTGTCCCTACACATTTGTGAGGGTCTCAGGACGTTATGAAATCTTACAAAAATGTGCTGCCATCTCCTTTGGTGCACATCAGTGAGGTGAGAGAAAATAACCTTGAAAATCTTTGCTTCAGTAATGTTAAGTTATAAAAATTACATTTTGGGGGATCAAAGAAGAGAAAAGAAAATATCTTCTTAAGTTCTCTGTAGCTCAGTGGGGCTCCTCCCGCCCTGGGTCAGTGGGCGGCTAATCTGCCCCATGACCCACCGCACAATTCTTATGGGGAATCAGCTGTGGCTTCCAATCCTATGACAGTCCACAGCCCAGACAGCAGTCCATAATAAACAGCCTCTAAACCCTGGCCCTGGTTTAGGGTAGGGCAGGGCAACAGTAACCAACAAACAGTTCTAAGGCCTGGTCCTGACACAAGGCTGGATGGCAGGCTAACAAATAAGCATTTCTAAGACCCATCCCTGGTTCACGGGGGGCAGCAAGGAAATAAACAGACAGTTCAAAGCCCAGGCCCTGGTTCAGGGTGACACAGCAGGCTTCTGAGCGCAGGCCTGGTTCAAGGCGGGGGTGGGGGAGCAGGCAAACAAACAAACAGTTCTAAGTCTGTGTTGGGAACAGATCTGGTCAGATGCCCTTGCTCTGGTGGGGGTCCAGCAGATGCAAGCTCCTGTTCTGGAACAGCCGAGGTGGGAGACTGACACATCCAGGAGTAGGGTTGCCAGATGGTTTAACCAAAAATAATGAACATCCCCCCTTCCCCCCCCAAAAAAACCCCATCAACACTGGGAAAAAAATTCTATTGAGACCAAAGTTGTTGAGAAATAAAAAGAAGACCCCAACGGCAGTTATTAAGCAAGCAATAAATAAATAAATAAAAATCAGAAGATGCTTTTTTGCCAGTGGCCATTTTGTTTTTCTGTTTTAACCACAAACAAGCCCCTGTGGAACCAAGTAAGCAAGGTGATGGTGGGGGCGTCCAGGGGGGCCCAGCGGGGGAGTCTGGGGGCTGGGCCCGGTTGCTGAGTGTATCATAGGGTTGCCAGGTGTCTGGTATTTTCGCCTCCTGGCAGGGGGAAAAAACCCAGAAAATACCGGACATTTTAGGTGTCTGGTATTTTCTGAATTTTTTTTACTGGACAAAAGGTGAAAATACCGAACTGTCCGGGTCAATACCGACACCTGGCAACCCTACCCAGGAGCAGGGTGGCAGGAGGGACACAGGCCCACCGACTCCACCTAGGGCCCTAGCAGCAGCAGAGCGGTCTGCTGCTGAGTCAGCGGAGATCTGTACTTCAACACACTGACGTGGTTCTGGCTCAGCCAAATGGTGGTCAGCTACCCCTGGGGTCTTTCTGTTCTCCTCCTCGGGCTGTACCTGGATCCAGTGCAGGTCCTCTGGGCTTTGTTGCTCTGGAACCTCTGGCCAGGAAAGCAATCCCTCCAAGCAATCATACAGGTCCCAGAGGCCCAGGCCAGTCCTCAACTTCCCCTGGGTCCAGTTCCTCACTTGGGTACTGGCGGGAGGGGGGGGGCGGAGGGGAGGGCTTCTAGCTACTCTGGTCACTGGGGCCTGACTTGCCTCTCTAGAGCTGCCTCCTGGCTCCCAGTTAGGTGGATTGCTGGGGACAGCTGCTGCCCACTAAGGCTCAGGGAGTGACTCCACCCCCCCCCCCCCGAGTCAGTGGGCTGCCACTCTGCCCCACTATAGTCTCTCAAAGTTTTCCTATAGTTAAAGTGGCCTAGCCAGCATGCATTTGTTAGCTCTAAGAAACATTTACAAAATCATATGAATGATCATCTTTATGCATTCTTAATGCTGGAAAGCAAGGATCACATTCAAATATCATTCTTCCTAAAAGTGGAATGAAAGATCAGTAGCAATCTTCTAAAGAACAAAGGTTTGTAGGTAATGGGAATTGAATGTGTAAAGGAGTACAGATTAAGTGGTTTTCTTATAACGCTGTTTCTAATCAGAATTTTACAATAATTGGGTGAAAAAAAACCACGTGTGCTCAAACACCGGAGTTTGATGCACAAATAAATTGGCAAGATGACTATACTGGTCGCAGTCTAGAGGGGGAGCCAAGCTGCCTCACTACACTGTCAGATAACCAGTTACGAGGCCTATAGATCCCTGCCACAGTCCAGTTGCTGTGGCCCATAGCTCAGCTAAACAGTAGTGCTATAGTCCAGGTCTCTTATCCAGGATGAGGCTATCGAACATTCAGGGGTTCAGGACAATGTGCTGGCTGAGTTGCAGACCACGGGCCTAGGCCTGGCTCAGGGTGGGGCAGCAAGCAGTTAAGAGCTCAGGCCTGACTGCGGGCTGAGCAACAGTTTGAAAGCCCAGGCCCCTGCTAGAGGGGAGGGAGGGAGGACTGTAAACAGTTAAGGGGCTCAGGCTGAGCAGGCTGCAGGCTGAGTAGCAGTTTATAAAGCCAAGCTCTTGGTCAGGGCAGGGCAACAAGCAAACAGTTAAACAGCTTATAGTTCAGGCCTATCTGCAGGATGAGCAGGGGTCGGGTCTCCTTGTCTGGCAGAGAGCCAACAAGCACAGAGGGTTTTCCTCCGACAGGGGCCTGCCATCCAAGGTGAGGGTGGTAGGGGGGATGCAGGCCCATCCACTCCACTGCGAGTCAGCTCAGAGACCGAACAGTGGCAGTGCGGATTGCCACTACATCAGTGGGGATCTTGACCACAACATGCTACCCAGTTGACCTCTGTCTCTTCAGCCGGCCCTAGATCAGCTATCTCTGGGCTGTTTCCCAGTTCCCCCTGTGAGCCTACCTGGCTCAGCCTCTGCTCCTCGGGGTCCACCAAGGACGATGGCGCTGGCAGAGTGCCCATGGGCTCAGGATCAAGCAGCAGTCCAGGTGGGGCAGGCCAATTTCCTGAGACCAGCAGGGGCACTGGTCACCCAGGTCAGTCTTCTGGGCCTGGTAACAATCATGCTGGCCCTGGCCAGTCTTCTGGGTCCAGCAGCAGCCCTGGCAGCTCAGGCCTCTTAGGGAGGAGCAGCTGAGCCTTGATCCTGGGGAGCTTGGGCAGTGTGTCTGGCTAGCTGTGCCGCTGGTGTCCAACTGAGTTCTGAGCCCTTGGTTTTATACTTACAGCTCTGCCTTTCTGCTTCCTGTAGGTGGGACTGGGTCACTCAGGCACTGCCCACCGGGAGGTCTTACGGAGTTCTTCCACTTCTGGGTCAGCAGGAGGCCAAGCCAATTCACTACAGTGACCACTGACTGAACTGACAGACCGTTTAGATCAAACAGTTACTTCAAAATATCACCTTGAGCCTTGGCCTACCCTAGGACTTCATTTCAAAATAACCCCCCAAAGTCGAATTTATAAGCATCGAGTCAATACTACCAAGCTTGTTATTTTGAAATAATGGACCGTAGAATTTGAACTCTGTTCTCGTGCTTTTCACAAGGAGTAAAGTTAATTATGAAATAGTAATTTTGAAATAACATTAGTGTGCCGCTGCAGCATTTCAAAGGGGCAGCACACACGATTAATCGCGATTAAATTATTTAATTGCGCCATTAATCACAATTAATTTTTTTAATCACTTGACAGTCCTAGTAGTGACAGATGACAGAATGAGAAGCAATGGTCTCAAGCTGCAGTGGGGGAGGTCTAGGTTGGATATTAGGAAAAACTATTTCACTGGGAGAGTGGTGAAGAACTGGAAGAGGTTACTTTAGAATCTCCATCTCTAGAGGTTTGTAAGTCCCAGCTTGCCAAATCCTTGGCTGGGATGGTTTAGTTAATGGTGGGTCCTGCTTTGGGCAGGAGGTTGGACTCAATGACCTCCTAAGGTCTCTTCCAACCCTGTAATTCCATGATTCTGTGACATCTACAGCAGGATCACCACCAGCCTGGCCAAGAAGAGGCATAGCAGGACCCTTGAGCAGTCTCAGCTCAAAATAAGAGAGATGTAAGCTTATCACAAGGGCAGGAAGTACTGAAACATGAGGCGCAGCACGAGGCCCATGAGCCTGGCACTGATTTGCAGCAGCTCTAGCTCCATCGTGTCAGTGCTGTGGTGTCCACATGGGCAACCAGAGCACAAAAAAGCATGTTCCCACTGTGTCCATTTTCTGCCCTGCAAGGGGGGATGCAGTGGAAGAATGACTTGTGAGACATGGTTGTGGAGAGGAGCTCCTGTGAGCACGTGTTACAGTTTTCCGAACAAAGCAGCCACAGGAAGTATCCTGGTGCCCTCCATAGAGTGTTTTTGAGGGCTCTAAGTCTGAAGCAGGCTCTGTTCAACGTGGACACAGTATTTCAGACTAATTCAAACTAATTTCGAGGCTTCCCTGTGGTGAGGACATGCTAGTTCGAATTTGTTAAATAGGGAGGTCTTAAGTCCAGTTTAGTAATTTTGAAATAGTTTAATTCTGTAGATGTGGCCTGACACATTAGTAACCTCTGTTGACACCAGGAGAACAATCTGATCCATTTTGCCAAGTAGGTTTCCTTCACAGAACCTTTTTCTACTATTTACTAAAACAATTGAAAAGATTGGAAAAAGACTTCTATAGGTGTGACATCCATTCAACAGTCAGCCTGAGAGACACAGGGACTTTGTATCCAGTTGAAGGATTTTTCCTTTATTTTGAGATAGCAGGACTGCAATGAGATGTAATGACAGAGATTCAATATGTGTGAGAACAAATATTGTCTTGGTTATGCTCATGCTCTTAATATCACTTTGGTAGAGTACTGCCCGAACTTGAGCAATACTCTCAAAAATTTAAAAAAAAATTGTGCGAGGACATAAGTTAGAAAAAAAGTCAGAAAAGTATCTGAAAGCAAAGCTATACTTAAACCTCTTTCTTGAACAAAGACGTCAGTTTTTGCTGAGAGATACAAACGGGTCCACCCAATGACGACCCCAATCTAAGATGTCTTGAAGGCCCGAGTTCTTGACCACCCAGCTACTGGTTTGAAGGGAAAAGTCTGTTCAGTTTGCCTGCTAGGCTGCTCTGCAGACTACATAAGCATACAGCAGAGGGGAAATTGGTGTCCGATGCACTAATTACCTAATCTAATTGCTTTTTGGCAAAATGGGAAAGATGTATCAATGAGAAGGGAGAGTTGACAAGACAATGTGGATAATAAGATGAGTAAAGTCCACAAGGACTTGTCAAGAATAAATCATGTCAGCCTAATATCTTTCTCCTATGGTTGGAATAGATGTGATATATCTAAATTTAGTAAGGCATTTGATTTTGTCTAATATGACCTTCTCATGAATAAGCTAGGAAAATACAGCCTAGACCAGTGGTCCCCAACCTTTTCAGGTTGTCGGGAGCCAGGGAGCGTGGCCGTTCGCCCGCCGGGCGCCAGGGGGCGTGGCCGTTCGCCCGCCGGCGGGGCCCCCCCATAGCCCCCGCATGCTCGGGGGCAGGGCCCCCTCCAAGCGCCGTGCGCCCGGGGCTACCCCCCCCCCCTGCAAGCGCCGCACGCCGGAGGCCGGCGCTCCTCCCCCCCCCCCCCGCAAGCGCCGCGCACCCGGGGCCGGCGCTCCCCCCGCCAAGCGCCACGCGCCATGTGCCCAGGGCCAAGCCAGCCCCGAGCACCTGGTGGGCGCATGCAAATGCCCCCGCGGGTGCCATGGCGCCCGCGGGCACCGTGTTGGGGACCACGGGCCTAGACAAATCTACCACATTGTGGATGAACCACTGATTGGAAAACCATTCACAGAGACTGGTAAGCAATACCACAGAGACAAGCTGAAAAGGCATACTGAGTGGAGTCAAACAGGGATTTGTCCTGGGTCTTATTTTATTCAATAACAACTTAGTGAATACACTTATAAAGATAGCAGGAGATACCATGCTGGAAGGGACTGCAAATGCTTTGGAGAACAGGATTAGCATTCAAAATTATTTTGATAATTTGGAGAAAGATGATGAATATGATGAAATTCAATGAGGACCAATGTACTACAAATGGAAATAAATAATAAAATGTATAAATACAAAATGGGAAATGACTATCTAGGAAACAATACTGAAGAAAAGCATCCAAGAGTTATAGTGAATAACAAACGAAAGGCAAGTCAATATCATACTGCTGCAATACAAGTGTGAATGGAAGGGACATGGAGGACTGAGGTTCAGGGCTTCCCATAGGCCAGATTTACTTTTCTGGGGTTCCAGAGTTAGTGGATTTTGTGGACCCCTTAGGCTCTGCGGTAGGAACAAAAATGAGAGATTCAATGTCAGGGCTAGTCGACCCTCCCCACTTGCTGCCTCTATCAGATAGAGGCAGCAAAGGTGGGGAGAAGAAGGGGTACTTCAAAGTGGCAGTGCTGCACAGCTGAGCTGGGGATCCGCTGTGCAGCGTTGCCACTTTGAAACTCCAAGGTGACATTTCAAAGGGGCAGCGCCACACAGCTGAGCTGGGGATCAGTTATGCATTGCTGCCCCTTTGAAATGCCGAGGTGGCACTCAAAGAGGCAGCACCGTGGAGCCTAGGATCCCCTGCCCCCCCCCACATCACTGTAACCCAGTGCACTCACCGGCAGGGCAGCAGCGCTGGAACTCGCAGCCCCCCAGAAGCAGCACTGGGGCAAGGAAAGGAGGGGGAAGCAAAGTTTCTTCCCTGCCCAGCTTTTTGTCTGTAGGCTGAGGCTCTGGGGCCCTGGCAGGCAGAGTCTGGGACTGCCATGGGCTGGCTCCAGCCCAGCCGGGCACAACAGAGAGCTGGGCGAAGGGCCTCCCCGTCCCCACACACAGCCCGCAGGGAGCGGTGCAGCCCAGGCCCCGACATGACATGTGTGCCAGCTGCTCAGCCCCAGCTCTGCAGAGCAGACTCAGCCTTGCCCCCTCCCAAAGAAGGAGACAGCTCCAGGAATACAGACACACCCCTCTCTCACTCCTGTTCCCCCAGCAGGAAGCCGGAGCTGTTGCTCCAGACTGCAGCTGAGGCTTGAGCCGCAGCTGAGCTCCCACCCTACGTGCCAGTAAAAATCAGCTCACATGCTCTGGCTGTTGCAGCCTGGTGAGACTCCCTCTGGAAAGGATCTAGTTAAATTAAAAGTGAAAAAGCCCGCCAGAGCTATTGACAGAATACTGAACCTGGGAAAGAGCCATTTAAGCGGCAATGAAGCCATTTAATGAGTATATGCTGTCAGTTACTGAATTTACTGTGTTAGTCTACAGGACCTTAGTTAAATATTTCATTAGTGTTGCTGAAGATTATAAAATCACATCTCTAAAAAAATCATCATTTCCCAGGGCTGCTGTTGGGTACAGGAGTTTAATAGTACTATGCAGTGCCCCATAAATCCTAAGGACAGCCCTGCTAAATGGCAGATAATATTTTACATTCACATAGATGCAAAAACATTTAAAATGTATTTAAAAGGTTAGCTTGCTGGTCCCAGACTGCAAATTCTATTTTTATTTCAATTAAAGAATAATCAAGTATGTACTCATGCTGTGAGAATAACTATTACTTTAACTGGAGAAACACAAGAATTAACCAAGTCTGTTTGCTACTCAACTCTTTTTCGTATGGTTCTGGAATAATAAATACTAACTTGACAGCTTCCCTGCTCAAATCTCATGCAGAAACATTATAACCCCATAATCTGGACACAGAAATTGAACTATAAACTTTTTAACTATATGTAGTTACTAGAATGCTTACTATGCAATACAGTTTTAATACTACATACTATAATCACATTTTTCTGAAAAATATGTTTATACTTCATTCATATATATATGATAATTTAATTGAATTTTAGTCATTTAGAACACTGGAGAATGCTCTCTAATTTATACACTAAACAGATATTCAAGAATTAGCAATGAACATTTTGCCACAATGTTGTGACTCCAAGGAAAAAAATCTGTCCATAACAAGTGACATGCTCACTAAATTCTACTTTAAACTATGAAGTGCATCTACAATCCCAGAATACCTAGATGTTTCTGCTAGAATTAGCAGCCATAAATACTTAGTGTTGATATTTAAAACATTAGGCCTTAAAGTTACTTCTTCACTGAGCTCCTGCTCCTTGGAGATATTGCTTCTGTCTTTCTGCATACTCAATGGTTTATCTATACAGTACTGGACAACTTTATCTTTGCAGGCTTAATCATATTGCCAATCTTTGCACCAGCACAGCACATACACACTACGGCTACGTAGTTTTTCTGTTAAAAGCACTTGCGGAAAAGAGCGTCTAGATTGGCACGGACGCTTTTCCACAAAAGCACTTTTTTGCGGAAAAGCATCTGTGCCAATCTAGACGCGGTTTTGCACAAGAAAGCCCCGATTGCCATTTTCGCGATCGGGGCTTTTTTGCACCAAACAATACCGCGTTGTCTACACTGGCCCTTTCGCACAAAAGCATTTGCGCAAGAGGGCTTTTGCCCGAACGGGAGCAGCATAGTATTTCCACAAGAACACTGACAATCTTACATGAGATCGTCAGTGTTCTTGCGGAAATTCAAGCAGCCAGTGTAGACAGCTGGCAAGTTTTTCCACAAAAGCAGCTGCTTTTGCAGAAAAACTTGCAAGTCTAGACGCAGCCCAAAACCCCTCTTTTGAAAAAACATTTGTGTACATCCACACCAAGCACGTGCCCCAGTCATCCTTATATTTGTGAGTTCAGGGACTCCTGAACATCTGTCACATAATTAGCAACATAGCTTTTGGAAGCTTTCTAAAAATGGCTGCTACAACACAATGCTAAAGTGATGGAGTTGAAGATTACATTGTAAATTGTTGGTTTTTTTATTCTAGAGTTCACCTGTTTCCATACCTATTTCCCACCTGGCTATCTTCCTCAACTTCATGAAAAAGCTCATTCGACATAAAACACATTTCTAGAAAGAACAATTGTGTGAAGTCTTGTGGCCATGAAGAAAATTAGACCTTAGACTGAAGATTTTGGTGTGTATCATATATATCTCTCTGAACACTCAAGTAGTCCCACTGACTTCCAGGACTGTTTACATTTGTAAAATCACGTCCCTACTTAGAGCACCTTCCTGAATCAGATTTGTATTTACTACAAAGATCCTTACATAAATAATCAATGACCGCTAAGAAAAACACTTTTTTTGTAAGAACAGTAAATGTATAGTCTAGCATGAAGGAAGTATTATTATAAACAATGTATGTAGGCTAAAATGTATTTTGAGCATTATTTTACGGATAACAATTACGGGAAACTTCGCACAGATTGACGAAGCACACTTACCACGTATAGCAAAAAGTGATTTATTTTTAGAAAGGTTGCTACTATTCCCCACCCCCATTTTCTCCTATAAAATCTGACTACCCTACTCACTTTCCATTCTTCTCACTCACTAATTTGAATAATTTTAACATAGGCTAGCTATATTCTGCAGAGGTTTTTATATATATATATATATATATATATATATATATATATATATATATATATATATATATAAAATTATGCTCATCACAGAAACTGTCAGTATCTAATGAAGGATAATTTCTGCTATTATAAGATGCTCAAAAGATCGTTTTCATGAATAATTTTTTAATATGAATCATTACATTCAAACAATGTCAGAAATAAAAACTGTATGTAATGGCAAACAACATTCCCTTTGTATGGAAGAATATGGTTTTTGAACTACATACAGGTATATTAATTAACCTTTCAGAGCAGCACTAAGAAGACTGAATCACTTCTCCAAGGAAAACGTAATGCTTGGTTTTCATACAAAGTCTATTAGGTTAAATATTTATCTTAGATACAGTAGTAGAACAGTGTGCACCAGAGATGCTGAATTACTCCCCTCCCAAACAAAGGTATGGGTCAATCTCACGTTAACTGGCAGATTTGAGAAATGAAATTTTCATCCTACAGTTCAACACAGGACAGTAACAATCAGAAGATGATAATAGCTAATGACCTTTTGGTGATATATTGGGATATAAAATCGTCTCATTAGTAAGTCTCAACCCAGATCCTTGTGGTCAATGCCGTGAGTGGTCGCGATTAAGCAAACAACTCCCTTCCCTTGGGTTCGCTAGGACTGTGCAGAACTCTGGTCTGCCCCCTTGCTTACCTGGGAAGTCATCAATAAATTTAGACCAAGTACCAATTTGTGTTTTAATTAATGAGCATAACTTTATTGATGTTGCCACTTAATGAATAACAAAGTTAAAAGATAACAGCTCAGAATGAAAAGAAAATGAACACAAAAAGCAAAATACAAAAAGCAAATTGTTTCTGCTAACATGATTACAAGGATACTCAGTGATGTCAGCTAACTCGTTATCTAGTTTAATTTCTTCTAGATTAATTTTTTAAAAGAACTGCAACTATGAGGATCCTTGATCTTATAGCTTATCAATATGATTTTGTTTTTGTTGATTTTTTTGACTCTTTTTGTTAGATTTTTTTGACTCTTTTTGTTAGATTTTTTTTAGAGTCTTTTGTTACGTTTTTTGACTTACCCGATCAGGTGTAGCAGCATCTCTCTACTGGCCAGGTAGGGGACAACGAATGCTGTTACGATGCCTGCCTCGGTATGGACCTCCTGCCTCTTGTCGTCAGAAGGCAGCACATGAGTTCAGTTTCCAGAATGAGTTGTAGATTATAAGATACCCGCAGTTGTTACTGCAGGGTATTTATGGCCTGATCTCTCATTGTCTATTCAGTTCTGTAGTTAATTTGAGGTGCAAACATTTTTTTTCTCTTAAGGGCTAGCGAATTAGCTGAGGATCTTGTAAGTAGGTGGTAGCAAAGAATTTTTTTTACTTACACCAAATTTGCTGTGTTACTCAAGAGCTAGCGAATGAGATGAAGCTCTTGTAATTAGATGCAAGGAATTTGTTCTACTTACACCAAATTTGGTATGTTACTCAAGAGCTAGTGACTCAGATGAGGATTTTTACTCTTACAAATTTTACTGCTTATCCTAAATTTTCATGTTTCCTAACACATTTCCTAATACACTCCTTCTTAACAGCAAAAAGACAATTCATGTAGATTAGGCTACTTCCTCTTAAACATAGCTGTCTGTGCTTTTGCTATAGAATTAATTTTAAAGAGCTGCTAAGCAGACAAGACAGTCAACAGTCACATTGCAAAACTAACTGCTATCCATTGGCAGTGTCAGAAAAGCCACCAGGAATAATGGGCACAGAGCTCAAACTATCTTCTTGTCCTTAGAGCTAGTCCTTTCAGAAAGGGGGAAGCAAGAATTGATGCTACTTGTGTTGTTTTTGTTCTGTGAACTTCATTCTCAAAATTACAAGAAGAGCTTGGATCGTATAATCTTTGAAACAGAAGAAGGTAAGTTCATTTTAAAAAAAACCCAGAAAGGATCTTTAGAAATCTGGAATTTTTCAAGATGTGCTGTTTACAGTTTTTCTACAACTGAAGTACGAGCTCCAGAGAGTAGACTACTTTATCTAGCAGTGTCAATTGGTCACATATGTTCTCTTGAGGGCCCTGACTGAAGATGCAAGCAAGGCTAAAGCTTTATCTACATTGGCAAGTTTTGTTGAGGAAAAGGCCTTTTGACAACAAAACTCCATGAGTGTTTACACCGCAATGCAAATTTTGTTGTGAAAAATGGACATTTTCATTGACAAAATACTTCCATCCTCCATGAGGAATTTTTGTCTTTTTCCCTCCCAGTCTTGTTGACAAACATGCAGGGTAAACACTTTGAGGTGTTTTGACACTGATTCTAGCCTCCAGGAAGTAGTCCAGCTACATGCCCCCTCCCCTTACACACTCCGTGACATTTAAATACCATTTCCTGCTGCTTGAGATCCTGGAAACCCACCTCCGACCCATGGGCTGGTTCAGCATGTGGTGGTCTCAAGGCATTTCCCAAGCCTTGTCATCACATCAAATGCTCCCCTGTTCAGACTGCTGCAGAGCTACTGGATCTGATCAGTGTATGATGAGAGGAGTCTGTTCAGTCTCAGCTGCAAATGACCGGTATGAACTGGGACATGTATCCTCTGAAGGATATCTGCTATGAAATGAAGCTTGAAAGGACTGATGACCCATCCTAACAAGAGGATGTATTCCAGAGATTTGAAGTTGATTCCATCTCTGCTACAAGCCTGCACAAAGTATTTTGCAACTGGTATATGTATCCGATTTCTTTAACAATTTTAACTTCCTTCCTTCGACTAAACCTTTAAATCTTAGATTTCAAAGGACTAGCTAACAGTGTTCTCTTTTGTGTAAGATCTAAGTTATAAATTGATCTGGAAATGTGGCTGGTCCTTTGGGATCAAAAGAACCATTTTGATTTGGTGGGATTGGCTTTCATAACCTCTCATTTGTAAAAGGAGATATAAACAGTATATCATTGTTTAACAGTTGATTTTCCCCCAACAAAATATGTCCATCTATGTGTTTGACAATTTTCTTTACTATTGTTTCAACTAATTTGCCCTGTTCTGACATTAGACTTACCCAGTCTGTAATTGCCAGGATCATCTCTAGAGCCCTTTTTAAATATTGGCATCATATTAGCTATCTCTCAGTCATTAAATCTGATTTAAAGGTTAGGTTACAAACCACAATTAATAGTTCCGCAATTTCACATTTGAGTTCTTTCAGAACTTTTGGGTGAATGCCATCTGGTCCCGGTGACTTGTTACTGTTAAGTTTATCAATTTAGTACAAAATATTTCATAAAAAAATATTTTCTGCTGTGTCTCATTATCAATGTAGACCTTACTAATGTACAGCAATATTTTTGTCAATAATGATGGAATATGTATCTATGCATCTTCCATAGATATCTCTCCTCATTTTCTCCTTACCTTCTGCTGTTTGACCTTCTCTTTTTAGCATCTGGACAGCTCCTACATACTTCTTGAGTTGTACTTTTAGCACTTCATTCTCTCTGCAGGTACAATAGTACAAGAAAAATGTAAGAGAAGCTACATTACTAAATATAAGAGAAGTAAACCCATTTCACATCAAAAACAAATGATAAAAATCAACTTTCATGAACATGAGTATGTTCTATCTTAAAAACTAAAAGCAGCAATCTGTAAAGAGAATTACCACAGTGACAATACGGAAACTAGTTTTCCAGAATGAAGGGGAATATGTGGCCAAATGAAGTATAGGCTAATCAATATAATAGATCATTTATAACCCACAGCTTCTGAATTATTTTCGGTCTATATTAGATATCTCTAACCAGATATTAATGATAATCACAGATCTAAGTGATTGTGGTTTTCATGACAAAAGTATAGCTGGTTAGCTAGTCTTCCTTGACTATAAACACAGAAATACAGTGGTTTAACATTTCATACAATTTGTTTTATTCAATGTTTTCTTATGCTGAAAATATTTACTGCTGAACAAATAACTTATTAATTCAGAACATAAGATGATTGTTTTAATCCAGTGTTTCTCTACCAGTGGTACGAGTACCTTTAGGGATAATCGAGAGAGTCTGAGGGTATGTCAACATAACTGAATTTTAGAGAAACCTGAATTTTTGTTTTAAGTTTTACAGCATTTTATTATTTTTGTACTTTTTATACCCAAACATTTCATTGCATATCCGGCTATGATTAAGTTGTTTAAACAAGTGTGTTGCAGTGGTAAAAAAACAACAACAAAATAAAAAACTGTGTGTCTGAAAACTGTAGGTACTTAATTTTTTTTTTTTTTTTTTTTGAGAAAGGGGTACTTTATATATATTTTTTTTAAAAAAAAAAAAAAAAAAAAAAGGTTGAGAAACACTGTTCTAATCGAAAGGACTGACAGCCCTCCTTGTAAATATATAATTTCCAATGTATAGTTTCTAACTCAAAACAATGAAACAAAGTGTAAATTGCAAAATTTTCAACATTTATCTTTATGCCATTTAGTGACATTAAAAGCCTTACATAAAGTCTGAAACAAAAAAGGATTGTATCAGCTTAAATTTCAAACAAAGATATAAATCAGCTACCCCATCCAGTTCTTCAATCCCATGAATTCAACAGAAGCAGTGACAGAGAAGAACAGAACTTGACTTTGCCAAGGAAGTGAATAAAGAAACCCTTATGTAATAAAAATTCTAAATAATCTCAGTCGTGGCATAAAAAGCATTTCATAGTGCAAATGTTTTGCAAGTGGTTTGGTGGTAGACTCTGCCTGTAAAAAGAAGAGACCTGACTTCCCAATAGTTCCCTCTAAACAAGAGGCTTTTTCAGTATAATAGACAACTTGCCACTTTGTCAAACCACAGACTTCCATTGTGAGGCTGTGCAGTACAATCTGCCACAGAAAATTAGAAATAAAAATGACGATTCAACTGTTTAGAGAAAGATTGCTTTTCTGAAACAAATATACCAGGAGGAAAGGCCATGGAGGTGCATCCTCCCTGAGAGGAAGGATCTAAATCAGGGGTGGGCAATAATTTTACACAAAGGCCACTTTAGAAATTTCTGAAGTGGCCGCGGGCCACCCCAGAAGGGGAAGAGCCAGGACACTTCCCTGCTTCCCCACCCACAGATCCTGACTGGTGTGGGGAAAGCGCATGAAGTCTTTGCCCCCGCTCCCCCCAGAGAGAACCACCAGCTGTTCTG
Organism: Pelodiscus sinensis; assembly: GCF_049634645.1. Classification (NCBI taxonomy): domain Eukaryota; kingdom Metazoa; phylum Chordata; order Testudines; family Trionychidae; genus Pelodiscus; species Pelodiscus sinensis. The sequence continues at coordinate 17,632,643 of NC_134726.1, forward strand.
AACAGCTGGCAGTTCCCTCTAGGCGCCAGCACCCTTGGAAGCGGGAAGAGACTTTGCATGGTCCCTCCGCCTCCAGTAAATCAGGGCATGGGTGCAGGGGAAGCATGGGAAGTCTCTCGCTCCGTCTCCTACCTGCAAGGGGGTGACACGCTTACAGTCAATCACCAGCTGAACAGCTGGTTGTGATTGAATCTAAGCACTTCGCATGCTCCCCTACTGCCAGGTCAATCAGGGCCTAGGATGGGGGGGGGAGCATGCAAAGTCTCCTCCCGCCCTGCCCTCATCCTGCAAGGGGCATGTGGCACTTACAGTAAATCGCCATGGTTGACTAAGTGCCACATGGCTCTTGCAGGGTAGGAGACTTCGCACACTTCCCCCGACCCCCAAGCCCCGATTGGCCTTGGGGCGGGGAGAGGGCACAAAGTCTCTTGCTCCATGCCCTGCCCTGCAAGGTTGACTCTAAGCACCACACACTGCTGACAAGGGAGGAGACTTCATGCACTCTCCTGTCACCGGGTCTGATTGGCCCGGAGACAGGAGAGTGGCTGGGTATCCGCAGGCTGGATAAAGCCACTTGGCAGGCCAAATCTGGTCTACGGCGGCCCTCTTGCCCACCCCTAATCTAAATTGTACATTTAGCAGCAAGGCAAGAGGCAGTCCAAATAGTAATGCTAAAAAGGGAAAGGATCTCCCCTCCCATACTGATTGCAGGTTTGTGGGTACTATAGATTAACAAGATGGAAATGTAGGACTCAATTTATGGGAACCTATTTACAAAGCAATTTCACATTGCCTGTTAGGGTTCAACTATGTACATATTAGAAAAATGTTAAGTCCGCTGTGAGCATGACATGCGTGGTATTGAAGAACTGTAAGGAGTTACAACTATCCCAGCAAAGGATGATGTCAGGTCCCTACTGAAGCCTCAAGGTAGGAATATTTCCTATAGAATGCTGAGCCCCCAAACCCTACTTCCACTTGAAACATAAAGGACCTCTAATTGCATTCCAGATATTAGAACTATGGCACCAAAAGCTACTGTCAACAGAGTCAATACTAAATTATGTTGAATTCTTTCAATTATTTGTTATGTAGGATGAGGAAAGGGGACATTAAATGGAGAACACAAAAGTAAATTAACATTTTTTAAGTGACTAGTTTAGTTTAAATGGCTAATTTAATTGTTTTAAATTGCTAATTATGCAATGCCAGTGGAAATGTGACAGATATGAAACTTTAAATTTTACATTTATCATCATTAAATGTCATTTGCCATTTTGTTGCTCAATCACTTAATTTGGTGAGATCTTTTTGAAGCTCTTCACAGTTTACTTTGGTCTTTACTATCTTGAGCAGTTTGATATCATCTGCAAATTTTCCCACCTCATTGTTTACCCCTTTTTCCAGATCATTTATGAATATGTTGAATAAGATTGGTCCCAGGACAGACCCTTGGGGGACCCCACTAGTTACCTCTCTTCACTCTGAAAACCGACCATTTATTCCTACCCTTTGTTTTCTGTCTTTTAATCAGTTATCAATCCATGAAAGGACCTTCCCTCATATCCCATAACAACTTACTTTACTTAAGAGCCCTTGGTGAGGGACCCTGTCAAAGGCTTTCTGGAAATCTAAGTATACTATAGCCACTGGATCCCACTTGTACATGTTTGTTGACCCCCTCAAAGAATTCTTGAAGCATAGTAAGGCATGATTTTTCTTTACAGAAACCACATTGATTTTCCCCCAACAAAATATGTCCATTTATGTGTCTGACAATTTTCTTTACTATTGATTGAATAATTGAATTCTTTCAATTATTTGTTATGTAGGATGAGGAAAGGGGACATTAAATGGAGAACACAAAACTAAATTAACATTTTTTAAGTGGCTAGTTTAATTTAAATGGCTAATTTAATTGTTTTAAATTGCTAATTATGCAATGCCAGTGGAAATGTGACAAATATGAAACTTTAACACTCTTTTAGAGTCAAAATAGAGCTATGAAAAGGGCAAAAACATACTATTTGGATAATGTTAAACATTGTTGAAAGCACTGTTGCTAGCAATAGCACTTAATCCTGTATCAGGCAAGAAGAAACTTAAATTCTCCCTAGCAAAAGTAAGAATGCTCTTACTTTCTCACCCTACAGAAGTTAATTTCTGGTTCCAATTTCTTTGAAGAAAAGGTTTTCAATTTCCAATCATTCTGCAATGTAACAATTGCGGTATCAAATTGCATTTGAGTCTGAAAATAAATCAAACTATTCTGCTAGATTCCCAATCAAGTTCAGCATAAAATAGTAACGACGGAATTTTTAACTGTAATCTTGAGCTTCTGTGACACGACCTAATAAAAATATTGAAAAGGTCACAGTTATTTTGTCACAATTGTGCTGACATCAGGCAATCCATACTCTAGCTGCAGTAATTTAAACACTCTATTAAAATAAAGGGAGGGTTTTCCCTTGGGACTATCTTAGGAAATGATTACTATATAAAAGAGACAAAATACAACATTAAAGAAATCAGAACTCTTAGGAATTCACTGGAAAATTATAGTGCTGGTATATTCTTTATATAAAGACCACACGTCCGTCAAGTCAGATTACTGGTCAATACAACCTCAGTTTAATTCAGTTATTTAATACGTGTTTGCTAAATCATGTGCGGAAGGAACTATTCATTGCTTAAATTCAAATTTTTAATTAAGTCCTAGGAGGTTTTATTCATTTTAGGATATTTTTTAACTTCCTAAATATGTAAAATACAAAAGTAAGTCATTTCTTCCTCTCGGATGGAAAGAAGAGAGGTGAGATGTAGAGTAACAAAGAAATATTGTTTAATTTCATGTACTAAATGGTAATAGTATTAATTAACTCATTCTTGGGCAATATTATATTTTATACCACATCAGAGAGGAAACATTTGTCATTAGTAGTAGAGACATATCTATAACTATATTTAGTTTTGAATTAGTGGGGATTAAACATCAAAGGAATCACAAGATATGATAAAAATGCTCCATTAAAATTCTAGTTTGTAAATTTTGAAAGTCAGATAGATAATCTCTCTATACTGAGATAACTAATACCATTCAAAAATATTAAAACTGTATTACTATATCAAAGGACTCCAAAAAAAGTACACATTCACTTCACAAAGATGATAAATCTCTTAAGATTTCCTATGTAAGGCAATTCCAAAGTAAGCTACCATAATCCAATTCACATTTCATTTTCTAATGTGTCTCTTTATAAATCAATTGGCCTAATATTATATATTAGTCCCAGACATTTATTTTATTAGATCAGCAACAACAACCTAAATTCTAACATAGTACCCATCTCCTTTGTGTATGAATTTCTACAGCTCTTTTTATCCAAAGGATTTCAAGGCACATAACCTAGTAACCTCAGTCATGCAGAACACAATGCCATCCACAGCCTCCGGAACAACTCTGACATTATAATCAAAGAGGCTGACAAAGGAGGTGCTGTTGTCATCATGAACAGACCTGACTACCTAAAGGAGGCTGACAGACAACTCTATAATACCAAATTCTACAGGCCTCTTTCCTCAGATCCCACTAAGGAATACACTAAGAAACTGCACCATCTTCTCAGGACACTCCCTACACAAGCACAGGAACAAATGGACACACCCTTAGAGCCCCGACCAGGGTTGTTCTATCTATTACCCAAGATCCACAAACCTGGAAATCCCAGATGCCCCATCATCTCAGGCATTGGCACTCTCACTGAAGGACTGTCTGGCTATGTGGACTCTCTACTCAGATCCTACGCCACCAGCACTCCCAGTTACCTCCGTGACACTACGGATTTCCTGAGAAAACTACAATGAATAGGTGATCTTCCAGAAAACACCATCCTAGCCACCATGGATGTAGGCGCTCTCTAAACAAACATCCCACATGCAGCTGGAGTACAAGCTGTCAGGAACACACCACACAATCCATTGTTTACAGCCAAGCACTGAGGTACAACCACATATGCTCCAACCCCTCAGACAGAGACCTACACCTACAAGATCTTCAACAAGCATTCTGTAAACTACGATACCTACACGAGGAAGTGAGGAGACAGATTAACAGAGCCAGATGTGTACCCAGAAGCCTCCTGCTATGGGACAAACCCAAGAAAGAAACCAACAGAACACCACTGGCCATCACCTACAGTCCTCAGCTAAAACCTCTCCAATGCATCATTAGTGATCTACAACCCATCCTGGACAATGATCCCTGACTTTCACAGGCCTTGGGAAGTAGGCCAGTCCTTGCCCACAGACAACCTGCCAACCTGAAGCATATTCTCACCAGCAACTACATACCACACCATAATAACTCTAACTCAGGAACCAATCCTTGCAACAAACCTCGGTGCCAACTCTGCCCACATATATACACCAGCAACACCATCACAGGACCTAACCAGATCAGCCATACTGTCACTGGTTCATTCTCCTGCACATCTACTAACGTAATATATGCCATCATGTGCCCCACTGCTATATACATCGGCCAACCTGGACAGACCCTACGTAAAAGAGTCAATGGACACAAATCAGATATTAGGAATGGCAACATACAAAAACCTGTAGGGGAACACTTCAATCTTCCTGCACACACAATTGCAGATCTAAAGGTAGCCATCCTGCAGCAAAAAAACTTCAGGACCAGACTTCAAAGAGAAACTGCTGAGCTGCAGTTCATCTTCAAGTTTGACACAATCAACTCAGGATTAAACAAAGACTGTGAATGGCTCGCTAACTACAAAAGCAGCTTCTCCTCTCTTGGAATTCACACCTCCAGATCAGCTACTAGAAGTGGGCCTCATCCTCCTTGATTGGATCCACCTCGTCATCTTCAGCCTGATTCTGGCCTGCATATTTATACCTGCTTCTGGAAATTTCCACTACATGCATCTGACGAAGTGGGTTTTTGCCCATGAAAGCTTATGCTCCAACACTTCAGTTAGTCTATAAGGTGCCACAGGACTCCTTGCCACCAAGGCACATAAACACTCTGGAGCTTGATTTAACACCCACTCAAGTTGTCTTTTCCATTGAGTTCAGTAGTGTTAGAGCAGGTTTGAAATAACTTTGATTGGAACTGGGAGGAAAGAGACAGGGTGCAGAAAAGGACCTAGAGGGTGTAGGGAAAGGACTGATGGGTGGACAAAGTTGACTGGGACAAGGAATGAGGCTTGGGGTGTCAAAGGCCAAGAGATCAGACTAGAATAAGGACAGGACAGAGAAAACAGGAACATGTGTTAGGTGGGTGGACCAAATGGGCAGAAAGATCTATTACCACTGAAGCACACTCCCCTCGAGAACTTGAATAGAAGCCAAGATCAGGGTAGCTACAGCCACACCAGGCCTCAGGCAAGGTGTGGGGATGGGTTCCCGGAAGGGGCAGGGCCAGATGCAGCCAGCCCTCAGTGTCATCACAGTACATCACCCAGGGCTTCTGGAGCAACTTAAAGAAGCTGGGCCTCCGGGTGCCACCGCTGCCGCAGTAGTAACTGGGAGCTCCGAGCCCTTTTGAATCATTGGGCCCTGGAGCAGTTGCCCCCTTTGCCCACTTCTCCCATGAGCGGGCCTGGTCAAGATTCTCAAGTATTACTGTTCCCTTGCAGTCCTCTGCAGTCAGTAAATTGCTGTGAAAAACACTAGCACAGGGTGCCTCATCTCCACCTAGTGGCTGGCCCACACAGGATAACACCCTATTATTGCTATCAGCTTGTTACTTAAACTGCCAGGGGTCTATCTTCTTGTTCTTTACCCTTAGCTCCTATGGGAGCATAGGCCATCAACAATTTCTTTCCAAGCCTTTCTGTCTTGTGCCACCTTTTCTAATTCTCTCCAGCTTTTTCCCGTCTTCCTCACATTCACATCCAGATCTCTTCTCCAACTATTTTTTGGCCTTCCTCTTCCCCTTTTTCCCTGGGGGTTCCAGGATAGGGATTGTCTGGTAATGCTACTTGGTGACTTCATCAGTGTATGGCCAATCCATCACCATCTTCTTCTCAAAATCTCTTGCTCTACTGGGCATTGCCCTGCTTTTTCCCATAAGCTAATGTTTGTAACCTTGTTAGACCACTTCAGGCCAATGATCTTATGCAAGCATTTATTAATAAAAGTCTGAAATCTTTTGATGTTTGTCCTTGTTGTTTGCCATGATTCTGAGCCATATAGAAGTACTGATTTTACATTTGAGCAGAAGATCCTTATTTTGGTCTGTAGCTTGATCTCTCTTGAATTCCATATATTCCTCAAAATAATAAAAGAAACTCTTGCCTTCTGTATTCTGGTCTTAATATCTTCATCAGTACTTCCCACTTTATTTACAATACTACCTAAATAAGAGAAAGTATCAACTTCCTCCAGTGTCCTTCCTCTCAGGACAATTGGGCTGCTGTTATTTGCTGCATTCACTTTCATGATCTTGGTCTTCCCCTCATGGATCTTCAGTCCCATCTGCTGTGAAATCTTGTCCAGCTTCACTGTTTTATTTTGCATTTGAAGTTGATTATGTGACAGAAGAGCTAGGTCATCTGCAAAATCAAAGTCTTCTAGCTGTTTAAACAGGGTCCACTGGATTCCATTACTCTCATTAGCTGTTGTTTCTCTCATGATCCTATCAACAACCAAAAGAAAGAGGAAGGGGGACAGCAGACAACCTTGCTGAACACCAGACTTTATTCTGAAGGGTTCTGTAAGTTGACCCTCAGGCAAGACTCTACAGCTCATATCTTCACAGGTCTTTTTTATGAGATTTTATGAGCTTCTGAGGGAATCCAATAGTGCCGTAATAATTTCTACAACATTTCCCTATCCAAGCTGTTGAATGCTTTTTCATAGTCCACAAAGTTGATATACAAAGAAACATTCGATTCTAAACACTGTTCAATAATTATGTACAATGTGACTATTTGATCTATACAAGATCTATTTTGACGAAAGCCTGCTTGTTTATCTCTTAGCTTGGCTATAGTTTTCTTGAGTCTTTCTAGAATTACCCTGTTTAATACTTTGCCTAGCACTAACAAACGCATGATTTCTCAATAAATCATGCATTCTTGTAGGTTACGTTTCTTTGGCAATTTTACTAAATATCCTTCCCTCCAGTTTCTCGGTAATTCTTCCTTTTCCCAAATATTACCAATAAAGCTGTGGAGTATTTCTGTTGATTTATCTATGTCCACCTTTATAGCTTCTGCCAGTATTCCATCAAGACCTGCTGCTTTCCCACTTCTTAGAAGTCGAATTGCTTCCTTTATCTCTTCTTCACTTGGCTTGCTACCATCAACCAAGAGGTCTTCTTCAGCTGGCTGGATTCTAGGGAATCTTCTGGAACTGGTCTGTTTAGAAGTTCACTAAAATGTTCTACCCATCTTTCCATCTGGTTTTCTACATTTGTAATCTTCCTCTCATTTTATCCTTGATGGGTTGTAAATATTTTCCTGAGAGTTTCTTGGTTGAATTATACAGACCTTTCATATTTCCTGTAACTGTTGCTTCCTCAGCTTCTTTTGTCAAGTTGTCAATATAATTTTTCTTATCTGCTCTAATGCTCTTCTTAACCCCTTTGTTTGCATTTATATAGTTCTCTTGGACTATAATTTTGGCAGCTCTGATTTTACTATTATATAAGAATACTTCTATCTCCTCTATTCGATCCTCCACTGATATCCACTCTCTGTGCTGACATTCTTTTTTGCCTAAGACTTCTTCACATGTACTGGTCCAGGCATATTTTATTTGTTGCCACTGGCTGTCAATGCTTACATTTTTATCTAGATGTTCCAGTGCTTGATATTTATTGCTAAGCATGATATAAAACATTTCTTTCTTTACCTGGTCTTTTAAAAATCCTACATTATAACATGGTCTATAATTTTGTATTGTCCTGTTCTTTTGTAATTTTAGCTTCAATTTGGCCATCTGTAGATGGTGATCTGAGGCCACATCATATCCTCTGTATTCTTTAACATCCTGTAAGGATCGTCTAACGTGTTGATTAATGCAGAAGTCGTCGATCTGATTCTGTGTTTGATGATCAGGGGATATCCATGTTGGTTTATAGATGTTCTTATGTGGAAAAACACTTCCTCCTATAATAAGTTGGTTAACTGCACAAAAGTTTGCAAACATTTCCCCATTTTCATTCATAACTCCAAGCTCCTGCTTCCCCATGGTCTCTTCATATCCTGTGTTGCCATCTCCTACTTTGGCATTAAAATTGCCCATGACTACGATGGCATGTCTTGGTTTTGTCTTCTCAAGCACATGCTATAGTCTGTTATAAAATTCTTCTTTTATTGGATCCTCTTTATCATTTGTCAGTGCATAACACTGAATGACATGCATATTAATTTTCCTGTTTATGGTCCTGAACGTTGCAAGGATACTTCTTGGCCCTGCAGTTTCCCATGCTTTAAGAGCTTTATGTGCCTCTGGTCACAACAAGAGTGCGACCACCTCCGTATGTGATGCATTTTCCTCTTCATGACCTGAGTAGAGCACTATTTCCCCTGATGAAACTTGTACCTTACCTGACCGTACCCATCTTGTCTCACTAATTCCCATGATGTTTAGCTTGCACTTGTTCATTTCTCTTACTACCTGGGCTGTCTTACCTACCATCCACATTGTTCGCACATTCCAGGTGCCTATTCTGGAAGTTTTTCTTGCTGAAAGAAGGGGAATCGGCAGTTCAGTATCCTTTCGGGTTTGGGTGCCCTGAGTCATAATCCCTCTTTGAGACTGGCTTGCTATTCAGGTCGAAATTGTTGATGTTTTTATAGCATATGTTTATTTTTACAAGATGGAGTTGCTAGCCCCATGCCCAACCCTCCTTAGTCGCCTCTTATAACATGCTTGGAAGGGTACAGAGGTCCTATTCTTACTTCCCCATAGGGCACCGAGAACCTCATAGGGTCAGGATATGCTGTGGATCTAAAGGTTACAACCCTGCTTATGACCCATATAGATGTCAATATGATGCTGAATGACAGAAATTCTGTTTCTTCAGTCCGTTTTTTTTTTAAACCCCAGGAAATTATATACAAAAAGTTATGTTTAAATAAATATTATGGTTGAAAGTTAGGAAATGACAGATCTAAGATTGCTCATGAAACCTTAATTCAGGCCTCCATATACAGTCATTTATTTGAGTATGTGACATATAAACTAACTAGCCAGGTGACTTGCTTGGGTGGAGGGTTCTTTTCAACCTTACACACAATTGCTCATTTTTGCTTCTAAAAAAAACAAAAAACAAAAAAAACCCTGATTTTTTTCCCCAAAAACTCCCTTTTTTCATAGGATGATTACACAAATATGGCATAAACCCACTTTTCCAATATAAAAAGTGACAGCTTTTATACATCTCTAAAGGCAATATTCAATCTGAAATTAACTAAAGTAGTAGAAGGTGGTTATCAATAGTTTTGAAAATGTATTCCACAACAAATTATTTAAAACTTTAACAAATATTTTATCAAATCTGAACATTTTCTATTTCAACAAATTCAGTGGTTAACCTTTTATGAAAATATGCTTTTTAAAGCTAATTTCACTGGCATAGATAATATTATAACTTAACAAAATTTCATAATTAAATGATATATGTCACTTTTTCTTGGATAAATATTCCCCAAGGCAACTCAAACAATTAACAGACTTTCTTGATTAGAGAATTTCAGCCTTTGATAACAGTATTACTTTGAAAATAAAGTAAATATATGTCAATGTCGGCCATGAGGCAATACTGGATTATAATGCATTATGGGAAAAAGAAAAGAACACATTGCACAGTAAAATAAATATTAAAATCCCAGAAGCGTTCGAAAATAAACCAGGAACTTGCTAAAAGGAAGAAGACAATAAGCTGTGCTCAAAAGCTGAACTTCTGAATTTGAGAGAGATTTCTAGTAGGCCCCTGGGATGGGTTTAGGGACCAATCTTACTTCATATTTTTATTAATGACCTAGACACAAAAAGTAAGAATGTGCTAAAAAAATGGCTGATACTAAGTTGGGAGGAATCATCAATATAAAACAGGATTAGACTATTGTAGAGGAAGAACTGGATGTCTTGAAGACTGGAGTAACACAAACGGGATGAAATTTAGGAGAGCAAAATGCAAGGGTTTAACAAGAATTTCTGCTATAAACTGGGGTTTGTCAGTTGGAAGCAACAAAAGAGTGGTGAGACTTAAAGTGTGTGGGTGTAGCCAGACATACCCCCCCCCCACCCCCCCCGCATCTTATTTGCCTCTCTAAGGTTCCTGAAGTATACAGGGCAGAAAAGGAGCAATAAAATCAGCATAGTCTATGCTGGCTTATCTGATCCTGAGAAGCTGAAAACAAAAATATGAGGAGAGAGTGATTAAGGCAATAAGCTGGCCTCGAGGCTGCGAGAACTGCCCCAGCTGGCACCCATGTTGATACGATCACACACAGTCCCTGGGAGTATGCCTACACTACCCCGCTAGTTCGAACTAGCGGGGTAATATAGGCATGCCGCAATTGCTAATGAAGCCCGGGATTTGAATTTCCCGGGCTTCATTTGCATAAGCGGGGCGCCGCCATTTTTAAATCCCCGCTCGTTCGAACCCCGTGCCGCGTGGCTACACGCGGCACGAATTAGGTAGTTCGAACTAGGATTCCTAGTTCGAACTACCGTTACTCCTCATTCCACGAGGAGTAACGATAGTTCGAACTAGGAAGCCTAGTTCGAACTACCTAGTTCGTACCGCGTGTAGCCACGCGGCACGGAGTTCGAACGAGCGGGGATTTAAAAATGGCGGCGCCCCGCTTATGCAAATGAAGCCCGGGAAATTCAAATCCCGGGCTTCATTTGCAATTACGGCATACCTACATTACCCCGCTAGTTCGAACTAGCGGGGTAGTGTAGACATACCCTGGGAGAGGAATCTCCCACTGAGAAAAGAATCCCCAGTACTTCCAATTTAGTTATCTCTCTTATAAGTGTAAATTAAGTTCACAATTCCCTTGTAAGAACTCGTCTCACAAAAGACAGACCAGCACTATTTGGCATCACAGATAAGAAAGAGAAATACGTGACCCCATGGGTATAAAGATGGGTCCAGCAGCACACTCACTTTGAGTGTCAATCTACCCTCTACCTGCTGGTCGGGTTAGGTGTTTTGACCTCCCGAGGTTCCATGGGGACGCCCACCTCGTATTTTCGTCTTTCCTAGGAATTGAGGGACCAGCCCTGGCCTGACACGCTGGAGTCGAGAGGCACAAAAGGGGGTAAAAATTGTACCTGGATGTGGTCCTTTGTCTTAAGTGTACACATAGACTTAGAGCTCTTTAAAGATTAAGCTGTCACTTGGTACCATTATTTCTATTCTTCCATCTTTATCTTCTTTGTAACCATTTTTAAGATCTATATTTGCTAGCAGTTAAGAAATAGAGCAATAGCCATTGTAACCATATGATTTATAAGCTTCCTTAATAAACCTGTAACTGTTTAAGCTGTAACCTGACTCCTTCAATTGCTGTAACAGAACCAAGCACAATTTAAAAGAACTTCAGACGGTCATAAGGGACAGGTATAGGAAGAGCTTGGGCGTTTGAATTGTGTCACTCCCAGGTGACAGATCCGTTGGGGCATCTCTCAGTCTTCCCTAGACTGCCCGCTGTGAAGGGATCTTGTATTCTAGCAGCTAAAATCTGAGATGTAATAGGCTCTTCCTATAAACCCAGGGCATCTGTCAGCCTGTTGGCTGCCTTCTGCGACGGGATCCCAGTCCTAGCAGTAAAGTCACGAACATTAAACCTTTTTCTCAGTAACACACACACACCCTGCCCTGACCGTCGGCTGACAGTGGGCTGATCATAGGAGGACCATGAGCCGCAAATGTGATGGTTCTGCAAAAAAGGCAAAGACAATACCATTGTACAAGGCACTGGTAAAACCTCATTTGGAATACTAAGTACAATTCTTAGAATCATAGAATAATAGGACTGGAAGGGACCTCGAGAGGTCATCGAGTCCAGCCCCCCGCCCTCAAGGCAGGACCAAGCTCCGTCTACACCATCCCTGACAGATGTCTATCTAACCTGTTCTTAAATATCTCCAGAGAGGGAGATTCCACCACCTCCCTTGGCAATTTATTCCAATATTTGACCACCCTGACAGTTAGGAATTTTTTCCTAATGTCCAATCTAAACCTCCCCTGCTGCACTTTAAGCCCATTACTCCTTGTCCTGTCCTCAGAAACCAAGAGGAACAAATTTTCTCCTTCCTCCTTGTGACACCCTTTTAGATATTTGAAAACCGCTATCATGTCCCCCCTTAATCTTCTTTTTTCCAAACTAAACAAGCCCAGTTCATGAAGCCTGGCTTCATAGGTCATGTTCTCTAGACCTTTAATCATTCTTGTCGCTCTTCTCTGTACCCTTTCCAATTTCTCCACATCTTTCTTGAAATGTGGCGCCCAGAACTGGACACAGTACTCCAGCTGAGGCCTAACTAGTGCAGAGTAGAGCGGCAGAATGACTTCACGAGTTTTGCTTACAACACACCTGTTGATACAACCTAGAATCATATTTGCTTTTTTTGCAACAGCATCACACTGTTGACTCATATTCAACTTGTGGTCCACTATGACCCCTAGATCCCTTTCCGCCATGCTCCTTCCTAGACAGTCGCTTCCCATCTTGTATGTATGGAACTGATTGTTCCTTCCTAAGTGGAGCACTTCGCATTTCTCAAGTATCAGAGGGGTAGCCGTGTTAGTTATTTATTCCTGCCTCTGGAAATTTCCACTACATGCATCTGACGAAGTGGGTCTTTGCCCACGAAAGCTTATTCTCCTACACTTCAGTTAGTCTATAAGGTGCCACAGGACTCCTCGTCGCTTTTGCATTTCTCTTTATTAAACCTCATCCGGTTTACCTCTGACCATTTCTCTAACTTGCTAAGGTCATTTTGAATTATGTCCCTATCCTCCAAAGAAGTTGCAACCCCACCCAGTTTGGTATCATCTACAAACTTAATAAGCGTACTCTCTATCCCAATATCTACATCATTGATGAAGATATTGAACAGTACGGGTCCCAAAACAGACCCTCCTGGAACTCCACTTGTTATCCCTTTCCAGCAGGATTTAGCACCGTTAACAACAACTCTCTGACCACGGTTATCCAGCCAATTATGCACCCACCTTATCGTGGCCCTATCTAAGTTATATTTGCCTAGTTCATCAATAAGAATATCATGCGAGACCGTATCAAATGCCTTACTAAAGTCTAGGTATATGACATCCACCGCTTCTCCCTTATCCACAAGGCTCGTTATCCTATCAAAGAAAGCTATCAGATTAGTTTGGCATGACTTGTTCTTCACAAACCCATGCTGGCTATTCCCTATCACTTTATTGCCTTCCAAGTGTTTGCATATGATTTCCTTAATTACCTGCTCCATTATCTTCCCTGGGACAGACATTAAGCTGACCGGTCTGTAGTTTCCTGGGTTGTTCTTATTCCCCTTTTTATAAATAGGCACAATATTTGCCCTTTTCCAGTCTTCTGGAATCTCCCCTGTCTGCCATGATTTTTCAAAAATCATAGCTAACGGCTCAGATACCTCCTCTATCAGCTCCTTGAGTATCCTGGGATGCATTTCATCAGGACCTGGTGACTTGCTGACATCTAACTTTCCTAAGTGATTTTTAACTTGTTCTTTGGGTATCCTATCTTCTAAACTTACCCTCTCTCTGCTTGTATTCACTACGTTAGGCACACCTCCAGACTTCTCGGTGAAGACCGAAACAAAGAAGTCATTGAGCATCTCTGCCATTTCCAAGTTTCCTGTTACTGCTTCTCCCTCCTCACTAAGCAGTGGGCCTACCCTGTCCTTGGTCTTCCTCTTGCTTTTAATGTATTTATAAAAGGTCTTCTTGTTTCCCTTTATGCCTGTAGCTAGTTTGATCTTATTTTGTGCCTTTGCCTTTCTAATCTTGCCCCTGCATTCCCGTGTTGCTTGCCTATATTCATCCTTTGTTATTTGTCCTAGTTTCCATTTTTTATAGGACTCCTTTTTTATTTTGAGATCGTGCAAGATCTCCTTGTTAAGCCAAGCTGGTCTTTTGCCATATTTTCTATCTTTCCTACACAGCAGAATTGTTTGCTTTTGGGCCCTTAACAACGTCCCTTTGAAATACTTCCAACTCTCCTCAGTTGTTTTTCCCTTCAGTCTTGCTTCCCATGGGACCTTACCTACAAGTTCTCTGAGCTTATCAAAATCTGCCTTCCTGAAATCCATTACCTCAATTGTGCTGGTCTCCCTTCTACCTTTCCTTAAGATCATGAACTCTATTATTTCGTGATCACTATCCCCTATACTGTCTTCCACTTTCAAGTTTTCAACTAGTTCCTCCCTATTTGTTAAAACCAAATCCAGAACAGCTTCTCCTCTGGTAGCTTTTTCAACCTTCTGAAACAGAAAGTTGTCTCCAATGCAGTCCAGAAACTTATTGGATAGCCTGTGCCCCGCTGTGTTAGTTTCCCAACATATGTCTGGATAGTTGAAGTCTCCCATCACCACCAAATCTTGGGCTTTGGATAGTTTTTTTAATTGTTTAAAAAAGGCCTCATCCACCTCTTCCACCTGGCTAGGTGGCCTGTAGTAGACTCCTAGCATGATATCACCCTCGTTTTTTACCCCTTTTAGCTTAACCCAGAGACTCTCTACACAGCTATCTCCTACGTTCATCTCCACTTCAGTTCTTGTCACCCATGTTCAAGAAAGGGTCATTTAAACTGGAACGAGTGTACAAAAGAACTATAAAAATGGGAATAGAGGGCCTATTTTATGAGATGTGACTAAAGAGTGTGGATTCTTTAGATTAGAAAAAAAACGCTGAGATCCCTCAGGGTGATAAATACTAGAGAGAGAGAGAGAGAGAGAGCGCTAATTAAGTTAAAGGACAAAATTACCACAAGAACAAATGCGTATAAGCTGGCCATGAACTAATTCAAGCAGGAAACAAGAAGGTTCTGAAACAGCCTCCCAGAAAGACAGGAGTTTCATACTAGGGGTCATGACTCTTCAGAGGATTGTGAGCTGTCAGCCCCTACTCCCAAACCATGCTTCAGTTCCAACATTTATAATAGTGTTAAACATTTTAAAAAGTGTTTTTAATTTATAAGAAGGGATCACACTTAGAGGCTTGCTGTGTGAAAGGGTCACTAATACAAAATTTGAGAAGTACTGCAATAAAAATGGGGGAAGAAAGGGACTTAATTCATTTGAAGAACACACTGAAACAATTCCTATGTGGGACTGAATGCTGGGGATGCTCCTGACAACAAGGGGACAGGTCTCAGGAGCTTTGAGGTGTCTCTTCCAGTTCATGGTGAATGTTTCTAAAACTCATGCTTCAAGCATTTCAGTCCATGACTGGTAGCATTCAGAAAGTAATTTGCTCCACCCCCTTGAATATATTGGTATCAAGCATTCTCTCTCTCATTTTTTGGTTCTCATTCTCTCTCTCATCCTGCTCACAGTCTAAGGCTATGTCTACACAGCAGCATTATTTCAGAATGTCAGTTATTCCAAAAAAATGTAGTACGCGTCTACACAGCAAGTCCATTATTTCAAAATAAATTTGAAATAACGGGCTTCTTACTCTGACTCCTGTAACCTTCATTGTATGAGGAGTAAGGAAGCCGGGGGAAGAGTACTCTATTTTGAAATAATTGCTGTGCAGACAGTGCCAAAAGTCAAAATAGGCTATTTCGACTGAAGCTACGCAATTAGCATAGCTCAAGTACCAATCTATCTGCTTTCTTCTACAATCTGATCATATATAAAGCAGAATCTCAAAGTAACAAACACCTCAGGAATGGAAGTTGTTTGTTATTCTGGAACATTCATAACTCTAAACAAAATGCTATGGTTGTTCCTTCAAAAGTTTACAATTGTATGCTAACTTAATACAGCTTTATCAATCTTTTAACCATCTTAATTTACATGGAACAAGCACAGAAACAGTTTCCTTCCCTTCTAAAATCTTTTTTCTAAACTTTCCTTATTGTTATTGGCAAATAATGTTTAACACAGTACTACTCTGTGTTTGCTTTTGCTGTTGTTGCTACCTATGCTAATGTCTGATGGCATACTTCTGGTTCCAAATAAAGTCCGAGTTTGTAACTCTGGTGTTGTAACTCTAAGGTTCTACTGTATCTCACTTAGTTTACTGCTATTACTGGGGTTCCAGGAATTGGTGCACCTTGGTCCTTTCTGTTCTCTGCCTCATAAGAGTTCAGTCTCCTCAGGGCTGTAATACCCTGGTCTAATTTCAGCTATTTAGTGGTTCAACTGCATGGGTACTGGTGGCCTGTGACAGATAGGCACTCAGACTAGATTATATCTGATGGCACAATCTGGCCTTAAGTGCTTATGATACTTTATTTATTTCTTGAAGATTAACATCTTCTAATCATACAAACAGCATGCTAAATTGAATGAATGGGCATATTGTGTTCACATATGACAGATGCAAACCCTGACCTAATATACATGTGAACACAATTCACATGGAAAGAGTTAATGCCATTGCTTAATTAGAACCTTTGCTAGATTGTCAAGGGGTGACAAAGGGAACCCTACTTATTAACACTTTGACAAGAGTATGTAAAGGTCCACACTTTGTTACTTGTGCAATGATAGTAGCATTCCATTACTGATGTGAGAATCGTGGCTTCCAAGACTGTAAAATGAAACATAGCTAATAATTCTTAACTAGGGCATTAATTTTCAACAGCAGTTTCAAACCTTTCATTGATATGATATTTGATATCCGTTATAATCCCCAAGCAGTCTTGCTAACCCCACAATCTATCCACCTCGTTTTGACCTGCCCCATTGCCAATGGTCCCTGTTGAACAGGTTCCGGACTGGACAGCCAACAAAGATCACACATATATAAAATACTGCTTTGCCAAAGACAGGTATTCTATTTTCACAATAACTATTAATGACACACAGATCCATACTACCTTAGCAACAGTTACTGTTCACACTGCCTTTTTTTAAACTATATGGAAAGACTCATCACCTAGTAAGCAGTGAATGCAAGTTCTCCCATAGTTTAAACTCTCAATTTCCACAGTACTTCTGAAGTTGAAGTAAGTATCTCTATCCCCATTTTATCTTAGACAACTCAAGGAAACACTGCTTAAAATTTTTTTTTAATTCAGAACTATTCCATCTTTATGTATTTTGGCAATATAAAAGTATCAACATTTTGCAAATGCTACTACTGAAATGATTCTTAATATGACTGCACTTAGTTTAATGTACATGCCTTTCAGTTCATTATATATATTATATAGAATACTCTCTACAAAACAGAAGATTCTACAAATCAAACGCAATTCCTAAGATACATTACTCTGAATAGCTAATATTTCAAAATTGAAATACGAAGCAACCAAATTTAGATAAGCTACGCCAATAATAATGACAATGCAAGTGATGCAAAATTAATCAGGGTGGCAGCTGAAGGAGCAGGAGGCAATTGCTTTTCCGGAACTGGTTCAGTAGCCTTGGCAGCTGGCAGATCCCAAACTCACTCAGCCACTATTCAAATGAGCGTCTCCAGTAACAAATGCTCCCATTCCCTTTGGCCTCCTGCTCCATGAACCAGTTTATTAGCAGTGCTCCTGATGTGCACTGACAAATTCAAACTGCTCCTGGCTTCTCCTATCCATCTCTATGAACAGCTTCTCCAGTATCCTTCTCCATCTGCCTCTGATATCTCAGGAGTACTGTTCCAGCCCTCCTCGCTGAAGGGCTTCCCTCTCAGTTACCAAAGACCCTGCCAATTCAAAGACAAAAGTAGCATAATATTTTTTCACTTTAGAAGAATCTGAGAAAACCTCCCACATAACACAACTTTGCTGTGGCCACAATTCTGATACTTTTCACCATTCTAGGAATGCGACCGTTGGACTATCCTTGGATCTCAGATAAATTTTGTAGCCCATGAGGTAGAAACAGAAGCTTCTAGTGATAAAAATACACGCACTAATTTTTTCAAAAATTTAAAATTTTCATAGTGACTCAAGGAGGTAGGGGCAAGAGGGAGAAGCATAAGGATCTTGCGCAAAATGGGGTTTTGTGCCAAAAAAAACCTGTCCACACTGCTTCTTTTTGCGCAAAAACCCCTTGCACAAAAAGAAACAGCAGAAAATATGCTAATGAGATCATGACTTATGCTAGTGAGTCCCTCATTAGCATATTTTCTGCCAGAAGAACTCGCAGTGAAGACGTAGTCTATGATTTGATGCACTATATCCTTTTACATGCTATCCCTTATGGATACTCATATGCACAATGAATTATACTTCTGACATTTTACTCTAATGCCAATCACTTCATATCTTAGGAGTAAATTTTTTCATTGCTTTAATTGTCATTTGGCAACTGTCTGATGCAAATACAAATTTGCTGAAGTTTTGGCTTTTTCCTTTAAAAAAAAGAAGTGATTTATTTCAATGTTCATTTTTACCTATCCAAAACTCATTTCTTGGAATTATGTTAAAAGACAAGATTCTTTACTTCTTCCATCATTTTAGTGATGGGCTTATCAATTGCTTTTGTTGACTACATACACTGCCCGCCCCCCCCTTGCTGCCTATCAGAGGCAGCAAAGTGGGGAGGAGACAGGAGCTGATGCCCATGAGGAGCCAGCTTTTAAGACAGCTCCTCATAAGCTCCGGATCCCGTGAAGCCTGTCCACCCCTCTCCACCTCTACACTGCTGCCTGTGATAGAGAAGTAGCAGCACAGACGGTGAGGGGGGAGGCAGGCAGGAGCCAGTACACATGGAAAGCCAGCTTTCAAGCCAGCTCCCCACATGTATCAGCTTCCGTGGAGTCGCCTGCCACCCCCCGCCCCCATCCGTGCTGCTGCCTCTCTATCAGAGGCAGCAGTGCTGGGGGAGGGGAGCAGGCAGAAGCTGGCTTTTAAGTTGGCTCTCTGCAGGGGCCACCTGTCCCCCCCTTACTGCATCCCACAGAGGAGCCTGGGCCCCCCGCAGACAGGAGATGCTGCCACACCATTCGGAGACAGTAGCAAGAGGTAGCAGGGGACACTGGCTGTTGGCCTCACCCCCAGGGACTACTGAATAGTCATGTGACCATTAACATTTGATGAGGTTACATATCTAACATCCCTATTGCTTATACAGTTAAAAATAAAACCAGCCAATGTATAGCTCTAGTCTCTCAGATTTTTGTTTATGAAGAATAATCAAAGATCCTGGCTTCATTACAATGCAGTTTATCAGATTCCTTGTCAGTAGATGTCTGAATCTGTATTTCAAAATACTGAGGTGGGAAATGCTATAGTTTCTGAAAAGCAATAGAAATTCTTTCTAATCTCTGTTACATTTTAAGATTGTATTCCTCTTACCATTATTGGATATATGCCTAAAGTCTAGAAGAATATCTTAGGTATGTCTGCACTATGCAGCTTTTAGCAACAAAGCTGTGTCAACACACTCTATCGCCAAAAGTCAGTTTGTGTGAATGCTGTTTGTGGACACTTTTAGTGACAAAATACTTCCATCCCCAAGGAGCAGGTTTTGCTTTGTCAGCTGGAAAGTGTTCCTGTCAACAAAGCAGAGGTCACACATACATTTGCCACTTAAGAACAACAAAAGATTTGTCCAGCAAGTGTAAATAAACCCTTTGTAACACTAAATGACTTCTGAGCTACTAATAATCTGGATAAATTGAGTCCACTTTTTGGTCTGTGTTTTAAAACCAATTCTCCCACAACTCTCTCAGTACCATATATTTGTTGCTTTATGGAAGATCTGGCCCCTTTGTTGTGATATATGTCATTTCAGTAATACAACTATCTGGTATTAATTTAATTTTTTCCAACAACTAAATCAAGTGAATTAAAAAATGTTTCAGCCTCTATTACACTACTATAGTTTAGATCTAATATACATTGGCATTGTCTATTTTTTATCTTCCCTAGAATTCTCTCTCTCTCTTCTACAGTTTAAATACATTTCCAAAGGACTCACTTAAAATAAATGAGGTAAGGAAATTGATAGCGAGAATACTTTGGCAAATGTGGCCGACAGGTTAGAGAAGTGTATTTCTTTGTGCTTTGTAAATTTCTTCAACCATTACACACTGGAAAAATATAAATCTGATACTATGATTCATGGTACAGAGTAAAATCCTGTTTAATTAGTTTAGCAGTTAAACATTATGTTTAACCAGTTAATTGATTAAATGAAGGAGGGCAGGGGGGCCTGCCACAGCTGGGCTGGAGTATCTCTGCCTGCAGCATGCTGGGCCAAGTCCACCGCAGATGGGAGCTTCTCCATCCAGGCTGGAGAGTCTCTCCACCTGTGGTGGACCTGCAGGGCTGAAGCAATCCCCTGACCGCACCAAGAGGGGTGCTACTCCAGCCTCCCCTGGTTAACCATAACCAGTAAGCAGTAAAGGTGATGCTTACTAGCTAACCGGTTAACCATTCACATCCCTAATTCATGCTGTACTTTTTACAGAGTTTTTGCTTTAGTCAGTGCAAAAATCAGTGCAAATGCAAGTTAGTCTGAAACAACTTAAATCCTCAAAACTGAATTCTAAAGTCATGCAGACTGATGATCTACTATATATAATTGTGGGGTAGTCAGCTGCAAGTTGTACAACTGCAAGATAGATAGATTCAATTTTCTCCACTTTATACACTGTTTTAAAAATCTCAGAGGGGCAGCCATGATAGTCTGTAACTTTAAAAACAAGTAGTCCTATGGCACCTAAGAGACTAACATACATACATATATATACACACAGGGCTCGCCGAACCGCAGCGAGACCCGCTCGCCAGCCGCACTGTCCGGCGATCTGCGCATGCGCAGATCGTTCTGCACATGCGCAGATCGCCCGGGTCTTCCAGGTTACAATCTATTCGCCACGGGCAAGTAGATTGTATAATCTGTCAAGCCCTGTATATATATATATATATATATATCATGAGTTTTCGTGGACAAAACCCACTTCTTCTAGATGAGATGAGATTGAGTAGAGAGAAAAAAATATCTTCAGGTCAAAAGACTGCTTTTGTAAAGTAAGTGCCTCAAGAATGAAGCATAATAATACAGAGTAATCTTTTATATATGTCTAACCTATTATAGCCTGAAGAATGTTTTATTTAAATGAATACATTTCCAGTAGTAATACTGGGTGTTAATGGGTGCTTTGTCGGGAATTGAAAATATTTATCTTGCTTCTATTTCAAGATATACACATATATCCAAACATACATTTTATTCTGCTGACAACCTATAATTGTTAAGAAGCTTCAAAATATTATATAGTTTTACATAAATCGAGGAAATTAACTGGAATGAAAAATTGTACAGATGTCTCAATTGTGTGTATATTCATACCATCTATGTCAGGATATGATTTGATCACAGAGATCACTTATTCCATTTCTTTAACAAATTTCCATGACGTCTTCAGCTTCCCAGGCTCCCACTGTGGCGCTCGAGCTTTGGCTTCAGCCCCACCTTAATCATTCCCTGATTTTGTCAATTTTTACCCTGACTGCACCATGAATTTTGCCTAATTTTACCATGGCAAAATTGTATCCATACATATGAAACACCGCTAATTCAAATCAGAAAACTCCTGCAAATGCATTTAGAACTTAACACAGAACTAAACTAATCATCAGTGTCTGGTAATGCAAGTAGAATAGACCTTGGAACTAGTTAAAATAGCCTCTGAGGCGGAAGGAAAAAAGACTTGCAAGGAGGCATAATGTGACAACTGTAACAGAAGAGTTCCTAACAAGGAAAATACTGCCTGCACGGAAAGCTGTAACACTGTTTTTCTTTGGCTAATCTCATGTCATAGATCATGACACAGTGTAATGCAATGGTCACCAGTAGGTTGATCGCAGCACCTCTAGGGGTCCTTCGTCATGGCCAGCTGGCTGGGTGGCTGCCTGTTTGTTCCAGCACAACTGGAGCATGGTGCAGCCTCGACAGGCTGAAAGCTACAGCCCACAAGGTTGCACTTCACTCCACCAGAGCTGCATTAAAGAGGGTCAGCCACCCAGGCGGGCTGTCCCTCTTTGTTAACTTGCTGCCTGGAAGGAAGGAAGGAAGGAAGGAAGGAGGTGCACATGCAAACACACGTGTGCGTCCCTGCCCTTGCCTCCTGCTCCGGGAGGGGGCTGGGCGGTAGGGTTGCCAGATGGTTTAACCAAAAATACTGAACACCACGCTCCCCCCCCCCCCAAAAAAAAAGAACCATCAGGAAAAAATTATCTTCAGGAAAAAAAAGGGGGAAGACCAAAGTTGTTGAGCCCCTCCCCCCTTCAGACACCCTCCCCCCCAAAAAAAACCAGTATGGCCCCTTTAAGAAATGCCTTTGAGGCTTTTTGGCCCTAACAGGCTGCAGGCAGCCGTCCGCCATCTTGTTTCCTGCTCTGGGCCATACAACTCCCCTGTGGAACCAGGTAAGCACCCGGGATTTTCGCCTCGTGGCTGGGAGAAGAAAAAAAATCAGAGAATACCAGACATTTTAGGTGTTCAGTATTTTCTGAATTTTTTACTGGACAAGAGGCGAAAATACCAAACTGTCCAGGTCAATACCAGACACCTGGCAACCCTACTAGGCAGCTGGGGCTACCCCACACTGTTTTCCATGGGTTGTGTGCGGAGTTGGAGCACCACTTTCCCCAGCATCCCGCTGCACCTGGCTGGGCTGTGTGTGGGTTCAGGGAGCCCCTCCCTCAGCACGCCACTGTGCCTGGGCCAGCTGATGCCAGACCTGGGCAGCCCTGACCTCTACCTTTACAGAAGCTGCACTCCCCTTTACTCCCCACTTCTTTGCCTCCCTCCCCAACTAGTTAATTGGCAGCATTCTCGCCCTATCACCTTAAAAGCTGGCTCCCAGCGAGCACTGGCTCCCACTCGCTCTTTGCCCCCCTTCCTCCCATCTTCCCCTTCATCACCATGTAAATGTGCAACCACCAAGAAATCCAGCAGTTACATGTTTACACAAATACACATTAGTTAACATGCCTGTTAAGAATACAAAACTGTTTTTTCTTTGTGGATTTGCTTTTTAACTCATCCTATGGTGATTTCCACAATACCAGTATCTTAACAAACTGAAAGAAACCTCTGAATAAAGGATAGATCATTTTTAAATCTCAAGTCATTAAGTTGATACTTGCTTGCTCTCCTCTCTCTTGCCACACATTTGTTTTAAGGTAAATCATGTATACCAGTTCAGTTTAACAGCATATACATTATGACTGCCTACGTGATTCTGACTAATTTCACTGTAATGTCAAATTACAAATTATGGGGCAATGCAATGGTGTAAAAATTGAGATTAAAGTGAGCTGGACCTTGTGAATTCCACCTTTTAAAAATAATGTCTTGCACATTTACGGGCATGTTCACATGCTGAAGAATTCCAATATACTGGAATCATTTCATCCAACACTTGAAATGTAGCTATTTTGAATGAACAGAGTGCTAGATAAAAGCTGAATACAAGATGTCAAATTCAGAAGTGATGTACATGGAAGAACCATTTCTGTGAGTAATTTACATGCTGGATAGAGGAGGTGAACAGACTGGTTTGTAGCAGAAGCAGTAACAGGAGAATGTAACAAGGTGTAACAATAAGGTGCGATAAAGCATAGCCTGTTCCCCATTTCCCCTGCACATACATCTTACATCCTACTCCTTTTCAATGCTTTTCTTGCTACAGCCCTGCACTTCTGCACTCGCAGTTTGTACACTGATGCCAATTTACTAAAGTGTAAACACTGCCATCTTTGAATTTGAGCCAACAAGAATATACTTCAATATTCTTAACTTGACACCTCATATAAAACTGTACAGAAAATATGCATAAACTTCAATTATTATATTGTTAACACCCTACAGTGTTCATGTCATTTCAGAAAGGTTCTTTGAACAGACAAAACTCAGTTTACAATAGGATACCAAAAAGTTCACTACTACACGAGAAGACTTGCAATTCACCACTGCCCACTTTAAATTCTTTAACTGGTCATTTAAAACAAATATGATGGCTAATAGCTAGAACAAATTAAAATATTTCATAAGATGGACTGAGTTCACTGCCATTTCTAACTTGAATAACCCAGGAGTTCCGTATTGTGCAAAGAAACCTATAGCAGAGACTTCCCTGGGCAAATGAGTCTCTGCTCTAGACTTAACAGACTATGGAGAAGGCAAGTTTAGTGGCTTTCTAGATTACAAATGACATCAAAGTCAAAGAAATAATTATCCCAACAAATGACTGATGACATCCCAAGAATTACAGAACACTCAACACACAATTTTTGGTCCTGAAAGATTAAGTCTATCCTTTCAGAAGAAGGTCTCTCTGGCAGCAGGATGGCCTAGTGGTTAGGTCCCGGAATTAGCCAGCAAACGGGGAACAGAACCCTGCCATTGGTGTCCGTGGCCTAGGAACTCTAGCCCACTATATTAGTATGGTCTTTACATTTGAGGTGTGACCCCAAGAATCCAGATTCTCCACTTAGTTTGGGTTTCTAGCAGGTTTCCTCCCCCCTCCCCCCCACACACACACTTGTCCCAGGGGGTGGAGTTGGAGACTTACTTGCTCCTATGGATGGCCAAGTAGACAGGCTTTGGTTCATGTCCTGCAGGCCATATTTGCCTACTTTAAAATCATTTTCTAGCCCCAGTAATTTGTTACAATATCAGATCAAAAACATTTCATACCAATGTCTAATATTTTACTTGAGGAAGGCCCTTTAGATAAATGTTGAATAACCTCCTTTTCTTCTAAATGGTTCAGATAAGAAACAACATAGTGCACAGTATTATGACAATCATGCACAGAAACTATATTTACTCATCATATCAAATATACGGTTTCAATACTAACTACTTTCATTTGGAAAATCCTCCTCAAGTGCACTCCAACTTTCTAAAAAAGACAACTTCATAGACAGTAGAATCTCCGAGTTATAAACACCTGGGACTGGAAGTTGTTCATAACTCTGAAATGTCAGAACTTTGAACAAAACATTATGGTCATTCTTTCAAAATTTTACAACTGAAAATTGTGTTAATACAGCTTTGAAACTTTACTGTACAGAAAAAAAGCTACTTTTCACAATCTTAATTCAAGTTCAAGGAAACAAGGACAGAAACAGTGTGTGTGTGTGTGTGTGTGTGTGTGTGCGCGTGCAACTGCATACTTGACTGCATACTTCTGGTTCGAGTAAGGTGTACTGTTGACCAGTATCTTCTTTTTCTCTTCACACTGGAACCATTCTCCTTCTGTCCAGACTAACATCTCAGCCTACTTTTCTACTTTATAACATATTTTTGTTTATATCCAGCCATCAGTTCAGGCTGAAAATCACAAAACTAAGCTCCTGTCCTTCCCTCATGCCCAATCATTTCCCTTTATTTTCACTCATACACAGCAGCACAAGTGTCTACTTTAAGCTCCTCCTTTCTCTCATTTGACCCTCCTTATGCCAATTTAAAACATTACTGGAAAGATTATATTCCAACCTCATTTTCCTGATTACCTCTGTAATGGACAAGTGGAGTGCTGACCAGCACTGGCTAATTAACGGGTTACACACTCAGGTAGCTAGCAAAGGTATTGGCCAGGGAACAGGGAGAACCAACTGAGACCAAGGGTTGAAATTTGAAATGGATATAGGCTCCTTGCCTGCTCTCTTTGTATGGGAGGGTACGTCTAGACTACAAAACCTCTTTAGAAAGAGGCTTTTTCTAAAGATATTTTTGAAAAAGCCTCTTTCAAAAAAGAGCATCTAGACTACAACCAGTACTTTTGAAAAAGCAAGCCACTTTTTCAAGAGAGAGCACCCAGGCAGACTGGATGCTCTTTTTCGAAGAAGAACAGTTTGCATTACATAGCGCCTTTTTTTGAAAGAACACTTTCGAAAAAAGGCATTATTCCTGATAAAATGAGGTTTTCTGCAGTAAAAAAAACTGCCGCGTTCTTTTGATTTACTTTCGAAAGAATGCGGTAATAGTATAGACGCAGGGGAAGTTTTTTTTCGAAAAAAGGCCTTTTTTTTTTTTTTTCGAAAAAACCCTGTAGTGTAGATACACCCGGACAGATAAACCAGGAGTTGAGAGATACAGAATGATTTAAACCCAGGCTGGACTACCATGTTTCCAAGGAATTCAGGGCATGAGAGAGGACTGAACAAAGAGAAAATAGAAATAAGTAAAAGGGAAAGTGAATTCAGTCTCACTGAGGGTAATTTTCTTTATTTTGTAGTTTTGTTTGAACTGCTCTGTGTGAATCTATGTCTCCCCTCCCCACTGACTACCTTGCATTATGTGTAGAGACTTTCCTCTGTGGTTTTTTTTTTATTATTATTTTCCTTAGCACTCTGTAACATCTAGCAACCAAGTATGCTTTATCAAGTTTAGCTTTTGTTTTGTAATAAAAATCATTTCTTAAGGTGGTGATTTGATTCATGTGTCCTGGAAGGTCTGTCTGTATGTATCTGCATGCCTCTGATTGAGGCTCAGCTATCAGAGACTGCAGCTTGGTTTTTTTCCCCCCCCTTTTTCAAGCTCTATTGGGGCAAAAGAGTTTGGGGTGCCCCGGGGGTGATTTCAAGTGTTCACCCCTACTGTTTAGAGATAAAAAGCACTTGATGGTGGCAGCTATTCCCCAAAATACATGGATTATGATTCTGGAGGGACGTTTTTATAACCAGTGCCTGTAGAGGCAAGGTTTTGAAGCCCTCAATAAAAGTCACTTGCATTAAAATATATCCAAATAAAAATCAAAATACATTTTCCTAAAATTACAAATGAAGTCAAACTAATATAAACCAACAGTAAAGGCAAAAATTTTCTCTTGCCCTCTGATGGGACAATTTGAACTAATCTCCACAAGAAATTCCTCAAGAAGATATCCATATGAAATATCTACTACATAGTTTTCACATGTGTAAGGGGACAATCTGGTCCATGAATATTAACTACTAT
The DNA here is from genome assembly GCF_049634645.1 of Pelodiscus sinensis. Classification (NCBI taxonomy): domain Eukaryota; kingdom Metazoa; phylum Chordata; order Testudines; family Trionychidae; genus Pelodiscus; species Pelodiscus sinensis. Next base: position 17,659,745 of record NC_134726.1, read on the forward strand.
ATGCTGGAATACTTTGTCCCAACCAATTCCACCAGTAACATCATCATTAAGTATGTGCTTATTCAAAGAAGTCTCAGAATATTGCTACTTCTGAAGTATTGATCAACCATTTACTTCTGAAGTAATAATATATCAGCTATACCGGAAATTTATATTACATAATATCTGGAATTTAGCTTCATCCTACCAACATGTACACGTCTTTATCCGATTCTGCAGTATGTATTGTAACTAGACCTTTAAAAACCCCATATCACCATATCTCCAATATATAATATTACATCTCTTCCTCAATGACAAAAAGGCAATTTGCTCAAAATATAGAAGTACAATCTGTATATACTCTTTCAATTTCAGCAGCATAAATTTCAAATTACAAAGTAAACAGACACTTGTAGTTGGAAAAAATAAAATAAAATTACTGTATAGTCCAATGTTTCTGTTATGTCAGAAAAAAAAATTGTGATATACCCAGTGAAGAAATACATTTAGGGTGTGTCTAGATGACATGGCTCCATTGACGGAACCATGTAGATGAGTTTACTAGACATAGCAAGGCATACTTTCATGAGGCATAAAGGATCTGACGACAAAGGATTCTGGGGTCGGCTGATCCCCGTTTAGACTACCACGCTGTGCCGACAATCAGCTGATCGGCACAGCGCAGTGGCCATTTTGATGTAAATGAAGCAGCGATTATTTAAATCACCACTTCATTTTGCTATGTCTAGTTACCTCATCTACATGGCTCCATCAACAGAGCCATGTAGTCTAGACACACCCTTAAAGTCCAAAATTATTTGCACCATAGTAACTGCTTGTTGAAGAAACGCTGGCACTACATTTTTACCACATGTCTAAGTATGGCACTCCAAGAGCACCATCAACATAACATATGTCACTAATATATCAGCACTCAACAATTTCTATTATTAAACTTATTCCAAAAATCCCTTTTGCATTTTAATCAAAGTGAGCATCTCTTTAGGCCTTGTTTCCCTACCTGTTCTTCAAACCAGTATGTGCATGACAAGTAGGTGATTCACTCCTATGATGTCAATGCAAATTTTAAAGCTGTGGGAGAAATGAGTCAAAAAGGTATGAATATACAAATCCCCTAGCCTAAAATATATTATGTGCAAGAATTTGCATTACCCCAACTGTTCTATGCCTTTTCAATATAAAACCCATTTACAAACAGTTCAGCCTTACCCTAACTCGCCAAAATCATCATTACAAAATTCAACGTGTAATCAGAAACAGAATTAATGGCACACAAAATGCCAAGCAAATATATCTCTCAAATTTGACAATTTCAGCTACTGCCTCTATGCTGCAACACCGAGTTCATAAGAATCTTATAGAGTAACTGCCAAGCATTATTAACATATGCACTGACACCTGCACACATTCCTTGTATCTGTAGATAAACTCACTGATCATACCAGACAGCTATAACTTGGGGTGTTACTATTTTGTTTCAGACATTGAACCAAGTTTGGTATTCAACACATATAGTAAATGCTCGAAGATTTTAGACACCATCAAGTTTCCTTAAAGAATGTCTATAGTTTTATTAAGAGAGAAAGATGGAGAAAATTCAGCAATTATTTATTTAACTTCAGGATTTTTTCTACATAAATTAAGGGTTTTAAGATACTTTTCTGATAGAATACTTACAGTAACACCAGATTAAACACAACAATGGGCAACATCACTACCAGGAACTGGAACTCAAAAAGAAAAAGCAACCTTGAGAATTATATAATCTAATCCAAACTGTGCAATCAAGATAAGAACTGTGGGGAAAAAAGTCAAAAAGTCCTAGATAAAATATTAATAAAAGCACAATATCAATGACATGTAGGGCTCAACATACCTTTTCTATGAACCCAGGGCATGCTACAGTTTGTTGTTATATTGTCTCAGAAACAGCCCAGGAACTAGATTATAACCCTTAGATGAGCAATCTCCCTTTCAGTTTCCTTGCTGCTCTAGCAAAGGAGTCAACTGCATCACAGAAAAATTCATGCAATGTGTGTTTCCTAGCATATCAGAGCTGCTATGCTGGATAGCACATGGATCTGGAGCGGGTAGGAAAATGGCACAGCCAATGCTTTGCCTATTCCCCGACCCGTCCCTCTCATATGCATGGGGAAATGTTTAGCGGCTCTTTGGAGCCTACTTCTCCTAAACCACTAGTCACGGGATAAGTAACCCATGTCAAAAAGAGATGGGGCTCCTTATGCTCATTTTCCCATACAAGTTCACTGTCTGGTAGTACAGGTTGAATCTCTCTAGTCCAGCACCCTCAGGACCTGACCAATGCCAAACCAGAAAATTTGCCAAATCACAGGAGGTCAATATTGTCTAGCAGCATTACTAACTCTTCCACTGCTTCCTGGATTCTTAGAAGACATTTAGGGGTGAATTAGAGCTAAATAACAGCTCAGAACACTGGGAGCCAGGACTGGTGGCAGTAAACTACCTTTGTGGAACTGCGGAGAACTTGGCCATACTCATGAGAAATAGACATCCGACTGACTAAAATCATGCCAGACCATAGATGCTGCCGGACCAGAGAGCGATGGACTAGAGAGGTTCAACCTATAGACCACAGTTTTAAATTAAAATTGTGTTCCTTCTCTCTTTCTTGCTTCCCAATGGTTGTCTACCCCACACTACCAATTAGCTACCCTACATTCTTTTACAAAGGGAAGTATTTATTCTACTTTTGACAACTCATTCAAGGAATTACAGCAACTCTTATTGAACTCTCCAAAGACATAGGCCAGGTCATCCTTTCATCCCCACCCCGTGCAGCTCGAAGCCACTCCTGTCATTTCCCTCCCACACAGTGCAGAAAGGCTGCTGCTGGCCAAATTCTAGCATAAACCCTGGCAGAAATCTGGGGAGAGGAGCATGTGACCTTCCCTCTCCTCCTCCCCCCCATGTAGCCCTGGGAAGGTACTGTACCAGCCAGGCCTGGAAGGCAGAGAGCACTGAACAAGGAGGAGTTGAGTCAGTCGGGTCAGGGTGTGCAAGAGATCTCTCTCTCCATGTAAATAAAAAGGTAAATAAAGGTAAATAAAAAGATTCCAGCTATGCAGTATTTCTTTTTATCAGGGGGCCCAGTCAACTTGATGTTAATAGGAACATTTTTACTGCATAGTTCTGATTGATTGCTGTTAGACTCACTTAAATATGAGAAATTTTACCATGTCCCTATACAGGCAGTCCCCGGGTTACATGGATCCGACTTACATCGGATCCCTACATACAAACGGTGTGAGGCCACCCCACACTAGCTGCTTCCCCCCAGCAGACCAGGGAGATGCGGAGCGGCTTTTCTCAGCAGACACCTCAGCTTGAGAATAAAGGACTGAGGGAAGTGAGGTGTGGGAGAATAAAACTGAGCTCTGGAGAAATGTTTCCCCTACAATATGTACCAGTTCCGACTTACATACTAATTCAACTTAAGAACAAACCTACAGTCCCTATCTTGTACGTAACCCGGGGACTGCCTGTACTCACTACAGGACAGTGGTCCTCAATCTTTTTGGCCCGTGCAATGAAAACCTCTCCGTGGGCTACCAGTTGCTAATAGAAACTCACCATTAATTACATAATTATGCCTGAGCCATTTTGCTAGTGCTGCAGCTAGGGAGAACTGTTAAATTTAACTAGTAAGAAAGGAAATATTAATTTAAATTATTAAACAGATTAAGCCCTTTAACTTTCTCATGTTAGTTTATCAAATGTCATTTTAAATTAAGTAAAATGTTAATTTATGTTCAACACAAAAGGTTCCAAGGTTTTCTTTATTTAGGGCAGTGAAGGGGGGACTTTTTTGGGTCAGGGGCTACTGACCCACAGAAAAATCAGTTGGGAACCACACAAGTGAGAAGAAAAAAACCTCCAAAAATCCCCATCCTTCAGTGATGTCACCCCCAACTGAGACATTTCACTCCTCTGTCACTCGAGCCTCACTGGGGCAAGGGAAGGAAGGGCTGAGTGTCAGGGTTTCCCATAGGACAGATGTATTCTTCTGGGGTTACAGAGTTAGTGTATTTTGTGGAGCTCTAGGGTTTGTACAAAAATGAGGGGTTCAGTGTGTAGTACAGAGCTGCCAGTGAGAGGGATGGAGGTGCAGGATCTGGGCAGATTGGGGGTATAAGAGGGGGTGAGGGTACAAGGTCTGGATGGTAGATAGAATTCAGGAGCAGACCGTGAATAGGGTGCCTGGCCAGAGGGAGGGGGCAACAGCAAGGGAAGGTGCAGTGTTTGGCCAGAAGGGCGGGTGCAGGAGCGGGTTGGGGTAGAGTGTCTGGCAGTGGGGAGGGTGCAAGAGCAGGTTGGGAGTAGGTGTTTGGCATGGAGGGAGCGTGCAGGAGCAATCTGGGGGGATGCAGGGTCTCAGCAAAGGAGGGGTAGATGAGGGGGTTGGAGGTGCAGGGGTCTGCACATAAGGGGTGGGGGCACCTACTTGCCTTCACGTCCTATGCTGCTCCCAGGCACCGCCTCCGGCTGCTCTCATTAGGAGCAAAGGGGAAGGCTTCCAGGCAGCGTGCCCATGTACTACTGTTCCCCCGTTGGGGATGGGGAAAGCCTTCTTCCCCATGAGCTGGATCGTGCAGCAAGCCTCGGGGCTTTCACTCCCTCCCCCCAGCAGGAAGCCGGCACTGGTGCTCCAACCATGCAGGGGAGTGAGGGCAAGGCTGGAGCGCCAATGCCGTCTCCCTGCTGTGGGAGAAAGAGAACTGAGTTTGAGCCATGAACCACCTGTAAGGTGGTCCCTGGACCGCAGTTTGAGAACCACTGGCAAAGGGAAATATGGTCACCCTAAAGATAGGAAAGGTGTACTAAACAGCATACAGAAATCAAAGATGTTTAAATATAATCTCACTACGATGACTGCGAGAGCTAGAAATCTACCAAAATGTTAGAAAATTAAATGCCTTACTCTGGCATCATTAGTACAAGCAGACATTCACAGTGATGGGACTGCAATGCCAGTTGTGATACATGGAGACCCAGCCAAAATTTTGTTTCAGTGGATCGTAGAACCGTGCACCAGGACAACAGCAAGGAACAAATTATATATTGTCTCAGCAGGTGCAGGATGAGAGTTGAATGTGTGTCTGGCAAACTGAAAAGACATGGGAGAATTATCATGACTAGACTGCACCTCAGTAAGCCAAATATTCCTAATGTTATTGCTTTATGTTTGTTTATGTAACATTTGTGAAGCAAACAAAGAAACTTTGCCAGCAGGGTAGGGAAAATGGAAGGAGTGCTGATTCCAAAAAGCCATACATAAAGCCAATTACAAGAACAAACTGAGGCATTTCATGACTGAGGGAGACTTTAAAAGCACACTTTGGCTCTGTGCCATAGCCATACCTGGCTCTGCAGGTACAGCTGTTTTTTGTGAATTTGTGTACTTAACTTGCATATTAATTTTAAATGAACTGTTAACATACTAACAAAAATACTTCTAATTCATTTTTAACTGTTTAAAGAGGAAGTGCAAGGTGCTAAAAGTTGTGCAAAATAACACAGTTGTAATCATAAATACATTCATAGCAATTCACCACATCAAACTCCAGAGCCGACTGGAAGGGATGTTGTGACATGCTATGTTGTCACTATGGTCCAGACTCTGGATAGATAAATTTGTCTGTGACGTGCAATGGCTGTTGGAATGTAAGTATTCTGGGCATTTTGCTGCATAAATTCATTGTAGCATCCGTACTTTTTGTTTCATGAGGCACATAATGTCTTGGTGCACTTTCTTGTCCTTCTGTCTTTCCTCTCATGAATTCCCTCCACTCATTTGTTTTGTGGCCCCTGTACTCAGAGCTGTTGAGGATATCTGAGAATATGTTTTCCCTTGTCCAATTCTTCTCTGTCTTGATTAAGGTCAATCTTTCAGCTGGCATGGAAAGCATTAGGGAGAGGAAGTCAGCTATATTGCCTTGCCTTCTTAATTGATAGTACTCCCTATGGATTTCCACCTGCTATCTGTCTGGCCTGTAATAATTGACTCTGGAGTATTAATAAGAACTCTTTATCAAGGAATCAAAGTTACAGAACACAAGAGCTCTGCTGTTCAGAATCATGGTGGGGTAAGCTATGCAGAGATAACTCCAATAAGCTACTAAAAGCATACAACTTATATTTGATTAACTATTTGGCAATCAATAAGAAGACCATGTCTATCATATAAACCATTGTTATGATCCTGGGTTAACAGATGTCTTACATATGCTTTATGACTGTAAGTGGCATTACAACTCTTATGCAACTATCGTTTTTCTATTCCCTTCTCCATTACTACTAAAATCACAAACTGCAGATAGTGCAACAAACTAAGTTTATGTTCAAAAGCTTCAGAGAAGTAGCCATGTTAGTCTGTAACTGGAAAAACTTAAACAACAAATAGTCTAGCAGCACCTTAAAGACTAACAAACCATGTAGATCAGTGGTCTCCAATCTTTTTAACCAAAAGATCACTTTTTCAATTTAAGTGCAATGTAAAATCTACCTCTTACAACAGTGATCTCCAACCTTTTTACACCCAAGATCACTTTTTAAATGTCAGAACAAGCAAAGATTTACCGCCCCATCCTTCCCTCAAGACCCCACCCCTTCCTTGACACCCCACCCTCTCTATTCTCCTCCTCTCCATCACTTGCTATTCCCAGCCCTTATACACTCTACACTGCCACTTTTTTTTTTCCTGATTCTTCTGTAGGAAGAGGTTTTTCCAACATTTGGCCTGTCTAGACTGGACCAATTGCCAGAAAAACCTCTTCTTTTGGAAGCCCCCTTATTCCTCATGGAACGAGGAATATAGGGGTTACTGACAGAGCATGTTTGCTCTTCCACTTAAAAAAAACAGAACAACAAATGCATTCCTGGATGTGGAAGAGTTTTTCCAGGATCTCTCTGGAATCCTGGAAAAACTCCTGCAGTCTAGCCATACCTCCACTGGGTTGAGACAGGATGTGTGGGCTCTGGGGTAGGAATGAAGGATTTGAGTGTGAGAAGGGGTGAGAGGTGCAAGCTCTGGGAGGAAATTTGGATGCAGGAGGAGATGGGGAAGGGGACACTGGCTCGGGGAGGGGGCTCAAGGCTGGGGAGTGTTGGGGTCAGATGGAGGGTTGGGGTACTAAGCAAGCCACAGGCTTGTGGACGTGAAGGTGCAGGAATTTGGGTTCGGGTATGTGAGGGGCTCAAGGCAGAGGAGAGGGGTCCAGTGTATGATAGGCTCAGGTCTGGGGGGGTGCATGAATATTATAATGCTGCAGCCAGATGGGGGCTTGGCCCCAACGGGAGGTTTGTTGACCAGGCTTCATTTTTAAATAAAATACTATGTCAAAGTTTCTGCATTGTCTTTATTTATGAGAAGGGCAGGGAACCTGTTTTGATCCACAGAAAAGTCAGTGGGGCCACACAAGGGAGATGAAAAAAAACAAACCTCCTCCAAAACCCCCAAGCCTCACTAATGCGGCCCCACCTGTCCTGTTGGGGGCAGGGGACATGGTACTGGGGGGAGGGTGCTAGTGGGTGCTGGGGCAGGGGACAGGGTTCTGGGGTGGAGGCAGGGGGAAAGGTTCTGCAGCAGGGGACATGGTGCCAGTGGGAGCAGGGAGTCCTCTGCACCCGCCTCCTCCCAGGACTCCTCTCCCCCACACTTCTACAGAGCAGGGAAGCCCCAGAGCACACCTCCTCTGGGACCAACTCCCCACTCCCGCGCAGCAGGGGAACACTGGTGCATGCCTCCTCTGGGGCCAACTCCCCCCTCCCGCAGAGAAGGGTGCACCTGGGCTGAACACCACGGCCAGCTGGCCACGCAGGTTGGGAGGACTGAAACACCCAGGCCAGCTAGCTGTGGCATTCAGCTGGAGCACTCCAGCTGATTGGGCAGTTTTCCCTCTGCTCCAGCCCATGTGGACCGTAGTGCACCCTGGCTGAGCGCCATGGCTAGCTGGCTGGGCAGCCGCTCCTCTTTGCTCCAGCCCAGCAGCCCTGAGCTCAGCCTGGGGAGGCTGCACCGCGCTCCTGCTGATCAGAAAGCCCTTCCTCTTTGCTCCAGCCCAGCTGGATTGAGGCACACCATGGCTAGCCATGGCGCTCAGCCAGGGTGCACTACGGTCCACATGGGCTGGAGCAGAGGGAAAGCTGCCCAATCAGCTGGAGCGCGGCACAGCCTGCTCCAGCTGAACGCCACAGCTAGCTGGCCTGGGTGTTTCAGCCCTCCCAACCCAGCAGATCCCACCATGCCACCACAGCTACTCACCTGTATTGCTGCTCTGTGAGTAGCTGCTCCGCAAAGAGTGCCAATTTAAAATTAGTTGCACGCAGGCGCGCAGTTTGGAGGGAGCTGAAGATCTACTCATAAAGCCCCTGCGATCAACCAGTAAATCATGATCTACTGGTTGGTGACCATGGTCTTAGAAGATCTAACATCTAATCCTTCAGCATACTTTCAGGAGTGCGACAAGGATGCCTATTGTCACCTTTCCTGTTCTTGATCACAATGGACTGGATTATGATCAGGACAACAGATGGCCATCAACGGGGCATTAGTGGGCACCTTTCAAACAGCTAGAGGACATGGATTTTGCTAACGATGTCGCCCTCCTTTCACACCAACTGAAAGCATGGAAGAAAATGTCACAACACTAGACAAAACTGTCTCAATGATTGGACTGAGCATCAACAAGGGAAAGACCAAGACAATGAGGATCAACCAGTTCAACAACACCATCATCACGTTGGGAGGGGATGACCTGGAAGATGTGGAGCAGTTCATCTACTTGGGGAGTATTATGGGCAGAGATGGAAGAAGAGACAAGGATATCAATGCTACGACACGGAAAGCAACAGCTGCATTCAAGACTTTGTCCCATATGGAGCTCACAATAATATCTGTGAAGATGAAACTGTGGATCTTCAATGCAAATGTGAAGAGTGTGCTCTTGTATGGATGTGAGACTTGGCATACTAAAAAGTCTTCAAATCACAAGCTACAGATATTCATAAACAGATGCCTGAGGTACATCCTTCACATCTAACGGCAAGACTTTGTCACAAATGAGGAGCTTTGGAACACAGCAGGACAAGAACCACTTGACGTTCAAATCAAGCGAAGAAAGTGGGGATGACTAGGCCACACTCTCAGAAAACCATCATCCAGCATAGTCAATCAAGCTCTCACATGGAACCCACAAGGAAAATGCAAAAGAGGAAGACCGCAGACAACGTGGAGAAGATCTACTGAGACTGTGAAGAACAACAACTGGGGTACTTCTGGAGTCAGCTAGAAGTTTTGTCTCAAGACAGAGTGAAGTGGAGGAGCCTTGTAGATGAGCTATGCTTCACTCGGAGTACAAGGGTTTAAGAAGAAGATCTACCTCAAATCCAAATACCCTTGCCCAGCTTCCTTCTCCCCCTTCTGTGAGGCCCTGCTCCACCCTTCTCCGAGGCCTCACCCTGATCACTCGATCCCCCTTTCTCCCCTAATCTCATTCACTTTCACCAGGCTGGGGTAGGGGGTTGGGGTGCAGGTTCTGTTCTTCGGCCAAGGGATTCGGAGTGTGGAAGGGGACGCCCTGAAAGTAGGGAGGTGAGGTGGGCTCTGGAGTGGCCTAGGGGATAGGGCATTTAGCTGGGGAGTGCAGGGTTGGACAGCCAACACAGGATGCCCCAAAGATGGGACTAGCTCCCACATTAGGAAAGCAAGTAAGGGGTGCCCTTAAGGTAGGGAGGAGGGCCTTAGGGGAGCACAGGGTGGTGGGCTCAAGTACAGTCCCCAGTAGGCAGCTCAAGTCCCACCCTCCACCCACCCTGGGAGTGGTCAGACAGCTGCCCCAGGCATGGAACAGTGAAGTTAAGGCAGGCTTACTCTTGCCCTGGCTCTGCACCACTTCTGAAAGCAATTGGCATGTATAGCACTGGCTCCATGTACTGCCCCTCATCTACAGGCATTGACCCCACAGCTTCTACTGGCCACGGGTCTCCATTATTGATCAATGGGAGCTGAAGGAGTGGTGTCCGCAGGCAAGGACAGCATGTGGAGACCCCTTGCTCTGACTTTCTCAGGGGTTCTATGAACATGCCAGCCACTTCCAGGAGCACAATTGCCATAGGAATAATTACTCCAGCCACGGCAGGTTAGGCATTTTACAACTCACTAATCAAAGAATTAAATTTAAGCGTAAGAGAGAAATGAAAGCTATGAAATGCACAGACCAGTCAAAAACCAAAAAGAACCCACTTTGCAAGCGGTAAAAGTAGTAACAACCCCCCATGTACAAGTTGGGTCAGGAGATGAGAGAGAAGGACAGTGTGTGTTTGTAAGAATGCCAGAGACAGGGACAGTGTGTGAGAGTAACAGAGATTTGCATAGCCAAGCTCCCTCCACCCCCTTCTCTCTGTGTGGAGATGGGGTACAGAAGTGGGGGAGTGACACCCTGACATCAGCGCCCCCCCTTTCTCTCTCCCACACGCTACACAGCAAGCAGGAGGTTCCCGGGGGGCAGCTCCAAGGCAGAGGGCAGGAGCAGCATGACAGTAGGTGGAGGGACAACTGAAGTGCCAGCGCTTCATATCTTCCCAGCCAAACCAGTCAGGATCATCTGTCATAGGCTTCAAGATCTACTGGTAGATCCCGATCTACTGGTTGGTGACCACTGACATAGATGGGATCATGAGCTTTCATGGATACAGCTCACTTCTTTAGATAAATAGAGTTAATAAAGGTCCAGTTCCAAAATAAATAGGGATGGGGAGAAAAGAAGGAAAAAGGGGGAAAGAAATAGTCAATTAGGCTGTGTCTACATTGGCACCCTTTTCCGGAAAAGGGATGCTAATGAGACAAGTCGGAATTGCAAATGCCGTGGGGGATTTAAATATCCCCCACGGCATTTGCATGAACATGGCTGCCACTTTTTTCCGGCTCGGGGCTTTGCCAGAGAAAAGTGCCAGTCTAGACGGGATCTTTCGGAAAATAAACCCTTTTCCGGAAGATCCCTTATTCCTGATTTTGAGAGGAATAAGGGATCTTCCGGAAAAGGCTTTATTTTCCGAAAGATCCCGTCTAGACTGGAGCTTTTCTCCGGCAAAGCCCCGAGCCAGAAAAAAGCGGCAGCCATGTTCATGCAAATGCCACGGGGGATATTTAAAGGGTGCCAATGTAGACACAGCCTTAGTGTTCGTGACACATGAAGCTGATAGAGAAGGTACAAGTTATTCTTAAGTGCCCATGGTTTAGTTAAGTCATTACGATGTGGAATGTAGTGTGCTAGGCAGGTAACGTCTTTGTTCAGACCATTTACAGCAGTGGTCCCCACCGTGGTGCCTGCGGGCGTCATGGCGCCTGCCGGGCCATTTCTGTGTGCCCGCCGAGTCACTGGGGCCATCCCCACCCCCGGGCACATGGCGCATGGGTGGCCCCGCCTCTGCGCATGCAGCGTATGGGCAGTGCCGGCCCTGGGCGCGCTGCGTATGGGCGGCCCCGCTCCCGGGCGTGCGGTATATGGGCTGTGCCGGCCCTGGGCACACAGTGCATGGGCGCTGCTGGCTCCTGGGCGTGCGGCACAGGAGCAGCGCCAGCCCTGGGAGTGCAGCACATGGGTGGCACCGGCACTGGGCATGCAGCGTATGGGTGGCCCCGCCCCCGGGCGCCGGACAGCTCTAAAAGGTTGGGGACCACTGATTTACAGGTTTGAGACCCATCACTAAGGTATGAACAAAGACATTATCTAGATAGCACACTACATTGCACATCCTAATGACTTTAAAAACCAAAGAATGGGCACTTAAGAACAATTTGCACCTTCTCTATCAGCTTCTTGTGGCACTCTACTTGACTATTCCTTTCCCCCTTTTTCCTCCTTCCTTACCCCCATCCTGTAAGTTTATCTTGGTAGCATTCCAAGAGGCTTTAGTATACTCCTTATATAAGGAGTTCCTTTTGAGCACTGAATCATAGAACTGTAGGGGACTTCAAGAGGTCATTGAGTCCAGTCCCCTACTCACACAGCAGGACCAAGCACTGTTTAGAATCTAACTTTAGATCATCCTTCACAGGTGTCTTCTAACCTGCTCTTAAATATCTCCAGTGGTGAAGATTCTAAAACCTCCCTAGGCAATTTATGCATCCTAGAATACTCAAGGAGCTGATAGAGGATGTATCTGAGCCTTTAGCTATCATCTTTGAAAAATCATGGAAGCTGGGCTAGAGTCCAGAAGACTGAAAAAAGGACAAATATAATGCCCATCTATAAAAAAGGAAATAAGAACAACCCAGGAAACTACAGATCAGTCAGTTTAACTTCTGTGCCAGGGAAGATAATGGAGCAAGTATTTAAGGAATCCAGCTGCACACATCTGGAAGATAATAAGGTGACAGGTAACAGGCAGCATGGATTTGTAAAGAACAAATCATGTCAAACCAATCTGACAGATTTCTTTTATAAGATATCAAGCCTTGTGGATAAGGGAGAAGCGGTGGACGTGATATACCTAGACTTTAGTAAGGCATTTGACACAGTCTCGCATGACCTTCCTGATCAATAAACAAGGGAAATGCAACCTAGATGGGGCTACTATAAGGTGGGTGCATAACTGGTTGGACAATCATTCTCAGAGTGTAGTTATTAATGGTTCACAAGCATGCTGGAAGGGGAGAACTATTTTTCTCTCTCTTCCCTGTAACACCCTTTTAGGTACTTGAAAACTGTGTTAGGCTATGTCTGTGCTATGAGGGTACATACTCAGCATGACTAAGCTGTGCCTCTCCTGTTGCCACACAAGTTCCTAGGGCCACACTACTATTTATACTCAGCGTGGCTGTAAAAGAGCAAGAGGATCATATCCTTACCACACAGAGCTAGTGCTGGTATGTGTAATCACACCCCAACCTCATACTGTAGATATAGTAATAATAGGGAAGGCTACACTCCTGATAGACAGGCAGGAAGTATTTGTGCAGACAGTCCCAGAAAGGGATGTTCATCAAGAGAAAGCATCTTTACATTGTGATGCAGATTCCATAATCTCCTTCCCATGTCCGTCCTTATCCAACTCTGTCTGACCTCAACCATATCCTCCACAATAGCCTCACCAAAAAGGGGTGCCTACGTGTACTGTCTCCTGCCTCCCCCCTCCCCTACCACACACACACCCACTGCTGCCTCTATATCAGAGGCAGCAACACTGGGGAGTGCAGACAACTCTCCAGGAGCCAGAGCTTATGAGAGCCTAATTAAAAGCCGGCACTCCGCAAGCACTGGCTTCCGCCTACCCTCTCTCCCCCGCTGCTGCCTCTTATACAGAGGCTGCAGCAGGAAGAAGGGCCTGTGTGTAATCATAAACTTTAACCAATGAGCCCAGGCTTATTGGTGAACCATTTAAATATGTACAGTAACATATCCCTAATACCTACCCTATGAATTATTTCACAGAGATAAGAATGCAGTCACTCAAGAGCAGCTCTGCTACTCTTCTCAAGACAGCTAACAAACCCTTACAGTCAACTGTACTAAAGGCTGTTGACATATCTAAAATAATCAGCATAGCCCTTTATTTTCATCCATTACTAGGTGATCATAAACTGAAGCATCCACTGCCATTGACACCCATACCTATAACAAAATTAAACATGATTTAAAAATATGAAGAATCAAAAGACTATCAGAATTGCCTTGCTACAATGGCCATTCCTAAAATCAGTGCTATGATACAGAGCAACAGATAATCGACATTAAGAGTTTAGTTTCCTGAATTCCTTCTTTAAGGTCTGCTGGTATTCTGCTCAACATACATAAATATTGACAATCTTCACCAACACTCGCCTCTGTATTCCTCCACTTTCCTTCAGCAGCAAGCAAGGACTAAGCTCTAATTTGTAGGTTGTGGCATAAAGCTGCCCCCCAACATCCTTAACATCAACAATTATGTCTGAAAGTAAAGTAGATACAGTGTTTGTCCCCTCAAAACACTGTTCTGCGTCATCACAGAAGATAGCTTAGGCTGAATCCAAGCACTGTTAGTAGCAAAGTAACATGAAAATTTTGTATTATGAGAAAAACAAAATACAATTTAAAAGGAACAGCAAGGATTCACAAGCCCCCAGACACCCAGAACAGTTCAGCTGTGCAAGACTTTCCAAATGCTATGATAAACATGAAGTATTTTTTTTTTGCTTCCCACACAGCAAAAGCATGCAATCTTAACAACTCAGTATGAAACAGTCAGACCAACTGAGCTGAAGACTTCCAGTATCAACACTAGTCAACTCCCATCTTGCTTTATCTGTCACAAATCATCTGTAAACTACAGTGGCATTTGAGGACAAAGCCAGAACAGCATGTACATAAGGGTTACTGTAACAGTGGAAAATGAAAGATTTTCAATGGTTTGATAAGATTTTATAAGAGTGGTCTGCCTAAGACCATTTGTAAAACTTACTGTGGGGTCCATAAACTTCTACAGGAAAGCCATCAAAAAGATCAGATAAATGCATCCTAATCTCAAACTGAAGGAGATAAGTATCCATCTCAGGGGTAATGACCTATCTCTCTAACCTCCAGTTCAGAACTAAATTGATAGACTGAGAGGATGCCCACCCTTGAGAGTCTGCAACCACCTGCATACTGTAGAAACAAGACATCCTATAGCCTAGAATAACATAACAAAGCTTAGTACTTGAGAAAAGACTGCTCAATGTTTCCCAGGAAGATCATTAATCATACTGACTTTGATTTAAAATAGAATCAATAGAGAAGACAAACTCATTTATATATTGTGCCAACACACATTTGGTAGACTAAATTTTGCTCAAAAGAAGATTCAGTTTGGAGAAAATTTAATCCTTTGTTTGAACCTCCCATTATTATTTGGGGATTTTTCTAGCAAATATTTAGATAGATTTCCAGCTACTCAGTACCTGACAATTGACCTATTGGCTTAAACATACAGTGACGTAGTTTCTTCTGAAAATACTGAAACATGCATATCCATCATATTATGCTGTTAGAAAAATAAAACAAGTTTTTTTATACAGATTAAGCTATTAACATAGATATAAATCATCAAAGTGACAGTTATCCATCCATATTTCAAAATTGAGCATTAGGCATAAAACAGTAAATGGTGGCAAATAAACAAGATGAATGACTTAGAAAGAAAATTTCGTTCACTTAAGCAGCTTGTTTGCTGTCAACTACCCCTGCCATGCCCTTCTTTTCTAAATACTTACTATTTTAAATACCTGAGAACTAATGACTAAGAAGAAAATCAGACATGCCTACATGAAAAATATACTAGGGATGTCAACGTGTAAATGACTACACGGTTAACCGATATGCCTAGGCTTCTCCATTAATCCTGTCAACTACACATATTCCCCTCCCTCCTTGCTACCTCTTTATCTGATAGAGAGGCAGCAGCGCAGATGACGAGGGTGGGCATGTGGGAGCCAATACACATGGGATTTTTAAGCCAGCTCTCCATGCGTGACACCTTCACGACCATACCTGTGCACCCCTTGCTGCCACCTACAGAGGCAGTGCAGGGAGGGCAGGCAGGAGCCGGTGCTGGTGGAAGCCAGATTAAAAGCCATCTCTCCCCAGCACTGGCTCCACAGAGCTGCCTTCCTCCTGCCCCCTCACACTGTTGCCTCTTTCGGGGGAGCAGGGGGGCTGCTGCAAAGCAGCCTCTGTCCTCAGGCCAGCCACAGACCCTGTCCATAGGGGGTCCGCAGGGAGGCTAGGCCTCTGACAGGCCCCAGTTTAAAAACTGGCTCCCCTCGCGAACCGGCTCCTGCCAGCCACACCACACTACTGCCTCTGATAGAGGCAGCAGCACAGGGTGGAAGGGATCTTTGCAGGAGTGGGGCCAATCTGGCATCCAGGGACTATCAAATAGTAATGTAACCATTAAAATGTGATGCTGTTACACGACTATTCAATTACACACCATCTAACATAACAATATATGATCTGTTATAAGTATAAAAAGAAAATCTTCCATATTCTGTTTGGTATCTTACATGAAACTGAAATTCACATTCTTTAAAAGGAGCGATATTATTGCTTTTCTTGTACAGACTGAACCTCTCTAATCTGACACTCTCAGGATCTGACCAGTGCCGAACCAGAGAATTTGCCAAACCCCGGGAGGTTAATATTGTCTAGCAGCATTACCAACATTTCCACTACTTACTGGCCTTAGACGACATTTATGGGTAAATAACAGCTAAATAACAGCAGAGAACAGTGAGAGCCAGGACTGGTGGTTGTAAACAAACTTTATGGGACTGTGGGAAACTTGGCCACACTCATGATAAGTTAACATCTGGCTACTAAAATCATGCCAGACCATGGATGTTTCTGGACCACAGAGTGATGGATTAGAGAGGTTCAACCTGTACTATACTCTTTAAAGGCAATATAATGATAATGTCTCATGCTTTATGTTTACTGATAACATCAGTATTCATATATTTTTGAAATATTTTTCCTAAGGGGCTCAAATCATATTCCTCCTGGACTTCACAGTCTCATAGAAAAGAGAGTCAAAACCACTAGTCACAAGTCATAACACCTATTTTTCTTCGCCTTTAACTGTTTCTTCTATCTGAACTCCTATAAAAGGAATCTTCACTTGTTAAAAAGCATTCTGCCCCAAATGCTTCTAGGTGGTGAGACTTTTATTGATCTTTCCTACAGAGGCTGGCATTTAGACTTGTTTGTTAAATTATGCCATTCAGATTTACAAGATTTGAATAGAAATATCTCTGAAGTCTCCTTTTTTCCATCTCTGTTCAGAGGACTTGTTTAATGAATATGGTTTTCAAACTATTCAAGCTCCTTTTTCTAAGTTGCAAATGTGCAAAGTTTCCACAAATCCTAACATTCATAATTTTCTGACATTTATTTTTCTCTTTTCTCTGTACTCTTTACCATCCCCTCACATTCTCTTCTGCATAGCACATCTCTTTTCCTCACTTCTTGTGATTTTCTTATTCCAAAAATCTTTATATTATTCAAAATTCTTCATGAGAATTAGGCACATGACATATTGGGAAATGGTATCAAACAAACCAATTTCTACTTTCTCACGCATGAGCTGACCTGTACTGTATGAAGTGAGCCCTAGACACAAGTCTCATAACATAATGTCTTCTGTGTGTGATTTGAATGGACTCAAACAAGTATATGATGAAATCCTTTATGTTTCCATTTAAGGATGATTGATGCAAGCAATGTTGTTCCCCATGGATTAGTGTTAGTGTTTTTGGCCCCACTTTTCAGTGTTTTACTTCATATTCATACATCAGTATGGATCAATTTCTATTTGGTCATGACAGGCATACATGTTTTTTGAGGCTTTATAACTGCCTAGTCAAAGGCCAGTATAATTGCTCTCAATGTTTGAGGATATAGCAAGAAGCGCAGTGTTGGAGTTGTATGGAGTGGATAGCAGACTGATACGATTGTTGAAGGATATCAACGATAATGTGGAGGCAGCTGTGAGAACATGTGGAGAGTTGGGAAGTTGGTTTAGAACGAGTAGAGGTACAAGACAAGGAGATCCGATATCACCGTGTATCTGTGTAGATAACTCCTCCTTTTGCTCAAAATCCCCCTCAAAAAGCCCTTTGCACAAAAACGGCTCCTAATTAATTATGCAAATTAAGCATGCTGATATGCTAATCCATGCTTCATTTGCATAGGCTTTTCAGCAGAAGAGGTGCAGTGTAGATGTAGCCTCAATGTAAGAGAAAGGGTGAACGTGAGCTTACCCCATATAAAACTTTATACAGAGTAAGAGTAAGACTGATGTACCTGGGATTTAGGTCCCATTGGGTCCGTGCTTCTAGGTGTTGAGGAAAGTGCCTTTAATTGAGCCTTCCTAGAGCTGAGCTGATATCAGTGTATTACCCTGCATAGGGTAATGTAGGAAGAGGCTGGAGGCCCTGGCCCAGGAAGACAGAGTAAAGGAGGTGCCCAGGAAAGTTGTCTGAGTGGTATGTCAGAAGATCACGTGACAGGTCACAAAGGGATCTCAGTAACCAAACATGTCATATATATATTTGCCTGTTTTTACACCCTTGATTCCATTACATCTGTGGGTGCAACTGAACTCATGAACCCACACTAAAGCCACCCCTCAGGTGCATATTTTTTTAACAAAGAAAAAGTTATAGCAGGTATGTGTCAAAGAAAAGGGGAAATAAGGTCATAGGACAAAGGAATAAAGAAACATGAAAATAAACTGCAGCTCAACCTGCTTTTAAAATTTCCTAGTTCTTAGATACACATACAGAACTGTACAGAACTGAAATCATTGCTAGGTATCTTATCATTGTGAAAATTCAGGTATGTGACCTGAAGACCAAATCATCTGATCAATGCAAACCGGCAGTTACTCTTACGATGTGTCCCACTGAAGACAGCTTGATTCCACTCACAAGCATAAGAGTCAAGTCTAAAGACAAAATTCAGGTAAAAGGAGACTTCAACAACATTTCGACCCATTCTTTTTTATTGTCTGTAGACCCAATGCCTAACTGTTGCTATTTTTATTGTCTCTAGATTTTAATCCTGGAATATTGCTTTGGGGTTTTTTTTCAATATAATTTGATTCCACACAACTGCCAATTACTAATATTCTTTCATCCCCTGTCTACCATTTGTGGGTTTTAGATCCTTTTTCATTAAGGTGGTTAATCCTTACCTATTATGTCTTAATTAATTACTTTTCAACCCTTAGCAACTGATGAAAATTATTTTAAGCCGTACCTATTGTCGATTTTTTCCCCTTTTGGGAAAAAACACCCAGAATCTTATTATAGTCCAATGTAAGACTTTAAAATATGCTAAATCTATATAATCTTAGTGCTACTGTCTAGATACATTACAGAAAGCATGTGAGGAAAAACAATTAGGTAAAAACAGTCTTTGCACCAACTAGAAGGTAATAACAAATGCACTTTTCATTACATTCCAGATGTTTGGGTTAAGAACGCAGTATGTCTGCTTTGTGATAAAACTTTGAAGGCAGTTCACATATAGAGCACAAAAGCAAGTGAGCACAGAATAATAGACTAAAAGTGTATATTAAGTGGTATATATAGAATTATATTAACACCTTAAATTGTGCTGTTTTCAAAAAAATATATAGTCTTTTCTGAACGTTAAATATAAAAGTAGGCAAAGCTATTTAGTTACCAGTTAGTAAACTGAAAGTTCATAGGACAAGAAGAGTGAGAGAAAGGAACAATCTTACTCTGAAGATAGGAAACTCTTCTTATAGTCTCTCAAAAAAAAATGCATTCCTATTGACTCTTACCCAGACGAGTCCTCCTTACATTCTCTCAAATCCTTGACTGCAGAACATTATTACTAGGGAAAGTTACTGGTTTTGACCAAGTATACAGCTTTGGGAGGAACAAACATGGAGCAAGACATCTGTTTAGCTAGCCATATCAGCTAAATCTACCTTGGGAATCAGTGGGGTAACAACTGTCAGCAATTTACTTTCCTTACATCTAAGGGTTGTTTTTTTTCCTCCAATAAATACAGAAATATATCTTCCCAATATATGCACAAAATATAAAGAATGAAGTTTTTAGTGAAAAATAGATTTCTGATCTTTGCCATGCAATTTACTCATAGAATGGTTTATGCTTATATGTTTACATGATTCAAAGAAAAGATTATCAAGTATTATATATCACCTACTTCTGCATATTTGTTCATCCCTTCTTCTCCTTACCATCATATACAATCTTTCCATATGCAATTCAGCAATTTATGTTTTTTCTGAAGAAAGCTAACTGTATTAATCCCAAACTTTATGTAATTAGCAACCTGCTTTCAGTGACTGTTTCACCTCCCTACCTTGCTAAGGCCTGGATCTTTGCTGCATGTCGCTCCTCCTGCTCCGCTACTTTCCTTCTCAAGTTGTCCATTTCTTGCCTGAGTACTGCAGAATGTTCCATCTCTCCATCAAGCAGGTTTCGCAAAGATCTGGAATAAAGGGACCCCATCATTATGATCAGGCAAATGCTCTGCCTTCTAGTGCTGTACATATAAAGCTGGGTGGGATTCAAATTAAAATCACTGTGGATTTGCTTTGGAAAGAATTAAATGTATCGGATAACTACATTCTAAATCCACAATAAAAATAATTAAGTCACACTTCAAACAAAAAATTGCTGGAAATTAGGAAAAAATCACTTGAAAGTATAATCAGCAATCTGCCTGGAGAAAATATCATACTTTTTTATATTATTTTTATTCTTTTTTTTATAGTGTTCCAACTAGACTAAGTACCTAGCCAGGATAAAGAAGGTGTTTGCTTTTCCATTTAATTTAATTACAAATATTTTTTTACTTTTCAATTATATAGCACTTTTCATCCAAAAGAAAGAAAAAGATTTACAAACTATACGTACACACAACTCTAGCATAATATATTTATATCTGCGATGGTTTTTACTTCTAGCGTGACACCTAAGTGACACACAAGTTGCTGCCAAATAGATGCTGCCCAAGGTACCAGAACAAACCTATTCTTTTTTTAAAACTATCCTGGGATCTTAAAAGGTTATTTTGACCACAAATTTAGTCTTTGTAAAAATACAGTTTTAAAAAAATTATTAGCTCAGTCAGTTCCGTTCAATTTTAATTCTAATGAAAAAAGTTTGCTTGCTTGTAAATCATAGAAATCATAGATTGCAAAGGACTTGATCATTTAGACCAGTCCCCTTCACTGCGACAGGAATAAGGATTACCTAGATTAGACTGTACCTCACAGGTGTTTATCTAACCTGTTCCTAAAATCCTTCAAGGATGGAGATTCCTCAACTTTCATATATAAGTTGGTCTAGTTAACTCCCCTTAAAGTTAGGCAAGGTTTTTCCAATGTATAGCCGAAATCTCCCTTGCTATAATATAAGCCCATTCCTTTTTGTCTTTTCCTCAGTGGGTAAGAAGAACAATTTCTTCACCCTCCTCTTAATAACAGACTTTTGCGTACTTAAATATTTATGTTCCCCCTTGGTCTTCTCCAGACTAAACAAACTCAGTTGTTTCAATCGTTGCTTGTAGATCATGTTTTCTAGACTTTTAATCATTTTTGTTGTTCTCTTCTGGACTTTCTCCAATTTTTCACATATTTTCCCAAGTGTGGTGTCCAGACCTGGACACAGTACTCTAGCTGACGTCTTAAAGTGCTGAATAGAGTAGAAAATTAATTCTAGTGTCTAGCTTAGAACACTCCTGCTAATACAACCCAGAATGACGTTCATTTTTTGGCAAAACTATTAAACTGACATTTATTTTGAGATCCATGATCTTCCCTTACTAATCTTTTTCTACAATACTTTTTCTGAGTCCATCATTTCACATTGATGTCTATTTAGGCATTAGATTATTTCTTCCAAAGTACAGTACTCTGCATTTTTCCTCATTGAATTTTCTCTTTATATACATATAAAAAAGGTTTTTCTGCCAGGCAACAGAATGACATCATCACAGTCTCCCGCTCCCTGGCCAAGAAAGTGAGACGGGGGTAGGCAAGCATAGCAAGCACAGGGCGCAGCCCATTAGTATGCTATTAATTTCACACCATTTTCCAGTTTATCAAGATCATTTTGAATTCGAAATCAGTACTCATAAGCATTTACTTCCCTGCCCACCATGGTATTCACCACAGCTTTATGAATTGTACACCTCACGCCATTTTTCAAATCTTATTTGAGTCACTGAATAGAACCGGACCTAGGAAAGATCCCCGCGGGACCCATTCAATACACACTTGTTGCCTGACAGTGAACCATTGATAGAAACACTTCTGGATTTTTCTTGTTGAGTTGCACAAAAGGAATGCGAGCACCAAGCAGAAGATTACTGCTTTAATAGCAATTTTTTTAAATGTAAAGGAGCGAAGTGACAAAAACAAATTTTATGAAATTACACAAGACACCCAGTGTAGAAAAAGAA
Source organism: Pelodiscus sinensis (assembly GCF_049634645.1). Classification (NCBI taxonomy): domain Eukaryota; kingdom Metazoa; phylum Chordata; order Testudines; family Trionychidae; genus Pelodiscus; species Pelodiscus sinensis. Next base: position 17,681,770 of record NC_134726.1, read on the forward strand.
AGTTACCTGTTCTGTTCTTCAAGCTCATCCTTTCTGTTCATCATAGCTACAATAGCTTGCCTAAGTTCATCTGAGAAAGGAAGAAAATATAAATGAACGTTTATCCTTTTATCATTTCAGATCCAAAGGTCATAAGTACTATGGCCAGAATTCAGTAAAGCACTTCAGCTTGTTCCATCTTTTAGAACTTAAGTGCTCTTTTAAGAAGTGGTATAATTTCACACCAGCGGTATGCAATAGTATACATCTTGGTTAGGGTGGTAAATCAGTCTGCATGAGGCTGTAACTCTAATTTTAACAATGCAGTCTACCTCAGCTGCTGTGTCCTGACAACTCGGCCATGTAGGACACCTTAAAATAAATTATTATTTTCAAATAATATATACAAACAAGTCAAACTGTCATAGCTTACTATGTTTCACTCAACCCCTCATTTAAACATTCTGGTAAAGGAGATCTGCTTTTACAAGACAGCTCCTCTTTCTGTAGTTTCTGAGGAAGACGAAAGGGCACATCAAGTTTCCAGAAATAAACAATCAATAGTCTTAACTTTCTTGTTGACTAAAACAAGCAGACTGTTGGTACATCATCATGCAGACCTAGATTACTAGCTTGGGGTCCAGCACCTTCACATTTCTGGAGCTTTGAGAGCAGCTAACCTTGACCATCCAATGTAAAGACATGCAAGAAGGTAACCATGTTGGTCCAGAAGTGGGCTGCTATAAACATCTGTAAGAGTACTGCAGATCTTTTGCCAACCAGTTTAGTGATGGGAAGTCAACTTTGGTAAAGTGGTGGTGAAGGTTTCTGATGCATGTGATTTATCCTGAAGTGGTGCACATAAGAGACATGCCTGAAGTAACAGCTGGCTTTGAGAGAAAGGGGTTTCCAAACTGCATCAAGCCTATTGATGAGACACAGTTTGCTTTCCTCAAAGAGCAGGAGTAGATAAACCACAAAGGAAACTACTCCACAGTTACACAGGCACTCATGAAGCACAGAAGCCTATTTACGAATGTTTGTTGGCTGCAGTGGTAAAGTTCACTGTGCCAGGATTTTCCAACAACCTGGAGTCTTCATTCATTGACAAGCTGGGACTATACTTACACCACAGGGCATTGTCAGAGTTACCTTTGCACCGTTCCTATTGGTAAACCCACATATTCCCTTTTGCCTTGGCTTACGAATCTTTACCTCGATTTCAGAGTCCCTGGCAAAAGAAGATTTAATTATAGTCCCAGCAAATGTACAATGGTAGTTCAATGTGCATTTAGCAGATTGAAATCCTGCTGGTGATGTTCACAGAAGCACTTAGATTACAGCGTCATCAATGGTGTCATCATTAGAGTGGCTTACTGTGCTATTCACAATCTTTGTGAAAGCAGAGTGGAGCCATTTCCCCCTGATTTGATTGTAACAGTGAGGGGCTGCTGAATCAATACACTCAGCCAGAAAATATATTTACCACAGCTGGAGCTGAATGCACCTGGGCAACAGAATCCAGGAATGCTTTCTGATCCCTTCTTATGCACTTGCATGGACCAATGGAAGAGGGAGAACAATATATTAATAAATGTACTTGAAGGGGAGGGAGGCATTTATTGATTAGGGTCTGTCACATTCAGGTTCCCAACCACATGCATCAACCAGCCATAGAGCTGTTGAGGTTATTCCTGGAATGCCAGTCAGGGTACCACAGAGGGGATGACGCACAGCAGAAGCCTGCACTCTTGGAGCCATTAGAAATGACAGCCACCCAAACAGTTCTCTTTGTAGTGCTCCATCTTCCTCCCTAAACCAGGAACTGTAAAGAAAGTACCGGCCCTCATGTCACTACGGTATCCTCAAGCTGCAAAGCCAGACTGAGTCCATGTCTCTCGGTATGTCTTTCCTCTTTCAACAAGACCCCTTGTCTTTGATACTCAACCTGCTTGTTAGCCCCATCCAAAAGTACAACCAGAAGTTCACCATGAAAGTTTTTCCTCTTGGAATGATCGGCAAAGATACGGGTGACCCAGACTTGGGCAAGCTGCTGAGGTACTGCAGCCAGTAGAGGTCAAGGGCCCAGAACAGGACAGAATACTGAAGGTTATTCTTTCAAATAGATTGGTGCAGGAAAACAAGAGAAACACTTCTTGGAATTTCAAGGACAGAAATATTACTGTTTTAACACCACTTTAATATATTGCAAGAAGGCTGTTTCACACTCTAGAACTTCCCTGGACACAGAGGGTATGTCTACACTACAAAGTTAATTTGAACTAACAGCTGTTAGTTCGAATTAACTTTGATAGGCGCTACACATACAAACCGCTAGTTCGAACTTAATTCGAACTAGCGGAGCGCTTAATTCGAACTAGGTAAACCTCATTCCACGAGGACTAACGCCTAGTTCGAATTAACTAGTTCGAATTAAAGGCTGTATAGCCACTTAATTCGAACTAGTGGGAGGCTAGCCCTCCCTAGCTTGCCCTGGTGGCCACTCTGGGCACCACCAGGGAAACTCTTCTGCCCCCCTCCCGGCCCCGGAGCCCTTAAAGGGGCATGGGCTGGCTATGGTGCCCATGCCAGGTGCAAGCCTGCCAGCACCCAGCCAGCAGACCCTGCACCTGGCACGGGATGAGCCAGACACAAGCTGCCCCCCAGCCCTCCGCCTCTTCCCAGGACCAGGCTGGCGGCTTCCAGGAGCCTGCCCGGGGCCGCAGGAGGCAGGCACCTGCCTGGTCTAGTGCGGAGATCGGGGACCTCATCAAGGTTTGGGGGGAAGCCTCCAACGTCCATGACCTCCGCACGAGGCACAGGAAAGTGGCCGTCTAGGGCAGGATAGCTGCCAGCCTGGCCACCCAGGAGCAGGTTTGCATGAAAATCAAGGTGGTCCAGTGAGACCACCGACCCTGAGCCCTGAGCTTAGAACAGCCATACTGGGTCAGACCAAAGGTCCATCTAGCCCAATAGCCTGTCTGCTGACAGCGGCCCACACTAGGTACCCTGGAGGGAATGGATTGAAGACAATGACCAAGCCATTTGTCTCGTGCCATCCCTCTCCAGAGGCCAAGGACACCATTTCTACCCCCTGGCTAATAGCATTCCATGGACCCAACCTACATGAACTGATCTAACTTCTCTTTAAACTCTGTTATAGTTCTAGTCTTTACAGCCTCCTGCAGCAAGGAGTTCCACAGGTTGACTATTTGCTTTGTGAAGAAGAACTTTCTGTTATTAGTTTGAACCCTGCTACCCATTCATTTCATTTGGTGTCCTCTAGTCCTTCTATTATGGGAACTAATGAAGAACTTTTCTTTATGCACCCTCTCCACACCACTCCTGCTTTTATAGATCTCTATCATATCCCCCTCAGTCTTCTCTTTTCTAAGCTGAAACGTCCCAGTCTCTTTAGCCTCTCTTCATATGGGACCTGTTCCAAACCCCTGATCATTTTAATTGCCTTCCCCTCTCCCACCCTCTCTGTTCCCCTCTCCCACCTCCTTTTCCCAGTCTCCCCGAGTTTTGTTCAATAAAGAGAGTTTCTATTTTTGAACACACGTGTCCTTTATTTTGTACATCAGGAAGGGGGGCTAGGGAGGGTTAAGTGGAAGGAGGTGAGGGAGGAATGGGGTACGAGCCCCCGATGGGGAGGACTGGGGTGGCTCTGCAGGCTCCTCAGGGTAGAAGTTCTCCTGCAGGCCCCCAGTTGACCCCCCCCCCCCGATGGCAACCTGCGGCAAGTGCAGCCGGGCTGATGGCCGAGTGCTGTGATGTGCCGAGTGTGGGCACTCCGGGCACTCCAAGCCAGGACTGCTTTGCTGTCCCTCATCGAGTTAGACAAGCGAGCAGGGAACCCCTGAGAACTGTCTGTCCGGGGTGGGGGTCGGGTCCCTTTAAGCACAGCTCTCGGCTAGCCTGAGGCAGCAGCTCCATGCTCTAAGTCCTAACCTGATGCCCTGCTGGCACTGCTTCTGACCATCCTTATCCTCAGTTCAGGGTCCACTCAATGTGGACATACTAGTTCGATTTAGCAAAATGCTAATTCAAACTAGTTTTTAGGTCTAGATGCACTACTTCGAATTAACTAATTCGAATTAAGTTAGTTCGAATTAGTGCTGTAGTGTAGACATACCCAGAAGGATTAACTGCCATGAAAAGTGCGGAGAGACTGCAAGTTAAAAACAGCAACTTTTTTCTCCTGCCCCCCACATCAAAAAAATGAAGTTTGTGATGAGGTCAGTGGACATGCCATGCCATACTATTTAAGCCTTCTCTATCATTTTAGGCATTGCACATTTTGGAGAACATAAGAGTTTGTAAGGTGCCCAACCGTCAAAGAACAGTATTATTCCAAGCAGCTGTTGGGATACAGGCACATATGCAACTGAAAGATTCAACTGTATGTTAACTGAACAGCATATCTACAAGCAGAGCGGGCAGGTGAGCCCCCAACGTGGCCCTGAAAAAACACCCTTCCCTGAAATGTGACTACCTAATTAGAGTTCCTACTGTGGGAGAAGTTTGCAGGCTGGTTTAGAATTAATGACAGTATCAACAGGATTCTACGTTAGCACTCACATGGCTTAGTACCTTCCCACGCCTTTCAAGACAGCTTTTTAAGGACTGTGTGGAAATACACAGAAGAGCAATAACGCCTCTCTTTTCTTCCTTGGCAAATTTCTAAGCTGAATGCAAATCCCCAGTAGTAGTTGGGGTTAATGATTTCATCACCCATGGAATGCACAAATCTGCAAACATCTGGAAGATAATAAAGTGATAGGTAACAGCCAGCATGGATTTGTAAAGAACAAGTCATTTCAAACCAATCTGATAGCTTTCTTTGATAGGGTATCAAGCCTTGTGGATAAGGGAGAAGGGGTAGACATGGTATACCTATACTTTAGTAAGACATTTGACATGATCTCACATGACCTTCTTAGCAATAAACTAGGGAAATACAACTTAGATGGGGCTACTATAAGGTGGGTGCATAACTGACTGGATAATCATTCTCAAAGGGTAGTTATTAACAGTTCACAATCATGCTGGAAGGGCATAACAAGTGGGATTCTGCATGGGGTCAGTTTTCGGACTGGTTCTGTTCAGTATCTTCATCAACAATTTAGATAATGGCAGAGAAAGTACGCTTATTAAGTTTGCAGCTGATACCAATCTGGGAGGGGTTGCACGTGCTTTAAAGGATAGAGTCATAATTCAAAATGATCTGGACAAACTAGAGAAATGGTCTGAGGTAAACAGGATGAAGTTCAGTAATGACAAATGCAAAGTACTCCACTCAGGAAGGAACAATAAGTCTCACGCATACAGAATGTGAAGCAACTATCTAGCAAGGAGTACTGCTGGAAAGGATTTAGGAGTCATAGTGGATGACAAGTTAAACATGAGTCAACAGTATGACACTGCTACAAAAAAAAGCAAACATGATTCTGGGATGCATTAACAGGAGTGCTGTAAGAAAGATACGAGAAGTCATTCTTCCACTCTACTCTGCGCTGATTAGGCCTCAATTGGAGTATTGTGTCCAGTTCTGGGTACCACATTTCAAGAAAGATGTGGAGAAATTGTAGAAAGTATAGAGAAGAGCAACAAGAATGATTAAAATTCTAGAAAACATGACCTATGAGGGAAGACTGAAAGAACTGGGCTTGTTTAGTTTGGAAAAGAGAAGACTGAGAGGGGACATGATAGCAGTTTTCAGGTATCTAAAAGGGTGTCACAAGGAGAAGGGAGAAAAATTGTTCTCCTTGGCCTCTGAGGATAGGACAAGAAGCAATGGGCTTAAACTGCAGCAAAGAAGGTTTATGAACATTAGGAAAAACTTCCTAACTGTCAGGGTGGTTAAACACTGGAATAAGTTGCTCAGGGAGCTTGTGCAATCTCCATCACTAGAGATACTTAAGAGCAGGTTGGACAGACATCTATCAGGGATGATCTCAACAGTGCTTAGTCCTGCAGTGAGGGTAGGGGACTGGAGTCGATGACCTCTTGAGGTCCCTTCTAGTTCTAGTATTCTATGATTCTGTGTTTTTAAAATGGACTGCATTTGAACTCCTTGCCCCGCTCCGCCTCATACTGTTCATTCTTTTCAGGTAGGTCATAACACTGTTGATTAGTGCCAAGCAACATGCATAAAGGGAAGGTCAGATAGTTCCTATTTTAACACATAAGAATGTGTTAGCAAAAACATGTACCTTTGTGATGAATGGGGAAGAAGTAATACCATTTTCTGGACATTCCAACCATTTAATTAACTAGTCTTTTCAAAGTGGTTAATTCTTAAGAGCTAACCCTACATATCTTGCATGTTACGGTTAAAACCATAGTCAGTGGGTCCTAAAGTATCCCCAGAAATGCTAGCAAAGCAAGAAGGAGTTGACAGGAAGTCAAGAGAGCCAATGAAAACGGAGTGAGGGCTTTTGAACTGGAGGTAGTGACCTTCCCATTCCTGCTTAGCAACATTCATTCCTAGGGAACTAATACATCTTGAAAATACAGATACGTGAGTAGAACAAGGAATGTTCAGTCAGAAAGGATCAGTTTTTTTAATTATTATTATAATTATTATTATGTTTGTTGGACTTCTCTGTTCTGAGCATATATAACTACCCCTTACACTGAATCCCAGAGAGACAAATCTTTATGTTTAAATCCTTGGGCTTTTTTATTTGCTCTGTTATTGCTTTGTTGTTAGATATGTTACTGCAAACATGTTTTCTCTGTTTCATTAATAAAAATCACCCTTGTAAAACCATGATCTGATTCCTGTGTCTTAGAAGGCAGGAGGTTCTGTGTGCTCATAGTAGTTGGCTTTGAAGTCTTAGATAAGAGAAATTACAGTTTTCCAAGTTCTCTCCAGAGGGAGGGTTAAAGAGCTTGAGGGCACCCCACAGGAAGGAATTCCCAAATACACATTCCCGAGTTCTCAAAGGAGTTTTTGCATTTGGGTGGTGGCAGCGATACCAATCCAAGGCCTGGGAATCTGTGACCTTAGGGAGTTTAACACAAGCAGTTAGTGGCAAGCTATTTTTAAAAGTCACTTGTGGGCCCCCATCTTCTGCACTTGAAGTGTCAGAGTGAGGAACAGCCTTGACAATCTTCCTTTTCTTTAACAAAATACAGGACTATGTAGCACTTTAAAGACTAACAAGATGGTTTATTAGATGATGAGCTTTCATGGGCCAGACCCACTTCCTCAGATCAAATAGTGGAAGAAAATAGTCACAACCACATATACCAAAGGATACAATTAAAAAAAAGTGAACACATATGAAAAGGACAAATCACATTTCAGAACAGAAGGGAGATGCGGGGGGGGGGGGGGGAGAGGAAGGTAAATGCAGACCTGGGACAATCAGAAGATTGAGAAAAGCTGGTCTAAATGACTAACAATTCTGATAGGGGGAGGTAATCACTTGCACTGGAGAAAAAAAATTAACAAATCTGAAATCTAAAACCCTTTTCTCTAAGGATTCAAACACCTTTACTTTTTACATACAAACGCCCATCTTACTTGGTTTTAATTTCTCTCACACAGTGAAGTTGGTCTTTTGGGTTTATTTTCTTATATCAAGTACTAAAATTTGTCAAATGCAGCTAAATAAGTTCTCTTACTATTACAATTATTTTAGTCTGTCCCTCCATTTTAAATTAAAAAACGACACATCAAATAAAATATTTTTTTTCAAAAGCTGGCCTTTTGAAAAATGAAATTGTTTTCTTCAAAATACCAAGATGTTTTGTTTTCTTCAAAACTACAAAACATCAGTAATTTTCCCGAAAACACCATCCTGGCCACCATGGACGTAGAAGCTCTTTATACCAATATTCCTCATGAAGACAGATTTCAGGCTATCAGGAACACCATCCCCGCACACCTGGTTCAAGAGCTCTGCTACTTTGTCCTTACCCACAACTACTTCCAATTTGGAGACAATTTGTATCTTCAAATCAGCGGCACAGCCATGGGCACCCACATGGTACCACAATATGCCAACATCTTCATGGCTGACCTTGAACGTTTCCTCAGCTTTCATCCCCCTAGCACTCTTACTCTACTCTTTTGCGGAAGAGTTCTTGTGCAAAAACTCTTTCAGAAGAGAGCGCCTACACTGGCATGCCTTTGCGCAAGAGAGGTGCTTTTGTGCAAGAGCATCCATGCCCGTATAGACACTCTCTTGCGCAAGAAAGCTCTGATGGCCATTTTAACCATAGGGCTTTCTTGCGCAAAAAATTTATGTTGCCTGTCTACACTGGCCTCTTGCACAAGAACAGTTGCGCAAGAGGGCTTATTCCTGAGTGGGAGCATCAGAGTTCTTGCGCAAGAAGCACTGATTTCAAACATTAGAACGTCAGTGTTCTTGCGCAAGAACTTGTGGCCAGTGTAGACAGGCAGCAAGTTTTTGCGCAAAAGCAGTTGCTTTTGCGCAAGATCGCACCAATGTATACACAGCCCAAGTGCGGGAGGCAATAAATCTCATTTTAATGGACAGGACTGTGACTCTGGAAAATGTGGATGACATAGTGGCTGGCTTTACTAAAAAGGGCTTTACTAACTGTGGCAGGGCAATTTATGATACACAAATCCCCATTACAGCACCACCACACCTTGCCTATGAGTACATCAATAATAAGTTGTTCGTCCATCGTGGTCAATGAAGACCTCAACACCACGAAGTCCTTTGAGATTGGATACAGTGTGTCCGAAGATGACTTATCAGGCCAATTCGGGCACCAAACATCCTGGAACATGTCGGGCAGACATGTGTAGGCATTGCAATCGTTGCGCTGGTAGCTTTGGACTTGCGCAGCACGCGCTTGTGTTGTGCTTCAGAGATGCGCCTTGTTTCGAGAGCTTGGCATCCCTTGTGGATGAGACTGCGCCAGGCAGGGCGGTTGTGTGCCAGCGATTCCCAGGTGGTTGTATCAATTCTGAACGACTTCAGGGAGGCCTTGAGTGTGTCTTTGTAATGTTTCCTCTGTCCATCACACGAGCATTTACCAGCAGAGAGTTCCCCAAAAAGGAGCTGCTTAGGTATACATTCGTCTGGCATACGAATGACATGACCTGCCCATCTAGTCTGTGCACTCATCAGCAGAGTGTAGACTGACGGTAAACTTGCTCGAGAAAGAACCTCAGTGTCTGGTATTTTGTCTTGCCATCTGATGCGTAATATTCTGCGAAGACAAGTCATGTGGAAGTGATTAAGCTGTCTTGTGTGCCTCCGACACACAGTCCATGTTTCACAGGCATACAGGAGTGTGGTGAGTACCACGGCTCTGTAGACCTTCAGTTTTGTTGCTTGGCTGATTCCTCGACGTTCCCATACAGTGGGGCGCAGTCTACCAAAAGCACAACTTGCCTTCGCTATTCTGTATGTGACTTCTATGTCAATGTTAGCTGCATGGGAAAGACTGCTGCCACGGTACGTAAACTGGTCCACTGCCTGTAGCATCCGCCCTGTGACTGCGATTGTGGGTTCTGTGTACGGTGCATAAGGGACAGGCTGATAAATGACTTTGGTCTTTCTGCTGTTAATGGTGAGTCCAAAGTTGTCACAAGCTGTGCAGAACTTGTCCACACTAATTTGCATCTCTGCTTCAGAGACAGCATACAAGGCGCAATCATTGGCAAACAAGAAGTCTCTCAGAACAGTCTCTTTCACTTTGGTGATAGCCTGAAGTCTCCTCAGGTTGAAAAGATTCCCGTCCACTCTGTACTTAAGGCTGATTCCGGCAACACTGTCCTGGAAGGCATCATTCAGCATAGCAGTAAACATGATGCTGAACAATATAGGTGTGAGTACACAGCCCTGTTTGACGCCATTGGTGACTGGGAATGCCTTAGAAGATTCTCCACCGTCTAGCACTCTGGCCATCATGCCATCATGAAACTGGCGTACAATCTGAATGAATTTGGGGGGGCAGCCAAACTTTGACATGATCCTCCACAGACCTTGTCGGCTGACAGTGTCGAAGGCTTTTGTGAGGTCAACAAAGGTTATGTAAAGATCACGATTCTGCCCCTTGACACTTCTCCTGAAGTTGGCGCGTGGCAAAGATCATGTCAATAGTCCCGGCAGGAGGCCACACTCCAGATGAGTGACCAGACGATTTAACATCACTCTTGCAAGAATTTTACCTGCGATGGAAAGCAGCGAAATTCCCCGCTGATTGTCACATACCTGTCGATTGCCCTTCCTCTTATAGAGATGTACAATGGATGCTTCCTTGAGTTCCTGAGGAATAGATCCTTGCTCCCAAAAAGACTGGAACAACTCTGTGAGCTTCTCTATGTGTACGTGACCGCCGGCTTTATAGACGTCTGCAAGTATAGCGTCTGCCCCTGGAGCTTTGCCTCTAGATAGCTGGCTAACAGCTTGTGAAACTTCAGCTTCTACCGGTGGATCATCCATGGCGCCATTGATGTCAACCTGAGGAATCCTCTCAATCGCCTCGTCGTTGATAAATGATGGTCGGTTGAGGACATCTTCAAAATGTTCAGCCCATCTCTGCAGGATCTGAGCCTTCTCTGTAATCAGAGTGGTACCATCTGTACTAATAAGGGGGGAGCTCCCAAGAGACTGAGGTCCATAGAGAGTGTTGAGGGCTGCATAGAACCGTTTCAGGTCATTCCTGTCAGCATGCCCCTGAATTTCAGCTGCCTGGTCACTTAAGCAAGCATCCTGCATTTTGCGCAGTTTGTTCTGGACTGTCCTGTGAGCATTTGCAAAGGCGTTCTTCTTGGCAGCTGATGATGGATCGTTCTGATGTGCATGATGAAGGCGGTGCTTTTCAGCCAGTAAAGACAATATCTCCCCATCATTCTCATCGAACCAATCGGGTTGCTTGCGCAAAGAGGGTCCCAAAATCTTCAGTGCAGATGAGGGGATAGCATTCCGGAAAAGTTCCCAGTCATCCGCAGCACTGCCTGCAAGGTGCTGGTCGGAAAGCCTGCTTTCTAGATCCTCAGTCAATGCTGAGGCTATGCTTGGGTTCTTTAGCTTGGCCACATTAACTCTTTTTATGGGCTTGCTACCTTGAGGCCGCCTCTTCATTCTAATTCGGAGATTCATTTTGAAGACAATGAGCCTATGATCTGTCCAACAATCAGCACCACACATGGCCTTGGTCACTCTGACATCTTGCCTGTCTTTTCTCCTAACAATGACATAGTCGATAAGATGCCAGTGCTTAGAGCTGGGGTGCATCCAAGAGGTCTTGTTCCGGGTAGGCGGACGAAACATTGTGTTGGTGATAAGAAGGTCGTGTGCTGCACAAGTCTTCAGTAGGAGTAGGCCATTGATGTTACATTTGCCCACTCCATGTCTGCCAACGACTCCATGCCAGGCTACTGAGTCGCATCCTACTCTTGCATTGAAGTCACTGAGCAGGATCAGCTTGTCGGTGCTACTCACAGCTGATAGTAAGGAATCCAGTTCCTCATAGAATCTGTCTTTCATCTCGTTTGGGTTAGTCATTGTGGGAGCATAGGCACTGATCAGAGTGGCTTCGTTTCTATTCTGTAGGACACAACATGTACAGCCACCAGAGGTGCTATCCCTCCCTGACACTCCCCATCAATCATAAGGAGCATGTGGATCACCATGGGCATTTCACAGATATAAATGTGGGGTGGTCTGGAAAGGTGTATGAGGCATCCATCTTCAGGAGCAGTGGCCTGCACAGACGGTCGCATGCTGGTACCTTCTTTCCAGACAAAAAATTTATAGTGGGGGATGTGGAAATGCCCATAGTGATCCTAGGTGATACAGTCTTCCCCTTGCAGGCGTGGCTCATGAAGCCTTACACGGGGCACATGGACAGCAATAAGGAGTAGCTCAACAACAGGCTAAGCCACTGCTGAATGGTTGTTGGATGTGCCTTTGGCAAACTGAAAGGGAGATGGAGGTGTGTCTGTGGCAGGCTGGGCCTTTTGGAGGATCATATCCCCAAGGTAGTAGCCGCATGCTATTGCTTACTATGGCAGAGCTCCGGTCATACCCCCTGGGTCCTGTGCTTCCTAGCAGATTTTTAGTATCCCTCAGAGGCTCACGGTGACCCTCTCATTGCCTCCCCCAGAAGCGAGAGTCCCCACTTAATGAGCCATTTTCATCAAAGGCAAGTTCTGGCTTGGGGGAAACCTTTCTGTGGTCCTATGCTCCCCTTCTCCCCTGGTGTCAGCCCACCAGGTGTGGGAATGGTTGGGAGGAAACCAGTCACGCCCACTTACTCTGGATTCTGGCCCAGGGCCTTAGGTAGCAGCCACTAATGGGGCTCTTGTCCCTATCCCCACAGAATAGCTGCCTCTCCCTAGGCCACTTCCCCAACCCCTCCCATAGTACCTTCTCCCTGCACCTTGGTGAAAACCTCTCCCGCTTGCAACCTTCAGTGCCCTTTCACTCTGCACTTCCTCCTCTCCAGTCCATCACCCTTCTCCTTTCCCCTCCTTACCTGAGGGGATGCCTTTTATAAAGGACCAGAAGCCTTAACTCGCTGCAGGTGTCCAATTAGTCTGCTGCTACAAGCCAGCTCTTAATGAGACTCAGATGCCCACCTGCCTTGGGTGCTGGGCAGGCAGCCTATGCAGGAAACAGGAACCCATTCACCCAACTCCCTGGCTGTGTCTAGACTGGCGAGTTTTTCCGCAAAATCATCTGCTTTTGCGGAAAAGCTTGCCAGCTGTCTACACTGGCCGCTTGAATGTCTGCAAAAGCACTGACGATCTCATGTAAGATGGTCAGTGCTTTTGCAGAAATACTATGCTGCTCCCATTCGGGCAAAAGTCTTTTTCCGAAAAACTTTTGCGCAAAAGGGCCAGTGTAGACAGCTGAAATTTGTTTTCCGCAAAAAAGCCCCGATCGCGAATATGGTAATCGGGGCTTTTTTGCGGAAAAGCACGTCTAGATTGGCCAATCTAGACGCGCTTTTCCGAAAATGCTTTTAACGGAAAACTTTTCCGTTAAAAGCATTTCCAGAAAATCATGCCAGTGCAGACGTAGCCCCTGTGTACTTGTCCTCTACCAAACTCCTGCAGCTCACTGCCTTTGGTCTGCCAGTGTTTTTCCCAGGAGAGGAGCACTGAGGCAAGATGCTAGGACACATACTTTGAACAGCCAGACACTCGAGCTGTCAGAAGAGCTGACAGATTGGCCATCGATATCAGGGAATGTTTTTGACAACAAAAGGGCTGGAGATTTCTGTGTGTTGGGGTTGAAGGCGAGGCATTCCCATGGTACCAAATAGTTCAGGCCAGAGCATTTGGTGTGGGTTGTTTAATACAAAATAAAAACTCATGGAAACATGCATGACATTTTTCTTGATTTGTCTTTGAAAACCTCACAGCTATGCTAACATCCACTGTCATCGCTGGTTTCACAGGGAGTGGAGTGCAAAGGGAAGAAACCATTATTGGACTGTGATGAGCATGCAGAGGAAGGGTTACTAGATGAACGTTTGCAGCTTGGTAATGTGGCACAAGGGTAGAGGCACGGCTACTAGGAAAAGAGTTCTGCAAGGGGAGGCCTTTGGTTATGGTCGCTATTATTATTTATCAGTATTATATTTCTCAGGATGTCATTTTGATCCTGCATGAGCTGTAGCATGCATTCAGTGGTCTCCTTTCTCTGTTGATTGCCCAAGAATGCCTCTGCTCCCACTCCCTATCTTGTGTCTGCTCTCTTTTGCTTCTTCTGTGTAAGTCATCTCTGCTCTCTTTGTTGCTCTTTTTTTCTCTGACTGGTGCGTGACCCAATAAATCCTTCACCACACATCATTGGCTTATTTTTCCTCAATTGATGAAGTTTGGCTGAGTCCTCAAGGTCTGGTCTGCAAAAGTAACCATTGATAATAGTGACTGTACTTTTCATGCTAAAGATTGTTACATTTCACTAACATGCATACTCCTGAAGAAAACTTCCCACTTAGTTGGATTAACCTGGAGGCAAGCACAGATCTCTGCAGACACTGTAATGATTGTCATCTTCTAAAAGTGGGAGGTATATGGTGGGGAGTGGCTTGCTTATGACTCCTCAAGAAAGTACAGACTGTGCTTGTGCAGCAGTTGTACAAGGAAACAATTTTTGATAATCACACTTATCCACAAGCTGAAATCACTCTTGCTGACATAACCCTGCTAACAGCTAACAAATAAACCCAGGCTGAGCTTTTGGAAGCAAGTGGGGAGCTCTCTGGTCCTTATGTAGCCAAACTATGTGCTGTCTTGGTTCTGGTAGCACACAGAGGCCTTGTTTGGGACAGTGTTGTACCAGGGGGTGGGGCAGTGGCAGCCTTCCCATGGAATCTCAGTGACAAAATTAATAAGCACACCAGGCGAATCTTCAACTCCATTTCCCAGGAAGATTCTACTGCAGTCCGTGCATGCATCAATGGTGTATTTCACCATAACACGAAACCAGGGAATGAAATTCAGCCTCTAGTCGTCCCTTACTCCGCCCCCCTCCCCATCTGAGTGCATAGAGCATCTTACCGCCTGTCACGTTATTACACTCATGGGAGGGGAGAGGGGAGGTTGTTTGCCCCAAAAGTCTGTACAAAGCGGGTCATGTGAGATGTCTAATGAAAGCTTATGTTCTACTGATTCTGTATATGCTATTCGTGTACTTGTATAATATCTGTATGTGGAGTTGTAAATATTTACTCTGTGTTGATGCTGGAAAATTCTCTGTCTGAGGCAGAGCAATGTGCCAGGAATGTTCATTCAGTGTCTATGCTAATTAGCAAGGCTCCAGGGACAATGAATCTTTACATGCCAATACACACCTGAGGAACGCGTCTGGAAATCTGGATACCTGCAAACCAGACAGGGCATAATGGCTGCCAGCATGTGAAACAGATAGGTCACTTGACCATGCGACCTGCTCTGGCCAGGAAGATGACAGGTGAGGTATATAAGTGCCATGTGGCAATCTCCATCTTGTCTTCAGTTCAGCTACTGGTTCCAGATGCAGCCTTGCAAGGAACAGTGAACCGAAAAGAACTGTCGACCCATCCTGACATAGGATGTACACCAGAGACATTTAAGATAGCAGTTTATAACAACTCTGCTAAAAGCCTGTATCAAGAACTGGGTGATTAGACGCGTGTAATGTATTTTCTTTAACAACCTTACTCTCCACCTTTTCTTTCTTTTATTAATAAACCTTTAGATTTTAGATTCTAAAGGATTGGTCCAATAGTCTTGTGGGCAAGATCCAGAATGTAAATTGATTGGGAACTGTGGCTGGTGTTTTGGGACCGGGAGAACCTGTTCGGGGTAGGTGAAATTGGGTTCTAACACCTCTCACCTGTGTGCAGGCCCGGGGCTGATTAGGGCACAGGAAGAGCTGAGGAGTCAGAGGGGTTTTACTTGTGAGGCTTCTGGATGGCCAGATTGGCAGCTGAAGTGGTTTCTGACCTGTTTGGGAAGGTCTCCAGTCAGGGGCTGTAAGTAGCCCTTGTTTTGAGCAATTCGCCCTGAGAGGACGCCCTCAGCTGTGCCCAGACCTGACCCGGTCCGTCACACCACCCCACATAACCACCAAAGGTTGCTGCCTGCTCAGCCCCAAATCCTAACCTGCACAGCAACTACTTATTGGGGCAACACCTCCATATTGCCCACATGGCTGTCACTCAGCCCCTAACCCCACATGTCTGCACACCAACATACCCTGCTTCCCTTTTGTTGCTTCCATTGCATGTGGCATTTCTTCCATGATGAGCATCCTCACAAATACTGTTTGAGAACAATTCCTCACTATTGGGTGCACAGGTCATCACCAGGTTGACCTCCTGGCCCACTTCCATCTCTTCATCAACTTGTGTCTATGTATCCAGGACATGTATTTCAGGCTCTTTTCTCTTTTGAGAACAATTCACGATGTCCTGGGGTTTGGTTGTGGGATCTCCCACCCAGGATTCCATCCAGTTCTTTATAAAACCAGCATGTTTTGGGTGCAGCATCAGATTGGCTGTTTGCCTCCTTTGCCTTGTGGTACACCTGCCAGAGTTCCTTGATCTTGACTCTGCATTGTTGGGTGTCTCGATCATTCCCCTTGGCACACAGGGTTCAAGAAATGCGACTGTATGTGTCCTGGTTCTCATGGGTCACTTGCAGCTCCAATTGCACCGAATCTTCACCCCACACACCAATTATATCCAATAGCTCTACATTGCTCCAAGCAGGAGAGCATTTGGATCGACAGCTACCACCCCTATTTCCTTGAGAAGATGCCCGGAGGACCATCAATGTGCCACAGAAACAGGAAATGGATTTAAATTTCCAGGGGCTAGCAGATGGGAAGGGAGCATCTCTTTACCTGTAAACATTAAGTGGCTGAATGGCAGCAGAGTTCAGGTGATGTCTAGAATGGCTAAACAGAGAATTGTGGCTGTGACGGGGCACCGTTGCCCCGCACTGACAGCTGCGCGGCGACTCTCTGGGGAGTGTACTGGCCGTCACGCCGACTCTGCTGCACATGCTCAGAGGGGGCTAAAGAGAACCTGAGGGTAGCTATTGCCCTGGGGGGAAGGCAGGTCCGGAGGGAAAGTACACCGGAGGCCCGGAATGGGGGAAGGCTGGACCGAAAGGGAGGGTGTGAGACAGGGTGCATGCCCTGCACTGGCCCTTTAAGGGCAAAACCAAGGCCCAGAGCAGGGGCTGAAAGCAAAGACCCAGCTGAGGCCTCTAGGGATAATGAGGGCTATATAAAGAAGAACAGTTTGCTGCTGAGGGGGGAGAGCAGTAAGGAGCTGGCAGCTGAGGAAGCAGGAGGCTCCCAGGAGCTAGAGCAGTACTGGGGCAGCAAGGCAGGGTTAGAGGAGCTCTGGCCAAGTGTGCTCCCAGGCTGCAAGGCCTGGGGCAAGGCCCAGGGCTTGGAGGGCAATAGTGAGGCAGCCCTGGTAAGCAGGGTAGCAGATGCACACATTGTGCCGGTGATGAGCTGCCCATACAGACTGCAGTTTGCCCAGAGATGGGCTGGATGAAGACATGCAGTGGGTCACTGAGGCAAGGTGGTGAGCATACACTCCCACAGCAGCATACATGCTGGAGTCCAATAAACTTGACAAAACCCCTACCAAGTACACAGTATGTGACTGTCAACAGTGCTAAGCCAAAAGTAGGGCTGGGAGTTTCTGTCACCTAAAATGGCCATATGTCACAACATTTCTCGCTGTATAAAGTAAACACTCAAAGTTTTTTGTTGTCAAAAGGCAGGTTTAGGTGCCAAAACGTGCTAGTGTAGACAAGGCCTGAAGTGATCAACTACAGGCAGTCCCCGAGTTACGCAGATCCGACTTATGTCGGATCCGCAGTTATGAACGGGGCCCTTTCTCTCCCTGGTCTCCAGCAGACCAGGGAGAGGAAGCAAAGCGGCAGAACACGCGGCCAGCTGACAGCCCAGACGCGTCTGGGCTGTCAGCTGGCCGCGTGCTCCGCTCTGCTCCCCCTCCCCCTGGTCTGCAGACCAGGGGGAGGGGGAGGGGGAGCAGAGCAGAGCAGAGCAGAGCAGAGCAAAGCGGCGGAACATGCGGCCAGCTGACAGCCCAGACGCGTCTGGGCTGTCAGCTGGCCGCGTGTTCCGCCGCTCTGCTCTGCTCTGCTCCCCCTTCCCCTGGTCTGCAGACCAGGGGGAGGGGGAGCAGAGTGGCGGAACACGTGGCCAGCTGACAGCCCAGACGCGTCTGGGCTGTCAGCTGGCCGCGTGTTCCGCCACTCTGCTCCCCCTCCCCCGCCCCCTTCCCCTCCCCCTGGTCTGCAGACCAGGGGGAGGTGGAGCAGAGCGGAGCACGCGGCCAGCTGACAGCCCAGACGCGTCTGCTCTGCTCTGCAGACCAGGGGGAGGGGGAGCAGAGCAAAGCCGCGGAGCCCGAGGGCAGCAGGATAGCCACGACGCGTCTGGGCTGTCCCGCTGCCCCCGTGCTCCGCGGCTTTGCTCCGGACGCCTGTGGTACAGCAGCTGGGGCGCTGCCGGTTGGTCCCGTAGCACCGCTCTGGGCGCCACGGGACCAACCCAGCAGCACCCCAGCTGCTCTGCCCCAGGTGTCCCCAAGTCAGCAGCTGCTGAAAATGACCAGTGGCTGACTACAGGAAGCCCCTGCCCCGGGCTTCCTGGAATCAGCCGCTGATCAGTTTCAGCAGCAGCTGACTTGGGGATGCCTGGGGTTTTAAGTTGAATCTGTATGTAAGTCAGAACTGGCGTCCAGATTCAGCCACTGTTGAAACTGATCAGTTTCAGCAGCGGCTGAATCTGGACGCCAGTTCCGACTTACATACAGATTCAACTTAAGAACAAACCTACAGTCCCTATCTTGTACGTAACCCGGGGACTGCCTGCATATGGCAATTAATTCTTGCAAAACTGAGGAACCTAAGTGATACATTCAGAACATCATGGAACATATTCCATATTTCATCCTATTCCTGTGATCTTTTTATTACTAATTTGATATAAATTATTTAATAAAGCAGGGTAGATATTTTTAAACAAGAGAATTTTTGCCAGGATGTTGAATTTCATATCCCTACAGAAAACCAACACAAGAAATACTCCAGGGTTTATCAATACAAAAAAATGGCCAGCTATTATCAAAAGTAACAAATGCAGATGATTTCAGCAGGTCTTTTGTGCTTTCATTTAAGCTAAACTAATTGATCAGTTCTGCTGTGCCTTTTATTCTGGGATGAGAAAGCTATCAGCAATTTTTCTCTATTTTCAACTTGTTCAGTTTTTACCTTACCTTCATTATTTTTTCTTAGCACTTTTTATACTTACGCTGTTTTTTGTGACCTATGTCTTGAATTTTCCATCATGGTAACCTATGCAAAATAGCATGTGAAGAGCTACATCCTTACAGTGATGCACAAAGATGAAATGATTATACTGATACAATCAGATACATCACTCTGATAACTCACAAACTAGTACACACCTATGGACACCAGCAGTCAAATGAAATAACGCTTGGATTTGTCTCTCTGAAGAACAAACAAGTACTGCATGTTGACTGCTAAGCAGCTCAGAGAGTTCTCTCATGTAGAGTATACTACAGGCTTCTACTGTCACTCCTCCTGTCCAATGTTATGTCGGAGATTATCAAACTTCTTTGCACCCTTCTTACAACAAAAATTACTACATGGCCTCAGGAGCAGGGGATCAAAGCCTTAATCCATCTGAACCACATTGCCCTGGGCAGGAAGGCCAAAGCTTAAGCCCAGTCCCAATGCCTGGATGCTGGTGGTCCAAGAGGATGGGAGTGGGGGATGGGGCTCAAAATTGGAGGAATGAGGGCTCTGGCTGGGGGTACGAGCACTGGGGCAGGGCTGAGATGTTTGGGGGCAGAAGAGGGCTCCAGGATGCTGCCAAGAGGTTTGGAGTGTGGGCTTGGGCCAGAAGACTGGTGTGGGGTCTGGGCAGGAGTTAAGGTGCAGGATGTGGTTCGAGATTGGAGTGTGGGGTCTTGGAGGGAGCTAGGATAGTGGAGGGGGCTTGGAGCTAGGGCAGCTCTTGTTTGGTGGGAAAGGGAACAAGTGCCCCACACTCATCTTCAGCTCCCATTGGCCATGATTCCCAGTCAATGGGAGCTGTAGGGACAGAGCTTCCCATTGCTTATGGTGACACAGCTTCAGCTAGAGAGGCAAAGAACGGCAGCACCTGGAGCTGCCTCCCCGCCCCCAGGGGCTTTAGTGGCTGCAGCAGCCCCTTTAACCAAGGGCTGAAGCCCCTAAAGCCCTTTTTTTTAAAACACAGCTCTGCTACTGGGGTTGGGGAGAAGCATGCCCCTTCTTCACCAGCAGGGAGTTGCCGCAGCTGGGGAAAAGAGGTCTCTCCCCTGGTCATGGCAGCTCCTTGCACAGCACCTCTAACCACATGTGTGGGGCTTATTAGTCAGCAACATGGCCACGCACTTAGAGAAACCTTGGTCCTGACCCACACATTGAGAACCACTGTGTTAAGTAGCTGGGAGACTGGTTCTTTGGGTTACAGTTCCATCAAGATGCTGACCCAGCATCTTTTTTTTTTCCATTAGTCCTGGATTGTTTATTCAGTTTTCCCATTGTCTACCCAACACTCCCACTGGATGAGACTTAGCTGATTGCAGTTCAACCAAAGAGAGAGTCCTGGTAGACTATAACAACTGGTCAGATGAAATGGAGTACGGTAATACTTGCTTTACTGACTGTGGTGTTTGCCCACATCATTAATCAAATTCACAACCAATGTGCAAGCATTTTGCAGTCCATTAATTCCAGAGAGGAATAAATGGTTACTTTTTCTACAGCAACTGAGGATCTTTGATATGTGTTGATTGCATAGATTCCAACAGGTAATGCAGACCAAAAAGAATCTGATCTTATATAGCACCATAAGTAGAATTTGTGTGGACGACAAAGTAACTATCTTTCATATTTCTAAAATTACTATTAGAAGAGCAGTGTGATGAAAGCGTGAACACCAAATCTGCAATAGACTAACAAAATATTTTCTGATATTTCTGTCTCTTGGTAACTGATATTAACATCTCAGACTCATTAGGGAGTAAATAAAAACAAAATAAAAGCACAAGGACAAAATGTTTCTAAAAGGTACTTTGTTCATTTATTCCAGTTACTGCAGTTTGGTTTTAATTGGCTATTTTATAATGTACTAGTAAAAATAAGATCCAGTACTTTGTGAAAATAATCAGAAAAGGAACAATATAAATGCAATGCAACTAAAGTTTACCCTAAAAAAACGCATTGGAAAGCAGAATAAACTTTAGGGAACTGTTTTCTTAAGCTTAAAAGCCTAAAAAAAGCATATAGCTGAAATCTGAAAGTATGCAAAGCCAATTAACATTATGTAAGACACATTTGGGACCAAAATTCTACTTCCACTTGCCTCCCTTCAACCTAACTCATCCACTGAGCAAAGTTGATTTTTACATTTAAAACAAAAGCTTGAAAATATGACAGAGTTTGATTAAAGAATTCACATATTATGGAAGAACCCAATCTGCAGGAACAGGGCTGACTGAAATGGTATTTGAAGATCAAAAATTATGCAGGTTAAAGATATTGCTACAAGAAAATCAATTAATAAAAAAGCAGGAGTTTACATTACTTGTTAAGAGGTTAATATGTTATTATACCAAATGAAATCTTCCCTGATTTACCAAAAAGTGTAGTCTCTCATCTGTGAAGGCTCCCCCCCCCATGCTCTATGAAAATTGGCTTATGAATATAAATATAAATATGCATATCTCAGAGATGCTTTAAACAAAATACCTCATGTAACCTATCAATTTTAATGTTACAATCTTTTGGATCTGTATATCCTATTTTAGTGCATGTATTATTATTGTATGAGACTATTTATAGCTTTAAATGTGCAAATGAGTGTCATTATTGGTGCTCAAGAAGCCTTAACGACTGGGTGATCATCATTAATGACTTGTTTGTCCTGTAAGTCCAAATGTGATAGGACTAGTGAGACATGTGACCATACCACGGGGTATTGGGATTCCATTTTTTGACCCAGGTAGAATACCATGGAAGGGGGAATGTATGACAAGAGATTCCCACTGAGGGGAGAAAACTATTTAAGCAAGGGAAAGTTATCAGCTCTTCGTCTTTGTCTGGTGTGATACACTCTAAAGAAGGCTGAGGATACAGGTCAGGGAAAAAGAGCATCTGTGACCTGAAGACTCAGAGGGGTTGCCCTGTTAGTCTGTAACTGAAAAAACTCCTCTGGGCCCCTTGCTCCATTCATCTGAAGAAGTGGTTTGTGCCTACAAAAGCTCATAATACTATTTACATTTTTTTTAGTCGCTAAGGTAATACAGGACCATTTGTTGTTTCTGTTTTTTTCTGTGACCTGAAGAGTAAGTCCAGAACAAGAAGAGCTCGTTAGGGTAAGAATCTGCTTGCAATAAGTTTTGAGCGAATTAGAACTAGCCATGCTTTTTTTTTTCTTTTTAATTTAGTAACTTTGATCTGTCTTCACTTTCAATCACTTAAATCCCACTGTTTGTACTTAATAAAAACTTTTTTGTTTACTATCAGGCTTGGTGTAAATAATTACCTGGGGAGGAATGACAAGTGTGCATATCTTTCACTGATAGAGAGTAAACATCCTCATGGGCTTTCTTTGAGTAAAGCTTTTACTCTGAGAAAGATGGATTTATTTGGACTTTTGATCCCTTTTGAGTGTTGGTTTCTTGAGCGTTATACCCTAGAACAGCATTCTCCCAGAGCTGAAGCAGTTCAGTGTCTTCAATGCTCTTCGGAATGGGGGTTACCCCAACTCTGTACCTTGTCTAGAGGAGACCAGAGAATCTGGCCCAGCAGGACAGGGTGTTGGGGAGCCCTAGCAAGCAAAAAGGAGGGTGTCCATTTCTTTGCTGAAATATTTTTCATTGAAAACTATGTTTTAAAAAGTAATGCGTCTAAGAATTTACAGTAATGATGTACGGTGCCTTAGTATTCTGCTATTATTGTTCAGGTAAGCTAGCATCAATTTGGTTTGAAAGAAGTAAAAAATACAGGACAAGTATGGGGTGGAGGTTGTTTTGATTTTCTCCTTCACTATGTACGAGGAAGGACTGAAATCTGGTTTGCCTCATTCATACAAAAGGTGGGTTATTGTAACTGCCCTTTCACATTTAAAGTTAGGTCTCATCTACTGTGGAATTCTACTGACAGTCAAATGACATCATCACAAGCAACAGGGAAGAAGTCTTAACTGAAAAGGCAATAGATTAGAAACAGTTTAACCCTATTAAATAGAAAGACTAGGCGATTTGTTCTGGTATAATGTTTCTTTAAACAAAAGCTTGCTATTGTAACAACTATTGCTTTGTGTCTGGTTTTCACATGGCAAGTATCTGCAAAGTCATTATTACTTGAGAGGGAAAGAAAGCAAAAAAGCAAGCAAGAAAGAAAGTTATTCACCTAACAGTAAGTCATTCCTTGAGATGGTCTATACAGGTTATGGCGCAGTAGCACTCCTTTTATAGGCACTAAGAGTTCAAATGCAACTGCTCATTAGAGGACACGATTGTGCCCTCATTTTTCTGTATCCCCTACCACTGGACATAAAAGGTCAGCACAACTAGGCATGTGAAGAACTAGTCAACTAACTGACTATCCGATAAGCAAATGCTTATCAGATAGTCAACAGGGTATTTAACTAGTCACGTCCCTCCTTGCTGCCTCTTTCCGATAGAGGCAGTGGGGGGGAAGGGAGATAAGGAGGAGGTACTTCAAAGCGGAAGTGCCGTGTGGATCCTGGGCCAGACCCCAGGCTCCACACAGTGCTGCTGCTTTGAAAAGCCAAATGCAGCCCATAGCGAGCTGGGATGTCCCCAGGCTGCATGCAGTGCTTCAAAGCAGCGCTTCAAAGCAGCAGCGCTGCATGGTGTCCAGGATCAGCTGTGGACTCCCACCCTGACCCCAGGCTCCATGTGGAGCTGCTGTTTTGAAACCGCATGTGGAGCCTGACTCTGGGTTCCCCACAGTGTTTCAAAGCAGCAGCACCACATGGAGCCTAGGGTCAGCAGGGGAATCCCCAGCTGATCCCTGGCTCCATGGGGCACTGCTGCTTTGAAATGCTATGAGAAGCCTGATGCCGGGCTCCCTGTGGCATTTCAAAGCGGCAGCACCGCGTGGAGCCTGGGGTCAATGAGGGAGTCCCCATCTGACTCTGGGCTCCACGTGGCACTTTCGCCTTTGAAGTGTAGCCAAATGCATCGACTACTTGATTAGTAAATTACTTGCAATTTAAGATGTCTAAGCACAACCTGTTCACACTTACTCCCTATGTCACTCAGAGATTCCAGAGGCATCTACAAAGTGCAGGGATGGATGATGGATTGTGGGATCCACATGTACAGAACTTCTCAAAGAACAACAGTTATAAAATAAAACAAAAAACTTAAAAAAACAACAAATAATCTGGTCGTCAAGTTATAAAATAAGTAATTATTTATTCTTCTTTGAGTTCCTGTGCATATGGCTCCCACTTACATTCATTAACAAGCAATTTGATAAAATAGTGAGAATTAGAAACTCATTTGAATGTGAGAAGCAGGGTCACAATCCATGCAATCAAGTACTTCCACTAACCATATTAATTGAAAAGAGATATTAAAAACCCTGAAAATAGGCCCTATTTTCCTTGATCTCACTGTAGTGTATGGCACAGTGTGGCACACAGGTTATTAAAATATTGAGTCCTGCTACCATGGGTTATTTCAAAACAAATAGTTCAGGGTGCATGTTGGTCAAAAAACTAGTGCTTGGAAAAAATATGAAAGGGTTTGCTCAGAGGTCTGTTTTAGCCCTCAACCTTATTCAGTCTATACATGACATGCCACTAACTCAGTCACAGAAGTTCATCTATGCAGACAACATCTGCTGCAGGCTATAGGCTCCAAGTTTCTCTGAGCTGGAAAAGACCTTGAGTGACAACTCTGCAAAGGTGACTGCCTATTACTAGACATTGCACCTTCAGCCTACCACCATCAAGGCAGTTTCTAGCACATTCCACCTCAATCATGAGGGAACTAACAGGGAATTAAACATCATAATGAACAGCCAGAGGCTGAAGTAGGAAGCATATCCAGTTTACTTCAGCATGACCTTCATTCAACTGAACACAGAGTGCATCTACCCTGCGCCCTTAGCTTGAAATAAGCTACGCAATTTGAACTATAAAAATTGTGTAGCTTATTTCAAGTTAATTTTGAAACAGTTTATTTCATAATTTGGCGCCACCTATGCAATGCCAAATTTTAAAATAAACCACAATTCTGAAACATCCCTTAATTCTCGTGGAACGAGATTTACAGGGATATAGGACTAGCAAGCCATTATATTTCAAAATAATGGGCTTGTTTCAAAGACGCAGAATAGCTATTTCAGGATACAGGAAGTATCCCAAAATAGTGCTGCAGTGTAGACGTACCCTATCATACAAAAGTCTCCTCAGCAAAACAGCAGCAGCAGGTCAAGACATGAAACAACACTCTTAGCAAATAGACAGGTTCTTCATGGGACGCAGATGCTCCAATGCTAAGGGACATAGCCTTTGCTACCTTGTACTCAACTCAATAGCAAAGTACAGTGCACCAGTATGGAGTCGATTGTCACACACTAAATGTGACGCATATTGTTGAGTTGAATTGCACAGTGAACATCACAGCAACTCTCTGATTCATCTCCAAAAGCTTCCAGTTCTGAGCCACCCTGCTGCCCCTTACATCAGGGGGCAGATTATAGTTGGAAAGCTACTTGACAAGGTATGTGCCACCCCGAGCTTGCCCTTGTTCAATGACATTTTTTAGCCTACCAACTTCATTTCTTTCATCAGGACATCAATAAAGTCAAGGCTGTCATGCCAGAATATGACAATGGAGTCCCTGTGGCAGAAAGACTAGTGCTTAACGTCATCTATCAATCAGTTCCTCGTAACAGACCCTAATGCTCATATGCCTGGCTTTAACCTACCATGTTATCAGTGAGCCTTTCATAACCAAGCCCAGACTTTGCAAGCCCTCTGTGCAGCCACCCCAGCACCTTTGAGACAATCCAAGGTGCAGCTACAGTACAGATCAAACAATTATATACATTGTTGAGGAGCGACCACTAACCAAATTCAGCTGTGGGCTCTGAGAGCTCTATTTGGTCACTAATAATGCTATTGTTTGGCTCAGCAAATATGCAAATATAAAATAAATAAATCTGAACATGCACTGTGTAATAGTTCATGTCACGGACCACACTGACTACTACAAGCCCCCAAAGTTTGGGGCCTCAGGCCTGAACGCTGGCCGAATATTAGTTCTAGCGGCCCGCTCTTGTTCAGAGCAGAGCAGCAAATAAAGAGTTAAGCAATTTCTGTTAAACTATCTGGCATGAGCCCAGGCCCTGGGTCAGGGTGAAGCAGCAAATAAACTAACAATAAGAGATTCCAAAGCGCAGGCCCGGGTCTGTGGGGGTCCAAGCCACAATGTGCTGCCCAGCTGACCCATTTCCTCAGCCTCCCCAGGTCGGCTGTCCCTGGGCCACTTCCCTGTTCCTCCTGGGAGCCTACCTGGCTCGGGTGCTGCTCCTTGGTGCCGGCTGGGGATGGAGGAGCCAGCAGCATGTCCATGGGCTCTGGGTCCTGCACTGGTAAAGGTTCAGGCAGTCCAGCCCACTCATTTGGGCCCAGCAAAGGTCTTGGGGGTCCAGGTAAATCTGTGGGCCCAAGTAGCAGCTTCCACAGCCTTGTCCAGCGAACCAGGTCCAGCAGAGGCTATGGCATTCTAGACCAGTGCTCAGGGTCCAGCAGTGGCACAGGCGGTCCAACCCAATCCTCCCTCTGGGGGCAGCGTGATAGGGCCCTCCTCCACTGGGGTTGGGGGAAGAGCCTCTGCCCTGCTCAGCAGCCGAGCTCTAAATGAGCTTGGAGCTCCTTTTCTTATACCCCCAGCCCTGACTTCCTGTTTCCTATGGCAAAAAGGGTGTTTGCCCCTTTAAGGGCGGCCACTTTGAACTCTGCTGTTCTCCACAGCACACTGCGATTCTCCTCGTGAATTCACATATGGTGCTGTTCTCCTCATAGCACACTGGAACACAGTTTAACAAACACTGCATTACACACTGCAAAACTGCTCCTTACATTGCACATTTGCAGTGGATGCCAATACTAGAAAATAATTGTTTGTAAATGGATGTAGTGAGGGGACCACATCACTGCTCTATAATTTTCAGTGACTGCATCATGTTTCAACTGAATTCCAGAGGGAACATGGGCCCTGAGGAAGGAGAAGGCACATGTCCTGATCTATCTACCTTTTGATCCACTGCCACATGCTATAATGATTCTAAAGAGATTTTCTGAACAATCTCATTCTACTAAAAGTTCAAAAGGACCCTTCTGACATGTAGAGTTGTCTCACATTATCTCTGAAGAAAGAAAAGTAAGAACCAAAAAGTGAGGTGAAGGGTACAAATTCACATAGACTGGATAATTATCCTTGACTGCAGCATCAAACTAGTTATTTCTGTGAGAGGGTGGTTGAGAAACAAATGACACTTTCTGCTTCAAGAACCTCTATCCTTTCTAAGCTGATTTGGTTATTTCTCATGGTTTAGGACAGGGCTACTCAACTTTGGAAGCCCCGGAGGCCACAATGATAGTCACAACACATGCTGAGGACCACAACTTAAGTGTGGTTTCACATACATGCAAATATATATGTAAATAGCTTCTCTGACACTGACTGGCATGAATACAAAGATTAGGACATAGATAACTACAATATCTGTGAACAGTTAGTGTTTTCTTTTAAAGTTCTACGTTTAAAGCCCACATATCTGTGAGTGGCTAAAAAATCTTTCAAAGAAAGCAGTGAATCATCCATCTTCGGATTAAACATGTCTTTTCCATCAAATAGTAAATCCTGTACCACATTCTGTATCTTCACAGGTATTACTGAGGCAGATAACAAAAAGTCTCTCCTCTTGATGATACCAAGAGCCATTAATCTAGCCCCCAAGTTTATGGACTATAAGGCTACTTGAAGAGAGTTTCTGGCAATCAGCTGACTCTCAAAGCAAATCAATTTAAACTCCTCTATTAGAACTTTTAAAAAGCGGCTGCTTTGTCTCACTGCATATAATTCTGTTTGGTCAGCATATCTAACTAGTTTATGACTCTAACTGGAACAGAAGCTGAAAAATACATTTTATAACCAAAGAGATCTAATTTTTGGATGTTTCTCCTCAGGTGCAGATTTGTAAATGCTTGGAATAATCATTTGCTGCAGTTACAAGAGATGACAGTGATAGATGTGAACAGAAATAATCAAATCCCTTTGGAAGGATTTGATACTTTTGCTCAACTGTTTTTGAAGTTGTTGAAACAGATGCTAGAATAGTCCACAATCCCTTAATGCAGAGTTCTCAACTTGTCGGAGGGGGTGGCATGAGCCAGTTTCAGAGGGTCTATGAAGCAAGGCCAACTCACAAACAGAAAGCCTGAGTTCCCATTGCCCGAGAAGTTGAAACCTGAGTGGTCAGCTAATGCTGAGCCAAGAGCTTCAGGCTCCCTTTCCATCAGCTAGCTTTGTCCAAGTTTCCTCTGGATCCTAGATACCGTAGTTTCTCCAGGTATGATCAGCTAGAGAAAAATTATCTGGGATAGACAGGCAAAGAAGTTTGCACAGATTTGGGTTGGTGGATGACTTTGAAATGCTCCTATAACCTAGCTTTACAGTGCCCCATGGCATCAGACTCCAGGCAATTGCCCTGCTTGCTACCCTGCATGTAGGCCTTGGCTTTTATACGCAGAAAACCAGTTGTGGTACAGGTGGGCAATGGAGTTTTTATAGCATGTTGGTGGGGCCTCAAAGAAAAAGGTTGAGAATCCCTGGTTTAGTGGGTGCCAGAATTCCTTCTTTAATTGGAAGGTCTATTCTATTCTGCATTGACAAGCATAAGATAACAAATAACTTCTATGTTTTCCAGTGCCAAATCCCCTGACTGCACAAGGAGATGTTAGTGGTTACACTGTAGTACGGAGGAAGCCCACACAAAACATTCCATCTGCGATCTCTTCAAAGGCAGACCTGTTACAGGGAGACAATCTCACAGTGCTCTTTCCAGTTCTTGTGCCCACCTCCCCAATGCTTCAGTTCTCTTGACACCCACAGGTCTGCTTTCCTCTTCCATCCTATTGGGAAAGGGAGACCTCTTCCTGGCTGAACAGCTGCCATATTACCTGGTACTCTGTGGTCAGCAGGAATGCCTGACTGTTCTTACTGTCCCAATCTTCATAATCTTGTTCTCCTTAGCATATGATAAGCTGGTGTTACCTTTCTTATCCACTCATTTAGATCCCAACATTAAGTTGAAACTGGGGTAAATCAGAGTCTGAGGTCTCAGACTTTCCTATTAAAAAGAGTCTCAGACTAATGTGCTCTGGATCTTTGAGTGCACCTCTTAAAAGCTCCATAGATAGGATGCATTATCTTTTTCATTTAAGGGAATCTCTCATTCCTTCAAAGCTTATAGCTTATATCCATCTGCAAAGGGAATGAGTCGCCTGTACAAGGAGCACAATTTAAAGCCTATTTTGACAAAGTCTAAAACTGACAAGGCAACTGACTAGTCTCAATGACAACAGCAAACTATGTTGTCTTTTTTTAAAAAAGGCCTAAAAAACTAATTAGCTAATTACTAATTAATAGCCAAGTAAAAAGACAAATAACTTGTCACAATAATAAACTATTAAATAAAGACTCGGTGCTCTGATTCACTGCCAGAGGGCATTAGAAGGAACTGAAGATAACTGGACTGCATTTCCCCTTTACTCTCAAAAGGGGATACAAGGTAATGAAAGATGCATGTGGAATCCCTACTGGACATTGTTGTTTGAAATTCCAAACTTTTATGCTGTATTATAAGTAAAAAACACATGTAAAGGAACTCGACAAATGATTGTTCACATCCATTTAATTAAAGAAACAGAAGCCATTGTTGATTATTCAAAACCTATATGCTTTCAGTTATAATTACATTACAATTCAGTTGTGCAGGATGCACATCTTTTGCATTTGTACAGCTTCTAGATCCCTATTTTGATCAGGACTTTTTGCCACTACCATAAGAATAAAGCTCACAAGACATCTAATAAACCTTCCAGCAAAACAAAACAAAAAACTTTTCAGACTTCTTTTTATAAATTGTAAGAAACAAAAATTATTTTAAACTGCTTATACTGTGTAATAGCAAGAATGTGAAGAGCTGTGTTCTAATATTGGTCAACTTAAAACAACTTGCTGAGCACATCACATAATGTCCTCATGTTAAATTTCTGCCAGATTGAATAAATCCTTTGGTAAAAATACTTTCGTAGTCAAAGGATCAGATGAATATAACTTGCAATTGCCTCGTGAGGAAAATGAGCTATATCCTGTACATGAAATCATCTGCCAAAGTACGCCTAAAGATCCTGAGATCAAGGAGCTATTCTCAGCAATCGTTCTGATGTCGTGTCCATCTTGGCAATGACTTTTCATTCTCTTTTCTGAGTGTAAATTTACACAGGAGTTCCCTCTATCTTAAAAAAAAACCTAACAAAGTAGTAACACCTGATATCAGAAGACTGACCTCAAAGGATATGTTCACAAAGAAGTCTACATTGACATACGCCACTAAGGATTTATGCACCAATATTCTGTACATATCATCCAGACTCCTTGTTACAGTTTGCACCTCTATAAACCGGAATTCTGCGGAGGGGTGTGGGAAGCCTGGCATGCATGACCCCAACAGGTCTCCCTAGAAAAGCCAGGGAAGATGGGCTGAGGGGCAGTGGAGGAGTTGGGAATAACAGCATACAACCCAGCTGGGCTGCTGGGGGAGCCGGGAAGCCTGGCAGGGCAGGAAATGAGGCCATCACCAAGGGAGCCAGAAATCACCTTCCCCGTGTCCAGCAAAAACCCCTCCTCTGGGACCAATTAGGTCCCAAAGGTGCCGGACCAGAGAGGTCCAACCTGTACCAGCTATGACAGAATTCAGAGCAAAGCACTTGGTACAATACTGTCAGCCTTTACTACTGGACAGTCAAAAGCCTTGGTAAAAGGGGAAAAAAGGACTGAAATCTGAAAAAAAAATTAATATGCCTTTTGAAAGATATTAGAAGGCAGTTTTCATGAATGAAAACAGGTAAGAGCTTTTTTGAGGATGCATGGGAAAATTTTAGAAACATTAAACAATGAATGCACTCTGCTTCAAGTTTCCATGTCCTTTGTATCTTAGACCAACTTTAGAAACTGGAGAAAAGTATTCTGGAACACTCAAGTGTCAGAATGATTCCAAAAAAACAGTCTAGCAGCACAAACAGAAAGATTGTATATTAGTATTTGCTACAAAAGAATAAGGCTCCTTTTAAGATTCCTTTTAAAAAGGAAAGCTTTAGAATGAGTTTTAGTTTCAGAGAGCCCAAAAATGAATGTGGTGAGTCTTGTATTGGCATGATATTTCTCCGTTGCACAAAGAGGGCAAGAGGGAGGAATATGCATCTTAATTCTGGTACTATAAAATCAAAGGAAAAGGAAGTGGAGTAGAAACTGTATGTCGTATGCAGCAAAATTTAGTTCAACTAATTTTTAATTTTATAATTATCTGTAAAAATATAACTGTAGAAAGATACTTGCCAGTGCAAGCCTTATGGGTTTTATTATTGCACTACTCTATTTCATTTTGCATGTCTGCTATGTGTTTAGCAATGTGTTGCTATGCAACAAGCTAGAATCCTCACTGTTTAATTCTTCAAATTATAACAAGAGCAAAAGCCAGCCAGCCACTACAGATCTTTTCTATAATACCAAAATCCATCCTCAGCACACATGCCAATAAAACAAAGACAAATCCTAAATAAGAAACTATTTGAGTTGAATATTAACAAAAAAATCGATGGAGATTGCCATCAATATTTATACAATTATTCATGACTAATCAGTTGCTTCTAAAGAAAACTGACAGCAAAATATTTATTGGACAGATACACAGATTTATAAATTGTTTACCATGATCTATTCTATATCGTCTCTCAATCAAAAAATTAGTAATGGGAAATTCACTTTATTGTTAAATGTTAGGTTTCATCTTAGCCAGAAAAGGTTAAATAACCACTGAAATGCAGATCATAGTCACTTTTAACTTTTTTAGTTTTATAGTGGATTAATTGCACATAATTCCACAAAGGAGACATCAATTTCAAAGACCAATTGCTCCCCCTAGTGGTGACCAATTGTTCTATGTTGCTATAAATACTAAAGCTCTTAATCCTAAATTGACAAAATTATGCAGGAAAGAACAGTTTCCAGCTTGACTTATTATATTTCAGCCAAAGCAATAAAATAATTAAATCTAAGTTTACTTTAGTAGCAACATGAACAAATATTCTTTGGCAAGAAATCAATATACCAACCCATAATACACAACTAACACTTAGAGACACAAGTTGGGTGAGATAGTATCTTTGGCTGGACTAATTTTTGTGGCAGAGAGAAACAAGCTTTCAGACTACATAAAACTCTTCAGTTCTGGGAACGGTAATCCTAGCATCACAGCAAAATACAAGGAGGAACAAATTGGTTAGCACAAGTCATTAGCACATAATGTAAGAGACCATGTAATGAAAAGAGGCCCATTAACATCTCTGCCATCATAGGACAAAAAAAAAAAAAAAAGAAATTAGTGGGTTACAGATTGCTGTAGTAAGCCATAAATCCAGTGTTTCTGTTCAGTTCATGATTTTTAGTGTCTACAATGTAATGAATTTAAGTTCACATTTCAAAAAACCGAAACCGCGGTTTTGCCAACAGTGGGGTGATTTTTCAACAGATCCTGTACTCCTGTACTTCGAAACAGCGCCAGAACACAATTATGCAAATGAAGCACGGGATATTTAAATCCCCGCTTCATTTGCACTTTCGATGTGCTTTATTTACATGCCTCTGCTGACAGGGGTGTAGTGTAGACCTAGCCATAGAATGATTGCTTTGGGGAAATTGTTCACCCATAGAAGACAGTTTCAGTCTCGTATAATTTTCCTATGTGATGGGTTTGGTATCACTTTGAATTGGTGTGTCCTGGTTTCTAGGAAGCTTTCTTTTGATGATGACCTTCAAAAGATTATGGGGCTGCTTGGGCAAGCAGCCATGACTGCAGTGAGTTTGGGAAGTGACATCCCTTCCCTCACACCCCATAGCAGAGCCCTTCTTCTCCTTCAGCAGAACTTAGGCTGTCAGCCACTATAACTCATCATGGATAGGTTGTGGTTTCCATTAACTGCTGTTTTATTTCCTGCAACTTGCCCAGGACTTTTACTCAAAATAGTTGTAACAAAATCTTACCCTTAGGCTACGTCTACACTGGCCCCTTTCCCGGAAGGGGCATGTTAATTTCAGCCATCGTAGTAGGGAAATGCGCGGGGGATTTAAATATCCCCCGCGGCATTTAAATAAAAATGTCCGCCGCTTTTTTCCGGCTTTTAGAAAAGCCGGAAAAGAGCGTCTACACTGGCCCCGATCCTCCGGAAAAAGCGCCCTTTTCCGGAGGATCTTATTCCTACTTTGAAGAGGAGGAATAAGATCCTCCGGAAAAGGGCGCTTTTTCCGGAGGATCGGGGCCAGTGTAGACGCTCTTTTCCGGCTTTTCTAAAAGCCGGAAAAAAGCGGCGGACATTTTTATTTAAATGCCGCGGGGGATATTTAAATCCCCCGCGCATTTCCCTACTACGATGGCTGAAATTAACATGCCCCTTCCGGAAAAGGGGCCAATGTAGATGAGCCCTTACTGATGTATTATATGCCATTGCAGATAACCAAATTCCATTAACATTAATATTAATAGCATAGGAGCGGTGCACCACAGTATGTTGCCAAATGGAAGATGCTAATATCAGGATTACCATTAAGCAGAATCTACTGTACATTTTTGCAAATGAAATTTGATTGTGTTACTACTATCCTCTTGAACGTGATCATGAAATACTGTTATTGAGTCTGCAGAAACAGGCCCGGTCCACTAGCTCAACTGGAAAGCTGTCTGCAGAGCCAGATAGATAGTTGCATACCAGTTGTCCTACTCAGATAACTAGGGCATAATAAAGCCTGGAGAACAAGGATATTTTAAGGATTTTTAAAAGAGGTTGCAGAAATGCAAAGTTGGAGAGTATGTAAATAAATTCTCTGCCTTGCTTAATCTTCTACTAGCCTCATTTGTAGCCTCATTCCTCAGAATTGGTAACTTCATCCTACTCCACTGTAATGGGTGAGAATATGGGAGAAGTATGAAAAGGAATCAGAGTCATATTTGTGCTTGTGGAAGGACTGGGGCAGTAAATGGTTAACTGGTTAACTAGTACGCCTCACCCTTAATGTGAGGTTTACTGGTTCCAGTTCGCCAGTAGGGGCTGGAGCAGCTCCTTATCCGCCCTGGGTACAGGGCTGCTCCAGCCCCACGGGTCCCACCACAGGCAGGGGGGTCTCTGGCTGGCCAAAGCAGCCCCTACTTGTGGCAAACCCCTTCCCGCCACAAGTAACATGCTGGCTCCCCAGGAGCAGGGCCAGTGCTGGCTTTGCTGCAGGCTCAGAAATATAAAGTTTTTATATATATAAGCTTTATACTCCTGAGCCCACAGTACATATAACCTCTAGAATTTTTAGTGGTTACACGGTTTTTTAAAGACTTTTTACATCCCTAGGAAGGACTACAGTATTTTTCATATCAAATGAACAAAATGAGTGGAAATGGGAGAAATTGAGGGGTTTTCTTTTCTGGGCTAGGTGTCAGGCCAACAGAATCTCAACAAAAAAAACTGCTTTAGATCAGCTCTCAGCCTCCAGCCCTTCTGTGGTATTTTATCAAATTAAACAATTATTCTGATAATTATTAAAGGTATCCCTACTATAACAGTATTTTTAGTAACTTCTGGAGAAAAAAGACTGATACCACATTGGCAACACAGTAATAATCACTAGCTGGGAACTGCAGATTCAGAACCATCTCAGAACTCTCATGCCCATTGACAGCCAACAGGTCAAGAGCGAAATACGATGTATTCATCAGATCAAAGGCTTTGCCTCACAGGAAATGTCTTACGAGAGAAAGAAAGCAAGTGCAAACACTATAAGTAGAACCTGAAAAGCTAATTCTGAAAAGCACATACTGTCAATCTAAAAGGTTCAAGCAAGTACTCACTAATTGTCATTGATTCTGGCACAGTGGCTGAAGGCAACATATTGCTTAAAGCATTCACTTGAACAGGAGGACTGACATCCACTCTAATTAAAAAGACAGAAGATCATTAATATTAACCAGAGAAACTCAATTCAAAGATTTGCCGAAATAAAAACAATTGAAAGACAACATTCTATTCACCATGTGTAAATGTAACTCAAATTAATGTACTAAATTGACAAAGAGAAAAATAATTATAATCCAAACTCATTTGAAAGCTAAAAAATTTACATTAGAGCTTCCGCATGAAACTTAATTTATAAATATTGAAAATATAAATATTCAAATAGACAAACTATATGACGAGCATATCATGCCAAACTGACTTCCAGATGAAGTCCAGATACAATTTGTCATAGTTATTATAACGTGATTCGAGATTATATAAAATACTAAGATTATGAAAATAAAGAATCATCGTCTTTGACATTTGTCTTTCCAAATGTTTCTAAAATTATTTTAGTAGTTTGAGTATTGAGTAATTATGGTGTGGGTGCCAACTTTACTTTGCATGTGCCCATTTACAATTAAGTATTTTTGTTTTATAATGATAAAATCTAAATTTGATTTACTTATAAGGGAGTTCAGATCCTCTCTGAGCCAGTTCTACTGCGAGAATAGCACTTTCATGTTCGTCTCCATTCTCCATGTCACCTAAAGCAACATGCACAGGACACAAATTAGTTAATGGAAAAAACCCAAACAATATTAAAAAATGAGCAACAGTTTCCTGTTACACTTGCAACTAATAAGAGTAAAATTTTCAAAAGCACCTAAAATCAAAATTTCACAAAGGAAATACCTGTGCAAGTGCATAAGCCCCTTTGACTATCAATGAGACTTAGGTGCTTTTGAGAATTTTACACTTAATCATATTACATTTAGTGTTCTTACATTTTACAGTAACAATTTCATGTTTGAGCAAATGTCTTCCCTGAAGTATCACAAATCTTGATGCTCAATTAAATATGAAATTTGATACTCATTATAAACTGAGAGCTGTGGGAAGTGAACTGGTGGTTTAAATCCAATCATAAACCGACATTTTATAAGTTTAAAAAAAAGACAGCTGTTGGTAACAGGTGTGTTTCAAGATGTGTTGCTTATGTCCATTCCACAATAGGTATGTGTGCTCGTCACATGCACTGCTGCCTGAAGTTTTTCCCTCAGCAGTACCCATAGGGGAACAGCCCTAGCAACTCCTGGAGAATGTGTCTAAACTACACCCCTCTGCCGACAGAGAGATGTAGCTTAGGCACTTCGAAAGTGCAAATGAGCCAGAGACTTAAATATCCCGGGCTTCATTTGCAAACTCACATTTGGGTGCTGTGCCGATCACGCTCCCTTTTAAAAGTGAAAGTAAAGTCTAGCCGACAGCGGGGAGCTTTTTCACCAGATCCTGTACTCCTCATTTTTAAATTATTGTATAGTCACAGCAAATCTTAGTGGGTACATGATTATTCAATAGTCCCAGGGGTGGGGGTAGGGCTGGCAGCCAATGCACTCCCGGCCCCACTCGCAGGAAACCAGTCCACAAGGGGAGATGGTTTTAAAAGCAGTGTGGGGTGGCAGGAGCCCTTGTATATAGGGGGCCCAAGCTCCCCACAGACATGGGTTGTGCTGGCATCCACAGAGCTGCTTCCCTTGCTTCCTCCACCCTTTATGCTGCTTCGGACTTTGCACCTGGAACTGCCCTTGCTCAACTAGTCATCAAGGTAAACGTAAATCCGTACTTCCTAACATCTGAGGTAGGCTGCCACTACCACCAGACACTTAATAAATACCATTGGTGCAGTGGCCAGGCCAAAGGCAATGACCATAAACTGGTAGAGGGAGGTCCTATCATGAAGTGGAGGAAGCGTCCGTGGCCAGGAAAAATTGCCATGTGGAAGTAAACATCCTGTAAGTTGAGGGCAGCATACCAGTCTTCCAGATCCAGTGTGGGGATAATTGTGGCCAGAGTGATCATTCAAAATTGAGTTTCTGAAGATACACATTGAGGCCCCTCAGATACGCCATAGGCCTCCTTTGGCCTTTGAGATTAGGAAAAATCTGTAATAGAACCCCCTGTTCTAACAGTGAGGCAGAGCTTCTTCTACTGCGCCCAACCTCAACTCCAGAACCTTCTATGCAGGAAGGCTCCCATGAAAAGGATCCCTGAAAAAGGACAGGGATAGAAGGTGGGTAGAGAGAGTAGAAAGGAATTGTAAAGCATATCCCTGAGAGACAGTACTTAGGACCCATCAGTCTGACATGATGGAAGCTCACGCTAGGAGGAAATGGGAAAGGTGGTTGCCAAATGGGGGGGAAAGAGGGGCAGGGAAATATTGGATCTCCTCGGATATCTGTTATATCCTATCTGTACCATGATAGGACTGGTACAGAAAATAGAATTCATTGTTTCCTTGCCCCTTGCTTGGAGCAGGTGGAGACCAACTGGGCAGGAGCTAAGGACTGGCTCAGTCTATGCTTATAGCCCTTACTCTTTCTAGCTGGGAGCTCTTGTCAGGGTTGCCTGCCCTGACTAGTAGAGTATGAGGGTTTGAAGTATTTCTGAGTTGGGGTGGGAACATACAAACAATCCCAGGGTTTTTGGATAGGCCAAGAGTCCTTCAGCTCAGGTAACTTTGAATCTTTCTAATCAGCAAACACAGCACAGCTGTCAAAAGAAAGGTCACAGAGAGAATGTTGGGCCTGTGAGGACAAACCAGAAAGGAGTAACCAAGATGCCCAACACACAGCAAGAGCAGATCTCATCATGCAAGCAGCCAACCCCCCCACATCAGAAGCAGCCTGCAAGGCTGCTCTAGCCATTGTTGTTCCCTCTTCCAGGAGAACTTTCAACTCCTTCCTGGAATCCCTCTAGGAACGGCTTCTCAAACTTAGTCATGGCCTGCCACATATGGAAATCGTAGAGGCCAAGGAGAGCTTAGTGGTTAACCACCTGCAATTGTAAACTGGCTGAGGAATAAATTTTTTAACCCAATAAGTTGAGTCTTTTGGAGTTTTTGTCCATGGGTACTTCCCTTGGTTGCCTCATCTCTCCTTTTTGTTGACCACCTCTACCACCAGGAAATTATGAGCAGGGTGGAAGTATTCGTGGTCCTTGGCTGGGACAAAGTACCTCCTCTTTAGAGGATAGCTCAGTGGTTTGAGCATTGGCCTGCTAATCCTAGAGTTGTGAGCTCAATCCTTGAGGGGGCCATTTAGGGATCTGGGGCAAATCTGTCAAGGATGGTACTCGGTCCTGCCATGAGGGCAGGGGAGTGGACTCAA
The DNA here is from genome assembly GCF_049634645.1 of Pelodiscus sinensis. Lineage (NCBI taxonomy): Eukaryota > Metazoa > Chordata > Testudines > Trionychidae > Pelodiscus > Pelodiscus sinensis. The sequence continues at coordinate 17,719,826 of NC_134726.1, forward strand.
TGACCTCTCAAGGTCCCTTCCAGTTCTATGAGATACGTATATATCTCCATATATAAATCTCTTTTGGAGATGGTCAGGAGGGACAAGGGGTTCTGCCACAGGGCTGTGGTGATGCTTCATGAAAGGACAGGGCCACTCAAGCCAAGAAGCCACAGGTTAAGTGCTATCCATTTCAGGAGCTCTTAACGCTCCTTGGCATCCTGCTTTAATACTGGGTGCAGGGGCTCAGTATTGGGATCTGGAACGGTACCTGGACTGGGAAGAGGACCTATGGCTGAAGACCTTCTCAACCATGATAAGCGTCGAGAAGGGGACCAGTGTCTGCATAATAGTGACCAACAGCATTGCTGCATTAAGCAGTCTTGAGAGCAGTATCAAAGTCGGGTTCACCTGGAACTGACCTCGGTGTGATCTTCAGGAAGCCTGGGAACTCGCCCATGGTCTCTGGGGCTCTGTGAGTTCCACACCCAGAACCAGGGGAGTGGAAGGGCCCTTCTTCCATTGTTCAGTGATTGCAGGCTATGTATAGGGGCGCTGACAGGATGGTACCTTGAGAAGGGATCAGGGTCATTGGGGAGGCAATGCTCACATTGGGCCCAACATAGGCTTGCCCCTGAACCATGATATTGCATGGCCTGGTGCAGCCAGTACCAGCAAAGTCAGTATGTCCTGAGCCCCTCAAAAGACCTCCAGTGTAGATGGCTTTCAACATCATCACTACTTGATGTCACTGGAGCAGGAAGGGAAGGGCTTAACCGCTCCACCTGAGCCGGCCCCTGTTTCCCTGAAGGGGTCTTGTCTTCCCCCGCCCCTGCGAGATGTTGGGGAGCACTCCCTTGCCAGCATCACTACTTTCTGCACCAGGGACTGAGAGGGAAAACAGTGTTGGCCTCATGAAGGCACCGATAGAGTGCCCTGCACTAAGACTATGGCACTTGAGGCTGAAGCTGACCTGGACTTTGGTGTCAGGGCTAGCACCAACTCCATTAGAAGTGCCCTGAGGCAAATGTGTCTTTCTTTTTTCATCCAAAGCTTGAATAGCTTGCAAATGCTGCACTTGTTGGCAATAAGCCCCTCACTCCAACATGGCTTAAAACCTAAAGACTAGGGCATGCCCTGTCCCTACGCTAAGTCCTGTCTAGAACACTAACTAGATTGACTAATACTAACAATTAACTCTACTGAGAGAACTATCTATACAGAGGTAACTGCCTTTGCAGCAAGAAATGTAGCTAGCACAGAAGTTCCAATGCACCATCACTGAAGGCAAGAAGGAATTGAGATGGGGGAAGCACACAATACCCCTTATCCACGCTATGGAGACACCACTTTGGAGATCCTGAGGACAACTCTCTTAGGGGAACTGCAGAGGGAAAAACTTCCAGCAGCAGCGCATGTGGCAAGCACACACACCTACTGAGGAATGGACATAAACAAGCACTTGAAGAAGAATCCACTATTTCAATTGACATCTTTGTTGAAAGTCTTCATACAATGAAGATAAAATAAGTACAGGCAGTCCCCGACTTACGCGGATCCGACTTACGTCGGATCCGCACTTACGAACGGGGCTTTCTCGCCCCGGAGGTCGAGGTAGCGGATTACTACCTGCGAGCTCCGGGGCGAGAAAGCCCCGTTCGTAAGCTGCTCCGGTGCCCCTGGTCTGCTGGAGACCGTCTCCAGCAGACCAGGGGCACCGGGCGGGTTCCCGTGCTTCTGAGGCTTTGCCAGAGCAAAGCCTCAGAAGCGCGGGAACCGCCGCTGCTGCCGCTTGAGACCGGTGCCTGTGGTCTGCTGGGGACGGTCCCCAGCAAACCACAGGCACCGGGTCTCAAGCGGCAGCAGCGGCGGTTCTCCGCGCCTCTGAGACTTTGCCAAAGCAAAGCCTCAGAGGCGCGGCACCCCGCTGCCGCTGCTGCTCTGCTCCCCGTGTCCCTGGTCTGCTGGGGGGGGGGGGGGGGGCGCGGATAGTGTGCCCCCCCCAGCAGATCAGGCTTTTGTTTTGGACCCTGGAGCAGAGCAGCTGGGGCGCTGCGGATTGGTCCTGCAGCACCCGCTCTGGGCACTACTGGACCAACCCGGCAGCACCCCAGCTACTCTGCCCCAGGTCCTGATTCAGCCGCTGCTGGTCAGTTTCAGCAGTGGCTGAATCAGGACGCCTGGGGCAGAGCAGCTGGGGTGCTGCTGGGTTGGTCCAGTAGCGCCGAGGAGCGGTGCTACTGGAGCAACCCAGCAGCACCCCAGCTGCTCTGCCCCAGGCGTCCCCAAGTCAGCCGCTGCTGAAACTGACCAGCGCTGACTACAGGAAGCCCGAGGCAGAGTTGCTCTGCCCCAGGCTTCCTGGAATCAGCGCTCATCGGTTTCAGCAGCAGCTGACTTGGGGAAGCTTGGGGTTCTTAAGTTGAATCTGTATGTAAGTCAGAACTGGCGGTCATTTCCAGCAGCGGCTGAATCTGGACGCCAGTTCCGACTTACATACAGATTCAACTTAAGAACAAACCTACAGTCCCTATCTTGTACGTAACCCGGGGACTGCCTGTATGTAAAACCGTTCACTTCCAGATGTCATTCCAGGGTTTCGACATTAGTGAGTAAGTGTGGAAAAGCTTACTTACCTCCATACAGATATAAGCTGTATCTGCTCCATATACAGGAGCCTCCGAGATGCGACCGCGGGAGTTCTGAACTCCCCTCCCCCACACACACTTACAAAAATGGTTGTAAGTGCGGAAGGTGCCGGAAACCCTCGACTTTTGTTCTCGGCCCGCATTTACTACGGCACATGGTGCCTACCATAAATGCGGGTTCGAGTTACGATGCCCCCGACTTGCGACGCTTCCTTCAGAACCAATCGCGTCAAAAGTTGGGCGCCTTCTGTATTAAAAGGTTAATTTTTCTAAGCCATCTAACGCTGATTATTTTATGTCTCTGATAAAAATTAATCCATATTTATACCATTATACTAGCCCTATGGGCCATTCAGTGCCTTAAAAAACATCCAAGAGAAACAAAATTTCGGTCATATTCCACTGACATTTTCTGTTTCACTAAATATGTTATCATAAAATAAATCCAAAAGCATATGTTAAAGTAGTACTGGATTGAAAGATGGAAGAGCAGGTTGAAAGAGAAGGTTGCTAATATTGCGACAATGATGTTTGGTTGAATAAAGAAGGAAATGTCTATTTGTTTTTGGTAGGAGTTTTAAAAAAAAACCTCTGTCATTAATGAACTCTCTACTTTGCTTCCCAGCAAATGAATTTCAACCCAGGTTGTGGTACTTCACAGTACATGGAGACTTGATGTGTTACACATCCTTGAAGCATTCTAATAAGGACTGGAGACATAACACCCTTCCAAATTAATGAAAAAATACACTGCAACTATTTCAAACTCTTATCAGTCTTGATACTGATTACTATAATAAGCCTACAAATCAGGATGAAATATTAGGATGTGGTATATACCATATCAATTAATCAACAATCCAAACAGTATGCGTTAAATAACATTTCATGCTTTTCATAATACTACCCATTTTCCAATGAATTAAAACATTACATATTTCCTCTCTCTATTGCTCAGTAGTTAACTATTTGTCACAGACCAAACTCTAGCATCATCAGCTAAACAAAGGCAAAACCAAACAAAGGAATCCAATTACTTAAATGATACTAGAAAACACAAAAGTTTCTTCGTATGTTTGAAACCTGTTACAAAATTTAAAAACTCAAAACGATTGCTGTTAGGGGTCTCAAGCTTACAATTCTTATTAAATGTAAAAAAGTTTTAAAAGGGACTGCTCAGTTCTTCTCTGGGACAAAGTAATATCTTTATGGACCAACTTCGGGTGAGAGAGAAGCTTTTGCACTTATACAGAGCTCCTCTTCAGGCCTGAGTCAGACCTGAAGAACAGCTCTGTGTAAAAGCTACAGCATGTCTCTCTTGTCAACAGAATTGGTCCAATAAAAGATATGACCTCACTCACCTTGTCCTTCTAGTATCCTGGGACCGACATACCTACAACACTGCATATTCAACTGCTGATATATTTGTTGTCTGTAGAAGTGGGATGTTCCCACGAAAGCTCATGACTCTATTTATATATTTTTATTAGTCTCTAAGGTGCTACGGGACCATTGTAGTTCTTTTCAGTTACAGACTAACATGTCTACCCTCTGATACTTGTCTATTGTTAAAGTTGCAAGTATGTGAAACAACAACAGAGGGCAGTACAACATTACTTAATTCTTTTTGAAGTTATATATTTTTTAATTTTTACCACCATAATTACATAATAAAATAGCTTAAATACAATGCCCATATATCTGCCTTCATCAATTCATGGTTTACAAAAACTAAGGAAATAGACACAGCAAATTTAAAATGGAAAAAAAGTTTTATTTCTGAATTGCATATATTTGGAATACTGCTGCACTATTAAGCAGTCATTAAAAAGAGAACACATTCAAATAAAAGTGTTATTTTATTAAATAATTAGCCAAGTTACTAAATAAACTATATATTCTAGTGATACACTGATGGCAAAATAAAAACTGTAATGTACACAATTTTACAAATTCGCTCCCTGCCCTGGAGTTTGTTCCATATCATCTCATGATCATAATAATTCATAAAAATGATTATATAGTATAAGGAATTACTGCTGAGTTGGTAAAAGGATTCTGGAAAGAAATGGGTTTTGGGGGAAGTGTGCTTAGGTACAAAAAGAGACTGTTCAATTTGTAGCAGGCATCAGGATAGACACAAAAATAAGAGAGCAAGAGAGATGAAAGAGGCAGTAAGCAAAGGTGTTGGATTGAAACAAACATTAATAGACAATGGTAATCTTAAAGTAAAGACACTGTTAGTTATGTGTATCTGATCTGTTTTTTTTTTATTGGACCATTATAAAAGCTAGCCAATACCAAAATTCTTCAATTTAAGTCTCACAGCATATCCAAAGTAATGTATTCTTACTGTGTCTAAACTACATCCCTTTTCTCGAAAAAGGGATGTAAATTAGACACTTTGAAATTGCAAATGAAGCCGGGATTTACATTTCCCGTGCTTCATTTGCATAATGCCGGCCACGGTTTTTTTCGAAACGGGGCTTTAAGGAAAGAAAAATGTCTGTTTAGGTGGGGATCGATCGAAAATAAAACCCTTTTTCGAAAGATCCTATACTCCTCATTTTTTCAGGAGTACAGGATGTTCCGAAAAAGAGTTTTATTTTTGATCGATCCCCACGCAAACAGCCATTTTTCTTTCTAAAGGCCCCTTTTTGAAAAAAACCATGGCTGACATGCAAATGAAGCTTGGGAAATTTAAATCCCGGCTTCATTTGCAATTTCAAAGTGTCTAATTTACATCCCTTTTTCAAGAAAAGGGATGTAGTTTAGATACAGCCTTAGTCTGTATGCAAGTCCTGTATTTTCTCTATGGCTCCTCAAATATCTAAATTAACACTACTGGAGATACTGGAGGACAACAAATAAGTAAACTGCTGTGAGAAATCAGTTCTCCATAGATATTTATGGTGAAGAGGTGGGGAAATGAGAAACTAGGATATCATATTCAGCCAGCAGATGAGATTGAGACATAGCAGTTAATCCAACAGCCATAGTTTGTGTATTTCTATATTAAACCTACTTGGGATATAAATTATGTAATGTGTGACTTGGATTATACATTATTTTTTTCTAGTTTGTCTCTGCCTAAAATTTCTCTCCTATAAAGGAAACTTTACATTCCTTGGCCTCAACCCTACAGTGAATTCTATTTCTGAGAAGACTCATTATAGTTTTATAGACACATGAAATATACTCACAAACTTAATCATCACTGATTGCACACATTTTATAATTTTACTATTACAATATAATACTAATGTGTGCATATCATCATTTTGAACAAGCTATATTCCAGATCTTCGACAACTGGGCTTTTCAGGATTTAGCAGTATCTATGGTTGGCATCTATCAGAAACCAAAGCTTTGTTCCACTTCAGTGCAATAGGCCATTCAAAATCACTGGCATGCTGTTAACCATTGACCTTTCAATCTCCACTTTCAGACAAGTGGTATTGTTTTTTTAAATTAACATAATTCAGGTCAGCCTTGTGTCACAAAATCATTGCAGAGGTCTAAGTTCCATGTCAGGCACAAACAATACGAGCTGACATGTAGAAAACCAACACTTATACAATTAATGTGTTTAGAATAAAAAACAGGACTATGTAGCACTTTAAAGACTAACAAGATGGTTTATTAGCTGATGAGCTTTCGTGGGCCAGACCCACTTCCTCAGATCAAATAGTGGAAGAAAATTGGCACAACCATATATACACCATAGGATACAATCAAAAAAATGAACACATGTGAAAAGGACAAATCAAATTTCAGAGCAGAAGAGGGATGGGGGGAGAGGTAAATATCTGTGAGCTAATGATATTAGAGGTGTAATTGGAGAAGCTATCTTTGTAATGGGTAAGATAATTAATGTCTTTGTTTAGACGGAGGTGTAAAGTGTCGAATTTAAGCATGAATGGCAGTTCAGAGGACTCCCTTTCAAGTCTGGTGTGAAAAGGTCTTTGAAACAGGATGCAGGTAATCAAGTCGTTGAGACAATGCCCTTTCTGGTTGAAATGGCAAGAAACTGTTTTTTCTTTGTGATCCTAACATCTGTTTTGTGGGCATTGATTCTTTGGCGAAGTGTCTGAGATGTTTGTCCAATGTACATAGTAGATGAACACTTTCGGCACATGATAGCATAAATTATATTTCTGGATGAGCAGGAATGTGTGTTCTTGATCTTATAACTCAATTGGTTAGGTCCAATAATGGCATCAGCAGAGTGAATATGTGGACAAAGCTGGCAACAGGATTTGTTGCAAGGATTCCAGGGTTGTGTTTAAAATGTTTCACGCTTCAAAACTTCACAGAACTCGTGCCAAATTATTTATTAAAATAACTAATTTTTTAAAAATCTATCCTATCACACAACTGAAACACTGACTTGAGAATGTTCAAAATTCATGTCCACCCAATCTGTCACACAGCATAAACTCTGCTAAGGATTTCAGAAACACAAGTGTTTTCTCCACTCTCCAACATGTTATTTTTCTGCAGTCCATGTAAAAATAACCAGTGTGCATGTAATTCTTAGTTCTCATCCATTTGCTCTTGCACTAGTCATTTTCTCAGTGATTTGTTGCAAAATTACAGGCAGCTTTGTTTACAATATATTCACATCGCCGGTATTTTGAGAAGCAGCTATATCAATTTCAATGGAAAAGGGGATATTCACAACCTGACACAATTAGGAATCAAGTCCTTTTATTTTATATGCTGTGCACAATTTCACAATTTAGCTATTCATACTGTGCCAGATTCTGCAAGATACAGAGAGGGTCCTCAACTCCTGTTAACGTAAACTGAAGATTCTTAATACAGCTCAAGAAAGCGCTCAGCATCTTTCAGAGTTCAAAGAAGTCAGAAGTAAGCTGCCAACAACTGATGAAGTGCCTCCTCCTGATACCATTAACTGTGAATTTCAGATGCAACCCCCTCTTTTTCCTCAACCAGACTTACAGCTCAGGGGAAATACCTGAACTCATTGCTCCCAAAATGACGGATCTCTGCCTGTGTTCTGTAGCTCTTTTGCATCCAAACATGAACAAGTATGCTGTTGTTTACTGTTATCTACACATTTATCTCTGCTAGGGATGTTAAATATTGTTTACTTTAGTAATCGCACAGCAGCAAAAATTTTTAGCTGTTAAACACTTACTAAAATTCTCACCCCCAGGGACAGTGCCAGCACCCAGTACGTTCCTGGCTCCACTGACAGGGAGCCCCCTTCAACCTCACATTGCTGTCTCTGTATTAGAGGCAGCAGCGTGGGGTGGCAGGCAGAGCCAATCTGCAAAGGGAGCCAATTTATGAGTATTCCATATTATAGTATGACACATCAGACATACAGGGATGCCACGGAACAGCAAGTTTGTCTGTCATGGTTTCCAGTCTGGAAAGTGTTAAAGCTGACAGGTGTTCAATAATCAGTGGGACTACGCACACTTGCCATCTTGAAAGCTACTGGACACTTAAAATGAAATATATTAATGATTTCAATGAAAATGTTTACAGTAAAAGAACTCATAGCAGGAAATGTTGGAATGCTAAAAGTAAAATAATTATTTAGAACTAGAATTTTGGAATGTTTATCAAATTGTAGAAGTGTGCCTGAGAACACTAATAAAAATATTTTAAAAGTGGCAACAAAAAAAAAAAGTTGTACAGTGATTACAGGGCTATTCGATAACATCTCTAAACAATTAACCAATAAGCCTGCTTTTATTGTTCAATCCAAATGACTACACGCATGCACACACCCGAGCGTGGAGGGTGAGGGGTCAGATGGGAGCCAGTACATGCTCCCGTCTTGAAAACAATTTTCAAGTTGGCTTCCACCTGCTGCCTCACACTGCTGCCTCTGACAGAAGCAGCAGCGCAGAGCAGCAGAAGCTTGTGTCCACAGGGAGCCCCATGGACAGAAGTTGCTCCGGCATCCCAACTGCTCTCCTCCGAGCTTCACTGCTGCCTCTGATATAGAGGCAGCAGCATGGGGAGTGGGGAGGCAGATGGCTCCATGGAGCCAGTGCTCATGGGGAGCCAGCTTTTAAGCCAGCTTCCCTGAGCACTGGCTCCCACGTCTCCCACTCCCCCACCTCCACCCTCAGTTGCTTCTGCTGCCTCCGTGGGAGCCAGTACTCACAGGGAGCTGGCTTGAAAGCTTGTTTCCCCCATGTACTGCCCCTCGCCTGCCCCCGTCATCCTCCATGCTGCTGCAGAGGCAATAAAGGTGGGGGGGGGTGCATGTAGCCATTTGGATTAACCAATAAACCCAAGATTATCGGTTAATCGTTTAATAGTTTTTAAGATTAATTATCAAAATAAATTCTGTGATACATAAAGTTAGCATTCAAAGGTTCTACACAGAATAGTCATTGAGTCAGAATGCAAAATGCATGCTGAAAATGCGGTTAGAAAACACAACATGAACTGTCTTGTGAAGTTTACACAATATATTCCAAAACATATACAATTATATTTTATGGCTAAAAAGGTTATTTTTTCCATTTATTTAAAATTCAGATTCTAGTAGATGGCTGGCTAAAGCTCATTTGGGAAATCTGGGACTTCATTTAAATAATACATAGCTATTACAATCACTAATAATGAAACACATGTGGAACTGATAGTATGCCAAATCAGATAACACACAGTTAGAATATGAAGTTCTATGTTTGTCAAGAATGATAACAGTGAAGTTGTATAAAAATGATGGTATACCAAAACATGGTTTCAACACAGGACAGAACTACAGCAATTTATTGAAATTAGATAGTAGAAAATACCTACCAATCTGGGAGTAACAACCAACAGCATGGACAGGAAACAGAATATCTGAATTATCATTCAGGATCTGCAGAGGAGTCCAAGTGCGTATCTGTGAATTGCATGTGATATCTTCATGTGGCCTAAATAGAAATATACGATAAGCACTGATCTGTATTTTATATATTTCTTTGAAATATAATATATAATTATTAATTATGTATCGTACTATTAGATCTTCAGAATAGAAGCTGCAAAGGATTTATGCTAGCAATGAATTGTATCATTACCCATACTCCCACTCCCATCTGTCCGCTGGTCCTTTTGATCAGATGTATGAAGGAATGTTTCAAACATAAAATAGATTAACAGCAGAGTTGGCTGGTCCACTGCTGGACTACTACTAACCGGACTTCACTTAAAAATATCAAGCAATTAGAAGCTTGAGTCTGAAAAGCTCAGCTGAAAATCTTGGAAGAAAACTCATGGCACATGTCACAATTGTTTTCTTCTAGTCCTTGCCAAAAATCACAAATGAAAAACACCCGATTTTACATGTTGACTATGTGAATTATTTAGGTAACTTCTAGTTTGCTTCTAAAAATAGCCAAAAGTTTAGGGATCTTATATGTTAGGCAAATTAGTTTCTTTGTTCCTATTAAGCACTTAAATCATAGCAGAACTGCACACACAGCTTAGATTTGGCTTTAAGTCAGAGGTAAACGTAAGTGCATGCACCCTGGTGTGCAGCTCTGGCAAAAGCTGGTTGAGCTGTGGCAAATATCAGCAGAAAGCTATTTAAAGAGTTGGCAGGGACCCAGATTGCAATAGAACAGTACATATAAGAAATTTTAAGTTACTTTCACTAGTGCTCTAAGTACTCACATTTCAGAAACTTCTGTTTCATCTTCCATTCCTTTGTTTCCCAGTATCTTTCTATATTTTTCATCCTCATGTTCATCTATATCTTCATCATCAATACTCTTCACATCAAGCTTCTGGTAACTATACTCTCCATTCAAAAACATAGAATCACTTTTCCACAAATGATTATACTGATTCCCATTTAAATGTTGTTCAAGAGAACTTTCAAAGGAAGGGAACATAAAAGCTGAAGATTTGTCTGAGTTCTCTTCTGAGCTTTCTCCTGCAACTGCTGTCCTTAATGTGTCTCCAAAGTTTTGCTCATCTTCCTCCTCATCAAATGAGATGATGTTTGTCACCCTTTTCTTCTTCTTCCGATCTTTTCTACATTTTAAATCTACTGGCAACAAAAGAAAAACAGCTAAAACAAATGGAGAGAACTAATTCATATTTTCCTTAAAGAGTTAAAAATATATGATGATGGGAGAGGGAAAACAAAACATACACAAAAAGATTTTTTCAGGATTAAGGCTGCCAGAGCAAGTTTACTCACTGTTAAAATGACATATTTGAAATAAAAAGATAGCAATGGTATTCAATATTCCCCTCCCCAATCAATCAATCCACTAATAGTTTTGATAGCTGCTTAGGGAACCTTGAAGGAAAATTCCAGAAACTTAAATAATTGCTATGGAATACTCTTTTTAAGAGTATTATTACAAATAGAAAAGGGTTAAAATGACAAAGAATGACAGATAAAATTAGTATGAATTTTGAAATAATAAAAGTTATCCTTAGTATGGAAGCAACACTATCCTCTTATTTCAATTTAGATGAAAATCTACAAAAAATATTAATAACTGATTTTAAAAATACATTTTGAAATAAACAAAAGCGTATTTTAAACACCAAAAAAAGTAAATAATTTCGGCTCTGCTCTCCTGCTGCCACTGCAAACATTTACACATTTTCATAGTTCTAGCGGAAATTCACAGGGCAAATACCTGCAATGAATCCTCTTCTACAATCACCTAAAGCAAGTTTACTTTTATGCATGAAAGCTTTAGCCCAAATAAATTTTTTAGTCTTTAAGTAGCCACAGGACTCCTTGTTATTTCTGAAGTCTACTCAAGCATCTCAAACCTCAACTTTTTAATTGAAGAGTTCAAGACTGACAAAATGGTGCTTTATGTCTACAACTTTCAGTTCTAGAAATGTAGATGAGAACTTACTCCTTTGATACTTGCATAGCAGACTACATATAAGTGAATGTTGCATTTTACTGCATTATTTTAAACCTATGGTAGACTCAAGTCTTCAGAGATGCTGTGCATAGCTGTCCAAAACAATCACCTACCATGTTTGTGCCAGCAGAAACATGGCAATACCCATTTGAATGCTCTAACCCAGTAGTAGGCAACCTGTGGCCCATATACTCCCCTCTCCCCCTGCCCGTGCCATGCGAAATTAGCATCTGCTGAATATGATATAATGATTTAGAATTGTGATATATTTCAAGTGAAAATCATAAACTGTCTTCAAGAAATGATACATTTTCAGCTCCCAATGATACAAATAGCACAATGTATCTCATTAAACAGAAGAGATTTTCATTTCCCTTCTCACCAATATTTCCAAAGCACATTTTTTTAAAAAAGAACCTACTGGTTTTAAGTTTAAATTGTAACAAACCACATAGTTCAGTTATATGTAATGAACATTTTTAATGATTTAAAGACATTTATTCTTGATATTATTTTAGAATCATGATTAATTAAAACAAATATGACAATGTATATACTTTTTATTATGTTAGTATCCCCAAAATGCTTACCAGCACTAACATTCTTTGACAGAACTGGAAGTGGGTCAGTATCTTGATCTGGTTTGATTAAAATGGAAACAGCAGAGGATGCTGTTATTTCTCTTAGAAGGCTGCTAACGCCTTGGGTGGATTCCTTCAACAGCGAGGTTACGTTTTGTGTGGATTCTTTTAAAAGATCAGAGACGGTAGGAGTGCACTTGCTCTGTCCATTTAAATCCTTGTTGTCAATATTAATTGCAAAAAGAATGGAGTTCAGACCTTTAGATACAGCAAAGAGAAAAACCATAGAGCAACATAACTGAGCACACATATGCAATGATGTTTCATACACAAATTAACAGAACATTGAAGCGGCAATCAGGAAGTGTAAAGATAAATCCAAAATGAAGTATAGATTTTAACACCGCTTCCTTCTAAAAACAACTAGTAGACCTTTGGCACTATAGAAACTAACACATTTATTAGGTCATGAGCTTCCTTGGGTAAAACCCATTTCATCAGATTAACTGGAGTTGAAATTACAGAAACTAGGCTATATATAACAGCAAAAGAAGTTACCTGTCAATTGCAGGACCAGTGTTAATGAAGCTAATTGAGCAGGTTGGATGTGTCTCATTCATAACATGTGATGTGGAAATGCGAATATCAAAGAGAGGGAAATTGTCTCTAGTGTGTTAACCAGTTAAGATCTTTATTCAAGCCTAAGTTGATTGTTGAGAGTGCTGCTAGCACAAAGGAGTCCTAGGCCATGACTATGGCTTTTGTGCACTAATGTTATAAAAATAAATAAAAAGGAACATTACATAGAGAAAGGATGATCCAGTGGCATTAACTTAGACTTGCTGGACCCAGATTCAGTTCCCTATAATATATGGTGCAATTCAAGAAACAGCATGCAGTCAAGTAAAGCTATTGCATTGTACACAAACTGCTGCTCTAAAGTTAAGTCCTGCTGTAAAATAAGGTCAGCGTTATTATGAATATCATCTAATTTTTTTTGTTAACATACTGATACAGCAATATAAACCACAGTTTTGAAAGATAAAGCTCCCACACAGAGTATTCCTGCCAGACTTGCAAAAGCTCAGTACTTTCTCTATAATTTAAACTGGTGCCAATAGCCAATGTTATGGATGTCCCTTTACTGAGTACATAAAATACACCAGGATTTGCTTCACCAAGAGCACCCAACTCATTGTTTTATATAGTGCATTGCAATTACTACAGAAATAAATACATCCTCAAAATGAAATCTCTCTCAAAACAGTATAATTCAGAGTTTGCCTTAATATAGGGCTACTCAACATGCAGCCCACGGTGGATTTGTTTGCAGCCCGCAGTGCGGTTTAAGTTTCCGCGAGGCTCAACACACAACCCACAGGTGGGAACCAAAACAAAAAAGTAGTCAATTTAATGGTCTTCTGTTGATATGCGTTTTAGTAGTTAAATTCCTAGACTGTCATTTCTCATTAAAAGTGCTGTCATATGGGTGGAAATCAGGTAAATATTGCATTTTATTAATATTAGCGGAACTAACTTAAATGGGGTCTGTGTGTTGTGTAGTCTTGCCTTAATCTTTGTTTTCATGCCCATCAGTCTGAAAAAAGCATATATATTTACATGTATATGCAAACACACTTAAGTTGTGGCCTTCGGCATGTGCTGTGAGTATTATTGTGGCCCCCAGGGCTCCCAAGTTGATTATCCCTGTCTTAATATGTCCAGACTTACCAGCTGCCATTGTAGGAATCATGCTAGAACGTTCTTCATCCATCATAAAAGACCAATCTTCATAGAAGACTCTACAGATTGAAAGGTAAACATAAAGCTACACTGTTGCATACACTGTTTTTGAAACTATGAAACATTACACCTATCAGCAGCAGAGAGGCTCATATATGTGGCTGATCAATTTACAAAGTGCAGTGGCCCTTTAAAGAACCTGACATGCATTAGATGGGAGGAATAGAAATATAAACGCTAGACAATCCTAAATTAAAAGTAATGAAGCCAATCCAAATGAGAGTTGTATGACAGAGAATCATAAAATACTAAAACTGGAAAGCACCTTGAGGGGTCATCAAGACCAGTTCGCTGCCCTCATAGCAGGACCAAGCACCATTCCCTGACAGATGCTCTTAAATATCTCCAGTGATAGAGATTCCACAACCTCTCTAGGCAATTTATTCCAGTGTTTAACCACCCTGGGTATGTCTACACTACCACCCTAGTTCGAACTAGGGTGGTAATGTAGGCAACTGGAGTTGCAAATGAAGCCCGGGATTTGAATTGGAACGAGGAGTAACGGTAGTTCGGAATAGGAAGCCTAATCCGAACTACCTAGTCCGTGCCACGTGTAGCCGCGGGGCACAGAGTCCGAACTAGCGGACATTTAAAAATGGTGGCGCCCAGCAAGATGCAAATGAAGCCCGGGAAATTCAAATCCTGGGCTTCATTTGCAACTCCAGTTGCCTACATTACCACCCTAGTTCGAACTAGGGTGGTAGTGTAGACATACCCCCTGACAGGAAGTTTTTTCTAATGTCCAACCTAAACCTCCCTTCCTGCGGTTTAAGCCCATTGCTTCTTGTCCTATCCTCAGAGGCCAAGGAGAACAATTTTTCTCACTCCTTCTTTTAACACTCCTTCTTTTAGATACTTGAAAATTGCTATGATGTCCCCTCTCAGTCTTCTCTTTTCTAAACTAAGCAACCAAGTACTTTCAGTCTTCCCGCATAAGTCATATTTTCTAGAGCTTTAATCATTTTTGTTGATCTTCTCTGGACCTTCTCCAATTTCTCCACTTCTTTCTTGAAATGTGGTGCCCAGAACTGGACACAATACTCCAACTGAAGTCTAATCAGCATGGAGCAGAAGAATGATTTCTCATATCTTGCTCACAACACTCTTGTTAATGCACCCCAGAATTATGTTTGCTTTTTTTGCAGCAGTCACACTGTTGACTCATGTTTAACTTGTCATCCACTAGGACTCCTAAATGCTTTCCAGCAGTACTCCTTGCTAGATAGTCACTTTCCATTCTGTATGTGTGAAACTGATTGTCCCTTCCTATGTGGAGTACTTTGCATTTATCCTTATCAAATTTCATCCTATTTACCTCAGACCATGTCTCCAGTTTGTCTAGATCATTTTGAATTATGACCCGATCCTTCAAAGCACATGAAACCACTCCAGCTTGGTATCATCTGCAAACTTAATAAGTGTACTCTCTATGCCAATATCTAAATTGTTGATGAAGATACTGAACAGAACCGGTCTCAAAAATGACCCCATGCGGAATCCCACTTGCTTTGCCCTTCCAGCAGGACTGTGAACAGTTAATAACTACTCTCTGAGGGTATGTCTATACTACAGTATTTTTTCGGAAAAACGGCTCTTTTTCTGAAAATAATTCACTTACGTCTGCATTGCAATCACGTTCTTTTAAAAAAAAAAAGAAAGAAAGAACAGAGGGGTTTTTCCGACATTGTAAACCTCTTTCTACGAGGAAGAAACCTCAGTGTGGTGGTTATCTTTCGAAAAAGCAGACTGCTTTTTCAATGCACTTTTGCTGTGTAGATGCTCTCTTTTGGAAGAAGTTTTTCAGAAGATCTCTTCCGGAAAAGCTTCTTCCGAAAGAAGCCTGCAGTCTAGACATAACCATTCTCAGGCTATCCAGCCAATTCTGCACCCACCTTATAGTAGCCCCATCTAGGCTGTATTTCCATAGGTTACTTATAAGAAGGACATGCAAAACCGTATCAAATGCTTCACTAAAGTCTAGGTCAGTGGTCACCAACCAGTAAATCAGGATCTACCAGTAGATCTTGGAGCCTCTGACAGGTGATCCTGACTGGTTTGGCCAGGAAGCTATCAAGTGCTGGCTCTTCAGTTGCTCCTCCACCTACTATCATGCTGCTCCTGCCCTCTGTCTTGGGGCTGCCCCTTGGGAGCCTCCTGCTTGCTGTGCAGGTTGTGCAGGTTGTGGGAGGCTGCTGATGTCAGGGTGTCCCTTCTCCCCCCACTCCTGTACCCCATCTCCACACAGAAAGAAGGGGATGGAGGGAGCTTGGCAATGCAAATTTCTGTCATTCTCACAAACACACACTGCCTTTCACTCAGCTCCCAATCCAACACATGTGTGTGGTTGTTACTTCTTGTACTTCTTGCCAGCTTTCAGGACTGGTGCAGGGCCACAGCAGGAGTAAGCCTGCCCTAACTCCATCTCTGGGGCAGCTGTCCAGCCACTCCCAGGGTGGGATCAAGTTCACCAACCTATGCTTGAGAGGCTGAGTCCACTAGAGACCCCACTCCACCTCCCTACTTATGCTGCTTCAGCCTGTGTTGATTAGCCAGCTGCTCCCAGTGTGAGAGGAACTTGACCCCTTCACCCTGTGCTCCCCAGGCAAATGCTCTATCCTCTAGTCCACTCCAAAACTCCCTCTGCTGTCTGTAGGCCCCTTATACTGCCTTCCAGCTCCATCCCTGGGGCACTCTGTGTTGGCTGTCCAGCTGCTCCCAGGGAAGGGGAGACACAAGCCCTCAACCCTGCAATCCCCAGGCAAATTCTGTATCCCTTAGTCTACTCAAAGACCAACACACCACCTCCCTGCCTTCAGGGGGACCCTTATCCTATGTTGGCCCTCTGGTCACTCCCAGGGTGGGACTTCAGCTGCCTAGTGGGGATGGGACTTGAACCCACCATCCTATGCTTCCCAGACAAATGCCCTGTCCCCTAAGCCACCTCCCTACCTTTAGAGGGTCCCTTATCCTGCTTTCTCCAATGTGGGAGCTAGGTCTGCCCCCAGGGCAGAGGGTGTTAGCTGCCAGGCTACCTGAGCGGATGGAGAGAAGTAGGATTGAACCCACCACCATGTGCTCCAGAGGCTGATGCCCTATCCTCAAGTTCACTGGAGATCCCACTTCACTGCCCTGCCCTGCCCTGCCCTGCCTTCAGCAGGTCCTTTATCTTGCTTCAGCCTGTGTTGGCTATCTAGCTGCTCCCAGGGTGGGTGGGACTTGAACCCACCACTTTGTGCTCCCCAGGCAAATGCCCTATCCCTTACGGCACTCTAGAACCCATGCCACCCCCATCTCCCTACCTTCAGCAGGGTCCCTTATCCTGCTCTCGGAAAGCAGGAGCCAGCTCCATCCCTGGGGCAGCCTATGTTGGCTATCTGGCTGCTCCCTAGGTGGGCAAAGGGAGGGAGGAGGACTCAAGCCCCCATACTGTGCTCCCCAAGCAAATGCCGTATCCCCTAGTCCAGGGGTTCTCAAACTTTGTGATACCGTGACCCCCCCCCCTTTAAGTTGCTTGTGACCCACCTGGGGGGTCAGGACCCACAGTTTGAGAAACACTTAAGAAGGTTGGTGAAAGTGAATGAGCTTCGGGGAGGAAGGAGGATGGAGTGCGCAGGGTGAGGCCTCAGAGGAGTGGAGCAAGGGTGGGGCCTCAAAGAAGTGGGGGAAGGAAGCCGGGCAAGGTTATTTGGGTTTGAGGTAGATCTTACATTGCACTTAAATAGAAAAAGTGATCTTGTGGTTAGAAAGATTGAAGACCACTGGTCTAGGTATACTCCGGCCACTGCTTCCCCCTAATCACAAGACTTGTAATCCTATCAAATATATCTATCAGATTGGCTTGACATGATTTGTTCTTTACAAACCCATGCTGGCTGTTACCTATCTTATCTTCCAGGGGTTTGTAGATGAATTCCTTAATTATTCCATTATCTTCCCTGACACAGACGTTAAGATGACTGGTCTGTAGTTTCCTGGATTGCCCTGATTTCCCTTTTTATAAATAGGCACTACATTTCCCCTATATTTGCTAGATTGAATACTGGAAGTTAAATGAAACAGTCTACCTTCAATCTCTGCATTTTCTAATAAGATGCAAGTCATTGAGATCAGGAATCTCTCAAGTGTAAGACGCCATTTACAGTAATACTAGCAATTATATCTGGATAAACTGCTATATTAACAATCATAGCACTTACCTGTGCATACACATGTATTTGAGAAATCCAACATTTCACCCACAGCTATCAAGCCATTTGAGTAAGTTAAAAAGGACAGATATAAACAAATAAAACAGAGCAAGATGTTTAACTGAAAGGTTGAGCAATGAATCATCAGGCACAACCAAATGATTTAGGCTCTTGCTCAACCAAGATGTAAAGGCACTAAAGAATCAAGGGGAGATTGATGTGACTTCTGTAAGTAATAGGCATGAGACTGGTAAGTAAACACGTTGGGTTGAACCCTTTCCTTAGCAAGTACCATACTCTAGCATTAGGCATTACTTGCATGGTTAAATAAAGTAGCAAAAAATTGATTGTGTCAAAAAATGGAGACTGGGTTGTCTATTAATTGTGTTGTTTATTTTGATTTTGACTCTTCAAGTCAAGGATCCCTTATAACATATTTCAGTGGTGCACAACCCGTGGGTCGCGACCCTGTTGGGAGTCGCAGCTGTCTTCCTGGGGGGGAGGTCGCAGCACTTTGATCTGAGCCAGTCAGTATTTTCTTTTCCTGGCTTAGCACCCGATGCACATGTGGTGGGGGTGGGAGGAGTGTCAAGGGAGCAGATCAGCACTTTAAATTAAAGAGGCTGCAACAAAATGTTCCCAGCGGGTTTTTTTGGTTTTGGTTTTTGCTCAACAAAAATTTTCCAGGCTCCAGGGATCACAAATGAAAAAAGGTTGAGCACCACTGATGTATTTATACAGTACACAGGAGAACTGTGCCCAATCCTGACTGGCACAGTTAGGCTCATTAGGGCTCTTGCTCACTCTCTCCCCCCCCACTCTCTCTCTCAATCCTACCTCATGTAGAACATAAAGCCTTAACTGTTGCCTTCCAACTTCAGCCATTTCCTGCTGTAATCTTAACTTCTCCCCATGACATTCTGATAGCTTTCAGTTCTGCTTCCACATTTGTTATCCTGAGTAACTCATCATCTCTTTCCTTAGTCTTCTCTTCACCAAGCTACAAAGTCCCAACCTAATTAATCTCTCCTCATATGGAAGCTGTTGCATAATGTAAATCATGTTTGTTGCCCTTTTCTGTACCTTTACCCAATTCCAATGCATCTTTTTCAAGATGAGGCAACCATGTCTGCACCCAGTATTCAAGATTTGGGGCCAATGCAAATCTATATAGAGGCAATGTGATATCATCTATCCTTTGCCTAGTGATTCACAACATTCTGTTAGCTTTTTGACTGGCACTGTACATTGAGTAGATGTTTTCAGAGAACTATCCACGACGATTCCAAGACCCCTTTTTTGAGTGGCACCAGCTCATATAGATCCCATCATATTATACATATAGTTTGGATTAGGTTTTCCATTGTGCATTATTTCACATCCTCTGTGTTAACCACTGCAATTTTTAGAACGCTTTGGAACAGAGACTATAAAATAAATTATATAGTAAATATTTGGCTATGAAAAATTTAAAACAGCAGTTAAAAATGTGATGCTAAGTGGCTTAATTAAAATAAAATGGACTACTTCATCTACTACTAGTTTCAGACATTTTTAATTATCAGCGCTTAGTCTACAATTGCATGCATTCCTCCATTATTAGAACATGAAATAGTTACCTAAGTCGATTTTTATCTGCAAGCAACATATGGACATATCTTTCCAGAGAATGTTCATTTAATGCACAGCGTAGCCAGGCACGGCCTCTGCCAATATCTGTAGTAATAGTCCTCAGAGAGTAGAAGCGTTGTAGTTCATGTTTATTCAGAACTTCTCTCACATAGTACCAAAAGACGGGCTCTGCAAGATATATTAAGATACAAATATACATTTAATTCATCTGTCTGAACTATTTTCCTCGGTCCCTACCATAAAATTACTAAATACAATACCATTTCTATCATTGTTATTCTTACTTATACAGTTTTATGACTGCTTTTTGGTGTTAGATATTGGTGTTAGAACTATATAATTACAATTTCCTCCTTAAACACACGCAATCAACTGTCTCCTTTCTACAAGACATGCTATTTTACTAAAAAAACACAATTACCTGCTTATGACCTTAAACACAGATTAATCGTTGCTCGGCTTGCTGTAAAACTTCAGTTGAATAGATTGTTTACTTCTACAGAATTTCTCTGAAGTTATTCACTATAGCTGTGATAAGAATTATTCCCGCAGGATTCCACCTTCACTACTAAATCTTGTATTTAAAAGGTCATTCAATATACCATTTAATTTTTACAACAGTGCCAAAATTTGATTTGGGATGAATACTACTATCATTTTTAAAAACAAAATTACACTCCAGAATTGATAAATTTGTTACTAGTTTAAGATAACTTATGTTTGTTCACAACAAATTCTACTTACTATTAAAAACCTTTCATCAAATTACTGTATTATCATTACCTACCATTCTACTTTACATAGGCCCTTATGCTATACTCAACACTAAGACATCTGTCTATTTTTCTGTATGGCATTAACTAATATGGATTTACACTTGTTTGGCATTTCTTCTCATTCTATCTCTAGGGATGAAATGGGGTTGGTTTTTGGGAGGGAAGGGGCAATAGGGAAGAGTTTGGTCTGTTTTTTAAAATATGCATGTTGCCATGTGTTTATGATAAAGAAGGCAAGATGAAGCAAATGTGCATTGTACTTGATGTGGAAGGTGGTGAATGTAACATGGCATTCCCATATGCTTTTTGAAAATATGCTTACGATCAGGGCTCGCCGAGCCATGGTAAGCCCCACTCGCCAGCCATGCTGAGCCCCGCTCGCCAGCCGCACTGTCTGGCGTTCTGCGCATGCACAGATCGTTCTGCACATGTGCAGATCGCCAGAACCCAGCTCTTCCGGGTTGTAATCTACTCGCCACGGGCAAGCTGGCTCATTTAAGATATCACTGGAAAGGTTATGATATACTGAATATGATTATCCCATTCATATGCATATACTGAAGTTAAGAATACTGATCTGTGTGTTTGTATTTCATATTTGCTGCTTTAGGACACTCCCACTGCTGACATTTCAAGTGCTACAATGGGAAAGCCAGACAGATCTAATGTTCCATCAGCTAGTATAATGGACTGGCATAATCTTGGCCATCCTATCCAGTGGACATTCCATAATGCTCAAGGAGCTGAAGGTATCTGAGACTCTAGCTATCCTAGAATACTCAAGGAGCTGATAGAGGAGGTATCTGAGCCTCTAGCTATCATCTTTGGAAAATCATGGGAGACAGGAGAGATTCCAAAAGACTGGAAAAGGGCAAATATAGTGCCCATTTATAAAAAGGGAAATAAGAACAACCCAGGAAACTACAGACCAGTTAGTTTAACTTCTGTGCCAGGGAAGATAATGGAGCAAGTAATTAAGGAAATCATCTGTAAACACTTGGAAGGTGACAAGGTGATAGGGAACAGCCAGCATGGATTTGTAAAGAATAAAATCATGTCAAACCAATCTGATAGCTTTTTTTCGACTTTAGTAAGGCATTTGATACGGTCTCGCATGATATTCTTATCAATAAACTAGGCAAATACAACTTGCATGGGAATACTATAAGGTGGGTGCATAACTGGCTGGATAACCATACTCAGAGTAGTTATTAATGGTTCACAATCCTGCTGGAAAGGTACAACAAGTGGGGTTCCGCAGGGGTCTGTTTTGGGACCAGCTCTGTTCAATATCTTCATCAACGATTTAGATATTGGCATAGAAAGTACGCTTATTAAGTTAGCAGATGATACCAAGCTGGGAGGGGTTGCAAATGCTCTGGAGGATAGGATCATAATTCAAAATGATCTGGACAAATTGGAGAAATGGTCTGAGGTAAACAGGATGAAGTTTAATAAAGACAAATGTAAAGTGCTCCACTTAGGAAGGAACAATCAGTTTCACACATACAGAATGGGAAGCGACTGTCTAGGAAGGAGTACGGCAGAAAGGGATTTAGGGGTTATAGTGGACCACAAGCTGAAGACGAGTCAGCAGTGTGATGCTGTTGCAAAAAAAGCAAACATGATTCTGGGATTCGTTAACAGGTGGGTTGTGAGCAAGACACGAGAAGTCATTCTTCCGCTCTACTCTGAGCTGGTTAGGCCTCAGTTGGAATATTGTGTCCAGTTCTGGGCACCACATTTCAAGAAAGACGTGGAGAAATTGGAGAGGATCCAGAGAAGAGTTACAAGAATGATTAAGACATGATAGCCATTTTCAGGTATCTAAAAGGGTGTCATAAGGAGGAAGGAGAAAACTTGTTCATCTTGGCCTCTGAGGATAAAACAAGAAGCAATGAGCTTAAACTGCAGCAAGGGAGGTTTAGGTTGGACATTTGGAAAAAGTTCCTGTCAGGGTAGTTAAACACTGAAATAAATTGCCCAGGGAGGTTGTGGAATCCCCATCTCTGAAGATATTTAAGAGTAGGTTAAATAAATGTCTATCAGGGATGGTCTAGACAGTATTTGGTCCTGCTATGGGGGCAGGGGACTCGACTTGATGACCTCTCAAGGTCCCTTCCAGTCCTAATATTCTATTGATATGATTCTATGCTGAGACAGAGTATTGAAAAAATATAGGGAAAAAATTAAAGTGTGAACAGGGAAATTGACAGTTCCACCAAATGAGATGAAAACATGTACAAGATAGAAAACCTCATGTTTCAGAGCCATGACAACTGCTTACACCTAGAATTATTAATTATTAGGCATATTTATCACAAATTTCCACGGTGGGAGGGAGGTTATATTGGACAAGATAGACCACAGATCCAGTATGATCCATTTTCCCATGTTCTCTTATGCACTGATCCTACATATGGACTAAATTTAACAAGTAAAATGGAGTAACTCACATGTTCAAAATTAAATATATGTTTACCATTGATTAGGGATTTATGCAATAGATTAACATGTCTAACAGGTCCTTAGTATATGTGTGGAAGCTATATTGCTATTTCAGTAGCTCTGGTCTGTCTTACATTTATTTGGATCTCTCCATTTCAAACAGTTAATCTGGCATATCTAGCAAAAGAAAAGATTCCTTAAAATAAAATACATAAGCAGAAAAACTACCATGATTTATTTCTTTTATGAAGAGAGTCTCTTATAATTATTTATGAAAACATGCATTCATTTGTTTTTCAGTAAGATGGACAAACTAAGGAGGAAGTCAAAATGCTATTAGAATAAAAAAAAACCAAGTAGATTTCCTCGTCTCCTCAAAGCTAACACCCCAACTGCTGTCAATGAACAGATTGCCAAGAGACAATCAAGTGGTTCAGAAAAGGAATTTGGGGTATCAATAGTTAATATTCAAAATTTATCTAACAAATACTATATTACATAGTATGAACATAACGATTTAAGAAGGGATTTTCAAAAACATTAAGTCTGATGATTAATGGAGCAGGCATAAAGAGCTTTTGAAAAATCCCACCGAGGTTTATAATACTATTTCCCAGTCTGACAATAGCATACAAAATAATAATCAGGAACATGATTTACTCTGTATTCAATGTATTCTATGTAATCTGAGGGAAAACACCCAAATAGTCACCTACTTTACACAAAATGTACACAAACTTCATATTTGGTTTTGATCCATTTGTTTATAGGTTCAACAACTAAGCTCCCATGTAGTTTACTTTACTCAGATGGTTATAATGCTGTCCTGAATTGGTTTACTGGTCAAGGATAAACTAATTGTAAAGACTAGTTTCAGAAAGGAAAAATCTATGGTTTTTACAATGGAAAGATGAGGGGAAAAGCCAAAAGTACAGAACTGAGAAACTGTAACTATACTATGTTTAAATAAATGTCTGCCTTGTATTTGGTTGCGACGCGTTTTTTTAAAATTGTATAGCATTTTTCATGTTAAATGGAATTATAAATTATTTTGACATTGCCTTTTCTGTGATATCAGGATGGATTTTTTAGTTTCTTATTTATTCAAAACTTTGTTGTTTCTAATTGGCAGTTTGATTGGGTATGAATTCTTTAATCCCCCTTTGATATCAATTAGTTATTCTTCTCTATAAACATATACAGAAAATAATAGTTAACACAGAAGATGTCTGCATTATGAATCATAAGACTCTATAGGGTGGGTAAACACTATACAGACAGTCCCCGAGTTACACGGATCCGACTTACGTCGGATCCGCAGTTACAAATGGGGTTTGCTGCCCATCTCCCTGGTCTGCTGGAGACCAGCAGACCAGGGAGACAGGAAGCAAAGCCTCAGAGGACGCCGGCAGCAGGACAGCCGTGGCGCGTCTGGGCTGTCCGCTGCCCGCATGCTCCGCGGCTTTGCTCCATGTCTCCCCAGACCAGGAAGACAGGAAGCAAAGCCGGGGAGCACGCGGGCAGCAGACAGCCCAGACGCGCCGCGGCTGTCCCGCTGCCGGCGTCCTCTGAGGCTTTGCTCCCCGTCTCCCTGGTCTGCTGGCAGACCAGCAGACCAGGGAGACGCGGAGCAAAGCCGCGGAGGACCCGGGCGGCGGGACCACGGTGCGTCTCGGTCCCCCGTCCGCGTCTCCCTGGTCTGCTGGGGCCGGGGGGGCACAGCTAGTACGCCCCTCCCCCCCCCCCCCCCCCCAGCAGTCCAAGCTTTTCTCCGGACGCCTGTAGTAGAGCAGCTGGGGCGCTGCCGATTGGTCCCGCAGCGCCGCTCTGGGCGCTACTGGACCAACCCGGCAGCACCCCAGCTGCTCTGCCCCAGGCGTCCTGATTCAGCCGCTGCTGGTCAGTTTCAGCAGCGGCTGAATCAGGATGCCTGGGGCAGAGCAGCTGGAGTGCTGGTGGATTGGTCCAGTAGCGCTGAGGAGCGGCGCTACTGGAGCAACCCAGCAGCACCCCAGCTGCTCTGCCCCAGGCGTCCCCAAGTCAGCCGCTGCTGAAACTGACCAGCGCTGACTACAGGAAGCCCGAGACAGAGTTGCTCTGCCCCGGGCTTCCTGGAATCAGCCGCTGATCAGTTTCAGCAGCAGCTGACTTGGGGATGCCTGGGGTTCTTAAGTTGAATCTGTATAAGTCGGAACTGGCGTCCAGAATCAGCCTGTTGAAACTGATCAGAGGCTGATTCCAGAAAGCCCAGGGCTGAGCAACTCTGCCTCGGGCTTCCTGTAGTCAGCGCTGGTCAGTTTCAGCAGCGGCTGAATCTGGACGCCAGTTCCGACTTACATACAGATTCAACTTAAGAACAAACCTACAGTCCCTATCTTGTACGTAACCCGGGGACTGCCTGTAATACAATGAGATGACATGCTGTAAAGAAGCAAAAATGTTTAAGTTAAGAACATACAAATGGTACTGTTGGGGGGGACTCCTACAATGAAAATTAAAAATTCTGCACATGATATTTTGAAGTTCTGCAAAATTCCACATATTTTGCCTAAACAACTATTGGCAATTTATTTCAAAGTATCTGTCAGCAACTATGTCTGTAACAATAAAAAAAAAAGAATCATCCCCCCAGGAGTAGAGAGTTAAATAAACCCTATGACAACCCAGTTTCTGTTTCTTTGCCCCTGCCTACAAGATTAGAGCTAGGGGGTCACGCAGGGAACAGACAAACCTGGACCTGGCCCCAGCTGGGGGACATGCACCCCTTCCCAGGTTCTGTCATTGTAGCTGCAGCAAATGACAGGCATTTCTCACCTGGCCTCAAGCTGCTGCAGTGAGAGAGGGCTAAGGAAGTCCTCTCTCCCCAGGGCAGCCTGCATACTGAACCCCTCATCCTCAGCCCCACCTCAGAGCAATGATTTAAATGAAGAAAAACAACAATTATTCGAGTTAAGGACCCAAGCAACAACAAGTACTGTAAATCTTCTAGTCCCTTTTAATATATTAAAATTGTTATATCTTGGATGAGAAAGGGAAGACAAACAGCTCACTAGAGACCACGCAAAGGAGACATCATGAACCTAAACTGTTTGAACACTCAGTGTGGAGAAATTGGAGGGAGAGAAGAGAAGAGAAGAGAAGAGAAGAGAAGAGAAGAGAAGAGAAGAGAAGAGAAGAGAAGAGAAGAGAAGAGAAGAGAAGAGAAGAGAAGAGAAGAGAAGAGAAGAGAAGAGAAGAGAAGAGAAGAGAAGAGAAGAGAAGAGAAGAGAAGAGAAGAGAAGAGAAGAGAAGAGAAGAGAAGAGAAGAGAGAAGAGAGAAGAGAAGAGAAGAGAAAAGAGAAGAGAAGAGAAAAGAGAAGAGAAGGAAATGCAGCCCACAGAAAAGCAAATATTCACTATGAAAAGTAATACTGTGACCACAAAAATTTTAAAAAAGTAAAAGTAAAAAAAAAAAAAAACACCCCAATGCAAAGAGCAAGTGTAAGTTTTTTCAAAAATTCCTATCGAAGCTTAATATCTCATACCTACAGCCATAAAATTTGAAAATAAAAAGAATAAAATTGGGTTTATAAGGGAATAATAGCATTACAAAAGTAACATGACAATTATATGTTTAGCAATAAGTTGCCCAGGTATACATTGGTTCCACACTAACATCATTGATGCTTGTAGGAATTGATGTGTTATAGAAGTCCTCCTATTCCCTGCTCTTATGGCACGCAAAAAAAATAAAAATTAAAAAAAAAGACAGTTTGCACAAATGGAAGTCAGACATGCGAAAAAATTCCCCACTTTATGTCATTTCGCTATACATCCACATTTTTTGATGTATAGCAGGGACACCTTGTATCAACTTTTATCAAATAGAAATGTGTAAGAAAGTTCTTTTCATAGAATTGTATGGACTGAGGACTCCTGAAAGTAGTATAGGAGATTTTGGACTAAAAGCACTATAAAAATGAAAAAACTGTGAAATTTTTTTCAGAGAATTGATACTGCTATTTTCAATCACTTTAAGAAAATAAATTCTAGCATGTACCAAACTAGTATTAACAGCATCTTGGATTTTTTTAAATAATTTTTAGATATTAAAATATGTACACCTTTCAAGTTGAATATGTACAACATGCAACATAAGAGTGAATTAACAAGCATTAGAAAATTGTAATGAAACTTCAGTTAAGTACACTAAAGCAGCTTAGAGTTTGATTTGTTTTCTTACACCCAAAAAGGAGAGGTTATATCAACTGCTTACATCTGACAAAGGTAATGTTTTGACATTTTTCAACAGATCCGTTGGAACAGTGCACTACCTGTTTCTGTTTTGTTGGAGAAACCTGCTGCCTGTTTGATTGCTGCTGCTGTTAATGCTAATCCTCGGGTCCTCTTCAAACCGTGCTGTAGTACAGCTTCAAATTGAGCACATAGGCAAGTAACTCTGCAACAGAATAAAAGATTAATTAAAGACAACAGGAAACTAATACAACACAATCAATTATTGTTTAGATTCAGTAGATTCAGACATCTAGGAATAAAGACAGAATGTACAGGTACGCAGAGTTTCCTTATATGTCATGGTAAGTCCTTTACTCATGCTAATCTCTTAATATTTGAAAGCTCTATACATGTATTGATATCCACTAGGATACAATAACTATAATGAGTCATAGGAAACTGCTTGTTAAAAAAAAGTTATCAGTCAATTTAAAATTGATCCTTACATGTTAGAGTGCTTTTTATATCCCATTTATTTCACCTCCTGTGTACAAAATTCAGTTTACATTGTACACCGATATAGTTCAAAATGTATAATTATTTCATTATTTTTTGGAATATGCTGAGAATGTACAAGAACAATGTACAAGTTCTAAATAGAGATATAAGAGAGTATTTGATTAGTTGACTAACTAATAAGCCGAGACTTATCGGTTAATAAATTAGTCAGTTAGCCAACTGTACGAGAGGCAGCAAGTTGGAGGGGGGGAGGAGGAGACAGGAACCGGTACTGGGGGAGTTGGCTTAAAAGCAGCAGCACAGGGGAGTGGGGAGGAGAGGCTGCCACAGCCCCACAAACAGGGGATCCTCTAGCCGGGCAGGCAGCCCGGTTCAGTTGACTCATGCTGGGTCCAGGACCTTCTAACTGCTTCAGCTTTGCAGTTTAAATGTAGTAAGAGACGGGCTGCAGCTCCTACTGCATTTAAACTGCAGAGCCATAATGGGGGTAGCTCCTAGACCCCGGTGGAAGCTGGTACTGAACGCTTCTTCCCTTATTGACTAATCATGTAGTCAATAAAAATTCTATCGACTATAACATTAGCAAATTACCCACCTCATAACATCCTTAATTCTAAGCCGTTTTACCTGATAGTGCTATTTTTTATGTTTTTAAAATGTACTGTAATATACATTACTTGCAAAGTTTATTTCCATTTTTTCCATCTGTGCAATTGGAACAGTGTCAAGCACACAATACATGAAAAAGTTCAATTTTGCTGAGAAAAAAAACCAAGCTACACAAAACTAGTCAGAACAACATGCATATACCTTCATTTACATCTTGATAGTGAAATTTTAAGATTTCAATTTTTCAATAATTATCTTAAAAACTTAAATTAATCAATATAGTCTACACTGAAAATCTGACTAAGAAACTACAGTAGACTTCCGATAATTCAGCACCTTTTGGACCTACGTGGTGCTGGATTATCAGATTTGCCAGAGAATCGGGAGGTCCGGTACAGCTGCACAGCTTAACAGCTGGCCAGGACACAATCTCCCTCCCTCTCCCCTCCCCTTTCCTCTGCCGTCGCCTCTGTGCTGTAACCTGATCCCCCTTCCCCTCCCCTCCCCTTCACTGAAGCAAAACGCTCTTTTTCATACTGTAAAACAATGCCACTCCTCCCCACCCCCAACCTTATGCTCCCTCTGGTTACAACCAGCATGTGCTGAGCGGCAGGCTTTTTAATCAGCTGGTCAGGAGCACTTGGCATTTTGATGCCGGAGTACACGGAGTGCCGAACAGTTGGATGCCGGACTATCATAGTTTTACTGTAATAACACTGAAACGTATATTGATGTTTATCAGCCATTTTAGGTGTAAAGAAGCAAAATCTGCATAGAAAGTAATTAAGACTTTTTTTTAAAGGATTTCAACCCTACTACTTGATAGTTCACTAAATTTACCTTAGTATTTAAAATTAAACCAAAGTCCATTATACTCCAGTATTGAGTATGTGATAAATACAATGCTCTCACACTCGTTGGCAAAACAATGTATCTTGAAGAATGCACTGCAGGCAGCTAGGCAACAAACAACAATCTCTTCGCAAACATTTTATGGTTATTAAGGAACAATATCAAAACTATTAGCTTTTATGATTTGCTTCCTCTGTATTTAACCTATAAACTAAGTTGGACCAAGACAGAAAAAGGCCCACTAACAGAGGAAATCAAAAGAACTCTGGCAAGTTTATAAATAAAACATCCTCTGAAAAATGAACCCAGACAAATACAGAAGATAACAGTATGGATTTCTGAGAAAGTTAAACCTGTCCAGTTACCATGAGGAGACCATAAGTTTTTGCATGAAATAGACATGCAACTAAACAAACCCCAAATGTGACTTTTTGTATCCTCCAACAAATATTCTCAACCATTGACCACAGCTCCAATTCACACTGGAAAAATATGTGACCAGAAATCTCTACATGTAAAATTTTCACTTCCTGTTTAATTAGGACTTAAGCTGCCTAACTGTAGCCCAAATAGCACAACTGAAGGTGAGCATTCTGCCTGACAAAAGAGACTATTTGTGAGTAAGTGATGTCATTTTTCAGACTAACACTAGGCTTTTTAAATCCCATACGTCCATGCTTGCAAATAGAGAAATTCTAAAGGAGATAACCAAACCTCTAATTCTTAATGAAGTGCTGCAGAAATTGAGCAATGTTGTAAAAAGCAGTAGTTTGGGTTGGAAGCCTTTGCTCGGAGCCTGGCTGAAGAAGATACTTCTATTTTAACATTAGAGTTCACACTCAGGAAGATATTCCCTGCCTCCAGGATTTTACACAGTAAGTAAGACAAACAACATACCAAAGGGTGAAGGAGAGCTATTATATATACAAAAATATGAATTAACAATTCACAATGCCATTTTATTTACCTTCTATAGGGAAAAATCTAGATATTCAGCAGCTGAATCAAGTTCAAGGTTACTTAAACTAACTCCCATTTCAGTTCTGTAAAGAATTCAGGACAAGTGGCAATGCAGTTTAATGTATGCTCTAGTAGACTATTAGAAAATTTCAACATGTCTCAGTTGACTTTCACTAAAGAAACTAGTTATGCTATCAACCTGTTACTTAACACCATAACCTAGAAGACCAACTGGAACTAAGAGAAAATAAATAACAATTTTCAACTGGAATTTCTACTACTAAGAGAGCGGTTTTGTAGCAGGAATGGGGAGAAAATGCTTTTGCAGCTAAACAACACTGGGAATAAGAAAAACAGATAAAACCCAAATATTTTAATCTACTATATATATGATATAGTTTGTGTGTCTGTCTCTGTGTGTGTCCATCCAATCCATCTGTGAGTCCATTTGTTCAAGAACTCCTGAACAGTAAGAGCTAGAACCATCAAAGCTAGTATGAAACTTCTTCTGATCATTTTAAGGAGGGTCTTTATCCGCAGTCGGAGCCTTGACAATGGAGAGGTTGTTTTTTGCTTCTCACTTGTGTGCGGCCCCTGACTGATTTTTCTGTGGGTCAGCAGCCCCCAACCCTAAAGGTCAGGCCTTGATTGTGCTAGGACAATGGGATGTGTGTGGAATGTGACAGCTTCTTATCAAACGGAAAAGGAGGGATTTGGTAGCAGGGCCAGCTATATTTCAGACTGACCACAGGGGTGGAAACAAACAAGTGCACACCCGACAGCCCTGGAGAGCTACAGAACAGCCGCCAGCTGGGCAGTGTGGCCCCCACCATCCTGTACCGGCCCCGGGTTCAGCCACTCCCTAACCTGATTCCTGACCTGCAGCCCTCAACTCCCATATCTCCAAGACCTTGCCCTGACTCCTACACCCCACTACACTCCAACCCTGAAGGACCTGAGCAACACTGAGTATATCTTCTAGTTGATTAAAATACAAAACCAATAACAGAACAGGCCTAGATTCAAGATATCTATATAAGTAAGTTACATAGTCATTTTAAAAACGGAAGTATTGGAGTAAACAATAAAATTCTTCTTTACTCATAGCCAGACTTCAGAGTTCAGCATTTTGCCTTAATCCTGCAAACATCTGAATAGCCCCTTTGTCTGAAATATGATTCATGTGCCCCAATATAAAAAATGCAATGAAGAGTTTCCCATATCACCAGTTTTGCAGGGTGGATAAAAATGGATGATTTTTCTAAATAAAAAAAAATCAGATTTTTCTTATTTAAACCTTATTTTTATTTTTTAAATCATCAGTAAAATACTTAAATTCTCATCTAAAAATAACAGTAAAATTATATCATCACAAACATGCTACACACACTTACAGTCTCATAAAATGAATTAATGACTCTACTCTGTCCAGCCTAACTACTAGCTCTTGCTTCTTGAAAGTTTCTGGGCTTTCAACTTATATTTCTCTGAACGCGAAAAAGTAACATGTGCAAAGAAAGACACAAGCTGAATAGTGTTAGTTTTGTTCTGTGCTTATGTGGTGGTGGACTTTAGTCAAGCATGGCAGAGAAGTTAGTTAAGGCACTGTCTTAAAAAAAGGGTGATGAAGCACTGGAATGGGTTACCTAGGGAAGTAGTGGAGTCTCCATCCCTAGAGATGTTTAAGTCTCGGCTTGACAAAGCCCTGGCTGGGTTGTTTTAATTGGAATTGGTCCTGCCTAGAGCAGGACTTGATGACCTTCTGAGGTCTCTTCCAGTTCTATGGTTCTATGATTCTATGAACAGACACACAATTTATACAAAGGATGGGGCAGCATAGAAAGGAAGAGTGGAGTGGAGTGGAGTGAAAAAGAGAAGACATTATTTAGTGCACACACAGCTTGCTATATTCCCCATACTTTTGCCACAGAAAAACTGACATGGCTTCTGGGTGTAAAAGAGGCCTTATTTGTGAATATTTTGAAGACATTTGTTCCCTGGGTAAAAAAGCAGTGCAAGAAGAAAATGCAGGGTCTAAATGAAAGAATGAAACATCATAAGGACAACTGCTTATTGAGAAAAAATGATGTGGATATGCCTGAGCGGATCAACTACTTAGTAACTTAAAAATAATTCACTTTGCAAGTCATCATTCTTCAAAACTCTCTTTACGCCTTTTAGTATAAGAGTGATTTGACAAATTCCCATGCGGTTTGCTGTGTTGGACATTGCTGGGGAAAAAACGGTTTAACTTAGCTAATCCTTATGGCTTGTTTAATTACTTAACTAGGGACACATCTACATTACCAGGAAGATCGACACTGCGGTGATACATCTCCCAGCGTTCAATTTAGCGGGTCTACTGTCACGAAGAGTAAGAGAAGTTGATGGGAGCATTTCTCCCAGCAACCTCCCTCAGTGAGGATGGTGCCATAGCTTGGCTTAAGGTACATCGACTACATTATTTATGAAGCTGGAATTGCATACCTTAAGCCAACCTTCCCCCATACCTTAGACCTGCCCTAGGTTTAGAATCTATCACTCAAATATACAATACAGAAAGCTGCCATAAGAAAGTTACCAGTTGCTACGGAGTGTGATTTTCTTATTTTGTATTACATAATACATGTCCCTTAGTTTGGAACATCATGACCAGACACCATAATCGTGATGTCATAAATCTGTTCTCCATTTCACTTTGGCATACTTCAGCTTTTCCAAGGGAACCCCATACTACACGTTTTTCAAAAAAAACAGAAGTGTCAGTGAGTTCAATGGGGCTTACTCCAAAATTAAGGGTCTTAGCTTTTTTGGTTACTTGATTTAAATCAATTTTGGGGGGTGATTTAAATCAATGCTTTAAATCACCTTGATTTAAATCAATCCATCCTGAAGTTATGTAAACAAGCATTATTAAATGGGCCAAATACCCTTCTGAAGCAAATATATATTTTTGTATATACCTATATCATCGTCATCTATAAATTAAGACATGTTCCTGAAAAATTTTACCTGCTATCAGAATCTGAAGCAATTTCTTTTCTTCCTCCAAACCGGATTTGACACTGTAATAAATAAGTTTGAACAACACCAGTGTTAAGAAACTGAACATTCTTAAAAACAAAAAAAAGATCTTCAGCATGTAAGTTGTATGTCAAGCAGCATAAAAACCTAGAAGCGGACTGGGCAGTAAAAAATCTGGCCTGCTGTCAAAAAGAATGCTTAAGCACATTTTAACATTATGCTCCCTGAGAAAACCATCTCCACAGAGCAAATAGATTCCAACACACAGCAACCAATTCAGCAGTATACTGTTGCTTCTGCAGTGTTATAAAAGACCAGCCACTACCTATCATACATATCAGTGATTTAGATTGCCACATTTGGTTGTTCTTATAAGCTTTATTTTAGTTATAAAGAGACCAGTTAAAAGTCTGGGAAAATACAGTTGTTTTTCCGAAAAGAAATATTCTGATAATACAGACTTTAAAAGTTATTTCTAAAATACTTTTAATAAGTCAAGTAACTTCTCTGTTAACTTGTCTGTAGGGTCCAGAATCCAAAACTTGTTTCATCAACATGATTATGTTATTCATTTCCCGATCCAATTACCAACTCAGGCTTACATCTGCACACACTTATTGCTTCCAGGAATAGTGTATACACAGAAGCAAACACTATGCCTAATAGCAGGGTGTGCAACCTACGGCTCTAGAGCCAAATACGGCTCAGTACAGAACCAAATATGGCTCTTTTCTCATTCCCAAAATACATACAACTTTTTAAATTATAATGAAAAAATAATTCAAAATTTAAAAAATTTGAAATTACATCAAGATGACTTTTTTTGTCCATTTCACCTTTAACTGTTCATTTTAACAACCATCTATTCTCTCCACTCATTGGAGCTCATGTATAGTCTCTTTTTATGTGATTGGTCAAGAAATCTTTCCATCATCATAAGTGATGATTAACTCTGTAACCCCCGACAATAAATATGGCAAAGAGAAAGAGAGGTGACAAGTACCAAAATTCTCCAAAGGACAGGACAGACTTGTATGCATTTGTGCATAGGTCTGGGTCATCACATTATCTCATCTGTAGTGAGAGACTGTTCTCAAAACAAACAAAAACATTTAATTTCTTGACAAAATTTGCAGCATTTGCTACAAAATATCCCGATACTGATGCATGAAAAAAACCTGCGAGTAACTTCAGTGAAAGATGAACACTGGACAAAATAGCCTGTTGGCATGGTCAAAAAAAGATGGGATCTTAAACTCTGCAAGTTTGGCGGGCTCAGACAGCTTTACTCGAGAGGATAGGCCATTCACTGATGGGGATTACATGAAGAGATGCGTGCAAAAAATTTGTCGTTAACTATTTGATGAGTTTCACAACAAGGACAAAGTCTTACACAAAATTCAAAATATGCCATTATCAACAAAAACACTCCATGACAGAGCTGTGAAAATGGTCTATCAAATAGATAAGAAATAAATGCAAAATTTGTGTACTTATTGTAAGTATACCACTACTTATTTTTCGTTTGTTTTCGACAAGACAACCAACAGATGTGACGTTAATCAGTTGTGTATTCTGGGACAATATATTTGTGGAAATACTGAGCACAAAGAAATGATTGAGATATAACCAACGCAAAATCAAAAAAGGAGAAAACACATCCTTAAAACCGTGAAGAACTTTGTAAATGAGAAAAAAAATACAGTTAAACAATCGTGTGTCAATGTGTACAGTCACAAGCATGGTCAGCAAATACAGGGGATTGCTTACTCTTTTCAGAACAGCTGAATTGACCGCTTTTGAACTTTCACTGCATTGTGCATCAGGAGGCACTTTGTGCACAATCTTGTGGAACTGAACTCGGAAATGTAATGCAACTGGTCATTCCATTGACTGGTTGTCAGCTGGAATCTTGCCCAAGCCTTAATCACCATTAATTTCAATCACTGCTTGAGGAAGTAGATTCTGATTACCTTGATCTACTAATGCACAATGTTCACTGGTTGTGTTATGGCAAAGTTTTGTCTTGTTTTGCCATCTGCATTAACGAGACTAAGCCATTTTTTGATATGAGAGGTGTCAAAGACACAGAGCTTTCAGACCGACTGATTGCTCGAGTTTTACTGTCTTGTCAACATTGCCAGTCATTTGAATGAGTTGAACCTTAAGCTACAAGGGCAAGGAAATACAGTCCTGACACTCCAGCAGGCAGTGTTTGGATCTGAGTCAAAATTGACTGTTTTCATCAAAGATATTGAGATGGGCAGACTGGCACGTTTTGAAAGATTATGATTGTTTCGTGATTCATATCAGAGAGAGAATCCAAACAACAGCCTTGATTTCCAGAAGCTTAATGGCATTCAAATCTCAGCTCTTAACAGGAATGTCAACTCACTATGGCAAGATTTTTACAATTGGGGCAGATTTGTATTTGATTTCTTACCTGTTTAACTGCATCCAGTAACCGCTCTAGAAGAAACTGTCTTTTGGTGTCATGGTTCTGGGATCCTAAAATTAAACACAGCTCTATTATTTTAATAAAAAGATATTAATCCTAATTCTGGAAAACTTTTCTCACACTTACTAGTCATCCCACTGACGTCAACAGAAGTACTTCTATGAGTAAAAGAATACAGGATCAGACTTCTGTTTTGTTTCTCAGATACCCTTTATTTAATATACAGAAGCAATGCTAGAACATTATCAATCCATCTGATTTTAATAAGTTATTCTTTTTTGTGGAATCAGCAAAAATTACTCTAGAATTCTTAAAATATTAATATTAACATAGTGATTAATCTCTCTGTGATTCATGCCAATCAGGTAAACTTAATTAGTAAGCAAGCCACTACTCACAAGCTTGCACAGGCCACAACATTTAATTTTTTAATCTAAAACACATCAATATGTTGTGTCAGGTTTCACACCTTGGTTGGTTGAACACCTTTTATAAGCATCTCCAGCCGCACATAAAGCTTGCTGTTTAATTAGGCTAAATCACTGTGCACTGCTTATCTATTCTACTCTCGGGTTTATAAAGGTCTTCCTACACTTATTGCCACAATACCTAACGTACCAAGTCTTGTGTTAAATGCCAGGTTGTTAGAATGTTAGACAAAATGGATAAGCTAACATACTTTTACTAGACCAACTTCTGCTGAGGAGAGAAAAAAGCCTTTAAACTCACATAGACCTAAAAAAGAGTTCTGTGTAAATTCAAAAGCTTGTTTCTCTCACCAAAAGATACCCTCTCACCCTCCTTATTATTCTAGCACTTAAGTTAGACCATTCTGTGCCCACACTTTTCTTCTTGCTCTTCCTCCTCTTCCTATAAAACATTCAGCTTAATGTAAAATTCTGACCTTTATATCAGAATTCTACTTGAGCAAATTTCCCCCGGCATCTAACAAAACCTACTGCCAAAACAACATTCAAGAACTGGTAGAAATATAAGGGATGGAAAATTTTCTTCTTCTTGTAGCTGAACAACCTGGGGCATTGACTGCACAATCTCATATATGTACTATTCCTGCTCAAATGCATCTCCAATTTACCCCAGCTGGACAAGAGATTCGAATAGACCACAATTCATTCTACAGAAGCTGCTCCTCTCCTGCAGAAGAATTTCTAAAGTACTAGATAAGCAAACACAGAATATCTGTACCAGATGGGAATCCAAATTTAATGAAAACAAGTGTATCTTATTATCAAAATAGCTATTATTACATAAGAGTTCTGTGGCGATTCATTTGGAAACCACTGCAATTTTCCATTAATAATTTGCTAATTTACAGAGAGTTAACTTTAGATTTTGAACTGTGAATCAAGTCGTTTAATCATCAATGAGATCTTTTTAAGAACTCTGTGCACAAGTGTGATATCAAATTTAGTACAGCTAAGCACTGTTCAAGCTTCCTCGGACAGCTATATCAGTGTACATTAGCTGTGACTTGTACAATCATTATTATTGCAGTCCTAAGAATTTTAAGAGCGATTCCTAGTTTGCTGAATTAACTTACATTGTCCAAGTATCTGTAGATCTAAGTGCGCCACAACTAATCAAAATCACTTACAAAACTGTTCAAAGAAAAAATGCCAGTCAGACTACACTCTTAATAAAATCCAGCTATAATCATAACCACTAATTAAACTCGCGAAAGCCCCATGTTGCCTCAGATTCATTCCTTCAATACAGGCAGTCCCCGACTTACGCAGATCCGACTTATGTCGGATCCGCAGTTACGAACGGGGCCCCGGAGGACACGGACTGCGGGACCTCGCGGTCCTGCTGCCCGTGTACTCTGGGGCTTTCTCTGCGTCTCCCTGGTCTGCAGACCAGGAAGACGCAGAGCAAAGCTGCGGAGGGGCTCGGGCAGCGGGGCAGCCCAGGCGCGCCTGGGCTGCCTTGCTGCCCGAGCCCCCTCACAGTTTTGCAAAGCCTCGGGGAAGCCGGCAGGGGGGCAGCCCAGACGCCCCACGGCTGTCCCGCTGCTGGCGTCCTCAGAGGCTTTGCTCCCCGTCTTCCTGGTCTGCTCGGGTGGGGCTCGGTCCGCCGCCCGCGTCTTCCTGGTCTGCTCGGGTGGGGAGGGGGTGCAGCTAGTACGCCCTCCCCGCCCCCCCCCCCCAGCAGACTAGGCTTTTCTCCGGACACCTGTGGCAGAGCAGCTGGGGCGCTGCCGGTTGGTCCTGCAGCACCGCTCTGGGCGCTACTGGACCAACCCGGCAGCGCCCCAGCTGCTCTGCCCCAGGCGTCCTGATTCAGCCGCTGCTGGTCAGTTTCAGCAGTGGCTGAATCAGGACGCCTGGGGCAGAGCAGCTGGGGTGCTGCTGGGTTGGTCCAGTAGCGCCGAGGAGCGGCGCTCCTGGAGCAACCCAGCAGCACCCCAGCTGCTCTGCCCCAGGGGTCCCCAAGTCAGCTGCTGCTGAAACCGACCAGCGCTGACTACAGGAAGCCCGAGGCAGAGTTGCTCTGCCCCGGGCTTCCTGGAATCAGCTGCTGATCAGTTTCAGCAGCAGCTGACTTGGGGACGCTTGGGGTTCTTAAGTTCATTCTGTATGTAAGTCGGAACTGGCGGTCAGTTTCAGCAGCGGATGAATCTGGACGCCAGTTCCGACTTACATACAGATTCAACTTAAAAACAAACCTACAGTCCCTATCTTGTACGTAACCCGGGGACTGCCTGTACTCGCATTTCTTTCCAAATAACTCAGAAAATACAATGTGATGTTTATCTTATAGTCCGCAGTCTAAGGCTATTTCAGAAAGAGAGTTTGTAGGAATTTCACAAGCTGAGTAGCGTTCATGCAAATGGAAACATGTCTTACAAAGGGATCTCAAGTTCATGGCCTGCAATCTATCTACAGCCCGAGCAGTTCCACAATCTGGCCTGCACGCAACTATCGGCATGTGAGTCCCTGCGGCCTTGGGGAGCGAGGTGTCCATACCGTTTCCCCAGCTATCTTCTCCTCCTCTTCCTGTCCCTACTCTGAACTCTCCCTGCCATTGCACGCCTTCCCTCAATCCCCCTCCTCCAAGGAGCACAGCCTCAGAGATTACCAGGGATCCTAGTACAAGGTGTAGGGGTCAGGACCCCCGCACTCACCACAGCAGCAAGAGATGTGGTGAAGTGGAGTGAGTGGGCCAGCCTGGGAGACTGTGGTGCAGCAGAACAGAGGCTATTATGGGGCTCCATTTTCCAGCAGCTTCTGTGGACACCGTAAGTGCTTGGGGGCCCAACCTCTGCTGCTGTCCCTAGCCCACTCAAGGCACCAAGGGCTAACCTGAGTATGGAGGACTATGCCATCCATGAGGCATAAGGGATCGGTCGGCAAAGGCTTCCCCAGCTGACAGATCTGTGTCTAGACTGCCACACTGTGCTGGATCAGCTAATCGTCAGCACAGCAGGGTGGCTGTGTTTATTTTAATGAAGCAGGGATTATTTAAATCCCCGCTTCTTTGCCTATGCCGGGTAAATTAGTTTATATGGCTCTGTCGACAGAGCCATGTAATCTAGACATACCCCTAGTGAAATAGTTTTTCCTAATATCCTATTGGCAATCTAATAATGTGATCTAATTAGCTTGTAGAGGCTAAATCCTATTCCTGTCTTATGTTTCATTACTTCATTCTATTGACTGAAAGATAAAAAAAAACTTTAGATACTACAGAAACAATATTATTTACATTGTCTTCAGCTCAATTATCTATGTTATGATAAACTGCCTTGATAGTCTGAATGACTAATTGCCTTATATGAATGATGATGGCCAGATTTATTTTGTAAGCATAGGAAATAGAAGATCAGCTTCAAAGTAGCAATATAGACTATCTATTCTTCATCCCGAAAAGGTCCTGCTATGGGAATTGCTATCAAGAGATTTATCATCTTGCTAAAAGACTATAAAGGAAAAGCCCTGGGTCTAATCCTTTTTATCTCAGGTCTGCTTATATTTTGACAAGGAAGATCTAAGTCACAATACTGAGGTCTCCATGTTTATTTTGGATATAATGTGGAACTCTAATGGAAGAATATGAACATACTCTACACTTGGACTACTTCTTGGATTATATATAGCCTTTTAAATTTATTCCAGAAAGACTTTTTACAAATCAGCAGCCTCACAATGTCTGCTATGAAACTGACCTAATGATTTTTCACATGTCTGTAGTATATAGATCTCTTAAACACCTTTTCCTTTTGTTAGTTAGTAAAGGTCTGGCATATGCATAATTATTGGGTAAGATCTAAAACTCATGTTGACCTGCAGAACAGTGTCTGGTTCTTTGGGACAGGTGAATCTAACATATGGCTATTCTGGTTTTCAGTAACCATTCTTTTATTAGACTTGGCTACCTAGATGGAGGTCAAGAGTTGGAATACCTAAAGAGGACTATATATGGCTTCTTGATAACCAGTGTGTCATTACAGAAGTTGTTGTATTACGGGTTTGGAGAATCTAAAAGAATAAACCACCACTCTGAGGGATTATCTGCCCTGAATATAGCACCCTCAGTGTGGTCTATCCAGGCACCCGGTCACAAGGAGATACCAATTTAGAGGGATCTCATGCATTCTATTCCATAGTTTACACATAGCTAAAGTTATTTTAATGATCAGTCCTAAAGCTGGTTGGCTAAACAGTTCCTTTGTGATACAAATAGAAATACACTTGTGGCACCATATATATAGATATATAGATTACTGTTTTGACATTAAATATATCACACTCGAGGGAGGAAATTAGTTATATTTAGACAATTATGTTGAAAAAGGAAGTCCATGCAGAAGTCTAAAAATGGCCATGAAAACATGCGTTTAAAGAAGCAAAAACAGAAATGCATGAAGAGACTCCTTCCATTTAAAAGTAATCAGTTGCAAAAAATTAGCTAAAATTAGTTTCAGGTACTGCACCTGCCTCTGAGTCGCTTCCACTTTTGATGGTTTTACAGTCACACTTTTCTATTTTTAAAATGTTTTTCCTCTCTGTATTATGTGATGATGATCCAAACACACAAGAGTAGAAACTGATTATAAAAGTGGAAAAAATAAGTTTATATCTAATCCTTGTAAGTCACAATTATCTTAAAAACTATTTGTAGCAAGTGTAGGTAAAATAATCCAGACAGAAGCATGATTTTTAAAATTAACTCGTCCTAATAAAATCACCTATATATGCAGCAAAGGAGACTAAATTCAGAAACAAGCAAAGACTGTCTTTTAAAAATTGTATTTAAATTTAGTGCTACCCTGAATTAGCCATAGTATAGAAAGCTTTGGTACCTGGCTCTGTCAATACACCTAATTCTTGCCAGGCCATACTGTTATTATTTGAGT
This sequence comes from Pelodiscus sinensis, assembly GCF_049634645.1. NCBI lineage: Eukaryota > Metazoa > Chordata > Testudines > Trionychidae > Pelodiscus > Pelodiscus sinensis. The sequence continues at coordinate 17,760,773 of NC_134726.1, forward strand.
CTCCATTCTCTCTTGTGCAAAGACAATTACAGGGAAGACTGTGGTACACAAATAGAACTTAAAATGAGACTCTTCAAGTTCCTGTTTCCTTGTAACCCAAGTCCAGATTTGAGTCCGTTTTAGGAAGTGAAAGGCAGATATGCTTCTCTGCTGCACTACCCAAGCACATCACTTATTCAAGAAAATTTGATAAGTTGATCACTTTGTCAGCATTAAGACTAACTTTACCTTAGAAGCATAGTAAATCCGTTGTACCACTTTACCTACAGTGGCTTGTAATGGTAAAAAAAATACATTAGGTTTGCCAAGTCCATCACTTGACCTGTCAAATAATGTCAATTTACCAGACAACTGACCATCTATTATTTGACCATTGCCAATTACTGTCAGATATTCCAACAAGAATGTCCTCATCTACATGGCAATCAAAAAGGTAAGGCAACATCATGCCATCTGTTAGCAGGCCTTCTTAAATGCATTAATCATTCACTTTACCATTTGCTAATGCCAACTATGTGGAAAAAGTTTCAATAGGATAGCTGTGTTAGTCTGTTTCAGCAACAACAACAAAAACGAAGAGTTCTCTGGTGCCTTAATGATGTGGGCTGGAATCCATTTCATCAGATTCAGCTGACAAAGTGGATTCCAGACCCCGAAAGCTTATGCCCAAATAAATGTGTTAGTCTTTAAGGTGCCACAGGACTCCTCACTTTTATTTGGAAAAAGGTGAACTAATTGAAGTCTGAGTATCTTGACTAGTTGAAATCTATAAAACTGACAAATAAAAATGTACATCTGTATATTTATATATCGGGCCATCAGTGTACATGGCAGTTTACAAAACGCATTAAATAAGTTAAAAGACATGATCCTTCCCTCGGAGAGCTTAAATCTAAACTGAATAAACAAATTTCCAGAAATTAATTCAGAAGAGAGAGGGGGAGAAAGATGAGTGTTCAGTCATTAAGCCTTCTCCCCCATCACAAAAAAAACAAACACAAGCCATGAGATCAGGGGTGGACAAAAGGGCCTCCGAGGGCCAGATCCGGCTCACCAAGCATGGGGGGGCACAGGAGCGCCTGAAGCCTCTTCCCGCTCTGCCAGGAGCTCCTGGCGCTTTGAAGCCCTGATTGGCCTGGGGGTAGGGGAGCATTCCATGCCTCTTCCAGAGCATGGGTATCTTAGTGGGAAGGGGGAGCAAAGGGACTCCCCCACCCCCAGACCAATCATGGTGTGGGGGTGGGATCACCATGCCCCTTCCTGTTTAGGCCCTGCCCCTTCTGGGGTTGCCCAAAATTTTTTTGAAGTGGCCCCGGAGAAAAAATTATTGCCCACCCCTGCATTACATCCTTGAAAAGTTGACTTTCTGCCTGTACAGCATAAATGCCTTTAAAAAGAACTTTCAGAGCTGCTATGTGTTTTATTTCTGTTTAATATCATCTTACCTTTTTGTTGTAACTGTTCAGTCATGAATAATTTTTACATTTAAATGCTAACTCGTTGCTATAAAGGGTAATAATTTCTTTCATTTTTTTTAGAAAAGATTTATTTCATTTTGTTTCATAGTGTTCTGACTAGGGATGAAATAACCAGTACCCAGGAGCAACCCCGGCCAGTGCCCACCATGGGCAGAGGGCTGCTCTAGCTCTGCGGAGGTCAGAAGCTGGCAGCCCTATGTACAGGGGCATCCGGGAGTAGATGTCAGCTTCCCCATGTGCAGATTTCCCAGCTCCTGCTTTCAGCAGCCCCACACATGGGAGTGGGGGGAAGCAAGAGCTAATAGCCCCACAGACTGGGAGCTGCTCCAGCCAGGCTAGAGCAGTCCCTCCTGGAATCTCACTTAATCAGTTAACAGGTTAAACCTAAAATTTAACCTGTTAATTAACCAGGATTTTACATCCCTAGATCTGAGTTAAAAAAAATAGTGAATTGTTTTAAATTAGGAATAAATATCTAAGACTAACCTAGAGAAATCACACAGTCTTATGATTTTCATTACCATTCTAATAAGACTAATTATTTTGGACCATTCAAATGTGAAACACACACACACACACACACACACACACACGTTTAGCCAAAACCACCTCACACTGAAGAGCCTCCAATTCACCTGAATTAATCTCTCTCATTCCGTTAAGAAAGCTGGTTTCTGTCAGACAATAAGCTAAGAAATTCCACATGGCGCAGATTCCAATATGCAAAGTTTGGTAATTACAGTCAGCAAATTTAGAGAGTCAGTTATTTGTGTGAAGGTCCCTGATAGTTTTAGCCATTCAATACTGTATATGGCAAATCCAAAATGTTGTAATGGCCCCACAACTTAACTCTATAAGTGTCTATATTAACTGGGATTGTCATCTAACCCACAGAAAAATATTCTAGCATATACGAATAGTCATGACTATTAATGAAGTAGATATAGATCCATAGGATATATGGGGCAGTTTTTCATACAGTATCAGTAAAGTTTCATATTCTGTTACAGGACATTATCAAAAGAGTCATGCCTTAAAATACTGAGTTTGTGTTATTAAGGTAACAGATTATTAAACCTAAAAAAATCTAGTCAAATTATATTGTTTCAATTTTATACAATATTTTCTTTTCAATTTAAAAAACAGTAGTCAGAGACAATTCTAGGTTCTCATGCATGAACATTTATACTGTTAGAGCTCATAATATCAGAGAAAAATAACTAAAGGCAATAGTTTTAACAGACTTGTTTAACACATGCAAATCGTCCTATTCATCTTCTAGTTTTAAGACTAAGATTTTACACTAAATATAAATTCTAGTGCAAAATCATAGTATTAAAACAGAAAGACGAATAGACAAATTCACATGCATTAAATAAATCAGTTAAAACTTTTGTCCTTAGTTACTTTTCTATGCTATTATAAACTCTAAGGCTACGTCTAGACTGGCATGATTTTCTGGAAATGCTTTTAACGGAAAAGTTTTCCGTTAAAGCATTTTCAGAAAAGAGCGTCTAGATTGGCACAGACGCTTTCCCGCAAAAGCTCTTTTTGCAGAAAAGCATCCGTGACCAATCTAGATGTGCTTTTGTGCAAAAAAAGCCCCGATTGCCATTTTCACGATCAGGGCTATCAGGGCTTTTTTGCGCAAAACAAATCTCAGCTGTCTACAGTGGCCCTTTTGTGCAAAAGTTTTGCTCAAGAGGGACTTTTGCCTGAACAGGAGCAGCATAGTATTTCCGCAAAAAGCACTGATTTCTTACAGTAGGAAGTCAGTGCTTTTGCGGAAATTCAAGCGGCCAGTGTAGACAGCTGGCAAGTTTTTCCGGAAAAGCAGCTGATTTTCCAGAAAAACTGGCCAGTCTAGATACAGCCTAAAAGTATAATGCTAGTGTATAATTATAAATAGTGTCTGTCTCATCCTTAGAAAAGTATATAGTTGAAAAAAAATTGTATTTCAGATAATTTAATTCGCTGCCTAAAGACAAGTGTGACTATGATGCATACTTTCTTCTATTTCCTGCTCCTCTGTTCTGAGATGCCCCTATTTTTGTTCCCATAAACACTTCTTTTTTCCATAGGAAACAGTAATATTAATATATGTTTAACTTTATAGTCTAGTTCAACTCACTGGAAAATTAATGTAGGTCTTGGCAAGTTTGTGAAAGTTGGTCAAACATTTGGCCCACTGTCTTTAAAAACATGTTTTATGCATAACTCAGTCCTGGATAAGTGAACATTTAAGTTTAGACAGAATTTTACCTGCATCAAACATGTCTCGCCATTGGTAATAAATGGATGAAGGCTTTAAAAAAAATTGGTATTTCATAAAAATAGTGACAAGAACTATAATTTAAAAACTATGGACAAAACTGCTACCAATAAAACAGCTTGCATAGATTTTTGTGACAATGTTAACTGTTCTTTTTAATTGTAAAAGGAAATTCCATTGTTCAAGAGTGCAAAAACTTACCACCCAACAATGACTTAAGCCCCGACCTTGCACATGAATAGCCAAATCCAGTTGTGCTCACTACAGGACTGGAGCCACACCTAACCAGTAGGTGCAGGCCACTATATATTAAAGGGGCAATTTTGAAGCATAAATAGCAAAACCTGAAATAAAACTGAACATCTGAGAAAAGGTTATGTTTGTGTTTTGAAATGTCTGTATGTTACCTGCTTTTCACAAAATACTAATATTTGTAGTGGGTGTATGATAATCCTTTCAAGTCAAAATTATTTGTACAAATTTTTTCAAAATACAAGTGCCATATAAACTCAGAGAAAATATTAGGATGCTTTCACTTTCATTTGTTGTATAGTTTCTCTTGTCTAGCCTATGTCACTCACAATCCACATGGGGTTTAGCTGCCTTAGTTAATACTTCCAATGTTAAAACTGGATCTTTCATCAACAGGGGTTAAATGTTTTGGCAGTAGAATTTAGAGATGTCAGAGTGTAGACAACTACAAGATTAAGCAATAAGCCTGGACTTAACAGTTATTCCTGTCAACTACCTGCTTTCACCCCCACCCCTGCTGCCTCTGTATCACAGCAGCAGGAGGGGAGGGGGAGAGACCGGCTCCTCATGAGCACTGGATCCTCCTTTCCTTCCCACCCCCGATCTGCTACTTCTAATACAAAGGCAACAGCACAGAGAATGAGGGGAACAGGCGGGAACCAAAAGCCAGCTCTCTGCACGTGCCGGCTTCATGGACCCACGTGCCTCTCCCCCCCACGCTGCCTCCTACAAAGGCAATGGGGGCAGAGGCAGGAGCTGGCATTGGAGGGAGAGGGTGGAGCCTGCTTAAAAGCTAGCTTCCCCCAGCCCTGGTTTTACAATGCTACCCGCCCTTCCCACCCCCATGCTGCTGCCTCTATGAGAGGCAGCAGTGCAGAGGGGCAGAGGAGGCTGCCCAGAGTAGTGACTGTTTACGAGGAGCTCGGATCCCCCCCAGACAGAGGCTGCTGCCACCGTATCAGAGGCAGCAGCACAGGATGGCTGGCGGGAATCAGTCTGTACTTAGATCTAGTTTTCAAACTGGCTCCCCTCACAGACCAGCTCCCACCTACAACTTGGCACTGCTGCCTCTGATAGAAAGGCAGCAGCATGGAGCTCCCTGAGAGTGGGGCCAGGAGCACACTAACTGCCAGCCCTGCCTCTAAGGGCTACTGAATACTCATGTAACATCAAAAAGGTTGATGCATTTTCACAACTGTTCAATTACATGCTAGCTAACATCCCTAGTAAAATAATGATAGAAATGTAGCCGTGTTAGTCTGGTGTAGCTGAAACAAAAAACAGGACTATGTGGCACTTTAAAGACTAACAAGATGGTTGATTAGGTGATGAGATTTCATGGGCCAAACCCATTTCCTCAGATCAAATAGTGGAAGAAAATTGGTACAACCATATATACCAAAGGATACAATCAAAAAAAGGAACACATATGAAAAGGACAAATCACATTTCAGAACAGAAGGAAGATGGGGGGGGGAGAGGGAGGTAAAGGTCTGTGAGCTAATGATATTAGAGGTGATAATTGGGGAAGCTATCTTTGTAATGGGTAAGAATTTACACCTCAGTCTAAACAAAGATGTTAAGTGTCGAATTTAAGCATGAATGACAGTTCAGAGGATTCTCTTTCAAGTCCGGTGTGAAAAGGTCTTTGAAGTGGGATGCAAGTAATCAAGTCGTTGAGACAATGCCCTTTCTGGTTGAAATGGCAAGAAACTTTGTTCTCACCCACAATTATTTCCAGTTTGAGAACTTATACCTCCGGATCAGTGGCACAGCCATGGGTACACGCATGGCCTTGCATGGCCCTACAGTACGCTAACATCTTCAGGGCTGACTTAGAACAACGTTTCCTCAGCTCCCGTCCCCTTTTACTCCTTCTCTACTTACGCTACATCGATGACATCTTTATGATCTGGACGCATGGCTAAGAAACACTGGAGACATTCCACAGAGATTTTAACAACCTACACCCCACCATCAATCTCAGCCTGGACCATTCTACACGAGAGATCCATTTCCTGGACACCACAGTACAAATCACCTATGGCAAATTAGACACCACTCTCTACAGAAAACCCACTGACTCATACAGTTACCTACATGCTTCCAGCTCCCATCCAGCACACACCATATGATCCGTCATCTATAGCCAAGCCCTTCGATACAACCGCATCTGCTCTAATCCCACTGACAGAGACCAGAAGCTTCAGGATCTCTACCAAGCATTTATAAATCTCAACTACCCACCCAGAGAAATAAAAAAGCAAATTGAAAGAGCCAGACGAATACCTAGAAACCATCTACTTCAAGACAGACCCAAGAAAACTAACAATAGAACACCACTTGTCATCACCTACAGCCCCCAACTTAAACCTGTCCAACACATTATCAATAAACTACAACCTATACTGGAACAGGATACTAAACTCCAAGAGGCTCTGGGAGACAGACCCATAGTCTCCTATAGACAACCACCTAACCTCAAGATGATTCTTACCAACAACCACAGGACATACCACACTAATACCAACCCCGGAACCTTCCCTTGCAACAAACCCCGTTGCCAGCTTTGTCCACATATTCACTCTGCTGATACCATTATTGGACCTAACCAAGTGAGTTATAAGATCAAGAACACATATTCCTGCTCATCCAGAAATATAATTTATGCTATCATGTGCCGAAAGTGTCCGTCTGCTATGTACATTGGACAAACATCTCAGACACTTCGCCAAAGAATCAATGCCCACAAAACAGATGTTAGACAGGATCAGAAAGAAAAAACAGTTTCTTGCCATTTCAACCAAAAAAGGCATTGTCTCAATGACTTGATTACCTGCATCCTGCTTCAAAGACCTTTTCACACCAGACTTGAAAGTGAATCCTCTGAACTGTCATTCATGCTTAAATTCCACACTTTACACCTCGGTCTAAACAAAGACATTAATCATCTTACCTATTACAAAGATAGCTTCCCCAATTATCACCTCTAATATCATTAGCTCACAGACATTTATCTCCTCCCTCCCATCCCCCTTCTGTTCTGAAACTTGATTTGTCCTTTTCATATGTGTTCCTTTTTTTGATTGTATCCTTTGGTATATATGGTTGTGCCAATTTTCTTCCACTATTTGATCTAAGGAAGTGGGTCTGGCCCACAAAAGCTCATCACCTAATAAACCATCTTGTTAGTCTTTAAAGTGCTACATAGTCCTGTTTTTATCCCTAGTAAAGTTACAACAGAACCCAGGACCTAATTAGCTGGTCAGAAAAAAATGTCAGTGTCAGGGTTGGATTTTCCTCGGCATGCTATTTGTCTTTTATAAGCAACTCTGACAAGCCTTATTTCAAGTCAATTTTTGTATCTCCATATTCAAATGAAGAATGTGTCAATCTGCATTTTGAAATTATATTTAAAATATCACTCACTTAAGCATCTCATTCAAAGATAACTATTTTAACAATTACTGTACTACCAGTCCTGGTATTTCAAGTTGCCTTACCAATACTCATCCTGCCCTCTCCCCTGGGAGGTTAGCCACCATGCTGAGTCTCCCTCTCCCTGCAAAAGGTTAGTATTGCCCCGATATTTATGAGATTAAACAGGCAGTGCAAAGCGGTACAATTTATCCTCTCTCATTACAATCTTAAGATTCAGTGAATGTATCCAGAACCGTTATGTGTATTTCAAGAGTAGCAGATGGAGGTTTAAAATATAGTCATTTAAAAACACAATCACACTCATTATCAGGAAACAAGTTTCTTTACTCTCGTTACTAACCACCTCTCAGTGTATCAAATCAAACAAGAATATTACGTTACTTATTCTGTTTACTTTCTGCACTTTGGTCAGCTTATGCAACTGCGATGCCACACGAGTCTGCTTGACAGGTGTGTGCGGTCTGTGTGGCTCACAGGGGCTCAGCGCTGCTGGATCTGGGATTTCACACGAAGCTACAGAGCTTCACGCAATAAAAGGGAAGGGGGACGCTGCTCCCCATTCAGGGCTCCGGTGTAGGGGGCACCTGCTCGGGACCTCGGTTATCCCTCGAGCACGTCAGCCTGCTCCCAGAGGCGACCAACAGCCTGAGCCAGCCCTCGGCACCGATGGCCCTGGGACGCGCCAGGACCCCCGGCAGGCAGCCAGCGCCAGGCTGCACCACAAGAGACTGAGTGGCGGGGGCCACGCCCAGGGCTGAGGGCACCCGGCGGGCTCGGCCGGGCACTCACCGCTCATGATGCCCGAGTCCGGTGCCTCCCCAGCGCCGCAGCCAGCCCCCTGCTCCCGCTGAGACCTCTCTACAGAGGGAAGCCGGCCAGGGACACCCACAGCGGACACCCCGCCCCGGAACTGAGGCCCCACCGACCCGGAAGGTAAACACTGGAAGCGGACGGCGCGAGAAAATGCCTCCCGCGTGCGCGCCCCCGACCGCCCCACTGGGCCGCTGCCCGCAGTTTGACCTGGGCAGGGGCGCTCTCGTGGTGAGATACTCTAATGGCCCCGCCCCTTGTGGGCGGCGCTCTGGCTCGCACCAAGGCAGGCCCTCGGCCGCCGGTGGGGGGCAGGGTCATTGTGAGGAGAGGGCTGCGCGCTGCGGCCCGGTGCGCGCACTTGTGGCCCCTTCGCTTTCCTGTTGGTTGAGGCGTTTGGGTGCAGAGGGACCCCCAGGCTGTAGTCAAGGGGTTTGGAGTGTGGGCTAGGGATGCTAAGGACTGCAGGGCAGTGACTAGCCTGGTCCCCGCCCCCTTGCTGCCTATCAGGTAGACGCAGCAAGCGGGGAGAACAGGCGGGTACTTCCAAGTGATCGCGCTACACAGAGCCAGGGTCACCTGCTCCTGGAGGCATTTCAAAGCGCAGCGCTGCTTGGCCCATGGGGTCAGCTGGGGGCTCTTGCTACACTTCAAAGGTGGAGGTGCCCTATTGACTAATCGAATCGTCAATGCAAAAATGCATCGACTATTCAATTAGTCAATGACTTGATAATGAACACCGTTATCGTGGGGGGGGCGGAGCATAGGGCAAGAGGCTGAGCAGGAGTTTGGGTGTGGGATGGGGCTGGAAGGCATTAGGACTTAGTGTGTGGGAAGTACAGTATTGTATTTTCTGAACTAAAAATGGGGACACATTAATCTTGCCCCTGGCCCCTTAGGCCCTACCCACCTGACACAGGAAGCCCCACGCTTGGGGGTAGTATTTCCGGGGTCAAGATAGGTGACGTGTGAACCCCTCTAAAAACTCCTCCCACCATCCTCTACCAATAGGGATGGTTTTGGGCCCCATAGGACAGCTCCCCTCCCCCATGCAACTATACTGCAATTGCATTAACCCAGGCCCCAGACCTAGTGTCCCATCACTCTGCAGTGCTAAGGGTCCAACCTCGATTTAAGATGAGATCCAGGATATGAGACCTATTACTGTTAGATGCAGCCCCATTTGACTCACGGCCTAGGAATCATCCAGAACTATCCCACAATTACATGGGACAACTTCCTTTGTCTTCTTAATGGATGATGCTTCCTGGTTCCAATTAACTGGTAATCAGAGGGGTCTGGAGCCGCTCCCCACTTGCTACTCCAGCCCCACAGAGGGCTCTAAGGAGTTGCTCTAGTCAAGAACAGGCCCTGTCTGGGGATTCTGAGGGCCTGCAGGCAGGGACTGCCTGTGGTGTCCAGAGCAGCCTCTCTCCAAGTAGAGTCCAGCCTTCTGTGGACAGAGGCTATGCTGGAGGGGGCTGGGAGCTAACATTAACCAGTTAACTGATTAATGGGAATTCACATCCCTCATGAAATGTACTGCAACTGCATTTTTTGAAGTTACTGCAAAACTATCACGTGTTCTCTGTTTCCACAAGCCAGAATGACAATACTGAACTAACCATGACAATTACAGGGGAGAGAAGACCTTGTCATTAACCCTTACCACCACAGCTTGAAAGGTACGTTACCCATGGAGGTCAATGGGCCTGGGATGTTTTACATGTAAAGCTACTAAGAAATATATATGTCAATACCATAACAGCAGTGCCTATATTATGTAAATAATACCTAATAATAATTGCCAATAAGATCACTTCCCAAACTGCTTACAAAGGGCCTGATCCAATTGAAACTTTAAGCAAGGATTGGGCCCAAAGCAATCTGTTGATATTACCCAAGAAAATCCAGTTAACAGATGGTGACCCTTCAAAAATATAAGATACCAATCAGTAAAAGCCCCACTGCCTGGTAGAGGCAATCTTTGAAGAAAATTGGAGAGACTTTGAATTGACTTCTTCTGACAGCAGCGCTTTCTCTCACGAGATGTGAGGTCTTTAGCCCAGGTTTCACTTTGTGTGTCAGAATAACTCAGAAATCCGTTGTCACAGCTAACTTCATTCAGGTCCAGGCAACATGCAGCCCAAAGACAGAAGAACAAATTCCTTGAAACTGGAAGTAAAAACTTCTCACCTCTTCACAGAGCTCACAAAGGGCTTGTTTACACAGACACACAAATTATGACAACTCTCTCTGTAGAGCAGGGATGGGCAAAAAGGCCTCCACAGGCCGGATGCAGCCCACCAAACAGGTTGATCCAGCCTGCAGAGGCTCTGCCACTCCCCAACCTCCAGGCCAATAAGGCCCTGGAGGCAGGGAAAAGCACAGGAAGTTTCTTCCTCCCTGCCAGGAGCATGTGGCACTTTGAAGTGCCGTGAACTCCTGGCAGGGCGGGACGAGGCTTCGCGTGCCTACCTCTGCTGTAGAGAGAGCACCCTGCCTCTGTGTGGACACACCAAGTATTTTCATGTGGCATCTTAACATGCTGTTTAAATCATCAACTGCTTGGATGAGTAAGACTAACCGAGTCTATCCATCATCCACACCACAGTGACATGGTGATTTCAGTGCTATGAAGACAGACCCAATCTTTCTGTGGAGCAGCAGAGAGCCCAGGGTAGTCTCTCAAGGGGAGAGGCCAGGGATGCCTCTATTTCAATAGTTCTCAAACTTTTTGGCCCACGAACCACCTAGCTCAATGTAAACTTTTCCACAGATCACCAGTTGCTAATGGAATCTGACTGTTAAGTACATAATTACACCCGAACCATTTTGCTAGTGATGCAGCTAGGGAGAATGGTTTAATTTAAATTATTAAACACACTAAGCATTTGAACTTTCTCATATTGGTTTATCAAACTTCGTTTTAAATCATGGAATCATAGAATACTAGAACTGGAAGGGACCTCAAGATATCATCAAGTCCAGTCCCTTGCCCTCATGGCAGGACCAAGCATGGTCTATATCATCACTGATAGATTTCTAACCTGCTCTTAAATATCTCCAGTGATGCAGATTCCATAACCTTCATAGGCAGTGTTTAACCACCCTGACAGGAGGTTTTTCCTAATGTCCAGCCTAAACCTCTCTTGCTACAGTTTAAGCTCATTGCTTCTTGTCCTATCATCATAGGACAAGGAGAACAGCTTTCCCCCATCTCCCTGTGACACCCTTTTAGACACCTGAAAATCACTGGCAGGTCCCCTCTCAGGCTACAGCTACACTGCCGTTTTTTTACAGAAGAGGATATGCAAATGGCACTCATATTTACATATCTTCTTCCGATTCTTTTTGCGGAAGAGGTTTTTCTGATAAAAAACCCTGTGTAGACAGGGCCATTTGTCGGAAAAAAACATCCTTTCGCAAGATCCTGTAAACCTTGATTTTTGAGGTATAACGGAGGGAGGAAGGGCTGCCAGCTCCCAGCCCGCATGGGTTCACAGGCTGGGAGTCGACAGCCCTTTGCGGGCTAGGAGTTGCTCTAAGGTAACAGTTAACTTTTACCAGTAAGCATCACCCTTGGGTTACCTATTCACATCCTTAATTTGTATGGGACCATTGCTGGCTGTTTCCCTTCATCGGGGAGTGAGGGGAAAGTGCACATTTTGCTACATTCCTTGCAATGTGTGTTTGTCCCTTTTTCACAGGTTGCTGTGGGGAAAGGACGCACTTAATAGTTAAAGGTATAGAGCAGGGGTGAGCAAGACAGCCTTCACAAGCCAGATCTGGCCCACCAAGCCAATTGATCTGGCCTATGGCCAGCCTGCCACTTCCCCACCCCTAGTCCAAATGAGTTCTGAGAATGGAGGGAGTGTGCAAAGTGTCCTCCATCCCACCAAGGGCATGCAGCTCCTAGAGAGAACTGCCAGCTGTTCAGTATAGCTGGCGTTTCTATCTAGGCACCACACACATCTGGAAGGGTGGGAATGGGGGGGAGGGTCAAATACTTCATCTGCTCCCCCACTCCCAGGCCATGATTGTCTTGGGAATGGGAAAACATGCAAAGTCTCCTTCCCTGCCAGGGATACCAACCAACCGTTCAAAACAGCTGGTGGTTCCCTCCAGGCACTTGGCGCTCCAGCAGGCAGGAGTAGGAGAGACTTTCACGCATTCCCCCACCATCAGGCCAATCAGGGTTTCTGGGCGGGGGAGCATGCAAAGTCTCCTGGCCCCACCCGCTCTAGGGCACTTCTAAAATTCACTAAGTGGCCCTCCTTCAGAAATTCCCTTGGAATAGGGGAATGTCTCTAGTCAGGCTTTAAATATATAAACAAGTATTTATAAGTTTCTTAACAGAGCAATAGAAGTGTGTCAGATAAAAACTAGTTAAAAAGAGACACTAGATCAAATTCTCAATTCATTTACATTATTGTGCATCTAGAGGAACTATTAGGGCTGTCAATCATAGTTAACTTCCATGATTAACTCAAAAAACAAATCACAATAAAAAAACGTGATTAATCACAGTTTTAATTTCAATGTTAAACATAGAATTGCAATTGAAATCTTATTATGTATTTGAGAGATGCACATCTGTCTGTCCATCTGTTCAGGAACTCCTAAATGATAAGGGCTAGGACCACCAAATTTGATATGCAGCTTCCTCTTATTATAACTTAAGGTAAGGTAAGGGTTTGGTTGTGCCAGGACAATGGGATTTGCCTGGAATTTGATTTTTTCTCATAAAATGGAAAGGGAGGGGTTTTGCAGGAGGGACATTTCTACTTCAGAATGACCACAAGAGGGCAGCAAGGGGGCAGAGATTAGGACCAGGACATGTGTAACCCCCCTGGGCCATCAGGGGGCAGAGGTGAGAAAGGGACAGCTATCTACTATATATTTCAGAGAGTTTGTTTGTCTGTGTGTCTATTGGTCCCTCAGCCAGGGGACATGCACCCGTCTCCTGGCTGTGCTTGCTGACGCTGCAGCAGTTATAGAGAAGTGCTTCTCAGCCTCAAGCTACTGCAGTGAGAGAGGGCTGGGGTAGTCCTCTCTCCCTGGGGACAGCCTGCATACTGAACTCTCATTCCCAATCCCTCCCCAGAGCAATGATTTGGATGAAGTGTGTACATTTTCATTTCATTCCCCCCCACAACAAAATTTATTGAGGTAAGTACCCAGGCAACGTCAAATAAATCTTCTATTTAAAAATATATTTAAGATGCTTATTGATGGTATTTATGCACATTAAACCATTTGACTGGTAAATACAGTTTTTAATGATAGTGAAGAAAAGTTTTCCCCACATAGAAATACTTATAGCTTGTAAGTTCCAGTAAATAGCTCCCACAAGAGACTAAAATTAGAAACAGTATAATACCAATGAAAGTTAAATGCAAGAGCTATAAAGAAACCACATGTACTATCCTTCTCTACTGAGAGCAAATAATGAGATTTATGAGTATACATATATTAGTGGAGCTGATTATTATGTAGCAAAACCATCTTCTATCTCCCTATGAGTGAGTCGTCATAGCCTCTGGAATATAGCTGCAATATTCAGAAGTCTTTGTAGTGACCAGAACAGTAGCTCCTTCCTCTGTGGCTGGTAATGGAAATGAAGTATCAAGGCCAGTTTGGAGTTTCACAAAGCCACAGTCCACACAAGTGCATTCCTCCACTGAATACATCAGTGATGTTTCACTTTCAAGGGAATCTCCAATTATATCTGTATTCACACTGTTCTCAGTATCTGCCTTGAGTATAACATTCAACTCCACTACAGACTCTGTGAAGATATGAAAATATATTTTAGTTCATATGTCATGCTATCTCAGTCAGTGAAGCCAAGTCATAAAATCTACTAAACATGTCTCCTGCTCCCAAATTTAGGGTGGGCATATGTGGAGCTTATATATTTACTATATTACATTATTTTTTCTATGTTAAGTATATAATTAACAAGCATCTTTGCTGTAAATATGGATATGAAAAAGGTAAAAAATTGTTAGCGTCCACAGAGAAAATCTACTATAAATTTGAGTGCGCCTCTCTCTCTGTCTTTTCAAGAACTTCTAAATGGTAAGAGCTAGGACCACCAAATTAGGTATACAGCTTTCTCTTATTATAACTTAAAACTTAACTCAATAAATTTTGTTGTGGGGGGTTTGGTTGTGCCAGGAAAATGGGATGTTCTTGGAATGGGATTGCTTCTCATAAATCCATGCAGAAAAGAGACAGAATCACTGGGCAGGTGAAAGGGGCTATATGGAGGCATCCCCCACCTCCAGAACTGCCTCAGCCCCAACCCTCCCACCCATCAGGTGTACTTTACGGAGGGCAGTGAGGGGGGCTGAAGCTCACCCCAGATTCTTACAGTGCTGGCTGTTCTCCTTCGTCAGGGACCAAGGAGAAAGTGCACAGTTTACTGCATTCCTCAATCTGGCTGGGTAGCACAGCGGGCAGACAAGCTTGGACCTATCCCAGTCACGGAATATGCACCTCTCCCCCACCTGTGACCACTGGAGCTGCAATAGCCATGGATAGGCACTTCTTACCTGGCCCCAATGGCTATGGTGAGAGAGGGCAGGGATAGTTCACTCTCACCAGGGCACCCTGCATACTCAACTTTACTTCCCCACCCCCATCCCAGAGCATGTACATTTTCATTTTATTTTCCAAAAAACAAAAATTGAGTTAAGGACCTGAGCAATGCCAGGTAAATCTTCCAGTATACTTTAGATATGGCTACGAGGATGAGTTGAATCAAAACAAATACTGTACACGCTATGAGGCTAATCTTCCATTTTTATTCTCTAGCCAGAAAAAATTCCTTTTGGCTTCAATGGCAGAAGGACTAGGCCTTTGACACAGAAATTCTGTTAAGAGTTCATAGACAATTTCCCAAAGCAAAATAGGATAAGCAAGTTAATCCATATATTAAAATTAAAAAACAAGTGTTATGTAACCAAGACCAGAGGGCCCCACTTATTACCTGCTACAATGATATCCTTACCCATGTTGTGAAGTACATTTTCCGACAGCCCCATTGACTTCAGTGGGTCTATTTGTGGAATAACGTACTCTCCACCAAGAGTAAAACTATTGGAATCGGATGATGTAAGCTATATTCAAAATTATAGCAGAAATTCATAACAATCTTAAAATATTTTACAAAGAGTTGTATTTATTTATATTCATATTTTTCTACCTGCATTTTTCAGTTCTTCCTTTGATAGTTTTGGGCGCTTCCTTTTAAACAATACCATTAATATGAACACTGTGAATGTTAAAATCACTCCTATTCCCAAACCAATCCAAATAATTCTGTCTGACACCTGCACTGGACCTGTAGCACATTATAAAATAAAGGAAAATATTATGTGCATTAAAAACAACAATCAATTATTGATAAATACATGACCTAATCTATAAACCTGTCACATCTTTAAGAACAAATTTCTTTTTCTGGTGAATGACAACTCAGTAGCTTGAAAATTTTTCTTTCCTAACATAGTTCACTTGATATATATAATATTACGTTTAGGTCTTCAGTCTTGTACAGATTTTTTATTTGGTCTTGTAAACTTTAGTGTCATTTTTCATGTTTTATCTTTAGAATCAATGCAAAGTACAAATGTAAAAATGCAAGCACAAACAAATAATGTTACAGAATTGGTACTTACTCTCATTACAATAGCTCTGACATGAAAAAGGTGGCTTACTGGAACATCGAAGGTGACATGGTATACAAGATTGCAGCAAGCTGTCAAAATACTCATTTTTGAAGCAATGTTGAGCCATCAGGTCAGTAATTCGTGAACTAGGAAGAGACAGAAATTGTTAAAGAATAAGGGCAAGCTAAGGAAGAAGAATGTTTCCACTTCTCGCTTTGTAAAAACAGGTTTAAGTGTGACTAGTAACAGCGGCTAAACATCAAGGATCGTCTTGAAAAGAGTATATTAAATAATAGGGATTTCACCCTGAGTCCTCTCAAGGGACTACGACTGCTCATTTGACTAGCAATTGCAGATTCAAGTTTCTGGAAGGACCATCCACCTGGATGGAAGTAATTTTCAATGTAAATTCTGCCTGAAACAGAAACTGATTATTTATAGAGGACATTTCTCAAGCAGGTGTGAAACAGAACAAAGCAGTGATATAAAATCCTGGTTAATCAGTTAACCGAGAAAACGTCAGGCCAACGCAACATTTAACCGGTTAACTTCATTTAACCATTAAAACGTTAAGGTGGCCTAACAATTAACTGGTTAACCAACTAAGCAGGGTCTCACTGCTCTAGCCCATGGGGCTCCCACTCCTAGCCCCCACACTGGACTGACTAACAAGGCTGGCACAGCCACACGCTGCTCCCACAGAACAAATTAACTGTTATCCAGTAAGCATCACCTGGTAAGGGTAATGCTTACTGGGTAACTGCTTAACGCATTCATATCTCTAGTACAGAGGGTAGAAAAAGTCTGAGGATTCCCAAACAAGTATTCTCATTAAGAGTTAGTGCCTGTGTTCATGAGTTTGTTGTATTCTTTTTCCCAAGCTGATGGATCTCTTTGTAGCCCACGAAACTTCTCCATGAAGCGTTGGTTTAATTTATATTTTTTTCTGTTCCATTGCTATCACTAAACAACATACTGTATTGCTGATGAATAAACGAGAAAAAGAAGACAAAAGGGGCTGTGTTGTCTAATGGATACAGGAGGTGACAAAGTCAGTACAACTGCAGAATGCATGTTTGTTGAGACAAGAACTATCCCCTCCTCCTTTTGGATCCTCCACTTCCCATTGGTTGGGCTGGGGGAGTAGGCAAACTGATTGTTTCTCAAGTTTCCTTCCCTGACACATTTTTAAATTCCTCCTCAGCTTTTCAAGCTGTCCCACTCTTCTTCCCCATACTTGCAGTACAGAAGCTGTGTTTTCAGATGCTGCAGATCTGACCTATTGCTATTTTGGGATTGGAATGGAATTTTTCCCATTTGGCCAAACTAGCCAAGATCTGCTGGTTTGGAGGTGGAGGGGGTTCACTTTCTTTGCAATATCGTGGAGGCAAAGTAGGGTTGGAAGAAATAAGACTTGAAAGTGTAGTAGTAGGAAACTCATGACTGTTTAGCTCATTGTAACTTGTAGTTTGTGGCCAGCATGGATAAATACTAGAAGGACCAACTTCCAGAGGTAAATGAAGCCTGGGACTTCACTGGTTAACTTTCTATTTATTGAAGGAATGGAAAATTCATAGTCATGAAGTCTGTGATATTTTCTATGAGCAATCTGTGACTCTTTACCTAGCACCTTGGCATTGCTATACATTGGGGCAAAATAATTCATTTTCTTTCTAAGACATGGAAGATCCAGCTAGGTATTTGAGACACAGCATTCCTAGGCTGAAATCAATACATTGGTATGGATGACCCTACATACGCAAAAAGGAATCTCAGTGACTGAAAATGAACATCTAACTGCAGAGGAAGCTGAATACATGAATTGAGTAAGGTTGTGTCCATATAACTAAGCTAAGAGGTGTCAGATGACTTTACTATGAGCTGAGCTCTCAGAGACACGGCTCTGACCTAGGAGTAAGACAATGGAAGAGACAGAAAAATGAAGCAAAGATGGTTTCTATAGATGTTACCTACAGGTTGTACCTCCATTAACCGGGACTCTGTGGTCCGGCAACATCCGTGGGGTGGCAGAACCACAGATGTTCCTGGACCGCAGAGTTGAGGTATAAGGAGATCGGGCTGCAGGGCAGGAGTGAGGGAGGAGGGATGTGACTCAGCCCCGTGTTGAGAGAGAGAGTTCTGGCCCCTGCTGCCGGACGATAGTGGGGGGCCAGCAGCCACAGAGTCTTGGTCCCAGAAGCCACAGCAGATGCGGAGCCCTGGCAGCCCCAGAAGCCACGGAGCATCAGCAGCCCCAGAAGCCGCTGCCGTCATGGAGTTCCAGCCTGCAGTCCCATGGCTGGGCAGGAGCAGCAGGCCTTGGCTGGAGTCTCAGCGGGGGGCAACACTAGCCATGTTGAGAGGGACTTCCCCCTGTTTGGCAAATCCCCTTGTTCGGGACCAGTTAGGTCCCAAAGGTGCTGGACGAGGGAGGTACAACCTGTACCAGCTGTGTTCTTAGGGAACCAAAGCATAGTATTCAGTCTGTGTGATTCATGAAAGATCTTCCCCCACAGCGTCTGCTTGAACCGAAGCCAATCAGAGGAAAGACTTACAAAAAGCAACGAAAAGGGGGGAAATTGTCAGCCGACGGTCAGGGCAGTGTGTATGTGCTATACACCCGAGACTTCAACTGCAGGGACCGGGGTCCCTTGCAGCGGGCAACCTGGAGGAGGTTGACGGGCGCCCAATGAGTATACAGGGAGAGCTTATAACACTTTAGATTTCAGCTGCTAGAATTCGTAATTCCTTCACAGCGGGCAGCGAAAGGTGCCCCAGTGGATCTGCCACCTGGGAGTGACACAAATCCAAACGGCCAAGCTCTTCCTATATTGTGTGTGTGTGTGTGTGTGTGTGTGTGTGTGTGTGTGTGTGCGTGTGCTATACGCCCGAGACTTCAACTGCTGGGACTGGGGTCCCTTGCAGCGGGCAACCTGGAGGAGGTTGACGGGCGCCCAATGAGTATACAGGGAGAGCTTATAACACCTTAGATTTCAGCTGCTAGAATTCGTAATTCCTTCGCAGCGGGCAGCCTTAGGGAAAGACTGAATGGTGCCCCAGTGGATCTGCCACCTGGGAGTGACACAAATCCAAACGCCCAAGCTCTCCCTATATCTGTCCCTTAAGACCGGCTGAAATTCTTTTAAATTGTGCCTGGTTCTGTTACAGCAACCGAAGGAGTCAGGTTAAAGCTTAAACAGTTACAGGTTTATTGAGGAAGCTTATAAATCATATGGTTGCAATGGCTATTGTTCTATTTCTTAACTGCTGGCAAATATAATATAGATATAGATATATAGAGATCTTTAAAAAAATGGTTACAAAGAAAATAAAGATAGAAAATAGAGAATAATGGTACCGAATGACAGCTTAATCTTTAAAGAGCTCTATTCTATGCATGCACTAAAACAAAAGGACACATACGGGTACAATTTTTACCCGCTTCTGCGTCGCTCGGTCCCAGCGTGTCAGGCCAGGATCGGTCCCTCAATTCCTCGGAAAGATGAAAATACGAGGTAGGTGTCCCCGTGGAACCTTGGGAGGTCAAAACACCTAACCCGACCAGCAGGTAGAGGGTAGTTTGACACTCAAAAGTGAGTGCGCTGCTGTACCCATCTTTATACCCATTGGGTCACGTATTTCTCTTTCTTATCTGTGATGCCAAATGGTGCTGGTCTGTCTTTTGTGACACCAGTTCTTACAAGGGAGTTGTGAACTTAATTTACACTTGTAAGAGAGAGTTGAGAGGATTAAATTGGAAGTACTGGGCATTCTTTTCTCAGTGGGGGATTCCTCTCCCAGGGACAGCTGTGTGTGTTCGTATCAACATGGGTGCCAGCCGGGCACTTCTTGCAGCCTCGAGCTCAGCTTATTGCCTTAATCGTTACTCAGAGTCAGAGAAAAACTCGCATATCCTGATCTCGCATCAAAGCAGATCAAAGCTTAATGGCTATGCTGATTTTCCTTATTGTTCCTTCTCTGCCCTGTATACAGACATCTCAGAGGGCAAGCAAGATTGATGTGTCTGTCTGGCTACAGAAATACACACCCAAACCCTCCAGTCAAGGATGACAGGATTAAGGAAACTCCCATAGCCTCATTTGCATCAATGATGAGAAAGAAAGGTATCTCCATTAGTATACAGAATGCAGAACAGACGTTCTAAGGCAAAAACCACACTGAACTCTGAAACCAAAAAACAGGGAAGCATTGACTGATGGGAACTCTCTACTTCAGATGTTAATGAACCCACATGTGCACATATACAGCTCAGTAATTATCATGCCAATTCTAGTAATAAACCCTCAGTTGGTATCCAAAATATGATGCTGCCTAATTGCATTATGAGCTTCTTGAAGAATCACCACCTATAGCCAGAAATAATTAGTTCCTATTGTCTAGCCTCAATAAAACAACTTTGTTATATGCCCTTGAACCATCAGTTTACCCATAAATAAATCTAGTGTCCTCCATTAAATCCCTGTTTCCCTACAAAATCCCATACCCATGCTCAGTTAAGGGTTCTGATGCTTGGATCCAAATTCTGCATTAGTTCTGTTGGACCTTCATCTTTTCCTTACTGATCGGCTGCGTCTAGACAGGCAAGTTTTTCCACAAAAGCAACTGCTTTTGCGCAAAAACTTGCCAGCTGTCTACACTGGCCGCTTGATTTTGCACAAAAGCACTGACGTTCTACTGTCTGAAATCAGTGCTTCTTGCGCAAATGCTTTGACGTTCCCGTTCGGGCAAAAGCCCTTTTCTGGAAATGTTTTTGTGCAAGAGGGCCAGTGTAGACAGCTAAAAACTTTTGCGCAAAAAAGCCCCAATGGCGAAAATAGCGATCGGGGCTTTCTTGTGCAAAACCACGTCTAGATTGGCACGACGCTTTTCTGCAAAAAGTGCTTTTGCAGAAAAGCGTCCGTGCCAATCTAGATGCTCTTTTCTGCAAATGCTTTCAACGGAAAATTTTTTCCGTTAAAAGCATTGCGGAAAATCATGCCAGTCTAGACATAGCCATTGTGCTAGGGGCTCTGCTTGTCTCCAGCCCTGTGAGCCCTCAGATGTCAACACAGCCTGGGTCCCTGATCAATTCAAACTTCACAAGCTCCTCTCTCACCTATAGCCTTCTCAGCCTGTCTTATGTGTTCAGTTATGGTTTGCTAGCCCTAACTTTTGTAATCAAATTTAAGTTAAGATTTAGTATTGTAACTTGTTTTTTTTCTTTGGCTCCTCTTGTAATAGTTACTCCCTAGAAATAAATAACTTTCGTGGTTAAGCTGGTTGCTTCTTTCTTGCTTTTTTCCGCTCTCCCCTTGTGGTTTGCTCATGATGTGAAAGTGGGAATAGGGACGTGCTGAATCTGGGGGCATATGAGGGTGGAAGCTTAAAAGTGCTGGTTAGTCCAGCCTGCTGAGTCAAAGGGCATATTAGGGTAGTAGCTTAAAATTGCTGTTTAACCCACCCTATTGAGTCCTGGACCATTTAAAGGGTCAGCTTGAGTGCTGATTAACCAATCCTCTCAGGTGTGCTTTGTTAATGTGTGTGCGTGTGCACGTGCTTCCTCTCATCTGATTCTAGAGTGTGAAGAACTCAGCCCTGGGGAACCTAGGTCCTGCAGAATAGCTCCATTGGGAGAGAACTGCATAAGTGTAAGGCTACATCTAGACTACATACCTCTGTCAGCGGAGGGATGTAAATGAAGCACTTCAAAAGTGCAAATGAAGCCGGGATTTAAATATCCCATGCTTCATTTGCATAATCACGTAATGGCACTCTTTCAAAAAAGCGCTATTTCGAAATTGAAACTGCAGTGTAGACGCTGTTCTTTCAAAAATGGGGCACTTCTTCAAAAGATTCTGAGGTTTACAGGATCTTTCGAAAAAGCACCCCGTTTTCAAAAGAACTGTGTCTAGACTGTGGTTCCAATTTCAAAATAGCACTTTTTTGAAAGAGCGCCATTGTGTGATTATGCAAATGAAGCACGGGATATTTAAATCCCACTTCATTTTCACTTTCGAAGTGCTTCATTTACATCCCTCTGCCGACAGATGGAGGTAATCTAGACGTAGCCTAAGTGGAGGAAGGGTCCCGCTATTGAAGGGAACTTTCTTGGCTTCTACACCGCCGTGGTGAAATGGGCTAGCAAAAGGATCTGAGTTCCCGCTCCCACTTCCTTTACCCAGAGGCCTCCCTGGCCTCAAGAGCTCCCCTTTCACTCTCCTGTGTGTGGCAGAGTCCTCGTAACTCCAACAAGACTAGACCCAGGATTCCTAGGGACTTGGCCCCTAACCTTGTTGCAGTCAGTTAGGGCAGGGGCTGGGTTTCCACTCTCTGGGGTGTTCTCTTCACATTGGATGCTTCCCTGACCCACTGATTATTACAATTTATTAAACAACAATCAATTTTTTAAAAAAGAAAACAAGGAAAAATGGATAATTTTGTCACCCTGATCCCAGGCTAGTCTTTTTTTTTTTCCCACCACATACCCATTTAGGCTATGTCTACACTGCGTTTCTTTTTCTGAAAAAGATAAGCAAATTGCGGTTCACAATTTGCATATCTTTTTCCACTTGTTTTTTTGGAAGAGGCGGCTTTTCCAACATTTGGACCATCTACATCGGGCCAAATGTTAGAAAAAACCTCATCTTTCAGAAGATCCCTTATCCCTCATAAAATGAGGAATATGGGGATGCCGAAAGAACATGCCCAATTTTTTCAGAAACTGTTCGAGAAAACAGACATGTTCCCTGGAAGCGGCAGTTTTTTCGGGATTATCCTGGAAAAATTCTGCACTCCAGACATAGCCCTAGAACTGTGGTTCTCAACACAGAATGCCTGTACCCAGGGGATATGCAGAGGTCTTCCAAGAGATTACATCAACTCATTTGACATTTGCCTTGTTTTACAACAGGCTACATAAAAAGCACTAGGTAGGTCAGTACAAACTAAAATTTCGTACAGAAAATGACATGTTTATACTGCTCTGTGTAATATAGTATATGGTAACATCATGTGCCTATATGTACTGTATTAAACATGTGTTTTATGTCATTTACTGATGTGTGCAAACACATTAATGAGGTTGAAGTTGTCACAGATTCAGAATGTCAGTGGCACACCCTTACATGGACAAATTTAGATCATTCAGCTTGCTAAATATAGCTGAAGTAGGCAAGTTGAGCTAACCACACAGTATTGTCAAACACAGAGGCAAGAAGGAATGATCAGAAAGAAACGTGTGAACATAAGCAATCAGCTGAAACCATGAACTCTATCAGAAAGGACTAATGTTTTTGCCATTTTAAGTTTGTCTACCAGTGGAGAGGGAATATCTTCAGCTAATTCTTCAATTCTACAACACACAGAGCCATTTCATAAGGGTACTTTCTTAAGTATCAGATGCTTTTTAATCAAACATGTTTTCTGCAAGCATTATAGCATCAGGCAGAATAAAATCTTCTGCAATCATGTATGGCTTTTTTGATTTTGCTACAAGAAGGGAGACAACATATGAAGCTTTGAGTGCTATTGTAGAAATAGTTGAAGCTGTTTTCATATTAAGCTGTTAAGTCTGGAACTCAGAAAGTTTTCTCAGAATTTTTTTTTTCTCTCTTACCAGCATGCACAGGCTGTTTTGTCATTGCAAGTGTGTTGCTTTCATACTGTTATTTCATAGAGTAGAGGTCAGCAACACTTGAACAAGAGGTCAACAAAGAGCCAGTATAATAATGCCCATTTTCATGACTAAAAATATACAACTTATCATATATATAGTAGCCCAGTGTCTGAGAGTCTGTAACACCGAAATGCTGGCTGTTCCCT
This sequence comes from Pelodiscus sinensis, assembly GCF_049634645.1. Lineage (NCBI taxonomy): Eukaryota > Metazoa > Chordata > Testudines > Trionychidae > Pelodiscus > Pelodiscus sinensis. The sequence continues at coordinate 17,784,526 of NC_134726.1, forward strand.
CTGGGCGGCCCATGTTGCATGGGGAGTGCGGGGCCCAAACAGCCGCTTGCACCGCTTGCTCCCCCACGGCGGCCCGGCTGAGCAGTGCAGAAATCAGCCGAGTGCCACAGTGGGAGGCGAAGGGGGGCGGGACGGTGACGTGTGGCGTGACAGCGGCTCCAGGCCCCGCCCCCTGGCCGTGAACATCATCGCCCCGCACCCCTTCACCTCCCGCCATGGCGCTCAGCTGACTTCTGCGCTGCTCAGCCAGGCCACTGCAGGGGAGCAAGTGGCACAAGTGACCGTTTGGGCTCCGCGCCCCCCATGCAGCACGGGGAGTGCGGAGCCCAAACAGCGATTTGGGCTCCGCGGTCCCCCGAGTGAGAGGCAGGAGGGGGAGGAGAAGTGAAAGAGAAAGACAGAGAGAAAGGCAGGAAGCGGAGGAGAGCTGAGAGAGAGAGAGAGAGAGAGAGATGGAACGAGAGACGGAACGAGAGACTGGAGGCTCAGAAGAGAAAACCGACGTGGAGGAGAGACCTGAAAATCCCGTCTTATGACTGGCTAATTGGCTAGTTATTTATAATTGGCATAATGATTAATAATAGCATCAATGAAACAAACTCACAGACTTTATTTAATGGGACTTCTGCTGCTGCTAGGGGTGCAGTTTGTGGATGTGTGGGTGCAGGAGTCAGGAGTGGGGTGTATAAGGGGCTCAGGGCAGGTAGAAGGAGTGTGTGGGAGGTGCAGGAGGCAGGGCAGAGTGCTGGGGGTGGGAAGTAGAGTATGTGGGCGGGGGTCTGGAGCCAGATTACCTTACCTGGTTGGGGTGGGCTGCTGCACCCGGGCAGCAGTGGCTGAAGAAGGGGCCGAACCAGGATCGCCACAGCCAGATCATGATCTTCCCTCCAACCCATCCTGCAGCAGGATCAGGGACATTGCCAGCCCTTCCTGCAGCCAGATGGGAGTTGGGCCACCACAGGGTCTACTCTAGGAGCACAGCAGCTGAGAACAGACCATGGCAGTCAGATGAGGGCTGGAGCCAGGCCCCCACAGCCAGATGGAGGCATCTACTGCCACTAGACCCTCTTGCTCTTCCAGCTGGGAGCACACACATGTTCCCTAAGGTGCGCCCTCAGCCGGCCCTTTAAATGAGCAGAGTCCCACAGCTGGCTCTTGCCACAGTGCAGCCAGTTCTTACCAGGCCTCACTGCCTCACTTTCACTTCTGGTTAATGGTGAAATAGACAAAAAAAAGACCATCTTGACATGAGGAATTGTGCATTTTTAAAATTCTGAATTAATTTTTCATTTTAATTTCAAAATTTGCTTGTATTTTGGGAATTACAAAAGAGCCATATTTGGTTCCACAGTGAGCCACATTTGACTCTAGAGCCATCGGTTGCTGACTCCTGCGATGGAGTTTCTCCTCAAAGGAACACAAAGCTTGAAGTGAATCTCCATTTGTAGAGCAGTGAAAGCAAAAGCAATATATTGCTTGCAGAATGGATTTTTTTTCAGTCATTTTCTACTTCTTACTGTTTTTACTATCCCCACCATTGCCATTTCTAGCTCCCCATTTTAAAAATCTGTTTTCAGATTGTAACTGCATAAATACCATGATAATTTCAACCTCATTAACATGCTTGCATACACCTTCTTACATATATACAGTGTGCCACAGATGGCACATGACCGGGACTCATCACCAAATTTGGTCCCCTGGTGTGATCAGTAGCTTGGGCCAAGTACTGACAGTGAGTGTGATCTGAACACTGATCCATGCATTAGTAAATGACATCAAATGCATGTCTAAGGGTATGTCTACACTGCCACCCTAGTTCGAACTAGGGAGGCTAATGTAGGCATTCGAACTTGCAAATAAAGACCAGGATTTAAATATCCTGGGCTTCATTTGCATGTTTCCGGGCACCGCCATTTTTAAATGCCCCGTAGTTCGAACTACCTGCCCACGGCTACACACAGCACAGACTAGGTAGTTCGAATTAAAGCTCCTAATTTGAACTACTGTTATTCCTCCATCTAAGACAGTGCATAGATGCACATTCCATTACCACACAGCATGGTATATAGAGCAGTACAAACAAGTCATTGTATGAAATTTTAGGTTGTACAGAATTCACTAGTGCTTTTTGTGGCTTTTTAGGTAGCCTGTTGTAAAACAAGGCAAATATCTGGATGAGATGATGTACTCTCTGGAACACCTGTAGGCACGTGTGCCATGGTTGAGAACCACTGCTATAAAACATAACTATATTCATGACCCAATTTCCTTAAATCACATATTCCAACATTATTGCATGCATTCTGTGGAGAAGATAAAGTCTCTGAAGGCTTGTCTACCTTACAGAGAAGATCAAAGCTGCCTCAGTCAACCTTCTGGGATTCAAATTAGCAGGTCTAGTGAAGACACACTCATTAGAACTGAGAGGGCGCTTCTGTCGGTGCCAGTAGTCCTGCTCCTACGAGAAGTAAGGGAAGTGGAAGGGATCGCACACTCTCATCGACCTTCTACAGCACCAAAATATGTTTTAAGATACTTTGACTCCAGCTACATAGCATACATTCAAACTTATCCCCTAGTGTAGATCTAGCCTGAGAGATTTCATTATGAAGTTATTTTACCCCTTTAGACACAGGCAGTTAACCCATATTCAGATCTTGCATTTTCTCTTAGCTTGGCTAAGGTTTTCGCAACCCGAAAATTTCAATCATTTTTAAAATCAAGACTATCTCAGAACCTCATTCTTCAGGTTTTTCCCATCTTCTATACAGTATTCTATCTTTAAGATCCAAATTTTCCTGCTCTGACCAGAAAGCTTTTACTGTGTTATTGTGAGTAGAATACTGCATCCTAAGGGACAAGACATCAACCATTCTATGCTTGTTCCCAGACTGTGAAATCACAACCTACAATTCTTTCAACCACCTGGCAAGTTGCCTCAAATCTAAAGAGCCATCAATGAGATACATGGTATGCCCTGACCACAATCTTCTTCCAATGCAAATAACGGGGAAATTTTTCTATAGAGTTAACCACTGACCAAAGTTCCTTTTGAGTAATGCAATAATTTCTCTTTAGCGAATTAAGACTCTTGCTGTAATAAATCCCCACCTTCTCAAGACTTTTGTTTTCTAATATTTATTTTAATATTGCCCCCCAAAAATAAGCACTAGCATCTGTCTAGTACGGAAGGAGTTGAAGATAAGACAGGAGCTATCACAAGAATTTTTTTCAATTCTGAAAATGCTATATCACACACTGTTGACCACTGAAGTAGTTTCCCTTTCTCACCCAACCTACGCAATGGTTTTGCACTACTGGCAATTCCACAAATAAACCTTCTGTAGCAGAAGCAGAGCCTTACAAAACTCTGCATATGTGTGAGTCTCTGAGGAGTTGGCCAATTCTGAACAGCCTCAATTTTATTTTTGCCAATGGAAACTCCCTCCTCACTGAGTGCTCAAGGTAAATTACCTTGTTTTGAAACTACTCACATTTCTTTAGGTCCAGTTTCAGATTGGTAGCCTTAAATTTATAAAAGGTCTGTGATAAGCTTATCAGTTATTGTTAAAAAATTTTAGCGTGTGCTACCATATCACTAAGTAAACCAACAGGAATAGAGTGACATGCCCTGCAACACTCTCTCCAAAAAACTTTCAGATATAGTGGGGATTACACAGACCGAAAGCCATCACTTTCAATTGCCACAGGCTTTGTCCTGCCGTGAAAAACAGTCTTTTTCCTGACCTTTGGATCACTTCCCATGCACCAATATACTTCTGTGACGGATAGGAGGAGCTCTGGCCAGCACCCATTAACTAAAGGGTTAAACTCAGACTACGTCTAGACTACAGGCTTCTTTCGGAAAAAGCTTTTTTCAGAAGAGATCTCCCAGAAAAACTTCTTCCGAAAGAAAGCGTCCACACTGCAAAAGTGCATCGAAAAAGCAATCTACTTTTTTGAATGAGAGCATCCAGACTGAATGGATGCTCTCTCGCATGTAAGCTGTGATTGCTATGAACGGAATAGCTACCAGGGCACCTGTGCTTTTTACTTTTTCTTCTTCTTCCAAAAGAACTTCCTCTTCCCTGTCCGCACATGCCTTTTTGTGAAAGAGCTCTTTCTCAAAAAGGCTTCTTCCTCATAGAATGAGGATTACTGGAAAAAACCCTCAGTTCTTTCGATTTTCTTGCAGAAGAGCACAACTGCAGTGTGGATGTTCCTCAAGTTTTGTCGGAAAAATGGCTGTTTTTCTGACAAAACTGTGTAGTGTAGACATACCCTCAAGTAGCTAGCAAGGGTTTTGGCAGGGAACAGAAGAACCAATGGGATACAGTGCTAAAATGTGGATTGAATTTAGATACCTTGCTTGCTCTCTTTGTGAAAAAAATTCTAAGTTAAGGGCTGAAGGAAGTAGATGCAGTAATCAGAATTGCCATGCCTATAAGAAATACTGGACATGGAAGTGATCTGGGCCTTGAAGTACAGATCAGCATGGACTGTGAGTAGAGGGAAAACATGTATTTAGTTGCGATCAGGGTTTTTTCTTTATTTGGGTTGTTTGGTTAAACTTCTCTGTGTGAATCTATGCCTTCCATCCCCCACTCACCATTTAAGTTGCAGCCTGAAGAACTATGGGTATGACTACACTAGCCCCCTAGTTCGAACTAGGGAGGCTAATGTAGGCATTCAAAGTTGCAAATGAAGCCCGGGATTTAAATATCCCAGGTTTCATTTGCATCTTCCCGGGCGCCACCATTTTTAAATGTCCCTTAGTCCGAACTCCGTGCCCACGGCTACACGCGGCATGGAGTAGGTAGTTCGAATTAGGCTAATTCGAACTACCAGTACACCTCGTTCCACTTCATTAAATTTCAAATGAGGGTGCAAGTGTAGACATACCCTTAGTTACTCTGTATATCAAGTGTGCTTTATCAAGTGTGCTTTATCAAGTGTATCTTTTTGTTTTGTCTCTTGGCTCATAATTGTACTGCAGATGGTGTCTTACCTGATGTCCAAATACCTGAGGTTCTAAGTCAGTTTTCACTCATACATTTATTTTCTATGTTCAGTGACTGCCAACTTCATTCAATTCCTGATGGTCTGTGTAATCTGTAAATCAACCAAAAATTCATTTTACCTATATGGTTCTTTTACATCTCTGTAAGTAAATGCTCTTTTTCATTCCTAAAAGGATTCCTACCATAATATCTTCAATTCCCCCTGTCCTATTACAAAATTATGAATATATTAATCTACATAATGTGTTTTTCACTAGACTGTAGTAATGCAGTTTTAACATTTATTTGATTTTCAGATTACAAAGCTTCTAGAAATTGACAACAGCAAATACATGCCGTGAATAAAATAAATCCCATCTTACAAAATTTGTAAGAACATATTCATAATGCAAATAGTACCATTTCAATATAAAGTTAAATTTACTAATTTGTGGTTTCTTGATCTGTTTTTAAATAAAATGTATAACTCAAGAACAGTGTTTTATTGTCAGAGTAATTGTCCATTTTCAAACTTTAAGTAATCAAAAAAGGACATTCAGGCAGTATACATTCTACTATTTGAAATTACTACGACCATTTTTCACCTCCAATTACCTAACAATAATTAAGAGAAATTATACTGTATAGTGCAGGGGCAACTTTTACGTTTTATATGTACAAGAAAAGAATTACCTGCATTGATTAAGATTCTTTGGTTCCTTTAATGGCTAAACCATGACTTCAGGTGACAAGGGATGTGGAAAGGCAAAATTTAGAAGGAACTCTCAGTAATATTGAGGGAGTTTCTGCAGCATGGCCCTGCCAGGGTCCATGATAGAGCAAGAGAGTAGTCACTGATGGTTCACAGTCAAGCTGGAAAGGTATATCAAGTGTGCTTCATGGCTAGAGCAGGCACCAGTTGAAGGTAGGGATAATAACGCAGTCGCTGAAGGTAGGAAGGTGGGGTGGATCCTCTAGTGGCCTAATGGATTCCCAGTGGTTCAAGTTTCTCCATCACCCCCGCCCCAGGAGCAGCCAGGCAGCCACCACCCACTTGCCCTGGGTTGGTCCCACAAGCTATGTCTACACTATGCAATTATTTCAAAATAATAATCCCCCAAATAACCATTTTGAAATAGTGCATCCACACTACAAGTCCCCAACAAAATAGTGCAGATTTATATAGAAATTTTGTATTCACAGTGATTGGAGGTTGGATCACATTTAAAGCCCCCTAGAAGCGCTCTGGGGAGGGCATCAGGACAGCTGTCACTTCCTGTAGCTGCTTCCTTAGGCTATCTGAGACTCATGCTTAAAGGGGCTTGTAACCAGGTCTCCTGGGCAGCAGGATTCCCAAGTGGTTAGGGTCCGGTGTTAGCTGGGTGCCCGAGGTGTAGGACTTCCGGACACTTATCAAAGTCTGCTCCTTCAGTTTGGGGTGTGGCCCCAAGAATCCAATTGCCCCCTCATCAGTGGGGGTTTCCCTCTGGTTCTCCCTCTTTGCACCGGAGGGGGGCAGGGTTGGAGGCTTGCATCCTCCTGTGGCTGACTCAGTAGACAGCTCTGGCTCAGGTCCTGTGGACAGCAGAACCAACTCCTGCCTCTTCGCTGGTCAGCCCTGAACTGAGCCAGATTCCCTCCTTTTATTCTCCCTTCAGGCTTGGCATTGACTGCAGGTAAAACAGGGTGGGACTAATTGGGCAAAAGGGCCTTGTTTAGCTCCTGCATTGCCAGGCCCTCCTCTCACTCCCTCACTCTCAGGGCTCCTCTCTACAGCCAGGTCTCATGCTCTTCTCCATTGCCTACCTTCACGAAGGACAGCAATCTCACATCACATGCTCTGGTTGCCCTCGGGGATGCCACAGCACTTCCAGCATGGAGCCGGAGCTGCTGCAAAGTAGTGCCAGGCTCTTTAGCCTCCTGCTGCACCTCTAGGCACAGTTTATGCAGACTGCTCCACAATATATGCAAGAAAAAGGGGAAGACTTTCCTGCCAGGGTGGGGAGCAGAGGCAGAGCAGCTGGCCAGGGCTGTTGAGCAGCTGAGCATCACTGCCATTCAACGAGCCCATCAGAGAGCTATGCTCATCAGGGAGGCTCTGAAGAAGTTTCAGCCAATGCCACCTGTGAGACGCTCCCCTGCATTGCCTCGTGTGCCTTTCCTCCCCCACTCCTCCCTTCCCCTGATCTTCCTTCCCACCTTTCCCCTCTTCCCTGGGGACCAAATGAAAAAGACTTTTGGTTTTGAAAAACAACTCTGTTATTTTTATCTGGGGAATATATAATGGGAGGGACTGGAGAAAGATCCGGGGAGGAGGCGCTAAGGGATGGGGCTGGGACTGGCACCTGCCTCGGGTACCTCAGGATGCCTTGGCTGCCCGAGAAGTCCTACCACCGTGTGTTCGTGGGTCTCAGTGGCCTGAAGCAGAAACCGGAGGGCGGGGGCAGGTGCAGGTGCTGGGAGTTGGGGGGGTAGGTGCAGGGACTTGGGCAGGGAGTTGGGAGGTGTGGATTCTGAGAGCTGTGAGGGGAGTAGGTGCGGGGGGCATGTTGGGCCACTCAGTAGACACACCCAGGCACTCCACAGTGGTGATAATGATGGAGCACATGGTCTTGTGCTGGCGGGACAACTGCTCCCCAATCATCCTCCTCAGCTAAGGGCCCGCCTGTTGCTCCTCACAGTTGGTGACCTGCTCCTGGCGCTTCCCTGTAAGTTGTGATTCAGGGACTGGAGGCACTCAAGGTGTTCTTGCACCAGGTCATTGCAGGCCCGCTGCGCTTGCGGCTCTCACGGGGTCAGGAGGATGGTGCAGGAGGTGTTGGATGCACCACACTCACAGCTGGCCCAGCTGTGAAGAAAAGTGACAAGGGAAGTCATTCCAGGAGACACCGTGTATGAAGCCCAGCCCTAATCTCTGAGTTGGACCAAAGATCTCGATTCACATGATGGCGATGTGCCTCGAGCAAGGCCTTCTGTTGCCTAGACAGTGAGAACTTTCCTGCAAGGGCATGGATGTTCCAGGGGAGCCTTGCTACCCGCACGTTCTGGGGACAAGTAGGCATGGGAAGGTGCTGGCCAGGCCAGGGGCCTGCATGCAGGAGGGGGGAACAGGGCAGCTCAGCTTCCTACTGTGTCCCACACACAGGGTCCAGCAGAGGCAGCTGTCATCAGTCAGGCAGGGTATGCCCTCATGGGTTCCTGACAGGTCCTCTACTCTGTCAATGATGATAAACTTTGAGCTGCATGCATGCATGTGTGTGCTCCCCTGTCTATCGCATTAACCATGTGCTATTAGTCAACATGACAGACTCCAAGACAGTCCCCAGAGACCACAAATCAGGATCAAATGCACCCAAGTAGGTTTATTGCCAAGTGACATTCAATAATAGTTATCAGCGAATGGACCTGCCGCTGTGCCACTAATGTAAGCCATGACAATGGACTAACACCCAACTAAACACTCTGGATTCTAGCATCCCCCCCACGATCAGTCGACAACCACCCTTTGGGAAGCACTTTTATACACAGGTACAAACAAGTTAAACATCACTCCTCATATATCAGGTTGCCACCCTCAGTTTGCTAGTTACTGCCCCTCACTATCTATCATGCTGTCAGTTTAGACTTGGTCCTGAAGCTAGGTTGGTATGTATGTTATTTGTGGGTTGTGTGTTGGTACCAAGATGTTTCTTAACAAGGTTTTCTGTTACGACCCCTCTGGAATGTGCTTACAGTCTGTGCCTAGCACCTCTTAGGTATGAGTGTTTCTGTACTACCAGCTCTGTTCTTGCCAATTTCTGTGAGCAGGGCCTGCCTCTTGCTCACAGCTTAATTCTGCTTTATATTAGCAAACTCTTGACCATTGCTGTCTAGGCCTCAAGCCTCATGCCCAGCTTGTGATTTGTGGGCTTATGTTTCAGACACTCATCTTACTACCGCGGCATCCCACAGAGAGAGAATGTCTATCCTAACTCCCCAGTGTAGATATGCCTATGAGGATTAATTCTGGGTCTAGATCTGTTCATTATCTTCATCAATAATTTAGATCATGGCATGAAGAATACTTTATAAAGTCCTGGACGATACCATGCAAATGGGGATGGGTTTCTAGTGCTTATGTACAAAATGGAAAATGACAGCCTAGGAAAGAGTACTGCAGAAAGTCATAGTGGATCACAAGCTAAATATGAGTCAACAATGTAACAGTGTCACAAAAAACCCAGACATCATTCTGGAATGTGTTAGCAGGAGTTTTGTAAGCAACACACAAGAAGTAGTTCTTCTAGTTTACTACATGTCACTATGGCCTCAGCTGGAGTATTGTGTCCAGTTATGGGTGCCACATGTCAGGAAAAATATGGATAAATTCAAGAGTCCAGAGGAGACCAACTAGAATGATTCATAGAAACACAGAATACTAGGAGGCTGTGCCCCCTTCTTGTTGTGCTCACCAACCCCAGTTCACCCTGCTGGCCACCACGGAGGGCCAGACTGCGGCTGTGGCAGCCTGGGTCTCTTCTCCCTCCCCTTCACCAGCCCAGGTCCCTTTTCCCTTCCCCCACCCACCAGCTCAGTCCCTTCTCCCTCCCCTAGCACGCCAGCCCAGGCTCCAATTCTCCCTCTGCTGCCACACCAGCCTGGGTCCCTTTTCTCTCTCCTCCTCCTCCCCCGCCCCCCGCTCCCACCACCCCAGCCCCTTCTCCCTCCCCCACCACACCATCCTGGGCCCTTTCTCCCCCCCACAACCATAACTCCCCCTCTCCTGGCTGTGGCACACGCCAGACCCAGCTCTAACCCCAGTGGCTGTGGAGGCGCAGGGGTTCCTGCCCACCCTGCATGGGGCACAGCGAGGTGCAGGTAGTGCCGTGTGTACGCGGTGCTTTGGGGCACTGCAGCGTGCTGAGGAGGGGAAAGCAGCAGTGCGGGGGGGGGGGCACTGTCCTGGCCTCTCCCTCCTGTTGTCCTGCCTGCGCTGCTCACTACCCCAGATCTGCCCGCAGTGCCCAGGGCCGCCCGTCCACCCACCAGGAGCAGAAGGGAAGGAGCAGACAGGTCGGTGCGGCAGCTCGCCCAGGTGGCTCAGGGCTGCTCTGGCAGTCACGGTAAGTGCAGCCTCTGGGGAGGGTTGAGTCTCCACAGGGGCAGCCAGACTCCAGGCAGTCAGGCAACGTGCTCTGGCTCCCTATGGGTATGTCTACACTACAACGTTAATTCAAACTAAGCTAATTCGAACTAACGGATCCAGACTAAAAAACTAGTTCGAATTAGCGTTTTGCTAATTCGAACTAGCATGTCCACATTAAGTGGACCCTGAACCGGGCTTAAGGATGGCTGGAAGCAGTGCCGGCAGGGCATCAGAGGAGGACTTAGAGCGTGGAGCTGCTGTCTCAGGCTAGCCGAGGGCTGTGCTTAAAGGGTCCCGACCCCACCCCGGACAGACAGTTCTCAGGGGTGTCCCATTTGCAAAGCAGTCCTGGCTTGGAGTGCCTGGAGTACCCAAAATGGGAACATCACAGCACTCGGCCATCAGCCTGGCTGCACTTGCCGCAGGCTGTCATCTGGGGAGAGGGGGCAATTGGGGGGCTGCAGGAGAGCTTCCACCCCAAAAGCCCGCAGAGCCAGCCCAGTCCTCCTCATCAGGGGCATGTACCCCATTCCTCCCTCACCTCCTTCCACTTACCCTTCCCTAGCCCCTTTTCTTGATGTACAAAATAAAGGACAATTGTGTTCAAAAATGGAATCTGTCTTTATTGAACAAAACTGGGGGAGACTGGGAAAAGGAGGTGGGAGAGGGGAAGAGAGAGGCTGGGAGAGGGGAGGGCAACTAAAATGATCAGGGGTTGGGAACATGTCCCATATGAAGAGAGGCTAAAGAGACTGGGACTTCTCAGCTTAGAAAAGAGGAGACGGAGGGGGGACAGGATAGAGGTCTCTAAAAGCATGATTTGGGTGGAGAGGGTGCATACAGAAAAGTTCTTCATTAGTTCCCATAAAGAAGGACTAGAGGACACCAAAGGAATGGAATGGGTAACAGGCTTCAAACTAGTAACAGAAAGTTGTTCTTCACAAAGCAAAGAGTCAACCTGTGGAACTCCTTGCTGCAGGAGGCTGTGAAGGCTACAACTAGAACAGAGTTTAAAGGGAAGTGAGATCAATTCATGGAGGTTGGATCCATGGAGTGCTATTAGCCAGGGGGTAGGAGTGGTGTCCCTGCCCAAGGTTTGTGGAAGGCTGGAGAGGGATGGCACGAGACAAATGGCTTGGTCACTGTCTTGGGTCCATCCCCTCCAGGGTCCCTAGTGTTGGCCGCTGTCGGCAGACATGCTACTGGGCTAGATGGACCTTTGGTCTGACCCAGGACGGCCATTGTAAGCTCAGGCTCAGGGTCGGGGGTCTTAGTGGACCACCTTGATTTTCATGCACTCCTGCTTCTGGGTGGCCAGGCTGGCAGCTCTCCTGCCCTAGCCGGGCACGTTCCTGTGCCTAGTGCAGAGATCGTGGACAAGGTCCACGATGTCCACACTAGCCCAGGCGGGTGCCCGCCTCTTGAGGTCCCGGGCAAGCTCCCGGGAGCCGCCAGCCTGGTCCCAGGAAGAGGCGGAGGGCTGGGGGGGCATCGGGTGAGTGGCTCGATCCGTGCCAGGTGCAGGGTCTGCTGGCTGGGTGCTGACAGGCTTGCACCTGGCACGGGCACCGTAGCCAGCCCGTGCCCCTTTAAGGGGGCCGGGACCGGGAGCGGGGCAGATGAGTTTCCCTGGTGTTGGCCAGAGTGGCCACCAGGGAAACCTGGGGAGGGCTAGCCTCCCACTAGTTCGAATTAAGGGGCTACACACCCCTTAATTCGAACTAGTAAGTTCGAACTAGGCTTAATCCTGGTGGAATGAGGATTACCTATTTCGAACTAAGCGCTCCATTAGTTCGAATTAAATTCCTGTCCCCAGGCTGCTGTCCTGAGCGTGGTACCCTCCCCCCTGCCCTGGGCTGTCATGGCTATGATGTGGGGTCATGTTTTTTGGTTCTGAAAGCCCAGTGGGGTGGGTGAGGTGGAAGGAGAGTAGGAGCTTGGTTTAAAATAGCAATTCTAAGTGGCAAGGGGAAGCAGCGAGGTTTGGCTTGAGAAGAGGGAGGTAGGAAAAAGGGAGGAGACAGCCGGATGCAGATAGCACTCTCTTGTCCCGCAGGAAAAGGTTTTTTTTAATATAGAGAGACACTAGAACTGGAAGGGACCTCAATAAGTCATCAAGTCCAGTCCCCTGCCTTCACAGAAGGACCAAGCACCATCTAGATCCGTGGTCGCCAACCCGTTGATCGCGATTGACCAGTCGATCACAAGGCGTTCGGGCACCCCCACCACCCATTTTCCTCCCACCCCCAAGAAGCCCCACTACCTACCTCCAGTGTAGTGTGTTCTGGCTTCCCGCGGAGTGGACGGAAGTCCTGTCTGAAACCCGCATCACTTCCGGGGGTTCCAGAAGTGCGCGAGCTGCTCCCCTCCCACAGCTCTGTTGCGTACTGGGAGAGGGGGCGTCGGCCCTGGAGGAGGAGTGGAGTGGCTTCCCTGCACTGCCAGCGCCGGAGGGGTGAGTCGAGCAGGAGCGGGGGTTGGCCCCAGGGTTTGGCACAGGGCAGGCATCCGCGGGGGTTTGGCTGCGCTGCGCTGCGCGAGGGGAGGGGAGGAGAGGGGAAGGGGGAGTTGGCTTGGCCAGGCCGTGCCGTGGAAGGGGGGTTTGGCCCCAGGGCAGGCTCCCGCGGGGGTTTGGCTGTGCTGTGGGAGGCACGCGCTGGGTTCCCTCGGGGATGTGGGGGGGAGAATCCTGGGAAGAAGCGATAGCAGGGGACTTTCTTCCCCCACTCCCCGCTGTTACCTCTCCCCAGCCCCCTGTTCCCTCTCCCCACTCCCCAGCCTCAGAAACCTGTCCTCACTGGCACCCTGTCCCCCCTCCCGTCCCCAGCCACAGAAACCTGTCCCCACTGGCACCCTGTCCAAAGAGGTTCCCTGCCCTTCTCATAAATAAAGACAATGCAGAAACTTTTTGTGTTTGACAGTATTTATTTGAAAATGAAGCCTGGCCAACAAACCCCCAATTGAGGCCAAGCTCCCATCTGGCCACAGCATCATGACACTAATGCACTCCCCTTTCCCCCAAACCCTACATCTCAGCCTATCATATACCAGAACCCTCTGCTCTGAGCCCCTCACATACCCCAACCCAAATTCCTGAACCCTCACATCCGGAAGTCTGTGGCTTACTTAGTACCCTAACCCTACATCTGACCCCAACACTGCCCGGCCTGGAACTCCCTCCCCAAGCCAGCGTTCCCTTATCCACTTCCTCCTGCATCCAGATTTCCTCCCAGAGCTTGCACCTCTCACCCCTTCCTGCACCCAAATCCCTCCTTCCCACCCTGGAGCCTACACATCCTGTCTCGACCCAGCGAGGATACATCAAGAATGCAGGAGTTTTTCAGGATTCCAGAGATACCCCAGAAAAACTCTTCTGCATCCAAGGATGCATTTGTTCTTCCATTTCTTTTAGTGGAAGAGCAAACATGCTCTTTCGGTCACCCCTATTCCTCTTTCCATGAGGAATAAGGGGGCTTCCAAAAGAAGGGTTTTTCTGACATTTGGTCAAGTCTAGACAGGTCAAATGTTGGAAAAACTTCTTCCTACAGAAGAATTGGGGGGGGGGGGAGAAAGCAGCAGTATAAGGGTTGGGGATAGCAAGAGATGGAAAGGAGGTGAACAGAGAGGGCGGGGCTTCAAGGAAGGGGCGGGGCAGTAGATCTTGGCTTGTCTGTCATTTAAAAAGTGATCTTGGGTGTAAAAAGGTTGGAGACCGCTGATCTAGATCATCCTTGATAGATGTTTATCTATCCTTCTCTTAAATATCTCCAGTGATGGAGATTCCACAACCTCCCTAGGTAATTTATTCCAGTGCTTAATTATCCTGACAGTTAGGAAATTTTTCCTAATGTCCAACCTAAACCTCCCTTGCTGAAATGTAAGCTTCTTGTCCTATCATCAGAGGTTAAGAAGAATAATTTTTCTCCCTCCTCCTTGTAATACCCACATGAAAGCTGGGATCGTGTCCCCTCTCAGTTTTCTCTTTTCCAAACAACAAATCCAATGCTTTCAATCTTCCCTCCAAGTTTTCTAGACCTTTAATAATTTTTGTTGCTCTTCTCTGGATCTTCTCCAGTTTTTTCACATCTTTCCTGAAATGTGGTGCCCAGAACTGGATACAATACTCCAACTGAGGCCTAATCAGCACAGAGTAGAATGGAATAATGACTTCTCGTGCCTTGTTCACTCACTCTTGTTAACACTCACAACATCCCAGAATTATGTTTGCTTTTTTTGCAAATGTATCTCATTGTTGACTCATATTTAGCTTGTGGTCCACTGTGACCCTGAGATTCCTTTCTGCAATACTCCGTATACAGTTACTTCCCATTTTGTAGAATAGTGATAGAAATGTAGCCGTGTAGCTGAAACAAAAAACAGGACTATGTAGCACTTTAAAGACTAACAAGATGGTTTATTAGGTGACGAGCTTTCGTGGGCCAGACCCACTTCCTCAGATCAAATAGTGGAAGAAAATTGTCACAACCATATATACCAAAGGATACAATTTAAAATAATGAACACATATGAAAAGGACAAGTCAAATTTGTCCTTTTCATGTGTGTTCATTTTTTTTAATTGTATCCTTTGGTATATATGGTTGTGACAATTTTCTTCCACTATTTGATCTGAGGAAGTGGGTCTGGCCCACGAAAACTCATCACCTAATAAACCATCTTGTTAGTCTTTAAAGTGCTACATAGTCCTGTTTTTTGTTCCCATTTTGTATGTGTGAAACTGTTTTTCCTAAATGGAGTATTTTGTATTAGTCCTTATTGAATTTCATCCTATTTACCTAACACCATTTCTCCAGTAACCTGTGTGAAATAAGTTGGTGAATCTCAGTCCATTTCCAAGGGAGTGAATATATTTATCACAAACATCCCTACCATAGTATATTAGATGGCTCTCTGACTAGTAACACTATTGGGGATACATCTACTCTGCAGTGCTATTTCGGGATACTTCCGATACCTTGAAATAGCTATTCCGGCGTCTTTTAAACAAGCCCATTATTTCAAAATATCTTCTGAAATAATGGGCTTGCTATTCTGACATCCCTGTAAACCTCATTCCACAAAGATTAAGGGATGTTTCAGAATAGCACTCTATTTCAAAATACACTTGAAATAAGCTACACAAATTGCATAGCTCAAATTGCGTAGCTTATTTCGAGCTACGGGTGCAGTGTAGACGCACCCTGGCTGAATAGACATGGAGACTGAACTACTCTCTAATCAGTAAAGATGATCCCTCTAGTCTAGAACAAAAAGGTGAAGCATTGAAAAGGTAGTATGGGAAACTTACAGCTGCAACTGCCTATGATCTACTTGATTCAAGAAAATCCTGATTCAAGAAAAGACAATGGGGCTAAATTGTCTGCTTAAATTTAAACATGTTCTTATGTTCTTAAATGCTGTCTAGAATATGTGTCGACTTATGCTTTCCTGAATTTAATTGTAATTTGTGTGGGACGGTGACTTTAAATGTGGGCACTATATGAATTAACTTTAATAGAAAGACAATATTTGTCTTATCTTGTTCTGTGAAGTATCTTTCTTTTGTAGTTTCCTTTTTACAATTGTTTTTGGCTTGACTTACACCAGCACGTCTAGTTCTGCTAAATATTAGTAATTAGTTACTTTTTAGCATGTTCTAACATAGAATTACACACATAAGCAAAGAGGGCTTTAACACGACCACATCCTGCAGTGCTTACTCTAGAAAAATTCCTATGAAATCCTTAGCCTTTAAATGGCAAAATCTTACATTGTATTCACTTGCCATATGCTTTTTCCATTTTTTAGTAAATGTGGTTCAAGGAAACCACATAAAATTCAGCATAATAGATAAATGAGTACAGTTTCACACTTTCATTCATACTTTGAAGAAGGTGGTAAAATAGCAATTGTGAATGTATTTTTCTTTGGGTTAGCTTCTTATAGATTTCACACACACACCGAGTGGTTAAGTATAATACAACAATGTCAATGGCTTTGCTCTTCAAACTGAAGAGTATGTATACTCCTCGCTGAGTATGTATACAGTTATTCTTGTGCATTAAGCTCTTTAGCTGTCTTCAGCAAAAAGAAGACAGAGGAAACATCATAGCAGTATTCAAGTATAAAAAAGGTTGTCACAAGGAAGAGGGAGACAAATTATTGTTCTTAACCTCTGAGGATAGGACAAGAAATAATGGTCTTGAATTACAGCAAGGGTCTGGAAAAACTTCTGTCAGGGTGGATAAGCATTGGAATACATTGCCTAGGGAGGTTGTGGAATCGTCATCACTGGAGATTTTTAAAAGTATGTTAGATAATCAGCTGTCAGGAATTGTCTAGAAGATAATACTTAGACCTGACAGGAATGCAGGGGACTGGACTAGATGATCTAATGAGGTTCCTTCTAGTCCTATGATTCTATGATTTCACTAAATATACACTTAACAGCTGTCTGATAATTAATCATTATACATCCCTAACATTATGTATTAAAAACTAAGAATTAGTTTCCAATTGTCAGTGCTAGCATCAGTTTTTGATGGAAGACTGTAGTATAATGGTATCACGTGATAATTGGAAATCAAAAATAGGCACTGTAAAAAATAATGTTATTTTTTAATTATAAACTATATTTAAAACATTTTGCAAAATATTAAGTGCTCATCATGAAGAAAGAAATAGGCTCAAAGCACCTGGTGCTGCTGAATAATATTAAACAAAACACTTTACATGTCATTTCAAACAAAAATCTTCCGAAGACTTAGATGGATGCAGAGGTGCATGTATAATTTATGCATATACACTCATTCAAATTCTAACCTTATGTTGGAGCACCAGCAATCAAGTGTAAATGTTCCAGAAGTAGTTAGTTATAATTAACTTTATAAGTGCCTCTTGGAAACAGAAATAAAACAAAACGCACATGAGGTGGTGTACTGCATCAGGCTCTGATATAGCAGAGATCTTCAGAGAAAGGTAGCTTTATTTTGAAAATACTGCCCTTATTCTGGCTGTGCCTCTGAGCCCTGGTTTACACTAGGGAATTATTTCAAAATAAGTCCCCTTTCTTTGAAATAACTCCCCTTATTTCAAAATAACAAACAACACACTACCAAGCCTATTATTTTGAAATAAGAGGTTGGTTATTTTGAAATAATACCTCCTGCTTTCCACGAGGAATAACGCTTATTTCATTTCAAAATAGCTGTAGTGTGGATGCTCTACTGCTGCTATTTCAAAATAACTATTCCCCAGAGTCATTCAAATTAATTACTCCCTAGTGCTTCCTGGGGCTCTAAGTTGAGGTAGTGTGTCCACATTAAGACTGTGTCTAAACTACATCCCTTTTTTGATAAAGGGATGTAGATTAGGCACGTCGATATTGCAAATGAAGCTGGGATTTAAATATCCCATGCTTCATTTGCATAATGGCGGCTGCCGCTTTTTTTGAAACGGGGCATTTCTGTTGAAAATGCCCCGTTTCAACAAAAAGCGGCAGCTGCCATTATGCAAATGAAGCGCGGGATATTTAAATCCCAGCTTCATTTGCAATATCGACGTGCCTAATCTACATCCCTTTATAGAAAAAGGGATGTAGTTTAGACACAGCCTAAGGGAGCCTGCCTCAAACTAATGTGGAGACTTCTCTGTAGTGTGAACACGCTATTTCAAACTAGTTATTTTGGGAGTTATTATTTCAAAATAAGTTATTTTGAAATAATTTCCTAGTGTAGACATGCCCTGAGTGATTAATAATATTTGTCACTCATGCTGGGAAAATCACTAGACACACTAAACAACCTTTTCCCTCCTAATCAGGGTACAGTTTAGGGCTATATGTTGGGGAAGGTGTATTGCTATTCACACTATTTGTGTTTTGTGAATAAACAAAGGCCTTAGCTGCATCTAGATTGGCATGATTTTGCGCAAAAGCCGTTGGTTCTTGCGCAAATATTCTGACGCTCCCGCTCAGGGATAAGCCCTCTTGCACAAGTATTCTTGTGCAAGAGGGCCAGTGTAGACAGCAACGTTAATTTCTTGCGCAAGAAAGCCCAATGGCTAAAATGGCCATCAGCGCTTTCCTGAGCAAGAGAGCGTCTACACTGGCACGGATGCTTTTGCGCAAAAGCAAATCTTTTGCACAAAGGCACATGCCAGTATAGACGCTCTCTTGCGCAAATACTTTAACAGAAAAACTTTTCCGTTAAAAGTATTTGCGCAAAATCAAGCCAGTCTAGACGCAGCCCTTCTGTCTTAAGGACTGTCAGGCCAAGACCTTTAGACAGTTCAAAATTCAAGGCCTTAGTTAACTGGTGAGGAATTACTTAACGTCATACAAGCAGCCCAGCAATGCAAGTAAGTCCCTGCACTATTAATTCTGAGCCCCCACAAGAAGGTATAAATTAAGGTTGGGGAGTGATGGGGGTAGAATGCCTCTCTAACACTGCTCTCATGAACACTCAGCATGTAAGCTCCGCTTAGAATCCCTTACACTTAGACCCATTTGTAGTCATAGTCTGACATGTAACTGCATTGCACCACCTTATGCATCCCTTCTGAATGTGCAAAAGCTATTATATAAAGCCAGGTAGGTGCAGGCAAGAAATGGGTGTCAAACTGTTTTTAAAAAAGGACTAAATTCTCTGCAAGGAATAGGGGAGCCAAAATTGGTAGGTTGGAATCTCATGGTCAAGTGCAAAGCAATCTGTCAGCATCAGAGAAGTTTGGGAGGAGTTGTTGGAGAAAAAACCATGAAAGATAGTTGTTTCTTTTCAGAAAAAACAATGTGTCAAGGCAGTGGCGCACACAAGCCTCACAGATACCAGGCTTGTTCTGTTCATGGTCACAGAAATCAGATACATGATGATAAAGGAGAAGGAAAAAGAGAAGCAGATTCCTGGTTGGAGGGAGTGAATGTTACAACTAGGGGCTGTGACAATTATTCAGGATTATGAACTCATTTTTCCAAGTATTAGGTCATTAGTAACTTAACCATACAGTGTGTAATTAACCTGGTTAATCAAGTATCCATGTCTTGAAGGATGTAGCAATGAGATCAACTGTACAAAGGGAATTAGGAGATGATACTACTGAGGCATAGAGCCTGCACCTACATCCCTGCACACTGCTAGTACTGCTTGTTTGGCCACACTGTCTCATGAAAGCTGATCCAGACCTGCTCCATTTGAAGTCTTCCAAAGGCCCTCTTCAGGCATAAGGGAGTCCAAATACAAGCATACTCAGCCTTGCTCAAGATCCTGCAGACTTGCCCTCCAAAGAATTAAACAGCCCTATTCAGTGGGCCTTCACTGCTTTAGGCAGCTATGCAATATCACCCCAGGACTATTCACTTGTCCAAGATGAGCTTTGTACAGACTACGCAGCATCCATAAGAAAATGGAGGAAACCTATCATCATATGTAAAAATGTATCTCTTATACATTTTTAAAAAATCTTGTCCTGGGAATTTTATGAGACATTCAATCACAAAAACAAATCCATAATTCCTGCCCATAGAGAAGCTTTGAAATGATGATATTTTGGGCACATTCCTTATTTGCAAAGTGCACTCTCCAAATACTTGTCCCCAAAGCACCACTTCTTTGACACAATATTATCTTTGCCTACATGGCACCTTTTCTTATTAAATATTTTTAAAGCCTCTCACTACAAATATTGCAGAATTCATTATCAAAAGCAAGTGTTAAACTATGCTGGGACAAGTCAACTCTTATAAGTAGAGTTTAGGGGAAGAAAAAGTTTATTTCCTTGGTTGGACATTATGTAGGGGTTTCCACATCATTGCCAACAAGAGTTACATTGTGAAAATAGTGCCTCTGCAAAGCAGTAGGTAAAGTGATATTAGAATTAAAGACTGTTTCCATCCTAGCAGAAATGTTGTGCAGCCTACATTTTTGAAAACTGATGAAGCAAGGAGGTTCAGTTAAACATTCACCCCTGGCAACATAATTATTTTCATGGCATAAATGTTGTGTTCAGACTAGTACTATTTTGAGACTAGAGATAAATTATATATAAACTGTGTTTATTGACATTAATTCTTTGTGAACCTTCAGGAGTGTATCAAAAAGAAAGTGTGTGTGTCATACTGTGACAAGTAGAAAAGACACATCAAATGAATTGGCTCACAATTTTGCCTTTTTGAACACCAGGGGATATGATGTATGTGTAGTGAGGAGTGATTGACAGTATGGCTATGTCTACACAGCAGCGTTATTTTGGAATAACTGACATTATTCCATAATATAATGCACAGCTACACAGCCAGCCTGTATTTCAAAATAATACCAAGCTGGAGGACTTCTTACTCCAACTTCTGTAATCCTTATTTCATAAGAAGTAAGGGAAGTCAAAGGAAGAGTGTTCTTCCTTCAACTTTCTGCTGTGTAGACAGCACCTAAAGCAGCAATAAGCTATTTCGACTTAAGCTATGCAATCGATGTAGCTCAAGTTGCGTAGCTTATTGCAACTTTAGCTTTGCTGCGTAGACATGCCCTATTTGTTCATGTCCTAGCAACTGTGTGAGAAAAGTGGAAGTTGCCTTCCAAATAGAAGATGATTGCCATATGCTTCTCTCCAGAAGTAGAGTAAAAAAATATTCTAGTGGTGAAATCAGGCCAACACAGCAAAAATATGCTTGGTTTTACCTTCTGCAAATCAGACTGCTGCAGTCAGTGTTAGCAGTACTGCTGTGGGATAACTGTCCCTTTGGGGATCATGTATATTTGCCATATAAACCAGTTTAGTACTAACATTTATTTTATATTATTAGTAATATGAGTTAGTAAGTGATGGGACACTTTGGCTACGTCTACACTGGCCCCTTTTCCGAAAGGGGCATGCTAATCTTCAACTTCGTAATAGGGAAATCCGCGGGGGATTTAAATATCCCCCGCGGATTTAAATAAAAATGTCCGCCGCTTTTTTTCCAGCTTGGAGAAAAGCCGGAAAAAAAGCGTCTAGACTGGCGCGATCCTCCGGAAAAAAGCCCTTTTCCGGAGGATCTCTTATTCCTACTTTGAAGTAGCTTTTTTCCAGAGGATCGCGCCAGTCTAGACGCTTTTTTTCCGGCTTTTCTCCAAGCTGGAAAAAAAGCGGCGGACATTTTTATTTAAATCCGCGGGGGATATTTAAATCCCCTGCAGATTTCCCTATTACGAAGTTGAAGATTAGCATGCCCCTTTCGGAAAAGGGGCCAGTGTAGACGTAGCCTTTGATTCTTCTCCTATGGGTAAATTCAGGACAAGAGTTATGTATCACTTAATATCTACTTACACTTGTTCTGTGGACATAAGTGGTGCATAGGTCACATAGGATGCATCTACACTGCAGGGCTTAACTCGAAATAAGCTACTCAAATTGAACTACGTCAATTGTGTAGTTTATTTCGAAATAGGAAGCATCTACACAGCACATTTCGAAATAGAATACTCTTCCTCCGACTTCCCTTATTCCTCGAACAATGAGGGTTGCAGGAGTCAGAGTAAGAAGTCCTCCAGCTTGACAGTATTTTGGCGCTATTTCAAAATAACTGCCTGCTGTGTAGATGCAGACTAAGTTATTTCAGAATAACGTGAGTTATTTCAAAATAAAGTTGTACTGTCCTTCTGTAAAGGGATGAATTTCACTTCTAACAAACAATATCTCTATCGCATCCAATTTCATTCCTTAGTTATGGTATGAGATGGCAGTGAAGTCAAGAGAGTTACCCAAAAGATTGAAGAATGAATTGAGACCAATATATTTAAAAAACTTTGCCTGCAATTCAAAGTGTGAGTGTTTGAAATTGAAGTTAGTGAGGTTTCTCTGCAGCAACATTGCTGTAATCATTTTTGCAATCTCCCTACGTCAGCTTCTCTGAACAATACAATTCTGTGAAGTCCAGCTGATATGGTGTGGTCTTTCAGTTAAGCTGAGTTCAGCTTTCTTAGGGAGGAAATATTTATTATTATGAATCAGAAAAGTATCATACACCAAAACAGGAAACAAGCACGATTATGATCTTCTTGTAAATAATAAAACTTGTTCTAAACCCTTGCTGAAACAGTTGTAGGCTGACTCAAGAGTGACACCCAGTGACAATTTATTATATATTATACTTTATGAAATTGTTTCTTTCATCTTATTAGGAAGTTGTTACATTTGACTTCAGAACCACTTACCCTTCCTGGAATTGTCAAACAGTATGTCACTCATGCAAAAAACTTAGGCATGGTGAAATTTTTCTTTGGTGTTAAGTATAATGGCAATTTAATGAACAGCATTTCAAGAAACCAAATAATTCTTCCTTCCTAGAGATTGAAGAAGAAAAGTGTATTTTTAGGAATGAGATTAGAATTATATCTATTCCTCTATTGTTAGAAGAACATACAGTTTTACACCTTAATAATCTCTATCTTTTACATCATCTACACAATTTATTTGCTCAAGAAGGTATGCATAAAGTGACTCAATTACATGTATGACTATAAATGGGTCTTTGAGTAAGGCATTTTAAGGGGCACAGTTACTAATCTATTCAACATTAATCAAACTAAAAGAATGGAGTGGTACATAAGCATTTTGGTAGCAATCTGAATCCAAATGATTTCATGTGAGAATAGTGTAAGTGGATGGCGTTGTCATCCCACTTGAAATGCAGCACACACCGTATGGCTGTCGTCCTCACCCAGCATATGAGAATGTACAAATGTATTTCCAAGCTGAATTTGGTCCTGGGTTTCCCATTAAGTTAGGCTGTGTCTACGCTGGCGTGATCTTGCGCCAAAGTGGCCGCTCTTGCGCAAAAACTTGCTGCCTGTCTACACTGGCCATGTGTTCTTGCACAAGTACACTGACGTTCTAATGTATTTTGAAATCAGGGCTTCTAGCGCAAGAACTCTGATACTCCTGCTCAGGAATAAGCCCTTTTGCGCAACTGTTCTTGTGCAAGAGGCCAGTATAGACAGGTAACATGAATATCTTGAGCAAGAAAGCCCTATGGTTAAAATGGCCATCAGAGCTTTCTTGCGCAAGAGAGCATCTACACTGGCAAGGATGCTCTTGTGCAAAAGCACATCTCTTGTGCAAAAGCACATGCCAGTGTAGACGCTCTCTTCTGGAAGAGTTTTTGCAGAAGAACTCTTCCGCAAAAGAGTTTTTGTGTGAGAATGTGCCAGTATAGACGTAGCCTTATTGTTTAGAGTCTATTCAGATCAGCAGGCAAGTCAAAAAAATTCTAAGCTCTCTGTTTTACTTCATCCCTGCAGACAATTATAGAAAAAGGAGCTGCAAAATTGACATAGCAAAAGGCATTATTAGGCCTACATCACTGAATCATTGAAAAGCCCAGTTACTGATACTGAAGATTATTCTCTTTTTTAAATAAAAGATGGAATGAAGAAAAAACTATGGAGACTTAAATAATAAACTCTTTTGCATTGATAGCTTTATGAAACCATTACAAGAAAAATCAAACAAAGAAAGAGAGAAAGAGTGTAATTATGGTGTGTTCTGGGACAGTTTACAAGAAAGGAGGTACTTATAAATCAGAAATATTACAGTTGTTGAAAAAGAGACAAAGGTGAATGGGATGTTGTTAAAAGAAGGCACCCATAGTGCTACGGAAAACAGTAAACCCCTTCCAACTAGGATTTGTGATGAGGGAAAATATTAAAGGAAGGCAAGATTACAACATTAGAGAGTTCTCCATTAATACTTTGTACCTCCATACCAAGACTAATTAAGCTTCACAACATGCCTGTGCATTACTAGTCCCATTGTACAGATGAGGCACAGAGACATTTGGTGACTTGCTTTAGGTCATAAATATGAGTTAGTCGCAGAGCTAGGAATATACTCCAGAGCACTGAGTTCTAGTCCTGAGCTAAACCATTAGCTCATAACATTTATCACACCCATATCCTCTTCAGGAAGTTCTCAGCTTTTGCTAACTGATTCTATTAACTCTTGTACATACAAGAGGTGGAGTTGGTGTGAGGGTTGATATGGACATGTATTATAAATACACTAACATATGTCAATACTAACAGACTTACCCAGTATTGCCCAGGTCCTTTAGGGCAGGGCCTTGAACAGAACGAAGTTTGCATTAATCTTCCATTAAAAAAAGCTGGGCAGGGGGAGGAGGCTCATAACCTGAAGGGGGAGGGAGGCTCACAGGTGGGAGTGGTGTAGGGGTGGCTGAATGTCCCACCTTGGGTGTGGGGAACTCATCGAACTTGGGGGTGGGTGGGTTCAGGGACCACAGGGGAGTGGACAGGAGCAGGGGCTGGAGTGGAGTCAGGGATGGCAGGGGAAGCAGTGAGAGGGGGCATGGGCATCGCTTGGAGAGGGAGCGGAGGAATCGCTTGGGGGCAGGGAGAGGGGGAATGGGCATAGCTGGGAGGGCAGGAGAGTGGTAGGCAGGAGCAGTGACAGTAGCCAGGTGTGCTATCGTTTCCCACATGATGGCCCACACATTATCACCCTGCCACACAGGCTGGTCCCACATGCGAGTTCTCCACTCGGTGTCCTCCTGGATCTTCTTCGTCAGAGTCTGCTGCATGTCATGCAGAATGCCTACATGTTGCCTCGTCAGCTCCTCCTGGACCATGGAGCGCTTTCGGGTCGTCGGGCAGCTGATTCGCCCCTCAGTCCCAGCTGTGGAGGATACAAAGCGGGAGAGGCAATCAGTCATCCATGCAGACACTGTCCCTGAGGCTGTGCCCTCCTCTGTGAGCAGCAACCAACAGTCCTCGGGCCAGAGAATTGGGTGTGTCCTGGGGGCAAGGCCTGAACAGCAGGCCCTGCCTCACAGGGCCCCGAATGCCCAGGGAACCATGTTGGCCGCTGTCCCCACCCATGGACAAGCAGGCAAGGGAAGTGTCTGGCCACAATGGGATTCCATGGGTGGCAGAGGAGCCGGAAGCAGCTTGGCCCTCCCTGGGGCATGCACACAAACCTGCGTATTGCAGCACTGTCTGCAGGAGTGGGTGGTGCCTCGCACGTGCAGGTATGCCCCTGTGCTGTGTGCGGCACTCCTCGGTATGTCTGGGGTTGTGCCTGCACCCTTGTGGCTAGCCTGCATCTAGCCATGGCAGGTGGTGGGAGGGAATCCCCCCCCCCCCCCAGGGCCAGCTCCCCCCAGGGCCAGACATGTGTGTGGCCTCCCCTGAGCCTGAGAGCAGGAGCCCGGACGTGCTCGGGGGCTGCTGCTGAGTCCGCATGGCACACAATAAAGCTGCATGTGGTTCCACGTGCACGGACTGCAGCATAATGTCCAGCCTGAGCAGGCCGAGCGATGCTCGCACCCTTCCCCCTCTGCACCCACTTCCCCCGCCCTGTGTGTGACACAAACTGAGAGCACTCACCTGAAGATCACTCCTCGGCATCAGACTATGCCTGGGACACATCCTGGCTCCCAGCAACCGGCTCCAGAGACAGCATCCCAGTAGCTGTGTTCTCCTCCTCCTCCTGCTGTCGCTCTTCCTCCTCCTCCTCCTCCTCCGTGTCCTCCAGCCGGGTGACAACAGGTGTCTCCAGCCCGCAGTCCACCACA
The DNA here is from genome assembly GCF_049634645.1 of Pelodiscus sinensis. Taxonomy (NCBI): domain Eukaryota; kingdom Metazoa; phylum Chordata; order Testudines; family Trionychidae; genus Pelodiscus; species Pelodiscus sinensis. The sequence continues at coordinate 17,810,215 of NC_134726.1, forward strand.
ACAGGTGGGGAAATGGCTTTCCTACTCCCCAGGTATCTAGTGGAACTCCTGGTAGTAGGGGCAGGTGTGGAGTGCACAAACTGCACTCTCTGTCCCTCACGTATCCCTGGCAGAGCTCCTTAACCTTACTCCGGACCTGTTCTGAGGTCCAGGGTGGGTGTCCCTGCTCCAGCAGAAACTCAGCCATCTGGTCATAAATCTCAGCATTGCACCATTTGAAGCGGAGATCCTGTAGTGTCTCCTCCTCACCCTACAGCTCATGGAGGGACTGGATCTCCACTCCAGAGCACAAGGGTGCCCGCCACTTGGTACCTCTGTGGGTCCTGGGAGCACTGGTGCTGCTCCCTGCAAGGGCCAGGTTTTTTTGGGGGGTGGAGGAGAGCAGGCCGGTGGCAAGGAGAGCTGTGCAGTCAGGGTGCTGCTCCAGGGCCGGCTTCCTGTTACAAGGCTTGTCCAGGGTGCCTGCATCCTTGAGAGGGGTCAGGAGACAGGAACTATAGAATTGTGATAATTTTGGACAGAGTGGCCACCAGGGCACCTGTGTTATTTCCTAGAAGCCTCTTCTTTAGAAAAATAAAAAAAACCTTTTCCCTGTCCCCAAAGAACTCTTTCGGAAAAGGCATTCTTTCTTGTAGTGAAAGGTTTACCGCTGTTGGAAAAACCCATCTGTTCTTTCAAGTTTTTTCAAAAGAACGCTATTGCAGTGTGGATGTAATTGAAATTTTTCAAAAAAAACTCTGTAGCATAGACATAGCCCTAGTGAGATAATGCAATCTCCATCCCTAGAGGTTTTTAACTCACAGCTTGACATGCCCTGGCTGGGTTGATTTAGTTGGGATTGGTCCTGCCTTGGGCAGGGGACTGGACTCGATGACCTCCTGAGGTCTCTTCAAACCGTTTGATTAGGAAAACTCAGTGGGTCCTGCACTTCCTGTCGGATATGTTTGCCTCAGAGACTTGCAGCAGCCCACAGTGTTAGGCACTATGCCCAGGGCTTTAATTTGCTCTTTGTGGAGCTCTTTTCATCATTGGCTAGCATATAGTAAAATGGAGAATAAATTCCACAGTTCTTTCCTCAAGTGGAAATGGGGAGGCAGATGATGAGGGGAACCAAGGCCTACCTTCTACTCTAGGTTCCAGACCAGGGCCATGTGATAGTAACTGCTCATGTGAATCCCTGACACTTGCTAGAATACAGCTCCAAGACCCCTGAACTACTTCCCCCAGGACGACATCCTCCTCATTGTAATCTCCTTTCCTCCTTCCTCCCAGCTGTGCACACCCTACAACTGCAGGCAAGCTTCTTTTATAGCCAGTCTGAGCTGGTTTTCTTAATTACCCCCAGGTGTCCTAATTGGCCGACACTGGCCTGATTCTGCAGGCCTGGTCAATTAGCCCCAGGTGTTTCACTGCCTTGGATTTTCTCTGCTGGTTCTAAACCAGCACCTCCCTTTTACTCTGGGGACAGGGATCTCCTCAGTCTGAGGCCTATACGTCTCCTCTCCACTAATTTTTTTTATATCGGGGGCAGTGGGCACTGTCCAGGGTTCTTTGCTCGGTGTCCCCATCCATTTCCCTCATTTTATCCCTTTGACCCTCACACCCATCCCTGTTTTCTCTTTATTTGTCCCAAGTAATTAGTTGGTTATCTGGGCTCTGTGGACCCTCCTCGTAGGCTGGGGGGAGGTCCTTTAGATGTGGGCAGGATAGCGCCTGGACACCAAATAGGACTACTTTTTTTTTGCCCTCTGTTCTGACCCTGTCACTATTTATTTATTTACAACAAACGTGGTCCCCTTAAGGGTTATTTCAAAGGAAGAATTTTCTCTCAAAATAACCCCGCGGGGATCGCGTTTGTTGTCTCGAAAGATGCTATTCTGGAAAAGCGGCAGTCCGCAATTATAAGAATGTAAGAACAAAAGAACGGCCATATTGGGTCAGACCAAAGGTCCATCTAGCCCAGTAGCTTGTCTGCCAACAGTGGCCAGCACCAGGTGCCCCAGAGAGGGTGGACTGAAGACAGTGATCAAGCGATTTGTCTCCTGCCATCCTTCTCCATCCTCTGACAAACAGAGGCCAGGGACACCACTTCTATCCCCTGGCTAATAGCCTTTTATGGACCTAACCTCCATGAAATCATCTAGCTTCTCTTTAAGCTCTGTTATAGTCCTAGCCTTCACAGCCTCCTCTGGCAAGGAGTTCCACAGGTTGACTACAAGCTGTGTGAAGAAGAACTTTCTTTTATTAGTTCTAAACCTGCTACCCATTAATTTCATTTGGGGAAATTCAAATCCGCGCTTCATTTGCAATTTTGGGTGTCTGCACTTGCATTCCTCTCGGAAGAGGAATGCACTGTAGACATACCCTAAGGGAGAGAGGAGAAAGTGCTTGTATTCTGAGCATGCCTCTCACACCTGGAGCTGTATTCTAGCAGATGTCAGGAATTTGCCAGCTGGATGTGAGAGGCATGCACAGAACGCAAGCACTTTCCCCTCAGTCCCTTAGCATCTGGGGAATGCAATGAAAAGCGAGCCATGTCCCAGAGTACAAGGCTGCTTCCTTCCCCCCTACCTCCCCCCCCCCCACACACTCTCCCGAAATTCCACCCTTACTCTGAACCAAAAGCTCCTAACATCAATGGGAGTCATTCCACTGACTTTTGTGGATGTTGGACTAGACCTATAGAAAATAATTTAAGAAGAATGCCCTCTGTTTGTAAAAAGAGTTTATACAAATTAAGAGAAGAACACTGAGGTAAAAGGCTCTTACTGTTGTCAGTGGCTGTGCAATGTACTGAATTACAACAGGGCTAATGAAATATTGTGTACTAGCATGCTATGATTTTGAGAACATATTTTCTACAGTTAGACATGAAAAAACCTTTACAGGAGATCTATATTTCTCTGGTGTATAAAATGCATTCCAATGTTATGTCTTTTTATTTTCAGTAATGAACTACTATGAGGCCCATCTTCATACTTCATTCTAAAGTATGGCCATAGCTCCTGGAAAGATACATTTCTTTGGCAGAACATAAGCAGCACCATAAATGTACTGCATACGACATTTCTTCTTAGTGCCCACACAGGGCACATTTGCAAGCCTAGATCTCATTTTATTATCATTGGTCTGTTTTGACATCTGGAGAAACTGAGCACTGCCAGAGATCCCAGTGTTAATGCCCATTTTAATTCACTGGGTAGGATAAAACTAGAATATTTTTTTCTGACTTACCCACTGATTTCACCCTCCAGAGTTTGGTTCCAAATCCAGGTCATGCTGTGACTGCAATGACTGAAGAGGACTGAAGAGAACTTAGTCTTTAAAGTGGGGAGGGGAAGCTACTATGAGTTTCAACACTGAGATAATAGGCATGTGTTTCTGCCATACAACTGCGATCGGACAACCCAAAAGAGTAGCAGAGTATTATATCAGCAGTTAAATATAAGGGGTAAATTCACCCCTGCACAGAGAAACAACTCAAGATCTGTAAGACCTATAGACCACTTAGGCCCGCAAAAATAGAGCCCTGTGGTGACCCTTTATATGAATCTACGATACCAGCTTTAGATTCTGCAAATCTACTTATAGTAGTTACCAAGGAATCCAGCCCATGTAAATGCTATCATTACAGGAGTCCTTTAAACAAGGTAATTTTGACACATAAATCAGTAAAATCTTCAAATGTTTTTCCTTCTTAATGACTGCCTCATTTTATGTGCCCTTTTTAGCAAAGCTTTGTGGAAGGCAGGAGATGCTATATGCAGTAATATAAAAAAGCCATAAAACCTGCCTTGATTAAATTATTGTTTTCAGAAATCTCATTTCCTTTATAAACAACTACGTGTTTCTTAATTCTCTGGCTGGAAGAAGAGCACTATATTTGTATCTCATGGAGAGTGGACACACTTTGGTTATAACAAGAAAAGAAGATGGTAGATCAAATTTAACCACACAAAATTAACGGTGAATTTCTAAACAATGAGTCCACACCACCAAGCCCATTCCATCAACTTTAAGATCTGTTAACATAGATTTTGGTACTCCAGCTTTTCACAAAGAGTAATGCTAAATTCAACTTTACATGGTAAACTTTATGGTAGAGCAGATACAGTGCTATGAAAGTTGAAGTTCTTGGCCTCCAAGAGGTGTCCCACAGTGCCTCACCGTAACCACTCTGGCCAGGACTTTCAACTCTACTTCTCTTTAGGTGAACAGGAAAAACACCAGGAACATTTGAATTTCATTTTCTTTGTGGACAGTGTGGCAAGCAAACCTCAGAACATGCAGCAATTCTTAGCTGTACACCTGACCGTGAGTTTCCAGGGTTGCAGATGAACACCGGCATTGTTAGCTGAGGGGAGGAATCTGTTTTTGTAGAACTACGAACCAGCAAAAGGATATGCCAAGCTCACAAAGGGCATGGAGAAAGAATATGCCAGGACACCTAGCATTACCACGTAAAAGTAAAGGAGCTAAGGCAGTCGTACCAGAAGACAACACAGGCAAATGGATGGTCTGAAGCATCACCACAAACATACTGCTTCTATGAGCAGCTGCATGTGAACCTAGGTGGGAACCAGACCATCTTCCTTATCTATTCCATGGACACTCCTCTGGCAGCCTCAGGCAGCAGTGTGGAGGACAGCAAGGGTGAGAAAGAGGAGAAGAAAGAGAATGGTCAGTAGACAAGAGGGGCAACTGATGTCACCAATAGCCAGGACCTTTTTATGACTTTGGAGACAATACCCACCTCCCAGGAAGTCTCACAGCTGGGCATTGATTCCTGGAGGACATTTCTGGTGAGTTCATATTTTTATCATGCTACAAATGGGGTAAGGCAAATGAGTGTGATCTGTTGCAGCCACCATGCCTGCACAGTGGAGGGGTTCCCAGAACAACTTGTCAAAGTGTCTGGAGACAGAGCAGGAATCATCCCTGCACCTCTCCATTAAGCTCTCATAGAGCAAATTTTTCATCCTTCTCACAAAGTTTCTGGGAAGGCCAGCTGTGACAGGCCGCTTGCCCTGCACTGGCCCTTTAAGGGCAAAACCCCAGCCAGGAGCAGAGGCTAGGAGCCAAGCCCCAGCTGAGGCAGTTCTAGTGATGAGGGCCTAGCTGGGAGCTATATAAAGGAGAGGGGCCTGCGGCTCACGGGAGAGAGCAGTGAGAGCCTACCTGCTAGGGAAACAGGAGGTTCCCTGGAGCTAGAGCTGGCAAGGCCAGGCCCCAGGCTTTTGCTCCTAAGGAGGAGACTAGGAGCTCTGTGAAGGAGAGGACCTTGGGGTGTGAGCAGAGTGGACAACAATGTCCCCCGGAAGGGGGGCTCAGACACTGGTGTGGGCACTGCCGGAGGGCAGTGTCTGGAAGAGGACGCTGTGATCCAGGAGAAATGTGGGGAGACACCACATAGAGAAAGGCACCCAGCAAGGCAAGAAGAGCTGATTCCAGCACAGCCAGCTGGTGGCACTGTTGTGGTGAGTTGACCCCATGACACCGGCCTTATTCCATCTTCCAAGGCAGCAGTAAATGGCCTGGTGTCATTGCAGCACAAAGTGTGACAGCATAAGATCCAGGTCACAATCAGTCACATCTCCCCCCACTTTGTGTGATTCACAGAAGACTGAGATCTCACATGGCAATCTGGATGAAACAGGAGAAGTTATTAGCTGATGCCTCAGCAGTAAACTTCCATTTGCTCATCCCCAGTGAAAAATGGCTTGAGCCTCTGCCCGGCCCTGCTGCCATGCCTGGACCTCCTCTCCCTTCCTTCCTGCCTGCCTGCTCCTGCAGGAAAGGTAAGTTTCACTATCCCAGCAAACAGGGGGTGCCAAACACATGGGTGCCATGTGAGCCCCTGGCCTGACACCAATTCCTGACCTCCTTTTTCCGCCCACCTGCATACTCCGGCAGTAAGGGAAACTTGCCACTCTCCCAGCTAATGGAGGGTGCAGAACACACAGGCACCACGTGAGCCCTGCTCTGGCCCTCCCCTGCCCTGCTGCCATGCCTGGGCCCCCATGTCCTGCCCTCTCCCTTACCATGCCTGCCACCAACAGAGTTCAGCTGCTCCCCTAAGACCTCTGTACTTGCTGCATAATGGGTGCTTAAAAGAGTTGCTCCCCTAAGAGCTCTGTACTTGCTGCATAATGGCTGCTTAAAAGAGTTGCTCCCCTAAGAGCTCTGTACTTGCTGCATAATGGCTGCTTAAAAGAGTAACTGTGGCCTTGTACATAACACATGCCTAGTGTCTCTAGATAGATGTTCCTTTTATGCCAACAGATGATGTTTTACACTTTATAATTAATGTATCTCCTGTAACGTCTGCCCTTCAATTTTTGTTAGCACGGGCACAGAAGCGAGCATGCTGCACACTCCCCCAGCTCTGCCTGCAGTCCAAGTGCAACAAATCCACAGGCAAAAATGAAGTAGGGATGACATGTTCAAGGAGCAAATGTAATCCGCCTTCTTGCACAGGAAGTGCTTAAGCGAGTGAAGGAATACACTGCTGTTGGAGATGAGAGTGTAGCGTGAGGACAGGAGAGCGTGTAGGGAGGTGGAAGTGAAGAATCAGGAGACTGTCTTGAATATCATGAAAGATGTGATGAACTGCATGGCAGCCTTCATGGTCAGCTACTTGCACAGGCACCCCTCCAGACCTTGCAGAACAACATTCCTTCCTCACCAAGTTCCTGTGCTTCCTCCCCAGGGGTCTTAGGACACAGAGAAGGAAGTCAAGCACAGCCTCACATTCAGCTCCCAAAGGTGTGTCTGCAAGCAAAAAATGGTTGTTCTCACAATTTTGATCACACAAACACCTCACCAAACTCCTGCCATGAATCCTTTTCTGTCCCTGCTGTGTTCCCTAAATAAAAAGGCATGATTTCTGAACAACAGTCTCTATTGCTCATGTTGAAAGGGAGCTGGGTTTACAGGCAATCACACTGAAAGGCACCTTGTTAAGAGCAGCCTACATGACTCTCAAATCTGGCCATTCATAAAACTGTCTTTCAAAGCCTCTCTGATTTGCAGTGCTCCTCACTGTGGTTTCCTTATTGCCCTCATGTCTGGCTGCTCATAATTTCTGGCTAGTCCCTGTGCCTCAACTCCCCACCTTGGCATATAACTTTCCCCTTTACCCTCACAAATGTTGTGGTGCACAGAGCAGGCTGCCACCACAATGGGGATGTTGCATTAGTGGAAATCTAACCTACTTAGTAGAATACAAAACCTTCCCTTTAAATGCTCAAAAGCACATTCTACCACCAGTCTGCCTCTGCTCAGCCTGTAGGTGAACTGCTCATTACTGTAATCCAGGCTGCCCATATACAGCTTCATGATTCCTGGATGACTATTGGCATTTCAGTGCCTCCAATGATTATTTTCTAGTCTGGAACTAAAGTTCCAGCTTCTGAAGAAGCAGGAGTTCCTAAAGATGTGAACATCATGCACCTTTCTGGACTATCCCATGTTGATGTCAGTGAAATCGCTCTTGTGATCCACCATCACCTGCAGTACCGTAGAGAAGTACTGCTTGTGGTTTATGAATCCTTTAGCAAGTTGATTGGGTGCCAAGATAGACAGAATACACATCCCTATTACCCCACCACAGTTAAGGAACCCCATCACAGTGAAGTCCTCCACATTTCCCAGAGTCACTATCCTCCATAGCAAAAGGGGTTCTACTTGGATCACAACAGCCTCCACTGAAGGTCCCCGCCCCCCCCAATTTATTTCCCCGCCCCCACCCCCAATTTGATTTCCAACTGATTGGTAGGTGTCTGGTGTTGCAAGCTTCCACAGGGCAATTGCCACTCACTTCTTCACTGTCAGAGTAGGTCTCATTCTGGTATTCTTGCATTTCAGGGCAGGGAAAGCAATTTGCAAACTTCCGTGAAAGTGGCCTTATGCATGTGAAAGTTTTGCAGCAACTTCTAATCGTCCCATAGCTGAATCACTATGCAGTCCCATCAGTCAGTGCTTGTTTCACGGCATCAGAACCAGCGTTCCACTGTGTGTAGAGCAGTGGTCCCCAACATTTGGGGGCTGCCGGGAGCCTGGGGGCGGGGCCGCTCACGCGCTGCGCGTACGGGGGCGGGGCCGCTCACAGGCCACGGGACTGGGGGGCGGGGCCAAGCATGCGCCACACGCCCGAGGTCGGCACCGGCATGTGCCACGATCCCGGGCAGGGGCTGCCCAGGTTCCGCACAGCGCCCCCAGGGCCAAGGCCAAGGCCAGGGCCAGGGCCAGGGCCGGCAAGGGCAGGGTTAGGGCCAAGGCCAGCGCCAGGGCCGGCAAGGGTATGCGCGGCGCACCCGGGGGCGAGGGTCAGGGTCGGCATCTGCACACACAGCACACCCGGGGCCGGGGCCGGCCATGCGCCTGAGGCTGGCACCTGCCGCACGCCTGGGGGCAGGGCCAGCCCAGATTGCTCTGCGGGTGCACGTAAAGGGCCCTGCGGGTGCCATGGCGCCCGCGGGCACCGGATTGGGGACCACAGGTCGAGAGGATCAAATGCCAACGGCAATTGGCAGTTGTTCAGCTCAAGTGCTTCACAAAAGAGCATGTTCATGGCCTCCCGAGATTCTTTCTTATTCCAGTGGACCCTGGATGCACTCTGGATATATTCCAGCATTGGGCTCACCATGGTTAATATGATTGCCATAATACTTTGGTGCTCAATGGGATTCATGATGGATTCTATGCTTAGGCTACTATTGCATCTGTGTGGATAACCGGGGGAGGGAGGAAGGGTGCAAATAGACTGTTTGCTGTTGCTTACAAACAGGAGAAGAGGCAGGAGATGCATGCATTATGGGATGCTGATGTCATGTACCCAGAACCACCAACTGCAGAGTTTTGGTCCCAGATTGCACTGGGAGCATAACCCAGAATCAAAAGGACACAGGAACTGTGGGATAGCTACCATAATGTATCACTCTCAAACTTCCATAACCTCCACGACAGACACAGCCCTATTCATGGATTGCAAGTGCTACAGGTCAGAAATATCGTCTTTCCATTTGTCTGTGAACAGTACATCGGTAGTATTATACCACAACAATAAATAATAAAATAACTGTACCAAATATGTGTGGATTGAGTTGTACTTGTTTGAATTATATAAAAACACTTTTTTTTCTCTGATGGCTACAACAATTTGTATAGAATGTACACTGTCATTTAAAAATTATTGGACCTTGTGGTTGCAAAGATAATCTATGCACTGCTTTCTTACAGACAAAATTAATCCTTAGTGCAATTCCTACAAAGTTAATGGAGTTGCACAAGAGATGTGAGGTATTAAAGACCTCTTCATCTCAATATTTAATGATAGATTTATTTAAAAGTCAAATTTATCTTACTCTTAATCATGTTAGCGGGGAGAGTAAGTAGAGTACCATCACCATATTATTAAGATTGTTTTATTTTAAATTTGATCCCAATAACTAATTTAGATCATTAACTTTAATGCACCAGCATTTAACTAGTTAACTATTCAGCTTCAGATCTGTTTTAATAGCCTGATAGAGAGGCAGTCTGACTTAGATTAACCACTTGATTGTTTTAAGTATTAAATTATTGGGATTTTAATCTCTTTTTCAAACTCTCATACACTATATTCGGAAGCAAAATGCAGGACAATGTAGCACTTTAAAGACTAACAAGATGGTTTATTAGATGATGAGCTTTCGTGGGCCAGACCCACTTCCTCAGATCAAATAGTGGAAGAAAGTAGTCACAACCATATATACCAAAGGATACAATTAAAAAAATGAACAAATATGAAAAGGACAAATCACATTGCAGAACAGAAGGGGGATGCGGGGGGGGGGGGGGGGGAAGGGGGAGGAAGGAAGGTATATTCTCTGTGAATTATAGCAATTTCTCTCTCTACAGGCTTCTCAACATAGGGAAATTGAGTGGAATAGTTCCCTGTGCGAAAATTCTATTCCAGAATAAAAGTTACTTTTATTCCAGAAAAATGAGTTTATTTTGGAAGCACTTTAATTATTCCAGGATAAAATATCTTTATTCTAGATAATGGATCCAGATGGTGAGCTATTCTGAAATAGCCGTAGAATAGATTCTGCAATAGGTATTCTGGTCAATATCTCTGTATAGACAAGCCCTAAGAAGTTCTCAAGCATCAAATACTTGCCAATTATGCAAAGGACAGAGAAGCATGTCCAAAAAGAAACTGTATGTCAAACAAATCAGATGAACTGTATTCTTCTTCCCATAGTTTTAGAGCTCTAGGAGAAATTATTCAAAAAATTGTAAGCAGTCTTTAAATAATAGTTGGAAAAATTTGAAGCACCAGATTATTCTATCCTATGTGATTTGGGTAATGATATTGGTGCTATAATAGAACTGTGGTTGAAAAAATGTACACTTCCAAGTGGTGTCAGTTGCCTACGGTATGCATGCTTTCTATTTCAACCTTTATCTTCTTGAACACATCCTGGCCCAAGGAGAAGTCAAGGGGCAGAGGCTGTTGGAGAAAGAGCCGCCAATGCACCGCCTGTCTCATGGTGCTTGTCCAGCTCCTCACTCCAAACAGTGCAACCTGGTGCATGGGGCACAGTGCCTCTAAATTTTAACCATTGTGGGTGAGCACATGGCTCACTATCAAACCCCCATCATCATCCTATGACCTCATCTCCGTACCAGGCCTGCAACCCATCTAGAACTTTCCATGACCCAATGGTGTATCAGGGTTCACCATTTGGGGAACGCTACCTAAGCAAACAATGGGATATTAAATCTTGATGCCCACTTCTTTTTAGATAAAAGCACATTTAAAACTCCAGTGCCATATTTAGAGCTAGTGGGACCCTGTGCTCATCTTCATTTCTGGGGGCGCCTGGGGATCCAGCCAGAAAAAAGAGTATTCACTCTATCTGCCCTCCCATTTTTCATTATTTTTTCTTTATCTTCCTCCTATACTATAAGTAATGAGAAGTAAATAAAAATAAAGTGAGGTACCTTGATTGTTTTTGTAGTCTAACTTTTTTTTTCCATAGACCACTGGAAAATTGCTAAGGGTCTAGGTGGACCACTTAATGATCTTTCCAAATATTATTTGTACCATTAACTAACTATTGTAAAATGCTTTGGATAAGAGCACTTTATTTAAAAAAATAATAACCTTTCCTCAGTCCATCTCGGAACTCAGTGTGGGAACTTCTGTTCTAGATGAAAGCTTGTATTTGCATTATGCTAACGTGAAAAATATGTAAAAATAAAATGTATAGCTGATGCATGAACAGAAAAATAAAAGCTAACTTCCTCTGAAGAAACTTATTCAATTTGAAAAAAAAAATTATTCAGGTAGTTTTCTTTCTACACTGAACATTTGCTTGTCAAATGTTCCTGACTCATCGTATTTCAGAAATAATTTTTAACTTGTTTCAAGATAGAAAAAAATGTTCTCTAGAAGCATTTGTGACAGGTGTTGTTAAAAATATTTTTGGAATGGTTTCTATCTTTGGAAAGATTGCCTGCAAACTGTCATGTATACATCCATACAAATCAACTGGTGATCTGAAGCACAGACCTCATCATTTTTGATAAAAATGAATGAAATGTTTCATTTCATCTTCCAAAAGATTTGTGTCTATGTCCTCAGGGTAGAATTCACTTAACTTCTTATTGTAGTGGCTTTTAGCATCTTCATCCATACTTCTATCAAAAAAACCAAACAAACATGCAAAATAAATCAAAAGTTTTCTGTAGAAATTCACCTCTACTTTGCAATTGCACTATTATTGTGTGACTGTGATGGATAGGAGGAGCACTGGCCAGCACTCAGTAACTAAAGGGTTAAACTCAGGTAGCTAAGGATGTTAGCAGGGACCTCAAAGAACCAGTGGGATACAGTGCTGAAGTTTAAATTGTAAATATATACCTTGCTATTTCTTTTTGTGTGAGTTCTAAGTTAGCAGCTGCAGGAACAAGATTAAATAATCAAACAGAATTACCATGCCTACAAGAAATATTGGGAATAGGAATGGACTGGGCCTTGCAGTACAGATTATGAGTAGAGGGAGAATGTAGATTTAGTCATGATCAGGTTATTTTTCTTTATTTTCTGTTTGGTTAAACTTCTCTGTGTGAAATCCATGTGCCTCCCTCCCCTCCTTCATTATATCCAAGATGTGCCCAGAGATATCATTTTTTTTCTCTGTGTTGTAATCTGCTCTCTCTCAATTGCTCTGTGACACTTAGCACCAGGGATGTTTTATTAAGTGTACCTTTTTGTTTTGTTAATAAAATCACCTTTTTTTAAAGGAGATGATTTGATTCTTGTGTCCTGGAAGGTAACAGGAGGTCTGTGTGTGTGTGCTGGCCTAGCCTGAGAGGTCAGCTTTCAGAGACAGTTTGTTTTCTGTGTTTTTTGTTTCTCTTTTTTAAAGCTCTCTTGTAGTAAAAGAGCATGGGCTTCCCCTTGGGAAGAAATTCAGGTGTTTCTTCCTCCTTTTCAGGGTTTTATTTATAGTGACAGACAGGAATCTGTAATCTAGGGAGTTTTTGTAAGCGGAGCCTGTAGAGGCAAAGTATTTTAAGGTCTCTTTTTGCAATGATTTGCTGACAACATTAATTATTTGAAGTCAACAGTTCCACAAAATAGTAAAAACAGCAATATCATACTTTTCAAACTTTTCTGCTAAGGATTTTGCTTCAGTTTTTACATGTAGTTTTTAGAATTTCAAGTGGCTATGTATAATAAAGTTCTCTTTAAAACATCATTGCTTATTATCAAAGATAAACCAGCATCTACAAAAGCAGACCACCTGGTGTCACAAATTCTTTTGACTGTCAAATGTCTTCCATTTGCCTGCTCGAAGCTTGATAGTAGCATACTCCACTGATGTGTGGAAACCATAAAAAAAAAGCATGTGTGTTTTGAATGATTTAAAAAAAGTGTAGCTCCCTCACAGGATGCGACTGTAACATTGCAGATTAAGTTTAAGAAATGGTGGAACAAGGTTTGAATAAAGCAGAGTGATTTGTATTATTAAGTCATGCCTGTAGACCATTGTCTCTAGACATTCAGAAGAGTGGAATTTTAGTAGCAGAAAACAAAGAAATCGCTCTACAACTTCACCATTGCCAGTTACATATGTTAAAATTAATGTTAATTGGTCTAACATGACTCCACGTCTGGTGTTGAATTGACTGTTATGGAATAGTACTTGGCAACCTTTACTTCATCAGTGAATTAGTTTCTGAACTGCTCTGCCATTATAGTAATGAATTCATTGTAGGTCTGGTACATTAAAAAGTTGGCCCTCCCTAAGCCACAATACTGATTGTTTGAGAAAATTGTCAATTCTCTAAGATATTCAAGGCAGGTTAAAAAATTATTCAATACTTCAAGATTTTTAAACTAAGATAACAAACTGTCTTTTTGTTTAGGTTTGCCTCACATTCATTTTGTGTGTGTTTTTGACTGCCAGACTCAAAGTATTGCTTCATTATTGCCAAAAAACTGACCTTGATTTTTAGGCAGATTAAAAATGTCTTAAAGATCAGGGGGGGGGGGTGTAGCTATGGATGGGCCTGAATGGCCCATGATCTGGACCACCCAGTTCCCAATTAGGTTTAACATCAGAGGCACTGGAACATTTTTAATAGTGGGGTGCTGAAAGCCAATCCCTGTCTCTCCTAGGCGCAGCTCCAGACCTGGGTGCAGGCCACAGGCACAGGAACTAGTGGTTCAGGCAGGGCTGCTGAAAGAATAGCCAGGCCCCTGGGCAAGGTGTGGTGGAGCAGGTCTGTGCCCCCAGAAGGGTGGGGCCTTGGGTGGTAGGGGCAGAGCTATGGGCCCAGCTCAGGAGCAGAGCCGCCATGATGGGGCTGGAGAAAAAGACTGACAGAGGAGATACTAAGATCTCCATGGCTGCAGAGGATGGCTTCAGGCACCCAAGTGGCCCTACACTGGCTGGCCCACAGGAGTGGGCAGAGGCCCACATGTGCTCCACCTGAAGGTGAGGAGGAATACCGTCTAATCGACCACCTGAGCACCCCGCTCCATCCTACCCTGGGCTCTTCATCCTCTGGCTTTTCTCCCCTTCACCCATGGGCAGCAGCCACTCACAAGATGGTGGCAAGCAGCATAAACACGGGCTGCAAGTCTTCAGAGGAGCACTTGGTGGCCACACAGGCAGTGGCTGGAGAGAAACGGTGCTCTCCTGCTTCAAAATGCTGCTTTTCTCTGGCCGGCTTCCAGCCCAAGTTCACGCTGCTCACCAACTCCTGCCTGCTCTCCTGAGGCTGCAGGTGAGCCTCCCTGCTTCCCTGCCCCGTCCCACAGCCCTCTCTGAAGAGAGACTGCCCCCTACAGAGTGGCTAACTCCTGCACGGGATAGAGGGAGGCCAGACCTGGTGCTGGGCCCTCCCCGTATTGCTGGAGGGCCCTGTTCCAGGACACAGTATGTTTCATTTTAAATCCACGCCTGCCATAGAGTCGTTTCTCCTTCAGCTGTGATTACTATGGATGGAGTGGCTGGGATTTAAATATCCCGGGCTTTATTTGCATGTTCCCGGGCGCCACCATTTTTAAATGACCTGTAGTTCGAACTCCCTGCCCACGGCTATACACAGCATGGACTAGGTAATTCGAATTAAAGCTCCTAATTTGAACTACTGTTACTCCTCATTGCAGGAGTTACCCCGACTCTGTGCCTTTGCTGGAGAAGCTTCTGGCTCAGCAGGGCAGGGCAATGGGGTGCCGGTAGGTAGAATTAGTGGCATGATCAGCATATTGGGTGATAGTGTAGACATATCCTTTGAGACTACCACCCTAGTTTGAACTAGGGTGGTTAATGTAGGCAACTGGAGTTGCAAATGAAGCCCATAATTTGAATTTCCCGGGCTTGATTTGCCTATTGCTGGGCGCCGCCATTTTTAAATGTCCGCTAGTTCGGACTCCGTGCCCGCGGCTACACACGGTTCGAACTAGGTAGTTCGGATTAGGCCTCCTATTCCGAACTACTGTTACTCCTTGTGGAACCTCTTGTGCTGTTCTTGCACAAGAAGCCTGCAGTGTAAATGTAGCCTCTCAGTTTACTTAACAGTAACACAGTGTGGCAAGTGTCCCTCTTTCCCTGGCCAGTGGGCCAGCAGCCTTCTCTCTTTGCTAAGGGTTGGGGTTTGCAGCTGGTTTCTGGGGTAGGGAGCCCAGCCACTCCTTCTGGGACTCCTTCCTCTGCTGTTTCTAACGCTAGACCTGCTATAGGTCTCTGTCTCCCCTTCCATCCTCTCTCTCTCCCTGACCTTCTAACTGGGGAGGCTTTTACATGCCTCCAGCATGCGTGAAGTGGAGCCAGCTGGCCCCAATCTGCCAGGGCCAGCTCCCTGCTAGCTGCTTCTAACTGCCCTGGAGCCCTCCACCCCTAATTAGTAGCCTTTTACACTTTTGGGGCTGCCTTTTCCCTAATCTGTAGCAGCCCTGTGACCTGACCCTGTTGCAACAGCTACTTCACAGGTGTGTCTATGTGAAGTTTAATAGTTTAAAGTGCTTATAGAACCTCTGATGAAAAACACTATAGAAGTGCCAAATATTATTATTAATATCACAAAGATAATGTCCTCTTGTTGTAGAATGAATATCTGATGTCCAAGAGCTGGGAAACCACAAAACTAGGGGTAAATTTTCTGCCCCACTATAATTTCTACAGCTAGGTTACGTAACAATACCAGTGAAACTCAGTAGCATGAGTGTTGCAGCTCAAGTACATACCAAGGGTTCTATGCTATTATTATAGGAACTAGCTTTGATCTACACATTATGATCATACTTCCTGAATGCAGTGTAAATTAATCCCTGTGTACCTCAGTTATAAAACAGAGATGCACTTCTCTACATCCTAGTTATTGCCAAGATAAGTTCACTAAACTCAGTGTGCTGGGTTTGAGGGGTCCCTTTAGCACTACCACCTGGGGGACTGATCATGCCACTAAGCCTGCCTACCTGTCCTCTGGGTAGGCCACTACCCTGTCCTTCCAGGCCAGAAACTCTGGTCACCCCCAGCCAAGGTGTAGAGTTGGGATAATGGTCCCCCAGCAGAACATGGACACTGAACCAACTCAGTCATGGGAGGGCTCAGCTACAAAGCCATTGACAGCACCCCAGAACACATCCCCAACGAGGACCAAAACCCCAAATAAATTAATCTTACTCTATAAAAGTTTTACACAGAGAAAGCTCCTAAGGTCTGCCTCCTTTATCAATGAAAGAGAGACATACACAGGTAACAATTATTTACACTGGGTTTGATAATAAACAAAAATGTTTGTATTAAGTATAAAAAGTAAGATTTAAATGATTGCAAGTGAACAGACAGATCAAAGTAAGTTACTAAGTCAAAATAAACAAAAATGCCAGTTAACCCTAATACACTAAGAAACATATTACTTGCAAATTCTTACCCTAATGGTTGTTCTAATCATCTCCTTCACAAGTTAGGAAAACCAACCAAGAGCCCATCTAGCCCTGTGGTTCTCAACTGGTGGTCCATGGTGACTTTCAATGGTCCACAGGAACATTGTCCGAAGTCACATGGCATTAGCAGGCCCCGCCGTTAGGCTGTTTTACGCCGTGTTCACAAGCACATGGCGTATCATCCATAGCATCACCTAAGATGCAACCGCATTGTGTTGCTAGTAACTTCTGTCTGAGGCTCTGAGTGTCAGTGTAGCCGCTGCCTTCGTGCTGAGCAGTTGCGGTGTCGTTTGTCCTGTGCTACATGTGCTGGAGGTGGTCCACGAAAAATTTTTGATTGGCCTGGTGGTCTGTGGACTGAAACAAGTTGAGAACCACTGATCTAGCCCAATATCTTGTCCTTTGATAATGGCCAATGCCAGATGTTCCACAAGGAATCAAGTGTTACATTCCCAGCTTCTGACAAACAAAGGCTAGGGACACCACTCCCGCCTATCCTGGAGTATGTCTACACATGCCTCCTAGTTCGAATTAGGGATGCAAATATAGGCAGCCGAAATTGCTAATGAAGCAGGGACTTAAATACCCCGCGCGTCATTAGCATAATCTCACCTGCGCGCTATTCCGATCACCAGCTGATTCGAACCAGGAAGTGCGCGCCAGGCCGTGTTAGTTCAAATCAAACCTCTTGGTTCGAACTAACATTACTCCTCAAAAAATTCAATTACAAGAATTTTGGCAGCAAACCCAGATAGTTCTACATACAATGGGGCTATTTGAAAAAGTAAAATGCTTTATATTGCTGAGACACCCAAAGAGAATCACTATTTATATTCCAACAGATATTTACCAGTTAAGAGATCATGATGTTACTTGTCTGCTTTGCTCATGTTTTTAAGTACTGCCTAATACTCCAGGTTGAAAACATTGTTAGTTAAAGCCTTAGGATTCTGCATTACTCACCTATGATGCACGAAGAAGCTTGATGAACCTGTTTGCACACCCTTAGAAACTCTGGGGAGGGCCACAAGAGCTTCTGAAATTATGTCTCAGGATCACAGTATCATTCTAGGGCACAGATATCAGGCTTCACAGACACAGCAAGAAACTTATTTTCCATACAGAAATTATGTAAGATTTCTGTTGACATTTATCTTTGGAAATTTGATCAAACCTATTTGCATTTATGTGCCAACTCTCCCTCCCCTCGCCCCCAATAAAACATGAACAATGGAGAAGATGCAAGAACAGAGTGCAGGGATAGTAAAGGGTGTTAAAACCAAAGCATCTGAAATCCAGTGTGAAGTACAACCTTCTAAGGGATGCCTAAGCATATATGTAATAAGATAGTGCTGCCCACAAGTTCAGTGTGTAGATAATCTCAAGGCAGACACTGACGGTGCTAAATTCCTTTCTACACAAAGGAGGTAGACAGCAGAAGGGACACATCTCAAAGGTGTTAGCAAAAGAAAGCTTGTGACAGCCTTTCTAAATGGGGGAAAAGAACTGAAAACACCCTTTCTGTGTGTGGCATTTGATTGAAAGTAAGATCTCACTTGACCTCTTGATAGAGTCAGGAATCACATAAAAACAGGCTTTCCTATAGGCTTTGTAATGTGGTGGTTATAAAACTGAGTCAATAAGTAAATGGAAATCATAAAATATAATTGTACCAAACACCAAAAAGCCAGAAAATGTCATCTATTAATTTCTTAGAAAGCTAAAGCACTTAAGAAGCCACTCCTTTACCACCAGGTGGAGAGTATGATGGGTTGGATTGCAGAAGTCTCCTTGGGGTTTTCCCCTGATGTGCTGATTAAGCCACTGATGTCCACCTTCCTGCTCTCTGGGGAGCACCACCTTTTCCTGCTGGGCCAGAAGCTCTAGTCTTCCTCAGCCAAGGCACAGACCTCAAATTTATAAGGCTGTAAGGCCAAATACCAACTCATGATCCGAGGACTGGTCTCCTTCATTGTCTGAATCCATCGTAATGGCGCATGGTCTGTTATCAACGTGAAGGCTCCCCCTAGCAGGTAATAGCGTAGTGCCTCTATTGCCCACTTAACTGCCAGGGCCTCTTTCTCAATTGTGGCATACTGTTGTTCCCGCGGTAGTAATTTCCTGCTTAAATACAGGATAGGATGTTCCTCCCCTTCCTGCTCCTGCGAGAGGACGGCTCCTAGACCTCTGTCTGACGTGTCCGTCTGCACTATAAGTGGTTTTGTAAAGTCAGGTTGATGAAGAACCGGTGTCTGCGTCAATCGGTGCTTTAACGCTTGGAATGCTTCCTCGCACTGCACGTTCCACTGGACCTTTTGGGGTTGCGTATTTTGGGTCAAGTCTGTCAAGGGTGCCGCAATCGTGGCAAAATTGGGTATGAATCGCCGATAGTAACCAGCTAGGCCCAGAAACTGGCGGACTTGCCTTTTTGTGGTGGGAGCCATATACTTTCTCAGGGCTTCTACCTTGTCTACCTGAGGTTTTATCCTTCCCCGTCCCACCACATAACCTAAATAGGACACTTCCCTTTGTCCAAAGTGGCACTTACTAGGGTTAGCCGTGAGCTTGGCATCGGTCAGGGCTCTGAGGACCGCCTTCAGATGTTGCAGATGTTCCGGCCAGGTTTCACTATAAATGACAATGTCATCAATATATGCAGCAGCATACTCACGATGTTTGTGTAATACCTTGTCCATCAGCCTCTGGAACGTCGCTGCCGCCCCGTTCAATCCAAAAGGCATTGGGGTAAACTGGAACAGGCCAAATGGTGTGGCGAACGCAGTCTTGTCCTCAGAGGCTGGCGTCAGGGGAATCTGCCAATACCCTTTAGTGAGGTCGAGCGTAGAGATGTAGTGGGCTTTACCCAACCGTTCCAGCAGTTCATTTACTCTGGGCATAGGATACGCATCAAATCGCGAAATTGCATTGACTTTCTGGAAGTCTATGCAAAACCGTATTGTGCCGTCAGGCTTAGGCACCAAAACGATGGGACTGCGCCATTCGTTTCTTGATTCCCTGATCACCCCCATTTGCAACATCCGTTGTAGCTCTTCTTGAACTGGTCCCCACATTTTCCGTGGGAGGGGTCGTATGTGGTCCCGGATCCTTTTACCTGGGGTTATCGCTATATGGTGACTCATAAGAAAGGTCTTACCCAGTTGTGTAGTTAGGACCTGTTCGAAATCCCGAAGGAGGGCGCTCATCTTTCTTTGTTGTTCCTCCATCAACTCTGCCCCGATATGCGTTGCCCCTTCGGCCTTCAAGTCACCTCCCCAGGGTCTCAGCTCCGGCTCTGGTGGCTGCAAGGTGATAAGCATACCCTCTCAGGCGTTCCACTTCTTTAGTAAATTGACATGATAGATATGCTTGTCTTTTCGTTTTCCTGACAGTTTGATTTCATAATCAACTGATCCTACCTGCTGTATGACCTCAAAGGGCCCTTGCCATTTGGCCAGTAATTTCGAGTCTGGTGCTGGCAACAGCAGGAGTACCCTGTCACCTGGCTGAAATGTTCTGGATTTGGTCCCACAATTGTAATATTGGGCCTGCTTACTTTGGGTCTGGAGGAGGTTCTCTTTAGCCAGCTCCCCTACTGTCCGGAGTCGCTGTTGTAAGTCTAAACTATACGGTACCGTACCCTTCACCCTTGAGTCCTGTTTCTCCCATGTCTCCCGCAATAAGTCCAATATCCCCCGGGGTTGTCGGCCATAAAGTAATTCAAATGGGGCAAATCCCGTTGAGGCCTGGGGCACCTCCCGCACTGCGAACAACAGTGCCAGTAGTAATCGGTCCCAGTCCTTTGGGTCTAGCTCAACAAACCGCCGCAACATGCCTTTTAATGTCTTATTGAAGCATTCAACAAGTCCATCTGTTTGCGGGTGGTAAACTGAGGTACGCAATGTCTTAATGTTTAAGAGGCAGCAAAGTTCTGCCATCAGTTTGGAAGTCACATTGGTCCCTTGGTCAGTTAGCATCTCCCTCGGGATTCCCACCCGGGAGAATACTTGCACCAACTCCTGTGCCAGCGTTGACGCCGTCGTATTCTTGAGTGGGACGGCCTCAGGGTATCGGGTGGCATAGTCAATTATGACCGGTATATACTGGTGTCCTCTTCAGGACCTCTCCAGGTCCTACTAGATCTAAAGCCACCCGGTCGAATGGCACTTCTACCACAGGGAGAGGAACTAAGGGGGCTTTTGGAATCCCTCCCTGACCCGTCCTCTGGCACTCAGGGCAGGACTCACAGAAGTCTGGCCTCCTTATAAATCCCTGGCCAAAAGAATCTTTGCGTTATGCGTTGTAGGGTCTTCTCCCGCCCCAAATGTCCTGCCCAGGGATTAGCATGTGCAAGGTCTAATACCTGCCTCCGGTACCGTGCGGGGACCAACAACTGGCTAACCTCCGTCTGCCCGTTAGCCGACCGGGCGATCCGATATAATCGATCGGCTCTTACCTCGAATCACGGGATTGGTCGAGCCTCTGCTCCCACATCAGGGTCCCCAGTCTCTCCTGCCACCTGTTCCCAGGCATGGGTTAAGGCGGGGTCTCCTCGTTGGTCTCTTGGGAAGTCCTCATCACCTCCTACTTCCTCCAAAGCAAGGGTTTTCTCAGGGTCAGGCTCCTCTTCTGGGCCTTGGGATGTTCCCTTTTCAAGTTCTCCATCCCTGCTGGTGGCGGTTGCCCCTGCTCATCCCAGTTCCGCAGGATGCGTCTGAAACCCGGCCAGTCCCGGCCCAGTAGTACTGGGTATACTAATTTTGGGGCTAACGCTACCCTGCAGATCACCTTGTCTACCCCATCTGACAGACGAACCCACCCAGTGGGGTAGGCTCTGACATCTCCATGTATGCATTGCATCGAGATGGTTCCCCCGGCTGCCCCCCACTCTGGGACCAGCTCTGTTCGTACCATTGTCTGGCTGCACCCAGAATCCACAAGGGCGGTCACTGGCTTTCCCTCTAGCCTTACCTGCAGGGTAATCTTTGTCCTATCCTGCGGTCTCGCCCGTAGGCAGCCATCACCTGGCCATATGCACCTCTGAATGGGCGTCGCCTGCTCGCTGGTGTCAGTCTGTAAGACCTCTGTGAGGGACTCCAATCTGAGCTCCCTTGCTCGTTGGTTTCGCCCGGGTCCAAACCACCTTCTGTCCACCCTCTGGTTTCCCTTCCCATCCAGGGTTGGTGGTCCCGAGTCTTCCTCCTGGCACTTTGTGGCCTCCACCTTCCCCCCGTGCTAGCCAGGGCTCCCCAGGTCCTCCTAGGGCACACCCGCTGTAGGTGGCCAAGCTTTCCACAGGCCCAACATGTCCATGCCTCCCCTGTTGCCTTCACAGGGGCTGTTCTCCCTTTGTCCCTATTACCTGGGTGGGGCCTCCTGGCTCCCACCCCATAGGGGCACTCCCTCCTCAGGTGTCCCCTGTGCCCACAGGCAAAACAAGTTTTCAGGCTCAGCCCTTGCCCCCAACTCTTTGAGCCTGGTTTACTATGGAGTCCAAGGTCACCCCTTTGTAGTGGCCGGCTCCCCTTTTCCCATGGCCGAGCCTGTAGGGCCTCCCAAGCCCTCCAATACTTATTCATTTTTTTCCCCCCGACTCCCCTGCTCTAGATCTGTGGCCTACCGACCACCATTTGCTCACAATAGCCCCTTTTCACCTCAGGGTGCGGTTACGGTGCCCACATTCTCCACCATCTGTCACAGTGCAAGCCCCACCATGCCTCAGTGCCCCCTGACTGTCCTCATCTAGCCCCTCTCAGGGCAAGTTACAGTCCATATGGGTTGCTCATCATTGGCTATGGGGCTGTCTCAACTGCCCTGCTTACCTAGTCGGCATCATGAACCGCCTCCAAACCAGGGTTTTGTCTCCAACCCCTAGCCAGGAGGAGTCTTGACTGGCCCTCTCCCAGCACTTGCTGGCTATCCCCAGCTTGTCTCCCTCCTAGGAGCTCCTGCTTTCTCCCCAGTCAGCCCTCCACTGACTCCCTCCCCCAAGCAACCTGTGCTTCTCTATTTATAGTTGTCAGCTGGGCTCTCACTCGCCCTAACGGCTTCAGCTGGGCTTTCCAAGCCACCAGAGCTTCTCTGTATAGCTGACAGCTGGGCTCTCACTAGCCTAACAGCTTCAGCTGGCCTCTCTGTTCCCATCCCTGGCTCAGGGACTGAGTCATGGTCTTAAAGGGCCAGTGCAGGGCAGGCGCCCTGTCACAGAGGGTTTGGGGATTTGTTGTTATTTTGGTCTTTTGTTTCTTTGTTTGTTTGTTTCTCAATTGTGTGTGGGCCCCGACTGATTCTTCTGTCAGTTAGTGGCTGCCAACCCAAAAAAGGTCCCCCACCCCTGAACACTTGATTTAAACATCGCTTTCACAAGCTAAGCAGTGTCCCAGCGTGAGTCTGATCCTTCCCCCTATGCAGTCTTAGGGTATGTCTACGCTGCCACCCTAGTTTGAACTAGGGTGGCTAATGTAGGCATTCGAACTTGCAAATGAAGCCCGGGATTTAAATATCCCGGGCTTCATTAGCATGTTCCCGAGCGCCGCCATTTTTAAATGCCCGGTAGTTCAAACTACCTTGCCGCGGCTACATGTGGAACAGACTTGATAATTTGAATTAAAGCTCCTAATTCAAACTACCATTACTCCTCATTGCAGGAGGAGTAACGGTAGTTCGAATTAGGAGCTTTAATTCGAACTACCTAACCCGTGCCGCGTGTAGCCACGGGCAGGTAGTTTGAACTACCAGGCATTTAAAAATGGTGGCGCCCAGGAACATGCAAATGAAGCCCGGGATATTTAAATCCCAGGCTTCATTTTCAAGTTCGAATGCCTACATTAGCCACCCTAGTTCGAACTAGGGTGGCTAGTGTAGACATACCCTTAGATGTTTCCAACAATCATCTTAGATGGAAAGGTGGGGGGGCTTCCTGGCATCTGTCAAGAGCCCCTATTATTTGCTGGCCCCCTTATATCCCTTTAGCTCAATGGGGTACCTAAGCAAACAATGGGTACAAAATCTTGGTAATCACTTATTTTTAGATAAAAGCAATTTGTTGACAGATGGAAGACCTTTTTTCAGGTCCATCTCTCATATGGTCTTGGATTAAGGCAGCGTTTCTCAAACAGCTTTTCTCTTAAGCAACTTAGAGGGGGTCGCAGCTGGATTCAGTTTTTCACTTGCGCCCCTCTTGCAGGGCGGCGGAAGGCAGCCGTCGGCAAGCCACGCAGCGTGGCCAGAGCCGCGGGACTCCAGGAGCACAGCTCAGCTGCAGCAGGAGGCAAGGTGGTGGGAGAGTGAGGCCGGCGCAGGAGAGGATGCGTGAGGGGCCGGCCGGGGCACGGTTGCCGGGCAACCGAATGCTTCCCCAGTGTCCCTCAGGCAGCAGGCTGGGGTATTGGGTTGGGGCAGAGGACCTGGAGGTAAATAAGGGCATGTGAGGGTCAGAGGAGGAGGCAGAGAAGACACGGGAGAGGAGTGGAGGACGGAGGAGAGGAGAGGAGAGGAGAGGAGAGGAGAGGAGAGAGAAGAAAGAAAGAAAGAAAGAAAGAAAGAAAGAAAGAAAGAAAGAAAGAAAGAAAGAAAGAAAGAAAGAAAGAAAAGGAACCAAAGGGATGTGGAGTGGAAAAGAGGCACAGAGGAGAAAGAGACAGGGGGAAGGAGCCTGCAGGGGGGAAGGGCGTTAAGGACTGCAAACACCTTGAAGGAACACCAGGAGAGAAAGGAGTCTGGTGAGAAGGGGGGAGGAAGCAACCCAGGGCAGTGAGGGGAGGAGGGGGGGCACACAAATTCATTTAGCATTTTAGGGGGTCATGGTATCACAAAGTTTGAGAACCCCTGGATTAAGGGATCTGGAGTGTGAGAGGGGCTCTGAGCTGCTCTTGGGGCAGGCAGTTGGGATGCAGGTGGGGGCTCTAGGTGTAGACTCTGGAACTGCATTTGGATGCAGGGGTGCTCGGGGCTTGGGGTACAGGAGGGGGTTCATGACTGGGGTAGGAGTTCAGGATGTGGGCTTCAGCTAGGCACTGCCTTCCTCAGGTGGCTCCCTAGGTGGTGGTACAGTGGGGCTAATGCAAGTTCACCCCTGCCCTGGCTGTGGCCCGCTCCCTAAAGTAGCCAACAAATTCCATCCCAAATCCTGTTGTGCCCCTTCTCTGCTTTGTGGAGAAAGGATATTAAGTGGGAGAGAGGCACCTTAACATCAGCGCCCTCACCTCCCCTGCACAGAAAGCAGAAGGCTGCTCAGGGGCAGAGATGGCTCCAAGCCAAAGGGCAGGAAATGAGCAGCAGTGGAGAGGGGCAGCTGAAGTGCTGGCACTTGATAGCCTCTTGGCCAAACCAGTAAGGATCACCTTTCAGAGGCTCCAAGATCTACCCGTAGATCCTGATATACTGGTTGGTGATCACTGCTCTGAAGTGAAACTACTCACTGTCTCTTTTTTCTTCCTTGCCTCCATTTTTTCCCTTCTCCTCACTTCGCCCTTTCCCTTATGTATTCTTGGATCTGGACTTCCAACACTCCTGTCATATGAAGAAGTAGGTTGTGCCCACGAAAATTCATTATACCATCTACATATTTTGTTAACCTTTATGGTGCTTCTAGACTATTTGTTGGTTTTAAAAAAAATGTTCCTATAAAATCAGGATGTCTGGTCACTCAATTTGTGGGGTTCCATTCTTGGAGCTGGGCATGGTGTCCAGGAAATTGATCCTAGTGTGGGAGTGTTCTAGAGAGAGTGTACTGGTGATTGCTGAAGTTGTGCTGGAAATGTATGAGGGTGTTTAGCTCCTCTGTCCAGAAGATGAAAATATTATTGATGTATCTCAGGTTACTTTGTGTGCCACACACTCACCTGCAGGGTTGCCAGATACTTTCAAAAAAAAAAAAACCAAACATGGCAGGGAAAAAATTGGTTGAGAAAAACAAATGGGGGATCAAATTTGTTGAGCAAAAAAAAGAAAAGTCACCGTGCCTTTCCTTTAAATATCCCCGCCAGACACGGCAGGAATGCCTTCCATCCTAGAAAATAGAAAATACTAGGTGAAAACTGACTATCCGGGTGAAAACTGGACACCTGGCAACCCTACTCCCCGAAAGGGGGAAAACTGAAGCTCCAACATAGCATCACACTAGAGCTGGGTCAGAGCTAGGATCACACTGAGGGCGGCTACCTGCTTTTCCCACCCCTAGGTTAGTTGTGGGGAGGTAGTTCCGGGGAGAACTACATTTCCCATACCTCTGTGCAGCGGCAAAAAAATGGAACAAAGCAAAGCAGCCCAATGGCTGCTGGGATTTGGTGTTCTCCTGCAGCATGGCTCCCCGAACTATTTCCGGTCTCCCTGTGGTGGGAGGGAGGGGAAAGAGGCGCAAACTTCACGAACGGCGCGTAAAGGCTTCTGGGAAATGTGGGTCTTTCACACCCCGCAGGCCAAAAGAACTACGTTTCCCGACTCTCCGAGGGGGAAGAACGATTATGTGCGCGCAAAGCCTAATGGGAATCGTAGTCCCTACCCCTCAGCACATCCATTCTATGAAACGAGAAGCGGGGAAGAAATAACTACCAAGATGGCGGCGAATGAGCGCGCGGGGGGAGGGAAGGCACGGGAACTCCGGCAGGTCACACTGCGCAGGGCGGTGGGGCACACGCGGAGTCGCTGGAGTGAGGGATTGCTGAGTCGGTGCTGCCGCCGCCGCCTTCCCCCGTACGGCTTGGGAGCCGCAGAGGCTTGTGGGGCAGTCACAAAATGGAGGCGAACGGGAGCGGCAGCGGGAGTAGCAGCGATTCGGCTCCCGACTGCTGGGACCAGGCGGACATCGAGCCGGGCAGCGGCGCCGAGCCGGGGTCCGCCCCGCCGGCCGCAGAGGCCCAGGCCGACCAGCAGGAGCTCCTCCTCGGGGCTGCTTTTAGCCGCCAGCTCAACGTGAACGCCAAGCCCTTCGTGCCCAATGTCCACGCCGCCGAGTTCGTGCCGTCCTTCCTGAGGGGGGGTCCGGCGCCCGGCCTGCCGCCGCCCTCCCCCCCGCCCGGCCTGCCGCCGCCTCCTCCGCCTCACGGTAACCGCCGCGGGGGCCACGTTGCGGGAGGGGGGGTTCCGGGGAGGGCCACGTGCGCTGGAAGGGGGGACGCAAACGCAGTCCTGGGGGGAAGAGGAAACGAACGGCCGCGGGGGGAGGCGAGTGGGGCCCTGGAGCGATCGGTTTCTAGGTGCTGTGGCCGGGAATAAGGCTGCGCTCGGGAACGGGCTGGAGGGGGTGTTGGAGCAGCGTTGGAGGAGGGATGTGGAAGCCGAGGGGAGCAACGTTTTCAGCAGAGCTTGGAGGAAAAGGTTGATGGCGCACGGGGGGGCTTGGGAATAGCATTGACGGGGGGGAAGCCCCTGGGAGGCATCTCTGGAAGTGGGATCTGTGGATGGTGTCAAGGGCTTAAGGGGCACACTGGGTACGAGGACAACATATGGGGCAGATGGAGGTAGCCTGTGTTGGTAAGACCTGGTGGGGGAGTAATACCTGTGAGGCCTGTGGGAAGGATGTGGACTGTGAGGCTACTGAGGGGAATTGTGGCAGCAAGGCATTGAGGTCTGGGAGGAGAATTTGAGTTTGGCATGAGGAGGGAGCTTTGAAGTTGAACTTTGTAGAGAAAGAAGAAGTCTGATTATACTCAAATTCCCTATTGGTGGTGCATAGGGAATTTGAGCATAATTTTGGGGGGCAGGGGTGGAGAGGAAGGGGGACTGAGGATAACATTTCAAAATCTAGCTAAAGGAGCCTTAGGAGAGAATGTAATACCTGTTTATTGTGACTCAATACAGCCACAGAGGTTGGGAGTGGAGCTGGGCAGAAGGGGACTTTGTGGTACAGTTTAGCTACTGGATCTATATGCTGGGCAGTTTTAGGAAGGAGATGGGGTAAAACTGAAGAAGTGTAGATATGGGTTTGCAATAAAGATGTCTTTATCCTCAGAAGCAGGGTTGGAAGACTGACATTCATTTTTAATTTATTTCATGTTTCATATATAAGTCCCAAAGCTTCTCTACATTTCTTTTTTGTATTTCTTTTCATCCTAAAGGGTCAGAAAGTACATTAGATGTAAAAATACTTTTGAGAGATCACAGTGGATGGGGGCTGGTGAAATAGATTGTGGTAACAGGTGGTAAGTCTCAGATCTAGGTGGTATTAGACATGACATGGCTGGGAGACTGGTCTTGTGTCTGTCACCAACAGTTTCAGAGATCATTTTTGTTTTTAGGAAGAGGATCTCTTGAAGCACTTAATAACCTTTCCACTGTGACACTTCTTTGAGGTTGTTGAGGAGAAGCCCTGTCTAGCTGGCAGTGTTCTCTCTATCTTAATATCTTGAATTTCTGTATTGCTTTTCATTTCAAAGGATTTAGGAGTACTGTATTTTGCAAACAACATATACATGGGTTTCACTTTTTACATAGGTGAAATTAAACAACAGGTACTTACTAATACCTGTTCCAAATTTACCGAGTTTCCTTCCAAATGTCAAAAACATGGATTAATTTTCTGGCAGTTTGTCACTCATAAATTTTTATTCATAGATTACAAGGTTACTCTTGTGACTTAGGATTTTGAAACTTGTTTGAATATGACATTTAAAACCTCACTATTGATTTTTGAAATCTTTCTTCCATCATTTTGATGGCAGTGTGAGACAGCCCTCTATTTCAGATATCAGGGTTGCAGTAATTCATAATCATCCATTTGTTAGACAGTGCTTAATAACTCATCATCTCTTGCTGGCTATGGCTTATTAATTATTGCATGCTGACTTAATATCTAAATGAATATTATAGTCTCCTTAATATTTAACTTCCATAAATATGGAATACTGATTGGAATCAGTAACCAAACTTTCATTTAGTGGTTCGTAGAAAAGTGTATAAAATATTCAATAGCAATATTAAAAACGAATATCCTTGGTAGTTCTTTTTATGTGTGTAGATTCGATAATACCTTCCTTCCTTAACCTAGCCTCCTCCCTCATTTCCTATTCTGTATGCTGCCCCTTTTCTGGTTGAGGCCTGGAGACTCAGCTTCCAAGTTTCAAACAGAGATTTCAGAAGCCATATTAATTGGCTTGCAGTTAGGTGTGGTTGACATTTAAAATTTAGACTGACCTAGGTCGGTTTCCAGAGGGTGAGAAAGAGTACATCACTCAGCGCTGCTGTTAATTCGACCCCTTTTCCCCCCCACTCCTCACCTCAGCATGGATATGTTAGGTTTCCATCAATGTTACCTACATTGATGGAAAAACTTATTCTATAGTGCTGTAGCAACATAGCTACAGCTTTGCAGGAATAGAGCCATGGTATAGATGTGGTTTCAGACTTTTAGTAGGCACTGTTCCTCCCTCCTTTCTTCACAGCTGCTGAGCACACTGCCTGTATAGCAGTATCATTTTTACCTGATTTGAAGTTCCTGGTTGACATAACTTTCATCCCTTCTAGCTGATTCAAAGGCTTAGTTTGGTACATTACCAAATATTTACTTAAGTTCTCATAATATTAAGCCCTTGTCTATTAAAAGCACTTTTGTCTATCTTGGAACAGCTTTCTTTCACTAGGGGTACATCTAGACTATGTTCTTCTTCCGAAAGGAGATATGCAAATTTGGTGCTAATTTGCATATCTTCTTCCTATCACTTTTTGAAAGCTTTTTTTTTTAAAGAAAGCAATTTAGACTCAATTCTTTCAGAAAAAAACCTTTTTGAAAACCCTGCACACCTCATCTTTTGAGGAAGAAGGGTTCTTTTGAAAAAATGATCGAAAGAAGATATGCAAATTAGTGACGGAATATAGTCTAGATGTACCCTTAGAGTTTTTGCCATTCCAAACAATATCTTCTCATTCCTTGAACTGGCCATCACTGCTATGACCATTTAAGCTGGGAGTATCTTGTCACATTAAGTAATGGATGAGCAAGACTCTGGTGGAACCAACATGGTTCTTTTGTGTGGTTCTATTTTACCCCATTAAGTTGCCGCCTCCTACTTAAGTGACCATATCTGGACAGGAGGTGGAGTTTGCCCTGGAAATCAGACAGTAAACTCACGATTAGCAAATTGTGCTGAATAGTGGTTTGAGCAACACCGTCAGGTGTCCCCCCTCTCCTCAGGCTGCTAAGTGTTCTTCAGCAGTCTGCCCCTGCCAGCTTTTGGAACAATTTTATTCACCTTTGTTATCTGTATTATTTACAGGCAGTCCCCGGGTTACATGGATCCGACTTATATCGGATCCCTACTTACAAACGGGGTGAGGCAACCCCGCATTAGCTGCTTCCCCCCAGCAGACTAGGGAGACGCGAAGCTAGCGCCTCCCCCAGCAGACCAGGGAGACGCGGAGCGGCTTTTCTCAGCAGACACCTCAGCTTGAGAATAAAGGACTGAGGGAAGTGAGGTGTGGGAGAATAAAACTGAGCTCTGGAAAAATGTTTGGCTAGAGTTTCCCCTACAATATGTACCAGTTCCGACTTACATACAAATTCAACTTAAGAACAAACCTACAGTCCCTATCTTGTACGTAACCCGGGGACTGCCTGTATTTGCATTTCAGTAAAATGTTAAAGTCCTAATGGTGGGCCAGTATCGCATTGTGGTGTGGTTCTGCTGAACAGAGCTTATAATCTAAGTGAGATACTATGGAGGAGTATTAATGGTTATTGTGCTTGGCTTTTAGAGAAAAAAATTAAAGGGATAGAGTCAATTAAAATGAATCAAAATCAAATGTCCTAAAATTTTAGGCTCTTGTAACACTCCTTCAAGGAACCACACCATATTCAATCTCTTCAGAAGTGTCTGACTCAAAAGGAGGGTGCAAGTCAAGATTAAGATATATTTGCAAAACCGGAATGAGAAAATTACACACAACTGACTGTGTTGTACCAGTATTGGTTCCTTTCATAAATACTACATTTACTTATATTTTTAAAATATATTTACAGTAAAACCTTTATCTGGCATTCTGTTAACCAGAAAACTTTAACTGGTATTGCCCCCAGCCACAATACTGTCACGTCTTCAGGTGCACAGGCCTACTTTGGTATATCGTGATAGGCTTAACAATTTTTTATTTAAGAAGTACTAATCATCTTTAATTCAAAATAGAGATGTGAGACCAGCTGCCTCACACTACAAAATTACCAATATTAAAAACTTGAGTTTTACTATTAGGGTATGTCTAAACTATATCCCTTTTTCGACAAAGGGATGTAAATTAG
Source organism: Pelodiscus sinensis (assembly GCF_049634645.1). Lineage (NCBI taxonomy): Eukaryota > Metazoa > Chordata > Testudines > Trionychidae > Pelodiscus > Pelodiscus sinensis. Next base: position 17,840,892 of record NC_134726.1, read on the forward strand.
ACATATTGAAATTGCAGATGAAGCCGGGATTTGAATTTCCTGTGCTTCATTTGCATAATGGCGTCCGTGGCTTTTTTCTGAAAAGCTGCTTTTTGAAAAAAAAACTGCGGACAAGACGGAAATCTTTCGACAGGAGATCCCAGGGTTACTGGATGTTCAAAACGGGCATTTCTGTCGAAAGATCCCCATCTTAACCGCATGCTTTTTTCTTTCCCAACAGTAGCTTTTTGGAAAAAAGTTGTGGCTGCCATTATGCAAACGAAGTGCAGGAAATTCAAATCCCAGCTTCATTTGCAATTTCAATGTCTAATTTACATCCCTTTATCGATAAAGGGATGTAGTTTAGACATGCTCTTATTGTCCATTGGTTTTTCCTAGGTTGATGGGATCCTCAAATAACCGGAATTTTTAGACAACCAGAACGCCATAATCCCCGAGCATACCAGATAACACAGGTTTTACTGTAATAGACTAGAATAGTGCTTTCTGGGCAAAAACAAGTCCTTCAGATGATCTTGAATAAGTGGGGTTTGTCCACTAAAGCTCATCTATCTATCTGTTAGTTTCTAAGGTGATACAGGACTACAGGCAGTCCCCGAGTTACGCAGATCCGACTTATGTCGGATCCGCAGTTACGAACGGGGCTTTTCTCACCCCGGAGGACGCGAGCGGCGGGTCGCCCAGATGCACCGTGGTCCCGCCGCCCGCGTCCTCTGGGGCGAGAAAACCTGCTCCGCGTCTCCCTGGTCTGCTGGGGGGCCAGCAGACCAGGGAGATGTGGAGCAAAGCCACGGAGGACGCGGGCAGCGGGACAGCCCAGACGCGCCGCAGCTGTTGCTCTGCCCCAGGCTTCCTGGAATCAGCCGCTGATCAGTTTCAGCAGCGGCTGACTTGGGGACAGCTGGGACAGAGCTGCTGGGGTGCTGCTGGGTTGGTCCCCGCAGCGCTGAGGTGCAGCGCTGCGGGCACCTACCCGACAGCACCCCAGCTGCTCTGTCCCAGGCGTCCAGATTCAGCCGCTGTTGTTCTCTTTTCTCTAAAGAGAGCCTCCCAATCTTTTTTTAATTTCTTCACTTTCCCTTGTTACTTTTAATGTGATGAGAATTTTTGTACAGCTTAATATGGCTGTCAAAAATTCAGCAACATGCCTGACATTGAAAGCAAGATCATTTTCAGATTATACGTAAGATGGCATTTTTACTTAGTTTCTTTGGTCCAGCTTTGATTTTCTCCTTTAAGAATTATTCCAAAATAAATGGAATACTTAGTTATTCTGAGGTGCAAGAAGATTGGCTTACCCAAAATCATATTTCATGAGGCTCCACCTGGAATTTTAACTGAGGACCTTTCTGTGTTTTCATCTATAAGGCTGTGTCTACACTGGGCCACTTATTCCGGAAAATCAGCCACTTTTCCAGAATAAGCTGCGAGCTGTCTACACTGGCCCTTGAATTTCTGGAAAAGCAACGACGCTCTACTGTACAAAATCAGCTGCTATTCCGGAAAAGCTACGCTGCTCCCGCTCGGGCATAAGTCCTTATTCCGGAACACTGTTCCAGAAAAGGGCCAGTGTAGACAGCCCAGGAGTCTTTTCCGGAAAAAAGCCCCGATCGCAAAAATGACGATCAGGGCTCTTTTCTGGAAAAGCAGCCTGCCAATGTAGACGCTCTTTTTCCGGAAATACTTATAACGAAAACTATTCTGTTTTAAGCATTTCCGGAAATTCATGCCAGTGTAGACACAGCCTAAGTGAATGCCACCCTATGCTACCTTCCACTATATGTTTAAGTATATTACAGACAAGTTATGCTTGTGGGAAAACTTATTTTATGTAGCTATCTCTAAATTGTTAAGGTGAATGAAATTAACTTGAGCTGAAGATGAATTATAAAACTAGTTTATGATGTATGAGCCTCAGAACAATTCTGTCCACAGTAATCATTACTTTTAGTCTCAGCATTTTGTAGCACATACTTAATTCTCATCACACTTCATGGCTTGGGCACTCCAGCCCTGTGCCCGCCCCCATGGAGCTGGAGCACCAATGCTGACTCCCCACTGCGGGGTGGGGGGAGTTCTGAGCCTCATGGGCCACAGTCAGGCAAGCTGTGACTGGATCTGATCCATAGGCTGTGCCTGGTGGGAGGACGAAGCAGCTCTGTTTGCTGCTGCTGCTCCTTCCCCCCTCCGCCCCTCTCCCACTGGGGAAACAGCAGAGCTGCACTGCCTAGAGGCTTTTTCCCCACAGCTCCAATTGGCTGTAATCACAGCCAGTAGGAGCCGTTGGAGAGTGGTGGGGGACATAGAGCCATGTGTGTCCACCAGAAAGCTGTGCCAGTTAAGTGTCTTCCCCCCCCCATCACCCAGACCTTGCACTCTCACCCCACTCCTGCAGCCTCCACCCCTAGCCTGCTCCTACACCTCCTGCAACCTAGACTTTCCCACCCCCACTTTTCTCTTGTGTCTTTTCTTCTGCCCCCTATCTCGAGCCTGCTCCTGCACCTGACCATGCACACCCCCCATTCCACTCCTGAGCCCTACCTCCTGTCCAGGCCCTCCACCCCTAGCTCGCTCCTGCACCCTACTTCCCTCCTAGATCCACCAGCCTATGCCTGCACTTTCCCTTCCGCCCAGACCCCACACCCGCTTTTTTGCAGACCCCTCTCACACTCTGAATCCCTCATTTTTGGCCCTGTCTCACTGCCTGGCCTGGGGGAGGGAGGAAGCACTAAATCTACTAGACCGTGTTCCTCTAGGCTCTGGCATGTGTGGGAAGCGTCTTTCTGCTTCTCAGGGAGGAGCCAAGTCACGGAGGTGTGGGTTTTCTTGGTTTTGGGGGCGTGGGGTTGCTTCTCGATTTTGTGCAGCCCCTGACTGATTTTTCTATGGGTCTGTGGCCCCTGACCCAAAAAAGGTTCCCTACTCCTGGGTTAAACAGAACTGTTTTTCAGACAGTAGTTGAAAAACTGTCAAAGGCCCAGCACCCTTTAAGTTGTTTAGTTCTCTGCATCCCTTAGCTGTTTCTTCAGTACTCTTTGGAGATGGTTATCTAGAAGGAGCTGGAGACCTTTAGCGTCTCTCGAGGAAACTGATATAACTTCCATCTTTCTGGTTTCCCTAACCAGTCAGCATAAATGTGAGTTGCCCCCCTCAGCCAGCTAGCCCTTAGGTCATCCATGCCCCACTCTCAATCATCACTAAGACAGACACATACAAAGAGAACATCTTTTGTTTTCTGTTAAAGGTCTCCATTTTGGAAATAAAGTTGTAAATTATCTGTGGTATCACTTTCTCAAAAATAGTTCAGTTTGCCACGTGTCTTGTTTCTCCAGCTTTGTATATCTCGTGAACATTAGGCCATCTGCTCTTAAGTGTCTTGCCAAAATTACATGCATCGTCCCCACCATTCTTTGTTCAACTTAACTCCTGGCACTTGTGCAGATTAACGTCTCTGCATGGTAGACAAATTATGAGTTTGCCCTAGACCAATAGTTCAGTGCTCAGATAAAAATGATATAATGGCTCAGAAGATTATTAATGTGTACCTTTAAAATGTCTACATATTCGCTTCAAAGGGGTAATAGATAGCATATTAGAACTAACTTTGTGAGTGCTGGTGTTAAGATTCGGAGTTTGATTCTAGCTTGTGTTGTCTGTTTCCTAATCCATCGGGGATATGAGATTTTATTTGAAAGTTGAAATGATTAGGATTGCCAGGGGTCTGGTTTTGTAGTGGACAGCCCAGTATTTGAAGGTTTTGTCTGGGAAAGAAATTGAGAAATTACCAGATATATAAAATGCCTGGTATTTTCTGATTAGGTAAGTTTTATTATAATTAGGTGTATCAGTCCTTAGCTGCGAACTGCCTGGCTGGTAGATGTGCTCACGCTGCCTGAGTGTGTTTACCTGCCAGGCAGTTCGCAACTACTCAAGGGAGGGTATGTGTGGGGGCGGAATCCCCGGACAGACTCACTCGTCTGCCAGGGTCTGCATGTGCCCAGGTCAGTCTTGCTTCCCCCCCCCCCCCCCCCGATCTCTCCAGTCCAGCCCTGCTGCCCCTGTCCAGCCCTGCTTCTGGTGGCCTGTTACCCCTGCCCCCCACCAATCTCCCCGGGTCAGCCATGCTTCCCCGACGACCAGCTCTATTTCCAGCAGCTGGGTCTCATGTCCTCCTCCTCCTGATCTCCCCCCGCCAACCCCCCCCCCGGCTCCTGTCCAGCCCTGGTTCTGCCGCCTGCCTTCCCCGATCTCCGCCGGAAAGCCCAGCTACCCCCAGGCCTGCTTTTACCGCCTGGATCTCTGCGGGACAGCCCAGCTGCCCCCAGGCCTGCTTTCACCGCCTGGATCTGCTTTCGCTGCCTGGATCTCCACGGGACAGCACCACTGCCCCCAACCCTGCTTCCCGGCAGCCAGTTCCCTCTTCCCCCCCCCCCCCCTCCTCCCAGCCTGCCCCACTCTGCTCCCCTCCCGGCAGCCATGCTGAGGCCCGGTATTTTTTTCCCATGCCCGGTATCGGGCCGCGGCCCATAGTTTGGGAAACGCTGAGCTACACTATTGCATCCCTACTTAATACTGAACTTGGCTCCTTGGTCCTCTGTCTCAGAGGCCAGAGTGCTACCAAGGGAGCTTTGACTTTTGATCTTAAGGAAAATGATCTCTTGGGGTGTATGGTGGTATTTGAGAATTCACAGGCTTTCATAAGATCTAGTCGTATAGCGATATGTTGGTTTTAGTTAAGCAAGTAAGATACTTCACTACAGAAAATGGGGGAGTTGCCAGTGACTAATTAGTGCAAGTAATTTTACCTAACATGAAGTAAAATCCTAGTGAAGACACAACAGTTTGTAGTTTTCCACATATTGGCAGGTAAAAGTTAATGGAGACAGAGGGGAAACCTGTGGTTTGTCTGCCAACTCGCATAAAATTGCAACTGCTTTATCTTCTTTGGGATTTTACTACTTGTTAGTTACCATGTGTGGGAAAAAAAATCTTCTTCTTTGTTTTCCTAGAGAAGATATGGACCATTTGAGGCGGCGAGCACCAGGATTTTATATAAATCATTTATGGCCCAAGTCTAAGTAATATTTTTAAAGACAGCTTTCTTCACCTGAAATGAATTTCAAAACTCTCTCAAAATGTTTTTCTTGCTCTATAACTTTAAATATTCATCATCAGAAATATTAAGAAACAGTTCTAGTGCTTAATGTCCTCAAACTGTCATATGTAACATAGTTTTTAAAACGCAATATGCCTCCTTTAATCTTCATACTGGCAGGTTGTACTTAGTGTCCTTATAGCAGAGAGGAGGGTTTATTTTGTTAGATATGACTATTTGTTTCTGTGATAAATTTGATAGAACTCAGGTCTTTATGGGATTATCCTGACATTTGTTGCATCTAATTCTTGTTTTAAAAGTGATTTTTTTTCTTTAAGGAGCACCTGCAGAATCTTCTCAAGACGAGCAATCATCATCTTATGAAGGTACCGGGTTTTCATATTTGAAAAATCTTTTGCAGCTCCAGTAAATATGGTTAAGAAAAAAATAAATATTTTTAGTAATTGCAGAAAACATCTTTATTAAAGCATTCATTATGGTATTCCAAAGTTATTTGTTTGTTATTAGCTTCACATTAAGCAAATATACATAATGCCTCAATTTTTTGTCTAGGTTCAAATGTTGCTGTTAGTATGGAAGTCTCAGAACCTGTTGGTAAGACATTGCCATAAACAATTCCTAATATCACTTTGCTTTATTTATTGTTAGCTAAATTGAAGGCTGCCTTAATTGGACCTTTGCTTTTTGGTTGATACAAAATTCTCAGCATTTCTCTTTTCTGTTCCAGGCACAAAGCAGACTAAAGGGGTACTAAAAATACCAACGCAGTAAATTTTGTGATAGCAAATGTAATGGGATTATTTGAACAATGAATAAGAACAATTCATTACATAATATTTTCCCAGAATTTGTATGCAGCTTTCCCTTTTACTGCAAAAATTGTGATAGTCTTCAGTGTGGTCTTGAGTGCAAGTATTAGTCTGCAGTTAACTATTGTGCTATTTTAAAGTCTATGTTCAGGTTTTCTTTCCCCAGTAAAAATGCTGCTTTGTTAAAATAGAAGTTTCTTAAATCCCTGACAGTCATAATTTTCTGATCTCAGCAGCCAAGCTAGCAATAATATATATTTCAAATTAAGCAAAAAGTACCTGCTTTGCAGAGCAGGGCATCCACAAACTGAATATCTGCAAAACAGAATAGTTGTATCTTGATTTTGAAAATAAAAAGGATATTTTAATTAGTTAGTGATGAAATAAAAATATTGACTAGCTTTTTTTGAGTTACATTCTTAATTTATTTGAATGTACTTGTTTCATTAACTTCTAGTAGAAAATGGAGAGACAGAAATGTCCCCAGAAGAATCATGGGACCACAAAGAAGAAACATGTGAAGCAGATCTAGGAGGTGGCCCATCAGGAGATGCAAGTCATGCTGAGGAGAGTGCCCAGGAAATGATGGAGGAAGAGGAGGAAATACCAAAACCTAAATCTGTAGTAGCACCACCAGGTGCCCCTAAAAAAGAACATGTAAATGTAGTATTCATTGGGCATGTAGGTAAGTTGCAGATGAACAACTGTCGGGTAAAGGATAGAAATTTCTAATAAATGTGTGGTATGTTCTTGAATAATTCTGCCTTTTAATTAATCCAAAATGTGACTTTTTCTCTTCCTTTTTAGGTTAGAATGCTACTAGAATTGGTAGAATAATTTTGAAATAAGATTGACAAATATTAGCAATGTATCTTTGGAATCTAATAAACTAGTCTATTATGTACAGTTTGGGCTGAAGAATTGATTTCTTGATACAGAGACTTTACTTATCTTCTAGAATAATTAGGTTGCATGAATAATCCCATGCTAGATGAACGGTCGTGGATAGCTCTTTCAGTATTATATTAGTTTATTTTACAAACATGCTGCTGTTGTTCAGTTTTATAACTTCAGAATGATGAGGATTGGCCTCTTGGCACATTGCACAGCAAGTGTTGTATAAGTAGCACAGTTTCTTGGCTCTGCTGGAAGTTAATCCTGCTCCATTCTAAGAAAATGAAAGTGTGCATCCTGCTTTGAGGTGATGGAATCATCTTACTCTAGTTATGCTGCTGCTTTTGAAATAGTCAGGTAACATGTAAGAAAAGGGTACAGAAAACCTGTGTTCTCTTGGACAAAATAAAATCCATACTTAGGGCCTCAAATCAGGATCTGCTTGGCATTTTTCTTGGCTTGGGAAGTTAAGTGAAGACTATCAAAAAATCTCTGCTGCACAGAATCAAAACATCCTGTGCCAGAAAATGTTTTCTTTTAATCCATTTTTGGTAAAACCATACCTACAATATTGGTGCTTCTCAACCAAAATGATATTAACAAATTGGAGAATTCAGAGAGAAGCAACAAAAATGGATGAGCTTACCAGAAATTGAGACACACTTTGTGGTTTTTAAACACAATAAAATAAGTGAAGGATGAACATATGAAAGATAAAGAATTATTAATGGCAATAGGGGAAAATACAGACTGACTATAATTTACTGACAATGAAATCTTAAATTGCAGAATAGTCTTTCAAGGGAAGTGGTAGAAACTCCATTGCTTGGGATATATTAAAATTAAACAGGACAAAAATGTATCCTACAAAGCAATGCTATATTAGCATGAAATGGGCTTGATGGACTTAACTTCCCTTGGATCTCTCTTTCTTTAATACTTAAAACTAAAGGATTTTGTAAAGTATCTTTCTTTTGTATGTTTGTTAGATGCTGGCAAATCAACCATTGGAGGACAAATAATGTACGTAATTTTTTAAACATGATTGTTTTAAACTGTTACAATCTTTAATATTGTGGATTATGATATTTATGTAGAAGTAAATAGTATGATTGATAGGTTCAGTGAGCATAGATTTTTTTTTTTTTTTTATGAAATACCACTCTGGGTCTATTAATTTAATAAGTCATTGTCTTTGATTTGTTAGTTTCAGTGCTCCAGTCTTATTGCAATAGTGTCATTTACTTAACAAAAGTATACCTGTACAAATGCATATTTCATTACATAACAAATTTCTTTAGAATATTTAATTCCATTTTTTCTGAGAGCTGTTCTTTAATACTGCACCTTCTGCTCGCTACACTCATCGACTCCCCCTTGGCTAGTGAGGACCGAGGGCTGAGGCTTCCCAACCCAGCTCTTTTTCCCCCCTCCCTTCCCACTGCCAGAGGGGGTCCAAGGCTACCCTGGCTCTTCCCCCTGCCATTGGCTGCCAGGGAGGGCTCAACCCTGTGGCTGCCCTGGCTCTTAGACCACCCACCCTGCCCTGGCTCCTTGCCTTCAGCTGCCGGGAAGGGCTGCACTGGTCCCAGCTTCCCCTCCCCCCTGTCTGCTAGCTCTCTCCCTTTCCCCCAGCTGCTGGGCTCTTCCCGAGCCACCAGGAGGGGCTGGCCTGGAGGCCAACCTAGCTCTTGCATCCTTTGGCCACTAGAGTAGTTTCTTCATAAGCCCAGCCTTTTAGAGGTTGGCTTTTATTGTGCAGGATGATGTTACATTTTTAAAGGCCCTCCCCCCCAAAAGAAAACCTTAAACATCTATTGTCACTTGAAGCACTCATCCACTTACGTTAAATTGTTAAAAATGCTATGAAGATGCTTTCTGTCAATTAATTGCATAAGTTAATTTTTCTGTTTTTAGTTCTATTTGTTATGCCTTTTTAATATGGTTCAGTATCACTTTTTTATTGTGAGAAAGTAAGTAGTGCCTCTTGTACCTTATCTCAGCCATTAATTATTCTGAGTAATCTCCCTTCTTACTATTTTTCTTTCTAAACTAAATAGACCTACTCTTACCATTATAAGACCAGATTGAAGCTTTAAGGAAAAGTATATATTAGTACTATACAATCAGAATCTAATATCGATCTGTAGGCTTTTAATAGGTAAAAGGTCTGTGGAAAAAATGCTAGTTTTCCTTCCCTTGTCAGTTTAAGGCACTATTCAAAAGTACCTGTATTCAGCCTTCACCCAATTGTTGGCATTTTTCTTTTATGTAAACGTATCTTATGCCAAGGTTTCTGATTTGTATTACCATTTTGTAGTTCTGTGGGAAGTAATTCAGTCACCTATGATCGGTTTTGGTTGAGAATATAATGCCAGTTTCTGATACCTCTCTTCCTTTTCCCCTTTTATATTTTGAGTGTCTTGTACTAGGGATGTTGGTTAATTTAATAATCATGTAACCACACCATATCTTACCGGTTACACAATTATTCAATGGTCCATGAGTTAAAACACCAACTTCCTGTACAGACTGGCTCCCGCCTGCTGCCCCACACTGTTGCCTCTGAAACAGAGGCAGCAGCCTCTGTCCACAGCAGACCAGAATTCCCCACAGACAGACTGCTCCATCATCCCAAGGAGCAGCCTCTGTCTGTAGCAAGCCCAGGCCCATCACAGACAGAGCCTGCTTTGCAGCAGCATCCCCTGTCCGTAAGGGGACTGAGCTCCCCACAGACAGAGCCTGTGCCAGCATCCCCCAGAGCAGCCTCTTTCTGCAGTGAGTACGGACAGAGGCTGTTCTATCCCAGCAGCCCCTGTTCATGGGGGGCCTCTGATACAGAAGCAACAGCATCGAGGGGTGGGGCTGCAGCACTGCAAAGTTAGTGGTCAGGAGGTGCCAGCTTTTAAGATCCCACTGCGCCCACTCTTTGTCTCTGTGGGAAGCAGCAAGCGGTGAGAGGGGAGGCAGATCTGTGGAGCAGGCATACACAGATTGCTGGCTGCATGCATCCTTGCATGTATCCGCTCCTGCCAGCCTCCCCCCCCCCCCCCCCCCATCTCCCATGCTGCTGCTGGCTTCTCATTTGTAATGGCTCCTGCCTGTGCCCCCACCCCCTGCCCTTCTTAGCAGCGGGGGGGGGAGGGGGGATGCAGGTGATTCTGCAGGATCTTGGAACCCGCTTAAAAGCTGGCTCCCATGGGCACTGGCTTCCGCCTCTCCTTCTCTCCCCCCCCCCCCCCCCCCCCCCCCCCCCCCCCCCCGCTGACTCTGATACAGCATCAGCAAGGGTGGTGGGAGTGCATATAGTTGTTTAGAAAAGCCCAGGCTTATTGGTTAATCAGTTGAACGACTATACATTAACATCCCTGTCTTGTACATGGTTATATTATTGTCTCTAATATTTGTTTTAAGATAAATTAGAAGTTTGATTAATCTTCTGTACTGTTCTAGTCTAACTATGGATGCTTTTGTATAGGCATATATTTTATTTTAGACAGTTGTTTTAAAAGAACAAAAAAAAGTAGTTGCTTGGTTAAAAGACATTCTAAATTAAGACAGTTCCTTGGGAGGTCATGTCTATGAAATAATTGTATTAGTTTTTGTTCCCTTTTAAAACTTAATGCAGCATTTTTAAATGTGATATACAATGTTCTGCTTTTTATTTAAGTGTGTCATTTGTGTACCATTAAACCATAGAGCTCATATGGTAGGCAGGCATATGCCTTGCTTGCTCTTTACTTGAACAGGTAGCCATGCTTACTTTTTGAATTATGAAATTGCTCTTCTGAGAACAGAAACTCCATTGTTACTCTTTTCAGACTGTATCTTGCATCTACAGAATAATCAATCATGTACTCCACTAGAATAGAAATTTTTAGCTATAATGTAATTATTGTAATCTCTTTTTTCCCCTCCCTCCCCCCCACACCTTAGGTATTTGACAGGAATGGTTGACAAAAGAACACTTGAGAAATATGAGAGAGAAGCTAAAGAGAAAAACAGAGAAACCTGGTATGAATCTTACTTTAGAGTATATGGTATCCTGTTTAGCTCTTCTGTTGGGATTGGGTTTTGAAGTGTTTGGTTGGTTCTGTTTTTTGCAGAATTTTTCAAGCCAGGGATTTGATGTGCGCTATATTGTGTAGTGCAGTACATTCCACACAGGAGCAGATTTTGCTTCAATATTGTATAGCAATAATTCTCAATCAGAGTCAGGGGGCTATGAGCAGGTTTCATGGGGTCTGCCAAGCAGGATCAACATTAGACTTTCTGGGGTTCACACATATAGCCAAAGACACTATATGGGGCTGAAGCCTAAGCAATTTAGCTTTGTGAGACCCCCATTTGGCATGGGACCCTGGGCAACTTTCCTGCTTGCTACTCCCCAATCCTTGCCTTTGCTTTTGTATGCAGAAAAACAGTTGTGACACAGGGTGGGCCATAGAGGTTTTATAGCATGTGGAAGGGGGCCTTAGAAAGAAAAAGGAAGGGAACCCCTGTTGTACAGAATACTATTTTCATTTGTGGTGTTGCACAGTAGTCACTGACTGGTAATGATAACACTGCTCTACAGCCAAAATGCTTCTGAAATAAATGTAGTGAAACTTTATTAATTCTGGGTCACTGAGAACAAAAATGGTGCTTAAAATTGTTGATTGGCTCTAGTTTTCAAGATATGCTATTGGGTCAGTATATACGACCCTTGACTTGGGAATAGCGGAGGATAAGTGAGTTATAAAGGGAAGGGATCTCAATTTAAACCAGAAATGACTAAAATACATCTTTGACTGGATCTATGAATAAATCTATGACTGGGTTTGGACAGTACTTGCTTTTTAGGCAAAACAATGAATGATGCAATCTGAAGCTGGTATTGCGTCATACATGATATGAATTGCATCATGTTATTCCTAGAAGTCATGGATGATGCAATCTTAACGAAGCTTACATCACTCTGCTGAACAAATTGCCCTATATCAGCTCTAGAAATCATACGGTGTTGTGCTCTCTTATTTGTCAGTGTTTGTTTTTGCAAAGGGACACATTTCTGTTTAGCCAAAGTGAACAGAGATGCCTCGTACTTGTGTGAACAGTGCAGATAACTTCTGCTATGTTTGTGGTGAAGTGACTTTTGCATCACAAAAGCACAGTATAACTACTATGGTTAAGAAAGCCTATCACCTTTATTTTGGCTGCAAAATTGGAGATCAGGACAAGATGTGGGCCCCACACATATGCTGCAATACTTGTGCAACAAATCTTCGCCAGTGGTTGAACAGGAAAAGGAAATCTATGCCTTTTGCAGTGCCAATGATTTGGAGAGAGCCAACAGATCATGTTACTTCTGCATGGTGCCTCCAGTTGGGAAAGGTGTGTCAAAGAAGAAAAAGTGGACTGTGCATTATCCAAACATTCCATCAGCTATACGCCCATACCCCACGGAGAAGGACTGCCGGTTCCTGATGCACCAGAATCATTCTCACTTGAGTCAGACAAGGAAGAGGATGAAACTTCTGGTCCTGAACCATCAATGTCACAGGACCCACATTTTCTCCCATCCTCCTCTTCTGAACCACACCTCATAACACAAGGTGAACTGAATGACCTTATCAGGGATTTGGAACTACCCAAGAGTAAGGCAGAGCTGTTGGGCTCCAGACTACAGCAGTGGAATCTCCTGGCAGGTGATATTAGGGTTTCCATGTTCCATGACGGTCAAAAGGATCTTGTCCCATTCTTCTTCATAGAAGGTGATCTTGTAGCCTGCAACAACATCGATGGTGTGATGGCAGCCCTCAACATCGTTCACGATCCAGATGAGTGGAGACTGTTCATTGATTCATCGAAGACGAGTCTTAAAGCTGTTTTGCTGCATAATGGCAATGTTTTGCCATCAATTCCAGTTGGTCATGCAGTCCATATGAAGGAAACCTATGACAACATGAAACAACTTTTGAGGTGCATAAACTATGACCAACATCAGTGGCAGCTTTGTGGCGATTTGAAGGTTGTTGCTCTCTTGCTTGGTCTGCAGACTGGATACACAAAGTACTGCTGTTTTCTCTGCGAATGGGATAGTCGTACAAGAGATTCCCACTACATCAAGATAGATTGGCCACTCCGACAGTCATTGGAGCCTGGGAGGAAAAGTGTTCAGCATCCACCACTTGTTGAATCAAGGAAGATTTTGTTACCACCCTTACACATCAAGCTGGGTCTGATGAAGAGCTTTGTCAAGGCCATGGACAAAACACAAACAGCTTTCAAGTGGAAAATTTCCAAGGTTAAGTAAAGCTAAGATAAAGGAAGGTGTCTTTTTGGTCCTCAGATTCGTGAACTTCTTCGAGATGATGCATTTGACCATGCACTGCGTGGCAAGGAAAAGATGGCATGGAAAGCCTTCCAGTTAGTGACAATAAATTTTCTCGGAAACAACAAGGCAGACAACTACAGGTTGTTGGTGGAAAACCCCTTCAAGGCATACAAAAGCCTTGGTTGCAGCACGTCATAAAGATACATTTTTTGCACTCTCATCTAGATTTTTTTTCCACCGAACTGCGGAGCAGTGAGCGACGAGCACGGCGAGCGATTTCACCAGGACATTGCAACAATGGAGAAATGCTATCAGGGCAAATGGAGCCCATCAATGCTTGCAGACTATTGCTGGACAGTGACAAGAGATGCTCCATTTAATGAATACAAGAGACAAGCCAAGAAGCGCCGAGTAGACACTGAATAGGACTAAACTATGTACATAATAGTTTTTTGCCTCTTGTTTCATAATAAATTTTATTTATATAACCCTTTTGCTGATTTTTAAAGTGTTACATAAACAGGGCAGGTGAAATATTATCATGTAAAGCAACCATAAACACATGAAAAGACCTAGGTTTACAATTTATGATTAAAACTCTACTATCTACACAATATACATAGACGTAAAATGTAAAAACTTAAATATCTTGGAAACAGTAGCCAATCAGTTGTTTTAATTGTCATATTTGAATTCAAAACATCAAAATACATAATAAATAGCACATTTTATCTCTGAAGCAGACGACTTCTAAAAAATTGTAGACCAGTGTAATAGAAGAAGGAAACTATCCTTAGACAGCAAGGGCACACTTGTGTTTTCCTACCCTTCACTCTAAGTATCAAAAGAGGTGTCCGAGGGAGGGAGCCTTGAAGCTTACATTTCTGGGAGTTAGGGTGGGAGAGAGGTGTCTGGAACACAAAACTTTCCACTTTTAGGATGAGTGAATTAAATAGGGCCCTGAACCGTTAGCCTTCCAGCCTATGAACAGCCACCCTGTGGCCTCCTACCTCCACCAACAGTTGCTGAGCAGCTGTGCACTCTTTCAGAAGCATCTCAAGAGGATGAAGCGGTTGCACAGCAGAAGAGAACCTTGTTGTAAGCATTAGCTATGAAGCAATGCAAAGAGGCAGATTTTTATGTGAATTAAGTGTATTTGGACATGAGTGATGAATGGAAGGTGCCATGAATTAATTGTATTCAGCTAAGCCTATGCAGGGGCAACCTTTAATATTAGTATTCCATGATAAAACCACATAGAGTTTCTCCCCAATTACAGAATATTCTGGGCAGAGACAACCTCCCCCATACATATCCTGTTTCAGAAATGCTTTGAGCAATACAATGAAGGAGTATTCTTTCTAAAGAAGTTTTAAACTTAAATATGGCTTGATGTACAACTGAAATGTGAAACAGATTTTTGTCAGTGGTCAGTTATTTCAGTGACTTGCCACACATTAACATGCTTGAAATTTGAGAGGTATGTCTTCAGCTTTACTGTGTTAACAGGCCTTGGTCCCATTCCTTTTGTGGGGGATCTCTTTCATGGTAAAAAGGGATTCTACTTTTAGTACTTACTGATCCCCAAGTCCAAGCAAAAAGTGAAACCTATCTTCATTCCCTGTGGTCTCAACAATTGAAGTTTGCGTTTCTGCAGGGTTATCAAGGCTACTCTTTTTCCTCAGTTCTCGCTAGACCTCTTTGATTTGGGATTGACTTGGACTCCAACTCAGAAGTCAAGTTCTGTGGGGCCTTTTACAATCTCTGAGGTTGAGGGCTTTTCTCTAACATGAATGATTCCAATCAGTTCTGTTTGTTGTCTGGGTCTCCAGTCTCATCCAACCGTGGTCCATGTATAGCTGAAGTTACTTACGTGGTTCAGCATCCGAGATGGTGTCTTCATCCTCTTTAGTCATGGTTAAAGTTGGTCTGTTGTGAGCTGACTGTTACAGAACAGGTTTATGCCTCCAGATACTGGACATGCCACAGTGTTGGGCAAAACAGAACAATGAGTAATAGGTCTGATGAAGTTCCAACCTTGCTTTGGTGTGTCCTACATAGGGATGTAAGTGACTAGTCAAGTCACTACTCAACTAGTTGCTTCCCTCCCCCTCACTCTGTATCAGAGGCAGCAAGAGGGGGAGTGTGGGAGCATGCTTAAAAGCTGGTTCCCCCCAGCACCGTCTCTGCGGTGGAGTAAGGGGCGCAGAGGAGGACCCAGCGTGACCCGGGACCGAGCAGTCCCAACTTGTGCCCAGTTGGAAATGCTGCAGCTCTTCCTTTTAAATGTAGTAAGAGCCGGCAGCTCTTACTACTTTTAAAAAGCTGTTGTTGTTCATCCATTGTATTCGAAGAGGACCTTGACATCTAAAGGGTTGTGGACTGTCCACGGTATGTCCGCAAATGGCTGATAAGGCCGATACGGCCTTAAAAAGCAGAGCTGCAACGAACCCCCTTATTGACTAATCAAGTAGTCGATGGAACTTCCATCGACTACTTGATTAGCTTACTAACCTCTATTTAACATCCCTAGTCCTACACTTCCTGGAGAATTATGCTTGCCTCAGAGACTTACTGTTACCCTCAAAATATTGTGTGTCTCACTAGAGGCAAGGGTCACAGCCTACTGAGCCACTTCCATCATAGGCTAGCAAAGGGGTTGGTGGGAGAACTTCCACAGTCTCTGTTGCCCCTCAAGTTTAATAAGATCAGTTTAACCTGTTTCTCCTCTCAGACGTATGTCATTATAGTGGATCAGGGGAAGGTTGGGCGGGGGGGATGACCCAGGCCTACCTTCTACTCTGGGTTCCAGTCCTATGACCGTGGTGGCAGCAGCTTTCCTTAACTGCCAGAGGTGCTGCACTTTGCTGGCCCACTCCCATTGTCTCCCTCCTCTCCCCTCCCCCCCCCCAACACCACCTTCACGCTTACCTCAGGACTCCCTTCCCTGAGCGTAATTGGTGTTTTATTATCTAGTCCTTCCGCCGTGCTTCCTCTCTGGCTATGTCTACACTGCTGGCTTTGCTGGCAGTGCCTATGCAAATGAATTGTGGATTAGCATTTTACCGTGCTTCATTTGCATATTTTATTCAAGCCGGTTTTATGCAAAAACAAGCAGTGGGGACGTTTTCTTTTTGCGCAAAAACACCTTTTTCCACAAAATCCTTATGCTTCAAAAAGGAAGTATATCAATCTTGTGGAAAAAGGGGGTTTTGCGCAAAACCCCTAGCTCAAAAATGGATGGCAGAAAATATGAGAATGAGATTGACTCATGCAAATGAGTCCCTCGTTAGCATAATTTTTGCTGAGAACGCATCGTGTAGACATAGCCCTTGAGACTGACTAGAGGGAGAGCTTTTAGTGAGTAAGGGTGGGGCCTTATTTGGAGTCCATATTAGCCAAATAGCCCCAACCGCAGTTTAATTGGAATCAGGTGATCACATTGGTCTGGAGTAACTTTTGTTCCAGATTATTTCAGGAACAGAAAACTGCTTATCCAGGGCCATAATATCTGCCTTCTACTACTTTACTGTGCCTCACCATCCTGATCTGTCACATAGGGTATTATTCCCTTTACCCATCCTATGCCAATCAGAACTGTAGTCACTTGTAGACACACAGCTAGGAATGCTAAACATTTAGAGTTTGCAGTCAGGGCAGGAAGCTTTGTGTCATATCAAAGCAGTGGAGTTTTGAGTCATTCACAGTGCCTTCTGGGATGAGGGAAGCAATGGTTCCCACACTCACCAACAATACCACCGATGTGTTGTGTGAACAAGCAGGGAAGTGGTACTCCAACTATATCAGGAAGCAATACGTTTTTGGCACTTCTGAATCAAGGAAGCCATTGCATGCTTATTGGGTTTTCAAAACCAGTTGGCTGAGCAGCAAGGCTTTCTCCAACAATCATGAGTGGTCTCTAAAGAGCAGTGTAGTGAGGCTCATTTTCAAGGAATGGGGCATCCCATTAATCAACCTAGATGCAACAAAGGACAATAAAAAGAGCCATCAGTTTAGTTCCTGCTGCACGACATCTAACCAATGCCTTCCATCTAAACTGGGAAATGCACCTGATGTATGCCTTTCCCTGTACCCCTTTCAGATATCCTCAAACTGAAGTTGGACCATGCCAACTGATATTTGTCATGACCAAGCCAGGATACTGTGTTGGTTCTCCGACTTCCTCAATATGTTTGTTCCGTCACCCAGATTGCTTCTGCTTCTTTTGACCTGCTTCAGAACCTATTTCACTACCATGATCAGGTTTATTCAGCACTGAGTGATCTGCATCATATGACATGGATGGTATAAGGTCAGAGAAGAAAGAAGGGTAATCCTCAGATGTAATTCAGAGGATTCTGCTTAATAGTTAAAAAAAAAAAAAAAAAAAGTTAGACATACTTCTCTGGTTAAGAGGATGTATTTTTCAGTTTGATTCATATTAAGGAAATTTCAGCCCATGGTAGCTCATGTTCAGAACATTTTGGACTACTCTTTACATTTGAAGTCCTTGGGTCTGGCTCTTATCTTGTTGACAGTTCTCTTGTTGACAGTTCACTACTTGTTGTTCCATCCTCTGATCCAAGTAAAGTTGGTTTTCCTAAAACTCCATGGCAATGAGATTTCTGAAAGGTGTGTAGTCTCTGTTTCCTCCTGTGAAGCAGAATTACCCATTGTGGAACCCAAGTGTTGGCCATCCTCGGGGTCCTCCATTTGAGCTGATGACAATCTACTCCTGGGCTATCATTTGGAAGAAGGGAAACAGTCTTGTGCCTACAACATCCAGCAAATGACAGCCTCTCTATATTTTGTCTTGAAAAACTGAGTATTCTAAAAACCATGTCCAAAGTTTTTGTCTATACTGATTTCACAGTTTTACCTTAATCAGGTTATTTACTTGACTGTATTCTTTCTTCAACTACACTTAAGTGCAGATGAGCAGTATCATTGTTACAATGCCATGCACCAGTTTGTCTATCTGGAAAGTGCTACACCATTTTATTCACACACATCAAATATGTTTTGTTTCCTATGTCAATTGGATGAAAAGTCGGCTAGTCTCCATGCAGATGACTTCCAGACCATGGATTTTGGATTAGCTCAGGCTACACCCCAGAGACATAGAATAATTTGAGAGCCCAGGTGACCTCAATTTCAGTCCTGAGTGATACTTCAATATTGGACATATGTATGGATGCTAAATGGTCTTCCATGCATACTTTTACCAAGCATTATGCTGTTACTGCATTATCTAGGTGGGAGGCAAACTATGGGACAAAAGTTGTGCAGTTGTGTAAGTAGACTAGAAGCCTCACTGCTTAGTTTGTGAGTCAGTTGAGTGGAATATTACAACTGCCACCACTTGCAGAAGAAAAACATTTACTTGTATTGTGACTGCTGATCTTCAAAATACTACTACACAAGTTGTGCAGGTCTGACACACAAAAGCTGTAGTGGGATAAGTGTCTGCACCCAAATGTCAAACAGTTACAATACAGATAAGTAACTGTCTTTTCCCCATTACTTCCCCTCTCCTTCCCCATAAAAAGCTAGAATCCAGATCTACACACACACACCTTTGAGATCTAGTAAATGGATTCAGAGGCATGATCTGGCTTCTGTTAGTATGCCTCTTTGGGAGATCATTAAATGTTGTTTTTAGATGGAAAAGGATATTTTCTCTTTCTGCCAAGAAAATAACTTGTTAACATATGTTTATTTAAAGGGGCATAGTAGGAGATCCTAGACATTCCTGCTACATTCTATGGCACACCAATTTCTTTAGGGTGAACTGATAGTCTCAGGTCTGTGTGTGTCTCAACCTCAGTCTTTTTAGTGGTGAGGGATGCCTTGTATCCATGACAAGGTCTAGTCTACATATAATACAGGCAGTAAATAGGGACTATTGAAGAAACAGCTGTCTCTAATGCTCAGTCTGACACAGTATAAAAAATGGATTGCTATAGTGTTTTCTTCATTTACCTTTGTTAAATAAACCTTTTTTTTGAAAATATCAAATTGTCTGTTGAAATAAGGACTTAATAATTGTGTCACAAAGTTCGGGACAACAAACTCTTCCATGCTTTACCAATAAATGAGTTATACAAAATTATGGTGGTTTCTATGCATAAGTTAGAAAATAGAAGATTACAGTACTTATATCAATTGTAACTGTGTCCCTGTTTTTTACATGGAATATTGGATATCAACCTGGTATTACAATTAAAAGATTAAGATATGAATTGAGGAACAGGAAAGAATAACGCAACTTCCAGTCATGTGAGATCTGTTTTGATATTGTGAGAACAGTTTTGGGGACTTGAAAATGGAGAGGGTGATGAATGTGAAAGAATGTTGAAGATGAGTTACTTATTTGACTCTTCATTGAAAATCACACTTGAATGCCTAGAAAAGGACGTGTAAGAAAGTGCATAAAATTGCATATCTATTTGAAATTGTGCCTAAGAGCAGTGAGCAAAAATTGAAATTATAGGCACTAGCAACATCAAACTTTCCATAATGGTTTTGATGCCGTTTTAACGGTCATATTTGAAAATGAACTTTTTTTTTTTAACTTAACAAAGCACACATTCTCTTGAGGATTTTAAATGCCAGGTCAAAACTAGTTTTGTTATCTGTGTATAAAAAGCAGAAAACATTGAATCTTTCCTTCTGTTATCAAGTTGACCATTAATTTGTTGGTATTTTTTCAAATAGTAATTTATCTCTAAGTTGAGAAAAAGCATCAGGTGTATGTATGTGTTCAAAATGTAATTTGGGGGGAATTCAGTCAGGAAAGTAGAGTTTGGAATAACAGGATTCTTAGCCATAACGTGAATGTAGTTAGTATGATGTTGTAGTAGTAATGATTTAGCACTACAGGGATGTTGTGTCTGAACAAAATCTTACATCTGTCACAATCTTAGAAATGTTTATGATGATGTTGGTGTTGCGGAGGCAGTTTAAAACGGTGCATGTGAAAAAAAATAGTCTTGAAGAAAACTCACACATTAGTAGTGAATATTAATGCAGAATTAGAATAACATTTTTGCAGGTACCTGTCTTGGGCCTTAGACACAAACCAAGAAGAACGAGACAAAGGTAAAACAGTAGAAGTGGGCCGTGCCTATTTTGAAACAGAGAAGAAACACTTCACAATCCTAGATGCCCCTGGGCATAAGAGTTTTGTTCCAAATATGATTGGAGGAGCTTCTCAAGCTGATTTGGCTGTATTGGTAAGAAAAACAAATTGGACATCTGTGTGTAATAGAACTGTTATTTATAGCTAAATCAGAATTATATGTATTAAATATTATCTTGTCAGTTGTGTTGTCTGAAACTTTCAAATCTTAATGTAACAGTCTAGTAATACTTGTACGCATTTTAGTTCTGATATGTATACTATAAGTCATCTTCTAATGTCACCACTGTCAAAAGGCTTTGAGTATTAGCTTGTGGTGTTTAAGCATTCAGTGTTGATTGCACTATTGAATTTAAATCCTTTGTAATTGCAGAACTAACTGAGAATAATTCTAATTCTTAAGGGGTTTTTTTTAATTCTTAACACACTATTTTAAAATTTAGGTTATTTCTGCAAGAAAAGGAGAGTTTGAAACTGGATTTGAAAAGGGGGGACAAACAAGAGAACATGCAATGTTAGCAAAAACAGCAGGTGTAAAACATTTAATAGTTCTTATTAATAAAATGGATGATCCAACTGTAAACTGGAGTAATGAAAGGTGAGTTTCTATGAAGTAAAAAATTATTTAAAAAATATTTTAATGTAATTCGCTATAGCTGAACTACAAGCTACAGTAGTTTCCAGCTACTGCTGTTCTTTGCCAAAGTCTCATTTGATCCTGGAGTGGAAGGGCGTGAAAGTATAGGCATAACCTGTAGAGCATCCCCTGGCAAAGCAGGCAATTATGAATTTTAGTGGTTTGTTGTGCATGTAGGTCCAACAAAGCCACAAGCTCTAATATTATTTTAGAGTTGGGAAAACTTTAAATGCTTGAAAATGGGGAGGAAGTCTATCAATGTATATAATTAGTTCAATTTGCCAGACTTTGATTTACTTTAGTAATAATTTGAATAACTCCAGTAACTTAAGCGAAAAGGGCATTCAGCAATTTTATTTTAAACTTTCTTTCTTACCGTTCAGTTTGTTTGGGGGGGCATAAAGCATACATTGCTAAAGTTACTTCATGTGGCAAATTGATTGACAAGTCACAGATCAAATACTCAATAGTGATCTAATCCGTGAGATTTCTTTTTTATTTTTATTACAATATTAGATTTCAAGTAGAATTACAATATGAGATTTCAAATAAAGAACTTTACTGGAGTGTTTTAATTTATCATGATTTAGTTGCATTACAATTTTTAATAGATACGAAGAATGTAAAGAAAAGCTGGTGCCATTTTTGAAGAAAGTTGGCTTCAATCCCAAAAAAGATATTCATTTTATGCCCTGCTCGGGACTGACTGGAGCAAACCTTAAAGAGCAATCAGATTTCTGTCCTTGGTATATGTAAGTATCTTAGTTTTTGTCATTGTGTTGAAGAAGAAATAATAGTTCAGTAATAGGCAGCACTGCAGTGAAGATAGGCAGAAGTGTAGGTTTATATCTTCTAGTCAGGTCCAATGTGATGATTAGCTAACATACATGTGAGGGAAAATCTATTATTGCAAAAGCAAGTAGAAAATAGTATGTTCAAGAAGTAAAGTAGAAGCATTTGGGAACTGTTGAAGAACTTAAGTACAAAAGCATTGTTGTATATTGAGTTAAAGGTTACCCTGGACCATAAGAGTATTTTCCTTTTTTTGAGAGATTTTGAAAGTGCTGTACTGCCACTTGAATTTTCAAGTGATTTCATGTTGCGTGTTTGGCTGGGGTGCAGAATAGTCTGTGTAGAGATCTAATAAGATTGTGGACATGGCTTATAGACATTTAATGCTAAGATTGCTCATATAGCTCAAGGCAATTAAACCATGTTAATGAAAATGGCTTTGAAAACTATCCTGTTATGTTCACACTCGTGGAACAGATTTAGCATTTCTAGCAAGACGCGCAATGAATGAATGAACTGTTCTAAAAAAGGCCTGTAATGTGGTTTTAAAATTAAATTGTGTGAATGTAAGCAATATAACCATTTTCCACTACCATGTTCTGTTAACCCATACGTATTAATGATGTTAAGGATTTAATTGCTTAGAGCAGTGTTTCACTCTCACCTGCGGTACACTTCGGGGAGTCACTTGTTTTATCTAAAGGCCCTCACGGCTCCCATTGACTCTGGTTCGCAGTTTCCAATCTAAGGGAGCCGTGGGATGTGGTAGTCACTTCCTGCTGTTCCCCTTGGTTGGAAATGGTGAACTGGAGCCAATGGGAGCTGCAAGGATCCATAACTATGGTACCTTCAAATAAACAAAACAGAGTAGCCTACTGTTAAGAGAAGAAACAGGCAACCCAGGAGCGGATGGGGTCAATGGAACTGCTTTATTGCCCATGCACATTTACCTTGGACATCCAACACAACGTCCAAGTGGCAATGCCACTCTCCAGCCCTTGCCAGGAGGTCTGCACCCATACCCTCCTTTGCCTCAAGTCCCTGTGCTGAGCTGGCTGGCTCCTGCCCTTTTCTCTCTTGCTGAATGGTCCCTTTCCATGGACACAGGCTTACTCTACCAATTTAGCAAAGAGACTGGTCTTTTCAACTGCCCCCTTACCTTCTGGTCCCTTTCTTAAAAATTTTAAATGTCTTATGTTTGTGTACCTCTCCTTGAAGAGAGGGGGTGAGGGAAACAGGAATTTTGCTTCAAAGAGGGGCAGGAAAGGGTAACAGAAGTAGGGAGGTTAGATGAGGTAAAAGAAGTAGGAGTAGTGGGGGGGTAAGAATTTTGCTTTAAAGCATCTGCTGGACCCTTCAGGCCAGGTTCTCTGACTTATGGCGATTAAAAATCATCCCTGCAGTTTCCAGCCATCCCGGCTGCCAACGCACACTAATGATTTAACAGTGTGCTGCTTCCCAGCAATCTGCTGCAGAGTTTCTACTTTGCTTCCAAGATTAGCAACTTCCTCCCACAAATGTGAGAGACCCTCACACAGAACCTGCACCAGCATAGCCCGGGGAACTCCTGGACACAAGGGAGGCTTCCACCCACCCCGGATGGCAGACCAATCCTGATGATCCTCCGTTTTCCCCACCAACTTGTTAATACAATCCCTAACCATTCTTGTAGTAAAGAGCCTGTCAGACTTACCAGTGGGCTCCATTGAGACCTGATGATCAGGCAGAACACTTTTCTGGGATCCTCTTCACAATGCCAGTTGTGAGAAGAAACAGGCAACCCAGGAGCAGATGCTGTAAACAGAACTACTTTATTGCCACTCGGACATTGTGTTGAATGTCTGGGGTAAACGTGCATAGGCAATAAAGCATTTCCGCTGACGCCACTGCTCCTGGGTCACCTGTTTCTTCTCTAACACCCACTAGCACCTTTCCCAAAGCAGGCCTATGTTGCACTTTGAGAAACACCAGTTCAGCGGTTAAAGTCTTTCTCTCTGTTGTGTTGGGCTAATATTCTTTTCTTTACTTCTAATCAATAAGCCATACTGTTCAGCTAAATTTTAAACCATGCAAAATGTTTGTTTAAATAAATATTTTTACTCTTTTTAGTGGATTACCATTTATTCCATATCTGGATAATTTGCCAAACTTCAACCGTTCAGTTGATGGACCAATCAGGCTGCCAATTGTGGATAAATATAAGGTACAAAATGAAAGTAGGATTTGAAATTGATTATGTAAATCTAATAGATGGTCCATTTATTCCTCTCTGACTTGAAAAATAAAGTATTCATGTATTCTGTCTTGTGGTGGGCCTGGTGTCATTTGTTTTTTGATACAGTGGATTGACTAAAAGGGTGACTTTTGCTTTTAAATATGTTCTAGTGCTGACCCTTTCGTGCTTTAGATATTTTCCTAGGAGAAAAACATTAACTTAGATGCAGTAATGCAACATCATTTGATGTATGAATTGATGTTTCTAAGTTGACATTTGACTAAACAGTAAAATAGAGCAATATTTTATGAAAATGTTTTACAATAGTGTTTCTTTTACAAAGGATATGGGCACTGTGGTCTTGGGAAAGCTGGAATCAGGCTCCATTTGCAAAGGACAGCAGCTTGTGATGATGCCAAACAAGGTATGGCAAGTTTTCACCCTCCGTATTTAAAAAGTTTCTAAGGCTACATCAGTTTGGTTTAGAGTAAATAAATTGATAAGAACGTCCATGTTTGGCAGAGTGTCAAGCAGGATTCAGCTTTGTTTTGAAATGGTGGAAACCTATAGAATTTATGGAGGAAAACATCAGTGTTTAATATCTAAGTTTAGCAGTTAACTTTTCTCTGCATGTTGAGTATGTATTTGATTTCCTCCGCATTCAAAAGTAAAGTTACATTTCATCACTGAACTCAAGTTATTTTTAGGTCATCAAAATCAGTCTGGCTTATTGGAGCTGTATAGTTTACTTTGCAGTAGGTATATTTGCCCAGTTGAATCCTTTTTTCTGCTGGGAGTTAGTATCCACCATCCTCTTGCACATTATCCATTTTATAAGTGGGAATGGAACAAGCTGAGCTTATGTGTTTTGTGAAAGAGTTGATTTTTTTTTTAATACAAAATGCATTGATGCTTAGACTGATTTCCACGTCACCTCTTCTGGAAAACTAGAAGGAGCAAGTTAATAGTATGGGGCATGTTTTTGCATTAAAGATTTAAAAATTGACAGTACAGAGGAGCTAGCTTTGTGTTGCTACCATCTGAGTAAATAGTATTCAGTAGCATGGTTAAAAGTACATTTTGTAATGCCAAAGGTCTTGAAAGTTGCCTCATACTTGTTTTTGACATTCTGTCTATACCTGAATTAAGATTCTAAGTTGGAAACAAAGTGTCTGAAAATTTCTTTTCAAAAGTGATCTTGCAAAGTAACTTATATTTGATGTCCAGCCCACCTTCATTTAGGGCAGGGGTCGGCAATCTGTGGTTTGCGAGCCAGATATGGATAATTAGGGAGCTAGATATGGCTCTTCTGGAGCCCCAGCTCAACCTTCTAGCTCTCCAGCAAGCAGGGAGCTGGGACTACAGCCTTATAGGCCCCCTACAAGACTGGATCATCAGCATCAGCTTCCGGGGGAGGGGGAGTGAGAGAGAAGAAAGCCCAGAGCCTCCCCACCAGATCCAGCATGCAGGGAACAAGCAGAGCAAAAAATGTCTGGGTGTGCTGCTTTTTTCTTTCCCTTGGCATGCGGGAAACAAGCAGACAAAAAATGGCTCCATGCGTACTTCCCTTTTTCATCCCCCGGGCAACACTTCTCTGGAGGCTTCCCTTGCAAATCCTTCCTGGAGGCTTCTGGGGAATGGAAGGACCAGGAGGCATGTTGCATGGTGCCTGCCACGCAGTGCGAAAATAAGTGCCTCCCACTTCATCATGCCCAGGCCCCCATCCTCTCATTCACCTCTGCCCCCTGGCCAGAATTTCCCCCTCCCCCCTCTTCCCTAGGCACCCCCTGGTCAGGCAGCCAGCCCCCAGCTCGCTCCTGCCCTCTGTCCCATGGCCAGGGAGCATCCTCACCTCCTCCCACCCAGATCCTGCACTCTCATCCCTCTCCCATTCACTGTCAGCCTGGTCCTGTCCTGCGCACTTAACCCTTCATTTTTTTTGCCTCACCCTAGAGCTTAGAGGGGCCATCAAAATTCACTAAGCCTGGACTTCAGAAGAGTAAATCTGGCCTGAGGCCTTGAACGTCAGTCCTCCTTGCCCTTTCCTCCAAGGGAGTGAAGTTGGGGGGTCACATCAGTGAGGGCTAGGGTGGATGTTTTGTTGTTTTTTGTTTTTGTGTTTTTTGCGTTTCACTTGTGTGGTCCCTTGACTGATTTTTTTTTTCTGTGGGTCAGTAGCCCCTGACCCAAAAAGGTTCCCCACTCCTGCCATAAATAAAGATAATGTTGAAACCTTTTGAGTTGGATATAATATTGTACTTTGTTGGCCAGGCTTCATTTTTAAATAAACCCCCAATTGGGGCCCAGCCCCAATCTGACCACAGGGTCATAACACTCCTACACCCCACACACAACAAACCTGAGCAAATCCCAAGTCCCCTGCCATAATACTCCCAATACCTCCACACACCCCAACCTTGTGCCCTGATTCCATTATACACCCCAACCCAGATTCCTGCACCCCCACGTCACCAGCCCCTGCCATAAGATTGACAGAAGACAGCCTGAATGCATGCATTAAGTTGGATTTGACCAGTTACGATGTAAACTTCAAAGAAATGTGTGAAAAGATTCAGCAGCAGAAGTCCCATTAAATAAAGTCTGTGAGTACAATGTTTCATTTATGCTATTATTAATCATCAATTATCCATAATACTACCTTGTATATTTTCAGTCATACAAATGGGCATTCTTATACGCCTCTTTGTTGACCACTTGTTCTGAATTTTGATGTAGTTTGGCTCTTTGATTTGAAAGGTTGCCGACCCCTGCTTGAAGGGCATGAAGAGTCGATTTACATCCTTATCTCTATTGGGGCTCAAATTACAAGCATTTGTTCTACTTGTGTAGGTGACTAAAGAAATCAGTCATCACAGCACTGAATAAAATAATTACTCCTGAAATTTGAGTAAAACAAGTTTATCAAAATGTAATTGTTCCATAAGGGTCAAATCACTTTGTAACCATATTTTTCTTGTTAAAACTTACTTTGCCTATTTTAGTGAAAATTTAATGTTTCTCTGGACACTTTTACCTGGCACTTCTTATTTGCAAGTGATCAAGAAAAGATTTGTTTTAAAATACACTTTCTGTGGAACTTGAGCAATTATTTCCTTGGCCAGGCGTGGCGGGGGAGGTGAAGATTCAACAATTTAAAGAACTGATTTGAGATGTAATTCTTAGATGAGCTTGAAACTTGGCTTAAAGTACTTTACATAGTTATTCCCTTTTCATGATAAAACTGATATATCAGTGTTTATCATTAGTAATTGTAACTCAGTAGGCAAATTAGTGGAGAGACTGAGAAGTTGCAGATGCTTTTAGCAAATTACCATAAACATAAAATTTGTGTACATCAATATGTTCTTCTATACTTAATATGACATGGGCTCCTGTTAGTGGCAGTAGTGAGCTAAAACTTTACAAAAGTGAACAGTAGTGAACTTTTTTGCAGGGCAGGATGAATTTCTTTATTCTTTTGCTTACATGCTGCTTCATATTAATCTAATTGTTCATCACTGGTCCTTACTGGTGAATGACGGCATGAGACCGAACAACAGGCTATGGTATAAAGCAGGGTTTCTCAAAGTGTGCTCCATGGAGCTTAGGATGTGAAGGACTAGTTTGCTTATTGGATAGTTGACAGGGTAGTCGGCTAGTCGCTCCCCCCTCAGATAGAGGCTGCAAGTGGGGGAGAAGAGGAGGGTACTTCAAAGTGGCAGTGCCGCACGGAGCCCGGGGTCAGCTGCTCTGTGCAGCACTGCTGCTTTGAATGCTGTGGGGAACCCAGTGTCAGGCTCCTTGCAGCATTTCAAAGCAGCAGCACTGCGTGGAACCTGGGATCAGCTGGGGAGCTCTGGGTGATGGGTCCAGGAGCTCTGCAAGAAAAATATTAACAGTTGTATGGAGTGATTTTTTTTTAATTAAAAAAATAATTGAGAACTGATTTTATAAATGACCTACTATACTGAGAATTATTGTGGCAACATTCAATAAATAAGCTTAATATTGCAACATGAAATGAAGGTGGAGGGGTATATAAACCTATGCATAGCTCCGCAGAACATCGAGCCTACAGCTAACGTAGATAACAGCACACTGCAGTAATGCATAGGACGTTGCACAGGAGCTTCAAGCCCAATGTGATTAGATCAGTGGTTCTCTCCATCTTGCAGGTGGACCCTGCCACCTCCCCCCCGCAGCAGGAAGCTAGCACTGATGCTTCAACCCCATGGTGCTCTCCTATCCCCCTGTGAGGTTGGCTGGGAGAGACTCGCTGTTCTGACCTCAACAAGGAGCTGCTACTGTAGTGGGGGGAGATGGGCCCCTCCCCAGCCAGAAAATTTTCTGCTGGAGCCCTGAGCCCCTGGCTGGGCGTGGCTCATGAAGCAGCTGTTAGGCCATGCTACTGCCCAGCGTAGAGGGACTTGTGGGCTCCACAGACAAAGTTTGGGAAACCCTTGTATAAAGGAATGTCAGCCAATTAGATTATATGATGTTTTGTTTGAGAACATTCATAAACCTGCATCCCTAATTTAGGAAGCTCTACAGAGTCTTCTCTCATGATCTGCAGTTAGTCACTTCGTTCATTATGACACATGGGTCATTTTATCAGTGCTGAAAAAGTACATTCTAGAAAACATTACTTTGGCAGATGGTTTTTCATCTTTGGTTGAACATCAAGTTCATGAGAAATTTTAAAACTTTACTGTTTTGAACACACTGTTTTGAATACTGTTCTAGTTCTTAGAACACCACAACATATACTCGCCAAAGTAGACAAGACTTATCCCTTGTGTGTCTTTCCTCCGTAAATGCTTATTGGATACATAGGAGTGGTGATGCCTTTGCTGCGATGGAAGCCTTCTGATACTTGCCGTAGAAGACTAAGATCTAAAATACACCATATCACAATATTGCATGAATTAGAATATTGAACAGAACAAATGTGCTGTATTATATTTTAATAACTGAGCGATACCAGGAAATTTCCTTCCATGTTCATATTTTTCATATAATTGTGAAATGTATATAATATGTTTAGTGTAACATACATTTAAACTGAAGACGCAAATGCAGAGATGTAGCTGACAAACTGTGTAGGTCTTATACACATTTTGTATTAGTGATTTTTTTTTTTTAGCGACAATGACATGTTTTATTTAATGCATATATCAGAAAACCTGAATCTTGCTTTCTTTAAGCACAACGTGGAAGTTCTTGGAATTCTTTCTGATGATGTAGAAACTGACTCAGTAGCCCCCGGTGAAAACCTGAAGATTAGGCTTAAAGGAATAGAAGAGGAGGAGATCCTTCCAGGGTTTATACTCTGTGATCCTAATAACTTGTGTCATTCTGGACGTACATTTGATGCCCAGGTACACTAAAAGAAATATAGTTCTGTAATTCCTTGTATCTTGTATCTACTAAGAGTGAATGACACTAACTAAACTACAGCATATGAAATTCAGAATTTTCACAGATACTATGGTGTAAGACCACTGTATGATTTCATAAATCTTAATCCAAGATCTAAAATCATTTCTCGTAAGAGTCATAAGTGAATTACATGTTTTATTCTTGGAACAAATGTACTCTGAATGTGAATACTCTACTTAAAGTTTCAGAAATCGCTAATCTTAAAGCAAAACTATATTTTCCTACTTACACACTAGCTGTTGTTCAGTAAGCATACATTTGTATTATAAGACATTCGGTCATTTTATTTGTCTCGTGACAAGAGTTTAGCATAAACTCATTGTTTCTGAAAAGTTGTATTCAGTGATGTTACACGCTACATGTATAAAATTCTAGATAAAGTTGTGTGATAGAGAGCTAGCCCTAACTGATTAGTCTCTGCCTATTTAGGATATAGTATGTGTGGAATGCAGTTATATTAAACTTCTTGTATTACTTTACAGATAGTGATAATTGAGCACAAATCCATCATCTGCCCTGGTTATAATGCAGTGCTGCACATTCATACCTGTATTGAAGAAGTTGAAATAACAGTGAGTTTATATTAATTTTTTAATGTAAAGACTGCATGCTCTTCAGACCAGAAACTTTGTTTTTCAGTTGTTTGTAAAGAAAATAGTATGACAGGTCTCCAATATGGATTGGACCCTTACGTACTAACATAACGCAACAAATAAATGTCTTGTGTAAATATTGGTATAAACCCCTTGAACACTTAGATTTCTGAATACTACTATTTGTTCAAACTTGAAATCATAAAAGAATATTGTTTATTGTCTGAGTATCTTCGTACCCAAAACTACCAAGAGTGCAGGGCTATCTTTCTACCTTTTAAAATTTGTTTACTTGTGCATTGACAGCATTTTGTCTGTCAGTTTCACTGTATTCCAGGTACAGACCATTTCCTCTTATTTTTGTGGATTTTTCCCCCGCAGTAACAAGGGAGAGGGGCATTTGCAGGAAAAAAAAACTCTTATAAAATCACCATAATTGGTGATAGGGTGGTGGTGAGTGTCTCACGAGCAAGCGTTATGTAAGTCAACTGTTAACTTTTTCTAAATATACTACATTTCAAGTAGATAGTACTTTTAAATAGGCTTGAAGAATACTGGTGCTTTGTTTCTGAGGGGAAAATAAAATTGTCATTGAACTGTTTTACTAACAATTAAAACGTCTCATTCTTGTGCAGGCCTTAATCTGCTTGGTAGACAAAAAATCAGGAGAAAAAAGTAAGACACGACCGCGTTTTGTGAAACAAGATCAAGTATGCATTGCCCGTTTAAGGACAGCAGGAACCATCTGTCTTGAGACATTCAAAGAGTTCCCTCAGATGGGTCGTTTTACTTTAAGAGATGAGGGTAAGAGTATTTGTGCAACTATTAAAATTTTGTTTCTGTACATATACACCATCTTATTACATATAGAATAAGAATCTCAAACACTGCAACTGAAATGAAAAAATGGAACTACTGGCTGTCCATTTTTTAATTGTGGTACTTAGTAGAAAATTTTCTGTAGAAAAATGTTCCTTATGCCTACTGCAAAACAGTAATACCATTGTACAATAGAAAAGAGACTAGATGGCCACTGCTAATAATAGAAATGCATTCACATTTATTGCAAATTAAAGTGAAAGAGTGCATTATAAAACAGGAAGCTGAATTTAAAAAAAAAATCAGTACTCATCTCTTCAACCATGCATCCTGACTAATATGCTAAAGACATACACTCTTTGAGTTGTAAAACAATGTATTTGCAATAGTTTTATGCATGATATTGCTATACAAGTCCTTTTAAAATTAACAGTGTACTAGGGTTTTGTTTTTGATCCTCCAGGGTATGGTTGTCATATTAGCAAGTTTGTGGGTTATGTATCTTATAGGACTTCCTATATATCTTCAGTGGTCAGGGGCTCAAACGTTATCCCACTTAACTTTTCATAACCAAAAGTTGTATGATACATGTATTAGGTCTGTAAAAGCTTCTACAGTGTGCTTTAGAAATGTGTCCATCATTAAGATATGCAAGGCTGATGCCTGTACTTCATTTCTTTCACAATATTAGTCTCCAAAATTGGGCCTCAGATCTTGAGAAGTCCTATATTCTTTACTAGTAACAACACTTTTAAGGAGTCAAGTCTATGAACTAGTCAGTCTCCCAGGAATTGACCAGTAGCCCCAGAAATGTAACTTACCTAGTAACTGTAGATTATTATATGTCCACTTTAAGTTTCTGAGGTAGAGGTTATGTGGAAACAAGTGAGGGACGGCTGTGGGTGTTGCCCCTTTTGAGTCTGTAAGTCTGAATTTTTCAAGTTGAGAAAAGGAAGTGTGCAGCACAAAGGGTCTATCCATTTTCTGTATGTTTCTAAGGTTCTTATGGACATATAAAGATCCCCATTCTTTCTATTTACTTGTTTCCTCATCAGACTGGCTGAATATGCTGTTGTTCAGCTTGTGATAAAAGTAGCCACTTCAGAAATGTAAAAATACGCAGTAAAATATGACCTCTTAAAATGCCAGCATTTCTGGATATATTAGCTTTTCCTGGAGTTATGCCCTTGTCGGGAGATTACTGCAGCTAAGTTGAAAAGTAAATGTTTTCCTGAGAGTTTCTCCCATCTTTGACACATTTTTCCCAGTTGAGAAAGTAAATGGACTGTTTTAAAATCAGAATGATTTTAGATGTTAATGGTTGGAGTTGCTTCAAAACACGGACTTACAATTGAAATCATGCTTGCATTTCATCACCACTGAGTCAAAAGTACAGGTTCTTCAAGTGCTTGCTTATATGTATTCTAACTGAGGTGTGCGCACACTGCATACACAGCTGCCAGAAAATTTTTACCCTAGGTGCTACCTGTTGGGTCGGCTGTGGAGCCCCCTGAAATGGCACTGTTGCAATGTCCTATATAAGACCCTGCCAACCAGTGTTTCCTCTAACTTTTTCTATCCTTGGGCCAGTTGAAATTTATGTGCAGTACCAATATTGAAGTACTGTGTGGATGTGTACCAGACAGATTTTTAAACCGTCCACTAGTATGGAAGAAAATATATTAAAACAGGAGATAGTTAACAAGGAGCAATGCTTATGATATTTAATATGAAATCAAATAAAGAAAATTAACGCTACCCTTGGAGTACATGTATTATCATCGCTTTTTACTCAAGTAAAACACATCAAAATGCATATTATCCATACACAGCTCAACTTTCAGATGCTAAACAAATCTGAGTCAACTAGAATCAGTTATGCTCTCCTCGCAAATATTAATACAGTACTTACTGACACTGGAAAGTAAAGTAAAAGGCATTCGCTAAGGCTTATGCAGTTTCTTGGGAATCTTTAGAATCCTTGCTATACAAGAACAAGTGAAACAGAGACCTGTACAAACAGATACAAGTTCTCCTGTCTGAAACTCTCACCTTGTATGTGTCACCAATTCAGAGTAGAAGCCCCAGAACAAATTAACAGATGGCTTCAGGGTTTGTAGACAGATGCGTGTTTCAAAGAGCTTGCAAATAAAGGTTCATCCTACCAAACAACTAGCATCATACCTAGTACTTGCCAGAACTCTACCACATAGCAAAGATCTGGCTTTAATGCAATAGAATACAACATGTATTAATTAGTAACACAGGATTTAAAAAACCATTAAGATCAGAGTTTTAGGTATCTGCAACACTCAAAAAAAATTCTGTTAAAACCGCCTTTCTTTCTTACCTTAAGCCATTAACACCCATGTAAAATGTTTGAAATGTAATCATGCAAATCACACACACACGCGCACACACACACACACACGCACGCAACCTCCACCCCAATCAGCCAGAGGGGACTGCAGCAAATGTCAGGACACCCCAAACAAATTCTTCCTGGCTCAATCTCACTACACAGATGCCAGCACCTACTCATCCCCTATCCCCCACCTACCTTATGCAGTCTGCTCCCCCCCCCCCCCAACCCAGCGGGGGGCTGGGATAAAACCCTGCTTCTCAAACTTGCAGGCACCAGCAGTCTAGCTGAGAGTCAGGACACAGCACAAATTCTCCACCCCTCCTCCACCGCACCCCGGGACAAACAGCACAAACTCACTCTCCACTTCCACCTCACCCCCAGTGCCACTCTCTCCCCCTTAATTCCCCCCCCCCCCTTTCCCAGCCCAGGAGGCTTGAGGAAAGTGCTGG
Source organism: Pelodiscus sinensis (assembly GCF_049634645.1). Taxonomy (NCBI): domain Eukaryota; kingdom Metazoa; phylum Chordata; order Testudines; family Trionychidae; genus Pelodiscus; species Pelodiscus sinensis. Next base: position 17,874,477 of record NC_134726.1, read on the forward strand.
GTTTCTGCCTCTCTCTCCTCACATAGATGGGATTCTCCCTCCTTCTTTCCTCCTCCCCCCAAACTCTTCTACTCTACAGCTCTCCCCCTAGCCATTTATTCCCTCATCTTCCCTCTTTACCTGCTCTCGTAGCTCCTCTGATTGATACGGGCAGGTCTGTTTGAAGATGCTGGTCAGCGAGATGCCCCTGACAGTCACCTGAGCTCCCTGCCTATGTCGGAGCTCTGAGCCTGTGCACAGGGCTCATTAAAGGACTGTGTGGTCATTCAGTTTAAGAGAACTTAGTTACTGACCTAACTGCCTCTCAGTTCCTTCTTACTGCCAATGACGACTATTGGAACTTTGGCTCTTTTGCATTGGAAGTGCCATCCATCCCTAGTTTAGTTTAACAATAGTTAATAACAGTTAGTGTTGTAGTGACTGGAGTGAAGGGGAGGTTCCCTTTTCCACCCGTGTTCCTTCTGAAGGGGAGGTTCCTTTTTCCACTCGTGTTCCTTCTGGTACCTGGGACATGACAGAGCTCCAGGGATTCAAGCCCTGTAACTCTTGCCAGATGTCTATACCATTGAGCGACCCCCATGATTCCTATCTTCAGTGCCTAGGGTAAGCTCACTAAGCAGATAAGTGTAAGATCTGCAAGGCCTTCAAACCTTGGACTAGAAAGGAGTGGGACTTTTGTCTCAAGCAGCTTCTAATGAAGTCCACCTTGTGCAGTCTGAATGCTTCATTGTGTAGCACACTACCTTTGATTCTGTGCCCAGCACCGAAAAAGGACTCCTGGCACAGTCTGTCTCATAAGACCCCCCCGGCACCAGTTCTACTTTCCAGCCTCGCCTTCAAAGGTGGCCACACCCTCTTCCTTTGTATCAGTGGCCAAAGACAGGTTCCTGCTCCCCATCAAACTTCATGGGGAAAGCTGGCCATGTTTGGCACTCTCGCTCAAGCCTCCATCTCCTGTCGCTTGGAATCCTGGCACCACTCAGCTGAGCACCATTGGTCTGACTCACAGCTCGCCCTTTCAAAGCCATTCCCACTTGAGCCTCCATGGCGAGCAGATCTTGGTGAGGCTTGAAGTTGTCTCGCTCCAGCCATTCCCATACCGTCCAGCATCAAAGATGCTCTTGGAACTGCAGTTGGGCATCTCAGTCGTCTCAGCACCGATGTCAGAAGCATGGATCTTCCTTGGAATGTGCAGCAGCCCCTCTTTGTCACTACTCCATGTTGCAGGGGAGCCTGCCTTGGCACCAGCCTCCATCTTGGCACCAATCTGGGCACAACTCTCCTTGCTGGTCCAGCTCTTCATGTTGGTCTTGTTCCCACCATCGGTCATGCTCCCAACAAAGGTCACCACCGTGCAGCCTGTAGGTGCCATATACAGTGTCTTCCCACACGTGGTATTCCTATAGTCATTCGCCTTGATGGCAATGAAGCTCAGCACCAACTGCCCCCTCAGTGGTGATTGGTTCAATGCTGTCTTGGCCATCTCACTTGGGTTTGCCAGCCTCTATTCTGAGGGAACCTATGGTGGCTTTGGATAGATCAATATGGGTGGGTCCTTGTCCCTACAGGGTCCAAGCTGGAACCCAGGAGCCATCGCAGTGGCAATTTTGAACATGGTGGGTGTTCCATCAGGCTAGGGCACATAGTTGATGGGGGCTCAGTGGGCAATATTGAGATTCCAGGTCCTGGAGGCCACCGTCATTCGGCCAGCACCTCCAGCCACACCACCACCTGAGACCCAGCCCAGTCCAACCCTGGAACCCCAGGACCAACCTGAGGATGGCCAAGACATCGGCCCCTCCAGTGGCGTCTTTGTTCTCTTCGCTCCATCACAGGCACACCTGCCCTAGATTACAGGACCTGCTCTGCAGGGTAATCCTCAGCCTTAACCTCTAGGTAGAGGAGGTCCTGGAATAGAATGATCCAATAGTCAACATTCTAGCCCCTGAAGGACTGTCCAGGCTGATACTTCTCCTCAGTAAGACCATCCTGTCCATGGCCGAACCTTTATGGCAAACCCCTGCCTCTGTTCCACCAACAGTGAAGGGGGCTGAGAGAAAATACTTTGTCCCAGTCAGGAGTTTGAATATTTGTTTACACTACCTTCTCCCTCCCCCTTGTTCCCTGGTAGTAGAGGCGGTAAACAGGAGAGTGCCAAGGTCACCAGGCCCTCGCGCTTAAGTCGAAGGACACCAAACACCTCGACTTTCTCAGCCAGAAGATCCATCTACTTGCTGGTGGATGGGGAGGAGGATTCTGCTACTCCAGATAGTGAATCAATAGGCTATCCTGAGCTGCTGTTATAACTCCTGGGACTCTTTGATTAAATCCAAGGACTTTGTGCCTTAGGAGACTTGGGACAAGTTCACTGCCTTGGTCCAGGATGCAAGGCCGTTTCTCATGTCTGTCTGGACACCAGGGACTTGGAGGCACTAGTCATCTCAAGCATAATCATGTGCTGGGCCACTTAGCTCCAGCCATCAGGCCTTCTCTCTGACATTCAGCAAACTCTGCAGAACCTCTCCTTTGACGAAGAACCCTTTGAGTAGACTAACACCTAAGACTATTGGGTCCTCTGGATGGTGAAAACTGGTAACTCCATTCCATTCCATTCGCTCACTTTCCCCCCCTCCCCCCCCAGTCCCCCACTTGTCCCTCTTCAGGGACCCCTCTCATGAGCATGGAGATGCGCAAGATCCTGGACCTTGGGGCAGTGAAGTAGGTGCCAGCAGACTTCAGGAGCAGGGATTTTTATTCCCATTACTTTCTTGTTCCGAAGGCAAAGGGGGAGGGAGGTCTCCAGCTCATCCTGGGCTTTGGAGAGTTCAATAGGTTTGTAGATGCTTACAAGTTTCATCTGGTCTCCCTGTGTCCGGAAGATTGGTACACCGCCCTCGACTTAAAGGATGCTTACTTCCGTGTAACAATCAAACCAACTCATAGATGCTACCTCTGTTTTTCCTAGTGGGCAAACAGCGCTTTCAGTTTACTGCCCTCCCCTTTGGCTTGCTGCAACACCGTGGGTATTCACCAATTGTATTACTGTGGTAGCAGCCTTCTTCAGGTGCTGTAGTATTCAAATATACCCTTACCTGGATGACTGGCTCTTGCCGGGCCACTCTCATCAGGAGGTAAAAGCTCATGTCGCCTTACTCGGGACACTCTGCTCAGATTAGGCTTGCTCTTAAAACCCAACAAGACCAAGGCTCAGGTGTTTCTGCCAGACCAACGGGTTGGGGCGCTGACTCAGTTTGCCAACTTCCCAGTGACCATGGCCCAGACATGCCTCAGACTCATGTGCCACATAGCAGTATCTACATACATAGTCCAGTTTGCAAGGCTCTGTGTCTGTCCCTGCCCGTTTTGGCTGGCATTCATGTATTGGCTGGGGCATGACATGCTGGTCACAGTTCCCCATCACGTAATCTTCATCCTTTGCTGGTGGTTGGATCCTCGTTCGGTGATGGCTGGTGTACAGTTTCTCACCCTGCAATCCACGCTTTTACTTACCATAGACTTGTCCGCTTTGGGTTTAGGAGTTCACCTTGGAGACCTCATTCGCCATCCACATCACCTACATGGTGAACAATAGCTCCACGTCATCCTTGCCGAACTCAGGGCACTTATTTGGGGCAGTGGCGGATCGTACGACAGGATTACCTATCTCTTCGCAAAGCGTCTCGTCTTTGATTGCTGCATGTATCGTGTGTATTATGATCTGGCTAAAGTCTGTACACCATTTCTCACAGTGCACTCTACACAAGCGCAGGCTTCTTCAGCAGCTTTCTTGGCTCAAGTGCCCCTCCAGGAAATCTGCAGAGCCGTCACTTGGTCCTCAGTGCATGCCTTCACGTCACACTATGCATTGTGCAAGAATCACAACAGGATGCGGCCTATAGCTCCATGGGCTTTGAGTCAGCCCCACTCTGATTCCAACCCCTCTTCCTGGGTAAGGCTTGTGACTCACCTCAATTGGAATACAAGTGAGCAAGCACTTGAAGAAAAATGGTTACCCACCTTTGTAATTGTTCTTTGATTTATGTTGCTCATATCTGTTCCATACCCACCCTCCTTCCCGTTTATTGGAGTAGCCAGCAAGAAGGAACTGAGGGGCTCTTGGGTCAGCAGGGTGTTGCATTAGTGCCACTCCAGGGGGCCCCACAGCAAACCCTACAGATAGCAGCAAAAGTAAACCTTACTGGTTTACTGCGTACATCTTAATTGGAATAGGTCTGAGCAACACATCTTGAAGAATAAGTTACACGAGTAACCATTTTTTTCATACTGGAATTCTGAGCATCTACCAGCTTCCCAAACTGTTGAAAAAGTAGTCATGTACTGTCTGCAGCTTCATCTTTAGGTTATGCCAAATCCCTACTGTTCACTAACCTGTTCAGCATGATTCTGTTTGGCTGTTAGTCTCCAATTTTTTTACTCCTACAATAATCAGACTAGGGATGTGTTAACTGGTACCCAGGAACAGCCCTCTCACATACCAGCAGCCCACTGTGGGCAAAGGGCTGCTGCAGCCCCACAGGGGTCAAGAGCTAGCTCCCACATGAGGTGGGCTGAGTGCTGAAGCCCACCCCTCTGCACCTGAGGCTGGCTCCTGCTTCCAGCAGTCCCAAGTGTGAGGGAGCCCAGCTTCTGCTACCTGCGCTTGGGGCTGCCGGCAGCCCCAAGCACCGAGGGGTGGGAGGGAAGGGGCAGCGGCAACCCAAAGCATGGGGGGATAGCAACAGCTCCCCCCTGTGCTTGGGGCTGCTAGCGGGTCCCACTTAATCGGTTAACCAGTTAAACCTAGGATTTAACTGATTAACTGATTATAACCAGGATTTTATATCTCTGTATCCGCTCTGTCCTTTGCAGTCTATAATTTCATGATGAGATACCCAAGTTAACAACTTTATTCTCTTGACTAGTAGAATCAAACCGACACACATGAATACTGGGTCTTTTAAGTGAGGCATAATATTCTGCAAGCTTTTCTGGAATCAGACGCTGAAAAATAGTTCCACTTTTCTCCCACCCCAGTCTTTCTGTGTCAATAAATGGGTATTGCACAACTGCACAAAAATTTCCCAAGGCCTCTCCTTCAAGTAAAAATGACTTAAAATAACATTAGTCCATTTAGCCTTGAAGTAGATGTTTTCAGTAAAGAAGTTTAGTGCAGGAGCTCGCTGATGTTCCTTCTTCACAAATAACTTTTCACTTACCTGACAAAACCTGCCTTGTCGTCACAAAATGTTGCCTCTTGAGGCAGTATGTGTTTTGCCGTTCGTTCTAGACTTTTGGCTATATGCATCCATAACAAAACGTATGGTATTACTTTCTGAAATAACATGCTTTTGCTCCTTAAGTGTTGTCCCTTATTGATTATTTAAATTCTTCCATGTATGCCCGTGTCCTGGAATGTACCTTGCAGGAATGGTGTCTTCAACCTGTATAAGTTTAACTAGCATAAATAAAGCACTTACAATTAAGCCTCTCTTAGAAAGCAAAAATTCAGACAAATATAGAACAGTTTCACTCGTGGAACTTTGTTGATTTATCTTCTGACAGAGTAGCACTTTTGCTCCCATTAACATACACTTGTATTCTTGTTATGAAAAATAATTTCCACTATTCTATATAATTATCTCTGTCACCCTGAGGAATCTGTATGATTTAGATAGCTTTCATGCTTCTAGAGGTATGTACATTATTTACCAATAAAGACCTAATACAGGCATCTTTCTTCTTGGTTTAGGTAAGACCATTGCAATTGGAAAAGTTCTGAAGCTGGTTCCGGAGAAAGACTAAGTACTTTTCTCGATGACCCTGCACAATACTGTGAGGAAAATTGACTCTGCAAAAGCCTACTTCACACCGCCTTCTTATTTTCTGCCCATTGATAACTTCTCCCCATATTTTGCAAAGACAAATTTCACAGCAAAGGTCCACATTGTCAGCTTTCTCATATTGAGAGCTCTGCTATGCCACTGTTGAATTTCCCAAAAAGAGGGTTTTTTTCTCCCAAATTTGCTTGCAAAGATTTGGCAATAGCTTTGTAAGTGATGTGGACATAATTGCCTATAATTATGAAAATCTAAAGGATTTTTAATGTTTAATTTCCCCTGGCATATTAAGACATCTTTTTTCCAGGCAAATCACTCAGCGTGTGAGTGTGCGTGCACATGTTACAAAGACAACTACCATGTTAATAAACAATTTGAAATCCTTTTGGTATTGGAATTGCTTTTGAATAATGTTTTTTATCCAGATGTTTCACTGTTGCATTAGCATTTTAACTTTCCAAGTTTCTAAATATTCAATTACTTGGAGTTTTCAAAACTCCTCACCACTGTTTCCCCTCCCTGCATTTTAAATGAGGCAATTAGACAATTGACAAAGTTTGTATAAAATGAATTTTTGCCCCATTCTATTGGGTATTTTCATGCATTGTTTAAATTAAATACCTTTATGAAAGTATTGACACTATTTTATTAGCTTTCCATTGGTTTATATCTATAGCACATCTTGGTTGAATTAATTTCTTAGACACAGTAAGTTGGGTCGAACGATAGAACTCTATACTGTGTTGTTATAAAAAGTATGACATAATCAAATTCTTAACCTTCAGAAAATGCTAACCAGTAAATCAATGGAAGTTGCACAAACATGGTAATTGAGGCAATAATGTCTGTAATGGTATTTATAAGTGATTTTTTTTTCCTGAAAACTGGGCCAGTCGAATAGGTGCCAGTTCTGCAGGTTACTTAGTTCATTCTGTCATTAATTTAGAAGGCTGGATAATCCTTGCTTTTTTAAACATCTGTCTGAATTGAGGGAGTGAGACTATTTAAGATCCTACGTGCACATACTGAAATTTAGGAGGTGCAGAACCAAGTACAGTCTACAAATTTTTGCGTATCAAACCAATTTAAGTTTGTGTAGACTGGTGAAGAGCTTTCTTAAGAGATTATACCCATAACCAGTTTAAAATTAAACTTCCTTAGTACAGCTTGAAAGAGCTACATATTAAAACCATACCTAGTTGCAGGTAAAAGTGAATTATCTCCTGTTGCCATCCTGGTTCGAACAGTGAGAAAGAGGATGAATGGGAAATGTGAGACCTACAAAGTATTAATGAAAATCTCCATTACTAGATTAAAGGGTTAACTTCAGAGTTTCTTCAGAATACTTTTTCTTAAACTAAATATTTTGCAATTGTAAAATTAAATAGTGGTGAGCCCTTGCCTTCCCCGGAAGCTGACAGTCACATGACTGTTTCAGTTTACAGAACTCAGTTTTATTTATCCTTTTTTGTTTCTTTGTAATTGTGGAATTCCCATTCATTTCACTTAAGGCTACATTGTATGGACAGCGCAAGTTATTGTCCTTCAGTTTCATATGATTACACTTGTCGCTACCGTAATGCATGAAATTTAAATAAATTTTATTAAGTCTGCAAATCTCTGGGCTTTTTATTTTTCTGGGAAAATCTGAGAGCTTTAGATAAAACATAAACAAACATCTTTTTTTCCCCAACTAAATGAACACAAGCAAAGCACAGGCACTGGATCTTAAACCATTATACAAATTAGTCAAGGAAATTCTTGCAAAGCTCTTTGTTTTTTGGGATTGACTAAATATTCTCTAGTTCATAAAATTGGCTCCCAAAATGTTTGCTTTAGATATTTTCTCTGTTAAAACTGCCTTTGGGGAGTGACACTTCAGAAAAGACTTACTGTAAAGATATGCTTTAAAAAAGCATTGAAATGCAGCTAAAGCACTAACTACTTAAATTATCACTTTTGAGGAAATTTACAGAGAGGATTTAAATTGATTGATTTGATCATGGATTGAAAACAAATTCATCACTGAAACATGAAAATCAACTGATGGATGGAAATTTAACAGATTCATGGAACTGTGAAGGATTTCTGTGATATATTCCATCATAAATCTTGTACATTTGAATCCTATTTACATAAATGCAATTAAAACTGCCTTGTATGTTAAGGGAAACTGAATTAAGATTGAAGTGCATTAACAATATGTTGAATCATAGGTTGTAGCTCTTGTTAAAGCAATACAAATTTCTGATAAGGTTGTAAGGTGTTCAGTTTGAATCTTATACAGCCTTTAAGCATATTAACTGCAAAATGCAAAGCGAAAGTACAGGGCAATTGGCTTCATTTTTAGGTATAAGAGCTAAATATATCTATACCTTTATCCTTTGACCATTGATTTTTTTTAATTTTACTCAAATTGCATACATTTAATGAACATTTAAATCTTCATACCACATTACTGTTGTTAGTGCAGTTTTACTAGAATTGATGGGCTAAATTTAGATCATTAAGGAAAAAGGAATGGTGCAGCTGCTTTGTGTTGAAATAAGTACTACTTGCTAATAAGTTCCTCAGTGTAATAAACTTTTTTAAACAGTTATTTTGAATTCTTATTTCTTTTTCTCAAAACATGTAGCTTACTACTTTGAAGATGAAAGAAATAAAGGATTTATCCAGCCATAAGAGGAAAAGATAATGTGAACTAAGACATAAAGTTGAACTGTGTGTGTAAAAATGAGTTAATTTATCAGCAGATAAAAATACTATAGAGACCTTACATTAAGATCTTTTGTTCTTGAACTTGGAAGCCTTGATATATGTAATGATTAAATGCAAAAAAAATCTTTTCATATAGTAGCAGAGTCCTGATTATTCTGTAATATGAAAAATGACAGTTCATTATTTCTTTCTAGTTAGGAAACAAACATCTCATAAAATAGTGCCATAGGCATGCTAATCATCCACCTAATATAGAGTATACAATATTCTTTTGATGATATTTGCAGATAGGCAGAAACTGTTAAACATTTGCTGACACCGTTTCCTGATGTACACTTATACTAATTGATTTAGTGGTCCTAGCCATCTTCTGGGGATAGTTATTTGGAAAACAAGGTGCTTTATGGAGTTTATTCCACAAGGATTTTTGCTGGTGAATGGCTTGAGGCTACTCTACAGATTTTTTCCCCCAATGGTATAAGATGCCCTGTGGAGGTTGCTTAATGAATAATCTCTGCTACCAACTCACTAAATATTATGGCCATTTTGAGAAATGTAGTCTTTGTAAGAGGCCTAGATATGCTATCCGCCATAAGTTTGAGTAAATGTTGTGTCTTGCCTGTTTTGTGTGAGTAATGCAGACTGTTCGGATGACCACTGCCTGCCTACAGAGTGCTTGTAGTTCTGTTCCCTGGGTAACATAATTCCACAGAATAGGGGGTGGAACAGAAAACCTTCCACATCCACCACTACGCCTCTTCTAGATATTCGTTCTTCCAAATGTTCTGGTTGGTTCATTGAGTTGCACTGAATTACTTACACGTGTTGACTGCTGTAGTAGAATCTGAATCTGTTCTCCAAAGTGTCATCTAGAGAAAAAACTCTGACTTTAACATGGTGTATAAAGACCTGAAATAATTTTCCCAGCATACTTTAATATTACAAATTCAGATCTTGCTTGTACTGCTTGTTTAGAGAAAACTATGGACTACTCCAGAAATAATAGATTCATTATTAGCAGTTCCAGTAATGATGGCGTACTATTACAGAAGTAAGAATGGTCTCTTCTGGGGAAAGAGTGCCTTGGAAGTGAAACCTAATTGGGAAATAGCTATTGTTCATACTGTGGTAGTGTTGAGGTGGCATAATCAAGCTTGGGCCTCAACTGAGATAGGTACTTACAATGTATTTTTAAATAGTCAGTTGTCTAAAAAGCTTATACACTGATTTCAAGAGGGAAAGCAACGAGTAACTATTGGGGAGAGGAAAAGGTGAAAGGAAATGGAAGCTTAAACAAGAGTGGGACTTTGAAAAAGTTATAGTGGAAGAAGTAACCATATGGATTTGGCCACATTGTGAGAGTGTAGGGCAAGATAGAATGGAGTGTAATGTGGCCCCAATGTTGAGTGAAAGAGAAGATAATGGTATTAATAACAGAAGAGGGCGAGGGTTTAGAAAGAAAGGTGGGAAGTTTTATAGCAGATGATTGCCAGGAAGTGTCAGAAAGGTCAAGATGCCTAACTGGGGAGGAGAAAAATCAGCAGCATATAATGTGAATGGAGATTACTGTTTGTTTAAAAAAAAAAAAAAATCCCAAACCTAAATTGGAAAAATGGGTGTCTTGGTTAAAAATTAACCCCATGTCCATTAAATTAAGGAGTGAATGTTCTGTGCACTTCTCCTATCCTCCACTATGACTTCTAGCAAAAATGGAAAACTGCCTGTAACCCTACAGTTTCCAAAATAAAGCATTAGTTCCCAACCTTTTATACTACGGACCGGCAAACCCATTCACAAACTGTTTGGCAGATGGGTACAATTTTATTTGCATATTCATTATGGAATGACAGCAGCCCCCTGTGCTGCTGCTTTCCCCACCTCAGTAGGCTGTGCCTCCCCAGCCACCAGGGTTCAAGCCAGGCCTGGTGCGTGCCATGGCTGGGAGAGGGCGGCTTAAAGTTGGGGGGGAGGGGGAGAGAAGGCTCAGACTGGCATGGACGGGGGAGAAGGGAGAATGGGGGTCTGGGCTGGTGGGAGAGGGAGAAGGGGCCAGTCTAGTGGGGGGGGGGGGGAGAAAAGGGGCCTGGGCTGGTGCAGCACGGAGAGGAGGAAGTAGGGGGGGCCTGGACTGGCATGGCAGGGGGGGGGGAAGGGACACAGCATGGGGGAGAGATATTGAGCAAATATCTGCTATAATGTATCCTCTCTCTTCACATTCCATATTTTTACTCAGCTACAATCCACACCCATAATGTGCTGATGCCTGGAATGACAAAACTTGCAGAATGTTACATCTTATTTGTCATCTAAGGCCAGTGCTTTTAGACCTCTCATTTTTTACTTAGTATATCTTTGAAACCAAGTATAAAAGAAATATTAGCAGAAAGCTTTATATCTAGCACGTCTTTGATTTTGCAAACTGAGCTAAAACTAAAAATATACGCTTAAATTTTTCTTCTCTATTCTCCAGGGTATGTGTTGTGGGTTGTTGTGGTGTGTGTGGGTTGTGTGGTGTTTTTTATTCATTTTTTTTAGAAGTTATTTCTCCAGACTGGTTCATTTTTTTCCTTGGGTGGCATTTCTGAAATCCCTGTGTACGTCTAACTTAAAATTGTAGAAGGAACTAGTATGTGGAGGTTCATAAGAAACATTTTGAGGAGGAATACCCAACAAAACTATAGTTGGAGACATTTTTATATTTTCTATGTAATCTTAGACTACATTCCTCCTCCCCCAGAATAGGGATCTGATAAATGCAAGTAAGAGTAATCACGTTAACAGGTCAAGAACATGGATGTTTAGAACCTGTAAAAATTAGAAAAATGCTTTACACACAAGGAAGGTAAAAAACTTCAGTATCAGGTCCCTACTGAATTCACATCCATGAAAAACACATCACAGATAACTTTCTCTCTAATCTTTTTCATCTATGTGTGAAGGTTTTCCACCCATCTGTGGAATAATTTTTATGTGCACTGAGGCATGTGCAAATGTGCACCTGCAATAGCAACAAACCACCTAGGTGTGGGTGCTCTGCTAAGAGCTAGGTTTGAGTCTCTCCTGAACTGCACCAGCACACAGCTTACAGGGAACTCTTGTCACAGAACATGAAATCTGGTCTCCCCTACACAGCCACATTCCAGAGCCAAGTGACTGCAGAGAAGTGGCTAGTGGTTAGGAGCCCAGCTCTGAAGGCTGCCCCGGCCCCAGCGGCAGCAGCGCAGAAGTGAGGATGGCATGGTATGCTGCAGGGGTGGGCAAGAATTTTTGCCCAGGGGCCACTTCAACATTTTCTGAAGTAGCTCAGGGCCACCCCAGAAGGGGCAGGGCCTAAACAGGAAGGGGCAGGACCATGATTGTCTGGGGGAGCCCCTTTGCCCCTCCCTTCCCACTAGGCACCCATGCCCTAGAAGAGGCTTGGCATGCTCCCCCACCCCCAGGCCAGTCGGGGCCGGGGCACAAAGGAAGCCTCTTCCCGTCCTGCGAGGAGCCTGTGGCACTTTGAAGTGCCACGAGCTCCTTGCAGGGCTGGGGCAGGGCGAAGGAAACTTCATGCAGCTCCTCCTTGCTCCCTCCTTCACCAGGCCTTGGTTGGCCTCTGGCTGGGGGAGCACACAAAGACTCCTCCACTCTTCCCCACGCCCTGTGAGCAGCACTTCAAAGTGCCATATGCTCCTGGCAGGGCAGGGGAGCAGCAGGGCCTCTACAGGCTGAATCCGGCCCGTGGAGGCCCTTTTGCCCACCTCTGGTATGATGAGACCACTTCCTTACTTCTGTGCTACTGCTGGAAGCAGTACCTTCATCACTGTGTGCCCCGCCAAAAGCTGCCCTCTGGCACCCTACCTTGAAGAAAGCAGTGCTGCAGGGTGGCAATAGCACAACCCCCTTAAAGTAGCTCTGTGACCCCCTCCCCACCTCCTGAATCTGTATTCCCACAGTTATATCACCATGAAATGTACTGCTTTTAAGTCTTACAATCCTGAAATTGATCAACATGGACCATGAACTAGTTAGGATTTACTTGGCAGAATTTACCATGATTCAAATTACAACGTTTCTGTAGTCATTTATTAGTGTGCACACGTTCATTGATGCAATCTGGGGTTATATTTCCAACGGACTAATTGATGGCAGGAACCCAAAAGAATTTTTAAGTTACTAGGGGGCTGTGCTCCTTGCTGGTTCTTCTCACCAACCCCCCTCTCGTGGTAGGCAGGCAACCCTGGCTCTACCCCACGGCAACCAGGGAGGGCCAGGCTGTGGCCAGGCCAGGCTCGGTCTCTTCTCCCTCTTCCCCTAGCACAGGCTATCAATAGCTAAATTATTTTAGTGAAGTATGACAGCCCTGTCAAATCCTACATTTGTACAAAAATTGACTGTAATAATGAAAAATAACTTGAGTTGGGGAATCTAATGATGTTTCTCTAGTTTTACTTTAGTGATGAGATTACATTGTAAATAGTCTAATGTATAGTCCAAACATCTTTCAGTCATTTAAATGTAGCTTTTGGCCGGCAGAAAATTAAGCCTGCTCATTTTCATAAAGGTTTCCTGCATTGACATGTGACTATTTTTGTTTTATTAAACAGTGTACACAGAATAAGAAAAAAATGTGCGTGTGTCACTAATGCACAGAGAGGACTATATTTAATAAAGTGACGAGTTATTAATTGTACACACACCATACTACAATAAAATATATATATATATATATATCCCTCTAAATATGTGCCATTTAGCTTCCAATATAATTACTGAGTTTATACTAGCCTTGCAAAAATTATCTAATAAATAATTTACTTTACAGCTGATGGTTTCTGAAGTGCCTTGTTCTATTTCTAGCCTTGGAACAAATATGGCACCAAATCACCTAGATTAAAACTGACAATTCCAGCTCTGTAAGCCAAACTCATTACAAATTGTTCCACGGATGGGCCCATTCTTTTTCTGTGACCTACTTTATACTTACTCCCCCCCCTCCCCCCCCCCCCGGAGCTGGTTTGCTGTCTTAGAACAACAGAAAAACTAAGCTTTTATTTTTATGTACTCCCTGCACATTGACTTAGAAGAGCAATTTTCATTTGACAATGACAATCTCAGACCATCCTTCCATTGAGACCAATTCAGGCCACATCTATACAGCTACTTCAGGTCTGCTATGATAGCATAGACACCATCTATATCAATGGGAAGGGTTTTTCTGTTGTAGTTAATCCAGCTCCCTGAGATGCAATAGGTAGGTGGAGGAAATTTTTTTAAACCCAGAGGCTGTGTCTACATTAGTGCAATCTTGCACAACGTGCTGTCTGTCTACACTGGCCACAAGTTCTTGCACAAGAACACTGATGTTCTACTGTATGAAATTAGTGCTTCTTGCACATGAGCTGTGACGCTCCCACTCAGGAATAAGCCCTCATGCACAACTATTCTTGTGCAAGAGGCCAGTGTAGACAGGCAGCCAAGAGGTTTTGTGCAAGAGCCGTCCAAATGGAAAAAAGCCCTACTGGCTGCGTAGATGCGCCGTACGCGCAGGCAGCTCTGGACTTCCTGTTAACCCAGCCTGCAGAGGCTACGAGGCAGAAGCAGCTTTGCCACCTAGCTCTGCCGTGCAGCTCTGCTCCCTCCAACAGCCACCAGACCACCTAGGATGGCCGCTATCGGTGGGGGGGGGGGGAACAACCTGCACCCCCAGCGCAGGAGGCCCCAAGGGGCACAAAGTGGCGTGTCCCTTCCTGGTCCCCAGGGATAATCGAGGCCCTCCTGGACCTCTGGGGAGAGGAAGAGGCCCTCCACAACATCCGTGCCCATCGGCGGAATGCGGACATCTTCTGCCGAATGGTCCAAGTGCTCTCTGACCAGGCTCATCCAGCCTGGGCCCTTGAACAGGTCTGGGCTAAGGTCAAGGAGCTGCACCTGGGCTATGTCCAGGCCAATGAGGCCCAGCGTCTTCATGCTATCCTAGGAGAGGCAGCACCCAGGGACCATCGGTGCCAGTTGACACCAGCAGGCGCCCCTCCCTCCCCCCTGTCACCAGGCCCATCAAGGCGGGGGACGACCCAGAGCTATCCAGTGGGGAAGAGGAGGAGGAGGAGGACCAGGGCAGCACCGTGACCCTGCAGCTTGAGGTCCTCTCAGGCAGCCCGGACATCTCCCGTGTGTCATCAGAGGTGGGGAAGGATCCACTGGTGAGTGTTGCACTTTGCACTCACAAGGGCGGGGGGGAGCCAGGCGCCCAAAGGGGAGGGGGAGGGAGCGGCACTCAGGCCACGTGAGCTGCACCACGTGCAGCCTGGTGACCGAGCAGCATGTGGCTGTGGCAGGCAGCTACAGGGCACGCCTGGGACCATGCTGCTCGCACACATCCGGAGGACCAGGGGGGAAGGGTGGATGCCGGCTGGAACCAGCCAGGGCCCCAGGGGCTCAGGCCAGAGCCCACACCTCTGGGAAAGAGTGCAGCAGACAGAACAGCACACTGTCCCATGCCTGGTTGTGCAGCACAGCCAGCTGCTCCTGGGAAAACTGCAGCGACACAGCCCTGTGCGCGTGGCCCCCACTGAGCCCCTCGCCAGCTCCCAGTGCCTTGGCTGCCCCCCCGAGGGAAGTCCCCACTGTGGCCACACATGTCCCTGGGCTACGTGTGTGAGGGCTAACGGGAGGGGGAGTGGCAAAGCACTCGAGCTGGCCCTATGGTCACCTGAGTGTCGCTGCAAGGATGGGACACTCCCCGTTCACTCCTGGTTCCATCCAGGAGACATCCATGAGATGGGGATCAGAGAGCCCAGACCACGTCTGCCATATGTGCTCCCAGGCACTGTGTGGGGATTCATTTTACTCCCTGTCAAACACCATTGATTAGCCCAAAGCCTCAGCCTCCACTGGCAGGGAGTTCCACAGGTTAACACATGTCCCCCCGCCTCTCTCTCTCTCTCTCTCTCTCCCCCTCCCCTCCCTCTCCAAGGGGCCAGGACACAGACCGGTGGTTACAATACATGGAGGAGGACCCTACTCCGGGGGTGGTACTGTATGCAAACATACAACACGGGGGGGGAGGGGACCGAGTGGGCCCAAGCCACAGTACTGTGGTGTCATCTGGGCTCAGGAGCAGAGGGCATGGGCTGCAGGGACAGTGGCCGGGCTACCTGACTGACCCATCCTTTCCTCTGTTCCCTGCAGCGGGACCAAGCAGGAGCGGGGGACCCCCCAGTCCTGCAGCAGCGGCAGGTCTGGCAGCGGGACCAACTCCTTCGGCGGCACGTCCAGGCCGTTGAATGGACTGAGGCAACCATCACACGCTGGGTGGAGGCGGACCTGGAGTGGTGCCAGCAGGCCTGGGGCCACTTCCCGGCCCAGTGTGAACGCGTCAGTGATGCTATCACTGCCCTCACCGCACACATTGGACACGCGGTGCATTATGGCATGGCATTGCCCCATGCACCCGCCATCGCTCCCATGGCAATGCCCATGCCCCCTCCTCCTGCAGCCCCTCCTGCTCCCGCAATGCCCCCTTCTGATGCACCTCACCCTACCCACCTCCCTGTGCTGCCTGCCCCAATGCGGCCTGACCCCCATGTCCTGGTCTGCCCCTGCAGAGGCAGTCACAGGGGCCACCCCACCCAGCAGTAGCTCTCCCCTCCCAGTTCAGAGCCTCCTCCCCCCTCTCCCCGTATATCCCCCCATTGTAAATAAAAAGTTCCAAACCTTGTTTGTTTTCCAAAAAAAACCTGTGTTGGTTGTTCATTGGGAGGTAAGGGTTGGGAATGGGAGGAAGATGTCAAAGGAGACAGAGGCTACCCTACTGTGGGGCCTGGGAGAACATCTCCATCAGGGCCTCCCGGATGCACACCCCATCATAGTGCGCCTGGCGGATGGCAGCTGTGTGGGGCTGTTCAAAGGGCTGGCCCTCGCCTGCCATCCATGCTGTGAGGAAGGCCTCCTCCTTCTGCTCCACGATGTTGTGGAGCACACAGCACACGGCCACTACCTCGGGGACATTCCTCTCACCCATCTCCAGATGGGTGAGCAAACAGCGAAACCGGGCTTTCAGGTTTCCAGGATGCTTTCTGGTTGCAGACCCGGTTGAGGTGGTCGTTGAACCGTGCTCGGTTGTGGTCTGTCCGCCCCATGTAGGGCCGCATTAACCAGGGCAGCAGGGGGTAGGCTGTGTCCCCCACAACAAACATGGCCATGGGCATGTCCCCGACAGTAAATTCCCACTGGGGGAAGAAAGTGCCCGTCTCCAGCCTGCCAAACAGGCTGGAGTTTCGTAGAATGCTGGCGTCATGTGCCCGGCCGGACCAGCCCGCATAAATGTCCAGGAAGCGGCCACGGTGGTCCACGAGGGCCTGGAGTACAATGGAGAAGTACCCCTTTCAGTTTATAAAATGGGCCGCTCGATGCTCCGAGGCACGGACAGGGATGTGGGTTGCATCCAGGTTTCCCCCGCAGTTGGGGAACCCAAGGGCAGTAAAGCCGGCCACTGTAGCCTCCACATCCCGCAGGCGGATGACTCACTGGAGCAGGACATCATTGATGGCACAGACGTCCTGCAGAAGGGTGCACAGAAACACAGGGGAATGCATCACATAAGGCAGGGTGAGTGCGTGCTCCCATGGGGGGGTTCCCCCCGTGATGCCCTCTGTCCTCACACTCATACACCAGGGCCCCCACAGGCCACCCCCAACTCCCCCAGCATGTCTGTGCAAGGGAGGGACAGCCCAAACTCTTGGGTGATGGGGCATTCTCCATCCCCCCAGCCTGGAGTCTTGCCTGCCCCGGGCATGGAGTGCAGCACCCTTCCCCCCCCAGGACTTACCTGCATGACGATGGCACCAACGGTCGATCTGCCCACCCTGAACCGGTGTGCCACTGATTGGTAGCTGTCTGGGGTGGCACATAACTCCAGGAATGTCCGCTTTCGCATCCGAAAGTTCCGGAGCCATTGCTGGTCGTCCCATTGCTCCAGGACCAGCTGGTCCCACCAGTTGGTACTGATGTCCAGTCTCCACAAGGGCCTCTCCATGGTGGGGTTGGGATGCCACAGGGATGCCATTGCTGTTATGTCGTGGGGAGTTTCAGAGTATAGGAAGAAATCAGTGGAAAGGCAGAGAGCTGGAGTAAGTGCAAGTGTCCATTTTATTGCATAGCACAGAACTCACCAGAACAAGCCCAGACTAGCTGGGCTGACCCCAGTGACCTACTCAGTTACCATAACAACAAGATCTATATCTACAACCCAGTATACAACATATTCCTCCCCCCTTAATAAAAACGTCCCTTTAAGAAAACAAAAACTAACTATGAAATGAGGGTAGAACGCCTCAAGTTCCCAGCTAACCCTGGGGATTATTTTGCCCCATCTGTGAGTTAATCTCAACTAAAGGTCCAGCCGTTGAGGAGGCCTCCTTTCTCTAGGTGGATTACGGCGGACATCTGGCGTTATCGCACCCGAAGATGTTATGGGTGCAGGCCTGACACTGGGCTGGGAACTTGAAGGGTGAACAGGTGAGGCTGTTGGATCAGCCTGCTCAGGGAGGAGGTTATTGTTCGCCGCTGGTGGTGATGGAGGAGGAGAGTCAGGAGCAGGTGATTCTTGACACGGTAGCTCACCAGCAGTGGGAAGGACAGGCAACTCAACTGGAGATGTGCCTGGGGGCAGGAATAACCTGTCAATAACTGATCTACATGCCGCCGCCAGATGAGATCTTTCGCAGTCCGGACAGTATAGGAAACAGGTCCTATTTGAGCAATAATAGTGGCAGGGACCCATTTAGCTCCAGGAACATAGTTCCGAGCCAAAACTGTCTGTCCAGGACTAAAGGTTCGGTCTTTTGCTCTAGATGCACGCCTGATAACTTGACCTTCCGGCTGACGTTGCACAATTTGTCGTGGTTCTGAAGGTTTCAGCAAATCAAAGCACGTGCGTAGCTGACGTCCCATCATTAGAAAAGTCGGGGACACTTTGGTTGTAGTGTGAGGAGTGTTTCTGTAGGATAGTAAGAAAGTGTCCAGACTCTTTTGTATGAGTGAATGTTCTCTAACCGATTTCAAAGCTTGTTTCATTGTCTGGACAAACCTTTCAGCCAATCCATTTGTGGCCGGGTGATACGGTGCTGAAGTGATGTGATGGATCCCGTTTGCTTTCATAAAATTTCCAAACTCCTGAGACACAAACTGTGGACCGTTGTCACTCACAAGTTGTTCAGGAATACCCAAATGACAGAAGATTCCCCGTAATTTTTGGATAGTACTCTCAGCAGTAGTGGAAGGCATTATACAGACTTCTGGCCATTTGGAATGAGCATCTACCACCACCAAAAACATGTTACCTTCAAATGGGCCAGCAAAATCAACATGAATACGTTGCCATGGTTTTTCAGGCCAGTCCCATGGTTGCAGAGGTGCCAATTGAGGTGCATTCCTCACACCCTGACAAGAAATACAAGCTCTTGCCTTCTTTTCAATGTCACTGTCCAAACCAGGCCACCAAAAATAGCTTCGTGCAATTTCTTTCATGCGCACCATTCCACAGTGACCTGAATGCAGTTGCTCTAACATCTGTTGTCTCAGTATTTTTGGAATAATGACACGCATTCCCCACAACAAGCACCCCGAATGGGTTGATAACTCCGTTCTCCTGGACATGTAAGGGACAAGGTCAGATGAGACCTGAGAGTTCCGTAGAGATGTTCCACACATCACTAGTTCTATTACTTGGGAGAGTACTGGGTCAACATGAGTTGCTCTCTTAACTTGTGCAGCAGTGATGGGCCTGTTCTCTACCTGCTCATAGTAAAAGATTTCCTTCTGGCCACTATCTTGATGTTTGACTGGCAAAGGCAGCCTAGAGAGACCATCTGCATTGCCATGTAGAGTGGCTTTCCGATATCTGATCTCATATGTGTGTCCTGAAAGCCACAATGCCCATCGTTGCATACGACTAGCAGCCATTGGTGGAATACCTGAGTGTGGACCAAAAATTGCCGTCAGAGGTCGATGGTCAGTGAGAAGTGTAAACTTCCGTCCGAACAGGTACTGGTGAAATTTCCGAATTCCAAAAACGATTCCCAATGCTTCACGTTCAATTTGTGCATAGTTAGTTTCAGCTGTGCTTAAGGTGCGTGAAGCAAAAGCAATTGGTTTCTCCCCTCCTGAGGGCATAACATGTGACAAGACCGTGCCCACTCCATATGGGGAGGTATCACAAGCCAACTGTAAAGGTAAGGATGGATCAAAATGCGTCAGGACCTCTGCATTTAGCAATGCACGTTTAGCCTTGTTAAATGCAACATCACAGGCGTCAGTCCACTTCCAGACCTTGTTCTGGCCAAGGAGCTCGTGAAGTGGTTTTAATAGTGTGGCTAGCTGTGAAATAAACCTTCCATAATAGTTCAATAGTCCTAGAAATGAGCGAAGTTGACTAACATTTTGAGGGGGTGGAGCTTCCACAATAGCCTTAACTTTTGAAGGGGACTTATGAAGACCAGTAGCGTCAATGATGTGTCCCAAATATTCAACAGAGGGCTGAAAGAATGCACACTTATTTTTACGGACTCGTAGGCCATACTCTTCCAGTCTTTGTAGGGTAGCCTCTAAGTTCTTAAGGTGATCCTCCTCATTCCCACCCGTGACCAGGATGTCGTCAAGATAGCACTGAACTCCTGGCAAGCCACACAAGATCTGGTCCATAGCTCTCTGGAACAAGGCTGGAGCAGAAGTTATTCCAAAGGGTAAGCGACAGTAACGATAAAGCCCTTTATGAGTCACAATAGTCAACAGCTCTTGGGATTCCTCCTCAACTTGCATCTGTAAATATGCTTGACTCAGATCAATCTTGCTGAACCTTTGTCCCCCAGCCAGGCCCGCAAAGATGTCATCGATGCGAGGAAGGGGGTATTGCTCTGCACATAAAACAGGGTTAACAGTGACCTTAAAATCCCCACAAATCCGAATAGAACCATCTTTCTTCAATATTGGAACTATTGGAGTTGCCCATGGACTATGGGTAACTGGTATTAGGACTCCATTTTTGACTAGGCGCTCCAGGTCTGCTTCAACTTTTGGTCTGATACCATATGGCACAGTTCTAGCCTTCAGATATTTTGGTTGGCTACCAGGTTTAATGTTCAGTTGCACGGTGATTCCCCTCATACTTCCCAGATCCTCTCCAAAAACAGCAGCATGTCTCTTTAATATATCAGTCAGACCTGTTTCTTCTTTAGACATCCGGTGCACTTCTGCCCAGTCCAGTGGGATCTTCCTAAGCCATGATCTCCCCATTAAGGCTGGGTAATGGCCTTTCACCACAAACAGTGGTAATTCTGCAGTCCGTCCATTTAGTTCCACCTTAACATCAGTAGTGCCCAACAGGGGTACTGCTTCTCCTGTATATGTCTTCAGAATGATCTTTGTTGCCTTAAGTGGAAGATGCTTCAACTTTTCCTTATACACCGAGTCTGAGACCAATGAAACTGCTGCACCAGTGTCCACTTCCATGCGTACCGGTTTGCCATCCAACAGTGGGGTTACCCAGTATTCATGGGAGTCCCCTTTCAAAGACAAAACATAGCATGACACTTCTTCTTCAGACAAGGTGTCGCTTTGATCATCAGGCATCTGCTCGATGGTATGCAGATTTTCCTTATTGTTCTACCAGGCCACAGGCCTCTTTTTCTTTTGTTTACAGGCACGCTCAATGTGTCCTTTTTTTCCACACTGTCGACACACTAGGTTCTTACACCAGCATTCTGCTGCATGGTGACCTGTCTTACCACAGCGGTAACATTCCTGACTCCCCACTGTTTTGTGAGTAGGTTCTTGGGACATTTTATGCACCCCGGGGGGTGCACTAAGGTATTGTGCCTCCTGTGTGGCTAGTTCCAGGGAGACCGCAATATCAATGGCCTTCGGTAAGGTGAGCTGAGCTTCTGTTAACAGACGCCTCCGTATAGCTTCACTGTGCAGGCCACACACTAAGCTGTCACGTATGGCATCATTTAACATCTCCTTAAATTCACAGTGTTCAGCAAGCTTTTTCAAATTGGCTACAAATTGTACAATGGTTTCACTTTCCTTTTGGTCTCTGCTATGGAACCTGTACCTTTCTGCAATTACCAGTGGTTTTGGAGCATAAGGTGACCCCAGGATTTCCACAATGTCATTGTAAGATTTGGTCTCTGGCTTAACAGGGAGCAGCAAACTGTGTAGCAGAGAATAGGTCTTAGCCCCTACAACACTTAAAAATATTGGCACCTTCTTCTCTTCTTTAATGTCATTTGCAATAACAAAAAGTTCAAAACGCTCAGTATATACGTGCCATTGCTCTACAGTCTCCTCAAAAGGTCCCAGTGGCCCTGTAAGTGTAGCCATGGCTGCTGCACTCCCCCCTTTTTTTTTCTTTTCCAGTCTCTGGGCTCCTTGATCTTAGTTTCAGTTTGCACAGGGTAGCATTCAGTTCTTACCCCCACCTTCCAGAACAGCCAGAAAGAGTTTGTTTTCTTACATTGACTTCTACTTCTTTTGTTGCTGGAGGCAGCACAGGCATCCCATCCTCGTCGCCACTTGTTATGTCGTGGGGAGTTTCAGAGTATAGGAAGAAATCAGTGGAAAGACAGAGAGCTGGAGTAGGTGCAAGTGTCCATTTTATTGCATAGCACAGAACTCACCAGAACAAGCCCAGACTAGCTGGGCTGACCCCAGTGACCTACTCAGTTACCATAACAACAAGATCTATATCTACAACCCAATATACAACAATTGCCTCCCTGGTGAGGGAGTCCAGAGCGACCTGCACCTCGAGGTCCTGGACGATGAGTGCAGCAGCATAGAGCAGCAGCTGTAGGCACTCCAAAATGGCCGGAAGGGGCCAGAGCAGGCACAAGGCCACCTCTGGCTCAATAGCACAAGAAGAGCGCTGAGGTCAAAAAATCAGCTAATGGTACTAAGGCACAAGGCTGTTATGTCCAACAAGGCAGAGGGCAATCATAAATAGAACTGCTACGGCTGTCAGTCCCTGCAAGAGGTCCTAAAGCTCGCAGCAGGAGAGAAACGGCTGTCTGGAGAGATCCCTTTAAGCACGTGTCTCAAAGGAGCTCCATCCCCCGCCCCCAGAAAGGGCTGGTGCCCTTTTGACCTCTCCAAAATGGTTCCGGGCTCCCATGTAGATGCTCTCCTGCGCAACTACTTTAACGTAAGAACTCTTTCATTCAAGAGCATTTGCGCAAGATCGCGCCAATGTAGACGTAGACTGAGTGACTTGCTTAGGTTGATCTAATATGTAAGTTAGATCATTGAAGCCTGATCTATCTTCCATGATTATCCCCCTTCTATTCTCCTCCTTCTCCTGTCTCTGTGTATGTCCAGTATCTGAAGCAGGAGTCTTAAGAATGGTCATAGTTATGGGGGATGGGACATGATGGGTGTTGCTCACCCCACCCCCAACTACAAGACTTGAGCAGCCATGGAATTTGTCATGTCCAGCCTGGCTGGAGCTGCCACCCCAAAATATAAAACTATACCTATGATTTTGAGGTCTTTGGATCTGCCTTCTTTCCAAAGGCCGTTAAAACACAAGTTCTTTACTGTTACTGGTTTTGTTACCATTTTCATTTTGCAGCACTCTCAGCCTCTATGAAGTTAAGGATAGGACTTTAGATTTTGTGGCCATTAATTCACTAACACGAAATCCACTTCAACATATGTTGACATCTGCATCTTTATACATCATACCCATGAGCTTTTGGAATGACCGCTATTCTATGACATTGCCCATTATCTGCAGACTCTGACAAGCTTTCTGATTTCACCATAAGCTGCTTTGCCCAGCCACAGATGCTCCAAATGGCCAAAGAAACACTTTTTGCATATAAGAATGTTGACCTGGGCCAGCCACACACCGGGGCCGTTCTGGACACTGGTAGCAGACTGACCACGGGGGCCCATGGTGGAGCTGCTCCAGCCCCCGCACTGGCTAACCAGAACAGATAAGCGAGTGATGCTTAACACTTAACCTTTCACATTCTGACCAGCCACACAGCCCACAGCGGTGCTAAGCCGTTAACACAGACACGCCTCAGCTGTGTCTAGACTGGCCAGTTTTTCCGGAAAATCAGCCGCTTTTCTGGAAAAACTTGCCAGCTGTCTACACTGGCCGCTTGAATTTCCGCAAAAGCACTGACTTCCCACTGTAAGAAATCAGTGCTTCTTGCGGAAATACTGTGCTGCTCCCGTTCGGGCAAAAGTCCTTTTGTGCAAAGGGCCAGTGTAGACAGCTCAGATTTGTTTTGTGCGTTTGCGGAAAAGCGTCCTGCCAATCTAGACGCTCTTTTCCGGAAATGCTTTTAACGGAAAACTTTTCCAGTAAAAGCATTTCCGGAAAATCATGCCAGTCTAGACACAGCCCTTTGGTATTTCTCCCACTGTGCCATGCAGGCCCATTCACAGCTGCAGGTAGCACCACGGCGCCCTCTAGCCCGGCGCCCGTTAGAAACGTTGCACCAGTGACCAGCCAGGCAGAGCCCCCAGACAGCACTAGGAGGGCGGGGTTAGGACAAAGTGCCCGCGAGAACCTCCACTCCCCCTCCGCGCGCACAGCGCCCTGCCCCGCCCCTCGGACCATCCCGCTCCTACAGGCCTCCCCCCGCCCATAGCGCTGCCGCCCCACGCCGAGAGACGCGCCGCGAACGGGTTCTGAGCCAGACGCTTTCACGTCATCACGCCGCGCCGCACGCGGGTGCGCAGGACCGAGCTCCCGCACGTGTGCGGCGGGGAACATGGCGGCGGCGGCGGCGGAGCAGAAGCTGGATCGCGCTCAGGTACCGCGCCCGGGGCCCTGCTGCCTCGCTTGGCCACTGGGGCGGGGCTCAGGCCTCGGCCGCCGCGCGTCGGTAGTTGGCGCGTTGGGGCCGGTTGCGGGACGGGGCTTGGCACTGCGGGGTGGAGGCGATTCCGCGGTGAGCTCTGCTCCATCTGCAGACCGAGCCTGTTGCACCTGTAAAGCCGCATCTCCCGTCCGGTGCTGGGGGGGAGAGCGCTGGTTTGCCGGGCAGAACTACCCGCAAGCAGCCTGCCCATATCTCACTGGGATGGGCTCATAAGCGAACCCTAACGCTTCATGCTCACTTCATGCTATTTTTCTACCCCTCTAGGTTAAAAAGGCAGTGCAGGCCTTGCTCGCTTACACAAAGACCAAAAATAAAGCGGATGAACTGCTTTTGAATGAGAACGAGAATGTATACTTAATGGTGACCGTGTGGAAGATCCCACCACACGAACAAGTAATCAAAATGTAAGAACTGTGCTACTGTCTTTCCTCAAAGGTTCAGATTTTCTGTATTCTATAAGTATCTTTCATCTGCTGTGGCATGCAGTGGACTGACCTTACATTCGATGCTAGTATTCCCATGAGACCACTATGGTTTTTTTTAAAGAAATAATTATATTTGTTTCATGAATTATCAGTATCATCACAACTTTGGAGCAATGACCAAGTATGCTTGGGAGTTTCTTTGTTTTGTGAATCAGATATATAAAGGATCAGATCCATGCCTTGCTTGAAGTCATTTAGGTTACTTGCATAAATAACACTAAACTTATGCCTATACAGGCAGTCCCCGGGTTACGTACAAGATAGGGACTGTAGGTTTGTTCTTAAGTTGAATCTGTATGTAAGTCGGAACTGGCCAGTTCTGACTTACATAGAGAATCAACTTAAGAACCCCAGGCGTCCCCAAGTCAGCTGCTGCTGAAACTGATCAGCAGCTGATTCCAGGAAGCCCGGGGCAGAGCAACTCTGCCTGGGGCTTCCTGTAGTCAGCGCTGGTCAGTTTCAGCAGAAGCTGACTTGGGGACGCCTGGGGCAGAGCAGCTGGGGTGCTACTGGACCAACCCAGCAGCACCCCATCTGCTCTGCCCCAGACGTCCTGATTCAGCCGCTGCTGAAACTGACCAGCAGCGGCTGAATCAGGACCTGGGGCAGAGCAGCTGGGGTGCTGCCGGGTTGGTCCAGTAGTGCCCACGGGCGCTGCAGGACCAATCAGCAGCGCCCCAGCTGCTCTGCCCCAGAGTCCAAAACAAAAGCCTGGTCTGCTGGGGGGGGGGGGGAGCACACTAGCTGCGCCCCCTCCCCCCAGCAGACCAGGGACACGGGGAGCAGAGCCGCAGCGGCAGCGGGGTGCCGCGCCTCTGAGGCTTTGCTCTGGCAAAGCCTCTGAGGCGCGGGACCCCCCGCGGCTGCGGCTTCAGTCAGGGTGCCTGTGGTCTGCTGGGGACCGTCCCCAGCAGACCACAGGCACCGGGACCCAAGCGGCAGCAGCGGGCGGGTTCCTGCGCTTCTGAGGCTTTGCCAGAGCAAAGCCTCAGAAGCGCGGGAACCCCCGCTGCTGCCGCATGAGACCCGGTGCCTGTGGTCTGCTGGGGACGGTCCCCAGCAGACCACAGGCACCGGGTCTCATGCGGCAGCAGCGGGGGGGTGCCGCGCCTCTGAGGCTTTTTTTGTGTGGACGGTCCCCAGCAGACCACAGGCACCGGCACCCAAGTGGCAGCAGCAGCGGTTCCCGCGCTTCTGAGGCTTTGCCCTGGCAAAGCCTCAGAAGTGCGGGAACCCGCCCGGTGCCCCTGGTCTGCTGGAGACGGTCTCCAGCAGACCAGGGGCACCGGAGCAGCTTACGAACGGGGCTTTCCCGGAAGTCGGGGCGAGAAAGCTCCGTTCGTAAGTGCGGATCCGACGTAAGTCGGATCCGCGTAAGTCGGGGACTGCCTGTAATCTGTATCTAGTGTACCCATCTTCTTAGTTTCTAAATAGCTGGTGTCTGTTTTTCAGTATTGTTCTCAGTTCAGAAGATAACACTAAAT
Organism: Pelodiscus sinensis; assembly: GCF_049634645.1. Taxonomy (NCBI): domain Eukaryota; kingdom Metazoa; phylum Chordata; order Testudines; family Trionychidae; genus Pelodiscus; species Pelodiscus sinensis. Next base: position 17,900,879 of record NC_134726.1, read on the forward strand.
GTTTTTTCAATTCTTTTATAAAATTGCTAAAAGTTTTCTACTTCTTTCTTTTGTGCCATTAATTAGTAAATGAATATTTTATTTTGAGTAGCAGTGATGCTGTATAAGAAATTATAGATCTATCTACTAATGGTCCCAATCCAGCAAAGGTTTCAACATATCCTTCTTTTCACATGCTCTACTTTGTGAGGTCTGTGGGAAGGGCGTGGACAGATGCTGATCTAGCAGCAGCCCCAGTCCGTAGGGGGGCTGAGCTCCCCATGGACAGAGGCTCCGCTGCCCCCCCCAACTCTCGCTGCCAGCACGAGGTGGAGGTGCACGTGGCACTGTGGATCCAGTCCTGGGGGGAACTGGCTTTTAAGCCAGCTGCCCCAGCACCGGCTCCTGCTTCCTCCCCTGTAACCTCTTGTTGCCTCTGATATAGAGTCAGCAATGGTGGGGGAAATGCATGTAGTCGATAAGATTAATTGATAAGCCTAGGCTTATCAGTTAATCATATAGTTCGCTACATATTGACATCCCTAGTCTGTAGCATTTATCACTGTAATGATTTTGAACTTCTACCTAGGTCTAACTTTGGAAAAAGAGATTTGCATTTATTCTCGGAATGCTTTCACCCATCTTAACCTCTTGTTATAGACCACTTCCTTATGGTATTCGACCAGAAACAGCTGAAGTTTGCCTCTTCACAAAAGATGAACCTGAATTATCTGCAGAACAGACCGAAAACTTGTACAAGAAACTCTTGATCCAGAATGGGATCACAAGTATCAGCCAGGTAAAGGAAGACATTGGAATATGATATGGGATGTTAGTATCCTGTCTTTCTCCTTAAAACTTACAAAGAAAAACATGTGATTTCTAATGGAAAATATTAAATTAATTCAGCTGGTTCAAAATTTCGGACTTCTAATTTTTTGTAGCTTATCAAATTTTCAAAACTTCAGAATTTGCCCAAAGAAGTAAAATTGTCACTGCTTTCAGTATTATCTTACCACAATTGATCAGAGCAGGCTTATTGATTAATAGCTTCTTGTATTTTATTTTTAACATGCCATTAGTTTACAATAATTTGAAAATAGTTTTTAAAGTATTTTTAGAAACTTTTTATCAGTGTCTCCTAGTCTAAGTTCTACAATAACTTGACAGTAACTCTCCTAAGTTCCCCACCCGTGCTTTAAGAGGTTTATTTACTGATCAAAAATAGGTAGTGTGTACATATGAATTTAGGGATGTTAAATATCGGTTAACTGAATAGTTGAGTAACCTCGTGAATTCTTATCGATTAGTTGGCTATTCTATTGTCCCTAGGGGCGTGGCAGCAGCGTGGGGTGCCGGGCAGGAGCTGGACCACTAGAGGAGCCAATTAAAAAACCAGGTCCCCTCATGGACCTGTTGCCCTGCACTGTTGCTTCTGATAAGGAGGCAGCAGGGCGGAGTGGCAGTAGCCCTTGTCTGGGAGGAGAGGGGGTCCTGAATTCCCAGACCCGTCACAAGCCAGAACTGAGCTGGGCTGCCTATCTGCCTGGCTCCTAATACACTTTAAATGCAGAGCTGCAGCAGGGGTATGTCCCAGCTCTGTTGCAAACCAGGATTGAGCCAAGCTGCTGGCCAGCCCGCTAAAAAATGTAGTGGCAAGAGGAGGGGAGAGGGAAATGCATGTAGTCTATAGCAGTGGTGCTCAACCTTTTTTAATTTGTGACCCCCAGAGCCGGGGAAAATTTAGTTGAGGATCCCTGGTCTTTAGCTTTAGCTTATCGGTTAATCGACTACATTATTACACCCCTATATGAATTGTTACACAGAATTTTCTTATGCAAGCTGAAACAATTCACAGTTCGCCCATTCTTAGTTGTTGGCTTCTGGGTTCTAATATGAATAAAAGGTAGTAAAAACTTTATTTTAAAATAAGTGGTTTTAGTTGGATTATCTGTGACCTTTTTTTGTGTGGTGGTACTGCCTGGAACAGCGTACCGTCACCTATTTTCCCAGCCCACAGAAAAGGAATGGTACTGGCACTTGTTTTCCTGGGATGGCTCGGCTCCTGATGGAAGCATGCTCAGGACGCACAGCATTTTTTTTCCAGCTGCCAGCGCAGCACAATGGCTCTTAAAGAGGCCACAATTGCATTTCTGCCCCTAGCTTGGTGTGTTTTTTGTTTGTTTGTTTTTGGTTTGCTCAACGAGTTTGCCCCAGAGTACCGGCACCTTTTTTCTTACACAAAAAAAAAGCATGGTGTGTGACCTACATTTGGCAGTAACATGCGTTTATTGCTATCTGACATCTGTGTTGTTTTGACTTTTTTATTCTGAAAAAACCTGTTTTTAAACTAAAAAAAGCATTGTCCGTTCTTCAGTTGGTCTTTTTGTTTCAAATAAAGTAGAGAAGAAGACACCAGAATACATTTTTAATGCAGAAATCTTAATGGATTGGCAGTCATACCACTCAGTTATATACAACTGCAGAAATACTTCATTTTCTTTTGCAAGGGAGTTTAATGCAAACATTACTTTCTCATTACAGATCATCTCATATAAAACTCTCAAAAGTGAATATAAACCATTTGAAGCAAAGCGTCGTCTGTTGAATAGATTTGATCTCTTCTTGGCCGATGATCGAATTAGAAGGCTTTTGCCCTCACATATAGGGAAACACTTTTATCAAAGCAAAAAGTAAGCCTAGTTAATGCTTGTTTATACTATAGTTTTCTTGGAGATTGCACTGTTCTTAATTTTTTTTCTTTTTTTGTTTTTGTTTTAGGGCACCTTTATCTGTAAACCTGAAAGCCAAGAATCTAGCTAAGGAACTAAACAAACATATCCAGGGAACTATACTTCCAGTAACCAACAGGGGTTGCTGTTAGTAAGTATCAATTTTTGGCTTGCACTTCACTTGAAGGACACTCTTGTGCTCCTAATAGTAGGATCAGGACACAATGCTAAATTAATTAATTAAACTTCCCCTCCAGTAGGGCTTTGAATAAAGTGAAGTAAGGACTCAACCAAATGTAGAGTATTTGCAGTGAGCTTTTGTTTATACAGAGACCGTGGTTTGTGGGGGGAGGGGTTAAGTAGAAACTTTAACAAGGAGTTTTCACCTCTTCGCTGTAACTTGGAAAAAAAAATTGAGATGACATGACCATAGTCCTATTCATCACAGTGTAGTAAACATTAATCTCATATGCTCCTCAATTATGTTGCCTATTGATTGCTTAGGGTTAGTTATTAACAATAATAACCAATTTACTAGAACAATATATTGTATGAGAAGGTGTAATAGAATCTTGCAAAGAAAAAATAAATCACAAAAACAAGTGTCCAAATAGTGAGACGGCTGGTATAAATACCCTGTATATTAACTGTATAGTCCAGCATCTTTTTTTTTAATTAAGATCATTCTGAATAGGCAGTACTCAGTTAATTTCTTGATATGCCTAAAAGCAAGTGCTTCAGTGAGAAGATTGATTTTCTGTAGGGTTAACAGCATACCTCTCTCTTCTTTCAGTACAGCACGCATAGGTCACACTGGAATGAAAGCTAATGAATTATTAGAAAACATCGCCGTTGCTGTTGAGGTGATTTCCAATAAATTGCCAAAGGTATTGTCACACGATTAAATTGAAATGTGAAGTGGACTTGATTTAAACATTTCTTTTTTATAATTACTTTTTAAATTATTGCAGAATTGGAAAAATATTAAAGTTCTTCATCTGAAAACACTCAAATCTGTTGCTCTTCCAATCTTCAATTCTTACATCCACAATTTAGATGAGCTTGACAAGCAGCCATCTGTGTCTCAAAAGGGAGGACAGGTAAAAACTTCTTATTAACTTCTTACTACAGGTTGAACCTCTCTAATCCAGAACGCTCTTGTCCAGAAACATCCATCTTCCCAAATGATTTGAGTTAGCCAGATGTCCACTTTTTATGGGTGTGCCCAAGTTTCCCGTGGTCCCATAAAGTTTGTTTACAGCACTAGTTAAAGCTCTCAGTGTTCTGTGTTCTTATTTACCTCTAAAAGCATAGTAAGCAGTGAAAGTGTTGGTAATGTTGCTAGACAATGTTGACCTCCTGTTGTCCAGAAAACTCTCTCGGTCAGAACCAGTCAGGTCCTAAGGGTTCTGGACTTGAGAGATTCAACTTGTCGCTTACAAAATAACTTTCCACAGGGTGGTGCTATAGCCATTAACTATTTGATTGCCTCTATGGAAAACATGTTTAGGTTTAATATATTGGCATTGAGGATGCCAGCCATGTGGATGCAATGCACAGATAGCAATGCACATAAGTGATGGGTGAGCTGTTATCACCTAACACTTGTTGGCATAAGTGTGTGCTTTTACAACAGTACATGGTAATGGAAAACCACTGTTTCTACTTGAAGGAGTGTCAAATTGAAAACATAATCTTTATAGTGTTGCCAGTTTCCCCCCTTAACCTGGTAAAGGATGGGAACAGATTCCTTTATTTCTTTATATCCTTATTTCTGCTTTGAGGTCTGGTCTTCATGGACTAGCCAAGCAGGCCTAATGATGGGCTGGTGTGGGGTGGGGCAGACAAAGGGGACAATTACTCTGGGGTTCCTGGCTACTGCTACTTTAAATCACTGCCAGAGCCCAACATGGAGCAGTGTACTCTGGGGGTGGGGGGGTGTGCACGCGCGCGGTTCAGGCAGCCCTGAGGGCTGGCTGTCCCAGCCCTGCCCCTTTCAGGGGCATATAGTGCCCTCCCCTCCCCAGCCCCAGACACATACACCTTGCCCATGGGACCAGAGAACCTGTCAGCTTGCCAGTAGCCAGCATACACTGCTTCTCTTATTTTCATAAGTAAAATGCAACAGATCACAATAAATTCTTAATCATATTAATTGAAAACAGTAGCCTTTTACTTAATTGCTCATAGCTGTAAATTCATCCCTCTGCACTTTGTGAACTTGTCAATATTGATGTCAGAGCATAACTTCTGTACAGGAAGGAGGGGGGATTTTTAAAATGAAGAACTAGTGCACTAATCTGCTAACCATATAATTTGACATATATTTTGTTAATGCAGGCAGTCCCCGGGTTACATGGATCCGACTTACATCAGATCCCTACTTACAAACGGGGTGAGGCAACCCCGCACTAGCTGCTTCCCCCCCAGCAGACCAGGGAGACGCGAAGCTAGTGCCCCCCCCCCCCCCCAGCAGACTAGGGAGACGCAGAGCGGCTTTTCTCAGCAGACACCTCAGCTTGAGAATAAAGGACTGAGGGAAGTGAGGTGTGGGAGAATAAAACTGAGCTCTGGAAAAATGTTTAGCTAGAGTTTCCCCTACAAAATGTACCAGTTCTGACTTACATACAAATTCAACTTAAGAACCAACCTACAGTCCCTATCTTGTACGTAACCCGGGGACCGCCTGTATATATATTCATACATTAGTTCTATATCTTTAGCAAGCGCTTGAAAAGTAACTCAGCTTTGTTTCCTCCTTGCTTGTTGCCAAATCTGAACTGCTGAATAGTTAGCTTCATGATAACATTGCATATAAAATCGCTGTCACTGAAGAATGGCAATTAGTGTAGGTTAAGAAATTAACACTCTCAAGATCTTCAATTTCAGAAGTTTTGCAATAGTGGGTTGATCATTCTTGCCTTTGTAATACAATGGATCACTGTATTTGTAATAATAAGGATCATACTGGGAGGGTAGATGGGGGAGGTGATGTATAACTGACAATGTTTTTATTTTTTTCTGTAAGAAAAAGAAAGGGAAAAAAAGGAAGCAGAAGGCAGCCACAGAACAGAATTCAACTAAAGCTAAAGTGACAACTGAAAAGAATAATACAAATGCTGCTACCAGAGACCTTGAGACAGTACAGAAAGGAAAAGATGAAACTTTGGCAATGACAGACCCAGATGAAGATGATGGAGAAATTCCACAACTAGTTCCTATTCAGACAGACACCAGCATTGCTGGGCAAGAGGTAATTCTGTTTTAACAATAAGTTTGTGAAATTTAAAGTTTAGCTTTAACTGTGTGAAGCTTTTAAATGTTGATGAAATATACTTTTAGAAGGGAAAAATCTTGAGGCTAATGGAAATAGTGAAATTAAATCATTAGTATGCCTAACCTAATGCTTGCATGCTTGTGTGTTTTAATACACTTGAAGCATAATAGGTATTACTGGGAATATCAGAAGAGCAAGGGATTCTTTTCTCTTGTGATTTTTTTTTATAGGCTTCTTACAGACTGAGGAAGCTATTTTTTTAAAAGAAAAGCTGGACAATAGCAATTCATTTTTTGGAAACCATATCACTAGCACAAGGAACATCCTCTCTTACATAAAATTTTGCTCCAGAAGCCACTGCTTTATCTGTTACTTGCACTCCAGATGTCCAAAATCTTAGATTGGTCAACTCACTTTCCACTTATCTGCCATTTGGAAAGATAAACTGTGTACTCTGTAAATTGATATTCTGCCAATTTATCTTATTATATGGTTTCATCAAATTGCTTGACATCAGTAACAGACTGATTATCATAGATAATCTTAGCTGCCAGGTAACAATTCATTCCCTTATTCTGACTTGGAAATTAAACAGGTTTGAGGCATGTTTTGAATCCAATAAATCTCTTTGTGTGCCATCTTCTGCCTAAATGGAGATTACTTCTCCCCAGAATGGTAATGTCAAATCTTTTGTGGACTAGTCCACACAATTTACACTTTTAATAGCAATAAAATAGAGTTTCAGAACCTTGGTGGGCTCTTTATACCAGTCCAGTTATAACTGGGAAATGGAGACAGTCACAATCATATAATTAAAATTTATTCAAAACTATCAGGTTAACTTTGGAAGATATTGTATTCACATCTCTAACTATGCTCAGCGTGCAGATTTGCTGGGTATATCTATCTTGAATATCAAATGAAGAAAAAATAAATGAATAATACAAGTTACAAAATTGGTCTAAAATTCAAAATAGCCATCTTGGATATTTTATTTTAAGCACACAGCCTTTAGAAATACTCAGTATGTTCTACTTACCTGTGTTTCCTTTCTGTACAGTATCAGTCAAAATATAGCCCATCTGAAATAGGAAAGAATAAGTTAGGGCAGAGAATATTCTCTTTAGCAGATAGCACTGATCTTTAGTGCTAGCGTTTTTATTAATCTTGTATTGTAAAACAATTACAATGTTTCCTGTGTTGTAAGTTGATGTTTTTTCCTATCTTTTAAATACAGGAGATGAAACCAAATCAAACTTCAGGACAAGGTGTAAACATGAGCAAGAAATCTAAGACACCTCTTGGTAAGAGAAAGATGACGACATTGACTCAGGAGACTCCACAAACAAAACTTAAATTGGCTGCAGCTCAGGCAGATTTGCCAACACCAGCTCAACAGAAACAACCCAAGAAGCCCAAGACCCCAAAGGAAGCAGTAAAGGAAAAGAAGCTGAAAAAGACTCCCACAAAAACAGAAGCAAAATCCTCTGTGACTCCTAAGGGGAGCAAGCTTGTAAAATCAGCCAAGAAAGCTCCCAAAACACCAAAACCTATGCCCAAGAAAATGAAAGTCCCACAATCAGCTTGAACACTGTCAGTTATGTTACTGCTGTATCCTATCAAGAGTCCTGGTTAAATGTATTTGCTTTGCTAAAAAAGTCACTATAAATTAGAGTACAGCTTGATTACAAGAAGACCTGAGTATAGGGAGCTGTGTTCACCAAGATTTGTAATTGCTTATCAGTGTTTCCTACTATTAGCAGTGGGGCTGCAAGACATGTAAATCAACCTTTTCTAATTAGATCGTTTCTACTTTTGTGTCAACCAACAGGCTGTATTATTTCCTGTGCTTATATTAAAAATACACTTCAATACTTTATTTAGGTAAGTGGATGCTCTAAACAAGACTTGTCTTGTTTTTAACAACACAAAAGAGAGAAAAGAGAGAGGATAGTAAAGATGAGGGAGAAATACAGCTTTTGTTGACTTTAAGAATATAAGAATGGGCATACTGAGTCAGGCCAATACTCCATTTAGCCCAGTATCCTGTCTTCAGACAAAGGCCAATGCCAGATGCCCCCAGAGGAAGTGAGCAGAACAAATCATCAAGTGATCCCTCTCCTATCATCCATTTCCAGCCTCTGACAAACAGGCTAGGAACACTATTCCTACCCCTCCTGGCTAATAAGCGTTGATGGACCTATCCTTCATGAATTTATCTAGTTCATTTTTGAACCCTGTCAAAGTCCTGGTCTTCACAACATCCTCTGGCAAGGAGTTCTGCAGATTGACTCTGTGCTGCATGAAGAAATACTTTTATTTGTTTTAAACCAGCTACCTATTAAATTTCATTTGGTAACTCCTAGTTCTTGTGGGGAAAAAAGTAAATAAGTTTTCCTTATTCACTTTCTCCATGTTCTTAGGATACAGGGAGGCTGTTCATTCATAAACATACTTTAGATTGGCCACTGATCGTAGCTCACCTCTCTGGTCTGGCAAAACATCTGCTTCATCTGGTCAGATCTCTCTCCTCTCCTCATTCTCAAGCTTGAGCAGAGCTGGATGGACAGTCTCTTCTTTCTGTGTTGGTGCTGCAGAAGAAGAGACAGCAAGATCTCAAGTGTAAATCTGGGGCTTTCTGATGCAGTAATAATGGTCAAACATCCGTTGGGTTATCTGGGATTGGTGCTACAGCAATAACTCTTACTGCAGTGACGATAAAAAATGGTATTTTTCCCCTACGGTGTTTTCTAAGGGCTACAAAAAAGCAACCTAATTGCACTCTAAAAGGTTTAATTTCCAAACCCCGTATTTTGGTCCATTTTTTTTGTCTTTATTTACCAGTCATCATCTTACACTTCTTTGATTAGTGCCAGTAAGCCCTTTCTGTGTAATTCAGTCTGTCTCCTCTCAACTGTTTTATATAATAGGTAATTCTGACAATTCATGAGCAGTTGAGTTCACTGTTAAGGTAAATTTGTAGGCCCTATTATTACAACTATCCTCATCCTTGACCTCTCAGCTGCCTTCAAAGTCATCATCTGTGTTCTTGAAATCACGTTCTCCCTTGGCTGCTTCTTCAGTGTGGTTCCTTGGTTTCCTTGTCTCTGATGTTTCAGCATGTCCTCTGGAGACTCCTTCAACGTTCTGTGGAAGTTCAAGGGGGCTCTTTTTGATTTCCTTCTCTTCCCCTTTTGCACGTTATCTCTAGGTAATTTCATCCGCAAACGTATTCATTCAACCACTATCTCTTTGTGGATCACTTACAGGTCTTCCCTTCTACTGTCTCCTTTGCAAACTAAAGTGTCATCTGGTTTCTCTGACATTTCTTTGTGGATGGCTAGCCATCAACTCATGCTCAAAATGGTTAAAACAGTTTTTAATCTTTCCCAACCCCCCCCCCCCCCCCACCACCACTTTTCTTGATGCTTGTGGATTACCTCATCACTGTGTGTCAGACCAGCAAAATGGGTATCATCTTTGATTCTGAATTGTTTTAAAGCTCTAACATCTAAACTATATCTAAATCTTGCTGATATTTTTCTGCATAACATATCTTAAGATACAGCCTTTCCTATCTATGCATGTATCTAAAACTTTCATCCAAGCTTTCATGTCTTGATTACTACAACAACTTTTTTCCTCTGGCCCTGAAATGTAATCTTGACCTAATATTCGTTCAGAATGCTACTGCAAAAATCATTCTCCTGGCACTTTGAATATCTCTTCTGTCTCTCCATTGTTAAACAAGCTATTTCTCTTACTTTTCAAGGTCCTTCATACTAATAAGGCTTTGGTATACCTCTTTACCAGCTACAAAGCTGACTGGTTACTATGTTTATAAAAGACAAAGTTCTGAAACTAACCAGTGATCAAGGAAAATGTCACACTTTCAATAGAGCAACATGATAGGATAACAAGTCTTGTGGATAAGGGAAAAGCAGTGGACATGGTATACCTAGACTTTAGTAAGGCATTTGATACAGTCTTGCATGATATTCTTATCAATAAACTATGCAAATAGATGTGGCTATTATAAGGTAGATGCATAACTGGCTGGGTAACTGTTCTCAAAGAGAATTTTTTAACGGCTGCTGGAAAGGCATAACAAGTGGTGTTCTGTAGGAGTCTGTTTTGGGACCGGTTCTGTTCAATATCTTGATCGACAAGTTAGATATTGGCAGAGTACGCTTATTAAGTTTGCAAATGATACGAAGCTGGGAGGGGTTGCAACTGCTTTGGAGGATAGGGTCATAATTCAAAATGATCTGGACAAACTGGAAAAATGGTCTGAGGTGAATAGAATGAAGTTTAATAAGAACAAATGCAAAGTACTCCATTAGGAAGGAACAATCAATCTCGCACACATAGAATGGGAAGCGACTGTCTAGGAAGGAGTACTGCAGAAAGGGATCTAGGGATCATAGTAGGCCATAAGCTAAATATGAGTCAACAGTATGACACTTGCAAAAAAAAAAAAAAAAAGAAGAAACATGATTCTGAGATGCATTAACAGGAGTGTTATGAGCAAGACATGAAAAGTCATTTTTCTGCTCTACTCTGCGCTGATTAGGCCTCAGTTGGAGTATTATGTCCAGTTCTGGGTACAACATTTCAAGAAAGATTTAGAGAAGGTCTAGAGAACATGACCTATGAAGGAAGACTGAAAGAATTGGGCTTGTTTAATTTGGAGAGGAGAAGACTGAGAGGGGACATGATAGCAGTTTTTGGGTATCTAAAAGGGTGTCACAGGGAGGAGGGAGAAAAATTGTTCTCTTTAGCCCTTGAGGAGAGGACAAGAAGCAATGGGCTTAAACTGCTGCAATAGAGGTTCAGGTTGGACATTAGGAAAAATGTTCTGTCAAATGGTTAAACACAAGAATAAGTTGCCTAGGGAGGGTGTGGAATCTCCATCTCTCGAGATACTTAAGAGCAGATTAGATAGACATCTATCAGGGATGGTCTAGAAGAAGATGGTACAGACCTCTCGAGGTCCCTTCCAGTTCTAGTGTTTTACGATTCTGAACCATTCTGTATTATATAGATCTTTTGGCTTCTTCCACTTTTTATTCAACTACTCAACAAATTTTTAAAGTAGAGTGATAAGTAAAATGGCCACAGGATAAGTAAAATGATATGTTTATCAAATATTGAGCTAAAAAGCCAGAATTCAGTCCTGTGAACTACAGAACAGATTTAACTTAACCCTGTGCTTGTTCTAATATCTCAGTCTGCTGTTTTCATTTTCTAAAGTGATTTCAAGTTAAAGGTAGAATGGGTGCTAGTAGTACAGAATCTAATAGGTTTGTTAGCAAGTGTGCTTTCACTTACTAGTGAGATGTTCCACAATTACAATTCTCAGCCTAAATGATAATATTTAGTTGTTATATGTTAGGACGGTGCTAAACTGCTGTGCCCATACCAAATGAATGTGAACATAACTTGATAGGATTAGTCATGGCCGAAGAAAGTATTTTCTGGGAGCAGGTCCTCTAAGCAGAAGTGAACTGAAGTAAACTTGAGTCAAGGATTGCAGACTAGACTGCATGTATGATCAATTCTGGACCTATTGGGATGTAAATATGGGCCCATGTAAAAGTAAATCTTACTATATATTTTATAAGTGTGCATCTGTATTCAAGATCTCCTAAATGGTAGGAGCCAGGACCACCAGATTTGGTATACAACTTCCTATTGTAACTCAAAGTAAGGTGAAGGTTTGGTTCTACCAGGACAGGGTGGGGTGGGGCTGGGCTGGGAGTTCGATTAGTTCTCATAAAATGGGAAGTGAAGGATGTCAGCAGGGATGGTTATATTATATAATGACCACAGGGGGGCAGCAAGGGGCCAGAGATAGGGGCCATGCTGTTATAATCCCATTGTTCCAGCAGAGGGCAGGGGCGAAGAAAGGGACAGCTATCACTATATATTTGAAAGCTTCAGGGGGTAGCCGAGTCATCTGCCGGTCATCTGAAGAAGTGGGCTGTGCCCATGAAAGCTCCTGATACCATCTTCATGTTTTGTTAGTCTATGAAGTGCTACCAGACCATTTGTTGTTTTTTACTATATATTTGAGTTTGTGTCCTGTCTGTCTGTTCCCCAGCTGTGCCCGCTGCAGCAGTCATAGATAGGTGCTTCTCTCCTGGCCCGAGCTATGGCAAGAGGGCCAGTGTAGACAGCTAAAAACTGTTTTGTGCAAAAAAGCCCCGATGGCGAAAATGGCGATCGGGGCTTTCTTGCGCAAAACCGTGTCTAGATTGGCACGGACGCTTTTCTGCAAAAAGTGCCATTTTCGCCATCGGGGCTTTTTTGCGCAAAACAAATCTGAGCTGTCTACACTGGCCCTTTTGCGCAAAAGCTTTTGCACAAAAGGACTTTTGCCCGAATGGGAGCAGCATAGTATTTCCGCAGGAAGCACTGATTTCTTACATGAGATTGTCAGTGTTCTTGCGGAAATTCAAACAGCCAGTGTAGACAGCTGGCAAGTTTTTCCGCAAAAGCAGTTGCTTTTGCGGAAAAACTTGCCAGTCTAGACACCGCCTAAAAGTTGTTGAGAGTGGTGGTTTTACTGACACACAGCTTCTTGACAAAGTGTATTTGCCCCCAAGGACAGTGTTGGATGATTTAGGGAGTTTAATTCCTTTTTGTTTATTTGGCAGTTTATCAATAAAAACAGTTTTTAACAGCAGTGTTTTCTTGCCTGCTCTGAAGACCTAGGCAAACCTGTCACTCTGCTAATCTCCAAAGGGAGGAATAGAAAAAACCTTAAAGTTTCTTAGCTGTGCCTATTGGTGACACATCCAGCAAAGAGAAACCTGTATATTCTCTCAAATGGGAACACTTGGTATCAAGTTACCAACTCCAGGAGAGCAACTCTAATGATCAAGCCATATCTTCTCTGCTGTATGTAACTGCTGATGAAACAGATAGGAGGGTTTTCTGTACACTCTATTCATGGTGAGTTAAATAGGAAACAGCTCCCCAAGAGCAGACTCCTCACTCTGAAAGGCACATCACTGGGCATTAATGTGTCTTAAATCTCAACAGCTACTGCACAATGGTCATATCTGTGCTGATCTAAGAAAATTTCTTGAATAAATATCTCGAGAGAGACTGTAAAATAAATCAGGTATGTTCAATTTGAAAGTACATTTTCTTCCCCTTAATGGTTGTTTACTTTAAAGGGTGTTTTGCAAAAAGCCTGTTAAACTTTATTTTTTATATCCCATTTGGTAGTTGGAGTCTCTTTTAGTCTTACATCTTCCTTAACCAGCTTGTGTCTCTTTGTCTTAATTCTTAGCAACAAGTAAACTGGTATTAATATCAGAAGACTATATTACTAGTGAAGATTGGACTAAATTTCAAGTTATTTTTGCCATTAGTTTGAAAGTTACATTTTTTCACAATGCAACACTTATTTTAGCAAGGTGTGTTTTTTTTCTTGTTAGTGCTTATTTTTCTTTTTGGCAGTAAAAGTGTTACATCTATTTCCTAAATATCTATGTGTAGACCGGAAGTATCTCTTAAACATAATGTCAAAATGCCCTAAAGCCTTCAGATAGTATGCTTCTGCTAAATTTAAATATCGCAAGGTCTCTTTTTATAAATGTATCTATTTATTTAGGTAAAATGCTGCAAAAAGACTTGATAGAGACATTAACACTAACTATGACTATTCTAAATATGAATTTAAAATACTTGGAGCATATATGATTCTTGTGTGAGAAAGAATAGATGTTTTTGAAATGCCTCCCCACTGTTCCTATGTTGCCAATTAATAAAATAAAACTTGTTTGATGTTAAGTAAATAGCAGACACTGTAAGATTGTTAATTTTATTAAGACTTAAACTAGTTCCAAATCCATCCATTGTACTGAGATTTATCACTTATTTGACAGCTTTATTGTAAACTGATGCTATCAAAATGTAATTTCTCTCTCAGCTAGCATACACTTCAGTCTTTTTAAATGGAATTGATTTTACATTGACAATGTCTACTATCCTTGTACAAGTCTTTTAATCTCTCTCCCTCAGAATTTCCATATCTGTTTATTAGGGCTGTCAATTGACTTGTGTTAATGCCTGCAATTAATGCAGGACAGGATTAACATGTTAATTTTTTTAATGCATTAATTGTAGGCGTTAATGCTGCACTGCCCCTTTGAACTGCCGCTCTGGCACTTCAAGGGGGCTTTGCAATAGCAAAGCCAGGGATCAGCTGGAGTGCCCAGTTGACCCCAGGCTCCTAATACGCTGTCCCTTGGAAATGCTGCACGGAGCCTGGGATCAGCTGGGGATTCCAACTTATCCCAGACTCCATGCAGAGCTGCCTTGTTGAAATGCTGCTGTGGCATTTCAAAGGGGAGGTGCACGTGATTAATTGCACGATTAATCATGATTAATTTTTTTAATTGCTTGACAGCCCTACTGTTTATATACAAGTAATAGCTATCAACCCCTCAGCATTAAAACATTGCAAAATTTAGCAATGAGTCAAAAGACCATTACAAAATTATGAGATTTTCATCAACAGTGAAACAATTTTACAATGTATGTACTAATTTACTCTCCTTGTTGCACCATTGAAGTAAAATGTCCTCTATCATTAAAAAAAACTCTTTAAAAACCCACTCCATTTATGTTGTCAATTTTAACAAGAGCGTAAAATCCCTATAACTCAGATTCATAAGGCTGTGTTACTTGTTAAAGCTATCTAATGGAAATCACCTGGCACATTTATATATTGATTTAAAGTACAGTATACTATTTTTTAAATATTGTGACCACATGCAACTTATTTAATCTTGCTGCAGCTTCATTTCCCTGTGAATAAAATAAGGAGTACACTTAAATTTCATACAGCACTTTGTGATTACCAAGAATTATTAAAACAAACCACACACTGGCTTTTGGATTTGTTATTCTGCAAGCAATGCTGAAAGAATTCAAAATGCAACAGATATGGGGTGACATCCTCCTCCCACTAATGCTATTGGGAACGCTGACATGGAATTAAATGGAGTTAGAATTCACCTCTGATCTGTAGTGAGATCATAGAAGATACTTGGCAGAATCTGAGTTAATAGTTCTTTCTACCGTTACAAGGAGTCACAAAGATCTAGAGCCAGGGTTAGGGATACATCTCTTTGAAGAACTTCAAGTACTTGTGAAGTAATCAACTTTGGCAAAAGAAACAGAATCATGATACTGAATCCTCACAGATATAATAAGTAATCTTTCATTTGTTTGTATTATAGTAGCATTTAGGACCTAACAGTATCAGTGCCCATTGGACTACTAGGGGATTAAAATGATACTTATCTTCAAAATGTTATACTCTGTATAATATCTCAAACCAGTTTAATCTTTTACAATGCATTGTAGTTCAATAAACATTTTCTGAATCATAGAAACATTAGTACAACTTCAGTAGTGCAGCATTATGAAGAATACTTATCTCTTACTGTAAAAGGGCATCTCGCTTTCCTATAGTTTTTCATAATGGTTAATGAACTGTTAAGCGTGCAAAACTGATGAGATGATAGCATTTTATATTGTTTCCAAAAGTGTATTATTTACCCTTCTGTCAATTAAGTGTACAGACCCATATTTTTCCATAGCAACCTACAGACACCATTGTATACCTGTGTGCACCTGGAAGGCCAGAACACAAATATACTGATTAGCTCTTAGAGGGCTTTTGTATTACCTAGGGAAGATAAAGCAAAAATTTAATTTAGTCCTATCAAATAAAAAAAAATCTGAAAGTAAATATAACTTGTCAACTGTTTTCATAGTAAATACTTGGCTCTTAAGGCTCTGAGGGGTGTGTTTTGGTGCCCATGGTCAGAAATGTCATGGAGACAAATCAGCCTCATTGGAAAAATTGAATAAAATGACAGAATTGATGTATTTCACATCAGTTCCTGTAGCATCTGTTGTGGCACTGAATAAAATCTAGCCTCACCCAATTTGGCTTTTCAGCCTGTAAATTGGCTAGAGCAAAATGGGTGCAGTTTTTCTTGCATACTGTTCTAAGTACTCCTCTTGATATCAGTAGAGATGTAGCCGTGTTAGTCTGGTCTAGCTGAAACAAAAAACAGGACTACGTAGCACTTTAAAGACTAACAAGATGGTTTATTAGGTGATGAGCTTTTGTGGGCCACACTCACTTCCTCAGATCAAATTGTGGAAGAAAATTGGCACAACCATATATACCAAAGGATACAATAAAAAAAATAAACACATATGAAAAGGACAAATCAAATTTCAGAACAGAAGGGGGATGAGCGGGGGAAAGGGAGAGAGGTAAATGTCTGTGAGCTAATGATATTAGAGGTGATAATTGGGGAAGCTTTGTAATGGGTAAGGTAATTATCTTTGTAATGGGTAAGGTATTAGCATCCTTGTTAAGACCTAGGTGTAAAGTGTCAAATTTAAGCATGAATGACAGTTCAGATGATTCTCTTTCAAGTCTGCTGTTAAATGGTCTTTGAAGCAGGATGCAGGTAATCAGGTTGTTGAGACAATGCCTTTATGGTTGAAATGGCAAGAAACTGCCCCTGTATCCTTGTATCCTTTGGTATATATGGTCGTGCCAATTTTCTTCCACAATTTGATCTGAGGAAGTGGGTCTGGCCCACGAAAGCTCATCACCTAATAAACCATCTTGTTAGTCTTGTTAGTCTTTAAAGTGCTACATAGTCCTGTTTTTTGTTTCACCTACTGATATCAGTTTGTCTTCCTAAATTTAGGTTGTTCTCAACAGTCTTTTTTATCCCAATGGAATGGAGACCATGGAATGTATTGAGATAATCTGGCGATGATCATTAAAGGGCATATACGCCATTCAAAAATGTGGATAATACGTGGCACAATTTGACTGTTTCCTCTCTCTATTCAGATCCTTTTTATGAAGGGGATTGGAGGAGATTAGTGTATGTCATTCTCACCATAATAGGGGTTAAAATATTTTTTAAAGAGGAAAATGTGACTCTACAACCAAATCAATAGTTGTTGCACATGAAGCAACTTTAAAGTTCAAAAATGCAACAAAATCTCTGGGGCTGGGTGGACCCACTTAAAACTGAAAGCCAAGTTGTGACTTAAGCACAGACAGTTTTATTGTAGATCCTTAACTGGAATTCTGCTATTGTTGCTTTTGAAACAGAATCATCCTATTTGCAACTTTTTTTAGGTGATTCAGCTCTTTTTCAGAAAAACATCCTGAGATATAATGTCTATAATAAAATCACTCCCCAATGAAGAAGTGGTTTTAGCTGCTGCTGATTCTCCAGCTTCAGTGAGAATAACAAGTGAACCCACTATTCTGGTCAGAGATGAAAATCCATGGACTTATTATAACAAGCCTATTACACTCATTGCCACTGGAGGACTGGTCTTTTTTGGTGGTATCATCATCACAGCTTTGTATTTTAAATTTGTAAGTGTCCCATATGCACTTGGGCCTGTTTGTCTTTCCATTGGACTGATGTTTCTCATCACAGGAATTGTGTGGGTGCCAATCATTAAACAGACAATCAGATATAATGAGCCTCTGAGAAGAAAACATCCAAGAAAATCCAAAGCTGCATGCAGTTCCAGTGTATGAATTGGTGTCAACTTCATGTATTTGTACCTTTTATGCTAACTAACACGCCTAAAGTGACCTAAAAGACATGTAAAAATCATCTCAATTTTATTTGCATTTAATGTATTAAGCTTCTGACACTGTATTAAAAAAAGTTTCTGTTCTTGAGTCAGCTAATGTGATAAATATGTGTAACCCTTCTGCCAGGTCGTAAGGACAGCAGCCAGGGCTGGGTTCAATATCTAGGGGTCCTTTTTCATCCATCTCACACAGAAATGGCTCGAGCCCCCACCCAGTAGCCTGGGAAATTCACACACTCTTGGGCGCCTCTGAGAAGCAATGCTTCGCCACTCATAAGCACAGAGTCTGAGTGTAGAAAAGAAACTTCTAATGAAATAGGGAGAGAAGTTACATGGCATTAGCTCAGAAAAATACCACAAACATAGTTCCTAACCCCTCATGAGTAACCGTCCCAGCTCAAATGGATTGAGCAATGTCCTTTGCCCCTCAGGCTCACTAGTCCAACAATGTAAGGGTACCATTCATTTACCCAAACTTTCTCCGTACCCCACGTCAAACACCCCACTTACAGCTCTGTCCAGTCAGTGCGGACCCTGACACATCACCCTAATGACTCCACTCATTAAGCCTGAGGCCACGCCACCTTTGTGCTGCTCCTGTGGTGTGCTGGTACCGTCTGCCACTGTTCCTACCGGCCACCCATTCCTGCCAGCCGCTCTGCTGGCCGCCTGCTGGCCGTTCTTGCCAGCTGCTCCGCTGGCCGCCTGCCACTCTGCTGGCCGCCTGCCGCTGCTCCTGCAATCCGCTCACCGGTCATTCCTGGCCAGCCATTCCACTGGCTGCCTGCTGTCGCTCCTGCCAGCTGCTCCACTGGCCAGCTGCCTACCAGTCGCTCCCACCAGCAATCTTGCTGGCTACAATGGGTCTGGCTCCAAGCCAAACCAGTGATTTCAACTCTTTATCCACAACCTAGGCTGGCAAAAGAGTCCAGCTTCCACTGAACTAGCAAAAAGACTCTTGATGGAGTCTGCTTTAGGTCTATCCTTAAAATAAGGGAGAAAACAGCAGGTTGAACCAGTCTTACAGCTCACGCCTGGCAGGTATGAAGCAGGCTGGCTCAAACCCTCCCCCTCCCCCCACCCCAAACTCAGTTCACTCAATTCTGGAACGGGGAGGTTTGTTCATCTGAGACCTCTTACAATGATAGTGTCTCTCCTGCAAGCACTGGTGTCATATTTTACAGTTCCCACATTTAGGGGTAGCATGATTTGTGACCCCACAACAGCCCAAATTGGTTACAATACATCACATTCCATTCTAACAACCGATCCTCCAACAGCCCTGGCTGAACTGGATTTACATAACCACACCCCGGATTCCTTCTCCATCCCAACATGAGCTGTATTTACATATCAACAGTTAACAGTTAATTATCTTGCAGACCTAACCAATTTGAGTGAGCATCTCCACCCCCAGGGCAGCTCTCTCCTTCTAGCTGGCTGATAGCAAGCAATAGTTCAGCCCCTGCTTACATATGCAAATATAGTATTGAAGTTACAAAGAACTACTATCTTAAATCTTCTTGAAAATGCCAAAATATAGTGTGCTTAAATAGAAACCACTAATTGGAAGATGTCGATATTCACCACAGGTGAAAGGATTTTCATATTCCATCACTAAATGCTGTAGACACTGTAACAGTTCAGGGTAAATGAAGCTTATTCCCCCTCTGCAGTCCCAGCTGTTTCCTCTCAGGGCTGGAGACCCCCATCTCTCTTTCTCCTCCCTGGGATCTCCACAGCTCCCTGTCTATACTGGGTCCTCTTCAGCAAAGTCAGGTTGCTAATGCTAGCCTCCATTACTTTTCTCCTCAGAGACTGTACACCAGGGATGGCCAACCTGTTAGAGACGAAGAGCCAAAATAGCAGTGGACAGAGTGCGAAGAGCCATGTACCAGGGAGGGGAAAGTTGTTGAGCAAAAAAACCGAAACAAAACAAAAAACAAAGCAGAACTGCATGCCAGCTCCAACTTCTCAGGGGAAAATAGGTCCCGGTACACCATCCCAGGACGGGGGCTCCAGGCTGGACAGTGTTGGGGTCAGGTGGAAAATTGGGGTGCTGAATAAACCAGAGGCTTGTGGCTGGGAGGGTGCAGGAGTTTGGGATAGGGTGCATGAGGGGCTCAGGGCGGGGAGGCTGGAGTATGATGGGCTCAGGACACAGATTTGCAGTGTGTGGATGGTACAGGAGTGTTGTGGCAAAAGACTGGGGATGTGGGGGTGCAGGAGTTTGGGGGGGACCAAAGTTGTTGAGAAAAAAAAAGGACTCCAAGGACTTCTTAAGCCAAAAACAAAATAAAATTAAATTAAAACAGCATATCCCCTTTAAGAGTGAGTGCAGGAATAGGAACAGGGGAGCGGTTGAGCACTAAGACTTTTGGCCACCAGCCATTTTGTGCCGGCAGCCCTGGGGAACCAGGTAAACATGGGGTCGGAGGGCTGGAGGTGTTGGGGGGCAGGAGAGGCCGGGTGCTGAGTGTTTGTAGGGGTGCCAGGTGCCCGGCATTTTCACCTCCTGGCCAGGGAAAAATTCAGAGAATACCGGACATCTCAGGTGTCCGGTATTCTCTGAATTTTTTACTGGACAGGAGGTAAAAATACCATACTGTCCGGGTGAATACCAGACAGCTGGCAACCCTACCCCCACATCCAGGCCCTCCTCCCTGCTCTAACCCAATACCCTTCCCTCCAAACTTATGCCTGGGTCCCGGAGCCAGAGCTGCTGCTGTCACTGCCACTGCCATGCACGTCTCCCTCCAGGCGCTGGGGCGCGTGTGCTGAGTGGCTGGCTTTGAGTATATGCTGGCCAGGACGCTGTGTGCACCCCCCCCACACCCAATCCCTCTCCCCTCCCCTTCCCCAGAGCCAGACACCTCCCCTCCACTCTAACCCAATCCCCCTCCCTCCCAACCTTATGCCCGGGTCCTGGTGCCAGAGCCGCTACCACCACACGCGTCTCCCAGGTGCTGGGTGTGTGCACTGAGTGACCAGCTTTGAGCATGTGCTGGCTGGGATGCCATGCGCATCCCCCCAACCCGATCTCCCTCTCCTCCCCTTCCTTTCTCCCGAGCCAGGCATCTCCTCCCTGCTCTAACCCAATTCCCCTCCATCCCTCTAACCTTATGCCCAAGTCCTGGAGCTGGAGCCGCCACCGCCTGCGCTCAGCGGCTGGCTGCTAGCACATGCAGGCCACAGTGTAATTTCTTTTAGTTAAACTACCACACACTTCTTTCTAAGCAAGTACCCTTTTTCTTAAGGTAAAAGCATTACACATTAAAGCTCTTGAGTAGATCTTTCACAGCAAAGTGTGTTTGTGTACAAGCCAGACAGGGACAGTGGGTATGTGGCCAGTTTGCTAGCCCACACTGAAGAACAGGCTTCCACATTTATGCTATTGCTAGAAGACTCCTCAGAGCAGGAGGCTGAGGGTGTGTGTGGGTGGGTGTAGGTGTCAGAGCGGGGCGTGAGGGGCTCAGGGCTGAGGGTGTGGGTGCAGGATTAGGGCAGGGGGCTGGAAGGTGGGGGAGCTCAGGGCAAGGCATGGGGGCACCCACCAGCTTCTCCTTGGGGCCAGCCCAGGACACAGACTGCCCACCAGCTGCTCCCCAGGGCTGGCTGTAACTGTGCTGGCCAACTGGCAATTGCTTCCTAGGGCTAGATGCTTGTTACTCCCCTGTGGTCATTCTGGTTATACCTGTCTCCAGGGCTTGCTGCCTCCCTGTGGTCGTTTGAGAGAATAACTGTCTCTGCTATCATAGCCCGCTCTTTCAGTGGATGAGAAACAATCACATTCCACACACATCCCATTGTCCTGCTTCCCAGAGCCAAGCTGGCACAACCAAATGCTTACCTTGCTTTAAGTTATGATGAGAGGAAGCTGCATACCAAAATTGGTGTTCCTAGCTCTTATTGTTTAAGAGTTCTTGAACAAAAAGCCTCACAGACACAAAGATGCACAAACTCTCTAATATATATGTGTGTTATTAGACTATTATGTGTACTAGCTAGATTAAAGTATGCTCCCCCTGCTACAAGCACACCTTCATTCTGTAGTAGATACTCACCTGGTGAGGCAGAACAAATTAGCTTCAAGTAGGGTTGTGAATGGATAATCGGTTATCCTATTCCCTGTAAGTATCACCCTTACTGGTAATGTCATCTTGAGTTAGGGTTAGGGAGCAGCCACTCACTCATGGCCTGCTGCAGGCAGAAGGCTACTTCAGCCTCACTGGGTGCCCGCATGAGGCCACTAGACAGCAGCCCGCCCCATGCAGCTGGCTCCGGGAGTTGGCAGTCAGCCCTATGCAACTGGGGGTCAGGGCCAGGAGCTGGCAGCCTGCCCCACATGGTACTGGAAGCTGCTCCAGCTGGGTTAGAGCGGTCCCCCACCCAGGATCCTGCTTAGTTGCTTAACTAGTTAAAGTTGCTCTCTGTGGAAGTTTCAAGATGCTTCCTATAGAAGTGAGAAACCCACTGAACTAAATTAGAACTGCCAAAACCTGTGCCAATTCACAGCAAGTTGGTCAGGTTTATTGGGTGAGCAGTCTGGATTCTCCATAACTCATGTGCCATAAGGGTGCCCCTTATTCTGGAGTTTTTTAAGGGCCCAGTGTTGGGCCATTAAAACTTACCCTAAATTGTCCCCCTGCACCTTGGACTCATTCCTTCCTCTAGCTTTAGAGGCAAAATTGCACTCCCTGTAGATTACTTGGTAGCCAGGGTGCACCTAAGGTTGCCAGCATTCTGATTGCCTCACCTCCTCTTACTCCATCCCCTTCCGTCTGTCAAACAAATGGTCCTGAAGCACCATAGGGTATGTCTACACTACCCTCCTAGTTCGAACTAGGAGGGTAATGTAGGCATACCGTACTTGCAAATGAAGCCCAGGATTTGAATTTCCCGGGCTTCATTTGCATAAACTGGGCGCCACCATTTTTAAATCCCGGCTGGTTCGAACCCCGTGCCGCGCGGCTACACGCGGCACGAACTAGGTAGTTCGAACTAGGCTTCCTAGTTCGAACTACTGTTACTCCTCGTGGAATGAGGAGTAACGGTAGTTCGAACTAGGAAGCCTAGTTCGAACTACCTAGTTCGTGCCGCGTGTAGCCGCGCGGCACGGGGTTCGAACCAGCCGGGATTTAAAAATGGCGGCGCCCAGCTTATGCAAATGAAGCCCGGGAAATTCAAATCCCGGGCTTCATTTGCAAGTTCAGTATGCCTACATTACCCCGCTAGTTCGAACTAGCGGGGTAGTGTAGACATACCCTTAGAGACTAACAAAACATGTAGATGGCATCATGAGCTTTTATGGGCACGACCCACTTCTTCAGATGAATGGAGTGGGTTGTGCCCAGGAAAGCTCATGATATCATTTTTGTTAGTCTCTAAGGTGCTGTGAGACCATTCACTGTTTTTTACGGTTTTTCACTTACAGACTAACATGGCTACCCCCTGAGGCTTCCTTCCATCACTCGTTCATTTTCACCAGCCTGGGGCAGGAGTTGCAGTGTGTGAAGGGATGAAGGCTCCAGCTGGAGGTGAGGGGCTTGGGTGCAGGGGGACACCAGGCTGGGGATGGGGCCAACAGATTTGAAGTGTGGGAGGGGATGGTGCTTTGGGTGGAAAGGCCAGGGCTTGGGTCTAGCCTCACCCATCCAGGGGCTCTCTCAGGTGGCTCCCAGAAGCGGCCAACATGTCCCCCTGGCTCCTCGGTGCAGCTAATCCCCAATCACAGGCACCACCCCACAGCTCTCACAGGCTGTGGTACCCAGCCAATGGGAGCTATGGAGCCTGTGTTTGGAGCAGTGCATGCTTCACAGGCAGGGGCATGGAACACCCCCAGCTGCCCTGTGCCTAGGAGCCAGAGGGATATGCCAGCTGCTTCCTGGAGACAAGTGTACAGCCAGACTTTTGGTGACAGCCACCAGGCTCGCTTTTCCACAGGGCATTCCAGTAGAAAACCAGATGCCAGGCAACCCTAAGTGCAGTATCCCCACTATCTGTGCAAGCTCTTGTTCAAAAGCTGTGTTTAGTTGGGGCTGTCTTTCCTTGCGCCTGGCCTAAGTATCTGTTTCTATATTTAAAATAGCTCAGCTCCACCAGAGTCAAAACCCTGAAGGTGAGGGAAGGAGCTGGAGGAAGGTGTGTCCGCTTCAAAGAGCTACAGTGTATCTGTATCCTGCCTCTGTGTCAGGTGGCGTGGTGGCTCTCCACTGAGGACAGCATGAAGGAGCTTGTCTGGCCCCAGTCCCTTGCTGGAAAGACTGAAATTTCAGGGGGTAGCTGAGTTAGTCTGTACAGGATAAACTTAAAAAACAAAAACTGGTCTGGTAGCACTTTACAGACTAACAAAACATGTTGATGGCATCATGAGCTTCCGTGGGCACAGCCCACTTCTTCAGATGACCTAGCGGGATGCTAGTGCTGCCTGAGAGAGTGGGGTGTGAGCTGCCCCCCCCATTACCAGGTGAAGCCTGTAGGGGACGGTGGAGTAAGGGCAGGCAGACAGGTGCACGGTCCCCTCCCACCGGGAGCAGCTACAGCCCCAGGGGGAGGGTAAGACCTGAAGTGACCGACTAGCAAAGGGGGCCCGTCCTCTTCTCACGTGAGGGGAGAACAAGAAAGGGGCGGGGTCATGTCTCCCTCAGGTGTGGCGGGGGCGTGGCCTCCCCCAGGTGTGTGTGGCCGTACCTGCCCTGGGGCGGTCCCCAGTCCCCTCGCCATGGCAGCTCCGGGCAGGCTGGGCCGCTGCGTGGCCGCCTTCTGGCTGGCGCTGGCCTTCGACGCGCTGGGCCTGGCCGTGCTGCTCACGGGGGTGTTCGCCGACCTCTTCTTCTCGGACCTGCTCATCTACGCGGGCGGCATCGGCATCTTCCTCAGCCTCATCTGGTGGGTGTTCTGGTACGCGGGCAACCTGGAGGTGCCGCCCGCCGAGCTGCGCGACGACGTGGGGCTGAGCCCGCCCAAGGGCCGCGGGGACAGCGTGCTGCGGGGGCTGGTCAGGGGGCTGAGCACTCGCATCTCCGCCGCCTTCTCCTCCGCTCCTCGCTCCAGGGCACCCGCCGCCGCCAGCACCTTGGAGCTCCAGCCAGCTGGCAGCTTGGCCCACACCCAGCGCGTCTGAGCTCCGCGCCGGCAGGTGAGACCAAACAACAGCTCCGAAGCCAAAGACATGGGGCGAAGCGGCGATTTGCAATGACAGGGGAGAAGGGGACCCACTTTCAAAAGTCACTGGATCCGATCACACGTGACTGACAGATTTTTTTTATAGTGAAATCATCCTATTTTTTAAAAAGGCTGCTGTAGTATGATGTTAGCAAACTTGCTGACATGCAGGCTGCTAAACGCTTTCCTGTGTTAGTTCAGTTTGTACAAGATCGACTTCTTAATAAGCAGCAGGTTAAAAAGCTGCACTAACTGGAAGGGATACCCACCTATCCTACTCTACTCCCCCCCCCCCCCATAGCCTTTTTACTAAAAATGCTGAATGGGTGGGGAAAGCCTTTTTATTCCTTTTTTTGTACTGGCCCTTGGGGATGCTGAAATTATTATTTTTTTAGGACTGTGGAGCTAGTGTACTGCTTTATGTGAAACCTATAGTAAGAGGACTGCACAGTATTGCTCCAGCAGGTTTCTTGGCCTCATTTAGTTTATCATTAACTATAACTGCAACCAGGAAAGTCTTTTATTACCAAATGGCTTGCTTTTGTTTGCTTCAGGGTGTGGCTGTCACTGAACTACAGAAGTTCATTATCTTGACTTATGGCGATGGACATAGTTTGAAAAGAAGGAGAAATAACTAAGAGTCACCGAATGTTAAATTTATATTTGCATCATAGAAACTGAATGCTTTGAAAGAAAAGTTGTAACGAACTTTATGGCTACTGTTATTCTCACAACATTCAGAAATCTCAAATAGCACAATCCCTGACTGAAATGGTTTAGCTTAGAATTTTCAAAAGGGCTAATGAGAGTTGTGTGCAAAATGAATTGGTAATACTAACAATAGGTTAAAACAAGTAGGTATTTTTTTCAAACTTAGCCCTCTTTAATAAACATGAGTTCAATCATATATTACTTCAAATGATAAGATAGAAAAGTTCCTATTCACCAGGTCCTGTTCTCTGAAATGGGATTCATTTGTGGCTTCTATTTTTTAGTTATCTGTGTGGAGCCACATTTTGTAGAAACAGGTATACATGGCACTATGTAATGAATAAACTCTGCCAAGCAAATAGCAGGTCCCTGTTCCAAATACTTTTTTGTCTAGTTGCATTGGTAAGTATAATGCAGAACACAAACTGAAATGCATAAAATTCAGGTTACTGTAAGTTTTATCTTATTCATAGTGTGGTATTCTTCCCCCTCCCGCCCCTTTGTTTAGGAGTAGTTGTTTGCATCTGAATTAAACCGAGTCTCTCTTTCATAAGACTTATGAAGATTGTTTTCTAGAAGTACTTGGTATTTTGTCCTATAAATGAAGAATGCTTGCTGGGAGAAATTCCCGAAATTGACTTACTGGATTGAATGTGCTGGACAGATTAGTGTGCCAGCAGACAATATTTTGCATTGGTTGAAGACATTTAATAATTCATTAACTTTAATAATACAAAGTCTAGAAAGGTGTAAGCTTTAAGACTCTATTTGTAAGCCAAGGAAATCTGTTGTAAAATAAACTTCAATTTATTAAAAATATTAAAGGTTAAGAACACTTTGCATAACTTATTTGCCATAAATGGAGATAAAAAAACAAATTAACCAATGCAACTTTTCAGTTCTTTATCCATGAAAATTTTATGGAGAATGTAGACCAGTGTTTCTTAAACTTTTTAAGACCGAGGAACACCAAACAATACTTTTTGTTTTGAGGAACACCAAGGATTTTTTTGTTGACACCCCCCCCAAAAAAAAGAGGTGGGGAGAGAACTGTCAGGGCCACAGTTTTGGAGGGGGAAAAAAAGTTTGCTTTTCCCTTTAAGGGTGGCCATTTTGAATTGTTGTTCTCCATGGCACACCTCCGACTGCCTTGTTGCACACCGGTGTGCCGCGGAACACAGTTTAAGAAACACCGATGTAGACTCACACAAATGTGGTATTTTACTGATGAGTGAGATTACAAATAGTCTTCTGCCTACTTGAGTAAAAGTAGTTTTAAAAATTGTTCAGTTTCCCACAACTATTCTAATAGTGACTTGAAGAAAATTATCTTAATAAAAAAATCTCTCTTCTCTTCAGGATCCATTGAAGACATGACTACAGATATTACTGACATTTAGGAAAAAAAACTGTTGATAAACTGGAAAAAGGATTTCCCAGTTGAAGAGGATTCCTTATGTATGAAATAATGTCTACTCTACTGCCTTACTGGAACCTGTACCAAATAGATTTGGAGCCATCTCTGTGCCAGATGTACATATTTCAGTGTTGGACTGGAGAATTTAAATTTTATTTATTGGTATCATTGCAAGCCATATGAAAATTTCTCTGTTTTTAAATGTATTGGATTTCTCTTGTGAAGACAAATTGGTTTATGCTTCAAAAAAACTCAAGGTTTTATAAGTAATTTCAGCATCTCATGTATAAATGTGTGTTCAAATGCCTGAAATAGTAGGCTGAAAAGCTCTCATTTTAACCAAGGTGTAGGAGTTGTGAACTTAATTTTACTATGGGAATGCAAAGCCTTATTTGTAAGGGTGCTTGTGATATCCCTTTGTGAAGCAGTTTTGGAAACAACTGATGTAAGATTATAAATGCAATAGGTTTTTGTGGGATTTTTTATAGTGTGTGTGGGGGGGGGGGCCCTCACCCAATGTGACTTGATAAATGTGCTCCTTCTTCCAGATTTTTATACTTTGTTTTACATTTCATAGTTTACTGATAAAACTAGAGTTTTGATATGATAAACATCTCTCTTTTGGGAGACTAGGAAGAACAGGTCTAATGTGAAGAAATGGGATGGAACTATGAGAAGAAGCATCATTCCCAAAATACTATCCTAACATGGCAGCATTCTAGAAACTACAGACTATTGCTAAAAAAGCTTGAGTAGAAGAAAATTGTCAGGTAATGCTTTACCTAGTCAGTATTAATAGTTTAATATTTCCCCCCTGGAAATACTTTAAAAGTAGCAGATGAAAGAGTGTTTATAGTAGAACTAAGGACAGCTGAAGATCTGTGTTGGACAGGTACCTGCATGTTATTTCTCTTGCTGAATAAAGTGAGCATGGGCTTCAGTCCTACCATGTGTAAATAAAGGTGGGTCTTACACCACTTGCATTGGATTTGTGTGAATCATTCCTGTGAGCCACGTGCAAATTGTCGATAATGAGTAGATTAAAACAAAATAATCTGGATCCATCAAACTTTGGCAGACAGAGAAGAAATCCTCCCCTGTAAATGGTTTTAAGGTCTTTTTTACTGGCTGCTTCCTCTTCGTTCTTCATGTTCTGTTTCCCTAGATAGAATCTGAGAAAGGTGGGTTTTTTTTCTTAGTAATGGATGCCTGAGATCATCTGCCTTGTTTAAGGTACAAAACATATCACTTCTACTTGCAAGACTGCAACTGTAACATTAATAGCAGATTTTTAAAAGAAATTAGGGTAGGTCCAGATGTATTTTTTTTAAAGTAAATCTCCTAATGCAATTGTTAAGAATGTTGAAAATTGTTGGTTCATTAGTGTGCTCTTAACCAAGTTAATTACTTCAGGATTTGACTAGGAACTACTATAACTTTTGTCTGTAAACTGTGGTACTTTAATTTAGACATACAAGGCATAGAACAGTGGTTCTTAACCTGGGGTGCATGCACCCCCTGGGGGTGCGAGATGCCCTTTCTGGGGGTGCAAGACATGCCAGATTTTTATGATATTTCTTAGGTTTAAAACTGACCTACTTCAACGATTTTTAATATGGGGTGCGAGAACATATTTTGAGAACCAAAGGGGTGCAGACTGCAGTAAGGTTAGGCATAGAAGTATAGTAATGTAGCACTATTTTAAGGATTTCCCCATAAGTGCACTTAAGCTTTCCTGTAAACAGTCATGTTTATTTGTAAGTTATTGTTGTAGTGATAATCAATTTATGGGAAGAATGTGATGGTCCTGCATTGTTGACAGAACTGAGGGTATGTCTACACTACCCCGCTAGTTCAATGGAATGAGGAGTAACGGTAGTTCGAACTAGGAAGCCTAGTTCGAACTACCTAGTTCGTGCCCCGTGTAGCCGCGCTGCACAGGGTTCGAACGAGCGGGGTTTTAAAAATGGCGGCGCCCCGCTTATGCAAATGAAGCCCGGGAAATTCAAATCCCGGGCTTCATTTGCAAGTGCGGTATGCCTACATTACCCTCCTAGTTCGAACTAGGAGGGTAGTGTAGACATACCCTAACAGACTTACAAATCCTAATTTCATATTTTTTATAGGAATGGTCATTTGAGAGCTAAACAGAACATAGCGTGATTTTGAAGTTCCTCCCTGATTTGCAGTGACTGCTGCACTTGTGAATGGTTTATTATGTGTGCTTTTAAAGTTAAATTTAGTCAGTGCTTTTCTCACTTTAAAGAAAACCGTAATGTATTTATTTTAGAGAGGAGTGAAGGAAACCTGACAACCCAGTTCCTATTTCTCTGCCCCTTCCTCCCAGAACCCAGCCATAAGGTAGGCCACCAGCCCAGACACTTGCACACATACCCCAGAGCCTAGGGATCCAGAGAGAGAAACAACCTAATGCTACTGCATTCCAGGCTTGTAGTTTCCTGGATGCTACCTCCTTTTTTCAGGGTGTTCTGAGAACTCCAGCTGCCAGGGACCTACCCCTCCTCCCTTCCACATCTGTTTCTGCTTGAAAGCTGGGCTTTGCTAGATTCAGTGCGACCCAGTGACAGTTAACAATTATGCAACTCATTTCTGTGGGGGTGAAAGGAGATTCTGAGTGCATGAACACAATTCTGCATGTGCTTTGGTGCAGAATTCTCCCAGAAGTCCTTAATGTTCCCTTATAGTATTTCATGTAACAATATTTTTGTGAAGTTGTGAATAGCAAAAGTTTCTCTTTGAACCTATGTTACTGACATAGTCATGAGATTATTTCTATTTAACAAATTAAAAATAGAAATATTCTATTAATCTCTGACTTAGTATAGGTTTTAAAACTAGATTTTTTTTGTTTTGGAAATAGTTACTCAGAAACTATCCATGCAGGGCAGTTGATCTAGATACTTAAATCTGTACTGTATTTCTATTGCTTCTCTTTTCCTCTTGTTACAGGTTTATAATATTTTGTCAGTGTACTATGAAACAGCAAATATACTGAAGAACAGACCTGACGATCCCCATTTAGAGAGCTAAACAGGTAAAAGACAGGAGGGTAATGCCAATGTTTAAAACAGTTTTTGTCGGATAATCTAAAAGCAAAATGATTGTTTTCTAAAACAAAGATCCTAAATGCCAATCTGTTCAGAACTATTTTTAACATTAAAAAGGTTATTGAAAAAGCAGAGCAACACAAGACAGATTAATCAATCTTCAGACTGTTAGTATCCATAAAAATGATGCACCGTGTTCAACAAAATAATTTAAAAGCTTTATTCCATTATTCTGAAATGTTGATTTAATTAAGCTCTTGTACACTCTATCTTGAGATAGCTGAATGGGTAAGAACTCTTAAAATTTAAGACAAAAGTTCAGAATGAACATAGACATTGTATGCACCCTGTAGTGGGAATAATAAAGTGATTTGAATACTATAATTACAACCATATTTTTCAGTTCCTGCACCCTGCCTTCCATACACTAACGAAAGTTAAGAGTAATCCCTTCCTGCACTGAAAACAGATTCAGTGGGATTCTGGAGTGCTACATGGCAACTCTTATAAAAGTTAAAATAACACAACACAAAAGCAAACCGTGCCTACCACCTCACTTTCAGCAGTGAATATTGCTGGTGAACAGTTCCAGGGGGACAGGCTAGAGATTGAAGTCTGATTTTTTTTTCCCCCCAACAGGGGCTATGTCTACACTACAGGGTTTTGCTGGGATACTGGAGGTATCCTGGAAAAACTCTGCAGCGTCCAGGGAACGTGTCTCCTCTTCCGCTTTTTTTTTTTGCAGCAGAGCAAACACACTCTTTTGGAAGGCCTGTCTTCCGAAAGAGAAGTTTTTCCCAAAATTTGGCCCAGTGTAGAGTGCAATTTGTGTACCTTTCTACACTACAATAGATCATTGTAGTGTAGACATAGCCATGGACAATGTAGACCAGGGGTTGGCACCAGTTCTGGGGGGCGGGGGCAGGTGCGAAGGTGAAGAATGCAAACTCAACCTCCTCCCCCCCACATGGGCCACAGCGCTACACAGGGAGGAGCACTGCCCCACCTCCCTCCCTGGAAAAGTCCTTCCTACAGCTTCACAGACTTTCATGATAGTCTAGTTGAATAAATAACTTTATATTCTCCTAGTAATGCACCTGAAATAGCTCTAGCAATATAAGATTATTCTTGGCCTTTGTCCTTTCAATCAGTTGTGCGTTTGGTTACTGCGCTTAATATCAGGTGCGTGACAGACTTTTTTTTTTAAAGTACAAAATACTCAGAACTGATATGACAAGTGCCTTATGTACCTACTGCGTAGATATTCAAACAACAAAAATTGACCCTGTATGGCCATTCTTACGTTCACTTCTTTACCTTGCAGGTTTTAGTCTCAAGCCTAAAGACTGAAGGAACAGGTGTATCCCAGCTAAATATTTGCTTTCAGTAATGCAAGGGCTTATACTTTTAAATAAAAGAAACAATCATTGAGAGAGGTTGGTGGTGGACTGCAGGATCAGAAGGCATGTTTTTGTTCAGACTAAGTTAACTTGATCTACACCCCACATTCCAAGATGGATGACCTTTGGTCTCTAATGCCACACATTACATTCTTACATAACTGTCTTCTCATAGTCTTGAGGAACTTCCTTAGGAGCTGTCAGGGTGGAACTCTCTGTCTGGGAACACAGGAGCAGGTCTGTTATTCGTTAAGAGACAATCAGAGGAGGGGAGAGACTGGGGGATTAACACCATTGTTCTCCGATGATGTTCTGGAGCTCTCTCAAAACGTAAGCAGAAAAGGTCACTGTCACATTAAATTGCATAAAAATATGAAAGGGTTTTCATTGGTTGATATTCAGTCTTGGTTCTGATTTTAGTATGTATGAGCTACATTTCCCAAGAGAGTTAATTAAGCCCTAAAGGGTTCTAAACTCCCTACTTACTTTTTTGCATTCAGATTTTCCATATGGGACTTAGGCACTTACCTGCCACTTTAGGCACCTAAATTCTAGAATCAGGCAGCACTGGTGTTTACAAACCCCTATCTTAGCTGCCACTTTGTGAATCTAGCCTAGTTTGACTTAAGTGAGGCAGAAGGCAGGGAGTGGAGGCAGGTACTGGTCTCATCTTCCTCAAGAGACTACAGGCAGTCCCTGGGTTACATACAAGATAGGGATGTAGGTTTGTTCTTAAGTTGAATCTGTATGTAAGTCGGAACTGGCGTCCAGATTCAGCCGCTGCTGAAACTGATCATTTTCAACAGCAGCTGAATCTGGATGCCAGTTCTGACTTACATACAGATTCAACTTAAGAACCTCAGGCGTCCCCAAGTCAGCTGCTGCTGAAACTGATCAGAGGCTGATTCCAGGAAGCCCAGGGCAGGGGTTTCCTGTAGTCAGCACTGGTCAGTTTCAGCAGCGGCTGACTTGGGGACGCCTGGGGCAGAGCAGCTGGGGCGCTGCTGGGTTGGTCCTGAGCTGCTCTGCCCCAGGCGTCCTGATTCAGCCGCTGCTCTGGCACCCCCATCGCCCCTACACCCTGAGCGCTCGCCGTGGAGCCCCGCCAAGATGAAGCCTTGCCCAGCGCCGCTGGTGCTCCCGGGGCCGCGGGCTACTTCGGGAGAACTTAGGCTGGTTGTGTCCGAGCCGCCGGCAGCCCAGGGAACGCGGAGCCCAGGGAAGGCGGAAAGGACGAGGGCGGGAGGGAGCCTAGAGAGCCGGAGCTCCGGAACCGCCCCTCCCCCGGCTGAGATCCCCTGGGCTGGGTGACGTTGCCGCTACTACCCTCGCAGCGGAGGAAGCCCTCGAGCCGGGCCGCAGGTGTTCGGCGCTGCCCGGCGCGACAGAGGCCGGGCGCCCCCCACTGCACACGCCCGGCTCCTCGCGCCAGTCCTCCAGGAGCAGCGAGAGCAGAGCTAGAGCAGAGCTCCGTTCCTGCCGGCGCGCGAGCCTCTCTATGGGTGCGGAGGCCTCGTTTTCACTTCCGGGAGGCCGCCCAGTCCTTTCCCGTCCCAAGGCAGCATGGAGGTGGCCGGCCCCGCGGCGCGAGCAGAGGGCGGCGCGTGGTGTCTGCTCAACGGCTAATTGAGACACCTCCCCCACCCCCGGCGGGGAGCGCTGCGGAGTTTCTCCCGCAAGCCTCTGCCCGGAGTCTGCGTGGGGCGGCCGGCGGAGGTGAGGCGCAGGGGAGCGGGCCGGAAGAAGCGTTTCTGCCCCTGTTCCTCTCCCTGCCCCGCTTGGGCTGTGTCTGTGCAGAACAGCGGGGGGCGCGAGGGGGGGCGGGTCGTGGTTTCCCGCTGTGGAAACGCGCGTGAGGCGTTCTCGTCTCCCCGACGCGTCCTTCGGCTGCTTTGCCGCCGTGTGACCTGCCTGACAGGCGGGAGCGATGCAAGAAATGTCGCAGCCCAGCTGCCGAGGTGCCTCCGTGCTGTGCTAATCTGTGTCTTGCCCTGTAGGCGCTTAACATGTTGGGAGGAGATGAGTTCATCAGTTCGCCCCCGAGAAAAACCGTCAGGTTCGGTGGGACGTTGACAGATGTCTTACAGAAATACCAAGAGGTGACGCTTGTTTACTTTGAACTTACTTACTCTTTACAGACTGTTTCTCAGCGTATTTAGGTGTTTATGCCAGTGTATTCATTTTAAGCAGGTGGAGTCAAGCTCTCTCTGATGCCAGTGTAATCCACACGCTTACTCAAGGTGGTGTGTCCTAGTGGCAGGTAGACTACTTACAGAGAGAAAGAATGAGGGTACTATACAACCTCAGCTGAGAGCCAGCTGGTTTTTAGCTCAAGCTGTGTAGAGGCTCATGCACTGAGCTCAAAAGTCCCAGGTTTGGTTCCACCTGTAGGTGTTACACTAGTACATGTCTCTTGATTTCAGAGGGGTTCTTCCAACTCTTCTTTCTCATTTGGGTATTTGGGCAAACCTGTGAATGCCTTGCATTCAACTCAACCTTATCTGTCTGTGATGTGATAGCTTGTGAATGTCACATCCAGTGAATTCCAAAATTTCAGTGAATGTTCTAGGGCTCAGTAGTGGCTGGAACCCTGTTGATTTTGGGGCAAATCAGAAAATGGAAAGGGGGAAACGGAGGGCTGTATGGAGCTCCTGCCCCTTGATTAACATAGCTTTGAGCTTCAATCCCCACTGTACTTATCTGTAGTGTATAGTTCTGTGGTCATCAACCAGTTGATCATGAGGCGTTACGGGCCCCCCATATCTCCCCACCCCAAAAAGCCTCATTACCTACCTCGAGAGACAATGGAGGTAGTGGCAGTTTCCTGCAGGCTGGACAGAAGTCCTGCAGTTGTGCGTCACTTCTGGGGGTTCCGGAAAAGCACTGGCTGCTTCCTTGCCCCAAGTCTGTGGTGTGCCAGGAACTTACCCGGTGAATCTCCAGAGGCGCACGCTGGGACTTCCCTTCTCTGTGGGAGGGGGGAGTCGGGCCTGGAGGGGGTGCTTGATGGGGGCTTCCCTGCTCTGCGGGAGGCTCATGGCGGAGGTGCACAGTGGGGCTTCCTTCATCTGCGGGAGGGGGGGTTACCCTGAGGAGGCACGTGCATGGGCTTCCCTGCTCGGCCCCGGTGGAGACATGCGACAGGGCTTCCTTTCTCAGTGGGTGGGGAGGATTGGCCCCGAGGGGGCGCATGCGTGGGCTTCCCTGCTCTGCGGGAGGGGGGAATCGGGCCCAGAGGAGGCATGCGACAGGACTTCCCTCCTTTTGGAGGGGGAGGGGAATCCTGGGAGAAGGGGGGTTCAGGGGACTCTCTGTCTCCACTAGCACCCTGTCCCCTGCTGCAGAAACCTGTCCCCCGATTTCCTGGCACCCTGTTCTCTCTCCCCTGCCCCCCGCTGCAGAACCCACTATCACCCTTCCTCAGTACCATGTCCCCTGCTCCCACCAGAACAGTTGGGGCCACATTAGTGAGGCTTGTGGGGGTTTTGGAGGAGGGGTGGGTGTGTGTGTGTTTTCATTTCACTTGTGTGGCCCCAACTGACTTTTCTTTGGATCAGTGACCCCTGACTCGAAACAGGTTCCCTGCTCTTCTCATAAATAAAGACAATGCAGAAACTTTTTGTGTTTGACATAGTATTTTATTTAAAAATGAAGCCTGGTCAACAAACCCCCTGTTGGGGCCAAGCCCCCATCTGGCCACAGCATCATAATGCTTCTGCATGCCCCCTTCCCCCAGACCCTAGATCTGAGCCTGTCATACACTGGAACCCCCTGCCCTGAGCCCCTCACATACCCCAACCCAAATTCCTGAACCCTCACATCCACAAGCCTGTGGCTTGCTTAGTACCCTAACCTTACATCTGACTCCAACACTGCCTGGCCTGGAGCCTCTCCCCGAGACAGCGTCCCCTTTTCCACATCCTCCTCCATCCAGATTTCCTCCCAGAGCTTGCATCTCTCACTCCTTCCCGCAGCCAAATCCCTTATTCCCACCCCAGAGCCTACACATCCTGTCCCAACCCAGTGAGGGTATGGCTAGACTGCAGGAGTTTTTCAGGATTCTGGAGAGATCCCAGAAAAACTCTTCTGCATCCAGGGATGCATTTGTTCTTCCGCTTTTTTTAGTGGAAGAGCAAACATGCTCGTTAGGTCACCCCAATTTTTCCATGAGGAATAAGGGGGCTTCCAAAAGAAGGGGGTTTTCTGACATTTGGTCCAGTCTAGACAGGCCAAATGTTGGAAAAACCTCTTCCTAAAGAAGAATTGGGGGAAGGGAGGAAGCAGCAGTATAAGGGTTGGGGGATAGCAAGTGATGGAGAGGAGGAGAATACAGAAGGTGGGGCTTCAAGGAAGGGGCGGGGCGGTAGATCTTGGCTTGTTCTGTCATTTAAAAAGTGATCTTGAGTGTAAAAAGGTTGGAGACCACTGCTATAGTTTTAAGCAGCTGATAGATGATACCCATTAATGCTTTCCAGCATAGTATAATTTATCTTCCAGACGAAAAAAGAATGGTGGTGGAGTATTGAATGGGAACTTGTGCACAGTCCCTGATATGGGGAGAGAATACGGGTTCCTGGTATATTGAAGCTGGCTTCCCTCGTGCACCGGCTCCCACTCCCCTTTGCACCCCGCATCTCATACAGAGGCAGCAGGGGAAGGAGTATATGTAACTGTGCAGTAGGGATTGAATAGTTGAGTAACCTCATGAATTGGTTAGTTGACTATTCTATAGTCCCTAAGGGCAGGGTAGGCAGCCAGAGCGCTCCTGCCCCATTCCTGAGGAGCCCCACTACCACCTCGCGCTGCTGTCTCTGTATCAGAAGCAGCAGTGTGGGGGGTGCCAGGCAGGAGCTGTTCCGCCTAAGGCAGGCAGTTTAAAATCCAGCTCCCCTCGTGGACTGGCTGCTTGTCGCCCTGTGATGCTGCCTGTGACAAAGAGGCAGCAGCACGGGGTGGAAGCAGCCCCATCTGGGGAAGCAGTCTGAGTTCCCAGACCTGGTGTGAGCCAGAACTGAGCGGGGCTGCTTGCCTGCTCAGTTCCTAATGCACTAAGTGCAGTCGCAGCAGGGGTAGGTCCTGGACCCATGGTAAGCCAGGACTGATCTGGGCTGCTGGCCAGCCTGCTAAAAATTTACTGGCAAGGTGGAGAGGAGAGAGAGAGGGAAATGCATGTAGTCTATAGCATTAACCTATATGCTTTTGCTTATAGGATAATCAACTATACTGTTGCATCCCTACTGTGCAGGTTAACCTATGAGCCCAGGTTAATTGGTTAACCATGTACATGAGTACATGTTAATATCCCTAGTAAGTTGGGATGTTGATAGATGTCTTACTAAAATACCAAAAGGTGACTATACTCTTGTTTACTATAAGAAACTATAGAAACCCTAGAAAGGAGAGTACACTGAATCCCTAGCATGGGGGTAGGGAAGGTGGGAATGGAAGGCAGAACCCTTAGCATGGGGGCAAACTAGGGATCTTGGTAGCAGGAGATAGTGGGAATTGGGCACAGAAATCCTGGGATGGGGGAAATGGTACACACAAAAAAGGGTCCCTGGCATAGAGATTAAGGTGTGGATATAGAGCACACAGAGTTGTGGGTATGTGGGAGGAAGAATGGGGGATCCTGATGTGAGAGAAAGGAGGTATGGCGGATGTACAGAACCCTGGATAAAGGAGATTGAGGCATATTATGTAATGGAGTATGGGGAGGGACACAGGCCCTCAGGCATGAAGTAGGAGCATGGGGAGTTTCAGGAAGTCCCTAATATAAAGGGGAATGATAGGTTGCCACACACGGTCCTTGTGTGGTGGAAAGAAGGAATACAAGGAGTCCCTGGTGTGTGCAGTAAACTTTACCTATACAAGCTACAATGCATGTGATTCCCTAATATCAGTAAGAGGAGAATTAGATGCCCATCCCAGCAGCTTACAGGGTGTTCCCGCTATAAGTTGCCCTGATATACATCCATTACATACTAAAGTCGTTGATACTGATATAAGTCCTCCCATTTCCTGCTCTTAAGTTGCGCCAAAAAACCTCCAATTTGTGCAAATGGAAGTCAGCTGCGGGGAAAAAAATGCCATGCTTTTAAGTTGTTTCACTGTAAGTCCATGTTTTTTGGAACGTATCTTGGACTTTATAGTATGGATGGCCTGTACTCTAAGGTTGCAAAGAGATAATCATATTTTATAAAATAGTAACTGTACAAGTGTCTGTTTTCAAAAATAAGTTATTTCCTAAAAAACAGTGTTAGCTAAAATTGAGAACCAATTTGTGAATACTACTGCTGTGTTTCTCAGGGAATTTCTAGGGTTTATCCATTGTCTTCATTCCTATCATTATTAAGTGTAGAGGATAAGCTTGTATTTCAAATTGTTGTTTTCTGCCGTATCGTACAACTCAGTTTGTATTTATTTTACCAGGGTGAAACTACTGACTTTGAGTTGTTAAAGCATCAGCTGTTAGATCCAGAAATAAAGGTAAAATAAATGGTCAGAGATAATTGGCTTTTCCTCTGAGACTGAATGTAATTGTGGGACAAATTGTATTTGCTTAATATTAAGTATATTAATTGTTAAGATTTATTTCTAGTGGGTTAAGTTTAGGGCAGTGCTTTTTATCTAACCTGACTATATTTGCTTTTTCGTTAACTTGTGAAGATAAAAGTATTTTTTAAAGATATACTGCAAATTTACATTACTTTGCAGTATGCCTAATGCTGTTGTTGTGATTTTTTGCCTCTCAAAACCAGCAAATTATATATAAAATCCATTGATGGGGGTTAAATTTGATGAGGGGGCACTGACATGCAAATTTCCTCTCAGTTCTGCTACTTTATTCAAATGCTAATTTACAGCATCTCTACTATTCCAAGGTCCAATTGCCTCTTATTGCAAAAAAACCCAAAACACCTACCTGAGGCCTGAAGAAGAAAGACTTAAGGTCCTCTGTGTGAAATTTCCTCTGTTGATCCTGTAGTGTGGAGAGAGGAGAGGTGAGGGGAGAGGGTGATATTTTGCATCTGTGAAAGAATAGTGTGTGTTTTTTTTTTCTCTCAGAATCTGTGGGTCCTCTGAGATCTGTCAGAGGTTACAGGACTTTCCATGCAAAAACCTTCTGCTCCTATACTGGCCCCAGAGTCCAAAGCTGCTCTCCTCAGGTCCTTTGAAGCTATGCTGCCAGGGAGTTTCCTGTCAACTGCTTAAAGGGGTGATTTCTCTCCACAGAGGGGGTTCTGTTTAGGAGGTAACATAGCATGAGGTTATATTGGCAGACTCCCTCAGGATTAATGGGGAGACAATATGCTTTGTCTGGAGTGTCCATAGTGTCTACTAACCCCTTATACACTTGCACTTTTCAGCACTTCAGAAAGCATTGTACAGGGACAAGAGAAGAGTGGGTGTAGGGAAGCAGATAGTCCCTGGCTTGCAGGAGTGGTAATGCCTGCATGAGAAATATCATCCCCTCAAATGGATTCTGAGGGGAAAAGCAGGCACCCAGACTTTTGAATTCTGTTTTTACTTTCTATGGTAGTTTAACGATATGGATTTGTTTAGTAAGATTGAAATTTCAAGTCATGTATTTAGATGTAAGATTGTGTTCATCTATAGTGCCACTGTTTTTATTCTTAAAACTGAAGTAAATTCAAGCTCAATTTTCTGTTTGCCCAGTGATCTAACTCACAGTAATAGAAGTTATAAAAATTCATGACATGTAGATGAGGAAATAGCCACACAGTTGTCATATTTGATTTGGTTTCGAAGATTCTGAAATTAGAGTTGTATTAACTTGTAAGGGCATATTATTGAATTTGTTATATCTATCTTGTCTCATTATTTTAAGGATGCCCAAATCATTAATTGGCTGCAGGAATTTCGGGCTTCTGTTGCATACTTGACCAAAGACTTTGAGGACCTAGTCAGCATATTGTTAGTAAGTATAGTATCCAAATAATACATCTTGAGATTAGTGGTTGAATTCTCAAAATGTCTTTGTATTTCACATTATTGTTTCTAACAGCGTGTTATTTGCAATACTACAGAAGCTGCCATGGTTGAGCAGAAGTCAAGAAGTGGTGGAAGAATATTTGGGTTTTCTTAGTAATCTAGTGTCAGCACAAACTGTGTACCTTAGATCATGTCTCCGCATGATTGTTTCACATTTTACACCCCGTAAGTTTTTTAGTAATCTTTTATTCACTATCCAAACATTAGCTTAGCATGCATGCATAATAGAAATGTAAAATCCTGTTTGTTTGGTTAACTGGTTAAATTTTAACTGGTTAACTGATTAAACGTGGGCGGGCTGGATCAGTCTTCTCCCCGCCACCTTGCCTGCACTGCAGGCATGGGCTACTTCAGCTCAGCTGCTCTGGGTCCTGTGTGGGCTGGGAGCACGGGGGCTGTTCCCTGGGTACTGGTTAAAGATGATGCTTGCTGAGTAACCAGTTAACTGGTTATCTATTAACATCCATAATGCAAAATTAGAATGTTTTACTGTAATTACCACTTTACATTTTTTATTGTATATTGTGCATTTATTTGAACAATTGATATGCAATAGAGCAGCCGTGGCCAATGTGCGGCTCACGAGCCGCATTCGGCTCTACCCCCTCTGGTTTGAAAAGCTGCTCCTGAAAATAGCCCTTGCCTCCCACTTCCCTATGCTCGCTGGGGAAAGGGTGCCGTCCGGCACGGTAATTAAAAATGGCGTCCGCAAGATGGCATCGGACAGTGGGAGCCTGATGTGGCCAAAAAGCCTCTAAATGCATTTCTTAAAGGGGCAGTCCTTTTTTCCTCCCTGTTCTCCTCCTCCCTCTCTTCTCCCCTCCCCCAACAACTTTGCCCCTGCTCTTCGCGCTGGATCCACTGATATCTTGGCTCTTCGTCCGGAATGGGTTGTCCACCCCTGCAATAGAGTATTTATATTAACTGTAAAGTCCTGGATTTTTAGAAAATTGATATAAAATTGATGATAAATCTTTTTCCTAAAATAGCTTAGACAAAATTATGCTAATTTTAATAAACACAATTCTAAAGTGAAGCTGTTATTACGATGTCATGTGGAAAATCTTCCCAGCTCCCAAAATGGGAAAAAACCCTGTGATTCTCTTATGTTTTTGTTGTAATGTAGATAATTTTGGGGCTGTAGTTCAAAAGACATCAATCTTCTAATGATACTTTGATCTGTGTGCAGTGGAGATCATCATCTTTACATTTTATATGGCTACATAATAATCATCCTCTTTCCTATCAGCCCGAGTAACCATAAGGGAGGATGATGTGGATATTTCTGATTCTGACGATGATGAGGAGAGTGAGTACTAATGCAGCATGGTTTAAGTATGCTCTATTAATTCTTTTAGCAAAAATGTTTCTAAGTGTCTAAATGTTTGTTTGCAGACTTGTTTTACTGTAGCTTTAATGGAGATATATATTATTGAAAACATTGTGTAGAAAAAGTACAAAATGTTCATACCTCCTGCCCTTGAATGCACATATCTCCTATGGAAATTAATTGCATCATAATGTGGCCCTTTTAGAGCATTATGACTGGTACAGTTGTTGTGGTATTGAGATGAGTGCTTAGGAAATAGATATATATTTCAAAGGCTTAGAACAGTGATTGCTATAAAAATCAAGTTAACTTGGGTATTTATGTTCTTTTTCATTTGATTTCGGTAAAGAAAATAAAACCAAGTCACAATTGAGGGGCACTTAAAAACCGTTGCTCTTTCTTTTAACTGATTGAATTTCTACAGAAAATATAAATATTTGTAAAATATGAATTTTCTTTCCTTCTCTGTCACTCAAGAACAGGCATTAACTCTGTCTAAAATGACTCTCCTGCATATATTCTGCTGGTGGATGTGTTACTAGAGCTGTAGTTTTCTTATAGGAGTGACATGAGCCTTTTATGGTTTTTTTTTTTGTCCAAATATTGCACATCTTTAGAAAAGTATAATCTGACCCTTTAAGATACTGACCCTTTAAGACCTGTATAATTCCTGTAGCAGTTAATGTTTTTCTTTCTATATACTTTAATTAGTTCCAGCCCTTAGCAAGTTTTTTAAAAAGGTGAAAATGTGAAATTTTGTGCATGAAATATGCACCTTCTCAGCTTATACTCAAACACTGACCTCTAGGGAGATCAGTGACGTAGGGGTTGTAATAATACTTGCTTTGCTGATAGTTATTTAGTGTTGAACATGGTTTAGTATTCACTGTATTTACATGTGGACAGTAACATTGGAAGTAAATAGACTCCAAAATTTAACTTGTAAATGTAATTTCTGCATTGAACTATAAAGCTTGGGTAGCTAACCGAATGTATTTATGCTGACTTGTAGAGTTGCCCCTTGCATGTAACTTGATAAAAGAAATAATTCATTACAATTCTTTTTTTATTTTTATAGCTCTTTCTGGAAATTTTAACACATGTCATAGAGCACTGCAAACTGTAGCCAAATATGTTCCTTCGTAAGTATATCAATCCAGTTTTGTATGTTCTTTTTGTCAATGCAAAGCTTTGTTTCACCAATCGGTGAATGTAAACTAGTTGACTGAGCAAAGCAAGGTTTAACTTGCAACTTTATGGTGTTTGCTTGTCTGTAACACAGTAACTTGAGAATGCTATATCCAATCAATTCCTGTGTTTCATGGACTGCTCTAGGCATCAGTAGCCACAAACCTTATTGTGGTTGATGCAAATCACAACACTAGAAAAGCCTGACTCAGAGGAATATCATGGCTCCAAAACTTCCTGGTGCTGCAGGCATAGGAATCTCTCTGATGCCTAAACATATGAGAGGCAGCATCTTGACTGTCCGCATACGGTGATTGTCTGTCTGTAGTCTAGATTCTTAATAGAAATAAGAGCCTTTCAGGGAGGGGTTGTAGGAAGAGAGTGGTGGAGCGATGCGAGAAATGAGAACCCAGAGATGGAAAGGGCAAACGTGCAAGTGTGGGGAAGAAAAGCAGCATGCACTAGATGAGGGTGTAGAAGTTCTTGGGGAATCAAGAAGTGTGAGGAGTTAGAGGATGGTAATGGGGGAAACAGAGACCCTAAGGGGAGCATTGGTTGGGAATTGGACTTGACGATTGGGGAAAAACAGGCTTAGGGAGGTGGGTGGAGAGTAGAACAAGAAATTGGGGGTTGGCAAGTGATGGTGATGAGGGAAGTAAGGGCCTAACATGGGAACTGTATGGGTGGGCAGGTGTGGAAGCAGGGACTGCTGGGGGGGGAGTGGAAAAGGGAAGGGGGAAAGCAGGGTCCTGGAAAGACTAGTGGGGAGAACAGAAATCCTGCCATGAGAATAGATTGGGGAGTGCACACAGTTCTCCTAGAATGTGATAGAGGAGAGAATATGGGGCATAGAGCACCCTGGACATGGTGGGGGAAGACCAGGGAGACGCTGAGCAAAGCCGCGGAGGACCCGGGGCCGGACCCGCGGCGCTTCCAGCTGATCTGGAAGCGCCGCGGGTCCGGCCCGGGTCCTCCGCCGCTTTGCTCAGCGTCTCCCTGGTTTGCAGACCAGGGAGATGCTGAGCAAAGCCGCGGAGGACCCGGGCCGGACCGTGGCGCTGATCTGGAAGCGCTGCGGTCCGGCCCGGGTCCTCCGCCGCTTTGCTCCGCGGCTCCCTGGTCTGCTGGGGGGGAGGAGGGGGTGGGACGCAGCTAGTGTCCCCCCCCCCCCCCCCCCCCCCCAGCAGACCAGGGAGACGTGGAGCAAAGCCCGGGGCCTGTGGTAGAGCAGGTGGGGCGCTGCCGGTTGGTCCCACAGCACCGCTCCTTGGCGCTACTGGACCAATCTGGAAGCACCCCAGCTGCTCTGCCCCAGGAGTCCTGATTCAGCCACTGCTGATCAGTTTCAGCAGCGGCTGACTTGGGGACGCCTGGGGTTCTTAAGTTGAATCTGTATGTAAGTCGGAACTGGTGTCCAGATTCAGCCGCTGTTGAAACTGATCAGTTTCAGCAGCGGCTGAATCTGGACGCCAGTTCCGACTTACATACAGATTCAACTTAAGAACAAACCTACAGTCCCTATCTTGTACGTAACCCGGGGACTGCCTGTAGAAGGTTGCAGTTGTGTGTAATGGTAGTTTGTGAAACTTTGGTCCTTGAGCCATCACCACTTGGAAGCGGGGCTCATTCAAAAGGGAGATGTTGGAGAGCAACTGCTCTGTGCAGCCTGGCCTCCCTGCTTATCTCAGTTGGGTTTCCACATGGAAGTCTCCTGGATAAACAGGGAGGCCAGGCTGCACAGAGCAGTTGCTCTCCAACATCTCCCTTCAAATAACAGATTCTGACAGCTTAACGTTAATACTGGAGGAGCTTCTGTGGAATTAAGCAATGGAAGAGTCTGCTCTCTAACTTTTTTTTCCACTCTTGCCCTCAAGATAATGCGGGGAACTTTTGATTTTATACAAAAATAACACTTTTTTTGTGGAAGGTTATAGAATACATTAATGTCCTATGCAAACAGCTTGTACAATTTGTTATTCTACAGTTGTGAAAATAACATTCTCTTAAAAAGGCTTGTTCCAAACTTCACTCGTAAAAAGAGTCAATTCGTGCACTTACTGTTTCTTCTGTTTTGTTTAAAAGATTTCTGTATTTTCCTTATTACAGAACACCACAGTTTCTCATGCCGATACTTGTGGGAAACTTTCCTTTCATTAATAAATCAGAAAGAACGCTGGTAAGAACAGTCAAACTATGTATATCTTTAAAATGTGTAAGTAGTAGAAAATACTATAGTTCGGCATGTTGATACATTGCATAGTCTAATATATGTGCTTTACTGCTCACTGTAGCAAATAATGTTATTTTAATACCATTAAGTAATTTCAACAAAAGCAATACTTTTTCTGTAGATGCTTTATTGACACTGAGAGGAGAATCCAGTAGTATCCCAATACTTTACAAGATCTTGTTTTCAGTTGCTTAAAACTTTAACCATTTGGCCTGAAATTTTCTTTCTGGGTGCCTGCCTCGGAGTAATCTTTGTGTCTCTGTCTCTCTTTTTGTAATTCTTGAAAATTTCAGCCAAAACAGTTGAGTTATTTCTGAGAATGAGGTGTGGGGAAAATAAGTTTTTGTCCATGTTAAAACCTCCTGGTTCTTTGAAAACCTCTATCATCCCTATTCTTTGGAGCAAGGCCTTGACCTGAGGAGTTGGGGGTTGGGAGCTAACTTTTTATCAGTGTTCTGCCGCTTGCCATCCTAAAATCCCTTTAAGTTGTGTAGCTGCACACCTGCGGCAAGTAGTGATGCCTCTCCTCCCTGGACCTGCAACTTCTGTCCTGGCCCAAGCCACAGCAGGATCTGCCATGGTCAAGAGAGAGGACAGGTGTGTCCCAGCCCCAGTTGGACCTGCTGGACATGCATGAAGAGTGCCTCCCGCTGCTCCCGCTTTGGTGCCTCTCGCGCGCGGC
The DNA here is from genome assembly GCF_049634645.1 of Pelodiscus sinensis. NCBI lineage: Eukaryota > Metazoa > Chordata > Testudines > Trionychidae > Pelodiscus > Pelodiscus sinensis. Next base: position 17,945,740 of record NC_134726.1, read on the forward strand.
CTGACCCTCTCCCCTCCTCATTCAGTTCCTCACTTACCGCACTCGGTTATGGACAGAGCTCTTTTTTCTCCTCAGACTTTCATTCTCCTCACAGAGATATATTTATATTTAAGTTTTATAAGTTATATTTACCTTTTCCTTCAGGCGTTTTCTTGTAACTGTTTGTCTTTTAGATTTTTTTTTTTTTTTTTTTTTTTTAAATACAAGAACTATCAGTTCTGAATGTAGTTGCTAGCAGTGCTGGCATCCCTCCCCTTGTTTAAAAAAATAAACTAAAATAAAGGGGAGGGGGCAAAAGAAGATAAAAGGAAGTGGAGAGTGACAATCTCAGCAATTGAGACTTTAACAACGCTCGAGCCTTACACAGACTCCATAATGCCGAGCTTGCCAGGCTTTAAGAAATGTGAGACATACCACAAGCCAATGCCTGTATCAGACTTAAACTTCGGACTTAAACTTCTTTCTAGACTGTCACATGAGACCTCCTGTTGAGAATATGGCGACTTGTCCACTCACGTTCCTTCTAATGAAGGTGCTATTCTTGACAGCTATTACCTCAGCAAGGAGAGTTTAGTGAGATAGGACCCCTGATGGTTAGACCACCATATACAATTTTCATCAAGGACAAAGTGACCTTGTGACTGCCCCCAACATTTCTACCCAAGGTCAGCACGGAATTCCATGTCAATGAGCCCATAGAATTACCAGCATTTTTTCCTAAACCTCATGCATCCCCCAGGGACACTATGCTCCATACCCTGGACATTCGCAGAATGCGGGCTTTTTCTATAGACAGGATGCAGTCATTCCAGAAGTCCTCATGCCTCTTCATATCCATCGCAGCACATTCGAAGGGCACACCAATTTCCATTCAACGTATCTCCAAATGGATATCATCATGTATACTGAAGTGCCATTCCCTCCACAACAAACCATTTATAGTGCCACCAAGGACACATTCCATCCGTGCTACTGCAATCTCCATGACTTTCCTAAGCAACGTGGCTCTTAAGGATATTTACTGAGCAGCCACGTGGTCATCGGACCACACCTTTCCAGGCATTCCTCTATAATGACTCAACTGGCAACTGATACGGCAGTGGCTACAGTGGTGCTGTCTTCAGCCACCAACCAGTGACTCTGATTCCCACCATCCACGTTGAGTACTGCTTTGTAGTTACCAACAGGGACATCACCTGAAGAAGAGAAGGAAGATACCCTGTTCAGTAATGACTGTTCTTTGAGATGTGTGCCCCCATGGGTGCTCCACGACCTTGCCTTCTTCCCCTGTACTCAGAAAAACTCTGGTCATTTGAAGAAGTGGGCTATGCCCACGAAAGCTCATGATACCATCTACATGTTTTATTAGCCTTTAAAGTGCTACCAGACTATTTGTTGTTTTTTCAAGTTTATTCTTCTGCTGTTAGCAAATATCTGCGAAACCCACTGGAAGAGTGTCACGGCCCCCTCTAGCATTGGTCCACATAGACTATGATAGTCTGCCAACTGTTACCATTTATTGTTCGCTCAAGTGGCAGAGGTGTGCTGTTGACCTCCCGCATGGTGTCTGTGTGATGCCACATGATGGAATTTGGGTGGTTGTTTTTTTCAGTTTGCTTTTTTTAAAAGCTTGGGAAGTTACACACAAGAACTATGTTAAAGGTTACAAAGTCAAGCACTCAATAGTTAGTATAAACCAGTATTAAAATTGTTTGTGCAAACTTAATTTCAGTCCTTTATGCATCTGCTTTATGGTACATTCTTTAATCTTTTTTCCCCCGGATTATTGCCTTAGTCGTTGCACAGTATGAATCAGGGTTCTGTAGTGAAAGAGACTGTTGTCTGTAGAACTCCAGCTTTTTTTTCCCAGAAGTTGGAAACTATGTAGTCAATGAAGCAGGGGATTCCAAGAAGGTAGAGAACAGTCTCATGATGAAGGCAGTTGAATGCTAGCCTAGATAATTGGATTCTCTCCTTCTGTCACAGAGTTCCAGTGTGATACTAGGCAAGTCAGTTAAACCAAACTTTTCAGATAGTCACTAATTGTGCATTCTTCATTTTTTGGGTACCCAACATGATACCTTTGTGTTTGAATTTCAGAAGTGCTGAGCATTCACAGTAACAACTGTAGTTATTAGGAGCTATGCCACGGGCAGGCGAGACCTGGCCCGTGAGCTGAAGCAGCCCCATGCCACTGTTCCTGAGGCTCTCTGCTTCAGGCAGTGGGGGGGGGGGGGGGGGGAAGAGGAGGCTTGGTGTGTTGCCCTTGCCCCTGAGCAAAAATCTCGGCTCCCGTTGGCCAGTTTCCAATCAGTAAGAGCTGAGGGTATGTCTACACTACCCCCCCTAGTTCGAACTAGGGGGGTAATGTATGCATACCGAACTTGCTAATGAAGCCCGGGATTTGAATTTCCCGGGCTTCATTAGCATAAAGCCGGTGCCGCCATTTTTAAAAGCTGGCTGGTGCGAACCCCATGCCGCGCGGCTACACGCGGCACAGGGTTCGCACCAGCCGGCTTCTAAAAATGGCGGCGCCGGCTTTATGCTATAATGAAGCCCAGGAAATTCAAATCCCGGGCTTCATTAGCAAGCTCGGTATGCATACATTACCCCCCTAGTTCGAACTAGGGGGGTAGTGTAGACATACCCTGAGAGATTTTGCTGGGGACAGTGCTCCAAGCTTTATCCTCTCCCTCCCTCCCCCAACCCAGCATAGAATGCCAAAGGGAGCAGCCAGCCATTTTGAGCAGCATGAGACTCTGGCAGGCAGAGATTTTAGTTGGCCAGATGTCCACTTATCATGGGTGTGGCCAATTTTTCTGCAGTCCCATAAAGTTTGTTTACAGCCACCAACCCTGCCTCTCAATATAATGCTGCTAGAAAATATTGACCTCCTGTGGTTTGGCAAATTCTCTGGTTTGGCACAAGTCAGGTCCTGAGAGTGCTTGAGAGGTTCAACCTGTATTGAATAGCTGTTTATTAAATGAACATTATGTGCACTGAATGAGGCTGGAATTGTTGGGAAAAATGGATGTGGTCATGTAAGTAAAGGTTGAATCATAAAGCATATGGATAATAGTGTTCTAGTGTTTCATAACTTTTTGGTGCTTGACTTTGCAATCTTAAAAATTTTCTTTTAATGTAGTTTTGTGTGCAAAATACATTTATTTGACTCTTACCAAGTGGGGGTTAAAAACAGCAGGACACTCTGAACTCATCTATTTCAAAAGAACGACCATACCGTATTGGACCAAAGGTCCATCTAGCCCAGTATCTGGTCCTCCAACAGTGGCCAATACATGGTGCCCCAGAGGAAATAAACAGAACAGGTAATCATCAAGTGATCCATTCCTTGCTACCCAATCCTGCTTCTGACAAACAGAGGCTAGGTTCACCGTTCCTGCCTATTCTGGCTAATAGCCATTGATGGACCTATCACCCATGAATTTATCTAGATCTTTTTTGAACCCTGCTATAGTCTTGGACTTTACAACATCCTCTGGCAAGGAGTTCTACAGGTTGTGGGCATTGTGTGAAGAAGTATTTCCTTTTGTTCGTTTTAAACCTATTACCTGTTATTTCATGTGGTGACCCTTAGTTCTTGTGTCAAGGGAAGGAGTAAATAACTTTTTTTTTAAATTCACTTTTTCTACACCAGTCATAATTTTATAGACTTCTGTCATATTCCCCCCTTAGTTGTCTCTTTTCAAAGCTGAAAAGTTCCAGACTTATTGATGTCTCCTTATATGGCAGCCATTCTATACCCCTAATATTTTTGTTGCCCTTTTCTGAACTTTTTTCAGTGCCAAGATTTTTTTTTATTTTTTTATTTTTATTTTTTTAGATGAGGTGACCACATCTCAATGCAATATTTTTAGTTGTGGGTATACCATGAATTTTTACAGAAGAAATAAGATATTGTCTGTCTTACTCTCTGTCCCTTTAACTATTCCTAACATTGCTTGCCTTTTTTAACTGCTGCTGCACATTAAGTGGATGTTTCCAGAGAACTATCCACAATTATTCCAATCTCTCCCTCTTGAGTGGTAACAGCTAATTTAATTCCCATCATTTTATGTGTATAGTTGGAAAACATAATACCACCCTGCATTACTTTTTATTTATCAACATTAAAATTCATTTGCCATTTTGTTGCCCACTCACTGGTTTTGTGATATCCTTTTGAAGGTCTTCATAGTCTGCTTTGGACTTAATTATTTTGAGCAGTTTTGTATCATCTTTAAATTTTGCCATCTGTTTACCCCTTTCTCCAGTTAATTTATGAATATGTTGAATAGGATTGATCCCAGTACAGACTGCTCTGGGACATCACCTCTCTCCATTCTGAAAACTGACCATTTATTCCTACTGTTTGTTTTCTGTCTTTTAACCACTTATCAATCAATGAGAGGAGCTCTCCTCTTATCCCATGACAGTTTATTTTGCTTAAAACCCTTTGGTGAGGGACGTTGTCAAAGGCTTTATGGAAATCTAAGTACAAATATATCCACTGGATCCCTCTTGTCCACATTCTTATTTACCCCCTTAAAGAATTCTAGTAGATTGATGAGGCATGACTTCTCCCCCATAAATTACGTTCATCTGTGTGTCTGACAATTCTGTTCTTTCTATAGTTTCAACCTATTTGTCTGGTACTGAAGTTAGATTTACTAGTCTGTAATTTCCAGGATCACCTCTAGAGCCCTTTTTTTGAAAACTGGCATCATGTTAACTCTCCTCTAGTCATTTGGTACAGAAGGTGATATAAAGGATAGGTTACAAACCACAGTTGTTAGTTCTGCAATTTCATATTTGTGTTCTTTCAGAACTTTTGGGTGAATGCCATCTGGTCTTGGTGACTTATTGCTATTTAGTTTATCAGTTTGTTCCAAATGCTCCTCTAATGACATCTCAATCTGGGACAATTCCTCAGATTTGTCACCTAAAAAGAACAGCTTAGCTTTGAGAATCTCCCCCCTATCCTCACCCTTGAAAACTGCTGCAAATAATTCATTTAATTTCTCTGTAATGACATTATGGTCCTTGAGTGCTTCTTTAGCATCTCGATTATCTAGTGGCCCCACTTGTTTTTTAGCAGCATTCCTGCTTTTGATGTACTTAAAAATATTGCTATTACTTTTTGAGTTTTTGGTAGCTGTTCTTCAGATTCCTTTTGGGCTTTCCTAATTATATTTTTACACTTCACAACACTTCACTCTCATAGATTTACTATTTTTTCAGTTTGTTCATAATGTAGGAATTGCAGTGACACAATTTCATTATTTCAGTTCACTTTAAGCAGATTTCACTTTTGAACATGTGCTGTTGAGATACACTTGGAAAAATAGTTATGAAAAAATTGGCAATTTACTGATGCCTTCATCTTCTTGTTTAAGAACATTGTTTGAATTATGTATTAGCTTGTTTTAGCAACTCTTTAGAAGTTAGGACAGAACTGTAAGTTGTTCAACATACACATCTGTTTCAAATCTTTTGATAAGTGGTATTTTGTGGTTCTGCATTTTTGTAGCTATACTTCTAGAATCTTTGAAAGAAATGACTGTCATTTAAAATTCAAGAGAAAAATTCATATTCATGATAATGTTGTGTTACAGGAATGTTATGTTCATAACCTGTTGCGAATTACCGTGTATCTTCCAACATTGAAGCTTGAAATTTTGGAACTTATTGTTGAAAAGCTATTAAAGTTAGATGTAAGTATAGAACTAAATAACTTCTAAAAACTTGCTGTCTCAAGTGCTAGCAGTGACATGATTCTTTTAATATTAGAACTCAACAGAAATTACACTCAGATAGGGTTCACGATCTTAAACTACACAAGCTGATAAATTGAAACCGAAGACCTGAAGCTCTGCCCTAAAAGTGTACAGTTGTTCTCAGATGTGGCAGCATATATGGTATACAACATTATCCCTTGCATGGAAATTCTATAGCATAGTCTTGAACATGCCAAAATAAGATATGGATTACAGGATTGAGAGAGTGGCACACATCACTAGAGACTAATTGAATTATATAGTGTTGCATCCACATCCTGGAGATTAGAATCTGGGATCAAGGACCCATCTTTATATACTTCTACTTTTCAAGTATTGAACACAGATGGATGATCTGTAATGTAGAAGGTTTTTGTGCATTAAAGTATTTTGATGTAAGAATTCACAGGTCTCCATTTTACAGCACCTCAATATAAATCAGTCTGTCAGGTTGTTAGTGATCTGTGGATTATCCTACTTTCCCCTGTAAATATTCCCAACTCCTGTTTGGTCAGGGATTCAGAGACCATTCAAAAATAGAACCTTTAGAATTTGTACAGTAATAATTGTTGACCACATGTCCTGATACTAGATCTCCTTTTCTGCAACCAGGAAATTGAGTTAGTGAGTCAGTTTTATGTATGTAGCCACCAGATCATGCCTGAAGTCTTTTTGCTACCCCAACCCTTTGAAAATTAGGAAAATATAGTTCCTGGAAGTTTTAAAAAGTTTATACTGTGTGTTAATATAGTCGGGTTTTTTAAAGCATACATTCCTAAACTCTATTAATGATGACATAGATATCTGACTTAAAGAAAACAGTGTGGTTACATTTTCTTGCACCAAAGGTTTCATTTTAAAAAAACTGATTTTTTTTCTCTTAATTCTAACTACAGGTAAGTGCCCCCCGACAAGATATTGAGGATGCTGAAGAAACTGCTAATAATTCTGACAGCAAAGAAAAAACCACAGAGGAAGGACTCTTTGACATGGTTGGCCATCTAATAATTATAAAAATGAATGTTTTTATATTTAAAAAAATTAAAAGACACATAAGAGTCATTAATTTTGTTTGTAAAGTGGCAATGAGGTACAAACTTGCTTCGTTATAACTAGGTTGTAAATGAACTGCTAAGAAATGTCCAAAACTTCAGTCAATTTGGGGATTTTAGCCTTGCAATATTTTAGTAAATGGAAAGTAATGACTCAAATGGAATTTGGCCAGGATCCTAGCACATGGGTTAACAATACAGCTGATTGGAAACAATTACATGAAACATTTTGTCAGAATTTGCAACTTTATCATCTACAAGGACCATGTTGATTTTTTTGACAAAATCCCACTGAAAACCAGACAGCTTGTTTGTCTTTGTTAAACAGCCCAGGCTCCTGACACATTGGCAGCCCCCTAGATGACTGACAGAACTCTGATCTTGGCATCCTGAGATCTTAAAGTGTTCAGTTCCCTAGCTCCACAACAGTCTACCAAACCAGCTGTCATGGTACTGGGATTTCCAGGGTCCTTGACTACAGAGCAATCTCCCAAGCAGGCTGTCCTGGAGTAAGAGCTTCCAAACTGTCCACCTGGTTGCTTGTCAAGACTTCTAGCAGTTCTTTCATGGAAAAATTTGAAAATGTTTCTTTTCATTCTAAATTGGAACAAAAACACATTTCAGAATCCTTTGCAAAATGGAATTATAGTAAAAACTCTTTTATCTGGCATGTTGGGGGCAAGTAGAGGTGCCCGTTAACTAAATAGTCTGGTTAACTGAGATTCACACTTTATCAATGGAATATGAATTTTCAAAGAATTAGAATATGATCAAATGAATCAAGTATAAAATAGTATACAGATACCATTCCATTGGATGATATAGAGCAACCCCCTCTGGCTCCATGCTTTGGGGCAGAACAGGGGCTTGGGGGAAAGGATGGGGATGGAACCAGGGGAGTGAAGGGGTGGAGTGGGGCAAGGCTTAGGGGAAGAGGTGAAGGGGGTGGAACAGGGGTAGAGGCTTGAGGTAAGAGGAAGGGATGGAGCAGGGGCAGGGCTTAGGGGAAGGAGTGAAGTGGGGGCTGGGCCTGGTGCAGATTTGAGGTCCTGCACTTCCCTTGGGATGGCGCTGATAGATACTCACCAATCCAGTAATAGTACTGTACTGCAGGGTGGATGGTTTCTTGAAACACTTAGGTGTTTACAGATAAGAGTTTTCTGTACAGTACATTATCTTATGACACGTCAGATCACTATGGGCAGTGCGTATTGTACGCACAGATCACTAAAAGTAGACTTAAATTAAATTATGTTAATTATAGTTTGTGTTTTCTTTGATTCAGAAATCTCTTAGGATCTTGTAGTGCCGTAAAGTAATCATTATCAACATCAATTATCATTGTAGATGTAGAAGGTGTAGGAGATTGGGCTGAATCTATAATGACCCTATGACATACCCTGGAAGATGCTTTTTGAATAAATTGCTGATTTCATCTCACTTGCCTTCTGAATCTTTTGTATAAAACTAAAATGCAAAATGTGCCATTTCATAACCTGCTGGGCAGTAGACAAGTCCTGGTTACTAAACTGAATGTGTATTGGGAGATATTAGAAATGCTGATTGAGTTTTCTGGTTAATTGAGTGCTGGATTACAGAGCTTTTACTATACCATTTTCCATCCAGTTCTAGTTAAGGTTGGACCCCTACATGAGAGAACAGTAAGGAACATAGGGCCTCAGCTTTGTCTTAGACTTGCTGAAAGTTGGTACCTCCAGCAGATACAGTTCCCCTAATGCTATGCTGTAGAATTGGAAGGAAAAGTTCTAGCTTCTGTTAAAATATCACTGAACATCTGGAAGCAAACCAGATAATTCATGTGAATTTTACTCCTATTAAAAAGTTATTACTAGTTTATGTGATGTACCATCAACACCTTAACATAAAGAATAAATATTTTAGGACAAGTTGATAATTATTAACTTATTCTCACTGTGTCAGAGATTTATTTACACCCAAAGCGGAATGGGGCTTACTCCAAAAATATGCACAACTACATTTAGAACCGATTACAGAGTAGTAGGTAATTGACTTAAGGCCATCATTAGTATAATATAGAAATATTTGTATATATTTGCTTCTAACTCTTATAACTAAGTCACACAAGAATTAATTACATAGTTGATGTGATTATTTTAAATTATGTTGGTAGTGCTAACCATATGACTTCCAACAGAAAAGGTATGTTTTAATTTATTTATTGTTACCATCTTTGTATAGTACATTAGAGCTCTTTAACTGTTTTATCTGACAGGAGGAGGATGAAGAAACAAAGGAGGACAAAGATGTTTTTAGGATTGACACGATGGCCCACCCACTAGCAGAGCGCTTGGATATTTTGATGAACATTCTGTTTTCTTATATTAAAGATATCTGCCATGTAGATGGTAATGTGCCTGAGCCTTTTGTTTTGTTAGTAATTAAATATAACTGTAAATGTTCTGCTAATGCAGGTCATTTCGAATTTGATTTTCCAGCTGTAAAATTCTTCTCCTAGCAAACTGACATAGGCTAGATTTTTTTTTCAAGCTTTAACAAATATCTGGTTGGCATAGCTATATTTGGACAATAAGGAAACTGCTCCTCCCCCAGTTCTGGTTTACTGCTGCTGGGAATGCTTTTATACCAGCTTCAGTTTAGAGTATAACTAATGAGACTGCTTGAAAGTAAAGTGTAGCAACTTGCTATACACCACCTGAGAATAGTTGAAGTGCTGTAGCAACAGTGTTCCGAGTACTCCACCATCCTGTTTCCAATCTGACATGTCCCCCATTTTGGAGGCCAAATGAGATGAAGTATAGGAGCCAACTGTGTTGTCTGAGGAATCTGGTGATTCCTTAGATGTGGAGAACCATTTCAACAACTTTGTGCTGCCAGACTGGCACAACGGGAAAGAACAGTGAAGAGAATCTGGTCCTTAATCTGTTGATTTGAGCCCCTTTCTCTTTTTCCTGTCTGAGCTTTTTTTTGTTTTTATTCAGTTGGCCCTATGTGTTATTTTTTCCTGCCCTACCTTGGATTTCTGTGGCATCTTGGTGCTATAAAATTTCTGTAATATCCTCAGTGCCTCCTTGCTTTTACTTAATGATTATTTTGATCATTAGAATGATAGATTATTTTATAGATATCCTGCAACCAACCACTCAGTTCAAATAATGAGAAATGCAGAAGAAATACAGTTGCATTTTTTCCTCTTGAAATTTATAACAAATATCTGAAAGGAACATTGGAAAGAAGAAAGCTATGGTGCTAAATCTCTAAATTATTGAGCAAGAAAGAATATTTAAAAATAAGATTTATTTTTTGTATTTCTCTAGTCTTAAACAGGGATACTGTGTGATAGGGATGTAAGAAAGTAGTCAATTAACCAGTAAGCAAAAGCTTATAAGTTAATGCTATAGACTACACGCATTCTCCCCACCCACTGCCACCAATACATTTTTAGCAGGCTGGCCAGCAGCCTGACTCAGTCCTGGCTCGGGCCGGGTCCAGGACCTACTCCCACTTTGCACTTAAAAGTGTATTGGGAGCCAGTCAGGCAGGCAGCCCAGCTCAGTTCCGGCTCATAAAAGGTCTGGGAGCTCAGCCCCCACCCTGGTCAGGGGCTGCTGCCTCCTTGTGCTGCTGCCTCTGTATCAGAGGCAGCAGCATGGGGCAACAGGCAGCTAGTCTGCGAGGGGAGCTGTTTTTTAAACCAGCTCCCCTGAGAGACCAGCTCCTGCTTGGCACCCCACGCTGCTGCCTCTGTATCAGAGGCAGCAGCGTGGAGTGACAGGGGGCTTCTCGGGAGTGGGGCCGGAATGCACTGGCTACCAGCCTCACTCCCAAGGACTATAGACTAGTCGACTAACCGATAAGAATTCATGAGGTTAATCGACTATTCAATTAACCGATATCTAACATCCTTACATTGTGACTTAGTTTCATAATCTGGCTGTTGTGCATAGCACTGTACTGCAGTATTTGCATATATGAGAGTTCTGGGGAATGTTTAAATCTAAACCTAAAAAAATTTCACTGAAATTCATATTGGGATGCATTTATCGTAATGCCGGGTTATAGACCCTAGTATTTGGAATGTAGTTTGTCTAGTAGTGTTCTTTTAAAATATTCACTTCAACTTTGTGAACAATTCAAGTGCCCTTATGACTGGAGAAGCTCCCCTTCCCTCCTTCTTTTTTGTGTAGGGAAGCTTGAAGTTAACAATACAAAGGACTTATATCGGGATCTGGTTACTGTCTTTGACAAGCTCATTTTGCCAACCCATGCTTCATGTCATGTACAGTATTTCATGTTTTACATCTGTAGCTTTAAATTGGTAAGTACAAGCATAGACTTCTTAAAGTGCACCTCTTCTATTATATCTGTTGCATGTTTTTATTTTGTTCCCCTAGCCAAAAAAGTTGTTTAACTGATATCCCAGTCACTCCAGATCATGCTGAAAAGGCATATTTTTTTATCCCTGTTCTCTTTACTTTTTTTCCTCCTTCCCAACCTTCACTACAAATTCTCCCATATAAATTGCTTATTCAATACTGTCTTAAACCACAAATTACTGGAATCTATTCAAAGTGACACAAGAAATACATTCACTGTTTACAAGAACCAGCTAGATCATTGAATCTGAGATACAGTGCAATACAGCTTCTTTTGCATGTATCAAAAAATGTCATCAAGATTGTGAATATATTCAGCTTCTCATTTTGAGTAGGGATGTAAAATCCAGTTTAACTGGCTAACCAGATAAAAACATTTAACTGATCAAAGGTAGGGCGGGGGGCACTCAATACGGGCCAGAGCAGCCCCTGTGCATGGCAGGCCCCAATCCATTAAGGTTGAAGCTTACTGATTAACCAGATAAACCTTCACATCCCTAATTTTGAGCAGGATTTTAATTACATTTAATCTGTTCCACTCCATCTCCTCAGATATTTCGTGTGCAATACACTGCTGAATCTGCTGGCAGATTTCCTGCACATAACAAAGTTCACACTTTGCTAGCACAATGTTAAAAAACAAAGTATGCAAATTCTCAAAGGAGATCCCTTTTAACATTTGTAGGAATATATTTTTTATTCTCTTCATATTCTTTTTTGTAGTTATACATTTTATAATAACATTTTGGTATTGAAAGGTGTTGTGTTTTTTTATACCAGTAATAAATGCACTGGTTTAAGAGTCTATGTTTACAGATGGCATCAGCACTAGGGTTAATAATTTGAATATGTATTTGTCTTGTTTTGCAGGGGTTTGCAGAAGCATTCTTAGAACACCTTTGGAAAAAATTGCAGAATCCAAATACTCCTGCATTGATCAGACAGACTTCTGGAAGTTACATTGGCAGCTTCTTGGCAAGGGCTAAATTTATTCCAATTGCGTAAGTAATGCTGCGAGATCATTTTAAATAATTTATACTTTGTGTATGGCAAAAATGAAGGATTTATGGCATGTATTAGATTTAAGTATGGAAAGATTATGTGCCAGTTTCCTTCCCCCAACTCTGCCAGAGAACCATAACTCTGAGCTAAAACGTCCTTATTGTTTGCCTTTTGGGAGTTTTCCAACAAGTTTCTTTTTATTTTTTTTATGGGATGTAGATTAATATCTGCTGGGTGAGAGTGAGGTAACCAAACACCAGATCTATCAGAGGTACTGCGAACCTGTAGTTCTCATTGACTTTGTTGGAACTGCAGGTGCTGATGTTCAGCCCCTAAACTCGTTTTTGAATATACATCTTCAGGTGTGGTAGGCATTGCACTAAGCTTCTGGGCAAATATTCCTATTCATTTCATAGATTAGTCTCTGTATTATGAGTGCTCAATAGGTAGATGAGTAGCTTTTTTGTGTGTGTGTGTGTGTGTGTGTGTGTGTGTGTTAATGTTACCCTGTCTTCAGGATTTCTGATGCTATTGTTAAAAGCAGTGGACTAAAGCCACACCTATATTTACACAGAAATTAGAATTAAGATATGCAACTCCAGCTTCGTCAGGGCTACTCAACTTTGGAAGCTCCGGGGGCCACAGTGATACTCACAGCACATGCCGAGGGCTGCAACTTAAATGTGGTTGCATATACATGCAAATATATGCAAATAACTTTTCACACCGACGGGCATGAATATAAAGATTAAGGCAAGACTACACAACACACAGGCACCATTTAAGTCACTTCTGCTGATATTAATAAAATGCATCATTTACCCAATTTCCACCCATATGACAGTACTTTTAATGAGCAATGACAGTGCAGGAATTTAACTACTAAAGTGCATATCAATAGAAGACTACTTTTTTGTTTTGGCTCCCACCTGCAGGCTGCATAAACCCAAACTGCACCGTGGGCCACAAACAGACGAGCCGCGGGCCACATGTGGCCCACGGGCACGTGTTGAGTGCCCTGAGCTACATTAATTGCGTAACTGGATTAGATGTACCTTAATTTGAATTTTGGCACTGTCTCCACAGCAAGAGATCAACAGGAGCAAACACTCCCATCAACTTCCTTTATTCCTTGCAATTCAAGGAGTACCAACATTGATGGGGGAACCCTCAGCATTCAATGTAGTGGGTCTTTACTAGACCCACTAAATCGAACTCCGGAAGATCGACTGCTGCAGCGTTAATCTTCCAGGCAAAGAAGATGTGGCCTTAATGATGAACCTAACTTGACATTGGAATCAGAAGATTTCTCTTGTTGTTTGTGCCTCACAGCTCAGACAAGATTTCCCAACATGTTATTTGGTGGGCCAGTTTGTAAGTGTCCTCTCATGGGCTCATCATTCCTCCCAATACTTTAATCTTCCTGATGCTTGGGGTTCTCAGTGTTGTTCTAAACAATTCAGTAACTGCTGGTACAGAGGACAAGGCTAACAGTAATCTACTAATTTATGAAATTATTTCTGTGCTTATTTGCATAAACAGTAAACACTACATTTCTTAAATATTTTAAAATATCTTTCATACGTGAGTTCAAATGGTGTTCTCATAGACCCTGTTCCTCCATTATAGTACAGTGAAAGCATGCATGGATCTGTTGGTTAACTGGCTGCACGTATACATTGACAATCAGGATGCGGGGACAAAAGCTTACTGTGATGTTGCTCTTCATGGACCTTTTTACTCCACGTGCCAGGCTGTGTTTTATGCTTTAATTTTTCGCCACAAGCAACTTTTGGATGGAAACTTAAGAAAAGGTGAGTGGGTTCAAAGTGTAAAGCAGAATTCATGTGCAAGCTCTAAAAATAATTAATTTTCTAATGATCATCTTGATTGCTAAATTACGGGAAGGTTAACTTGCTGTATTTTAAACAAAATGCATAAGACTTTGTATTTGTAATAGGGATGTAATAGACATTGATTAATAATAATAATAATAATAATTGATTAACTGATTATTTGATAAGCAAAAGCTTATCGGTTAATGCTAGAGACTACACGCATTTCCCTCCCCCATCCCTTGCCAATAAATTTTTTAGCAGGCTGGCCAGCAGCTCGATTCAGTCCTGGCTTGCGATGGGTCCAGTACCTACCGCTGCTGCAGCTCTGCATTTAAAGTGTATTAGGCTCTAGGTGGAAAGGAAATCCTGCTCAGTTCTAGCTCACGCCGGGTCTGGGAACTCAGACCCTCCCTAGACAGGGGCTAATGCCACCTGCTGCTGCCTCTGGATCAAAGACAGAAGCACGGGGCAACAGGCAGTTGGTCTGCAAGGGGAGCTAGTTTTTAAACTGGCTCCCCTCACAGATTAGCTTCCCCCTGGCAAGGGGCTCCTCAGCAGTGGGGCCAGGAGCGCACTGGCTGCCAGCCCCATCCCTGGGGACTATAGAATAGTCGACTAATCGATAAAAATTCATGAGGTTACTTGATTATTCATATTAAATAGTCCGATATTTAACCGATATTTAACATTCTTAATTTGTATTGGAATACAGAGCTAAATAACTTGCTTGTTAGCTAGTAAGAATCAGTGCAGATAAAGTCACTCAGCCAGACTCATGGCCCCACTAGTGGGTGCTCTGAGTTGTTTTACCAGTGCAAGTGACTTTAATTTGGTGGAGGGTTCCCCGGGTGGCACAGAGCTGATTTGGAGGGTCTGTTCCACCCCCTCAGTCACTGATGCCTGGAGTGTGGCTGGAGTGTCCTAACCTGATGATCCTGGCTGATGGAAGGATCATGTAAGACTGAGCAATGAGTATAAATTAGAACAACCTGCTGCTATTCTAACTTACATGGGGGGCTGGTCCAGAACTTGAAGATTTACTGATGAATAGTTCTATGTTAGAGTTAGGTGGCTTTTTCAATTGATTTCTTGATAGATTGGTCATAATTAAGCATCTGATGCATCTGAAACAGCATATTAAATATGGAATCCTGTTATATCACACATGCTATTTGTGTTTTCTACTTGCAGAATTCTGTTACTTGCTCTGTACAGACTTTTGTGCTCCACAGTTTTCTTGCATTTATCTTAAAATATTAGTAAAGTCTCATATAATGGAATGGCCTGACCAGGGAACATCCTTATTATATTTTTTCTCTCTACCTTCTTTAAATGTTCTGCAAGAGCTTCCCTTCTATACATGCAGCTGCTTGACCAGTTAACATCCCCAACTGTATCCCTAAATCATATGTTGCTCGATGCAGCCAAAACTGTGATCTTTTAATATTAATTCTGAAAAATCTTAATGCAGAATAATTTTAAAAAGTCACTCGAGAATTCCCACACTTTGTACCATGATCTGCACTTTATTTCCAGGTATTATCTGAACCAGGAGAAACATGACATTGCCCTAAGGTAGTAATAAGAAAGTGACATAAGGTTGGGAGTGTTCTAATGAACTCTGCTACTGACTTGCTGTAAGGCGCTAAGGAAAAGTCACTACTTTACAGATAGGGAAACAAAAAGTTGGGGTGATTTGTCAACTACTTTCCTGGGATTGTGAGACTAAGCTAAATCTGCTATGTTTTTAATATGGAAAAACACTGAATAAATCCTAAGTATTTATTTGTATACCATCCTTATTTTGAAGGTTTAGCATACCTGCAGAACTTAAATTTTGAACGCATAGTTATGTGTCAGCTAAATCCTCTGAAGATTTGCTTACCCTCCATTGTTAACTTGTTTGCTGCCATCACCAGGTATCTGTTTGTTTATTTTTTCAGTTTAAATTTTATGTGGAATATATCAATCTGGATGTATAATCATAATGTAGTATTTCAGAGACTTAACTTTTTTTGTGTGTATGTTTGTGTAATTACTGTAGACGACAGTATAATATACAGTATCCCCTACACTGTTGGCATATTACCTATATACTGAGCAGGACTGGTTTATAGCTAACCGATACAATTAAATCTTGTAGTTAAGTAGAGATGTTTCATTGCTTTGAGATAGTAAAGATTGCTATACTGTTTACAGTATATATACTCTGATGAGAGTAAATAGATGGGCTAGAAAGACTTCATTTATAAGCTCCATTTATTCTGATTGTATTGTTAACTCCTGCTGTCAGTCATAAAATGGACATTTGTGCTAGAATTTAGATATTTATGTAATACATTTCAATCCACTTTAATATCTTCTGAAATTATTTGTTTTCCCTTGAAGTTAGAGAAGCTTACACTTATCTGTGTTTTTGTTTAAGGAAATACCAGTTGGTGTTCTGCTACACCATTATTGAAAGAAACAACAGGCAATTTTTACCAGTCATCAGAAGCAGCAGTGGAGGCGATTCTGTACAGACTTGCACTAATCCTCTTGACAGTTTTTTCCCCTTTGATCCTTACATTCTCAAAAGGTACAGCTTTCAAATGCAAATAAACTAATTTCTGCCTTGCATAAAAGAAATTTGAAAACACATACTTACAGTGACTGTTCCTTTCTTCTAAAATATATCGTTGTATTGTAAGTCAAAACACTCTAGTTCTGCTTAAGTTGTTTTAATAGGACTGAGAATGTCAGAAGCTGGAGAACTGGAGTTAAGTGTACACCCTATAGATTTTGGGTCTGAGGTAGGGAAAATGGTCCATCCTCTCATACTGTATTTGTTAAACAAAAATTTGTCTGAAGTAATCTTTTATCTACCCTTCTTTAATGAGTCCCATTCATAATATTAGCAAACAAAAGGTCCTAGTGGTAGTTTCTTTATCTCTGGGATTGGTGCCATGTGCGAGGGGGCAACTGGTTTGTTTTCAGAGACTTTTTTTTATTCAGTAAATGAGCTGTTCTTGAAGTTCAATAGCCTGCAATGTTTGTATTCTTTTATCTATAAATATTTGTGTCCATGCGTTCTTTAACATACAAAGATAACCATCCTAACTTGTACAGAAAAATCTCTCTCTCTGCCCCCGGGCAGGATTAAAAAGAGAAGGAAACAAGAAAGAGAGAAAGAGGGAGAGAGAGGATCTGTGGGCCCGATCCTTATTTTTAAAGTTTACATGGACCTCCTGCAATTCTGTCACGGACGAACAGGGGTCTGCGGAACACAAGTTGGGAACCACTAGGCTACATCTTGCCTGCGGCTTGCCTTGATCTGGCTCATGAGGCCCTCCCACCTACTCTTCCTGCAGCAGAGAGCTGGCACTGGCGGGGGATGCTGTGGGCCAGATCAAGGCGAGTCACAGGCCGGATTTGGCCCACAAGCACTACTTGGCAGGAGAGAGGAAGTGGCTCCCTGCAGGCACTGCCTCCCCAACCTCCCATTCATCAGGAATCCTAGCCGATGGGAGCAGCAGAGGGAGCGGTGCCTGCAGGAAGCGTTGCAGCTCTGTTCGTTGCAGTGAATGAAGACACCTGTGCCCTCCTCATGGGATGCTGCATCAGGTGGGCACCCCAATCTCCTGCCCTGTCCTATGCAGACCCCACATCCCCAACCCACTCCTGCATGCCCCTCCCTTCCAGACCCTGCACCCCCACCATCAGGCCATTCCTGCATGCTATCTCCTGCCCAGACTCTACACCCCTACCCCCAGCTTTGTCTCTGGCAGCCCCCTCCCACCCACTGAACCCTCATTTTTAGCCCCAGCCCAGAGCCTGGGGGGGGGGCACAAAATTTACTAGTTTTGGGCCCCCAGAATTTATCCAGACTTGGGGATAAGTCCTGAGCCTTGGCATGACCCCCAGGGGGCTAGAGCTTGAGGGGAGTGGTTTTTTCCCCTCTCTCTCTGTTGAGGACCATGTGTGAGGGTTTTTTTGGGATTTTTCTCTCCTTTTCACGAGTGCCAGGTCAATGAAGGTTTGGTGGGTTCTTTTTGTTTGTTTTGTTTTAATTTTGCTTCTCACTTGTGTGTGGCCCCTGACTGATATTTCTGTGAGTCAGTGGCTCCCAAAGCTCAAAAAAGGCTCCCTACCCCTTCTCCAAAGGAACAAAAGTGTTGGACAGAAGTTCAGTAAATCCTGCGGGTAGGATTACATGCTAGAAGAAAATTATAGTTGGCTGTGTGAGCACTGTTTATACATTAAAATAAATAATTGAAAGATCTATGTTCTGTTCATGGTCCTACCACTGGCAGTCTCCTCAGGCAAACCTTTATGGTTTCTTTATGCATCATCTTACCATCTATGAAATGGAGATAATTTACCTACCATGGGAAGTGTTATTGGAATTAATCTGTAAAATGTATAAGATCCTTTGCAAGGCACTAGAGAAATGTAAGAATTTCAATATAAAAATTATATTCCTGGTTTATAACTTCTTGTGTGCAACTTTATTCAGCTTATTTATACTATACTGCAATTTATGTTTTCAGATCAAAGAAGATCATTGATCCTGTTTATCAGATTTGGGAAGAACTGAGTATGGAAGATCTTCAAGAGCTTAAGAAACCCTTTAAAAAGGTAACTCCTTCCTGTCAGAAGTCATCTGTGTGTGGGTTTTAAAAAAAAAATTATTTGTGGTTAAAAAAACAAATCTTAAATCCTGCATCAATTGATATTACGGAAACACTCCAATTTTTGGAGTAATTTTTTTTAAGGAAACCAGCACTGAATTATTATGAATTAACGAAGTTCTGTGTACATAGAAAATGCCTTATTTATCTAACTTAGGGTATGTCTACACTACCACCCTAGTTCGAACTAGGGTGGTTAATGTAGGCAACCGAAGTTGCAAATGAAGCCCGGGATTTGAATTTCCCGGGCTTCATTTGCATCTTGCCGGGTGCCGCCATTTTTAAATGTCCGCTAGTTCGGACTCCGTGCCCGCGGCTACACGCGGCACGGACTAGGTAGTTCGGTTCCACGAGGTGTACCGGTAGTTCGGAATAGGAAGCCTAATCCGTACTACCTAGTCCGTGCCGCGTGTAGCCGCGGGCACGGAGTCCGAACTAGCGGACATTTAAAAATGGCGGCGCCCGGCAAGATGCAAATGAAGCCCGGGAAATTCAAATCCCGGGCTTCATTTGCAACTTCGGTTGCCTACATTAACCACCCTAGTTCGAACTAGAGTGGTAGTGTAGACATACCCTTAGGAAGTATCATCATGGCTCCTAGGTAACTGTTTGATCTCTCCTTTTGTGGGTGTGTTAACAATTGTACTCTGATGCTAATACTATAGGCCAGTGGTGCACAACTGTTTTTCAACTGCGGCGGCTGCGTGGCACTTAGATGTGGGCAGCTGTGGGCTGGGCTTGGGGGTCGCGACCCATGGGCTGTGCACCACTGCTATAGGCCAATGACTGTGAATTGTCAAAAAGGTACAAGGATGTGATTGAAGGAGGAACTGACATGTGGGCTGTGAGTTAGAATGCTAGCACACATAGAGATCAGCATAGTATAAGAGATTTAGGGTTTTTTTTACTCATTAAACCCTTGTGGATGCCACTTACAGAGATGTTTTTGGATCTATTCTCACATTATATTTAAATTATTAAAGCTCCCCTCTGCCATGTCGATAATTCAGCATCTGCCTATATAAAGTATTCCTAGAACAGCTATCTCCACATTATCTAATTGATTCATAACCTTCTGCAACTCCTGTCTATGTACACTTTGCAATCTATATGTGGAATTGTCTTCCCATCTATTTGCCGAACAGGCACCTCTCTTCATTCAACTCCTTAAAACTGTGAGGCCCACAGACCCTGAACTTTTTAAAAAGAAAGTCCTCAGGACTTTCCCGATCAGCCAGAAACTTATGACTAAGCCTGAAAACTCTTTGTGGCAAGGACTGTATCTTTGTATGCTATACAGTACGTAGGACACTGTTAGTGCTATATGAATAATGCAGCAGTATTGCTGGTGTATATATGTATTGTGGTAATTGTCTGACTTGGTCTTGCTTTATCTGTTTAATTGGCAGAGTGTATTATTGTGACACTTGAATTATTTTAGAGTTTAATTAAAAACACATTTCTGGGTTTCAGTATTTTTTGCCAGAAGATAAAGCACATTTAGCAAATGAATACCAGAAAGGCCCAAATTACTTGGCCTTTTCTCCACTTGTCTAGACACATGTATCTCATGGTCAGACGTGCTTCTCTGTAGAGTGAAATCTATAAACTATGTTTTGAAGCAGAGACTGAGAACCTCACAAGAACGGCTTTATTTTCCTGGGCAAAATAATATACTCCCGTAAATCTCTTAAGATGTTCTGATAACTTTTTGTGGTGATGAAATTAAAACCTAAGGCTTTAAACTCTATTTAAGGTACTTTTATATCTTTGACTTCACTTGACATTTTTTTTCTCTTTGTGTAGCGTACAAATGAAGATGAAGATGACGACTTTCTGAAAGGAGAAACACCTCAAAATGATGGCATGGTTGGAATTACTCCAAATTCTTACGAATCAAATATTCTGAGCCCAGCGAGCAGTGTAGAATCCCCTCCAGTAACATATCTACAACGACACCTCTGACTTCAAAAATCAGAAATTAAGCAGAGCAAAACTATGTGCAATTTTCACTCTGTAAAGAGACTTTCTGAGTAACTTTCCAAACTGTGAAGGTTTACTTGTTTTGGTAATCATATTAAAGAAAAAAGACTCTATTTTTTTCTTAATTGTGGTTAGGTTTCTACAGAGATGTGTTCTAATTAATTTGATACATTCTAAAAAAGGCTAGAGAATAAACAACCATATTTTGCAATTTTCATATTGAAATAGTTTTTACATAATTTATAATTTTTCTTTACTAGTTTGGTTTAATTATGTTTTCTCTATAAGGATTTACACACTAAGTGAAATTCTGGCCCCTTTTATTGATTATAATGGGACTAACATTTCATTCTTAATGTTTAATTATGTTTTGTTTGGGTATGTGTTAAGTTATCTTTCTAATAAGTAAATAGGATGGGGAATTAGTGCTTGCATTCTTATTTCAGCTTGACATTGCCTCCGTCTGACCTTTGACAAAGTCATTTAGCTTCTTTTCCTCAGCTGATTCTATCTATGGATAGAGTGGAGGTACTTGGTAAAATAGATAAAAGATGAAAGGTGCTATTATCACTGTGTAAGAGTTTGTTGGAACAAACATGGCTTAAGTGTGAAAGATTAGACTTTCAGCACCTCAGAAAATTGTCAGTTTTGAAAGTGACATGAAAGCAGCTTAATGTGCAATCATATCATATGTAGTCAGTTGTTCAAGAAATGTGCAATGCTTTTGAGTTCTGTGGATGAAAAGGACTCTGAGGTAGGTATTTATTTTTGAAACTTGATATTTAAATGTGAACTGTGAAACTACAAAAAACCCCACTTTGTTTATAGAAAGGAAAAGATACAATTCTCCTCATGTGTCACTCCAGGTTATTTCTTTCCCCAAATAGTAGTTTTTGTTTTGCATAATTGGACTTTTAGGCAGGAGAGGTGTGAGTACATATGTAAATAATTACTGTAAAATTGACTCGAAATATCTGCACAGTATTTGATTACAAACACTTTTTAAAAAAAGTATGAGTTTATCCTGTTTGGAAATAGTATAATAAGTATTTTGGGGGCAAATTCTCATCTTACATCAGTGTACCTCCACTGGTCTGACCTTTTGTTTGGACTCTTAATTGTTAAATTTTCAAGATTTGAGCATAAGGTGGGAATTATAATAAACTTGACATATGGAGATACTTGCAAAACATAGATTTAGACATAAATAAATGGAATTCTGTATGTGGTCTAGCCACTGGAGGATGACACAGGATATAGTAGAATGGTTTTCAGAAGCACGTAATTTGGCATGTTACTTCTGAAAGACTGAAGTAGAGACTTTGTTTGACAGAAGGGCTTGGGGATGATAGGACAAAATTCATGTTTCTGTTTCTATATATGAACTGGGTTTTTTTGCGTTTTAAATCTCACCACTTCTGCTGTCATTACAGAACAATAAAAAGAAAATTGCAATTGAAATAATCTACCTTATCTCCCAACATGAACGTACTTGTCTTAAGCAAACATTTAGGATGATTCCAAAGTGATTAAAAAGTTTGTATTCTTCCTGATGACACCAATGGCTTTGTTAACATTCTCAACCACTGCTCAGTGAACTCAGATATAAGACTTTTTCCAAAACATATAATGCCTGCTTTTTCTTTTGGCTAACATTGCTGTATCTTAAACTTAAAAAACAACGGATGGTCTGGTAGCACTTTATAGACGAATAAAACATATAGATGGTATCATGAGCTTTCGTGGGCACAGCCCACTTCTTCAGATGACCGGAGTTTTGGGTTTAAGATTTGCAGACCCAAAATAAATAGGGGAGAAGGAAGAAAAAGGAAGGGAGCAGGAAACAAGGAGCAGAGGGTATGAAAATATTAAAGGGAAAAACAAGTAGGCAGAACTGGTAACCTATAAGTGCCTAAAGATTGGATAGTTAAAACAAACAGATAAGGATCATAGAATAGCAATTAGATAGGAAGGATACTAAAGCAAGAATCTACACAAAGAGCTGTTGGCACCTTCATGGAATGTTAGGTTGATAATGTCCTAGCCATCCGTCATCAGTGTGAGAATTGAATTTGTGGATGAATTGTAATTCCAACCCAACGCGCCTCTGTGTATTTGGCTTGTAGAATTGGTTTGTGACAAGGCAGCCACCTGGAGATCTTTTAAAGAGTGATTAGGTAGATTGACATGTTCTACAACAGGTTTCCTGTATGTTCCCTTTATGGATATCTGATTTGTGTCCATTAATTCTTTCCTGTAGGGGCTGTCCAGTTTGTCCAATATATATAGCAATGGGGCATTGCTGGCATTTGATGGCAGAGTGGATGTGCAGTTAAATGAGCCTTTGATTTGGTAGCTTAATTTGTTGGCTCCAGTGATGAATTTGCTTGTATAGATATGTGGGCAGAGTGGGCACCGCGGCTGATTGAGGGGTGAGTTCCTGGATGCTTATGATGTGGCTGTGTAGCATGATGACCAGAAAGAATTAGTTTCAGGTTGGGGGTTGTCTGTAAGCGAGAATAGGCTTTTCCTACAAGGCCTCTAAGGGTGAGGGATCATTTTCCAAGATGTGTTGCAGATTGTGTATAATGCGTTGGATGGGTTTGAGTTGTAGACTGTAGGTAATGACAAGAATTCTGTTGTTTTTCTCTTTTGGGTCTGTCTTGAAGTAGTTCATATCTGGGTACTTTTTTTGGCTCTGTCAATCTGTTTTTTCACTTCTCCAGCATTCCTAAAACTGAAATACCCACCCTGCTTCTTTTAACTATCCAATCTTAGGTGCTTATAGGTTACCAGTTCTGCCTACTTATTTTTCCCTTTGGGTGTCTAGACTACAGGGTTTTTTGTTTTTTGTTTTTTTTAAAAGTGGCCTTTTTTCAAAAAAACTTCCCCTGCATCTAGTCTGCCACCATGTTCTTTTGAAATTAAATCAAAAGAACATGGCAGTTTTTTCAACTGTGGTAAAGCTCATTTTATGAGGAAGAATGCCTTTTTTCTAAAAAAGGCGTTCTTGAATGCAAATAGGACTTTTTCGAAAGAGAGCATCCAGACTGCCTGGGTGCTCTCTTTCAAAAAAACCAGCTCACTTTTTCGAAAGAAGTGATTGCAGTCTAGATGCTGTCTGTTGAAAGAGGCTTGTAGTCTAAACGTACCCTTTGATATTTTCATACTCTCTGCTCCTTGTTTCCCTCCCTCTTCCTTTTTTTTCATCTCACCCCCCCCCCCTCTCCCCTATTTATTTTGGGTCTGCATATCCTAAACTCAAAACTCCGGTCATCAGAAGAAGTGGGCTGAGCCCATGAAAAGCTCATGATACCATCTACATGTTTTGTTAGTCTATAAAGTGCTACCAGACCATATGTTGTTTTTTAAGTTTATCCTGTACAGACTAACTCAGACTACCTGAAGTTTGATTGTTATATCTTGTACGTGATCTGAGGGTGTGCGTGTTATGTACATGCTTTATTAGCTCTAGAAAAATATTTGCTTTATATCTAAACCCATATTTTGGGACATTTTGGAAATTGTAATGCTAAAAAATGAGCACAGATTCAGTTGTCATAGCTAGTCAGGCAATCAACACCAGATCTTAATTTAAAATTCATAATCAGGGATCTTCTGTATAAGCAATATTTTAACAAAGGGCTCCCACAATGTTTGTGTCTCAGTCTATGATAAATCCCCTGGTTAAGGCTATATATGATCACAAAGATAAGGGACACTGCATTCTCTTTACTTGGTTTTTTTTTTCCATTTTAAACAAAAGTGCTTTTATAACCATTACAAAAAGAGGCAACAACTCTTGACTAACAAGTTTATTAAGCTGCACTTTGCTATATGTGTTTTATACTCTGCTGGGCAAAACTGTAGAGAGAATACAGTTGTCTGGAGGAATGAGAGGAGGAAGTCTAGATTCTCTCCCCCCCTCCCCCCAACATCTTAGGTTTTTAACTAGATATATAGCCCAGTGATTATCATATAGTATATGATGTTTGTGTCTTTTGAAAAGGATGTCAGTTTTGGGGATATGTACCTCTGCTAAATTAATTTGGAAAAATATATGACGTGGTGTAGTCTGCCAGAGATGATAGGATGGAATCAGCTCCCTCTGGATACACTAAGACCTCATTCATGTCAATTTGCTGATCAGTTTGAAGGCCCCTTCCAAGGCAACTCATATTTTAGTAATTATGTCTGATTCCACTAGCTGTTTTGGGGGGGGGGGGGGAGCAAATTAGAGGCTTAAGACCAGTGAAAACCACATGATCACTTCTTGTACAAGGTCTGACTTAAGCCCTAAAAAATGAGGTTGTGATGTGTAGACTTGGTGCAGATACCAAGCCAGTATATAGGAAGTGGGGAATGACTATGAATACCTGGCTTTAAATAAATATTTCTGAATGACTCAAGCATTTATTTACTGCTTTTAAGGTTTGAAACTTGTAGTTTCACATACTGTGCTAAGGTTTCAGCCTGGATGTTACAACCCGAAAATGTGTGGATTGGGAAGAGGGGAGAAAATCTGTACATGCACTGTGTGTCTTTCTAGAAAGACAGGATACAAATGGTTGCCCCTAGGGTTGCCAGGTGTCTGGTATTGACCCAGTCTGGTATTTTTGCCTCTTGTCCGGTAAAAAAAAAAATCAAAAAATACTGGACACCTGGCAACACTGACACACTCAACAACTGGGCCCAGCCCCCAACCCTCCCTGGTTCCGCAGGGAAGCTCCCTTCTGGCTTGACCAAGAAAACAAGATGGCCACCTGCAAAAAGCCTCAAGACCTGAGCAAGGGGAAAGCAATGCCTTCCCTGGGTCTTACTGCTCAACCTCTCCTCTTCCGAGCCCTATTTAGACTCTGCATGCACTTAAAGGGGCCATGCTGGTTTGTTTATTTATAACTTGTTTTTTTTGGGGGGGGGGGTGCTCAACAACTTTAGTTCCCCCCCTCCTTCAACAGAATGTTTTCCCTGGTGGGGTTTTTTTTGGGGGGGAAGGGGGGTGTCGGTATTTTTGGTTAAACCAGCTGGCAACTTACTTTTTACTGGCCTGTAGAAAATTGGGTCTGCTGAGTATCTGTGCCCTGCTTGGGTGAATAACGGGATTCTGCATGAGCAAACCAAAGCCCCCGTCATGGGTGGAGTCCAAGATCGATTCTTATACTCCGCTGGCCTAACCCCCCGCAGTTTCTATTAGTTCCATGTTCCATGCAGCCCTGCTGGAGCGCGGTGGGGCCTGTGCCGGAGGTGGCAGCTGCGAGCTCTGCGGCGGCCCTAGCGCTGCCCCACAACGTTCTTCGCTCTGCTGGGGTTGCACGTTTCGCTTTACGAGAAGCGAGGATGCTGCGCGCGGGGTGGCGGTCACGTGGTCTTACGTGCGCCAGTGTCTTCCCCGCCCTTAGCTGCAGCCGGGTTCGCAGGCTTGTGCATCAGGCACGCGCGCGGGCGGCTGCCGCTGAATTCCTCTCAGCCGGGTTTCTCCATCGGACTACATCTCCCAGAAACCCTTGCGATACCAGCACAGCGCAGCCTTCCCTCCCAGCGGGCTGCTCTCGTCCTGCAGCCCAGGGGCGGGCGCTTCCCAAGGATGCCGTTGCTGGTTAATGGGGAGCGGATCGACCTGGCCCGGCCTGCGGGGGACGTGATCCACAGCTACCCGCACCTGGAGGTAGGGGCGGGCCCCGCCAGCAAGTCTGCCGAGGAGGGGTCGGTTCGTGCCGGCTCGGGGAGGGGCGGAGCAGTGTGCGGACTGGGCGCCCCCTTCACCAATGACCTGCAGGCTAGGAGGGGCGGGGCGCTTCCCAGTGGTCTTGGCAGCCCAGAAGCCCTGGGTCAGGGTGCTCTGGCGTGGGGGTCCTCCTGCATTATCAAGAAACAAACCAAAAAGCCCAGGTTTACCTTCTCCTCTTCCAGCACTAGGGAATGCTATCGTTGTTGTAGCCACTAGAAATGGAAAAGTCCTGTCGAATCATTAAGCCCAGTTAACAAAATTAGTAAGTGTCTGGCTAGATTATTTCAGGTACTGAGCCCCTGCAGCTCCCAAAGCTGGTTATGTATAGCTAGTCTTAGACATTGCTAGAATAAAACAGACTCAAGTCTGTGATTTGAATATTAAAGTAAATCAGTGTTGAATGGTGTGTGTATGTTCTGCTTCAGGAAACAGAGTACCCACTAACAGTAACACTTTGGTTTACAGAAAGGAAGGTTACATAATACTTTGTGGAAGACAGATGAACAAATACCATTTAGTCCTCTACAGCGTTTAAACCAGCACGAGCAATTTCTTACCAGTTAAGCGGGGAGGGGAAGGTACTTTTTGTGCTCCTACTTCAGACAGCTACTAATATGGAGACCCAGAGCCATTTGATTAATCCAGGGCTTCTGGTACAATAGACTCTTGCTTATTCTCCAAATAGGAGGCTTATGTATAGTAATTCTCTAGTATTAATATAATAGAGATTTATAGTGAATGAACTAATCAAAAACAACATACAGATAATCATGTAGATTATTTTGTTCATATATTCTGATATTTTTGCTCTGGACTGTGATTACCTTACCCATCCTGAACAGGACCTTCCCCCACAAAGAGTACTTTTGACTTTAGCAGGACTATTCATGTATCATGCTATTTGGTGTATGTGTGTAAGGTTCAGTCAAGCCTTCAAAAATTATCCTTTGTGAATTTATCTTAAAAGCATCCAAGATGATATCTATAGGGAAGCTAGTAAATATTAAATTTAACTGGTGTAATCATAGTACTAGACCGAACACAGAGAGATAGGAGCCAGAAACTGCTAACTTCAGCCCTTGATAATTATGTGGCCTTGCTCAAGTCCTTTTGTCTCCATTTTTAAAGTGGAGGTGTCAGTGTCTTTGTGTTTGGGGTGATCTGACAATTAACTGATTAATGTTTGGAAAAGAGCTTCAAAGATGTAAAACATTCTTCTTCTTTCTTGTCACATCCCTCTTTGGCGTCAATTACTTTTATAGCCTTCTTCCAAAACTCACGATTGTATACTTGACTGTTGTGGAAACTAGTCACACTTGTTCTGCTGATATCCATCCCATGTTCCAAATCTTTGGCCTCTCTTTTGCTTACTGAAGGTGTAGAATACCATGAAATATAAGTATTTATGGTCTACCTCAGCACTCAGTCTTCCCTGAACTGCCACCTGGCTCACTTTGTTTTTCATAGTCCTGGCTGGGACAGTGCCAGTGTTCCCTCTAATTTTTTCCATCTCTGTATTGAATACATTTTGTTTTGTGCACCAAGGTGTATGCAGAGGTGCACCACCAGTAGAAAAACATAATGATGGCTGTGGGTGCTCTGCTAATCAGCTAGGCAGCATTTGAAATGCTCCTGTGTGGCTGCCCAAGCTCTCACCTTATAGTCAGTGCCCATTGTACTTGTGGTACCTGCTCTTTTTAGCCATTTTAGTCTGTGTGCCATTTATTTACAGGAGAAAGCAAGAGTTCTAAGAGGCCAACCTGCTCAAATAGTGGGACCCAAAGGACTTTTATACATCCAGCAAAGAGAGTTTGCAGTGACCACCCCTAAAGATGGTACGTGGGGATGCAATACTGTTAGCTATTGAAGCAACAGGCATGATGGCAAAGCTCTTACTGTATTTTTCTTCTTTAAAACAGCTTCTGTTTCCATTCTTGGGTCTGATGATGCAACGACCTGCCACTTGGTGGTGCTCAGACACACAGGTAACATAAAGGAAACCTAGGCTATTAGATGTATGGTTCTCGAATAATGGCTCTGTAATAATGTTATACTGTGACAAGCTGGAGGGGCCCCTACGTAGCAGGCAGGGGCTGCTCTAGCTCAGCTGCTTCCGACCCCATGCTGGGCCCCACTGCTGCTTCTGACCCCATGCATCTGGCCATGTGCTCTAGCCCAGCAAGTCCCCTGTCCCCACTGCTGCTTTCGACTCCTCCACACACACGTCCCCAGAAGCGTGGGGCTGCTCCTGGATAATGGTTAATTGTTACCTGGTAATCATCACGTTTTTAGAATAGACAAGGCCTTAGAGCAGACAACCCAGTCCCTTGTTCTTATGGAGACAGCACAGGAGAACTAGTGGCTTCAGCAGGATATTGGGAATCAGGAGAGTGATATCAGACAAGTCACTCAGTTCCTTTTGGTGTCAGTTTCTCTTCCTGTGAAATCTGGGTGTGGTGTATCTGTTTGTATAACATGCTTTACAGAATGACACAGTTTTTGTTGTTGCCTGGTGCTATGATCAGCAGGGCCGGCTCTAGCCATTCTTGTGCCCCGGGCAGCGGGCGCGTGTGATGCATGCGCGGCTGCACCCCCAGACACACGGCACATGCGCAGCCCCACCCCCCGGCACGCTGCGCATCTTACAGCTGCAATCGGGCGTGCAGCACCTGATTGCAGCTCTAAGGGGCACTGCATGGTCCCCGGGTGCACGGCGCCTGATGGCAGCTCTAAGCATCTTACAGGTGCCCTCCATAGGTTGGCGCCCCCCTTAATGCAGCCCTGGTGATCAGCTAAATGATTTTTTTTCTTCCTCGCCTTTCAGGGAGTGGGGCTACCTGCTTGACACACTGTGATGGATCAGACACCCAAGCTGAGGTGTCGCTGATTATGAATGCAGTAAAATCTCTCTCTGATGACACAGAATGTGGAAGGTCAGCTCATCTCATCTATATCATGTCTTGTGTATGGTATTTCACAAGGGTCACTGTTGTATGTAAGGTGGGAAATTCTGAATTCTAGTTTGGTGTCTGCTGAGCCAGGCTAGTAAAATAGATCTCAATAAGGTGCTGTTTTTGCAATGATTTTTCATTTTGCCTATTGGCATTGTTACAGGACGAGTAGCTTTCATTGTTTGTTTTACTAGGCACCGTCAAAGTTTGCATTTGTTATTTTTTGTAGTTCTCTAGGCAGTGATTTAATTTAAAGTGTGGTTTTTCATATAGTTGCTCTGTGAAAGTGCCACTGTGAGTTTCTATGTTTGTGTGTCAGTGACTTCTGTCAATGTGCTTCGTAAATGGATTTTTGCTTTAAAAAAACCTGTTGATCCTGTAAACTCATCCTGGAATCTGAATTAGTCTGGGAGTTTCTGGCTTGCACATAAAACAATTAAAGATTCTGAATCAAATTTATTATCAATTCTAGCTATTCTGGGAGTCAGAAAAGAATTCAGCTCAATTCCTTTTGCTTGTGTTTCCCCTTTTTGACTTGGCGAGGCAAAACTGGCAGATACAATACTGAATACACCGTGTTTGAAGACTTCCAAGCAAGTTGTAGCTTTTGAAAATCTTACTTGAAATACCTAAAGAGGCCTGATTTTCAGCTGGGGGATACTCAGAACTTTGAGAATTGGATCCCTTAATGGTATCTGAAATTGGATACTTGAAAATCACATGTCAGTTTTAAAAAGCTTGGCCACAGAGAACAGACATACAGAGTGAAAGAGGAGTTATAATTTTAACATACATATCTCACACTCCTATATTAAGGTGTGAGTGAGTTCCAAGAGAATCATTGCAGCACATTTAATTCATCTTTGTTGAGAAGTTTTGTAATTTTAAGATCCGGTCCTGCAAGGATCATAGAGCTGAAAGAGACTTCAGGGGGTCATCAAGTCCAGCCGCTTGCCCAAGGCAGGACCAATAGGAGTTGAGTACCTAAAAATCCTATCAAGTTCAATGGTAGCTGCACATGTTCAGTGCCTCTCTGATTCAAGTCCTTAGTCTGTGCTGCTCATTTGATAGTCACTTGGCTATAGTGTCCAGAACAAAGGAGTTACTCACATTAGGTCATGAGATAATACACAATCAGTTGGCACATGTGACTGTAATAAATGATCACTGTACAGTGGGGACTGGGGATTGTATTGAAAAGCTATTCACTTTAGGATGCCTTTTTAATTGCTGTTTCCTGTTATTCCATCTCTATTTGTTAGGCTGGAAGTTCATCTAGTTGGAGGTTTCAAAGATGATAGGCAGTTATCACAAAAACTTACTAATCAGCTTCTTAGTAAGTTCACATTTTTTCCGTTCTCATGTCCAAAAACTAGAATTCTGGCTGGATTTGGTCTGAGTATGTGTAATCTCAATCCTCAGTTATACAGTAGAAAAACTTTTGCATTTGAATTTTTTTCCATTTGGAAATGTGAAGTGCATACATGGGGGTGATGCTGTGAGATTTTTGCCACATGTAAAGAGAGACTTTTTAATAGTAATTTGTTCCTGATCTATCTGTTAAAGAGGGGGTACTGAGGAATACTGCCACTAACATTCTGTATGATCTTGGGCAAATCTCTTCTCTCTTCTTATTTACCCACATATAAAATAGGTCTTACTAATGAAATGTACCATGCTAAATTTGTAACAACTAGCCCAGAGATCCCAATACCACACCTACCTTAATAACCGAATGCTTGTAAAAGGAGTAAAATATTGATAGCACAAGGCTCTTGTTAACATCTTTCTGCCCTTGTCAACGACCAGTTGTGTAAATTACTGTTATATAGTCTGAGTGGTAGCCCTGTTAGTCTGTATTTGCAAAAACAATGAAGAGTCCTGTGGCACCTTAGAGACTAAGGATACATCTATTTCAGAATACCGGAGGTATCCCAAAATAGTCACCCTGCGTTTACACAAGCCACCTATTATTTTGAAATATTTTTCAAAATAACGGGTGTGCTATTTCAGCACCCCTAAGCTGAAATAATGTCAAATTTCAAAATAACGTGCTGTGTAGATGCGCCAAATTTCAAAATAACCTATTCTGAAATAGAATTGAAATAAGATATGCAATTTGTGTAGCGCAAATTGAGTATCTTATTTCGAGTTTGGGTGCAGTGTAGACGCATCCTGACATTTATTAGGGAATACGCTTTCCTGGGTAAAACCCATTTCATCATATGAAGTGGGTTTTACCCAGGAATGCATAAGTCTGCTAATCTCTAAGGTGCCACAAGACTCCTCATATCATGGTGAGTAAGTTTCTCTTTCATTACCTTGTTCTTTATTTTATGAGACATCTGGAAATTGCACACTGGTCCATTATCTGTATCAAGAATAGCAGAGTGGGACTTCCTGCATTGGGAAAGCAGGATAAGGGATCCTCTGAAGGTAGGGAGGTAGAGCGGGCTCTCCAGGGTGGTGGGTTCAAATCCCGCCCCTCCCCCACCCACCCTGGGAGTGGCCGGACAGCCAACACAGGCTGTCCCAGGAATGGAGCTGGCTCCCGTATTAGGAAGACAGGATAAAAGGACCTCTGTAGGGAGGGGGTGGGATGGGTTCTGGAGTGGAGCCTGATGGTAATGAGTCTCACATCTAATCTGCAGTGCTTAGCATTGATATACCCCATAATTTAAGTGCAGCGCGTGCTTTGACATGAATCAGTTTTATACCTTTCTGCTTCTGTGGTTGCTGTAGGAGCATTTGATCTCCTGCAAGATGATGTCCATTTAGTGACTTTCTGTGTGACAGGTAAGAGTTTTCATGTTTTCCCCTCTTGTAAAAATGTGTTTAGTCTTTGAAAAATGTGAGGCTCTTCATTTTACGAGAAACATCTGGTGTGTAATGTACGTCAGTCTGTGAGCCCAAGGCACAAGAGGGCTTAGTTCCTACAGTGTTTTTGCTGTCCCATCCTGATCTCTCATGTTAGTTGGATTGGAGTGGACAATAAAACAGCAGTGGCTTGCCAGGGTTAGCCACTGGTGGGCTCGCACTGCTATATATACCTATGCTTCTGCAGATATGGGCAATTGTAGCTCCTGTTGGCTGTGGATCGCCATTCCCAGCCAATGGGAGATGCAGGAAGTAGTGCTGACTGGGACACCACTTTCTGCAGGTCCCATTGGCTGGAAATGGAATCTGTGACCAACGGGAGCTGCAGTCACCTGTACCTGTGGAAGTGCAGGTAAATATAGTGGTGCTGTACCACCAGGGGCTAACCTTGGGGAACAGGACGAGGCCTGCAGGCTGGTATTTGCCCACCCCTGCTGTAGTCGGAATTCTGGAAGTAGTGATTTACCACAGCGGGTAGGGCAATGGCTAGGTTAGAACTTCTCTTCCCAGGGGTGCTATCACAACTTGCAGTTGCTAATAGGGCCTGTGGAAATGGCTGACATGCTTCACCCATGTGGTCCATAGAGCACTCAGACTGAAGAAGTTTGTGTTTCTGTGGGGTCCCTGATAAGTGATTGCGAAGGAAATCTATTAAACCTCTCTAGGATCAGTTGACAACACTAGACCTGCCTCCTGCATTTAATATGTTTGTTTAGTCAGTATTGCAGCAGCCAGATGAGTGAAGTGAATGACTCTAGAGAACACATTCCCCTAAATTACTGTTCTTTTATTTTCCTTTTCCCTCCATCATAGCCAATTCAAGTCTGAAAATGAGGATACATAAAAAATATCCGTGAGAACAAGAGTTGTATTGTCACCCTGGCTGTAGCTTAAACCTTTGAAACATGGCATCATTACAGCAGTGTGGGTTTTTTGTTTATAAATCTATTCTATGTGAAACTGAGGTGCGAATAGCCTTGATCTGAGCCAGTTCTGGTGTGGACAGATGACTTAGACTTTTCCCATCTGCCCTTGCCAATGCATTTTAGTCCTGAGCAGCTGTTTCAGTCCCAGATCTGGCAGGATGGGAATGAGTTCTGTGTTGTGGTGATTTTTCACAATCTGGTTCTGTGCTGTGGAAAATGTCCACCAAGGAAGAGAGTTAATCCAGATCTGGCATAAGCAGTTGCCATTCTTCTGAGATGGAACTGCCCGGGCGGGGTCTGAATTTGTCCTGTATACCAGGATAATTGGCAGAAAAGCATAAATGAATACTCATTTCTTGTGGGTTAAACAAGGTTATAAGCAGTGTTCCCTCTAAGCTGCAGGGCAGTTCAGCTTCACAGGTGATTAATCAGCCCGCTCCTTGAGTCTGAGCCGCTGACTGGGCAGGGCTGATGAATCCCGTGTGCATTTGCGCTGCCATGTAGCATAGAAGGGACACTGGTTATAAGCTAAGTCTTCAGTTCCCTGGCGGCGGCTTTGTTGCACGTCCCACTGTTTGGTTTTGTTTGTTTGGGGGCTGTTTGGTAAGACCTATGTACGTCCATGACTTAAACTAATGCTGCTTGGAAATAGCCCAGCCATTGTTAGCATGTTTATTTGACCCATTTGTTCTTTTTGAAACAGAATTAAATGACAGAGAGGAAAAGGATAATCATTTCCCAATCATTTATGGAATAGGTGAGTACAGCGCATCTTTGCGTACTGTCTTACGCTGGTTGCTGTTCAGACTTGTAAAGGTAACACATTTGCCAGCCAAGATTAATGTAGGACAGGGGTGGGGAACCTAAGGCCTGGGGGTTTGTATGCATCGCT
The DNA here is from genome assembly GCF_049634645.1 of Pelodiscus sinensis. Classification (NCBI taxonomy): domain Eukaryota; kingdom Metazoa; phylum Chordata; order Testudines; family Trionychidae; genus Pelodiscus; species Pelodiscus sinensis. The sequence goes on from NC_134726.1 coordinate 17,979,812, forward strand.
GGGTTGCCTGGGTCTTGTCCCCGAGGCTTAGGGCCTCCCCCAGCATTGGGGAGCTTATGCTGGTGCTCCTGTCCCCTCCACCCCCCCCATTCCTGCTGCAACCCCTGCTCCCAACTGATTTTTCTGTGGATCAGCAGCGCCTGTCCCAAAAAAGGTTCCCCACCCCGATGTAGGAGATACACAATATCATGGTGCACAGACGAGTGTAGCTCTGACGCTAACTTTGGTAGGACAGCGTCATGTCACTAAGAGACTGGCTTTACTAGATGCTGAAGATGTACTCTTGCTAGGGAAATACATTTGGAAAAGGTCATCTTAGGAGTGTGTGTGTGTGTGTGTGTGTGTGTGTGTGTGTGTGTGTGTGTGTGTGTGTGTGTGTGTGTGTGTGTGTGTGTGTGTGTGTGTGTGTGTGTGTGTGTGTGTGTGTGTGTGTGTGTGTGGTTTTTTTTTTCTCTTTTACTGAGATCATAGAGCCTGAAGGGTTATTTTATGCCTTTCAGCTGAACTGTTGACCTACAGTGAATTAGACTGCTCATTCCTCTGTCTTGTCTGTTTGGAGTCCAGCCTTCTTTTTTGATGTGTTTTGTGGACTTTGTACTCTTCTCTTGATTTTTCCTCTGCTTTCAGTTTCAGTAATCTTTATACCACTGTAGGAGCAACGTTTTGGGACTAATTCTCTCCTCAAATTGACCATATTTCTTTAAACTTTCCTCTAGACTGTTAGAAACCCAACCAAATAGCACTGTGAAAATAGACGTGAACCAGAAAGTGAAACTTACCAGATGTTTCTCTGTCATAGTCTGAGAGCAGTGTCTGACAGACTCTGAAATTCATTTTTATTGAGCCAAAGAGTGCTGCTGTTTCAGAATGCTCTGTTCGGGTGGGGAAGCAGGGGAAGGGGGGAGGAAATAATTACTTCCCAATGTTTCCTGGTGCTCTAAGTCGAGGTAGCACAGCCACGTTAAAAGAGCCTGCCTCAGACTAATTTTGAGGCTTCTCTGTAGTGTGCACACGCTATTTCAATGTTGTTATTTCAGGAGTTATTTTGAAATAAGTTATTTTGAAATAATTTCCTAATGTAGACATGCCCTAACTGGTTAACTGTCCTTTTATTTAAACATTTTTTCCCCCAGCTGTGAATGTTAAAACAGCAGAGATTTTCCATGCAACTTTTCCAGATAGGGGACCAGATGAGGATTTGCGTTCAGCCTGTATATTAACAGGAGCAACAGTGAGTGAAAACAAATATATATATTTTGGTGGTGAGGAAACAATTCTTGAGAGAAATACTCCTAATATTTTGACAGTGTAAGAAACAAATAATTACCCTTTAAGGAGAAATTACTGTAATTATGATCTAATACTGCCAGTTTATGGTTGTGTGATGAGTAATGAAGTATTATGGGCAGAGACAGAGGAAAAGACAAGGATATCAATGCTAGGATAGGGAAAGCAACAGCTGCATTTAAGACTGTCCCGTATGGAGTTCACAAATAATATCTGCAAAGATGAAACTGCGAATCTTCAACACACATGTGAAGAGTGTACTCTTGTATGGATGCGAGACCTGGCATACTAAAAAGTCTTCAAGTCACAACCTACAGACGTTCATAAACAGATGCCTGAGGTACATCCTTCACATCAAATGGCAAGTCTGTCACAAATGAGGAGCTTTGGAAAAGAGCAGGACAAGAACCACTTGATGCTCAAATCAAGAGAAGAAAGTGGGGATGGCTAGGCCCCAGACTCAGAAAACCATCATCCAGCATAGTCAGTCTCACATGGAATCTTCAAGGAAAACACAAAAGAGGAAGACCTCAGACAATGTGGAGAAGATCTACTGAGATTGAAGGACAACAACTGGGGTACTCGTAGAATCAGCTAGAAGTTTTGTCTCAAGACAGAGTGAAGTGGAGGAGACTTGTAGATGACCTATGCTCCACTTGGAGAACAGGGGTATAAGAAGAGGAGTAATGTATGAACATTGGATTTACCAGCTGTACTACATCAGCTGCTGCTATCTGAAGGAAAATGGTGACAAGTATTCTATTTGGAAACAAAGCCACAGCTCATTATTTGTATTACAGTAGCTCTGGGAGGCCTCAGCTGAGATCAGAGTACCGTTGTGCTGGATGCTCAACAGTCAGTCCCTGGCAGATGAAGAGTGAGAGAAGGGTACTGGTGTTAATCCAGTTTTACAGACCTGGAATTGAGACTAAATGACCTGCTCAAGTCACATAGGAAGCCTGTGGCAGAGTTGGGAATTGACCCCAGCGCTCTTTGGTCCAGATGATCTCTTCAGAAGCAGGTGTACTACATTAAAGACATTGCTTTCACCCGAAGGATGAGGACTCCAGTAAGAAAAACACACAGGAGGAAGTATTTGCAGGATCTTGACCCATGTCTATTAGCCCATAAGAGGGGAACATGCTGTACTGTTCCCAGTATTATGGCCTAGAAGCAATAGAAATACACAAAAGGGTCAAATAGCCTTTTGTGCCAGAATTTGGGGTTCAAGACCTCAAGTGGCAAACCTTGGATGGGTAAGTGCAAAGCAGCTATTTTGTCTGATCATTGGGTTGATCCAGGCCAGAGTTGGGCGGAAGAGTTGAGTGTGTAGCAGCAAGGGTGGAGATCCTGCATAGCAGTGGATGAGGGAGCTGAAACCAGGCAAGCAATGGAGGGGAGGTAGATGGCAAAACAGGACAGGAGCAGGGAGACACTGAAGAATAGTCTGAAGGCCTAGGACAGATGCTGCATCTCAGAGGGTGGGGGAAGTAGCTGTGGAGCCAGCTCTAAGCTCATTCCCCTTCCCCATGTGGCTGGCTCAATGTGATGGAGGGTTCAGGTCACTTGTGCTCAGTTTCAGTAGGGAAACCCTATGAAAGTCTGTTCTCCATTGCAGATGACTAATATTTATGATGCAAAGACAGAACAACTCCACATTGGACCTTTCTTCTGGATGCCTTTTCCACATGTGGATTTCTGGTTGGAGCAGGATGATAAACAGATATTACAGGTAACTGACATTACAGAACTGTGTTGGGGAACTGCATGCAGCCTTGTTAGCTTTGTTAGTCCCAAAGGCTGTTCTATGCAGTACTGAAAAGGGGGTGCATTAAAACTAGACACCCAGTAGCCCTGCAGTGTTCTTATCCATCGTGTTAGAAATAGCTCGTGATGCTGTTGTCTTTTTCAGAATCTTTCCACGTCACCTCTGGCTGAACCACCGCACTTTGTTTCCCACATTCGATCCACACTGATGTTTTTAAAAGAACATCCATTTCCAGATCTCTCCCTGTTTCCAAACAGGAAACCTCGACTTTACAAAAAGAGTGAAGATGGTTTGTGGGAGAGAATCTGTTTGGAAACAATTTAATGTTCAGGCAGGCTCTTACCACACACTCTTTGGGAAAGCATAGCCTCTCCAAAAGTATGGCCATTTGGCTGCAAAGAACATTGTTCCAAGTCCATGTTGGTCAAATCTCCTGCTGTCCCTGAGATCAGATTAGCCTTGTTAAATGCTTTTCAAAGGAATATTTTGGCAGAGGTGCATTTGTTTGCACTTATACAAGAGAGTGAATGTTTACTAAAGTCAGTATTTTCTTGTTTTCAGTTTATCCTTACAAATTGTTTCTGCACTCTCTTTTACTTTTGATGCTAATTAGATGTCTATTAAGGCCTTTGGCAAAAATATACCTGGAGAGCGATTTATTATTCACTTGACCTTTCAAGAGTGCTTTTTAGAGTTGGGACTAAATGTCCTCTTAAGTGCAAGCTCTAATTTAAAGTATAACATGTCTACAATCTTATTGCTAATTGAGTTTTTCAAGAATGATTTCTTTTTAAACACCCAAACATTGTTTTTAAATAAATAATAAACTCCTAAGTGTGGTGATTATAAATGAGATTTTTCTCTAGTTGATTGGGAACATTTCTGTGCTGAAAGGTATAATCATTAACCCTGCAGGAATAATTGCCAAGCTGAACCTAAAAAGCATAATTGTTAAATAGGCCAATGCTTTTTACCACTGCTGTTTGGAAATATTGTATGATTCACTACAGCTTTCCAGTTCTAAAGATGTCTACAATAAAAAGAATCTTCATTTACTAATAAACTGGAGAAGTCGCTAAACTTTAATGTTTGTTTCACTTGTAAGATGCCCAGCAACAAGCTCAGCTATTCACCATTTGGGTTTGTCGAGGGGGACGGCAGGTCAACTTTTTTCTCTGGGTTGAGTGACCTCACAAACCACCAAGTCTGTTTATAGTATGTCCCAATGGCCTCAGACAATATATGTGTCCCTGTATTCAGGGTATTACAGACCAGTGACCAGTCATCATATGTGCCCCCGTATCAGAGAGAATACGGCCCAGTGGCCTTAGTCCAGGTAGAAGCCCTCTAGTCAGGGTACTGCAGCCCTGCTACCTAGCTCCATACAGAAGTCCCTCTACTCAGAACATTGCAACTCTGTGGCCTTAGTCATTGCAGCAGTGGTGAAGCTGCCCCTACACGGGGGTATGTAAGGAGTGGATAGGGGGATCCAGGCCCGCCTTGTTGGCAGTGGCATGGGCCATTGCTTGTTCAGCAGGGAATCCTGCCACAACATGCTGAGTGCTCAGGGAGCAATTCCCTGCCCTACTTCCTACCAGTACCTGGTAGATGGCTTCTCTGTGTGCTCTTATTTTATGGCTTCTCTGTTAGCCTGGCTTCTGCTCCTTGTTCCAGATGCACTTCCTCCCCTGGAGCACCCTCAGCACCTCCTTCCTCTTCAGCAGTCGGCCTTAACTGAGCTGCTGCAGAGGCTTTTATAATCAGTCTCCAGTGGGAGTATGCCCAGCAGGACTGTGGGAGTTGGGCTCTCTCTGCCAGTATAACTCTGTCACCTTCAGTGTGTGGTTGATGCACCCTATCACTGGGTTGTTGCTTACTGAAGCTTGGACAATGAAGATAAAATAGGCAAAGATGCTCACTGTTACATTGTTTAGGTTGTAGAAAATACAGGAAATGATGTAACTTCACATACTTTGGGTGGAGTTTGAGACCACTTATGGAAATATTTCTGCTACTCAGATTATTTAAAATAAAAATAGCCCATCTCTTTAAAACTTACCTGTGTCTGATATGGATACTTCTTATATTAAGAAACCACCAAAATACTTGGCGGAGTGGGGCAAGGAGGAGGTTGTTGTCTCCTTTGTTTTGTGGTTACATACGTACTTTCACCTTGAAATCTTGACAATTTACTTATCAAACAATGCTACATTTTCAGAGTAAGTAAATGTATTTTGATTAGCTATAATGAATTCCTTTTACAACTTGAACGGTTAGATACTTACTATATTGCAAATCTTTTGCTTTAAAAGCCCTATAAGTTTTCAGTGTTGTAGATAATCTTGTTTAACAGAACTAAACCCCATAGGTAAAGGGTCACAAAATACAGCAAGTTATAGATTTTGGGTTAATTATATAGTTTCCTTCATCAGTTGAACGCTGTTAAATTTTCTTTGTATATCCAAGTGTTTCATGGCATAGTCATCTCAGTCAGGGCAAGCTCAACTTCACTAAATCATTGAGAGACTGGATGAGGCCTATAGTTCCATGTCCAGAAAGAATGGTGGATTCACTGCTTGTGGTATGGCATAGCACTTGTCATTTAGTGCCCTGTGGTTGAGCCCTTGAGTGATTTCTTCTTTTGTCACTTGGTCCTCTGGCTTGGTCTGTTTCAAAGTCTCTTCCCTTTGGCTTGGTTAACACTACACTGTAAGTTTAGGTTGAACTTAGGTGCATTAGGTCGATTTTTCTAAATGAGTCCCTACCTATAAGCCTGTTTCATCAACTTTACGGACGGTTAAGTCTATTTCAGTCCTCCTGCTTTTCACAACGAATAACAGTAAATTTGACCTTACATTTTCAAAAGTTTTAGAGGGGTAGCTGTGTTGATCTGTAAGTGGGGAAAAAAAACGTAGTGCCTGCAGCACCTTAAAGGGTAACAAAAAATATAGATGGTATCACATGCTTTTGTAGGCACAACCCACTTCTTCAGATGAATGGAGTTTAAGGGGTCCAGGTTCCAAATAGCTAGCAGAAGAAGAGGAGATGGGGAGGGAAAGGAGGAAAAAAAGTGGGAAAAGAATAGTCCATTTTAGTGACTATGCTAAATGAAGCTGATTGAGTGGTTTAAAGTACTCTTTAAGTATCTGGTGTTTGGCTTATGTCATTCTACATCCCAATGACAAAGTCAACAACAGTGTCTTTACTTGAGTTGGAGCAGGGGAGGGAGGCATTACAGTCCAGCACACAATATAGAGGTCACCTTGTTAAGAGAAACATGCATGCTGCCTGGTCATTCACAGTGTCTGACTGTCCCCCTTGATGTGATCTCTTTCTTGCCCAGATGTCTAGTTTCTCATTATTAGTAGTTAGATCTGCTTCAACCCTGGCATAAAATCCTCCTCCCACAGATATTATGGAGGACACAGCAGGCTGCACAATGGGAATGTTGTTTTTGCTGAGGTCTAACCTACTTAAAATGTGAAATATTCCCTTGAAATGGCCAAAAGCACATTCTACCACCATTCTACACCTGCTCAGCTTGCAGGTGACCTGTTCCTTACTGCAGTCCAGGCTGCCTGTGTATGGCCATGAGCCATGCAAGTGAGAGGTAGGCTGTGTCTACAAACTTCACTATTGGCATTTCAATGCCTGTAATGGTAATTTTCTGGTCTGGGAAGAAAGTTCCAGCTTGCATCTTTCTGAAGTGATCAGAGTTCCTAAGAATGTATGACTCATGCACCTTTCTGGACCATCCAGCTTGATGTTGGTGAAATGGTCCTTGAGATCCAGCTGCTCCTGCAATACCACTGAGAAGTACCCTGTATTATTTAAGCAAAATGCAGGACAATGTAGCACTTTAAAGACTAACAAGATGGTTTATTAGATGATGAGCTTTCGTGGGCCAGACCCACTTCCTCAGATCAAATAGTGGAAGAAAGTAGTCACAACCATATATACCAAAGGATACAATTAAAAAATGAACAAATATGAAAAGGACAAATCACATTGCAGAACAGAAGGGGGATGCGGGGGAGGAAGGAAGGTAAGTGTCTGTGAATTGATGATATTAAAGGTAGGGAGAGTGGGATGTTTGTGAGTTAATGGTATTACAGGTGATAATTGGGGAAACTGTCTTGGTAATGGGTGAGAGAGTTCAAATTTGGCCCCACAGTATGCTAACATCTTTATGGCTGACCTAGAACAACATTTCCTCAACTCCCGTCCCCTTTCACCCCTCCTCTACCTACGGTACATCGATGACATCTTTATGATCTGGACGCATGGCCAAGAAACACTGGAGATATTCCACAGAGATTTCAACAACCTACACCCCACCATCAACCTCAGCCTGGACCATTCTACACGAGAGATCCACTTCCTGGACACCACCGTACAAATCAACAATGGAAAATTAGACACCACTCTCTACAGAAAACCCACCGACTCATACAGTTACCTACATGCATCCAGCTCCCATCCAGAACACACCACACGATCCATCGTCTATAGCCAAGCCCTTCGATACAACCGCATCTGCTCTAATCCCACTGACAGAGACCAGAAGCTTCAGGATCTCTACCAAGCATTTATAAATCTCAACTACCCACCCAGAGAAATAAAAAAGCAAATTGAAAGAGCCAGACAAATACCTAGAAACCATCTACTTCAAGACAGACCCAAGAAAACCAACAATAGAACACCACTTGTCATCACCTACAACCCCCAACTTAAACCTGTCCAACACATTATCAATAAACTACAGCCTATATTGGAACAGGATACCATACTCAAAGAGGCTCTGGGAGACAGACCCATAGTCTCCTATAGACAACCACCTAACCTCAAGATGATTCTTACCAACCACCACAGGACATACCACACTAATACCAACCCTGGTACCTTCCCTTGCAACAAACCCCGTTGCCAGCTTTGTCCACATATTCATTCTGCTGATACCATCATTGGACCTAACCAAGTGAGTTATAAGATCAAGAACACATATTCCTGCGCATCCAGAAATATAATCTATGCTATCATGTGCCGAAAGTGTCCGTCTGCTATGTACATTGGACAAACATCTCAGACACTTCGCCAAAGGATTAATGCCCACAAAACAGATATCAGACAAGATCACAAAGAGAAAACAGTTTCTTGCCACTTTAACCAGAAAGGACACTCTCTAAATGACTTAGCCACCTACATTCTGCTACAAAGACCTTTTACATCTGCACTTGAAAGGGAATCCTCTGAACTGTCATTCATGTTAAAATTCGACACTTGCCAACAAGGACTTAACAAGACTTTGAACTTTCTCACCCATTACCAAGACAGTTTCCCCAATTATCACCTGTAATACCATTAACTCACAAACATCCCACTCTCCCTACCTTTAATATCATCAATTCACAGACACTTACCTTCCTTCCTCCCCCTCCCCCCCCCCCCCCCCCGCATCCCCCTTCTGTTCTGCAATGTGATTGGTCCTTTTCATATTTGTTCATTTTTTAATTGTATCCTTTGGTATATATGGTTGTGACTACTTTCTTCCACTATTTGATCTGAGGAAGTGGGTCTGGCCCACGAAAGCTCATCATCTAATAAACCATCTTGTTAGTCTTTAAAGTGCTACATTGTCCTGCATTTTGCTTCAACTACCCCAGACTAACACGGCTACATTTCTATCACTGTATTATTTATGTATTCTTTGGAGAGGTGGCTGGGTGCCCAGATGGGGATGTGTGTTCTGTCTATTGCCCCATCAGAGTTAGGGAACATTACTAGGGCAAAGCTCTCCACCAAGGTATCCATGTTTCCCAAAGTACTATCCTTTGGATCAGAAGGGTACGGATTACCTCTGCTACTTGGATCACAGCAGACCCTACCGTACTCTTACCCATTCTGAATTGATTCTCATCTCACTGTTAACTGGTGGTGTAAGCTTCCACAAGGCTGTTGCCACTCACTTCAACTGTCAGAGTGAGTCTCATTGTCTTTTTGCTGCACTTTGAGGGGGGGGGGGAAGAAACCAATTGACAAAATGCCATGGAAGTGGCTTTACGCATGTGTAAAGTTTTGCAGCCACTACTGCTCATCCCAGAGCTGCATAACGATGTGATCCCAGCAGGCTGTGCTTGTCTCATGGCACCTGAACTATCAAAAGGAGCAGCTGCCACAAGTGTCTGCTGTTTGCTCCACTTAAGGTTTTCACGTCTGTGTACGTAGCCTCCTCACATTCTTCCTCTCTCTGGCAGGCCCTGGCTAAGCTCTGGACATGTTACAGCATAAGGTGCGAGGTATTGGCAATGATTACTGTAGCAGTTTGCAGCTGAACAGGGTCCATGTTAGCTCTGCTATGGCACCCGCATGACAACCAGGAGGAAAAAAAGGCACAAAAATGGTCTGTCATTGCTTTCAAGCGAGAGGGAGAAAGAAATCGAGTGCTTTATGGAATGCTGACACCATGAACCACCTGCTGCACCATTTTTGTCCCATCAGGCACTGGGAGCCTAATCCAGAATGCAAAGGGACAGCAGTAACTGTGGCATAGCTACCTACAGAGCACTATTGTCAAAGTCAACAGTAGCCACCCTACGGGGTGCAACAAACTCCTGCATACAGTGGGGACAGGCACCTTCCATTTTACAAGATTAGACACTAAAAAAATTGACCTTAATAAATTCAACCTACTCTTGTAGTGTAGACACGGCCTTAATATCCCACACAACACTAGCCATCAGCCTGCCCTTTGCTCCTCTTTTGTTCCACTCAACTCAAAAGCAACTCCTGTCCTTGCATGGGCTGGAACTTTTAAACAGGCAGGGCCCTCCCCAGCTCTGTTCTTCCATAGTGCTGCTGATTCTCAGGCTACTTTCCTAGAGTCTTGTACTTGTCTGAGCCTTGAGAGACGAGGAAGTAAGAATAACAGTTGAAACGCAGTGTGTGTAATATATGAATAAAGATTGTAATAGAGGCTTACATTCTCAAGTGGTACCTAGGACAACCACCCTCATAGTTCAAACATCTGTTTTCATAAACTACAGCACAGATTTTAGTCCAATTCAAATGTAATAGAATTTCACATGTAATAATTTGAAGAATCTTTTATTGAAACATTCAGGTAATAGCTAAAGTGTGTAGCTCTAGTCCAACAAAACTACTAGTTTAGCAATTTAATATAAAAATATTAAATTAATTTGATAATTTTGCCCCCCACAAATATCCCTGTTAACACACTTCATTACCAAATAAACTAATAAGGAAGACTAGTATGCTTAATTATTTTTGTACTTAAAAATTGCACTCTTATCTGAGAAGTACCTAAACAAAAGCTTAGACTTTAACTACAGCTCCCCAGCCCCGAAGAATAAAAAGCGAAAAGTTGACTGTACATAAAAATAAATGAAAAATCCATTAACAAAATATCACAATGCTATCCAATCTTGTTACCACTAGAGCCATCATGATGATCTACACAAGGTAGTAATTTATGTACATCCTAATTATCAGGGCTCGAGAAACTGCGGCGAGAGCTACTCGCCAGCCCTGCAGAGCGCATGGGCCAGACCGGCACCGCGCACATGCGCAGCGTCAGTGAATGGGGCGCACGAAGCGACCGGCTGAAATCTCCTCGCTACAGGCGAGTAGAAACAGCAGTTTGTCGAGCCCTCAATATAAAGAGAATATTGGTGACAGTGTTAGCTAGCCAGTATTGTGGGGCTGGATCCAGTTTTTTAGTGCATTTGTTTTGCTTATACACAGTAAAGTCAGTTTTTGCAGGTAATGTAGTGGAGAAAATGCTTCTGAACATTAAACTTTAATATCACAAGCTAATAGATTATAATGGAACTATGTGCTGTAGTGTATGTAACATATAATTTCGTCAAGCATGTACAATATTACTAAAAGAAACCATCAACAAAATTTTCAAGATTTACTAACAAGTATCTAAAAATACATAACCAAAAAGATTCCAGTCATATTCATAGGAGCTGGTTATAGCGGGAGTGTAGCCGTAAACAAGGATGGATCGTTATCAAAGCTTCTTGCCAGTTATAGAGGCAAGAAATGACAGTCATGCAGAGGCACTATTGCTTTCTAAAAGGGTGAATGCTTGCAAGCCCTGTAAGATTAAGAAGCTTAACTGAGTGGACTAATTCATATAACAGCAAGAAAAAATGATTGGCAAAGTAGTATTTACATTTTCATATTATACACACAGATACCTCTCTGTCACTCATTGCATCACAACTGCTTGATGACCCTTTTAGTTAAAAGCAATGGATTTCTAATGAACATAAGAGATTAAAAAAAGCAATGAGATGAAGTGCAGCACAGACAGCATGACTACCTGGATTGTTGTGCTTTTTTTGTAAAAATTAAGCTGATTTAAAATATAAAGATGAGTAATGGCAGGTTTATTGAATATTTTTAAATTAGGATCACTTTACAAATATCACCAGCTGCATGCTTAACCTTGACTCAAATGTCTGATGAACTCAGTAAGCACTATAATGCCACCTGGATTCACACAATAACTCACCACTTTGCCAAAAAAATTCCTTTGGGCAACTGTTTATAAGCCATTAAAATAAATCAGGCATCTTTGGAGATATTAATGTATATAGGATTAAAACAGTTCTAATAAGTGTACAATAAAACAAGTTCACATCCCCTAGGGGAAAAAGCTTTGTTTTTGTGCAAAATCCCTGTTAATTGTGAATTACAGTAGTAGTTACTGTACAAACTTGTGGCACTGTTCACATTTTGAATACATCATAAACTTCCCTGCCATACAGGGAATGTGATTATTATACAAAGTCTTAATTAGCAAAATCTGGATTTTATCTTAGATTTTCTTGTTCCTCTACTTTAGTGCAGTCATTTTCCAATTTCTGGGATTTGTCACTTTGCAGATCTTCAGTTGCTTCATTTGTTTCTTGTGCTAGGTCATTCTGCTGCTCTGCTTTCTCTGTCTCCACAGTCCCTTGCTCTTGTACAGTAGAGACAGAATGGGACCGTTGCTCCATCTTTTCCAAGTCATCAATATGACTAACTGAACTGGTCTCACTAAATCCATCAGAGCTTCTTAAAGACCTTTTGAAAAGCTTTTGACCTGTGGAAATATTTGATGAATAAGCATTAAGAGGCAGTAAATGCACAGATTAATCTACACAAACAATAAGCCACATTTTTTAAATCTGACCTCTGATTTTAAAAGCTCCAGATGCAGTTTTGCATCACCATTTAAAGTTAATTTAGACTCACAAACACAGATGTGTAACTGCTATAATCTGCATTAGTAGTTGTTTTTCCTTATGTAAACAATAGCTACATTAAGGTTTGGTTAGCTAAAATTGTCAGTTCTTGCAGTAAAAATAACAAACCGAGGGTCACATACTAGATAAGACTCTTTTGGGTAGGTAAATTATTTCAAAAGGGTCACTGTGTCCCAAATGGATTAATGATCAACTGGAGAAGCTGACAGTCCAAACTAAATTCAAACCTAAAGGTGACCACAATGAAAGGACAAGATTGTCAATATAGCTTTGTCAGTCTACACCTGGTTAACCAACTCGTTTACACGAAGAAAAAAAAATTGCCTCTCCTGAACCGATTTAACATCATCATCTTGTTGTGTGATTGATTTCATACTAAGATTTCACAGCTTCCAGGCGATATGATGTTTGTGTAGTAAAACAAACCCCCCCACCACCACAAACCGCAATGGCCAAAATAAATGAACCACATTGTCCTTGGTATTTTGCAGCTGTTGGTTTGTTTTTCTGGCTAATCTGTCAAGGTGAGTAGCCCTCAATGCATCTCCTAGTCAAGGGGAACTATAGAACGTACAATTCTACACTATTTTCCAGAGGAAAAAGCCCTGTGATCAGAGGTGAGAAGGATAACGATCTCCTCCACAATCCCCTTCAGAACACAATGGGGATGGGAAAAGTTGAATCTGAATGGTGCTCCAGGGAATGTTTAGCTTCATTCTGGATCTTTTGGATTGCTGCACTGATCATTTAAAATCAGCAGGAGAATCGGAACAATTACAAACAAGATTAGTGCTCTAGTTTGACATGGCCAGGAAAGTAATGTATATGGAAATGATAAAGCAAAACTCAGACTCTGATTAGGCAATAAAACTCATTGTTATACTGCTTTTTAACAAAGCAGTATGTTCTTGAGTGTCAAACTGCACATTTATTACCATTAATCGTGGGCAAACTTACCAGGAAGTCTTTGTTTAATAGGAGTAGGAGTGGGGGGTGGAGTGGTCTCAGTCCCCTGCGCTTTTGATACATATGTGTGTTCTGTGGACTCCAGAGAGCCTGCCAATGGGGGGGGAGGGGGGGAAGGGAGGGAAGGGAAGGGAGAGAAACACACAAGAGACAAAGCCGAATTATATTGATGCTGCTAAATAATAATAAAACCAGTTACATGTTAAGTTCATAGTTTATATTTTTCTGTTGCTCTCTCTATATCTCACTTTCCTGCATGTCCTGAAGCAAGTATTAAAGCCCAGATCAAAAGATATTTGGATGCCTGACTCCCTTTGAGAATCTGGGACTAAGCCCCATTCCTGAAGCTGTACTTACCAATATAATGAAGGGGGAAACAGTCAAATACAGCAAATGCTTTAATTTCAGTTACGGATATTCATGAGCAGTTATTTGGCTAACTGTGTAGTCAACAATTTGTATCAACTATAGAGCTGCAGCGGGGGTAGCTTCTGGAGCCAGCATGAGCTGAGACTGAGGAGACCTGGCTCTGGATCAGTGCAGTGCTGCAGTGCCTCATGCCCGGTGGCTCTTACTACATTTAAAATGCAGAGGCACAGTAGCCCTGAACTGGCACGATCCAGGACTGCTCGGTCCCGGTTTGCGCCGGGTCCAGCAGCCCCCCCCCTCCCCCTGGGGGAATGGCAGCGCAGTGACGCACTGTCTGGAGGCTTTCCCTGCTGAAAGAGGGCGTGAAGCCTGGTAAGCATCCCTCCTCATGACCAGATCCCCACACCCTGTAGTGTAGACATAGCTTCAGTCAATGGGGAAGGAAGAAGCCTCCTCTTTTGGAAGAGCCTTTCTTCCTCATGAAAGGAGAAAGACAGACCTTCTGAAGGAGCACATCTGCTCTTCTGCTTTTTTTTTTTGGTGGAAGAGCAGACACGTTCCCTGGACATGGAGGAGTTTTTCCACCAGAGGTATCTCGGAAAAACGGTGTAGTGTAGACATAGCCTCAGTCAATGGGGAAGGAAGAAGCCTGCTGCCTAGACTATCATCAGCTGGTTCTCTGCACAGCATGAGGAATGGGATGTGCCCCTCTGGGAGGGTATGGAGCAGCAGTGGAGGTAAGTGGGGATGAAGAGGCAAAGCACGGAGAGGACAGCAAGAAGGGGAGCATATAAAGGACTGAGAGGTGGGTAGTAGAGGTGACATGAAACCAGACGCTGTCTGGTGCCTGTCTACATTCACAAGCCACCTCGGCTTGCAGCAGCTGCGCTGTCCAGAAATGGGATTGGAAGAGGGCCCTGCTGGCTGAGAGCTGTGGCGGCTGTGCTGATGGATCAGCAGGGGGAGCAGCCTGGCCCTACGTGCTGCAGCTTTGTCCCTCCACCAGCTTTGAACACCAGCCCCGTCATTGGCCACTGGCAGGAGAGCTTAAACACAGGACTGTCCCTTTCCGAGTGATTGCTGCAGAAGTATTTAGTCCTACCTGCTGTTAAGTTAAATGTTCTTCCTTTTGGTGAGGCATGAAATGGAGAAAACCAGTTCAGCACAGAGCCAACTACAGGAATCTGCCTTAGCAGCCCCTGTAAAACATGCCATCAACAGATCATTCTAGTGATTGAGCCACGTAAGTGTTACTAAGTTATGCAATGGAGATAGCAGTGTTTTGGTAGTCTCACCTCTTCAAGAAGTCTTTCTTCATTCGCTTTCTGCAGCTGAACCTGCGCTTCCTGAATCCCCTTTCTAACGACTTCAGTCATATTTTCCAGCAGCTAATTAAAAATGGAACAGCATGCATGACTCCCTTACTCTGGATTTTTAGTCTTTCACATTAAACATTAAAATTTAAATGGGGACATTTGTGCATTTTTCTACATTAGGTCAACAGCTGACTAATGCATTTATTTCATATTATAAATAGGTAACTGCAGACTGAGAATAGGGTTTTGACATGGATCTTAAAAACAGAATGTCACATTTAATTGCAACAATATAAATTTCTCGTGCTTACATGTAAGCTACTCCCCTCCAGCCAGAGTTTTCTGAATGTCCTCTGGATACTCACACTCATGAACGTGTCAATAATGCAGCTGCGCTGGTAGAAATTTTTGACTGCAGTGCCCATTGGAGCGCTTTCGCACCCTCCCCTAACTCCACATTTTGATTTACCAATCATCCAAGTACAGGTACATGTGGCTCTCTTGTCTCCACACAATGTGCTGCCACTGCCCCAAGGCACTTAGTAAAAACTCCCAGGGCAGTAGAACAGCTAAAGGGAAGGACTCTGATTTGATAATAATTCTCTTCTACTAGGAAGCAAAGATACTTGTGGTACAATGATCTGATTGAAATATGCTTCAAACTGAGAACAGCAAACTAACCATGCACAGAGAGGGAAGGTACTACAGATGTCAGTTCAAAGGTATAGAATCAGAACTGATAAAGGAGCTGAATTTTCTCAGGTTTAATACAGGTCAAAGGCACAGTAATATGGGGATCTGAAGAAGCTTTCCTTTTCAGAGTCCTTATTGCTCCCATTCAGATTTGACCTAAGGCAGGAGTGGGCAATAATTTTTGATGGGGGACCACTCCAAGAATTTGTGAAGTGGTCTAGGACTGCACTCTTCCATGGCATTAATGGAGGAGGGGTTGGGTCTGGGATGGAGGCTGGGTGCAGAAGGGAGTTTAGGGTAAGGGAGGGAGTTTGGGTGAAGGAGGCAGTTGTGACCTAGCATGACAGGGAATTAGGTACAAGAGGGGGTGCAGGGATTTTGGTTGTGAGCTAGGGCAGGAAGGTACTGTGATCTGGGACTGGAGATCAGGGTGCCGGATCTGGGAGGGGATATGGGTACACGGGGGGGGGGGGGGGTTGGGGGGGCGGAAGAAGTGCAGAGGATTTGTGTATGTGGAGTAAGGAGCTGGAGTAGGGGGCAGACGGTTGGGGAAGTGAGGAACTGGGGTGCCAGAAGCAGGCTCAGGCCATGAGACTTACTAGCAAGCAGCTGTTCCTGAATCAGCCTCCCTGCCTGCCAGTGTTCCCTCTAAGCTGTCCTGCAACACAGTTTAGAGGGAACACTGCTGCCTGCCCCATCCCCACACAGTCAGCAGCCAGGTGCTTCGTGGCTGCCTGTTATTGAAACAAGCAGTTCCAAGTGGTCAGTTTCTGGCCAGAAACCAATCAATGGGATTGTGCTGGGGTAGGAGCATCTCCTAAAACTTCCCCCCTTCCCTTTGGGCTTTCAGTTTTTAAAAGAAAAACCACCCTGCAGATTTGTTTCTGAACAACATGTAGGTGGGACAAGGCAAGTAGGGAGCCTGCCTGGGGCTCCCCACAGTGTCCATGGGCCGGATCCGGTGGCTTGGCAGGCCAGATGCAGCCTGTAGTCTGTATTTTGCCTAGGCCTGACCTAAGGTGAGCTTGTCGATCCACAGGCAATCCACTGTCATGGTCAATTACTGAGGAAGTTGAAAACTGAATCCAGTGCACCAGCAATGAGAGCTGTCTACTTCATTAGACAAACTGGGACAGTGCCTAATCTCTGCTTAGCACTAGCAAGCTAACAGGACATTTGCAGTCTGTTCTGCCCTTCTTCCCATACTCAGAGTGAAAGCACTTCAGAATGAACAGCTTGGTGGACAGTGTGCTTCCCTGAGAGGCATCTCATTTGAGCAGCAAATGCAGGGCAAAAGATGCACTTCTGAATAGCTGGTCTCTTCATATTCACTATCAGATGCTAATAGTATTTCCTTTTAAAAAAATTTCGAACTCTTAAAATGCCCAACTGTTTACACCTGAACACTGAGCTAAATGGGCACCATTCAAGCAAGGGATTCAGGCGAAGAGTCCAAATGCAGATCCTGATCCATCTTCTGCAGCAGTTGGAAAGAACTGAGGAGCTAGAGTGCTAATGCCTCTATTATAGTCTCACCCTCAGTGTTCAGAAACAGGCAAACAGGAGGGGTGCACTAGCTCTCACTAGTTCCACAGGCAGGGCTAAGTAATCAGCACATCCCAGGAGGGGGAGCAAACAGAGTAGAGTTGAACAAGGATTTATCTGGTGGATGCAGTGTTGTTCAAATAACCACCGCTTTCCTTTTTACTGAAGGCTTTGTTAAAACAACTTCAATAGGCCAGATATTAGACAGAGTAACCAAAGCTTCTCAGGTAATCTTGTGTAAGCACCAATGTTTTTTCTACCAACAAAGACATTGTAAATGCAGTTTTGTAGTTGAAATGAATGGGAAAAAGTTAAGTGACAGATTCTCAAGCTGGTGTGTTGCCATGATTCCACTGAATTCAGTGGGACAATTTGTGATTGTAAACAGCTGATGGACTGCTCCAGAAAGGATTTTTTATACCATTATGGAAACGGTATAGTTAGTCAGTTAGGCTATTTCAGCACCAGAAAGGAGTCCAATACTAGCAGATAGAATGGCGGGAGTTAGAAACACAAAAATGTAACCCTAAACCAAGATATAATATGAGAGTTGTCATACTGGGAATTCTCTCACCATGTAAGTGCAAATCACTATATAGTTAAACATGTGCAATTTTCCTTTCACAGGAAAAAATAAGAAGTTGCTCTGAAACCAGTTTGGATGCTAAACATTGTCATTCTGAAAACACACAGAATTTCAGTACATACTCGAGAATTTTCTTCAATTTCTCTGCCTGTTGCTGCAATAGTTTCCACCAGTTCAGACACATCCAGATCTTCAGTTACCATGCCAATATACACACAGTTCTTCTCCCCTCCAAATTCTGGCCCTGTTAATAAAAAGGGGAGATTCCATGTTTTTTACATTTTTGCAGCAAAATTTAAGAGCCTTTTTAACAAGGTTTAAAATTACAAAAGGTAATAGATTGTGTATTTAGTAAAAAGAGACAAATATTTAGCTTCACAGAAGAAGACAGTCTTACAACTGGCACTCTACTCTCACTTATGCACCAGGGAACCCAACCATATTTTTGTTCTAGTGCTTAAGAATAATAATTGCATGTGCCCAAATCACTGAAACTGCAGTATTTGGCACTGCACTGCTTCAAAGAGGAAAAACAACCAATTTTAAACAGGAAGATATTTTATATAACTATGTGCTTATGAACAGCATTTAAAGCAGCTGAATTTCTACTGTGAAAGCTGTGGTGTCCGGAAGAATATGTTCCTCCTACTCTTGAACATAAAATCGTCGGTGAGGCATTTTTACAACTAGCACTGTATATACACATTTAAAAAGCACATTATACCTTTTGCAAAAGAGACATTATTCTGGGACATCTGTCAATAGCATTGATCCATAACTGACACATTTAAATGTATTCTTAAAGGTGAATATGGAAGATTAGAACTCTCTAATAAAGGGGGTCTCAAACATCATTGCATAGCAACCCCCTTCTGACAACAAACAATTATTCAACAATCCCGGGTGGGGGAGAATGAAGCCTAAGGCCGGGGAGAAGGGAACAGATGAAACCCGTGTCCCGCTGCCCGAGGTCTAAGGGCTCCAACCCTAGGCAGGGAGCTTGTAACTTGAGCCCCGCCCCTCAGGGCTGAAGCCCTGGGACTCTGGGCCCCAGCAAGTCTAATACCAGCCTTGACAACACCATTAAAATGCTCCTCTCTGGGTTCTCAACCCACAATCAGAGAACCATTGTTGCACAGAAAATTAATGCTGTATTTACATGGTCATCAGCAGAGGTTTAAAAAACTGCAACATTTACTGGTTTTCATCTTCAAAGCAGCCTATAACCACTGAGCCTTACAACACTTGTGCAGTAGGTTGGATAGGATAGGTAAAAAATCAATTCTATGTAGGTTAAGTGGCTGCCACAAGGCCAAAAGCAACATTAACATCAGGGATGTTAGATAATCGTGTAATTGAACAGTTGTGTAAGCACATGAAATATTAGCAGTTACACAACTATTCAATAATCCCCGGGGGCAGGGCCAGCAGCCAGTGCGCACCCGGCCCCATTCCCGGGGAGCCCCCTGCCAACCCACACTGCTGCCTCTGTATTAGAGGCAGCAGTTCAGGGTGACAGGCGGAAGCAGTCCACAAGGGTAGCCAGTTAAAAAACTACCTCCTCTCATGGATCAGTTGCCTGTTGCCCTGAGCTGCTGCCTCTGTCTGTGGGGCACCCAAGTTCTCCATGGACAGAGGTTGCGGAGCAGCCTCTGTCCACAGGACGCTCGGCCCCTCCTCCCCCCATGGACAAAGGCTGCTGCCATAAAGCAACCTCAGTCCACAGCAGGCCCAGGCTCCATGGGATGCTGATACAGGCAGCAGCTGGAGAGAGGAAGGTGTACCCTTGCTGCTCCCTGCTGCCTCCCTTGCTCTTGCTCTGATACAGAGGCAGCAAGGGGGGGGCGGAAGGGAATGCATTCAGTTGACATGATTAACTGATAAGCCTAGGATTTTCGGGTAAGTGTATAGTAAATTACTCATGGAGATTTAGGGAGGGATAGCTCAGTGGTTTGAGCATTGGCCTGCTAAACCCCAGGTTATGAGTTCAATCCTTGCGGGGGTCATTTAGGGATCTGGGGCAAATCAATCAGTCAGGGATAGTACTTGGTCATGCCGTGAGGGCAGGGGACTGCACTCAATGACCTCTCAAGGTCCTGTCCAGCTCTATGAGATAGGTATATCTCCATATATATCCCTAATTAACATTATAAAAAAAAATTGCCAAAGGCCTTCAGGATTGAGGAGGTTTAAAACTGTCAAAGATCTGAAAGACACAAATTCTTGTCTTGAATCAGTCCTTTCATCAATATGACGGAGATTAAAATATCCACCTCCTAGGGACAACCCTAATTCTAAGGGAGGATACTGAATAATATTTACATAGTTTTTGGAAAAATAAAACTCATCTAAGGGCATGTTCCTATGAAGTGGTGAGCATCTCCTGCAATGTATGGATCATCCTCAACATCTACTAAAATCAACAGGAGTGGACACCTGTTGATCAACACCACTTGAGATTTGGCCTCAGTACTATTATCATCATTACTAACTCATGGCAAAACCATTTGAAATATTCACTTGCTATGTTTTTAATGTTCCCATCTCACTTTTGAGGGAAAGCTCAAATGCAGCAGTTGTAGGTTTGTTCTTGAGTGCTGTGGCTAGTCATTTTAAAGCAGAAGTGACACTGGGAGAACTAGACAAGTGACACTGGGAGAACTAGACAAGGTTCACCTGGAAATTCCATATGTGTACACAACAGAGGCCATTCAAATAAGCTTATGCAGAATGTCATGGTTCACTGACTTTATATCACTCTAGTGGGATGCTAGACATCTGTTTTGTTAAGCACACTCACATATGACATCTAGGCCATTTGCTTTTTAAAGATTACAAGTGAGTCTGACTTTAGTGTCTGGTTACAGTAAGACTGGAAAGCACTAATGCAGCCGTTGCCAACCTGAGTCTCGGGAGCCACATGCGGCTCTTCTCCCGCGCCCACTTGTGGCTCGGAAGCTGCCCCCGAACCCCCAGAAATGGCCCTATCCTCCCAGCTCCCTGTGCTGACCTGGACAGGGGAGCCAGCCGATGCGGCCACAAAAGATGTAGAATTAAAGACAGTGTCAGCTGTCAGGAGCCTAATGTGGTCAAAAAGCCTCTAAACACGTTTAAATGTGTTTTCTTAAAGGGGAAGTGCTTTTTTTCTTCTTCTTCCCCTCTCAACAACTTTGCCCCAGCTCTTCGCGCTTGATCCACTGCTATTTTGGCTCTGTTCCCAGAATGGGTTGGCCACCCCTGCACTAATGTATCAAAATGCAACACGTTAGCATTCCTACAGTTTCCAGGACAATCAAAACATACTACAGAACATCCATTTACTCACCAGTAAATGGTTAAAGTGTAACTGAGTATTTCAGTTATGTATTATAGCCAGAGGCAGCTAAGACATCTAACCTAGTCATAGACTTCAGTGAGCAGCCAGTTTGACAATAGCAGCTTGCTTCACTAGTTTGAGGCAGACAACCCTCCAATTTGGCACATATTATAACATGCACAGTGTTAGGTAATTCACTTGCACAACAAACCTATAGACGAGAATGCAGTAACGGTATTAATGAGCATTGAGTCCAACATGTTTATGACTGGATGCTTGTCTAGTATATCTAACAATCAGAATCAGGAATATATTTGGGGGGCCTCCAGTCAGCACTACAGTAAAAAATGTTCTTTGCAAATTTTTGAATTTTCCCACAATGAAAACATTTCTCCTCCAATCAACTTAACAACAAAACATAAATCAAAACTTTATCAACACAAGCAATAGAATGTGTTTTTTAGGATGAAAACTTCTCAGTGTAGTACAATCATGCTTGAGGTTTGGTGAGTATTCTGGGAACAAAGGATGTATTTCACCTTGCTAAAGCTGTTGCTGACAAGCAGCACTACTTGCTTTGTAATAGGTCCCTGAACAAACAAGCAGTGGGGAAGGAAGCAAGATCATAAAAATAATATTTGTAGAAAGAAACAGATCTACTTTTTAAATGTAGAAGCAGACAGAGCATTTTAATGATACATGGATATGGCCTGTAATGAAATTTGTTCTGCAAATAGTGATAATTACCCAAAGAAAAAGAGAGATCTGATTCCAGTTCATTTAGTTTTTTCAAAAGTCCAGTGTTAATTTTCTCTACTTCTTTCTCTTGTTTGTCATCATTCTTCCCATCGCTTTTATACTCATACCTTTAAAAACAAGCCATGGGACAGCAAGCCATTTTATTTAACAGTACAAACAAAACAGAATAAATCTGCACTTCTAACATCTTTCAGCAATTTACCTACACGTACCTATGCACTAGGGAAGTAAAATTCCGGTTAATTAGTTAACTGGTTAAATGTTAGTTTAGCTTAATGTTTAATAGGGATGTAAGCAATTAGTGTGTCGACTATCTAATAAGCTTTTGCCCCAGGTTCCGTGCTGTGTTTCAATCTTTGACATGCATAAGAGCCCCTGCTGGGGCTCTTGTACATTTCAAAGGTGGAAAACCAGGCAGCTCTTGCTACATTTCAAAGCAGAAGTGCCCTTATCGACTAATCAAATAGTTGATGGAAATCCCATTGATTAGTTGATTATTCGATTAGTTGATTAATCTAATTTTAACATTCCTAATGTTTAACTGGTTAACCAACTAAGCAGGATCTCATAGCTTCATCCCCCTAACCTGCGAGGCTCTCACTCCCAGCCCATGCGCTGGGGCTGGCTCGGCTGACTCTCTACCCCAGGTGCTAGCCGTGTGGGGCTGGCTGCCAGGGTTAGAGCAGGCCTACAACTCTACTATAA
Source organism: Pelodiscus sinensis (assembly GCF_049634645.1). Lineage (NCBI taxonomy): Eukaryota > Metazoa > Chordata > Testudines > Trionychidae > Pelodiscus > Pelodiscus sinensis. The sequence continues at coordinate 18,002,400 of NC_134726.1, forward strand.
ACTGGTGTACTGGGGGAAGTTTAAATAGTAATAGCAATCAGCCTTGTTGGAGAAAATTGGATAACTTTTGTGATTGAAGGAAAAGCCTCTTTGGATACAGCCAAATTTCTTAAAATAGTTTTTGAAAGTATTGTACTGATAATGACTCAGCTCCTTCTGATTACATAGGAACTTTAATAATAATTATATCTAATACTTGAGCAGCACAGTATTTGCCAAAAAAGACAAATAAATTTACTAATGTCTAAAAGTAAACTGACTGCAATGGTAGGCTAAATATACAAGATATACAGGTATATTAATTTTTACTACAGATGATCCAAAAGGCTGCTTAAATTCTAGTTAACGCAATTCTTTTGGCAAACCGCGTCTTTAGCTTCTAAGAAGTTTCAAACTCCTAAATAATTTAATAAAGTTCAGACATCCTCTTAAGAAAGTGTAGTTTATTCACAAGTCAGTTAAGAAAACTATCTGTGCCATAAGCCAAATTTTGCTGGTCCAAAGGATCACTAGTGAACAGAGCACTTATTCTCGCTGCTGAATGTACTATCTAGCCAAATATCTCTTAAACTAAGGTCCAGTGCCATTCTTGGAGATGCCTAAACACTTACCTTACAACACCTAGTCCTGGCCAGCTGAAATCTTCAATATATGACAAGCCTACTGTTCTTTTCACTTCTTGCTCAAATTCTTCTCTTAGCTGCAGTGTGCATATCAGTATTGGTATCTTCATTTTTAAGCAGTCCACCAACTGATCTACATCTTGTACTTCAGTTCCTAAAACTGAAGAGCTAATAAATTAGCAAGTGAATTACTGAATTGAGAGCGTATTTTAGATATAGTAAGCTAGGTGGCATGGTTATCTATATTTATAGATAACCCACTTTACAAGCCAAACCCAATTATGATTTTTCAACATTACTGAATTATCTTAATCTATATGCTGAAAGCTGTTTTCTTTAGCTTGCCATTCTCTGGAGACACTCAACATATTAATATGGCTGTAGCCATACATTAAGGAGCAAAGAATAAGCTAACTGTAATACCAAAAATGGATGTTCTGATACTATAAAGTAATAATAGTAGTTAGCAACAGGATACCTACTTGGGAGTCAAAAGGTTACAAAAAAGATCAGCTTCCGTTTTGATTACAAAGTTCAGTAAAACCAACTAAGGTTACTTGTTAAACTGGAATCTGTTGTTCTGTCCTTTAGTTTCTAATTTAAAAGTTCTTCCCAGTAACTACAGGTTGCATCTCCCTTAACCGGGAATCTCTGATTTGGCAACATCCATGGTCTGGCAGGACCACAGATGTTCCTGGACCACAGTGTCCAGATAAAGGGAATCTGGCCATGGGGCAGGATCATGACTCAGCCGGGAGCCCCATTTCAGGGGGGGGGGAGGACAGTGGATGGTGCAGTGGGGAGATCTGGCCCCAGCAGCTGGGCAGTAGCAGGGAGCTGGTAGTGACAGCCAAAAAGCTCCAACCCTGGCAGCAGCCAGAAAGCTGTGGCCTGGGCAGTAGTGGGGCCAGCGGGAGCTGGAGAGCTCTGGCTCAGGGAACGACAGCTGGCCAGGCAGCAGCGGGGCAAGCTGGAGCTCTAGCCTGGGGGCAGCGGTTTAGCACGGGCAAGGAGAGGAGGGACCTCCCCCGTACGGCAAATCCCTTTGGGTACGTCTAGACTACAGGCTTTTGTCAACAGAAGTTTTGTCAACAGATACTGTCGACAAAGCTTCTGTCGACAAAGAGTGTCTAGACTACATCCAGTTCTGTCGACAAAGCAAGCCGCAAAGGACACAAAGGACAGTGTAGATGCAATAACGCCTTCTATAAACAGAACTCTGTTGACAAAAGGCGTTATTCCTCATAGAATGAGGTTTACCGCTGTCGACAAAACTGCTGAGTTCTGTAGATGTTATGGCAACAGAACTCAGTGGCAGTGTAGACACAGGTATAGTTTTGTCGACAAAAGTCCACTTTTATTGACAAAACCCTGTAGTTTAGACACACCCTTTGTTTGGGACCGGTTAGGTCTCGAGGGTGCCAGACAAAGGAGATCCAACCTGTACCTACAAATGCACGCTCAGATATTTTGTCTAACCACCTGAATAAGTAGACTAAATTATTTCTTCATTCTCTAAGCAGATGAAGAGGGCAAGAAAGGATATTTCATCTCCAACGTTTCTGTAATCTGGCAATTTTAGATAGGAACATTATTCAGCTTTGTACATTGTTCATACTAGTAAGTGTAGACAGTATAAAGTAAAAGATTTTACAGATGTGACACAACATAATGCTATAGAACCGTAGTGTCCAACCAATTCTGCTGGACTCAACCGGCCAAATAGCCACATATGGCTAGCATGTTGGACATCACAGCTATACAAGATGACAAAGCTACTGAGAATTCAGGACACTGAAGCTATTTTTGTAGTATTAAAACATCCTCTCAACATAAACATAAGAAAAATGCAATTCCAAGAACAGATTTACACACATACATTTTTTACACCTGCAGTATATTTACAATTCTAAATAGCTAATTTCCATTTTTTTTCACCTCAGAATGAAAAATCTATGCAAGCAGCTAAAATTAAGTGACTTGTTTACCTGCAGAAGTCATTAATGGGCTAAAACGTACACATGTGCCTTCATCTTCTAATTCAACCACATCAACTCCACTGGCAGGCACTAACTGTCCCAACTGTTCACCTAGCTGAAGAAACAAGACAAAATTTGTGGAATTTATTGAGCATTAATTTCTTATTATTGCCAACGTGTATTAGACTGTTCCAAGAGTTTCCACGAACCATTTGTCTGTTAAGTTGTCTCTAGTAAGATTTCTCTCTTTACTTCTTAAAAGTTATCTATTCATTATGCCCTGAAGTGGAGTAATAATTTAGCTATGAACAAGCTCACAGTGCCATCTATAAAATAAATTAAGAAGTTGCACACTCATTAACAAACTGAAAACCTATTCCGTAATTTCTAAGTAAACCACACGATATGTCATTTAATCAGTAGCTATTGTAAGATGGTTATCTCTGCTCCTATAAAGTAGGAATATGTTTACTTCCAAATGAATGAGTTTTAAAACAAAAGCATGCACTTGATTGTTTAAAAGTACATTTTAGAAGGAGTTCTACTATTAGCAGCTGGAGAAAAGTACTGAAATTGCAATCTATCAGAAATCTATACTCAATTAAAAAAATTAAAACTAATTTCAGATATTTAAGCTGCCATTCAGTCCCCTTGCCAATTTTTATGGTTTTACAATAAGGATGTTAAAAAGCAGGTAATTGGGTAACTGTGTATTACACACAGCAATTTCCCCAGGAGCCAGTGACCACTGGGAGCCGGCTTTTAAGCTAGCTTCTGGTGCATACCAGTTCCCGCCTACTGGCCCTGTTCACTGGGGAACCAGCTGCTGCCCTGAGCTGTTGCCTCTGATACAGGGGTAGCAATCAGCTCCCTGGGAGCTGGTGTGCACTGCCAACTGGTTTTTAAGATGCTCCCAGGGTGCACTGGCTGCTGCCCCTCGCAGATGCCTCTGTATCACAGGCAGCAGTGTGGGGTGGCAGCTGGCTCCCAGCACTCACTAGCTCCTGGTGAGCTGGCTGCTGCCCCGATACAGGGTGGCAGCCAGCTCCCTAGGAGCGGGGCGGCAGCCTGCGTATAACTGTAAACTGTAACCAGTCAGCCCAGGCTTTTTGGTTAACCATTTAAATGGTTATACTTTCACATCCCTATTTTAAAAAAATGTTTCTCTTACCTAGTTGTCTGTGAAAATTTTACAAAAACAAGTTATAACAATTAGGCTGCTTAAATAAATGCATCAAGTAGCGCTATCAGTCCTCATCTTTTGGTCTTATTTGTGACAATAGTAGGTAAAACAGCATACTTTTTAAGTAGTCAGTGTCCTGTTAATACAACTAAGAGCCACTTTATTTATAATCGCAACAAGTTCTCTTTTCCATTCCTGAAGAAACCCAAATCCTTCTCTCATAAAAATCAGTTACAAAGCCACAAAATCTCTGCCATTTCATGTGAGAGGTTACTTTCTATTATTTTTATGCTGAAGAAATTGTGTTTGCCAAAGATCTCTAACTTGAATTTCATGGTATTCTTGACCCTCAATATAAATGAGTTATGAAAAATTCAAAAAGCCAGACCCTGTTCAATCCACACAAATGCTAATCTACATGCTGCTATCAATCAGTGGGATTACATGACACATGAAATCATGACAGAAACATGCTGTACAATTTCTCCTTCTTGTTATCTTGTTTCTCAGTTATCATGTTTCCCATTTTGGAACGCTGTTTTTTTCCTCTGCCTCTCGACCTTCCAGTTCAACTAGATTTCCAGGTGATTTAAAGCCTCAAAATGGCTAGGGAAACAACTGAAGATAGGCAGTGATCAAGAGAGGTCATGAGTACAGAGAGATGGAAGGACAAAGTAACAGATTGACAGGTTCCTGAATGAAGTCGCCTGACGTGTTCCCTTGCATAGGATCACAAACAAAATTTAGGGCTGCTCTTGTTGTTGGTGTCACAAACAGGTTGGGAATTCACAACAGCTCAAATTATTACACAAATTGTATGTAATTGGTAAAGTGCATTTTCTTAACACATAATGCAACCCTTGTTCCAATTGTGAGTGCGAGGGAAAAAAGAAGACACACATGATTTCACACATGGCAAGGCATGAATAAAGAAGCTGTTTTGGATATGGGAGAGAGAGTTCTGATACATTGATAGTCTTGCTTTCCCTCTCTCCAGTGCCTGTATAGTAAAAAAGACTCATAAGCCTAGATTAGAGTAGGGAGATAAATACAAAGTTCCAAAGATTGAGTGGAAACTGACATTTCAATTGGGTTGCAAAGTAATTCAGCCAATACAAGCCTTGTAAACAAGTTTCCTTCATCTTGCCACAAAAACACTCCCCTCCTCAGATACATTCCTCTTCTCACAAAAGTACCAACTTAAATGGAGACACATCTGTTGCAAAGTGAAAGCAACGTAACAGTCAGGTCTGGTTGTTTTTTAAGTACCCGAGGAAAAACCAAATGTATTTAATCTCAGTGGCCTAAAAACCACACACCTCTTGAGGCGGGAAAGTTCAAAGAATCAGTGTCTTCATCATAGCATAACTGGCTGGATAACCGTTCTCAGAGAATAGTTATTAACGGTTCACAATTCTGCTGGAAAGGTATAACAAATGGAGTTCCGCAGGGTTCTGTTTTGGGACTGGTTCTGTTCAATGTCTTCATCAATGATTTAGATATTGGAATAGAGAGCACACTTATTAAATCTGCAGATGATATGAAGCTGGGAGGGGTTGCAACTGCTTTGGAGGATAGGGTTATAATCAGGGCTTGACAAATAATGCAATCTACTTGCCCGTGACGAGTAGATTGCAACCCGGAAGAACCGGGTTCGGGTGATCTGCGCATGTGCAGAACGATCTGCGCGTGCGCAGATCGCTGGACAGAGAGCTGGCGAGCAGGACTCGCCGTGGTTCAACGAGCCCTGGTTATAATTCAAAATGATCTGGACAAACTGGAAAAATGGTCTGAGGTAAATAGGATGAAGTTTAATAAGGACAAATGCAAAGTGCTCCACTTAGGACGGAACAATCAGTCTTACACATACAGAATAGGAAGTGACTGTTGAGGGGGAGTACTGCAGAAAGGGATCGAGGGGTCATAGTGGACCACAAGCTAAATATGAGTCAACAGTGTGACGCTGTTGCAAAAAAAGCAAACATGATTCTGGGATGCATTAACAGGAGTGCTGTGAGCAAAACATGAGAAGTCATTCTTCCGCTCTACTCTGCGCTGATTAGGCCTCAGTTGCAGTAGTGTGTCCAGTTCTGGACACCACATTTTAAGAAAGATGTGGAGAAATTGGAGACGGTCCAGAGAAGAGAAACAAGAATGATTAAAGGTCTAGAGAACATGACCTATGAAGGAAGACTGAAAGAATTGGGTTTGTTTAGTTTGGAAAGGGGAAGACTGAGAGGGGACATGATAGCAGTTTTCAGGTATCTAAAAGGGTGTAACAGGGAGGAGGGAGAAAAATTGTTCTCCTTAGCCTCTGAGGATAGGACAAGCAGCAATGGGCTTAAACTGCAGCAAGGGAGTTTTACGTTGGACATTAGGAAAAACTTCCTGTCAGGGTGGTTAAACACTGGAATAAATTGCCTAGGGAGGTTGTGGAATCTCCATCTCTGGAGATATTTAAGAGCATATGCAATAGAAATCTATCAGGGATGGTCTAGACGGTACTGGGTTTTGTACCTTAAAATACATGAAAGACATCAGCTTGCCAGTGCTTCAGTTCAAAACTATTTTTTTTAATCCCCAAAACTCTCCATGCTAATTTTGCATAGGATATTAAATAGCCATTTGGTGGCAACTATTATCAGCCACTACTGACCTAGTTGTTTCTACCTTATATAATACATGATCAATTCCCTGTGCCAGACAATCCTCCTCTGTTTTACAGAACATCCATTTTAGCTCTTAAGAGAAATCAACATCCAATCTTACCCATTGATTGAAGGTGTCACAAATCTGTCTCTCATTGCTGGTTATAGGGTGTTGAATTATAGATGCTGATCCAGCATGTTGTATCTGATCTGAACCCAAAAAGAATCAGAGACAGAGTTTTATTTATTTAAACTAAAGCAAAAGGCGATTCACTAATTTTCTAAACATTTTTATGAAATCTAGGAAAATTAAACTGTATTTGATCTCAAAGGGCAAACATGGGAATTAAAAAGATGTCCTCCAAAAAGCAATTACAGCATTGAAATGTATTAATTCCAACAATTTATAATCACTTTCAATTGTCTTAATGCAATGGAACTTTGCAACAAGAGTACCATTTATTCATAGATTCATAGACTTTAAGGTCAGAAGGGACCATTATGATCATCTAGTCTGACCCCCTGCACAGTGCAGGCCACAGAATCTCAACCACCCCTTGAGATGGTTCAAACCACTACTGTATAAACAAAACTTTTTTTATGTTCAGACTAATTAGATAAAGGTGCACAATCAATGCACCTAATAAAACAAGTTAACTGAATTAAGAGATCTGAAGCCATTACATTTTTTTCTATAAATAACACACCTATATTTGGAAGTTCCGGGGAAAACTTGAATACCACTACAGGAGAGCTAAATTCATCTTCAACCTTAAAAATGGAATTAAGAAATCCATGTTGTTATGAAAACACTTGAACAGTCTTAATTTTGCACGTACAAATATGACACAGAGACCATTACATCATTTGCTTGTGTCAGTATTAACAATATTCTAGTTACTGTATTGTTTTGACTCAGTACTAACGAAAAATTAGTTCATGATGAAACTTTGGGTAAATGATCTGGAAAGGGGGATAAATATGAGATGACAAAGTCTGCAGACCATACAGAATTACTCAAGATAGTTAAGTTTGAAGTAAACTGCAAAGAGTTACAAAGGGATTTCACAAAACTGGGTCAGTGGGCAAATGAAATTCAATGTTGATAAGTGCAATTTAACTATACATACAAAATGATGAAATCTGAATTAGTTCAAGAAAGATCATGAAGAAGTTCTTAGAAAACCTTTGCTGAATGTACAGCAGCATTCAAAAAAGCTAACAATGTTAGGAACCATTAGAAAAAGGATAGATAATAAAAAGACAGAAAATATAATGCCACTATATAAATGCATGATTCACCGATGCCCGAGTACTCTGTGCAGTTCTGATTGCCTCAAAAAAAAAAAAATCTATGGATTAGAAATGAAATGGTACAGAGAATGGTAACAAAATGTTTAGGCGTATGGAACATCTTCCATATAAGGAAAGATTAAAAAGGACAAACTATTCATTTTGTAAGAGTTGACTAAGGGGGTGGGGAGATATGATAGAGATCTGTAAAATCATAAATGGTGTGGAGAAAATTAAAGAGTTGTCTACTCCTTTACATAAGCACAAGGACCAATTAAATTAATAGGCAGCAGGTTTAAAAACAAACAAAAGGGGTTCCTCCACACAATACAGCCAACCTGTGAAACTAATTGCCAGGGGACATTGTGAAGCCCAAAAAGGTTCAACTAATCAACTGGATAAGTTCATGAAGGACAGGTCTATTAATGGCTATTATCCAAGATGGTCAAGGATGCAACCCTCAAGCTCTGGATGTCCCTAAACCTGGCAAGTCCTAAAATTGGATGACAGGGGGTGGATCACTTGATAACTGCCCTGTTCTGTTCTTTCCCTCTGAATGCATCTAGCACTGTTAGAAGACAGGTTACTGGACTAGTTGGACTATTATCTGACCTGGAATGGCCACTCTCATATTCTCAACATATAGACAAACATAGCAAAGTAAACTGCCTCTGCACATAAAAAGGGATTTTATTCAAGTTCAGTTACCCACAATTGAACTTTGGGCACTATAAAGTGAAAAATGTAAATACAGTCACTCAAGCATTAAAAAAAAAAAAAGCTTTAACTTTTTCTTGGTGCTTTGTGAGTGATGTTTCTTGCAGAAACTCTTTGAATATATAGTTGAGCTGTTCAAATACATGAATAGAAGCTATTCAGAACATATACGGGGGAAGGCGTAATGGCTATAGTAGAAATCCATAAATGGTAAATTCTAAAAGATTATTTTTAGAACTGAAATGACTATCATTCACAGCAACATGTGGTCATTCATTTTCCAAGAAAACTAGTCTAAATACAGTATTCTAATACATAAACGAACAGATCAATAAAATATTGGTTTAATAGGGCATCCTGTCAACTGAACCTGGATTAGAAGCAGCTGCATTAGACAATTTTTTTAAAAACAGTTTTTTTACCTTTGTTCTAAGAGATGTGTTGCTCATATTTATTCTGCACCCACCCTCCTTCCCCACTGTCAGCGTAGCCATCCAGAAGAAAGTGAGAAGTGGTTGGGTCAGCAGTGTCACATATAAAGTGTTGCACCAGCACCACTCTAGAGGGCTTGGCAGCTGACCCCCTGGGTAGCAGCTGGGGTAAAACTTTTCGGCAGCTGTGCGTGTGGCACACACACATCTAATTGGAATAGATATGAGCAAGCATTCAAAGAAGAACTAGAATGCTTTGAAAAACTAGCACTGATTTTTTTTTAAAACAAACACCACTCTCCTATATCATAACACCCTCAGAGCAAGATGATTACTTTGTCTACAGAGGTAAGAATATACACATCATATCAACATCTGTCCAGGGTGCTGGGAAATCTATAGTCAAGAATGACTTTCAATTACTATAAACGGCACCACAGAAGAATAGTAAATAAGTCTGAATATGTTAAGTGCTACTCAGCAACAGAGGCAGCCTCTGGACATTATAACTGTAACTTGAGTGTGTGTAGAAAGAAATAGCAGTTGGACAAGGAATATAATTTAGGGACTAAGTCCTGCTATATGTAACTAAATGTACACAATTCCACTGACACTTCAAGGGATAACTTCAAGTAATCAGAATGGGTATGTCTAGACTACATGTAAACTAATTTAGCCGACATAGTCAATGAAGTAGGGATTTAAATAATCCCCACTTCATTAAAATAAAAATGGCCACCATGCTATGCCGACAATCAACTGATCCGGCACAGCGTGGCAGTCTAGACGTGGATCGGTCGACAAGGGAAGCCTTTGTCGACCGCTCCTGTAAACCTCGTTTCAGGAGGCATAAGGGAGCTGTCGACAAAGGCTTCCCTTGTCGACCGATCCGCGTCTAGACTGCTGCGCTGTGTCGGATTAGCTGATCGTCAGCACAGCACGGTGGCCATTTTTATTTTAATGAAGTGGGGATTATTTAAATCCCCGCTTCACTGATTATGTCGGGTAAACTAGTTTACATGGGTCCGTCGACGGAGCCATGTAGTCTAGACATACCCAATGATACCACTACCAGTAAGGCTATAGGCAGGTCACATTCTTTTTAGATAATTTGTTTATAAAATTTTTATATTTATTAGCCACCAGTTGCTAAGCTACTCCAAGCATTAAAGGTAGGTTGTACCGAAGTTTTAATGAAATCCATGTTCTTCAAGTTTTCCAGCAACCTCTGACTCTAAAGAAGAAAACAAAGATATTTTTTGTTTAAAGGTACTCTTCACAGGCATTGACAACACTAACGCAGCATCCATAAGTGTCAGCTTACATTTACAAAGTTTAAATTTACAATGCTACAAACAAGAATCTTTGTCTAATTAATATGACCAATATTGTACAATTTCAACAGCATCTTATTTAGGAAAATGGTTTATTGTAGGGCTCAAAGAATGTGCACATATGTATACATATAAGGTTTATAGATAAAATGTACATTTTATTTAGTCTGTTCAAAAAACTGTGGATGTATAAGCTTCCGCATACTACTGGGAAAGACTAGCTCCTATGTACTACAGCCAGCCTTTGGGTGCATGTATTAACTTCAACAGAGCACCAAACACCTGAGAAGAATTAGCATCTCTGTGAAGAATACAGAAAGAATAATTATAATCATCTATTGGTTATGGTCAAATGCTCTCTTGCATGTACAGTATTTACCACACATTGCTGTGAATCTGTTTCCACTGAAAAGCTATAAATTCCAAACAGCTCCTGCCATGCATGCCACTCAAAATTGGCTCATGTGCCACTTATGGCACATGTGCTGTTGGTTGCCAACCCCTGCACTAGGATTTTGCAATTCCTAACTCCCTCCCTCCCTGCAAAAGAAGACATAGCTTAAAAAGAAGTGCCGTTCTTTAGCTGTCAACTTAGCTGGCCTTAGCATAGTATGCACTAATATGTCACCTTCAGAATATCCGGTAACAATTCACTGTATTTCGGATTCTGCTGCATTTGTTTTTCAGATGCTTAACCATATTCAAAGATTTATTAAAAACAGTTATCAAAGTGGTCTTAAATAAAGAAGTGAACCATTACATAGTGCTACTGATGCCCAGATAACCTTTACTAAACCACACACTGACATTTAAACTAACTTTCTGTTTGAAAAATGAACTTATTCAATTAAAATGGCAGAAAGATCCTCCTGCTCACATTCAGAGAAGCAAAAGTTAGTGTGTCATTTGAAGACAAATTACTCCTTACCAGCTGAGATGCATGCTTTATTCTCTCAACAATCCCATCATGTCCCAGGTACTGCAAGGATAGCCACAAGGGCAGGGCACGGAGTTTCTCTACTGGCTGACTGGATGTCAGGCCTGCAGCTAAGGACTAAAGACAAGAAAGAATTCTATCACTGAATAACTATTTTCAGTACCACCTGATTCATTCTAACACTTTGAAAGCACAAAACACATCACAACATTAATGGAAGGATCTTTTGCAAATTATTGATTATTTAGGCATCTATTAGGAATGAAGGATCATGTCACAATTGCAGGTTAGAAGTCTTCAGTATCTAAATGTCCATAAAAAAAGTTAAAGCTACCAAAGAAGGATCCTCATGTCTGTAGAGTGTCACTGCAGGTACTGCTGGGAGTCCCAACCAGGAACCCAGAGTAAGAGTCATGCTGTCACATTTTGTTGCAGCCTAAAGAGAAAGATTTAAGTTTACTATGGACCACATATATTTTGATTATGTAAAAAAATTTAAAGTTTAGAATATTATACTTACAACACACCAGTACATACCAGTACTGAAGAGGAGACATAACCTAAAGCCAAAGTTGCCAAATTCACTCTGTAAACGAAAAATAAATTTTAGCAAAAATTAATTATTTATATCTTTTCTTCAACTAAAAAGATGTTGTTTTAATCTTCATTTTAAATATTTCATGCAGTTGTATAAAAGGTCATTTTTGTTTATGTATTTTTTTTTTATTTCACATACAGTAGATATCGCAATTTAATAATCCAGAATTCAGACCAACTAAAATTTTATTTTGGAGATATTAATCCATTGACTTACCATACTTCATTAGTAGCATTCTATCAATAATTCAAAGCATGCCATAAATGATGGTACATAGCTGTGTACAGTGGTAACTCAGGGACAAATAGGTAACAGAGTCTGGTCTGCTCTGAGGGACTCATCATGTAAAAGCAGGGGCTCCTTACTATGCTATACTATGCACACTACTTATGCTGTTACTCCTGTTCTTAATCATGTTGCCCACTGCACTATTTTCTTAGCCTCCACACATGCTCTAATCCTCTAAATTTCATCTCTTCAAGTACTCCACCCTCTCTTCACTTCTTCAATAATCCCTATGAGCCATTACCTTGTGTCTTGTCTCTAAGTTCCAAGCACTTCAAAGCAGGGGGCAGTTTACTCACATCCATATACTGACTCCATGCTAGGTAATTACATATACAGGAATCATCTTTTGCAACAAAAAGTGACATCTACAGGGCTCTACATTTTGTAGTGAGGCATACTTATGATAGCACATAAAGCATTTAGTAATGGCAAACATGCAGAGTCAGCTGTGGACATTAGAATATGTTAGCTATGGAATTTCAGGTGCATCATTTATCAGAAGTTTCACTGATGAACATGATTACACAGAAAGAAGTTGCAAGTTTTGTACCCTTCTACATGTAGCCACATGTTATACTGCTCACAAAGTTCTTTCAATCGCCCAAGCTTGTCTGTATGACCTGCTCCTGGTGTGCCTGAATTGAAAAGAAAGAAAAGTCATTCTAAATATTAGATGTGTCAGTTTGCAAACAAACTTTGACTGCAAACCTTCAATGCTAGTGTTACATGAGAAGATAACCCAAAATATTGTTTGAAAGGTCATCGGCAAGGGGAAAAGGAAGTTACTTGCACTGCAATAATGACTGTTCTTGGAGGTGTCTCCTCCCATGTGTGCTCCACTATTGGAGACGGGTCACTCTGGAGCTGCAGATCAGAGCTTTTTTGAGCAATTGTCAGTGGACTGCACATGCACAGAGTACCTTGCACGTGTTCTGACACCCCCCTTCAGTTCCTCGCCTACCCCTGAGTAACTAAGGGTACATCTAGACTACATGCCTCTGGCGACAGAGGCATGTAGATTAGGCTACCCGACACAGTAAAATGAAGCGGCGATTTAAATAATCGCCGCTTCATTTAAATTTACATGGCTGCCGCGCTGAGCCAACAAACAGCTCATCAGCTGTTTGTCGGCTCAGCGCGATAGTCTGGACGCTCCCTAAGATGCCAAGATAAACTTAAAAAACAACAAATGGTCTGGCAGCACTTTATAGACTAGCAAAATACGTAGATGGTATCATGAGCTTTCGTGGGCACAGCCCACTTCTTCAGATGACGGGAGTTTTTCTGAGGGGAAGAAGGCAGGGTTGTAGAGCACACACCTCCCCTCCTGCCCTTTTCCTCATTGTCTGCACTTGGCCCCCTGGCATTTGTCTCTCCTGCACCCCTATCCCTTGGTGCCTTCCCCTTTCTTCTTCTTATTCTTCTCCTGACCTCCTCCCCTCAGCACAAGCCCCTTCCCCATATTTTTCCCCTCCCCTCCCTACAGCCCAGCCCAACCCAGCCCCTTCCTCTTCCCCTCCCCAGGTGCCAGCTCTAGGTTTTTTGCTGCCCCAAGCAAAACATTCCCCCCCCCCCTTGTTGCTGTCTTTTACACGTTTGCATTTTGCAAAGGGTTTTTTCTGTTTTCTTTTTTGTCCCGGCATTTTAGTCCTATAAATAACAAATAGCATTTTCATTTTTTTTCCATAAAGGCAAAGGCACTTCAAATGAACTCCCCCTTTCACTCGCTGCTGCGTCACAGCAGCCTTTTCCCTGCCCCGTCCAGCCCCTGCCTATGGGCAAGCACCCTTCACTCCCGACCCTCAGGGAGAGCAGGGTGCAGGGACAGCACAGAGCCAGAGGGATGCAGGGAACAGTGGAGGAGTATAGGGGTGGCGCGAGGAACGGACAGCAAGAGCTGGGGGGGGGCAGGGATTGGAGGGAAGCAGGGTCCGGGGGTCCGGTGGAGGCACGGAGAATGGGACATAGGGAACAGGAGGGGCAGAGGGATCGGGGTCTGGGGCAGTGCAGGGAATGGGCAGCACAAAGCTGGGGGGGGGGGGCAGGGATCGGGGGGAGCAGCGTGCGGGGTGTAAGGGCGGCGCAGAGCCAAAGGGTCACAGGGCAGAGGGAGAGCAGGGCGTCCGGGGTGCAGCGGAGGCATGGGGAACGGGCGGTGCGGAGACAATGGGGGGCTGGGGCCGTGGCAGGACTGGAGCCGGCGGGGAGGACCCTGGCTGTGCTGCGCGCCGCAACCAGCTCTCAAGGACACACCGAGCTGCTGCAGCCCTTTGAAATCAGCTGGGCCAGGCCATGCCAGCATTCTGGCATCCCGCCCCGCCTCCTTGTGCTGGAGCTGCATGCAGGCAGCCTTATGGGAAGAATCGCCGCACTTCCCCTTCCCCAGCAGCGCTCTGCTCCTCCACTGGCCGGCAGATTGGATGGGGCTGTGCCGCCCATAGTGCGGGCTTCAGCCAGCCCGTCACAACGGCCCACCGGGCCAGTCCGCCCCTGCACTCGCCAGCTGGAAAAATCTACTCGCCACGGGCAAGCGGGCGAGTGCATTTGTCGAGCCCTGATGATATCCATTTGGAGATATGTTGAATGAAAATTGGTGTGCCCTTCGAACGTGCTGCGATGGATATGAAGAGGCGTGGGGACTTCCAGAATGATTGCTTCCTATCTATGTAAAAAGCCCGAGTTCTGCGAATGTCAAGGGTATGGAGCATAATGTCCCTGGGGGATGCATGAGGTTTAGGAAAAAATGCTGGTAATTCTATGGGCTCATTGACATGGAATTCCATGCTGACCTTGGGTAAAAATGTTGGGTGCAGTCACAAGTTCACTTTGTCCTTGATGAAAATTGCATATGGTGGTCCAACCATCGAGGTCCTATCTCACTAACTCTCCTTGCTGAGGTAATAGCTGTCAAGAATAGCACCTTCATTAGAAGGAACGGGAGTGGACAAGTCGCCATGTGCTCGAAAGGAGGTCTCATGTGACAGTCTAGAAAGAAGTTCACATTTGAATGTTTGTCCAATACATTGGCTTGTGGTATGTCTCACATTTCTTAAAGCCTGGCGAGCCCGGCATTATGGAGTCTGTGCAAAGCTCGAGCGTTGTTAACATCTAAAATGCTGCAATTGTCACTCTCCACTTCCTTTTATCTTCTTTTGCCCTCTCCCCTTTATTTTTCTTTTTAAACAAGGGGAGGGATGCCAGCACTGCTGGCAACTACATTCGGAGCTGATAGAATTTTTTTTTTTTTTTACAAGAACTAAAAGACAAACAGTTAACAAGAAAAAAACTGAGTAAAAGGTAAATATTACTTGAACTATCTCTGTGAGGAGGATGAAAGTCTGAGGAGAACAAAGATCTCCGTCCGTAACCGAGGAGTGGTAAGTGAGGAACTGAAGGGGGGACAGGGAGCAGGCTGCACACGAGAGGCACTGAAATGGGAGCAGTGAAAAGCAATTTCATGCATGTTCGGCCTGCTGACAATTGCTCCAAAAAACTTGGCTCTGCAGCTCTGATGACCTGTCACCAACAGTGGACCACCCCCGGGAACATCACCCAAAGGAAAAAAAATAAAAAGGTTGGTGTATTTCTTTTTTATTAGAAATTTAAGTCTTGTCTTCTTGATGGACTCATTAAGAACTGGAGAGTAAGCCAACGCAATCAGGACATTCGATATCCTGGAAGTTCAACTTGATTGACTGGGAATGTGGTTTTATATTCACAGTACTCAGGCTCTGTGGTTTTTTATCTATTTACTTAAAAGTACTTAGAAGACTAGAAGCCATAATCATTCAAAAATGCAAACATTTCTAAAATACACCTAATTCAAAAACTGACCTCTGCTGAAATGAAGAAATCCAAATCTGATACCCTTATTATTTCTAAAGGAAAAAAGCAAGCACATATGTTCCTTCTATCTCCACTTACAAAAATAACTGAATAAATAGATCTTTCCTTTCTAAAGAGGAATTTATATTTTTGTTCAATTATTCATTCAGAGAAAGTGAATTTTTGAAGTTAATGGCACGTCCCCCAGAGAAAACTTCTTCAGAATTGTTGAGCTAGGTTGTGCTCACTAAGGAACAAACGGTGGAGCTCTGAGTCATGCAGAGCATTAGAGATGTTAAATTTCAATTAATCAGCTAATAGAATAGTCGATGGAATTTCCATTTACTACTTGATTAGTCGATAAGAGGAGGTGGGGCGCTCACTATCCCCGCTGCGCCTCTGCTTTTTAAATGTAGTAAGAGCCACCACAGCTCTTACTGAATTTAAAAGGCAGAGGTGCAGCAGGGAGCCCAGAGTGAGCAGGGACTAAAGCAGTCCCCCTTGTGCCGTTCCCACCCCCCCGCACCTCTGCCTTCCCTGCCCAGCCCCCTCTCCCCCGCTGGAGATGGTGCTGGGGAGGGAGGGGGGACAACAGAAAAGAAAATCATAATCTACTCTAACACAACTCATCAATATTATCTACAATTCCAAATTCTAAAAAATAAATATCTTTCCTAGGAAACAATTTTATTACTATCTGCTCAGGATACTTACCAGCATTTGCCACTAATAACAGTGGCAGCTTTCCAGATTCAATATCATCTTTAATCAATCTGTCTAATAAAGCAACATCCTGTCAGAAATAAGAAAAAATAAACACTACATTAGACACATAGGATGTTTCTTTGTACTGGAAAATTGGGGTTTCTAAAAGTAGCATAGGATAGTATCCTGGCATTTAAAAGCTGATCCACTGATTAAATGATTGATACTTCATTGTCTGAGTTTGCAATGTCCCCATTCTCTCATGACCCCAATTACTAAAAAAGTCAAAGGCACCATACACAGATACAATGTAGGTACTAATTATGTCCAGTGTAAATTCGAAACTCTGAAGAAACCTATGTGATTTATACTCCTCTTAAGAAGCAAGGACTCAACAGGACAGGTTGAAATCTGTGGTCCAGGACTCTCTGCTCTGGCAACATCTGTGGTCTAGAAGGATCACTAATGTTGCTGGACCAGAGCACTCCAGCAGCAGAGGCTGCTGGTGGCTAGCAGCCGAGCTGGCTGGTAGGGCCAATGGAGCACCAGAACCCACAGCTTGCGGGGCAGGGAAGCTGGTGGGAGCTGCGGAAGCTTGCCAGGCCAGTGGGGCTGCTGCAACCAGGAGAAGTGGTACCAGGTGGCTGGGGAGGGGAGTCCATAGGGGAAGCTAATGTTCCTACCTCCTCCCCCCCCCCCCCACCTCCTCTGGTCAGAAAAACTCCTTTATCCAGGACCAGTCAGGTCCCAAAGGTGCTAGACCACGGAGGTCCAACCTGTACTTCCCAATGCCACAAGCTAAGACTGTCTTTCTATTGACTTCTGTGGGAATTTATTGAGTCCTAATATATTTAAGTGTTCATCTTTCAACTCTAAAATCAGGCTTTTGTAACAAACTTTAAAGGACTTTAATTGGGGGAATCTATTAAAACAAAAGGAAACATTTAATCACCAGTGTCATACAGAGCAACAAAAAGCTTAATGTTCAAGCCTAAACTTCTTTAAAAATTTGCCCCTCTCAAAACCAAAAAGCCCTTAGTGATTGCAACTAAAATGCTGCAGATAATAAATACAGAGTTCAGGACACTAGTGCTACACTGTATTTCTCATTTGATTACTTTTAAAATGCTAAGGCTAATTCATAGCCACTATTCTATTACATCTACATCACAAAAACTCAGAAGATGAAAAGGTCAAACATTCACCACTTTTTCTTAACTACATTTTCAATCTTTACTAAGTGTTCTGCAAAGCATAAAGAAAAGTCCAATATAAAAGGACAGCACCTAAAAAACTTACCATTTGATGCTGGGATCCAAACATGGTGTTACAAGGCACGCGGCACAGGCATGAAAGCGGCAACCCAAGCTGCAATGAGAAGGATGGAATTTCAGCAGCTCACCTGTGATTTATGTTACTTATTTAAACTGCTCACAGAAATTCAAGAAGGAATAAAAAAGCCACTGAATGAAGCAAACAAAGAAACAGATGCTCTGCTACCAGTGATTTTTCTTGCATTTAAAAATGAGTTTTCTGATACACTAAGAGTGGAGAAAAAAGAAGAAAAGGAGATCATTGTAAAGTTACAAAACAGTTATAAAATTACAGCCTGTAACCTAAGTAAGGGGAGGAAAACAAATCTACATATTTTTCAGAATTTGTATCTTATCTGCAGAGGTTTTCTACAAGTGTCATTCAGTGAAAAGATAAAACACTAATCTTTTTTGAACAATGGGCTCAATACTCAGCAGAGCAGAGCACTTTGGCCTTAATCCAGCAAACACTGAAGCACATGAGTTGTGTTGATAGTATAAATATATTCACTTATGCAAAATTATCATTGTGTAATAGCTAAAACAAGAAATTTTCATATAAATTATGCTACATCTTCCATGTATTTTAATCACAGAATATTGTATATAATGTGGACCATTTTTCAAAGATTAAATTTAAAAACCTCCACACATTTCTCTTATTCAGGCCCCATCTACAAGTTCACTATTCCAAGTAGAAATTCTGTAAAATTCATTTTTTCAAAGATCTTGGAGGCAGAAAAATTTTCCTAAGACAAAGTAAAATTCAGCAGTAAATTGAACCATCTTTTAGAAATGCTTTAGTGACAACACAATTTCAAACAAGAAGATTGTAATGCAAAAGGAAATGAATATTATACTGAAATGTCTACATAAACCAGAAATAATCATTCTTAAAAAAAAGTATCAGATGCAATTGTTTTCATATGAAAAGTTCAGAAAATTTCTCTCTACAGCTCTCGCATCACTACTGCTGGAATATATAAGAACATCATCTTGCTGTCCAGACGAACACTGTAAACTAGATTATAGCTCCATTCTGGGCTATTTTATTTTATTCCCAATATGTTTATGTTCTTCTTTATGTTTTGGAATTGCTTTGAAATCCTAGAATTAATAAAATAGTTTTACAAGCTTTACATTATGTTATTGTTTTTGATGATTTTTTTGGCTGGCTCTGAGGCATGGTTTCTCATCGTTCCTTTGGCTGGCTTAAAGACAATTTTATCTGTAATTTTCATTGTTTATTCATACATCAGTTGATACTATCTTTGGTTAAAAGATAAAATTTAGAAATGTCAAGTCAAAAACAACTAAAAAAAATTGGTTCATTATGACAGTACAAGAAAACTTAAGTTTGGAGTGCGCATACACACACTCACCTAAAAATACTATAAATGCTATTTCTTCCACAGGCTGGGAAGGAAGAGAGCAGGGGAAGACTCTTTCTGTTATTTAATTACCTGAAAGAAGCCCAGACACTAGGATGTTGAGGGCCATGAGAATGCACAAATAGGACTGCTGAGACACAGCATGCCCAGCTGTCTGGGAGTCAGAGAACCTCACTTCGTTCAAAAAGATCCTCTCTGGTTGACAGAGTATCTCACTGGTAAACTCTGAGTAAAGCCCCTCTGACAACGTAGCAGTAGATGCTCCTCCATGCACCCCCAACAACCCACACAAAAACTTTTTGCTACTGCAACATACCCGTGAGACTCTAGATCCATGCTCAAAATCTGAGCTGCCAATAGCCCTGATGATGCCTGCAACATTCTATATGCAACAAAGACTCAAAACTTTATACTTAAACCACTACTTACCTGATTGCAGAGAGTTTGACCCAAGCCTGTTCTGGCTGCAAAACTAATGTATATAACAGGCTGCTTATTATATAACACATTGAATCCTTCTACTGTATAGTCTTCATAGCAAGAGTGAATAACAAGTCTACAGACTTTTAAGAGACCTTCACGATCATCTTCATGGTAATAAGCGGACCCATTTTCATACCTGTAAGACAAACCAACAGACACAGTCCCAGTTCAGTTACTGTGTGTAAATACGGAGCAGTTATAAAAGTGCTTTCTATCTCAGATAAATTATGAAGAGTTAGATCATTAATCATCAGACAGAGTACTGAGGCACAGAAAGGCTAAGTGATTTGCCCAAGACCAGAGCCAAGATTTAGATTTCAGGAATTCCTTGCTTCAAATCTTCTCCTTTGTCCCTGCTATATTACATTTATTGATTTATATAGCATCTGAAACAAAAGTACTTAAGTGCTGCTATACTGTATGTTATGGCTCCTCATTAAATTGGCAGCTCTATCCAATCCCAGATCATTACAAATAAAACGAAGCTAAGAATAGAAATCAGATGAATGACAAATCTTTCATTCTAGTTTTATAAGGTTTTAATTTAATATCCCCCATCCAGTCTAGGGACATGTTATATCACAAAAGTTTGTGACTCCAAAAGATGAATATTATGAAGAAGAAGAAGATTCAGTGGTTCAGGGTTCTAACACAAATAGCAGAAGTGGACTTTGGAGACATAAAGAAAAAGAAAAAGAAAAAAAAGTATTTACTAAGAATAAACTATGTAAACACAGTAAACTAAGTTGGCACAGACCAAAAGCTATAGAAGCCTAGTTTACATTTCATTTCTATTTACAGCAACAACAAAATAGATGAAGGGACTTGAGAAGAAAACCTCTCTTTAAAATCCTCAAAATTTGCAAAGATATTTTCTCAGACTTATGTTCATTGAGTACAGCAACCAGATAATAAAATGAAGATGGAAACATTTTTCACTTTAAAAAAATCCATTATTAAAAACCCAGAAATGGGTGTGGCTCACATCTATAAGAATCAGTAAGAAAGGTGCAATATAATGCAGTCTTATAACAATCTTGTAAAATGAACATTAAAATGACTTACTTTTAAATTAGAGTGAAATATGGTTAGGATCTTACAAACTTTAGTATGAAGACACTACCAAGTAAATCAATTATACCCAAGGTTACTCATGTCCTATTTTCAGGGCTTCACAAACTGCAGTGAGAGCTACTCGCCAACCCCGTACCCCGCATGCACCAGACCGGCAGTGCGCATGCGCGCAGCGCTGGTGAACGGGGTGCACAGAGTGACCAGCTGAAATCTACTCGCCACGGGCAAGTAGAATCAGCAGTTTGTTGAGCCCTGCCTATTTTAACACTCCTTGAAACAAAAACAGACTACCATTTAGTGCAGTTTATTTAGTATGCTATCATGCCTACTGCCTAGAAAGCTGGACTACAAATCTGCACTAGGGATGTTAAATTTAGATTAATTAACTAATTGAATAGATTAGTCTATAAGGGGGCCTCCACCTTTGAACTGTAGCAAGAGCCCATTAGGGCTCTTGTACATCTACAAGGCTGAGGCATGGCAGGGAGTGTGAGGCCGAGGCCAGCGGGGGAGACCCCTTTGGTCCCATGATCCTGCAGTGTCTCAGCCTTTGAAATGTACAAGAGCCCTAGTAGGGCTCTTGTACATTTCAAAAGCAGAAGTGAGTACAGGGCCAGCAGAGGATTCCCCCACTGGTCCCAAACTGCTTGGAGCACCTGAGCCTGTGCAATGTAGAAGAGTCCTGATGGGTACATTTCAAAAGCAGAATCGCATCAGAAGCGGCACAAGCTTGCGCCATTTCCACTGTGCCTTTACCTCCCCTGCCGCCCATGGCACCGGATCCTGGTCCCCCACCTTGCTGCCTCTCTTTAATAGAGGCAGCAAGGGGGGGGGGGAAGCAACTAGTCGTATCACTAGTCAACTATACGATATGCTTCTGCTTATTGGATAGTCAACTAGTCTCCTACAGCCCTAACCTGTACTAGCAGTTAATTGGTTTTTCTCTCTCTCAACTAAGGATTTCAGCTTCAGCAGTGCTATGCACACTACTGCTTAAAGCCCAAAAAGAGACATTGGAATCTGACATCTGATAAAGGTATGATCACCTACCTAAAAATATAGTCACCTAACTAAAATGAAGGGACAACAGGAGGAAAAATAGTATAGGTCTGGATTTATTAAATGGCATGAAAGTTGGATTTTTGCTACATCATTTATGTCCATGTATGTCACACATGTAGAGTCCTGTGACATCTAGCCTCACCATAAATTACCCAAATGACTCCTAATGAGTGACATTCCTTCATTCTTTATGGTAGCCATGACACCTTGTTGGTGAACTATAAAGATAAGTTAAACATATTTTTAGAGACATTTTAAAAATTATTCACAGACTCTTTGGGATACACCATGTAAAAGCAGGTATAAACCCAAATATACCACTCACCTTACCCTGCACACCTGTTCCAGCAGATGTTCACTCCTGACGTGAAATCACTGCTGCAGTGTATACTAAGTGTCAGAATGGAACCAACTGCTCCTCTAAGACTGAGTATTAGGATCATCAATACATAAACTGTCAAATAGATGGATTTCTCCTTAACTCAACTATATCTCATCTTTTGAGTCACAACTTAGCCTCATATCCATGAAAGGTAAAAAAAAAAATGACATGCAAGAGTTTACTAAGTACCTAAATACAGATATTCATTCATCTTTTGTTTTATCAGCTAGAGAATGCTGATTATATTGGCTCTACAGAAGTTTTATTTGTCACTGTATGCAGCTAAAACAAGCCTTCATTTGTTATCTATAGCAGGGGATAATTTGTAATCCATCCACAGTTGGGTCAGTTTTAGTTATTTCCTTTATCGCTTCAGCAGTTCATTTACAGAAAATCACCCCATTCTTTCTTCCTACATGAAGGTTCAAATGATTTGATATTCAGACACCTAATGGACAGTATATCCTTTTCACTGAAGACTAAGGCTTTGTCTACACTTAACAGTTTAAAGTGCAGCTGTAGCAGCACTATCAACTGAAAGCGTGGCCACAATATGTGGACTGTAGCCTGGTTCACACTGGCACTTTACAGCACTGTAACATGCCGTGGAACGGAAGGAAGGGTGATTTTTCACACCTTTGAGCCAGATAGTTACAATGCTGTAAAGTGCCACTGTAGACTTGGCCTAAGCACCCCATTAGGAGCCTCCAAAACCTAAAGAAATGTTGTAATACTAAAGTGAAATAATTCCTGACTAAATTTTCTTTAAGTTTCCTTCAGATTCTTGGGGTTTGGTTCATATCAAAGCACCGAATATCGTTGTAAGCCAACATAGCAAGGGAAGGGTAAGTTACAGTCCCAAATACTTTAAAACTCAGTTTGCAGACATTCGTGGCTAATCGCACTTCTGAGAATGTCTGCTTTGTTGCACAATTTCTCTTTGTCAGTGCTCTACACTATAATCCCTTCATGACAGAGACAAGTTATCTGTCACTGATCATCTACTGCATATAATAGCCATATACAGTACTTCAATACAGAGGAATGGCACAACTATTTTCTTTGGAGACAGTCAATATAATTTTCTGTCAAAGGTCCTACTGAACACCATGAGGTATCCCTATTATCTTTCTTGATGTCTGCAAATTAACATACTGTTTTTACATCATGTCCAAACTAGGTTAGTCCAGGAATCAAGAAAGACTGATCATTTAACCCAGGTTTCAAGAACTGTGGAGATAGGGAATACCTCTAGATTACCACTAAAGGAGATATCAGAAGATTTCTCTTACACAAAAGTTATTCCTTTACCAAATGGAAAATATTTCCTACACTAGCAGCAGCAGATTTCCATTTTAAATCTACAAGTCAGTTGCTCTGGCACCAGAAATATGTTGTTTTCACATACACGTTGTTTTCGCATCTCAAGACAAAGACACTTTGAGTAATAATCTTATATGAAATTAAGCCAGTCAAGGAAATCACCTAGCTGTTTGACCAAGTTTCTTTTCACCTGAAAGTATTTCTTGTACTTTTCTTTTCTCTCCACTCATGGATCTAAATTACAAGTTCAAGTAGACCTTCAGGAAATATACGCACTACACTGAAAATTCCTCAGCTGTTCTTTACATAAAGACTAACTGAAATCTAAGGCAGAACCAATGAGAGGTTAGCTGTGAGTCCTTCTTTAAAAAGTGTTACAAGGTTCAACAGCATAGATATGCTTATATAAATGGATATTTAATTATCTCTCTACTCCCCATTGTACTTTGGCCCCTAGCTGCATTGTAAATTCCTTATAAAAACGTTTTTATGGTTAGTATATTATTGACAAGTTCTTGGCTTTCAGGAACATAATCCTGTAAACAAGTATGTGATATTTAAGACCTTTCACTGTATCATTTAAGACATAAGGCTATCAAGATAAAAATCATATTTCAGATTTTAAAACAATTTTCTACTGTAACTGTACATTATAAATAAGCAATTCATGACTTACCTGAAGAGTCTGCAAAGCCACAGAGTGGTATCTGAAAGGATTCTAGTTGTAAGTTTTCTTAGCCTTTCCCTGTTCAGTACTGAAATATAAGCTGCCAGACTATGTCCCAATAAAGCCATGTGACCCTGTTCTCCAACATTCTGAACTCTATAAAGCAGAATCATCATATCAGAATAACTGTCAAATTGATACATATTGTGCATATTATAATGGGTTTATGTTTTTTCCTTTTACTGGATATATCCAGATTGTCACTGAAGTGGTTTACATGCAATATTTTCTTCAAATATATATCAGAATGATGTACAAATGAGCCATGTCTACATTGGGAGAAAAGGTGACTTTTTAAACACATTAGTTAACATGTTAAAAATCAGTGTAGACATGGAAGCTGCACTTTTAACACCTTTTAGCAGCTTGAGATAAACTCTAAAGTCCTTTTAAGATTTATCTCAACCCACTAATATTAAAACCATAACTACCACTTCTACAACAGGATTTTAGTGGGCCCTTCTAGGCTTTGTATCCATAAAAGGAGAAAGTTGACACTATGAAATTTTAAAATTGCGACTATACCTTTCCTCATAATTATTATTTACATAATATTTTATATCTTCACACTGTTTTGCAAATATTGATCTTCCACACTCCTGTGCAGGTAGGATGTCTAGTATTAGGGATGTTAAATATCAGTTAATTGAATAGTCGATTAACCTCATGAATTTTTATTGGTTATTCAACTAGTCTATAGTCCCTGAGGGTGGAGCTGGCAGCCAGTGTGCTCCTGCCCCCATTCTTGAGAAGCGCTCTGGCACTCTTTGCTGCTGCCTCTGTATCAGAGGGAGCAGCACTGGGTGCTAGGTGAGAGCTGGTCCGCAAGGGGAGCCAGTTTAAAATCCAACTGCCCTCACGGACCAGCTGGCTGTTGCCCTGTGCTGCTGCCTCTGACAAAGAGGCAGCAGAGTGGAGTGGCATCAGCCCTTGTCCAGGATGGAGGCTCAGCTCCCGGACCTGGCGCAAGCCAGGACTGAGCTGGGCTGCTGGCCAGCCTGCTAAAAAATTAACTGGGGGTTGGGGGGAAAGGGGGAGAGAATGCATGTAGTCTATACCATTAACCTATAAGCTTTTGCTTATCAGTTAATCAGTTAACTGACTATACTATTACATCCCTATCTAGTATTATCACCATTTTATGGAGAAATGGGAGGAGAGAGGTTAAATGTATTGTCAATGCGACAAATAAGCCCAGAGCAAGGATTAGAATTCAGTGGCTCATATTCCTGGCCTCATCTTACCCAAGTTTTTAAAAAAAATCTATATACAGAGAAACTATGCAACTTGTAATTTACAAATATACTATATTTGATGCAACTAAAAGTTCTGAAATAAAAAAAAATAGCTTTGACGGAATGCAGCCAACATAAGCAATGCTCATGACATTGAGGCCCATTTAAAGAAATTGAGTTATCAGGCCAGGAATAATTTCCTTATATATGCAACTGCTTTTAATAATTCACTGCAGTAAAGAGTATGGCTATTTTGAAGAAAACATTAACATCAAATCATTGGTAGCAACAGAATTTTAACTCAGTATTTGATATCAGGACTATTACAAGAATTCCTATTAGACAAGTTCCACATTTTACTTTTTCTCCTGGTTCAATGTATAATGTAACAAGGTTATAGTTAAAAAAGCTTACGCTGTTACAAATTTAAAATTTATAAAAACATTTTAAGTGTAAAATTTGTAGCTTCAAAAATGATCACTGCAAATAGTTATCAAGTATAATTTCCCAAATAGAACAAAGCAAATTAGTATTACCGGTAAGACTGTGATGATTCTTCTTCCTCCTCTTCATGCATGAGATTCTGTACTAATTGGAGAATGCTCACCATATCTTGCCCACTAGGGAAGGAAAAAGGGTAAACAGATGAGCAACTCTAGTGCCTCAGCATAAAGATCCTAATGAAAAGGCCACTTACAACAGGTTAGCTACAAGCCACAAAGGGTTTGCTCCATAGAATGTTGGTTACATGTAGGCTTCCGGTACACGTGGGCGAGCACTGGCTCCTGGGGAGCTGTCAATCCTCCCTTGTCCTGACCTGCTGCCTCAGTATCAGGGGCAGGTGGGAGCCAGTAAGCGGAGGAAGATGGCTTAAAAGCCAGCTTCCCTCAGGCACTGGCTCCCAGGGAGCCAACTGCCACCTTACGTATAACTGCTAAAATTTTCAGAGATTACACAGTTGCTTAAACACATTTTAACATCCCTGTTTGGGGTGGTGGGGAAAAAGATGTCAATAGAGGAGTCTCCTATCCATCTTCCTGATACAGTGGGATCATAGTGGGAAGACTGCTGCATCAATGAGTGTCTCCTGATTTATACATGGGACATTTAATTGGTCTAAGGAACTGGCCCACACAGGGAAATCTGAAAATCTGGGCTGACAAACTTGACTAAACAATCATTCAGCCCTGGGAGTGCTAGACTGTACATGAAGACCAAGAGATATCCAAACTAAGGATGATAACTAGTCAACTATCCAATAAGTAATTGCTATAAGTCCCCAGCTGAGCACAGGCTCCTTGTGGTGCTGCTGCTTTGAAATGCTGTGGGGAGCACTGCTCAAGTCCCCTGCTGGCCCCATGCTCCTTGCAACACTTTCGCCTTTGAAGTGTAGCAACAGCCCTGGGCTCTCTGAGCCAGGACAACAGAGGAGGATGAGGAGTGGGGGGCGGCAGCAGGCACCAGGGGAGCAAATGGGGCAAGGGGAAGGTCAGACACACGGCAGCTGAGGGGAAAAGGAAGAGGTTTATAACTTGGGTGCCACAGTGGCACACATCCAAACAAGCACATGTGACCTTAATATTGGTGCACAAGACAAAACTCACTGTACTCATGGATGGAAAAATCTTAGAGGGAACACTGGTCATAAGATATACTCAACTCAAAACAGCAGGTAGTCCTAAGCCAATATGCCTTCAGCTCATGGAACACACTCTCCAAGTTCCAGGAGTTCCTTTTCTCTGATGCCAGGCAGGAGTTACAGCCCTGCAAGTGGCATTAACTCACCAACTCAGATCATGGCCACAGCTATCACCATGCACCACAGCTCCTGGGGGACACGTGTCAGGGCTCCTGACAAAAGTTCAACACATGACCCAGGGCCTGCCCCTTAATGGAGCAGGCTATTCACCAACAAAAATTACTTGTGCCTGCACAGTCTAAATGACTCCAGAGCCACCTTGAAATTCTTGGGGATTCATACAATGGCCCCTCAGTAATGTCAGTTCAGACTACGGACGTAAAAGGGTAACCGTTTAAACACTGAATCAATAAGCATCAGCTTATCAGTTTCCATTACAGTTACATGCTGGCTCCTAGAGAGGTGGCTTTGCTGCAGGCCCTGTAGTATTACTTTTATACTGCGGATGATAAAGCAAAGCTGGTTCCCTGGGAGCACGCTCCTGGGGAGCCAGCTGTCAGTCCGCACTGCAGGTTCTGCAGTATAAAAATTAGACTGCAAAGCCCCCAGTGTGCATAACTGCTTGGATTTTTAGCAGTTACATGGTTACCTTTTTAAATGATTTTTTTTACAGTCCTAGTTCAGACTCCACACTGCCCAGGCAGGACCATACCTGCCAAAGGGGTAAATGAAACAACAGAAGGGGCCCTCTTTGGCCCTTGTCTGCTCAGGGTCTTTCAAGCAAATACTGGGCTCAAAGCTTTACTTTTGAGAGTGCACTCAAAGGCAAAGCACCAATTCCCATCCCAGATCCTTCCCCACCTTTTATGAACTGTCAACTACTTCTACCATGCCTGGGCCAAGTTCACCTCGAACCGCGGGGTTTTCAGTACAGTGTGAATGGGATATGCTATCCAGTTCTGTACCTTCCTCTCTCTCCTCTTCCCTGTCCCTCTTCAGGGACCCTTCTCACAAGCAACTCCTTATCCAGCAGGTGCAATTGCTTCTCACTCTGGGCCCTGGTCTACACTAGGGAGTTATTTCGAAATAGTGAGCTGGTTATTTTGAACTCTATACTGCTGCTTTCCTTGGGGAATAAGCCTATTTCAAAATAGTTATTTTGGGAGTTATTTCAAATTTAGTTATTTTGAAATAATTTCCCAGCATGGACATGCCCTGGGTGAGATAGAGGCTCCACATGAGTTCAGAGGCAAGAAGTTTTACTCCCAATACTTCCTTAACCCCAAAGCCAGGGTGTATGTGTCTGTGCCCCATTCCAGACCTCCAGAACTTAAATGTGGTCATAAGGAAGCTCAGGCTTTCATAATTTCTTCCGTAGATCCAGAGGACTGGTACAGTGCCCTCGACCTTAAGGGTGTATACTTTTACACTTCCATCATTCTGGCCCACAGACAATTCCTCGGCTTTGTGGTGATGGGTCAACATTACCAATTTCCTTCAGCCTGGCCATTGCGCTTTGCATTTTTATAAATGGTTGTCACATTCCTGCACAGGAACGGAGTGTAAGTCTTCCCCTATTTAGGCAACTGGCTCATCAAGGGTGAGTCCAGAGAGCAGGTGCTGAGCCATGAATAACTGGTAAGACCCAAATTTTCCCACCTTGGTCATATCCTAAAAATGTAACCAAGTCCAGATTTACTGCTACTCAATGAATCGAGTTCATTGACACTTCTCAATTCTACACAGGCACACTTCCAGATCATGGCGAACATCACCTACAGTCTTCATGAAAGCCCTACCACCATGGATCGCAACTGTATCAAACTCCTAGGGCACATGTCTTCTTGCACCCATGTTTCTACATCACGCCCAGCTACACCTTTGCCTGTTTCAAGTGTGGCTGGCATTGGTGTTCTAGATAATCCCAAGAGAGCTTGATCAGCTAGTCATTCTGCCCCCAGAGATCCTAGAATCTCTCGTCTCATGGATCCAGCCTCGAGTGGAATGAGCAGGGGTCCGCTTTGCCAAGCACCAACCAGTGATCACTCTGATCACAGACACATCAGATACAGATTGGGGAGCATGCCTGAATGACCTTTAGACCCAGTGGCTACAGTCCCAAATAGAACTATTGCTGCCTATCAATGTCAGGGAGCTCAGGACAGTTCACCTGGCTTGCCAGGTGTTTCTGCCCCATCTGCAGGAAATTGCACCCTGGCCCTGATGGACAACACTGAAGAGATATTCTATATCAATCAACAGGGTAGTGCTCGCTCCTCTACCCTTTGCCAGGAAGCCCTCAGCTTACGGGACTTCTGCATTCACCACCACATACAGCCGCAAGACTCACATCTCCCAAGAGCACAGTGCAGCCTTGCAGATCACCTCAGCCATTTGTTCAGTTCCCATGAGTGATCTCCAAAGCAGAGGTTGCCCTCATCATTTTCCAGAAGTGGGGTCATGTTCAGGTAAATTTGTTTGTGAATTGCCAGAAGAGAGGTGCAGTAGGTGCTAAACATTGCAGAGCCATAGCCCTGGCTCCATAGTGGACACTTTTCATCCCATATATGTTCTCTACATTCCCATGAGCCAAAGGGTCCTACTCAAGATTTGGTGGGAAAAGGCAGCAGTCATACTCTTAGCATCAGCATGAGCCAGGCAGCACTGGTTCACTACACTGCTGTCCTTATCAGTAGACAGGCCAATGATTCTCCTCTACTTCTGGACCTCATAATGCAGGACCTTAGCCAGCTACAGCACCCAAACCTGGAGGTGCTTCACCTCACAGCATGAAAGTCCATGACTGACCTGCCCCAAGATGCAGTATTCGGACTCAGTCAGGAAGGTGTTAATGGGCAGCTGTAAGCCTTCCACTTGGGTTACCTACCTCACAAAAGGGAAGAGGTTCTCCCTTTGGTCCCTCCAAAAGGGCATATCCCCCTCATTAAGCTACCATTCCCCTGCTCCTGAACTAATCTCCTTTACCTGAAACCCTAGGGCCTGGTTGTGTCTTCGATTCAAGTTCATCTGGCAGCAATTTCAGCATTCCACCCAGGCTTGGGAAGAGGGGGCAGGGGGAACACAGGTTTCCTCTTTGGGTCGATTTCTCAGGGGTTTGGACGGACTCTACTTGCAGGCATGGTACTCGATACTGCAATGGGACTGTAATCCTGTCCTTTCCTGGCCCATGGTGCCTCCATTTGAGCTTCTGGCTACCTGCTCCTTGCTGTTGTACCTCTCATATAAAATGGCCTTCCTGGTGGCTATCACCTCTGCCAGACAGATATCAGAGTTGAGGGAACTTACCTGAGTCCTTGCATATTATCTTTTATAAAGATAAAGTGCAGCTGCGCTTACACCCCATGTTCCTGCCAAAGGTTGTGTCCTCCTTTCATGCAATCTGGACATTTTTCTTACCATTTTCTTCCCAAAGTCCCATGCTACTGACAGGGAGAGGAGGGTGCTACACTCTTTGGATGCAAGGCATGCCTTAGCCTTTTATACTGAGTGTACCTAGCCATCCGCATATTGTTGCAGCTCATTGTTGCTATAGCTGAGCGACTGAAAGGACTTCCAATTACATCCTAGTATCTCTCATCCTGGATAATCTCATGTATTAAAATTTGTTACAATGTAGCCAAATTGCTGGCTCCATCTTTGATAGCAGACTCAACCAGGGCACAGGCATTCTCTGCGGCATTTTTGGCACAACTCTGTATTCAGGACACCTGCAGGGCAGCAACATGGTCCTCTGTGCACACCTTTATGGCACATTATGCCATTATCCAGCAAGCATGTGATGATGCTGCATTTTGCAGGGCAGTATAACAATCAACTTTTTGATGTCTGATCCCTCCTCCATTCCAACTGCTGGTAATTCACACACTGGAAGGCATATTAGCAGTCACTCGAAGAAGAAAAACCAGTTACCTATCCTTTATAATTCTTCTTCGAGATGTATTGCTCATGTCCATTCCAGAACAGGTGCCGAGCTGGCAGGGATCTATGTACACCACCACTGAAACATCACTCTAGAAGGCTCTACAGCCAAACAATGGTTACTGCTAGGAAAAAAGATCTTCTGATGGCTACGCACACAGCGTGTGCATGTACGTACTGGAATGGAATTGAGCAACACGTTTTGAAAAATAACAGTTATGAAGGGTGGGTAACCTTTTGTTATCACAGCAGGTAAATATTCATAATATTATAAATGCCTTTCAAAATTAATGCAACCGTATTTTATTTATCAGTCTGTATGCTGAATGCACATTGTCACCTACCTGCCTTGGAGTGGTCCAGGAATATCCTTCCTTGCATATTTGTTTTCATTTTCTTCCTCCATTTTTCTAATTTAAAAATACAAGAAAAAGAGTTACTTTTTGTTGTTGTTGTTGTTGCATAGCACCAAATTCCTAGTGCAGTTTGATGCTCAGAAGTACATTGGCATGTTCACAAGTGACAAAGATCACAGAATGTAGCTTGAATGGACCGACAAGACTAACATAAGATTTAATTAACTATGGCCTTAAAAAGAATTGATTTAACTTTCCTTTAAGAAGAAAAATCTTGAAGATTATGCATTAGAATGCTGTTGAAAACCTGTCAGTATATCATGTAAAATGAAAGTAAAAGTTAATTGTTGAGCCATGGTTCACATGAGAAGAGCAAGTCAAAATCTTTAGAAAATGTGTCTCAGTTGGATTTAGGCTGAATTCTACAAAATATACATTGGACTGGTCTCACAAATATTTATTAACACCACCCTCAATCAAGAAACATTCTTGCTTTTAACATGGCAGAAATTAAATACAAACAGCAGGTAACAATGTCCTAGAATTATAGGGAAAAAATCCCATTTGCTTAAAAGACACTGGAATCAATATTTAAATGTGTAACACATCTGCAGTTTTTGCAGCCATTATTTTTGTAGATACCTTTCAGGGTCTTCTAACATCTTCATGGCCTCATTAAGATTCTTTCCCATTTCTGCTAAAGTAGGGTCAACCATCTGTTAGTGGAGGGAGAAAAAAAGGTAGTCCCAAATGACACACTCTACCAGTATAATTATCGATTTTATCATTCAGAAGAAATTCAGATTTTCAAAGTTACATAATAAATATCACGTATTGCATCTTCAATTTAAATATACTGTAATATTTGTGTGTTGAAGAAAAAATTGTCCTAGATAGCAACATAGATTTTATTACAGACAGATCCAGAGATCCTCTATATTCAAATCTTTCTCGAACAAGAAAAACAAAATTCATTCCAAACACACTTAAATTTGCAGTGTGTGTGTTTTCTGGGGTGAAGACGAAGGAGTGGAGCAGGAGGAGGCTGCAGAAGGAGAGGGATAGTTTGAAAGCCAGACTGAAAACTTCAGGGAAGTTAATGGTGTTCAGTTTAGAGCCCCTATGTACGGTTTGTATCTGCAATTCAGATCTGTAGCTATTATTCACAGTAGCCATAGGAACCTCTCACTTACAACTTCAATGAATCTGGGTATGTACGGTAAGACTACCAGCCTTCACAAGATCATATAATTTATACCAAAAAAATCTATATGTAGAATTTATACACGATCCTGTTGAAAAATCCATCATAAAAATATCCATAAAATCTGGGACAGAAATTAGAGTAACAAATTCAGCTCAATTTCAAATACACAGGCTTTCACCCTCACCAAAAACAAATATTACCACAATGAGGGAAGAGTTCAGAGCAATAGGAAGAAGGAATAGAGGAATCAGTCAGACAACACTGGAGATGGGAACATCATCCCTAGCAGAAGGAAACTTTCCTTCTCCAAAGGCCCCAAATACTAAAAGAGACTGAAAACCTGACTGCAGTGTTTCATTTCAACTTCAATAAAATTGTGTGTGTACACACACACACACACACACACACAGTTTGTAATGTAATTTTACACACATATATTTAGATTGAAAGTTCTAATGAGAGGCGCTTAAATATGCTTATGCTATTAATTATAAGGGAAGCCAAAAACAAGAGGCTAAGTTTTAATATTAAATTTTAACAACAATAAAGAGAAAGGAAGTTTCAATTTAAGGTTGACATGCTGTCCTTAAATTCACACTATGGCTCAAAACCCTTAAAACACAAGTGTGAAAGATTATAATAACATTCAAAGTGGACAAACAACCGTCATTTCCTTTCAGAGTATGTCTACACTAGTCCCCTAGTTCGAACTGGAGAGGCTAATGGGGGCAACCGAAATTGCAAATGAAGCGTGGGATTTAAATATCCCATGCTTCATGAGCATGTTCCCGGGCGGTCACAATTTTGGAAATTGACTAGCCCGAAATAACTGCCCACGTCTACACATGGCAGTGGAACTGGAGTTCAAAGTAAAGCCCTTAATTCGAATTAGCTGTTATTCCTCCTGGAATGAGGTTAAACAGCTAATTCGAATTAAGGGCTTTACTTTGAACTCCCGTTTCACTGCCGCGAGTAGACGCAGGCAGTTATTCCGGGCTAGTCAACTTCCAAAACGGCAACCGCCCAGGAACATGCTAATGAAGCGTGGGATATTTAAATCCTGCGCTTCATTTGCAATTTCAGTCACCCTCATTAGTCTCCCTAGTTTGAACTGAATTTTTTAATATGATGTACAGTTAACCTGATTTATGCAGATTTTCTCCTTCCAATTGACAAAGGTTAAGAACTTATTACACCTTAATCTGGGCCAACCAAAACTAGAAGTATTGTCAGAGTGATCCCATCCTTCAATAGCTGTAATTACTCTTTTCCTTTCATCAGAACAAGAAAATAATTTCTAAAATGTTTGAAATTGCTACATGAAATAGTCTACAACAGATGTTTGTGGAAGGGCCTGTCACGGGATGGAAAGGTCCTTTAAAGGTACATATACCCTGCAACTGTGAGTTCCCAGCCTAACCAGACTTGCATTAGCATGACAAAAATAACTTTGTGGACATGAGCGCACCAGTGGAGACTTGGGGTAGCCAGGTAAGCTCCACTGGTGTGGCAAAGTCTACACAGCTATTTTTTAGTGTACCAGCACGAGCCCAAACTAGCACAAATCTGTTTATCTGGGCTGTGAGGCTTTCTGCCAGCTGCAGTATAAACATAGCCCAAGTTCTTTGGAATATAGTCAGTTGCCTCCTGTCTGATGAGATAGAAGGCCAGCAACCAACTCAATTAAGGATGGGATGGGGAAGCGCTTGCAGGAGATTCTGAGTCCGAAAAAGATCCTGAAAGAGGACTTCCCATACCAGTTAGCACAGGAATGGGCAAGAGGCGGCTAGCGGGCTGGATCCAGCCCACCAAGCCACTGGATCTGGCACACCTCACCAGCAGTCACCTCACCAGCACCCTTACAACAGAGCAGATAACCTGTTTTAAACAGCTGGCTGCTAATTGCTCTGCAAGCTGGGGAGGAATGGGAGAATTTGTGTGCTGACCCTGCTCCCAGCAAAATTCCTCAACTCCCATTGGCCAGTTTCCAGCCAATAGGAATTGAGAATTTTTGCTGAAGGCAGAGGCAGAGCAAAGCCTCCTCCCTCCCTTCCTTCTCCCCTCCCAGTATTGGAGCAGAGCCATGTAGAACAGCTGTCCATCAGACAGTAATGGAGCCTGTCTTAGGTTTCTGCAGAGCGGCTGGCTGGGAGCTGCCTAGGTAAGTGTCTCCCAGTCACAGCCTGACTCTGCCCCCACCCTGCACTCCTCGCAACTACCTGCCCCAGGTCACCACCCAAACCCTCTGTATCCCTTTTCCCCATATCCTTCAGGTTACAACTCCCTCCCAGACCTTGCATGCTCTCCTACACTCCTTCCCTAGGCTAGAATCCAATCCTGCACTTATACCCACTCCTGGATTCTGCACCAGATCATAACCCCCTCCTTCACTCAAACTCCCTCTCAGACCCCATACCCTCTCCTGCATCCTACTCCTCTATCCCAAACTCCCTTTTGCACCACACCCACTATCCCAGGCCCTGCACCTTTGCCATAGAAGTGCGGCCCTTGACCTACTTACCAAAATCTTTGAGTGTCCCCCCCCCATTAAAAATAATTGCCCACTCCCTGAGTTAGCAGCAGCAGAAGCCTTCCGAGGCA
Organism: Pelodiscus sinensis; assembly: GCF_049634645.1. NCBI lineage: Eukaryota > Metazoa > Chordata > Testudines > Trionychidae > Pelodiscus > Pelodiscus sinensis. The sequence continues at coordinate 18,037,693 of NC_134726.1, forward strand.
GAGGCCCAAGGACTGGCAGGTGGCAGAAACTGTTTTTATTGAATCAAACTTTGTTTCTTTTTGAACCATAAATGCAACTCTGGGAAAAGGGAATAAAACATCAATACTGGTGGAAGCTTCACTGAAGCAGCCAGCCAAATTATATGAGCTGGGAAAATGAGGCAAAGACAGATTTTGATGCCAAACTTGGGAGATCCTATTACAGGTGCTCTCTTCTTTCCTCTGCAGACCAAAGGCATTAATCCCCCCATCTCCACTCTCCTAAAAACAAGTAAAGTTGCATCATCTAAAAACTAGGGGTGTTAACGAAGATGTATTTGTGTAAACATGTAACTGCTGGATTTTTCAGCAGTTACATGTTTACATGCGGGAGAGGGGCAGGGAGGAGCTGGTGCTTTTAAGGCAACTACCTCTGAGCACCAGCTCCCGCTTGCCCCCCCACGCTGCTGACTCTGTGGGAGGCAATGGGTGGGGGGAGCTCCATGGGAGCTGGCCTGTGCAGGGAACTGGCTTAAAAGCTGGATCCCCGTGGGCACCGGCTCTCAGCTCCCCCTCCCCCTGCTGCCTCTGATACAGAGGCAGCAAGGATGTGTGCGTGTATAGTGGTTAGGATTAACCAATAAGCCTGGGTTTATTGGTTAATTGTGAAAATGACTACATACTAACATTCCTACTAAAAATTGAGATATAGTCCACTTTCACACAACTGGTCCTGAACCTAAGGCATCTACCACAGCAGTTTAACCTTCAACATTTTTGTTCACCGTTTTTAAATTAGAGATATTTTTAAAAATTTAACATTCACACACACCTTATACTAGTAGTGTTGTGGGGATATACAGACTCTTATTGTTTTGCTACAGTAACTGAGAAACAAACCCCCAGTGGCCTGTACATGCCTGCTGTCATCACTGATACTAGCATACTGGGATTGAGGTCGGGGAAGGAGAACAAAACACAGGCACATTTATTTCTGCAAACGACAGATGGAATATTAATTTGTTAACATTGTATGCCATTTCCACCTCAAGGACTGGTTCTCATTTTAAAGACTATTTTTATGACAATATTTAGAGATGTATTTAACCCATGTAGTTGGGGATGGGAGGTGAGGGTAGTACTGGTGAAGTGGGGAGAAAACTGTACAGTTATAAAATGAAATGAAATTTCCAAAAGTTTTATCATGGAAATAGTAACTGACACATTATTACAGACTGACACTTCAAAACCTTTGAGTGTTGATTTGTAGTCAAATTTTTAAGGTAACATTAATGAATGGGAATGTCAGACTCACCACAGAGAAACAAAAAATGAATCTGGTTATGCTATTTTTTATTTACTACTAAAATGTCCATGCAGCTCCACTGACGTTTTCATAGCATACCTTGCACCAAATCCAAAAAACTTTTGCAGAGATCTTGCTCACTTAAATAAAAATCTCCAAATCTATAAGTCAATATTTATCCAGACTAAAGAATTTTTTTGAATATAGTAGCCTATATATTGGAGTCATGATAGTCTGAGTGGCATTCACAAAACATGAAAAAATACTTTGCTAGAAGGAATTTTGTGTTAACATTAGAAATCTTTTTCTGGCATTGCATGAAAATACTTGAACAGATCTGCTTGAATGGTGACATATGTGGAATGATCTGCAACAGCCATTGTGATATTGAGCCATGAACAAACAAAACAGCTCTCAATTTCTCTGGTGCAATTAGGTGATAAGTAAAAACTTACTTATGTTTACCTTTCCACATACACACATTATTATTGTCTTTTCTCCTCTCTTGCTATAATTTGTGCCAGCCTTTTGCCAACACACCTGGTGGCTTATGTAACCAGTGAAGTCTTATGTTTGCTGCAGCTATTCTTTTGCCATCATGAAACCAAAAGGATATGAGATGTCAAAATTGAAAACATCTTTCATTTTTTAAGTGGACTTCATTGTCAACTAAACCCGATTGCTTATTTTGATTCCTAATTGGATAAAAATATTTTATTTTCTTAGCTTTTCAAAGGACATTTATGGTAAGCGATTTTAACAATGCAACACTTAGGACAGGGCGAGCAGAGGCTGCTCCAGCATCAGCCCCTGTTCCTGGCGGACAGGGCTGTTGGATTAAGAGGGAGCCGGGACCGAGCAGTCTGGGCTCACGCCAATCACTGTGCCTCTGCATTTTAAATGCAGTAAGAGGCCAGTGGCTCTTCACTGCAGAGGATGTGGAACGGACCCCTACAAGGAGCCATTTTTAGGTGATAGATATTGAGAACTATCCCAGATTGATTTGAACAGAGGTGGTTTTGGAACAAATAAAACAGAAATAAGTCACTCCATGATTTTTTAAACCCAGTTATACTTCTGGCCTTCACATAACACAAGATGCATTGGCCACCCAATGAAAATAATACGCAGCAGGTTTGAAATGAACAAAAGGAAGCACTATACACAATATAGGAAACCTGTGGCACTCATTGCCAGGTGATATTGTGAAGGCCAGAAGTATAACCAAGTTCCAAAAAAAAAGTTCACGGAGGAAAGAATAGGTCAATCAATAGCTATTAGCCAAGTTGGTAAGGGACACAACTCCATGCTCTGGATGTCCGTAATTCTCCGACTGCCAGAAACTGGGACTGAACAACAGAGTTTCGATCATTTGATGATTGCCTGTTTTGTTCATTCCCTCTACAGCATCTAGAATTAGCCACTATTGGAAGAGTAGCACTTAGCATTGGCCACTATTGGTCTAGATCAGGGGTGTCCAAACTTTTTTCAAAGAGGGCCAGATTTGATGAAGTGAACATGCGTGAGGGCCAACCATTTTGCCTGACATTCTTTGAACCATTAAAACTAAATGCAAATTAACTATTTTATGCAAAGTTTATTGCAAACGGCATACTTTTCATTTCATCACATGGATGACAAATCTAAACAGGTGTTAAATCACTCTGCCTTTCATATCTGAAGGCCAGATGAAAAAAAAAAATCCAGGAAGCTGAAATATATGTCAGGAACATTGTAAAGTACATTACATATTATTGGTAATAAAGGTTGTCTGTCAACTTTTAAGTTAAAAAAATATGAACAGGAACATAACACCAAGTATACATGTTGTGTCCAAATATATTTATAACTGATTTAGACCAACTGACATTAACTGAGATTTTACAATGTATTCATCTCAATACATATGGATTCGTTGGGGGCCATAAAAGATAGATATTGCCAAATTACCTGGGGGGCCGTATTAAACCGGAACACGGGCCGCAATTGGCCCGCGGGCCGGACTTTGGACATGCCTGGTCTAGATGGACCAGTATGGCTATTCTTAGGTCACAAAAACATGATGGAATGTACACAGAATGAGATCAGCATCTATGCCTCATCGTGGCTATTAGGGGTAAAAGTCAGAATGGGATTCCCCTTTCAGATCACACACCTGAAGATCCTGTAATTTTCAGCCAAAATTCCTTGCCCTTGAATCAGAGGCATTTACTCTGATCATACTACGTCTGTGTCCCTCTAACAGTCTGGGTTATAAAAAACAGAACTGAAGCTCAAAAGCATACAACTTATTACCATTTCTCTCATCAAAAATTGTAATGGCTTGGAGCCTCTCACCTCTTTCAGTCCAACAAAATACAAATAATTCATAGCCTATTTGTTTCCTTCAGCTAATAATCATGCCATTATCTGCTTCAGTAATCCAGTTTTTGTTTATTTCTGCATTTCCTGCATCCTGCTTTGGAACTTTCCACTGTGTCCAGCTTTGTAGCTATTGCCTCAGACTTTTGGCAACAGTGTAAAATCTTATCAGACTAAAGTCTCATGAAAAAACAATCATTGTGTGTCAAGCCAATCTTGCATTTTTTGTTCACTTTTTTCATGTTACATTTCTAGTGCCCTGATAGTCTTTCACTCTGTTTTAGACAGGCCAGACATTCATCCTAGAAACTGCTCAACGCAACTCATAAAAACTTCTATATTCATAAAAAAATAGTTTGTGTGAACACGTTGCAGTGTTGAAAATGCTTCAAATAAAGGAAAAAAAACTTCACTCAGCATCATTTTTGACACACGTAGTGTATTTGTATATACTTTAATTAAAGAATGTTATGTTCTCTTCAGAAATGCCTTGTTTGAAAATTTAGAAAAAAATATTACCTTCTGTTTTAGCATCAATGATATATGATGCTTTATTCTTAACACTGATCTGTTTCACATTATCCTGAAGGTTTGTTCCCCAGACCAAGTCAAGTTGGTCACCAAAGCAAGTACATGAAAAATTGCTTACAAGGAAATGGGAGTGGAAGAGGGGAAAACAAGAACATTGTATCTACTTCATAATTAGAGCTCGTTCATACCTTTTTTGCTTTTACTTATGTGTATTTTGGAGTTTTTGGTCCCTATTTTCTTATTATGTTCTGTGATAAGAAGTTTTCAGCAAAAGTTAGCAAGATGTTTTAGTAAATAACAGTAACTAAATAAGCACCAAAAGTCACAGGATGGACATGAAACAAACAGATTTTCTATGTTTAGGGAAACAGTGAGCCAATCTATACAGAAGTTGTTACATATTTACAGATCACTGACCAATCTACTCTGAAGCTACAGAGGAAGGTGCAAATCCCATAAGAGCTACCTGTCACAACTGAAGCTATAGCAAGGTTAATTTTGAGGACAGCATTGGAAAAAAGTTACAAATTTGTGTTAGACAATTTTTGAAACCCACTGCAGGTTTCCAAGTTTAACCTCAACTTCTTGGGAGGTTCCAAACAGCAAATGTTTCAGGAAATGTGGCTCTTAGTTAAAATTAATACAAATTACACCACATGCCTTATGATAGATGTAAGAGAATTCCTTCCAGTCTTTTGAGGAATTAAAGCTCATCCTCAAAGTGTATTTATCTGATACTGTACGTTGTGTCTGATATTCTATATTGATCTTCTATATAAGGTATAATTTCTGTATACTTGTTTCTTAAAGTTTGTTCATCTGGCCTTTGAGATTCATCTGTATTTGTACATTGCCTTTCACAAATAAGACTAGAGCATGTAAGCACTACCATATTATCTATGTGAGTGATGATCATAAAATGGAATATTTTTTGGTGAAAGTTTACTGCAGAAAGTGTATCTTTCATTAAAAAAAATAAAGGTTTTTTTTATCAGGATGGGTAGGAATGGTATCCCCAGCCCCTGTTTCTCTGGAGGTGGGTGACAGAGGAGGGATCATGTGAGGATTACCTGTTGTGATCCCTCCCTCTGGGACATCTGGTATTGGCCACTGTCGGCAAACAGGATACTTGGGCTGGACAGATCTTTGGTCTGACCCGGTATAGCCGTTATGTTCTTATCAACTATAATGTTTTTAACAACTATTTACCATTACACCCAAAGAGGTGCACATACAAATTGTTCATTCACCATTTTTTTACTTCTCTAGCTATGTGGACATTGGGAAGTTTTCCTAAAATGGGCAGCAAGTTTTACGTCAGGGAATACAAGAGTTTTTCATGTAAGAGTGAAGGGCTTTCACCTTAAAAAATACCAACTCATGCAAAAGAGGAAGAAGCCTGGAGTATGACACTCCATATCTATCTATTTTTTCCATGTATAATAGAAAAATTTCAGAAGGATTTGGAAATATGTTTGTACATAATTAAGTATAAGCATAATTCTTTATAGGATCTGAGCATTAGTTTCCTAAGCCAGGTTTATTCTGAAAAAAAGCCCCAAAACATTGTGGTAACACAATATTAAACATGATTCTGACCATAATGTAGGTATGGATGGATATGTTTAAAAATGAACTAGCTGATCCTAGCTAATTTTAGGGTCCTCTATGAGGAGTTAATTACTATACCTTTTGTAACATGGTGCTTTCTCTCAGTGTATGTAAAACAAACACAGAAGAAACACTAACCTTCTCCTTAGGGCAGCTTTCAACATTTAACCTTCAAACTATGCTTTCTATGGTTCTACTACGGTAGCATAATAAAATAAAGATTTAAAAAGTTTTCCATTTGTTTGGAAGTAGTGTAGTAATGAATTTACAAAAAGTGAAGAAAACTCCTGTCATAATGTGTCACATTTAAATAACTGCATAGTTTACTATGCAGTCAACTAGTCTCAGGCAGAAAGTAAATGGCATTATAAACTAGCAGCTGTAATTAAATGTCATTCAAGCAATTTAAATTCCTAGAACCAGGATCAACTACTGTAATTTTTATTAGCACTATTGAGTAAATATATTGAACTCTCTGGTCTCATTACATACCCTTCATCATGATAATACTCTCCTCACAGATTTTAAAATCTAGTCAAACTGTGGGAAATGAACACTTAGCAAACAGCACTAAGGTATGTTTTGGCTTTCACTACCTTACTCACCTAGCTGATACCCAAACAAGCTATAAAACTGAAATATCACACTTACAGTGTTGTGTAAATATATAATGTATAAAACTGCCTATGCTTTTCATAACTGCATGTAAAATATATAATATTCTTAATAAAGATATGTAAAAACTGATGATAAATATCAATGAATGGTATGAAGACACCTGGTTAAACTTGTAATACAATTACTCCCTTGTGACTTGTAGAACAGGTCTCCTCCTCCATTCCAGAACCTGCTGTATTTCAATGGTGTTTCATGTACCATGAGCATCAACTCTACACTAGTTGTCTAGAACAGGAATTCTCAACCTTTTTTATATCTGAGCCCCCCACACATTCTACAAAAACATCCATGGCACACCTCTACCACAATAACTGTTTTTTTTCTTCATATCTAGTAGATTAAAACCAAAGCTGGCATTTTGAGGTAACAAAGAGAGCAATTGCCTGTAGTCTCACACAACAGGGAGTTCACAGTTCCACAAAGCCAAGCTTGGCCTCAGCCCTAGCTTTCTGCCCTGAGCCCCAGCTAGTCTAATGTTGACGCCACTTTATGGTTTATTTTGGCTGAACCCCTAAAACCTGCTCATGTCTTCTTCCTCAGGAAGCCCTGGACTCCTGGTTGAGAAACACTGCTTTAGGGACTCACTTAAAGACTGTGGTCAAGGCCACAGGACAGGATTGTATACTAGTGACTTGTGGGCTTTATAGGGTTTACACTTGTTTGTTCAAAAGAACAGGAAGTATGAAAAGGAAAAAAAATCAAGTGCATAAGGGTAAAGAGATTAACATTCTCACCACTATCCTGTTCTTCAAGATCAACATTCTCTGGAAAAAAGCACCACTTCTTTTTATCTGCACAGGTTCTTTTCCCAAAGGGGGAACACTGAAAAGTATCTCAAAACATAAGCAGAATCACAAGTGTTTTGAACTCTCAGAATCATGGCTGGAAACTGTTTTGTTTTGTCTGTGACTAAGTTCTTTGTGACATGAACAGACCCTTCATTCTAACGTTGTTTGCAAAGGCATTAGACTCAGGAGAGAGACAAGTCTTGTTTAGTGTTTCTTACATCATCTTCAGGTATGTTTCCTAATATTTTCCATCAGTTTGTGGGAGTATGTGATGATTTCTTGTTTGAGGTGGTCCCTTCTAAAGCAGTGGTCCTCAACCCGGGGTACCCGTATCCATAGAGACATGCAGAGGTCTTTTAAGGGATACATTAACTCATCTAGATATCTGTCTTGTATTACAACAGGCTACATAAAAAGACTAGCAAATGAAGTACAAACTAAAATTTCATACAGAGTATGACTTGTTTATACTGATTTTATGTAGATGCATATGTGTGTGTGCACATTATATACATAAATGATACATTTTGAAGAGTATTTTTGTGGATTTGTTTTGCAAAATAGTCATACTTCGGAATTACTTACAGATACCAAATTTTGCATAAACAATCTTGTAACTTAAATTAGTTGAATGCACTACTTTTTATACCAGAATATGGAAAAAAAGTCATGACTATTATGATTAGTTCATAAAAATATTTGCTAACAAAATTAAAATTGAATCACCTATTTAACCTGCATTTTAGTGCAAAGAAACTTTTCTCTGTTACAAATCACAAAATAATTCAAATTAGTTATGGAAAGAGCAATGGGAGCTTTACGAGTTTCTGATTCAAATGTACTAATGTATGGTAATTATTCAATAAAATTAATAATGTTTGAAGTTGAAATCCTACAAATTTAACACTGTTCTTTCACTTCCCTTTTGCAAGCACATTAATAAAAAATTATATTGCACATATTTAATTCCTTGAACTTTCCCCATAAGTGTGATCTATGCAAAATGACTTTGCCCCATCAACGACCGGCCTCACCTGCTGCTTGTGTGTGTAGGCACACACACACAGACATGTTGAAATGCAAGTACTATATTTAAATTGATTTATAATCATATAATCGAAATGAGAAAGTAAGTAATTTTTCAGTAGCTGTGACTTTTTAAAATATTTTTTATTTAATAAGCAAGTATTCAGAAGTGAGGTTAAACCTGGAGTACATGAGACAAATCAGATTCCTGAAAGGGATACAGTAGTTTGAAAAGATTACAACCACTGTTCTTAAGTATGCTCAGACACATATCCTGCACCCTTTCTCCACTGAGAAGGGCTAGGTAGCTCTGAGACACCATAAAGGATCCTGTGACATCAGACCACCTGACACCCAGAACAAGGAAACACTGAACCACAGTCACCAAGTTAATCCCCTCTTCTTCAAACATAGTTGTTGAAGGGAGAATGAAAGATGAGCCCTGGCTTGCTTCTTACTTGTAAATACATTATTTGTTTTATATTTAATTGCAGGAGCTGAGAGTTGGGGATCCTCACTCTACCTTCCCTTCATTCACCATAAACCTGGAAACCCAGGATGTTTTTTCTGTGGCTTACACGATAAAACTCTACAAACGGTAGCACTTTCCCCTTACCTACCAGGCTCTTCTACTACTCACTGAGTGTCCCCCAGCAGGGCCCCATCTCTCCCCCCCCCCCCGAACAACAAACCACTACCACCCAGCCTCCCTTCTCCAGCCCCCCTTGTATCACCCCCCCGCCTCGCTCCCCGTGCACAGTCCCTCCCCTTTCCGTTCCCCCACCCTGTACCAGGCCACCCCCAGTCTCCCGCCCCGATTCAGGCCCCCCTTCAGACTAGACACACCCTCAACGCTTCTCCCCCTCGGCGCTCCCCTGTGCCGGGCACCCCAGCCCTGCCCCCTCCCGCACCCACAGACCTTCTCCAGGGAGCTCTCCATGGCCGGGCGCGGGCTTGGTAGCACGACTCCTCCCCTCCGGGCACTTCCGCCTTCTCGGCCGGCCGGCCAGCTCCACGCTGGCAGCGCTGACGAAGCCAGCTGAGCTGAGGGAAAAGGGAGGGGACGCGCCGCCGACGGGACGGAGGATACAGGGCCTTCCAAGCATCCGTAGTCGGCTGTGTGACAGAGGTGGGATGTACCAACTTAGGAAAGGATGGAATGAGACAACAGCCAGATCGGGCAGTTGAGTTTCAACGGACCCGGAAACAAGATGCGCTGACTGCATACTAGATACGGGAACTGACCTCGGACTTCAAATCCTTTCACTTCTGTTTCTCTTCCCCTCCCCCCCCCGCATTTAATCCAATGGAACATTCCATCGGCAAGCGGCACCTGAGAGGCTATCTCAGCCTACGCAATGCTTCTGCGAGTAGCCTAGGTGATGCCGGGCCGGGCAGGTAAAGCGCCACGTGCATTTACCGGTTCGAATCTCATTCAGGGAAGGTGGCAGTGCCACGAAGAGCTGCAGGGGCTCTCGTGAGTTCCTCCAAGACCAGGGCTGGCTGTTCAGGAGACAGGTCCTTCTATGGCCCCGGCGCCTTGCCTAGGGTGAGCCTGCACAGAAAAACGAAGCATCAAGAAATTAATGGGTTAATTTTCAAAGGTGCAGAGCATAGGGCAGAAGAGACTGGGATTAGAAGTAGTTTCTTCTGTGATTCACACAATATGCGAAGTTATGAGTTTTATTATGCAGAAAACATAGAAAAGTCTCTTATTTTCCCAATTAAAGCTCATGCTGTTGTTCCGTGCATGTCCAGTCTCTCTAGATTATGTCAATGTAATATAATCTATAAATACTATTAATTCGTATCCTATTAATTCCTTCTTTTATATAATGAAGATCTTAAGTAAGACCATCCCTAGTTGTGGTTCCTGTAGCCTATACAATATCTTGACCCTAAATGCATTGCATTGCTGTCTTTCTTTCTTTATATAGAGTTGTTAGCAGATTTTGGTCTACAAAGTTTCCCAAGTCAACTCGAATTGTTTTTTTTCTAGTGATTTTCATAGTCTAAAATGTATTAATAATATTCAAGGCTATGCCATGTGGATGTACTACCTCCCTTCACCCACTAATTCTGTAATTCTTTCAGAAGACAATCACATTTGTCTCCTTCCAGTAGGATACAAAACAATCTGCAGTTGAGATCTACAGATATCTTCTCAGCACCTAGAACTTGTCAGTCCATTGACTGCAGAGATTGCAGATTTAAATAGTGAGCCATGCTTTAAAGGACAAACACATTTTTTTCCAGCTTTTATAATTCTAAAATATATTTAATTTGCCGGGTAACAGGTGTCCTTTTCAATAGATTTGTCAGGCTCTTAACTTACATCAGGTAATGTGCATGTTTCATAGGTATTATCTTTATTGGAATTTCCTTTGAAATTATTTGACCACATTCTGAGTTATTTAACATTAAATCATAATGGAATCATAATCACAATTTCAATGGAATTGTGGCCTTTGTGAAAGGAGTTTCGAGTTCTTAGTCCTTCTCTTTGGCCAAGTCAGTGTTCACATTGCAAAACCTACCACCACGACTGTTAGTAGAGCTGCCAAGGGATTGAACTGCCACTCCCTGCTGGAAATAGTTCCCTGGTCTGTTAATTCAGCACTTTTCCCCAGCACTAGATTAATATGGATCTAAAATTATTTTTGGAGTCACATCTCTGTGCACAGTTTCAATACAGAAGTGCATAGGAGTCTGTTGTACAAATAGGCTACGTCTAGACTGGCATGATTTTCCACAAATGCTTTTAACAGAAAAGTTTTCCGTTAAAAGCATTTTTGGAACAGAGCGTCTAGATTGGCACAGACGCTTTTCCACAAAAGTACTTTTTGCGGAAAAGCGTCCGTGGCCAATCTAGACGCGCTTTTGCGCAAAAAAGCCCCGATCGCCATTTTCGCGATTGGGGCTTTTTTGCGGAAAACAAATCTCAGCTGTTTTGTGCAAAAAATCCCAAAAGTTTTGTGCAAAAGGGACTTTTGCCCGAACGGGAGCAGCATAGTATTTCCGCAAAAAGTACTGATTTCTTACAGTAGGAAGTCAGTGCTTTTGCGGAAATTCAAGCGGCCAGTGTAGACAGCTGGCAAGTTTTTCCGGAAAAGCGGCTGATTATCTGGAAAAACTGGCCAGTCTAGACACAGCCATAGAATTTACCTTTGCTCAAGAGAAACGTGGGATGAAGGAAGTTTAATAAAAGAAAGCTTAATAGCAATAAAACATTTGGATGGGATATTAAACTTTGTGTCCCAAGTCATCAAGTATGAGAAATGAGGATGAGATGTCTGTGGAAAGACCTGCCCTCATGTAGACCTACAGCAGGGTCAGGCTCACCAAGGTGTGTGTGTGTGTTTTGGGGAGGGGGGTGTAGAGGGAATGGCAATCCAGTGGCAGCAGAGGCCAGCACTCTGATCCCTTTAAATTGCTGCCAGATCACAAGGCCCTGCACTCTGAGCTGTGCTAAGAGCTGCATTGGAAGCATGTGGTGCTCTGGGCAGAACTGAGGGCCAGCTGCCTTTGGCCCCACTCCTTCAGGTAGCATGGAGCACCCTCCTCCCTCGATACAGATTGCCCAGGGGCTCGGGGAGTCTGTCTCCTCCACTGACACGGGCTCTTACTCCTGCTGAGACAGGATACTGGACTACATGGTCTGATCCAGTATGGCTGTCCTGTATTAACAGGGTCCAGGAAATTTGAAAGAAATGGGAAGTAGGTTTTAAGAACTGGGGAAGGGCCTATTGAGGAGCAGATGTGAGGGATCGGGAGAAATGGGAGGGGGAGGCTCTTTGAAACGTAAGTGCTGAAACTAGGAGTGGGGGATGCTGCGGCACCTTGAAGTGTTTCCCATTGTAGAGGATTTCGTTTGATTCAATGGCTCTCAGCATCCCCACTATACACATTGTTCCAGCACGGCCGCTTTGGGGCGATTTCACAGGCGGCGGAGCAGGGCCGAGAAAGCCGAGGGAGAGGGCAGTTCTTGCAGCGGGGGGTAATGACAGGATCGGATCTAGCGGAGGGAGGAGGGATGGGCAGTCCGCCTGGAGTGGGAGGGGCAAAGCAGCAGAGGCGTTTTTGACTGGGGACTGCAAGGATGGGGAAAGGCGGGGCAGTTCTGGGAGGCGAGGGGCCGGGCCAGAGGCTTGGGGCGGGGCGGAAGAGGCAGCGCTAAGCAGCGTCTTAACGCTGTGCTGGTGGCGGCCCGGCGGTGGGGGAGTCTATGGCCGGGCCGCTGCTCCAGCGCGGGGTGCGCCGGTTCCCCTGGCTCTGCAACGTGCTGCTCTACGGCAGCCTCTTCTCGGCCGGGGACGCGACTCAGCAGCTGCTGCGGCGACGCCCAGGGCAGGAGCCCGACTGGGCGCAGACCCGGCACGTGGGGCTGGTGGCCCTCAGCTTCCATGGCAACTTCAACTACGTGTGGCTGCGGGGGCTGGAGCGGGCGCTGCCCGGCCGCGCGCCCCGCGTGGTGCTGGCCAAGGTGCTGTGCGACCAGCTGGTGGGGGCGCCCATCGCCATCCTGGCCTTCTACACGGGTGAGTGCGGCCGGGGGAAGGGCCGAGCTCCCCGTGTCCTTTCCCTGGGGTCCAGCCCCCGTCCCCATGGCTCAGTCCCCCAGCACCGCCCCCGTGCTCCAGCCCCCCATACTCCCTCCCAATGGCTGAGCCTGCTCCTCATGGATGAGTCCCCTGAAACCCCGTTCTCACAGCCAAGCCCCCAACTCAGTCTTCCCTGGTCCAGCCCCCCAGTACCTCCTGCTCATGATCCAGCCCCCATTTACCCCGCCCCATGGCTCAGTCCCTCTGGGCCTCCTGCCAGTAGTTGAGCCTGCTCCCCATGGCTGAATGCCCTGCACCCCTTCAACATGGCCAAGCTCCCAACAGCGCCTTCCCATCATTCAGTCCCCCTACCCCATCACCCGCCAGGGTTCCTTCCCATAATCCAGCTCCCCATGTTCCCTCCCTGTGGCTGAACTTTCAACACTGCCTCTCCATGGTTAAGTCCCCTGGTGCCCTGTCCCCATGGAACAGCCCCTCCTATGCTTTCTCATCATAGTTGAACATTTTTCAGTCTCTCCCTGTGGTTGAACTTCCTGCACCCTCCTCACACCTTTTCACTGATGGGCCCTCAACCCCCTATCTATGCCTGAAATCCTGTACCTCAACACCATGTTAGAGCCCCCCACATCCTTATCCCGTGGTTCAAATCACTGTGTCCTCAGCTCCAGAAGGGTTTGGTTGTGTCCCTATCCAACCCCAGCAGCAAGCAGTGGTTGTGCCCTCTGCACCATATACTAATGTGACCTTTGTCCTCAGATTTATCCAAGTTTCTTCAGTTTCCCCAGGTGGAATAGTTATTCTATGGGTTTTACTGCATCTTGAGTCTTTCAAACAAACCTTCAAAAAACAAGGCCTAGTCTCACTGTGTGCTAGCAGTAAGGGCCAAATTTTTGGCCAGCCTTAGTTTTCAGGCTGTGCAAAACACAACAATGTCTGGTTACAACTGCTTTACAGTACGAAAAGTCTTGGGAGTACTTCAGCAGGCATCAGTATGTGTAATGGGAGGAATAACACTTTATTTTGCAATAGTTATTTCGAAATAGCAGTAGCGTAGATTTCCAAATAACTACTTCCCAGCATCATTCAAATTAATTACTCCCCAGTGCTTCCTGGTGATCTAAGTTGAGGTAGCATGCCCACATTAAGGGAGCCTGCCTTGAGGCTTCCCTATAGCGTGGATGCCCTATTTCAAAATAGTTATTTTGGGAGTTATTATTTTGAATAATTTCCTAGTGTAGACATGCCCTCTTAGTGCAGAGCAACAGTATACACAGTACACACTTGTGTGCAATTGCAATTTTGAGCCTTTTCTCCCTGTAGACAAGCTCTTAGGTGTTTAGACTCTTTTTAGCATTGTAAGTATCATGAGATTCTCATTTTATGGTCAGACAAAGTGATAATTCAGGGTATCATTGGTGGGAAATGAAGGGAGGGAAGAAGCCCATAGCTAGTACAAATTTTTACTTATCAAGTTCTGTCTGCCTGGTCACCATTGTGAACAGATAAACACAAAAATGACTTTTTTTAAGGATCAAGTAAACTATACAGATAACATTGAAATCCTTGGATATTGTACTGTAAGGATAGCTAGACACTGTAATAGGAAAGTTGAAATATTGTGTAATGCAGATTGATCCTCTTTAGTCTGGCACCCTTGGGGCCTGACCTATGTTGAATTAGAGAAGTTTCCAAACCAGGGGAGGTCAGTGTAGAGTGCCAGTGGGTCTCCATAGGCATGGGAAGTATGAGTGTGTGAGGTTCTGCAGCACCACCAAGTCTTGTGCTCAGAATGGCCCCACCCCTCAGGTCTTTAGTTAAGAGGGTAGCCATAGGCTTCTACCCCAGAGTTTCCCCATAGCTAACGCCCCTCCCATTGGCACCTTCCCCTCCCCCCCGCTGAAGCAAGAAGCAGAACTGTGAGAAGCCCTGAGCCCCAATGTCCCCCACAAGGCTGAAACTGGGAATGGCACTGCAGGGCTGAAACCCTGACCCCAATGCTCCCCCAAGACTAAAGCGCTGAGTCCGGTGCTCCTGCAGGGAGCCCTGACCCCCAACAAGTCCTGCTGCTGCAGCCCTAACTCTCTAAGTGGTTGAAGTTTGTAGCCTTTTCTTCAGAGTTATGGAAAATTTCAGAGTTATGGACAACCTCCTTTCCCAAGGACTACCTCTACACTGGCATGATTTTTCGAAAATGCTTTTAATGGAAAAGTTTTCCATTAAAAGCATTTTCAGAAAAGCGCATCTAGATTGGCAGGACGCTTTTCCGCAAAAGCACTTTTTGTGGAAAAGCATCTGTGGTCAATCTAGACGCAGTTTTCCGCAAAAAAAGCCCCAATTGCCATTTTCGTGATCAGGGCTTTTTTTACCAAAAACAAATCTGAGCTGTCTACACTGGCCCTTTTGCGCAAAAGTCTTTCGGAAAAAGACTTTTGCCAGAACGGGAGCAGCATAATATTTCTGGAAAAGCACTGACAATCTTACATGAGATCGTCAGTGCTTTTCCAGAAATTCAAGTGGCCAGTGTAGACAGCTGGCAAGTTTTTCCGCAAAAGCAGATGATTTTGCGGAAAAACATGCCAGTCTAGACACAGCGAAGGTATTTATCTCTGAGCTTCTACCATGCAATCATATAATTTAACCTCCTGCAAAATGCAGACCTTAACTTTCAGAAAGACATCCAACACTCCCGAACTCCATTCATGGCAATTTGTTCCAAGGATAGATTCTCTTTACCATTTAATATTTGCATCTTATTTCCAGTTTGAATTTGTCTAACTTCCAATCATCATTGCAGGTGCCCAGCTCTCTTCTGGATCAGGCTCCTTTTGGGTAATGATATAACTTCCACGGGTATATTCCTAGGAGCCTAATGGGCAGTAGATCAGCTAGTGTGTGTATGCATTTCAAACTGCTGTCTACAGTACAAGTTGTATCTCCCTAAACTGGCAGGACAACAGATGTTCCTGGACCAGTGAGCCCTGTGGCCAGGAGACCATTGGCATCTGGCAGTCCTGGCCAGGGCTGGGAGCCCACAACTCTCTTGGCCAGTGTCCAGCAGCCCACAGCAGTGGGGTTGGGAGCCCGTGGCAGACCACGGCTACTGGAGCCAACAGCCCATGACCACTGACCAGCCTGGGGCAGTCCAGGTGATGTCCAGCAGCCTGCGGCAGCAGGCCCAGGAACTCATGTCAGCCCTGGCCAGGGCAGGTGGTAGGGGATAGTCAGGTCAGAGGCAGGGGCGTCAGCTGGGCCAGAAGTGGAGCCAGTGGTGGGGAGAGTTGGTGCGCTGGGAGCTGGTGGAAGGGGCAAATTTCCTCATTTGGGACCAATCAGGTCTTGGGGGTGCCAAATCAGGGAGGTCCAACCTGTATATTAAACAAGTACATTTTAGACCTGCTCTACTCTTCAGATGTAGACTTTGAAGTTAATCAAAGATGTTGTCTATAGTGACCAAAAATAGTATTTTGGCCACTTAGTCATCTAATCCTGAGCAAAATATTAAACTCTACTCCATAGTTTCTACTGCTGCTATCATTGATGAATTATCAATCCCATTTTTGTCACAGTAGATGCAGTATAGTAGATCTAGTTTGGCTCACCTGTTTGGTGTCACCAGTGAAGATTAAGAGAATCAATATATCAAGAGATACGAGGTTGCAGGATAGGGCAGTCATGCAGAGCATTTACTCTTCTTTAGTATCACTCTAGCTTTTCTTTCAAAGTGGCTTGTAACTTTGTGACAAAATGTGAAAATTCTGATGTAATAAATGTTGGCCCTTTTTGCATTCTTTCTGATTGTCCTAAATTTTTGTTAGCAGGCATGAGTATACTTCAGGAAAAAGAGAACATTTTCTCTGACTGTAAAAAGAAATTCTGGAATACATATAAGGTGAGGCAAATGGTTGGTTAATCTCATTTTTAAGCAAAACAATGTTACTGAATGCTACAGTTAGATGAAACTAGGATGCTAGCCTGCAACATTATATTTCTTTTACTTTTTCTTCCTCTAATTTCTTTATTTGGGATTCTGTGCAGAAGGCTCCATGCAGCGCTGCAGTTATACTGAAATTATGGGTAACAACGTAACTCTATCATCTCTAGTTGTGCAAACTGAGTCCATCCTTACATTGTACAGCGTATGTGTTTACAAAAGCACGTGAATCCATGTCAATGGCAATAGTCACAATGTAACAAAGATAATGATGCTCAAGGGCTGCAATATCATTTTTGTTGAAATGTTGCACTTAGAGAAATGGAACTAGCAGAATCTTGTTCAGGCATTACACTGTATTTATTGTGAATGCGGAATTCATTTACTGTCCCTAGCTACTACACACACAGTTCTATGGATGGGATATAATTACTGTTCTCCAGTGGTCACCAACCAGTAGATTGGGGTCTACTGGTAGATCTTGGAGCTTCTGACAGGTGATCTTGACTGGTTTGGCCAAGAGGCTATCAAATCCTGGCATTTCAGCTGCCCCTCCCCCCACCGCTGTGCCTGCCCTTCGCCTTGGAAAGGTCCCCCCCTCCCCTCCATCCCCAGCTTGCTGGCAGGGCAGGGAAGGAAGAGAAGAGGGCACTAATGTCAGGGTGCTCCCTCTCTCATCCTGTGGTCTATCTCCACAGAACGGAGCAGGGCACAACAGGACTTGGGAGGGAGTTTGTTGGCTGCTTTTGAGAGTGGTGCAGGGCCAGGGCGGGGGTGAGTCTGCCTTAGCCCCACTGCACCACCTGTGGTAAGCAGTGTCCAGTTGGAGCCTGAACCCCTGGCCCAGTCATAAAGCCACCCTGCACCCTAAGCCCTAGCCCTGAGCCCCCTAAATCCAAACTCCCTTACAGAGCCTGTACCCTGAACACCCTGCTGCCCCCTAAACTCCCTGCCCCAGGTTCAGCTCAGAGCCCCTCACACTCCAAATCCCTTAATCCAAGACCAGAGCTTGCACCCCAACCCTCTGCCACAGACTAGTGAAAGGGAGGAAGGATGTGGGAGGGAGGGAGAATGGAGTGAGTAGGGGCGGGGCCTCTAGAAATGGGCATGAAGGATGTGGGGCAAGGGTATTTGGGTTTGAGGTAGATTGTGGATTGCACTTAAATTAAAATAAGTGATATCATGCTTTAAAAGGTTTGAGATTACTGCCATACTCAGTTGCTCATGCTAGTCTACTGGCCAAATAGACAATGGGAGGGCAGCTGGGCCCTGTGGTTGCTCACCAATGCTCCTGGAGGAACTGAAAGGCCCAATCCTATAGTTTTGCACTCATCTTTTTATATGTTTTAGTTCATAGATTCTATCCTGTCTCACTGCCCCAGAGCACTGTATGATCATGAACATCAATTAACAGAAGATGCGACTTTGATCTTTTTCTTGATGGGGCTTTTGTCCCTTTCTTGGGTGGTTTTTTTTGCAGGGTTCACCTACATTGTTCTTTAGCCATCACGGTGGTGCAGGCCTCAGGTCACTGAGATTGGCTGGCATCGGGGACTGATCCCATTACAGACAGAGACACACACAAACACACACACTTTAAATAAGATTACATAGACACACACCTAACTTTAAACAGAGTTAAGGCAGTACAAAGTTTAAAATGGGATATTAGTTATAATATGGAGTTGTTATACCAAATAGAAGCAAGCAGGATCTTATGAGGGGGATAAGGCAAAAAGCCACATTTATTGTAAAAATAATAAAGAATAAAGAAAAGATAGAAGCAAACAACGTTGTTTAACTACTTAACCCTTATACATATAAACATTCATTCATCCATTCATTCAGGTTCTGTGTATTTGTTATAGTTACCAGCCTGGAAGTTGCTTGTGACAGAATACTGGCCAGGTATTCTGTACACAAGTGATGGTAGTGGGGAGCGAAGTCCTGATCAGATGCGCATCTGAAGCTCCTGGTAGGCTGGCAGCAGAACCTTGGACTCTGATTCCATAGTTTTTTAGTCCAGTTCTTATAGGAATTTCTTCCTATGCCAGTCTATGGAAATTGCTGCATCATGCTGATCTCTTCAGGGTGGCTGCCAGGTGCTCGTCAGTGATCTCATCGGTGGACCTCCAGTACTTGGTTTTCTCCACTTGACACCTTTTGGTTGCACTGGCACCTGACGCCTTCTTCAGCCCTTTGTTGCTGTATTCTCAGGCTGACACCTCTCAGAACCATTCACTCATCATCCAAACACTCTCTCTCTTACATACATTCCTTAATTAATGTTTCCCATACAATAGTTTTGTATAATAATAACTTTACATATATCAGAGTTGTAGTTACAAAAAGTTTCTGGATGGTATTGCTTAAAACATTCTCTGAGTGCTGAGTAAAGTTACAATGTTTTAAAGAGAACAGGCGTCAATTAAGTAACAATGCCCTTAGTCAATTACAGGGCTTGGTTCCCATAGCAGAGTTAGTGGCTTGACAATGCATTGTTACAATGTATCTCTTCAATGTCAATTTCAAGCAGCCCCCTTGCACAAGCTTGAGCATGCCCTGGGGCACAGGGGGGGGGGGGGGGGGCTGTTTCTGGCTACATAGGATTATATTCTTAACAGTTCTAAGTTACATGACCTAATACATTATATTCTAAAGGGGCAATAATAATAATAAATCTAAACATTTAACAATCTTAACAAATAATAATAATAAGAAGAATTAATAATAAATCTAAACACTTTAAGTTGTGGGGAACAAATTATGGGGAGTCACTTCCATTTGGGGGAATCACATTTTTAATACATTGATATGTTATCCCTACATACTCACTTTTTAATTACAATGCATTAACAGTTTAAAATGTGGTTTCAGTTACAATATGGGTTACAAAACGCCACATTGGTAGATATAATTCATTACAAGGGCAATTTCATTCTTCAGTTCTACAGAGAAAGAGCCACACACTGGCTGTATATTTAGTAATACAGTTGGCACCACTTTCATGAACACCTGTTAATAACATTTGTTATGAGAACATCATTTTTAGTTATCAGTTTCACTCTGTATTTTTCACTGACAGTTTTTCCTTCTTTTAAGAACATATTGATGTCCAATTTCCATTAATTTCTCTGTTAGTGAAATTAGTAGATAGGTGACACTAACAACCATGGGTTAAAACCCATCACAAATCCTAAAACCAAGCAAATCAGAGACTTTCAAGATTTTCCAGGCCTTGGAAAAAATACATTGTGGAAAAAATTAATATAAACATTGCAACATAGTATTCATTTCACCTCTCATCATGAAACTATTTCACTGTGAGGATAAAAGGGCATTTTTGTCACCATGACGGGTGTTCTTTTAACCAGGGCCAATTATATCTTTTTAAGAACATCTGGTTTATCAGTATCCTTTTACTGATCTCACTTACACTGAATAAATTAAATAACCAGGTCAGCTCTAATAAGAAAGGAGGTTACAGTATATTAGCAAGTAGAAGGAGCATTATAAGTATGAAATCAATAGAAAGTTCAGTGGCGTTTTTCATTCACAGCTGAAATAAACATTCACTCATTAAATATTTGTTTACTCATCTGTTACATAGGCTTAGATATCAGGTATTATGTGATTTTGAAATTTGTGCTATGGTCAGATTTTTGTATATAAGCCAAGGCAGAAAAATCTCTTAGACATTCTTAGCAGCTGATGGGGGTTGTTTGCAGTTTTAATATTACTATCACTTATTTGAATGGCCTAATTTGAAATTGATCACCTTTCTTTAACTTTGTTGGGATATTTCCTTGTTCATTGTTATATACTGTCAATAAAAATGACTTATTGAAATAAATCCCTGTAACTGAAATACTTCATCGTAATTTATCCATCACTTTTGTTTCAGACTGGTCTGATGTACTGGCCTTTTGTGCAGGTGAGTTTCAAGTTAACATCAGTGCTAAAAGAATAACCTTTTCTTTGCCATAGAGTCCTATCCTACTTGTTGCCCACCCAATGCTCCCATCAAAGTCAGTGGAATTTTTGGGTGTAAGGAATGTAGGATCAGGTTCTAACAACATCTGGAGCACTACATTAACTCTCTCTCTTTCCAATGCAGCTTTCAAACTTCGTTCTGGTCCCTGTTTACCTGAGAACAGCTTACACTGGCCTCTGTGGCTTTCTCTGGGCTATCTTCATTTGCTTTTCACAACAGAGTGGTGACGGCACAGCAAAGTCAGCTTTTATGTGGTTCCAACAAGAGAAGGTCAATGCAGATGGAGAACCATCAGATAAATGAGAATGTTATTTAACGTAAAATGTATTTTAAATGTTTAAGCTGTGCTTTAAAAAGGCAGTGAATTGCATCACCAGCTCCTTGCTGTGTTTTAAAAATTAATCTTCCTCCTATTGCTCAGTGGTCATTATATATACAGTGCAATGGTTTTGCACTTGTTTATTTTCACAGAAAAGAGGCCATTGTATATGGGTGTTTAATTATTTTCAAGCTGCCAACTGGTCTCCTCTGGAGACTCTAGCCACTTGTTTATTACGGGGAAACAAGAGCATTTGCACAACATGGTAGCCAGACTACCACTGGGGAGAAATCTCTCTGGGTATGTCTACACTACCCCCCTAGTTTGAACTAGGGGGGGTAATGTAGTCATACGGAGTTGCAAATGAAGCCTGGGATTTGAATTTCCCGGGCTTCATTTGCATGAAGCCGGCCAGTGCCATTTTTAAATGCCGGCTAGTACGGACTGCGTGCCGCGCGGCTACACGCGGCACGAACTAGCTAGTTCGGATTAGGCTTCCTAATCCGAACTAGCTGTACACCTCGTTCCACGAATTAGGAAGCCTAATCCGAACTAGCTAGTTCATGCCGCGTGTAGCCGCGCGGCACGCAGTCCGAACTAGCCGGCATTTAAAAATGGCGCCGGCCGGCTTCATGCAAATGAAGCCCAGGAAATTGAAATCCCGGGCTTCATTTGCAACTCCGTATGACTACATTACCCCCCCCCCCCTAGTTCGAACTAGGGGGGTAGTGTAGACATACCCTCTCTCTCTCTCTCTAGATATAAATAATATTTTCCTGCGGGATGACAAGAGTGATGTCATGCGTCACTCTGCATCCTGCAGCCCCTGTCACCACGCAGCCTCCCAATTCCTGGTGCTCCAGGGAACCATGAGTCATGCGGCGTCCCCCTTGCCCCTCCCCTGTGCTCAGGGGGGCAGGAGCTGCCCGGCCTAGGAATGTTTAATCAGCTAATTGAGTAGTTGCTGGAATTTCCATCAACTGCTTGATTAGTTGATAAGGAAGGGGGTGCTCGCTATCCCGCTGTGCCTCTCCCTTTGAAACGTACAAGAGCTGTACATTTTAAAGGGAAAGAGGCAGCAGGAACCCGGGCCAACAGGTTCCCCTCTGTACCTCTTACATTTCAAAGGGAAAAGAGCAGCAATTGGACCAGAGCAGTAGGACTGTTTCAATCCCTGCTCCTGCCATTTCCCCATTGCCCTCTGCTCCCCTCCTCCCTGCGGAAATGGTGCTGGGGGGAGCTGGCTTTTAAGCCACTTCCCTCCAGCTCTGGCTCCTGCTCCCCCCCTTGCTGCCTCTCTGATAGAGGCAGCAAGTGGTGGTGGGGAGGTGGGAAGGGAAGGGGAAGCAACTAGTTGAGTTCCTAAGTGGCTACCAAATAAGCATTTATTTATTGGGTAGTCAACTAGTTCCTTACATCCCTAGGGCAGCCTCTAGCCAGGGTGAGAGAGATGGGCATGCTGCAGCCTTTGCTCGGCCCAACCCCTGGTAGCCGGGGGGAGAGAGTCACGGCTGCCAAGGCTGGGGAGGAAGGGGTTAGGGCCGGGGCTAGCGTGGGGGAGAGAGCTGGGCTTGGCGAGGCCAGCGGGAGAGAGCTGGGCTGCCGTGGGTGTGGAGGGGAAAAGGGTAGAGCTGGCCTGGTCTGGCCTCATCTTGTGACTCATGGGTGTGGCCCAACCTCTCCACCCCAGCAGCTGGGAGGGGGGAGAAGGTGAGCTGGGGCTGCCAAGGTTGGAGGGGCAGAGAGGAAATCTGGGGCTTGTCTGGCCTTCCCCCCCACTGGCAGCTGGGCCTGGCCTGGCCTGGTGAGGCCTCAGCTCCTCCCACTGTCCCCCTGGTAGCTGGGGACAGAGTTGGGCCCGGTGTGGCTTCAGCCGGGCTATCCCAGATCCTTCGCAGTGGCTGGGGGGAAAACTGGGCATGACCTTGCCCTGGCCCACCTCCCCAACAGGTAGTGGGACCCAAGAGCTGGGGCCAGCCAAAGAGGGTAAAGAATCGGGGCTGGCAGGGGGAGCTCGGTTTCTTGGGGGGGATAGAGCCGGGGATAGGGTGACCTTGGACCCTCCCCAGCGGCTGGGAGGGGAAGAGCCAAGGCCAGGGCCCCATGTCCTCCCTGGCAGCTGGGAAAGGGGGAAGAGCCGGGGCCGAGGCAGCCTGAGCCTCAGGCCCTCCCTGGCTGAGAGGGGGGTTGGTGAGCATAACGAGCAGGGGACACAGTCCTCTAGTTAACTGTAATTAAATTTTTAAGCAACTTTTAATTGCTATAAAAGGGGAATAGAACATTAAGTATTCAGTGTTTATACTTGCCATTTGTGATGAGAGCAAGATCCTTTTGCATTTACTGGAATTTTTTTCTGAATTGAAGTCTGTGGTTTGGGGTCTATATTTATTCTGAGGAAATAAAGTACTCTTTTTAATAGGAACTGATTATAACATTTTTAAATTCTTGCCTTTGCCTGCAATGAGACTGTGCAAAGCTAGTAACTTAGCCTTTCAAAATTTACCAGCCTAAGCACAAAATGTGCTTGTCCACCTTCTACAATGATCAGTGACAAGGAAAAATTAACGGTATTTTATGTATTTGTCTATTTAGCATAGTTGTCCAAGTGGAGTGAATGAATGGAATTTTGCTAGGCTGATGTAGCTGTTGAATTGATATTGCTGTGAGTGTATTGCCACAATAATGAGGCAGTTAAAAGGTGTCTTTATTTATTCTGGCTAATACTTTTAAAAACAACTATATTTTGATATTTGTACTCCTTTTCAGTGAGAGTCACAGTGTATGGAGTATGTATGACAGAGACACCTCTAATTTCTTTTTGAATATTATGTAACAATGTGCTCAAATTAATGCTTTTTGTGACAATTCTTGTACTTTATTTCTGCATGTGCCTTAAATGTATGGTAATGAACTGCATTGATTTGGAAGAAAAGGAACTTGGGAGAAGTGCCATTGCAGGGCAAATAAGAGGTGACATTAGGTAGGAGGGAAATTGACAAAAGATTTCAAGAAAGAATATTTACTATCTCTATGGGCACGTCTACACAGCAGGGCAAACATCAAATTAAGCTACTCAACTTGAGCTACGTCAATTGCATAGCTTAAGTCAAAATAGCATAATTGAGCTTTTGGTGCTGTCTACACAGCAGGAAGTCAAAGGAAGAACACTCTTTCTTCAACTTCCCTTACTCATAAATTGAGGGTTACAGGAATCGGAGTAAGAAGTCCTCCAGATCACCATTATTTCAAAATAATGGCTTGCAGTATTGACACGCTTTTTGTTATTTCGGAATAACTTCAGTTATTCCGAAATAACGCTGCTGGGTAGACTTAGCCTATGTGATCTTCAGTATACTGCCATACACTGCAGTTTGGAAAGCATTCCATTAATGATTGTTTTTGAACTTTTACCAATAAATGTGACAGCTATCAAGATTGCAGATAATCAGGGGCAGATGAGGATTTTGCGGGGCCCAGGGCAGCACAATTTCGCGGGGGCCCCCTTTTGACGCAGCGCATGTGCCGTGGCGCCACAGCGCATGCGCAGGGCTTCTTGAAGCGCGGGGTCCGGGGCGGCTGCCCCGCTCTTCCTGCCCTATATCTGCCACTGCAGATAATAAGAAAGTAGGTTCCGTTTGATATCAGATTACTAATCCCTCATATGGAGTTGACGTTCAACACCATTAATTATTTCCTGTTCCCTGTTTCTTTACATTATTAGCATGCACAAAATGAAAATGTTGTTAAGAATGTAGTTCTGGGAGAAAAATTGCAGTGTGCTGTTAACAATATGCCATATTCCATCCTTAAAGTAGCTGCAATTCACTGGTGCATGCAATGATTCATATATAGTTATAATTGTTAGTAAAATTTTCATGAGTGAAATCCCCTTCTTTTATTTTTAAAGCTTTGGATGTTTACACAAGTTGTGCATTAGTACTGTATGTATTTCTGATGCCAGTTATTGAGAAAATTGGCTTAAATGGGATTTTTGTCTGGGTAAAGACTTCAGGATTTTTCTCCTAGTTTCTTCTGTTTCCAGTATATAGAAAGGTAGTTCTTTGTTCCTTTGCTCTTTTATGTAATTGCACTGGAGCATGTAGTTCTTATGTTTCAGTGAATTTAAGAACTTTAGTAATCCTTTTAGTCCCTCCATTTCTCTTGAAAAGTTGCTAACGGCTTCGTAAGTATCATTGATCTCTTCCTGTTCCAAAACCTCTTTGCAGTCATAATATTTGGTAGTTAGTAGGAATATTTCAGGGGTGGAAGATTCAAAACAATGTGGCTATCTTGGGCCAGATCCTTTGCTGGTGTAAATTGGCATAGCTCCTCTGAAGTTTCTGGAACTCCATCAACGTATGTCAGCTGGCCCCTTACTTTTTGGAAATACTATGATTTTTTTCTACTTTATAGATTAGGAAACTCTAATATGACTTATGTGACATTTGTATGTGCCTCCTCTGCAAACCAGGGCCAATGCATTGGTGACACTATATTAATAAAAAAATCCAAAATATCAAGCTGTGGACCAGCAGCTGGGCAAGTTTGTCCTCATCCTGGTTGGGTGCATGTTTCATAAATGGTCCCAGGAGTCCACATAGAGAAGTTACAATAGACTTAATGCCAACAGAAGTCACAAAGGGTACGTCTAGACTACATGGCTCCGTCGACGGAGCCATGTAGATTTGTTGTTTTGGAAAAGGGAAATGAAGCCGCAATTTAAATGATCGCGGCTTCATTTACATTTGCATGGCTGCCGCGCTGAGCCAACAAACAGCTGATCAGCTGTTTGTCAGCTCGCGCGCTAGTCTGGACGTTCCCCCTGTCGACATCAAAGCCCTTTGTCGGCAGCCCCGGTAAACCTCATTCCACGAGGAATAACGGGGCTGCCGACAATGGGCTTTGATGACGACAGGGGGAACATCCAGACTAACGCAGACTGATCAGCTGTTTGTCGTCTCAACGCGGCAGCCATGTAAATGTAAATGAAGCCGCGATCATTTAAATCGCGGCTTCATTTCCCTTTGCCTACAACCCTAATCTACATGCCTCTGCCAACAGAGGCATGTAGTCTAGACACAGCCAAAAAAAAGTATAGCTATGTGTAAGAAATCAAGTTGGTGCTCAGCAAAAGGACGGAGCTTTCTGCCATCAGCTATCAAGCATGTATTCACATGATACCTCTATTTCATGGGGTTGTTTCTAAGAACAAAGAGATAAAGAAGCTAAATTCTGACTAGGTGTGACAGCAATTCAGTTTTAGTCAGTGTAGTGGTGTAGCTTTTATAGGGTCTGAATTTGACCAAATTAGAATTTGAAAGTTTGTTTTCCAATTACACTAATTTTTAAAAATTGTATTGCCCTAGATTATTTTGATATCTGAATCATATTCTGCCAGGAAGTCAAGTTGTTGTCTTCAAATAGCCCAGCCACAAGATCTGAGTTTTTCCTGCTCTGGAAAGAAGTAGCCACTGACATTGACCTGAACCTTAGGTTTCACACTTTTGGTCCATGATATGGTGCTTGGCTCAAATGGTGATGGGTATGACAGGTCAGGACTAGGATGAGGCCACAGCAACATCTTGGTGCTCCTGCTATGGTGCATGCTCCTCAATCCTCTGGACAGAGGGAGATGAGCTTGAACTGGTGGGACTGCATCATCATATAGTGATAGGATGATCAGCAGTGACTGCACAACTTCCACATGCACAAGGCCATCTTCATCGAACTCTGTGAGTGTCTCACCCCTGCGCTCAGGTAACAGGACACCCGACTGAGACCAGCCATCCCTGTGCAGAAGTGCATGGCCATCACCCTCTGGTAGCTTGCCACACTTGATGGCTACCCTCCTTTGGGATCCAGTACAAGGTGGGGAAATCCACAGTTGGGGCTGTGCTTGTGCAAGTAGCCAAGGCCATCAACCATGTCCTGCTTCAGAGGGTCATCACTCTGGGCAACGTGGACAGCATTGTCGACAGCTTTACCAACATAGGCTTCCCCAGCTGTGGAAAGGGCAGGGGCGTAGACAGGACACACATCCCCATCCTGGTCCCTGACTACCGGCCACAGAGTTCGTCAACTGCAAAGCATCCCTGGATCACAAGGGATGCTTCACCAATATTAATGTCAGGTGGTCGGGAAGGGCGCATGATGCCCCCATTTTTCAGAACTCCTGCCTCTTCCGAAAGATGCATGCCGGCACTTTTTCCCCCAACAGACAATCAGAGTCAGAGAGGTGGACATGCCCATTATGATTCTGGGTGATGCAGCCTACTTCTTGCTCCCCGGCTCATGAAGCCTTACACAGGCAGCCTGGACCCCAGCAAGGAGCAGTTCAACATCAGTCGTGGCAGATGTGGGATGGTGGTGGAATGTGCATTCGGGCATTTAAAGGGGAGGTTCAGGAGTCTTCTCACACACCTGGACCTCAGTGAGTGCAACATCCCTTTTGTGGTGGCATCCTGTTGTGTGCTTCCCAACCTATGTGAGAACAAGGAGGAGACTTTTCTGCCAGGATGGAGGGCTGAGGCAGAACGACTAGCCAGACCTTTAATCATTTTTGTTGCTCTTTTCTGGACCTTCTCCAATTTCTCCACATCTTTCTTGAAATGTGGTGCCCAGAACTGGACACACTACTCCAACTGGGACCTAATCAGCGCAGAGTAGAGTGGAAGAATGACTTCTCATATCTTTCCTACAGCACTCCTGTTAATGCATCCCAGAATCATGTTCGCTTTTTTTTGCAACAGTGTCACACTGTTGACTCATGTTAAACTTGTGGTCTACTATGACCCCGATCCCTTTCTGCAGTACTCCTTACTAGACAGTCGCTTCCCATTCTGTATGTGTGAAACTGATTGTTCCTTCCTAAGTGGAGTATTTTGCATTTGTCCTTATTAAACTTCATCCTGTTTACCTCAGACTATTTCTCCAGTTTGTCCAGATCATTTTGAATTTTGACACTATCCAGCAAAGTACTTCCAAGCCTACCAGCTTGGTATCATTTGCAAACTTAATAAGTGTACTCTCTTTGACATCATCTAAATTGTTAATGAAGATATTGAACTGAACCAGTCCTGAAACAAACCTCTGCAGAACCGCACTTGTTATGCACTTCCAGTATGATTGTGAACCATTAATAACTAAGAATGGTTTTAAACACATACTGGTTATAAATAACTGAGAATGATTATCCAACCAGTTATGCACCCACCTTATAGTATCCCCATCTAAGGTGTATTTCCCTAGTTTATTGATAAGAAGGTCATGCGAGACCATGTCAAATGCCTTACAAAAGTCTAGGTATACCACGTCTGCCACTTCTCCCTTAGCCACAAAACTTGATATCCTATCAAAGAAAGTAGTCAGATTGGTTTGGCATGATTTATTTGTAAATCCATGCTGCCTGTTAGCTATCACCCTATTATTTTCCAGATGTTTGCAGATGGATTCTTTAATTACTTGTTCCACTGTCTTCCCTGTCACCCTGGGTATGTCTACACTACAGCACTAATTTGAACTAACTTAGTTCGAATTAGTTAATTTGAACTAAGCTAATTCGAATTAGCACATTTAGACTTAAAAAGTAGTTCGAATTAGCGTTTTGCTAATTTGAACTAGCATGTCCACACTGAGTGGACCCTGAACCGAGGTTAAGGATGGCCGGAAGCAGTGCCGGCAGGGCATCAGGTTAGGACTTAGAGCGTGGAGCTGCTGTCTCAGGCTAGCCGAGGGCTGTGCTTAAAGGGACCCCACTCCCACCCCGGACAGACAGTTCTCAGGGGTTCCCTGCTTGCAAAGCAGTCCTGGCTTGGAGTGCCCTGAGTGCCCACACTCGGCACATCACAGCACTCGGCCATCAGCCCGGCTGCACTTGCCGCAGTCTGCCATACGGAGGGGGGAGGTCAATCAAGGGGCTTCAGGAGAGCTTCCACCCTGAGGAGCCCGCAGAGCCAGCCCAGTCCTCCCCATCGGGGGCTCGTACCCCATTCCTCCCTCACCTCCTCCCACTTACCCCTCCCTAGCCCCCCTTTCTGATGTACAAAATAAAGGACACGTGTGTTCAAAAATAGAAACTCTCTTTATTGAACAAAACTCGGGGAGACTGGGAAAAGGAGGTGGGAGAGGGGAGGGCAACTAAAATGATCAGGGGTTTGGAACAGGTCCCATATGAAGAGAGGCTAAAGAGACTGGGATGTTTCAGCTTAGAAAAGAGGAGACTGAGGGGGGATATGATAGAGGTCTATAAAAGCATGAGTGGTGTAGAGAGGGTGCATAAAGAAAAGTTCTTCATTAGTTCCCATAATATAAGGACTAAAGGACACCAAATGAAATGAATGGGTAGCAGGCTTCAAACTAACAACAGAAAGTTCTTCTTCACAAAGCAAATAGTCAATCTGTGGAACTCCTTGCTGCAGGAGGCTGTGAAGGCTAGAACTATAACAGAGTTTAAAGAGAAGTGAGATAAAGTCATGGAGGTTGGGTCCATGGAGTGCTATTAGCCAGGGGGTAGAAATAGTGTCCCTGGCCTCTGTTTGTGGAAGGCTGGAGATGGATGGCACGAGACAAATGGCTGGGTCATTTTCTTTGGTCCATCCCCTCCAGGGTACCTAGTGTTGGCCGCTGTTGACAGACCAGCTACTGGGCTAGATGGACCTTTGGTCTGACCCAGTACGGCCATTCTAAGCTCAGGGCTCAGGGTTGGGGGTCTCAGTGTACCATCTTGATTTTCATGCAAACCTGCTCCTGGGTGACCAGGTTGGCAGCTATCCTGCCCTAGATGGCCACTTTCCTGTGCCTAGTGCAGAGGTCGTGGATGAGGTCCACGATGTCTGCACTAGACCAGGCAGGCGCCCGCCTCTTGCAGACCTGGGCAGGCTCCCGGGAGCCGCCAGCCTGGTCCCGGGAAGAGGCGGAGGGCTGGGTGGCAGCGGGTGGCTGGCTCATCCCGTGCCAGGTGCAGGGTCTGCTGGCTGGGTGCTGGCAGGCTTGCACCTGGCACGGGCACCGTAGCCAGCCCGTGCCCCTTTAAGGGCTCCAGGGCTGGGAGGGGGGCAGACGAGTTTCCCTGGTGGTGCCCAGAGTGGCCACCAGGGAAAGCTGGGGAGGGCTAGCCTCCCACTAGTTTGAATTAAGTGGCTACACAGCCCTTAATTCAAACTAGTTAATTCGAACTAGGCGTTAGTCCTCGTAGAATGAGGTTTACCTAGTTCGAATTAAGCGCACCGCTAGTTCGAATTAAGTTCGAACTAGTGGTTTGCATGTGTAGCGCCTATCAAAGTTAATTCGAACTAACGTCTGTTAGTTCGAATTAACTTTGTAGTGTAGACATACCCCCTGAGTGGTCTGTAGTTTCCTGGGTTGTTCTTGTTTCCCTTTTTATACATGGGCACTATATTTGCCCCTTTTTCCAGTCTTCTGGAATCTTTCCCGATGTCCATGATTTTTCAAAGATGATAGCTAAATGCTCAGATACCTCCTCTATCAGTGCCTTGAGTATTCTAGGCCCTGGTGACTTGCAGATATCTAACTTTTCTAAGTAATTTGTAACATTTTTTTTTGTATTTTAACTTCTAAACCTACCCTCTTCCCACGAACATTTACTCTGTTAGACATTCCGTCACCATCCATCTTCTTGACGAAAACCAAAATGAAGCCATTAAGCACCGCTGCCATTTCCAAGTTTCCTGTTATTGTCCAGGCTACAGCTCTTCTGCATCCCTGGGCAGTGGAGACTTTGGGAGCAGGAGTGTTGGCAACTGTCGGAGTATCCAAGTGAATGTTGGGGGGCACTCGTGGTGTGCTGGTCGATCACACAGGGCTTACAAAGCTGGCTACCTGGGACAGGCCCGTCTCCTGTTTTCAGGACTTGTAGAGCTTTGCACCTAGAGCAGTAGAGACACCAGGTGTGGCCAGAGCGGTCAGAACTGACAGCAGCAGGAGGCCTCCAGAGGCCAATTAATTTGAATTAGCGACACCAGAGTGTCCAAAATTATTTCAGACGTACAAGTTCGGACTTACATTAGCATTATCCTCATGAAAAGCAGGCCTACAGAGTTCAAATTCCACAGCCCCTTATTCTGGAATAAGGGGCTTGGTAGTGTGGATGCACCATTTGCAAATGTAAACTTGGGATGGTGGTATTTTGGACTAAGGTTCTAGTGTGGACCAGGCCACAGAGAATAGCTCTGGGAAGACTCAGTTTAAGGGATTTACTCCAGTACCCATGTTCAGTCCCCCTTGATGTACAAACCCACATTTAATTGAAGTTCTCCTTCTTCCTTGGTATGTACATCATTTCCCACTTTACCACCCAGTTAACAATTACATAAACTGGGTTACATTCTAAATGAGAAATAATTGAAGGTGTATTTTAAGTGTTCAAAGAGGTAACAAACTGAACAAAAGCAAGTGACTAAGAAAATAATAAAAAGCACGTGATCTAAACTAGGTAAACTAAAGAAGCTAGTTACATGTAAGATCTACCCTAAATGTGGTTCTAATAATCTTCACAGGCCCAATGCCCTTCCAGCTTGGGCCCAGTTTCTTCCCCCAGTTCAGTCTTAGTTGTTTCCAGTAGTCATCTTGGGTGGGGTCACTGGGGAGAACTAACAACTGGGATTACCTCACTCCCTCCTCCCCATAAACTGCGGATGCCACGCTGTGTGTGTATTCTATGTTTGTTGGTTTTAATAAATGAAGTTATCAGGATTGAAAGCATTCTTTATTCCAATACATGAAAACAGGCAAGGACACCCCGGCAAAGCAACAGACTAAGTGCATCGTAGGGACCAAAGTACCCCGCTAGCACTGCAACCACTGCCCTTCTGTGCTTGGCAACAAATGTTACTGGATTTCAGTATCAAATTGCAGCCTCAAGGCTTCTCTGATCCTCATGGCCCCACACTGTGCTTCTCTAATCACCCTGTCTCAGGCTGTTCAAACTCAGCCTCCAGGTGCTATGCCTCAGTGGACCAGCCCTGAGTGAAGTTTTTATCTTCCATTCACAAATTTGTAGGGTACAGCATGCAGTAAGCATAAGGATGTTGTCATCAACCAGGTCCAGCTTTCCATACAGACACCACTAGCAGGCAATTTTAAATGGCCAAAAGCATACTCCAAAGTCATTCTTCACCTGTTCAGCCTGTTGTTGAACCACTCCTTGCTGCTTCCAGGGCTCCCAGTGTATGGCTTCATGAGCCATGGCATTGAGTGGTAGCCACTCCAGGATCACAGTGAGCATTTTCTCTACGGTGATCTGGGAAGAAAGTCCCTGCTTGCAGCTTCCTGAACAGGCCAGTTCTTCCCTCTACTTCCATGTTTTCCACTAGTGTATGGCTTATGTCACATCTTCAGTTTTTCTCTCACCTTCATTGAGTGGCTGAGATTGAAAAAAAATCTACTTTTCTGGCCTTCCTCTACTGTTTGTGGTGTTCTCCTCTAACCATTACTATAACAGTCCAACCCTACAGTCATAGCTCAGGCAAAACTGCTATATAATTCAATATGTGTGGTTTGTCTGTATTAGGAGTGCACTTTCAGATGTGATATACTCTAGATAATGATGGGATTGATATTTCACTGTTTGAAATAAACACCACATTTATTTACCTAATACAAATATTCAGCAGCTTCCATTTCATGCATCACATTTTTATTTTCACATCCAAAGCACAACAAGATTGTTAGCTGCACCTGAGCTGCCTTAGTAAGTCAGTGACATTGACTGAAGGACTGTACATTAATTACATGCTCAATTGATAACAACCACAATACACAGTGATGAGAGACTAGTAGAGTGTAGTAATTACATCTGATGTTATGTGGCAGTACTTGGACTGTTCCGGTGCAATATTTCTCTTGCTCTGTAAGCAGGATTCTGAAAAATCAATGGGACATATGCTCCAAAGTCACTTGGAGATGATTTTAAAATATATTCATGCACTTAAAATGCAGATAGACACCCACTGGTTTTTTTCGAAAGCCCCTA
Organism: Pelodiscus sinensis; assembly: GCF_049634645.1. Taxonomy (NCBI): domain Eukaryota; kingdom Metazoa; phylum Chordata; order Testudines; family Trionychidae; genus Pelodiscus; species Pelodiscus sinensis. The sequence continues at coordinate 18,070,768 of NC_134726.1, forward strand.
ACTGCCATGGGATTGGGAACTCAGCCCTGCATAACTCCCAGTGGGAGCCAGGGGTCTAGGACAATGGTCTCAAACCTTTTTTGGCCTGCAGCCCACCCTACTCAATGCAGACCTTTCCGCAGACCAGCAGCCAACCACCCATGATGACATAATGGCTGCAGGAGGGGGTGAGGATGTAGGGTCTCTCCAGGAGATAGGGTGCAGGAATGGGGTATCGGCAGGAGGGAGAATGCTGGAGTGAGGTTAGAGTGCAAGGTCTGGGCAGGACGGTCACTTACCTGGCTCTGTGCCTGCCACTGCTCCCATTGACCATGATTCTGGCCAATGGGAATAGAGGGGAACACTTCCAGGTTAGTGGTTTCCTGCATTGCCATTCCCTAACTCGGGGGCAGGAGGAGTGGCAATGTACGGAACTGCTTTCTGCTCCCACAAGCTGGATCTGGCCCATGAGGCTCACCCCCATCCCTGCAGTGGAAAGCCAGCACTGGCGCACCAACCTCATGAGTAGTCAGGGGGCTGGAGTGCCAGCGCAGGCTCCCCATTGCAGGGGTGAGTGAGCTCTGAAACTGCGGCCCACCTGCTAGACGGTTGCAGACCACACTTTGAGAACCGCTGGTTTAGAGGTTTGAAATTCCCATTAGGTGCCTATCTGCATCTGTGGGTGCCTAAATAAATACTTTTTAAAATTAAGCCTTTAGACACTTGTAAAAACCTTGAGAGACATGGAGCACCTGCAGCTCTCACTGGCTCAGGGGAGTACAGGGGCTACCTTGCATGTCTCTCATGGTGTATAGCAGGGGTGGCCAACCTCTCCTTCCCCCAGAGCCAGGCATCCCCAGGCCCCTTCCATTCTAATCCAATGCCTGGGTCTCACCGGAGCTGCCACCGCCACAGCCATGCACCTCTCCCTCCAGGAACTGGGGTGCGTGCACAAAGGAGGCATATTCCAAAAGAGCCGTATTCTTGAGAGCCACATTTCTGTGAGTAGAGCCACAGGTTGGCCACCCCTGGTGTATAGCATCTCAAATGGAAAAGGGATCTGCACTGGCCCAGAGAGTGGCTGCATTTAGTGGATCGCGCTACACGGTTCTCACAGATGATGCAGTTTACAGAATCCCATATTCAACCGGGCTGTTGAGGGAGGTAATTATATCTCCCTTATACCCATGGGGCTGTATAGCTCCAGCTTGTCCACTGCTCCGCCCAGTCAATAAATGACATAATGTGGCCATTTGACAGAATTAGGATATTTGAAGATTATAGCTGCTATTTCAGGCTGCGTCTAGACTACATCCCTTTTTCGAGAGAGGGATGTAAATTAGACACTTTGAAATTGCAAATGAAGTGGGGATTTAAATATCCTGTGCTTCATTTGCATAATCATATAATGGTGCGCTTTCAAAAAAGCGCCATTTTGAAAGTAAAACCACGGTCTAGACGCGGTTATTTAAAAAATGGCAGGCTTTTTTGAAAGATCCTGTACTCCTCAAAAAATGAGGTTTACAGGATCTTTCGAAAAAGCCTGCTGTTTTTGAAAGAACCATGTCTAGACAGCGGTTTTACTTTTGAAATGGCACTTTTTCGAAAGAGTGCCATGACACGATTATGCAAATGGAGCGTGGGATATTTAAATCCCCGCTTCATTTGCAATTTCGAAGTGTCTAATTTACATCCCTCTGTCTAGACATAGCATCAGTGATGGGCAACCTGGCTTAGTGAGTGGGCCTCATGAATGGCCCTTCTTCATTTCAGTGGGCAGCAAGATTGTTGTAATCAAGATTCTCCCGGGATAGGGCAGTTTTGCTAAGTGCACTTGCACATCTAGAATTTGCAGGGTGTGTCGACTGAACGATAGCAGTGCTTGGAATGGAGCGGAGGGAGCGTATAGCTCTCACAGTCAATGGATCTCACTTCACATGCATCTCACTTCACGTGCTCCTGCTTTACATGCATGTCACTTTAGTAATACTGATAGGAAAATATATGTGGACAGAAACCAGCAGAATCTTGCAACCCTGAATGTGGGCAACAGTAAACAAAATGTCTTGTGGGCCACACACAGAACCCCCAACAGGCTGCAGGTCACCCACCATTGTGCTATTTCAAGGTGGAAGAGATAAGAGAGTGCTAAGTGGAGAGAATAGGGCATACCTACTGTATTGCATAAGATCACTCTTACACTGAATGGATTTTTTTGTTGTCTTTTTGAGGATAAGATACCCTCTTTTTATGCCCCTGGGCCTGTGAACATTTTTGAGCTCTTTGCATAAAATCTGCTCTTATAAAAGGAAAATAGATGTCCACTGGCAATTACTTTTAATTTTTGGACTTTCTAATGCCAATACAGGTTAACTCAGGTCCTAAGTGAGATGGCAGAATGACACTATGTTGACATGTTTTATATAACTTTTTTATTTTAACAGATGTATCTGTGTATTAAAATTCGATACTCTATTAATAATTGTACACTTTTGTTAGTGTGGAAACCTGTCATATCCTGCCCCCTATATTTTGTGTAATTCATAAATCTGTTTTGTTCTGTGAATTTACTACAACCCAGGACCCATGTAAAACTTGTCTGCAAGATAATGGCTCACCTACATGACAAGGTGATGAAATGGGTCTAAAGATGTGGAAGAATGTCAATATTATAGTGACTTTATTACCAGTATTATTTGCAAGCCAAGGCAGAGTACAAATAATATGATGACTTTTAGTGTACTGATGTAAAAGTTACAGTCAGAGCAAAGTTTGACTGTAGCATGAGTTTACTAAGAAAAATAAGAAGTCAGATATCTTTCGTTGTGGTCCCAAGTACTGCCAGATGATACACAGTTATTAAGCCCTTACTGCTCTAGTCAATCTGTTTCTGTTGTGTATGACTGGACCTACATATGCCCATGTATATGAAATACCAGTTTGTATTTCTAGGACTCCTGTATTTTGTACTGTGTAGTCTGATCTTTCACACATCAGAATGGAATCTGAGTAAACAGATGTTTTTTAAAATGCTGGTGTGGCCTCTATTATTGGTCTCTTTGCAACCTTTGCAATCAGACAACAGACACCAAACCCCTGACTTCAAACAAACCCCCCCACTTAAACAAAAACTCAGCATAACTCACCATATTTTGCTGGTTTCCATCCAAAACCATAAATCAGGTCAGCTTCTCTTGAAACCCAGTTTTTGAGGCTGGGTCAACCTGGTCTGTACTTTAGGGACCGAAACCTCAAGAATCTGAGTGTTGTTCCCCTGATCTAGCAAAGCCTTTAAATAAGTGGTTCTCAAACTTTTTGGCCCACCCTGCTCAATGCAGACCTTCCCATGGACCACCAGCCAACCACCCATGATGACAAAATGGGTGAAGGAGGGGGTGAAAGTGTGGGGTCTTGCCAGGAGGTAGGGAACAGGAGTGTGATATTGGCAGGAGGAAGGGTGCTGGAGCAGGGTGAGGGTGCAGGTCTGCGTATGAGGGGGATGGCAATTTTGGCCAATGGGAGAAGGGAAAGCCTCCAGGCAAGTGGTTTCCTGCCCTGTCATTCCCCCAGTCAGAGGGTGTGTGTCTAAAACTATACCCTCTGTCGGTACTCAAAAAATGAGTACAGGAGCTTTCAGCCCCATCTAAACTGCCATTTTTTTTTCGAAAAGCCCCATTTTGAAAAAAAGCGGCGGCCGCCATAATGCAAATGAAGCACGGGATATTTAAATCCCAGATTTATTTGCACTTTCTATGTGTCTAATTTACATCCCTCTGCTGACAGAGGGGTGTAGTTTAGACATACCCAGGGAGAGTGGCAGCATGTGGAGCTGCTTCCTGCCCTCACAAGCCAGATCCGGCCCACCAGGCTCACCCTCGCCCCTGCAGCAGGAAACCAGCACTGGTGCTACAGCCTCATGAGGGAGAGTGGGGGGGCTGGAATGCCAGCACAGACTCCCCACTGCAGGACGGGGGGGGGGGAGGGGGATGAGCTCTAAACCTGCATCCCATCTGCAAGATGGTCACAGACCACTAGTAGTCTGCGGACCACACTTTGAGAACCACTGCTTTAAATGTTTGTTTTATTTTTAACATGTGATAATGGACAACTCATGTGCTTAAAGTTGAATGCATGCCGGGGAACTTTTTTGAGGGGTTGGAGGCCCAACAGAAAAAACAGTTGTGGGCCATACACAAGGGAGAGAAACAAAAATAAAAAAAATACACCCCTTTTTTTTTAAACCCAAACCCTCACTAATGTGGCCCCCAACTGAGAGCATAAAATAAAATGAGAGAGACACCTACACAACTCAAGGCACCAGGGTTCTCCTCACACTCCAGTCCCCTGGGGGTATGGGTACGGAGGTGCAGGGCTTTCTTTCTGGAACTGAATTAACTCTTGTGAAGCCCAAGGCTAGTACATTTTGTGGACTCCCCTAGGCTCCAAGATGGTGCAAAAAATGAGGGGTTAAGTGTGCTGGAGGGAGCTGCTGGGAAGCGGGTTGGGGTACAGGGTCTGGGCGGGAAGTATTGTGCAGGAGCAAGCTGAGGGCAGAGGTGGTGGGGGAGTCTGGGCAGGAGGTCGAGTGCAGGAGCAGGCTGGGAGTGAGAGTGTGGGGTCTGGGAGAGAGGTAAGGTGTGGGAGGTGCAGGGGATTGGGGTGCTTACCTGGCACAGTTCCCATTGGGTGGGGAGGCACAGATGGTTCTGCTCTGTACTGCACTTGCAGGAACTTCACCCCTGCCACTCTTTGGTTAATGGGAGCGATGGGGGTGAAGCCTGCACTTGAACTCAGGGTCAGAGCTTCTCTGCACTAGCTTCCCTGCATTGCTGTGCCCCCAGTCAGGGGGGAAAGGAAGGGGATGGCACCATACAGAGCTGCTTCCTCTCCCCTCCTGACAGAGCTGGCGATGAAGGGGCTTTAACGCTGGTTCCCCACATTGGGCAGTTGGTGAAGTTTGGGCCGGGGGAGACAAGTCCCCAGCACCGCACTCACCATCCCTTTTGCCCGGGCCATGCCCCCTTGGAAACCAAGGGCCGCCCATCTGGAGTACCATGGGGAAGTGGGGCGGTGAATAGTCCCAGCCTTCCCGGACCACAGGGAGGGCAAGTGGGGCACAACCCTCCCCAGTCCTGGTCATGAAAAGGGTGGGTGGCATGAGGCCCCAGCCTTTCCTGCTCTGGAGCATGGGGAGGGCAGGTACTCTGGGGCAACAACGCTTTGCCCCCAGTATACCTACAGTAGGTGTTCTGGGGGTAGAGTCTGGGTGTGTCCAGGCTCACAGCCACCTATTATACCCACCAGCCCTGCTCCCTGCTGTTTTCCCTTGCTGTTTCCCCCTACTTATTTGGTGTGCTGGCAAGCAAGATGGAGTCCCAGCCCTGCTAGCCACTCCCTTGGTGGTATGGCTGTCCCCAGTAGACACGCTGCAGGATAGCTCTCCCCTGGGGGCGTGCTGCCCCAATGCCACTCTCATATCGTGTCCCTCTGAACAACAGTCCCTCCCTTTGCATGTTATGGAAAACAGTCCTTTTCCTAGGGCTTCCAGTTGTCCTGGCACAACCAAACCCTGACCTTTCTTTAAGTTAGGAGAAGAGGAAGCCACTTATAAAATTTGGTGGCCCTACTTCTCACCGTTTAGGAGGAGTTCTTGAACAAATGGATTCGCAGACAGACACATTCTAATCTAAAATATACCTCTAAATTATTAGAAATGCTGGCAGTGAAGCAGGGCTTGGGAGTGGAGATTTACAGCTTGCAATACCCCAAGTAATAACCTCATGGTCCTTCTCTACTTGGAGAACCCCTGTTCTAATACAGACTCCTGCATCCCGGTGGATTCCCACTGATGTGCAAAGGGTCAGGATCAGCACCTCTAAGAATTCTTCTTTCATGACAGCACATACTTGAACATAGTTAAACTATGAAAAGATACTAAGCTATCTCTTGTCCTTCTATTTTTAGTTGGGATTTATATTCTTTGAAGAAATAAATTAATTTTACTTTTGCCTGATAGACATTTTAAAAGAAAATGTGATTTGCAGAATATCAGAAACAAAGGGAAATCCCTGATTTGTATAGGGCAATAATATGAATCAATGACATGACTCGACTCATATACACTGGCAAGATCAAACTGTGTTATGTGTTATACCCCAATCTCCTTACATAGTAAATTTGTCTGCATAGAGAGCTCATAACATCATAATGACAGGAGGTTATACATAGTGTTTAATGCTGTCTTGTTCACAGATCCAATTTCCTACCCTCTTGATTTCATCTATGTTATATGCTCATCTGTGCTGGGGGATCTGGTTACAACACACTTGGACATGTCCCAAACTTCATGGACATGCTGAAAACACAAAGTCCACTTTACACTACAAAATTAAATCATTGAAGGAGAACTGACGTGGTTGAAAATCAAGTGCCAGTAGGAGCAGGAATTATTTCATGTAAACTGTATTGTTCTATGTTTTAGAACAATTTTGTAAAGTTTTTATATTATAGACTCTGTCACATGGTTTGGCCAGAAAATTGCTCAAGAAAAAAAATCCCTGGCCAACCAAACTAAGAAACTTATTGTAGAATTGTGCTAGGCTATGTCTACAGTATGGGGTTTTTCCGGGATGCCTCTGGAACACATCGACTCTTCCGCTTTTTTTTGCAGAAGAGCAGACGTGCTTTTTTGGAAGCCCTGTCTTCCTCCTCCCATGAGGAAGAAGGGCTCTTCCAAAAGAGGAGGCTTTTCCGAAATTTGGCCCAGTGTAGATGGGTCAAATTTTGGAAAAGCCTCTTCTGAAAAAACTATTGGAAAAAGGTATGCAAATTGTGGGGCGCAATTTGCATACCTTTTTTCGATAGATCATTGTATTGTAGACATAGCCCTAGTGTCAACAATTATTAATATCATGGTTTCAAGTGTAGTATAGACAGGCTGTAAAAAGGCTTCATAAGATTAAAAACAAACAAACAAACAAAAAAGAAAATCTGCTGGCCTCCTCCCACAAAAATTAAAACCAGGCACTGATGTGTATAAGATACACGAATACTGTAGAAGCAAGAGATGAAATAATTTTCCATATAATTCACTTAATGTCATTTTACTTCACCAGATCAAATTTGCAGATGTTAATTTTAATGATGAATAAATATAAACCTTTGCAAAAGTTTTATCCTTATTTTTATTGTGTTAGAATTATTGCACTGTCTGAAGGAGAATATTGACCCTACTTCTTGCTTCCATTGTGGCCAGTGAGTAGCCAGATCCGGCCCTTGGAAAAACAATTGATGTAATCAGATTGCCAGGATAATATATACCTGCCTCCCTCTCCCCATTATGCAGTCATAAGGACTATGCCAAAGGCTTTTCCCAGGGAAGGGGAAAGATAAAAGTGCTGTTGTGATTTGTCTCTGCAAAGTTTTTTGGGGGCTATTACAGTTGCATGCAAATTAGAACAGCAATCTGGCTGCTCTAGCTTTCACCAAAGTCCCTAGCCAGCCCAGAATCTGTCGTCTCATGAAGCACTTTCTCCCCTTGTCTTGTGAGATGCTTAGAGCTCAGAACTGAGGCCAATGCATTTGTGATAAACATCTTGGTTAATATTGCCAGCTAATTTTAGATTTGGTTTCGAGGATATACCTACAGCAGCTTAAATATGTTCCAAAATGAAAGTGCTTGATGAAAACAGAATTTTAAAAAGATGTTAAATAGGCCAACCATGAAACAACCATGAAACTTTTCTGCCAAATCTCACTAAATTAACCTGAGCAGCAAGTTGCCTATAGCCATTCCCTCCTGTGAAAAAAAAATCCCAAAGAAATAAACACATCTACACTGTTGTGAGGTCTGACAGTGGTTTCTTTGCTGTATCATGTCTTTATTGAGCTGGGATTGAGACCAGTGGAAAGAACAAGGATTTCAGTACCCACGTAAGCAGAGGATAATATATATTCTGTGGTTCTGTGGGAGGCTGAAGCAAAAAACAAAAACAAAAATCCTATAGATCCCTGTCATACTATGTGAAGCCAAAGATTTATCACACAAACGTTCTTCTACTCTGATTTACATGCCATATTGCCATTGTCTGAGTAAAGAGCAAACATTATATATAGTGCTTGTCTGCTGCAGGTATGTAGTGGAGGGCAAAGGGGGCAATAGATTGTCACACACACAAATTGTCCAATTTCACAAGACTAGTCACAACACCTGATGTCATTACTTGATGAATAAATCATTGTAGGAATAGGCAGGAAACTAACACAGTCAGGTGGTGTGATTTCATGAGAAAAATATAAATTGGATCTGAGTTTTCTTCATCTCAAACTTCTGAATAAATTGAATGAACTGCGATTATCACAATTTCTTTTCCCGTGATCCATTCAGTAAAATAAAACAAACTGCTGTGGGTGTAAGGGTAAATGTCTTTCTAAGGCACATTCAAGGACATCATTACCTGCAGGGAAATTACTTCCACGGCAAATGATACCACATTACAACAGAAAAAATACTAGAGCATAAACAACTTAATTTATTGTGAACTAAGACCTCAATCCTGCAAATGCTTTCATGTGAACTCATTGGATCTGCTCAAATATTCACACGTGAAATCATTTGCAGGTTCAGGCTCTACTATTATGTAGCTATATCAAAGGAAAGTGGCTGAACACACACTATCTGAATATGTTTGACTGAAATTCTCTGTGACCCAGAGTTCATTTGTCAAAGTATATGATTTCTAACTACTGCCACTTCTTTTTTCTTTGAGGTTAGCAAATTCGGATCTTAACATATTTATTTATTTTCCTAGATTCTTCTTCCACCTCCAAAACGAATTGCATTTGTGTTGCAATTATGAAAAGCACCTAAGGGAGGGATTAAACCCAAATGAGGCCCAGATGCACCCAAATGGAAGCCCTCTTCCACCCTAATCTAAATTTGGCCCCTCTCCAAGATAGTCTTATGCCTTCCTCCCACTTATATGTTCTTCATTCCTTCCAGTGACTCAATACAGCCACCCCAGCAGGCAATCACATAGTCAATCAATCAGCTGTGCACTGTGCTGCCACCTGGTACACTGCTTCTGACTCACAGCTCTGTCTGGGCTTCTTCTCATGAAGGGCTGAAATTTGCCAGTACTGAGTTTCTTAGTTACTGAGTGCACTTCCAGAATGTCTGGGACCCAAAATAAGTCCTAGCAAATTTCCACAGAAAGCAGGTTAAAGGGAAGAAGTTGGGTGTCCTGCAAGCCTTCTAAAATATGGTCCAAGTAATTCTAGTTTGCTAGCTGGCTTCATTCTGTGAAAAGCAGAAATGCAACTAGCAGAGATTCTCTCAATGCTACAATTTTGAATTTTGCTCTTTCCAGGCAGCCTCCCACTCCAAAATTAAAAATAGCTCCCACATTACTGACTTCAAAAAACCCAACATCATTTTTTGAAATCCCTTCCACTAGGTTTCTAAATTCTTTGTATGTCTGTAATTGAAAAGAAACAATCAGAATTGCCGGAAATCCTGAAGAAGTTGGTGGTACCCATGAAAACTCATGATACCACCATCTACATGTTATATTAGTCATTAAGGTGCTGCTAGCCTGTTCATTGTTTGTTTGTTTTTTTAATCCATGGATTATCATAAACGGGTCACTTGATCTCGCTTAGCTTTTGTATGTATGTTCAAAAGGAGACAGTGTGGTTCAATGATTAAAGCTCTGGCTTAGCGGCAGCAGATGTAAGTAGTGGTCCCCACTCTGTTATTGACTTGCTAAGTGGAAATGGGAAGTTATAATGTACAGTGAGGGTAATACATCAAGAAAGTGCCATGGGAGCTTTGGATGAAAGGTGCTACATACTGTATTTGTAAAGACAAGTGTTACTAGAAGATTTTACCCACTCACCACCACTATAAAATAAAACTAATAATCGCCATAGTTGGAACTTGGATTCCTGCCTAGTCATTTCCTTCTCTTTTAAATCCCTGGAGGTGTACAGTGTAGCCCCATGTTAATGAGAAATGCAAAACCACATCGTTTGTTCGGGTGCCATCCACTGGCTTTTGCTGAAAGTGAAGCTAGAAAGCGCGGTGTTCTCCCAGCGGTGGTTGAAATGTACATGGGAAGTGGGTTTCGCTGTGAAAGCAAAGCTTACCTCTCCATTGTATTATTGTTGAGCTGTAACATGCACACGTTGTGCTCACCGCTGCGCTAGACATAACAAGACAGCCCCTGCCTTGACTGGTAAACCTCTAGGCAAGGTTTCATAAACGTGGATTCCAGAGTTCTGGAAAGCTGCGTGAGGTCAGAGTCTCCTAGCAGCATTTACCTGGCAACTTACTACTCTAGAAGGAATGAAGAAGGGGAATGCCCCCAGCTTCCCTCAGAAGATCAGGAGTAGAAGTGGGCATGAACAGAAGGTGACGCTTTCTCTCCCCACTCCACCATTGCACGGATGGAGGCGAGGAGTAGAGCTGGAAGGGAAGAGGGAAGCTAGCCGGTGCCTGGTGCGGAGAGCTGCTTGGGGGAGGGGTCAGGCGATAGGACCATAGAGATGGGCTTTGGAGGAAGATTCTTTGTGAGGTGGGAAACATCTTCCTCCATAACCCTCTTGGGGAGGGGAATATTCGGGCAAAGGTCTTCTTCCTGGGCGTCCCTGCCTGTGAAAAGCTATTCCCAGCACACGCCCCCCCCCCCGTGGCAGAATCCCCAGGCAGTGACCCCCTCTCCCCCCATGGCAGGTTTTCCCCCGTTGTTTTCCTCCCCCCCTCCCCTTCTCCCTTGCTCTCATCCCGCGTTTCTGTAGACAGCATCCTCGCACTGAGCATGTGCGCTGCATCCCTTCCCCTCCTCCTCCTCGGGTACCAGCTCGGCGACAAGGTGCAGTGAGCTCAGCAGCGCCTTCCAGTCCAGCCCAGGAAAGGGCTGAGCCGGAGCCCTGACTCCCCGGCTAGGATGGAATAAGCAGGAGAGCCCCACGCACACAGCCTGCCCGGGCAGGAGCCATGCACTCCGGCGTGGAGTTAAAGAGAGCCATCTCTGCCAGCATGGAGGCAGAGAAACCAATGAGACGTTACGGGGCAGTGGAGGAGACCGAGTGGAAAGCTGAGGGGCTGAGGAGAAGTAAGTGCTTTGGATTCTTAACGCAAAAGATGAAAACGCTGAGCTGCTGCTTATTTCCAGCTCCCTGCACCCGCACTTTAAACCAGGGGCGGGAGGAGGGAATAGCCATTTAAAGGGACATTCTGTTGGCTAGCTGTTGTGTTCAGTCAGCCCTGGGTAATGACCTGATTTGATCCCCTCATGCTTAGCTCTAGCAGTGCATGCACACATGCGATTGAACAGTGTGGTCCTGGTAACAGCCTCTGCTTTGTTTGGGGCCGGGCAAGGTTGGTGTGATCATTTTGCCCTTTGAGGCTGATGAGCGCCTCTGCCTTCTGAACTGGGTTGAGCTCAAGACAAAGGTCTTTCCTTCACTGACCCTAAAAATGGACAGGGAACCTGGGGCTGGATTCATTCCAGGGGAGCTCAAGTCACTTTGTTGTTTCATTGAAAAACGGATCTCTTACTTAGCTCAATGATGTGCAGAGATGCTACTGTTTTGGAGGCTGTGGGATGGGGAAGGCTAATTCGGATGTTAGTTGTCCTCTGTCTATAAATGTGATTTAATATGTTGGATTTTACAAATATTGGCAGCATGTTATAGGCTTCATGTTTGACAGGCACAAAAGACATCCACATTATTCATTGCTATGTTCAGCTGGCGGGTATTGAAATACTGTGCTTCGTTCAATTGTATAATAATGGATGTACTGTATCTATTGGCTTAATAAAAGCTCTTTAGTGCAAGAGTGCTCTTCAGTGAAATCAACATTTTTCAGAATGCAACAGCTGACACATCCGCTCCAAAGTGCTGATGACAAGAATAGATATAGAGATAAATGCTGTCAATTCAAGTTATCAAGACTCCTGACTGTTCCAATACTAGTAACCGTTACTCTTTTAGTGGCAGGGCCAGTGCCCACCACAACTTGATAATTCTGTAACCCTAACCATAAATAAGTGATTATGGCTAACATCCTTGAACAGAAAGTCATTACAAGCTGTGCATTCATTGTGGGACAAAATATATGATACAATTTAGCAAAGGTTCTGATTAGGCTCTATGAAAATGCTTTGGGCAATGTCTGCACTAACTTATTTGTTTGGACATGTTGTGGATCATATTTGCTGGTCTCATAAATTTATCATCCACTTTTTGATATTGTGCATTATGACATTTTGATTTGCAGCAACATATACTTTATCCACAGTTTTCTGCTTTGCACAAGTTTCTATGATATTGGAGTGTTCCTCAGAGCTGTGTGCTGGGTTCATACTTTACCTTTGGTTTCAGTTTTCCATGAATGTTATCATAGATCATATGCTGATGACAGTGAAATCTAACTCTCCCACACTCCTGATGTTTCAATTGCAGCATTGCTTTTGTTGCAATGCCTGGCATAGGTTCAGGACTGAATGGCTTAACAATTTCCAAAACTGAACTGAACAAAACTGAAATCATGTTGGTTGGCTCCTGTACATGTAATAGATTCTACTGCTTCTGTTGCATGGAATAAACTTGTACTCTTCTCCTTGTTTCTAAAAATTAGACTCTTGGTATTGTTATAGAGCCAGATCTCGAATGCTGGTGACCATGTAGTACACATAGTAATGATGATTTGTATTTATAGATCTCAGAGAGGTAGCCATGTTAGTCTGTAACTTAAAAAAAACGAGTGGTTCTATAGCACCTTACATACTAACTAAAATATATACAGTATATAGCATCATGAGCTTTCGTGGGCACAACCCACTTCTTCAGATGGGTGGTACCCACAAAAACTCATGATACTGTATATTTATGGAGTAACTTTCATCCAAAGTCCACAAAGACCTATATTAGCACCATTCCAGCATCTCCACACACAGTACATTCAGGCTTAGAGAGGTGACTGGCATGATTTTTAGAACTGTTCATCACTTATGACTCCCACCAAATAGCAATGTAAAATCACAGAGAATGTCATTGGCAGAGTAACTGGCAGGGAAGAAAAGAACCCTGATGTCTTGACTTACATGTGCAGACGATAGCCAGGGGAGCTCCACTGCTTCACACTAGCCTCACTTTACAAAGGACTTTTTAAAAAAATCACTGAGGAACATTATAGAATATATCTCATAGTAAGGTGTTGGTCTCTTCTCCAGTCACCTTGAGTACTATTATGAGGCTTTACTATTTGAATAATTGATCTGTTGGTTCATAGGCTTCAACTTGCTTAAAACACTTTAGAGAGGCTATTTACAGTAGTTGTTCTAAATGATCATTACACATCTTTCCTGCTCTAGTTCCTGTACTGACTTCTAATCAGGCATTTACATTGATTTTAAATCTTATTGTTGACTTTGTGAGATGATTCCAAGTGCTTTGGCACAGAAAATGGTGGCAGAAGTGCTCTCTAGAAGATGTGGGAAGCAAAATGTGGTAGAGGGTCAGAACAGAGTCACTCTTCCCAGTGCCACAATTTAGCCTTTAATGTTGATATAGCACTTTGAACATGTGAAGTATTGATTATTATTATTAACCAAATCAGATGCCCAGTCTAACCATATGTAGTTGCCCTCCTTAGTTTCTTGTTTGTCTCATCTGTTGGCTGCTTTTTGTCGTAATAGAGATCATGAATTCATCAGGGCTGAGACAATTACGGCAATTTTATTGTCTGTCTTTCCAATGCCTATCACAGTAGGGCCCTGTTCCCTAATTAGTGCCTCTAGAGTAAGACATACCTGCACTACAAATAAATAATAATAATAAGATGACATACCTTTATTTTAATATCATTTGATTGGGTAAGGAATGGGGTGGAAAATAATGGAAGCTAATGTAATGGAAGTAATATAATGGAACCCAGATAGTTTCTACTTAACTGTTAAAGGAGAAGGAACTCTTTGCTAATATACATCTAGATTTGCAAAATTAGAAAGATTTACTTATTTATTGGTTGTGTCAGAGATTAGTTATTGTTAGGGCAATGAAGTGTAACACTATATGAAATCCTATTCTACAACTGTCACTTTTAGCCAGATCCTTACTGGTGCTGTGCTGGTTTACACTGTTTGAGGATCTGTCCCCTAAAGTGTGGCAATCTGAAATAATTTTACATATAAGTCTCAAGCGGTTTTGTTGTAGGACATGTTTTTTTAAAAAGTTCACGAGGCACTGAGCTTGCTTTCTCATATGTGGGTGAAAATTTCTGGAGAGAACAACAGGAATGCAGTCATTCCTATCCATGCATGGAGCAGCTAGGGCATTTCTTGTGCTCAACAAGAATATAAATGCAATGTAAAATGCATTCAAACTTGTTAATGGAGAGAAGTAATAATTATAATGTGGCAACAACTTTCTCTGTAAGTCTTCTTTGTAATATACTTTTGGAAAGGCTTCACTGAACTAGAGACACATAAATGTATCTCTGGGTCATCATTAGCATACACACAACTTCATTTGGAATCAACTGTATTGGCTTCAGTAGGGCTATAGAATTTCCTGGGCAAATACTAAGATGCTAATCTAATAAAATAATCACACAGAAATGAATGAGTCACACAGCATTCTATTAAGTCTCATACTTTCCAGGTACATTTTTGTTTATTATTGTTATGAAGTTTAGAACCAAATGCCGGGCTAAAGGTAATACCCCAATTTTGTCCAGCACAAACAGGAGCACATGCCAAGAGACCACAAAGGGAGAACTTTGCTGGAATTTAACATGAGAACAAACAACAAATATTCTGCTTTTTGCACGCTTAGGAATTTGTGCCTTAGCCTTATTTTTATGGTGACAATGTCAGATGTAAGCTGCAGTAGATAGTTCAGTAAATCCATCTTTTTGCTTAACTTTGAATAAGATTGGTAGGGTAGAAAACGTGGTCAGATCCTCACTCAAGAAAACTGGAAATTCCCATATCATGTGGGGATCATCCAGTAGCATAAAGCCAGCTCTCTGCCACACTCCATTCTTCCTCTGTTTTCCCAGGATAGGGGGGATATCAGAGGTGTGCCACTGGCAGGAAGCAGTCAGCCTGGAATGAACACCAATAATCTTGAGCCATCAGAACAATGCTTGCGGGTCCATGCTAGCTGGCATAAGTTAAAACAGTTCTGTGGTTGCTCTAGTTTGCACTATGGATATGAATCGTTAACCAATTCACTGGTAAGCATCACCCTTGCCCAGTGATGTTTACCAGTAACAGCTAACCACAGCCTGGCTGGAGAAGCTCAAGATGCAGTGAGCCCGACTGGGTTGGAGGGTGGCAGGCACTCCAGTCCTGGACTGGCCCACTGCATTATGGGTGAGGGGGGCGTTCCAGCCTGCCCGGAGCAGCCCCCGCACACGGCGGGCCCAACCTGGCTGGAGCAGTCCACTTTTCATTGATTTCTTTGGATATTGAATTGGGTCCACAGAGAATTAAGCCTTGTCAACAGGATAAAGATGTACTAGTTTTCCCCATGTAAGTTTTAAAACCTATTTAGGTAAACTAATGCAAATCTGTGTGCACATACTCTTATTTCAGAGTGGCTTCTTTCAATTTTAAATGATTTCTAGTTGATTTAAACTGAGATTAAATAAACTTGGTTTAAACTGAAATAAGATTTACCACACAGAGGTTTATACTAGTTTGAGTAGGTAGATTTAAAATTATACTTTTAATGAAACTGATACAACTTTCTCATGTATGCAAGGCCTTAGATGTATATTTGCCACTGATAATTTACCTCAAGCAAATGCATCATATAGTTCAAGTTCTGGAGAACCATAGAAGAGTTTTGCTACTAAATGCAGCAACAAAGAGACAACCTTGCACCGTGTATCTCAGAAGTATAGGGCTGGAAAGAACCTTGAGGGGTCATCCAATTAATCTCCCTGCACTGAGAAAGGAATATTATAATTTATATACATATGCAAAGTAAATCTAAAATACCCCCCTAACAAATCAGAATGGTAGCATTTTATGTTCACTTTGCACAGGAGTAAATGATGACATAAAGGTTCAAAGCAGTGAAGAATCAGGACCCTAAAAAGTGGAGAAGAAGGTAAAATGTAAGAAGAATAGAAAATCAGAGCTTTATACAAGAAAAGAGATTGGTGGTAAAATAACATTTAATGCCACAGCATGAAAGAAGTTAAAAACTAGTTTTAAGTTCTAGATGTTGAACAGACCCCTTATCCTCTCAACCAAATGGATTTAATGTTGCAAAAGATTCTTGCTTCACTAATTAGGCAATATAAAGAAGGCAGAACACTGGCCAGCAAACATGGGTTCTGCTCCTCACTTACCTGCAAATCATTTAATTTTCTTGTGACTTTCTATAAAATGGGAATAATGATGCTTTGTAAAGCACTTGGAAATATATGGGTGAAAAACTCGGTATTGAGCACTCAGTATTACTAACTGTATCTATTGCAAGCAATATCATAGATAAAATAGTTTTTACTTACTCAATGCCAGTCCACTGGGAAAAGTGGGAAAGGATGTAACCCAACGACATGGCAATTAAATATCTCTTTACAGAAGTAGCAAATCTGCTGGTTTTATGAAGGTCTGAAGACAAGCTTTAAATAGTCTGAGAAAGTAATTAAGATTCTTAGCATGTTTCTATTTTTAAAGACCTTTACATTAATTTTTAAAGAAACACAGAGAGACCAAGAAAGCAAATTTGCGGTGATAAAACAGCAATAAATAATCCCACTGCAGTAGACCATATCAGATCAAGTAAAGACTTGTAAACTCTTTTGGCAGCTATTTTCTAACAGGCAGTAAGACAGACATCAAAGGATTAATCCAATTCGAGATTATTAATGTCTCTTATTATTATAATTATTACTATTCATATATTCATATTGTATTACTTCTCTGATGAAAGTCAGCTTTTCTCTCAATGCAGCAAAGACAATGCTTCCACTGAGGAATTTTCTCTTTTCTAAAGTATGGAACCTATTCCAGCTGAAGTCAACAGCAAAACTCTCATTGACATCAATCGGGGTCCTAAAATTCTGTGTGGGTATCCCTGGCAGGAGAAGGAAATGCCTTCCCAACTGCCTCACCTGGCCCTGCCCATGCTCCACCTGTGTCCCCCAAACTTCCTTTCTCAGCCTGCTCTTGCAGTGCCACTGAGACTGGGAGCTGTGCTGCCCATCCTCCCAGCACTGGGGCTGGTGGCTGGTCTCTGGGAGTGGAGGGAGCTTGCTTGTTAGGGGTCCAGCTGGCAGGCAAGGCCCAGGATAGCTGGGGAAATGCTGCTCGCTAGGCTAGGACCGTGCTATTCCAGGCTGGGGGTGCTACCCAGGGCTGGGAGTAAGGGCTAGCATCCATATGGGGGAAGAGGGACTAGGCAGGGGCCAGTAGTAGCCACTTGTGGCACAGAAGGAGCAGAGCTGAGGGGTTTGCCCTCTACCACCAATGGTTGTATGAATGTTTCTATAAATGATTCATGGCTTTGACCAGTATCAGAATCAAGTAACTGTGCTTGCATTTCTGGCACAATTGCAGATACTTTTATTTATCTGAATTCTCTTCTAGTATTTATTAGGCCCTGATCCTTCCTCTCTTGCAAAATATTCCATATGTACAGTAAATAACACTTAACATTCCCACAAGGTAAAAAGCCTGTGATGCAAGTAGCTCTCCGTTTTCCTACTTCAAAGAGGGGACAGCAGCATGACAGTTACATATGCCAGAGTGCTTGAAAATTCATATAACAGCTGGTTTCCAAGCCAGCAGATTGTGTGTTTTCCACACAGGAACCACCATCTCCCCAACAGCATGACTCTTTCCCCTACAGCTGTGGACTCTGAGCCCTGGTCTACATTTGGGAGTTATTTTGAAATACCCCCCCCTTATTTTGAAATATTAAGTGCATTGTCCACACTAGGATGCCCGTTATTTCAAAATAACAGGCTGGTTATTTCAAAATCTGTACTCCTGTTTTCCTTGGGGAATAACACTTATTTCAACATAGTTATTTCAAAATAGCATTAGTGTGGATGCTCCACTACTGCTATTTCAAAATAACTACTCCCTAGAGTAATTCAGATCAATTACTCCCCAATGCTTACCAGGTCTCTAAGTCGAGATAGAGCATCCACAATAATGGAACCTGCCTCGGACTTATTTTGAGGCTCCCCCATAGTGAGGACACACTATTTTGATTTTGTTATTTTGGGAGTGATTATTTCAAATTTAGTTATTTTGAAATAATTTCCTAATGTAGATATGCCTTAAGGAGCTACAGGGATGGTGGTAGAAGGCAGAGAAATAATGCTTTTTCTAATGCCAGCAAACACATTTTTGCTCAGAAATCTGCAATTAGTAGAAGCAGGCCTGCTACTTTGCACAACTGCTCTCTTGCTTTGGTTCCTCTTGGTCCTTAGAACTTTATGTATAAATCTACAGAATCCTGATAGTACAGATTGGCATAGAGAGGCTGTTTTGGATTCTTGTGATGGGAGTGGAAATAGACTATAAAGCAACTGGTTTCCTCTCACATTCTCTCGATCCTGATGCAATATGGCTGGACTGCCTCCAACATAGCAGTCCCTTTTCTAGCTGAGTCCCATGGTTGCAATTTACTGTGTAACCTGCCTCCACATTCTATGCACAACCGGAAACCTTAACTTATTATTCTATCAACTCAATTTTATACCACAAAAAGGGGCTAGTGAGAAAAACTGCAACCCTCCTCCAACCCCCACCCCCCAAAAGGAATGATCTGAAAAAAAAGCGGGAGAATCTGAGAGCAAAGCTAAGATGTTATGCAGGGTATTGTCCAGAAAAAACAATGTAAGCTAATGCAGCAAATAAATGGCAAATTATTACCGCGCTGAGTACATTTTTTAGCAAAGAAATGTATGTGTTAAATTGCTCAGGGGTCAAAGAGTTATTGAATTCCAAAGACTTTATGCATAACAGTGAATAGTTAGGTAAATTAAACTTAAATAACAAGGAGTCCTGTGGCACCTTAGAGACCAACGGATTTATTAGGATATAAGCTTTAATTGTTTTTGCAGATGCAAACTAACGATAACTCAGTGTTAATATTTAGGTGAATGTACCACCAATATTTATTTGAAATGTTATTTATGGGCCTCAAGTATCATATTTGGAACAGTTCCTCATTAACTTTCATATAGCCATTAAATATAATTTATATAAATTATGTGGTAGTCCTGTCAAGTAGGGCACTTTGAAATAAATTCCTGCCAATAGCTTGTGGCATTATGCACCTCTATTATGTAATTTTGGTGTTGTGTTTGGCTGTTGACTCCTGTGTTTTACAGTGTGCATCTCATGGGAGCTATTGTTTATCTGAGTGTGTGCGCCAATAGAGAGGCAATTATTAAAAATAGCCCACCTTGCAATGCACTGAGCCTCTCTGATCATTCCTGAGGTACTGTGCAAACTGAAACTAAGCACCTAGCAATATTCAGCCCAAAGGTGCTAGAATCTGCATCAGGAGAAGCCCCTTTTGGTAGAAAATGTGCAGTGCAACATAGTTGATTATTTCCCTTTGGGGCTATTAAATAAAGTCATTTCATTTCCCTGAGAAGCATTCTGCTGTGTAACTAGATTACGGCTATAGTATAAATTCACTCGTAATTCAAAGATGAAAAATGCATGCTTGGGGGGGAAAGTGTATGAAAAAACAGAGTGAACGTCACTAAATAAATTATGCAAAAGCGACGAGGAGTCCTGTGGCACCTTATAGACTAACTGAAGTGTAGGAGCATAGGCTTTCGTGGGCAAAAACCCACTTCGTCACATGCATCTGACGAAGTGGGTCTTTGCCCATGAAAGCTTATGCTCCTACACTTCAGTTAGTCTATAAGGTGCCACAGGACTCCTCGTCGCTTTTGCAGATTCAGACTAACACGGCTACCCCTCTGATACTTAAATAAATTATGTTAGTTGCCTTACAGAATCAGCAATGAAACTTTAATTAACCACATTTTGTCAGTTCATAAAGGATAAAATGTTTGAGAAAATCATCTCAAGAAAATTCTTCATTAAATGAAAGAATAATCTTCTATGAAACAGGTGGCTCTTTGAGCAGTTCTATGATTATATGTGCTCCCAAAAATACAAAATGTAGTGTGTTATATGACTAGCAGGAGCAGTGTTTTAACTATATTTTTACTAGCTTGAAGAAACCCTTTTATTGATTGGTGATATATGGGATTTTGTACAAACATGTTTGTTTTTTATACTGACAACATGGTAAATTATCTCATCTCCAAGTGATTTCATGGAAATGTGACAGCAGCCTTTGTTCACCTCTTAGCAAAAACAATTCAAAAAAGGAAGAATCAACAGCGAATTCCACCTTTTCTTTATTTTCATGGTGTAAGGCCAAGCTCATTCCTGGAGTAATGCCACCCAAGCCAGCTGGCTTTCTTTAGGGTGAACTGGCCCTGTGGTGAACTGGTACATAACATCCATTCCCTTATTTTTACAAACACACAACCCAGTCCTGGTTCCACCTGAAGTCAGTGGGAGTTTCACCATCAACATCAGTGAGAGCAAAATTGGGTTTTGTGCTTGTAGCTGTGTAAGTCCAGATCACCCTGATTTCCTGCAGGAATACCTGGGGTGGGCATTTGAGAGAGGTGTGCAGTGTGTGAGGATCTCCTTGCAGAGATTTTCTGGGATTATTCCATTAGCATGATGGAGATTATCTCCAGTCCTTCTCTTCCAGCTAGAGAGAGTGGTCCTGTCCCTGGCCCCCAGGAGTCCAGATGATCAATGGGGATTTATCTCCTTGGAGTCCTTGTGCATCTACATTTCCTCTAGGGATCAGTGTCTCAATCATTTAGCTTCTGGGCAGCATGGCACCATTGGGCAATGGAACTGGAGCATCCTGGGCCAGTGACTTCCCCTAAAGCCAATGTGTTTCCCAGTTTCAGAGAGAGCAGAACAAAGTTAATGCTACCCAAAATTAATTCATTCCCATGGCCACACCCTTGGTTTCCTGTGTTACCCCCACTATGTCACCTCTCCCGCTAAAGGTACTTAACTTTACAGAGGACTTTCTACCAGAGTCCGGGCTGAGGAGACATGAACAATGCTGTTACAGTGAATCAATGCAGAGGTTAACTTCCACACTGCTAAATATGGAGCACATAAGCATGAAACTACCTTGGAGCATGGCATATATAAGCATAGGGTTGTGTCAGCCACTGTAATTCAGGTAGATCTGTTCCTGTTGTGATGAATCATAGAATCATAGAACCATAGAGCTGGAAGAGACCTCAGAAGGTCATCAAGTCCAGCCCCCTGCTCTAGGCAGGACCAATCCCAACTAAATCAACCTGGCCAGGGCTTTGTCAAGCCGAGACTTAAACACCTCTAGGGATAGAGACTCCACTACTTCCTAGGTAACCCATTCCAGTGCTTCACCACCCTCCTAGTGAAATAGTTTTTCTAATATCCAGCCTTTCCCACCACAACTTGAGACCATTGCTCCTTGTTCTGCCATCTGTCACTACTGAGAACAGTCTTTCTCCATCCTCTTTGGAACCTCCCTTCAGGACGTTGAAGGCTGCTATCAAATCCCCCCTCACTCTTCGATTCTGCAGACTAAACAGACCCAACTCCCTCAGCCTCTCCTCATAAGTCATATGCTCCAGCCCCCAATCATTTTGGTTGCCCTTCGCTGGACCCTCTCCAATGCGTCCAAATCCTTTTTGTAGTAGGGGGCCCAAACTGGACACAATACTCCAGATGTGGCCTCACCAGAGCCGAATAAAGGGGAATAATGACATCTCTGGATCTGCTGGCAATGCTCCTCTTAATGCAACCTAATATGCCATTAGCCTTCTTGGCTACAAGAGCACACTGTTGACTCATATCCAGCTTCTCATCCACTGTAACCCCAGGTCCTTTTCTGCAGAACTACTACTTAGCTGGTTGGTCCCCATCCTGTAACAATGCTTGGGATTCTTCCGTCCCAAGTGCAGGACTCTGCACTTGTCCTTGTTGAACCTCATCAGATTTCTTGTGGCCCAATCCTCCAATTTGTCTAAGTCACTCTGGACCCTATCTCTGCCCTCAAGCATATCTACCTCTCCTCCTAGCTTAGTGTCATCTGCAAACTTAGTGCAATCCATCCCTTCATCCAGGTCATTAATAAAGATATTGACCAAAACCAGTCCTAGAACCGAATCTTGGGGCACTCCGCTAGAAACCGACCGCCATCCTGACATCGAGCCGTTGATCACTACCTGCTGGGCTTGGCCTTCTAGCCATCTTTCTGTCCATCTTACTGTCCATTTATCCAATCTACATTCCCTTAACTTGCTGGCAAGAGTATTGTGGGAGACCGTATCAAAAGCCTTGCTTAAGTCAAGGTGTATAACATCCACTGACTTTCCCATGTCCACAGAGCCAGTTACCTCATCATAGAAGCTAATCAGATTGGTCAGGCACAACTTTCCCTTTGTGAATCTACGCTGACTATTCCTAATCACTTTCCTCTCTTCCAAGCACCTCAAAATGGATTCTTTAAGGATCCCTTCCATGATTTTTCCAGGAACCGAGGTAAAACTGACCGGCTTATAGTTCCCTGGATCGTCCTTCTTCTCTTTTTTGAAGATGGGCACTACATTTGCCTTTTTCCAATCATCCAGGATTTCTCCCGACCTCCACGACTTTTCAAAGATAATGGCCAAAGGCTCCTCAATGACATTTGCCAACTCTCTCAGTACCCTCGGATGCATTAAATCCGGACCCATGGATTTCTGTACGTTTAGCTTTTCTAAATAGTTTATAACCTATTCTTTTCCCACCAAGGGCTGTCCATCTTCATCCCATCTTGCGTCACTTAGTGCATTAGTCCAGGAGCCCACCTTGTCCGTGAATACAGAAGCAAAGAAAGCATTGAGTACTTCAGCTTTCCTCACATCATCTATCACTAGGTTACCTCCTTCATCCAGTAGGGGCCGCACACCCTCTCTGATCACCTTCTTCTTGTTAACATGCCTGTAGAAACCTTTCTTGTTATCCTTCACATCCTTAGCCAGTCGCAATTCCATTTGCGCTTTTGCCTTCCTGATAACCCCCCGGCATTCTCGAGCTATACATTTATAGCTCTCCCTGGTCATTTGTCCAAGTTTCCACTTTTTGTAAGCTTCCTTTTTGTGCTTAAGTTCACCAAGGATTGCCCCTGTAAGCCAATCTGGTCTCCTACCATGTTTGCCTCTCTTGCTAGGCATCGGGATGGTTTCTTTAAAATACTGCCAGCTGTCCTGGACTCCTTTCCCCTTCATGTTAGCATCCCAGGGGATTCTGCCCATCAGATCTCTGAGGGAGTCAAAATCTGCTTTTTTGAAGTCCAAGGTGTGTATTTTACTACTCTATTTTCGTGCTTTGGTCAGGTTCCTGAAATCTACCATCTCATGATCGCTGCTTCCCAGGTTGTCACCCACCTCTACTTCCCCTATTAGTTCCTCCCTGTTTGTGAGCAGGTTGGATCCTTCAGCACTTGTACCAAGAAGTTATCCCCAGCATTCTCCAAAAACTTCCTGAATTGCCTGTTTACTGCCGTATTGGTTTCCCAACAGATGTCAGGTTCCCTATGAGAACCAGGGCCTGTGATCTGGAAGCTTCTCTCAGTTGCCTCATCTACCTCATCCACCTGATTCGGTGGCCTTTAGCAGACACCAACCACAACATCACTGCTGTTGTTTGCTCCTTTAAACTTAACCCATAGACTTTCAACAGGTTTTTCTCCCTCTTTATACTGGAGTTCAGAGCAATCATAGTGCTCTCTTACATATAGTGCAACTCCTCCTCCTTTTCTCCCCTGCTGGTTCTACCTGAACAGTTTATACCCTTACATGACAGCGCTCCAGTCATGCAAGTCATCCCACCAAGTCTCTGTTATCCCAATTAAATCATATTTCTTGGACTGGGCCAGGGCCTCCAGTTCTTCCTGTTTGTTGCCCAGGCTTCTTGCATTAGTATACAAACACCTCAGTTGATGCCCTATCTTGTACATTCGAATCAGGGGTCCTCCTTTGTTGCTTGTTCCTCTTTGCATTTCTTCCTGGTATCCGACTCTCCCACTCCCCTCAGGGTATGAAACTTAGGTATAGTGAGGTTAGAAAAATCCCTCTACAGATAAGGTCCCTAATGGTAATTACATGAACTAATTAGGGTAGCTCAGGAGTAATTCAGGGAAATTTGGTCTGATGTATCAATATAGGCAGACTACCTGAGCTTGTGATGTGAATCCTAGGTGAAAGCAAAGAGCTTGTATGAGAATTGCCTTATCTTGGCTGCTCACCTTTAAGAATGTCCTTCCAGTTTATTTCTGTTTGTTACACTGATTTAATAACTTCTTTCTGTGTGATACACAAGAAACTCATTTGTGTTTACTTCTCATGCATAATATTTGCTTGGATTTAAACCTTGCCGTGGTAGCGTTTCTCATGGTAAAGGCAGTCCAAGTAAAAGGGAAAAGTGTAATAGCATATCTTATTTCATCTTCCTTGAATTCCACGGTCAGATTCTGCTGGCAGTCAGAGTAGGGTAAAAGGCTTCACAGAGTCTTGCTTAACCCAGTGTAACTGGAAGAAGCTGCCACCATACATATGAGTCATAGAAAGATACAGGTGTTTGAGTCAAACAAATAATTGACTCCTTTCTGCATCATTTAGAAATGAAGTAGAAATCAAACATTGTTTCTTCAAATCAGATATTGCTTTAGCACCATGTTGTTCTGCTTTACAACACAATTACAAAGAGATGGCTATGCACTGCCCTGCACAGGAACAGAACTCACAAGGTGAAGGATACTCCAAGTTTCTCTTTGCAGAGTGTCCATCTCATTATACCACCATTGGTTCTTGTCCTTTATAGTAGATAGTGTAAATTTCACCAATAAATATAATTGTATGTCTACTGTAATAAGGACAGTCAGAACTCTCATTAGTTCCTAGATACTATGATAATTAGTGTCCTATAAGTATTATATGAAAGGCAGACAAAGTGGATAATGTCAAAGGAAATTCAGTGTGCAGAACAAGGACAGTGTTAACACCTAATTAATGAGCTAAATGTATGCTGCTGATTCACATACAGAGATTGACAAACCTGAGACACAATCAGTTTTCATCATAACTCCTCCTACAAAGAGAATTATTAGTACAACCAAATAAAATCTTCTAATCTAGATGTGAATAAAATACAATAGAACATTAACAATAGCAGAGGAAGAAAGTAAAAATATACATATAGTATTAGCTTCTGCTTTATTCTTTAGAAACATGAATTGGATAAGATATATTTAATTCAGAAGAAAGGTCAATAAAAATGGATGTTCCTCATGTACCTAGAAGTAAAGACATCTATCATGGTGAGAAAATTAAAAGATGAATAAGCTACAATGACTCCTCTACAAATAAATGCTGCTTTGGAAATGTATCTTTTCTGTGCTTACAAGTAGAAATATTATTAAAAAGATAAATCACACTTTTGTAAGATTACCTGTAAATCTACAATTATAACTAGTAACATGTAAGATTACTGACCTGAAAGAGATTATAGTGAACATTTTTGTTTGTTCATTTTGTTTACTTTGTGATTTGATAACACTTGGTGACACACAGTGAATAATTTTCTTCTGTTGCCCGTGAGTGGTTTTCACACAGCAACAGAGAAGAGATAAACACTTTAGGAAATAGGAAAATGCAATTGTAAAACTTCAGAATGCTGCAGTGGATCTAAGGGGCAGCTTTAGTATAATTTTTTTTTATAATTGACAGAATTCAGGTTTCAGACATCCTAGTCATTCATTCACTGACAGATCCTCTCCCGCCTCTCTCTCAGCACTGCAAAATATTTCATTTGTATAGGGACTTGCAAGGATTTCCACCCATACAATCCCAGAAGGCAAGAGTCCTGAATATTGACAGTCAGAAGAATGTATTAGATATTACCTTCCTTTCCGATTTATTATGGAGTAACTCTCCAGATGGTTTAAGTTTTAATTTGGTGTCTATATGTGGCCATGGCTACAGAGAATATATGTTAAGAAAAATTCAGTTCCAGATAAATTACTTGAAAAATGATTCTCAAGGAAATAAACAGTTTGACTAAAAACATGTCATAGGGTACATCTACACAGTACCGCATGCCTTGAAATAAGCTATGTGATTTGAGTTACACAAATTGTGTAGCTTATTTCAAAATAACTTATTTCAAAATGTGGCGCTTTCTACACAGCACTAATTTAAAATAAATCACTATTCCAGCATCTTCCTTAATCCTTGTGCAATAAGGTTTATAGGAAGCCGGAATAACAAACCTGTTATTTTGAATGTATTTCGAAATAATAGGCATGCTGTTAAGACGCACAGAACACTATTTTGGGATAATGGACATTATCCCGAAATAGCGCTGCTATGTAGAAGTACGCTTATAGGGCTAACTACACCTCTGGTCCTTTTCTGATTTCTCTAATAACATCCCTTAGATCTTAGACTTTATACCTTTACCTATCATAGGCTAGAATTCCATAAGGGTACGTCTACACTGCAAGTTTATTTCGGAAAAAGCTATTCCAGATGATATCTTCCAGAATTGCTTATTTAGAAATAGAGTGTCCACACTACAGGGAAGCCTCAAAATTAATACAAGGCAGGCTCCCCTAATGTGGACACACTATCTTGATTTAGAGTCCCAGGAGGCACTGGGGAGGAATAACTTAGAATGGCACTGGTGAGGAGCTGTTTCAACATAGCAGCAGTGGAGCATCCACACACACCCTCTTCCGAAAGAGCTTTTTTGGAAGAGGTGTTATTCCTCATGGAATGAGGTTTACCAGCGTTGGAAAAAGCCCTCCGTTATTTTGATTTTCTTTCAAAATAATGCAATTGCAGTGTGGATGTTAGAATTGTTTTTCTGGAATAATGGTGCAGTGTAGACACGTTCTAATTCTCCCATTCTTCAATATAGCTCTGGACTACAATACCCTGCATATCATTGGTCTTACCCAGAAGGTCCAACCAGACATCTTTGGTTCTTCATTCAGAGTCTTGGACCAGAGGTATATTTAGTGATGCAATATCCCTTCTTAAATCAAAGTATTGTGTATTTTTAACAGTAGGAATAAAATACTTAGATAAATGGATTTTAAAATAAAAATAAAAATAAAAATTTAAAATAAAAAAATAAAATAAAAACAGTCTACACATATCTCACCTAAACTCTTACCATCCCCTGATCTTCAGACACCATAGTGAGTAGCTTCCCAGTTTTTTGAAAAAATTCCATCCCCCTTCAGCAACCTGTTTTGGGCCACGATCCCTTTCCTCTTTTTGTTCCTGAATCTCATTGTGAACCTTAAAAAAAACCTGCCACAATTCTTCTAATATCTATTTCCAGGCCTTCTGCTATCCTGGCACTGTGTCAGGAGTAATAATCCATAGATAGCTTGCTTACCTGCTAGCTTAGCCCTCAAGCAATCTAGCAAGTGCAGCTGGCCCTGCTTGTGCTACTTGACTGGTCAAATTGTTCAACTGTCTGAGGGCATCAGCAGTCCTGCTTTGAATACCAGCAGTTGGGGCAGAGGCAGGGGATTTGCCGTTGGGGGATTTGCAGTTGGGGCAGAGGGTTGTGATAGTGCCAATATCTACTTGTTTTCTGTCTTGTTCTAGCCCTCTTCCTGCCTTGGCCCACTCCATGTATCCTGGTTTTGACCCTTGAATTTGGCATGTGGCTTCTGGCTTCAGCTCTGACCATTGGTGCCAGTTCCTGAAGTCTGCCTTTGACTTTGGCCTCTGACTCTGGCTCTGAGTCAACCAGTGGGCAGGACCATCCACAGCCTAGTCTCCGACATAATGTCTCTCAATAAATCCTTAGGGGTTTGTAGAAATGTGGCTTATCCTGCCTTATTCCTTTTCTTTCCCACTTGATTTTTCTTATAGCCCTCTATTAATCTAAAGCAATACATTCATACAGTAAATATCCCAATAACTTGGTCAATCCACTGTATTCATAAATTATTACAGAGTTGCTTCAAATCCATCATAGACAGTAACCCAGATATATTGGCATAGAACAATCAGCTGATTAGATCCAAAGTGACGAGCACTAAAAAACCTTTCATATTCTGAATACGATGTTGTAAACAGTTGGACTCTTCAATTTTTATGTAATAAAAATCTGTATTGTAGAGTAAATGTTTATGTAAGTACAAGAAAGAAGACCCCTCTAGATCATGGGTGCAAATTCATCTTGATCAGTAAAACTTCTGTCAGATGAAAATATATTGAGCTGGGAAAAGGACAAGATAAATGAAAAACTGCAAAAGAATGTACAGGCCCATCCATGCCATCCAGGCAATACTAGAGCCATTATAATAATTGTAAAACCAGTGACACTAGTAAATGGACTGCTGGAAATATACTTACAGCCACAACTATACCAGTGATCTGGCACTATTTTACAGGCATAAGGCCATTTTCTGCATTTGATATGTAATTCCCACTGACAGATGTAAGTTTGACCTACACATTGCAGAGAAGGTTTTGGGTCCCAGGCTTTTAAAATAGAGATTTACCAAGACCAAGACTGGGATGTCAGCTGAGAAAGCTGCTTGCCTTACAATAGTTCCCTCAGGACAAAACTGACTTAACAAATTATATTTCTTTAGAGAAGTGGGTGTCCAATGTCTCATTAACCTCATTCTAAGAACGGTGTTATCATATAACTATATTAGAAAATATTTACCTGAGCAACATTTTGAAATGGGACACATTCCTATGGTAGCTGCAATGGTGAGGAAATCTTTCCTGAGAGCTATATTATGACATAGATGACATAATAGAGTAAGAAACCCTGTCATATCCCATTACAGGTTATTGGAACCATGGGTCTAGCTCTAGGTGCATAAGAGAAAGCAGGGCTACTTACCTGCAGACTCCTTCCCTAGAGTGAGTAGATGGGGAGTAGCAGTGAATGAGAAAAAACATGGCTCTACTCCTTACGTGCTAGTCAGGGTAGCTGAGCAATGTGAGGTAAAAGAGTGGAAACAATAATCAACACGGTATAGGCCAGTAATAAATTACTAATCTCCCATCCCTAAAAGCAAGCAGGGAGCATCTGTGTCTTTGAGTAACAGGGCCTCCTAGGGATGCCTCTAATGCTGGTGCCTGATGTCAGAGGAGTCACAAACAATTACAAGGAAATAAAGTTCCCAAATGCAACCCGCACCCTTTTTAGAAATACTGATGACATTTACTGCAGACTGATTTAGACTAGACAATATCAGAAGCTTCTTAGTCAGAGGCAAATTAATTCAACTCAATCAAAAGAAGGTTCATTGTATTCAAACTGTCCATTCCCAATCAATTACAAAAATTGAGGCCAAATATACACTGTGGAGAAGCATAATACAGGAAAAGTTCTCACTTTGCTTTTAAATGATAACACTAAAGGCAGCTTTTCCTGGAAATAATGATAACTGGGAGACTCAGTGACGTAATACATAAGGTGGCACATCTTTTCCAATAGGAAGGAAGAAAAATACTGATCCATTTTGGTGGAACAAATTAGGTTGCATTTGTATGTAAAGTAGCCTGAGTGAAGTTTCTTTCACACCTCATCCAATGGTCACCATCTATACCTGTGAAAAGTTCTGCTGTCACAGCATCTGACAATTAACTGATTGCACCAATTAATAGTTTCCATTAAGAGAGTTGGTTTGGAAATATCAGGATGAAATTTGGAAAAAAGTGCTTTAATAATTCATAGCTATTAATCAATAGTTCTTAATTAAATCCATCATAGTTCTCTTCAGATTTCATTACAGGAGCAAACCAAATCTCATTCAGAACTTTTTTTTGGTTTGTTTACATGAGAATGTCTGGATAATCTACCTGAGGTTATTTTTACAATGGGATGTGATGGTTTTGCTTAGGGATGTAGTCTTAATTAAAACAGAGAACTCTGCTTCATCTGTAGGGAGAATCTAGAGTGACGCCCATGAGTAATATGTACAGGTTTGTTGATCCTTTGGGATACCAGGGTCTGCCATGTTTATAAAACAGTGCCTCTCTGTTAAAGTTTTTTTTCTGTTGTGCTGTTGTGCCCCTCATTTTGCAATGATACTTGACTACTGACAGGTTGAAGAATATGTGCATGATCTTTGTCTCATTGACTGTAATGGAAACAGGATCAGCCATGTAATGTCTCAGATGGAGTCTTGCAGTTGACTTCAAAGGCCCTGTAATGGAATGTCAAAAAGTGTCCTTCCTCTAAGATTTTTTGAACAAACTAACAAACCTTTGAACTGCTATAAGGTAATTTACATTAATGGACATGTTCCTGTACAGTATGAATCCCTGTGCTGTCTGCATATTTTCAACCACACACAAAGTTGGTGAGTTTTTGTCTTGAGAATAAGACACTTTACAAACAGGCACGAGGTTGTTAATTGTCTGACTGAAAAAAGAACTTACTCATGGAATTTTTCCTATATTTTGAGCAGGTGATAAATGATAAATTCTAGATGGGTGATTGCAGCTCATTAAGTATTTATTGCAATGGGGGCACAAAATTGTTGTCTGACATGTAAATACATGTGTGTTTGCTTCTGTATTGCTGTGTGATTGACTTGTGGAGGAAATATTTTCTCTAAATAGAGACTGCATTGTCAGATATACCCATCAGCAGGGATGTCAAGGGTACTGAGAGACACAGATCAAAAGCACTATTTAAATACATCACATTATCAAAAAAATAAAGATCTTAATGGCAGCAAAATAACAAATAAATTATAACTAGAGTACTATGGAACAACACCAAGTCACAAAGTCTTGCAACTGATTCTCATTACAGATAATTAGATACCATATTGCTATATAGTACTGAATAAGTTACTTGTATATGCAAATACTCAGATCCAGATGGAATAAAATGCAAGAAAAGACAACACATTATTTTGAAGTGGGTGGATTGTCTTTCCATCCTTTAAATGGTTTCATCTGACAGGATGAACTCTTTGATTCTCTACAGAGAGAGAACATACCACATTGTGATATGATGTCTAGCTATGTGAAGTGCTACCTCTAAGCTGATATACACTTCTGGAGCTGAGCCTATTTTATCCAAGATGAAGATCTGGCCCCAAAACCCCATGTAAATTCTGCTCCCCTTCTGAGAAGCCATTAGTTAAAGACACTTTGGGGCTCTTCAAGACCTGGACTTCTTCCATTTCCTGTCCAGAAGAGGGGTGAAATTCATTTGTGGCAAGAGTATAATGCTGAGGGGATGCATAATTATATACTTAGAAATGAGAACTGTTAAAAATTGATAAACTATTGAGCCAACAAAATCTTCTCAGGGGAGTAAACAAGACAAAGGAAAGAATTTGAAAGATATTTTGGGAGACAGTTATATGGCAAATGATCTTTAGATGTATGGACATATCTTGACAATGATCTTTACATAGGGAACAATAGCAGGACAATAGCATAAGGTATAAACCTGAAGAACTTATTCAACCATTAAGGCCCCAATTCAGCATAGCACTTAAGCATATGCTAAAAATTCATCCCGAATTGGAAATCAATTTTGCTGAATTGAGGACTATATCTCTCCAAAGTCATGTCTACACTGAGAGACAAGGTTGAATTTATTAAGGTGAATTTTTTAGCATCGAATTTTGTAAATTTGAAGGTTTGTGTCCCCGCTGTATGCAATGTATTTGAAGTAGCTTAACCCCAGTAGGGTGGCTACCATAGTGCCCTTTGAGCTGCGCGCTTGCGCATGCACGCAGACAACATTTTTACCCTGTCCACCTCCTAACAGAGCCATGCAGCAGAGTTGCAGGAGGCAGGCGGCTGTTCAGATGGCAGATAAGTGGCTGCTCCGGCCAGCCGGTCAGGGCTGGAGGAACCATGTGGCAGCAGTGGTGGCCCGTCCATAGGTGCAAACTAGGCAGTTGCTTAGGGCGCCAAATTAAATGGCCGTTGAGGGGTTTGGAGGCAGGGGTGCCGATCGCGTGTTTCGCCTAGGGCGCCAGTTGCTGGCAGCTCGTCTAGGGCCGCTCCTGTGTGCCAGGCAGGTTCTGCTGCCAGGGTTTGGAGCTACAGGTGGGCGGGAGGGTTGCTGCCACCGGGGGTTGGGATTGAAGGGATTCTTTATTCCTATTGTTAAAACAGAGACGGGAAAGGTACCCAAAAAAGAAAAGATCAGAGTTGAGAACAGATCCTGGATTTTAAGTCCTCATACTGTATAGGCTGGATGAATGGATCACTGTCCATACGCAAGTCTGGAGCTAAGAGCTCTACTGTGTCTTTTACTGCAGCCTTGAAGTGTAGGAGGTATTGTGCATTGAGAGAACTTTAGTCCACAAGGGCTGGAGGGTGGGGAGCCTGTTCAGGTAAGCATCCTGGAAAGCTGCTATGGATGACAAAACTCTCATCCTGCTATGGATGACAACACTGCCCTCCTTTCCTCACGTTCCACGTGCATCTCCTCCGGCAGCATATTCCTCCACTTGCTTACACACTCCCTGTCCAAGCGGGCAGATTGCATTTGCTCCTTGAACATCTCTTCCTAGTCCATTTTCACCTGTGGATTTGTGCCAGACAGAGAGCTGGGGGATATAATGGATTGCTCAGTGGGCTCCCTGCTGTTCCTGCTGTAATGAAAAGCAAAGGTTAGACTTTACAGGAGATTCTTTGCAGAGCGTGAAGCCTAATTTGTGAGAATAAAAGGAAGGTCTGTCTAAGGATATTAGGGATGTGTTACGTACGTTATGCTTTGAAAAGGCCACTTGGAAACAGGTACATCTCAGAGTTCTGGGTGGAGCAGCTGGACTCAGTTGGAGGCAGGCATGGTAAGGGACAGGCCAGGGCACGAACCTGCAAGTGGCATGGTGGCAGAGCAGAGTAGGGGCTCATATGGTGCCGTGTGTTCAGCACCCCCCATTTGTTGGGGAGTGCAACTTTCCCTACCCACAGAAATGGGAGGGTGGGCAGGAGCATGGCAGCAAGGCAGGGCAAGGGCTCATGTGATGCCCATGTGTTTGGCACTCCTTGTTTGCTGGGACAGTGCAACTTTCCCTTCCTGCAGGAGCAGGCGGGTAGACAAGAGGGGGTCTTACTCTAGCAGCAGAGTCAAGCAGGGGCTCATTCAGCACCCATATGTTCGGCACTCCATTTGCTGGGACAGTGCAATTTTCCCTTTCACGGGAGTGGGTTGGTGGGTGGGGATCCAGGCATGGTGGCAGGGTAGGGGCTCACACAGCGCCCATGTGTTTGGCACAATGGTCTGCACATACCAGCTATAAACCAGATAAAAGGCAGTAAAGAATCTCATTTTGAAGATTAGGCAGGGAGATACACCGGCTTATGTCAGCCTGGAATACCATCTATTGTGCACAGTTCTGGTCACAATTATATGGGAAAGATATTCCAAGTATGAGACAAAAGAAGCCAAAATGACTTTTAGTGGAATGAGTTAATATTTTACACTTGGGATCTGGCCTTTATATTTTAGGAGAGATTGCGTACACTGAGTATATAGAATCCAGGAATAGAGAAAGAGAGTGCTGCCAACAAGCCTTTTGCAGTGGTAAATAATGCAAAAATAAAAGGGCAAGGATTGAAGATAAGGAAGAGAAACTATAGTATAAACAACTCCAATAGAATCTCTTTATAAGAGAAACTATTACATTTGGAACAAAGGAGGCACTGAGTTTTGGACAAGTATGCAGGCAGTTGCACACATGGATTATCTTTATCTTTATCTGGTTTAATTTTAAAATTGGGTCATGTGGCCTTGTAAGTAAGACACCACTTTAAAGTATAAGGGTTTGTATAGACTGCAAG
The DNA here is from genome assembly GCF_049634645.1 of Pelodiscus sinensis. Lineage (NCBI taxonomy): Eukaryota > Metazoa > Chordata > Testudines > Trionychidae > Pelodiscus > Pelodiscus sinensis. Next base: position 18,104,675 of record NC_134726.1, read on the forward strand.
TCTGTGCCAGTTTTAGGTTTCATGTATGAACTACACCACATACTGCTATACCCAGGCTGTCCTATCCTATACCACAACCGGACAATTGTATTTGAACATGGTTGTTTTTAACTGTGTCTGACAAGTCGGCACTTATCATGGCTTTGAAGGAAGTAATGTGGCAAGTGTCTTTCTAGGGCAATGTTTCCCAATTTTATTTGGCCACGGAACCCTTTTAAACTCGAAAGAATTTTGTGGAATCCCTAATAACAGTCTAATATATGGACATCAGCGCTGAGTAGTGACATCCTCATCCCTAATCTCTGGCTAACCTGGCATTACACAGGGACACTTATCTTGGCAAACACAAATGAAAATTGTTTTCAATAAAATTCATAAATGCTTAAATATTAATTATTTTTTAAATCATAAAATGTTATTGTAATTGAATTTTCTCGCGGAACCCTTACTTTCACTTCACAGAACCCTAGGTTTCCATGAAACAGCATTAGGGAAACACTGGTCTAGTGGATTTTGTCAGTGAAGCCTCTTGATCACACTAATAATGAATCTGCATTTTTGGTTTAAGTCTTTCTTTAAAGTTATTTACATGCGCTTATTAAATGTCAGCTCATTAGAGCACTTAAATTGAAATAAATAGATAAAAATAAATGATAATAGTCCCAAGCTATGCAGCGCATGAGTGGGCTCTGCTGTGCTATTATTAAAAAACAAATAGAAATTTTTTTTTGTATTAGACAATCAAAGTGACATCTTATTCACTAATATTGAATGTTGAATGTTGATGCCAAGTAAGATAGATAGGTAGATCAAATATTGAATGAGAGGAAGAAGCTGAATCAAGCAGAAGAACTAGTCATATTATTTGCACATTTTTTCCAACTGAAGAATTTGCATTTGTAGTTCAACAACATACCAGAACACTGTGTTCCTAGGCTGCTGTGTTTACTATCCAGTAAATATTTATTCAGTTTGTCTCAGTTATTAATTACATTGTTAATATCCCAGATTCTCTAATTTCCACTTTGATTACCTAGAAAGTGGTTAACACTCTGTAACTGCAGCTATTATCTTGACACACACTAGGGAAAAGTATTTTTTATTCTCTACAACTGCAATATAGTGATATTTACTCTGCATCTGAGAGCTATAACAGCACTATTTCAAATGATTCTAAACACCACTAGGAGATAATTTATCAAACTTAATTTCTTAATTACTGATAGTCGAGAGGAAGCTTAAATATGTGATAATTCCTTGTGAGCCTCTCAGGAATGTCTGTATTTCTCTGTGCAGGACTAAAGATAGTAGGATTTCTGATTACTTGAACTATATACATAGATGAAAGGTCTCAGAGTGGTGGCCATGATAGTCTGTATCTGCAAAAACAATGAGAAATCCTGTGGCACCTTTCAGAATAACATGTATTAGGACATAAGCTTCCATGGGTAAAACCCACTTCATCAGATGAATTGGAGCGGAAATTACAGAGGCAGGAGTGTATATAAGATCAACAAAAGAAAGAAGTTACTTGTGTTAGTGAGATTAGTCAAGTCAGGGTGGAATTGGCTCATTCACAGCATTTGATACGGAGATGTGAATAACAAGAGAGGGGAAATTGCCTTTGTAATGTGTTAACCAGTTAAGATCCTTATTCAATTCTACATTGATAGTGCTGAATTTGCACATGAATTCTTTTGTAGAAGGATGGCTACTTTCAAATCCTTTACTGAATGTCCAGGCAGGTCAAAGTGTTCCCCTACTACAGGTTTATATGTGTTACTTTTCCTGATGGCTGATTTGTGTCCATTTCAGTTTGGCCAATATACATGGCAGTGGGTTCACTCTTGACCATCAGTGCTTTTTTAAACTGTAAGTGGCTTAAGACAGCGTTTTTATAGTACAGCCAGTCCCCAACTTATGAACAAGTTACGTACCAAACCCTAGGTCATAACTCAATTTGTTCGTAAATTGGATTACATTCACTTACATACGGCCACGCTGTTCGTAAGTGCGGATTTCGTTCATAACTCGGATTCCGGCTGTATAGGAGGTTGGTCGTAAATATGAATGGTCGTAAGTCAATGCTTTCATAACTTGGGGACTGGCTGTACATGATACTTTGTTCTGTTGGTGTGGGCTCTGGGTGTGTTCTCTTGACTCTCCTTAACTTCACCCTTTGTTGGTACAACTTCAATTGCAGCCCAGGCCACTGATTGCAGAATGAGTAATTGTGCCATTCAACCCAAGTAGGAGAAAGAAGAGAGTCATTAGCAGTTGTGCAGCCAGAAAAATCCTTCCTTTCCTGCTGGAGACTGAATAACCTTATATTCTTCCCGGTATTCAGCACTTCAAAGGCTTAGAAGGCAAGTGGCTTTGGGAACTTCAATGCATAGAATAGCACTGTAAGTAAGCACTTTGGTCCGCCAACAACTTCTTGTGTATTGTACTAACAGCCATACAGGCTGTTTCCATTGCTGCACTCTAGTGAGTAAAATGGCAGAATTAGTCATGTATGTGAAATCAAATGGATGACTCAGAGAGCTCTGCTATATTTCTAAATAGCCCTGATGAGTCCTCATACCATCCTGAATACCTTACATAATGCTACAGTCGATGGAGATTCTCCGACAGTTTATGTGAATAGGCTGTATTTCTGCTACAGAAGATTTTGAACTTTCTGTCTATTGATGACCATAAAAACATGTGGCCACACTGTATGGTTGCAGTGGTGTTTGTAAAAATGCAGTGTATGAGGCTGAATGCAGCCGCAGGCCCTGTTCCAGAGGAAAAGCTAGAGACACGTGTCTAATTATGCTAATTTAAACTTTAACAGCAGACACAGATGCTGTTCTGTCTTTAGTAGAAAGGGAAAGGTTTTGGTGAACAACAGGGAAGGGAGAGGATGTCTGGGGTCAGGAAAGAAGTCTGAAAAAGTTGCAAATCGCATCTAAACTAATGACTTTAAATGAACTATGTACTGTGAAAGCAGGAATGGTCTGATGAGTTTGTGCCAAGCACTATGGGTCCTTGGGCTTGATTTGGACTCTAGGTGCTATTGTAGTGTGAAAAACAATAATCACTGGTAGCAGGTAACATAACTGTTAATCATTGTCCAATACAGATGTTTACTTTACAGGTAAATATTATTATAAACATTATTTTTGTAAATACACATTTATTTGCAACATTTTCCGGTGACAATCATGAATATGGAAGGTTGGATAGACCACTAAGCTGATGCTGAGGAACTTGGGTCTGATCCAAACTCCATTGACTTTAAAGCCATTGATTTTAATGGACTTTGGATTGGATCCTTTGTGTACTATTCCTTGGAAAAATCCTGACACACTGTTTAAGATCACATTAACACTGCGCACCTCAGAGACATCAGCAACAAAATATACTGCATCTATTTGTAGTATGCTTAGCTATTATTATTATATTTCTATGGTAATTCTAGCATAATGCATTGAATAAATAAAGCTCTACTGATGCACAAAATTACACTATCTTTAGTGCTCTCAATGACAATTTTCTGCAGCAGGCTGGATTAGGAGTGAGAATTTGGGTCTTTCTTGCAAACACAGGCTAATTATTAGTCATTCCATTCCACCACCCTATTTGTTAATTCTTAAAAATACCATAGCAGGAGAAAACTGAATGCATTTTCTCAGAATTGAACAAGGTACAGAATTTTGTTCATGTTTCCAGGTGTGAAGTTAATGAGCAATTAAATGAGCCACCTGATCCTCTTTAGATGTGTCTGTTATCCAGAATATTATTTTGTATTATACCAATAAATTAGTCAGCATAATGTAGCTATTTCAGTTTCCACCAACCATGTTGATTTTTAAGCTTCACCATCTGGTTCTCTTCTCATCTGCATTTAACCTGTACCTTCTGCTTACTTCTGCTCTGGCTCATCAATTATAACTGATCTTGAAAGTCCTAGTTTTAGTACATGAATCAGTCTTCAGAATATACTTGAAACCATATGTTACTTAAGCCTTTAGGAAACTCTAGTAGTAAGGGTTGTCTTAAATGTTTTACTGAATAATTATGGGAAATTGCAAAAGTGTTGATTTGTGTCTGAAATGGAAACTCCAGGCAGGTTTGAAACTGTAACTAGGGGTATGTCTACACTACCACCCTAGTTCGAACTAGCGTGGTTAATGTAGGCAACCGAAGTTGCAAATGAAGCCCGGGATTTAAATATTCCGGGCTTCATTTGCATCTTGCCGGGTGCCACCATTTTTAAAGCCCCGGGAGTTCGGACTCCGTGCCCACGGCTACACGCGGCACGGAGTAGATAGTTTGAATTAGGCTTTCTAATTTGAACTACCGTTACTCCTCGTTCCGTGTTTAAATCCCGGGCTTCATTTGCAACTTCGGTTGCCTACATTAACCACCCTAGTTCGAACTAGGGTGGTAGTGTAGACATACCCTCAGATTATCTTTTTATTACACCTCAAATTCACCAGTTTAAATCCACTCCATGTCAGTAGCAACTGAAAGTCATTGCCACCTGAAGGACCAAAATTAGGTAGTCAGAGTGAAACAAAGTGGTCTTCTTGGTCCTTTTTGTAGTGGAGAAGTGTCCACATTAGAGGAGCTGCCACTACACTTGATATGAAATGGCATCTTCTTTGACAGTCTAAGAGGGTGTGGTTGTTGAGTGAGCATGGAGAATAGGGGAGCTGACAGCCTCCGAGTACCCCCAGTCAAAGTGTGAGACGGGGCTGGTTCCATGTCCCAGAAGGGCTGGGGCCTCAGGCAGAAGGGATGGCGATAAGGGCAGCCAGCACTCAGTGCCATTCGGACTGCAGCACACACCAGCCCCTAAACCTCAACACTGCCTGGAGCATGTGACTCAGCATCCCTACCTGTCAGCCGACGGTCAGGGCAGTGAGTGGTGTGTGTGTGTGCACTATACACCCGAGACTTCAACTGCTGAGACCGGGGTCCCTTGCAGTGGGCAACCTGGAAGAGGTTGAAGGGCGCCCCAATAAGTGTACAGGAAGAGCTTATTACACTTCAGATTTCAGCTGCTAGAATTCATAATTCCTTCGCAGCAGGCAGCCTCGGGGAGGCTGAGAAGCGCCCCAATGGGTTTTGCCACCTGGGTGTGGCACAAATCCAAATGCCCAAGCTCTTCCTATACTGTGTGTGTACTATACACCCAAGACTTTAACTACTGAGACCGGGGTCCCTTGCAGTGGGCAACCTGGAAGAGGTTGAAGGGCGCCCCAATAAGTGTACAAAGAGAGAGAGCTTATTACGCTTCAGATTTCAGCTGCTAGAATTCATAATTCCTTCGCAGCGGGCAGCCTCGGGGAGGCTGAGAAGCGCCCCAATGGGTTTTGCCACCTGGGTGTGACACAAATCCAAACGCCCAACCTCTCCCTATATCTGTCCCTTTATGACCGGCTGAAGTTCTTTTAAATTGTGCTTGGTTCTGTTACAGCAACTGAAGGAGTCAGGTTAAAGCTTAAACAGTTACAGGTTTATTTGAGGAAGCTTATAAATCACGTGGTTGCAATGGCTATTGTTCTATTTCTTAACTGCTGGCAAATATATATATATATATATCTTTAAAAAAAATGGTTACAAGGAAAATAAAGATAGAAAATAGAGAATAATGGTACCAAATGACAGCTTAATCTTTAAAGAGCTCTATTCTATGCATGCACTAAAACAAAAGGACACATACAGGTACAATTTTTACCCCTTTTTGCATCACTCGGTCCCAGCGTGTCAGGCCAGGATCGGTCCCTCAATTCCTCGGAAAGACGAAAATACGAGGTGGGCGTCCCCGTGGACCTCGGGAGGTCAAACACCTAACCTAACCAGCAGGTAAATGGTAGATTGACACTCCAAGTGAGTGTGTGCTGGCCCATCTTATATACCCATTGGGTCACGTATTTTCTCTTTCTTATCTGTAATGCCAAATGATGCTGGTCTGTCTTTTGTGAGACCAGTTCTTACAAGGGAGTTGTGAACTTAATTTACACTTGTAAGAGAGAATTGAGATGATTAAATTGGAAGTACTGGACATTCTTTTCTCAGTGGGAAATTCCTCTTCCAGGGACTGTGTGTGTTCGAATCAACATAGGTGCCAGCCAGCCACTTCTTGCAGCCTCGAGCTTAGCTTATTTCCTTAATCGTTACTCAGAGTCAGAGAAACTCGCATATCCTGGTTTCACATCAAAGCAGATCAAAGCTTAATGGCTATGCTGATCTTCTTATTGTTCCTTCTCTGCTCTGTATACAGACATCTCAGAGGGCAAGCAAGATTGTTTGAGATGGGGGGGGGGGGCTGTCTGGCTACACCACCTCCTCAAGTAATCCTAAGAGCTGCCCAGAGCACTCTGGCTACAATTTAAAGTGCCCAGAGTTCTGGCTACTACCACTTCTGTAGTAGCAGCTGCAGCAGTCGGGAAACCCAGGCCCCTTTGAATCACCAAGCCCTGGGACAATTACCCCCTTTGTCACCTCCCTCCACATTGTCAGTGGGCCTGGTGGGAAACTAACCTGAAAGTGGTGGATCCTCCAAGTCAGGTGAAACAAAGTGGCTAAGCAGTCTCTGAGTCTCTGTTCTGCAGATAAAGGTAGGAGGATATTGTCTCCAGAGCTATCTGACCTGCACTTTTATCAGCAGCAAATTCACAAGCAAGAGAAATTTTCAGGATGAAGAGAAAGAATGAGGCTCTTAGAGACAGTGGAGATACTGCACTGAGCCTATTCCTGCTATACCACTGACCTGCTGAGGGGTCTCACTTCACTTCTGTGTTCCTCTTTTCTTCCTTCTGACTTCATCTTTCTTGTCTCTGCTGGAAGTTCTTTGGGACAGGAACAGCCTTTTACTAAATGTTTGTACATCTCCTAGCACAGTGGAGCTCTGATTGCAGTTCAGGCCTCTAGATATTATCATCTAGTAATAATAGCAACAATTTTATCCTTGTAGCATCAGAGGGTGTCTACACAGCAAAGTTATTTCGAAATCACAGCTATTTCAAAATAACTTTCCCAGCGTCTACACAGCCAAACCGCTATTTCAAAATTAAATAGAAATAGCAGAGGGCTTATTTAAAAATTGGTAAACCTCATTCCATGAGGAATAGCACCAATTTCAAAATTGCTATTTCGAAATAAGCGTTGTGTAGATGCTTATTTTGAAATAGGGGGCCTCCAGCCCTTCCCAGGGTGCCCTGGTGGCCACTCTGGGCACAACCAAAAAAACTCCTCTCCCTCCCCCCTTCCCAGAGCCCTTAAAGGGGTAGACTCTGACCACAGTGCCTGTGTCAGCTCCAAGCCTGCCAGCCCAGAACCAGCAGTCGCTGCACCTGACCCAGTGGCCCCAGCATGAGCCAGGCACCCAGTGCCAGCCAGCCTTCCACCGCTCCCCAGGACCAGTCTGCCAGCTCCCAGGAGCCTGCCAGGGGCTGGAAAAGGCGGACGCCTGCCTGGTCCAGTGCAGAGATCAGGGACCTAATTCAGGTTTGGGGGGATGCCTCCAACGTCCATGATCTCCACACTAAATGGAGGAACGCAACTGTCTACAGGTGGATGGCTGCCAGCCTGGCCACCAAAGGCCACATGCGAACCCAGGAGCAGGTTCGCATGAAAATAAAGGCGCTGTGGCAGGCGTCTGCCAGGGCCACAGGGGGCAGCTCCCAACCAGGGGCAGACCCAGGCCCCTGCCCCTATTTTGATGTCATGAACCGCATCCCGGGGGGCAGGACAGTCCGTGCCCCCCAGGTGGTCATCGACCCTGCAGAGCTTGCTGCCTCCTGCTGCTCCAGCCCCTGCTGCCTCCCCAGCTCCTGCTCCTCCTCCCACTCCTTCTCTCCCTCCTGTTTCTTCCTCTCCAACCTCCCCACACCCCCAGGGATGCCAAAGCCCCCACACCCACGATGCTGGGAGACATTTGGGCTGTGTCCAGACTCCATGCCTCCGTCGACGGAGGCATGTAGATTAGCCAGATCGGAAGAGGGAAATGAAGCCGCGATTAAAATAATCGCGGCTTCATTTAAATTTAAATGGCTGCCCCGATCTGCCGATCAGCTGTTTGTCGGCAGATCGGGAGAGTCTGGACGCGATGCCCCGACAAAGAAGCCTTTCTTCATCGACACAGGTAAACCTGGTTTCACGAGGCTTACCTGTGTCGATGAAGAAAGGCTTCTTTGTCGGGGCATCGCGTCCAGACTCTCCCGATCTGCCGACAAACAGCTGATCGGCAGATCGGGGCAGCCATTTAAATTTAAATGAAGCCGCGATTATTTTAATCGCGGCTTCATTTCCCTCTTCCGATCTGGCTAATCTACATGCCTCCGTCGACGGAGGCATGGAGTCTGGACACACCCTTAGGCTGGTGAGACCCCCAACCCTGAGCCCTGAGCTCCTCCTCCCCCTTCCTCTCCTTGCCTCCCCTGCCAGATCCCTCCTCCCAGGTTTCCCCCTCCCCATCCCACCTTCTTTCCTCAGTCTCACCTCAGTTTCATTTTCCCCCACCCAACCCCAGTTTTGTTCAATAAAGAGGCTTTGTTGTAATGAACACGTGTCTTTTATTGTACAGCAGGAAGGGGGGTTAGGGAGGGGTAAGTGGCAGGATGTGAGGGAGGAATGAGGCACACGCTCCCAGTGGGGCACACCAGGGAGACTGTTACTGCCTGCAGAACATGCTGCCAGGCTTGCAGCAACACGTCCAGTAGAAGCACCAGAGTGCCCAGCGGCGGCTCCAGCTCCATGCCGCAGAGTGCTGTGGTGTCCTGAGTGAGGGCAACCAGAGCACACAGAGAAAAAAATGCTTTGCTGTTCCTCAGCGAGGTAGGCAAGCAAGCAAGGAAACGTTAGAACCAGCTGTCTGGGGGGTCCCTTTAAACACAGGTCTCAGAGAGCCTCAGGCAGCAGCCACACAAGGTAACTCCTGACCTGATGCCCTGCCAGAACCAGTTCCTGCTGGCCTTAAATGCGATTCAGCGTCCTATCAGTGTGGATGCACTATTTAGAAATAGCAAAACGCTTTTTTGAACTGCATTTTGTGTCTAGACGCGTTATTTTGAAATAACTATTTCAAAATAAGATATTTCAAAATAAGATATTTTGAAATAATGCTGTAGTGTAGACGTACCCAGAATGGCTGCCACAATATTGGATTCTTGCACAGACTTCCTATGCAACCTTGGACTTATCGGATTCTCTGTGCCTCAGTTTCCTGTGACAGTATGAATGCCAATTCCTTCATTATGGGGCTGTGGGAGGCTAAATCAATTAATATTTATAGAGCACAGTGGACTTCTGTGACAGACAATACTCTAACGGTGTAAGGTACTGAAATTATTCCCCATTTCATCACTGTGGTTTTTTTAAAATAAATGTACCTGAAAATATCTACAATTTGACTTATACATTCTTCTATTTCTCATTCTGTTACTTCAAGCATTTTCCAAAGTTTTCTTTGCACATTGAAAGACTTTGTACTGACTAAAGATGCACTTTCTTTTCTGTTGCTTTTCATTTCAGGCTGCTAATGTTCCTTTTAAAGCTGTACACTGGGAATGAAATGTGATCATTAAATGAATAGACAGCTTTACAATACTGGTCTACATTTAGATTGAAGCAAAATATGTTTAAATTGATTTGGTTTAATCCTGCATTCCCTCTCACTACATGCAATAGCTTGATGGTTTTATTTTTATGTAGTAATTATTCTAATGTTAATGCCTCTTTGTTCATTCAGTATTAATATTTCACATTTTTCTTCTCCAATGAAAAATATTCTGATAAGACAAAATATTCTAGTTCTGTCATTTGCTATGACTAATCTTGATGGTGTCTTCGCTATTGCTTTATGGATCTTGGCTCATTATCTGAGGCTGAGCTTTGATTTCTTTAATAATATATACTAAAAATCAGCTGACTAACACACACAAAATTGCAATATCAACTCACATTAGTTTTAAATAAAAGAAATGTTTCTCCTTTGTGTTATGAAGTTGCAGCATTTTTATGTGTTGCAGTCTGCCTAGCCAGAAACTTGTGGATGAGGTTTGTTTATCATGCTAACGGAGCTTGAATCACAATAGTGTATGCCTAGCTTGCCAGTGGGTCATATTAATAGCTTAGCTCAGAGACCCATTAACATGTTGATTTTCTATATCATATAACGAACACAGGGTGTTTTATAATCCTCAGAATTCTGCTGTCAAGTAGGGTCATTAATATAGTCCTCTATGTTAGAAGTGAGGAAACTCAGACAGGGTACGTCTACACTACAACGTTAATTCGAACTAAGCTAATTCGAACTAACGGATCCAGACTAAAAAACTAGTTCGAATTAGCGTTTTGCTAATTCGAACTAGCATGTCCACATTAAGTGGATCCTGAACCAGGCTTAAGGATGGCCGGAAGCAGTGCCGGCAGGGCATCAGAGGAGGAGTTAGAGCGTGCAGATGATGTCTCAGGCTAGCTGAGGCCTGTGCTTAAAGGGTCCCGAACCCCACCCCGGACAGACAATTCTCAGGGGTGCCCCGCTTGCAAAGCAGTCCTGGTTTGGATTGCCCGGAGTACCCACACCGGGCACATCACAGCACTCGGCCATCAGCCCGGCTGCACTTGCCGCAGGCTGCCATCTGGGGAGAGGGGACAATTGGGGGGCTGCAGGAGAGCTTCCATCCCCAGAAGCCCGCAGAGCCAGCCCAGTCCTCCCCATCGGGGTCTCGTACCCCATTCCTCCCTCACCTCCTTCCACTTACCCTTCCCTAGCCCCTCTTCTTGATGTACAAAATAAAGGACAATTGTGTTCAAAAATGGAATCTGTCTTTATTGAATAAAACTGGGGGAGACTGGGAAAAGGAGGTGGGAGAGGGGAAGAGAGAGGGTGGGAGAGGGGAGGGCAACTACAATGATGAGGGCTTTGGAACAGGTCCCATATGAAGAGAGGCTAAAGAGACTGGGACTTTTCAGCTTAGAAAAGAGGAGATGGAGGGGGGATATGATAGAGGTCTATAAAAGCATGAGTGGGGTGGAGAGGGTGCATACAGAAAAGTTCTTCATTAGTTCCCATAATAGAAGGACTAGAGGACACCAAAGGAAAGGAATGGGTAGCAGGCTTCAAACTAAGAACAGAAAGTTCTTCTTCACAAAGCAAATAGTCAACCTGTGGAACTCCTTACTGCAGGAGGCTGTGAAGGCTAGAACTAGAACAGAGTTTAAAGGGACGTGAGATCAGGTCATGGAGGTTGGGTCCACGGAGTGCTATTAGCCAGGGGGTAGGAGTGGTGTCCCTGCCCGAAGTTTGTGGAAGGCTGGAGAGGGATGGCACGAGACAAATGGCTTGGTTACTGTCTTTGGTCCATCTCCTCCAGGGTCCCTAGGGTTGGCCGCTGTCGGCAGACAGGCTACTGGGCTAGATGGACCTTTGGTCTGACCGAGTACGGCCATTGTAAGCTCAGGGCTCAGGGTCGGGGGTCTCAGTGGACCACCTTGATTTTCATGCAAACCTGCTCCTGGGTGGCCAGGCTGGCCGCTCTCCTGCCCTAGACGGCCGCTTTCCTGTGCCTAGTGCGGAGGTCGTGGACAAGGTCCACGATGTCTGCACTAGACCAGGCGGGTGCCCGCCTCTTGCGGTCCTGGGGGGCATCGGGTGGCTGGCTCGTGCCATGCCAGGTGCAGGGTCTGCTGGCTGGGTGCTGGCAGGCTTGCACCTGGCACGGGCACCGTAGCCAGCCTGTGCCCCTTTAAGGGGTCCGGGACTGGAAGGGGGGCAATAGAGTTTCCCTGGTGTTGGCCAGAGTGGCCACCAGGGAAAGCTGGGGAGGGCTAGCCTCCCACTAGTTCGTATTAAGGGGCTACATACCCCTTAATTCGAACTAGTAAGTTCGAACTAGGCTTAGTCCTCGTAGAATGAGGTTTACCTAGTTCGAACTAAGCGCTCCGCTAGTTCGAATTAAGTTTGAACTAGCGGAGCGCTAGTGTAGCGCCTATCAAAGTTAATTCGAACTAACGTCCTAACTAACTAAATACTGTCTATTTCTTATACAGCACATTCCATCATTATATCTCAAAGCACTTCACAATCTTCTTCATGTATTTATCCTCACCACACCCCTGTGAGACAGGAAAATATTATTATTCCTATTTAACAAATGGAGAATGAGGCACAGAAAGGCTAAGTGACTTGCCCAAAGTCATACATGAAGTCCATGGCAGAGTAAGGAATCAAACCTATGTCCCAGACCAGTGCCCTAACCTCTAGATGTCACTGTAATATGAAACCTTATGAGCAGTTTAGTAAACAGGAAAGCCTAAGGAGATTGATGGTGCTTGGAAAGAGACTAAAGCCACATAGGAAATTGCAACTTTATTCATATTCCAAGTCTTCTGAGGAAGCAGTTATGTTTAGCTACCGGGGTCTGATCTTTATGGTGATACTTGCATAATTTGTTTACTTGTAACTGGCAGTGCTGCATTCTCCTAATTCAGATACGCAGCCAATACTACCATTTCTTTTTTGTTTGTCTTTTGTGACCTGTACACCTGGGTATTCAAGTGTAGCTAGTGAGTTTGGGTGTCTCTGTTTGTGTTATTTAATTTGAGATTAAACGGGTCTGATTTTCAGAGGGCAAGTTCTCAGCACTTCCTGAAAATCCAGCTTCTTTAAGGTGCTTCCAGCTGAACATGCAAAACCTGAGATACTCCAAATCTTTTGAAAATATTAGTTAAGATAAATAAATGTGATAAAATATCAGTATAACGTTTCCTGGAGGTCAGAGTCCTTCCCAAACCAACTCTCTGTAGACTGATGATACTTATTTCTATCTATCGGAAAGGGATAATATGTCAGTTACACCAAAATAACTATAAAATTGGCCTGTCTGATCCTGCCACTTGCTAAGCACCTCCTACAAAGTACTGTGTATCCTCTACTCTATCTGACATCAGTGGAAATCGGGATTCCTAGCATTTCACAAGAAGCATTCTGTGGTTCATAGCAGCAGACCCTTAGCCTCAAATGCACATCCTTTAGATTCTCTGATGGGCCCTGTTTTCTGTGCTGTCCTTTTAACCATCCCCTTCAAATCAAAGAAGTGCCAGGGAGAATCATAGGAATTAGAGCTGGAAAATCTTTATTAATTCATTTTCCATGTCTTTTCCAAGGCAGGATTGTTCACAATAGTGAATTCTTGTAGTTGGTAAGTTTTGCGGCATTTATATTACTATATTTTAAAAGTCTGTAGTGATGTAAAATAAGACACAGCAGCTCTGACTGAACATTGGGTTACTGTAGGGTAGGCTTTCTTATGAGTTGTAATATATTCTGACTTGCTGAAACACATGTCAAATCATATTAGAGATTTATAGGAATCCTTTTATATTTAAATAATTGAAACTAGCCAGCCAAACACAAAAGGACTCCGTCTATCTAGCATCCAGCTAGTATGTTCCCTGCTACCCACCTTAATTATGCCATGGCCTGGCACCTCTGTGATTAAGTTGCATTCTTTGAATGTCCAACTCTGTTAGTTTGACTTGCCTCATTCATTTCTCTCTTCCTTCACACACGTAGATCAACTTGACATCATCTCAATGGCTGAAACAACAATGATGCCTGAGGAAATCGAACTGGAGATGGCGAAGATCCAGAGGCTTCGGGAAGTCTTAGTCAGAAGAGAATCAGAGCTCAGGTTTATGTAAGTACCAGCTCTTCTGGGAACATACTAAGCAAAATTGATCAAAATGGGAGTTTAGGGGTTATTTATCCATTTGACATTTTGAGAAAAAGATTGTCCATTGCTGAATGCTTGCACACTACCACTGGGAAATGGTTTCTGTAGCTGCAAAGGAAGTGAAATTTGTATCCAATATGTACTGCAGAATTTACAAAGAGGATCTACTCTATTGCTTACAAAGGGAAACATTGGAGCAATGCTTCTGGCAGAGCATGTTTTCACACCAGAGCTCACATTTTATTTGGGAGTGAGTATGATGTGAAGGAACAAATACATTCTATTGAAGTTTCACTGAAGATGGTGCGATCTGCACATGAATCCCTGAGGGCAGAATTATCACTTCTCATATAGGGCCAGCTCCTATGCTCATGTAAATTAGTGACTGCATTGATTTATATCACCTGAGAATCTGGCCCTTTTCTTGCCCTACTTATGCACCCATTTTAAAGGACAAATATAGAGCACGATCCTTTAATCCTTACTCATGCAAATAATCCCATTGGCTTCAATTCTCCTTCACTCTTTTCTTTGACTCACTTGTGTGAGTAAAACTGGGTTGGCCTCCTAATCTTTACAACAAATCATGTCAAAAATTTTTTATCCAGGTTTGGAAATTGTACTGTGTTAGTGAATTTCAGTCCTGAGCAAATGCAGAACCATTGTTTACATGTTTTTGGAAATAATAGTTTGCTGGCAGACTCTTTATAGTACTGACTGGAGTGATATTGCAGTAGTAAACAAGCACAGGATTGGTTTTGTCACACCTGCTTCTAGGTAATCAAGTAGCAAATACTTAACTATTGGTTTCCATATATAGAGTTGGGTCAGGCAAAAGTCTTGCCAGGAACACCTGCGTTTCCTTTAACATTTCCTATATCAAACAGTGCGAAGGGATTGAAATGAATTATCCTAGTGAAAGAGTATAATAGTAACTGTCTGTCTGTCTGTCTGTCATACTTACCTACATTCTTTCCCTAACTTGGTCTGTTTTCCCTCATCTCCAGCTTGCCTTTTTCATTTCCCCAGTGCTCATATTCATAACTGTTCTCAATATGTTGTACTTAAAGTACTGCATCGGATCTTTTCAGGGGGATAAGGCAAAATGCCACATTTATTGGTAATAAATATATAAATCACTACTTTATCATATGCATATAATATATTACACTCATGCTCTCTCTCTCTCTCACACGCACATGTGCGTGCGCGCACACACACACACACGCACACTCCATCTTGTTACCAGCTAGTAGTTGTTCCCCCTAACTGGCCAGGTGGGTTAGATTGGGGAGGGATGGAGCCAAGCTTCTACCAACCTGGATCAGTGTTCTGATGTTGTTGACAAGACTGAGATTTATAGTAGCTCCCCTCTCGTGCAAATCTATACAAAAAACAACAACAAATGGTCTGGTAGCACTTTATAGACTAACAAAACATGTAGATGGTATCACTAGTTAGTCATCATATGCACAAGCAAAATTTGTGTCATCTTATACATATGCAATTAGTCATCTGTGGCACTTTCTTCTGGGTGCTGTCTTAATGCTACCACATTCATCTTCAAAGAGGGTACTTCCAAAAGAAGACACTTCTCCCAAGGTCGTCAATATGTCTGATCTTCTTTCAATGAGCCCACTTGAAAGGTCTTATTGTCCTTGGATCTGGCTTCCATCTGCTCTCCAACTGTTGTAGCTGCTCCAAGGTGCTTGCCTTCTTCATGCCTTATCCAGTCACACCTCATTCATTCAATAGGACAATCAATTAAATAAAAGGGGAGAGATCTATTCCGGTGCAAAGACATGACTAATTGCTTCTCGGCCTTTTGGCTAAAATCAAATGTTATATCAAAACTTAATACAAAGTTGCGATATAAAAAGACTTACTATAAAGTTTCTATATATAATGACAATACAACGTTATATATGGAAAGAATTAATACAAGATTATATGAAAGGCTTAATACAAAGTCATATGAAGATGATACAAAGTTATATGAAGATGTTTAATACAGAGAGTTAGCTACAAACACTCCTTTTCTGGTGTGAGATGGTGGGATCAGCAGATTAACATGGACGATTTGACATTCAGACTGGTGGAAAGGTAACTGCCAAAACTGGCACCATCTATAGCACTTTCCCAGTGTTATCCATTATCAGAATAAACTGCTTAATACCCAGGAGCACTCAGCAGCTGTTTACCTGCTCAAGTAGGACAACTTTTCGGAGCACATACCACCTGTGCTGCCCCATATTTGTCTTTGAGATGCAATTCAAAATACGGATGATGATGGATGGTGTCCTGGTGCAAGTCATGTCCTGGTGCAAGTCGTGTCCTGGTGCAAGCTGTATCCCTGTGTGCACAGCTGCTGCCCCCTTTGCCCTCCCAAAATCTGCCCTTATCTCCTCCTCCCCCACTGAGATTCCCGGTCTCGGTTGTGCAACTGCTCCAGCCAGGGATGGCCTGTGGTCCAGCAGTT
The DNA here is from genome assembly GCF_049634645.1 of Pelodiscus sinensis. Taxonomy (NCBI): domain Eukaryota; kingdom Metazoa; phylum Chordata; order Testudines; family Trionychidae; genus Pelodiscus; species Pelodiscus sinensis. The sequence continues at coordinate 18,120,884 of NC_134726.1, forward strand.
TGAAACCCCTGGAATAGAGTGAGGCAGCAGAAGTGTAGGTGCTAGTGAACTTAAATAGCAAAAACTTCAGCACTGAGTGTTTTTAGGCAGCAGCTGAGAGAGTTTTGTGGGTCACAGTGGAGCCTAAAATTGTGATTTATATGCCTAAACACCCTTGATGCTCAGTGCCAAGTTGTGCCAGTACCCTGGAGGGCACGGGAGTTCAAGGTGATGTCCAGAGTGGCTAAACGGGGCATTGTGGGATACATGCTGGAGTCCAACAAACTCGACAGAGAACCTACTTAGTACACACTGCTTGATTGTCAACAATGCCGAGACAAAAGTCCCTCATGGGGTTACAAGTTTTTTGTCACTGAAAATGGTTGTATGTCACAATATTTGTTGCATTGTAATGTGAACGTTCAGAGGCTTTTGTCGCCAAAAGGCAAGTTTTGGCAACAAAATGTGCCAGTGTAGAAAAGGTCTTAATCCAGTTTAGCTGAGTCGTTTTGCAAATCCCAACCCTACTTTTACAACAGTGGTCTAAAACACTCATTCATCAGTTGTTTGTTTTATTTTCATTTAACTGCAGATCAGTATCCCCAGTTCTTTGAGGAGAACCCAGAGGGTTAGAACAACTTTATAAATTCTATTTTAGTGCCATTTAAAAGACCATAAACCACAAATAGTAATAGAAAAAAAAGTCATGAAATGTACTGCTAGGTATCTGTTAAGCAACAAACAAACTGAGAACATCATTGCAGGTAACATTTTTATTTTTATTACAGAGACTCTATACGTTTAAACACTTTAAGTGAATTTTTCTTCCTTTAATTCCAACTCTATTGCAGGCCTCTATTTTCTGAAAAAAATTACTTTTTCCAAATAAATCCATTTTACCACTATTGCATCACTGGGTTAGAAAGGAATATCCATTTTATAACAGTTTAATTAGATAATTAAATATCAGTGGGATTTCATTTTACACAGGTAGCTAAGCGTAATTAAACACATTTTGTTTTTAAAAAGCTGTTGAGGGTACTCTTACAATTTAAATCTGAACTTTCAGAGCCATTGACTCCTGAGAGAATCAGCAGCAAACACATTTAATCATAGAACGTTAACTTAGCTCTTGGCAAGCTTATGGTCACTGGACAGGAAGCAAATTAAAAGAGGCTTTTCCATTTCAATATATGAAGCCTCAAAAATAAAACCCATCACCAGAAACCTGCTGCTCAGTCCCATCTCACTGCACCAAAGGTTGCAAAAAATGGAGAGTTCCCAGGGGAATGATGGGGCTGGAGTATTTGTCTGCATTGTTTTTCTGTTGAAGATGATCAGATGTTGTTCCAGGAATTTCCCCATTGTCTGATGGTCTCTGCACACAAGCAGGGCAACAAATCTCAAGTGAAATTTATCTCTGCCTGTTGGGGAGGTCTGGCTGAGAGAGGCTTTTCAGAGGCTACTGGGCCACATCTCCCATCAGATGTCAGGGTTTAATTAATAGTTGTTCTACACATAGGATTATAATTCCATATTTGAGGTTATTCAGCATAGGGAAAGCCTTGTGACTTCTTACACAACTGTAGGAGGCTCCTTGGTGTGTTCTGCATTGTGTATGATGTGTGTGCACCTCAGACCAGACCCACTCAAACCACCAGGAACAGCCTTTATTCTGTAAAAAACATTGAACAGGATCACAGTTCAGCAGCCCCCCCCCCCCCCCACAGCATGCAGCCTCTGTGCTGCTTCTAGCACAGTCCCTGCTGAGACCCTGCTGGGGGCAGAGAGCACATCCTGGCAGGAACCAGGAAGTTATTCCAACATGCCATGGTTTGTAGTCCACAACTTGTAGTTCCCAGGGCTGCTGCTGAAGCACACTGGACCTTGCGCTACACATAGAACACTGAGGACATCACATATGCTCCATGTCTGAGCCATAGTACATGCCAGTCAGCTTTACCACCAGCCTGATCCAACTCCCACCAGGAGCTCTGCTTCCATCTCCATTCCCATTCCCTCCCTGAAGCACATAAACCACCACATTCTTCCTCGGCCAATCCTTCAAGCATCAAACCATGACGGTGGTTTTAGGGAGCTGAGAGCTACAGGCTTCTTGCTTGCCATTCAGTACCCCCAGTGCTGCCTCCCAGCTGTTCCTAGCTGCCATCTCTTCTCCGTCCTGCCCTGCTCTTCCAGTATGATCACTGCCCCTGGTGTGCCCTCGCCTGTGGATCTAATGGAAGGATTTTAGCCTACATCAGTTATTATACCCAAACTTATCTTTGGATGATGTACTTTAGGAGCTTCTACCTCACTGTTTTTTCTATTCAGATTGGAGTGTGAATAAAAATAGAGGACCAGATTTGAAGTCAGTGTAAATGAGAGTAGCTCCAGCTCCCCTGAAGTCAATGGAAGGGTACAGATTTACAGCAGATGAGACATTGATCTAGAGATTTCTAATAGAAATGATGTTACTTTCCTTGGGAGGTTGCACTCTAACAAGCTTAGCAAAGGGCTAGTGGAGCAATAAGAATATGGAGGCTTGACGTGGCTTAGCAATAATATACATGCACTGCCTTATATTTTCACAACATTTACCGCAGCACATATATTTAGCCAATGAAATATGTGCTGCCATGAACACAGAACATGGGGTGCAGAGGAATTCTCCGGGCTAGCATGGTTTCTAGTGCAAAAGTAACTAGTGAGGTCTGGCTGCTCAGTAGTTGGTTAGCATTTCCCAACACTCTGTGTATAAACCAAGAAATTATCCACTGGTTTGTGATTTCATGGACAACATAATGTTCCTTCAGGCAGTTCCTTGTTTATGATCTTTGTATCATGCATCTCCTACTTTGCATTTTCTTTCCTCTCCACATAGCATGAGATACAACTGAAGAAAACTGTCTTGCCTTGAGTGTGGTTTAGAGAGAAATCTGCTTGCTTTGAAAGTTAAGGTGTATGAATCCAACTCTAGTTATTAGTTATTACAGTTGGTGCTGCACTGCATCATGCTGAAGATAATTAACTGCTTCTAGATCCTTCCCCTCTCCCCCCTCTGAACAAAATGACATGACTGACTAGCAAAGCTTGTAGGGAAACCATCACCAATTAAATGTGTTGCTTCTGTGTCCGTAGGCAAATGCCAGCATGTTACATTACAGCACTCAGATAGGTAACACTCCAGTATTTAAATAGAACCTTTACTGAACAGGTCACCACCACTACAAGCTTTATAAAAGTCATCCCCATGGGCGGCGGCGGGGGCCGAGGGGGTCACGAGGAGGACAGTACAGGCGGCAGATGAGATAAAAGCCATGCACTTCATCATAATTTTTAAGGCTAATTTTAAAGCACTTGAAGATGGGCTGGGACTAAAGAGACAGATTATAAGACTGGGCTCAGGAATAAAGGAATGTACTCAAAGTGCAGTGCGGAATATAGTTTAACTTCCCTGAAGGAGTACGTACAAGTGCTCTATATTAGGCATATATTCAAGTTGCAAAGTTCAGCTGAAGTCAGGCCTTGGTTTTTATTCAGATCCCTTTCTAATACATATTATGCAGACAGCTTCTGTGTATCATGTTAGGATTATTTCTGAAGAATAAGTAGTTTCATATAAAGACCAACTTTTTTCAGTTCTTTTACATTTTTGACATTTTGAAAGTTTTTGAAAGGAAAAAAATAGGAACAATTTCAATGAAACTAGTAATTTCCTGGCCAATCGCTGATTTTTATTTGAATTTTTTAAAAAGGGGGATTGAAGAGGATGTCTCTGAGAACATTTGCTCTGTTCATCTACCACCTGAGGCTTTGTCTATACTGCAGCACTATTTTGGGATACCAGAGGTATCTCGAAATAGCTATTCCGCATCTTTTGAGCACGCCTGTTATTTCAAAATACAGGCAGTCCCCGGGTTACATACAAGATAGGGACTGTAGGTTTGTTCTTAAGTTGAATTTGTATGTAAGTCGGAACTGGTACATATTGTAGGGGAAACTCTAGCCAAACATTTCTCCAGAGCTCAGTTTTATTCTCCCACACCTCACTTCCCTCAGTCCTTTATTCTCAAGCTGAGGTGTCTGCTGAGAAAAGCCTCTCTGAGTCTCCCTGGTTTGCTGGGGGAGGGGGGCGCTAGCTTCGCATCTCCCTGGTCTGCTGGGGGGAAGCAGCTAGTGCGGGGTTGCCTCACCCCGTTTGTAAGTAGGGATCCGATGTAAGTTGGATCCATGTAACCCGGGGACTGCCTGTATAACAGGCTCGCTATCCCGATGCCCCTGTAAACCTCATTCCATGAGGAGTAAGGGACATTTCGGAATATCGGTTTATTTCAACAGTGATTTATTTCACTGTGTAGAGAGTGCCAAATTTCAAAATAAGCTATTTCGAAATTGACTCAAAATAAGCTATGCAATTTGCATAGCTCAAATTGCATAACTTATTTCCAGCTATGGGTGCAGTGTAGATGCACCCTGAGTGACTCAGTTTAGCACATACTGAGGCATGGTGACTAACATTTGAAGACTGCCATAATTTGGTGTATAGACTCAAGATATCCAGTGCTGCTGGATCTCATTTGGAAACTAGCAAAGGGAGTTACATAACTGGTAGCTGCCATCATAGCTGTGAGACCCAGCAAGATGATTACTTTCAGAATGGCTAGTCTCAAATTTGAAAAAACACTTACTCTATCTTTAGTAACCTGTTCTCTGAAAGAAAAGCTTTCCCTGCTTCTGAGTCCGATTACAGAACCTATTAAATGAATTCTCCAAGGTGACCAGAGACTCAATTTTTTGACATAGAGATGCAGACCCACATCTGCAAACATGGAGATTGTAAATATACTGTGAAGTGACACATCCTCGTGTGAAGTAGCTTTTAGCAGCCAATCATCCAAATAAGGATAAACAAAACTATTCTATTTTCTCAGATGTGTTGCTACTACAGAAAGTCAGTTTGAAAAGACTATGGCTACGTCTACACTGGCCCCTTCTTCGGAAGGGGCATGCTAATTTTGAATTTGGGAATAGGGAAATCCGCGGGGGATTTAAATATCCCCCGCGGGATTTAAATAAACATGGCCGCCGCTTTTTTTCCGGCTTGGGGAAAAGCCAGAAAAAAGCGTCTAGACTGGCGCGATCCTCCGGAATAAAGCCCTTTTCCGGAGGATCTCTTATTCCTACTTTGAAGTTCAAAGTTCAAAATTAGCATGCCCCTTCCGAAGAAGGGGCCAGTGTAGACGTAGCCTTTGTGTGTAGTTGAGAGGCCAAATAAGCGCAGCTAGTCCTAGAAATGGTTCCTACTACCACGGAATGCAGGTATTTTAAATACTGTGTCAGATAGAGATATGAAAATAATATCCTTTCAATCAAGAGTGGTGAACCAATCCACAGCTGAAAGCAAGGAAATTAGGAAGACCAAGGTTAACATAGCAAACCAGAACATCCCAAATCTAAAATTGGACAGAGATTCCCTATTGTTTTTCTGTATCTGTGAAGAAAGAGGAATATATGTATTATTTTTATAAATATCATATGCATCTCAGTTTACCTGCTTGATATTATCCTGCTTGACCACATATCTAATTTGCATTTGGAGTTACACAAGTGAAGGCATAAGTGCAGGGATTTGTAGATGCAACATATATGTAGGTGCATGAGCTGGTATGTAGCACCCATTTTTTTCAGTGATACTCACTGAGTTCACTTTGGAAAATTTGGCTTCCAAAAGATGCAGTAAGGGGAAAACGACAGTTAAAATGATAAAGCAAGAAAAACACCATTCCTTCTCTTTTGATCTGTAGAAGCCTTCTTTTAAAAGAGATGAAAGTCTCCCAAAGGGAAGTCAGCATCACAGTTTGAGAAACACAGATGTTAACCAGTGGATTTCTGTTGCTTTATGTTCCATTACATACACTAAACACAAGATAAATCTCTCTCCCTAAGCTAGTGCTGGCCTGGTATTTCCCTAGAATGGACTAGCTTAGTCAGTCAGATTTCCTGACAGCTCAGGATTCAGGTTCTAGCCCAGCTTTTGAATTAGTTCTTGTTCCTACTGTCAAATATTCATCCCCTGCTGGCCTCTTGAAATTATAGAGAAAAGGCTTGAGTTCAAAGGATTTTTTTAAAACTCTACATAGCCCTTGCTCAAAACTGCACATTATTAATGATTATTTATAGTGTGCCATCAATATACATAGAGCTTTACACAATATACAGTCTAATGAAGACAAGCCAAACATACAAGCCACATGCTGCAGTACCAGAAGGATTCATCTTTCCATTTATTGTTAGTCCCAGGAGAAGCATGTCAACACCCATAGCTACAGTATTGTAAAGCATGTTGGAATTGCAGCAAAGCATCTAAAATGGCCCATCACAAGATTTAGATTGGGTTTAATTTTGATAAATAGCCAAAAATATGGATGCTCTTCCAAGCTTATATAAATTCCCTGAGCCCCCACTTCCCACAGCTTTCCCACCTCCCACCTCGGTTCCCATTAATTCCCAAAAGATTTCATGTCTTTTTTTTTCATTCCATCCAATATCCACACAAGAGACTTAGCTTTTCCCTTTCTGCTGGAAAGCTGCTATCTACTTCTAGTGACGAGTCTCCTCTTCCATTCAGGCAGCCCATTACTCCCACCATATCAGTATAATCCAGAGATCAGCTGGTTGGCCCACTCCGAAGTCCTGACATAGTAGGATCAGATATTTAAATACTGAGTCCCAGCAAGCATTAGGAGAACAGTTACTATTGCAGGAATGTGGGGAAGGAGTGTTCTATTAATGTGTACAGATACCTGGAGAAAGGGACAATTCCTTGAACAGTCAAAATGAACAAGGCCCATTTCTCGTGTAAGCTAAAGAAGTGGTTCTCAAACTTTGGTCTGCAAACTATGTAAGATTTTCAAAGGGGTCTGTACTTCCATTCACACTTTTTAGGAGCCTACAAACAAAAATGGTTGAAAACCACTGCATTAATGCCTCCATGCTCCATTCTGGCAGTGTAAAGAAGCTTTAGATTGGACTCTTTAAGGCAGGCATGTCCAAAGTCCGGCCCGCGGGCCAATTGCGGCCCGTGTTCCGGTTTAATAAGCCCCCCAGGTAATTTGGCAATATCTATCTTTTATGGCCCCCAACGAATCCATATGTATTGAGATGAATACATTGTAAAATCTCAGTTAATGTCAGTTGGTCTAAATCAGTTATAAATATATTTGGACACAACATGTATACTTGGTGTTATGTTCCTGTTCATATTTTTTGAACTTAAATGTTGACAGACAACCTTTATTACCAATAATATGTAATGTACTTTACAATGTTCCTGACATATATTTCAGCTTCCTGGATTTTTTTTCATCTGGCCTTCAGATATGAAAGGCAGAGTGATTTAACACCTGTTTAGATTTGTCATCCATGTGATGAAATGAAAAGTATGCCGTTTGCAATAAACTTTGCATAAAATAGTTAATTTGCATTTAATTTGAATGGTTCAAAGAATGTCAGGCAAAATGGTCGGCCCTCACGCATGTTTACTTCATCAAATCTGGCCCTCAATGAAAAAAGTTTGGACACCCCTGCTTTAAGGCATGGTGCTGACAAGAGCTGTGAAAAAGGCCTTAGTGTAAATGAGAATCAAGCTGCCTTACTAAGCAGTGTCAAGGAGATCTCAAGGACTAGCACTGGCCCATGGATTGGCTATTGAGCACTATTGTTCTAAAACACGCAAGAAGCTTTCCAGACAGTAACAATCTTGTCATGTCTTCCTTCATCTCTTTTACACTGTCCCATGATATTTACTTCTCTAGAATTTTAAATCTTTCTTTCGATTTTTTTTGTTGCAATTCCAGTGTGGATGTAATTGACGTTTTTTCAGAAAAACAGCTATTTTTCCAAAAAAATCTGTAGTGTAGACATACCCTGTGTGTCCCAATCTCTCGTCTCCATTTCTACACATCCAGCTCCCTTCACCCTTTTCTTTCTCCCCTCCTCCCCAACTTTGGACAAAAGTGCTGGACGTAGGCTCATATTCGCCCTTGTCAGTGTTTGTCTTTGTTCAAATATGGATGAATAGAGGTTCCTGAAAAGCATACATTTAAATTACAGTGTTTCTTATACTGAGAAAGATGGTGCATTCTGGAATGTTATTATTTGTTTCTCAGCAAATAAGTAACTTTAAAAAAATGTGCACTAACACTTGCAGACACTATGTTTATTTTGCAGGGTGTTTGTATTCTAAAAAAAAGAACAACATAGAAGGCAGAAATCTCATTACAGTATTTGTAGTGAGCAGATGGGAAAAATAATTAAGAAGTCTGTGCCCAGAATTTGTGATATGATTATTAGGAACTTATGAAATAGGAAATGGAGCATTGTCTAGTGGCTAGATCAAAAGACTGGGAGTCAGACACTGGATTCTATCCCTGATCTTCCCCTGACTTCTTTCCTTTCCATGGGACAATACTTACGCCAAAATTAAATTTACCTTTAACATTGAGAGCTTCTGTTTTTGGGAACCCAACTGCAAACACGTTGGGTTTCATCTTCAAAAGTATGGCAGACTTGTGGGTCCAGCTAAAGTCTACAGGAATACTCACTGATACAAATATTTACAGGACTAAGAGCTTATAACATATGGTGTAGATACAATATTTATGACAAAAGAGTCATCCTCTTGCATAACTGATCTCCATATATGGTAAGATTCTCTCCAATAGCTTTAATATCCTTGTGTGATGATATGTCAAGTATAGTCACTGCTTCTGCTCATAAACAAATAACAGATTATTTTTAAAAAAATTAAGGAAAGAATTAAAGGAAATAAAGAAATAACTCTAGTCAACTTCAAGAGGGTAATTGAGCCTTAATAAATAGAAAAATCATAAAATGGAGTCATTATCCTGTTTTTAATTACTAAATGGAATCTATATTAAGAACCATGACTTTGAAAAAAGATCATCTACAGCTGCTGGTACAAAATGATTGTTTAAATATATGGAGGGATCAAAATAATTGGAGTCAAGTGCAATCACTGCTGGCCACAAAATGAAGAGGGAGGAGGAACGATTATAATCAGTGCACATCAGTGTTTGTATTGACAGGTCAATGCAAAATAGCACAGCTTCTTTTATCAGATGTGTTTAATTGGATTTTGCCATTGGGTATAGCACTGACATAAGTTAGTGGTTGTCACTTGATGGATGATGCACTAATAGCTGGTTCCCTACAGAGGAAAAAAAGTGTTTTCATCAATTTATAGATGTTCAGTGTGTGATTTTTTCCTCATTAAAAGGGAAACTATTATTTCATAACTAGAGAAATGTTCAGTTGATAATGGGGACTCTGCATGCCTTCAATGGATGGATGATGCAGCATGAATACTTTAAAACCAAATGCATTATAGGTGAGCAATCACTGAAAGAGCAGTCAACTCCAGACCCTTCACAAAAAGATATTTTGTTATTCCATTCATCATTTTGTAAATGGGTCTGTCAGTTTCTGATGTTATCCCAAATAACAGAGAATGTATCTGTTAATGGATGATAAATCCCATAACTGGTTTCTGAAGAAACCATCAACAGATAATTAAATGATCAAAGAGCTATACTTATAGTTGTGAAGGCTGATTAACTTTTCATTGAAATGATATACGTTCTACCAGGAAAGAAAAGCCTGGCTCCTGAGATATTACTTTCTGTGAAGAGACAAAACTATTCATTATCTGACAAAACTGGTGATCTGCCAAATTACTAATAAGAATTAAGAGTTCAGCCAAAGTCCATTGAAATCATAGAATCATAGGACTGGAAGGAATCTCAAAAGGCTAAGTGTATTCCCCTACATTCATGTCAGGACCAAATGCTTTGCCACTGACCATCAGTGTGCTTAGTATCAGACTCATACTCAATACAACACGCTGGTGAATTTCCTAAAGCAGAAAAGACCCTACCTTGGCATGTAATCCCTGTGTGAGATCTGTAGCTGCTGCATGTGGATTATAGGAACTGCCATAAAGGTTCAGCCCAGTTGCCCCTCTAATCAAGTATCCTAATTGTGGCTAGCGTAGGTTGCTTTAGTGCATGGGTTCCCAAACTGGGGGGCAAGCCACCATGGGGAGGGCGTGAAGAAATTCCAGGGGGGTTGCGAGGTGACCCAGACCCATCACGTTTTGCTGCCCTGCTCAGTTCCTTTTTTTCTCAACAAGTTTTGCTGCTTTTTTTTTTGGCAGGGGGGGCGTGAGGGTTTTTTCAAAAATCAAGAAGGGGGGCATGATGCCAAAAAGTTTGGGAACCACTACTTTAGAGGAAGGAGGAATAAATGCTGTGGTTGGCAGTTATAGAATAACTTGCCAATAAGGAATGTTTCTTCAAGGTTCCCAGTAATTAGAGCTAAGTTTAAACATGAGAGTTTATTTCCGTTCCCAACTCTTTGTTATATAGGCAGTCCCCGGGTTACATGGATCCAACTTACATCGGATCCCTACTTACAAACGGGGTGAGGCAACCCCGCACTAGCTGCTTCCCCCCAGCTGACCAGGGAGATGCAAAGCTAGCACCCCCCCACAACAGACCAGGGAGACGCGGAGCGGCTTTTCTCAGCAGACACCTCAGCTTGGGTATGTCTACACTACCCTCCTAATTCGAACTAGGAGGGTAATGTAGGCATACCGCACTTGCAAATGAAGCTCAGGATTTGAATTTCCCGGGCTTCATTTGCATGAAGCCGGCCGGCGCCATTTTTAAATGCCGGCAGTTCGAACCCCGTGCCGCGCGGCTACATGTGGCACGGAGTAGCTAGTTCGGATTAGGCTTCCTAATCTGAACTAGCTGTACTCCTCGTGCTGCGTGTAGCCGCGCGGCACGGGGTTCGAACTGCCGGCATTTAAAAATGGCGCCGGCCGGCTTCATGCAAATGAAGCCCGGGAAATTCAAATCCCGGGCTTCATTTGCAAGTGCGGTATGCCTACATTACCCCCCTAGTTCGAATTAGGAGGGTAGTTAGTGTAGACATACCCCTAGAGAAAAAGGACTGACAGAAGTGAGGTGTGGGAGAATAAAACTGAGCTCTGGAGAAATGTTTGGCTAGAGTTTTCCCTACAATATGTACCAGTTCTGACTTACATACAAATTCAACTTAAGAACAAACCTACAGTCCCTATCTTGTATGTAACCCGGGGACTGCCTGTATTCTTATTATCCAGGTAACTGTCCAGCGCCCCATCATTCTTTCTATGCTTCTGGCCAATGATACCATGTGGCAATGAGTTCCATAGGCTCATCATGAGCTGTGTAAAAATGCATCTTTATACCCGTTTTAAATTTGTCACCTTACAGTTCAATTGAAAGTTATCTTCTTGTTGTATTATGTAAAAAAAGAACAAGCAGAAGTTCATGGCCTATCTTCTCTGTGCCATTGAACTCAATGAACCTATTCCATCTTACACCAGCTGAGGACCTGGCTCTCAGCATAATATCCACACCAGCCTCAAATATCGAGAGTTATGGCATCAATGTTTTATTATTCTAGGTTGTGGAAATTAAAAATAAAAATGCTGGTTCTGATTTAACAAACAAAACTGCAAAGCAAAACAAACAAGCAAACAAACAAACAAAAACCCAAACCCTTAGCTTTTAAAAGAAAAACTCCCATGTAATGTTACCAGAAAAAATTGTGTTTACTATGTCCAGTGGATTAAGGAACAACCAGGAGACAAACTGTACACAAAAGTTAATGATTAACCAATCTAAGATCAATGTCTTCTTACTCTTCTCTTTGGTGCAAACATCTGAGCGTATGGTCCTTTCTCTTATTTAATTATCTATCATAGTTCTTTCTTTTTATGTAATCATTTATCATACTTCTTTCTTTTTATTTAAGACTTTCATACAATCTTCCTGAACCAAGGTTTACAGCAGAAATCAACCAACCATCAAGTATGGTGTAGTACATGGTACATCTGGTCACCAATCAGTTCCTTATCTTCAAAAAGTAATGGTGATTCAACATAAAACAAACAGAGAGTCTCCCAGATTATTTATCTGGGCTACCCATAGCTTTTTAATGCAACTCCTTCACAAATCAATGCTTCTGTTTTTTCTTTCCTGTTGTTAATACTGTGATGCTATATAGAATTTGGGAGACACTTAAGATATTGAAACCAACTGCATAAAACAGCAAGGAATCTGACCAGATATGCCATTTAAGTTAATTTGTGAAAAAGTTATGATTTGCCAAGTTTGAGGATCTTCTTTATGGCTACATCTAGACTGCCAAGTTTTTCCGCAAAACTGGTTGCTTGAATTTCCTCAAGAACACTGACTTCCTACTATCTGAAATCAGTGCTTCTTGCGGAAATACTATGCTGCTCCCGTTCGGGCAAAAGTCCTTTTGCGCAAAAGCTTTTGCACAAAAGGGCCAGTGTAGACAGCTCAGATTTGTTTTGCGCAAAAAAGCCCCGATCGTGAAAATGGAGATCGGGGCTTTTTTGCGCAAAAGCGCATCTAGATTGGCATGAATGCTTTTCTGCAAAAAGTGCTTTTGTGGAAAAGCGTCCGTGCCAATCTAGACGCTCTTTTCCGCAAATGTTTTTAACGGAAAACTTTTCCGTTAAAAGCATTTGCAGAAAATCATGCCAGTCTAGACGTAGCCTATATGTTTGTATCACCTTAGTATTGTGAGTTATAGATACGTGTGGTATATCTGTATCTCAAAACTTGTGCTGTGTTTCTGGATGATGCCCTGAAAAGATTGGCATCAACACTGGCTACCCTGTTTGATGGTGTATCAAAGATTATCAAATGTACAATGAACGCATTGGAAGAAGCCAGGGGATACAGGGCACACTGGTGGACAGAAAACTTAAGGCTTGTCCATGTCATATGCTGTGAAGCTTGTGACTGGGGCACAGGAAGTACAAGCCTCATGACAAAAGGGATATAAAAATCAGCTGAATCATCTCCTTTTTGTCTTAGTTTATTCCCGCTTCTTACCTCTGGAGTACTTTTCTACAAACTGAAGCTCTGATCAAAGAACTGAATGATGCAGCCACACTGTGGATGTGTTCCAGAGGGACTTTGAAGCCAGCAAACTCATCAATGCTGCTAAGAATCTGATATGTAGACTTTGAAGTCTCTGTGGCTAGGTCTACACTACAGAGTTTTTGTGCAAAAACACACTGAGCGTCCACACCTCAAGTGCGTTTTTGAGTAAGTAAAACGAAAGAACAGAGGGGTTTTTCTGGTGTAAGTATTCCTCCTTTTGTGAGGAATAACTCCTTTTTGCTCAAGAGCTCTTGCACAAAAAGGTGTGTGTGGACGGGGAACAGATTTTTTGTGTGCAAAAACAGGCAATCGAAAAAAGCCCAGGTGCCCTGGTGTCCATTCTGTACATCGCAATCAGAGTTTCCTTTCGAGAGAGCATCCATGCAGTCTGTACACTCGCTTGTGCAAAAGCACATCACTTTTTCGATGTACTTTTGCAATGTGGACCCACTTGCACAAGAAGTTTTTGCGGAATATCTCTTCCGCAAAAAGCTTCTTGCGCAAGAAGCCTGTAGTGTAGACATAGCCCGTGTGTATCTGAATGCCCTATCATTTAACACCTCTCTTCTTGTTCTTTCTTCCTTTCATAGTAAACCTTTAGTTTTAATTACTAAAGGATTGGCTGGCAGCATGGTATTTTGGCTAAGATCCAAACTAATATTGACTTGTAATGTGGCTGGTTTTGAGGGGTCAGAAGAATACTTTGTTCCAGGATCTTTCAAGGTATCAAAGTTAGGTGATTAGCTTGTAATTCCCTGATTCTTCCTTGTTCCCATTTTCAAAGATAGATGCTATGCTTGCCCTTCTCCAGTCCTCTGGGACTCACCTGGCCTCTATGAGTTCTCAGATAATTGCTAATGGTTTTGAGGTTGCTCTAACTACTTCTGTAGGTACCCTAGTGGGAATTTCACCATTCCTTGCTGACTTGAATACACCTAACTTATCTGTCTCAGAATACACAAGTATTCTGTCTCAGAGGGGTAGCTGTGTTAGCCGGTAACTTTAAAAACAATGAGCAGGAGACCTCATGCTCTAATACATTTATTGGTTTTTAAGGTGCCACAGGACTGTGCATTATTATTTAAATATTGTTTATTCTTTCCCTGTTTTGACTAGTGTTTCTTTCCCTATTTGGTAATATTAATTGTGTTATGTTTCTGCCACAATTAACCTTTTTAGTGAAGAATGAAGCCAAATAAGCATTAAGCACCTCAGCCTTTTTGGTATCGTCTACTTTGTTATTAGCAATCCTTCCTTACCTACATGTGCCTTTATTTTGCTCTTGCTCATAATGTAATTATAGAACTGTTTTTCTTTTAGTGTCTCTTGTTAGATATGACAGAACTCATTTTGTGCCTTAGCCTTTCTTTGATTTTGTCCCTATGTGCATGTGCTATTCTGGCAGTAAAATTCCATGACTGTCACGAGAAAAGGTTTCAGCCCACAATAACAGAAATGCCACAGAGGATACATTTCAGGCAACTTCAATGATGCTGAAATTATACTAATTTGAATTTAGTATAAAATATTTTAAATGTGAACTGCAATGGCTAGAACTGCCAAACATCACTGCCTTCACCTCTGTCAAACATCTGTGATAATTGAATTACAATACTATTTAAAAGTACTAGTACAGTGCTTTTCCCCCATGCTCCTTCAGGATCAGGCAGTGCTTTTAATTAGAAGAGATAACTCCATTTGCTTGAATACTTAAAGTTAATCATAGGACTTTGGATTTGGAATCTAACCAGCCAGGCAGGGCTAGTCAGCAATCTGTTTCACTAATTGCAGGCTTGCTGTGTTCGCGTCTGAGAATCACTGGGTGTTGAACTGAATAACAACATGATAAACATATACTATAATGACTCAGATAGCATGTATTATATTCTCCTCTATTAAATGTTACTTGGGAATTCAGGGTTTTATAATTAGAAGTTTCAGGAATCCAGGAGAGAATCTACAATGTACTGACCAATCTGTTTTAGAAAAGGGGCACATATAATCTTTCCATGTCAATGCAAGGATCTCAATTAGCCCCAAGATTTAGACAAAGATTTTATTCCCCAAAAATCTTTATTCAAAAAATCCCATTCCATGTTCCCAGTGTGTACTCGTTGGCCTTAAATATACACAAAGCCAAGCTCGGCCCTTTCTGGGAGGGCCCACAGCTGACTCCTCCCACCTTTCCCAGGGGACTGACATTTCTGTTCTCAGCCCTGGTTCTTCCATCTCTTAAGACTCTTATTACAATGAACA
This sequence comes from Pelodiscus sinensis, assembly GCF_049634645.1. Lineage (NCBI taxonomy): Eukaryota > Metazoa > Chordata > Testudines > Trionychidae > Pelodiscus > Pelodiscus sinensis. The sequence goes on from NC_134726.1 coordinate 18,136,168, forward strand.
ACTTTACTTCCCAGTCAGGAATAAGCCCAGACAGGACTACAGAATGAAATACCTGCTGGCAAAATCAGTTAAAGAATTGCTGGAGAGAGGGGAACCCAGAAAGCCATCATGTTGAAAAGGTAGATCCACTTTTGATCTTCAAAAATGAATTCAAAAGGACTTCAGTAAAATGAGAAGATACTCTCTAGATTAACAGCAGGAAAATAAACAGGGAAGTCAAGATTTCTGGCCACACAGAGCTATTATGTGATGATGGTTTGATAAATGAGAGACAAAGTGGGTGAGGTAATATTTTTTACTGAACCAAATTGTGTTGGTGAGAGACAGAGACAAGTTTCTGAGCTACGCAGAGCTCTTCCCTGGGTCTTGGGAAAGTATATAGATTGTTACAGCTAAATGCAAGAGCTAAGGAATACCAGACCTGAGAAATAGCTTCATGTCATTCAAAACTCTTTCTCTATCAGCAACAGATGTTGATCCAGTAAAATATATTACCTCACCCACCGTGTCTCTCTAGCTCCCTGGGACTGACAAGGCTGCAACCATACTGCATATCGCTTTGATAAGAGCCAGGGGCCAGAGTCTCTGCTGGTTGAAATCAGCATAGCATTCTTGAAGGTTTTACTTTGATTCATACACGCTGGCAATGTGGCTCTTCCAAGTGTGGCTCAAGTGCCTGCCTTCCCTGTGTGAACGGCATAGCCACTTTCAAATGGCTTTTGTCTGTGAAATGGCAGTTCAGGGTGTCTAGCTTCCGTGATAATGGAAAGACAAGGAAGCTATGTGTGATGACTGTAATTAGGGTTGGGGAAGCCAGGTTAGGTACGAGAACGAACCCTTTTCCCCTGCCTCTCAACTCCACTCAATCTTGAACCAAAACTTTGCTGCAAACTGAAAAGAGCACAGTTAACTCTGTATCCCTGTTTCCCTGAACATTTGGTACATCCCTGAATTTTCAGAGCCTAGCAAGCCATTGGGTTGGAAATGGTCAAAGAAGCTGTTTTCATGGTAGAAGGAAACAATGGAAATGACACAAGAAATCCTGTTCCTGCCATTTCTCGACCTGATAACAGACGATTCAGATTTTCACAGAAGGAAAAAAAGATAATATTTTGATGATAGCACGTTCTGAATGAGGATCAAAAGGCAATTTGAAAACATTAATCAATGCAATGCTGTGAGATAAGGGTGTATTATTATCCCCGTTTTTTAAATGAAGAAACTGAGGAACAGAAGTTGTACGTGATTTTTCCCAGGATTACACAGAAGCCTGTGGCAAGCTGCAAATAAAACTCGGGTCTGTGCCTTAACGACAAGCTCTTCCTTTTTCTTAAACAATGGTTTGGTGAGGTGAAGTTTATCCATAAACCACTGAAATAGAGCCTAATCTTAAACACTCTGAACTCTGAATCTTAAACGCTACATGGCAATATAACCATATCGCTCAACAGTGCTACCTGAAACTCTGAGATCCAAAACATTTCAGTGCTTATTTCTAGTCTCTAAATAGTTTGATCTTCACACACCACTAATTGTAATTACCAACTCTTTAAGACATGTTTTCCTCTAGATGATCATTACAGTTAAGGGAACTGTGGGAAACACAGACTCTCGTACAGCTTTTATATCTTTTTTTTTTATCCTAATGGAAGCACAGTTTTGTATAACAGCGGAATCTTAAACTATGAGCAATGACCTTTCTTAATCCTCTGGGAGAAACCCCACAAAAGGATTGTCAAATAATATTCAACTTGTAATGAACTGATGCTAAAGCAGAAAACAAAAAACCGCCAGTACAGAATAAGCATGAATCATTGTTCAAACTCTGGTTTTTTACAATTTCTGGTTTTGGTTATCAGGAAAGTCTTGAGAAAAATGTCAAAGGTGCAACCATGTTAGTTTGTATGGCCCTGTCTACACTAGTGAGATTATTGACCCTTCAGAGGTCAATCTTCTAGAGTTTGATTTAGCAGGTCTGATGTAGACCCATAAATTGAACCCTGAGGGCAGTCTCCACCAGCGTCTGGTACGTCTTGTTCTGCGAGAAGTAAGGGAAGCTGACAAAAGCCTCCTGCAGTGGGGATGCTGCCATGACTCAGGTTAAGGTAAGCTGACTCCAGCTATGCAACGGACCTGGAGTTGTGTACCTTAATCCCCCACCTGCCTGGTCAGGTATAGATCAGGCCTATGTACAAAAACAAGGAGGAGTCCTGTGGCATCTTAGGCTATGTCTACCCTGCACAATTATTTTGGAATAAGCTATTCTGGAAGAAATACTCCAAAAAAACTTATTTCAAAATAGCATGTCTACACTACAGGGAAGCATGGAAATTAGTTTGAGGCACGCTCCCTTAATGTGGACACACTACCTAGATTTAGAGCCCCAGGATGCACTGAGGAGTAATTACTTTTAATGGCCTGGGCAAGGAGCTGTTTTGAAATAGCAGCAGTGGAGCATCCACACTACCGCTATTCTGAAATGGCTATTTCAGAAGAGGAGTTATTCCTCGTGGAACGAGGTTTGCAAATGCTGAAATGAGCCATGCATTATTTCAAAATTATTTCAAAATAATGGGCTAGCTATGTAGACGCTCACATAGTTATTTTGGAATAATGGACATTATTCCGAAATAACACTGCGGTGTAGATGAACCCATAGAGACTAAGGGTACGTCTACACTACAGCGCTAATTCGAACTAGTTAATTCGAACTAAGCTAATTCGAACTAACGCGTCTAGAACTAAAAACTAGTTTGAATTAGCGTTTTGCTAATTCGAACTAGCATGTCCACATTAAGTGAACCGGGCTTAAGGATGGCCGGAAGCAGTGCCGGCAGGGCATCAGAGGAGGACTTAGAGCGTGGAGCTGCTGTCTCAGGCTAGCCGAGGGCTGCGCTTAAAGGGTCCCGACCCCCACCCCAGACAGACAGTTCTCAGGGGTGCCCGGCTTGCAAAGCAGTCCTGGCTTGGAGTGTCCGGACTACCCACACTGGGCACATCACACCACTCAGCCATCAGACCGGCTGCACTTGCCGCAGGCTGCCATATGGGAAGAGGGGGCAATTGGGGGGCTGCAGGAGAGCTTCCACCCCCAGAAGCCCGCAGAGCCAGCCCAGTCCTCCCCATCGGGGGCTCGTACCCCATTCCTCCCTCACCTCCTTCCACTTACCCTTCCCTAGCCCCTTTTCTTGATGTACAAAATAAAGGACAATTGTGTTCAAAAATGGAATCTGTCTTTATTGAACAAAACTGGGGGAGACTGGGAAAAGGAGGTGGGAGAGGGGAAGAGAGAGGCTAGGAGAGGGGAGGGCAACTAAAATGATCAGGGGTTGGGAACAGGTCCCATATGAAGAGAGGCTAAAGAAACTGGGACTTTTCAGCTTAGAAAAGAGGAGACGGAGGGGGGACAGGATAGAGGTCTCTAAAAGCAGGAGTTGGGTGGAGAGGGTGCATACAGAAAAGTTCTTCATTAGTTCCCATAAAGAAGGACTAGAGGACACCAAAGGAAAGGAATGGGTAGCAGGCTTCAAACTAGTAACAGAAAGTTGTTCTTCACAAAGCAAATAGTCAACCTGTGGAACTTCTTGCTGCAGGAGGCTGTGAAGGCTAGAACTAGAACAGAGTTTAAAGGGAAGTGAGATCAAGTCATGGAGGCTGGGTCCATGGAGTGGTATTAGCCAGAGGGTAGGAATGGTGTCCCTGCCCAAAGTTTGTGGAAGGCTGTAGAGGGATGGCACGAAACAAATGGCTTGGTCACTGTCTTCGGTCCATCCCCTCCAGGGTCTCTAGGGTTGGCCGCTGTCGGCAGACAGGCTACTGGGCTAGATGGACCTTTGGTCTGACCCAGGACGGCCATTGTAAGCTCAGGGCTCAGGGTCGGGGGTCTCAGTGGACCCCCTTGATTTTCATGCACACCTGCTCCTGGGTGGCCAGGCTGGCAGCTCTCCTGCCCTAGCTGGCCACTTTCCTGTGCCTAGTGCGGAGATCATGGACGAGGTCCACGATGTCTGCACTAGCCCAGGCGGGTGCCCGCCTCTTGCAGTCCCGGGCAAGCTCCCGGGAGCCGCCAGCCTGGTCCCGGGAAGAGGGGGAGGGCTGGGGGGCATCGGGTGGCTGGCTCGATCCGTGCCAGGTGCAGGGTCTGCTGGCTGGGTGCTGGCAGGCTTGCACCTGGCACGGGCACCGTAGCCAGCCCGTGCCCCTTTAAGGGATCCGGGGCTGGGAGGGGGCATATGAGTTTCCCTGGTGTTGGCCAGAGTGGCCACCAGGGAAACCTGGGGAGGGCTAGCCTCCCACTAGTTCGAATTAAGGGTCTACACACCCCTTAATTCGAACTAGTAAGTTCGAACTAGGCTTAATCCTCGTGGAATGAGGATTACCTAGTTCGAACTAAGCGCTCCGTTAGTTCGAATTAAATTCGAACTAACGGAGTGCTAGTGTAGCACCTATGAAAGTTAGTTCGAACTAACGGACGTTAGTTCGAACTAACTTTGTAGTGTAGACATACCCTAAGTGATTTATTAGGGTCACAGGACTCCTCAATGTTTTGGGGAAAAATTGTGCTCTCACATCTGCACAGTGGGTCTCTCCTCCAGGATGCTGAATTTACAGTAGCAGTGCTACACACATATAGAGGCAGAACGCGGGACTCAAGATCAGGGCTAGAACTGTGCCCTTTCTTGGCAACATATATACAAAAAGTCTCTCCTCTATTTCTCTTGTATTTCTTTACTCTCTCACATCTAGCTTCATCTTACCCTAAAATCTGGTTGGACATGATTTAATGCGATTTCCCGTGTTCACTGCTTTCTCTTGCTCTAGCACTGCAGAGGGCAGGGATGACTCAGGCTGTTTATCGAAACCAGTAGATAATATGGGAACTACTGCGTTAGGGCTCAGAGCATTCTTCTCCTAGTAAATGGAGCATGGCAGGCTGTCACCACTATATCAGCTGACTGCAGGGCTCTGTACAGCTATTTGTTTTTCTGTCACTTGTAGCATGTTTATAAAGTCATTTGTTCACATGTTTATTCATTATGCATCATTTTATATTTCATGAGCAAATAGCTTTTGAAGATATAGGTTAAAATAATTGCTAGGCAGAAATGCTATCTCTGGCCATGTACAGGATTTATTGAAAGAAGTCATTAAGCAATGAAAGGGGAGATATAAAAAGACTGCCAGGAATGCTTTAAAGTACGTGGCCAGATTCATTCCTCTGGGTAGCAACACTAAAGTTGCTCTAGGAATGAATTTCACCTGTTATTAAGGGATTCGCTTGATCATGCTTGTAACTCACACAGCCGGCTCAGCTCTTCTGGAAACCAAACAAACTGTAACAGCTCTTCTGTTTACTGATGTCTATACTGCAATGTATGGTGCTTTGGGGACCCAGGAAAAAAGGCACCATATATCACACAGATTGTACTGGAGAGGATGGTTGTGGGGAGACAGATCTGACCTTTTAGATTAGCGAAACAAAAGCTTGTATGTCTTTTCTTGAGCATCTGCCTTGCAACCTTGTGGATTTATAGATGGATTTATACTTCTATATAAAAGCTGTTGCAACAATTAGGAGAATTAGCTGCCATGACTGGAGGGAACTCTTCTCTGCAAAGCTGGGGGCAAGAGTGGGCAAAAAGGGACATTGTTTCCTCTGCTGCATAGATTTCCACTCTCTGGGGGTATATTACTTACAGCCACACTGCAATTGTGTTCTTTAGACAGAACATTGAAAGAACTGAGGGTTTTTTTCTGAAATTGGTAAAGCTCTTTCTATGAGGAAGAAGCCTTTTTCGGAAGAGAGCTCTTTCAGAAAAAGGCGTGTGTGGATGGGAAAGAGGGTTTTTTTTTTTTTTTTTTTTTAAGAAGAGGCCTCCAGGAAAAAGCACAGGTGCTCTAGTGGCCACTCCATCCATAGTAAATACCATTTAAATGCGAGATAGTGTCCATTCAGTGTGGACACTATTTTTCTAAAAAGCAGATCGCTTTTTCAATGCACTTTTGCTGTGGAAAAGCTTCTTCCGAAAGCAGCCTGTATTGTAGAGGTAGCCTGGACCATTACAAATACTCTTCTTTCTCTGTATCTAATATTGCTTTCTCCTAGCACTAACACACTGGAGGTGCATGAAGTTTAGGGTACACTTGGTTTTAGGGTTGCCAGTTTTGGTTGGACATATTCCTGGAGGTCTATCTCAAAATATAATCTTTCATTAAAGATTAATCTTCTATTCCTGAAGACTACACACCAATCCTGGAGGGCTGGCAACCCTACTTTGTTTGGAGGTCAGGCCCTCTGTCTCTCTCTCATTATGCTTTGCTGACTATGAGGCTTTTGAATGACAAATCTATTAGGAGCTGGTGCTTTCTGAAGCTGCCTTAATGTTCATTAGGCCTTCCTTTGGCTGCTACTGCAAAGCTTGCAGGGGGACTCTCTCCATGCAATTAGGCAAGTGGGTAGGGAGCAGTGGCACTGCTGGATTGAAAGGCTCTCTGTGTGGCTGGCGTTCTCTTCTCTTCCCAGGGGTCTGTGGGGCCGGGAGGCTGTAGTCCCAGCCTTTTCTGTTGGGCTTGTAACAGTTCCCCACTTTTGGGAGACGATGACGTGATCCTGGCTCAGGATGAGCTGATTTAGCCCTGGGGCTTTATGTCATCCTGCTCACTACACACATTCAGTCAGTTCTGTACTTACATCTGAACTTGTGAGTTTCTACACCTCTTGAGTACACCTCGTATCTGAGGACTTGGCTCAGAGTTTACAAATAGGAACCCTGGATCTTTTTTAGCCAACTGAATACTACAGGCAGATTTTTGCTAGGTAGTAGCATGGAGTGGATGAGACATAAAACCTGTTTCTCACAGAAGGGAGGAGAGATATTAGATGGAGCTTAGAGACTCAGTGCAGATGGTGGGCTTAGCTTTTATCAGTCACCAAAATCCACCAGCTTGAGGGGCTGCAGATCTGGAAAGGTCAAATTGCTTCTGACATTTACAAGTCAGATGGTGACAGGGCTATTTTTGCCATGGATGCTTATCTCCAAAGAGCTAAGTGGCAGGAATGACAAAGTTAATGAATCAATAGAGATATATTGGGAATATGGTGTGCGAAGAAAGCAGGATCTGCACTTGGTGGGGGACTCTGGCAGCCAAAACTCCATGGCTACATCTAGATTGGCATGATTTTCCAGAAATTTTCTCCAGAGAAACAACGTGAGTGGATAGCAATGATATCACCCTCTGGGACTCTTATCTTGAAGTGCAGGGGGCCAGACTGGCAGCACCGTCCTGGCCCAGGTTTTTCACATGGGACCAATTTATAAGATGAAAAGAGAATTTTTAAAAGAAAATATTACGGGTCAGATCCTCAGCTGTTATGAACTGACTGCACTGGAACGACACCACTTTACGTCAGCTAAGGATCTGGCCTGGGGATATGAGCCAAAAACAGCAGATCAACACTGAACATCTTTCTTTGGAGAAAATGTCTCCTTCCTATGAACACAATCATTTTATTCAGCTATATGATATGGGTACAGAATACCCAAACTGTACAAACACAAAATGAATGTGGAGCTAGGTGTTTTGCTTATTCCTCAGCACATTTTAATACTGATTCTCCTAGAAGGACAGTGTTTAAGATTGTAAATTGATAGAAAGCAATTTCAATACCATTCAGCATAAAGAAAGACTTTGCTTTTAATCCAAGTAGACAACGTGGAGAACCTGAGGAGACAATATCCTTCAGCATGAAGGTCTCTGCCTGTCTGTGTATTGGGCACAAATGTAATGGTGAATTGGTAATTAGACTCCAGGTGGATGCACAGTGAAGATTAATTGTGATCTAGGACGAGCAAGACTGTACAGGGAGAGATCCTGGAGGATGGGCTGCTTCCTAGCTGAGGTACACAGATGCATTTGGAACTGATGGGGAAGAAAGGAAGGAAGTCACAATGAAGATTATCCCACTGACACCACCTGTGAGGACAGAAACCCAAACTGGAAGGAATAGCCATTCCTCCCTTCTTACATAAGCAAAAGAACAGGCAAGATGGAGATCAACAAAGCAGGAAGCAATAAAGGGATTGTTCTGTTTTAATAATCTGAGCAAAGTTCAGTGTAGGATCCTTCAAGAGGATATGGGCTCAGTTTGTGTTTAAGATCTCACTTGTGCCAGAGGTACTTATTTTCCCATTCACCAGTTCTATAGTTTGATTTTATTATCCTTTCCTCTCTCCCTGTCTGTCTCGCATATGAGCCTGCTACAGTTCTGGGCCTTGGAGCAACTTGTGTTATAACATCCTTTGCCACATTGCAAAGGCTTGACTAATAGAAATTCTGCAATAATGTAATAATAAGGATGGAGTGTGTAGCAAGCATTCAGCAGAAATACAGCTGACTGGAGAGTTAACTCCTGGAAATGGAGCAAGTGAAATAGGGAGTCTGTAAGTGGGTGCAGAAAGAACTAGCAATGCTGATCTGGGAAAGGCACCTGAGCAGAACTGTGTATCATAACGTCTTTTTTATATCCTTTTCTTCTTTAAATATGTGATTTGGAAACAGCGGCCCAAAAAACAGCCCTCGGTGACAATACATGAGCACAAGCCCAGTGCTGCTAATGAAGCTGAATCCAAATGTAAATCTAAAATAAAGTATTTGCTGGGAAGATGGCTAGTTCATAATCATTGCTAGATCAACATTTGCATTGCTGCTTCTACAAATGGTTATAAACTTTACCCTGTGAGGTACTATCAGTTTCACTGGGAGCTGAGTGTGCTCATTACCTCTTAATTATGTTACATTATTCTCTTAGTTATGTTACATTATTCTCTACTGATTTACTTAAATGGTCTCCGTTACTATACTAATAGGCCTGGTCTATATTAGACCAAGCAGGTTAGCTCAGGGTATGCTATCCAGCTACACAAAATGCACATCTGGTTTTATCTTACCTTAAGCCAAGCCGCGGCAGCGTCTACACTGTGGGAGACTGATGGGAGTACATGTTCCCTTCGGCTTCCCTTGCTCCTCACAGATTGAGGAGTACCTGATGCCAGTGGGGGCTGCCCTCAGCATTTGATTTGAGGTTCTGCACTAGACTCGCTAAATTGAAATCTAGGAGAGCAGCCTCTGGCGGGTCGATCTCTGTAGTTTAGACATGCCTTCAGAGCATAACCCTGACAAACTGAATCGAACCTGAGACCTTTGGAACTTTGAGCATTTGCCTCTACCTACTGCTTGAGCTAAAAGTCAGCTGGATCTTAGCTAAGGCTGTAGATCAGACTCATTATTATCTCTCTGTATGTGGTCTTGGTGTCCCTAGGTGGGACAGAACAGCACACCCAGTAGGTGGATAGGTTACAAGAGCACCTCACAATCTTTATATTCACACCACAAATACTGTTGTCCCCATTTTAACAGCTGGGGGACTGACACACAGAGATATACCCAACATCACAGAAGAAGTCAATGGTAAAAGGAAGAACTGAATCACAGTTTCCCAAGTCTGAGACTAGTAGCCTACTCACTGAACTATCCTCTCTTTCATAGTTGCTCTCTGCCTTTTACCTAGTGAATGCTACTGGAACTGTAATGACAGGGGTTTGTACTGCTTATTGTTGTAGCCCTTGACTCAGTACCACTGATTTATTAAATATGCAGGTGCCCATTTTCAGAGGTGAGCTGCAGAAAAGGAAAAAGCAGCTGATGTGACAATACAAATATATAGATTAGATTCACATGGTACAAAAAACAAACAAACAAACCCCTCCCCCCCACACACCACTGATAGGAGAGATCACCTGGCAGGGTATTATAATGGAGGTAATTTGTTCTGCAACATTGTGCATTGAAAGGTGCCTGTTACTGATGGCAGTTAGGTGCCTAGGTTGAAAATCCAGGCCCCAAGCAGATGCAGGAAGCCCCAAGCAAAGGGCAGTACTACACATTTCACAAATGGTTTATCTGAGCCTACAAAGAAACGTGAGTAGCAAGTATGTATGTCCCTGACCTGCTTTTCCTGTTTCCTCAGGATGGATGACATCCAGCTGTGCAAGGACATCATGAACCTTAAACAAGAGCTGCAGAATTTAGTAGCAATTCCAGGTAATTTGTATGGCAGCCTTACAAAATACTTTGAAACACAGAAACCCTTCTATGGGCCACATTCCTGTAATCCCAAGCCAGTCACAATCCCTCTCTCTGTCTTTGCCTCTCATTTCCATCCCTCTCCTATACTTAGTTATATTTTCTAATGTCCTTAGTTTCTCTCAAGTTTTGTTTTGTCTACCTTCTGTTCTGTTCTTCTGAAATTGTTTGCTGTATTTCATATGCATCTTCATGACTGGAACCACAAATATCACTCCAAGAAACTGCATTATTCCAAGATTCGATCTCTTGAAAATCTTATGGAAATCACTGTTGCTACACTACGTTGACACATTATGTGAGGGAGAGTTGCTGAAGAAGGGAACATGCTGATAGATATGGAACACCAGGTGGTGATCTGATGGGAAATTTGGATGTTTTTTTCTTTTGTGTTTCCTAGTTAATTGTTGTTCCCTGTAAGCCAAACTCTCACCTAAGGAAATAGTTGGAAGCATGGGGCTTTCCAGAGAGGGCTGGGGAAAAGGTTTAGTCCATGTTTACCTGTATCTTTAAGGGATTGATCCTAACATGTCAACAACTTAATTGCTCCAAGCATGGGCAGAATCTTCTTTGAGCAGTGTCCTGGAGTCCTTAATCTTACTCAGTAAAAAGTCCCACTGAAATCAAGCACTTCAGGAGTGGCCTGTTCGTTATTTTAGCTTTGCAGCAGCTACCCCTCCTGTTACTTTGCAAAAAATGGAGCCACCATCTTATTCCAAAAATGAACCTAGTGCTTGACCCTACAAACATTTACTTCTGTGTCTAGACTTGGCTATGTGCTGTTGACTCCAGTGGGTCTGTGACCAAAAGCAGCATTTGGCCCATTCGCATTGATTTGACTGTATACTCCACCTTATTAATACATGCCAAACCTGCCATTCCTCACTGTATTGTGGATATATATTCTGTGAATCTGTTAGTCAACATAGTGTTACTCAGCAGCTGGGATTTTTTTCTTGGTGTGTGTGGGGAAGTATTTTTTACCAGCTTTTGAACAATCTTTATTCACTCTCTAATAACCTTTTGTAAAGGAGTGTGTAATTGCCAACATAAACCTGAGTACAAAATCAATACCATACTCACACACAAAGAGCCTAAGAATCTGAAACACTCTTTGCCTGCTCCTAGTCAGTGATCTTGCACTCCACAAGGAAATCCTTGCAGGTTCACCTCTCTGTCACCCATGAATCTACTGTAGGCAGAGGTGATCTGGGCGCTGAGGGTGACAGCAAAGAGTTTTGGTTCAGCAAATGTGATTAGTTTCATTACTGTAGGATGGGAACTATTAGGTTTATCAGAACATAGCTCCTCTTCTTTTACTAGAGTAATGAAAGGGCCTTGTATCATTCAGATGAACATTATTTCCTCTGGGGCAGAACTTTGGCTACAAAGTTATAATTAGATCTGAAATGTTCCATGAGCCTTTCAAAAGGAACGATACAGCCCACTTACAATGGCTTTAATATAAATTAACAGCCTCAGGTGTAGCTGACCCTCCTGTTTTTTTACTTAAGATTAAATGAAAATGCAAAATAATTATGCTAATTAGGACTGCATCCAGAGGATATTAGCACTCAGTGAAGCAAACCGTTCCTGTAATGACATGAGATATTTTAATAGGAATAATTTGTTCATCAACTGAGATGTTTTCTTTACCATCACAATTTGTCCTGTTAGCCCCCTGCTGTATTAAATGCAGCAGATTTGCTGTCCCTTCTCAAGCACTGCATCAGGGTATTCATGACGCATACACTGGACCTAGATTCCACAGTATGGTTCCCTAAGGAAGAGAGTTTGACAGCACAGTGTAATGCCATGTCCCTGGCATCCGGAGAGGGGACTGAACCTAAGCCTTCTAAATGAGTGTCTGCTGCCCAAGCTAAAGTCACATCTTCATTAGCCAAGATTGTAGCAGGCTTCCATATGTGCACTAGACACCACTAGAGGGAGAGAGAATGCCACACTCAGTAAGGGCAGGTTACAACAGTCTTGCTGAACTCTGAAAGGGTGAAATGGGAAGAAACACATTAAGAAAATTAGCCTTTTATTTTTTAAATTAAATGATATGCAACAGAATAAATTTGAGGTCAGAATGGTTTTAAATCAGCTTTGCATGCGCTTTGGACAGGCAGAAATTATTTGGCAAGGTGCAAGGTCACAAAGAATCAGGGATGAGAGGAAAAATCTTGCTCCACCTTGTGCCCCAGCTGCAAATGGATCTGTTTGGAACTTAATATTTCATCGTAATTTATAGAAAAAAAACTAATCTTGAATGGGGGGTTTAGAAGCACAAAATCTCCCCTAATTGGGGAAAGCGTTCCCCCTGTTTGAACTCAGTCCTCTTGGTCCCTTGGTGTCCTCTTGGTCCCTTGGTATATGGGACATATTGGAACAAGAAAGGCGTGGCTGGCACACACTGCAACTATCCTTAATTGTGAAGTTGTGGAGGTGTTGTACAAGAGCTCTGCTTAGAAGAGGACTGAGGCTGCTCTAAGTTACACCAGGCTGAAGGAATTCCCTGAATCCCCAGCATCATAAGGGTGAGAGGAAGGACAGGTACCAGAATGCCACTGTTTCCATGTGCATCCCCAGTCTGCCAAGCACTGCTGTGGTGCACCTGGTCTTTTGGCCTCTCAGGCAGTGTGTGATGGAAAGGTGTGCGAAGAGAAAGGTTTGCAGTGCAAGCAAAAACAAAACAAAACCCAGACCTTTTTTAATAATTGAACTGCTTTGCTGAGGGACACTAAAGCTGCTGCTGCTCCATACCTGGAGCCTGAGCATAAGTTGTTAAACTCTTAAATAGATTTCCAGAACAACACTGATTCACAATTGCTGCTTATATGTACAATAAGCCTGTGAGTACAATTACACTAGAAGTATGTACAAATGCTTTAGTACCTTTCAGAAATAATTTAATTTTACCCAACCAGTAGAGTGGATTTTTAAGTCTTATATCCTTATATTTGTCCATTTATCACTGTGAGAAAAACTTCATAGATAAGCAAGCAAGGTAAAAGAGATAAGCCCCCTCCCTGCCCTTGCTAGAAAGGAAACAGCAGGTTAGTCATAAGATAGGAAGCCGTCATATCTTCCTTCCTCCTCTCCCAATCCAGTGGGCAAATAGCAGCATTTCTCAGTGGGATAAGAACCTTTCCACATTTCATGCACATCTAACAAGAAAGTATTCATGTTTCCCTTTTTTTCCTTCATGACATTTTCAGCTACTTTTTCTCCAAACAATTCCTCCACATTTTTGCTAACAGATGTATGGGGAATTATTCAAGCAGAGCCTATTTTAAAGGTAACCTTTGCAAAGGACAGTGAATGCTGCATACAAATAACAGAAGAAGCAACTCATGCCAGTGTTTCTGGAGCCAAACCCCTCATTTAAACTGGTTTACTTATACTTAGGACTACTTTTTCCTAGCAGACCCTCCCACAGTTTTAATTACAAAATCTTAGTTAAATTTAATACATAGTAGTTTGTTTTTAGAGCTTAGCACATGGTGCCCACTGTACCACCCATCACTTCTTTATCAGAGTCATATTTGCATATTTGACCATTCAGCATTTAGTGCCAGCTGCTGGCAAATTCACTACAGAGTATTTAAGTATTAAAAGAGGGCAAAAGGGTTAGTCAGTATAGGGCTGTTGGCCTTTGCAGAGAACTAAATGTTAGCACTGGGATTTTTTCAGTCTAGACTGAAGCAATCGTCACGTCTTTAGTGTATATTTTGACTGTGCTGTGCATGGGCATCCTCCTGCTTCCCATTGATTTCAATGGACATAGTTGCACCGAAAAGGAGGGTTGTCCCCACTATAAGGGCTCTCTTCAACAGGGATTAGGAGCAGGGTAAAAGGAGGGTAGGGATGGACAGAAAGAACAGGAAGACTTTGGAAACACATTTTTCTGCTATAGCAATTAAATTAAAATGTGTGTTTTAATTAAGAATAGTCTTTTGAAGAATTTATTAAAAACCTACATATGTCTGACTGAAGATCCAAGCATTTAAGGCTAAACACTCAGGCTATGGATATTTAGGTGCACAATCTGAGGCTCTGTCTACACTGGCACCCTTTTCCATAAAAGGGTTGCTAATGAGACACTTCGGAATTGCAAATGCCGCGGGGGATTTAAATATCCCCCGCGGCATTTGCATGAACATGGCTGCCACTTTTTTCCGGCTCGGGGTTTTGCCGGAGAAAAGCGCCAGTCTAGACGGGATCTTGCGGAAAATAAGCCCTTTTCCGGAAGATCCCTTATTCTTACTTTCAAGAGGGAATAAGGGATCTTCCGGAAAAGGGTTTATTTTTCACAAGATCCCGTCTAGACTGGCGCTTTTCTCCGGCAAAACCCCGAGCCGGAAAAAAGTGGCAGCCATGTTCATGCAAATGCCGCGGGGGATATTTAAATCCCCCGCGGCATTTGCAATTCCGAAGTGTCTCATTAGCATCCCTTTTACGGAAAAGGTTGCCAGTGTAGACAGAGCCTCAGATTGTGCACCTAAATATCCATAGAAGGATTTTTTTAGAGATGTGGATTTATAATTTTCAGCAACAAACTAATGTAATGTTTAAAGCACAATTTAAACTAAGGTCCTGTAGACATAGTAATGCACAACTGGTTTTGACAATAAATTCAGGGTTGGCACATACCTGTAAAATGGTTTTATTACCACTTAGTAGCTCTTTCACAGGTTCAATGGCAATACAACTGGCAAGCTGGAAGGCTTTTCACTTTTAAGTTAACATCCTCGTCAGGGGAAGAGTCACCAGCCTGCAACAGCTTGCTGTGGGAGCCTGTCGGAATGGTCAGAATAGGGATAGGATGAGGGGAGAGCTTAAGCACTAAGACCCGGGGAGGCATTGCTTCCCCTTGCCTCTTATATTCCCCACCCACCCACTTTTGTGGAAGCTTATGAATGGTTCAATCATCTGCATTAACAAATGGTGATGGGAAAGGGTAAAGAAGCCCCAGCTAAGATTCTTTTCAAATATGTGGATTTTTAAAAGTTGTTGTTATTTGGTGAATAAATGTAAGATTGTTTATAAAAATTAGTAAAAGTGAAAAACAGGAAGACTAAGTTAGTTTAAACAAAAGGACAGTGCTGAGACCATAACTGATAAACAAGAAGAATGTTAAACTTAGAAAACAACAAATGGTCTGGTAACACTTTATAGACTAACAAAACATGTGGTATCATGAGCTTTCGTGGGCACAGCCCATTTCTTCAGATGACCAGAGTTTTGAGTTTAGGATGTGCAGACCCAAAATAAATAGGGGAGGAGGGAGAGGGGGGAAGAAAAAAAGGAAGAGGGTGGGAAGGAGCAGAGGGTATGAAAATATCAAAGGGAAAAGCAAGTAGGCAGAACTGGTAACCTCTAAGCACCTAAAGATTGGATAGTGGATGTTGTACTGGAAGTTAATGGACTATATTGCTATGTCAGAGATTAGGTTTGATGGTGAACAAAGGAGAGGATGGACTATTCTGTCCATTATCCCCTTTTTCAGAGCTCTTAAAAAGAGATGTTTGGGGCTGAGGAGCTGTGAACTGTCAGGAAATTCCTGGCGAGAGGAAAGGCTTGAAGGCCTCCATCCCGCTCCCCTCCAGGGATCTCAACCTTCAGCTGTGTCTCCAGAAGTTTACCGCATCATCTTCAAGACCAGTCCTTGGCACTTCCTAAGGGACAACAGGTCGTCACCCACACATATACCAGGGACATATGAGATCCTGCTCATTTCCCCTTCCCTTGCATGTTCCCCTTTCTTCCCCAGTCTTTTCCTCCTAGCTTCTCACTCTCTTGGCTTTTCATTTGATTTGATCTTGAGGTCAATTCTACCCCATGGCACCAGCACACTCAAATGAGACAGTCCATCTAGCTCTAGCCAACTCTTTCCAACTCGAGATAGGCACCAAATCAATCAGATCAGTGGTTCCCAACCGCTGGTCTGTGGACCGGTGCTGAGCTGCGAACTGCTGGGCCACGGCACACTGTCAGGCCACGCCCCCATGGCTTGATGACTGGCTCGGCGGCTGTTCCGGCAGCCAGTGTCAGCACCACATGGAGGGTGGCTGCAGCTAGAGGAGAAGTTCCCGGGCATCCCCAGGCCACTCTCTTGCCCCGCCTCCCATGTGGGAGGAGAGACCAAGGAACCAGCCTCCCCGCCAGCCCACTCTCCTCCTGCCCACGCTGGCACTGCCAGGTGGCTCCCTCCGCTTGGTGGGAGCCTTCCCCTGGCCTCCAGCTGCTCTCAGCCCAGCCAGCACACACACAAGGACCTGCCATCGCCCCACCACGCTGAGCCCTGGGGGATGGCTCAGGGACCGCTGGCAGGGTGGCTGGGACTGAGCAGGGACTGCCACTACCCAGGCGACTGGGGTGGGGTGAGGGGACAAGGTGGGAGAAGCTCTCTGAGCTGGAGTCAGCACCTGCTGCTTTCAGCCCAGTCTCTCCCTGGCTTAGTCCCCTCTTTAGCCCCTGCTCCTCGCCCCTTTCTTCCCCCGGTTCCTTTATTGGGTGCGTACAGATACAATGTAAAATAACATGCAACTGCTTAAAATTAACTACCGTAATGAATATGCAAATATTCAAACAAATAATTATCATAATGAATATGCAAATGTTTCAATACCATTCCGCCAGACATTTTTGAATGAGTTTGCCAGGCCGCGGTATAAAAAAGTGGTTGGGAACCACTGAACCAGCTGACCCCTCAGAAAAGGAAATAAGCCAGAACTCAGAGATACGCTGTTGTGGCAGACTTGCCAACCCAGACCATCCATCTGTGGCTGACCCACTGCCTACAATTTTCCATCAACAACAGCTGTAGTTTTCCCACCTTTACTATGGTCAAAAGCAGGGGAAATGACCATGCTTCACAATGCTGTTTAATGTTGGACAGTGACAGAGTCATGCTAAAACTTCTGACTTTTTGGGATCATTTAGTCCATCTAAATTGATGTTATAGTGGTAGCTGCTCCCTGCCTTACCTGATGGGAAAGGAAGGCCCATTGCACTATGGTCCAGCAGTTGTCAGTTTTAAGTATCATCTCTTGTTTCTCCTGCATATTTTAAGAGTGTTTACTAATATTATGCCTAAGTATTTCCCTCCTGCCCATTTTAGGTAACAATAAGGAATCTTTGAAGCTCCCACTGAAGCTAATAATAACATGCATGCTTAATTTTTGAATAAAAGATTTTATTATCATAAAATGTAAAAATATTTTTGTGGAAAACAAAGCAGCCTTTTTGTGCCATTACAAATAGTTTATTACCTCTTTCAATGGCAAACAGTAACTTACAGTTCTCCAAGGAATAATGATTTTACAGGCTCAGATGTACAGAATTTCATTATCGTTTAAAACCAACTTTCAAAATGCTTTAATCACATTGTTTTAAAGATGTAAAATTTATTGCAGGAATTTCTAGTAGGAAATGCAGTCGGAGTCCTTGGGCAAATCATTAAGCTGTAATAAACAACTCTTTTCAAATGTCTGGACTTTTTAGAAGGATTAGGAGCTCTTATAAATTTGGTCAATAAATATAAAATATATTGACTGCATCACACTGTAGGTGTGTCCCAATGACTTTCAGTGTACTTGACTCAATTTGATGTTTCTTTGAGATCAGTTCCATAGCTCCATGACTGAAAACAAAAATTTTTGATTTAATGAGAAGTTTTTCTTTCTGCTCATAAAAAAATTGAATTCTTTAAGGAAATGTGTTGTTTAGGATTAGCGTCTAGCTTTCTCTTCCTGCTCCACTTGCTTAGTTTTAGCCCTAAGGAGTTTTGTCTTGGCTGCATTTGTTTTTTTACCTTTGAACTAAACCTGTTGATTAATCGCAATTAACTCATATAATTAACCCAAAATTAATTGTGACTAAATTGCACTGTTAAACAATAGAACACCAATTGAAATTTATTAGTTTTGGATGTTTTTCTACATTTTCACATACATTGATTTCTATTACAATAGAATAAGTGTACCGTGCATATTTTATATTATTTTTATTATCATTTTATAGTGGAAATATAGAAATAAATGAGAAATAGTATGTAGATTTTTGTTCCATAACTGCACTTAAAAAAAAAACAATGAAAAGCTTTCAAGCCTACAGGGCCACTCAGTCCTACTTCTTATTCAGCCAATCACTAAGACAAGCAAGTTTGTTTAAATCTATAGGAGATAATTTTGTCCACTTCCTATTTACAATGTTACTGAAAAGTGAAAACAGGTGTTCAGATGGAACTTTGGTAACATTGCTAGGTATTTACATGCCAGAGATGCTAAATGTTCATATGCCTCTTCAGGCTTCAGCCATCATCCCAGAGGACATGTATCCATGCTGTTGCTGCTCATTAAATAATAATGCGTTAATTCCATGTGTTACTGAACTCCTGCCATATATTTAATGTTACAGCAGTCTCAGATTATGAAGCAGCATATGTTCGTTTTAAGAATACTTTTCACACCAGAGTTGACAAAATGCAAAGAAGGTACCAATCAGAGATTTCTAAAAATAGGCACAGGACTCTCCTAAGGTTTAAGAATCTGAAGTGCCATCCAAAATCTGAGCGGGATAACGCATGGAACATGCTTTCAGAAGTCTTAAAAAACAACTCTTCAGTGCAGACACTACAGAACCCAAACCACCAAAAATGAAAATCAACCTTCTGCTGGTGGCATCTGACTCAGATGATGGAAGTGAACATGCTTTGGTCTGCTCTGCTTTGGACGTTTGTTGAGCAGTACCTGTCATCAGCAGAGACCAACGGTTTTCAAGTTTTTTTTTTCCTGGTGACCCAACTGAAGAAAATTGTTGATTTCTGAGACCCAATAGAGCTGGAGATAAGAGCTTTGGGGCAATGTTCTCTCTATTTTTTTCCATCCATGTGCAGAATAAATTTTGTTCTGTGCACTGAGGCATGTGCAGATGTGCACCATCATTAGAAACACATGCTGCTGGCTGTGGGTGCTCTGCTAATCAGCTGGGCAGCATCTCAATCTCTCGTACATAAGCTGGTAGCTGCACACGGCTTATAGGGAACACTGCTTTGGGGGTGCAGGAGAGGGTTTAGGGCTGGGGCAGGAGATTGGGGCACAGGATTGGGACACAAGCTTACCTCCTATGGCTTCTCATCATCAGGGGTGGGAAGGCAGGCATCCTGCCTGTTTTGGCACCATGGACCACACTGTGCCCCTGAAACGGCCAGCAACAAGTCCGGTTCCTAGGTGGAGGAGAGCAAGCAGCTTCACACTGCTCTCACCTGCAGGCACTAACCCTCCCCAGCTCCAATGGCTGGTTTCTGGTCAATGGGAGTGTGGAGCCAGTGCTTGGGGCAGGGAAAGTGTGGAGAGCCTTGTGGGCTTGATGCCTAGGAGACGGGCCTGCTGCTGGTCACTTCTGGTGAGCAGCATTGTTGGAACAGGCAGGGATTGGACAGAGGTTTTCAAAGTGTGGGCTGAGACCCAACCTTAGCTGGCCATGAGGGTCCCTGAGTGCTGAGCAAAGCGATCCAGTGCCTTACATTCTGTGACCCAGCACTGGACCACAACCCGCACTTTGACACTGGCATAGATGCATGTCCTCTGGAATGGTGGCTGAATTTGGGAGGCTATGACTCTAGCGCTTCTGGCATGTAACAATCTTGTAACCTCAGCTACAACAGGGTCACGCAGACGCTTTTGTTCTCACTTTCAGGTGACTCTGTCAATAAGAAGCAGGCAGCATTAGCTCCTGAAAATTGTAACCAAACTTGTTTGAGCAATAGGATGAAAAAGACCTAGGACAGCTGAGAGGACTTTAGGCTCTAAAGTTGTACATTGTTTTTGATTGAAGGCCTTTTTGTACATAATTCTACACATATACAAACTTATTTCAGATAGGGTATGTCTGCACAGCAACATTACTTTGAAATAACTTAGCCTGCGTCTACGCAGCAGGCAGTTATTTCGAAATAATGTTGAAATACTGCCCAGCGGGAGGACTTCTTACTCCAACTGCTGTAACCCTCATTGTATGAGGAGTAAGGGAAGAAAGAGGAAGAGTGCTCTGTTTCGAAATAAGTGCTGTGTAGACGCTCCCAATTTCAAAATAAACTATGCAATTGATGTAACTCAATTTGCATAACTTATTTTGAGTTGAGCCCTGCTGTGTAGACGCACCCGTAGTGATTGGCTGAACGAGAAGTAGCCACAGAGGAAGAGGAGCAAATTGGGTGGGCACACTCGCCCAGCTTCTTCTTTACCGCCTGCCGCCTTGGGGAGTGCGGTGGGGCACGACCACTGCCACTACAAAGCTCCCTAGTGATCTCCAAAGCTGCAGGCTTGGGTGCTATGAGGGGGAAAGGGCAGGATGACAGTGGGAAGGGAAAGGGTGGCCAGTGACTAGAGGCCGACTTAGCGGTTGCCTAAGGCGCCACCTTCAAAGGGGCGCCCAATGATGATGTCACAGGGTGCCTGGGGTGCCCAATGATGATGTCACCCCATTGATGGCCATGCAGGTGGGGGCACCGATTTCACATTCTGCCTGGGGCGCCAGCTGCCACAGCCTGCTCCAGGGGAAGGGGCGGCGCTTGTTGGCTGGTAATGGACAGTTCCCTCTCTTCTGGCCTGCTTGGGGTCCCAGGCCAGTTTGCACAATTGTTTCAGCCAGGATAGGCCTGAGGGCTGGGAGTTTGAGACCCCTGCCCTAAAGTTGTATATGATTTTGGTTTTGAATGACTTTTTGTAAGACGACAATATTTCATTTTGTCAAAAGATTTCAATTTTGCAGAAAGATTGATTTCCATTGGGAAAAGTGAAATGATGGTTCATTGCCACCTACCTGGAAGATTCTTGTTAATTTCTAGCTGGGGGAAAGGCTGGGTGGCTGGGCATCCTGGCACTCCAGCAGCCAGGTGGAAGTGGCTTTTGGAACATGGCTGGCAGCTTGTCTTGAAGGGTCTTGTCAATTTCTCTTTCTGCCTGCAGAGGGAAAGTGAAATTGTCAAGAACCTTTTGGGTAGGTAGTCAAGAAATTCCCTTGCAATTCTCCCAGAATGGTCTGGAAATCTCTTGCCATGAAATTTTGAACGGTTAACTTTTCGTTCTGGTTTGGGAACCATATTTTTTCAAAACATGAAGATTTTCACAAGTGGGGATTTCTGTTTTCTGGCTAGTCATAACAATGACTTGTCCAACACCCCCCTGCAGCTCCATGGGGAGTGCAGGTAGCAAGACACACCTCTCCTGATACCCACTTCAGTGTCCTAGTGGCAGAACATCTGGGCGAGCAGCTGTGGTTGGAGCTGGTGCTAGAGTAGGAGCAGGCACAGACTGAAGTCAGGATTAGGGACAGGAGGAAACTAGAGGAGAAGTAATCTGTCAGAATAACTAGGTAGCAGGGAGCATTCCCCACAAAGTAGCAATATGGAGCAGATTGCAGTGCCTGACTTTCAGTAGTAGCCAATCTACTTGTCTTGGGGGTCACCTTTCCAGGCCATTGCTTATGGATTGGCTAGGCCTTTAGGAATGCCAATAATTATCTCAAATGAACACAAGAACACCACAATTTACTGAGTAACCTTATATATTTGCATTGAAAAAAAGTTCCCTTTTGTTACTGTTGTCCTGACCTTCTCTGTAGTCTCAGGAGAAGCAGGGAAGAATTTTTACCAAATAAAAAAATGTCTATTATATTATGGCCTGAAAAAATTGTGACCGTGGATCATGCCCTACTCTCACCCACTGTAAATCTGAGCAAAGGCCATTGACTTCAACTGGTCAAATGTTGTTAGAAATCTGAGTACCTAACCCTTGTCTAACTCTTTCTGTTTTTGGTCAGAAAAAGAAAAAACAAAAATGCAGAAACAAAGGGAGGATGAATTGATTCAGAAAATCCATAAACTGGTGCAAAAGAGAGATTTTCTTGTAGATGATGCAGAAGTTGAGAGATTAAGGTAAGGACTGAAAATGCCTGAATTTGTTTCAGAGATGTGTCAGGCCTGATAGAGTACCCAATACTACTCTCTTTGAAGTGACAACATTTCTATTGACTCTAGGTCTTAAAACATTGCATGATGCTAAAAGTTCCTCTCTGTTCCCACAGGCAATGCATTCAGACTGGATCACTAAATCTTTCTCTCCCTGTTCCATGATTTTATTTAATCTTCTGCTCATGTCTACAGCAGTTTAGTGTCTCTTTGAATTTATAACAAGAAAATATCAGAGTCTTTACCGTTATAAAAAGAGCAGGGCTGAACCCTCTTAGGCCTGAACTACACTTAAAATAGATTGGCCTAGCTATATTCCTCAAAAATAGATTGGCCTAGCTATGTTGTGTGTTATGCAAATTGCATATCTTATTTCAATTTTATTTTGAAATAGCTTATTTTGAAATTTGGTGCATCTATACACCGCCAAATTTTAAAATAAAGTGCTATTTCCAGCCATTCCTTATTCCTTGTGCAACGAAGTTTACCGGGACAGTGAAATAGCATGCCTGTTATTTTGAAAAATGTTTTGAAATAATGGGTGGCTTGTGTAGACGCAGGGGAGCTATTTCGGGATACCTCTGGTATCCCGAAATAGTCTTGCAGTGTAGAAGTACCCTCAGGTTATGACTACAGCAAAACTACTACCACAGCATAGCTGTGGTGCTACAGCTGGGCCCTTGTCATTCTATAGAATACACATCACTTACTACAGCAATGGAAGAGGTTCTTCTGTTGCTGAAGAGCCCACTTCTCCAAGAGGCAGAAGCTAGGTCGATGAAAGTTAATTCACCTTTCCGAGAGGGAGAAGCAGATTCTTCCATTGACCTAGCCCTGTCTACACTGGGGCTATGTCTACACTATGGAGTTTCTGCCGCACCCAGGGAACGCGTCTGCTCTTCCGACATTTTTTGCGGAAAGGCAGACATGCTCTTTCAGAAGCCCTGTCTTCCTCATGCCACAAGGAAGAAGGGCTGTTCCAAAAGAGGAGGTTTTTCTGAAATTTGGCCCAGTGTAGATGGGCCAAATTTCAGAAAAGCCTCTTCCAACAATACTATCAGGAAAAGGTATGCAAATTGTGGAGTGCAATTTGCGTACCTTTTGCCGAAAAAAAGTGGCAGTCTAGACATAGCTTGGGGGTTATATTGGCTTAACTATGTTAATTAAAGGTGTAGGTTTTTCATACCCCGGGGTGACATAACTGGGTTGTCTTCACTTTTAATTGTGGACCTGACCTTAGATGGGGGAAATGAACTTAGAAGAGAATTCTAACAAGGAATGATTTTTTTATACATATAAAAACTGGTCTTTGCACTTACATAATGTTCATGTTATTATCAATTATTAGTATGCCTGAGAGTCTGTTGTGGATGTCACATAAGTCATGGATTCCATGACTTTCTGCGGTGCCTGTGAATTCTGCACTTTACTGGTGCACTTGACCCCCGGGTCCCAGGCCATCCCCCCAGCTGTCCCTCTCCCCAGCCCCAATGCCCCCTGGAGTAGCAGTGGGCGCCTGATGCCACCTCAATCAGCAACAGTTGGTACCTGAAGCCCTCCCCTGCCCAATACCAGTGGGTGTCTTGGAGGCTCCACCCAGTAGCAAAAGGGGCCCTGGAATCCTCCTTCCCCAGCATGAGTGGCACCTCCAGATTCACCCAGAACACGTCTACACATCAGGGCTAAAGTCAAATCAAGCTACGCAACTGTAGCTACTTCAATTGCGTAGCTTAAGTCGAAATAGCTTAATTCAGCTTCTGGCACTGTCTGCACAGCAGGAAGTCAAAGAAAGAACACTGTTCCTTCAACTTCCCTTGCTCCTCGTGAAATGAGGGTTACAGGAGTTGGAGTAAGAAGTCCTTCAGCTAGACATTATTTCCAAATAAAGGCTTGTAGTGTAGACATGCACTATGTTAGACGTCCCCCAAGTTTTAGTAGTCAGGGGTATACAGTACAAGACATGGGCAGGTCACGGGGCCATGAAGTTTTGTTTATAGCCCGTGACCTGTCCATTACTTTTACTAAAAATACCCAACACTAAATCTTAGCCTCGTTATAGCACATCATAATATTAAGTTGCTACTTTTTTCTAGAAGGTGCATGTTTCAATGATTTGAAGATGGGAATTGGGATTAAGGACAATTGGGTTTGGTTGTTAGTTTTGACATTGATTCGCTGTGTGACCTTTTCAAACCATTTAACTTCTCTTTGCCTTGGTTTGTCTACTGGTATGGGCCCTGATTCACCAAAGCAGGTGCTTAACTGCTATGCTGTGCTGAATGAGTGGCATAGTGAGGCTAATACTTACTTGTCTCTCAGGTTAAGTAGTGAGCATTAGAATGAAATCCCAGCCTCACTGAAGTTAATAGAGCTTTGCCACTGACTTCAATAGGGCCAGGATTTCTCTGTCAATTCATTAAGTTTCTAATGAACTTTGAGATCTTTAGATGAAAAATGCTAAATAAAGTGCAAAGCAGCATTATTGCTATTAAGATTCTTATGACTCTTGCCTTCACACAAGGACTGTTTCTCTTTAGCTATGCAGAAATCGCTGCTTTTTTTTCTACAACCATTTTGTTTTCTTGTCTTTTTGCAACAACAGAGAACAAGAAGAAGATAAGGAGATGGCTGAATTCCTTCGGATCAAGTTAAAACCTTTAGACAAAGTAACACACTCTCCTGCCAGTAAGTTTAACATTTAAAAAGAAACAGGGAAGAAAAAAGTAACTGAAAAACGCTGGCAAAGAAGGGGATAGATTATTCAAGACACAGAAGGCAGCTAGACACCCAATTCCCACTGCAAGTCAGTGAGAGGCAAGCTTTTGCTCCCAGTTGTGGCTTTGAAAATCTGCCCATGACTGCTTAGACCACAATGAATTAATATAAAATCCTTCCCCCGTATGAAAGGCCATTTTCCATTTCTAGTCATTTAGGCTAAGATTATGAAAACCACTTGTGGGACATGGATTTCC
Organism: Pelodiscus sinensis; assembly: GCF_049634645.1. Taxonomy (NCBI): domain Eukaryota; kingdom Metazoa; phylum Chordata; order Testudines; family Trionychidae; genus Pelodiscus; species Pelodiscus sinensis. The sequence goes on from NC_134726.1 coordinate 18,161,260, forward strand.
AATTTTCCTCAAATTTAAAGCCAAATGTGCTAGGTGGCTTTGCAAATCTTTCTTAAATTGTTGTGCATTTTAAAAATGTGTAAGTGCATAAATTGTCACAGCTGGTAGTTGCGGCCATATTCTTCAATCATGTTAGTTCACTCAGCTTAAGACGATAAAAAATCCTGTTTAAATGCAGATTAATGTGCTTGAAACCATTTTATCTGACTGTGTTTCTGCCTCTGAGGAATCAAATACATTGCCAGCTAGTACAACTTCCTATGTGGTGGTGACAGTCTGCATCTTAATGATGGTTAACTGGCCTTGAGTTATCACAGTTGAAAGACCCACTCTTTTGTCTATGAAACCAGGTACTAGTTGGAAGGTACCTTGAAAGTCTTTATTCACTATAATACTGTGTATATTAGAGATGCGGGTGTAATATGCTGCAGATTTCTAAACAGGACTTTGGAACAACCAAAGAAGGGACTGCTATCCGAGAATTCTTTCTGGGCTTTATACTAAGCTCAGTGCCCACTGGAACACGACTTTCTGAATTTAGAGCCCAGGATGGATGAGTGAAGCTCTTTCCAAGATTTACCTCCCACATTGTTAAGACACTCCCTAACCTGCACTAGTCTCATAGATGTATTTCCCAGTCTTAAACTTGTTCATTCGAATTCTTTATTCTCACTACAGAAAGGCAAGGTGGCTGAGGTAATACCTTTTATTGGACCAACTTCTGTTGGTGAAGGAGACCAGCTTTCAAGCTACAGTGAGCGCTTTCTTTGAACCTGATGACAAGCTCTATGTATCTTGTCTCCTACACCATCACAAGTTGGTGCAATAAAAGATATTATCTCACCCACCTTGTCTCTGCATGAATACAACACTGCAAATAACTCGTCTTACTACCCAGCATACACTGCCTTTATTACTATACAGCTGCTTATCTAGGGCATGTTTGCCTTTGTTATATTTTCAGAGATGCATGTTAGCTTATTTTCTGCCTTAAAACAAAGGCTGTTTCCTATTCTGCAGCAGTTGTCTTTACAGTCTTCAAATTTTTCTGGACAAGATTCTGACGTCCTTAGAGAGTGGCCATGGCTTTAAACTTGGCCTCGTGTTTCTTTTAAGAAGGTGTAGATTACAGACCACACATTAATGTTACTTGTTTCTTCCTCCATAGCTGGTTTCTATATCTGTAGCTGTCCAAGATGTATGCATTTTCCCTATACTTGGAAAGATTTTGGTTCCATACCTGCTGGCCATTTTACCCCTATAAGAAAAACACTCCTTATGTGTTCTTAGCTTTAAAACCTACTAGAGTTCCATTGACCTCTGTGCACACGCTTAAGTGTTTTGTTGAATTAGGGCTTTAGTCAATAGAATTATGTCAAAAGTTTTTCCAAACAGTGGCACTCTTACTCATTCCCGGTTGAGTTTATTTATCAGTTCTATAGTTCATGTTTGTTTCAATCTTCACTTTCAACTAAGGAAAGGTCAACAAATTTTGGACAATACTGTCCAGTGACCTGATCCAAGCCCAGTGAAGTAAAGGCAAAGGCTTCTATTGATTTTGATGGGCATTAGATCAGGTCCCAGTCAAGGCATGGAGAGTGTTAGAGCAAGGATTCTAATGAAACTCTTAACAGAGAGAGAGGGCTGCAAAGGCTAACTGGCCATTATATCTGCATTTTTAGCCCATTATATACAGCATTTCAGCTTATTTTCATCAATAGGAAAATATTCTTCTTCTTTATTCACTGGATATTATATAAAGAGGAACTGGAGTAAATGATGAAGGGTATCTGACAAAACCATATCAATTGGGCACTATAATTAACCTGCCAAAACCATATAGGAAAGATATGAAGGTGCAGTATTAGTGAGACGTCTGATTATTTTTAAATGTACCATAACTTCAATGGAAATTTTTTTTAAATGCAATTGTTTTAGCAGTTAATTTTAAGCTTCATTCTACTGTTCTCTTAGGGTATGTCTACACTACAGCACTAATTCGAACGAACTTAATTTGAATTAGTTAATTCGAAATAAGCTAATTCGAATTAGTGCATCTAGACCTAAAAATTAATTCGAATTAGCATTTTGCTAATTCAAAATAGCATGTCCACATTGAGTGGATCCTGAACCGAAGTTAAGGCTGGCCGGAAGCAGTGCTGGCAGGGCATCAGGTTAGGACTTAGAGTGTGGAGCTACTGCCTCAGGCTAGCCGAGGGCTGAGCTTAAAGAGAACCGACCCCCACCCCGGACAGACAGTTCTCAGGGTTCCCCTCTTGCTTGTCTAACTCGATGAGAGACAGCAAAGCAGTCCTGTCTTGGAGTGCCCTGAATGCCCATACTCGGCACATCACAGCACTCGGCCATCAGCCCGGCTGCACTTGCCACAGGCTGCCATCTGCGAGGGGCTGTCAGGATCCAGGAGGCCCTGCAGGAGAGCTTCCACCCCAAGGAGCCCGCAGAGCCACCGCAGTCCTCCCCATCAGGGGCTTGTGCCCCATTCCTCCCTCACCTCCTTCCTCTTACCCCTCCCTAGCCCCCCTTCCTGATGTAAAAAATAAAGGACACGTGTGTTCAAAAATAGAAACTCTCTTTATTTAACAAAACTGGGGGGAGGGGAATTAACCTCTGGGGAGACTGGGAAAAGGAGGTGGGAGAGGGGAAGAGAGAGGGTGGGAGAGGGAAGGGGGAAACCTGGGAGGAGGGAGCTGGAAGGGGGAAGCCAGGGGAAGAAGCAGGAGGGGAAGTATAAAACAATGGTACGCCATATCTTCAGTACTGTGTACAGATGTGGTCTCCTCACCTCAAAAAAGATATTTTGGCCATGGAAAGGGTTCAGAAAAGGGCAACTAAAATGATTAGGGGTTTGGAACAGGTCCCATATGAAGAGAGGCTAAGGAGACTGGGACTTTTCAGCTTAGAAAAGAGGAGACTGAGGGGGGATATGATAGAGGTCTATAAAATCATGAGTGGTGTGGAGAGGGTAAATAAAGAAAAGTTCTTCATTAGTTCCCATAATATAAGGACTAGAGGACACCAAATGAAATTAATGGGCAGCAGGTTTAAAACTAATAAGTGAAAGTTCTGCTTCACACAGCACATAGTCAACCTGTGGAACTCCTTGCCACAGGAGACTGTGAAGGGTAGAACTGTAACAGAGTTTAAAGAGAAGTTAGATAAATTCATGGAGGTTGGATCCATGGAGTGCTATTATCCAGGGAGTAGGAATGGTGTCCCTGGCCTCTGTTTGCAGAAGGCTGGAGATGGATGGCACGAGACAAATGGCTTGGTCATTGTCTTCGGTCCATTCCCTCTGGGATAGCTGGTGTTGGCTGCCGTCGGCAGACAGGCTACTGGGCTAGATGGACCTTTGTCTGAGCCAGTACGGCCATTCTTATGTTCTTATGTTCTAAGCTCAGGGCTCAGGGTCGGGGGTCTCACTGGACCAACTTGATTTTCTTGCAAACCTGCTCCTGGGTTCACATGTGGCCTTTGGTGACCAGGCTGGCAGCTTTCCTGCCCTAGACGGCCGCTTTCCTGTGGCTAGTGTGGAGATTGTGCACGTTGGAGGCCTCCCCCCAAACCTTGATGAGGTCCACGATCTCCGCACTAGACCAGGCGAATGCCTGCATCTTGTGGCCCCGGGCAGGCACCTGGGAGCCGCCAGCCTGGTCCTGGGAAGAGGCGGAGGGCTGGGTGGCAGCGGGTGGCTGGCTCATGCTGTGCCAGGTGCAGGATCTGCTGGCTGGGTGCTGACAGGCTTGCAACTGACACAAGCACTGTAGCCAGACCGTGCCCCTTTAAGGGCTCCGGGGCTGGGAGGGGGGAGAAAGAGTTTCCCTGGTTTGGCCCAGAGTGGCCACCAGGGCAACCTGGGAAGGGCTAACCTCCAACTAGTTCGAATTAAGTGGCTACACAGCCCTTAATTCGAACTACTTAATTTGAACTAGGTGTTACTCCTCATATAATGAGGTTTACCTAGTTCGAATTAAGCACTCCACTAGTTCGATTTAAATTCGAACTAGCGGTTTGTATGTGTAGCCCCTATTACAGTTAATTTGAACTAACGGCTGTTAATTCAAATTAACTTTGTAGTGTAGACATACCCTTATTGCTGGAAAATACAGTACAGTAAATTTAGTTCCAGACACTTATATTCTTCCTGAGTCCAACAAAAGGAAAGTTTTCTAGAACGAAGTTCCAAATCCACACACTTTCCCACTGGCCCAAAGATTTCACTTCTTACCACCCTGGCTTATTAGACATTGGGAGATACTGAGGATAGCATTGATCAATATTCGTGCCAGCAATATTTTTATTCAGCGGAGTACAAGCCAGGCTATCAAGCAAGCTACTATGAACCTCTGATATACGGCAGTCCTGGAATCTCACAAAGTAGAGCCATTGAGGAAAGTAGAAAAACTCCAGTCTCAGGAGCAGAAGGAGAAAGCATTAAATACAGAAGCAGCTGGGTTCCATGTTAGGTTAGAGATTCATTCTAATGGCTACAGATGAGGATTTAATGGTGTCAAGCCTGATTCTAAAGGGAGTAAGCGTGGAAAAGTGGCAGGACAGTCCTTACTTGGAGGTGCATTTGTAGCTGAGAACACCAGTGTGAAGGAGCTCTGCCAAAGGACAGTTCCCTCCTCACCACTTTGCACTGGTTAATCCTAAAAGACAAAAAGTCTTGCTGAAGTGGATTTACTTCAGGGCTGTGCGTAGATTCTGATGTTAAGCACAAGTTCGAGATAGCCTTTTAAACTGTGTTGCTAAGTATTAAGCCTATTTTAGTCCTGGTAACTGTGACTCACCTCCCTTCAATAGCTGTCTCTTTTTTATTCATTTTATTGTTTTACGTTAAAGGTTATTGGCAATGATATTTCTTTCTCCCTGCAAAGGAACATCTTTTGTCCTAATGATTGTGCCATATAGGTCCACAAAGAGAATACAAAATACCCTGATGCTTATGGTAGTCAATCATATATCTCCACAGTGCATGGGTCTGATACAAGAAGCTGACTTTGTGTGGAATATAAAGTCTTTTGGCTCTAGAGTTCCAGTTTTAATCTGGCAGAGGCTCCTCAGTGGCTGAAAACTAGTCTGATCTGATGAATGTTTGTTGGAAAAAGTAAAATGAGATTCTGCTCACACTGGGCATCACAAAACCACCAGCACTACTGATACCAAACTGATAAAGGTAGCCATCTCAGAGGGCTGAATGGATCCGGGAACCTAGCCAGTGATGATATATTGATTTACACCACTGAGGAGCTAACCCTCACTCTCTGTATCTGGCTGTGGACCGAGGCACTTACAGCAATGAGGGAAACTTACAGTAGTAAGGCAATTAGAGGGTGACAGCAATGTAACAGAACACTTTACTCTTCAAGGCTGCCAAATGGTACCAGCTAATTCCTTGGACCTCTTCTTAGAGTAGCGGGTGTTGTCTGTGGTTCCGTGCTTGGTTGCCTCATTTTAATCCCATGATTCAGTTTCATGTCTGGATTCTGTGGCCTCCCTCACCTGAGTGGGAAGACTTTGGGTCTTTTGGTGGGATTGGTCATTACATAGGCTGGTACCTTTCAACATCACTAACAACATTGTTCAAAGAATCAACATTGTTCAAACTGTCTAAAAGGCAGGCCCATAATATACATACGAGCTGAAAGCAAAGAGAAATAACCAGGTCTAACTCTAGGTTTTAATGGTGTCCTGTTCTGAATATCACAGGTACTCCAGCAGAAAAGAAGGCAGAACCTCCTCCAAGCAAGCCCACAGTTGCCAAAGCAGGAATAGCAATTATTAAAGATTGTTGTGGAGCCACACAATGCACCATCATGTAGCTCCAGGTTCTCTACCAAGTCTATCTTTACAAATGTTTTCATTGGATAAAACTGTAGGGTGAAAGGATTTTAAAGCAGCCTGATAATCGAATCAAGAAATACTGTAAACATTACAGTAACGTACTGTATGTACCAATGGTGAATACTTCACTGTTGCATGGATCACTCAATGCGCATGCTTAAAACAAAAGAATATATATAGCAGTTGTCCAATGACCAGAAAAGATATGTAAAAATAGCTAAAAGAACAATACAATTCTGTGGCAAGTGATTTAGAAAAGTGTATATTTTACCAAACAATGTTTAAAATAGTGGTTTTAAAAATTCAGCACTTTGTATAATTTGTTACACACTTTTTTCCCTTGACAAATTTCATTCAAACACATGCCAAGGTCTGAATATAAAAGTATCCTATCTTGGCTGTTTTTCAAAATGAAATCTCAGAGTACTGATACTGTACATAGTACAACTAGTAGGCAAAGCAATTTAGTATAACTGGTGTTGCATAGAAAATATTTACTGAACTAGTATGACATTTGGCTACTTTGCTGTGTAGTTTCATTTCCAGTTCTTCATAGGGAACAGATAAGAACAACTGAGATCCTGCTCATTGGCTTGTATTTTATTGTGACATTTTAATGATAAGTGATCAAATGTCCTATGTTACTTTTAAACAACCCAATTCAAATGGAAATTATCTATCCGTTTGGAAATTGGTTTCAGCTAAATTCTTAGCAGGCACAGCTACAATATTGGTGTAAATTCAAACACTGCATCATTTATTGGCTTTTAAGCCCTCCACCTTGCAGAGATGTAATAATACTGAGAATACAGTCAACTATGTTAAAACCACAACTAAATGCACTAAGAAATTATGTATCACAGACTAAATAGATTGCTGTCCAAAAGGGAAGAAAAACACGAAGGCAGCAGGATCATTTCACTTATGAAGCAGGGTGCTAAAATGGGCTATTAATCAGATTCTTAATGGCTATGGGAAACAATCGCTGTCAAGCATTATAAAAAGACAATACATCTCTGAACTCTGCCTTCAAGATTAAAAATAAGCTTAAAAGATGATGTTTTTGCTTGTAACAAGTTAGCAATACATAAAAAGTGGTTTTGAAATTAAGGGGAATACAGTTAGATCTGCTACATTTGTGTTTCATGTTTAATTGCATTTTTTATTGATACCAAGATGGACACGTAAAATATGGTTGTCCCTTTACTACCTGTCAGTAAAATGGTGCATCTGTGTGACTAGTTAGTATACCACGTGTATAAATGTATGTTGTGATGGGTGTAAATAATTAAATGAAGATGTTCTGTTGTGAAAGTATTGGGCTTAAAAAGAGATGGCAGGATATTCCTAAAAGAAAAATGTTTTTCAAATTGAACAGCCATTTCTTAATGCTGGATAAGCAAAACCTTACATATAAACCCACAGTAAATAATAATTACAGCAGGGGAAGCCAATAAAAATACCTGAAACGTGCTTAACTAAAGGCAGATGTTAAACATTTCTGAAAGAGTTGAAGCAGTTCAGATTCAATATCAACATCCAAAGTAGCTGGTCCTATTGTTATATAAAAACCAAACGGCCTAAGTGGGATTGTTCCAATGTGCAGCATTTGCATTTCTAAAACAACCGTTGCACTGTCACAGAGACCCATTTCAAGAATCATACTACAAGAATAAAGAGCAGCAGTGGAGCAGGCCTAAGAAACAAAGGAAGTATGTTACTGCAAAATGTTCCTTAGAGACTGAAATAAGAAGAGAAAATTTTCCTTGAGATACCAGCAGCACTTTAAGTATTTTAACCAAAAAGTGTTTTCTGCCAGGCAGGAAAGAAGATAAGCTTATTTAAAGACCGGGTTGTACTATCTGGATGTACGTGTGATTTCACATTCATCTCTGGAGCTGTGGGAATTTGGTGTACCCAGATTTGGGCTAGGTTGGTTGCAGGGTCAATACAACATGTGCATAAAAGCAGGGAATTGTTTATAGTCCAAATAAACTTTAAGGAAAATGCACATAACAGACTGTGGACAATTAAATCACTTTCTGAAGTTTCTGGTACCTTCTCATTATTTTGGACCAGTTCCTCATTCTCTATCATGCAGTGTCTTGTCAGAAATATCGGATGGTTGAATATTATCAACAGGGGTGAGGAAGGCTGTAGGTAGTGCTAGGAGTGGGCTTGCTCAGAAAGTATCAAATTTAAGGTCTCAGAGGAATCAACTATTTCACATACTGCTTTATTTTGATGGATCAGGGAAGCTGGGGTTCTTGAATAATAGGCTAATCACAAGGCTGCAACTGACAGAGGGAGAGAGATGACTGGGATATGGGAGGGCTATTAGGAGTATTTAGACTTTCAGATAGATGACTGTCCTTGATTAAGATAGGAGATACTGCTGGGGATTCACATCTAAGAAGGGCTCCAATCAGCAGGATGGGAAGTGTGCCTGGGACAGCAAATTCAATTAAGAGAGAGCACCAATACAAACCTTTGTGTGATTGGGCATTCATTTATTGCAGCACATCTCTATAGTTTCGTGCCTGTAAAACAGCCTGTCACAATTAAATTAAAAACAAACAGCAAAGCAAAGCAGAGCTAAGCATCTGTGAACATGGTTGTAATCAGGCAGTTGCAATTGGTGTCTTGAGGGAACGGAACTAAAGTATCAGTAATGAAAGTGATCCTCTAGTTTTCAGAATTTACAGTTCAGATCAGCTGGTTTATCAGTGGAGTCTTAGTTGTATCTATTTTGAGTAGAGTAAGGTGTAGAAATCAAGAGACTTGGCCAGTGTTATATCAGTGGTTCACTTAAAAATAGAATCAAGGATCTGGAGGGCCACAAGTCTTGTAATGAAGTATTAGACAGTGCATAGTCAGATTTTCTGGAGCCTAACTCTGCTTCTACTGAAGTTAGTGGGGTTTTCACTCCAACCCAAGCAGAATTAGGTGTGGATGCTTATTTAAATCCCAGTCATTTTCTTGAAAACTAGACTCATACAGTATTCCAAATGAGAGATTAAGGCCATTTAACTCCTCTTAAAGTCAGGAAGAGCCATATAGCTAAATCCATCAGGGTATGTCTACACTACCACCGTAGTTCGAACTAGGGTGGTTAATGTAGTCATTTGAAGTTGCAAATGAAGCCCGGGATTTAAATATCCCGGGCTTCATTTGCATCTTGCCGGGCGCCGCCATTTTTAAATCCCCGTTAGTGTGGACTCGGTGCCCGCAGCTACACGCGGCACGGAGTAGGTAGTTTGAATTAGGCTTTCTAATTCGAACTACCGTTACTCCTCGTGGAATGAGGTGTACCAGTAGTTCGAATTAGAAAGCCTAATTCAAACTACCTACTCAGTGCCGCGTGTAGCCGCGGGCATGGAGTCCGCACTAACGGGGATTTTAAAATGGCGGCGCCTGGCAAGATGCAAATGAAGCCCGGGATATTTAAATCCCGGGCTTCATTTGCAACTTCGAATGACTACATTAACCACCCTAGTTCGAACTAGGGTGGTAGTGTAGACATACCCTCACAGACTTCTTTCCATGACTGCAGCTTGTTAAAATATACTTAGCTGAGATTTTCAGATATGATTAGTGATTTTTAGATGCCTCAGTTTTGAAAGGCCCCAATGTGAGACATTTAACAGAGCCTGCTGGGTTGGTAATTTCTGAAAATTATGCCACTTAACTGGGCACTCAAAATCACTATTCATTTCTGGCCATTTACTACCATTTGTATCACGTTAAATGCCAACATATCAGAAAATTATAGATGTTCAAGAGAGAGAAGACATGTTAGAACATCAAGTCCATCTGCCAACAGAGGATTGCTCCCCACTGATACACTAAGTTACATTTTGTGAAGGATTTCACCATCCCAACATACCTCCCCTGCCAGGAGAATCATGAAACTGTCATTGGTACTGAACTCTCTCATTCTGCCATCATGTGATTCCAACATATCTTCTTACAGAGTAACTGAAACTCTACAAATTAGAGATAAACATGTTTCTGAATGAATTAAAATATAGTGTTGCATAAAACATTTGCTATTTATCTTCCAACTACCAAGAACAATGAGTAGTTGTGAACTAGAGTAGGATGTACATGTGTCTTGCGCAAGACCTCTTTCCAGAAAAGTTAGATTAACTTTGTGCAAAAAAAGACTAATTTTGTAAATTCATATTGTCTGTGAAAGATACCTGAAGGGCTCTATTGGAAGGAAAAAATGTGCAGTCTCCCACCGATTACACTCCATAGAACTAGAACTCAGTAAACAGGAGCCACTTCCATCAACTAAGCACCGCAGAAGTATAATTTGCCATATCTTAGAAAGATGCAGAAATCAAGAGACAGTCCTGTGTTCAACCTCAGTCATTTGTAAGGTGAGATGGAAGAAGGGGGTAAGAGAGGTAAAGCTCTTTGTGGCCAGTGGTACTAGGCCAAGAGTTATTTTTATTTAGTATCTAACATTGGCCCCACAGCAAATCGTTGGCTCTTTCTGATTCAGAGATAAAAGCTCTCCCTGGTGAAGGTGGTTTTAACTTTTGTGGGCACAACCCACTTCTTCAGATGAGTGGAGTAAGGGGTCCAGGGAAGAAATAAATAGAGAAAAAAAGGGGATGGGGCAGGAAAGAGAGGAAGAAAAATAGGAAAAAACATTGCCAATTGATGTCTCTGTGCTAAATGAGGCTAATAGAGTGGGCTGTAAGTGCCTGGTGCTTAACTTTTTATATCATCACAGTGAGGAATGTAGCATCCCATCCAGGGCAGGTGCTGCAGAACTATTTGTTGTTTTTAAATGTTTTCAGTTAGGCTGTGTCTACATTGGTGTGATCTTGCGCAAAAGCAGCTGCTTTTGCACCAAAACTTGCTACCCGTCTACACTGGCTGCGAGTTCTTGTGCAAGAACACTGACATTCTAATGTATGAAATCAGGGCTTCTTGCACAAGCACTATGATGCTTCCGCTCAGGAATAAGCCTTCTTGCGCAACTGTTCTTGCACAAGACGCCAGTGTAGACAGGCAATATGAATTTCTTGCGCAAGAAAGCCCTATGGTTAAAATGGCCATCAGAGCTTTCTTGCACAAGAAAGCATCTACACTGGCAAGGATGCTCTTGTGAAAAAGTACATCTCTTGTGCAAAGGCACATGCCAGTGTAGATGGTCTCTTCTGGAAGAGTTTTTGCACAAGAACTCTTCCGCAAAAGAGTTCTTGCGCAAAATCATGCCAGTGCAGACGTAGCCTTAGGGTATGGCTACACTTCCAAGGAATGCGTTTGCTCTTCTGCTTTTTTTTGCAGAAGAGCAAATGCGCTTTCGGGGAGCCCTATATACCTCCTTCTACGAGGAATAAGGCAGAAAAGCCTCTTCCAGAAAAGCAATTGGAAAAAGCTATAGCGTGGACCACCCTTACAGACTAACACATCTACTCCTTCTGAGACTTTTCACAGGGGTCACCATTCACAGAGGGGAATACATTTTTATAAGTAGATACTTTAGGCCATCATCCAAACTTACCCAACTACATCCTGAAGAGCAGCATAAGCAAAAGAGGAAAGTTATGGAATGGCTGTATCTTTTGTGGTAAATGGAGTCCTTTGTGTTTTATTTGGTTGATAACCATACATTTATATTTGATTGTCAAGTTTTGTTCACACTTCATATTTTCCCAAATGGGCTTAAAAACCTTTCTGCAATCAGTTAAATACATGTCAGTAACATATTTCTTTCTTCTAATTTATTTTCCCATTATATTATCCAGTTGGACCCTGACCCATGCTGAGCCAAAAAAATTAACATAGTTTTGAACTAATAAAGTACTGAACAACCAGGTTACTTGATAAGTTGAATTTTGAACTGAAAGATGGTTTTTTCCCCTTTCACGCTTAGGCTTATGGGAAGTGAGGGCTGTTTTTTAGCTATTCATCCTTTAGTGTTTAAAAGGTAAGGAGAAATCATAATTTTAGATCCAAACACCCTGAGATCTATTGGAATTAGTTCACAGATGACTCTTTCCTATCTAGTTGGCTAAAAAACAAATTCCCGAATCAACAATTTCTGAAATTTGAAGGTTAGCTTCAGATCAAAAATTCACTTCTGGGCCTCTTCTTTACAACAGACAGGGCTGAATGAAATGTCTGAATTTGAACATACCAAGATGTCAGGGAAGTTTTGATCTGGATTCCAATTTTGTGGTTTAGACCCAATGCATAGGTTGATTAGAGAATGATTATTTATTGCAGGTAGGAAATGTGTAACTTCTAAAAGTGTTAGACTTTCTTTAGGAAAATATGGGGCTCAGTGTGGAAATGTCAGTGTACTTCTAAGCAGAGCTCTACTGAGTCTTGCATAAAATTTGAATCCACACTATTGCTAATTATTAAGTAGCAAAAATGAACAAACTGGACAATCTATGAGCATCAGAAAGAAATACTCAGTGAAGTGTGAACAAACCAATTGTTCTATGTAATGTTGTCCACCTATTATAATGTATATGTCTCTCTCTATATCTACATTACAGCTGAATTATTTCTTGGTGCTCCTGAATATAAAATAAATATTTGTTTGTGCTTGCAAGTCAACTCTAATCTTGATATGACAACAAGAATGTTGCTATAAAAACCAAGTATGAATACAACAAGCTCTAAAATCATCTGTGAACAGTTCCTCATCTTTACGAACAATGAGTCCATGATTCAGCATGATTAGTGCTCATTTTCCATCTGTGCATCGTGCACAAGATATCTTGTGGCTTACTGCCTGGATCAGAAATCCTGCCTCTAACCAGCATTTGCACACAAGCCATTTTGTGAGATTTAAGAAACTCTGCTCCCACGAAATCTAATCCTGATTCAGGAGCTTTTAACTGAAGGAAGATTGAAAACTACACAAAACCAGGTACTTAAACCAGAAAGTACGTGTTACTGAGTTGGAGAGTGTACCTGTGTAGCCAGCAAGACACACTGTGACAATCAAGTCATCCACAAGTTGAATGTGTTTTTTTGAAAAATGGGGCCAGATTCTCAGCTATTGTAAAATGATTTAGTTCCATTGACTTCAAAGAACTTACACCCACTTACAGAGGTGAAGTTATGGTTCATTTTTTTTAAAGGAGGCACCTGGATGTCAATGGACCTATGTTAATGTATAATATCTGAGGTATAGCCCATGTTTCCCTGTGAATCATGCGGTAAAGAAATAAATAGGGGTGCTTTTGTCAGGCTGGACCCCAGAAAGCTGAGGGGATATGGGCTATTTTGAGTCTATTTTGAGAGAGAGATATTTGGGAAAAAATTATCACAAATGATTTGATTAATTTTACTTCCTCTTCTCTTTGAAAATTACTCAAAAACAGATGGACGTGTTCTCCAATGTATTCCTTACGCCAAATAATTACTGGTTAGGAGAGTGTTCATGAGTTTGTCGTGAGACTCGTGTGTGTTTATTTTACAGTTGTACCAAGACCACAGTCCCACTGTTCAAACACAGAGTCCCTGCTCTAGGGTCCCAGAATATACTTTTTAGCTGCATTCACCCAGTTCTAGATTTACCCATCTGCCCCCACAGCGAAGTTGCTGAGTTTTTCCAATAATCAGAGCTCCAGGCTCTCCCTCAGGAACTAAAGATACCATCCCTCCTTTTACTGTCATAGAGCACTGCCACAATAAAGCACTTAATTTCTCAACCTGGCCTCATGATCAGTTTGGAGAACTATCAAATTGATCTAAAATATATTATGACGAGCACAATGAGATGGGTGTTAGTTGAATGTTTCCTGGGAAACTAATTTCCAAGTCGATTTGGTCTGAAGTGAGCATGAGAGACATTGCTTTACCAGTCTGAAACAGACACTGCTGACACAGATGTGCCATCCAGCTTGTCATGACCATTAATTCTTATTCAAGGGTAGCTCAGAAATGTAAGAAAATGATAGAAACATTGGGGACACTTACACAGCAGCTACCTATGCTGGCACCCACTTTCCAGTGCCTTTCCTTAACCTTGCTGTGACATGTCCAGGTACCAGAGGGCCAATATGAAATCAGTCAAATAATAGGTTCATGGGATCATGAAACAGGGGCCCTTACCAGAGGCCCTAAAATACACACACCTCAAAGACTAGGACTGAAACTGGTGACACACAAAATCCCACTACTATGATGAGCATGTTGTAAGGGATAGCTGTATATTGCCTTTCATAAGAAGTGACCTCCAGTGGCACTTTCATGGTTAATTATTTCATCATCAAATTGACTATTAATCTGTAATCTAGTCAGTTTGCTGGTTGCTTTCACTTCAGATTGCATCGTCTCGTTAAAGGCCTGTCCACACCGAGGACAGCACTGGCTGTTTGTGGGCAGAGATTGTTTTATGAGAGCAGGGGACTGGACTCGATGATCTCTCGAGGTCCCTTCCAGTCCTAGTATTCTATGATTCTAACTTGCCAAAGTGCTTGAGAAAATGGTAAAGCAACAAACTTCAGCCAGTCTCTCACACACTAACAGGTAGTCCCCTGTACTAGCCAGGCAAATCCTATTTAAAATAGATTCCCCTGGGGGGAGGGTTTCATTACTGTAATGTAATTGCCATGAAAGTAGCTAGTGTGAGCACCTTGACTTGTTTTGTGCCATTCCCAGTGACAGTTGTGTTCATGACCAGTTCGGAGCCCCACACTCCCAACAGCTTCCCACCATTGGGCAAATCCTGGCCTCGTTGCCGGGTGGCCAGCAGAAGTAGTTCAGCTCGTCCACACCGGGGCCAGGATGGAGAAAATCTGGACAAAAAGGTCCCAAACCCACGTGTGCTACAGAACTATGTTCACTCAGCAGGAGCTTTGCCCACCTACACTGAAGATTTGGCATTTGCTTTTTTTAAGTGAGTACATGGCTGTAACTGTGTGGCTACATATGCCCACCCCTTCCTGATGCAGAGGCTACTGCACTACCCTGTGTCTAGTCTTCTGCTCTGCCATCTAGGGAAAGACAATGTTGGCAGCCCTCAGAGGAACCGCCCCACCCCACACACAAGGCTCTGACCCAAACAGAAAGACCCAAATTCTGCTCTCAGCAGTGTAAAACTGGAGCGAATCCATTGAAGTCAATGAAATTCACCCTGTAAAACTGGTGTGAGACTAGACAACCCCATGGAGACTCTGGGTCTGTTGTTTCTCTTACTTTCAGAGTTATTTCCTTCTCAGCTTTCCTATTTGTGCTTCAGTTTCCTTGCTAGTTTTCTATAGGCAAAATAGATTGGCTTATTTTACTTTGGTAAACTAGCTAAGTGAAGCCACAGAGATGTCTTTCATGCCAGATGCCTATAATTTATAGTTGATTATCAGTAGAAATAGAGGAAACACATGGAGTTGGAGGTTTTACAAAACTAGTTGAGGCTGTGAACCTTATTTCTGAATAATTTTAACCCATTTCCTTCAAAGAGTGATTCACTTAAAAGAAAACAAGAAATGTTTTTTCTAGCTAAAAAGGAAACCTACGTTATGTATTTTAGAGAGAAGATTCCAGCGACCAAGTAGGTGGCAAATATGGGCATCCTGCATATTGCACATGCACAGGGCTTGACAAACGGCGGCGAAAGCTGCTCACCAGCCCGCACTGCACATGTGCAAGAGCAGCATTGCACATGCACGTGCCGCAGGTAAACAGGGAGCGCGGCTGAAATCTACTCACCACAGGCAAGTAGATTCTACAGTTTGTCAAGCCCTGCACATGTGTATGTCCCTCTCCCCATCTTTCCTGCTGTCATTTCTATCCTTTCCCTTTCCCACTAGTTTTTCTATTTACTCCTGCCTCTTTCCTTCTGCTTACTTCTCTCCCTTATCTGGGGGTAGGTCATTGTGCCCTGGTCTACACTAGGGAGTTACTGTGAAATAGCATGGCAAGCCCCGTTATCTTGAAACAACAGGCTTGTTATTTTGAAACAACTCCTGCTTGTGAAGAGGAGTAACACTTATCTCAAAATTGTTTTTTCGGTAGTGTGAATGCTCAGCTGCTGCTATTTCAAAATAATTGGCCTCCAACAGCCTCACAGCTGCTCTCCTGGCTACTCTGGCCACACCCCTGACAACTCCACTGCTCCCCTGCTCCTGCAGAGTTTAAAGCTGCAAGCAGAAGGGAACGGGCTTGTGGCACCACACAAGCCCTGCGCCATACAGCAGCACCCTTCAGGGCAGTCATGGCAGACCCCAGCATGCCTGCAGCCACCTCAGAAGCCTCTGTCTGGGGCAAGAGAGGGCACCAGCCTGGACTGGTGTGGAGATCCTGGTGTTTATCTCATGGTCATGGGGGAGGGGAAGGCCAACACCCAGGATCTCCACACCAAGAGGTACAACACGGAGGCCTGTGGCCGGATGGCTGCTAGCCCGGTGCAGAAGAGGCAGAGCCGGTCCCAGGACAAAGTGAGGATGAAGATAAAAGAGCTCTGGCAATCGTATACCAAGTCCAGGGAGCAAAGTTCCCACTCTAGAGCGGCACTGCATACCTGCCATTACTACAAGCAGCTGGACGCCATCCCGGGAGAGGGGCCAGTCACCTCACCCCCACCCACCAACCTTTGAGTCCAGCCAGGGCACACCCGTTGTCAGCCTCTGTGAGTGGCGGGCTGTGGAGTAGGATAAGGAGGAGGAGGAGGCTCATCCTCAGGGTGGAGCTGGTCCCCCTTCCCTTCCCCTCCTGCCCAGGATGTCTCCCAGGGCTCGGATGAACCCAGGGAAAGTTCTGAAGGTGAGTTCTATAACTTTCCCTATACACACATGGGGCAAGTGATGGGCTGCAAGGGGCTGCACACTCCTCACTTGGCTTGCTTGACCTGGGGCGCTCACAACTGCTTGTGCATATGGAGCACCAGTTTGGAGCACTCAGCTGCATGACGGTCTCACACAGGAACCCCTCACGCACTCTCACACAAGGTTCCTGGACAGGCCTGCCTTACTCCAGCCTCCACGGTGGGACACCTTCCCACGACAAGCCACCTCTAAGTAGGCTGGATCATGGAAACACACAGCAGAGCTGTACACAGCACAGGCACATGCCCACACTTACGGGCAGCATCCACTTCTGGTCAAGCTCAGCAATGCAGAGGAAATTGATTCTCTGCATGGGAACCTGCTGATGGTATGAACAGGAGGGGACCCCAGTAACACACACTCTGGCAATTAGCCTCTGCTGCTCACACATGCCTCCCGACCTCCATCAGGCAGGGATAGAAGATCCCTCTCTGTGGGATGTTGCCATTGCCAGACCTGGCATCTGCCAGACACGGAAGGAAGCTGAGTCATCCTGTCCCTCACTCCCACCCACAGGCTCCTGGCCTGGCTGGCACATTCCCATGACGGATTGTCCTCAGGCCATGGGGGTAGTGATGCTGCCCTGGGACATCCATGCCCCTGCAGGAAAGTGCCTTGCTCAAAGCGCATTGCCAGCATCTGAACCGAGACCTTCAGTGTCGGCTGAGATGAGGGCTAGGCTTCATGCACAGCATTGCCTGGGGTGACTGCCTTTGTCACTTTTCTTCACCGCTGGGACAGCTGTGAGCGTAGCATGTCCACTGCCTTCCGCGCCATCAGTACAACCCTGTGAGATCCGCAGGCGGAGGTGAACCCGCAAGGACCTGGCGCAGGAACACCTGGACTGCCTCTGTTTCCTCATGCGAGGTACCCGAGGCAGGCACCAGTGCCAGCCCCATCCTTGAGCCTTCCATCCGCTCCTCCCCGCCCCACCAGGTTTTCTCCCCCGTCTTTCCCTGTTGCAGATCCCGCAAATAAATAATCAGAATTTTGTGTTCAAACAAAAATGCTTTTTTATTTAGTCTGAGGGGAGGGAGCAAGGTGGGACTGGAGGAAAGGAGAAGGGAGGGCTGGGGGAGGACAGGCACACAGGGGCAATGCAGAGGCCCCTTGTAGGGAGGCCTGGAGGAGAGTCTTACAGGTGGCCTTGGCTGAAACTCTCCCTCAAAGCCTCCCAGATGAGCACAGCCCCCTGATGTGCTCGCCAAATGGCAGCGGTGCCCAGCTACTCATAAGCCCTGCCAGGTGCTCAGCCTGTCCTCTACCCTGGCAGTAAACTCTCCCCGCCACTCTCACAGATGGGGAGCACACAGCAGGCCGCCACCACCGGGGGATATCCAGGCAGGCGAGGAGACTCCCCTTGAAGCATTCGAAGCACATTCAACCAACATGCGGCACCTGCTGAGCCTTGCACTGAAGTTCTCTTTGGTGGGGTCCAGGCTGCCTGTTTTTGGCTTCATCAGCCAGGGGAACTAGGGGTAGTCTGCATCGCCCAGGATGCAGAAGGGCATGTTGACTCTCTTCCCCTGATGGTGTAGTTGGGGAAAAGTGCCAATGTGCATCCTGTAGAACAGGCTCAAGTTCTGGGATACACGGGTGCCGTGCAGCTTTCCCAACCACCTGATGTAAATGTCTGAACGGTCCCTTGTGATCCACGAGGGCCAGCAGCACCATTGAAAAGTACCCCTTTCTTGTTGATATATTTGGAGGCACAGTGGTCAGGGGGCAGGATGGGGATGTGGGTGCTGTCAATAGCTCCCAGCAATTGGGGAAGACCATGGTAGCAAAGCCAGCGACAACGGGATCCACGTTCCCCAGAGTGATGACCCTCCACAGCATGATGTGTAAGTGCTGTGGTGCCCACAAGGGCAACCAGAGCATGCAGGGTGATTTTGGTGATCCACGAGGGAGGTAGTCAGTGGAGAAGTAGTGAGAGATGTGGCTGTAGAGGGAAGCCCCTTTAATCACAAGTCTCAGCTAGCCTGAGGAAGCAGCTACAAAAAGTAAAGTCTCTCCTGGTGCCCTCCCTGGAGTGCTTCCTGGGGATTTAAATGTGATTCAGGCTCCGATCAATGTGGACGTGCCGTTTCAATAAAATTCCACACTGTTTTGAAGTAATTTCCCAGTGTAGACATGCCCTAAAAAATCTGCCATCTTCATTTGTGCAAGGATCTCTTGCTTACTACCTTCTTTGATGCAACCACTGTTGCTTCCTCAGGGTTTCTTTCCTAACCCCCTCTGCTGCTACATTTCCCCCCCCCCACAGGGTTCCTTTTATTCATCCTCAGTAGGTGTCCAAACCAGTGAAATCCATGCTTCTAGATTTTGTCAGTTTGAGGTCAATTTCATGTATCTGTGGGGTTTTGTGTGCGCATTTAACCCTTTATTTATTGTGAAGATATGTATGTGCAAAGACCCTGACGCGCACAGTGATGGATTATGTCCGGGCACAAGCTCCCACCCCCACTCTAGGGGTGGGGCCCAGTGAGCCCACTGTCTTAAAGACCCAGGGTCTGGCAGCTAGATAGGCACGAGCCCTCAACTACCCCCTCCCCTTACGAGTTGAGTGGGGCCTCTGTCCAAGGAACCCTGGGGAGGGCTGTGCGCTCTCACATCCCCCTAGGGGCAACAATCTCTCTCAAAGGTTCCCAAGTTTGCTTAGGCAGTCATTGTGCGAGATAATGGGGTGGGGACTAGGGGGACCTGGGCCTACACTCTCCACCAGGTCTCAGGGGCCCAAAGGGGTTCAGGTGCTACCCTTAACTGGCTGACAGGGTCCCACCCTTAAAACATCAGCCCACAGGTGCCAAAAGCGCTCTGCCCCGGGCTGCTTCCTAGCTTTCCTCTGCTGGGGGGTCTCCCGCCTCGGCCTTCAGGGACCTACCACTCCAACAGCGTGCTCCACCTCCTTGCTGATGCTCCCCAGGGTCTTGTGCACCTGCCTCAGTCACAGGGGGAGGAACCGCTGCCCCATGGTCCTCCTTTTTCTCCTGCTCGTCGGGCGCCTTTTGAAGCCCCCGCCAAGGCTCATTCCACCCTCCTCGGCCCCTCCTCTGGCAACCCCAAGCACAAAGCATTGGATTCCTGGGGCCGGAGCTGTGTCATGGCGCTCCGAGGGGGAGGGGCGGTCATCCGCCCCTTGTCAGCGGGCAGTGTCCCCTCCCAGCACCGGTACGGGGATCGGCAGGGCCAGAGTTCTGGCCACGCGCCTGCTGCAGAGCGCTTCCTCACCCTCCCGCCGGGTCCGTGACCAGCGTCCCACTGTGCCAAGTGCAGGCTGCACCTGGTCCATCACAGGCACATTTTACCAAATCAACAAAAATGTACATTAGCTGCGGAAGTCTGGTGCTAAAGGATCGTGTACCATTTTGAATTTTGGGTCACAATGTTGTAGCCCTAACAATGTTGTTATACTATTAGTTGTGTTTTGATTGCATATTTCCATGAAAAGATTGCAAATAGCTACAGGCCTGATTCTACAAAAGGGTATGCATTCTACAACGAGGGTCAGAAGTAATGAAAAAGATATGTGTGGGGAAGAGATTCTGGTATAAGTGCTGCATTGCAAATAAGCTGTTATTCCTATTTTGCAGCTAGATAAACTGAGGCACAGAGGTTAAGTGGCTGTTCAAGGTCACACAGCAAGTAACTGACAAAGAGGGAGCCAGGATCCAGGGATTCTAGATCCTAGTTTCCTTCTCTACCTACCAAAATACATGCTTACTGTACAGAAGGCAGAGGGAAATTGATGAATCAGTTGCCATCCACACAAAACATGTTACACATGCAGGTGGGAAACTTTGTATATTAGCCCCATCAGTTCTCTTTTGTAGTCCTCTCAGTCCGCAAACAACTTTGTGCTGAAGTGTTACTATGCTTAATCGCATGCTGTCCAATGCAAGGGAATATGAGAAAGTCCATAGTATCAATAATTAGTAGCAAAACCTAATTAAATAATTCATGTTGTGTGCAAGGCTTCATTTTAGGGCTTTGGCTTCCTAGGTGAGCTCAAACCAGCAGAGATATTGCACCTTATATTCTTGTAAGATGCAAAGTAGGCAAACGTCAAACACTTCCAATTTATAAATTCTTAAATTTATAGCCCGATTTATACAAAAAGAGATTTGATTAAAAGACATAATTAGCAAGAAATGAGAAGTGACAAGAGGAAAACGAAACAAGGGAAGTGGTTAAAAAAAGATCACCCCTCCCTCAAAACCCCAATGTTTGCCTGCTGAAGTTAAGTTCCATATGAAGCCGAGTCCATGATTTTGTGTGTACACACAGTGGAAACATGCACAACTAAAAGAGGGAATGTGACTAATTATGGGACAGTGATTGCAGTTTTCATTAAAACAGTTTGAGAGAATCATCTTGTTTCTCCCCATCTTTATTTCCCCCCCATTTAAGATCAGTGATTTATGGCATCCAACTTGAGTACAGTACCATGGTAAACAAGTTCTCTTTCATTCTTGAAAGAAGTAGATGCAATTAAATTGATCAATTTACTATTGAAGTTAGTGCTTGTACATTCAGGACCTCTTATCAGGACAAAGGCTGCTTTATATACATAACATATAAGCATTTGAGGTTTCATTAAAAGGAATATATATTTTACAAAATCCAGGCTAGTAACATATTTCAGGACTTCTGGTATGTTCATCAAGTTCTTCAAAAACTGCAAAGAGAATAATTTACATTTCAGTTGCATTATTGGAATTTTAAAGAATCTCATGGGAAGGTTTGCTGTTGGTTTTAATCTCAGTTTTTAGAACAAATGTTTTCCTGCTTTACTTTGCTTGCGTAACTAAACTTGGTATAAATGGCGGAAAACAGTAGTAAACAAGAATTCTAAGATATCTATCAGTTCTTAAGTAAATAAGCCAAGAGTTATTTGCTTGCTTGAAAATTTTATTGACAACTGTTTGGTCCCAACACACAAAACAGCACTTGAGCCACACACAAAAGAAGTGTCCAACAAAATAGACAGCTATGAAAAACATTTTTCTTCCCCCTCCCATCCCAAGATTTAGTGCACATAAGTTGAGGGCTTCAGTGACACTTGTGGTTTTTTTTTTTTTTTTAAAGAGACATGAATCTAAATTAGTATAATTTGTAAATTAACGAATGTCATGGTCCTAACTGTTTTGAATCAGTAAGTCACATCATTCTATTAACCCTATGAATAAAAAAAAAATATTGCAATTCAATTGGCAATTGTTTCCCTATGAACACACCTTCCCCAAAATGTATTCTATTACTTTCAAACAGCAATTTAATCTGAATTACACATGAATCAAAATATAGTTATATATGCTACCTCCATAAATGGTATAACCACCACATTCACATAAACATTGTATGGAGCTGTATCTCAATTATTCCTCTATAGCGTCAATCTTCTCATTTACTTAGCAGTTTGGATGACTTGTAATTGCATCTCATGAAAACACAATTTTACAATTTTTTGCATACATTACTCAAAGATCTAAATGATTAGTGTTAACCTTACAAAATCTACGTAAAGTGATAGCAGATGTTATTACATTTAACTCATGAAATTATTAAAAGCATTCTAAAAAAATTTACATTCTGGTTTTGCTTTCTGTAACACTATGTCTGTAGAGGTTTAATAAGGACTGTGCCATAATGCTCAGAAAAACTTCCAAGTGTTTCCCTGTATTCATAATGGCTATATTTTAGTACTGGTAAATAACTGGCTATATTTAAAAGATTTTTGTAACAAAATCTGACTTGTAAAATTCTGTCTATAGCCATTATTTCATGACATTTTCAATTGCTGGCCATGGAATCTGAGCCCACTTGCTATCTCTCTTATACATTAGAAAATATAATCCATCTCAAAAAAGAAACCATTCCACCAGTAGAAAACCTTAGGTATACGCTCTTTCAATTTTATAGGAAATTTAGTCTGTTTGGCAAATACAACCCATTGTAAATGCCAAGTTTACCCAAAATGGGTATAAGGCCTCACTCACAGGACATTTCAGCCAACTAGAAATAAGGTCATTCCCACTGGTTTACTTCTCTTCTAAAGGCTGGCCTTTCCAAAAGCCAACACAAATAAGTACCACAAATAACTGAAAAAAGCTTCCAACACTAGAAGTAAATACTAGAATAAAAACAGACACAGTTAAAAGACAATGCAACGAAGAGTAAGCTTCCCATTTACCAAACATGCTTAAAAAATAATACACAAGGTTAAGCAGAATAACCTTGGCATTTCCACGCACACCTAGAACTTTCCTTGCAAGTGGAAAAAGCATCAATACCTTCCATCTTATAGCACTTTACATCACCTGTTCTATGATCCATAATTTATGCATTAAATGCATATTTTAGAAATATTGGAACCTTCCTAGTAACCTAGACACAAAAAAGTGTCTTAATTTTACTTTAAACTCATGACACCAAGACAATCTTTTTTCCTTAACCCAATACACATCGAACTAAACATAAAAGGGAAGCTTAAAATATCCTCAACTTCCAAGAAAGCTCCTCAGCGGAACTGAAAGTTTCACAACACATTTAAAACAAATTTTGCAATAAATCCACATAATCTTCTACAGACATCTTTGTGTGAAAGGAATTACAATGCAATTACAAGTCACCTGAAGTTGCACATAACACAAGCTTTCCCTCCTTAGTACAATCAGAAACCCACCACACTTGTCATTCCAATCCATAATGGTTAAAATTCCTCAACAGGCTTTTGAAGACAGATCATGCATTTTATTAATACTGTCTGAAACAATCAGTAAGCAACAATCCATAGAATATATTACGCTACATGTAGGATTACACCACCAATGAGAGTTAAAGAAAATAAAATCTATTCCACTTCGAGTTTATATGTATAACCCTGAACACCATTGGTTTATGGGGAGGAGGGAGAATAAAACTTGTTCAGAATAATTTAATGGATGCTGGAGGTTTTATCAAAATAAAAATAGTTTGCCCTGCTGACAGCTGTGTTCAGTGTAAAAAGAACAAAATCTTCACAGAATACATCTAAATACAAATTAAGTGACTTCTAGGCCTTCTTATTAAAATACATAAGGGCTACCAAATAGCTATATTTTTGTGCAGAGTCCAACAGTATTTGTCTTTCACACTAAACGAAAATTTAAAGCTTGGTTACAGGTGCAAGTGAAAAGTTTGCTGCCAATTTCACTTTGTTTTTGTGTTGCTTTTTGGCTGGGCTGTCCATTGCTTCCTTGGTTAGCTGAGTTTCAGGAGACTGATGGGGAGGCACTGTAGAATTCTCTGTGGCATTAGATACCACAGAGGCACAGCTCAAGTTTTCTTTTGTTACTGTGGTAATAATTCTGTTTTCTTCTTCTTCTGTTAGAATCATCATCTCTAAAATAAATATGAACAACTAATTTACAAATATTTTACTTTCAAAACCAGATTTCACAGCTATGCACGAAAATCATTTGGTAAGAGTTCATGTGGGGAAGTGTAATTAGCGCAGCGGTTCCCAACCGCCGGTCCACGACCTGCTGGCTGCTGGAGGCCAGGGCTGGAATATACCGCCCAGTACTTCTCCTCCCGCTGTGGCTGTTGGGAGAAGCATGTCCTGCTCTGCCTCTCAGCCAGCCAGCTGAGAGGAATGGGGGCTCCTCCCAGACATAAAAAAGCAGTTTGCTGTGTGGTGGGAGAACAGTGCAGATCCTGGTACGGCAGCCTTAGAGCAACCATGACCCAGACAGGAGCACTCAGCTTACCACTGGAAGGCAGCTCAGGGCTAGGTGAGAGGGGCGGAGCAGGCACCGGGGGTTCCAAGGACGGGGCCAGTGTTGGGGCCTTTGAGGGTGGGAGGCTGTAAGAGGTGAGGAGCTGGCACTGGAGAGCTCTGGGAACAGGGCTAATATGGGGGGTGGGGGGCTCTGAGGGGTTGGGTGCAGTGGGGCTCTGGAAACAGGAGGCTGGCACAGGGGGGTCTGGTGGCAGGGGGGCTCTAAGTAGCAGAACAGCCTGAGGGCGGGAGGCTAGCCTATGGGGGAGGGGGACTCTGGGGTTGGAGGCTGGCGCTGGAGGGTAGTGGAGGGTTTTAAGGGTTAGGGCTGGCACTGGGGGAGTCTGGAGCCATGGTGTACCTTGCCATGTGATGACTGGTGGAGCTGAAGCCAGCTGTTCGCAGCAGCTCTGAGGGCCAGGGCTTTTGGTGGAGCGGTAATATTTTATTTGCATATTCATTATTTGCATAATGAATATGCAAATCGTTACCAGTCTGCCAACAGTTCATGAATGGGTTTGCCCATCCACAGTATAAAAAAAGTTGGGAACCACTGGACTAGCAGATTTAAGCAGCACAACACTCTTGCTCAGTTCTCAGCTCTGCTGTTAGTGTTTGGCTTTAGCACTATGTATTTAGGTCTCTGTTTATCTGAAAAAATGGTTCTAATTCATAAAATAGAATAAGCATCCCAAATACTGCCATGTGCCACTGTAATAACTGCATTTTAATTATGAAGTGATTCCTGTGAATTCTGCATTTACCTCACAAGAGCATAGAAGCAAATGTATAAAAAAGTTAGTAGATATTGATTAGCCATTTGTTTGAGGTTTCATTTCAATTTTTTTAAAAAAATTATCAGTCAAGTCTGATCAGTAACATGTAGGCTATGTCTACGCTTACAGTAGGATGTAAAGTACAGGTGCTACATGTGTAGCTATGTGGACTGACAGGCTCCAGCAGAGAGGCATAGCAACAGGGAAAGGCTCTGAAAGTGGGGAGGTAATAGGACACCGCCACCTTAAAACCAGGGCGGTGTATAGACAAGGGTGGCACTGTTTAAGCACATAAGGGCCAAACAGAGTATATACCCTGGGGACTCAAGCGCACAGGGTACTCTACTTGTCTAAGCCATTGTCTCACCACCTATACAGCTATTTACACCCATGCTAACTGGGCATGCAGTGCCTGTACTTTACCTGCCATCGTAAACATAAATCTAGCTTCCAGATATTTGCCTATGGCTATTAACTCTTACCAGAGTGAGGTGGAATGTGTTCCTCAAACTGAATGAGATCTGCAGACTCAAGAATGACTGGATCAGGTCTGAGTTGTGGGGATGGTAGGCAGGAAGGAACTGGTTCACACAGGAGATCGACAGGTGATGTATTTGTGAGGCAAAGAAGTTCTTGTTCAGCTTGATTAGAAACTGCAAAAATGAGGTGATCAAAATATCTAAAGGCCACAGAAAATACATTAATAATTGGTAAACACGAAGTCTGCAGCCAAAATGCTTTAAGGGGATTTATAGACTAAACCCACACTGAAATTTGTTCAGCCCACAGCCTGAAACAAAGCGTGGGGGAGGGTGTAAGAAAAGAGGATACATAACATGACCAAATATTTGCCAACCTAGGCCTTAAGAGCAAGGGAGTAAGTTCCAAAAGGAAGAGTCTTCAAACACAAAAGCTGGCCATGTAGTTATGCCAAGATCCTATCAAATATTGCAGGAGGACATGTTTTCTTAAGGAACTGGCTCCTGACTAGGTAAAATCTTAAGAAACATATTTAATTGCATCTTGAATGAGGCCTGTTCTACATAAAACCTGGATGTAGCTATGCCAACCTACCATAGGTCTGAAAAATCCACACACCTGACCACACAGCTATGGCACACCTATGTTATCAGAAAAAGGCTTCCCCTGTAGCTCAAGGAGGTGCATAAAGCCCTTGCGTAAGTGTAGGCTGTGTCTATGCTATAGGGTTATATATAAGCACAGCTATGGCAATGCAGTTATGCCAACATAGTTGCTGTAGTGCAGACATACCCTGAACCGAGCACATGTTCCTGCTCCTAGTGCAATGGTTCTCAACTGTCAGGACAAGACCCAGTGCTGGGTCATGGAATGTAAGCACTGGGTCACTTTACGCAGCACCCAGAAATCCTGATAGCCAACTAAAGCTGGGACATGATTCACATTTTCACAACTACTGGAAAATCCCTACCTGTTCTGATACTGTGTGACCGAGGAGCAGCTAGCAAGCCTGGCTCCTAGGCAGGGGAGCCATGGGGCTCTGCTCACTGCCCCTACCCCCACCCTGAGGACTGGCTCTGCATTCCCAGCCAATGGGAGCTGAGGAGGGTGGTACCTGTAGGTGAGAGCTGCACAGAGCCACCTGCGCGCCAATGCCTAGGAGCCAGACCTACTGCTGGCTGATTCCAGGGTTGTCTGGAGCAAAGCAGGTCTTCTGTACCCCTCCTGCCCACTAACTGGGAGCTGCTGGAGGCAAACCTGCACCACAAACACCTGCCTCAAAATCCAGGGCCCCCTTCTGTACCCCAAGCCCGTCATCCCTGATCCCACTCCATGGCATGTACACCCAACCCGTAGCCCGTACCCTCTTCTGCACCCCAGCCCCCTTCCTCAACCCAGAGCCTGCTCCTACACCCCAAGCCACTAATCCCCAGCTTTGTTGGGTCATGGGCAATTTATTTCAACTGGGTAGCCAGGAATGAAGTGTCCTAATGTCTTTCTTCCCAACATCACCCAAAGCTTTCGTCTCAAAAGCCATTTTGTTATACAGTAATCCAGCCTAGAGGGAACAAAGGAATTTGTAACCATGGCACAGTCTGTGCAATGAGGGCATAGGTTCCTGGCTAACCACAGTTGGAAAAAGGCTACTGACAGTACTACCAGTGTTATTAGCAGATGTAGCAGCAGCGAGGGAGAGCTAAGGATGCAAATCATATACAAAAGAAGCTGTACTACAGATGCAACAAAATAGTCCTCTACTCTTCTAGTGGAATCCCTCATCTGCATTTAATCTCACTTATCTTGCCTTTAACTTCCACTGAGGTGAAGGGAGTTAAGGGAACTTATCTGAAAAAAGTTTGGAACTCGGAAGAGTAAATCTTAAGAGTGCACAGAAACAGTCTCTTCCTTACATAAAGAGGAACATACATATAGACCTTCATGAAGAAGACTGATAGCTATTTGAAATAAGCTTCTCTGATATACGGTGTT
Organism: Pelodiscus sinensis; assembly: GCF_049634645.1. Lineage (NCBI taxonomy): Eukaryota > Metazoa > Chordata > Testudines > Trionychidae > Pelodiscus > Pelodiscus sinensis. The sequence continues at coordinate 18,188,934 of NC_134726.1, forward strand.
TAAAGCTAAGTCACACAGCTCTTTTCCCATGGTGCTTTGCTTTTAGTGGATTTCTGCACAGACTGAACAACTTTATTATAGACATTAAGTTTGTATTACCATCACATAGTGATCCTAGTTTTAATTCCATGGATGCAGCAGATCCTAGAATCTCCATAATGTGTCCATTACTGTCGTCAAGTTGATTTCCATGATCATCCACATGATCAGCAGGGGAAAAGCTGGGTGAGCTAAAACGAGCTTCAAAAAGGCAAGTTCATTTGTCTCTGATCACCTCTAAAAATACACTTGTATACTTTAGCGTGATAATTAACCTATGAAGGTCAACTGTCTTACTTACTTTTCATGTCATTCTTTAGTACTACAATTCGCTTATGCCCATGTCCTTTGATCCAGACCACCTATTTAGAAGACAAGAGTGCAATGTAGCCAGACCACAAACTAACATCAATACCTAATGCATACTACTTCCTAGTTCTCACACACAATGACAAAATTTTTAAAGGAAAGCAAGCTAACTCAAGATGATTCAGATCAGATGGCCCATTCGAAAGTCTTGTGCTGAACAGCCCCTCTTTATTTATCAAGATAACAGGCTGTCTGAAGCTCATGCATTTTCCAGCTCCATATTTTCAAAACAAACTGAAGTGTTATTGCGAACTGCTCTCCAAAAGGATTAGTTTACTTGAAAAGCTTATGGCCAAAGATTTTGAATATCTTAAGGCACATCTACAAAGCAGGGCGAAAGCCAAAACAAGCTATGCAACTTGAGCTACGTCAATTGCATAGCTTAAGTCGAAATAGCTTATTTCAGCTTCTGGCGCTATCTACACAGCAGAAAGTCTGAGAAAAAGCATTCTTCCTCCAATTGTCCTTACTCATAAAATGAGGGATATAGGAGTTGGAGTAAGAAGTCCTCCAGGTCAACATTATTTTGACATTATGCTGAAATAACTGCTTGTAGTGTCGACATGGACTATGTTATTTCGGAATAATGTCAGTTATTCAGAAACAACACTGCTGTGTAGACGTATGCTTAGAGTGTATAAACCAACTGGCTGACATCTGAGATTCAACACTAGAATTAAAATATGTGGAATTCCGAAGGCTTTTAGATGAGTGGTAAGGGTTCAAATTTACATGGCTACTTGGATATTGCCAGGTAAACCCAGCACAATCAATATGCAATTCAGCAACTGCATTTCGTTGTTTCTCTTTAGCAAATAGAGGCATAGTCAATTCTCATTCAGTGAATACTATCAACATTTTTGCTCCACAAACAAGTAGCATTTTTATTTAGTTTTACTGCATTTTTATTTACACATGCATTCATTCGATTCAAACAATGAATACACTGAAGCGATTATGGGGATGAGTCCAGTTCAGCAAAACTAAGATTGTTAAAATGTGTAAAGTTTAGCATAAATTTCCTTGTAACTACAGCAGCAGATCATATAAAACATGAAGCAGAATTTATGTTGCCTAATGTGCTTAAATTAAGCACTCTAAGAAATGGTTAGTGAAGGCATTCAGGAATCTTAATTTAGGATTACAATGCAGTAATAAAGTTTTTCAGACCTGTGGAATTGCTCCTAAGAGCTCTTCTAGACTATTATATCCATATATTTTGGGCTGCAACACTTCTCCTGTATACTTATTATATGCTGTTGGGAACTCATGAAGGAAAATCTGCTGGTAGTGGTAGGTGTGAAGCAAAGATCTCACATTCTTCGCAAACAAATACAGATTTGTAAGTTTCACACATTCTTCTGCCAAATCATTGGTAAAAACCTGTGCAAAAGCAAAGAAAGGTCACCATACAATTGTAGGTTTCTGTTTGTCACAGTAATATCCTTCACAAGTACAAGGAGCAATACAAACTGTATCACGACTACAACTAAATAAAATATATTAGTTTTAAGTATGGTTCTAAAAACCAAATCAGCTTTCCTAGTAGCTTCCATACCTCAACCAAGTAAGGCAGACTCTTCAGGAGTTCAGTTAAGGTCATAAATCCATATTCACATGGATTAAGGGGAGCGCTGTGGACAGTTTCATAGTGTCTTTTAAGCTGGTCAACAGAAAGAAAATCAGTTTCATCCCAAGACATCATCAATACCAGTAGTTGTGCAGTCAAAGTACGTAGAGACTTTCTATTTATCAGCTGTATCTGTTTACCAGATTCTGTCTCAGCAACCTGAAGAATTTTGATATACAACAAAAAAACATAAGAAAAATGAATAAGTCCAAACAGGCCTAACAAACATTTTCCATTAGATTAAACTGTTTAAAAAAAAAAAAAAAAAAGCAGCTTGCCATATGCGAATATTTTGACCTTTATAAAAAGGCTGCAGCAGAATTATATTTGCCTCTGCTGTCTCATAAGACGAAGCTTACAGGTCTATGTATTCCCTCCTCCCCCCTTCCCCCACATTAGAAAAAGCAACAATTCTTTAAGTAAAACACTGGGGAATTTCAAAGGGAGGGGAAAGCTCAGTGTGCAATGAAACGAGGTAAAAATATAAATTAACACTCAATCTTGATATTTTAAAAACAGGTAAGACAGGGAATTGAATGTCTTTAGTTCTATACACACATGAAATCCAGGCTTTGTTTTTAAACCGCATATTAAAAATGTTTACCTTTACAACGTGGCAAAGTTTTTGCATTAAAGCGAGAACTGAGCTGACATCATAGTCATGAAGGCGCAATGAGTAACCAAATGTTTTACTGTATTCTGTAAGTAAATCAGTCATCATAAGGCAGTTGTCTTTCTGAGATCGCAGCAGTTTAACAAACTGGGCTGCTAGAGCTTTGACCCTTTCCACCTCTGTCAATGTCAGAATTTTTTCTTCTCCGCATTCTAATACCTAAAAAAAAAAAAAAAAAAAAAAAATCAAATTATGCTTTGTTAATGAAGTTACTTACCTAAACTGACCAGAAAATCCAGTCTGCAGCCAACATTCAATAAGGATAGTAAATATTAATATGCATCTGACGAAGTGGGTCTTTGCCCACAAAAGCTTATGCTCCTACACTTCAGTTAGTCTATAAGGTGCCACAGGACTCCTCGTCGCTTTTATTAATATAACTGTTTCACATAACAATTCAGTTACTTTACAGAACGCATCCACATGAAGCAAGCAGACTGAATAGCATTCCTCAAGAGAGACAATCAAGTAAGTCTTGCTTTTACCATAGACCGCAATACAATTCCCAATTTGGTTAACCAAAAAAATTCCGGTAGCCATCTGGCATAATTTTCTGGCACTTGCAGAAGTCATGTTTGCAAACTTGCAGCAGTAAAGGCTGCCAGCCTCTGAATACAGTACTATGGCTAGCAGTAAACCAGCAACAGGCAAAGAACAGAAAATGTGTTGCGGACTATAACCTAGAAATTGGACCTAATTAGGCACCTTGAAAGAGAAAACAGGAGTCAAAGGATGAAAGAGTTTGATGTTAGCTCATCAACAATCTACCATACTAAGGCACACAAGGCAGAATTGATGAAATTCATGTCAAGTACCGAGACAAACAAAGCAATTGAGAAACACCGTACTTTGCACAAACCAAAATTGGAACAATTAGACAACGTGTTCTACGAATGGTTTTCCTTGAAGCGTTCTCAGGAAGTTCCAATTTCTGGCCAATGTTGATTGAAAAGGCCAAGGACTTTTATCAGTACAGTAGATGGAAATGAAGATGACCTACTTTTTTTTTTTCTGATGGTTGGTATGCTTTAAGATGCAATATGGTATCAGAAGGCATGATGTCTCTAGAGAGAAACAGTCTGCTGATCATGGAGCTGAAGAAAATAGTGTGATTAAGAAGCTCATTCAGAAGCATGGCAAAACCCCAGAGAACTATGAGGTGCAGGGTGATGAATGCTATCTAAGTAACATCAGATGGTGCCAACCTGACATGTAAGGAGTGATATATAACTTGTTTGTACCTGTATGTAAAGTGGTGTCTTGGAGGGGCTGTTTTTGTCTGACTTAGGGGACAATGAGGGATTCCCATGTCACTGACTGAGCCCTGTCCATTGTCAGGGGATACATAGGCATAGTGATTTGGTACAGTCTACTTACAACTATTAAAGTGCTTCATTTGACAAACTTGACGGGGAGCCTTTGATCCTTATTGGGTTTTGTGGTCTTTGAGGGCTCTCTCAGAGTCTGCTGTATTGATTATTTGTGCAAAGTCAACACAATACACAAAAGGAGCACACACATGCAGCCGAATGATCATCATCATTGATGGAGCAGGAGACCTGTCAGGACACACCAACGAATCTTGACTACTATAAAGGCACAGCCTAATGCATGGATAGATAACATATTTTTGTATTGCTTCCACCATATCTTTATTTGTGATGTAAAAGACCACTTGAAAGAACTTGGAGTGCGAGAAGACACAAAGGTTATTCTGCTTTTAGATAACTGTCAAGCTCGCCCTTCTGAAGCAGAGTGAGTGTCTAGCAATATGTTCGCAGTCTTTCTGCCTGCAAATGTCACCTCACGTTCAGCTAATGCATCAGGGAATTATTCAAAACCTAAAAGTCATCCACATAAGGGATTTTATGAGGAACCTGCTCAACTATGAAGGAACAATCAAAGAGTCAACCATGGTATAGTATCAAGGATGCAGTCTTCAATGTGGCATGTGCCAGGTCTGCTGTCAAGATAGCAACTTTAAATAGATCATGGAGAAAATTGTAGATGGAAATGATATTTGTAGAGAGGTCCTCTGATAAAGACGACCTTCAAATCTTCAAAAGATCAAAAAGGAGAGAGATCCAGGAAATGTCCTTCAAAATGGCGATCCCACAAACTCAATCATTAAAAGGAAGGATAATGAAGTTGAAGAATGGGACACAATCATTCCGGGGTACAAAATACATTGGAAGGATAGAATAAGTCATGCGGGTAGGGGAGTGGCACTATATGTGAAAGAAAATTTAGAATCAAATGAAGTAAAAAACTTAAATGAATCAACATGTTTCATAGAATTGCTGTGGATAGTAATTCCCTGCTCTAATAAGAATATAACAGTTGTGATCTATTATCGACCACCTGACCAGGACAGTAATAGTGACTATGAAGTGAGATTAGAGAGGTTACCAAAATAAAAAACGCAATAATAGTGGGGGATTTCAACTATCCCTATATTGACTGGGTACATGTCACCTCAGGACGAGATACAGACACAAAATTTCTTGATACTTTAAACGACTGCTTCTTGGAGCAGCTGGTACAGGAACCCACAAGGAGAGAGGCAATTCTTGATTTAGTCCTGAGTGGAGCACAGGATCTGGTCCAAGAGGTAACTATAATAGGACCGCTTGGAAATAGTGACCATAATATAACAACACTTAACAATCCTGTGGTGGGAAGAACACCTCAGCAGCCCAACACTGTGGCATTTAATTTCAAAAAAGGGGAACTATGCAAAAATGAGGAGGTTAGTTAAACAGAAATTAAAAGGTACAGTGACTAAAGTAAAATCCTTGCAAGCTGCATGGACACTTTTCAAAGACATCATAACAGAGGCCCAACTTAAATGTATACCCCAAATTAAAAAACGTAGTAGAAGAACTAAAAAAGAGCCACTGTGGCTTAACCATGTAAAAGAAGCAGAGAGAGATAAAAAGTCATCTTTTAAAAGTGGAAGTCAAATCCTAGTGAGATAAATAGAAAGGAGTATAAACATTGCCAAATTAAGTGTAAAAATGTAATTAAAAAAGCCAAAAAGGAGTTTGAAGAACAGCCAGCCAAAAACTCAAAGGGTAATAACAAAATGTTTTTTAAGTACATCAGAAGCTGGAAGCCTGCTAAATAACCAGTGGGGCCCCTGGAAGATCGAGATACAAAAGGAGCACTTAAAGACAATAAAGTCATTGTAAATGAATTCTTTGCTTCAATCTTCACGGATGAGGATTTTAAGGAGATTCCCAAACCTGACATCCTTTGTAGGTGACAAATCTGAGGACTTGTCATAGACTGAAGTGTCATTAGAAGAGTTTTTGGAATTAATTGATGAACTTAACAGTAACAAGTCACCAGGACCAGATGGCATTCACCCAAGAGTTCTGAAAACTCAAATGGGAAATTTTGGAACTAACAACTATAGTTTGTAACCTATCCTTTAAATCAGCTTCTGTACCCAATTACTGGAAGATAGCTAATGTAACGCCAATATTTAAAAAGGGTTCCAGAGGTGATCCTGGCAATTACAGACTGGTAAGTCTAACGTCAGTACCGGGCAAATTAGTTGAAACAATAGTAAAGAATAAAAGTGTAAGACACAGAGAAGAACATAATTTGTTGGGAAAAAGTCAACATGGTTTCTGTAAAGGGAAATCATGTCTTACTAATCTATTAGAGTTCTTTGAAGGGGTTAAGAAACATGTGGACAAGGGGGATCCAGTGGATATAGTGTACTTAAATTTCTAGGAAGTCATTGACCAGGTCCCTCACCAAAGGCTCTTTACGTAAATTAAGTTGTCATGGGATAAGAGGGAAGATCCTTTCATGGACTGAGAACTGGTTAAAAGACAGAAAACAAATGGTAGGAATAAATGGTAAATTTTCAGAATGTAGAGGGGTAACTAGTGGTGTTCCCCAAGGGTCAGTCCTAGGACCAATCCTATTCAACTTACTCACAAATCATCTGGAGAAAGGGGTAAACAGTGAGGTGGCAAAGTTTACAGACGATACTAAAATGCTCAAGATAGTTAAGACCAAAGCAGACTGGGAAGAATTTCAAAAAGATCTCACAAAACTAAGTGATTGGGCAACAAAATGGCAAAAGAAATTTAATGTGGATAAATGTAAAGTAATGCACATTGGAAAAAATAACCCAAACTATACATACAGGCAGTCCCCGGGTTACGTACAAGATAGGGACTGTAGGTTTGTTCTTAAGTTGAATCTGTATGTAAGTCGGAACTGGCGTCCAGATTCAGACACTGCTGAAACTGACCGCCAGTTCCGACTTACATACAGAATCAACTTAAGAACCCCAGGCGTCCCCAAGTCAGCTGCTGCTGAAACTGATCAGCAGCTGATTCCAGGAAGCCTGGGGCAGAGCAACTCTGCCTGGGGCTTCCTGTAGTCAGCGCTGGTCAGTTTCAGCAGAAGCTGACTTGGGGACGCCTGGGGCAGAGCAGCTGGGGTGCTGCTGGGTTGCTCCAGTAGCGCCGCTCCTGGGTGCTACTGGACCAACCTAGCAGCACCCCATCTGCTCTGCCCCAGGGTCCTGATTCAGCCGCTGCTGAAACTGACCAGCAGCGGCTGAATCAGGACCTGGGGCAGAGCAGCTGGGGTGCTGCCGGGTTGGTCCAGTAGTGCCCAGAGCGGGCGCTGCAGGACCAATCGGCAGCGCCCCAGCTGCTCTGCCCCAGAGTCCAAAACAAAAGCCTGGTCTGCTGGGGGGGGGGGGGGGGGAGAGCACACTAGCTGCGCCCCCCCCCCTCCCCAGCAGACCAGGGACACGGGGAGCAGAGCCTCTGAGGCTTTGCTCTGGCAAAGCCTCAGAGGGAGGGACCCTGCCACTGCTGCCGCTTCAATCTGGGTGCCTGTGGTCTGCTGGGGACCGTCCCCAGCAGACCACAGGCACCCAGATTGAAGCGGCAGCAGCGGCGGTTCCCCGCGCCTCTGAGGCTTTGCTCTGGCAAAGCCTCAGAAGCGCGGGAACCCGCCCGGTGCCCCTGGTCTGCTGGAGACGGTCTCCAGCAGACCAGGGGCACCGGAGCAGCTTACGAACGGGGCTCTCTCGCCCCGACTTCCGGGGCGAGAAAGCCCCGTTCGTAAGTGCGGATCCGACATAAGTCGGATCCGCGTAAGTCGGGGACTGCCTGTATAATACGATGGGGGCTAATTTAGCAACAACTAATCAAGAAAGAGATCTTGGAGTCATCATGGATAGTTCTCTGAAGACGTCCACGCAGTGTGCAGCAGCAGTCAAAAAAGAAAACAGGATGTCAGGAATTATTAAAAAAGGGATAGAGAATAAGATGGAGAATATCTTATTGCCCTTATATAAATCCATGGTACACCCGCATCTTGAATACTGTGCACAGATGTGGTCTCTTCATCTCAAAAAAGATATACTGGAATTAGAAAAGGTTCAGAGAAGGGCAACTAAAGTGATTAGGGGTTTGGAACAGGTCCCATATGAGGAGAGATTAAAGAGACTGGGACTTTTCAGCTTGGAAAAGAGGGGGGGGGAATATGATAGAGGTCTATAAAATAACGAGTGGTGTGGAGAAAGTGAATAAGGAAAAGCTATTTACTTGTTCCCATAATATAAGAACTAGGGGGCCACCAAATGAAACTAATGGGCAGCAGGTTTAAGACAAATGAAAGGAAGTTCTTCACATAGTGCATAGTCAATCTGTGGAATTACTTGTCTGAGGAGGTTGTGAAGGCTCGGACTAGAACAGGGTTTAAAAGAGAAACTAGATAAATTCATGGAGATTAAATCCATTAATGGCTATTAGCCAGTATGGGTAAGGAATGGTGTCCCTAGCCTCTGTTTGTCAGAGGGTGGGGATGGATGGCGGGAGAGAGATCACTTGATCATTACCTGTTCGATTCACTCCCTCTGGGACACCTGGCATTGGCCACAGTTGGCAGATAGGGTACTGGGCTGGATGGACCTTTACTCTGACCCAGTATGGCCATTCTTATGTTTTTATGGGTAAACATCGATCAAGGTCTACATGTTACAAAAACCCCGAGACACTCTGAAATTACAGAAATGGTTGTCTACCCGGAGAGAAGTACCTGTACTGCAGATGAAATAGATTCAGAGGAAGATCACCATGCTAGAGAAACCCAAGTTTCTGCTGCAGTCTCTGGAAACTTTGGTGAAGTTTGCCAAACAGCAGTATTCTTTTTCTGATCAGAAAGTCACGCAACTGCACATTATCCAGAATAATTTCCTCAAGAAAAGGCAACTGACTTGCAGGCAGGCAGACATGCATCCGCTAGATGCTTCAAAAAGCTTCTGCTGCTTATGCCCCTGATCCAACACCATCAACAGCAGAAGTTGTTGATATTCAGGCAGTACAGGAGCAGTAAATTACAATACTGGATATAACACTACTGTAGTTGTAAAAGTTATAGTGTATATACAGTAATTCCTCATTTAACACTATAGATAACGTGATCATTTTCTGAAACCTAAGTGAAAACGTGTTATGCGGGGTCAATTTTCCCATTGAAAATAATGGCAAAGGTGGGGGTTGTGTTTCAAGGAGTGGTGTCTGTTGGGACCAGGACATAAGGTTGGGGGAGAAAGGGGACTGGGTTACAGCAGGGAGGGGAGGTGTTTGGCTCTGGGGAAAGGAAGGGGAGGAGAGGGGAGGAGGATTGGGTTGGGAGTATGCCCCTGTGACGGGTCTGCTGGGACCTGCACTGCGTCCGGCGGGGGAGGGGAGAGGGGGTCGCCGGGGAACGGCGTGGTGAGCGGCAAACTCTCTGCTGCTTTGCAGGGAGGCAGGGGAAGCCCTGCGTAGCCACCGGAGATGGGCCGGCTGGGAAAACCCAGCCACCAGCCTGCAAGCAGGGGTGGAGGAGAGGGGGCAAGGCGTCTGGCAAGTGGGAGTCAGTGGGGAATGGCACGGCGAGCAGCAAACCCTCTGCTGCTTAGCAGGGAGGCAGAGGAAGCCCCGCGCAGCCGCCAGCAATGGGCGGCTGGGGAAATCGTGTTATTCCGAGGACGGGCGTGTAATTCAAAAAACATTCCTTAAAAAAAAAAATTGTGTTATTGCGAAAACGTGTTAAGTGGGCACGTGTTAAATGAGGAATTACTGTACTGTAATAAAGTTAAAAGTTTAGGGTAAAGTATGGTTATTTCATTCATTCTGCATTAAGTTAAAAATTCAGTATCATTCAGTATACAGTAAGTGTTAAAAAGTATATTGTATACAATAATATCCAATTGCTAAAACTTTGTAGGCTTAAGTATAATTATTTCATTACTTAAACATTCTTGCATTCCCAAAAAAGTTCAAATACCCAGCACAGTTATTTAACTAGCAACCCCCGTTCCTTGTGTGTGCTGGATAATAAAGCTTGACCTGTACCTGGAAATAGCTCTTGATGATGGCAAGAGTATAATGTATATAGATCTGATCTAAAAAATGCTTAAATATACTTTGAAGTTTATAGAAACTTACCTCCAAGACATCTGGTATGGCTTCAAAAAGTTCAAGTAGTTTGGTAAACCCATAATAAGCAAGTTTGCACTGACGGCCAAAGTGGTGGTGGTAAGAAGGAATAAATTTATTAAAGGGCATTCGGAAATGGGTTTGATGACGCAGCAAGTCAACTACCTCCTTAGAGAATTGTTTTGTTCTTTCAATTTCTTCCTGGGTACGTTCTAATAGTCAAAGATATTAAAACAAAAATGAGCAGTCACCAAATTATTAGCTTAAAAGTCAAGAAAAAGGTACGTAAAGAAAATACAGGGTACCAACAGTCGTATATTTTAAAGTTTTATATCAGCCACAAACATTCATTATTTTTTGGTTGGAAGAATATGCCATTGCAACGAAGTCTCTGCCATGCTTACACACTTACTGGTGTGAAATAATCGATCATGTGGCAATCACTGTACAGTATTCACTATGCAAGTTTTTTGGTTATTTCTTCCTCTCTAGCCATGCTGCACAAAAAGTTTAACTACATTAAATATTACTTAGTAAAATGAATACAAAAATATAACTAAGAAAATAACATTCCATGTATTCTATTACAGAAATTTTCCTTCTTAAATGTCTAGGAATACACATAACTACCTCTCAGTCATGGGATTATGATAATATACTGGTATAATTTGGCAACAAGTGCAAAATATACCGTATTTTCCGGCGTATAAGGCGACTGGGCGTATAAGACGACCCCCTAATTTTCTAGTTAAAACATAGGTTCTCTCCTATACTCGCCGTATAAGACTACCCCCCTTAAGAGGCCAACCGGCAGCACCCCAGCTGCTCTGCCCCAGGGTCCACAACAAAAGCCTGGTCTGCTGGGGGGGGGGACGCACTAGCTGCGCCCCCCCCCCCAGCAGACCAGAGACATGGGGAGCAAAGCTGCAGCGGCAGCGGGGTGCCACGCCTCTGAGGCTTTGCTCTGGCAAAGCCTCAGAGGCGCGGGACCCTGGCACTGCTGCGGCTTTGCTCCCGGTGTCCCTGGTCTGCTGGAGACGGTCCCCAGAAGACCAGGGGCACCGGGAGCAAAGCCGAAGCGGCGGCGGGCAAAGCCTCTGGCAAAGCCTCAGAGGCGCGGCACCCCACCGCCGCTTCGGCTTTGCTCCCGGTGCCCCTGGTCTGCTGGGGACCATCTCCAGCAGACCAGGGACACCGGGAGCAAAGCCTCTGAGGACGCTGGCAGCGGGACAGCCGTGGTGCGTCTGGGCTGTCCCGCTGCCAGCTTCCCCCGAGGCTTTGCAAAGCCGCGAAGGGGCTCGGGCAGCGGGGCAGCCCAGGCGTGCCTGGGCTGCCCCGCTGCCGGGGCCCCTCCGCGGCTTTGCTCCGCATCTTCCTGGTCTGCAGACCAGGGAGACGCGGAGCAGCTTTTCTCACCCCGGAGTACACGGGTGGCGGGACCGCAAGGTCCCGCAGCCCGTGTCCTCCGGGGCGAGAAAAGCCCCGTTCGTACCTGCAAGTCGGGGACTGCCTGTATGTTTATACCCGGCGTATAAGACGACCCCCGATTTTTGGGGGATGTTTTTTAGTATAAAAAGTAGTCTTATACGCCAGAAAATACAGTACTCACCTAAGGAGAAGAGTGGGACATCTAAATTTTGACATTTGTATTGGGATTTGCTTTACCCAATGAGTTAATGTCAAATTATGTGAGAACACAAATATGCTGGCAACAATGAAAACAAAATACAATTTTCATAAATTAATAAACTATTATTTTTACAGATCGAAACGATGATGTGACATACCTCTTTTGGGGATACAAATGACCGTTTCATTGTCTTGCTGAGTCAGACAGATTGTTGTATCTGGAATTTCTGATATAATATCTGCCAACTCACACACTCCATATTCAGTAACATCCCAGTCTTTAGAGAAACACCTGAACAATTTAAGAGTATTATAAAGCAATTTCAGAGAGTTGATGCATTTTACATAGGGCAATTAAATGTGAAATGTAGCAAGTTGCACACACACAATAGAAATGTAATTTATCAAGACAGAAGCCACACCTCAATGAAACAAATGGTATTTTCACACTGCCAATGAAACAAGCACTTAAGAACGCAAACTCAGGAGATCATTTGTAAATCAAGTACACAAAAATCAAATATTCCCTTTGACTACAGAACTAGGGCTATGTCCAGACTCAGGGTTTTTTCCCAAAAAAGGAGCCTTTTTCGAAAAAACTTCACCTGCGTCTAGACTGCAGCCTCGTTCTTTCGAAATTAAATCGAAAGAACGCGGCTTTTCTTTCGACGGCGGTAAACCTCATTTCACGAGGAAGAACGCCTTTTTTCGAAAGTGCTCTTTCGAAAAAAGGCGTTCTTGAAAGCAAACACGGCTTTTTAGAAAGAGAGCATCCAGACTCACTTGCTGCTTTCTTTCGAAAAAGCGGCGTGGTTTTTCGAAAGTACTGCTTGCAGTCTAGATGCTCTTTTTTGAAAGAGGCTTTTTCGAAAGATACTTTCGAAAAAGCCTCTTTTGAAAGAGGCTTGCAGTCTAGACATAGCCTAAGAGTCATACACTGGTACTTTACTCTGCCCTCCACATACATCTAAAGTTGTATATACCAACTACTGGGTGCCTCAGACTAACAAAGAATTTAACGAAAGTTACTTCATTAAACCAGAACTTTATATAGTGGTTTGAAGTTAAAACAAACCAACCAAACTTCCTCAACACAAACAAGCAAATGTCACATTTTCTTCTACTGTAAGAAGGCAGCAATTGTTACGTATGACTTCATGTGCTATATAGTCTCCTGACTTCACACTAGGGAAAGTAACATGTGGAAACTGATTTAAAAAAGATTCTGCTAGTCTAAGAGTATCAGAGAGGGGAAATATTACTAGCAATGCAAAGATGGCACTAATTCTTCCTTGGATTATTGCCCCTACCAAATAACCTTGCTAGAGCTACTAAATTGGACTAGATTAAAAAATGCCATGGGGCAACCACTCACTTTCCCCTCTCTCTCTTGGTTGAAGCCAACTTTCCAAAAAAGAAAAAACCCACAAAAATAGCACATTCTCTCTCAGGTTAGTTTGCATTACAAGCGTGCCATGCACTGGTGAGTAAATGTAATAATTTACAGGCATACCTTAAGGAATAAATTAACAAGATACAGTAACTCCAATTTGAAGTATCACAATTTTTTGAAAAGTTAAGAGTTAAAGTAATCTTGCACTGCATTTCAGAAATTTCCTATAACGATAATGGACTATTTTCAAGCGTTTATAAAATCTGATAAATTCCACCTTCTGATAATTTATCACCACAATGAAAAGGCAACAATGTAGTGTCAGGTTTCTGTATTAGACTTCCAAGAGCCAACCTTTCTTACGCTCCACTTATAAAAATACACAGTTGCAAATGTGTAGAGCCTGCATGGATACAAAAATGTGGATCTGCATCTGATCTGCATCCACTAGGCTCAACTCATCATCTGATCCACAATCGCTATTCAGATTTTACTTGTATCCACACAGCAAACCATCTGGAGGGAGCACAAATGAGCGTGGAGGGTACAAGGTTGTATAGGGAAAAGGCAGGAAGCATCAAAGCAGGGACCTGGGGCCAAAGTTCTACAAGTTAGTGTTCACCAGGCAGGGAGGGCAGGCATGGCAGGCACTCAGTCCCTCCTGGAAAGAGATTTGGGACAAAGCTTGTTGTGTACTTTCCCTGTCAGCAGTGCAGGAAGAAGACACACCTCCGCAGGTATTTGCTCCACTGTCTGCGAGTATGCAGGGCTCTACAAATGTGGACAGCAGATTTCTTGATATTTGTTAAAAATAAAGCCAACTTACCAATGATAAGCCTGTAAGAATTCTCTCACAATAACTTGTTTACTGGCCTGTGATTTTAGAAGTTTCAATAAGTCTTGAGTGAAACGTTTTACTTGGGCCCTGTATGTTAGGGTTAACAAGCGTTTAGAGCCCATGCCAAGAATCTAGAACATAAACAGCAATAAATCTCTTATCAGCATAAAAAACAAACAGTTAATTCTCAGCATTGATCACTTGTGATCTCTTGCAGCCCCCCTTCCCCCTCACGTAAATAAGGTTATGAGCTATTTAGATTAAAGAAGAGATTGTGGTAAGATTTCAATTGCATGATTATGAGAGGCTCTCTTTCCATGTACTTCTTCCATAATAAACCATGGTTCATTAGGAAAGCACAACCACCACATCCTCCAAAAGAATGTTCATACCTGCTATACAGGTGATTTTACTGGAACTTTATTTTTCTAAAAACAGACTCTAGGTATTATTTTGGGGAAGTTTTATGGCTTCTGTTATCCAAGAGGTCAGACTAGACTGGGATGGGCAAAAAGTGGCCCGCAGGCCAGATACAGTTCACCAGGGTTAGTTATAGAATCCTAGGGTTGGAAGAGACCTCAGGAGGTTATCGAGTCCAACCCCCTCTCCAAAGCAGGACCAATCCCAACTAAATCATCCCAGCCAAGGTTTCATCAAGCTGGGACTTAAAAACCTCTAGGAATGGAGATTCCACCACCTCCCTAGTAACCCATTCCAGTGCTTCTCCCCCTCCTAGTGATATAGTTTTTCCTAATATTCAACCTAGACCTCCCACCACTACAACTTGAGGCTATTGCTCCTTGTTTTCTCATCTGTCACAGTTGAGAACAACCTCCCCCATCCTCTTCAGTAAGGATGTTAAATTTAGATTAACTAACTAATCAAATGGTAAATGCAATTTGCATTGACTATTTGATTAGTCGATAAGGGTACTTATCCTTCACCTTTGAAATGTAGCAAGAGCCCTGCCGGCTTCTGCTACATTTCAAAGTCAGAAGTGCTCCCAGGGCGGGGACCAGCAGGGGACTCAAACAGCTCCCCACTGGCCCCGCGCTCCCTGCTTTTGAAACATACAAGAGCCCCAGGAGCGTGGGTGCCCTGCTCTTGCTACATTTCAAAGGCAAAAGCACCACCAGTTCCCCGCTAAGCTCCTGCCCCTTCTCCCCGCAGAGATGGTGCTGGGGAACCTGTTTTTAAGCCGGTTCCCCCCCAGCACCAGATCCTGCTCCCCTCCTTGCTGTCTCTCTCAGACACTCTCCCCTACTCTTCAGGTAGTTAAAGGCTGCTATCAAATCCCCCCCTCACTCTTTTCTGGTGGGCTGCCAAACACTATATTTACCTGAACAACAAGGAATCCTGTAGCACCTTAAAAAGTAACAAAATCATTTGGGCATAAATTGTCTTGGGCTGGAAACCACTTAGTCAGATCCATGAAACCTTATACCCAAACAAATGTGTTAGTCTTTAAGGTGCTACAGGACTTTTTGCTGTTTTTGTTGGAATAGACTAACATGGCTACCCTTCTGGTATCTATTTACCTTGCAGCTCCCAGCCAAAGGGAGCTGTGGGAAACAGTGGCCTGACCTGTGCCACTTCCCATGGCTACCATTGGCTTGGGAAGGTGAACTGCAGCTAATGGGAACTGCGAGTGGCTGCAATGACAACACTCAGGGAAACAAACTGTCTGGCAGCCTGTAAGGAGCTAACACTGGTGAACCATATCCAGACAAACTGCTTATTGCCTGCCCCGACGATTAGATGACCACATTGGTCCCTTGTGGCCTTGGAATCTATGACAGTTAGATCCAAGAGAACTTCACATATATTTATAAGTTCTGAAAACACTATAGTAGCTGCCATGATTATCACCTCATAAATGAACAAAAAGAATTGAATCCTAGGTATAGATGCTATCTTCATAGGCATGGACAAGCCAGTTGAACAAATACATTCTGTGCCAACCACTGAGTTACTCATGAATTCTTCTGATTCAAGCTATGAATGTGTTTGAGAATAAAATAAAGTGACACCGAACTCACTTGTAATACATGAGGCACCGCTTCTAGTAACTCCAATAACTTGGAATACCCATAGTCAGACACACGACACTGCTTTGCAAAGTGATGATGATATGTTGGGATGAATTTACTGACAGGTATGATACAAGATGGCTGGCTTTTAAGTAGATCTATCACTTCTCTACTGAACTGAATAAGCTGTGGGTTACCTACAGGGCTCTTCGAACGTGAAAGCCAAGGATCTAGAAGGAGAAAATTTTGTTTTAGAAACAGATGTTCAGTTCAGATAGACATTATGTATTACTACTATTCCTCCACAAATGAGGGAATAATTAAATAATTTTAGACGTTTACATACTGAAAACTCAACTTAATTACTCAAATTTTCTATCAAAATATTTGGGATCGATTTATAGTATACAACTACTAGGAACACCTTTTCGTTCAACAATTTTTCCTCAAAAAGACAATTTAAAATGTAGTCTGTTTTTTAAAAAGTTATGAAGACTGAATAAAAAAAGGTGCTAAATAATCTAACAACTATTAAAAAAAAAATTTGTCAAAAGGAGTCTGTAGAGTGAAAGCCAGATAAAAAGTGATATTTACCTGTAGTTGGTGGGGGTGGTTTGTTGTGTATCCACTTAACAACTTTAATGCCATTTTGGGCAGTGGCAATATTAACTCCAGGAACACAGGTGATGAGATGCTCCAAGGGAACACCTCCTTGACCTTCTGGCACAATTTCTAGATCACTGAATTCTGACGTATAACAATCAGGAAAGCTTTAAAAACAAAGGTCGGAACAGAAAAATTCTAATTACTAAAATACTATAAACATCATATCTTAAAACAATATCATCACCCATAAATATCAACACATTTCTTGCACAAAAAACTTTAGCCATCTTATTAACAAAATTGTTCTGTGAATATTTCATAACCAACTGCTTACATTTTGCACAACTTTTTGAAAACATTTTTAAATAAAAGCAGTCTTTACTCACCTGCTCGCATAATTTTTTAAATAAGGCTAAAGTACTCAAAACTTAGTTATTAAGAAAACACAGCACTTCAGTGTGTTCATAAAAGTTTAATTAGGAAAAAAAGAGAGGAGATAAAATCCTTACTGTATCTATTCATGGATTGAAAGAAACAAAGTTAAGCATGTTTACCTTAGTAAAGGCACAGTGCCTTCATGGGTCTGCAGCAGACTGTGCACTTGCGGTGCAAATGTCTTCAAAGACAAAATCACAAAAGGAATTTGGTAGGAGTCTGGGTCAAATTCATGTTCACTATAATGACAAGAGAAGTTTAAGTACTTAACTACATTTTCATCAGCCTCAAATTGAAGTAAAGTGTGTATGTATGTACTGGTGCTAGTTGGAGATAAGGTTGAGAAAAAGTTAGTATGAAAACTCCCATCTCTTCCCCAGTATGAGCTATGTTAGTTTCATGAACTACCTCCCCTCCCATTCATATAAGGTTTATATGACAACTACAATAATTGTTTAACTGGAGAAGTAACACTGGATACTCGGAAGGGAATTGTACTTCACTGCGCCTGTGCAGAATTCATGTCTTCTGCAGAAAATACATTCTGTTGGTGAGGTGCTGCAATTATACCTTTTGCCCAGCTGGGGCTGATGTGACACTAGAACAGAGGGCAGAGCCAGCTCACTGGCCATAGCAGCCAGCAGCTGCATTTTTCTCAGCACCTTGCCTGCAGGGCCAAGTGAGGAGGCATAGGATATGGAGAGAGAGAGAGCGAGAGCGCGAGAGAGAGACAGACACAGCAGGGCACATGGAACTGTTGGGGAATGTTACGGTCAGAAAGGCTAGCAAAGGGAAGAGGGGAAGATGACAGATTAGGGAAGGGGCTGAATTGGATTGGGAATGCATAGGCATGAGGTGCAGGGACACAGATGATGGCGGGAGGGAGGAAAGGTAGCTGAGTGGGACATATAGGGAAAGGGTAGATGTACCGGAATGAACAGGAGAGGATAGAGATCAGCCAGGGTCTACATGGAGGAGGTTCCCCAACAATTCCCCACTCCTCTCCCAAAAAACAAACCAGACCCCACCTTGTTCTATACTTCTCCCATTCACACCTAACAATCTCCCAGGTTCCTTCTCAGCAATTATCTTCCTCTCCCTCAGCTCTTTCATTACTCCTAGCTTTCCCAACCCTTGCACTGCTTCTGAGAGGTTTGGAAAATACATTTCTATATTGTAGTTTAAATGAACGAAGTTATTAATATGCAAAGCAAGGAATCTATTTGGCAAAAAACATTTCCATTTTTTGGCTGCATTATTACAGACAAACCTGTAGACAGGTATTTTGAAATAAGCTGCCAAAATAACTGAAATTGGCATGTTTGTATTGTGCTATTTTGACAAATAAAATATGCAGACATTTTAAAATTTTAAATTTCCATATGCAACATTTTTAATTTTTTGGAACAAATCCCCCAGGAATAATGCAGAAGATATTCTATATACTTTTACTGTAGCTATTGTAATGTGACTTGACTTAGATGGATACAATGACGAGAGACAGCATCACAGCCAGCTATCTGCTGCCAACTTGAGCTGTTGACACCAAAACCTACGATTTGCACATACGTTTAACTTTGATATAACTTATAGAAGTTTTCAGGTCACGATGGGCTGCCAACTTTACCAGATTGTTGGGAGGGTAAATTAAATGGAATTATCAAAGAGCTCACAATAAAAGTCACAGTGAAAAAATAAAGCAATTCTTTTTTAACCACTTTCAAAAAAAATTCCCTTCTAACCAACAATGAGACTGAGATTTGCATGTCAGTCTCAATAGAATAAGCATTTCTTCCTTGGTAATTATACTGCAACACATAAACACCACATCCTCAAACAGATGAGTGCACTAAAACAGGATTATAATAAAATCTGTGTTATTTGGCCCTGTACCAACTGTGAAACTCTATAAACAGCATTTCTACTCTTCACAGGAAGTCTGGTTTATGGACTTATGATCAGACACTTCAACTTTTAATTCATAAGAGTGATTAAATCTGCTATAAGATGTGCATCTCACAAGATGGTTCACTTCTTTTAAAAAGTGCACAATTTAATACATAGAAAAATCATTTTGATAAATTTAATCTTTTTTCTGTTTAAAAAAAATTCAAAAATTTTTGAATACACAGCCTACCTAAAGTCTTTATTCAGACAATGCTGCTTACAAATGGGCTCATGATATTCCAGTTCTTCAAATATTATGGGACTGCAATTTGCTGATGAGCCATCATGAGACTGTGAAGATCCTAAAGGACTCTGCCGGGCTTGGCTGCTGGGTAAGAGACACACCAAGCGTCCATTTCCTTGGTCACGGATTGCCACAGTATCCGTTAATTTATACAGATCTGATGCTATTAACTTGTGTCCAAATCTAAAATGAACATAAAAATAAACATTCACCATGCAAAACTAGAACAAATGTTCAATTACAGTATGCAGTAATGAACCACAGTCTAAGAAAATAATTAAAAAGTAGCCAAGTTACTGAAAATTAATCAGTAGGCTAATTCAAATCACAAATCTTTCCATCATAGAAGGAAGCAAACTAAAGAGATTTTTAAAAAGTAGTTATGAAAACTCACTTAATATTTTTGCAACATACTGAGTATCCAGAGGCTAATATACCAGTAAAAAGATATTTTATACCTTCACAGTAATTTATTGTACAAGGACAGGAACTGTGATTTTTCTGAAAGAGTAATTTAAAACAAGTGCAATTTAGAACCTACT
The DNA here is from genome assembly GCF_049634645.1 of Pelodiscus sinensis. Lineage (NCBI taxonomy): Eukaryota > Metazoa > Chordata > Testudines > Trionychidae > Pelodiscus > Pelodiscus sinensis. Next base: position 18,208,772 of record NC_134726.1, read on the forward strand.
TTTTTTCATAGATTTCTGTGAACTTGAATAGTGGTAGACAACAAGCAGGAGCATCCTGAAGAATGGTCATTGTTTCTGAGCTGCAAATGTAATTTTGAAGTGTCAGAAATAAAGTTTAAGATAGTTATTTATATTTAAATCATCTATGTACTCTTTAATAGCATTCAAATCTTCAGTTACTTCGCTGACAAACATAGGGAGTTTTTATTCCTAAATTACACTACAGTAGTTTAATTCTGATGTCAACAGTATTAAAATGGTATTAGTGCGAGGATGCCTTCGGTTTAAACCCCTCACATATAAAAATGAATATTGAACAGCAGGGTTATCCAGTCTACTATGATGTAGAATCAAGAAAAAGCATTCAAACAAACAGAACCCACTTGCATTCTTGAGAGCTGAAAATGATAGAACTTTTAAAGGCAGAAACTATGGATGCACTTAAATTTCATCTGTGAATAATAATTTAGTATAATAGACATGAGGAGATCATGGGACAAATTCTGTTATATCCAGGCAATGCCATGGAAGTCAATGCAATCCAGAATAGGATATAGCTACATGTATTAGACTTCAACTCTGTAGAGTTCAGTCACTGCGATTGTTTTCTGAAGGAGTTATTCAAAATCTAGCATGTAAAGGTTAGCCCCAGATATCTATGAAAAGTAAAAGGCAAAAGATTTATACAATCTGAAGAGAAACCAGAGTATTACTAAGGCTACATCATCAGAAGTTATCAACTTGGATTAAATCTTGACTGAATTAAGTGAGGAAATAAAAGAGTATGACAATGTAATAATGAGAATTAATAAAACGATCAACTATATGAGATAACAAAAACTAAATTTGCTAAACCAACAAACAATTCTTCTTTAATCTAAAGCTTTTTTGGTATTTTGATAGAATAACTATAATTGCTTCCAATGGCTTATTTCACAGAAATGCAGTAAATGTATTATAATCCTCGCAACCTTCCAAACCTATAAGCTTCCATAAATAAGCAAACCATAAAACGGCACACACATAAGAACACCAAACACATTCCAGATTTTTCCCCCCTTAAGACTTGTGAACTTAGTCACACAACTAAATGGGTGAAAGGCAGGCCTTTCCTTTGCAATTAATCTGAGTGGTATACAAATATAAAATCTAGGTTTATCATCAAAAAAGTTAAAATGACTGAAACGAGTGAGTGAGAGTTAATGTCCATTGTCTACACCAACTGAAAAAGCATATCCTTACGTTTCTGAACACCATATAGTTCAAGAAGTAAACTTAATTAATTTTCCCCCATGGACTTGGGTGATAAAGGTCCCACTACACTAAGGAAGTGAATCCAGGAGCCAGATGCTTCTAATTGAACATCTGATACCTTCAGAATTCATTTGGCATTTCTAGACTACTTAAATGTAGGTAGAGTTGATCTACATAATACAGCAAGACTTTTTTCATCTTGTCTAATGAACTTTAGTTAACTGGCACAAGCTTGCATTTTTTTCCCCCTCATAGTATTTTTACTTTGACACTTTGAAGAACAAACCTTAGCCTATAGACATAATCTAACACAATGTTCTAGGCTGCTTTTTACCTAAGCTGAGACAGAGATTTATTAGCAGATCCTGTAGCTAGGGAGACCTGGATCTTTTTGCTGCCAATTTTGTATCTGTGAAGGTTGTTGACTGCACTGATAGCTTCTTGCAGATTTTCCATTTGAACTATAGCCTTCAATTGATAATCTGTGTGAGGACTGAGCTCCATGCTCTTTACCTGAAAGGGGAGGAAAAAAAAGTATCACGAAAACAATACAAATACAGTACAAAAGATGTACATCATTCAATTGTCATTTTTAAATAGAAAAGTGTCAACGTTATTTTATAACTACCATAAACGCTACACAGTTTTTTAAAAAGCTGTTCCTAAGTGGAAGTCACAGAAATACTCTTTCCCTGAAGTTTTGTTTTCTAGAACTGACAGCGAAGTAACATCCAACTTCTGTTTCAAGTCATTTTTAGTGATTCAAAATATCAGCTCAGTATTTAGACTGTACATTTTAAACTTCTGAAGCTGACATAAGGACATAAGTTTTCAGGAATTTTTTAAAAATTAATTAATGCTTTGAATTATCCAAACACAGTGGAACGTAACACTTTCAGTGACTCTGGATGTACCATCTGGAGTTCTAGGCACCCAATGAAGCAAAAACATGAGCTTCATTTTGAGTTTTACATACAAAGCTTTCAGTACACACACCTACAAGATTATGCATGGTAAATGGAAACACCAAATTCTGAGTGCTAATATTTTACGGTATCTTTAGATACAAATAGCCTGCGCCTCTAAAGGAGAGAATATAAGCTTGGGGAAAGTAAAAAACATAACTCAAGGGGATTTTATGGTTTACCTTGCCATGTCTAGAGAAGATTTCTTGCAGAATTTGCTGCAGGTCCTTCCTGGACAATCTGTAATCTATATTGCTGATCTGAATATCTGCACCATTTGCAAAAGGATCAGGACAGTCTATACCACTGGTATGATTTACAATATTGAAGGCAAGTGGGGATGATCTGTTTGAGAGGTTTGGAGACATACTCCTAATTAAAACAAACATTTTAATATTATTCAATAAATATGGCAATTACAAAATTGTATCTGATATACATATGTTACAAGTGCAAATAAAAAATGTAAGCATGGGTTAAGCAAATAGATTTGCAAATTTCAATGCATTTTGAATTTAGTTTACATGGCCAAATACAAGAACTGAAAACTTGCTTTGTTCCTTTAATTAAAAAGGATTAAAATCTCTAAGGGTATGTCTACACAGCAAAGTTATTTTGAAATAACAGCCATTATTTCGAAATAACTTTCCTAGCGTCTACACAAGCCAACTGCTATTTCAAAATTAATTAGAAATAGTGGAGGGCTTATTTGAAAATTGGTAAACCTCATTCCACAAGGAATAGTGCCAATTTCGAAATTGCTATTTCAAAATAAGCGCTGTGTAAACACTTATTTTGAAATAGGGAGCCTCCAGCCATTCCTAGGGTGCCCTGCTGGCCGCCCTGGCCACAAAGTAACTTCTGACCTGATGCCCTGCTGGAACCAGTTCCGGCTGGCCTTAAATGCGATTCAGCATCCAATCAGTGTGGACGCGCTATTTTGAAATAGCAAAAAGCTATTACGAAACATGTTTTGTGTGTAGATGCATTATTTCGAAATAGGATATTTTGAAATAACTATTTTGAAATTAGATATTTCAAAATAACGCTGTAGTGTAGACATACCCTAAGATAATCCTGGAAAAACACTAAAATCTGTCTTTTAAGACTGATCAAAATAAGCAACATAATATTAGGGGTTGATACAATTTTTGTTCATAAAATATACTTTCTACTGACTAGTAAATGAGTCAAACTTGTATAAACAAACAATCTAAAGCAGCAAAAGACCAGCGTTTCAAAGGTATTTAGGTATCAATGGGGCTTTTGAAAAACCCACTAACGACCTACCTGCCTAAAGATGCAAATGTCTACACCCCAGCTATTTAAGAAATGGATTGCTTCTGAAATAATGAACTCTGCCACACTAATAACAAGGAGATAAGGACTTATAGGAAATAGCAGGCACAAAAGAAATTGAAATTAAAAAAAAAAAAAGGGAGACTGCCTTTTTAATTAAATTCAGCCCTGTCAGCTGCTACCACACTATTACTAGATTATCATCCTTATCTCAGGTTGAGCAATGCCATCACATGCAAAAGTTAAATGAAAAATCCATACACAAATATACGGAACCATTTACTTATATACTGGAACTAGCCTAACATCAACCCCAGACTCCATCTTCCAGATGGGAGACAATGTTATATCATACAGATACTTACCGGGATGACCAACAGCCCTGTGACATGAGCAAAGGACTGAGCTGTCTTGATGCTGTCAATTTACTGAAAGCAGAGGGGTAGCTGACCTGAAATACAATGGCATCTTTATCTTTCTTCTCTACAGGAGAGTTGGTAATGCTTCTAGAAATAGATGCGTCTTTTCTATTAAAAAAAAATCATCATTGAATAAATAGCTCAATTTTATTATATGGATTAACTTCAAAAATCTTTTTCCTTAACATACTTCTGATTGCATTTATAGGTCAATTCTCCTATTGCTGTGTGTTTGGTTGCCAGGCACACGGGATTTGCTGCATTAGAGTTTTGTGGAGAAGGAGTTTGCTCTCTTAACTGGTCTTGCTGGTTTTCAATTTTTCTGATGGTCTTTGATTCCAGGCGGCAGAGCTCCTTAAAACGCGTAAAACACAAAAATAGATCAGCCACTAAAAAGTTATCCTCCCTTTCGTCATAAATCTCCCTTCTTTATTACATGTAAAGTGTAAAAATAAAATTAAACTCAAAACATGATTTTCTAGAAGCATGCAGATGCTTTTCGCTTTTTAGAAAAAGCTAGAAAGAATAGTAAATAGTACGAGATACAGATTTCCAACTAGCGATTTTTACTAAGTTCTATGCACACTGGAGGCTTGTTCTCTTTTGAAATTAGACCTCACATACAAAGAGAGGACAAGAACCAGATTTGAATCCCTGGTTAGCAAAAGTCAGTACCATTCCAGGGGTCTAGTAGAACTAGGTAGCAGGTTTAAAACAAACTAGGGCTGTCAATTGACCTGTGTTAACACCTATGATTAATGCAGAACAGGATTAATGCATTAATTTTAACGTGTTAATGGCAGGTGTTAATGCTGCACTTCCCCTTTGAAGTGCCACTCCCGGCGCTTCAAAGGAGCTCCGCTGTTGCAAAGCCTTGGAGCTGCACTTCAAAGAGGCTTTGCAACAGCAGAGCCGGTGATCTGCTGGAGTCCCCAGCTGATCCCAAGCTCCTAATGCGATGCCCCTTGGAAACGCCACCATGGTGCTTCCAAGGAGCAGTGCTCCATGGAGCCCGGGGGCAGCTGGGGACTCCAGCTGATCCTGGGCTCCATGCAGCGCTGTCCCATTGAAATGCCACTGCAGCATTTCAAAAGGGAAGCACATGCGCTTAATCATGTGATTGATCATGATATGATTTTTTAATCGCGCATTTACATTTTTAATTGCTTGACAGCCCTAAAGCAAACTAAAGGAAGTTTAGCACATGATTGGCCTGTAGAACTCCTAAAGAGGTTAGGTCCATCAATGGCTATTAGCCAAGATGGGTAGGAATGGTGTCCCTAGCTTAGGTTTGTCTGGAAATGGGTGACAGGAGAGGAATTGCTTGAAGATTTCCTGTTCTGTTCACTCCCTCTGGGGGATCTGGCATTGGCCACTGTCGGAATGCCAGAACGGGCTAGATGGACCTTTGGTATGACCCAGTATGGCCATTCTTATGTTCTTATTCAGTCCTAGACATGGATGTTGAGAAGGCAGAAAGTGAAAATGTCTACTCCTTTTGAGAAAGTATCATTCACCTTACTCCACTAATTGAAGTCATGCTATCACACTGCAGTTCAGAGAAAAGAAGGGGGATGAGGCAAATCTGGAATCACCAGAAGAACACGGCAGAAATGAAGAATGATGATACCTGTAGACTTTTAACATTTGTGGGTTTTGTGGCAGATCCATGCAATCCTTTTCCCACAGTGACTTTGGCATTGGAAGACTGATCATTTGAATCTTTGTTGAGGAGGCACAATTTGGAGTTCTTGTTCACTTTCTTTGGAGACTTCACCTTTTCAGCTCCAACACAGTTTGAATTTTTTGTTTCACTGAGTTCCTTGTTTTTGGGGGTAAAAGACACAATAATCCTGTTGCCAAACACATCTTCATTTTCCATTCGCTTATGAGCACGTTCAGCACTTTCTTGGTTTAAAAAGCGGAGAATTGCACTGCTGCCAGAAATGCTCAGAACTTTTCCTCCACAGTTATCTGACAAACGCCTGAGTCTGTTGCTGACACTTTTGCTATCTCTGTTTGTTGGCAGATTGTAAACATATAACAGCGTATGGCATGGCTGTCAAGAGAGAAAATAAAACAACATATTTGGTTAAAGAGGTCACATAAGAGCTTGGTTATATAAGCACCAAAATATTTAATATACAAAAATCTAAAATATCAGATACTACATTTTTGGTTATTTTCTACTGGTCCAAAATTCAATCATGGAAGTAGTAAGACTAAGAGAAAGAATTAAGAATGCAAGATTTAACTCACTTGGGACACCCAGGCTCAGGAAGTCTCAAGTCTTCAGCTCCCATATAATTGAAAGTTAGGAGAAACAGTAGCCATTAAGACTCACAGTGGCTGGTTAATGCACTAACAAATCACCAATCATTGCCCTGCAACAGTGGTTATCATCCCATGTGTTTGCAACCCCAAAAATGGTGGAGAAAAAAAAATCTCATAACCCACAATATTCTAGAGGCATTTCTCGGCACAAAAAATTATGGAATTTGCATTATGGAAAGAAACAATGGGAGGGCTTGGCTGCTTCAGAATAAAGTTGTGTACCAGGATGGAGTAGTGGCTACCAGGTGGGTGATTTTGCATTTCTTTTCTTTCTGCCCACACTGAAGCCTCGTGGAGTTAGTTCCACAGGTACTGGGTCTAGGGACAGAAAGGGAGCACTAACAGCAGTATGGGGCGTTCCCTCCACAAACCTGCTTTCACAGGGCCCTAGCAAACTGGAGATTTTTACCCTATCCCCCCCAAACATACCCTGTCAACCACTGGATGCCAACAATCCACTTGAGGATCATACTATGGATCAAGTAACATGTCCTTAAAGGATTTCATACTGTAGTGAGCATTCATGATAAGAGAGCCTCAGGACATGGCTTTGAAGAGATTATTTCCCTGTCCTGGCTTCACCCAGCACTGGCCCCAATAAGATCAGCCAGCCCTTATTTATCTGACCCCCAATAGGCCCCCACCTGCTTCAAGCCTTTCTAGGTGCCAGAGGACCAACCCTCAATAGTTCTGCATGCAGCTTATCAGGGGAAATCTCCCTAGAGGACCAGGGAAGGTCTGAAGTTGCTGCTCTTGCCTTCCAGCAGGGCACTTCTTATGTTGGCATGTGCCACAGTAGAGGGGACTCTGGCAGGGGTCAACAAGTGTCTGGTACACCCCATCATAGGACAGCAGTCATCCCATTAGCTGCAGCATTCAAAAAGTTATGGTACTATAATAATAGCAGGAGAAAGAGTGGAAGAAATAGCAATCACAGAATGGAGAAACAGATAAACAAGTTGAGATAAATACAGAAGGATGTTTTGGAATGAAACTGAGAATTGCTGCTTCAATACCACAAGATCACCAATAGGGGTACAAAAAAGTCAAAATATGCAAAATTGAGAAGTTTCTTTGACATCCATTCTTGGATGATACCTGAGTCACTCAGATTTTAATAAGGATGAAGCTAACAGTCATTTTAATATGACAAGAACTCCTGTGGCACCTTAGAGACTAGAAATGTCAATGAGTCTGTTCATCTAGTCAACTACTCTCATTCCCACTGCCCCGCTACCTCAGTATCAAAAGCAGCAGTGCAGGAGGTGAATGGTGGGCCAGGGAGGCTGTGCTCCCGCCACCCAGGCCACCACAGACAGAGCTGCCTTCTCCACTCCCCTACCCACACCAGCAGCCTCTGTCTGTGCGGAGCTCGGACCCCCACACACGGGATGCTGCCTCTGATAGTGAGGCAACAGTGGGGGTAGCAGGAGATCTCTGGAAGTGGGGCCGGAGTGCTCTGGCTGCCAGCTCCATCCATAAGGACTATAGACTAGTCAACCAACCTCTAAGGGCACATCTAGACTATGTTTTGTTTTCAAAAGAAGATATGCAAATTTGGTGGAAATGTGCATATCTTCTTCCGATTGCTTTTTCAAAAGAGGTTTTTTGAAAAAGCAAGCAGTCTAGATGCAGATCTTTCCCCGAAAAAACCCTTTTTTCAAAAGAACCATTCTTCCTCAAAAAAAAGAGGTTTACAGGTTCTTTCGAAAAAAGGGTTTTTCCCCCCCAAAAGAACCCCATCTAGACTGCTTGCTTTTTCGAAAAAACACACAAAAAAATCCTCTTTTGAAAATGCGATCAGAAGATATGCAAATTACTGTATATCTTCTTTCAAAAGTAAAATGTAGTCTAGACGTGCCCTAAGAATTCATGTGGTTACTTGACTATTCTATTACCCTCTATATAACATCCCTATAAAGAGACTGACTAAGAAAATATCTATAGCATCATTTCACGAGGCATACCGGAGCGGTTGACAAAGGCTTCCCTTGTCGACTGCACCGCATCTAAACTGCCGCGCTGTGCCGGATCAGCTGATCGTTGGCACAGCGCGGCGGCCATTTTTATTTTAATGAAGCGGGGATTATTTAAATCCCCGCTTCTTTGATTATGCCGAATAAACTATTTTACATGGCTCCGTTAACGGAGCCATGTAGTCTAGACATACCCTAAGATGGTGACCTCACATTCACAAGGCAGAAAAAAAAAATCAAGGCAGTCCAGTATTAAGGAAATATTAAGTTGTTACTTCAGATTTCTTATCTTTTGTTTATATCATGAGAGCACAGAAATACAAGTGTATTCCAAAACTGCTTGCTTTAGCGCTGAAAGAGAAATGGTATTTAAGAAATGTATATTTTGTACAAAAGTTTACATTAGGTGAACAAGAATTTTAGCTTGATTGCTACTGCTTTCTGCATTTATTATTTCATTTTAATAAATGTTAAGCCTTAGACAAGTAATTGATAAAACAGATATTGATTATTTAATTAGGGATCAGTACTTAGGTGTTCAGATGAAATTAAGACCAATTCCAAAAAGTTACAGCCTTGTGAGAGATAGCAGTCCTACTGAGAAGTGTCCTGATATTCACCTATTCATCCCCCAAATAAAGATCAATATACATTTTATATATTTTATAATGTATGCAATAAAAAGTCACTTACGGGCATTTTCAATGGTAACCTTGGAGGCAAGTCTGAAATAAATTCCTCAAACCTGATAAGCTCATGAGCATGATGTAAGAGTGCTTCAGAAGCTTGATTCTTATGTACCAAGATTATGTGGAAACCATGCCGATGTCTCAAGTCACTGAGTTCCAAAGCAAAGTTTACATCAGCTGAAAAAGACACCCCACCACCACCAATATTAGTGGTTAAAGAGACTATTTAAAAAGAGCTCTCTGTCACCAAAACAACAAACAAATCATCCAATGAAAAAACAGTAATGGCTATAAACATTCATTGTAGAAATTTAGTGAGCAGTTAGCATTTAAGAAATTCAGGAATCCAGGTTTTCTTTTCAAAAGTAACATTCAATAAATTAACCAGGAGGCGTTTGACTGGTATTGTATATTTCTGTTAACCTCTTACATCCTTAACAGTAGGCTTATTGCCCTACTTAAAAGGTAACTGGTTAATTAGCCCAGATGGCGGGCCCCTCCCCTGCCGCCACCGTCGCCAGTGGCAGTTATCAGGTTAAACAAAACATTTAAACCAAACTAGTGCATTTTACATTCCTACTTTCTGTAACATTTATTCTTCCTTAAAATGGAATATTATAGCTTGAAGTGAAAAACCAAGGCAATACATTAAATAATTAGTTATATTATAATTCTATTCTCCTATAATAGTAAACCTTTACACACATCTGAATTCATTATGCTCAATGGTTAGACAGTTTACATAGAGACAAAACTCAAAATTTATCTGAAGTTGGCACTGAAACCTCCTATTAGCAAACACCATTATTTATAAAATCAGTCAGAGACAGTAAATGTGATATGGCTAAAAAGTTTCCATCTTGGTTTAACAGAAGCATTACACAATAATATTCATCTTCTCAGTCAAAATTACAGTTTTATCAGTATCACTGGAACTGCTCACAAATTCTCCTTTGGGCACTTTGCTTAAATGGTGTGGGTTCTAAACAAGTTGGGGAAGAGAACACTCAGTGTGATGTCTGAAAGTCTAACTGGAAATTCTTAAAAGGAATAAGCAGGCAGCTCCCGACTTGCAACACGATCGGTTCCGGGGATAACGTCACAAGTTGGGGGCATCGTAACTCAAGCCCGCATTTACGACAGGCGTCGTACGCCATTGTAAATGTGGGTCCGAGGACGTAAGTCGGGGGATTTCAGCCCTTTCTGCACTTATGATAAAGATCATAAGTGTGGTGGGTCGTAAATCGGGCCATCGTAAAGTGGGAGCCTCCTGTATTCCGCACACCTTAAAAGAACACAGTGAAAGGATTTATGCAATGTGATTAATATTCTTACTTGATACAAGGACCACGGTAGCAGGTGCAGTGTGTGTATCAGCAAACCTTCTAAGGCTCTGTCTGAGCTTGTCATCAGCTGCATTCTTTGCCGTGGCATTGATGTGTGCAACAGTCACCTGCAGAATTAAAGAAGATGCCTTAAGGAAAGAACTGAACATGAAGACTACATTAACTGATAACAAATCAGACAGATTTAAAACGCACATTCCAATAGGAATTAGCAACTGAAAAAACTGTGTAGTTCCACTGATTTTAGACAGTTAGAGCATGCAAAATATGTGAACTAGAATAAGGTTTCATGGGGGAAAAATGTTAAGAGAAGTTATAAGATCTTAAGAGTAGTGAAGATATCCCTTTTTTAAAAAGGACAAACTCCTGTTGAAATAAACGGACCTAACTAGTTTACCTTGGAGCATCTAACTGTGCACTTAACTTTGTCCTTACAAACAACAAAGAAGGTACATGAACTTAGATGTGTAATGGAGGAAATTTTAATACAACAAAAAAAGATTGCTTTACTATTGATATACAAATTATTTTATTCAGAATAAACCAGGGTTTAATTTTTGTACCTATATTTTAAAATGATAAAGTAAGGAAGGAGAGAGAAACACTTTATACCTTGCTTTAAATACCTGAAGTTAAAAACTGCAAAATAACTATGCATAGGAATTATTGATAAATCATTTTATGCAGCAGTTATTTTCAACTTATTTATATGAAGAGAAAACAGACCAATTGCTAGACTAGCAGCATTGCTATGAACAAAACAACTGTCAGAAGGACTGATGGATACACATTAAACAAAGACAACCAATGAGCATCAGTCTTCTGGACTGTTTAGTCCCAATAATTTTTTTTAATTTATTTGTCCAAGAACTCCTCCTAAATGGTAAGAGGTAAGGCCACAAATTAGGTATGCAGTTTCCTCTTACTCTAAAGCAAAATCAGGGGGGTTGTGCCAGTAAAACGGAAAGTGACAAGAATGGGACAGTTTTCCAGAACTCTGCTGTTCAGAGGAATGTCATGCTGCCGAGTGACCACTTGGGGCAGCGAGCGCAGAGGAGAGTTATGCTACGGAATGACCAAGAATGGCAGGCTGGGTCTTGCCTTTTTGCCTGCCACCAGGCTGGGTAAGTAACTCCTCTGCTCCAAACCCCACTCCCCTGGGCCCTGGCTACCAGCTGGGGGGAGGGAGCTGGAGAGAGAGCCTCTGCTGTCCAGGGCAGCAGCGAGAGAAACCCCTGCCAGACAGGAACCCCTGACCTGAGTCCCTCCTCACCCCCCAACACTCACTATCACATGCCCCCAGCCTCCTGCACTGCCCCCCACATCCTCAAGGCTCTGCCCTAACTTCTACCCCACACACCACTCGCCCTGAAGAATTACTAGAATTACCTTCTAGTATTTTTTTTTAAAGGACTGATTTAATTTTCTCTTAGAAACCAAAAGAGACAGATGCAATTAACAAACCCCTTACATATTTGACAATTTATAGACTACAAAGCAGAAACCTTTCTGTGAAATAGGGCAAAACAAGGAGGAAGCCCAACACAACATACTTAAACAACGAGACCTTTAGTCAGTTTTAAGTGTTTGCTGAGTATGTTCCAAAATGAGTGGACAAAAGCTGCTGAAGCTGAATGATAAAAAGCAACTGAAGTATGAAATATTTACACTTCACTGTATTGTATTAGCGATCAAAATGCTGCGGCTCTGCATTTAAAGTATATTAGGAACTAGGCAGGCAGCCACACTCAGTTCTGGCTCGCGTTGGGTCCAGGAGCTCAGACCCCCTCCCACCCCAGACAGGGGCTGCTGCTATCCTGCACTGCTGCCTCAGATACAGAGGCAGCAGAGCAGGGCAACAGGCAGCAGGTCTGCAAGGGGAGCTAGTTTTTAAACTGGCTCCCCTTGTGGACCAGCTCCCACCTGGCATCCCATGCTGCTGCCTCTGATACAGACACAGCAGCACAGAGCGGCAGAGCGTTCCTCAGGAGTGCGGCCAGAACACGCTGGCTGCCAGCTCCAACCTTTGGGACTGTAGAATACTTAAATAACCGATAAGTATTCATGAAGTTAATCGACTATTCAATTAATTAATATTTGACATTGCTAGTCTGCTTGCCCACTTGATAGAGAGGCAGCAGTGCGGAGGAAGAGGGGGCAGGCAGGATCAAACCTAGCATTCTGCACGTAGAGGCAGCAGCGGGGGAGGCAGGCAGCAGTCACTTGCCCCCCCTCCCCCCCCAACCTTCCCCGCTGAGTGCTGCTGCCTCTATCAGAGACAGCAGCATGGGGGTGGGCGGGGAAGGCTACTCCATGGGATGCCAGCACAGCCTCTGTCCCCCATGAACAGGCCCCACCCTGGGGACTATCAAATAATTGTGCAACCACTAAGTTTTGATGTGGTTACACGATTATTAAAATTAATCAATACCATATATCCATAGTATTCATACGGTAACCCTTGATTGGTTAACATTTTATACACACTGGTAACTGACAACAGGAAGTGACCTGTGGAAATAAGTCAAATGAGTGATTACCAAAAAGAATAAAATAGATTATCCTGGTGTTAAAATCTCTCAAAAGTGTAACCAAGCAAGTTTGGCATATCTGATAATTTACTTATAAGGATACTGTTTGAATTATACTTGGTCTCCAACAATAGCCAAATTACTGCAATAGTTTTAACACTACTGGTCTTCAAAGTGAAACACTTCTATTTTCACCAGAATCTTTGTTAGTTAAGGACAATTCATTTTTCAGTGGTATTTCAGACCACTAAACATTATATCAGTCTTTCAAAAGAAGGTACATTTTCTAATAGAATTGTTATGTGCAATTTTACTTCGTCATTTTCCGAATTCCAGAACACTGCTCATCTTGCTATATATAAAAAGATTTTCCTGCGGGATGACAGAGGGACATCAGCACGTCAGGCCGTGATCTTCACTGCCCCACTCCTAGAGCTTAGATGCTTTCGGCCCTGCCAGCCAGCAGTATTAGCCATGGCCAGGCTCCCCTCCCCAACAGCAGGCCCAGGGCTGTCCCAACCTCTCCCTCTGGGCCAACGCTGCCAGCCTCCCTGCTGCCCAAGCCCAGAGCCAGGTGCTGGCGACAGGCACCACGATCTCTGCCTGCACTCCTAGGGCTCAGATGCTGCCAACCCTGTGCATTAGCTGTGGCTGGACTCCCATCTCCAGCAGCAAGCTTGGGGCTATCCACGGGCCAACAAAGCAGGGCTGGGGCTTTGCCGTACCTGGCCACTGAGGGCAGAACTAGGGCTGGTGCACCATGGCCTGGGCCCTCCCGAGCAGCCGGGGGCAGGGAGGAGAGAGGGAAGTGGGCGGGGAAAGAGCTGGCATAGCCTGGTTAAGGGGGAAAAGATCCAGGACTGGGGGAGACTGGGCTGAGGGGGGGGAAGAAAGGAAAGCCAGGGCTGGCACGGCCTGGGCACTGGGAGAAAAGAGCTGGAGCGGCCTGGGCTGAGGTAGGGGGTGGAAAAAAGCCAGGGCTGGTGCAGCTTTGGCCCGGCCCACCCCGGTGGCCAGGGGAAAGCCAGGGTTGCCTACCCCCAGGGGTGGGGAGGTTAATGAGCATAGCAAGCAGGGGGCGCAACCCCCAGTCAATCTAAGTCAAGAAAAAAAATCAGAAATCAACTTTAGACTTGAATATACTCACACATTGCACTTTAAAAACAAATTTCAAAACAAAATTTAGTCAAGCACAGAGATTAGACTAAATGAATTTAAGCCACACAAAACAAGTCACATGATTTGTATGCCTAGTTTTCTGTATCTGTAGCCATATATCAAAAGTAACAGCTCCCAGTCCTACCACCATAAAGGAGGATATGAGGATAGTTTCATTACAATTAGGGCTCTATCAATTTCCCGTCCATTTTGGTTAATTTCCAGGTCACTGAATTTTTTAAGTCTTAAATTCACCATTTCAGATATTGAAATCTGAAATTTCACAGTGTGGTGACCATGACCCAAAGAGGGGTTGTCGTGGGGAGGATTTCAAGATGACTGTGAGAGAGGCTGTGGTACTTCTGTGCTGCTGCTGCCGCCTTCCGAGCTAGATTCAGGGCCAACAGCTGCCCAGCTCTGAAGGCAGCGCCAACTGCCAGTAGCAGCACAGAAGGGTGGCAATACTATACTATGCTTCTTATTTCTGTGCTGCTGCTTTCTGAGCTGGAAAGCAAGATCTGCTGGCCCAGAACACAGTGCATGGTAGAAGCCCCCAACTCTGTCCTGGCTTTGGACCCACCGCTTGGGGTTTCAAAGGACCTTGGGGCTGGCTGGTGTGGGGGAAGGAAGGATTCATCATAATGCCCCCGACTACATCAACCTGGGTGGTTGCCCACTCCTAAGGCCAGCCCTGCACCCACAAAAAGTAAGAAACCCCAATCTCCATGCTATGCCACCCTCAGTTCTGCATTGCTGCTGGCAGCTGCCACTCTCCAGCCACCCAACTCTGAAGGCAGGACAGAAGGCTGGCAATGCCACAATTCCTGATACCCTTATGCCCCTCAATAACCAGATTCACAAGGAGACCAGATTTCAAAGTCTGTAATGCATTTTTCACAGCCAAGAATTTGACAGGCCCCTATCCCCTCAATTTTAAAAATTCAGGACAGAAGCCTGGCACTCCTTATCATGAGCTTCAGAGGGGTAGCCAAGTTAGTCTGCAACAGGAAAAACTTGAAGTGGGTTGTGCCCATGAAAGCTCATGATACCATCTACATGTTTTGTTAGTCTTTAAGGTGCTACTAGATTTTTTTTTAAGTTACTCCTTATCATATCATTTAATCCACACTAAATAAGCAAGTTTCCAATCAAAACACAGGTAATTTTTGAATGCCCAAACTTTACAGAGCAGTGAAGGTGGGAATCAAGTACCACTAATTTCAGAGAAAAAGCTTGCAGAAATCTTAATTTTTAAAAAGGAAACCAAACAGATTAGAATGCCAAGTAATTTTTAGGTAACACTACTTAAAAATGTTTTAAGTGGAGTATAGGAATTCCAAACACTAACTGTGTTCTAATGTTCCTTCCACCATGTACACATCTCATTTAGAAAACATCGATATCAACAGCAAGTATCAGTTGACTTCGTATCTTGTATATGCTGGTGATTTAGCCACAAATTCCATGAATTGTAATCCTTAAATTACTGAATGAAACAAAGGTTCTCACCAAAACAAAGTTAGAGATGATACCCTTAATTACTTACATGTGGAAGTATGTCTACACTACCCCACTAGTTCGAACTAGCGGGGTAATGTAGGCATACCGCACTTGCAAATTAAGCCCGGGATTTGAATTTCCCGGGCTTCATTTGCATAAGCGGGGAGCCGCCATTTTTAAAACCCCGCTGGTTCGAACCCCGTGCAGCGCGGCTACACGGGGCACGTACTAGGTAGTTCGAACTAGGCTTCCTAGTTCGAACTACCGTTACTCCTCGTGAAATGAGGAGTAACGGTAGTTCGAACTAGAAAGCCTAGTTCGAACTACCTAGTTCGTACCCCGTGTAGCTGCGCTGCACGGGGTTCGAACCAGCGGGGTTTTAAAAATGGCGGCTCCCCGCTTATGCAAATGAAGCCCGGGAAATTCAAATCCCGGGCTTCATTTGCAAGTGCGGTATGCCTACGTTACCCTCCTAGTTCGAACTAGGATGGTAGTGTAGACATACCCTAAGTGCTTTGGGGAGGTAGCTGTCAAGTCTATGATTTCTTAAGAAAATTAATGCATGTATAAATTCAGCTAAAATCATAGCTTCTACCTTCTTCAGTTAAATTGTTTTAATGAACAAAAGCAAGTCTTTTATTAAAGGTTTATTATTATTTTTATACAGAATGCCTCGAGTTAATAGAGTATAATATTTCCATACCTGGCAGTTGTTCAGCTCCTCAATAACTTCTTTATTTTCTTTACTAATGTCACATACGCATATGAATTCTGCCTCCCTGTGACCTTTAAAAAACTTTTCACGGATGCGTTGTACAACAGCTATGGCTGAGCGGCCAGTAGGAACTGAGCAGTTTTCAATATCCCAAAAGACTCCAATGGGGGGCAAGTTTTCCAGCACCTGGCCTGTTATTGCAACTTCTGGAGATCCTGTAGAGATTCAACAGAACAACCTTTATGTTAAACTGGGAAATGCTGACAATATGACAGTTTGTTAGTTATAAGCATAAAAGACATAAGGATAAGATGGAAAGCTCTAAATATTTAAGAACTACAGGCAGTCCCCAGGTTACGTACAAGATAGGGACTATAGGTTTGTTCTTAAGTTGAATTTGTATGTAAGTCGGAACTGGCTCCAGATTCAGCAGCTGCTGAAACTGATCAGCGGCTGACTACAGGAAGCCCTAGGCAGAGTTGCTCTGCCCCCGGCTTCCTGGAATCAGCCGCTGATCAGTTTCAACAGCGGCTGAATCTGGACTCCTGGGACAGAACAGCTGGGGCACTGCCGGGTAGGTCCCCGCAGGACCAACCCAGCAGCACCCCAGCTGCTCTACCCCAGGCGTCCCGCAACAAAAGCCTGGTCTGCTGGAGGGAGGGGGGGCACACTAGCTGCGCCTCCTCCCCGCCCAGCAGACCAGGGAGACTCGAGCAAAGCCGTGGAGGCGCAGAGGTCCCGCTGCCTCTGCGGCTTTGCTCCTGTCTCCCTGCTGTGCTGGGGGAGTTCCCCCCAGCACAGCAGGGAGACCCGAGCAAAGCCACACAGGCGGCGGGACCCCGCTGCCCGTGTGGCTTTGCTCTTTTGCCCCGGAGCAAAGCCGCACAGGCGGCAGGGTCCCCCGCCTCTGCAGCTTTGCTCCTGTCTCCCTGCTGTACTGGGGGGGCAAAGGAGCAAAGCCGCACGGGCAGCGGGCTCTCACCGCCTGTGCAGCTTTGCTCAGGTCTCCCTGCTGTGCTGGGGAGGCCCCCCCCAGCACACCAGGGAGACCCGGAGCAGCTTTTCTCGCCCCGGAGGACGCGGTGGCAGGACCGCTGCGCTCTGGGCGGTCCCGCCGCCCGCGAGCTCCGGGGCGAGAAAAGCCCCGTATGTAAGTGCGGATCCGATGTAAGTCAGATCCGCGTAAGTCGGGGACTGCCTGTATAGGCCTGGGAAGACAATCTGTTAAGAAACGGATCCATGCCCAGCACCTCCAAGGTGATAGCACTTTAATGTGTAAAATATTCTTCTTCATTGAAAACAAACAAAAAAAACCCTTTAGGGTATGTCTGCATGGCTAGAACATATGGCAGTGAGTCTCAGCCCAGGTCCACAACTTGGGTTCAGACTACAGCATTAAAAATAGCCATGTAAACCATCTCAACTGCTACTCTGTAGCTCAAGTAACATTACACAACCAGAAGTTCATAATGAACAGGGCTTGACAAATAATACTATCTACTCGCCACAGGAGAGTAGATTGTAACCCAAAAGAGCCGGGTTCGGGCGATCTGCGCATGCAATGAATATTGATTTAGTATTGGGAAATAGGATTTTAAATCATACAGTTTAAATATTATCAGAGAAGGACTCCACTGGAATGTCAACTCTGGACTAAGTGGTTATCTAGAACAAGGGTGGGCAAAACATGGCCCATAGGCTGGATCCAGCCCATCAAGCTGCCAGATCCAGCCCACTGAAGACTCAGCAAGGCTCTCTGCCCATCCCCGCTCCTGCACACTGTTCAGAGCAGCTCTCTGAAAGCTGCGAGCCCGTGGGGAGAAGGAGAGAGGCATCATGCACTGCCCCCATCCCAACACAATCTCACAGCTGCCACTGGCCAGTTTCCAGTGCAGGGGAATGGACTCTGGCTGAGGAACTTGTTGCGATGCTAACTGGGAGTCACCAAGGTAAGCACCTCCTGGCTAGAGCCTGCTTCTGGTAGCCCGGCCCTCCTTCCCCACAATACTCCGCCCCCCCCCCCCCCACTCTGAGACCCTGTACCTCTTCCTACAATGAGTCAGAACCCTCTCCCAGACCTTGTACCCAAATCCCCTGCAAGCCAGATTCCTGCCCCTTTTTAAACCCTGCACTCCTTCCTGAATCTCTTCTCCATGTCAGAATCCTCTACTGCACCCATAGCCCCTCCCAGACTCTGCACCCCCTTCTACACCAATTTCCTGCCGAGGTCACAACCCCATCCTTCACCCAAGCTCCCTCCCAGATCTCATACCCCCTCCTGCACTGCAACCCCTTACCCTAAGCTCCCTTCTGCAGCCAACCTCCTCCAACACAGACCCCGCATCTCCTCCATTAATATCATGGAAGAGTGTGGCCCTTGACCACTTATTAAATTCTAGCTGTGGCTTCCCATCAAAAATTATTAATACAGAACCCCTGATCTAGGACTAAGGAATTACACGGTAAATGCAAGATTCTCCTACAGGTTAACAATCTAAATTGAATAATAGGTGTATGGCAATGGTCCCCAACGCGGTGCCTGCGGGCACCATGGCTCCTGCTGGGCCATTTCTGTGCACCCGCTGAGTGATCGGGGCCAGCCCCGCCCCCGGGCATGTGGCGCATGGGTGGTGCCAACCCCGGGCACATGGTGGTTAGGCGGCCCCACCCCCAGGTGTAAGGTGCGAGGGCTTATGGGTGGCGCCGACCTGGGTGCGTGGCATAAGGGCAGCGCCAGCCCTGGGCGCGCAGCACATGGGCGGCCCCACCACTGGGTGTGCAGCGCATGGGCGCTGCCGGCTCCTGGGCGGATGGCACAGGTGCCAGCTCTGGGCACACAGCGCATGGGCGATGGCGGCCCCGCCCCCGGGACATGGGCTGTTCTGGCCCCAGGTGCGCGACGTATGGGCGGCCCCACCCCTGGTGTGCAGCACAGTTGTGGTGCTAGCCCCGGGAGTGTGGTGCATGGGTGATGCCAGCTCCGGGCACGCAGCGTATGGGTGGCCCCGCCCCCGGGTGCCCGGCAGCCCCAAAAGGTTGGGGATCACTGGTGTAAGGCTTGGAATTTGCTATTATGGTCAAGGAGGAAAAAAGGCAAGTTTCTGCTCATACAGAATGAGCCCAAGAAAAGCTGAATCATGTTTACATCCATCCACTCCATACCCTACAGTACACAGAAATTGAAGGCAATGGATGATGAATTAAAGCGACTCCTTAGAACAGTGGTCATCAACCAGTAGACTGAGATCAAATTTTGGAGCCTCTGACAGATGTTCCTGACTGGTTAGGCCATGAAGCTATCAAGCGCTGGCATTTCAGTTGCCCCTTCACCCACTGTCACGCTGCTCCCCTGCCTTGAAGCTGCCCCAGGGCGCCTCCTGTTTGCTGTGCAGGTGTGGGAGGGAGAAGAGAGACAGTGCTGATGTCAAGGTGTCCCTCTTTCCCCAACTTCTGCAGCCTACCTCCACACAGAGAGAAGAGGATGGAGGGAGCTTGGCAATGCAAATCTCTGTCACTCTCACACAAAGTGTGTGTCTCTTACTCTAACAAACACACGCTGTCCTTCATTTTCAGCTCCCAGCCCAACACATACAGAAGGGGTTGTTGTTACTTCTTTCACTGCTGCAGAGTGCTAATTCTGCTTTTTGACTAGTCTCTGCATTTCATAATTTTCATTTCTCTCTTACACTTGAATTTAATTCATTGAGTAGTGAGTTCTAAAATGTCCCATCACCTGTTGTGTTGGGAGTAATTAACCCTGTGGTAATTGCTGCTCCTGGAAGTGGCTGGCACATCCCTGCAGCCCTTGAGAAAGGAAGAACAGGGGATCTCCACATGCTGTCCTTGCCTGCAGACACCACTCCTGCAGCTTCCCATTGATTTATAATGGGGAAACGTGGCCAGTAGAAGCTGTGGGCTCAGTGCTTGTAGATGAGGGGCAGCATGGTGCCATGGAGCCATTGTTGTACATGCCAGCTGCTTTCAGGAGTGGAGCAGGGCCAGGGCAGGAGTAAGCCTGCCTTAACCCCACTGCTCCACCACCTAGAAGCCATCTCAGTTAAATGGTGCCCAGCCAGAGCCTGCTTCCTAAATCTCCTCCTACATCTAAACTCCTGCCCCAGATGAGAGTCCCCCCTGCACTCAAACTCCTTCCCAGAACTTGCACCCTGAAACCCCTCCTGGATCCCAAGTCCCCACCCTGGGCTAAGCCCGGAGCCCCTCCCGCACTCTAAATCCTTTGGCCAAGACCAGAGCCTGGACCCCGGCCCCTACCCCAGCCTGGTGAAAGTGAATGAGGATGGGGGATTAAGGGGAATGAAGAGATCAGAGTGAGGCCTCGGAGAAGGGGTGGAGCAGGGGCAGGGCCGCAAAGGAGGGGCGGGAAGGAAGTGGGGCAAGGGTATTTGGTTTGAGGTAGAACGTATATTGCACTTAAATTGATCTTGTGGTTATAAAGTTTGAAAACAGCTGCCTTAGAGACTATAAAAATAAAGAGAGAGAGTGTCCAAAGAAATGAACACAGACCTGAACAAAAAAGTGTCAGATACCATGCAGATTCCAGCAAATCTCTCTTCTGGTGGACTTCTGGTTATTACACCTGATGAGTTATTCTTCCATGGATTCATCAGAAATCATATATTTGAAAAGCCATAAAGCTGGATAAAAAACCTAAAATGGCAACAGCAGTTTGCTTCCCAAGCAGAAACAACATGGCTTCTCATAAGTTTAGCACAAACAGGCTTGTACGGAGACTGGGACTGTCAGCTTGCCACTCAGCACTCCTACTGCTGTTCGTCCATCGAGGTCGATGAGGACCACCCAGCGTCATCAGTTTAGTTGCGGGTGGGTTCGGAGATGGCTGATTAGTCCAATCCGAGCCCGAAATTGACGGTTACAGTGGGGACATGAAAGATCGGACTGCCGACCGGAGGAAGAGAAGATACCAGCCCTGGATTTGCGAAGACGACGTTTCTCTGCAGCATAACGCAGTCTCTTTTGTTCGTGGGCTATTGCACCATCATGTATTCGTCTGCGCCAGGTGGAACGATCTTCAGCAATACTCTCCCAATTTCCAGGATCTATGTTACAGTTCTTAAGGGAGGCCTTAAGGGTGTCTTTAAATCTCTTCTTTTGACCTCCAAGAGATCGCTAGCCGTGTTGTAATTCACCATAGAGCATATTCTTGGGCAATCGATCATCGGACATGCGCACAACATGGCCAGCCCATCTGAGTTGTGCCTTGCAAAGCATGGTGTGAATGCTTGTCATATTAGCCTGTAGAAGAACATCAGTATCTGGAACTTTATGCTGCCATCTTATCTTCAGCAGTTTCCGTAGACAGTTCAGGTGGAAGTGCTTCAGCTTTTTCGCATGACGACTATATACAGTCCAGGTCTCACGAGCATAGGGGAGGGTGGGCAAGACGACCGCCGAGTAGACTTTTAGCTTGGTCTCAGTGTTAATGCCTCTTCGATTCCAAACATTAAGTTGAAGCCTTCCAAAAGCTGCACTGGCTCTGGCAATTCTAGTATTCACCTCGTCGTCGATGTTGGCTGCCTTCGATAGAGTGCTGCCAAGATATGTAAACCTGTCCACATTTTCGAGCTTCTGGCCATTGACAGTGATGGATGGGTCAGTGTAGTCACAGCCAGGAGTGGGCTGATGCAGAACCTTGGTTTTTTTGGTGGAGATCGTGAGGCCGAAGCTCATGCACGCTGAGGAAAATAGATTCATGCAATGTTGCATGCCTTTTTGAGTACCTGAGTTGAGGGCGCAGTCATCCGCAAATAGAAAGTGTGGTGTATGGGGTGTTCATGGAGGGGTAGCACCTCTGGTCGGAGGACACGCCGTACTCCCTTGGGAGTAGTTCGTCCACCTTTGGTCCCCACTTGACACTCAGCTCTCACCTGTGGCTCCAAGTAGCTATAGCGTGCACAGCGGCCACACCACGGGCAATGGCTTCAACTGGTCGGCTGAACCAGGTGAGGGTAGCCGATGGGCTCTGAACCATCGGTGAGTTTTGGGCTTGTCACCCAATGCACGTGAAGACTGGTTTCGGTGGACTGCACAAAGGAATCACCATGTGGTCAACGGGCAGAAAGGCGATTTCCAGCAATACTTTGTGGACAGCATAGAGCACAGCAAGACACGTAGAACGCCCTGGTCATCCACTGCATCCAGCTTCCATTCCAGCCGTCTTGACTATGTCTTGCCACTGGAGCAATGGAGCTTGGACGAGAGAGTGAGGTTGACGATGCGCAACTCTCCCTCACTTTAATCAAATTTACTCGCATGTCACCCATGTTATCATCCATTCCTTCACCCTAAGTCCTGCAGCGATGGGCTAGCTGCGAAACGGCAGGTGTGGATACACTGGCGGCCGCAGTGGCGAACCTGCACGCAGGTGGCTCAGGCTATAGGGTCGGCTTCCACTGATCTGAAGCAGCAGTGGTTTTCGGCAGCCATCTGGGCAACTGAGCAGTCCTTTTTAGGATAGCGCTGCTTACCTCCGTAGTCTGAGGAAGGGGCTAGAAAAGGTGCCCTAAAAAATGCCTGCTTCACCAATCCTGACCAGCTTACCGCGGCTGGTGGGAATCCCACTTATGCGGTTGAAATACAAAGAAAACCAATAATACTCCACTCGTTCTTGGAGCGTGGAACATACGTACCCTCATGGATCATACGGATGCTGACAGACCCGAAAGGAGAACTGCCCTGATTGCCAAGAAGCTTGCTCGCTACAAGATCAAGATAGCAGCTTTGAGTGAGACCCGGCTGGCAGAGGAAGGACAGCTGACTGAAACTGGAGCAGGTTACACCTTCTTCTGGAGTGGGCGAAGAATAGACGAACGCCACGAGTGGGGAGTTGGATTTGCTGTGCAGACAAATCTGGTGAATAAGCTATCCAACCTACCAAGAGGAATCAATGACCGGCTGATGGTGCTGAAGTTACCTCTGTCTGGGAAAAAGCAAGTCACATCTATTAGTGCTTATGCACCAACAACGACTAACCCAGAAGACATCAAGGACAAATTCTACCAAGACCTGGAAGAGCTGATTGCTACAATACCAAAGTCAGACAAGCTGATCGTCTTAGGCAACTTCAACACCAGAGTTGGTACTGATCATGATTCCTGGAAGGGAGTCATCAGTAGATATGGCATTGGTAGCTGTAATAGCAATGGACATCTGCTCTTCAGGACATGTGCAACAAATGATCTCCTGATAACTAATACCGTGTTCCGCCTGTCCAAACGTAACAGAACTTGGATGCACCCCCGCTCAAAGCACTGGCATCTAATTGACTATATAATAGTCCGTAGGAAAGACCGACAGGATGTCCGTGTGACCAAGACTATGTGTGGCGCTGACTGCTGGACGGACCACAGACTGCTCATCTCAAAGATGAACCTTAGGATTCAGCCCCCCAGACGTCCACAAGGCATTATGGTCCCAAAGCGCCTAAACGTCTCCAGACTGAAAGACAGCGTCATCCAACAATCACTTGCTGACGCCCTGGCATTTAAGCTGGAAACCACTGGAACTGACGCTGATATAGAGCCCAGCTGGTGCACCTTTCAAACAGCTGGTTTACTCCACTGCCTCCAAGTTAATTGGCATCACCACAAGAAAGCACCAGGATTGGTTCGACCAAAACTGTGGAGAAATCAAGGCATTGCTGGATGAAAAACATCGTCTCCATCGTGCCTACAGCAGCGACCCTAAGTCTGTAGCAAAAAAAGTTGCCTTCACCAAGATAAGTCAGACTGTACAGATGAAGGTACGTGAGATGCAGGACACATGGCTGAGCCAGAAAGC
Source organism: Pelodiscus sinensis (assembly GCF_049634645.1). Classification (NCBI taxonomy): domain Eukaryota; kingdom Metazoa; phylum Chordata; order Testudines; family Trionychidae; genus Pelodiscus; species Pelodiscus sinensis. The sequence continues at coordinate 18,232,776 of NC_134726.1, forward strand.
CGATGAGATCCAGGCCTTTGCCGAGAGACACGATATGAAGAACTTCTACAATGCTCTTCAGGCTGTGTAGGGCCCAGTCACATCTCTTGAGCGCAAATGGTAGTACTTTGCTCACTGATAAGGAGAAGATCCTTAATCGCTGGGCAGAGCACTTTGTTGATGTCCTTAACAGGCCCTCTTCTATCAACGAGGAGGCAATAAACCGCCTACCTCAGGTGGAGATCAACGAAAGATCCTCCAACTGTACTGGAAACTCAAAAGGCCACTGAATTGCTCTCCAACAGTAAAGTTCCTAGAGCTGATTCTATTCCAGCTGAAATTTATAAATCTGGTGGCCCCAAGTTAATTAAGAGGCTTACTGAAATGTTCTGTGAGATGTGGAAACAGAAAAGCGTTCCGCAAGACTTCAAAGATGTGTCTATTATTCATCTATACAAACGCAAGGGAAATCGCCACTCGTGACAACTACAAAGGAATCACTCTGCTCTGTGTTGCAGGACTCACACAGCACCTTGACCAAGGTCTCTTGCCGGAAAGTCAGTGTGGCTTCAGGAAAGGACAAGGTACTACTGACATATTTGCCGCCAGACAACTACAAGAAAAGTGTCAAGAACAGAATGTCCAGCTCTACACTGTCTTTGTGGATCTAACTAAAGCATTTGACTCTGTCAGTCGTGAGGGCCTCTGGAAGATTATGGCCAAATTTGGATGTCCAGATACCTTCATTGAAATGGTGAAGCAGTTCCATGACGGCATGCTTGCCAGAGTCCAAGATCATGGCAATTATTCAGAGCCATTCGCAGTTACAAACGGTGTGAAACAGGGATACGTCCTGGCCCCCAGTCTCTTCAGCCTTATGTTCTCTGCTGTGCTGATTGATGCCTTTAGAGAAAATAATGTCGGGATCGATTTGCGCTACCGTTTTGATGGAAGGCTATTTAACTTGAGGAGGCTTCAGAACAGAACCAAGGTCCAGGTCGAGACCATTCGTGACTCCTACTAGTAGCCTAACAACTGGCAGGAAATCTTCAATAGGGAGTATACATTGGAATAATTATGTCACTGTAGCTATGCTGGCATAAGCCGGTAGCAGAGACCCAGCCTACATCAATGAAAGGGAGTTTCTGTCCATGTAAGAACACCAGTTTTCTGAACCACCAAAACAACGAAAACGATGTTGACAGAACTACTCTTCTGTTGACATAACAGAATTTATAATGGGGGTTTGGCCTGTTTAGTCACAGCAGTCAGGGATTCCTCTCCCCCCCCATACTTCTGACCAATGAAGCTATGTCAACATTAGTTTTCAGTGTAAGCCAGGCCTCAATCTCACAAGTGGATAAGGAAAAACAAGGGCATTACCAGAAGACAAGTCATACCTCCTCAAATTAAACTGTGAAATTGAACTGGAGAATGTGTGTGTATCATTAATCATTTTATAAAATTGGCCATAGCATTAAAAATGTGCAGTACAACAAAATAGTAACTATACCAGAAGGGTAAATACTCAATTTTTACAAAAATATATCAATACTTCTAGTCTTAAAGCAATATTGTAGTTAGGTGTAGTTCTTGTACAACACCTAATCTAAATAATGTCCAATGTTTCATAATTAAGTTCTTTTATTTTTAAACGTTTTCATTCCTTAAACTGCTATGCAAAAGATCCACACAAACAATATGGAAAAACACCTATGTGTTAGATGCAGTAAATATAAAGCTGCCAAATGAACAAAAATATTTTTCATTTAGTCTTTCGTAAGAAATATCTTCAGACACGTGCAGTTTTTAAGAGGACAATCTTTTAACTTCCAAAAGTATTTTAAGAGCATCCATTAAGTTCAAGCATCAACTAAATGTGGCTTACCATATTTCTGTGGTGATTTGCCAAGGCTACTTGCCAGTAATAAACTTGCGTCTTTTCCTGTTCCTTTGGTTCCACAGCCATTACATATTGGGATAGATATGGGTGCAGTCTGAGTACTGGGAGGAGGAATATTTGGCCAGATTTTAGCAGCTTCAATTAAGCTATTTCTGGTTGGCTGTTGGAGCAATTTTTTCCAAAACACCAATTAGTTCAATATACAAGATTATGCATTAATTTAATCTAAAACATGATATATTAATTTTTATTCTTCATGCCAATGACAAAACAACCTTCCAATGGACTGAGAGAGTAGATCTTAATTTGAAAACTAATCCACAGTAATATTAGCTCACTGAATGAAGTACATTCATTGTACAGATTTTCTTCCTTTATATATTCAGATCTAACTTTCAAAAAGTAGAGCTGAGTAGGTGCCCTTCTCAGCATCTTAAGGGAGGCACCTGCCCTCTGGCAAAGAAAACAAATGCAAGGGTGATGCTTTCTGGTTAACCAATCACCGGATTTGAGGATTGGCATTGCCCCAATGTAAATTTAGTTTGAGGACCGCTCCCCCCCCCCCACACACACACACTTTAAGGAATCTCACATTGAGCATAAACACTTAGGCACCCACAATTACTCATCACTTTTAAAAATCTTGGGCCTTACTGTTTAGTTCTGTTAAGTGATTTTCTATGTAGTTTTACATTAAAAACTGACCAAATTGAAATCCCATTTGATGCCTGACATTACCAGTTGTGGAATACACTGAACTACGCTTCACTTCTGCTCTTTTGTCAAAATTCAAACTAAATTTCAATTTAACCTTCAAGTAAATGTGCTAAATTGATATTGGAGCATAAAAATTATAGATTAGAAAGGCTGATCTCAATGCTCAGAAAAGCTTCTCCATCTCAGATTTTTTCCCCCAATTCATGACATGGCTTTATCCTGATATCTAACCTCTAACGTCCCTAACTGAATAGTCATGTAACTGTATGAAATCTTAGCAGTTACATGACTTTTCAACAGTCCCCAGGGACAGGGCTGACAGCCTGTACGCTCCGGCCCTGCTCCTGGGGAGCCCCACCGCCACCTCGCACTGCTACCTCTGATGTAGGATTGGCAAAAGCCCTGTCCGCAGAGGTCGGTGCTCCCCATTGACAGGGGTGTGGGGGTGGAAGGCTGCAAAGCAGTCTCAGTCCATGACAGCCCGGGCTGGCTGCAGACAGAGGCTAGTCCGGCAACAGCCCCTATTCTCCAGGGTCCAAGCTCCTCATGGACAGACACTGATCTGCTGCAGATTGAGGGAGCTCGGACACTCTGTGGTAAGAGGCTGCTTTGCAGCAGCCTCCCCTGTCCCCTGCCCCTCCCTCTGATAGAGGCAGACATGTGGAGGGAGGGGGACTGGCACCACAGAGATGGTGTAGGGGGAAAAACCGGCTTTTAAACTGGTTCCCCTCATCTACAGAGGCAGCAGGGTGGTGAGGGAAATGTGTGTAGTCAACAAGATTAACTGATTAGCCGCTAAGTCTAGGTTTATCTTACAGTCAACTACATGTTGACATCCCTACATCCTGAACAGTTGCTATGCTACATACAGATTATGTGCCATATAATCCATATAATGGAGTGTTTTACCTGGAACTGTCAGAATAGGTCAACAACTCCTTCCAGAACTAGTGAAGACTCTGTTCAATTAATAAAGAATCTGGGATACACTCAAATAGTGTGATAAACTGCTTTTATCTTCCCATAAATTTGAATGCTGTCTCCACAAATCTCCTACCTGCAGATAAACAGCAGGCTTCTGATAGCCCGGCCCCGAAACTATGTAATTCAAGTGCTATATATACCATCCTACCTATTTGTTTCCCAGTTAACATTCATTATTTAACCATTTACAACATATAGTACTTTAAGAAGAAACATGAAATGTACAAACCTTGGTTAAACATTCTTTACAGTAGTGAGAGCCCTTTAAACAGACCGAAGGTGCCACATTTAGGTGCAAAGAGTTGGTGCATACACGTGATGTTAGCTCCGATTGTGTAACACGCTCCTCCAAGTGCCCCGTAGCCCCACTTGTAAATTCGGAACAGGGAAAATAGCCAGAAGATGTGCAGCTCTGAAGGGCCGGAAATTGATGCAGTTTGTGTGCACTACCATGACAGGACTGGAAATGAAATTTACCACAGCATGGCAGATGTTGACAGGAAGATACATTATTTTCCATACACATGCTGGGGAAATCGCTTGCAATGCCTGCCAAATTGTTTCTAGCTGGAGCATTCTTGAGCGAAGATGCAGATGGATAAGCAAACCCTGACCCAATTTGACAAGTAATTGTCCCAGTGCTTTGAGAGTCTAATACTGTGCCAGAATGAATCAAACCACCACCACCACCACCACCAAAATGCAGCTGAGAAGTACAAGAGGAGTCCGATCCATGAGCACAGCAGCTTACTTTGGGGCTAGGTGAAAGCTGTATTTGCTGTTGTTGAAGAGAACGAACATCAGGAAGTGGTACTGCTGGAAATAGTTTAGAGCCAGTGTGAAGAGGAGATGAAGCATCCTTCAATTCCACAACAGCTTTCTTGTTCTCCATGTAATCTTTCTGGAAAAAATAAGCCACAGTGTTACATTTATGGGCAAATCTCATAGATGAGCCAGTAGTTTATAATAAAGTTACAATTCCGACAATACAGAAGCCAGGAAATTGTAACAATCAAGAGAACTATCATTAAATTGGCCACATGTACTGAAATCTATACCATTTATATCTACGTTGTATACACAAAACAAATGGGATGAATACTATATACCAATACTATAGATCAAAAAACAGTGGCTCAAGGCAGCTACTATGTTGGAGATGGAAAAAAGAGTTAAGACAAATATGACATATTCTGAAATAGCAAAGTAAGCAGGCAAGTAGTGTTATAAAGCTATTCATCCACTTCTGTAATAATAACTTCTAGCTGACTGGAACATAGAGTCACATTATTGGATTTTCATAGGAAAATGCAGATCATTGTTGCACCCACTGTTGTGTTTGCCCAAACTTTTCTGCAAAGTGGGCTATGTGAGGCATCTAATGAAAGTTTAAACTATGCTGATACTTTGTTCTACTCATATGTATGTATGATTTTTGAATGTAAAGTTATGAATATGGGCTCTGTACTTGTATTTTAAATCTTTTCTGTCTGGGAGACAGCAGCAGGTGTGAACCACCCATTGTGGGAGTGATTACTCGGTGAATGGGCATTCTGCATGGACAATGGCTCTTAAGTGTTGCCTATCAACACCTGAGGAATTCTGATGCAAAAACCTGCACACCAGCAGGTACATCATGGCTGCTTGCCTAAAAGGACAGGTTAAATGATCATGTGAGCAGCTTCATTTTGGGAGATACCATTGCTCAGGAGAACAATGGATTTCCCTCCGCATGGGCAAGATTAGAGAATCCTGGGGCTTCCTCCATCTTTGTCTTCACTCTTGCTCTGTGCACCAGAAGCACCTTTGCTAAGGAGAGAGAGCTGGGCAGGAGTATTGATCCATCCTACAATAGGATGTACTCCAGAAACTTTTAAGCTAGCAGGTCATTACATCTCTGCCAAGAGCCTGTATCAAGGACTTGGTGACTGATGTATGTAAATGTACCTTCTTTAACAATCCTACTCTCAATCTTTTCTTTCATTTTATTAATAAAACTTTAGATTTTACATTCTAAAGCAGGGGTCAGCAACCTTTCAGAATTGGCTTACCGAGATTTAACGTATTCACTTCTATGTACAGGTTTGCGTGCCGTTGATTTTTTTTAAGGTCAATTATAGTCTTTCCCCACCTACCCTTGAGCAATCTGCTCCCCCAAGCCCAGGTGGGGGCTGAATAAAATCCTGCTTCTCAAAGTAGCAGGCATCAGCAGTCTGCCCTGTTCTAACTCCCAGCTATAGCAAAAACAAATTACCCACACCTCCCCCACCACACAGCACAAATTACTTCTCTGCCTCCATCTCACCCCCATGCCAACACCAACCCAACCCCTTTCCTACACTTACCCCATGCAGTCAGCCCCTTTCCAGGAAGCTTGAGAGTGCTGAGTTTCTGCCTCTCTCTCCCATACACACGGGATTCTCCAAACTTCCCTCACAATTACCCACTCACCCAATCCTTCACTCCTCCTCCCACTGTCTAGCCACTTATTCTCTCCTTATTTTGCTTTTTATTACAGGATATCCCCTGTGTAAGCGGCTCCAGTATACATCCATTCTGCTCTGAAGTCCTTGGCGCTTGTAGGAACTGATGTGTTGTAAGTCCTCCCATTCCCTGCTCTTAAGTTGCTTAACAAAAACCAAAGCAAAAGCCAAACAAAACCCAAATAAAACAAAAAAAAAAACCATACAACAAATTTGCGCAAATGGAAGTCAGCCACGGGAAAAAAACTCCCCACTTAAAGTTGTTTCGCCTAAGTCCACATTTTTTTGAATGTATTTTAGACTTATAGCGAGTACAGCCTTTCCCTGCTCTAGGAGCAGCTCTGTTTCAAGCACAGAGCTGCTCGTTCAGCAAGACAATGCCCCATCCCCTCGCTGATCAGCTGAGCTCCCTGACTGCACGGGAGATTTCAACATCTGTGCAGAGCTTAGAAAACAGCTGCACAGTCACAGACCCATGCAGGTTAGAAGGAACTATGGTCCCCTGAGCCTGCAGCCCCTCCCTGCTGCTGGTTCTTTCAGCTCCACAGCTGGTTCGGCGACACAGCTGCCGCGGCCCTGTTGCCATAACTGCTGCTCCAGTCAGCATGGCAGCCCCAGATGGATTGCTGCAGCCCTGGCTCTGCTGGTACAGCCCCAAATGGCTTCCACCGTGGGACTGCCGCAGCTCCGTCCCCAATCCTGGGCAGGCACTCAGGCCCCATCAGGCTGCCACAGCACAAGCACACTGCAAAGCCAGCCCACACGGGCTGCCCGCGCCCCAGCTGGATTGCCAGGCTGCCTTTGCTCCATTACCGTGGCTCCGCTACTGGAGGAGCAGCCATGTGGCCCAAGCCGCAACCCCAGCCACCCAGGAGCAGTGCCCACCCCGGGGTCCTGCTGCCAGAGGAGCAGCCCACACAGCCCAAGCCCTGACCCCCTGCAGAAGTTTATCCAGTTGAGTCCCCACAACCATCACCATCAGCTTCCACTGGCTCACTGTTGCAAGAGAGTTGGATGGGTGGAGAAGGGGAAGAGCACCGGCTGCTGGCACACAGCCCAATTTGCAGCCTCTCTGCCTGCCCCCCTGGAACTGGTGCTGCAGCTATGCCGGCCACGAGGCTCAAGCAACAGCATAGGCTCCCTGCTATGCAGGCGAGGAGCAGAGCTGAGCTCTTGCCCTGTATGCCACTGAAAATCGGCTTGCATGCCACTTATGGCACGTGTCCCATAGGTTGCTGACCCCTGTTCTAAAAGATTGGCACAGCATGCTCTTTTGGGTAGGGTCTGAAGGATAAATTGACCTGGGACCATGGCTGGTCCTTTGGGACCAGGAGAACCTGTTCGGATTTGATGAGATTGGTTTTCATAACCTCTCACCTGTGGGAGGAGCAGTGCTGGTTGTGATATAGGTAACGCTGGAGAGTCTAAGATGTCTGCTTGTGTAACTTCATGCTGGTTAGATTGGTATTTGAAGTGTACTTTGTGACTGGTTTGGTGCCTTAGAGAGGAGGGCCCCCAATTTTGGGCTGTAAGCAACCCAGGTTCTAACAATTGACCCTGATTTGACCCTCACAGCAGGGTCATCAAACCACCTGGTATATTGGTGGCACTTGCTGCAATCTATGCAATTTATATATGATTTGTATACACAAAACAAATGGGATGAACATTTTGGAAGATTCTGGGGGGGGAAATATCAAGATTATAGATCAAAAACACAGTGGGTGAGGCAGCTACTATGTTGGAGGCGGAGGAAAAAAATTAAGACAGTTATTACAGATAGTCTGAAATTGCAAAGCAAGCATACAAGTAGTGTTATAAAGCTATTCAGTCACTTCTGTAATAGTAAATTCTAGCTCACTGGAATGTAGAGGTAACAAAGAATTGATATAGATAACAGAAACATATATAATTTACTTAGGCTTCGGATCAAATCCCTCTGAAAAGGCTATTAAAGAAGACAGGTAGCCATGAGGTGAAAGATGAATACCTTAAAAGGACAAAAACAGATAGAAGACAAAGTATGAACGCAAACAAGACAAGGCAGCAATTTTCAACAGAAAAATGTTGACTGTGGTAGTATTTATAAGACTGATGTTTGGTACACTTGACAACATTATGGAAGTGCTGGGGATGAACAGTAGTTCTATATCCCAAGCCACTACACAAGCTGCATAATACAGGACAGACAGACAGACATGAAGAAGTGGGTTTTGCCCACAGAAAGCTCCTGATAATATATAGTACTTATTTAAGTATTTATTTTTTTGGTTAGCTTCTAAGGTGCCACAGGACTACTCATTGTTATCACATGTTCAGATTAGCCAAGACTGGATAACATGAGGAGCTCCACAAGAGATAATCAAAATCAGCAGCCATTGACTCCAAGGAGATCAGCTGAATATTCCTACTTACTGTTTCCAATAATACAAGAGCTAGATTTTTAAAAAAAGACAAAAAAAAAGTACTACAAATAAAAGGTAGTATACTTGCATGCAACATATTGTGGGACTCATTTACTTCTAGAGATGTTATATATCGGTTAACTGAATAGTCAATTAACCTCACAAACTCTGCATAATACTGTACAATTTTGTGCACTCATCTGTTCCAGTGTAACAGTTATGTTCTTAGTATACCAAAAAATTACCGGTTTTGCACTGAAAGGCAAAGTCTGTTCAGCAGCAGAAAAGCAATTAGAGAATTTCCAGAGCCATGGCTTAGCATCATTATCTGGTTGTTGAAGCCATCCAAATGATCTACTGCAGAGATTCTCTGTTCTGTTTCCTTCCATCGTACAGCCATACAGAACAGTTCAACATTCTTTCGTCCCACCTTTCTTTCATTCTTCCCACCTGTTAAAGATGTGCATATTTTAAATATTAATATTTTAAAACAATAAAGCCATGCTTTTGTCTGGACTGTGAACTGCAAAGTTGAAGTCAATGATCCTCATCTGCATTCAATGTAATAAAGTGACTTGGGAACCCAAAGCACTGGTAAGTGAATGGAAATGTTGCTTATATTCATGGTGGTTTCAATAAATACACACAACCATTTTAGCAATGGATATCTAGCAGCAGCAATCTGAACAAATAATGCTGCAACAGCCCTATGTGGGTCTATTATTTGAGTCTTGCTCCTGTCCCACAATACCATCTTCTACTTGCTCCTACATTACTATCTGCATTTTTATCTGGCTCCCACCCACAAAACAACTTATATCCCACAAATCCCACAAGAGAGAGATTCTTCCAACTCCCTACTTAACAAAAAGAAAAAAAGGTTGGTTTTTTATTACATTGTAATAAAAATGGTTTCTGAATCACACACACACGTACTTGGTGTTGCTTGGGTGCTTACCTTTTTTTTGGAGGGGGGATGCAGGAGTGTGGACAGGGGGTTGGGAGTTATAGGGGGACTCAGGGCAAAGAGATCTGTGTAGGCTCACCTGGACCACCTATGGTGGTGAGGGCCACCTGGGGCCAGTGGCAACAGCTGCCCGTGGCATCCGCGGAGATGGGGGCTGTGCTGCCTGACCATCCCCTCCCCTTACCTGGCACTGAGGCAGAGACACGAGGCAGTGGCTTGGGCTCCCCCTATGGGAATCGGGGAGGGGAAGTGACGTGGCTGCCCCCTGTGGTCACTATAACTGTCCCTCCTAGCAAACCCTTCCCTTTCTGTGTTATGGAAAACAATCCCATTCCAACATGTCCTATTTTCTCAGTGCAACCAAACCCTGACCTTGCTTTAAGTTAGGATAAGAGGAAGCTGCATACCAAATGTGGTAGTCCTAGCTCTTACCATCTAGGAGTTTTTAAACAGACTCACAGACAGATTGATGCACATTTCTAAAATCTATGCATAGATTATTCAGAAACAATTTTTTACCACTACAAAAATAAAACAAATCTTGCTTTAAAAGATCACATACAAATATTTTAATTCCGGTTATAAACCATTGTTGCTGTTGTTTTTTTTAAGAAAACCTTGTTTTATGCTGCTGAATTAGATGTGGCAAACTAAGAAACATTGTTTTACTGCATATTACCACAGTCTGGGGGTTTTGTTTGTTTTGCCTAACCAATTCTGCCAGCAGCAAAGTACATTTTACCCACTCCCACTATTACGGCAGTGGGTCCTTTAAGACCTACAAGATTCCAGTCCTGCCCTAATTGCTGTCCGCCTAAACCATAATCCAGGAGCTAAAGTTTCAAGACAAAAAGTCCAACATGGGAGTGCAAAGTGAGTGCAATCTAAGAAAAAATTGAATGAATACAAAGCCATGAATATGTATTTATCACCATTTTTCATTATTTACAATGCAGCTGCATTGCACATACAACTTACTCAGGATTTATACAGATCTTTACCTAATGAAAGCTCTTTTATTTCACAAGAGTCACAGAGAAACTAAACAATTTATCCAAGTCCTCACAACCAATTACTAGAAGAGCTAATGATTAGAAATGCAGACTTCCTCATTTCCACACCAGGACACCTCATTTCCACACCATTCAGAGACCAAGCTGCCTCTGCCCTTCAGTTACATTTATGAAAGCTTAGCCTTGAATGGGAGAACTGGCATTTACTCGAGGTTAAAGTTACTCAGAATTAATGATCAACTATATGAATTTATAGTCTGATGTGTCCTGTTCAAAATTAGATCAAGTTCATTAAAATCTTGAAACTCAAGAGTCAAGTTACTTTTAAAAGGACATTTGTCTTTAAAAAGTTATGAAATAAATGCCTTTATCTCTTTTCATAACATTAAAATAAGGATATTAAAGTTTAATTTCTTTTCATTTTTATTCTGTTTCCTTTTCCTTTCCCCTTCCCCTGTTCCACTTTATTTAACAGCGATTCTCCAGGCACTTTCTCTTTAGGGTTCATGCCCTAAACGCTACAATTTCAAACGATAAACGGGAAGCGAACATCTAAACCTGGCTCGCTCTTAACTTCTTGAAGAGCAACTCAGAAAAACCGCCGAGGGTTTAGGAAAGGGCCACTGAGCACCGCATGGGCATGTGGCCAGGCGACAAAGGACGAAAACGCACTTTCAAACCAGCGCGGGGACCGCCTGGAACGGGGGGGGGGGAGGTGAGCAGCGGGACTTTGGAGACTCAGGAGGCGAGCACAGAGACCCCGAGACACTCCGTGGACCTGCTCCCCGCCATGGCAGCACCAGGACCACAACCCGCCCAAGGAAGGGTCGGAGCCGCCTTCCCCCGGCCCTGGGCCCCGCACCCCCCTTGCTCCTACACGGGCGTGCAGAGCCCCAGGGCCGTCGACGCCCAGCCCTCTCCTAGTCCCGGGGGCACCGCCTCCCGCTGGGCTTCCCCCAGGCCCGATCCCTTGAGGCCTGCGCCCCCAGCCTCACTCCGCCCCCAGGATCTCTCCCACCCCCCGGAGCGGGCCCCGCCCAGACCCCCCGCAGCGCCGGCCCGCCCGCCCGATGCCGCGGCTAGACTCCCCCTCAGTTACCTGGGCCGCTCTCCCCGCCGCCGCCCGTCACATCCCGGCTCCTCCCGCCCCTCTCCCGCTTTGTTTTGCTTCCCCTCCTCGCCGCAGCTTCCGCCCCCCAAGCGCAACCCCCAATGCCGGAAATGAACTCACTGTCGTAAACTGCCACTGCCGTAACACGGCCCCTTCCCCGCCCAGTCTATAGCTGGGAAGAGCAGACGTCTAATGCCCTTCCCCGCAGCGCATTGTGTCTTTCATCTCCCTCTCCGCTGGCCACGGCAAAAAAAGAGAATAGACAGAGCCCTCTAGTCTAGAGCAGTCCTGCTGCATACTAACAGGGGCCCTGCTAGGGTGAACCTGCCCCAATTTTATAGGGACTTCCTGACTAGGGGCTTATGTTAGATGGGCAACTCTTACACCTTCCCCTTATTTTTCACACTTGCTATCCAATCACCTTAGGCCAGGGGGGAGCAACTTGCAGCCCACTGCTGTTCTATGTGTCCGTAAGACATTTTGTTTACTGTTGCCCATACTTAGGGTTGCTAGATTCTGCTGATTTTCATCCCGTAGTTTCCCCCCTACCAGTATTACAAAAGTGACATGCACTTAAAGCAAAAGCAGGTGAAGTGAGGTGTGTGCTGATTGCACACAACACTGAGAGCCATGGGCTTCCTCTGCATCCCCTCAATCAAAGCGCTGCTACAGTTCAATCAGCACACCCTGCAACTTAGAATCACAGAGCTGGAAGAGACCTCAGGAGGTCATCAAGTCCAGTCCCCTGCCCAAGGCAGGACCAATCCCAACTAAATCAACCCAGCCAGGGCTTTGTCAAGCCGGTGGAGATTCTACCACCTCTCTGGGTAACCCATTCCAGTACTTCACCACCCTCCTAGGGAAATAGTTTTTCCTAATATCCAACCTAGACCTCCCCCACTGTAACTTGAGACCATTGCTCCTTGTTCTGCTATCCCTCACTACTGTGAACAGCCTTTCTTCATCCTCTTTGGAACCTCCCTTCAGGAAGTTGAAGGCTGCTATCAAATCCCCCCTCACTCTTCTCTTCTACAGGCTAAACAAACCTAAATCCCTCAGTCTCTCCTCATAGGTCATGTGCTCCATCCCCCTAAACATTTTGGTTGCCCTCTTCTGGACCCTCTCCAATGCGTCCACATCCTTTCTATAGTGGGGGGCCCAGAACTGGATACAATACTCCAGATGTGGCCTCACCAGAGCCGAATAAAGGGGAATAATCACGTCTCTAGATCTGCTGGCAATGCTCTTCCTAATGCAACCTAATATGCCATTAGCCTTCTTGACTACAAAGACACACTGTTGACTCATATCCAGCTTCTCATCCACTGTAATCCCCAGGTCCTTTTCTGCAGAACTGCTACTTAGCCAGTCGGTCCCCAGCTGTAACAATGCTTGGGATTCTTCCATCCCAAGTACAAGACTCTGCACTTGTCCTTGTTGAACCTCATCAGATTTCTTTTGGCCCAATCCTCTAATCTGTCTAGATCACTCTGGACTCTATCCCTGCCCTCCAGCATATCTACCTCTCTCCCTAGCTTAGTGTCATCTGCAAACATGCTGAGGCTGCAATCCATCCCCTCATCCAGGTCGTTAATAAAGATGTTGAACAAAACGGGTGTGTCTAGACTGGCAAAATTTTGCCAGCTGTCTACACTGGCTGCTTGGAACTGTCTACACTGGAATTTGCGCAAGAGCACTGACGTTCTAATGTAAGAATTCAGTGCTTCTTGTGCAAATACTTTGATGCTCCTGCTCAGGGATAAGCCCTCTTGCACAAGAATACTTGCCATCGGAGCTTTCTTGCACAAAAGCGCATCTATACTGGGCACGGATGCTTTTGCGCAAAAGCATCTGTGCCAATGTAGACGCTTTTTTGCGAAAATACTTTTAACGGAAAAACTTTTCCGTTAAAAGTATTTCCGCAAAATCATGCCAGTCTACACACAGCCAACCAGTCCTAGAACCGATCCTTAGGGCACTCCACTAGAAACCGACCGCCAACCTGACATGAAGCCGTTGATTACTACCCATTGGGCCCGACATTCTAGCCAGCTTTCTATCCATCTTACAGTCCATTTATCCAATCCATACTCCCTTAGCTTGCTGGCAAGAATATTGTGGGAGACCGTATCAAAAGCTTTGCTAAAGTGAAGGTATAGCAGCTGTGGTTTTTTTCAAAATAATTGACCTCAAGGGCTTCTCACAGCTGCCTTGGTGGCAGCACATCCACTGACTTTCCCATATCCACAGAGCCAGTTACCTCATCATAGAAGCTAATCAGATTGGTCAGGCATTACTTGCCCTTCGTGAATCCATGTTGACTATTCCTGCTCAACTTCTAGCTATGCAAGTACCATTAGCAAAACTACCCTATCCCAGGAGACTGTCTGGCTGTGTCTAAACTACATCCTATTTCTCAAAAAAGGGATGTAAATTAGACACTTTGAAATTGCAAATGAAGCTGGGATTTAAATTTCCTGTGCTTCATTTGCTTAATGGCGGCCACAGTTTTTTGCAAAACGGGACTTTTCAAAAGAAAAATGGTGTTTAGATGGGGATCGATTGAAAATAAAACCCTTTTTCAAAAGATCCTGAGGAATACAGGATCTTTCAAAAAAGGCTTTTATTTTCGATCAGTTCCCGTCTAAACAGCCATTTTTCTTTCGAAAAGCCCCATTTTGAACAAAAACAGGGCCGCCATTATGCAAATGAAGCTTGGGAAATTTAAATCCCAGCTTCATTTGCAATTTCAAAGTGTCTAATTTACATCTGTTTTTCAAGAGAAGGGATGTAGTTTAGACACAGCCTCTTGGTTACAACAATCTTGTGGTCCACTGAGCTGAAGGTGGACCACATATGCAGTCTACTAACTAGCCTAAGCTCTCCCTCATTGCCTTAGGCCCTATGCTGGTGGTTGTCTTACAGGGGAGTCCCTGGCACAAGCCTCAAAAAATGGGAACTTGTAGTTCTGGATCTTTACACCATCTGTTACTTCCTTCCTCACCCTTAGGGCTCCCGCGTCACTCAGGCCAGGATGCAGCTTCTGGACATTCACATTCCTGTTGTATTTTTCATAACAGCATAGTACAGTGATTTAAATAGGAAAGGACACTAGACAATAATTGTAATTGGGGAGTGGTAAATGTGTGTGACAGTTTACAAGACTCAGACTACACTACAGTAGTCTCTGCCTTGGGACAGTTACAATGAAACTAGGGCTTATCTACACTAGAATGTAGCCTTCATTCAACAATTGGTTGCCAGCAGTTGGTGTAGCTTTACTGATGCAGAAAACTTCAAATATAGAAATAAAACACAAATACCGGAAAGTCAAGATGGTGCTGAAGAGGAAATCAACCTGGGAAAGATTCAGGGGAAACATATGTTTTAATGATGGATTGGTAGACAAGAAGTGAGAGCATATTCCTGAATTGCAGGAAAAGAGCAAATAGTGCTAGTGTTCCACTGGGCTCTTACATATCCACCATACCAATGTTTTCTGTGGTGGCTCCATCAGTTCCTGGAGAATTTAAGCTTTCTTTAAAAAAAAAAAAAAAAAAAAAAGGCCTAAGACTTCATGATTGTAAAGAATGCATTGCAAATGTTGGGTTTGAATCATAAATAGTTTTGAGTCATAAAATTCCAACTCTCTTTTCATTTTGACAGAAATTAATTTCAGAAACTTATTGATAATAGTTTAAATATAAAAACAGCTAATTATGTGTAGCTTGTTATTCAATTTCAGTAGAGCATCAGGACTTTATCTCATCTGCCTCCTTGAAGAAGGGTCAGAGCATCCCTCCCCAGACTCTAGGACCAGGACCCTGCATTTCCATTCCCTCCACCCCCATCTTTACTCCATGCCAATTTGTTCTCTGAGAGGGAAAATTAAGGTTTATCTACACAGTTGTTACTGTTTTAACTAAATCACTATTTAAAAAAATAAATATAAATGGTGCAATCATAATGTAGGTGCAGTTTAGGGATGTTAAGTAGCAATTTGCTAGTCAATTTGCAATTTGCTAGTCAAGTAGTCAATGGAATTTCCATCAACTACTTGACTAGTTATTAAGGAAAGGCTCACTTCTGGTTCTCAGCACAAGCCCCCCTAATTCTCCCATTGCTGCTCTGCACTCTTAAAGAGACAGAGAAGAGCCGGCACACAATGACATTGGCTCTGTCTCTGGTCCCCCACCAGGTCTCAGGACAACCCTCCCCTGCGCAGCCACTGTGCATTCTGAAAGGGACAGAGAAGCAGCAGCTGATTCCATGGGTATCTTAGCACAAGCCCTCCCTGCCCCCCCCCCCCCCCCCCCCCGCTGCCACTCTGAATTCTTAAAGGGACAGAGAAGCAGCAGCCCGTCTTGCAGGTCTCCGTTGCCAGCTTTGTCCACATATTCATTCTGCTGATACCATTATTGGACCTAACCAAGTGAGTTATAAGATCAAGAACACATATTCCTGTGCATCCAGAAATATAATCTATGCTATCATGTGCCGAAAGTGTCCGTCTGCTATGTACATTGGACAAACATCTCAGACACTTCGCCAAAGGATTAATGCCCACAAAACAGATATCAGACAAGATCACAAAGAGAAAACAGTTTCTTGCCACTTTAACCAGAAAGGACACTCTCTAAATGACTTAGCCACCTGCATTCTGCTACAAAGACCTTTTACATCTGCACTTGAAAGGGAATCCTCTGAACTGTCATTCATGTTAAAATTCGACACTTGCCAACAAGGACTTAACAAGACTTTGAACTTTCTCACCCATTACCAAGACAGTTTCCCCAATTATCACCTGTAATACCATTAACTCACAAACATCCCACTCTCCCTACCTTTAATATCAGCAATTCACAGACACTTACCTTCCTTCCTCCCCCTTCCCACCCCCCCGCATCCCCCTTCTGTTCTGCAATGTGATTTGTCCTTTTCATATTTGTTCATTTTTTTTAATTGTATCCTTTGGTATATATGGTTGTGACTACTTTCTTCCACTATTTGATCTGAGGAAGTGGGTCTGGCCCACGAAAGCTCATCATCTAATAAACCATCTTGTTAGTCTTTAAAGTGCTACATTGTCCTGCATTTTGCTTCACTTTAAGAGTGCAGAGAGGTAAGGGGGAAGGGTTAGAGGCTTGTGCTGAGAGAGATCCATGGGAGGAGCTGCTGCTGCTCTGTCCCTTTAAGAATGCAGAATGGCAACAGGATATGGTGGTTGGGAGGGGGGGGGGGGAGGTGTTGCTTGTGCTGAGACACCTGCAGGACCGGCTGCCGCTTCTCTGTCCCTTTCAGAATGCAGAGTGGCAGCACCTGGGAGGGTTGTCCTGAGACCCAGAGGGGGACCAGAGATTGAGGCAGCATCTTTGCATGCTGGCTCCTCTCTGTCCCTTTAAGAGTGCAGAAGGGTGGTGATTGAGTAGTTGATAATGCTATCCCATAACCTCCTGCTTATTGGGTAGTTGACTACTCAACTACTCGTTCACATCCCTAGTGCTGTTATATCAATATAAAAGTGTTTATATTGATCTTAGCACCCTCGCTTAAAGAATGAAATGCCACTTGTTTTTCAGTTGTAGCAATTTAATTTTAAAAAAGCCTTGTTGTAATATCATTACCTCATCTCCCCAAAATGATCAGTCTTGATGCTTATAAAACTTTGTTTTTCCTTCAAATGGCTTGTGCACCCAAAAGACAGGGGTTCTCAGCTTTCTCCTGGATTCTTATGGTTCCAAATTTTGCTGATTCCAGTGTACAGCACTACAAGTATGTCTTTGGCAAATCAGATATACTTTGAAGTCATGCAACTCTGTTTGGTCAAATTGGATTTAGGTTACCATTAGGGAGCGTCAGCTTGGAAAAGTGCCAGTTAATCTAGATATTTTAAAACAATCTTTTTTATTTTTCATTTCACAGAGACAGTTGGTCTATGGCCCTTTGAAGTATTAAAAAAATCCAGACACTTAAGATCACTTTTCAGGAAGTTGGTCCAGTCTTATCTGGGTAAAATGGATTAAGAAGATATTATGTCACAAGTTTATGAGAAAGTCAATGTAAAAATATACAGCAAGTAAACCCAAGCACAACAAAACAATATTTATTCATTGGTGAAAATAAAAATAAATTCATTGTCATAGATTTAATCATTTCCACTTCTCTGTTAATTGAAAAACAGACAGATTTTTGTAGAATAGTAATAGAGATGTAGCTGTGTTAGTCTGGGCTGGCTGAAACAAAAAACAGGACTATGCAGCACTTTAAAGACTAACAAGATGGTTTATTAGGTGATAAGATTTCATGGGCCAGACCCACTTCCTCAGATCAAATTTTTGGAAGAAAATTGGCATGACCATAAATACCAAATGGATACAATCAAAAAAAGTGAACAAGACCAGACTAACACAGCTTCATCTCTATGACCTACAAGGAGAGGCTGAGGGATTTGGGTCTATTAAGTTGGCAGAAGAGAAGAGTGAAGGGGGATTTGAGTGCAGCCTTCAATTACCTCAAAGGATAGTAAGTAGTAAGATAATTGTTAAGGCCTTAACAAAGATGCTTATTATCTTACCCATTACAAAGATAGCTTCCCCAGTTATCACCTCTAATATCATTATCTCATAGACACTCACCTCCCCTCCCCCCATCCTTCCTCTATTCTAAAATCTGATTTGTCTATTGTACATGTGTTCACTTTTTTGATTGTATCCCTTTGGTATATAGGGTCATGCCAATTTTCTTCCACAATTTGATCTGAGGAAGTAGGTCTGACCCACAAAAGCTCATCACCTAAAAACCATCTTGTTAGTCTTTAAAGTGCTGCATAGTCCTGTCTTTTGTTTCAGATTTTGGTAGTCTTCTTACAAACGAGGCAATTACAATAACCATTATTATTTGTTATTATTTGTATGGAAGAAGTGCTTAGGAGAGGAGACCCAGTCTTTGACTAGGAACCCATTCTTCTGTTTTGGAACTGGATAATCATTTCAACAGCTTAGCTTCTGAAATCTAAATCTTGCTATAAAAAGCTTATTGTGAAACTCATCAAAATTCAACCTATTTAACATGAAATTTAAAATTTTAATGTTTTAATATTCATACAAGTTATTCTTAAAGTCTTAACAATACTGTACAAATGGTAACTAATTAATATTAAAAACCAGCAGAATATTGGACATTGATCCCAATCTTGCAAACATGTATGTATATGCTCAACTTTATTCAATTTAAGCATGTCTGTTTGCAGGATATAGATCATTGTCAAATGGAGTCTGGTCTGTTTTCTTAACTTATCCAAAAAACCAAACATTTTTAGTAAGTTATGGGTAGAATTAAGGAGTACTGTCAATTTGGTTTTTTGAAAAAATTACTAATTTTATAAACTTCCAGAGCTAGTACAACATCTTGTAGCTGTGTGTTCAGATTTCCTTTAAAAAAACAAAACTTATATAGGTATGCCAACCTGCAGTTGAGTATACGGTTAAGCTATAAGCCTTATTGGTTATTCTTATCAACTACATGCATTTCCCTCCCATTGCTGCCGCTGTACCAGAGGTGGCAATGGGGTCGGGGGTGGAGAACGGTAGCCGGTGCAATAGGGAGTTCAGCTTTTAAGATGGCTCTCTTTCAGTGCTGGCTCCATGGAGCCACCTCCTCCACCCATGCTGCTGCCTGTATCGGGGGGGGGGGGGCAGGGGATACTGCCACGGAGCAGCCTCTGTCCGCAGCTGGCCCAGGCTCACCGTGGACAGAGACTGCTTCATGGATGCCAGGACAGCCTCTGTCTGAGGGAGTTCAGATCCCCCATAGAGAGGGGCTTCTGCCACCCCATGCTGCTGCCTCTATAGCAGAATCAGCAGAGCGTGGTGGCAGGCAGGAACCAGTCTGTGCGAGGCGCCGATTTTTAAACTAGCTCCCCTCATGGACCGGTTCCTGCCTGCCACCCTGCAGTGCTGCCTCTGACAGAGAGGCAGCAGCGCAGGGTGGCAGGATGCTCCTCGGGAGTGGGGCCAGGAGCGCACTGGCTGCTGGTCCTACCCCCTGGGGACTATTGAATAGTCATGGAACCGATAATATTTTGTGTGGTTAAATGACTGTTCAGTTATTCGCTGTCTAACATCCCTAAACTTATAATTGTAGGGAGATTTTTTTCCCTCCAAATCTGTAGATGTTTATAATCTTCTAGCTACAGGTGAAATACACAAAATGATCATATACTATAAATCCTGTTAAATTCATAGAGTAATCAAACAAGAAAAACAACACAGGGTCAGAACTTGAACTGGTATAAATGGGGGATGCTCCATTCATGTCAAAATAACAGCTCCCATTTACACCTGCTGAGGATCTGATTCCAAAAGTGCTTTGTTAACTTCTCAGTTGTAGATATTTTAGTTGTTGAATATCAGAGGGGTAGCCGTGTTAGTCTGAATCTGCAAACACGACAAAGAGTCCTGTGGCCCCTTATAGACTAACATTTATTGGAGTGTAAGCTTTTGTGGGCAAAGACCCACTTTGTCGGATGCAATGAAGTTGAGCTGTTGAGTGTCCCTTTAATATCTGAATCTTCTACAAAAACATGAACTGCCACATCAAATGGCCCGATCCCCCAAAGACTCTAAGTATGTAGGCACTCCTGTTGGAGTTATAATAATGCAAGTGTCTAAGTCTTTATAGGATTGGGTTCTAAGGACTCAAGCCCAGATCCTCAAAGATATATAGGTACCTAACTCTCATTTAAATGAATGGAATCAGAGCCTGAACTTGCATTTTTGAAAACAATGGGAATAGGACAAAGTCCTCTGTCTTCTGCTTATGTATGTGGGTGCCCATCATCGGGTTTCTTGTTAAACTGGCAGTTGGATGTGCACAATAACTAATAATAAGATAATACGAGTAGTCGTGCAGCACCATAAAGACTAACAAAAATATAGTATCATGAGCTTTCGTGGGTAAAACCCACTTCATTAGATGAGCTGCAGTGGAAATAACAGAAACCAAGATATATATAACAGCAAAAAAAAAAAAAAGTATCTGTTAATTGTAAGACCAGTGCTAGTTAAGTGGTCTGGAAGTGTCCCATTCTTAGTTTTTGATGTAAAAATGCAGCTGTTAACGGCAGGGGAGATTGGCTTTATAATGCAACATTTCTCTGTAATTGGATGGTGAATTTCTTTGTAAAAGAATGACTATTTTTAAATTCATGATTGTGTAACCAGGCAGGTTAAAATGTTCCCCTACAAGTTTATGTGTGTTACCATTTCTGATATCTGATTTGTATCAATTTTTCTTTGTCATAGAGACTGTTCTGTTTGGCCAATATACATGGCAGAGGGGCATTGCTAACACTTGATGGCATATATCACATTCGAAGTTGTGCAGTTGTATGAGCTCTTGATGATGTGGTTTATGTGGTTAGGTCTTGTGATGGTGTCGCTTGTATAGATATATGGACAGAGTTGGCAACAGGGTTTGTTGCAAGGGTGTTCCTGGGTAAGTGTATTTGAGGTGTGATGTGTGGTGGCTGGACAGGATTTGCTTCAGGTTGGGGGAGGGGTGTTTGTCTTCCTAGGTCTTTGAGAGTGGGGGATCATTTTCGAGGATAAATTGTAGATTGTCAATGGTGCACTGGAGAGATTTAAGCTGGGGGCTTAGGTGATAACCAGTGGTGTTCTATTATTTTATTTGTTGGACCTGTCTTGAAGTAGTTGATTTCTGGGTACTTGTCTGGTTCTGTCAGTCTGTTTCCTCACTTCCTATTTTATGTGTTATCATTTCTGTCTGATTTATAATAATCTTTATATCTTAATAATAAGATACTCAGTGACGTATGTGGGTTCTATCACTCACTAAAGTAGTAATTTGTGGTTCTGAATCCTTCAGGAAGCAAATACCAGACACACCTACTGAGCAGGTATTTGTATGCATTATAGTATAGACACACACCTATGGTTCTTTAGCAATACTGAGTATGTCTTATCCGTATTAATTACTAAGCCAAAGGAACTGGATTCAAATTTCACTAACATCAAGTCATAGAGTCTTCATTAGACTTTTGGATCAGGCTTACTGCTGTGGTGAACATTCTTGTACTCAGCATCCTGGAGATACAAAACACCATTATGGGGTGCTCACATCACTCATAGGTTCTGTTTAGTCCTACTGTGGTTTCTTGTGTACTTTGTGGAGACATGTAATCAAAAATGAGATGTAAGTAAATGCTGCATTCTAATGTCTCATAGTGAACCTAATCTTAGTACTGTTCACTTCAGTGAGAGAAGTATGGCACAAAGAGTATCTTTAATGTATACATTGTGTACTTTTATGGCATTTAAAATAGTGAAGGCTACATACTGAGGTAAGCTTTCGTTAAAACTCACAAGTCCGACCAAACATGATTTTTAAATAACCAAAGCGTGAGGAAAACTTTATTTCTTAAAATTATGGGAGTGTGGGAAAATACAGTTTCTAAAATTATGAGCGGAGGCTATTTAGACTCTACTCGCACTACAGAGCTTGCAAACACTAATGCGAGTGCTTAATTTTGGTCAGTTAAAAATTAATCACGGATATATGGCAATTTGCAGCATTAGCACCCATGTCTTCTTATGTCTTCGGTGAAGCAAGCCCCAAGCACGCGTATGGATGGTCTAAAATAAATATTGCACCAATAACAAGAGGAGGAAAGCTGGAGTCTCCCAGGCGATACATTGCTTGCGCAAGACATCGAGCTCCTTAAACGGGGGGAGGTGCGCATGAGATCCTTGGGGCTGTGCTGCGTCATGCCCTGAGCTCTCAGCCTTATCTCATCTCACTAGCCTGCCGCTGCCCCCCGGCCCGACTGCAAGTACAACTGAAAAGTTAAAAAAAAAAAACCCTTCGAAAGACAAAAGTTTCCAAACGTTCCAGGAGCAATATTTTACCAGAGCTGATTGGAGGAGCTCTTCAGGCCACGTGACCCTACAGCCAATAGGGTGTTGGCCCGAGCTTGGTTGTAATGGTTCGGATGGAGCACCGAGGGGCAGGGTAAGAGGCTGGGACTCGAGTCGCGCTAGCCCGAGCCAGTGGCTCTAGGAGTGGGACAGAGGGTTCCTGTGCCCCGCGTGGGAAGTGGCAGAGGCTGGAGCTGGAATCTTTCTCCTGTGGAAGTGGTGAGCGCTCAGGGCTTTGCTGTGTCTCTTGGAAGTTT
The DNA here is from genome assembly GCF_049634645.1 of Pelodiscus sinensis. Classification (NCBI taxonomy): domain Eukaryota; kingdom Metazoa; phylum Chordata; order Testudines; family Trionychidae; genus Pelodiscus; species Pelodiscus sinensis. Next base: position 18,255,529 of record NC_134726.1, read on the forward strand.
GGGGGAGAGCAAACTCCTAGGATCCGCCTATTCCCTCTCCCCTTGTGTCTGCCCTGCTGTGTGGGGTCGGAGCAGGGAGGGTTTCCACGTGGCCTTGTGGGGGGGACGGGAGTTGGAGAAAAGCAACAAGAGCCCCTTCTGCCCACATCCTGCATCGCTCTCCTCTGAGGCTGTGGAGGGCATGGGGCTCGGAACAAAATAAGGCTCCCTGCTTTCTCTATGGCTCCCAGCCCTAATTTTCAGCCTCAGCCGTTTCTGGAACCGGACTTTTATGTTTTGTCGAAATGTGTAAATGTCCGCAGTAGTTTATTTTCCTTTCTGGGTTTGGACTAGCAAATACAATCAGAATCCCTTCTGCTTGGGAGAACAGGCTCGTGGGTTGAGGCCAGGAAGCCCTAAGGAACAAGCTGATGTTTCAAGAGAGAATTGTCTTGATCTGCCGAGTTCCCATAGGACTTAAAAGAATTGGATTTGGATGAGTACCAGGATTCTTGATTAGGGGCTTTTTTTCTACTGAAACCCATTTTGCACAGAGACTCCTGTGCTTTGATAACCTTTTTGGACTGGACTGTTAAATAAACTACTAATTACTGTTTGGGGGTAACCCCTTTCTTTTTATCCCTTTTTGTGGCATTTAAACAAAAAGAAATAGTCCCTGTTGTGACATGAAGTTCAGCTTAGGAAGCAGCTTGAAGATAATGTATAGTTTTGGTAAGTTGGTAGAGGGTGTGAAAACCTCTTTTCTACCAGACCTGAGAGCCTATATTCTAGTGGTTAGAGGAAGATGCCCCATATGAACCTAGTTCTATCTCCTCTTACCCTGTTAATGGAACACAAATTACTTGTCCAAATTAGGGATGTTAAATATCAGTTAATTGAATAGTTGAGTAACCTCAAGAATTCTTATCGGTTAGTCGACTATTCTGTAGTCCCTGGGAGCGGGGCCAGCAGCTAGTGTGCTCCATCCTCATGCCTGAGGAGCCCTCTACCACTCCATGTTGCTGCCTCTGTATCAGAGGCAGCAGTGCAGGGTGCCAGGCAGGAGCTGGTTCATGAGAAGAGCCAGTTTAAAAAACAGCTCCCCTCGCATACCAGCTGCCTGTCCCCCTGTGCTGCTACCTCTGATAAAGAAAAAGTAGCGTGGGGTGGCAGCAGCCCCCATCTGGGGGGATCAGAGTTCCCGGACCCATTGTGAGCTGGAACTGAGCGGGGCTGCCTGCCCACCTGGCTCCTAATACACTTTAAATGCAGAGCCACAGCAGAGGTAAGTCCCGGACCCATTTCAAGCCAGGACTGAGCCAGACTGCTAAAAATTTTACTGGCGGGGCAGGAGGTGGGAAATGCATGTAGTCTATAGCTTTTGCTTATTGGTTAATTGACTACACTATTACATCCCTAGTTCAAATAGAATGTATAGACTCTATGGAAGTGTGGGTTGTGACAGTTCTACCTTGTTCTTACCTTTTGAAAGGGTCTTATTCCTGTTCTCACTAATTTTTTTTGGAGGGGGGGAAGGAGGGCATGAATCTGCTCTGAATGTTGTTGACATTGTTAACCAAATCAAATAGATCCTTAAAATATTTCCTCAGAGCTGTTTTGGCCTGGCTTTTGCAATTTCATATTAGAATATGCCATATAAAATTCTCCTGAGTTTGCTTAGCTCTGATTCTAATTACAGTATTTGAATCCCTATACTAAAATTACTTTGAAGATGGCTAACAGCGATGCCACGGTGATTACAAACTAGTGTTTGGCAGTACTGTCATCACATTGGTGAAATCACTTCCTGGAGTGACACATGTAACCATTATTTTCCTCACTGTAAAAGTTCATCCCATGTCCCCAGAAAACTCCTGTATGAGACAGAAATTTTGTAATGTCTGTGACCAGCTCAGCTGCTTACAGGCAGGAAGTATGGCCAGATCTTTCCTTCTGGTTTCTACATTTACAAAAACAAATGAGGTGCAGCCAAACTGTGTGCATTAGATAAAGTTAGAACCTTGCGTTTTGATGGCAGTAATAAAGTGTGAGCAAAATGCTGGTAGAACCCTCTTCTCAAAAAAACTACAGAATTGTGTAATGTATAATTTGGTGTGATTTAGCTGTGTAATAGTAGCCATCTCCCTTGGGGAACCTCACGCAATTAGCCCTGCCTGCCACTCTTGGTATGAGATGTGAGGTTTAATTAGTAGAACTAGCTGGGTATGGAAGAACTGCTAATACCAGGAAGCTGTCAGTGAAAGAGAAGAGATGTTCAGGGACAAAGACAGCTGGAGCGAGTAAGTTATAGCAGAGAACCCTGACTGAAGGAAGGCCTGGGAGATCCTCAGTGGAGGGGAGAGTGACTGAATCAGAGAAAGCTTTGTTTGGAAGTTTGATTTAAGAAGAGGGCAGCAGTGACAGTGCATCTATCTGCATAGGCCCCTGCCATTGAGGGCGTAGTTGAGAGGCCGCAGCCTGTTCACATGTGGCAAACATAAACTGTTACTAAATTTAAAAACAACTAATAGTCTTGCAGCTATTAAAGACGAACAAAACATGTAGATGGTATCATGAGCTTTCATGGGCATAACCCACTTCTTCAGATGAATGGATTTATTAAAGGTCCAGTTTCTAAATAAATAGAGGATGGGAGGAAGAGAGGAGGAAAAAAAGGGAAAGAAATAGAGTGTCAGTGCTACATGAAGCTGATAGAGAAGGCACAAATTGTTCTTAAGTACCCATTGTTTAGTATTGTGTGTCATTAGGATGTGGACTGTAGTGGGCCATCCAGCCAATGTCTTTATTCATACCTTTTTGATAGGAATCTAACCTGTAAACTTCTAAGGCTTTCCTATGTAGTTGGCTTGTGGAATTAGCCAGAAACAATATGGTGACTTTTAGACCCATTAATGAGTGCCTGGGCAAGTTAACATTTTCCCCAACAGGTTTCTGTGTGTTGCCTTTTTGGATATCTGATTTATGTCCATTAATTCTTTCCTGTAGAGATTGTCCAGTTTGGCCAATATACATGGCAGAGGGGCATTGCTGGCATTTGATGGCATAGATCACATTAGTGGATGTGCAGTTAATTGAGCCTCTGATGTGGTGGCTGATATGGTTAGGTCCTGTGATGATATCGCTTGTATGGATGTGTGGTCAGAATTGGCTACTGGAAAGAATTTGAGGTGGAGTGTTGTCTGTAGGCGAGGATTGGCCTGTCTTCCAAGGCTTGTGAGAATCAGGGGTCAATTTCCAGGATAGGTTGTAGATCAGGGGTGGGCAAAAGGGCCTCCTGGGCTGGATCCAGCCTGCCAAGCGGGTGGATCCAACCTGCGGAGGCCCTGCTGCTCCCCTGCACCCAAGCCAATTAAGGCCTGGAGTTGGGGGACTGCCCAAAGCCTCCTCCCGCCCTGCCAGGAGCATATGATGCCTTGAAGTGCTGCACGCTGCTCGCAGGGTGGGGGGGGGGGGGAAGGGAAGAGTAGAGGAAGCTTGGCATGCTCCTCTGCCCCCAGAGCAATCAGGCCTGGGGGCGGAGGAGCTGCATGAATCTTCCTTTGCCCTGCCCTGGCCCTGCAAGAGGCCCGCGGCACTTCAAAGTGCTAAGAGCTCCTCGCAGGGCAAGAGGAAACTTCCCGTGCTCACCCGCCCCTGGGCCCTGATTGGCCGAGGGTGGGGGAGCGTGCCAAGCCTCTTCCAGGGCATGTGTGCCTAATAGGAATGGGGGGGGGCAAAGGGGCTCCCTCACCTCCAGACCAATCATGGTTTGGGGGTGGGGTCGCCCCCTTCCTGTTTAGGCCCCGCTCCTTCCGGAGTGGCCTGGGGCTACTTCAGATATTTTTGAAGTGGCCCCCGGGCAAAAGTTATTGCCCACCCTTGCTGTAGATTGTTGATAATGTGTTGGAGGGGTTTAAGTTGTGGGCTGTAGGTGATGACAAGTGGTGTTCTGTTGTTTTCTTTTTTTGGTCTGTCTTGAAGTAATTCATGTCTGGGTACTCATGTGGCTCTGTCAATCTGTTTTTTTTGCCCACTTGTCCAGGTGCGTATTTCAGTTTTAAAAATGCTCTATATCAGTGGTCTCCAAACTTTTTAACCACAAGATCACTTTTTCAATGTAAGGGCAATGTAAGATCTACCTCAAATCCAAATACCCTTGCCCCGCCTCCTTCCTCCACTTCTCTGAGGCCCCGCCCCTGCTCCACCCCTTCTCCGAGGCCTCACTCCATCCCCCTTCCTTCCTGAATGTCATTCACTTTCACTAGGCTGGGGTAGGAGGTTGGGGGCAGGCCCTGGTCTTGGGCCAAGGGGTTCGGAGTGTGAGAGGGGACACCCTGAAGGTAGGGAGGTGGGGGTGCATTCTGGAGTGGCCTAGGGGATAGGGCATCAGCCTCTGGAGCCTCAGGGAGGTGGGCTCAAGTCCTTCTCCCCTCCCCTCCATCCTAGGAGCTGCTGGACAGCCAACACAGACTGCTCCAGGGATGCAGGATAAGGGATCCTCTACAGGTGGGGTGGGTTCTGGAGAGGTTTAGGGCATTTGCCTGGAGAGTGCAGGGTGGTGGGTTCAAGCCCTGCCCCCCCCCCCCCCCCCCAGGCAGCCAAAGCTTCCCCATCCCTCCTCAGCCACATTGGGAGCAACCAGATGCAGGATAAGGGACCCTCTGAAGGTAGGGGTACTCAAGAGGACTGTGGGGGATACATCAACACAACTGAAATTTGGAGAAAATTGAATTTTTTTTTAAGTTTTACAGTGTTTTATTATTTTTGTTATTTTTACACCCAAAAATGTCATTGCCCGCCCGGCTACGATTAAGTACTTTAAACAAATGTGTTACAATGGTAGAAAAAAATGTGTGTCTGAAAACTAGGTACTGGGGGTACTTATAAAAAGAAGGTTGAGAAACACTGGCTTAGGGGATAGGGCCTGGGGAGCACAGGGTGGTGAGCTCCAGTCCCAGCCCCCCAGGCTGGTAGTGACCAGACAGCCAACACAGGGTAAGGGACCCTCTGAAGGTAGGGAGTTGGGGTGGGCTCTGGAGTGGCTTAGGGCAGTGGTCACCAACCAATAGATCAGGATCTACCAGTAGATCTTGGGACCTCTGACAGGTGGTCCTGACTGCCTTGGCCAGGAAGCTATCAAGTGCTGGCACTTCAGTTGCCTCTCCATCTACTGTCATGCTGCTCCTGCCCTCCATGTTGGAGCCGCCCCTTGGGAGCCTCCTCCTTGCTGTGCGAGGTATAGGAGGGAGAGGAGAGGGGTGCTGATGTCAGGGTGTCTCTCCTCCCCCTGTACCCTGTTTCCACACAGAGAGAAGGGGATGAAGGAAGCTTGGCGATGCAAATTTCTGTCACTCTCACACACAGTGGGCTACAGCTACACTGCAGTTTTTTTGCAGAAGAGGATATGCTAATAGCGCTCTCATTTTCATATCTTCCGATTCTTTTTGTGGAACAGGTTTTTGCATTAAAAAGTCCCATGTAGATAGGGCCAGATGGGGCCATTTGTCGGGGAAAAAAACCTTTTTTTGCAAGATCCCTTATTCCTCAAAAATTGAAGTTTACAGGGTCGCTATTTGCATATCCTCTTCCGCAAAAAAACGGCAGTGTAGCCATAGTGTGTGTGTGTATGTGTCTCCGTCATTCTCACAAACACACCCTGTCCTTCACTCTCATCTCCTGACCATACATGTTCCTAAGGGGTTGTTACTAGTTTTACTACTTTCAGAGTGGGTTATTTTTAGCTTTTACTGGTCTGTGCACTTCATAACATTCATTTCTTTCTCATGCTTAAATTTAATTCTTTGAGTAGTGAGTTCTAAAATGTCTAAATGTGAGTTCTAAATGTTCTAACTCAGAGGTTCCCAAACTTTTTTACACAGGAACCAGTATATCCATTCACAAGCTTTTGGAGGACTGGTAACATTCATTTGTGTATTTGCATATTCATTAAGCAAATGATGAATATTCAAATAAGTTGTTTCTGGTCCTCCCAAAGCCCCCAGTGCCGGCGTTAGCAAAGCTTTTGATACAGTCACCCACGATATTCTTGCCAGCAAGTTAAGGGAATATGGATTGGATAAATGGACTGTAAGATGGATAGAAAGCTGGCTAGATCAGGGTTTCCCAAACTTTTTACTTTAGTTGGAACCCGTTTTTTTTTTTTAGTACTGTTTTTTGCAGCCCAAAAATATAAATGCATATTAAAAAAAAAATGAAAAATGAATACATTTTCTGTGTTTCACCTGGCTGCATCCTCCACCCAGCCTGGGCCAGGGCTTGGAGGACCTGGCACTGCATGAGCACTCCAGGAGGCGGGAGCAGGAGCAGATTGGGGGTAGGGTATCTGTCTAAGAGGGAGGGTGCAAGGAAGGGTAGGGTTGCCAGGTGTCCAGTTTTGTACTGGACAGTCTGGTATTTGAAGGTTTTGTCCGGGAAAGAAATCGAGAAATTACCAGACATAAAATTAGGTAAGTTTTATTATAATTAGGTGTTTCAGTCCTTAGCTGCGAACTGCCTGGCTGGTAGATGTGCTCACACTGTCTGAGTGTGTCTGCCTGCCAGGCAGTTCGCAACTACTCGAGGGAGAGTATGTTGGGGGGGGGGGGGGGCAAAATGGAATCCCTGGCCAGACTCACTCGTCTGCCAGGGTCTGCAGGGTCTGCATGTGCCCAGGTCAGTCCCGCTCCTCCCCCTTCCCAATCTCCCCAGTCCAGCCTTGCTGCCCCCATCTAGCCCTGCTTCCCGCGGCCAGTTCCCCCTGCCCTCCACCAATCTCCCCCCGTCAGCCCTGCTCCCCCGACATCCTCCCTGACCAGCCCCGCTGCCCCCGTCCAGCCCTGCTTCTGGCAGCTGATTCTCCCGTCCTCCTCCTCCTCCTGATCTCTCCTGGCCAGCCCCCCCGCCTCCTGTCCAGCCCTGGTTCCGCCGCCTGCCCTCTCCGATCTCCGCCGCCGGACAGCCCCGCTACTTCCAACCCTGCTTCCGCCGGCCGCCCACCCAGATCTCTGCGGGACAGCCCCGCCCGCCCACCTGCCCAGATCTCCACGGGACAGGCCTACTGCCCCAAACCCTGCTTTTGCTGCCCGCCAACCTGCATGGATCTCCACAGGACAGCCCCACTCTCCCCAGCCCTGCTTTCGCCACCTGCCTGCCCGGATCGCTGCGGGACAGCCCTGCTACCCACAGCTCTGCTTTCGCCGCCTGCCTGCCTGCCTGAATCTCTGCAGGACAGCCCTGCTGCCCCCAGCCCTGCTTTTGCTGGCTGCCCGCCCACCTGCCCAGATCTCCGTGGGACAGCCCCGCTGCCCCCAGCCCCACTATTGCCGCCCGCCTGCCCGGATATCCGTGGGACAGCCCCGCTATCCCAACCCTGCTTCCCAGCAGCCGGTTCGCTCCTCCCCCACCTCCTTCCAGCCCGCCCCGCTCTGCTCCCCTCCTGGCAGCCATGCGGAGGCCCAGTATCTCCACATGCTGTCCTTGTCTGCGGACACCACTCCTGCAGCTCCCTTTGATCAATAACAGCGTATTGAGGGGCCATGCGGTTGCCCATGGCTGTGCCACTGACTTGAAGATACCAGTTGTCTCCAATTCAGAAATAGTTGTGGGTGAGGACAAAGTCGCAGAGTTCTGTAACCCCGTGTGCGGTGGTGTCATCAAGGATGGTGTTCCATAGCCTGTAATCCATCTTCATGAGGAATGTTGGTGTAAAGAGCTTCTATGTCCATGATGGCCAGGATGGTGTTTTCAGGAAGATTCCTGATGTTCTGTAATTTCCTCAGGAAGTCCTTGCTGTCTTGAAGATAGCTAGGTGTGCTGGCAGCATAGGATCTGAGGAGAGAGTCAATATAGCACACCTAGCTATCTTCTCATGATACTATTCTACATGTTTTGTTAGTCTTTAAGGTGCTGCAAGACTATTAGTTGTTTTTTAAGTTTTTCCAGTCACAGATTAACTCGGCTACTCCCTGAAGCATTTGGTCAAACTTGTTGGCACTGAAAAAGAAAACAGAAGATACGTGGAAACATGTTGATTAGTCTGAAGTCTCCTTGAGTTTTGTTTTTGAGGACCCAAATTTTGGACCCATTTGATAGGTTTTTTTAACTAAACTTTTCCCTTTGCATTTTAGGCTTTCTTGCATATTTCACCTAAATATCTTTAGCACCTGATATAAATCCTATATTTGGATAGGGCCTTGTGTGAAATGACTATTAATGAGACATGTTAGGGATGTATCAGTGTCTAATTGGAGTTCTTGGCTCATGGTAGTCATGAGGCATGCACCTCAGGCATGGAACTGTAGAAAAACAATTCATATCACATTGTGTTATCTTGTGGTAACAAATGTAGGGCCCCACATTTTTCATACACATATTTACATCTCTAGTCTACATTGGTTTGAAATTAGTTCACTGTAGGTGTTACTTAGGGAGATGTATCATGGAACAAAGTGTGTTTCAGTCATGTTCACATATGGTTCAACCTAGAGGATTCCTGGGAGAGTGTTCCTTATAGCTTGTCTACGTTAAGGATGTTAAATTTAGATTAATCAACTAATCAAATAGTGTAATTTGCATCAACTATTCGATTAGTCGATAAGGGCTCCTCTGCCTTTGAAATGTAGCAAGAGCGCTGCCGGCTGTTGCTGCATTTCAAAAGCGGAAGCTCCAGGGGGAGCATAGCCAGTGGGGGACTCAAGCAGTCCCCTGCTGGCCCTGCTCTCCCGGCAGCACTTTGCTTTTGAAATGTACAGGAGCCCTCCTGGGACTCTTGTGCATTTCAAAAGCAGAGAGCATGGGGCCAGTGGGGGACTGTTTGAGTCCTCAGCTTGCCCCAGCTCCCTGCATCGCTTCTGCTTTTGAAATGTAGCCAGAGCCCTGTAGATGCTTACATCCCTAGTCTACATGGGAAAATTTATCATCAGAACTATGCTGGGATAATTGTACCACAACAATTATAACTAGATAATTTCCTGTATGGACATTTATTCTGAAATATGTATCCACACATATAATTATATGATTGTAACTGCAGCAGGGCATTTATACCACAATAGGTCTACCACTAAATTTCCCTGTGTAGACAAGCTGTTAGAAATCTCAAAAGAAATTCCCCTCCTGGATGTTCTGAGTCTAAAAAGCGTCTTTTATCTCTGAAACTTGTCTATTTTTCATCCTACATGAGTATTTGGGAGTTTGGGGGGTATGAGGAAAGGAGAAGGAATGATTTGCGTGCATTAACAACTAGTTGGTATTAGGGATGTTATATATATCGATTAATTGAATAGTTGAGTTACCTCATAAATTCTTATTGGTTAGTCGACTATTCTATAATCCCAGGGGGCGGGGCTGGCAGCATGTGCTCTTGGGCCCCACTCCCAAGGAACCCCCTGCCACTCTGTGCTGCTCTCTTTGTATCAGAGGCAGCAGCGTGGGGTGCCAGGTGGGAGCTGGTCCGTGAGGGGAGCCAGTTTATAAACCAGCTCCCCTTGCGGACTGGTTGCCTGTCGCCCTGTGCTGCTGCCTCTGATAAAGGGGCAGCAGTGCCGGGTGGCAGCAGCTCCTGTTTAGAGGAGGGTCTGAGCTTGCAGACCAGGCGCAAGCTGGAAATGAACCAGGCTGCCCGCCCGCCCCGTCTCGTACTTTAAATGCAGAGCTGCAGTGGGTGTTGTTCTGGACCCATTTCAAGCCAGCACTGAGCCGGGCTGCTAGCCATTGCACTAAAAAATTTACTAGCGGGGGCAGAGGGTGGTAAATGCATGTAGTCTTTTGCTTATCGGTTAATCGGCTACACTGTTACATCCTTAGTTGGTATCTTTTCCTTTTTACACTGAATTGTAATGATTGACTCAGTGCATAATTGATATTTGCAATATACATAGTGTTTTAATGTCTAGAAGCTCAAACTCTCTAGAAAGGGATGTTTAGAATGAAATATTTCATGCCTGTGTCACATCCTCTTTACAGTGTCCACTCTGATTCCTGTACCATGTGCGAGCTTCCCTGTGCATCGGAGGTATTTTTATACAGTTCACTGGCTTTCACAGAAGACTTATATGTGATCTGTTGTTACATGCCAAGCTGTGCAATTGGAAACAGATTTCACATTGACCAAACCCAACGTAGGCCTTCTCTAGACTAGCATTGAAAGATCCGATGTCAGCTTGTATTAGCTGATAGGAGTTAACTAATGTGTTTGCAATCTTATCTAGACAAGGCATATCATCTTTAACACATGCTAAACTGGTCAAGATAGGCTGAGTTTAGCAGGACTCTAAAGTAAGATACCATTGTTTTGTCTTGACTAGAATTTTAAGAGGGTATTAATTATATCAAGCTACGTGACTGGAAGTAACATCACACTAAACTCTAGGCTAGATGATGCTTGTAAGCAAACATGATAAGGCCTTTACAATTGTATTGAAATAATACATGTGCAGAATACACCCTTTTTTGCCATCAAGACAAGGTCCTGGCAGTGGAGTATTCAACCCTTTTATTTTTCCAACACCAAACTTTGGACGTTTTTATCTATAATCTGTTAGGAAAGTGCATGTTACAATGTAAATCTAAAGGTGCTCTCCTAGGTCATTTTCACGTTAGCCAAAACGTTTAGTGAAAAAAATTGACAAACAGGAGAGAAGTCTCTATTGAAATATTGTAAAGCATCAGTCGCCAGAAGACATCCTTCATCTAACCCTCATGGGTTATCAGAGGCACAGGAAGAGGAGCGCAACCTCCATAGCATCATTTCTCTCCTACATGCAGACGAAGAAAAATGAACAAACAAGCACACACCTTGTGGAACCTTTCCAAGTTCTGTGTGGATCTTATTCCATTAGGAGGACAGGGCTGAAATGGGGGAAGACACAATCCATCAGTACGTTTACTGGTGCACTGTCAGCATTAATTTGCTTCCTCCGTGCACTTAATGTACGTCTTGGGACAGTGGCTGCTTGTGACCCTCTGGAAGGAGAGCTGGGAGGCAGTGGTGTTAGGAGCACTGATTCTCTCTTACACTGTAGTCTCTTATGCCATTCCAGTGGGCTACGTGGGCATAGACTCCCCCCATAGGATGTCCCTGTTTTCCATTTGGCATAGAGTTACTACCAAGCTGCTGCAGAGACTGGGACCAGAATTTGGGGTGTGTGCAGGTGGCTTTACCTAGCTACACACTATGTCTCAGTCATTGCTATAGTGTTTGATTTAGGAATTTAAAATCCTGTTTAATTTGTTAACCAGATAAACATAATGTTTAACTGGTTAAATGGGGACTGGAGTGATCCCCCACCACAGACAGGGGCTGCTCTGGCTGAGCTGGAGCAGTCTCTTTCCCACAACAGGCAGGGAGCTACTCCAGCCCCCACTGTTATCTGGAACCGGTAAGCCGCCTGCCGGCTAACCATTCATGTACCTCATTTGATCATCACACAAATGTTAATGGTTTTAACCTTTCGATAGTAGGTATGTATTGTCCCTGGTGGCAATGGAGGCCTGTTTGCCCAAGATCACACAAGAAAACTGTGGCAGATCTGGGAATAATAGTGATAACAAAACAGATTTCCGTAGTCCTGGTTAGGTATACTAACTGCAAAACCTTCTTTCCTTTCCATAAAGCCACCTGTGCTTTTCCCACATCTTTTTACACTTTGGGAACTTGATCCAGACCACTCTGAGGATGGCTCCAGCCTCCAGCACGTTGCTAAAGTGTGTGGTTTCTGTGTGCCAAACCCTATCACTACCCTGAGTGGTAAGAGAGTACAAGGGGGTAACCTTTGCCCCAGCCACCAGTAGAATTTGGAAAGTTCCTGTTTCAATTGCACAGGAAACAGCCACTGAATGGATGATGTGGTTTGTGGTCTTTTTCTGAAAACAAAACTGGGGTGTTGGGCACTCTTGATTTCTAATCCAAGTGACACATCTGGCTTGTGGTCGCTAAATGGCTTTTCCTTTCCCTTTCTGTTTCCCCATCTGTAAAATGGGACGAATACTCATCCTCCCCCCAAATGTGATGTGAGAATTAATTAATGTTTGTTCAGAGCGTGGAGCATGTGAAGTGCTTATTAAAATCAAAGGTACTTTCAGCTTGCTTAAAATAAAGCAAGAATGTCAATTGTGCATGGTCTAGTTTCACATGACTAGCCAAGAATGTAGTTTAGAGGGAGCGAGTACTTCCCACCCACCCCATTCTTAGCTTTTTCCACACATTCCTGTAAGTATTTCTGCAGCTGGAAGTCCTGAGACTTCTTCAGGAAATGTCACTTGGCCAAGTGTGGTGTTCTTGTTTGCTTGCAGAAGGATGTAAACTTCTTGTCTAGTAGGCACTTTTGTTTTTAATCTGATCCCTTGAAAGAAGCTGAACTCATGAGCTCTGTTTTTTAAACACTTTCAGGTTTTTCCCACTTCCCCATGACTCTTCCCCCACCCGCATATTTAAAAAATAAGGTTTTCAGAAGTGTCTGATTCCCTTTGAGTGTCAAGTGTGGGGACATAAGCCATGATTTCAGAAGGTATTCGTGTGGTGTTGCACTCATCATTGGAAGGTCGGAGCAATGGTGCAAGTGGGATGTACAGGGAAGTTATTTTTAGCTGGTACGAAGTACTGGAAAGACTGCCTGCTGGCTGTCCTCAACACCTCCATTGAGCTGCTGCATTTCTGTGTGCAGGGCTGGGGCTTGGGGGCAGGGCTGGGACTACCTGTAGCGTAGCCAGAGAAACTGCCCCTCCCAGTGGGGAAAGGGGCAGGGCTGCAGACACGGCTGGGAGTTCTACCCCTTTCCTTGCTGGGAGGGGCAGCGGGATAAGGAGCAGAAATGCCAGGAGCTCCTCTGGCTGCTGTACCTCCTCCAGCCCCTCCTTTCTCCAGGTAATGTGGGAGGGGAGGGAAAGAGTATGGGTGTCCTGGGCTGGGGGTGGAGTGGGTTTATATGGAGAGGTCATCTGAAGAAGTGGGCTGTGCCCACAAAAGCTCATGATACCATCTACATGTTTTGTTAGTCTGTAAAGTGCTGCCAGACCATTTGCTGTGTTTTAAGTTTATCCTGTACACTACAGACTAACTTGGCTAGCTCCTGAAGCTTCCCCTTAGCTCGTTTGCCCTCCCCACTCCCATGCCAGTAAGACCTTTTGTTTACTTTGAGCCTAAGTAAACACTGACTTAGGTCAGTGTTTCTCAACCAGTGGTATGAGTGCCCTCACAGGTACTTCAGAGAAGTCTGGGGGTACATCAACACTGAAATTTGGAGAAAAAACAAAAATTCAGTTTTTTACAGCACTTTATAATTTTTGTACTTTTTACATCCAAAAATTTCATCACCTGTCCAGCTACGATTATGTTTTTTAAACAAATGTGTTGCAATGGTAGAAAAAAATTGTGTGTGTCTGAAAAGTGTAGGTACTGGAGGTACTTATAATTTTTTTTTAAAGGGGGTACTTTATAAAAAAAGGTTGAGAAACACTGATGGCCAGCCCATTTTCAAAAGCGACTTAGGCTACGTCTATGCTGTAGGCTTTTTGCGCAAGAACAATTGTTCTTGCGCAAAAATTTGCAGATCACCTACACTGCATGCACCTTCTTGTGCAAGTAAAATTTACAGTAAAGCGTCAGAACAGAGGGCTTCTTCCGGAAGAGCTATTCCTCTCCCCACGAGCAATAAGCCCTCTTGCGCAAGAGCTCTTCCACAAGAAGGCAGTGTAGACAGGCAACAAGAATTTCTTGCTCAAGAAACCCCTATGGCTAAAATGGCCATCAGAGTTTTCTTGCGCTAGAGAGCGTCCATACTGCTATGGACGTTCTTGCGCAAAAGCACATCTCTTTCGCAAAAGCCCATGGCAGTGTGGACGCGCTCTTGTGGAGGACCTTTTGCACAAGAACTCTTGTGCAAAACAGTTCTTGCACAAGAAGCCTGCATTGTAGACGTAGCCTTAGAGTCTGCATCCCATTGATTTTCAGTGAAGCTCAGACTTCTAATTGTCCAAGTCAGTTTTGAATATGTAACTTAGACCGGACAATGCCGAACAGAACAATGCCCAAATACCTTTACAAATCTGGAGCACAAAGTTTAACAAATGCTGGGAAAACCATGAAGTGGTATCTGCGAAGTGGCATTTGTGTGTGCGCCTCAGATGTCAGGCAGTGTGAAAGCTTAGATTTGTCTTTGGTATTACTTTTAGCTGATACAGCAAGGGGAAGATGTAATGGAGCCACTCAAGTTATTGTATTTCATCTGGTTTACAATTTGTGGATATAGAATTTCTGTAACAGTAAAATCTTGCTTGCACATCCCTGTCCAGCATTTCTTGGTCAACAAAAACTGTCGAAATTTGAAGTTTTGGGTGCAAGGGTAATGCAGGATCTGGCTCTTCATGTGTGACTGGAAAAATCTTCAAATGGCCACTCATGGCTAGGGATGTTAGGGTATGTATACACTGCCACCCTAGTTTGAACTAGGGTGGCTAATGTAGGCATTCAAACTTGCAAATGAAGCCCGGGATTTAAATATCCCGGGCTTCATTTGCATGTTCCCGGGCGGACACCATTTTAAAATGCCCATAGTTCGAACTACCTGCCCACGGCTACACGCGGCACGGTCTAGGTAGTTCGAATTAAAGCTCCTAATTCGAATGACCGTTATTCCTCCTGCAAGGAGGTTTAATGGTAGTTAGAATTAGGAGCTTTAATTCGAACTACCTAGACCGTGCCGCGTGTAGCCGTGGGCAGGTAGTTTGAACTACGGGCATTTTAAAATGGCGCCCGCCTGGGAACATGCAAATGAAGCCCGGGATATTTAAATCCCAGGCTTCATTTGCAAGTTGGAATGCCTACATTATCCACCCTAGTTCCAACTAGGGTGGCAGGGTAGACATACCCTTAGATAGCAGGTAGTAAAATAGTTGACCATCTGCATGAATTCTTAGAGGTTAGTCGACTATTCAATAGTCCCCGGGGAGCAGAGCTGGCAGACAGGGCACTCGGGCTCCTCTCCTGGGGAGCCCCCTGTAACCCCACACTGCTGCCTCTCTATCAGTGGCAGCAGCAAGGGGTGCCAGGAAGGAGACAGTCCACAAGGGGAGCCAGTTTAAAAACCAGCTCCCCTTGCGGACTGGCTGCTTGCTGTCCCACTCTGCTACCTCTGATACAGAGACAACAGTTCGGGGTGACAGCAGTTCCTGTCCACAGGGGGTCTGAGCTGCGTGCAGACAGAGGCTGCTGCGGGCGGTAGAGGCTGCCGCAAAGCAACCTCTGTCCGTAGTGGTCTGATCCCCCAGCGGACAGGGGCTGCTGCCGGGAACCAGCCTTTGTCTGTGGCAGGGCCAATCTGCTGTAGATAGAGGCTGCTCCGTGGAATATGGAGCAGCCTGTCTGCAGGGCGCTTAGACCCCCTATGGATAGGGGCTGCTGCTGTGAAGCCCCACACTGCTGTCTCTGAAATAGGCAGCAGCATTGGGTGGAGAGGGTTAAAGGCGGTATCATCTTTTAAGCTGGCTCCTCCCAGCATCAGCTCATGCTCCCCCCCTCACTTTAGCTGCCTTTAATACAGAGGTAACAAGGGGGGGGAGGGAGAAATGTAAGTAGTTGACTAGATTAACCGATAAGTCTAGGCTTATCGGTTAAACATCTAGTCGACTACTCGTTCACATCCCTATTCATGGCTCTTTTTACACTAATCATTGGAGACTTACTGGCTTATTATAAGTAGATCTAAAGCTGAGATTTTAAAATTTGGAGTTGACTTGCTGACTCTGCAGCTCCCATTGACAGTTTAGAAGAGAGATTCTCAAACTGGGGATAAGAGGTCACAAAGTTTCTACAGAGGGGGTCGTGAGCTGTCTGCCTCCTCCCCAGACTCTGCTTTGCATCGATCATTTATAATGGTATTAAATATATAAAAACATGTTTTAAATTTATAGTGGGGGGTCACACTCAGAGGTTTGCTGAACCAGAACTTTGAGAACCTCTGGTTTAGGGTTCCACTGTTTCTGCTGCTTGACTTTGTAAATGAAGAGACTAACTCCATCTTTATTTACAGTCTTCAATCTGTGGAGGCTCCTTTAATGTCTGACCTGTAATCCTTGCCTCACCCAGCATTGCACAGAGCAGACTATCTAGAGCAGGGGTCTGCAACCTTTTCAAACCAGAACCAAACAACATCAAAATTCAGAGCAAGTGGTCAACAAAGAGCTGTATAAGTATGCCCATTGCATGATTGAAAATGTACAACTTAATATTATTGATAATTGACATGCTGATTAATAATGGCAGAAATGAAACATTGTCCTCAGAGATTTTATTTAATGGGACTTCTGCTGCTGCATCTTTTCACACATTTCTTTGAAGTTCACATTATAACTGGACAAATCCAGCTTCATGGAGACGTTCAGGCTGTCTTCTGTCAGTCTTATGGCAGGGGACTGGGGATGTGGGGGTGCAGGAGTCAGGGTTGGGGTACATGAGGGACTCAGGGCAGGTGATTTGGGTGTATGATGGATTCAGGGCACAAAGTTTGGGTTTGTGGGGATGCAGGAGTGTTATGGCAGGGGACTTGGGATGTGGGGGTTCAGGAGTTTGGGGATGTGGGAATATGATGGGGTCAGGGCAGGAGGTTCAGGTGTGTGATGGGCTCAGAGTTGATGGGGGGGGGGGGGGAGGAACGTGGAGAAGTGTTGTGACACTGTGGCCAGATGGGGACTGGGCCCCAATTGGGGGGTTGTTGGCCAGGCTTCATTTTTAAATAGAGTAAAATATTATGTCAACACAAAAGGTTTCAACATTGTCTTTATTTATGGCAAGAGTAGAGTCGGGGGCTGCACAGGTGGGAAACAAAAAACCCGCCCCAAAAAACCCCAACCCTCCAACCCCCCCAATCCTCACTGATGTGGCCCCCCAACTGAAACACCTCACTCCCCTGGTGCTCCAGCCCCATGGTGGGGAAAGGGGCAAGGAGAACTGAGGTTCAAGGGGCCTCGGGCCAGATTTACTCTTCTGGGGTTCCAGGACTAGTGGATTTTGTGGCTTGCCTAGACTCTGGGGTGGGGCCAAAAATGTGGGGTTAAGTGTTCAGGACAGGGCTGCTAATGAGTGGGATAGGGTTGGGGGTGCAGGATCTGGGCAGGAGGTGGGGTGTAGGAGGAGGTGGGAGTGCAAGGTCTGGGTAGGAGGTACGGTGCAGGAGCAGGCTGGGAGTAGGGTGTCTGACCAGGGGAAGGAGGCAGGAGCAAGGGAGGGGGCAGGAGTGGGCTGGGGACAGGGTTTCTGGCCAGGGTGCAGGGATTCTGGGCAGGAGGCTGGAACAGGCTGGGGGCAGGATGTCTGGCTGAGATCAGAGTTAAGGATGGAGTGGGGTGGGGGGAGGGTGATGGGTCTGGGCATGAGGGGGTGGGGGTACTTGTTTTTGTGCCGCATCGCAGGCACTGTGTAACATGGCCTCTCACTGCTCCCATTTGCCGGAAGGAAGCTTCCAGGAAGGATTCGCAGGAGAAGCCTCCAGGAAGTGTGTCAGGGAGGAAGGAAAAGGGCAGCGCACGGAGCCATGCTTGTTCCCCACACGCTGAGGGAAAGAAAAGGACAGTGTACGTTCCCGCTTGTTCTCTGCACGCCGGATCTGGCAGGGAGGCTCTGGGCTTTCTCCCCCACACACTATTCCCCCGCCGAAAGCTAGTGCTGGCATTCCAATCTTGCGGAGGGCCGTAAGGCTGTAGCGCCAGCACGGGCTCCCTGCTGTGGGGAGAGCTGGAGTGGGCTGAGTTGGGGTTCAAGAAGAGCCATATCTGGCTGCCTAGTGAGCCGTATTTGGCTTGCGAGCCACAGGTTGCCAATCCCTGGTCTAGAGCCTTAATTGTGACATTTCTCCATCTCTGAGGCTTCGCCTATGCTGCCAATGTATATTGGTAGAACTATTTTTGCTCAGGGGTGTGTGGAAACGCCACACCCTCCCCCTCCAGCCCCCAAATCATATAGTTACACCAACTTAATCTTTGTTCTAGACAGCAATGTTCACAGGTTTTCTCCCATTGACATAGCTGTTACCTCCCAGGGAGGTGGAGTACCTACTAGGGATGTGATAATATAAACAATTAACTAATGAGCTTAGGCTCATCAGTTAACCTTCACCATTACATGCAACCCACCCGCCCCACCCCACCCCATTGCTGCCTCTGTATCAGAAGCAGCAGCACAGGGGGAGACAGGCAGCTCTGCAGGTGATGCCTCTGCCCTCCCCTCTCCCCGTGTAAATGTGTACCTCCTGAAAATTTTAACATCCCTTATAGCTACGCAGATGCGGGAAACTTTCCTGTTGGTGATAGCATCTTCACTAAGCGCTATGTTAGGGCAGCTGTTATGATCTAGACCAGTGTTTCTCGACCAGTGGTATGAGTACCCTTAGGGGTACTTGGGAGAAGTCTGGGGGGGTACGTCAACAGAACTGAAATTTGGAGAAAACTGAAATTTAAGTTTTATAGGGCTTTATTATATTTGTACTTTTTACACCCAAAAATTTCATCATCCACCCAGCTTCGATTAAGTTGTTTAAACAAATGTGTTGCAATAGTAGAAAAAAATTTTGTGTGTCTGAAAACTGTAGGTACTGGGAGTACTTATATATATTTTTAAAGGGGGTACTTTATAAAAAAAGTTTGAGAAACACTGATCTAGACAAGCCCTGAGACTAATCCACATAAAGTCATTTCTGCTTTTATGCGAGTATTTATGGTGCCTCACACACTTCCTAGTAATAACTTTTCTACTACATTCCATTTCTGTTCTGTACTTTATAGAGTCTTAGAGTTTAGATAAAAGGTAACATTTTAAAAACACCTTAGTGACTTAGGTCCATATGCTCCTAAATCACATAGGCCCTTTTTTGAAAGTTTTGCCAGAGGAAATAGTTATCCACAGATCCTTTGCATGTCTCAGTGAAGTTCCTTCATGTTTTCAGGGGTTGCTAAAGTCAAACTTTTCTTTGACTTTAGCAATTTGTTTCTTGCTCACATGGCCTATCTGCATTTCTCAGGGTGTCCTTCCTTGTCCCATGAGGCAGTGTGTGTTCTGTGGTGTCTCCCTCTTCAGCTGCTTTCTGTGCCTACTGCTTGTGCTGGGAGTATCTGTTAATGTTCTGTTGAATAGGACCATGCAGTTAGGTAGGGAGGAGTTGACACATAATGTATGTTATCTAACAGGTAGTCTAACCGCCTTTCAGTAGATTCTGAGAAACATGAGAGAGAAAATCCCTGTTAAATCATCTAGCCCAGGGGTGTCCAAACTTTTTTCAAAGAGGGCCAGATTTGATGAAGTGAACATGCGTGAGGGCCGACCATTTTGCCTGACATTCTTTGAACCATTAAAATTAAATGCAAATTAACTATTTTATGCAAAGTTTATTGCAAACGGCAAACGACATAACACCAACTATACATGTTGTGTCCAAATATATTTATAACTGATTTAGACCAACTGACATTAACTGAGATTTTACAATGTATTCATCTCAATTGAAAAAAAAACTTGCCTACACTAATGTGAAGGGTGAAACTGAGATCTGGACTGCAGTACATAGGCTAGGTCTGGTTCAAAGGCAGTCCCTGATCTCAGCAGCTGCGGAGTCCGTCCCTGCACTCTCAGCCCCAAGGTAGAGGGCTTGCAGGGTCAGAGGCGGGTGGAGAGCGCAGGACACGCTGGCCTCACGGCGGCCCGGGGGCAGGGCGAACCCGTAGCCAAGCGGGGGAGCGGGGCTGCGGACGTGCCCTACATGGTGGACTTTAGGACTGCAGCGGCCGCCATGGACGGCGGCAGCGCGGCCGCAAGCGGCGCCAGTCAGAGGAGCGCCGGGGAGCCAGGAGAGGGGGAGGAAGCGGGGGCTGTCCCTGCACTCTCAGCCCCAAAGCGGAGTGCAGGGGCAGGGTTTGGGACCGCGGCGGCGGCGGCGGTCCGAAGCGGCGCGCTGAGCGCGCCAGTTAAAAAAAGCACCGGGGAGCCAGGAGAAGCGGGGGGCCGTATTAAATCCGACCGCGGGCCGCATTTGGCCCGCGGGCCGGACTTTGGACATGCCTGATCTAGCCCTCCCTCTGGCAGGTTGCATATTTGACAGTATCTTGCCCAGTCTTACTTTAAATGCCTCCAGGGATGAGGCTGCTTCTACTATGCCTGGGGGACAACTCCACAGGACGAAGCCATGAGATAATATGGTAATAGGAAGATGCTAACGCCTAAATTTGCTACTCCTTAATTTTCAGGAAAACATGAAATAAGAATCCTAGACTTTCTAAAGATTTCGCCATGGAAGACTTGGAAGGAAATCACTTCAATTCAGTGGAAGAAGAAAACCGCTACTGGAAAGAACTGGCTATGAAATATAAACAATGGTAAAGGCAATGAATTTAATTCTGTACTTTTTCTTCCTAGTAGGCAGTAGATCCTGAAAATCATTGTAGGAACTTCTAATGGGTGGGATGTTGAAATCTGTGTAGTAGAGTAGAGATTCTACTACCAGAAGGGACCCTGTGGTTACTTCAGCTCTCATTGTGCAGAAGAAGCCTGCTGGGGCAATATACCTAGATGCCTGTCATATGGGGCATTCCAAATGCGAGATTAAAATACCCTTTCAGAAATACATTGGTCAAGCACATGCTGGCTAAGAAGGGATGTTTCAGCACCCTCCAGAGAAGGAGTGAACTCCCAGCAGAGGCAGAGAGGCTTCTCGTCATCTCTTTCCAGTTCGTACTGTGTCAGGATAAAGGAATGTTTCAAGTTACAGTGGGAGAGGTCTAGGTTGGATATTAGGAAAAACTATTTCACTAGGAGGGTGGTGAAGCACTGGAATGGGTTACCTAGGGAGGTGGTGGAATCTCCATCCCTAGAGGTTTTTAAGTCTTGGCTTGAGAAAGTTCTAGCTGGGTTGATTTAGATTGGATTGGTACTGCCTAGGGCAGGGGGCTGGACTGGATGACTTCCTGAGGTCTCTTCCAGCTCTATGATTCTATGATATTATGACTCTAATGTCAAATTGCTCATTTTTAAGGTTTGTAAGTCAAGTGGCTTGATCCTGCTGTCAGTGGATCCTTCCTAGGATCAGGCCTTGAGATGGCATGTGGAGTCTCAATAGTTACATCTATTCTTAATTATTGTAGCAATATTTGAATAAACTCTGAGGAAAGGCTTGTTGCCTTATATCTCTTGCATAAGTCTTCTGCAGATGAGGTTTCACCCACGTGGCTATTTAATGTAAATAGCTAAAATTTGCAGACAAGTGCGCATGACCAATGGCAGGTGAACCCTATACTTGTTTCAGACTCTGTTAACATAACGATGGAATGGATTATTTGTAATCCTGTATGCTAGGACAGTTTGCTCTGAGTGGGAATGTGAACAAATGTGAATTAGAAAGGCATTTTCATATAATCATTTATTTTCCTTTCTGAACGTGTATTGGTGACAGGCAGTTGTAGCAGAGGAACATTTTATTTTGTCATACCTCTGTAATAAGATGAGTGGAGTTTCTTTATTTTATTACAATGAACCCAACTAATTCTGTGGCTGGAATTATGCTTCTAGTGCAGAAAATACACAGGAGGAACTGCGTGAGTTTCAAGAGGGGAGCCGAGAATATGAAGCAGAATTAGAGACACAGCTGCAACAAACGGAATTCAGAAATCGAGACCTACTATCGGAAAACAATCGCCTTCGAATGGAACTGGAGTCAATTAAGGTAAAGGAACAGCAGAGAAAGGGCAGATGACCAGGGAAATATGGACCTGCAGCATTAGAAATATGGTGGTCAGAAAGAAGTTTAGCAACAAATTGCTAGAATGGTTTCTTGGATAATAATAATAAAAAAAATCAATGTATTTCTCCATTCTTAGGTCTAATACTATAGTTAGTATTGCTCGTTGGCTGTTTGCTAGGACACTGGACACATTTCAGGATGGACTCCAGATTGGAGAACCCTTATGATCAGGGCTCAACAAATCAGTGAATCTACTTGCCACAGGCGAGTAGATTTCAGCCGGTCGCCCCATTCACCGGTGGCGTGTGCATGCGCAATGCGGGTCTTGCGTGCATGTGCAATGCAGGGCTGGCGAGTAGATTTTGCTGCAGTTTGTCAAGCCCTGCTTATGATCAGAGTAGAATTCAGCACTGGCCATATATATATCTATATAAATGTATGTGCAAGGCTCGACAATTAGTGTAATCTACTCGCCCATGTGAGTAGATTACAAGCCGGCACAGCCGCGCAGCGCGGTTCTATTCCTTTCTCTTGTATGTGTAATAGCTTAATTTCTGTGTCTTCCTTCCATGCACTTTCGACCTGATTTGCTGCTTTTATGTTGTTGTACAGTGTGGCTGTGTCTAGACTGGCCAGTTTTTCTGGAAACTCAGCCACTTTTCCGGATAAACTTGCCAGCTGTCTACACTGGCCGCTTGAATTTCCGCAAAATCACTGACTTCCTACTGTAAGAAATCAGTGCTTTTTGTGGAAATACTGTGCTGCTTCTGTTCGGGCAAAAGTCCCTTTTGCGCAAAACTTTTGCACAAAAGGGCCAGTGTAGACAGCTGAGATTTGTTTTCCGCAAAAAAGCCCCGATCACGAAAATGGCGATCGGGGCTTTTTTGCGGAAAAGCGTGTCTAGATTGGCCATGGATGATTTTCCACAAAAAGTGCTTTCGCTGGAAAGCGTCTGTGCCAATCTAGACTCTCTGTTCCGAAAATGCTTTTGACGGAAAACTTTTCCGTTAAAAGCATTTCCGGAAAATCATGCCAGTCTAGACGTAGCCTGTAAGTATACAGACTCATGTAATAAACCAAAGCCATAAAGGCAGAGGGCAAGACAAGGAGCAAGCCATGGGTTTAAACTACAGCACAGCAGATTTAAATTAAATCTAGGGAAACATTTCCTAATGGTAAGAACAGTAGGACAATAGCACAGAGTGCTGAGGGTGGTTGTGAAAGCTCCACCAGTGGAGGTTTTCAAGAGGAGGATGGATAGCCATCTGTCTTGGATGGTTTAGACCAGGGGTGGGGAACCTTTTTTAGCATGGGGGGGCTCAGGAATTCCCCTAAGGACTGGATTAACTTTTATGAGGGCCCGGGCTGGTCAATTTGGTGGCCCCCCTGGGCTCTGGGGTGGGGTCAAAAATGAGGGGTTCAGTGTGAGGGAGGGGTTTTGCTGTGGAGGGGAGAAGGAGGTGGGGATGTGGGTCTAGGCGGGAGGTAGGGTGTGGGACGGGGCAGAGGATTGGGGCGCCTACCTGACAGAGCCCTGACGGGGGCATAGGTGGCTCCACACAACCCTACACTTGCAGCTCTCACCCCCCTGCCGTCTGTAACGCTGACGTACATGGCCACGCCCCCTGGCCGTGTACGTCAGCGCCCCTCCCCCCCTTCCCCTCACTCTGTGGTGGCAAGCGGCCGCAGGGCCCCCCCGGACACACACACACCCCGCCAGCGCTGCTTCCCTCCCCCCTTCCTCCACCCTCCCCATCCTCCCCTTCAGCCACACAGCCCTCCAGTGGCTCCCCCCAGCTCTGCTTTCCACCCCTCTTCTGGCCAGGCACTCCCCTTTCCCCTCCCTCCCTGGTGCGCTGCGCCGCTCCCAGCTGAGCAGCGCTCCCGCTGGGCCCCGACGGGGGAGCAAGCGGCAGCAAGCGGCCCAGCTGACCGCCGCTCCTTTGCCGCTTGCCACCGCTTGCTTCCCCACCGGGGCCCAGCTGAGAGCCGCTCAGGTGGGCCCGGCGGGAGCGGCGGTCAGCTGGGCCTGGGGCAACAAGACCCCAAAAGGCCGCTTGCCTCCACTTGCTCCCCCGCCGGGGCCAGGTGGGAGTGCTGCTCAGCTGGGAGCGGCGCAGTGCGCCACGGATGGGGAGGGAGGGGAAGGGGGTGGGATGTCACACAGGGAGGAGAAGGGGATGGGGCTGGCCGGAAGGGGGGTGGGAAGCAGAGCTGGAGAGGAATCGGGGGCTGTAGGGGAGGATGGGGGGGCCCGGAGGAAGGGGGGAAGGAAGCAGTGCTGGCGGGGTGGGAGGTGTCCGGGGGGCCGTGGGGCTGGCCAGCAGGAAAAGGGGGTGGAAAGCAGAGCTATGGGGAGATTGGGGGTCGTGGGGCTGGACGGGAGGAGGGGGGCGGGAAGAAGACCTGGCGAGGGGGGGTTGCAGCCACGGGCTGCTTGCCGCTGCTTGCTCCACCGCCGGGGCCAAGCTGAGCGCCGCTCAGGTGGGCCCAGTGGGACAGGAAGGGGTGTGGGGCCGTGTACATCACTGCCCCCCCCCCCCTCCCTCTGGCGCTGAGTGGTGCGTCCCTCAGCTGGGCCGTCACGGGAGAGGTGAAGGGGGGCAGTGACGTAGACAGCCCTGCCCCCTGGCCATGTACGTCACTAATTGGCTAGTTTTATACATAAGGGCTAATTAGGAAGAAGCTTGATCCAGTGGGTAGGACACAGGACTGGGATTTGGGAGACCTGTTTTCTATTCCTTTCTCTTGTCATCACCTATAGCCCCCAACTTAAACCCCTCCAGCACATCATTAACAATCTACAACCTATACTGGAAAATGACCCCTCACTTTCACGGGCCTTGGGAGACAGGCCAATCCTTGCCTACAGACAACCCCCTAACCACAAACAAATTATTTTCAGCAACCACATAATACCTCCAACATACTCATCCAGGAACCCACCCCTGCAATCAACTCTGGTGCCAACTCTGTCCACACATCTCTACTAGCAACATCATCATAGGTCCTAACCACATAAGCCACCACATCACAGGCTCCTACAGATGCACATCCACCAATGTGATCTGTGCCATCAAGTGCCAGCATTGCCCCTCTGCCATGTATATTGGCCAAACTGGACAGTCTCTACGACAAAGTATTAATGGACTCAAATCAGATATCACTAATGGTAACACACAGAAATATAAAAACATAAGAACGGCCGTACTGGGTCAGACCAAAGGTCCATCTAGCACAGTAACCTGTCTGCCGACAGTGGCCAGCACCAGGTGCCCCAAAGGGGGTGGACCGAAGACAGTGATCAAGCGATTTGTCTCCTGTCATCCTTCTCCAGCCTCTGACAAACAGAGGCCAGAGACACCATTTTGATCCCCTGGCTAATAGCCTTTTATGGACCTAATCTCCATGAAATGATCTAGCTTCTCTTTAAACTCTGTTATAGTCCTAGCCTTCACAGCCTCCTCTGGCAAGGAGTTCCACAGGTTGACTACACGCTGTGTGAAGAAGAACTTTCTTTTATTAGTTTTAAACCTGCTGCCCATTAACTTCATTTGGTGTCCTCTAGTTCTTCTATTATGGGAACTAATAAATAACTTTTCTTTATTCACCCTCTCCACACCACTCATGATTTTATAGACCTCTATCATATCTACCCTTAGTCTCCTCTTTTCTAAACTGAAAAGTCCCAGTCACTTTAATTTCTCTTCATATGGGACCCATTCCAAACCCCTAATCATTTTAGTTGCCCTTTTCTGAACCCTTTCCAAGGCCAAAATATCTTTTTTGAGATGAGGAGACCACATCTGTACACAGTATTCAAGATGTGGCCATACCATAGTTTTATACAGGGGCAGTAAGATATTCTGGGTCTTATTTTCTATCCCTTTCTTAATAATTCCTAGCATCCTATTTGCCTTTTTGACTGCCGCTGCACTCTGTGTGGAAGTTTTCAGAGAACTATCCACGATAACTCCAAGATCTCTTTCCTGATTTGTCATAGCCAAATTAGCCCCCATCATACTGTACATATAGTTGGGGTTATTTTTTCAAACGTGCATTACTTTACACATATCCACATTACATTTCATTTGCCATTTTGTTGCCCAATCACTCAGTTTGGTGAGATCTTTTTGAAGTTCTTCTTCTGTCTTAAACAGTTTAATATCATCCGCAAACTTTACCACCTCACTGCTTACCTCTTTCTCCAGATCATTTATGAATAAGTTGAACAGGATTGGTCCCAGGACTGACCCTTGGGGAACACCACTAGTTACCCCTCTCCATTCTGAAAATTTACCATTTATTCCTTTGTTTCCTGTCTTTTAACCAGTTCTCAATCCATGAAAGGACCCTCCCTCTTATCCCATGGCAATGTAATTTACACAAGAGCCTTTGGTGAGGGACCTTGTCAAAGGCTTTCTGAAAATCTAAGTATACTATATCTACTGGATCCCCCTTGTCCACATGTTTGTTAACCCCGTCAAAGAACTCTAATAGATTAGTAAGACATGATTTCCCTTTACAGAAACCATGTTGACTTTTGTCCAACAAATTATGTTCTTCTACATGCCTGACAATTTTATTCTATTGTTTTGACTAATTTGCCCGGTACTGAAGTTAGACTTACTGCTCTGTAATTGCCAGGATCTCCTCTGGAGCCCTTTTTAAATATTGGTGTCACGTTAGCTACCTTCCAATCATTAGGTACGGAAGCCGATTTAAAGAATAGGTTACAAGCCACAGATAATAGTTCAGCAATTTCCCATTTGAGTTCCTTTAGAACCCTTGGATGAATGCCATCCGGTCCCGGAGATTTGTTAACATTAAGTTTTTCTATTTGTTCCATAACCTCCTCTAATGACACTTCAATCCAGGACAGCTCCTCAGATTCATAACCCACAAAGGACGGTGCAGATTTGGGAATCTCCCTAATATCCTCAGCTGTGAAGCCGGAAGCAAAGAAATCATTGGCCGTATCTAGACTGTCCAGTTTTTCCGGAAAATCAGCCGCTTTTCCGGAAAAACTTGCCAGCTGTCTACATTGGCCGCTTGAATTTCCGCAAAAGCTCTGACTTCCTACTGTAAGAAATCAGTGCTTTTTGCGGAAATACTATGCTGCTCCCGTTCAGGCAAAAGTCCCTTTTGCGCAAAAAAGCCCTGATCGCGAAAATGGCGATCGGGGCTTTTTTGCACAAAAGCACTTTTTGCGGAAAAGCGTCCGTGCCAATCTAGACGCTCTTTTCTGAAAATTCTTTTAACGGAAAACTTTTCCGTTAAAAGCATTTCCGGAAAATCATGCCAGTTTAGACATAGCCATTTAGTTTCTCTGCAATGGCTTTAACAGCCTTGATTGCTCCTTTTATATCTCCATCGTCTAGGAGACCCACTGGATTTTTAGCAGGCTTCCTGCTTCTAATGTACTTAAAAAAGATTTTGCTATTTCTTTTTGTGTTTTTGGCTAGCTGTTCCTCAAAATCTCTTTTTGCTTTTCTTATTACATTTTTACACTTGATTTGACAGTGTTTATGTTCCTTTCTATTTATCTCACTAGGATTGGACTTCCACTTCTTGAAAGATGCCTTTTTGTCCCTCATTGCTTCTTTTACACGGTGGTTAAGCCACGGTGACTCTTTTTTAGGTCTCTGTTTTTTAATTTGGGGTATACATTTAAGTTGGGCCTCTATTATGGTGTCTTTAAAAAGTTTCCATGCAGCTTGCAAGGATTTGGCTCTAGTCACTGTGCCTTTTAATTTCTGTTTAACTAACCTCCTCATTTTTGTGTAATTCCTCTTTTTGAAATTAAATGCCAGAGTGATGGACTGCTGAGGTGTTCTTCCCACCACAGAAATGTTAAATGGTATTATATTATGGTCACTATTCCCAAGCGGTCCTGTAATGGTTATCTCCTGGACCCAATCCTGCGCTCCACTCAGGACTAAATCTAGAATTGCCTCTCCCCTTGTGGGTTCCTATACCAGCTGCTCCAAGTATAACTGTTGAATCCCATGAGTTTTGCTGTATGTGTTGCTTATACAAGTACAGTCAGTAGGGGTGCATCTACACTGCTCCTGTAGCTCAAAATAAGCTATACAATGTGAGTTATGCAAATTGCGTAGCTTATTTCAAGTCAGTTTTGTAATGGCTTATTTTGAAATTTGGTGCTGTCTACACAGCACTTATTTTGAAATAAATTGCTATTCCGAAACATCCCTTACTCCTCGTGGAATGAGGTTTACAGGGACATCGGAATAGTGAGCCTGTTATATTTCGAAATAACGGGCATGCTCAAAAGATGCAGAATAGCTATTTTGGGATACCTGCGGTATCCCGAAATAGCGCTGTAGTGTAGACGTAGCCTAAGTAAGAAACATCCAAAGAGGATACGAAAGAATTCTAGTCCACGTTTAAGATACTGTATTTCTAAACTTTGTGAGAGTTTTGGTCATTTCTACCCAAATCAAATCTTGATATTGGTTTTATTACAAAATGTGATTTAAAACAAAACAATCACATATAAGCTCCCTTACCTTACAGTACTAACCATGTAACCTCTTGCTAGCTGATAGGTTTGGGAAAGGGGAGGAAAAATGTCTCAGTGAAAACAGAACTTGTAATCAATTCCCAAAAGGGGAGAATAAATTCTTTCATAGCCTCAAGGAGAAGATGAGAAGCAACATTACTAGGGCTGTCTGGGATGGAAATAGCAGAAGTGACTCAGAAGTGGAGACTAAGCATACTACATTAGGGAAAAAAAAGAAACGAATTATTCTCCACTGCAGAGAATTTGATCAAAACATATTCTGTATGGCACAACCTGTTTAACAATTGGCTTATTCATGGGGATGGAAATTCACTGTAGCAGCCTGCAAGTGAAGGAACAGTATCTCCATTGATGAGCAAATCAGATGACAGTTTATTATACAATTAGCTAAAAACAAAAGCCCAAACCTAGCATTTTGGTCTTTTGTTTGAATCCGTTCAAGAGAGAAGCTTTAAACTCATGAGGCTATTGAGCAGAATTGTTAACTGCAAGGACCTGCATCTACATCTAGGTCAACAATACAAAGTTTGCCAGGCCCATGAAGTTCATGGCTTTGAGCTTCCCAGGCTGCTCTCTGCTTTCTCCCCCTTTCTCCAAAATACAGTTCACACTACAGTAATTGGAAACAGTGCTGCAGAGGGTTTGTTTAGTGCAGGGTTTCCTAACCTATGGGTCGGGACCCAAATATGGGTCTCCATTACATTTCAAAAGGGTCGCCAAGTGTCTCCCCAGGTGACTCTGCCCTCCCTCCTCCCCCCATTTTTGAATTGCCTTGGGTCACCAAGTCTTCCTGAATTGTCAAAATGGGTCCCCATCTGGAAAAGGTTGGGAACCACTGGTTTCGTGACTCAACCTATAGGTTATTAGGCTATGTAATTTTTAAGCTAGACTGGCAGCCAAGAAATTCAAAATGAGAGGGAACAAAAGAGATAACAGGTCCTGTAATCAATGCAGAATTTCTTCAATTCAAACAAGGTATTTTCCCACTTCATTATCTCTGCACCACTTAATGCACACACTGAAATGGCGCTCCTTAAATAAGTGAAAAATAGGCTACAGACTTTGCTTTTTCTTATATTTTTAAATTCCAGAATGTGGATTTGTTTTCATTGACTTTAGTTTGCTGTGATTAGATCCTACAGCTATTAATGCTTTAGGAATGTTAATAGATGGTAATCTTGGGACCATAAAAAAAGGAATTGGCACATTAAGGTGGATCCAGTGCCAAGGTTTTGGTGCATAAACTATTGCAGTAGTAGTTAAAGTGTGTCTCTGCCCTGAAAGGATACTGACATCCTCTTTAAAAAATGTTGTATTAGTGACATAAGCAATATCCTAGATGCATCCATCTGAAAGAATTTAAGAATCTAGAGCCCTGTCTTGGGTTTTGCCAGTATAGAACTCTGAAGACTTGCAGCATCAGGAAGGACTATAGAGGATCTGTGATCACAAGCCCTGATTAGACACTGGGATCTAATGTAATATTCACCATTTATGCTCCTCATTTACTACAGTAGAACCTCAGAATTATGAACTAGCCAGCCTCATACCTCAATCAGGCAGCAGCAGGGACAAACAAACAAACACCATCTCCTAGAATGGACCTTAAGAAGTCATTGAGTCCAGCCCCCTGACTTCACAGCAGGACCAAGTACCATCCCTGACAGATTTTCTCCAGATCCCTAAATGGCCCCCCTCAAGGGCTGAAACCATCAACCCTGGGTTTAGCAGGTCAATTCTTAAACCTACTCAGCTGTATGCTCACATCCCTAATACCCACGCACTCCCTTTTCTTGCTGCCTCTGTATCAGAGGCAATGGTGGGGAGAGTAGGAGCTGGTGCCTGAGATGAGCAGGCTCCCCATGAGCACCAGATCCACCCCCACTACCACCCCCACGCGCTACTGCCTCTGATAGAGAGGCAGAAGTGCAGAGGGTGAAGGGGGCAGGCTGGTGCCGATATGTGCAGGGAGCCATCTTTCAAGCCAGCTCCCTGTCAGTACCAGCTCTGGGTGCCGCCTGTCCCCTCTCCCTGTGCTGCTGCCGAGCTCCTTGCGGACACAGGCTGCTTTGCATCCCATGGAGCAGCCTCTGTCTGCAACGAGCTCAGACCCCCCCACATGCAGGGGCTGCTGTCACCCCACGGACAGGGGCTGCTGCCACCCCACACTGCCCTCCACTAGAGAGGCAGCAGCGCAAGCCGGCAGGGGGGGTCCCTGGGAGTCGGGCCAGAGCGCACTTGCTGTTGGCCCCGCCTCCTGGGGACTATCAAATGGTCGTGTAACCACAAACTTTTCATACAGGTACACAGCTGTTCAATTACACAATATCTAACATCCCTAGTATATACCACTGTGAGCCGTCTGCCTACATTACGCAATTCCATCTATGTGAATAACGTAGCTGATGTCCACATTCTTAGGTCTGCCTACCAGGGTATCTTCACCGCGGTAAGTCGACAGCTGATGCTCTCCCATCAACTCCACTTACTCTTCTCTTTTTTGGTGGAGTACCAGAGTCAATAAGAGAACAGTCAGCAGTCAGTTTATTGCATCTATCCTAGAGACGATACATCAACCCCTGCTGAATCAATCACTGCCTGTTGATCCATCCTGTAATGAAGATATGCCCTCCATTTACCAGTAGGGAGTGAGGAACAGCGATCCCGTGTTCCCACATAAAAGCCAAGAAGGTTGCTCCTGGGATCGGCTGGTGGAGGCACGGTTTGATGGAAAAAAGGCTAGTGTCTGTCATTGCTGTCACCTGTGTGAAAGATGGTAGCTCTCAGATGGCTTAGTAGGACCTCCTCCTTCCTGACTGGGAAAGGCTGAGTAAGCATAGCTGAGTGGAAGGGAAGGGCATGTGTGGTGCTGAATCCCTGACGTGGTGTTTGGTCTGTCTTTGTTTAGGAGAAAATTGAAGTGCAACATTCAGAAGGCTACCAGCAGATCTCTGCACTGGAAGAAGAACTGGCACAGACAAAAGCTGTTAAAGATCAACTACAGAAGTATATTCGAGAACTTGAGCAAGCAAATGATGACTTGGAAAGAGCAAAAAGGTGATACAGATGCTCTTACCCTTCCCTACGCAGCTCCTGCTCGCTCTTTCGTGAAGCTAGCAGGACTGAGCATGTCCGTTTCTATGTGTGCCAGTTAGCACTGTAGTACTGTCTGCTCTTGCCACAGGTGGTAAGCTGCTGGTTCCCCGGAAGTGGGTGAGTGGAATGTGAGCCTGGTTAATTTCTCACAAGCTTAACATTAAAATAATGGAGTTTCTCACACAGAAGTACTGACGTTTGTTTATGTCTGGGTTGGTGCTTTAGACGTGTTAGGCACCTACTGATGTCTGTGACATTCTTTTTTCTATGCAGAGCCACTATAATGTCTTTGGAGGACTTCGAACAGCGTTTGAACCAGGCTATTGAAAGAAATGCCTTTCTGGAGAGCGAGCTAGATGAGAAGGAAAACCTTCTGGAGTCAGTGCAGCGATTGAAAGATGAAGCCAGAGGTTAACTATTTGAGTTATAGAGACCCCTGTCCTCCCACTTTCCAAAATGTTCATTAAATCCTCCCCTCCAGTATGTTATCGAGCTATTAAGAAGAGAAAAACTTTAGAAATACTGTCGATGGAAGCTTTGCTCTCTCTGATGTGGCAAAGAGGGCAAAAGCTTATTGGTTAATGCTATAGATCACACACATTTCCCTGTGCCCACCCCCTTTCCTCTCCCCGCCAGTACATTTTTAGCAGGATGGCCAGCAGCCTGGCTCAGTCCCAGCTTACACCAGGTCTGGGACCTACCCCTGCTATGGCTCTGCATTTAAAGTGTATTAGGAAGCAGGCAGCCAGGCTCAGTTCTGGCTTGCGTCGGGTCTGGGAGCTCAGATCACGCTCTGGATAAGGGCTGCTGCCACCCTGCGCTGCTGCATCTGGAGGCAGCAGCGTGGGGCGACAGGCAGCTGGTCCGTGAGGGGATCTGGTTTTTAAACTGGCTCGCCTTGTAGACCAGCTCCCGCCTGGCACCCTGCACTGCTGTCTCTGATATAGAGGTAGCTGCGCCGAGTGGCAGGGGGCTCCTCGGGAACGGGGCCAGAACGCGCTGGCTGCCGGCCCCACCCTCGGGGACTATAGAATAGTCGAGTAACTGATAAGAATTCATGAGGTTAATCGACTGTTCAATTAACCGATATTTAACATCCCTATAAACAGGGCTCGACAATCTATTGAATCTACTCGCCCATGGCGAGTAGACTTCAGCCTGGCACCCCGTTTACCAGCGGCGCGCGCATGCGCAGTGAGAGGCTGGCGAGTGGCTTTTGCCGTGGTTCATCAAGCCCTGCCTATAAAAGTCATATGCTTCTCTCTTCTCTGCTATATTCTGGTGCCTATGGAGACCAGGATGGGTGGTACTCTAGTTTCTGGCATATTTCTGCCAATCAGAGGTGTGCTTTGAAATCATGTTGTAGAATTCAGTGTTTTGTCAGTTGGGCCTTTAACTATGCAGGATGCATTTTCTAAACATTCTTCTGACTTGTAAATACACACCAGGAAATTGTAGTCTTGTCCAGCCTGCCCCACTGAAGTACTGCAGACCTGGCTGGTGGAGATCTAGCCCAGAGTACTCTCTTCTCTGCTATTGCCTCTGTGGTTAAAACAAATGAAAACTAACTGGATTGGGAGAATGTGTTCCATGGTCTGACTGACTGCTTCATTGTGAGCTGACAGGACATGAATTTTAACAGATGAAACAGAGATGTTGTCAGCTTCTGTCACGAGAGCAGAGAGAGTAAGGAGAATAAATGGACAGTGCAATATGGAGAACCAAACACCATGGCTGTGTCTAGACTGGCCAGTTTTTCCTGAAAATCAGCTGCTTTTCCGGAATTACTTGCCAGCTGTCTACACTGGCCGCTTGAATTTCTGCAAAAGCACTGACTTCCTACTGTAAGAAATCAGTGCTTCTTGCGGAAATACTATGCTGCTCCCATTCGGGCAAAAGTCCCTTTTGTGCAAAAGTTTTGCGCAAAAGGGCCAGTGTAGACAGCTGAGATTTGTTTTCTGCAAAAAAGCCCGGATCGCGAAAATGGCGATCAGGGCTTTATTGCGGAAAAGCACGTCTAGATTGGCACGGACACTTTTCCGCAAAAAGTGCTTTTGTGGAAAAGCGTCCGTGCCAATCTAGATGCTCTGTTCCGAAAATGCTTTTAACAGAAAACTTTTCCGTTAAAAGCATTTCCGGAAAATCATGCCAGTCTAGACGTAGCCCACAAGTGAATGCTGATTCCATTCTATAGCTTCAGGAGTTGGTTTCCTGATTGCTGTTTCTGGCAGTAGGACCAGAGAAGAGGAAGGATGGCTTTCGAGTGCAGCACTTTGTTATTAGGAAAATGAGCACCTTAGAAAAACCTACAACTAGGTAAACATGGGAAGGAGGGCCAGATCCTTGTTTTGAAGAAGAGGTGGCCCGGGGGGTGAGGGACCATAAGCTTGAGGGTGTCTTTAGTTACACCACCCCAGAAAAGCTTAGATTGCTGATCACCCAGTCTGGGACCTGGGATTTTTATAAGTGGTTCGTACCAATATTGGGGCGGGATGTTGTCTGGGCTCTTTGGAAGCGGCATGTAATTACTTTTTTCAGGTGTGGCTGGTGATACACTCTGTGGTTCACAGCGTTCTTTGACAAAGCAAAAACGCTTGTACCCATAACTTCAGGTGGAGACATTTATCCAAATGCTTTGTACCTTTTCCTTCTCTTTTAGACTTGAAGCAAGAGCTTGCAGTGCAGCAGAAACAAGAGAAACCCAAAACGCCAATACGAAGTACACTGGAGGCAGAAAGAACAGACACAGCTGTGCAAGCGACCTTATCTGTGCCTTCCACTCCTGTCGCTCATAGGGAACCCAACGTCAGTATGAGCACTCCAGGAATATTTAGAAGAGGTAAGAGTGACAGACATTTGCTAACATAAGGCACATGTACGATAGCAACACTTGATGAGTAGTTTTTCAGGTTAGTGTCACTGTTCCTGGTGCATGTTGAATTTCTATCAAAACTATTGTCTACAGAGAAGGCTGAGAAATGGGGAACTGAACATGACAAATATTTAAATATTTATACAGATTGAAGCACAGTAATCTATTCTGAATACCTTGCACGGGTTCAATATGAATGTCTGAGTAGATTTATAGCCAGTGCATTAGAACTCCACCATGCTGTATTAAAACATGAGCTTAAAAAGAACAAGGTTGCTTCTAAGGTTATAATTTGCACTCATTAACCACCCTTGGATCTGGATGAGTTTGGTAGTAAGAATGGAGGCCTCAGCATAATCTTTCATGCCAGATGCTCTCATTTGAATTAGCCAGCTAGAGATGGGGGTTGCTACTATAGAGATGCTTCATCCTGGAACACTGGCAGACTAACCATGCAATTGTCTGTACCACATTACAAAATATGGGCTCTCCCCAGTGGTACTAATTGCTCATTTTTATGAGCACTAAAAATTTAAATAACTCCCAATTCTGCCTGTCCAGACTCTTTAAAGTGAGTAAAAAGGAATATAAATTATGTTTAGGGAACTTCACTGTATTTTTAGTGTGTGTTAATGTGTGAACATACACCATGAGTGTTTCCTGGTGGTGGTGTCTGGCACTAATAATTTAGTGTTACAGTTGCAGTAAAATGCAGGAGAATGTAGCACTTTAAAGACTGACAAGATGGTTTACTAGATGATGAGCTTTCGTGGGCCAGACCCACTTCCTCAGATCATAAAGTTTGTGTATATCCTGACTGTGGTACGCTTCGCCTAAAATCCTGTGTTCCAGCTAGAAGAACTTGATTTATTGCAGTACGCTTAAATAAAAAAGAGAGGCTCAAGGAATTGTTGAAACATAAGCAATAAA
This sequence comes from Pelodiscus sinensis, assembly GCF_049634645.1. Lineage (NCBI taxonomy): Eukaryota > Metazoa > Chordata > Testudines > Trionychidae > Pelodiscus > Pelodiscus sinensis. The sequence continues at coordinate 18,290,666 of NC_134726.1, forward strand.
TCCTTGGGTCATATGAACTTCTCTGGATGACACGTCTTTATTTGCTGTCCTTCTCTCTTTGGTTCTATTGAAAGTTATAGGGACAGACTAGAATACTTCTCATGAAAGCTAAAGCCTTAAAAGCTTCTTTCAAAACCAGTGCAAATTAAAACCCAGAATCTCTTCAGTGCAACTTGTCATGTTGCGAACATGCAGTTATTTATATTTCTAATGGGAATGAAGAGAATTGCAGTTCAGCTAAAAAGCAGCGAGAAGATTGGTATTCACCATTTAAAATCTCTTTCTTTAGCACTGGTGGTGGTGGGAGTTAAAGGTTTTTCTAAATTTCTCATATAATGAGTAAAATATCCCTTTTTTAAATCCTTCCTCTCCCTTAAAGGCTTTGAGGATAGTTATCGCGGGACTCCTCTCACACCAGCTGCCAGGATATCTGCACTGAACATTGTGGGAGACTTACTACGGAAAGTAGGGGTAAGAACAATTCAGTCATTAGCTAAAGCAGTACTGGAAGATGATAGGTGGCTATGTTTATATTATGAAAATGAAAACCAGCATTAACCCTTTGTAATGCTGAATGAGTTAAAACTATGGAGATGACGTCAGACTAAAACTTGGATCCAAACAGACTCTAATCACGAATGAAAGATTTGAAAATGGGAGTTTTGTAGTTTAGGCCTCTCTCTAGAGTTTTGTAGGCTTCTCTATAGATAGAATCTACATCAGCAAGGACCATCCATTGTCTTTTGTGTGGCTTTAACCCCACTCAGGGTATGTCTATACAGCAACATTATTTCGAAATAATGTCGAAATACTGTCTAGCTGGAGGACTTCTTACTCTAACTCCTGTAACCCTCATTGTACGAGTAAGCGAATTCAGAGGAAGAGTGCTCTGTTTTCAAATAAGGGTTGTACAGATGCTCCCAATTTTGAAATAAGCTATTTCAAAATAAGCTGCGCAATTGGTGTAGCTCAATTTACATAGCTTGTTTCGAGTTAAGCCCTGCTGGGTAGCTGCACCCTAAATGTGCCAGCCAGTATAGCCATTTCTCCCTTCTAGGTTCCTGAAAGAGCAAGGGGAGGGAAAAGTGGAGCAAGCCAGCATGAATGAGTGCCATGCTAGCGGAATATGCTGCATTCTCTTCAAGGGTGGTGCAGCAGGAAAGCAGGTGCATGCTGGCCAGGAGGAATTCTGGCTGAGTCTTCCACTGATTGCCTGCTGGTGTCTCAGGCAGAATCTAGCCTGTTGGTGATTTCTGAACATAGGACTTGAGCAGTAGACCCAGGCCCACCATATGGCGAGTGGGTATATATAGGCTTGTAAGGAAAGGTTTCGAAAGCACATTTGTTTTCATAAAAAAGTGATTCTTATAAAAGCAGCCTATTTATGAAAGGCCTGTTAACTTTTGGAGAAGTTTAGGCCCTCGATGTTTAACTAGACTGCTCAGTTGCTTCTCCCACCTTAACATAAGAGCTAACTCCTCTACCTCTCTTCCCTTTGACATCCCCCAAAATTAAAATATTTTTGCTATTTAATGAATCTGAGCCAGAGGGACTTGGGTATCCCCTTCTATCAAATTCAGTGCTCACATGTGGAGTTGGGGTTAGCAGCTAAAAGCTTCCTCTGTTGGAGTCTTCTTAAATTATTAGCAAATCCTTCCATTGGCCCTTTGCTGGGAAAGAGAATGTTGTTTAACTCTCAGATAAACTTTACTTTAGGCTCTGGAATCCAAACTTGCATCTTGCCGAAACTTTGTATATGATCAGTCTCCAAACAGACTGACTATGTCCTCACCCATGTGTTCACCCATGTATCTGAACAAGAGCAGAGACGGCCTGGAAAAACGACTGAGCAATTTTCACATGCCTTTGAGCGATAACGGGTAGGTGCTGATCTGCTGCAATTTTTTAACACTGGCCTTTTGGTTTGGTTATACATAGGTCTTGATGCTTGTAAAGTGAGTTTGAAAGCTGTGGGTTGGATTGGTGGTGGGTAGAGTTCTGCACGGATACAAAATTTGTATCCACGTCTGTATCTGCAAAAATTAGTCACAGATATCCGCATCAGCATCTGCAGATATGGATACCTGCTGATATAAAGTGGATGTCTGCAAAAGTGCAGGGTTGTAGGTACAAAATTGTATCTGTGTCTGCATCTGCATCCATATGCTCAAAAAAGAGCTGTGGATACTCACAGATATAAAGTACACTCTATCAAATGCCTCCTCTCCTGTTTCCTATTGGACATCGTCTGACATTTGCATACTGCTCCTCCTCAGTCAGACATTAAGCTTCTTGCTGTTTGAGCTTCCTCTCAGGGCTATATTCTTGATGTTCCTCTTTCTCAAAATTGGGTCATTATATGTGACATTAACCTGGTGATAAGTGTTGCTCAAAAGAGATGAACTAATTTAGGATTGGGATATAAGCGACTAATAACTATCGCTTTTGCTTATCGGATAGTCAACTAGTTCCTCGACTAGTCACTCCTCTCCTCCTCCCCTCGCTACCTCTATCAGAGGCAGCAAGAGGAGGGGAGCAGGCGCCGGGGCTGGGAGGAGTTGGCTTAAAAGCCGGTTCCCCCAGCACCATCTCCGTGGGACACAGGGGGGTAGCAGGGACAGGGTGCGAGCTAGGAATCAGCTGATTCCTGGCTCACGCCCAGTCCCAGATGCTGTGTCTCTGCTTTTTAAATGTATCCAGATCCTTCCTGTTCTTAATACATTTAAAAGGCTGATGTGCAGCCAGGCGGGGGGGAGGGTGCAGTCAGGCGGGGGAGGGGGAGTAGCGCGAGCCGGGGATCAGCTGTCCCACTCGCGCTGGGTACCCCTTGCTGTGCTTCAGTCTTTTAAATGTATAAAAGGCAGAGCCACAGTGAGGTTACCTCCCGGGGGCCGGGAGCTAACTCTGCTGTGGCTCCCCCGCTTATTGACTACTAGTCAATGATTAAACTAAATGTAACATTCCTACTTCAGTATCCATTTTGCATTGCACTTCAGCATAATGGAAAAGATACTAAACAGGACATGAACTAGCTAACTAAAATAGGCAAATGCATAGATCCTTTAAAAGCACATTATCATAATATTGTGAATTGTGTGATCTCTGACCATTCAAACTAGTTAGCTGAAAGCTTTAAGTTTAGTGGAAACACTAATGTTCAAACAGGAAATGTTAGACTAAGGACAGAAAGTTCCAAAATTACTTGGTCTCCCAGGAGCCTGAATGATCATCTCAATTCTGAATACTTTACCCCAAGTTTTAAATGTTTAACACGATCTGCTGAAATGTGCTATATTAGAGCTTAGTTTTGGGCTCTGGAAAACATTGGATTGATAGAGCGTATGTGGAACACTTTCAGTATAAAATGTAAAATCCAGCGTTAGTTTTGGGCCACTACTTAGGACAGTGGAGAGCAACCTGTGGCTCAAGAGCCACACGCAACCCATCGGGGGTTCTATGTGTGGCCTGCGACATTTTGTTTATTGTTGTTCACATGCAGGATTACCATGATACTTTTAAAGTTACAGACTAACATGGCTGCCCCTCTGAGACTTATAGTTCACAGTCTAAGTAGATGAAATACATCCATTGTATGTAATTGATCTGTTTAGATTCTCGGGGTGCGTCTACACAGCAGCTTTATTTTGGAATAACTGACATTATTCCAAAATAACAAAGAGCGTGTCTAGACTGCACAAGCATTTATTTTGAAATAATGGTGAGCTGGGGGACTTCTTATTCTGACTCACGGTAATCCTCATTTCATGAGAAGTAAGGGAAGCTGAAGGAAGAGTGGTCTTCCTTCAACTTCCTGCTGTGTAGACAGCACCAAAAGCCGAGTTCAGCTACTTTGATTTAAGCTGTGCAATTGACCTAGATGAAGTTGCGTAACTTAATTTGACTTTAGTCCTGCTGTGTGGATGTACCCTGAGAATCCAAGGAACAAGTGTGTCTTATGTATGTGTACTTCACCTGACACCTTTATATTACAGTAGCACCCAGAATGTCAAAATAACCATCAACCTCACAAAAAAAATTATCTATTTGCAATGCAGATCCACTAGTTCCTCGTGCTGTTTGATGCTGACTGAGTCATCTTACTAGAAAACAGTGACCTTACAAAGATTGCAAAAACTGAACATGCATGTACAGTGAATACAAGACATTGCATTACAACTAGGCTGTTATTTGTATTTACAGGTTAGGGAAACGCTTGGAGTTTGGAACATGGCCTTCAAACATTCCCGCACCAATGGCACATTCCCCACAAGGGGTAGTCAAGATGTTACTCTGAGAGGATCCTGAGATGATGAGGCCATGATGGATTAGGATTTTTTTTTTTAAACTTTGTCTTTTAATCTTTCAAGAGAATAAGAACAAGCAGCCCCAGTAGTTAACTTGAATAAGGGAAGGTGACTGGCAACAGCAATTGACTTTTCCACAAGACTGAGTTGTGGATGCTGTGACAAAGACGCACTGCTGGTCAGTCTAGTACTGCAAATCACTTTCCTACATCAGCTGCTGGAAATAGCATCTTGAAAGTTGTTTCTGGAACACTGCTGTCCCAAACGAATGGCCTCCTATATAAAGTAGGGTTAGTAATCCTCCCCATAAATACTGATACATTTTGTGTAGCACAGCTATTGTTTCAGCAAGAGAGTTATGGTGTTATGATTTTCTAGTGTAGGGTGCTGCATGCATCAGTGGCATCAATTAGGGAAATGTTTGTCTCCATCCAAATTTTAATTTCATTATGAGAATTTTTGGATCAAAATCAGTGCAACTGCAAGTCTAAAGTAAAGCCGGGTGGTCAGATTAATTTGTTGTCAGAATCCCATTATATAACAAATTGCCTTTCATATGATAAGATGTTAGCGATAAGAGTGACTTACCATTAAGATTTCTTAACGGTTAAAGAAGGAAAAATGCCTTGATTGCAAATATTGAAGAGACCCCCAGATATGTAGTAATGCAGGAAAGAAATAGTTGTGCTGATATAACAAACCCATAGCATCTGCAGTTTCTAGCCACTACATGACTGCATAACATGGCAAGACCTACACCACTGACCTATTGATAGAGTTAATCTCAGTTGATGGGTCGGGGCTTTTTGCTTTCTGACAATACACTTGATAATGTGCCTCAAGTATGTACCATAAGAATATACCCCTTCTAGCTATTGCTAGTGATATTAATCCCCCAAATCCTTAATTCTGGCCAAGGATTTTAAGATAAACTCTTTTAAGATAATTTTTTATCTAACAGAATAATGCTCCAAGTTTAAGTGGAGTAGATTCACCAACAGTAGTAATATCATGTTATAGAAATGTGAACTTGCAATATGATGCAGTATGGCTAAAACTATTTTTTTGCCCAACAAATGAATACATAATTGTCTTTTTTTAAATATTCAGCTCTGCAAATACAGATACTATTGTACAGGAAGCAACTACATCTTAATCTCACTCTTTGATATCGAAATTGTCTGGTTTAATCAGTGAACAGAATAAAGCTTATTCTGAATGTTAACCTATGGACGATTTTATCTGATCCACTGTGAATTCATTGCCCGTGCCATTGCCCGTGCTGTTTACATTCCAATATTAGTCTAACCTGTTTCTCAGTTGTGTTCCTGCAAATGGAGCTTTAAACAAGGCCACACTCACCAGATCTAGTGGAAAACGATTTAAGAAAATGTTCATGTACTCTTCCTTGTGTGGTGTTGGTCTTTCTGCCCATGCTCCTCAGAGTGGCTGCCCCAGGAGAATTCTATGTGTTGCACTACTAACCCCCCCCAATACTGTAGTACCCCATCCCTTTCCCAAGACCCTGCCCCTTTCTTGAGGCCCCGCCCCCTCCGTTCCCCTCCTCTCACTTGCTGTCCCCAGTCCTTACTCACTCTCATTGGGTTGAGATAAGAGGAGTGGATCTGGGGTGGGAATGAAAGATTTGGGTGTGGGAAGGGGTGGGGTGAGAGATGCAAGTTCTGGGAGGGAATTTGGATGCAGGAGGCGGTGGAGAAGGGGATGCTAGCTCAGGGAGGGAGCTCCATGCTGGAGAGTGTTGGGGGTCAGGTGAAGGGTTGGGGTGCTGAGCAAGCTGCAGACTTGTGTATATCAGGGTGCAGGGGTTTGAGTTGGAGTATATGAGTGGGTCAGGTGTGTGATAGCCTCAGGGCACAAGTTTGTGGCATGTGGATGGTGCAGGGGTGTTGTGGCACAAGACTGGGGACATGGGGGTGCAGGAATTTGGGGATGAGCGGAGCTCAGGGCAGGAGGTTCAGGTGTATGGCCTCCGGGTTGGGTGTGGGGCGGGGGGTGTAGAGGTGTTATGATGCTATGGCCAGATGAGGGCTTGGCCCCAACTGGGGGCTTGTTGGACAGGTTTAATTTTTAAATAATATATTATGTCCAACACAAAATGATTTCAACAACATCTTTATTTAGGGGAGGGGTGGGGAATATTGTTGCGGTCAGGGGGCCACTGACCCACAGAAAAATCATTCGAGTACCACATGAGTAAGATGCAAAAAACCAACCCCTCCAAAATCCCCCAAGCCTCACTGATGTGACCCTAAATGAGACACCTCACTCCCCGGGCACTCCAGCCCCGTGATGGGGTGAGGAGGGTAAGTAGGACTGAGGATGAATGCCTCAGGCCACATTCACTCTTCTGGGGATCCAGGGTTTCTGGAATAATGGTCAGTATAATTATACTGAATACAGTCTTCTGGAATAATTACATGGGTACTGAAATAATGATTCCAGAAGCCTGTATTCAGGATAAGAGGCATATTGGTGTTCCCTGTAAGCTGTGCACTTGTGCAGCCACTAAGGAGAGATTCCAACGCTGCCCAGCTGACTAGCAGAGCGCCCACAACTAGGTTTGTGTTTCTGCTAGTGGTGCACATTCACACATTCTTCAGTGCATGTGAAAATGTATTCTGCACACGGATGGAAAAGATTAGAGGGAACATTGGTGCAGATAAACTCTCTCACCTGCCCCAAGTCACACAAGAGCTGGAACCCAGAAATTGCAAATTCTAGGACAGAGTCCTACCCACTGGTCCGTCCTTCATCTCTCTCCATGGCTTTCTCTGAAACACACTTTACATGTTTGTGCACATGCACACACACGCCTGGCCCCACGAGGACCAGATTTTTCTGAAGAACTCAGCATCCATCCTGCATCTGCCATGCCAGATCCCTGCGCTTAGGACCATTCGCATCTCGCCAGTTTCAAGCGCGACAGCCTCAATCTCCCTTGTTCCCACATATGGAGTCGCCAGCCATGTGAGCTGTTATGCCTAACAGCTGTATGTTCACAGAAATAGGGTTGGACTGTAATAAATGGCTGAGCAATGAATTCAGCCCACCACTGGGCTGGTGCTGGAGGGGGGGCCGTGGGAAGGGCCGTGGCACTGGAGGAGGGGATCTGGGAAGGCCCGTGGTGCTGGAGGGGGGTCTGTGGGAAGGGCCGTGGCACTGGGGGGGGGGTCCATGGGAAGGGCCGTGGCACTGGGGGGGGTCCATGGGAAGGGCCGTGGCGCTGGATGGAGGAGGGTCCGTGGGAAGGGCCGTGGCGCTGGAGGAGGGGCCGTGGGAAGGGCCGTGGCGCTGGAGGGGGTCCGTGGGAAGGACCGTGGCGCTGGAGGGGGGTCCGTGGGAAGGGCCGTGGCGCTGTTAACTCTTTTAAATCTCCTCTGTTGTAGAATCTGTCTTCTGAATGGCCCAGTTGGTTTTTCATTTAATCTGTTTGGTTTTTTTATAAGCAGAATGTGGTTGCTCTCTGAATTCCTTGGACTGAGAGCCTCTGGCTGAAAGGGGGCTTGGCTTACCTTTTAAGTTATTGATCTGAATGCATATTGGTCACTTTGGAGTCTAAATTAAAGTTATTTCCTAACCCCTGAGGCTTTCTGTTTCAGGGTCATCTGTGCTACAGTGTTCAATCGTCTGCTCTCTCTTCATTGTGTGTCACACTGACCTACCTTGCTGCGAGCAGTCCTGCTGCCATGTTCTCCCAGCTGCCCCAAATCCCAGCAAGTCCAGTAATTCCTGGCACCTCCCTGAGTTGTAGTCCAGCTGGAGCACCACAGACAGTGCTAAATGGTTCCAACCTAGTACCTGAACGTGCAGAATTAGCATGGCATTCACCATTCATCTTCTAAAAGGCTTCATCATTGCCTTGAGGTACTGACTTTGACTACTAATCTCCAAAAAGGATACACAAAGGAAAACTCCAATGGTCATAGGTAGGTTAAAAGAAAAGTCCTCTAGAAGTTGTCGAGCAATGAGCAATGTCTGGTAAGAAATATAAAGAATTAATGTTGAATTTTTCATACAAAATTGACTTTATACTTTGACTTTTTTAAAAGAAATGTATGTTAACCCTAACAAGGTCAAAAGCTGCCTAAATTCCTTCTCAGTACATCAGATTGCACCCACCTGATACCCAAAGAGGATACTTAAAAAATTATAAATTATATGTATTAGTGTGTTTATGTGTTTGAAGTGCTTATAAACCAGTAACAGTTTGATTTAATTTGAACAAATAATACTTTATTTCTGAAAAGTGACAGAAGACGGTACTTCCATCTTGTGACCAGTGCATCAGGGTGTAGCATCCAGAACAGAAAATGCCTAAATTAATTGAATAGTAAAACAAAATGAGGGGTAGGCTGGATTAGGAAAGAATTAACTCGCTAATGGCTCCGTAGCTTAACTGGGTGTACACTACCGTCCATTGGGGTTTAAATCACCTCTCTTGCTAGAATTTTCATTTCTGTCGGAGATCTCAAGATGAATTACTCAATGTAAATCTTTTCAAAATACCTTGCTTGATAAAATATGTTTTTTGCAACACCTAAAACTTCCCATTCTATACATTGGAGAGAAGACAGTTGTGCTCTTATCATTGCCATAAGAGTGGGTGTGTGTGGCATTGGGACTAAGTTGACTTATGCAGTGCTAAATGGTGTCTTCTCTTCCCTCTTGCTGCAGTGAAGGTTGCAAGCGTGTTATCTATTCACTGGTTTTTGTTCCATTGAAATCTCCATCCCTTGCATCAACTTCCTCTTCTGAACCTTCTGCTGCATTTTCAATGACTCTTCTGCCTCCAGATCTACGGGAGGGGGCAAAAGATGTTGGCTCATTTCCTCTCCTGCAATAAGAAAACAGGCGTTAGCTTATTTCAACTCCTTACAAATTAACTCAGAACTTTGTGTACAAAGCCCTATAATTGCATCAGTGGGCATGCAAAGAAATCAGGGAAGTTATTGTCTCAAGGTAACTTTCTGTAGCCCTTAGTGGTACTTTGTACTGATGTCTATGCCTGTGCGGGGCCTGTGCGTTTGTGCAATGTGGGACTGTAACTGGATTTGTGACCTTGTGTATGCAAAATCACAACCCCAATGTAGCTATTGCACTTGTTTGGTTTGAAAAGCCTAGTCCTCTTCCAAACAGAGACTAAATCACACACTTACAACAAACATGTTTTGTGTATGTGTGAAAGAAGGGACTGGAAATACAGGCATCTGGATCTAGCAGCAGTCAGTATTGTATCCCTGCTGCCAAGGGAAGATTCAGAGGGATGACCCTGGATTTCTGAACAGAGCATAAATATGCCCCTCCAAGTCAATATCATGTAGTGTTGGAACTGTAATGTTATGCTCTGGAGGGATTTGTAGCTGCTTTTTGCAGTAGCCACACCTCCCACTACAGAGGTGCACCAGTGTTGATTCTTTTGTGCCATAGAGAAGGAAGAGCTTCTCTCTGCTTGCTTTATAGGTAGGGAGGGGAAATGGATTTGTGTAGAATGCGAAGCTGCACATCCTGCCAGCCTGCACATCCTACCGCTGCACCAGACTGGAGTGCCACTCATTTAGCACTGAGAAGTACATTCCTCCCAGGGACTCCCCCATGCCTCATGAAATTAATGAATCATCGAATGCTAGAACTGGAAGGGACCTCAAGAGGTCATTAAGTCCAGTCCCCTGCCCTCATGGCAGGACCTAGTACCATCTAGACCATTCCTGATAGCTGTCTGTCTAACTTGCTCTTAAATATCTCCAGAGATGGAGATTCCACAACCTCCCTAGGCAACTTATTCCAGTGTTTAACCACCCTGACAGTTAGGAAGTTTTTCCTAATGTCCAGCCTAAACCTCCCTTGCTGCAGTTTAAGCCCATTGCTTCTTGTTCTATTCTCAGAGGCTAAGGAGAATAAGTTTTTCACAGAGAAGCACACAGAATGCACTTCCTCCCACCTTGCCCATTTCTCCCACCTCCAGAAGTTTCAGTTATGGACCTAGCATGGAAAATCCCCCGTCCCCATCCTAGTTCGATTGGGGCATGGACAAGAAGAAGGTGAGGAGAGAGGAGAAGAATTGAAGCACTACAAGTGGCAGCTTAGAAGTAAAAGCAGCTCCTCAGCCGTAGTGTTATTACTTCAACAAAATAGTAAAATAGAGTCCCCATTTCACCACAACTTCTATCACGTTCCCATTGTTAAGCAAACCTTCCGTAAAGGCTTGAGAGTTTAGAGATAAGCAAGGAAATTCATGATCACTGAACAATGCACAGATTCTAATGAGGTTAAACATCCAGGTGCTCATTTGGGTTACAGCAATCAAGCCTAAATACTGAAGTTTTCTTTTGTCCAAGCAAATGTCTAAGTCAGTTTCATTTATACTGAAGCCACTAATAAAGCCCAAAAGTCATTCTACCTTAGTGAGTAAGCATGTAAGTATGTTAGCTGAATTCTGAAGTTAGAGGTATACAAAAAAGCCTGTTATGTCCATTGTGACATTAAAGGCTTCATAATACCACTATCCTTAAATTAACAAAATCTTTCATTTTGGTGTGAGCTCTTACTGCTGCAGCAAACAATTAACTAGCCAATAAAATCTATTTTGAGTTAGTTATTCGGCCACCGCAATGACAGAGTAGAAATGGATGCCCTGCTTTGTACAGCGGAGATTTGTTTGCCCAGTTTTTAACAATTTGTCTTGATCTGCAACACTTAAAATTCACTGCTGCTGTTTAAGGTATCAAAGGTGCTAAAGTGCTGGTCTTGTAAAAATCAAGTGAATGCACTAAATTGAAGAAAAAGCAAATTTTACTTCTTGTGCTTACTCATTAAATAGAGATACTTCATTTGTTTTTGCGCTCTCTGTTGTCGCTCATCATTGTGGACCAAACTCTGCTTTGTGAGGGTAACTATACTTCAAAGTTATGTGGCATAGCTATGGCAATCAGAAGCGTGCAGAGATGAAAGCAACTTAAATTTCTTATAGGTACTGCTGTATCATGGCCTCCTCTCCCCCCAGGAATCTCAGGATGGGGGTTTGCAATATGACAGGGATGTCAGCATGTAGATGACTACATGAATAACCGATAAACCTGGGCTCATCGGTTAATCTTGTTGACTACACACATTTCCTCCCCCCCCCCCCCCCGCCTCTGTTACAGAGGCAGCAAAGGGAAGGGTGAGGCGGGAGCCAGTGCCTGTAAGGAGCCAGCTTTTAAACCAGGTCCCCACAACCACCGGATCCTGTGAAGCAGCCTGCCCTCCTCCCACCCCCATGCTACTGCCTCTGATAGAGAGGCAACAGTGTGGAAGGTTTGGGGGGGCAAGTGAGAGCTAGTACATGCAGGAAGTCAGCTTTCAAACCAGCTGCCTGTGCACATTGACTCCTGCGGAGTCACCTGCCCCCTACTCTGTTGCCTCTTTATCAGAGGCAGCCATGCAGTGGGGCAGGCGGGAGCTGATACGTGTGAGGAGCTGGTTTGAAAGCCAACTTCCCATGTGTACCGGCTCCCACTTGCTCCCCCCACCTTCCATGCTGCTGCCTGTCAGAGGCAGCGGGGCGGGGTTGGGGGAGGGCAGGTGGCTCCACAGGATCCAATAGTCATGGGCAGGAGGGGAAAGAGGGGAAGGCAGGCAGGAGCCAGCGCTTGGGGGAAGCTAAAGACTCCCCCACAGATACATCCCAAGAGGCTGCTTGCTTTTTTCTTTCCGTGACTGTCAGGGAGCGAGGGGAAAGTGCACAGGTTGGGTCACTCGCTCCTCTGTGCCCTGCCCTTTGCAGCCAGAAGGGAGAGGAATGCAGCCTTCTGTGAGCTTTCCTCTCACTCCCTGACAGTGATGGGAAGGGAAACAGCAAGCAGCAACCCTGCATAAATCTGGGAGTGGTCTTCAGTTCCCTTGACCTTCTTAAACATTCTAAGGGGCCTTGGGGTTGGAGCAATCCTGGACTGGTGGGTGACACACTCCCAGCCAGCCCTTTTCACCTGCCCAGCTGCCTGCTGCTTAGTGCGGCAGCCTGCGGGGAGTCCAGCTTCCATCTCCTGCAGCAGAGCACCCCAGCCAGCTGGCTCCTTGCTGGAGGAATTCACCAGAGCACACCAGCTTCCTTTCACCTCTGGGAGTATGGGACACCCTCCCCCCAAACTCTGACCAACATAGTTGTGCTGCCAACACCCACACTGTGGACATAAAAGGATATGCAAACTACAGATACATTAACACACCCTGGACCCAAGTCCTGGTTTTCATTATACATTGCAATAATGGAATTGAAGTCTAGGCTGTTAATTTGGTATAACTCTCTGAGTGATGCTTATTGCATTTTAGCTTAAATCATGCTTCTTAAACAAATGTGGCTCTAGGCCATGTTTATAATTATTTAAGAATGTCCACAGAGCCATCTGTACTGATGTAAATTATCATGTAGACAAAGGGAGAAAGGGAAATTGTTATGCTGGGGTTTAGGCTCCCCCCATGTTTATTACACGATGAAAACCCTTATGTGGCCAGCACACCTATAGGGTATTGTGTACTGTCCCATCTAGTAGCACTTAAACCATTTACGGAGAGACAGAATGAGTTTCCGCTACAACCTCAGCTGAAAGCTAGCTGGCTTTTAGCTTAAGGGGTAGAGGCTCATGTATTAAGCTCCAGAGGTCACTGGTTCAATTCTACCTGTTGGTGATATGTTTGCAAGGCACTTACTTTTGTTAGCATTTCACTTTCCATTTAATCTAGCTGTAATCACATTCTAGTCTGTTACATTGACCTAAAGGCAGTTGCTAGGACAAAAGGTCATCTTTAAATATCTGTGTAATAACAGCTCCGTATTTGTAAAAAGAGATTCACAAATATTACAGAATGCTCTTTGCTTAGCATCACTTCTGCTGGTGTAAAGTAAGATGTTGTTTAGCTTAAAGCATCAAGCAGTACAACTTCATAGGGTATTTCCATGCGTTAAACAGTAGTGAGTCAATCCTATGTCAGAACATGTAGGCATGCCTCAATGTATATACAAATAGCTGCTCTATAAGAATGTATAGTAGTATACTTATAGTATAGCTATATGTATAGTAGCTATTTAACACAGGCACACATTGATGTGCTTTGGAGGACAGGAACTTACCCTCTAATCTACCATTAGATTGTTTTGTTTGTATGGCAGACTTCATGCAAATAATTTTCCAAAGCACATGTAAGATTAGCTATTCTTACCACCTGAGTACGTATTTTAAAGAATTCACCATATGAAATGTGCATTGGTAGTACAGTGAAATTCTAACATGCTTCAACATCCCTGTTCATAGCCATTATGTGTCTTTAATGTTTTCAGTTGTTTTAATTAATCAAGGCTCTAGTTGCAAAACTTCCATGTTTAATTGGGACTTTAAAAAGTGCAAGGAAGACTATATCATGCAGAAATTAAATAAATGAGCAACTTGTATGTCTTTTGTCAGCAGAGCTTATGAGAAAAGTGAGAATGCAATGTTTGCAAATCCATGTCATAACACAACCTAGCTGTAAGAAAGATGAATGACCAACAAACGAGATGGAAGAGAGTTGTTGTAATATTTGTCTCCTTTGATACAACAAACTAATGTCAAGATATCCAAGCCTTCACAGTTTGCAGAAATGTCACATAAAATTTAGTTGTGCAAAAGGAGAATGGAAATTTATGCACTACAAGCTAGCTGCAAAGTTGAAGGCATGATACCTGCTCAGTCACTGCGAAGGTTCCTGAGTCCCTCTGAAACAGAGATAGAGAATCCCAAGCAGTTATACTAAGCACATGGTCATTATCACTGCAGGTAAGTTGCTTTCAAATAATTCAAGTACATTATAGCATATTATTGAAAACCTTGTTGAGCAGAAGTGAGTTTTGGACTGTATTATGCATTAATCCAGCACTCAATTGGAGAATAGGTGGAGGGATTTGATTAGGCAGCTGCTACTTAGTTTAATTTTCTCAATTATTAAAGGGCACGAACTAAACCATAAGAAGATATTGTAAGGGCAGCAGTTTTCCTTTAACCAATCAAGAGCCTCTTTCTTTGTGCCACAGGCATCACAGGCTCAACAGCTGTGTTAAAGTTTGGGAGTGTTAATAGAGTGAGGTGACTATTGTATTATTTGGCTTGTTATATATAATGAGAAAATGGGAGTGGCTCCTTGGACAAGCCTCTGTCAAAGTGGCATGAAACCACTTCACAAGTGAAGATGAAACCCTACAGGTCAATATGCAGAACAGGGAGGCAGCTTGGGCAAGTGTGACTTAGGCCATTTCTTCACTAAGTGGAAGATTGATGCTACCGTAATCGATCTTCTGGAGTTCGATTTAATGAGTCTAGTTAAGACTTGCTAAATTGCACTCAAAGGGCACCCTCGCCAGTAGCTGGTACTCCTGCTTCTGCGAGGAGTAAGGGGAACCTCCTCCTGCTCTGGGGATGGTAGGGAAACTCAAAACAAGGTAAATCAACTCCAGCTACGTAATTAACGTAGCTAGAGTTGTGCATCTTGATTCGGCGTTCCTGTTTGGTGTAGACCTGGCTGGAGTGTATGTGCTTTGCCTTAGTCCTGGTGTGCACTACAAACTTCTGTCAGAACTGCGCTGCTCAGGGAAATCCACCCCTTCCCGAGCAACACAGTTACACCTACCTAACTCCTAGCATAGACAGCTCTGCATGGGAAGGCTTCTCCAGTGGCCCTAACTACCACCTAGGGAGGTGGAGTACTTACACTGATAGGAGAAGCTCTCCCCTCAGCATAGGCAGCGTCTTCACTAAGTGCTACAGCAGCATAGCTTCTGGAAGTGTCAACAAGCCCTTTGATTCCCTACAGAACTTCAAGGTCTCTGAACTTCTGGGATATCACTTCAGTCATCTCCTGTGTGTATGGGAGGAGACTAGCTGAAAGAATGCTAACTAGTACTGTATATAATAAATATCATGGCAGGTAGGTCTATCAACGCCTACTAGCCAAAATGGCAAGGGACACATCCCCATGATCAGGGTGTTCTTAAACCTCTGAGTGCAAGAAGCTGGGACTCAACAACAGAGGACAGATCACTTGATAAATTGCCCTGTTCTGTTCATTCTCTCCGAAGCATCTGCCATTGGCCACTGCAAAAAGATAGATACTAGGTAGATGGACTATTGGTCTCACCCAGAATGGCCATTCTTACATGTTCTTAATATCATCCTCAAGGCCCTCAACTCCAGTCTAAGATTTTCAAATCTCAGACTAGACTTAACGCTGTTTCTATTGAAGCCAGTGGGCGTTTTATCATTAACTTCAATGGCAGCAGAGTGCTGGGGGCTTCAGAAACATCTCACCCATGAAGGGTAAAGTCCTGATGCTACCGGGGTGAAAGTAACTTAAATTTCTTATAGGTACTGCCCTATCACAATCCGCCCCTCATTTGGTGGAGGCGAGGGGCTTGGCCATACAACAGTACCTGTAAGAAATTTAAGTGTAGGATGGACAGCAGAGGGTAGATGGTCAGGATGTGGGGGGGGGGGGGATGCAGGAGTCAAGGTTGGGACATATAAGAAGAGGGCTCAGGGCAGAGGGCTGGTTGAGTGCGGGGTAGAAGGGCAACATTTTGGGGATGGGGAGGGGAGGCTGCAGCTGCACTTACCCCATCTCACTGAGTGTTTGTTTTCTTTTTGCTGACTAGGGAACAAGGCAAAGTTCACAACCAGTGTCCTTCCTCCTCTGCCCTCCCCTGGGCAGCCGGGAGCAAGAGCAGGTTGTGAACTTTGCCTCACTCCCTAGTCAACAAAAAGAAAAAAAAACCCACAGTCAGTGACAGGATAAATGTGACTGCAGCTCCCCCCTCCCCGAAATAGCAGCAGAGGGGGAAAGGGAGCCCCAGGCTGGGGCCCTCCCAGATACTCCCTTCTGCCATCAGCTGCTCTAACCTACCAGGCTGCCTGCTTATAGCGAGACAGCCTGCAGGAAGCCCAGGGAGCAGTTCTGGGGGTGCTCCACCCCTCCCCCTGCAGCTAAGTGTTCAGTTTCTTGCCAGAGCGCCACACCAGGACCCACTGGCTTACTTTCACCTCTGGATGCTACTGAAGCTCAGAAGAGTGTTGCTAGTGACTTTCATGGGGCCATGACTTCACACCAAGTCTTTGACCCAGGGATAGCATTTGTATTATGTTTATTGAGCGGATGTGGGGAACCATAACTCCCCAGTGCCAACAGGGAGTTTCTTCTTAACCAAGATTCTTTCCTCAAATTCTGCTATACCTCAGAATTCTAAACCTCTCATTAGTGGAAAGAAAATGGCTAGT
Source organism: Pelodiscus sinensis (assembly GCF_049634645.1). NCBI lineage: Eukaryota > Metazoa > Chordata > Testudines > Trionychidae > Pelodiscus > Pelodiscus sinensis. The sequence continues at coordinate 18,307,266 of NC_134726.1, forward strand.
AAAAACCAAGCCCCCCTACCTGAGTTTGCTCTTCAGGGCAGTCATCTCCCGGCCCATGGCCTCATTACTTTCAGCTGCTTCGTCCAACTCTCTCTGCAGTTTCCTGCGATTTGCATTGATGCGCTGGGCCTCTTCCTCAGCCTCCTCCAGCTGTCGTTTCAGTTGTTTGACTCGGGCAGTGCTCTTATCAGCCTAAGAGAGAAAAAAGAGGCATGCTTAAGAGTTTTGAGTTTCCTTTAAAGAGAACAGAACGTTCTTTAAAGAGAACAGAACTACACCCCTTTATTCCTGTTGATGTACTTTCCTGACTCTACCCCTGCAAGTAGCTGCTGTGGCCTTTATTGTGACATCCCAATAGGATTAGCTCTGCTCCTTTGGACTGCATGTATTTGATGTGTCTTGAATGAAATTAACACTTTAGGTTCTGGGATGAAGAGTGGTCTCTGTCAGCAGCCCTACATAAAGCTTAGATGACAAGAGGAAGCCAGCTGGGACAAGCATCTGAACCCAGGCCTAATCAGGCTGTTCTAGTTGGCTGGCCGGCCAGGGCCAGGCATCATTGCCTCAGTATGGAGAACAGAAAATCTGGCTGTCAAACATGAGTCTAGTGAAGGGCTTTGCAGGGAAAAAAAGCGGTTTTCTTTCTTCTAATGGCAAACATCACAGGTGGCAGCCCCAGTGAGGTCCTGCTGACTTGCATTTACACAGTGAGGCACGACACAGGGTTATACACCAGAGTTAACTTGCCCTGACTCTTTGGGGGCACTGTAGCAACTGTCTCATTAATCAAGTACAGAGTTTTTCTCTCTTGGCCCAACAGAGGCCCTCTCAGGCTGGGATCTCTGAGCCTAGACCCTTCCTTTTAAAGGCCTGCTAGCTGTTTTTCCCTCCTTGGGCACTTTATTTGAGGCAGTGCAGGTGTGACCCTAAAAACTCCTCAGTGCCAATTGGCAAAGGGTTGACTGTTCTGTAACAGCAACTCCTATCAGGCCTGACAAACTTGCTACATTTAGCACACAGTTTTCATAATATTTGTAAAGAATGTCATGTGAGATCTTATATGAAATCCAGGATACCACCGATCATTAATATCATTGTGAAATGTATGGAAGGAATTTTGTAAATATACTGGAAAATGTTTTTAAAGTCTGAATCCAGGCAGGCTGACAAACAGGTTTTTTCAAGACAAAGGTTGTAGATTCACCTATGTGATATGTTTCACATGCATTGTATGCCAACCTTGAGAGCATTTATGAGGATGTAAGGTCAACATGAAGTCAGTGTATTAGGGAATAAAGCCAGGAGGTCAAGAATCATCCTGATTTTGGGGACCAACAATGAATTTGGAGGGCTATAGGATGATGGAAAAGGACACTATAATTCTGCACCGAAGACGCAAATGCCACAGTGCTTTTTGCATTCATGAAAGAGGGATCCTAACCAAGGTGGTTGGAAATGTTGTGAGATCCACTCACCTAAAGCAAACTACTTTAGACGAGGGGTGGGAAACCTTTTTTGAGTCGGGGGTCACGGACCCACAGAAAAATCAGTAAAAATCAGTTGGGGGAGAGGGGACTACACACAAGTGAGAGAGGGAAAAAACCCACTCTCATTGGCATGGCCCCCAACTGAGGAGAAAGACACTCCCTGCATTCTCTTACACACCAGAGGCCCAGCCTAGTAACATTTTTTGCCTAATAGATGTTTGTGCCTCAATCCCACGGAGGAGTAGCGGGGAGGCTAGAGTGCCAGCATGGGCTCCCCAATTCTGGGGTTGGGGTGCGGCCCCGAGTCTCAGGGGCTGAATCCAGGTAACACGGGCCACACCCACTCCTGGTTTAACCTGTCATAGATGAGTTTAGACTCAAGAAAGCATTATACTTTGTTTTATATGTACCCATTTGTGTGTCTATTATTATTCTCAGTAGCTTTCAGATCTTTATCTTAGATAATAAACTTGTGATTGCTTTCACAATACGTAGGTCTCAGTGCTCTGAGGCCATTTGGAGCTGATCCTCACTGGAATCTAAAAAGCTAGTGTATCTGTTGTCTCTCTGGTAGGACTCGGATAGCCACAGAGGTCTATGGAGCAGGCTGGGAAGGCAGTTGCTTGTGTGGCCAAGGCAACTGGTGTCAGGGAGATAAGCTACAGAGCGTACAGACAAGACTACTAAAGACAGGTGCCTCACACGCCTGGGTACTCTTGGGAAGTGTGTCAGCAGGTATTTACTTCTCTTCCCTTGCAGCCCCTTTCTCTCCTGCTAGATACCTAAAGCATGGTGCATTACCTGGTCCTTGTATTGTTCCGCTTGCTTCCTTTCATCTTCCACCTGTAGCAAGACCTCTTTCAGCTTCTTGTCCTTCTGGCGCAACGTCTTGGCAGCAGCTTGCTTCTCTCTGCAAAGGGCAGCATGACACTTATTGATCTGGAAAATGGATAATTCTTGGGCGCACATAGCTTGTGGAAAAAAAAGAACCAGTGATCTTCATATTAAAAGTCTTCCTCAGAATAATGCTATTGGCTTCTGTAAAAATTGAAGGAAGCAGCAGCTTCTTCCATGGGTCAATTCATCATGCACCTGTCCTGTGTGTTTTCCAGATAAAAAAGCTGGGCGAGTTTACCTTTATCTTTGTATAACCGACTGCCACATTTCTAATGATTGGAGGCTTGTTTTGTTCTTACTAGTTATTTACTAATTTTCTGCTTATAGCCAAACCCTGCTTCTTTAGTCAGTGAATAAAAATAGGGAACTGCGAGAACATTTTTGGGGAAAAGGACAGAATACTTTGCCCTCCTCCCAAGTGGCAGGTGCAGAGCAAATGAACAGCACAGCTCTACTCCAGCTCATAGCTTGCTACATCTTCTCCCTGCAGGATTATGATCCAGAAGATCTACACCTTCTACTGAGCCACAGTCTATATCCCTGCTGGCCTGTTCACAATCTACTCCCCTCACTTCCTTTATTCCCACTGCAGATCTTGGCTTCAGAGTATGCAAGAGAAGCAGTGTTGGCCCAGAGCTGTTTGTGTCATTTCTACCTTGATCTAGGCCTCCTGCTGCCATGGAATGGAGGCCTTTAACACCTCACTTGTGTGGGCCTTTTGCAATAGGCTGTGTCTACACTTCTACGTTTAAAGCACAACTGTGGCAGTGCTCTCTGCCACTTTAGGAAGACCACCTCCATAAGGAGAGTTGCTAACCGCTCGGGGAGCCTGTTTACACCCTGGTGTGAGAAAGTTACAGTGTGGACAAGCCCTTAATGGGTTAGCTAAGAAAGAGAGCTAAGAAAGACAGTAGCCTGGTTTCTTATGGGCTATTGACAATGTGCTGGGTATTCTCAAATATTTACTTGGAATAAGTATCAGAGGGGTAGCTGTGTTAGTCTGAATCTGCAAAAGCGACGAGGAGTCCTGTGGCACCTTATAGACTAACTGAAGTGTAGGAGCATAAGCTTTCGTGGGCAAAGACCCACTTCGTCAGATGCATGTAGTGGAAATTTCCAGAGGCAGGAATAAATATGCAGGCCAGGATCAGGCTGGAGATGACCAGGTGGATCCAATCAAGGAGGATGAGGCCCACCTCTAGCAGCTGATCTGGAGGTGTGAATTCCAAGAGAGCAGAAGCTGCTTTTGTAGTTAGCAAGCCATTCACAGTCTTTGTTTAATCCAGAGTTGATTGTGTCAAACTTAAAGATGAACTGTAGCTCAGCAGTTTCTCTTTGAAGTCTGGTCCTGAAGTTTTTTTGCTGCAGGATGGCTACTGCAGCAAAAAAACTTCAGGACCAGACTTCAAAGAGAAACTGCTGAGCTACAGTTCATCTTTAAGTTTGACACAATCAACTCTGGATTAAACAAAGACTGTGAATGGCTCGCTAACTACAAAAGCAGCTTCTGCTCTCTTGGAATTCACACCTCCAGATCAGCTGCTAGAGGTGGGCCTCATCCTCCTTGATTGGATCCACCTGGTCATCTCCAGCCTGATCCTGGCCTGCATATTTATTCCTGCCTCTGGAAATTTCCACTACATGCATCTGACGAAGTGGGTCTTTGCCCACGAAAGCTTATGCTCCTACACTTCAGTTAGTCTATAAGGTGCCACAGGACTCCTCGTCGCTTTTACTTGGAATAATTACAGCTCTCAGAATAACATTAGTGTCTGAAATAACAGCTGCAGTGAGAGAACTAGGAGTTTTGGCCTGATGCAGGCCCCACCAGCGCTCAAGAAGTAGTAAATGCAGCTGAGAGTCCAAAATGACAACTGTGCAGAGACCCACACAGCTGTCCACAAAGCTGGACAGTTTGGCAGCTAGTGGGCTGTTCTGCCTTGGAGGTGCAAGGATGATAATTGCTGCATGTGCACATGTGACCTGAAATCATGCCCAGGTGCATGCCTAATGGGCCAAGTCCAGCCCCTGCCAGAATAAATGGACCAGACCATGGTGTATTGAGGTTGAAGGAATCTTTCCCTTTGTCCCCAAATTGCAGATTGCTGCTCCCTCCACCTGCTCACATGCTATCCTTCGTCAGTAGTAGCTCAGGCCATAATGCATCCCCTTTGTAGACTGGGGAGAGAAGGGATGAGGGAAATAAAACCAAGTAGTCATGCATCCTGTCAGGCAGAGAACTCCCTTGGAGCTCATTACCATGCTAAACAGCTTTGCAGAATTTGCTGTACTGTCGGGGGAGTCAGGATCTGGCTCAAAAGAAGAAGACTAGCACTAATGAAATGGCCCTACTGACAGTATAAGATATAAAGGAAGGCAAACCAATAGGTTTCTACAGAAACTGCTCTGAAGACCTAGAGAATAAGATCCCTCATCTAGGTTTTTTTGGTAAGCCTATAGAATTCTACAGCAGGGCAAACTATTCTAGAAGACTTTTGAATAATAAATTCTTCCTAAAGCAGGCGCTGTGCAAGCTTTTGGCATGAACCAGTCATTTTCCCAAGAAACACTGCTTTGTGTGTGAGCCTCTTTATCCAACTCTTTAGTACTTTGTGTTGTATTGTGCTTCCAGATACAAGGATTACCTCTATTTAAAACACAATAAAAAAGATGTCAAAAAATATAAAATTATTGAAAAAGTCATAGGAGTTGTAAGATCCAGTACTTTTTCATTGTGTGAAAAATGCCACTAATAGAATCTTGAAAAACCTTTAGTTTTTTAGTATTTCATGTATTAAAACAAGGGTAGTCGATAGGATTACTGTAGGCCAAACCTGGACTGCTAGACATTATTCAATGGACAGTGAAATCTTTTTATTTACTTATTCTTACCATTATTATTGTTGCTTTTGTATTATTTTCTCTGGAGTCTGGACTTTTGCCTATACCATAACCAAGAAATTTGGACCTTGACAAAAATAAGTGATTACCTGTATATTAGAATCCCTAAATAAAAGGGTAGCTTTACCGCTGGAGGGCTGAGTTGCAGTGTCCAAGTACCTGGATTCCTGTTCCACTTGCTCCTCAAGCTGAGCTATTTTGGCCTCCAGAGAAGCAATTGTAGCCTTGAACTTGGACTTCACAGATCCCTCCATTTCCTGCAGTTTAACCTTCAGCTCTTTGTTCTGCCTCTCGAGTTGCTGCCGAGCGCTCTCATTCTTCTGTGCCGCAGTGCGCTCTGTTACCAATTCATTATTCAGCTGCTCTGACTAAAATATGTGGGAAGAGCAAACTTTAAAATCTTAGAGCTGTTACCTTGGGAAAAGGGAGTTAGGTCAATTTAATATATATAAAAAAAGAAATCTCTTTCTGGGAACTCTGAAGGTGTGACCAAAACCAAACATGCGCACTTGGTGGGGTACAGACACCCTCACACCCGCATTAATAATACACATGCTCACATGTACATCCAACTCCCTTCTTATTTATAGGAGCACTCAAATGGACAGTACCTGCTGTACCGCTTTCCTGAAGCGATCACTCATTGCCTCCATATTACCTTGTTCCTCTTCTAGTTCTTCCTCCAATTGGGAGATTCTAGCTTCCAGACGACGTTTCTCGTCCTGAAGGCTAGTCCTGCAAGTTTGAATTTGTAAAGCATGTTGGTTTTGGTTCTGAGCAGTTGACCGTGTCTCGCAACACAAAGAAAGCTGCTGATGACTCATGGAAAACCTGTATGTGTTCTTGACATGAGTGTGCCTACATTGCCATCTTATTTGTGTTACTAGTGACCTCACCTGTCCCTCGCTGCTGGCCTTCATATCTATGAGTCACTTGTAAGTAGTCCCATTGATTTTAATGTAATTTGCACATGTTTGTAGCTAAACATATGAGGCAAAGTTGGAGCTATAAATTGCTTTCCAAGACAGAAACATTGGCTACTCAGAGGTATTTAGCAAGGCTTTGATACACTTGAAAATAATTGTCAATTCTTACCTCCCAGAAGCAGCACTTGCGAGTTCTTCAGCCAGTTCCTCTTTCTCCAGATCAGCATGTTTGCGGGCTCTTTCTGCAGCTGCCAGATCCTAGGAGAAATAGACAGCCATTGTATTAAAGAAATGAAGTGGGTTAAACAAAATTCAGTCCAACCATTTAGTCCTATGGCATAAGAGACTGATTAGCCATCACTGTCTTTTTAAGCCCAACCTATGTCAAACATTTCTGTCACCAGAATATTAATTTAGGAGTCTATAGTCATAGACAAATGAAACAAAAATATGCATTATCCAACTCTTCAGCTTTTTGTGTTTTATTATGCTTCCAGATGCAAGGATTATATCCATTTAAAACACAATAAAAAGATGCCAAGAGTATACAAATATTGAAAAAATCATAGGGGACTGTAAGATCCAGTATTCTTTTCTTTTTCATTGTGTGAAAATAGCTTCTTAACAGCTAAATAGTTTTAAAGGAAGCTCTTGGTGCTCAGCATTTCCAAGCACTTTGGGTACATTTCAATGGATGTCAAGTGTCCTAAATACCTTCAAAGATTGAGGATGTTTTTACCGTGGTCCACAGAACCTGCTATAAGAGATTCTGACTATAGCTTTCTCTGCACTTCAGCCAATATCATTTTTTAAGGTATTTTGGCTCGCTCGGGGACAACTCTGTTTTATTCCTGAAGATGCTGTGCAATCCACATTTCATTACTCTCTAAAGGCAAGTCTACTCTACACGGAAGATTGACACTGCTCTGGTCGATCTTCCAGGGTTTGATTTAGCAGGTCTAGTATAGACCCTCTAGATTGAACTCAGAGGGTGCCATTGTTGGCACCAGTACTCCTGCTCCTCATGAGGCGTAGGGGAAGTCAACAAGAGCATTTGTTCCCATCAGCTTTCCACTGTGTGGACGGCACAGAAACACAATGTAAGATACATTGACTTCAGCTGCGTATTTTACATAGCTGGAGTTGCATATCTTACTTCAGCCTTCCCATGTAGTAAAGACCAGACCTAATTCACGCTTCACCTCTTGCAGCTGCATAAGTTCTGCTTCCAGGTTCTTGGCTTTTTTCTCATTTTCTCTGGCTGTAGCAAATATCTCCTCTCTTGAGGCCCGGGCATCATCAAGCTCTCGTTGGAAGTCCTTCATCTGGCCCTGGTTTCAGACAGTTAAAAAGAAAAGGGATTTCTGTTGGTCTGTATTCATCATGGTTTTGTTGAAAATAAAATTGGACAAAAAACTCAAAACAAATACTAAATACCATGCAATTACAAACTGTCCATGTGGACCCTTCTGCCAAGCACTAGAAGTCCCACAATGCACTTTGATCTACTCTGCTTTGAAACCTGAGTTGGTCAATACACCCTATGGAACTTTTAGTTCACCCAGATAGTTAGTATTCTGCAAACTAGCGTGCTACAGATTTATACCCCAGCTTGCTGCGCACCAACTCACCATGTAGACAGTCCCTTAGTGTGTTTGAGTAATAGTTGGCTTGTCAAGTGTCAGTCCTGCCCTAGATCACTGATCACTATAGAATGTCTTTGAAAACTGGCTACTATTGATGCAAGTGCAAATGTGATAGCTGGTTTTTCAGAAATACACAGTGCTGTTTCCATGTCTTGGAAAGTTATGTTTGAGCCCTATAAATACATCTGGCCTTTTTTGCCTCACCTCTGTGATGGAGCCCTTAAGATTTCATTCACACAGAGATGCCAATATCACATCAGCATTGATCACGTAGTTAAGGAGACTCCGTCCTTTATGAAACATGAGATTTTTCACTCTCTAGGCTAGCAATCTCAAGGTCTTTCAAATTACATCAACAAAGCATTTTTGGATCTGGAGTTTTGGTTCAAACCCCTTTCTAATGTTATATCTATTTAGTATTGATATCTAATTTCCACTTGCTGTTAAAAATCACATCCCGGGCTCAACGTAAAACTATTCAGTCTAAGAGCTACAAACCTGTAGTTTACGAAGTTGCTTAATAGCTTCTTCCCGAGCTTTATTAGCAGAGTCAACTTGACCTTCTAGATCCTTAATGTCAACTTCTAATTTCTTTTTAGCTGCAGCTGCCAGGCCACGTTGCTTACGCTCATCTTCCAGTTCTGTTTCATACTCATTAAGCTAAACGATAATAAAGAAAGTTTTGTTGACAATTATTAATACTCTTTAGCACACTAAGACAGACTTTACTTACACCCAGCTTGTATATGCCATGGTGTCCTAGGGATTTGCTGACAGGTAATAAAAGCTCTACCAGTTACAATACTACTGGCTGCTGAAATAAATTTTTAAATTCTGGAGTTTGGTGTGGTAAAAGACCAAAGTTTGATTCTGTCCTGCAGTACAGTTGGTGAAAAATATTTGTGTTTGCAGCCACATCATCTATACTAACAGGTTCTGTAGTGTTTGTTTTCCTTTCCAAAATTTTTGGATCAGTTTGTTGTCATTAATGACAGGTATTATACTACTTGCACTGAAAGCACAGGGAACATTTTAGCCATTATGTCAGAGTTGTTAATTCAGGTGATTTTCACTAAATGGACCCCACTGTTAAATCACTATATCTGCTTACAGTCACATTCCTTATAGTGAAATAACCATAAGTCACAACACTGTACTGCAGCTTATTTTTTAAAAACAATGCAAAATGTTCCATATAATTTTTATTCGGCCAACCAAAATTATTTGGTTCTTCTTATCCTGAAGCACTTACCAATAATGGCATAAGCCGGGGATTTGCAGTTGATTTGAGTAAGCATTTATAGTGTGACTGATAATGAATTGTACCTGTTTAAGCAGCTGTCTCTTCTTCTCCTCATTTTGTTCATCTCGGGCTTGCAAGTCTCTTTCAAACTGTCCTTTTAGGGCCTGCATGTTAACCTCCAGTCTAAGCTTGGCATCTTCAGTAGCCTGCAGCTCATCCTCCAGCTCCTCTAACTGTGTCTTCATCTCCTCCACTTGTTGTTCCAGGGCACGTTTGGATTTCTCCAAATCATGGACCTTTCATGCAATGACAAATCAATAGAATGATTGCAATCTAAAAAGATATATTGCTGGAATGAGATCGTTCTGCATTTAGCATGCAACCAATTGGAATGTCTGAACTGTGGCAAGAGAATAGATTAAGTTTCAAGAGCACACGCCAAGAAGTGGCAAACTAGTATTTTATACTCTTATAAATCTATTTTAAAGGGCAAAATTCATCTTATTCATAGACTGAGGTCCTGCATACCAAATGTTATCACAGAATTTTTTTTTAGTCTAAACACCTACAATTGTAGAAACACCACTTTTGCGGTAGTGAAGTGATCATGCCATTAGAAGAAGAAACAGGAAGCAATATCCCCTTTCAAATTAAGTTAGCGGGGCTCCTTCTAATTTTATTTCCTTCTTAAACTCTACGATCAAATACAGACATGTCTCAGATGTCCTGTCGCAATTTTACTCTGTCAAGTCAGCTGTGGAAATTTCTTTTAGCTATAGTGGTAACTGTTAGCAAGATCAAAACTACTTAATAAATTCAGATTTACTGATTTTACAGCCTGGAAGTTGCTTAGTGGGCTAGCAAATACTTTTCAATCTCTGATTTAATTTTATCTTCTTTAAGAAAGGAAGCAAATAATCCTCTTCAAGATCAATAACTTGCTGTTGATCAGTAAAGTCAAGACTAAAGAAAGCTTGTAAGCATAATTCATTGCCGAGACTCTTATAGGACTGGATGCACGTGGAATTGCTCACGGAATTCTGCGTAAAGCTCCTGACATTGTTGAATGGATTTTATACTCTGAAGAACTCTTCACACTGAAAATGTAGATTGTTGTGTTATTCACTCTTAATTTAAGTGTTTATCCTTGGAATAGTTATACAGGATATATTTTGTGAGACTTACATTCTTGCCTACATCATCCTTGGAGCTAACTAGATCTTCCATTTCAGCTTTCAACAATTTGTTGGTTCTCTCCAGTTCTTCTTTGGCTTCCAATGCTTCCTCAAGAGCTCGGGCCAATGACAAAGCCTTTGTTTCTTTTTCTCTAGCTTCAGCTTCTGCTTTGTCCCTTTCATCTGCATATTTAGAAGAGATGGTTTTCTCTTCAGCTAGCATCTATAAATCAATAACATAAAATTCTCAGTTTGAACACACTCATTCTATTAATACAGAAAACAATTAAATGTAGGGTTTTCCATTGCATTAGTCTTGTCAATTATTATTGACTACAGAGAAAGGTCCCTGCATTCTGATGAACATATGAAGATACACAAATAACCACTGCACAAATAACCACTTCATAAAAAACTTAACCTCAATTTTTTTATAACAATGCTAATTCTCATCCAACAACTTACTCTCTCCACCTGTGACTCCCAGCAGAGTTAGGTTATAACATAAAGGGAATTAATCATACCTGATCAAACTTCTTCTGCTTTTTCTCCAGATTGGAGACCAGCTGACGTTGGTTGTCCAAGTCCATTACCAGATCATCCAGCTCCTGCTGGAGTCTGTTCTTGGTTTTTTCCAGTTTGTCATAAGAAGCAGCTTTTTCCTCAAACTGCTGCGTGAGCCCTTCAATTTCCTTCTGGAATTTCTTTTTGCCTTCCTCCATACTCTCTATTGTGCTGACATATTCTTGTAGCTTCTTCTTTGAGTCAGAAAGCTGAAATTTGAATTCAAGCAATGAAACAAGTCTTTATAGCACAGGCATTCTAATTTTGTACAACAGAGGGCTGCATATGACATCATTCAACGAAACGAGTGGTGTACACCTAACTCACTCAGTTAGGTGTACTGATAACTGAAACTGATAACAATCATTCATCTTCAACACCATGAGGCAGCCTACTAGGCCCATTGCTCCAGACTCCATCTTGAGGTGAGTGATCTTGCACTCAGGGGTAGCCAGTAGTGCTGTGGTCACACTCTTCAATGCATTAAAGAAGAGGGTGGCTATTGCCTGCCTTGTAGAATTCCACAGGCTACAGTTGGCCTACAGCTCACACACTTGTTGCTTCTGTTCTAGCAACAATAGTTCGTTGGCAAACGTACAAGAATAACTGCAGATCTGAACTCTGTGGACCTATTGTAAAGACTCAGCACCAGAGCTAAGGTTTTAACTGTGCCACTGTACCTGTATTGTCAACGTCGAAATATGTCGCTCTAGGTTTTGTTTTGCTTCTGCTTCTTCCTCCAACTGTTCTTGCAGGCTGTGATTTTCCTCTTCTAGCTGGCGAAACTTGGTAGTTACATTTAGTTTCTGCCGAGTTTCTTCCTGAAGGAGCTCCTACAGAGAGCATCATAACCAAACATGGTCATTTTCAGTTATTTTTCAGAATGTTTTATACAGGCAAGGTTATACTGATGGGAGGCCTACCTGTGTATCCTGTAGCTGAGATCCCAAGCTTGCAACATCCTTAGTGAGTTTGATTGTCTTGGTTTCTGCTTCACTGAGCAGACCGGTAACATTTTCAATTTCAACCTAAAGAGAAATCACATTGAATTGTTTCAGTCATTTTGTAGAGCTTCTATTTGCTCTTTCTCAACTATATTCGAGGCAGGACCAGAATGGACTCTTGAAGTACAGTTTGTAATTCAACGCCAGGGGACAACTAGCTCCTGTGCTTCTGAATCACATCTAGAACCCTACAAGAAGCCTATTTTCCAGTTCAGGTGCAACTCACGATGGCAAAAATAATGTCAGAACACTAGATATTGCCACAGTTTTACTAAGAGAGTTTGTGAGATTTCAGGGCTATGGAACCAATGTACAACTGTCAGACATGTTTGGGGGGGAGGTTTCTGGGAATTCTGTCACAGGCAGCTTTATTGGACTTCCCTTTGTCCAGTATTGCTGAGAACAGCTCCATGCAAAGGATGCCTCGCTTTTGTGCCACAATCTCTCTGTCAGACTCCCAAGCTGACTCCCAAGCTATATCCAATGGAATGCAACTCGTAACAAAGGAATTGATTCTGAAATGTTGGTTTTCAAAACTATATTGTGTTTCCACAGGTTTTTACTCATAACATGCTAAGAAAATTCCGCACCCCTTCCTGCCCTGCACTTGAGAAGTTAACAGTTCTTGGGAATGGGCATTTAGTAAGAAGTGAATAATGGTCTGTACTAGCAACACCACTATGTAGGACTCCGAGTATGCCAGTCACTAATTAGCCTACTGAGCCTCTCAGGTCACCGAAGAAGGTATTTCTTACCTGTAACTTATGGACTTTTTCATTGAGTTCCACCCGGACGCGTTCTCCATCAGTGTATTTGGATTGTAGCTCCTGAAGCTGTACTTCCAGTTTCTTCTTTTTGTGCTCCACCTCTTGTTTGGCCTGATTTAGTGACCTGATTTCAGTACTCAGGTCAGCATTTTCTTTCTCTAGTGTCTGTTTGGTCTTGTCCAAGTTCGCTTTGGCCTGAATGCGTAAGGCAAAGAAAAATACATTGAGCAAAAGAACTCCACAATGTCTAATAGATAAACCCATTGTCCAGGTACTGGTTTTCCATTTACCCGTTTAAATTGCTCCAGCTGCTCCGTGAGCTCTTCCACAGCCTGCGTATGCTTTTGCCTCATCTCCTGGACCTGGGCTTCATGAGTTTGAGTTTCTTCCTCCAGAGCTCTCTTCAGCACTGTGACCTCCTGTTCCCGCTTCGCTCTGGAAAGCAATGCACTCATGAATGGAACTGCTAGCAGACAATCCAATCGCAGAGAAAATCGTGTTATTGCACAGCTGTGCGATAATAAATAATACCGTCAACAGCAGCACTTTTATAGTAGCCCCTTAAAATGACGATCTAAGTAAGTTGTGTGTCCAGTTCTGTGCAGGGTAACAATGTCACAGCCCAGGTAAGAATCCAAGAGTCATTTGCACTAGGGCTTGTCCTTAGAGCTCACATTGTTCCAGATGTGCAGCTCACTAGATAAGTCTTATACGATATTTACTGAAATAGTGCTTTCTGATTGTGTGTGTTTTATAGTGAGTTTTTAGCTACGTTTATTTTTCTACCACGTGCTAGATCTTTATACCTGAGTTCCTGTTGTGTAGCTGTGCTATCCAAGGTATCTTCAAGCTCTGTTTTCAGGGCCTCCAGCTCTTCACTCAGGTCTCGCTTTTGTTTTTCTGCTTTGTTTCTTGCTGCTCTCTCAGAATCCAAGTCTTCCTGGAGATCAGAGATGTGACCTTCCAGCTCTCGGATTTTTTTGAGGGCATTATTCTTCTGAGCTATTTCGTCTTCAAGCCTGGACAAAAAAAAAAGTAAGGTAAATATAAAAAATGTTCATCTGACTCCTTGGTACTAACTCTTAGCAGCTAGTTACAAAGTGTGTGGAGTTGTTGGGAGCTGGTGACTTCAATCTAAATATCCTAAATGAATTCATGCTGTGGTTGTTTTAATGTTACTAGGAGGTATAATTAATCCATGTCAGATAATATATAAAGTAACATGATAACTTATGTAAGTATAACATGAACTGTGCATTTAAAGGTGGTTTTCTGAATGACCTAATTTTTGCTCCTTTTGAAATATATAGGGGTTTTATCATTGGCCTTAGTGTGAACAGAATTAGGCCAACTCCCAGAGTTTTTGAAAATCCCATCCTAAATATATGTTTGAGAGTATGTGCTAGGCTCCGTGTTTAGCTCATTGCACAGACAGACCTAACCAGTTGAGAGAGAGAATGACCAAAGTAGAGGTGAAGTCTTCATCTCTTGGATGACATAGACAATTGGGAGGATCACTGGTATCTGCAGAATAAGGCTTTCTCAACTGTTGTACATGTAAGAAACTGGGCCCCCAATGTAGGAAAAAGATATGAAGGGAAATGAAGGGAAAATGATTGTTGCATCTATATGGAGAGACAGTATCCCAGAAGATATTGATGTATAGAAGGATCTTGCTGCTTCATGGGGGCTTCATGGTCAGGTCTAGGACTGACATTTCACATGGCCTGTGGCCTATTTAAGTCTTTGGAAACCTTCCTTATTCATTTTAATGGTTTAGGATCAGTGGCAAACGTGCAATAATTTGCAGTATATTTTGTCTGTAACCTGCACTTTTTGCTTCTCATCTGTGATATGGTGGCACCCAAAAGGAGTAATGACCACTAGGAAGAAGAGATGTCTCAGAAGTCTAGATATAAATCAATTTTAATCACCAATGCAATTAATTTTTAGCATGCTAGGTTTAGAGAAGGGGGAGGACCATCAGTGGGCTCAGAGTACAGAGATCTGATTCAGAGCTGAACTGCCTCAAAGTGTAGGATGGGGCTGGATGTGTGTGTTCAGGGATGGGTTTCTCCATGTCCAGATCTGGAGGTTCAGCTCAGGCCCTTCTGTGGGTAGGTGTTGGGTACCTGGCAAGAGCAGCCTGCAGCTCTTCCTCCTTTTTGGCCAGCTGCATCTTTAGTTCAGCAATCTGCGCCTGCAGGTCTGCAATCTGCTCATGCAGGTCACTGGCATCTCCCTCCAGCTTCCTCTTCGTTTTCTCCAGTTCTTGTCTGCTCTTCTCTTCTTTCTTTAGTCGCACTGAAAAAATAAGGATTCTTGTCAGGAGAGTGAGTCAGCCCAAGAAATTCCCAAAGGGACCTTGAACAGAGGTACATATACATGGAAAAGCAGAGAGTAAAACCATTGGAATTACACACAGAATTACAAGTCGTAAATTTCTTTTCGTACTGATGCGTTAGCGACTTGCTACCGGCACATGAATTTCAATTTCTGTCCATCCATACTGTGGAGCACTGCTTTTCCCATGTTTTCTTTCTTGTGCTGATTTTATAACCAAATAGGGACCTCTGTTCTGCCGCTGCATTTTTCCCATCCCATGGTTTTTGTAGGTTGGATTCATTCTCCAAGAAACACAAATGAAATTGTTCTTTTCTTTGCCTTTGACTGGCTTGGATTAAAAAAATTGTAAGAAATGAAAGCCTATGTTTCTAATAAATATTGTAATACTTGGTTCTAATTGGCCCTGGAATACTGAATCTGACAAATGACAATTAAAATTATATTTGTGCCTATTGGGACTCCATGACTGTCATTAAAAATAAAATTTACTTGGTAATTACTATAAAATTTCTTGTTCCAGCATTTCAGAAAACTTACATGGTAAATGGAGTTTTTTAAAATGCATGTCAAATGAACAATAGATAAAAAAACCACCTTTGGTTTACATTACCTTCCAGTTCTGAAATCATTGATTCATGTTTGTTTTTCAGCTTTGTAAGATTTTTGGCTTTTTCTTCTTCTTCTGCAAGATTTGTTGTTAAATCACTTATTCTCTCTTCAAGAAGTTTTCTTTCCTTAAGAAAAGTTTTCATGTATAGTTTGAATATATATTATTTGTGCTCATGAAATGCCAATGTACATGCTAAAAAATAAATTAGTCTTTCGGAATGCCACGTTTCCTGACGGTGTCATGCAGCACTTAGGGTATGTCTACACTACAGAGCTAATTTGAAATAAGAGCCCTTATTTCGAATTAACTGTAATAGTTGTCTACACATACAAACCGCTATTTCGAAATTAATTCAAAATAGCGGAGCACTTATTTTGAATTAAGTAAATCTCATTCTACAAGGAATAACGTCTAATTCAAAATAGCTAATTCGAAATAAGTGCTGTGTAGTCACTTAATTCGAAATAGGGGGCCTCTAGCCCTTCCCAGGGAGCCCTGGTGGCCACTCTGGGCACAACCAGGAAAACTTACTCTCCTCTCCTCCAGCCCTGGAGCCATTAAAGGGGTAGACCATGGCCACAGTGCCTGTGCCAGCTCCAAGCCTGCCAGTCCAGAGCCAGCAGGGCCCCTGATCCAGTAGCCCCAAAACATGAGCCAGCAAGCCTCTGGCAGCCAGCCCTCCACCGCTCCCCGGGAGCAGTCTGCCAGCTCCTAGGAGCCTGACAGGGGCTGGAGAAGGCAGGTGCCTTCCCGTTCCAGGGTGGAGATCATGGAGCTTATTCAGGTGTGGGGGGGATTACCCCAACTTCCCTGATCTTAGCCCTAGATGGAGGAACACGGCTGTCTATGGTAGGATAGCTGCCAGTCTGGCCACCAAAGGCCACATGAGAACCCAGAAGCAGGTTTGCATGAAAGTCAGGTTGGTCCAGCGAGACCCCTAAACCTGAGCCCTGAGCTTCCCCTCCCCCTTCTTCCCCTTGCTTCCCCCTTTCAGCTCCCTCCTCCCAGGTTTCCCCCTCCCCTCTCCCACCTTCTCTCTTCCCCCTCCCACCTTCTCTTCCCAGTCTCTCCAGAGGCTCATCTCTCCCCCCCCCCCCCCAGTTTTGTTCAATAAACTTAGTTTCTATTTTTGAACATACGTGTCTTTTATTTGACATCAGGAAGGGGGGCTAGGGAGGGGTAAGTGGAAGGACATGAGGGAGGAATGAGGCACGAGCCCCCGGTGGGGAGGACTAGGGAGGCTCTGAGGGCTCCTTGTGGTGGACACTCTCCCTCAGAGCCTCCTGGATCCTGACAGCTCCCTGATAGACCCTTGAATGGCAGCCTGCAGCAAGTGCAGCCGGGCTGATGCCAATGACCCCATGAGACACATCGGGGTGCCCAGGGGTGTAGCTGAGTGCTGTGGTGTCCCGAGTACGGGCACTCAGGGCACTCCAAGACAGGACTGCTTTGCTGTCCCTCATTGAGGTAGACAAGCAAGCAAGGAACCCTGAGAACTATCTGTCTGGGGTGGGGGGTCGGGTCCCTTTAAGCAAGGAGCTCAGTTAGCCTCAGGCAGCAGTCCCACACACTCAAGTCCTAACCTGATGCCATGCCAGCACTGGTTCCGGCCAGCCTTAACTTCGGTTCAGGGTCCACTCAGTGTGGACATGCTATTTTGAAATAGTAAAACGCTGTTTTGAAATAGTTTTTGTGTCTAGATGTGTTATTTCAATTTAGCTTAATTTGAATTAACTATTTCGAATTAAGTTAATTTGAAATAGTGCTGTAGTGTAGACATACCCTTAGAGAGGAAGTAGAAACTGGTGGATGCTTTCTATGGGTATGTCTACATTAAAGAGAAGATCAAAGCTGCTGCCCTGATCTTCCAGGGTTTGAGAGAGCAGGTCTAGTGGAGACATGCTAATTCGAACTTAGAGAGGCACTCCAGTTGATGCCGGTAGTTCTGCTTCCATCAAGAGTAAGGGAATTCGAAGGAAGAATATTCTTCCTTTGACTTCCTGCAGTGTGGACAGCGCCAAAAGTCAAGTTAAGGTACTCCAGCTTCAGCTATGCAATTATCGTACTGAAGTTGCGTATCTTAATTCAACCTTATACAATAGTGTAGCTATACCCTATACAGGGCTGGCCTTACCATGAGGTGAACTGAGGCGGCCGCCTCAGGTGCCAGACTCTGAGGAGCGGGAGGGGCACCATTAGGACCCAGAGTATAGAAAATTGTCTACTGCTGGTGCATATGTATTCTCTCTGCAGTATGATGAGAGGAGTAGAACAGGAACAAGGCAGAATTGAGACCTTTCAAAGTTTTGGCCCAAGCAATGCAGCATGGGGGCATCATTTGAGCTCCCCACCTAAGGTGCCAAAATATTTTGAGCTGGCCCTGACCCTATGAGATTAACTGGACTATTAGGTTCTTTGTATCCACTCTGAGATGACTAATAAGCACTTGGTCTCCGATTCAGGATAGCATTTTAACATGTGCATACTTCATGGCTGTGTCTACACTGGGCCACTTATTCCGGAAAAACAACCGCTTTTCCGGAATAACTTGCCAGTTGTCTACACTGTTTGCTTGCTTTTCCGGAAAAGCAATGACGATCTACTGTAAAATTGTCAGTTTTTTTCCGGAAAAACTATGCTGTTCCCGTTCAGGCAAAAGTCCTTTTCCAGAAAAACTGTTCCAGAAAAGGGCCAGTGTAGACAGCACAGTAATCTTTTCCGCAAAAAAGCCCCGATCACGAAAATGACCATTGGTGCTTTTTTGCGGAAAAGCGCGTCTACATTGGCCATGGACGCTTTTCTGGAAAAAGTGCTTTTCCGGAAAAGCATCCTGCCAATGTAGACGCGCTTTTTCTGGAAATACTTATAACGGAAAACTGTTCCGTTTTAAGCATTTCCGGAAAAGGGTGCCAATGTAGACGTAGCCCATATGTTTATGAATCATGGCCTTAGAGTTTTTGGGGGAAATTTCCCCATCCAGAGGATTAGCACAAGGCCTATGTTTAATTAAAGCCCTCAAAATAGGAGATAAATGGTACGTGAAGTGCTGAGCTTCAGCCTACATCCCTAGTTTCATGCATAAGAAGTTATATCAGTTATCCCAGAGTGGGAGAAATATACATCCTTTAGCAAAGTTTACTGCACAATTGTCTTAGCTCTAGTATTCAGTTATTTTGGAAAACAAGTGGAACATACATCCATCAAGAAGTAGCAGTAATATATTTTAAACAACAGTTCAGGGGTGGGGAACCTTTTTTGGGTTGGGGGCCACTGACCCATAGAAGAATCAGTATATAAGCATATAAGCCAAAAAAAAAAAATCCTAACCCAAAAATGTGACATGGCCCCAACCAAGGAGAAAGACACTCTCACATTCCCTTGGCACAACAGAGGAGCCTAAGAAGGCCCAGGCTATTAGATCTTGTGTGCTCCAAATCCGCAGCAGGATGGTGGAGGAGCTGGAGTGCTAGCATAGGCTCCCCAATGCTGTAGGGGAGCCCTGAGAACTGTGGCGCCAGATCGAGGCAAGCTGGGGGCTATTAGATGATTATGTACAATTTTACAAGTTAAAAGGAATTAGTTAGGTTTGTGCATAGGGGGAGCTGTCTGCTCTTTCTAGGTTTAATATGGAATGTTTCCACTGATCTTGCTTCACTGCTATGAGGATTTTTGCTTGGAACTATTTTTACTATGAGAGGACTCAAAAAAATCAACAAAATGTGGATATTTAATAAGGTTTTAAATTGTCTAGGATAAACATGGTAAGGTTGTCACCAGTCCATTCCAGACACAAAGGCTATGTCTATACTGGGCCACTTATTCCGGAAAATCAGCCGCTTTTCTGGAATAAGCTGCGAGCTGTCTACACTGGCCCTTGAATTTCCGGAAAAGCAACGATGCCCTACTGTACAAAATCAGCCGCTATTCCAGAAAAACTATTCTGTTCCCACTCGGGCATAAGTCCTTATTCCGGAACACTGTTCCGGAAAAGGGCCAGTGTAGACAGCCCAGTAGTCTTTTCTGGAAAAAAGCCGCGAAAATGATGATCGGGGCTCTTTTCCGGAAAAGCGCGTCTACATTGGCCACAGACGCTTTTCCGGAAAAAGGGCTTTTCCGGAAAAGCAGCCTGCCAATGTAGACGCTCCTTTTCCGGAAAAACTGAAAACGGAATAGTATTCCGTTTTAAGCATTTCCGGAAATTCATGCCAGTGTAGACACAGCCAAAGAGCTTATGGCCTGTTAGCTATGTGACTACGAAGTGCAGTCCCTGCCAATGAGGTGGGGGAAGGGAGAAGAGGCAATTGCCCTGGGGCCCGGTGATTCAGAAAGGCCTGGGGCTTGCAGCCAGAGCCCCCAGGCTCTTTAAATTGCCTCCAGAGAGCCAAGTTCTCAGGGCTGGCTGGGCAGTGAAGGTGGCTACTACAGCACACTTCATGTGGCGTGTGGGACTGGCTGCCCTCAGCCCTGACTCTTCTGCCTAAGGCTCCACACCTCCTCAGAACGCAGAGCCAGCCCCTCCCACCATGCCCAGGGGTAAGCAGGTCTTTCAGCCCCCTGATGAAGTGCTAAGGATCATTGTTACAATAGGAGGTGAAGATATTTTCATCGTACATTGATTCTGCGCTAAGTAGATAACTGGGCCTACAACACTGACCTTGGTCAGCTTGTTGTTCTGATCATCCATTATGAGAATGTCATCTTCCATTTTCTTTATCTTGGCCTCTGCTGTTACTTTCTCAAGTTGTAGTTTTTGCCTGGCAGCTTCTTCTTCTTCCAGCTGGTCCTCAAGATCCTTTTTTTTTTGGAGAAACACCCCAACCCCCCCCAAAAAACAAATGAACTCTAGAAATGAATGTACTACATCAGCGGTTCCCAACCGTCGGTCCATGGCGTGGCAGCACATTGCTAGGCCAAGCTCTCAGCTTTTGATTAGACCTGCCCACTGGGGTTCTCCATCTGTCCTCTTCCCCATGCAGCAGTGGGGTGAGTGGGGTGGCTGGAGCCAGGGCCGTGGTGAGGCAGTCCCTACTGGCTCCAGCTCCGGCAGCTACTATGTGGCCTGGCTAGCGGGGCTGCACGGAGAGAGGCTGCGGTGCTGGGGGGCCAGCTGAGGCCGCGTGGTGGGTGGCTAGGGCCTGCTCTAGTAGGAGGCTGGGACCTGCCATGGCCATGTGGTTGGGGCATGGCTGGGACCTGTTGCTTGGTGGGTGTGCTGGGGCCTGCTGCAGCCGCATGGCAGGGGGGCCGGGACTTGCTCCAGTGGGAAGGGCTGGGGCCTGCTGTTCCCGCATGGCAAGGAGGCTGGGACCTGCACCTGCATGGGGGCTGGGCTCTTCCACGGCTCTGTGGCAGAGGAGCTGGAGCCTGCGGTGGCCAAGTGGTGGGGGGGCCCAGGACCCGTTCCACCCAGTAGGCAGCTGCTCAGGTAGCTGGGGATGAATTACATAATATGGGGTGGAGGCAGGAGTCAAGGTTGGAGTGTATGAGAGGCCTGGAGCTGGGGTACATATTTTGGTGAACCAGAAACATTTTATTTGCATATTTGCATATTCATTGTTTGGACAAATGTCCAAACAGTGAATATGCAAATATGCAAATAAAATGTTGAGGGTCCATCAGAAGTTTGTGAATGGGTTTGTCAGTCCCTGATATAAAAAAGTTTGGGAACCACTGTGTACTACATGACCTGTTTCAGGCCTGCCCAAACTTATACTGGTATATTAAAAGCTTTGCTAATTTTAAGAAAGGTTGTGGCAATGCAGAAGAGAAGATTTAGTAATCTAGCTATTTAGAAAAGAAAATCTTTAAACATTTTAAATTAGGATTGGGAAAGAACATGCCTATCTACTATAAAAAATAATGTGGAGGGGAAAATAGCAGAAAAGCGTCCCTACTGTAGTATAGAAATAAAGCAGCTGCTTTCATATGATCAGTAGTTGCCAATTTTGCGAGCTAGGTGCAATTGTGTGAGCTGTGCATAGGTTACAGTACCAGCATTTGTTGTTGCATCTTTTTCTTTTCTGTTTGCAACTGGTGACTGCGATCCTCCTCTTCTTCAATCCTGGCCTCCATTTCATGCAGGATCTCCTCCAACTCTTGCTTCTTAGCAGATAGGCGGACTCTCAACTCTTCAGCTTCTGCGTACAGTTCAGTCTCAGCCTGAAGCTGCTCCTGAAGGAGATTCTTTTCTTCATATAGCTATGCAGATAAATGATAGGCACTTAAAACTCGGATCACAAGTTACTCGGTACAGCATTTCTTTAAGAAATGACAAATACATGGAGGTTGCCCGGAGGAGAGCAACCAGAATGATAAAAAATTTAGCAAACTTGACCTATGGAGAAATGTTTTAAAACTTGAGCCTGTAACCTATTGAGAAAGGATAACTGAGCGGGGATCTGTTAAGTCACATATGTTAAGGGCTCTTATAAAGAGAACGATGACTGATCATTTTCCATGTCCACTGAAGGTAGGAGACAAAGTAATTGGGTTAATTTGCAGCAAGAAAGATTTAAGTTTGATATTAAGAGAAACTTTCTAATTACAGTAGATAAACTCTAGAATAAGTTTCCAAGGTAAGTTGTGAAATTCCCATGAGTGGAGCTTTTTAAGAACAGTTTAACAAACACCTGCCAGGGATGGCCTAGGTTTACTTGGTCCTGCCTCAGTGCAGCAGGCTGGACAAGATGATCTCCTGCACTTCTGTGATTCCATGGTTCTCCCAGACTGCCACTGAATAGAGATTATTACACTGACAGAAGAACTAGAGGTACAGACTCTTGAAGTCTGTCAGTGGATTGCAATGTGCTTTGGTTCAGGTCCATTGACATTAAGAGGATACACAAGGAGAACAGATCCTTTTGCTGGTGTTTTGTAACATAATGAGGTTCTAAGAATAAAATCATTGATAACATTTCCAGCAGTCCAGAACTGTATATCACCTGATTATGTTTCAGCTCCAATTCCTTCAATTCACACTCTGCTTTTTGTTGTCTTTCCTTCGTTCTCTGTAGCTCCTCATCTTTGGCTTGCATTTCTTCCTCTTGGCGGGTGACTTGTAACAATGGTTTCACCTGGAAAAACCAAGTACAGATGTTCCTTTTCAATATTTATTTTAGTGATGCAATAGTTGTCAAGAGTGCCAGACTGACAACTCTACTGATGAACTTTTTGGTAGTAGAGAACTATAGCACAGTCCCTTGCATCCAAGCTTCCCCACACCCTGGGGCTTCAGTGATATGCTTAAAAGGCCACTTCTCTGTGAAAAAAGCTATTTTATTCTTCAGGCCATGTCAGACTTTTGACTCTCTGAGGAGACGGCTCATGAAGGAGGACAATTACAAGAAGATTCGATGGGGGGTGGTTATGATGCAGGGTATCTCTTCATTAACTCATATCAACTTCGAACATGAGATTAAAGATCTAAACATGCTAACTTTTCTTGTGTGGTACATTTTGAGTGGTGGATTTTCATCCTCTGAATAAAGACAGAGTGACCCATACTTCTAATAACATTTCAGAATGTGCTCAACACTTTTCTGACTATGGGGCTAATCCTACACACTCTGAAATCAATGGGGCTCTTTCATTGATTGCTATGGACTTTGGAGCAGGCCCTATAGGTCAGTAAAAGTCCTTCCTCCTAACATGGCTTAGAATCCTAGACCATCTGTCTCATATGGAAGGCTGAAGAGAAATTCACGGGCTGTCAATCACTTACTTTAGTGAAGAGTCTCCACCATTGCCAGTTCCTTAGCTTCAGGTAAGCAGAACAGTTTCTCTGAATGACCCTCATTGCTGTGAGCTGCTGCTGCCGCTTAGCAAAGGCCCTATAATTACATACAAAGCAACTTCCTTCAAATCACCTAATAGGCATGAGCACAAGTTGTCTGCATGATACATTTCAAACAAAGTGCACGAATGTGGTGATTCTGTGTGCAAGTTTGGGGTGTCTGGTGCAAACTCTCCTCCCATGTAAGGTATATGATCATTTGTGGTACTCACAGGAAAGGCAGCAGTTTGGTTTGTCTTTTCAATATTTTATTCTGCTGCTTTTAGATGGTTTAATTGTAGATATGGGATTCAGCCACAAAATGCAGATCTGAGGATGGATGTCTCCAGAAGCTGGGTATGTAGGGGGTTCAGATCTAGGCTTTTATTCAGGACCATCATTTATTTCATCATAACATATTTACATTTGTCTGAGGGACTTATCGCAGGGCCCAAGGGAAGAGCCTTTACCGTTCATATTTTAAAAATGGGCTTTTAACTCTTCGAGTGCTTAGTTGGTTCCAAATTAATTAGAGGTCTGACTCAAGTGTCCAATGTTTCAGGTCCAAGCTCTGTATCAATGGAGTTTAACACTTTACAGATAGCAGCAGCTGTATTTATCTCTAGCTTCCCCATTTGTATCATACAAACACAGAACAAAGACTGTCCTTACAGTTCACAGTCTTAAGTAGATGAAGTACTTCTACTCTATGTAATTGATCTAATTAGATTATTGGGGGGGAGGGGAGGAACAACTATGTCTTCTTATGTATATGTACTGCACCTGACACCTCTGTATTACAGTAATACCCAAAATATCACAATAACCATCAACCTCATTACAAAAAATTCTCAGTCTACAGTGCAGATCACGGCAGACCATGCTATACATGATGCATTGCCATAGACTTTGGTGAGTTTTTGACAATGCAGTCTTACTTTCTTGCCAGGTATCCTCGACTTTGAGCCTGGAAAGCAATAATGACATCTGTGATTTTCAGGTCTCTTTCCTCTTCCAGATGAGCCAGGACACCAGTTCTGAAGAAGATTTTACTTTGTCCAATTCTGTACAAGTTGGGATCAAGTTCTAATGCTTTGATCTATTGGGAGGGAAACAAGGATGTTTTGTTGACTCTGTTATTACAATACAGTCAAATAGTTTTCACAGGAATGATTTTTTCCCTGTAGAAAAATTAACCATTTTCTTGTAAAATGTATAGTCCTGACTTTATTAGTTTTGGTTGAAAATGTTCTGCTCACCATCAGTATACAAGCCTGTTTCCCATCCATAAATCCCTTAGGGATAGCGTTAGCAGCAAGAATTTCATATCTGTAAGCAGAGATGGCATACAAAGAGAAAACAGATTATTCAGCGCATACACAATCTTAGTTTCCACACAAATGAATGTGTATTAAGCAGTCCAGAGCATTTGGACTATTTCAGTGTCTTACCTCTGACGGAATTCCTGGAAGACAATTCTGTTGGGGAATCCTTGCCGGCAGATACGAATCCCTTCCAAGACACCATTGCATCGTAACTGCTCCAGCACTAAATGGGCATCAAGTTTGCCAGCCTACAGAAGGAGGACATTCTCACTTTTTGCATAAAATAAATGAGGAATGAAGATAGAAGTTTGGAAAGTGTATTATTGGCTTAACATTATAATGGAAGAATGGCCTATGAGGAAAGGTTAAAAAGATAGGCATGTGTAGTCTTGAGAAAAGAAGACTGAGGGGGGAGCTGATAACACTCTTCAGATAGGTGGGCAACCTGTGGCTCATAGGCTGTATGTAGTCCATTGGGATTCTGCATGTGGCCAGTAAGACACTTGGTTTACCATTGCCCATGCGCAGGATTGCCAGGATCCGTTGGTTTCCATTCACATCGTTTTTTTCTCCCAGCAGTATTAGTAAAGTGACACACACAAGAGCAAGGGCACATGAAGTGAGGTGCATGCTGATTGCACACAACGTTGATGGTAAGAACCAGGTGCTCCTTCTGCCTCCAATCAAAATGCTGCTACAGTTCAATCAACACTTCCCACCTCCCTCCCCACAAATTCTAGGTACACACGCGGAGTTAGCAAAACTACCCCGTCCCTGCAGACCCTTCTTGGTTATGACAATCTGAGCGGCCCACTGAGATGAAAAAGGACCACTCATGCAGCCCACTCACTAGCCTAGGTTGCCCATTGCTGTACTAAGAGTTGTTATAAAGAGAACAGGGATCAATTGGTCTCTGTCCACTGAAGGTAGGGAAAGAAGTAATTGGCTGTATCTGTAGCAAGGGAGATTTCGGTAAAATTTTCTAACTACAATGGAGTTTCTAAGCTTTCTAAGCTCTGGAATAGATTTACCAGAGAGGTTGTGAAATACTCATCGTGGGAGGTTTTAAGAACAGGTCAGACAAAATGCCAAGGATGCTCTAGGTTTACTTGGTCCTGCTTCAGCATAGGGACTGGGCTTGACAACCTCTCAGGGTCCCTTCCAACCCTACATTTCTAAGATTCTGTAATACTGTCATCTACATCAGTGTTTTCCAGGCAGTAGGTCTTGGTCAGGGAGTGGGTCATGGGA
Organism: Pelodiscus sinensis; assembly: GCF_049634645.1. Lineage (NCBI taxonomy): Eukaryota > Metazoa > Chordata > Testudines > Trionychidae > Pelodiscus > Pelodiscus sinensis. The sequence goes on from NC_134726.1 coordinate 18,333,179, forward strand.
ATGTTGTAGGCCCCACTGGAGCCCGAACTCCTCCCACACGCTGACCCCAGGCCTAGAACCCCCTCCCATATCCTCTTCACTCTAGCCCTCCCCCCCTGTCCTGAGCTCCCTCCCACACCCCAACTCTCTGCCTTGAGCCCCTTCTTGACCTCACACCCCCTCCCACTTCCCAACACCTTCCTTCAGTCCTATATTCATGGCTCACCAAATAATTGCCCTACCCAGATGTGGCCCTCGGGCCAAAACGTTTGCCCATCCTGGTCTATAGTACACTGTTATTATTACTACAAGTTGGCAGGAATAATGGGCCCTATACCAAGGCTTTGAAACCTCAGCATTGGAAACATACCCTTTTTTCATGATTTGGAATGATACAACGGACAAAGTTTGGATTTGTATTCCTTAGGGTAGTCATCAGCTTGGTCAGTTGCTCTTTATAGAGTTGCCCGACTGTACGGAACATGCCCTTCTTGGTTTTTGAAGCACTAGGGAGTGAACTTTCTGTCATCTTTGCCATCTGGTCCAGTCCCACTATGCGGTCCACTGAAATGTAAAAGCAAGTGTGAATGGAACCTCTCAGACAGATTGTCTTCAAACTTCATTACTTCTGGCAATAATTGTACGTATTGTTAAAATCTAATTGTGTATTGTGGTACTATAAGAACATTTATTAGCAATAGTCATAGAGACAAAGGAGATTAAATATTTAGTAAGGTCTACTACTTCTGTGGCAATGCTGAAAATACAGCTTGTCAGGGACTGATGACTGATAAGAGTACTGTTGAGTGCACAGCTATTAATATAGAACACTTAACTCTTACGTATGGGTTTACATCTATCCTACAAATATTAATTTACAACACCCTTCCATGACAGGTAAAATTATTCAGCAAGTTAGAATTGGGGAAACTACCCGCCACACCTCCTGACTCCCACTCTAATGTTGTATACAGTAGACCTCACTCCCTCAAAGTCTTCTGGGTCTCTTCCCCTGATTATCTGAATGTTTGGGGTATCCTCCAAGTACTTTGGAAAAATTAGGGTTGTGCTGTTCATTTTATATATGTTTCTCCTGCTCCTTGTGCTAGATAATATAAAAAGTGCTAGGTAACATAAAATCATACTCACAGGAGCCAGTGAAATATAGTTTAAATTATATCTCCTTAGCAATGCTCATAGGACATTCAGTTGAGAGGTGGCAGTGAGATATGGATTGTACATGATCACTCTTCAGAAGTAAAAATAACATAAGCTGCTCAATGTCACATGTTCAATAACAATCACATGCTGAATCTTCATTTTCATGATCTTTTTGGATGGCATTTTAAAGTAGGTCATGGAGCTTAAACCATCCAAACACACTGTCCCTGAGGAGTATAGTGTTAAGATTTAATACATTTAGGGAGAAGGATTTTAATGCCTTGTGCCTAACAAGGGATAGAAAGAAACCTGAATAGGTTCTAAAGGACGAGCCTCAGCTCTTTACACAATGTTATAGGTTAGAGTTCTGATTCATACCATCTTTCCAAAGGTCTGCCACAAATTTGTCTGAAGACTGATTTAACAGAGAAGTCACATTGTCATTTAGTGGATCCATATTCTTTGTGAGCCAGGCACTTGCATTGTAGTCAACCTATAGAAAATATCACACACAAAAAATCTGTTCTCAGTCAAGTATTTTGATAGTGAAGGCCCTGATCCTGACTGGGAATGTGGGCACTGCAACAATCCAAATACCAATATCTGGGTAGATGGGATTTGTTTACATGGATTGGTGTTGGTACAAGGCTCTTAAAGGTTAATACACTCATATTTTGAAGCCCCAATCCTGCTGCCATAGCCACATTAGTGGATCTCTACCATCTTTGTGAATTTGTATGGAGAGGCCAAAGTAGTGGGATTTTCAGAAATTATAATCTTTGGGCTAGCTCTGTTCAAATTGAAATCAATGGATTTCACCAAGGATTGGCTGCAAGGGGCAGAATTAGACTAATTCTGAGCACTTTCTATATGTTAATAATAAAAGCACTTATTTATTCCAGCTAACGTAAGTCAGTCTCTGTATTTGGATTCTAGTTCTTGGCAATCTCTCACATTATGGCTGTATATTTCACTGATTGAACATCAAAGGTTTAAAAGCTTTGTATAATAAAAGAGTTTAGTCCTGTGCAATACCCTTCCTGCATAGTGGATTATGGAGAACTCAGTTTTGTCCTTGAGTTGTTTAGGCTTATGGAACTTGGGATGACTGCCTTGCTCTTGACATAATTTCTCTACAAAGGAGGTGTCAGTAGCTTTGGGGAACCAGCACTCTTCATCCAGGAGAGCCAGGACACCAGGTGGGTTGTTCTGCAACATAAGCATAAGACACATCAGTTATGTAATGGGAAATAAACGTTCAATTTCCTCTAGATTATTATTAATCACATTATTAAACAATAGAGCCAAGAAGTCTAACAGTACACAAGCTTCTTGTTGGGCTGTGATACAAGTTGCACCTCTATAAACTGGGACTCTGGTCTGGTAACATCCATGGTCTGGAAAGCCAATGGATGTTCCAGGATCAGAGTGTCCTGGCTTGCTGCAGGAAAGGGGGGGGGGGGAGGGCTGGAAGCCTGGCACTATGCAGGCAGGGTAACAGACTGTGGAGGAGGGGTGAGTTGGGATGCCTAGCGCATAGCTCAGCTAGGCTGTGTGGGGAGGGGCAGCATCTCAGTTGGGCTGTGGGGGGAGCCAGGAAGCCCATGGTGGGGGAGTGCAGGAAGGGGCTCAGCAGTAGCAGTGTCAGAAAAGACCTCCCCTGGTCTGGAAAAATCCCTCAATCAGGACCAGTGAGGTCCCGAGGCTGCTGGACCAGGGAGGTCTAACCAGTACAAGTACCTCCAACCAATCCAACCTACACAATGTTGTCCCATCTAAAGACATGTTATCTTACTGGTCTTTCAATCAGCTCAATGCAAGGTTGCAGATCAAGGCCAAAGTCAATGAAATTCCACTCAATGCCCTCCCGCTGATATTCTTCCTGCTCCAATATGAACATTGTGTGGTTGAAGAGCTGCTGAAGTTTCTCATTCGTGTAATTAATACACAATTGCTCAAAAGAATTAACCTGAAAATGGGAGGAAAGAACTGAATTATTACATTTAAAATGGTATGTACAAGAGAAATGTGGGTAGTAATATAAAATTGCATATCTTATGGTTCTTTCATTAGCATTAATTATTAAAATATAACGGAGTAGATTTTATTTTCCTAATCTTGATTTTACATGAAAATTTATATTAAACTCTTACAAGTTAGATTACCCAGGTATAGTTAAGTTTGTTTTCTCAACTCAATGTAATTCTCAATTGTTTTATGTAGGTACCACTTTATCGCTGAAATAATACTAGCTTATAATCCATTTACTGCATTCCTTATGTTTCGGTGTACCCAAATTGCTGCCTCTTTACATATTTCACAGAATAGTGTTCAGCATATTCTCTCCCCATACAGGTCCACTGCACTGCTTAAGGCCCCAGTCTTCCACTGATGATAGAGCAGGTTGATCCCTGCCTGTTGGTGCTGTGCAGTTACAGAGGGTCTGTCTACCTCAGGGGTGGGCAAATTCTGGCCCGCAGGATTAGTACCTGGTGGGCCCCCATCTCCATGTTTATTTGCGCGTCCACAGGTATTGAAGGATTGCCACTCTCATTGGCTGTGAATGGAGATTTGTGGCCAATGCGAGCGGTGGGAAGCGGTATCCTGGTCCACAACACTTCCCACTGCTTACATTGGCTGTGAATGGCAATTTGTGGCCAACCAGAGCTGCAATCCTCCAATACCTGTGAAGGTGCAGGCAAAAATAGCGGCAGTGGCCTGCTAAGGACTAACCCTGCAGGCTGCCATTTTTTTATTGCCCACCTTGGCCTACTTGGTTCTCAGTGCAGGATCAGGGTCTAAGATTTTTAGTAAAAAGATAATGAAAGTAAGGGCGCCTCTCCACTTACTCTGAGAGCAATGCTCCAGAGATAGATCTCTCAGGGGTTGATTTAGCAGGTCTAGTAAGGACTCACTAAATCAACTGTTGATAGTGCCCCCATCGACCCTGGTGTTCCACTGGATCATGAGAAGGGAAGTCAACAGGTTAGTTTCTCCTGTTAACCCCCCACAGTGGGGACACCGCAGAAATTTGACCTAAGAGATAGCAACTCCAGCTACGAGTTATCAACCCCAGCTTAGATATATCAACATAGCTGGAGTTGCATATCTTAGGTCGACTTTCTTCTCTAGCGTAGGTTCAGACTAACTAAAACAACAGAACAAAACACACAAAGATTGGAAGTTAAAATGTTCATATCTTGAGCCAAGTAGTACATACCTCAAATATCTCAAATCCAGCGATATCAAGGATCCCCAGGAAAGATGCTCCCTGTCTTTTTGTTTTATCTAGAGCTTTGTTTACTCGACTAAGAATCCAACGGAACAAACGTTCATATGTTGCTTTGGCTAAAGCCTCTATCGCAAAGTCTGCCTATTAAAGCAGAGCAGGGAAGAAGAAAAACGAATGAACAAATCAAAATCAGATGCTAGCTTCCACATAAGACACTATATCGGGTGTGGAGGATAGACCTGCCATTTCCGTCCCACACTGCCCATTTTTAAAGCAGAAGGTTAGTAGAGTTAGAGAAGGAGATTACAAATTGATACCTGCTCTTTAGTCTGGGCTTTCTGAACAACATCTCGTCCCACTTTGATCCGTGGCGTTAGGATTGACCTTGTGAAGTCTGTCACATTAATACCCATCAGGTGACACACTTTCTGTGCAGCTACAATGAAGAGCACAAAATTCCGTTTCACATTGGATTTTCTCATGATAGGCCCATAAATATCCTTGGTAACAGTATGACTAGTGATGAACACATCCGTCCACTCTAGAAAACTATCTTCCTTATACATATGCAAAAGAGACTACATAAGTTCCATTTCCAACACCAGCAGCATATGCATTGGTCAACCATCTAGGAACTCAAGGACACCAGATATGGGAGGCATGTTAATTTTGTTGCTCTAAAGTGCAGAATCTCTTTTTTTTAACAGTTGCAGCACCACTGGAAACCAACAATGAAAACTAGAAGATTGGTAAAAATTACATGTACTTAATGGTCTGTGACAGGGTATGTTTCCACAATGGCAGTGAAAAGGTTAATAGGAGTGCTCACAATTAGCACCCCTGGTTGTACCTGGAGGGTGGGTCAGACCCAATTAAAGTCAAAATCCAGCTAGGGAGGAGCAGGTGGTTACTTTAAAGAGAAGAAGCCTGGACTAGAAAGGAGGCTAGAGGAGGCCAGGAGGGACAGTGGAAAGACAGGAGTGGCAAAAGTTGCTGCAATGACCTTGAAAAAGTGGAGGAACTGGACTTCTGGGGAGGAAGCTTTGGGAAGTGTTGCTCATTATAAGAGGTGGAAAAACATTTTAGAGCAGGGGTGAGTAATAAAATGGAGGCAGTTCAGCAGGGTTAGCCCCTGGTGGGCTGCTGCTGCTGTATTTACAGGCTCCTCCACAAGTATGGACAATCGCAGCTCCCATTGGCTCGGAAGGGTGATCTGTGGCCAACAGGAGCTGTGATCCCCGTACCTGCAGAGGTGCAGGTAAATACGGCAGAGTGGGGGCCTGCCACGGTTTAACCCTGGTGGTCCAGATCTGGCCCAATATTTTCCCATCCCTGTTGCAGAGTCTGGAGATGGTAAAAGAGGCCTACAGAGGGACCAAGGTAGGAAATAGTACTGGGAGAGGCAGCAAGGGGGCTCAATGAACAAAACTTGACCGCTCAATACAGTGCCCTGATCTGGAACCCAGGGTAGAGGAAGGGATTAGCACTCCTACCAGTGTCTGGGGAAAGGTGGTGAATTTCCCTCCCACACACATATCCTTGAGACAAGGGGTATGAGCACTGGAGAGTGTGACGTAGTGGGGGATACCTTGCTGGCTACAGCATGGCCCAGCAGGGCAGGGGATGAGTCATTATGCAAAAAGGGTCTCTCAACCTGTCCGACCAGCTACCCCCCAGGGAGAGGAACAAAGGAAGGTGGAATGCTGCCGTGGCTGGGGGCAGGGCTGGAAGAGAGTTGGTTAGTTTCTGTCTGGGATCATGGAGGAGACAGCCTAGGGAAAGGGGCTGGAATTTAGGGGCCCGGTCTCCCCCATCTCAAGGGGGGCTGAGGCATCCTAGCCCCAGTTCCTGTAACCAGATTACATCTGTGCTGTGCTGTATCCTGGAAGAGCAATAAACTCCCTCTATTCTACTGGCTGGTGGAGTCTGTTCACGCCACTACGGGGGTGCAGGAGACGGGAAAACCCCAATGCGCCGTCACAGAGAGCCCTGAGGGAAGGGGTCCAGCACTGGGGGTCAGACACCAGAGGGAAGGTTATTGGACAATTGTTTTGTGGGATTCTCTTTTATCCTGGAAAGGGTGGGATTGAATGTGAACTGACTGGAGGCTGAGCCATGAAAAGAGGTAGAACTCCAGAGGGCTGAAGCAGCTGTCAGCAGAGGGTGCTGGATGAGAGGAACCTGCTACGCTACCCTACGCCACACCATGAGGGAGTGCACACGAGGTGAGCACACCTTTGGCACAGTCCCTTTACTTTGCTATGCATGGTATTTAATTTAATTTAAATGCTGAAGAGACAAGATTATACCAGTGTCATCAGGCATAGAAGCTTGATCAGTATTTCTCTCCTTCTTGAAGACAATATTACCGAGCTGTAGGACAGATGAAACCACCTTCATCATAGCTGTAAAATAAATTAAAAAGTAAATGTCAGGAATTCTAATGAGAGAAATAATAGACATATACAAAAAATAACTGTTTCCAACAACAGGAATCGTTGAGCTATTTTATAGTGTAGAGCAGTGGTTCTCAGCCTAGTTATCATTGTGGGTCAGATTTGTGTCCTACAACTTGTTTCCTGGGCCACAAGGTTGAGAACCACAGTGCCCCCACAACTCCCCACAGATCTATGGGTATGTCTAGACTGCATCCCTCTGTTGGCAGAGGGATGCAGATTAGGCAGGTCGACATTGCAAATGAGGCAAGGATTTAAATATCCGGTGCCTAATTTACATAAAAATGGCTGCCACGTTTTGCCGATGTCAGCAAAAAGTGGCAGTCTAGAGGGGGATCTGTTGAGAAAGAAAGCCTTTTTCGACAGATTCTGTAAACCTCCTTGCAGGAGGCATAAGGAATCTGTCAAAAAAGGCTTTCTTTCTCGACAGATCCCCCTCTAGACTGCCGCTTTTTGCCGACAAAGTGCTGAGTTGGCAAAACAAGATGGCCATTTTTATGCAAATTAGGCACAGGATATTTAAATTCCTGCCTCATTTGCAATGTCGACCTGCCTAATCTGCATCCCTCTGCCGACAGACGGATGCAGTCTAGACATACCCTATATGTCCAGCACTTCCTGCCCAGACACCACTCCTCAGAGTGGGGCTAGGACTCCTGACTCTGGCATGTGGGACTGAGCAGCTGCTGTGTGTGCTAATTGGGCCTCATGGGCTGTGGACTGAGAAACACTAGTGCAGACTGTATCTTAGAAGAGCGTTTCTCATCGATTCACCTCCCCTAATGTTCATGATGATCAAGGCTACCTCTCCTTCTTGGTGGCTGCAAAGCTTCCCTGGAGCAATGAAAGCAATTTCTTACTCAGAGAAGTAATGTTAGGAAACCAGGGTATGTATCTGTAGCTCACTTTGAACAACATTTAGTAGCTGGAAATAAAAAGAGAAGCCAGCACCATGTTATCTGTTATGTATTCATAACCACCACTTAGTGCTCTGAGGATTGTTGATGGCTCATAGACCATAGCCTGTGCACTACTATGGTAGAGTATTTTATTTTATAATAATGGTCTTAATCTACTCCTAAGAGCAAAAACTATTTCCTAATGTAGCAGTTCCATGGAATTAAAGTTAAGCACACGTATACATCTTTACAAAATCGGAGCCTAAGAATTTAGTATCGAAAATATCATCGGATTAAAGTGCAATTATGAAAGTGTGCATTAATGTAACACCACGTTCCCTTGCATGTTAAAATACATTGTCACTTTACAAACCAGACTGTCTTGTGTTTCAGGGGTTAGTTCTTTTTTGCTAGACTCAAGACTTGTACAGAGAGTGGGGCTTTAGTGGGGTCGTGTTTTGGGGTCCAGGCAAGGGGAAATGAGGGGTCAATACCCAGAATTACCATTGCTGCCAGTGAGAGGTGTAGGCATCATCTGCCCCTGCGTGTCTTGGTGGGAGAAGAGCCTTGCCATCTTTATCACAATAGACACTTCTGAATCCAGTCTGGAAAGGTGCAAAATTGCTGCTCTTCAGGATTTAACACCCTCAGTCCCTAGTGAAATTGTTGGGGGCTGATGGAATTCAGACCCTCACAGACGCAGTTTGGATCAATGTGGTCAGTAATAAGATCTCCATTGTCCTGGCCACCAGGTGTCACCTCAGGTATGAAAACTAATATAACTGGGGGCAGAGCTGGAGGGGGGAGGGAAGGAAGCTCTCATGCAATGTCATGACAATCAAAACCACAAACTGTCAGCGAAGAGGGTTATCCTATATCCACATTATGTACATTTTCAAGATTGCTGAGGCTGATTGTTCATTTCTCTCTGCCCTGAACCTGCAGCTAATGCTAGTATTGGCAGCATCTTAATTTCTCCTGGGTGGCCACTTAAGTGCACATCTTACAGGGAACACTGCTTTGGAGGGAGAGAGGTATTACACCATATGGCAGATGGTGAATCTGACACAGAGGAAGTAAAAAATAGATTAAGAACTCTGGAATGTCTGGTTCCCAGTCCAGTGGAAAGACCATGCTTCTCCAGAGAGGCCTGGACTTGAATAGTCTTGAATAATATTAACTTCCGAATATGAAACTAAATGTGCATATACATGCAGATTACATAGTGGCACATCTTGAAAAGAACACACTGCTGTAAGTGTGTGCCCAGGGATCTTACATCTATAAGCTGATGCTTGTAAAAATATGTCCTTTACTTGACTTGCTAGCAATTCTTACCAAGCTGTTCCTCTTCATTAAAACCCATAATTGTCATGGCTTCCAAGGTCTCCTGGAACATCTCATCATCTTGCTGAGCAGGAATGGGCACATAGCCATTAGATAGAAAGGTATAGTTGTTGAAACTTTCCAGCAATAAATCCTCTATAAAGGGTGAAGAAAAAGTCAACTTAGGGAAAAGATCATTTAAAAATTTGATTGTCCAGAGTGTAAAGTCTGCTTAAATTCTCAAATTTCTGGTCTATTAAGTCCATTGATCTGATGCAAAGCAGATAAAAACAAAACCAAACAAAACAGTAGTTTTGCCAACCGGGGATTTCCATAGGCTGTGTCTACACTGGTGCGATCTTGCGCCAAAGCGTCCGCTCGTGCGCAAAAACTTGCTGCCTGTCTACACTGGCCGTGTATTCATGCGCAAGTAAACTGACATTCTACTGTATGAAATCAGGGCTTCTTGCGCAAGAACTATGATGCTCCCACTCAGGAACAAGCCCTTTTGCTCAGCTGTTCTTGCACAAGAGGCCAGTGTAGACAGGCAACATGAATTTCTTGTGCAAGAAACCCCTATGGTTAAAAGGCCATCAGAGCTTTCTTGCACAAGAGAGCATCTACACTGGCATGGATGCTCTTGCACAAAAGCACATCTCTTGCGCAAAAGCACATGACAGTGTAGACGCTCTCTTCTGGAAGAGTTTTTGCACAAGAACTCTTGAGCTAAAGAGTTTTTGCACAAGATCATGCCAGTGTGGACATAGCCCTGGTGTATGGAATTTAGTGCCTCTATTTATTAGTAGCTTTGAAAAATGTGTTATCACAGCTTCCAGTGACAGTGGAATGGATGGAGGAAAGAGGCCATAGCCAGGGCATATTTGTGTCCTGGCAACTCCTGATTTCTGGAAAGACCCTAAAGTCCAGGTTTGCAGGAGTAAGTTAGATAAACACCTGACAGCGGTGATCTAGCTCAGTGTTTCTCAACCAGTGGTATGAGTACCCTTACAGGTACTCGAGAGAAGTCTGGGGGGTAAGTCAACGCAACTGACATTTGGAGAAACCTGAATTTTTGTTTTAAGTTTTACAGCATTTTATTATTTTTGTACTTTTTACACCCAAAAATTTAATCGCTTACCAGGCTATGATTAAGTTGTTTAAACAAATGTGTTACAATGGTAGAAAATATTTGTGTGTGTCTGAAAACTGTAAGTACTGGGGGTACTTATAATTTTTTTTAAAGGAGTACTTTATAAAAAAAAGGTTGAGAAACACTAGTCTAGATAATACCTAGTCCTGTCATGAGTGCAGAAGACTGGGCTAGGTGACCTCTGGAGGGCCTTTCCTGTCCTAAGATTCTACCATTCAAAGTCAGTTACGTAACTTGGCCCTGCTACTCAGGTAGTTCAGCTTAAGATAAATAACTTACTTTTCATTTGTTCCCCAGTGCCAGCAATCATATAGTAAAAGATATGAAATGTCCGCTCATCTCTAGCCTGGCGAATAGCACGAGACTTTTCAAGCAAATCTGTGTGTTACGTACGTTAAAAAAAAATCTTAATGCTGTGTTTCACTCCGTGCATCTAACAATGCCAGTTGCCTTAGTACAATCCATGGCACATGTTGGGTGTTTGTTAACTTGCCTAACAAACATGGGTTTGATCCTGCAATCACTTACTACCATGTTCAGTGCTTATTACTGATCTCAGCTGAAATACGAGAAGTGAGACAAGTGCTTGGTTGAGTACTTACTAGCGTGAGTAGTTCTATGATCTGATCAAGGGTACTCATCATGATAGCATTCATTACATGTAACCATAGGTGTTTATGGAGCGGGGGCGGGAAATAAAATGGAGATAGTTCACCAGGGTTAGCCCCTGGCGGGCTCCACTGCGGTATTTACATGCTCCTCCATGGAGATGCGTGCTTGCAGCTCCCTTTGGCTGCAGATTGCCATACCTGGCCAGTGGGAGCTGCAGGGAGTGGTGCAAACCGGGACACCACTTTCTGCAGCTCCCATTGGATGGGAATAGTGATACATGGCCAATGGGAGGTGCAAATGTAACCCACACATCTAGGCTATGTCTACACTGCCAGGTTCTTGCGCCAGAAATATGCAAATGAGGCTAAGTGTGGAATATCACCGAGCTTTATTTGCATACCTAATGAGCCACCATTTTTGCGGAAGAGGCTCTTGCACCAGAAGGAGCTGTCTACACTGCCCCTTCTTGTGCAAGAAAAACCCTCTTGCGCAATGCCACCCCGCTGATTATTTTCAGGAATAACGGCATTGTGCAAGAGGGTTATTCTTGCGCAAGAAGGGGCAGTGTAGATGCTTCTTCTGGTGCAAGAGCCTCTTCCGTGAAAATGGCGGCTCATTAGGTACGCAAATGAGGATTGGCGATATTCCACACTTAGACTCATTTGCATATTTCTGGCACAAGAACCCGCCAGTGTAGACATAGCCCTAGTGTGGTTAGTGAGCAATGCAAGTGGCATCTATGCCACAGCAGCAGCTAAGATCAAGAGACCGCTACAGCATGGGCTGGGAGCCAGCTGGCTTTTAGCTCAGAGGGTAGAGGCTCCTATACTAAACTTCAGAGATCCCAGGTTCAAATCCACCTGGTGGTGGTTACACAAGCACTTGTATCTGTGGAGATGCATGTAAATACAGTGGTGGGAGCCCACCAGAGTTAACTGGGGAACCATATCCTGCCTGCAGTATCTGCCCACCTCTGTCATAGAACCAGGCCTAGCTTACATGGTATCTGTCGTGCCCTTTCTTCCTCAAGAGGAACCCCTCTGGGAATCAGATACTAATGTGAATCTTTCAACATCAATCAGTGTCTCCAGCACCCTTCCAGATGTCCTGCTTTCAAGGCTGGCACATGAGCCAGTAAAGTAAAGTAAAAATAATAATAATTACTAGCTATGGTAATGAACATCTAATCTGCTAAATTTGGAGTTGACAACACTGGCTCAGCATCTGCAAATGATTAATTAATTGCTTTAGCCTGAGCCCAAACATCTGCACTACAATTAAATAGCCCCTTAGCCTGAGCCCTGAGCCCTGCAAGCTTGAATCAGCTGGCACAAGTAAGCTGTGGGTTTCTAATTGGATATGGAGGAGGAAAGGAAAAGGAGATACACACTAGGTAGGGGGGAACTATCCAGAAAAGCTTGTTGCAAATGTCCAGCATTTGGAGCAGGTGGCACAGAAATATTGGCACAGAGCAAATGCTTTATGAGCCCCAAAGATAAGTCATGTCTGGGCAGGCTGGGCTCACAGTACAGACAGAGACCAAATGACACCAGAGGGATGGAAACCCTCACCTCAATATGCCAGGAATTTAATAAGGGAAGGGATTAATCTTGTCAGTTTAATCCTGACTCCTACACTTTCCTGCTGTCACTTTGATGAAGAAAAAATAAATGTCTTAGGTATTCATGGTAGTGAGATAGCACCCTCAGAAACTAGGACCCCACTGCACTACACACTGGACAAAAGACAGTCCCCATCAGCATATTATCACTGGTGTTTTCTCTGAGTTCATTTACTTTAGCACTTACGGCCTCAACACCATCGTATCAAAGCCTCTAATACACAGGGCCCCATCAAGGGGTAAGGAAGTATTAGCCCTCTTTTACAGGTGGGGAAACTAAGGCTATGTCTAGGCTTCAGAGCTTTTCTGGGATACCAGAGGTATCGCGGAAAAGCTATGCTGTGTCCAGGGAACACATCTACTTTTTTGGGAACAATTTCTAAAAAAGGGGACACGTTCTTTTGCCATCCCTGTAACCCTCATTGTATGAGGAAGATGTGTCAAAAGAGGAGGCTTTTCTGAAATTTGGCCCCATGTAGACGGGCCAAATTTTGGAAAAGCCTCTTCCAAAAGAAAGTGGAAAAAGATGCAAAATGCAATTTGTGTATCTTTTTCCAATTTGCGTATCTTTTCACGACTTTTCTTTGCAGTCTAGACATAGCCTAAGCCACAAGAATAAGTGACCAGTCACATAAATACAGAGCAGAACCTGAACCCGGTCTCCCAAGTCAGGGTCTTTACTCCAAGATCAACTTATCACCATAGCACGTGGCCTATTGGACAGAGATTCTGATATTAAATCATCTGATTGGGTGGGATGTTCCATCCGTATTTTCTGAGGCATTGCGTAGGGGGAGGTTGATAGTGTGCTTTGTTCTGATAGCAGAGAAAACAATCCGATTAATCTTAACGGAAATCGTAAACACGAGAGTGAGACAAATTGCAAAATTGGTATCAGCATAAATGGAGCTATTTCCCTCGCTGCCCTTTGTTTATATCAGTGTTAGTGATATTTGCCTTTCTTAGACATGCAAGGGAGTCTGTTTATATTACTTCCTTTAGCTCGCCCCTAATTAGTTTCCCATGATGTTCACTGAAAAGGATACAAGTTTCTATGTTTGCTCCAACAATGTAGCCGGTGACATCAAAGTTGATGCGGATGAACTTGCCCTGTTAATAAGAAGAGGACATGGCTTGGGCTGCTTCTGTGTTTTATAGCTTATTTTAAGAGGCACATTACAACACTGTCTGCTCTGTAATAACAGGCCCTATTCCTGCCTTTGTAGCAAAACTCCTGGGAGGAGGCTGAAGGGAAGAATCCTCTGAGAGGTTTCCTTGTGAGATTTGCCTTTGTTTCATCTAGGTAGTGGGAAAAGAAAGAGCCCAGATCCACGAACCCCAAAGAGCCTGCAAGTGGCCAAGGGAGGGATGGTGTGAGTCCCTTCTTTCTTCTCAACACAGATCTCTAGGGCCATGGAAAGGTATCTTATGGGTTGGGGGGAAGCAGGCAGGAAATACTATGATAAGCAGCTGATTCTTCAACACAAGAGAGGACCCTCCATATACTGATATAAACCACCACTATTCTGGGCAACCTTTTCAAACTAAAGAGCCAAACTACTTCAAAATTCAGAACAAGTGATCAAGAAGGAGTCAGTATAAAAATGCCCATTTGCATGACTGAAAATATACAACTTGGTATTATTGATAATTGACATGATGATTAATAATAGCAGAAATGAAACATTGTCCTCACAGATGTAGTTAATGGGACATCTGCTGCTTTTGGGGGTGCAGTTTGGGGGTGTGGGGTGTGCAGGAGTCAGGGTTGGACTGGTATGTGTGGGAGGTGCAGGAGGCAGGGCAAGGTGCTGGGGTGGGAAATAAAGTATGGGGTGTGTGGCTGTGGGGCCAGATTACTTTACCTAGCTTGGGCTGCTGCACCTGGGTGGCAATGGCTGGACGAGGGGCTGGGCCAGAATTGCCACATCCGGATCGTGGCCTCCCCTCCTACCTATGCTGCAGCAGGAGGGGGGCTACCTTCAGTCCTTCCTGCAGCCAGATGGGGCCCAGACCTCAAGGCCGGCCCCAGGATCGGGGCCGGGGACAGGACGCTGTGGCCAGATGAGGGCTGGGGCATTATTGGGGCCTTATTGGCCAGGCTGCCACTGCCAGAGCCTGAGCCGGGCTGCTGCTGCTGGGCTGTTGCAACTGTTGTAGCAGTTGTAGGGCTGCCATGGCTTGGCTGCTGGATCTGACCCAGGAGCACAGGGGTTGGGGACAGACGACCATCAGATGGGGGCTGGAGCTGGGCTACTGCAGCCAGATGGAGGCATCTGCAGCTGCCAGTCCCTCTCACTATTCTGGCTGGGAGCACGCACACGTCCCTTACAGCGTGCCCTCAGCCAGCCCTTTAACAAGCAGGCTACGTCTACACTGGCCCCTTCTTCGGAAGGGGCATGCTAATTTTGAACTTGGGAATAGGGAAATCCGCGGGGGATTTAAATATCCCCCGCGGGATTTAAATAAACATGGCCGCCGCTTTTTTTCCGGCTTGGGGAAAAGCCGGAAAAAAGTGTCTAGACTGGCGCGATCCTCCGGAATAAAGCCCTTTTCCAGAGGATCTCTTATTCCTACTTTCAAGCGCCAGTCTAGACGCTTTTTTCCGGCTTTTCCCCCAGCTGGAAAAAAAGCGGCAGCCATGTTTATTTAAATCCCCCGCGGATTTCCCTATTCCCAAGTTCAAAATTAGCATGCCCCTTCCGAAGAAGGGGCCAGTGTAGACATAGCTGCAGTGTCTCCCAGCCAGCTCTTGCCGGAGAGTAGCAGCTTCTTACTGTGGTGTCCCGCCTGACTTTCAACTCTGGTTAAAGGTGAAATAGACCCCAAAAAAAAGACCATCTTGGCATGAGGAATTATGTGTCTATGAAATTTTGAATTAATTTTCATTCTAATTTTAAAAGTTGCATGTATTTTCGGAATGACAAAAGAGCCATATTTGGTTCTGTACTGAGCTTTTGTATTCTAACTTAAGAGCCATAGGTTGTTGATCACTGATTTTGGGTGTCACTGGGAACTGAACCTGGTATCTCACAGGCAAGGTCAGGAGCACGAGCCCAGGTAAAGGCTAACAGAGGATTATACTCAACCAGTCAGAATGTTAATGACCATTAAAATACTTACTACTTTTATTTACTTAAACATTATGGCAAAGTTAAAAGCCTTCCACAAATGTTGTAGCCTTTCTACCTCGAATTACATATATGATTTTTGTACGCAAATGTTTGTTTTTAACGTGTAAATTAATTTTATGACATCTTGCATCCATTACACATTAATAATTAAAAATAATCAGAACAAATTTGTTTTGTTTTAATATCTAGTATCATTGAAAGGGTACACATGATCATGGTGCTGTGATTACACAGAAGCATCATCTAATTTAAGACTCTTAAATGAGACAGTCCAAGCCAGTGAAGATCAAAGATTCTGGGTCTATAGGGGACTAAATTATTCAAGATGAAAATTTGCTGAATAGGAAGGTTATTGAAGGAAGTGGGCAATTTTGAGAATAAAATCTAGTCTATTTAAAGTCTTGTGCACATTTGAGAAGAGCAGTCTGGTTTTCCTAGTATTCTCATCCTCATTTTTATAATTTATTATTGTCACAGGTATGTATTGCAAAAGCCAAGCTAGTATCTTAACTTACTAGTGTATTGCAATAATAAAAAACCTCAAATAGCATAGCTGGCTTATGAGCATGTGTTATGTATCTGCCTCTGTGCCCAAACCACTCATAGTCCCTGGTCACAGAAGCCTTGCTGGGTCTCTGGGTGGAGTGGTAGAGGGGGACGTGCTTTGCACTTCTGGAAGGGGTGGACTTCAGGTGGAAGGGATGGAGATGGGACTGGAGCTAGGCACCTGGAAAGCACTGAGGAGAGGCAGCCCCTCAGTGTGGCTCTCCAGCAGTGTTTTACAGAATCTGGGGCTCCATCGGCTGCAATAGCAGCAGAAGTGGCCAGGCGCTAGGGGCCCTTTTGAATCACAATTGCTCCCTTTTCTCCCTCTTTCCCCATCAGTGGGCTTGCCCAGAGCCTTATCTCTTTAGCTGAAATTTGAGCTGGGTTCAGTCCCTAATGTGTTGGCCATGATGGCAACCATCATAATCACACACGTACACGAGGAAGAATGATTGGGTTAGCACGGCTCCCACAGAAGTTACTACTTTACCGAGAGATTGCTTAGATCATGCTGAATACTTCTTTTTACAAAACCCAACCCCAGCCTGTATCATGTCAAGTTGAAACTTCATGATTTCCCCTCCTCTACCCTAGAATCATTCATTTCACATATTAATACCCCTACATAAGTCATGCCAGAAAAAGAAAACTGATCCTGTTGGCAAAATGTTACGAAGGTGAATATTAAGCCAAAAAACTCTGGCAGAGCCCAGGTGTGTGTACTGCTAAACACTGAGCAGACTATGACACAGCCAACTTTCAGCCTGTTTTGTTCTTTTCTAGCATTCAAAAATTATGATCCAGAGAGAAATCCTAAATCCCTTCTTTAAGGGGAGTAATTATGGAGAATCTCTTTAAAAAAAAAACAATCGACCCCTTCCCTGCAGTGTTCAAAGGATTTTAGCCATCTGCACACATGGTCTTTATGGGGTACTGATGAAAACTGTCATACACAGGGAGCATTTCTGCTACTTACAAATCTGGAGGAGTTGTCATTCTTCACAGTTTTGGCATTGCCAAAAGCTTCAAGAATAGGATTTGCCTGAAGAAGCTGCTTTTCCAGCTCACCCTAAAATTCATGCAGACTCAAGTTAACCTGGAATTCATCAGTTAGTTAAACGAAAACAGGAAATGCACATACCTGAAAAACTCAAGATGTTTTAAGCCTCAGTATATTTTTGCTGATTAATGCACTCCATGTGGATTTATTTTTATTTCTCTAATAATCATTGTGTTTCTATACTGGTGCACTGCAGTCTACTGCTGTTCTGTACACAAAGTAAATAAGACCCTTTTCCAGTGTTGTTGCTTGTTGAAGATCAGATTCTGTTTATCCATTTAGCCTAATAATTGATTTGCCTTAATGGAAGAGTCATTCAGTGTCAACTATGGATATTTTATCTTATTATTATCCAAAATGCTCTAAAGAGAACCTGCTGACTTTTTTCCAAGTTAGTGTACTGAGGTCTCATGATAGAAAATGATGATGTAATTAGAAAAAACTTGCTGAGAATAATTTTAATGTAATGCAGCACAAAGCTACAAAGCAGATTACACCAAGTCTATTAATCACATTACATGCAAGGCTATTTAGGTTGAATATGGAATTGCATTACTTTATTTCATAATAGGACCATGAGTTCCCATGCAAACTTAAACATACTGTTATATTGTTAAACTTTATTGGTAATCGTGAATTAAGCAAATCATGCAATGAAAGCAAATATGAACTTAATCCTATTTCTAGACCACACAATGATGCTAACAATAAAGTAATTTTGCCTGAGGCCAGCTGCATCTGAATTCCTCCTCCTCATCTACACTGTAGTCATTCACTGTCACATCCTAAATCCATATAACCTTTGCATCCAGGTGTCCTATTCTTTGATTTTCTCCTGATATATTCAGCTCTTTATGCAACACTCTGTATGTCACTTCAAACATAGCTTTTCAAGCAGGAATTTCTTGTAGGAGCTTCATTTTTTTAACAATGTAAATTACTGTGAACAAGTAATAAAGGCAAAATTTGGATTGAGTCCAGAGGAGATAGCTAGCAAAACTACCTCTTGTCACGGCATAGAAAACCACACACTGTATACAACTCTGTTTACAAGGCCATTGCTGCACGGATAGCTCCCTCTCATTCCAAATACCATCACTGTCATTCCTAGTTGTCCTGCACTGGGTATGACAGGAAAGAGGCCTGAGCACAGAAAAGGCAACTGTTCTTTAATCTCTTCTGCTTGGACATGGTTGGTGAATGGGGTAGCACTGCTGACTGTCCAGCTCAGAAGCTCCCCTATGCTGAACTATAAAAATACGTAGCTAGCAGTTCGGAAGAAGAGGAATAGAGATGCTAACTCAGGAAAATAACTTCCTGGAAACAAAACCATGAAAGGTTCCTTACACAAGGCTGCTACCATGCTTTACTGGGTTGGGCAATTCTTTCCAACTACACTCTGCCATTGTAACAACCCCAGTTGTGCTAACAGCAGGGTTTGCTTGGAGGACCTCCTAGAGCACTATAAGCATAGACCTCCACTGCCTGAGTTAAAGGAGCAGCTTCATTAATGGAAGGCTCTAACAGAGCCTTGGATCAGCCACTACAGTGGATCTATGCTTTCCTATACAGTACGAAGTATTGGTTATCAACTTATAGTTCCAAATATGGAGCTA
Organism: Pelodiscus sinensis; assembly: GCF_049634645.1. Classification (NCBI taxonomy): domain Eukaryota; kingdom Metazoa; phylum Chordata; order Testudines; family Trionychidae; genus Pelodiscus; species Pelodiscus sinensis. The sequence continues at coordinate 18,351,971 of NC_134726.1, forward strand.
GTGTAAGCAGGTGTATCCCCACTAAGCTCAGTTGTCTACACTAGCATTGAATTTAGTCCATCATAGAAAGAAATTAAATGGATAATTTCAAAGCAGCTTGTCAAATGAACTATTAAATACAATCAACAAATAGTTCAAGATCTGATCTGTCCCCTAACACGATCCTCAATCTTAATTTAAATCTGAGCGGAAACTCACAAGCAACACTGAAGCTCAAGAACTACACCAATAAAACAGCAGAAGACATACTGAAACCTTTTTGTACTATTGTTAATTGTAGGAGCAAGTTGGGGAACATGCAAAGTTTTGCAACATGCATAATTCTCCATGGATGTAGGAAATGCAGAATCATAAGCAATATCAAATGGAAAGCATGCAGATTTACAATCAATCACACACTGTGATCGTTTGGGAATTATTTCACAACAGTCCTAAAAAGTTCAACCTGAAGCACAAAGTCTCTGGGTACTTTCATTCAGAAACAATATGGTCAAATTTCAGGCTGATTGGCTCTTTCAGGATCGTGGGAAAATTCATTCTAACGATGAAAATCTTGATACACACACACAAAACGGTGATACTTGAAAGACAACCCTCTATGTCAGACTTCATCTTTTCATGGAGCTTGACACAGTTAGGGTTAATAGATGTGAACATTGGTGCTATTGTTGCTTTTTGTCACGTGATACAATAACGATATATTCCAACAAAAGTCTTTTTTGGTGCAACAATAGCATGCAAATCTACACTCAGTGCCTTTAACACACATCGAACAGTCTAAGTTACTCACGTAAGCAAAAGATGGACCTTGCTGTAGTTGAATAATGTGGTATAAAACAAATGTCAGTATTATTTCCATCACACATACATTCGTGTCTCTTTTTTTGGTTTGTTTTTTTCTACATAAAAATAACCAACACACAGTTTCTTTATGCCACTTAAACTGGGGTGGGAGAGTAAGGGGAACCAATGGGAACAATCTGTTTTAGACATAATAAGAGTACAACTACAGTGCACACACAGTTCATTTTAGCAGGGGTTGATCATAAAAGTCCTGATCCAAAGTCTGTTCACTGACTTCAGTGGACTTTGGATCAGGCATAAAATAAGTCCCTAAATGCAAGCCAAAGACAGTACTTTTTCAGGATACATTCCTAAGCCTACGCTGCATCCAGACATTTGTAAAATGAATATAAGTGCTGAGACAGCATCCCCAGACATGAAAGTCTCCTATGTGGCCTATAGAACAGAGAGTTTCTCCTCGCTATTCTGTCTCTGTCCTTGCTTGACAGGGCTCACTTTCAGGGGTGAGGGGATAGATCAGTTTCAGAGACAGTTCACTGCTTAGCTTCTTGAGTCTTCCCAGAAGAGTATCTGTTAGCCCCAGCTATAGTGGCAAAGGGGATACCTGGCCATTAGGAATGGCATTGAAACCATCAGCTCATTTCCCGCAGGCAGTTGAACACTTATACATTTAGGGCCTGATTTTTCAGAAGTGCTTCACCTCAGGAATACCAGGCCTTTATTCTCAGTTCCTTCTCAGTGAACATAGTGCTGGTGAAAGGTGCTGGACTGAAGTCCTAGAGGCTGGAGTTCCCTACTTGTCTGCATAATAGGTATAGGAATGGCAGTGAGCTCAAACTTCCCCACACTTACTGTGTGGTGTGGATACTTATTTATCAAGGACTGGTAAGTAGGGTTGCCAGATACTTTCACAAAAAAATCCCAGACATGACAGGAAAAAAAAATTGATTGAGCAAAAAAACAAACAAAAAAAAAAAAAATAGGGAGCCAAAGTTGTTGAGCAAAAACCAACCAAAAAAACCCCCAACCAAACAACAATAACAACAACAACAAAAGGTCGCTGCACCTTTAAATATCCCCACGTGCTCATCGCTCTCCCTGCAATACATGTCTGGTATTTTCTGGTTTTTTTACCAGACAGGGGTCAGAAATAATCGACTGTCTGGGTGAAAACCGGACACTTGGCAACCGTAATGACTACTCACAAGCCTCTGCCTGAGCCAGCCAGTCTTGCATGTTGTGCCTAATGCTACATTCCTGGTGCATCAAAATCTGTTATGGAAGCAGGCCCATTGTGTCTGTGATGAGGCGGGCTACCCTACACTCGCCCTGAAGGGCTTAGGCAGGGCCAATTAACACAACCGGGAGCTGATCTGGGCAGGAATAGGTAGAGCCTACAAAGTGGCAGAGCTGCAGGGAAAAGGCAGCTCAGACAAAAGGGAGGAGTGAGTAGAGACTGCAGTCACTCCCTGAGAAGAGGGAGGGAGCTGTTGGGAACGAGTAGGCATAGAAAGAAAAGGGGAACAGCAGCAGAAAGAAGCTCAACATTAGAGCAGTGAAGCTGAAGAGAGGGGGGCTCAGCTGGAACCTGGAAAAAATGGTGGGCCTGGGTGAGTGGTACAGAGGCAGTAAGAGGAGAGACTGCCTAGGACAGCTGGGGGGGGGAGGGGTGCATGTCTAGTGACATGGCTGGAGGGCTGAGCCATGAAGAGGACATGGGGTTCCTGAGAGGAGCTGTGGGAGGCCACAACACAGTGTCAATGTATAAACTACAGTTGGGAGGGATGTCAGCTTTGAGCTAATCTCCAATACTGGGAGGAGGCCAAATCTGGCAGTGAGTGGTTAGGGTTGCCAACTCTGATGGAAGATATTTGGGGTTGGTTTTTCCCCAAACATAGCAATATAATTTCCTTAAAATATCAGATTAAGATCTCCAGAATTTCTATAATAGCTGCCCGGAGACTGATGCTGATTCCAGCAGACTCCAGGCCAGTCCTGGAGGATTGGCAAATGAGAGCAGTGCCCCCTGCAATAGTGTCAGAAACTGGAATTGTCACAGCTTTTATAAAATAGAAGTTGGGTAACATTTTCCAGTTCCAAAGCTTAAACATTGGATCAACCAGGCTTCAGCACACAGGTTCCTCACTTGCAAGTAGGTTAGTTGAACTAACCCCTACTATACATGCAGCTAGTTCAATAAGAATGCCTCTATTGAACTAGCTACTGCCTAGATACTCCACATTGAGGGGGGAAAACCTTCTGTTGGTGTAGCAAGTGTTTATGCTACAGTGACATAGCTGGACTGCTGTAATAATGCCTGTGGCGTGGGCATAACCTCTGTCACACTGACAATCCCTGGGATATAGGCTCCGTAGTGACGAGCTGCTTTTGAAAATGTTATATCCTGTCAAGATTAAAGTCCTAGGAAGAAGCTGGAAAGCCTCCTAAAAATTTAGACACAAGGATTAAGTTAAGTTAATACCTATTACACCCACTGGTGTGTAGGGCAGCAACAAAGGTTCTCCATTTTTGTTGTAGGAGAATTCTTCGTTGCTGTTTCCATAACATATTTTTTCTAGGTCAGGGTCATTAGCCCTGAGTCAAATCCCCAACCTGGAGGACCAGTAAATCACACTTAGTCTGGTCTCTATCCTTTGACCTGTCTGGCATGGATGATCCTACCAGGAGCACTAGGCTCCCGCTAACATAGCTCTAGGGGTCACTGAGACACACAAGCCCCCCAACCACGACAAGGTTGTGATCCATTGGGGGGACACAAGAATTACTTATTTGTTATTCTGTAGCACAATAAACCTGCTAATCAAGATAATGACAGCTCTATTGGTCTGACTTTCCTCTTTAGATCTTGCTCAGACCTTTCCTGACGGAGCCAAACAATATTATTCAAGTTTTTTCTAAATGTTTGTAGTTACAAAAGGGCAAAGATAAAATAAGGAACCTAACCCCTTGGGAAGCTCATGAAGTCCTTGCTAGACTACAAATAGAAGATATTTATATGGAAGCTATGAATACTTCTCTTCCAGCAGAGTACATTCTGACTTCGTGCCTAAGGGGATGTCTAAGTTGTTGGGCTTTTTCCGTAAACATGGAACTGCGACATAACTGTGTACTCTTAATATGTCAACTATTTGGCAAGACATAGATGTAGCAAACGTTTTGACTTGCTGTTAGCATAGTTGGCTAAGTACAATCCTGACAAACTAGAAGTTAAATTAAAAAGAAAAGCAGCAAGCTATTGAATATGGAAGAGGTCACTTACAGTGATACTGGTGTCCTTCTTGCCCTTGTGTGAGGAAGCAACAACAGCCAGGTATTGAATGACCTTCTTGGTATTTTCTGTTTTACCTGCACCAGATTCACCTCTGGGGAATGAAATTTAAAAGAAAAACGAAGCATAGGTGACTCTGGGGTTCCCTCCATGTTGTGCTACATTTAGGGTAAATAGTAAGAAAACAAATCCTACACTAATCAACTTCTGCATTCTACTTGAACCTGCCAACTCCTGCCTGCCCCACATGCCACCTGATTTCAGCAAACCAGGAATGTGACATCAGGACCCTCGCTTTTTTTTTTTTTAAATCTTGACTGGATATAGGTTCATTTAAGGTGTTCCAAAGACATGCTGCATGGTTGAAAGAGTTCTTCTCACTTGGGAAGCAGCTGAACATTTATTAAAAGCAGGCTGGGGAAGGGAAGGAAACAAGTCTGCCAATATTTTAAGGTGACTAATTAACTACAAATTGGGAATAGAGGAATGGGGTAGAGTGGGAAATCCAACAGCAGTGGCAATACTCATTTGTATTTCCACAGTTCCAGTACTAACAGCTCAGATTTGATCAAAACCTCAGATAATATGGGCATGATCCTGCTCCTTTTAAAGATGGCGGTGAAACTCTCATTGAGCTTGGATCCTCTGGGTCAGATCCTGGCATTTAAGATTGCTGTGTACAACTCTAGCCGAGGGCTGCTGGTGTGGGGAAGCCACAGCTGGCCTAGTTCTAGTTGGTAAAGTGACTATGAATTGGTGAAGTAGGGCTCTGTTTCCATGTGGATTGTCTTCCATGGGATTTCTAGTTCCAGTGTGTGAACAAATTAAAAGTAATGTCACCCCAGGCAGCTGCAAAATCAGCCTGGGATGTTGCAGCCAAGTTAGGTTCTTTCTGACTTCCCACTGGTAATAGCTTTGCTGGCCTGGTTCTTGTTACATCTTTCTAGCCCTGTTTTCAATGCAACTAAATAGATAAGGGTGGAGGGCACATCTGGCCTTGCAATTGAAACTTAGCTCACTAATGAGCATGTATGAGCCATAAAGGAATCCAACTCATTCTGCCCAGAGCCCTGCTGATCTAATGGTTAAAGGCATCAAACATTTAGTTTTGGCACTGAAATAAGCACATTTGACTGAAATCAGATAATTGGAAACAGATCTGGGCCAGAGGCCATTTTTACGTAATCACTTTTCAGACTCAGCCTAATCATTCCTTCCCTACTTCTTAAGTTCTTCTGCCCTGGCTTTTCTAGAGTCCTCTAGACCCAGGTCTCATGTAGACAACACAGCAATTCTGGGGTATGTCTACACTGCAGAGGAAGATCGAAGCCGTTACTGTCGATCTTCCAGGGTGCGAATTAGCAGTCAAGTTAAGACAGCTCATTCGAACTGAGAGGGGTGCTCCCGCCAATGCCGCTAACCCTCATTTCATGAGGAGTAAAGGAAATCGAAGGAAGAGTGCTCTCCCTTCAACTCCCTGCAGTGTGGACAGTGCCAAAAGCTGAGTTAAGCTATTTGGACTTCAGCTACACAATTAACACAGCTGAAGTTGTGTACCTTAACGCGACTTTGTCCTGGAGTGTAATGGCAGCTTGTGGAAACATGGGGCAGTGAAGATATGGTGCAATTGCTTCAGTGTGTGCTGCAGGAGCCTGCCCAGAATCCTGGCTAATTTCGTGGGTGGCTAGGCTGTGCTGCAGCCCCGGCTGCTGCTCTGTCAGTCGTCCAGTGCTTGAGCTAGCTAGGTTAAACTAGTCTGGATATATTTACATGAGCTGAGTCCCCCATTGCAGTGTGGACATAACTTAGGGCATCCTCTTGCATTTCTGTGCCCATTAAAAAGGGCCTTAAAGTGGTTGTGAATATAATTAAAACTCCCTCTAAGTCCCCTTCACACAACCAAAACCCCATCAAAGGGTCTTAGGCTAAGTAAGAATCAGGCTCATTTTGTTGCTTGCACTAAGTGGATTTACAAAAACAAATGCATAAATTCCCATTGGCATTTATTCAGGTCCTTTGATGTAGGAATTATTTCACCGCATCAATTGCAGTTTTTCTTTTCCTACTGAGGAAATAAAATAGTTAATTTTCTGTTCAATTCCCTCCGATAGCAGGTACTCCATGATAAGAATTGTTCTTTCTTGCTTGCAGAAGTTCAACTAGATTAACTGAGATGAACAAGGTCCTTTTGACAAGACTGGATTAGTTTGCACAGTTAAGAAGACAGATCCCTCCCTGCTTGGGCTTCAGAGTTGAAACATTTCCATGTTTTATTGATAAAAATGAAGTGTCCTGGGAATGATTCCAAGCTAAGCACACCAATTTAAAGTCTTCTGCATACAGAGTTTTCAAACAAATCCACCTTACAACTTTGCCTTTTGGGAAAAATAAAAAAACTTTATTCTAACAAGCCCTGAGCTTTGAACTATTTCATTTATGAAAGGTTATTTGCAGTTCATCATTATGTGAGCTGCATTTCCTCTCTCCCAGGGCAACAGTACCCATCACTGGGCTTTCTCTTAAATCCCTGGGAGTATTACCATATATGGCATCATTTTACTTTTAATTCTCCTGCCATACTGCAGCTCTTAAGTTACTTAACATTTTGCTCTGTGCTCACTTGCCTTAACCCTTTTCTTCCAAACTGTTTTCTGCAGATGAAGTGTGAGGCTTGCTCGCTTTATTTTGAAGTGGACAACGAAAAGTTAAACAAGGTTCTAAATGTCAGATGCTGTAACACAGCAGCAAGAAATGGAGTAAAGACCTATTAAATAATTGAGTCTGCTTATCAGGGATATCAAGAGCGTGTATCGAACATACTGCACTTGGTCTTTTCTGAAAGGCCATGGAGATAGACAAGTCTGAAGTGCTGTTATGAATTAAGCAAAATGGGAGACGGAGGGGGGGGGGGGGAGGATTATTGTCTTTGGCCTCTGATGATAGGAAAAGAAGCAAGGGGCTTAAACTGTACCAAGGGAGGTTTAGGTTGGACATTAGGAAAAGCTTCCTGTCAGGGTGGTTAAAGACTGCAATAAATTCCCTAGGGAAGTTGTGGAATCTCCATCACTGAAGATATTTAAGAGCAGGTTAGATCTAGATGGGATGATCTAGATGGTGCTTGGTCCTGATGTGAGAGCAGGAGACAGGTTGTGATGATTTCTTGAGGACCCTTCCAGTTCTAGTGTTCTAGCAGTGGTAATATAAAGGGCACATCATAACTTCAAGGTTAACACTTGATCCCACTGATTAAGCTCCCGATATGTGAAAACAGATTATATTAAACTATAAGGGTACATCTACTCAGCAACATTATTTCAAAATAACTAGGGTTATAAAAAATAACTAGGTTAATTTGAAATAATTTAGACCACGTCTACACAGCAGGCAGTTATTTCGAAATAATGTTGAAATACTGTCAAGCTGGAGGACTTCTTACTTCTACTCTTGTAACCTTCATTGTACGAGAAGTAAGAGAAGTTGGAGGAAGTGCTCTATTTTGAAATAAGTGCTGTGTAGATGCTCCCAATTTCAAAATAAGCTATTTTGAAATAAGATACACAATTGATGTAGCTCAGTTTGCGTAGCTTATTTCGAGTGTAGACACACCCTGGAGGTCTAAAATGGATTGGCACAGATTCACCCTTTCTCCCCCATCTCCTCCTGACCATCTGTTATTTGCAGCATGGTTTGAGAATTTTGCTGGTTTGACCTACTGAAACTTGGTGGCCAGCATCTTGAATGGTATCCTTCCTGGAACTAGGGTGATCAGATGTCCCTATTTTATAGGGACAGTCCTAATATTTAGGGCTTTTCCTTATCTAGGTGCCTATTTACCCCATCCCTGTCTCCTGTCCTGATTTTTCACATTTACTATCTGGTCGCCTACCAGAAACTACTAACCTCTAGCACACTTTAGCGCGCATTAGTCATGTTGACCTGTCATGACATAGTGTCTCACAGAGTTACCTTCCAAAGCCACCGGTTGTGGGATGGCAGCAATATGTTCTTTTGCTGTGCCATGCCCTACAGCAAGTAAAGTAGCTGAAAAGCTCTCTGGCACCATTTTCATCTCCTAGATCTTGCCCCTCATGGGTCTTTAAAAATTTCACTCCCCTTCCCAACATCTGGTCACTGTGTCCCCCATGATAGGTTTCTGGGGTGGAGGTGAAGAGGGAGACTTGTTTGGGAAGTGTCTTCCACAGTTTTAGGCTTGAACCCTGCACAAAATCCCATTTCTCCATCATAAATAAGGCAGCATGATAATTACAATCGCAAAAGTAGACTCCTCTCATAGTGGACAATAAACACCAAATTAATGCACATGTCATGAGTCCGTGCAATAACAATACAATATTTCATTTACATACTATGCATATCCTCTACCCCACCATCTCCCAACAAATTGTTGTTCTTGCCAAGCTAAAAATGTATTGCTGTATTGAGAGGTCCTGTCTGCGAGAAGCTGCTATTCTTTCATTGCTTAGTGGGGGTGAAATTTGCACCCTCTCTAAGCTGCTTTTACCAGCCTTTGTCTATGCTCCCAAATACCTTTAAAAATCTGGACCATGGTCTTCACTGAGGATTAGTGCCTTTGTTTAGGCTGGGGGAAAATTATAGTGGATTGAGAAATCACTTCTGAGCATGCTTATTAGGCAGCTGCTATGAAATATTACCCACTGTGTGACATCTGTGCACATTCAATGCTTCCCTTCCCCTCTGATCAGTGACCTCAAACTGGAGCAGCTGCTGGGACAACTGGACACACCCCTCAGCCATCAGAAGATCACAGGTGTGAAAAATATAGTAAATCTTTGTACTCTCAAGAATTTGCATTACGTTTTACAGTTTCTTAACTTTCAGGTATAAATAGAATCATAGGACTGAAAGGGACCTCGAGAGGTCATCTAGTCCAGTCCCCTGCACTCAAGGCAGGACTAAATATTATCTAGACCATCCCTGAGAGGTGCTTGTCTCGCCTGCTCTAAAAATCGCCAATGATGGAGATTCTACAACCTTCCTAAGCAATTTAATCTAGTGGTTAATCACCCTGATAGTTAGGAAGTTTACCTAATGTCCAACCTAAGCCTCCCTTGCTTCTATTTAAGCCCATTGCTTCTTATCCTCAGAGGTTAAGAACAACATTTTTTCTCCCTCCTCCTTGTAATGACCTTTTATGTACTTGAAAAAGGTTGTCCTCCTCTCTCGGTCTTCTCTTTCCCGGACTACACGAACACAGGTTTTTTCAATACTCCTTCATAGGTCATGTTTTCTAGACCTTTAATCATTTTTTTTTTTTGCTCTTCTTTGGATTTTTTCTAGTTTGTTTACATCTTTCTTGAAATGTGGCTCCCAGCAGGTCCAGCCTCTGGGGTGGGCCATCAGGGCCCCTGCTCAGGATGCCTTGGGGGGAAATCCATGAGCAGGGGTTTTGATGCCCACCTGACCTGTTGAAAGCAGCTGGGCTGACGGAGGCAGCAGCACTGGGGGTGGGGATACCCGAGCTGCATGGGGAGTTGGATGATCCAAGTCAGGTGACTCTTCCATAGCAGGGGTGCCCCTCCTCCTCCTGATCCACACGTGAAGCCACTACTGTTCCTGTCTATCACTGCCTTACCAGAGCCACCCGCTGCTATCATGGACTGGGACAGTCCTCCTATCTAATGCAGAGAGGCAGAAGGATGGGGCTGATGTCGGGGTGAGGTAGAACTTGGCTTGTTACCCCCTCAAAGAAAGCTATCAGGTTGGTTTGACAAGATATGTTCTTGACAAATCCATGCTGATTGCTACTTATAACCTTATTATCTTCTAGATGTTTGCAAATGGATTGCTTAATTTATTTGCTCCATTATCTTTCCAGGTACAGAACTTAAGATGATTGGTCTGTAATTCCCCGAGTTGTCCTTATTTCCCCTTTTGTAGATGGGCGCTGTATTTGCCCTTTTCCAGTCTTCCAGAATCTCTCCCATCTTCCATGACTGTTCAAAGATACTTACTGAAGACTCAGATATTTCCTCATTTTGCTCCTTGAGTATTCTAGGCTGCATCCCATCTTGGAATACATAGGATACTGTGTTTTCCCATTGCAAAGCTACAATTATTGCAATGCAGACCAATGTGCTACTATCTTTTAAATCCAACCCTGCAGAAAGCACTCTTTAGCCAAACAGAAGAAGTAGTATCAAGTAAAAACTCATCCTCTCTCCACCTAAAGCCCCTAAACAAAGTGTGAATTTCAAACCCTAATTGGTACCATTTCCTTCAGAACACTGCTAATTCCAGGCATGTCTTCAATTTTAAAAAAAGCAAAGACATTTGCAATAATCACTTTTTGGTTGTACATACACACATACATCTGTAAGTGTATATAACTCATTGCTGCTGGAACAGTATTACTTTTGCATTTCTTGAATTGTGCACATTTTTTACAATATGAAGACATAAAAGTTGCTTTCACATATTTTTAGCCTTTAATATAATTTTCTATTTTAATGTAATTTATTTAAATCTACTACTGTACTTAATATTAAATGTCAGAGACATTAGTTAACAGCCTAGGAAGTTCTCAGCACCTGTTATTTTCAGTGAGTTCAATTAAAAACTATTGCTATTAAAAAAAGGTGTTGTAAAAACCAGAGCAATTTACACAAATCCAGAATCTGGATCTACAACTAACAGATTAAAAAAGAAACTGACTGGGAATGAGAATATGACAAGTGAGCTTGGTGATCCTGAGATAACTGAACTGAATGTAGAAGGAATGGGTGCAAAGAAGGTAGTAGAAGAGATCAAATTCAGAAGAGATTCAGTTGCAAGATAAAATGTGGAGGAAATAAATCAATCTGGTGTACACAGTAAACGTGGAAGAAAGCTAGAGAATCCTTGACTGCTGTTTTGTCACACTAAATAGTAGTTACAATGAACAAAATGCAAGCAACAGGAAGCAGCTGATGTCACTGCACAAGGATGGACTCAAAGATTTGAGGGTGAAGTGCCAAGAAAGAAATAATGACCACACACAGAAGTTTGGGTACAAGTCTATAGTGTCCTTGAGCAGAACAGAAAAGCAATTTGGGGCTGTAGTGACAGAAGGCACTCGCCACTAAGCAAGGACATGAGTCCTTTTCTGTAAGGTCCTTCAAGGAGTCTACACCTTAATATTGTGTGTAGCCCAGGGTAACTTAGTACCAGAAAAATGGATTGGATGGAGTTCAGAGAACAACAGAAAAAAGGCTAGGGTTTTAGAGACTGATGGGCAAAGACTGATAGAAGTAAACATGTAGAATGTGATAACACTGTGTATTCATTTAAAAGTTGTAAAAAGCAAAGATGGAGAAGAGGGATATGAAGGGATGTTGCTAGTTGTGATGGGATGAAAATTAGACCTAAGTGATGGGAAGAAAAAGAGAGGAATTTTGGAAGCAGCATTTTCGATATCCTTGGAGATGTGGTTAGTATTAAAAAAGCCCAAAAGGAAGTAACAGCTACAGCTGAGGCTAGAGATACAGGCAAGGACAACCAACTTGACAGAAAGAAAGGGGCAGATTTTTGAACCATATTGGATGTTTGTTGTTTGTCTGTTTTTTTAGCTGTGTTTAGACAGAGGAATACTCTCCTGAGGGAAATGGTGCAAGCCAATAGACTAGGATGTTTAAAACTAGACTGGACAATTTCTGTCAGTACAACTTCTGCAAGTATTTTGGCTGGGTTGGGCATGACTGCATGATCCCCACACAGTCAAAAGCATAAATAATCCTGGGGCGGGGGCGGGAGGGGGGGAGGGAGGATTGGCAGTGAGGGGAAAATGTAGAGGCTGACTTAAAACACACAGACTCTGCCCCCTGAGCAATATCAGTGATAGACTATTCATCAGCATCCAAAAATACATTCACCTATGCAAATAGGCACTTGTGGATTAATAGTCTTTGGTTGCAATTCGGGCTGCAAGGCTTGGACATGTTGAGTCTGCAACTCACCACAGCAGTGTTTCCCAATTTTATTTGGCCATGGAACCCTTTTAAACTCGAAAAAAATTGTGCAGAATCCTTAATAACAATCTTATATATGGAGCTGAAAAAAGTAGACGACAAATAAGTAAGGATAATAATAAACAAATGCTAAACAGGGTCATGAGATCAACACTTAGTTCAATTGCACATATTTAAAAACAAAAATCACATTTAATGTGTACAAAAAAATTTAAATAATAAAATGTTATTGTAATGGAATTTTCTCGTGGAACCCTTATTTTCACTTCGCGGAGCCCCAGGGTTCCACAGAACACCATTTGGGAAACACTGCTTTTCAGAAAAGATCCTAGATCCATTGTATGAACTCATTCGTCACTTTAGACTCATAGTTTAAGCAAGAGGACGATTACTAATAATCAGAAAGAAATGCTCATTCCTGGCACTATACTGTTCTGTGACTAAAAGCCTAGAGATAACAGTTTTTTCTGTACAACCAAATATGGCCAACAAAGCTGATAAAGCATAAGCACTTACAGCTCTGCAAATATATTTTAGCTTTCTTAGTGTGTTTAAACTAAATTAAAAATGTAGCTATCAGGAGCTCTGCACTATTTTAAAGTCAAGGCCATGGTCTTGCCAGCACATAAGAATTACTCTGGAAAATCATCTGCTTTAGTTACAGAATGGTAGAAAGAGTACGAGAGAACACAGATCCAATTTTGAATCTCTACATATCATGTATTATGGTGCATTCCAATAAAGAATCCATTTCCTTTCTTCTGGGCTGTGTGAAATCTCACAACTTGATTCAACGTTGTCAGCCAAGATGAAGAAATCTTGGGTTTGTTGCCCAGATAGTACACATAGTCTGATTTTCAGAAATGCAAGTGTTAACAAAAAGGCCTGGCTTAATAAGAGATTTATCCCATAAAAGTGAAGACCTTCAAGAATTAAAACAGGAAGAGATGAGACACATGAGAAAAAACCACAACCCTACAGCACAATAATGGAAGGAGCAATCACATCTCATTAACTAGTTTCTATTAAAGTGACAAGAATGTCCTGGGAAAATGAAGCGAACAGACAGTTTATAGTGCATCATTAATATTCTACGGGTTTTATTTTTAAAAGCCATCCAGAGCAACATTCTCAGTTGCTGTAAATCTGTGTTGCTCTATTGAAGTCAAAGCCTCACTGACCTATACCATAGAAGGTCTGACCCATAATTTTACCATTTCTGAGCCATAGCATAAAACTGTTCCAGTGGGTAATTCTCCTCACTTTCCCGGGCTGTGATATTGGGGGTCAATAACACCCTTTTCTCACACCAGAATTGAGGTACATGGTCATAGACTCAAGAGGCCACACTTGGAGGAAGTAAGCGTCCAAAGAGAGGGTTTGAGTATGACTTCACTGTGTGATCATCACTTTCCTCCAGCTCCTAATATGACCACGGTGTGTTTCACCTTCTGCAAATGATTATTATTTTTATTTATGAACCACATCTCCCCACACTCCCATTAAGACTAACTGGGTGCTGCTTAACAAACACAAATTCTAATGCAATAAAGCCCTCCACACTGACATTCAAGCAAATAAAGCCAATTGAGGGGCTGCAACCTGATATAAGGAATGAGGAGGAGATATGGAATCAAATCTAAAACATCTGCACATACGTCTTAATGTGTTTTGATTAACAAGGGGGCAAGGAACAAGCAAGGGGGTTGCAAAGTGCAATATGTTCCACACAAAAAGGCCCTCCTTCCAACAAAGGCTCAACCTTTGACTGTCTAAATGCAGGTGCTACCTGAACACAGATATTTGTCAGGCCAAGGCTTAAAGAGGAGGTTTTGAGAATGGCCAAGGCTTAGGGTTTGTCTGTGGTAGATGGTGGATTGACACTGCAGTGATCGATCCACTGGTGATTGATTTATCATGTCTGCTTAGATTTATCGTGTCTCCACCAGCACGAGAAGAGTAGCCAGAGTTGACGGGAGAGCAGCCCCTGCTGACCTTATCACATGGAAGACAGTTCTGCTATTTGTGTAGCTGAAGTTGCATAGGTTAAATCAATGGGGGAGGGGATGTCGTGTAGAGTAGGCCTTAGATCAATTGATGCTTTAAAAACAACATCAGCGTTAAGTCACTCTCTACTCTCTAGTCAGGTCTTTGTTTAAACCTCTATTCAAGGTGTCAAACAAAGGGGGTGCTGTAAGCATCATGAACAGAACAGATCATGAAAAGGAGACTTCCAGACAACTCACCAACACCAGATTCTATTTGATACCTTGACCTGGATGAGCCTCTACAGTACACATACTAATGACATAAAAAGCCAAGCACCAGGTACTTAGGATACTTAAAGTCCACTCTATTAGCATCATTTAGCATGGACACTCTAATTGACAATGTTTTTTATCCATTTTTCCCCTTCTCTTTCTCTTCCCATCCCCTCTCTTTCTCTGCTATTTATTTGTACCCTGGACCCCTTAACTCCATTCATTTGAAGAAGTGAGTTGTGCCCACAAAAGCTGATGATACCATCTACATTTTTGTTAGTCTCTAAGGTGCTACAGAACCATTTGCTATTTGCTGTTTTTTATGTTCGTAGGGGTTTCCAAAACACAGTTTATCCACCTACACTCCCCTCAAGTCTTTCTGTAATCTCAGAACTTCAGAAGCTCAGTGAAATTATAATCACATGTCTCCTCATGCAAATACAACTGCTTTATAGTTTGATCAATTTAAAAATAGTAAAATGCCTTTCACTAAAGGCTGGGTCCAAAGCCCATGAATAATGAAGGAAATCTATCCACTGTCTTCAGTAGGCTTCTAGGCTGTGTCCAGACTCAGGGTTTTTTTTGAAAAAAGTAGCCTTTTTTCGAAAAAACCTCACCTGCGTCTAGACTGCAGCCGTGTTCTTTCGAAATTAAATCGAAAGAACACGGCTTTTCTTTCGATGGCGGTAAACCTCAATTTACGAGGAAGAACGCCTTCTTTCGAAAGTTCCTCTTTCGAAAGAAGGCGTTCTTGAATGTAAATAGGGCTTCTTCGAAAGAGAGCATCCAGACTCACTGGATGCTTTCTTTCGAAAAAGCAAGCCGCTTTTTCGAAAGTTCAACGTGCAGTCTAGACGCTCTCTTTCGAAAGAAGCTTGCAGTCTAGACATAGCCCTAGTCAGGCCATGAACCTGGACAAACATCAGAATCTGGATATATACTAAAAGATAGATACTACTTACGTGCACAGAATGGACTGGTCTTCTCGATCTGTGAATAAAGAGAAAAATCCATTGATTATACAAAGAAAAGTTGTGCACTAACAGAGCTATTTGCATTTACACAGAATTATTTTCAACAAACACGAACACCCGGGCCTCCAAAATCTGATGATACATGGCCACTCAAAAATGTTGAAATCGCATCTCAGTCAATTTGTCTTTGTATTTAACTTAGCACCCCTAACACCAGGATTTTGTAAAAAAAGAACAAAAGGTTAAATATTCAAACAGCTGTTTAAAATTTAATTGGAGATGAATTATAATGAGGAGGAGTCCAATGTGCACAGATGACACTCTGTAAGAGAAAATTCTAGAGCTGGAAAATAAGTTTGTATTACATTTACTAAAAAAGGTCTCCTAATGAGACTAATAAGTGTATGACCCAATAGATAAGTTTCTCAAAGCTAACATGATTGTAGGTCATGTAAAGAGGTTGAAGCGTCTGACAGCATAGGAACTATAAGCATTGGGAAGTACAAATAGCCTAAGTCAAGTGTTCTCTCAGGGTACATCTACAGACCAGTGTTAATTTCGAAATAATGTAGTCCGCATCTACACTACAAACAGTTATTTCAACATAATGACAAAATAATGTTGAGCTGGAGGACTTCTTACTCCAACTCTTGTAACCCTCATTTTACGAGGAGTAAGGGAAGTTGGAGGAATAGTGCTCTTTCTTGGACTTCCTGCTGTGTAGACAGTGCCAAAACCCGAAATAGTCTATTTCCACTTAAGCTATGCAATTGACATCGCTCAAGTGCATAGGTTATTCCGAGTTTAGCCCTGCTGTGTAAACATACTCTCAGTTCCACATCAGCGCTGGAGGGGACTTCTACCATGAGGGATGAGGACAGTGAAAGGGACTGGGGAAACAGTAGAATGAATGGTAAAAGCTGTGGGGAAGGGCTAGGAGAATGCAAGACTAGGAACATCAAAGCAGAGGCGAGCACAGAAGAGGTTGTATGGGAAGCACAGAAGTTAATCAGGAGTGATTTAAGGATTGGAAGTATCAGCAGTGTTGTGGACCAGGGCCAGAATGAGACACTTCATTAAATTAAATTAAAGGGTAGAAGAAAAAATATCAGCTCAGTAGGACCAGAGGCAAATAGGGTAGCTGGAGAGGGCTTTTAATCCATAAGGCTATGTCTACACTACGAGATTATTTCACAATATATTATTTTGAAATAACAACTCCCAAAATAACTATTAAAAAAAAAAGCTTATTCCTCTTCACAAGCAGGAGTTACTATTGCAAAATAACAAGCCCGTTATTTTGAAATAACAAGCTTGGTAGTGTGGACGCTCATCTTGTTATTTCAAAATGACAAGACGAGCGTCCACACGACCAAGCTTGTTATTTCAAAATAATGGGCTTGTTATTTTGCAATAGTAACTCCTGCTTGTGAAGAGGAATAAGATTTTTTTAAATAGTTATTTTGAAATACTTTGAAATATTTGAAATATTTTAAAATAACTCCCCAGTGTAGACATGCCCTATCAGCCCTGAAATCACCCTCTCCAGTGTTCAATTCAAAAGAAACGGTGGCTAACAGAATCCCCTGAGCAAAGCAAAAAATAAAAATGAAAAATGAAAACTCCTCCGTGGTTGTACCCAGAGAACCACCACAGTAAGTGCGCTGTAAAAACCTGACCTGCAGATTTCACAAATGCAAACAGAAGAACAACAATCCAGAAGTGATCCCAAAGAAAAGGAGACCAGCATTTCAATGGGTTAGCTGGGAAAAACTGACCTTAGTCTGAGAAGGTGGCTAAGGAGTAATAAAATATAGTAGGAAATGCTGAGGGTCCCTAGTACCCATCAGTTCAATGGAAGTTATGCAGTGTGAACCCTTTCAGGATGGTCTGATAAACTTACAGTTGGACCCTGATCTACCCTAATCAGAATACCAGTAACTCCCATTGTCTTCTGCTGAAGTTACAGGTGTCCCCAGGGGAAAGAATCAGGGACCAGGGTCTGTCACTGTCATCTTTCAGTCTCCTACTCTTCTGCAACTTTGTTTGAATACTGAACAATGCACACTGGCATTTTGTTAGATTCCTAGCTACACTCATCTGTGTTCCAGGATAAACATTCTGCCAACTCGTGAATAGGCATCGTGTCATTAAAATAAATGCCCATGAAATCTATTGAACCAAATGCAATTGTTGACATGTTTCCAGTCAGGACTATTGGAACAGCTGTTCATCCTGACATTTAGAGTCAGGGGACAGGTCATCATAAATATTCTCTGTGTTGAGTTACTTTTAAAAACTGAAGGATCATGTTAAGCAAAATTCCTGTAACCATGCACTCTGTCAGATGCTATTGCTAGTCATTGGTGGCAAGAGTAATTACACTGAGGGCTCAGCCCTCCTAGTCTTCTCTGCGGTAGACCCCCCAAGGAACAAGCTGAACAAAGTTATTTGACAGATTTCACATGAGCTTATCAGCAATGTAGAAGTGTCCTCCAAGGCTGTTGATTATGAGCAGAACCATCAAATACACCTCAAATCCCAATTTGCTAAGAAGTAGGCCAAAGAAGGACAAGGGCTATTATCAAATCTCATTTGTCAGGACTTCAGCCTGTAGGGGTCAAATTTTCCCAGTGGTGCAGGTGTATTCTATTCCCCCTCCTCACTTTCCCCACCTTCCTTACAAACAGAAGGTGGGAACCTTAGGTGCTCTGAAGAGGTACAGAGAATTCTCTTTGTTACATGCCTGCTTGGTGAGTCTCACTCATATGTTCAGGATAAAACTAATTTCCAGATGTGGAGTCATGAAGGAATTTTCCTCCACAGATTGTCAGGGACCTTGGGTTTTTTGCCTTCTTCTACAGCATGGGACTTGGATCATCTTCTAGGATCAGCAAGACCTCTTTCTCCAAATCAATTCCCTGGCATTTTCAGGGGCATATGGCACTGCCGACACCTTGGTCTCTCCTGTTCTCTGCCTGTAGAACACAACAATTCAGTCTCTTGGGGTGTGTCTAGACTACATGCCTCCGTCGATGGAGGCATGTAGATTAGACAGATAGGCAAAGGGAAATGAAGCCGCGATTTAAATAATCGCGGATTCATTTAAATTTACATGGCTGCCGCTCTGAGCCGACAAACAGCTGATTAGCTGTTTGTCGGCTCAGCGTGCTAGTCTGGACACTCCGCGCCGACCTTAAAGCCTTTTATCGACATCCCCCTTATGCCTCGTAGGATGAGGTTTACGGGGGATGTCGATAAAAGGCTTTCATTTCGACAGGGGAGCGTCCAGACTAGCGCGCTGAGCCGACAAACAGCTGATCAGCTGATTATTTAAATCGCGGCTTCATTTCCCTTTGCCAAATAAACAAATCTACATGGCTCCGTCGACGGAGCCATGTAGTTTAGACGTACCCTTGGGGACTGAAGTGCTGTAGTTTAACTAAAGTCACTGGGCTCAGTATATTGGTAACAAGATGAAATTTAATGGCCTGTGATATATAAGAGGTTAGACACTAGGTGATCTAATGGTTCCTTCTGACCTTCAGCTCAATGACTCATGTTGTAGCAGGTCCTAAGAATCTCTCTTTTATAATGTATACAGTACTATTCCTATTTCCCACAACGTTTCTGTATAGAGTTTTACATGTCCTTGGTTTAGCACCACCTTAGTCTCCTATAAGCCATGGACACTTCTTTATAACTTAGGGCATGTCTAAACTACATCCCTCTTTTGAAAGAGGGATGTAAATTAGGCAGATTGAAAGTGCAAATGAAGCGGGGATTTAAATATCCCAGACTTCATTTGCATAATCTCATCATATTGTTCTTCTGAAAAAATGAGGAGTACAGGATAACCTCAAAAAATGAGTACAGGATCTTTCAAAAAAGGGTTGTTGTTTTTTTGAAAGACCTGTGTCTAGACAGAAGTTTCACTTTCAAAATAACCTTTTTCAAAAAAATGCTGTGACAAGATTATGTAAGTGAAGCACGGGATATTTAAATCCATGCTTCATTTGCACTTTCGATCTGCCTAATTTACATCCCTTTTTCGAAAGAGGGATGTAGTTTAGACATAGCCCTAGAGCCAAATCCTAAACCAGGTCTACACTATCGGAGAAAGACCTAAGATACACAACTCCAGCTACGAGAATAGCATAGCTGGAGTTGACGTAGTTTAGGCTGAATTTCTGCAGCAGTCTTATTGTAGGAAGTTGATGGGAAAAACTCTCCTGTTGACTTCTCTTACCGTGGAGTATCAGGGTTGACAGAGGTGCCATTAGCAGTCGATTTAGTGAGTCCTTACTAGACTTGCTAAATCCAACCTCAGGAGATCGCTCTCCAGAGTGTCAGTCTCAGGGTAAGTGAAGACAAGCCCTTTGTCTTTCCCCAGTTTAATTTGGTCCTTATTTAGGCAAAAAATCACAAAAAGCCAATGGGAGTTTTGCCTAAGTAAAGCCTTCAGTATCTGCCCAGAGAATTTACAGAGAAAAGATATCAGATATTCACACTGAGTAGGACCTAACTTTGTGACTTAGTCATTGATTTTAGTAGGAATGCTTGAAGAGTAACTTACAGCTTAGCAGGAATTATGATGTCTGAATCTGGTCATAGCTTGCAGAAACAAACGTGACAATGAAGTGCCTTAATGCAACATAAAACTATTTTTAAAACAAACAATTGCTGAGACAAAATTAGTTCTTAATTCTGTTTCTCAAAATGAGCTGCTATCCTGCTAACCATAGATTTGTACTGTAATGCAAGGAGGTTATTTGTCAAATTCTATGTCACCAGTTATACGCTATCAAATTACAAAATTACAGGAAAAAGGGCATAGCAATTTTTAGATTCCCAGAGGTGTAAAACTCAATATTTTTTTAGAGATCTGAGACATTTTGCTAGAATCTTTTGACATTGCCAACAGAAACTGGCTTCTTTTAACTATCTTATCATTTAGGAGGACAAATTACCATGTAGTATGTGAATATTTATAGGACTGCATACTTAGTGCATGAGTCTTCATCTTCACGGTCCTATTTTAAACACTTAAACATTTTGTATCCTGTGATGGGGTTCTTGGGATATAACAAAGTTTGGGACCACTAAGCCCTGAGTTCCCTCTCACCTGTGGCAAGCTACAAACCTCTGACAGGTACTGCACTTACACAGACATCCACAGGAGGGCCACACCCAAATAAAGTTGCATGATTGTTTCTCCCAGCCACTCATGAACCAACAGTAGACAGACTCTAGCCAACTGTCCCCTCCCTTGCACCCTAAAACTCTGTCGTGTTGCACTGGTCAGGAGCCTGGTGAGTATAAGTTCATTACACGGTTTGCCCCTCCCTCAATGTGGAGAGGACATACACTAGCCTTTGTAAACTGAGCTGAGATTTCCCAAGCACTAAAACTGAAACACACTTCTTTTAGGTAAAGTGTAAAGTGGTTTTATTAACTCGAGGAAGACAGATTTTAAGTGATAATAAGTAGTAAGCGTAGCGATCGCAATTGGTTACCTAAGACATAAAAGTAAATTTGTCATCTGAGTTATCTTACTATATATTTTAGAAATGTGTGTCTGTCTGTCCATCTTTCTGTGAGTCTGTTTGCTCAAGAACTCCTCCTAAACAGTAAGAGCTTAGACCACCAAATGCAGTATGAAGCTTCCTCTTATCATAATTTAAAGCAATGTCAGGGTTAGGTTGTACCAAGACAATGGGATGTGCCTAGAATTTAATTGTTTTTCACAAAATGGAAAGGGAGAGGTCTGATAGGAAGGAATTATACTGTAGAATATCCACAAGGGGGCAGCAAAGAGCCAGAGATGGGGACTGGGACAGCTATAAGCCCATGGGCCAGCAGGGGCCATGGGTGGAGGAAAGGATAGCTTTCTACTATTTATTTCAGAAACTTTGTCTGTTTGTCCGTCTGTCCCCAGCCAAATGATATGCACCCTTCCCCCAGCTGTGCCTGCTGCAGCAGTCATGGACAGGCATTTCTCCTCTGGCCCCCAAGCTACTGTGATGAGGGAGGGCTGGGGTTGCCCTCTCTCCCCAAGGCAGCTTGCACTGAACCCCTCATCCCCAGTTCCACCCTGTGAGAGGGTGCCTGCCCTGCACTGGGCCTTTAAGTCCAAGGCTCAGGCCTTGAGCCTTAGGGTGGCTGGAAGAACCCAGCTGAAGCGGTTAAACTAATGAGAGCCCAGCTGTCAGAGATCCAGAGAAGCCCAGGTGGCTAGGCGAGCCCAGCTGTCAGCTATAAAGGGAGGAGCACAGTTTGATAGAGGAAGGGGAGCCAGTGGAGGGGTAGCTGCCGAGGAAGCAGGAGTTCCTTGGAGGGAGACAAGCTGGGGATAGCCAGCAAAGGTTGGAAGTGGGCCAGCCAAGACTCCCCTTGGCTTGGGGCTGGAGACAAAGCCTCTGATTTGCGGGCCTACCATGAGGCTGACTAGGAAAGCTGAGCCATTGCGACAGATGCCTATGATGAGCAACCCATACAGACTGTAACTTGACCTGAGAGGGGCTATATGAGGACAGTCAGGGGGCACTGAGGCACAGTGGGGGTGTGCACCCCCTGACACCCCAGAACAATTATTTAAAGAAAGAACAACAAAACTGATTTGAGTAAAGAACCCGCATAACACTGGGTAGATTAGTGTTTCTTAAACTGTGTTCTGTGGCACACTGGTGTGCCACGAGGCAGTTAGAGGTGTGCCACGGAGAACAACAGAATTTAAAATGGCCATCTTTAAAGGAGCAGGTAACCTTTTTTATTTATTTATTTATTTATGTGTTTGCTTGCTTGCTTGTTTGTCTTTTGCACAATAACTTTCCCCTGACCCTTTTTTCCTCAGTAACTTTCCCCCTGACCCTTCCTCCCCTGATTTTTTTTTTTTTTTTTTTTTTTTTATTTTTGCTCAACAAAAAATCCTTGGTGTTCCTCATTTAAAAAAAAAAAAAAATTGTTCAGTGTTCCTCAGTCTTAAACTTTTTAAGAAACACCGGGGTAGATCTTCTAGTATAAACTAAAAAAGGATTTCTCTCAAGCCCTGTCTCACATTGATAGAGGTATAAATAGGTCGCCAGATATTCAGTACACAGGCTGGTACTGCCTTCCAGCCCAGGGTCACCCTCCCTACTTCGAAGTCTTTCTCCTCCAGATGTGCTTCCTCCAGATGTGCTTCCAAGTGTTGAGTGGTGGGGGAGTGAGACCAGCCTGTAATATCACTCCCCCTCTTAGGATTTCTTACAGCTTGCTAGAAAGATCTATACTTGTGACATAGGGATTCACTCTGGGGGTGAAAGTAAAATTATTTTTTCCCTGATATGGGGCAGATACACCAGCTAAGGGGGAGGTCATGTGACGCCACGCCACGCCACCCCCAGCCTAGGGCCCATGTGCCCTTTCCCTTCCCTCCACTTGCTATCCCATGTTACTGGGGGTGGGGGATGCCACAGACCTGCAGGGCCCCTGGGCAAGGTGGAAGAGGCGGGCTCTCTGCTCCCTGAAGGGATGGGGCTTTAGGCAGAAGAGGAAAGGATGAGGAAGCCAGCCCTCAGCGCTTTCTGGAGAGTGCCACACCATGCCCCTCCCTTCAGGCAGCCCCGAGATCTACCTGGAGCATGCTGCATGGCACTCCAGTGGTGATTTCTAGGTCCTGGGGCAATTGTCCCCTTTGTCCTCCCTAATGGTGGCCCTGCATGTTACACGGGGTGAATGGGGTCTAGGGGTGGCACAGCAGCCAGAGGAATTGCCAGCAGTTCTGCTGCATTCCCTACTCTGCCCCTCCTAGTAGGGAAAGGGAAAGGAAGACTCGGCCCTACCTCCTGCCCCTCCACAGAGCTGGCTCTCCTCTGGCTCTGTACAGCAGCCCTGTTGGAGGACAGGGCTCAGGGGGCTGGGGGTTCTGCTTCTTTCCCAGCTGGGAGGGGCAGAAGCACAACACCAGTAGCTCCTCCGACTGTTGTACCACTCCCCTCTTCTTCTGTGGGGCTGCTGCTGTAGAGAGGGAGCTGGAGGAGAGGCAGCTCTCTGCAGGGGCTGGAGGTGGTACAGTGTCTTTCTGATACGCTTTACTGGCTATACATAGCTGGTCCAACACACCTGGCTTTGTGGGCCACTTTCTTGCCAATATGGCATATGGAGCAGTACTGTCTTACTTACAACTCTGGATTTCTCCCATTGGTCAAGCAGTATCCATTGTCTAAATGCTACCTCTGAAGTCTTCTGGGATGGTTGTTGGGAAAGTGGATTCCCTTTAATTAGACATCAGTATGTCTTGCGACTCCATTAGTGTACCTGACAGGCCACTTATGGGTGTTTTCACACCATATTTCAGTAAAACACACATAGCAAAACTTTCTAGCTTCACCTACAATGAGAGCACATGCCACTCAACAAGACATTAATGGTCAACAGATCATGACTTTAAGAATGATGCTGCACAAGGCATTCTTTGTACAAAACATATCCTAATTTTAAGACAGTGTTTAATATGGGGATTCCAGAGTGTTGGTTGGCGGTACAGAGTGCTACATATCCACTTTAATTTTGTATGTTTTGCTGCTAAGTTATCAAAACTGAATGTTACTACCATATCTGATTAATCAAAGCTTTCTGTGCTATATACACATATATTAAAATGTGGCCAAATAGGATGAATTTGGCCTCTTAAATTTGCAACATTCTAAACTGACTTCCAAATCACAATTGTAGAAAAGGTTGTGGCTGATTCTGCTTCATCATAAAATAATATTAAGAGCCTGCGCCTGCTCCAATTCCTTCAATGGTGTGGAACCAGACTCTTCATCGAATATTTATGCTGTAACTAGCATACTTTAAAAGCTTTCGTTTGCACAGTCTATACTGGTACAAACTAAATAGGTGTATTTATTTTACTAAGATGCTGGTTACCAAAAGGTAATCTGATAGGGTTCCCACATCCCCATCACTTTTGATGAAGGAAGTAAGAAGCCATCCTCACTGGACTAAAACTAAGTAGGGCTGAGTTGGATTTCTTCTAAGTTGAACAATAGATTTTTTTTTTTTAAATAGAGACTGTTGTGTGTAAACTGAAGCCTCTATTTTTTTATTAATGTTCACATCCCAAAGCCATAAATGCGCTAAAGAAAACAGAATAGTAACTCCTAGATCATGGGTGGGCAAATACCAGCCTGTGGACCAGATCTGGTTAGTACCTGGTAGCCCACTGCAATTATATTTACCTGAGCCTCAGCAGGTATGGATGACTGAAGCTCCGATTGGCTGTGGATAGCGGTTCCTGGCCAATGGGATCTTCAGGAAGCAGTGTCCAGTAAGTATCACTTTCCGCAACTCTCATTGGCCATGAATGGTGATTCGCAACCAATGGGAGCTGCAATTGCCCATACCTGCAGAAACTCAGGTAAACATAGTGATAGTGGCTCACTAGGGACTCACCCTGGTGAACCACTGCCATTTTATTGCCCACCCTTGTACTAAATACAGGGCTTCCAATGGATGTTCTGAGCCCAGGGACATGAGAAAATACTTGGATGGGACAAGGGAGTTCAAAATTTTCTAATCGCCTCTATTTTCTTACCCATTTCTGCTCTTGTTTTTCTCCCTATTTTTCCTTTCATCTCAATCCTTCAACAATTAAACAGTAGCACTTAATCTACATTTTAGTGTTGTCCTGTGCTCAGTAAACTCTGTGTCCTACATTCACCATCAGCTGTTCCCTCTGTTCTCTCAGTATGTTATCAAGCACAATTATTACAGTAGTGTCTGAGGACCACCAAGAGCGGGGTCTTGCTGTCATTGGCAGTATACAAACAGAGTAGCAGACTGTCCCTTCCACAGAGAGCTTGCAGTCCAAATAGACAAGACAGAGCCAGGCTGGGGGGAAGGATACAACATACCAGCCAAGTGAGCAATGTGTGAGGTCAGCAAATATCATGTTAGTTCCACTATTATTTTTGTAGGTGGATGGAGAGGGCTAGTTAAGACGGGATAAGCTAAATGGATATACAAAGGAAGTGGGGTAGCGGGCAACAGAGAAGGGGGTGAAGAGGGACACGTGGATGAAAAGATTATGAGGGAAAGAGTTGGAGCAAGCAGCTTCTTAGCACAGGGCAGAGACAAACCAATCAAAACTGTAGAAAGTTCTCTGACTGTCCAGAGGCCCCTGCTTTGGCTGCTCCTACCAGCCAAAGTCTTTGGCTTCCTTGTCTCCATGGTTTTCCCTTAAAACTGCCTGGGGAAACAGTGGGGGAACCACCTGAGTCCCAGTGTCCCCAGAGTGTGTAGGGGATCCTAGGAGTGCAAGGGGGAGGAGTAGCCCCACTGAACCTGCTTTGACTGCTTCTGCATCTAACAGCTGGAGTCTGGCTGACCCAAGCAGACTCTAACTTCTGGGGTTTCTACTGCCCTGACAGACATCACCAGAAATGTCCTGCATCCTCACCGCTGCTCTGGGTGTAATTTGTGCATCCATCAGCAGGCACAAAGCAAAGCATAGGCCATGCAGCAGCCCAGGCTTCTAGAGGCACACCACTAGCTGGCACACCACATACACTGGAATTGGGATGAATGTCAACACCTGACTGGGAGTGTTGTGGGAAGAGATTTCCTAGCGGGGAGCGGAAGTTGCACAAGGCACTGATAGAGTTCTGGTTTTGTCAGTAAACTGTACAAGATCACTCCCATGCACAGGCACCCCGCCCACATGGGAGCAATACAAAGTTTCATACATACTTTCAGCTCCGTCTCATTGACCCCCCCAGTCTCTCAATCCCGCTAACCCTCTTACTGACTCATTGTGTGCATGCATGAACAGAGGTTTCCAAAGGTACTTCAAAGCAGCTGTTGTAACGAATGGCAACAGTTAAGGATGAGAAAAGTCAGGCCGTCTGCACAGAACCATCCTTTCCTTGAATTGGTGTTCAGATCCCAACACATCTTGTCCTTCAAATAATGTCTCATTTATTTTTAGAATTATCCACTTTGGCTGCTATTTCTGCCCTGGACAGTGAGAATATTTGTACTCACTGCCCTGTTGTAAAAGGACTTACTCATGCTTACCTTTATTCCTGCAAGTAGTTCAGCTTGCAGGGTACTGCCCATGCAAGTACTTAAAGTGTGTATGTGTTTATAGGAACTGGGCCTGTTTTAAAAAAAAATCCAAAATATTTGTTCGAGGCCCAATATCCATTTGGTTCATAGCCCTTTAAGGGTCTGGAAATCCTACTTGGATTTCCTCCTAGTCTTCTATTTAAACTTATTTATTTATTTGTTTATTTATTTATTCAGAGACTACAGACCAACCCAATTTGTGCCCCTAAAACAGAGATCCCCAAACTGTGTCCCACTACCAGGATGTGAAGGAACATTCAGGGGGGCATGGCTAGTCTGGTCTGGTCATGGCAAAAGCACGGTGGGCCACCCGGCTTCACTCCTGGCCCTGGCTCTGGTTGCTGCTCCTGGCTGCTGGCCCAGTGCCTGGTGCTCCACTCCCAGAATCCAGACTGTATCCCAGTGCCCCACTCCCCACCCTGCCACCACCCTGAGCTGTGGCCCCATTAAGTATTATTATGCCTCCTTACCGCTGTCCATGTCTGCCCATCCCAGAGCTGCAGCCCCTCTCCCAGTCCTGGTTTCTAGGGTGGGGAGAATATCAGACTGGGATAAGGGGAGGGTGAGAGACATTTAGGGACTCCTCCCTAAAATCACCCTCTCCCCTACCAGTCTTTCTGAAAGCCCAGGTTGTTTTCTCTAGAAACTGTTCTATTGATATACCTTCAGTCTGCTTGTAACGCTTGTGCACCCCAAGGATCTCATGGACTAGCTAGTTCTGCTTAATCACAAACATGATCTGATGATTTATCACAGGGAAGCAGCAAGTTGGCAGGTTTACCATAAAAGGAGAAAACAGACTGCTGCCATGATCAGACATTGGCTTCTTTACATTTATTACTGGATACACTGTCTAAAGGAGATGTGCCTGATGCAGTCCCATGAAAGTCACTTTCCACGGCAGCTGCCTTTCACCATTTTAACTTATATAATATTAATCAAAACTTTAAAAGTGCAGGTTCACTCCCTCCTTCTTCCTCTAAATTGTAATTAGTTTGTTTTCTATCATTATTTTTAACCCAAGCTTTTAAAGCCACACAGCTTTTAAAACTGCACGTTCTGTGGCTTTTTACATAAAAGATATAAGATTCCTGAATTGGCAGGAGGTTGTAATAGATCCTCTTCAACTCTAATACTTATGGACAGAGCCTTCACATCCATACGTAAGTTTTACCCCTGTTGTTACTGCTGCCCACGCTGGCTTTGCACATTACTTCTGAACTGACATCTGACTCCCTCTGTGATTAAGTCCAGTTAGTTGCTTTTTGCTGGGAGTGGGGAAGTGTGAGCATTATGAGAGCTCCTATTTAATTCTGGGCTGGGGCAACTCCCCTTGTGTTATGTATGCACCTTTGGAACTGTAAGGTTGCTTTCTATGTACTGCATCTTTAAGTATAAGGAAAAGCTTAAAAACAACAAATACTCTAGTAGCACCTTAAAGACTATTTGTTGTTTTTTAAGTTTTTCCTGTTACAGACTAACTCGACTACCCCTCTGAAGCTTTTAAGTGTAAGGTTAGCTTGATTGTTTGTCTGCAGGGACATTCACTATTACTTAGGTCATTGTGACAGTGCTGCCTCATGAAGACTTTATATATGTTCTTTCTTTGTCCCTTTTAATCTAAAATGAAGGTCAAAAGCAGAAAAATCCCAAGGCTGCTCTCTGCAGTGATAGACTTGGCATGTTTCTGCCTCACCTGAGCACCATGAATTCTTCTACCTATGCCCACAGAGACAAAATGGCTTCATTCACCATTAGCATCAATGGGGAAATCAGATAATTGCCTCCCTCCATGTCCACTGCCAGACAAGAAGATCTTGAAAAAATATGTTTTGCAAATCTGGGCAGCGTCTTAACAGCACAAGGCTTCGAGCACTTACTGTGACCTAGGGGCAGCCAGTGAAAACTTGATTCATAGTTCTGAACACTTTGTATTCACAAGACTTTTTTGGCTATCCAGTGGACAGTGAGGGTACATCTACGGTGCATGCTTATTTCAAAAAAAGCTATTCCAGAAGAAATACTCTGAAATAGCTTATTTTAAATAGTACGTCTACACTACAGGGAAGCCTCAAAATTAGTCCGAGGCAGGCTTCCCTAATGTGGACACGCAACCTAAAGGGATTACTTTTATGGGGGTGGGATAGATCAGTGGTTTGAGCATTGGCCTGCTAAGCCTAGGGTTGAGAGTTCAAGCCTTGAGTGGCCATTAAGGGATCTGGGGTGAGTCTGTCAAGAATGGTGCTTGGTCCTGCCATGAGGACTGGACTCAATGACCTTTCAAGGTCCCTTCCAGCTCTGAGATTGATCAGTATAACCTTGATCTGGAGGCCTGGGGGAGTAATTACTTTAAATGGCCCTAGGGAGGAGTTATTTCAAAATAGTAGCAGTAAAGCCTCCACATGACTGCTATTTCAAAATAGGCATTGTGGAATGAGGTTTGTAGAAGTTGGAATAAGCTCTCCATTATTTTGAATTTATTTTGAAATAATGGAATTGTTGTGTAGACGCATTGTTATTTCAGAATAACGACCATTATTCCGAAATAACACTGCTGTGTAGACGCACCCTCAGGAAGGTGGAAAGCAATTTGAAATGCCCCATTCGTGACACAGACCTAGCTCTCTGCCAGGCAATACTTTGACTCCAGTTCCACTTTTACCTGTGCAAAATTTTGGCTGTTCAACTATTAGCACACTGGACTATCAGGTGGAGCAATGCTATAGAATATAACTCTTGGCCTGCTTTGTGTTTTATCCTGTCAGGGGAGTACTGTATTCCTTTCAAGTGTA
The DNA here is from genome assembly GCF_049634645.1 of Pelodiscus sinensis. Lineage (NCBI taxonomy): Eukaryota > Metazoa > Chordata > Testudines > Trionychidae > Pelodiscus > Pelodiscus sinensis. The sequence goes on from NC_134726.1 coordinate 18,381,188, forward strand.
TATATTTCCCTGTATTATAAAAAGCAAAGCACTTGGATCTTTGATGCACTGCCACAAATAGCATTAACATAACACTCACTAAGTAAGTCTTCATCAAAAGACCATGGAGCGGGTTAGGAGGGAAAGAGCTGCTGAAGCAGATTGACAATTTGGCTCAAGAGATGCATTTCTTTGTCTTAGTCTGGAGTGGGTTTTTATAAACATGCTTGGGCAGAAGAGTATCCTTCTGTGTTAACAAGGCTCTGTGGGGTGGCAGGATGAGAGGGAGTGAAGCAAAGAAACCTGCACCATCAGATGATCGGTATTGTGGAAAATGTATAAGTAGCTTAGGAGAGCCTTATCAGAATCACAACTCTTTGCAAACTGAGACTGCCTCTCATTCAAGGCGCGCTAACTCCTGTGTGATTGTTAACAGATGAAATCACACGCCCCATGAAATATTAAGTGTTATTATTCCCAGTTCATTTATGTGGAAACGGGTGCTCAGAAGTGGTTGGGCCCTCGTCACACTGCCAGTGATTGTTGGTGCTAGGCCGATTAGCCAAGATTCCCTCCCTGCCTTCCACTCTCACCATTGATAGAGCTAATAGCATTGAAAATCGTGTCTATCTTCAGGATTTAGGTGCTCAAATCCCAGAGACATCAATGGGAATTCTGGATCTGTATCCCAGTCAACATCTCGTTATGCTTCCCCCTCCTTTGAACACACCTTTGTGTGGGTGTTGGGCAAGTACCCAAATATTTAACCTCAGTTTTCCTTGACTATGATTTTGAGCACCAAAACAACTCAAAAACTTATCTCAGACCTCATATAGAGGCCTATATATGAATCAAATAACTTCTACCTCAAGGGGGGAGTGCCACTTAGCAAGGACCAGATGCATAATAGAGGAAGAGTTCTCTGCATGGGCATTTGGATATGCTTTGTACTGCAGCAGCATTAAAGACTCTTGGGGGCAGATTCTCAGCCAGTGATGTTGTCATTGTTCTGTTGTCTTCCATGGAGCTATGACAATTTTCACCTGCTGAGAATCTGCCCCCCATATGAACTGTCCTTCACCCTAAGACAAATGAGTTGATTTGCCCTGTGCCATGTGGTTCTGAGGAGGAAATATGAAAGCACAATTCTTTAAACTTCATAGAACAAAAGAATCATCTTAGTTTTCAAAGACAGTATATGCCTGTGTAACCATCAGTAGCCTCCCCAGGAATTGAAATTGCGAGGGGGGGGAGTGTTCGAATTTACAAGGGGGAGTGTCACTGAGGGGCCGATGAGGGGTGACACTGTGAGGGTGAAGGTGGGCTGTATGGCACAATTGTTCACAAAACTAGGGGAGTGCTGGGGAAATTCAGGGTGGTATACACCCCCACAGGAGGGGTGTAGGGAAATCCCTGGTCACCACGACTGGACAGATTTGAATCTGGGACCTCGGTAAAGGAGCCTCTACAATTTGAGCTATAAACCCAGCTTCTGCTGAGCTTAGGCTGTTGAGCTCACTTGCTCTGATCTCTCGCTGTAAGTGGTCTAAGTGCCACTACATGGGACAACGAACCACACCCACTAGGTTTGTGGGTTATACCTGTAGACTACACATGGTACTAAAATCTGACAAGGAAACCATGCAGGGAGTCAGTGCTGCAGAGCACGCTTTGCAAACCTGAATTTCTGTTTACACTCCAGCTGTAAACATTTGTTCAAACCCATATTTGCTGGTACACATGCACTTTAGATGGACATAGTCGGCCGCTCACCCCCAACTCCCACTGAAATGCACTTTCAGCAGTCCAACAAGGGGGTGAAATCTGGCAACATAAATGGAGATATTGTGAGGTTGGAGTCGCGTAGGTGAGCAAAGCACAAACAGGGAAAAGCACTTTTTCAAAAGCATCAGAAGCAGCTGGGACATTTACAAGTAAATAAATAAAGTAAGTAGAGTGTGAGTGTCCTGGCCTTGTGATAAGACCTTATGGGTGTGCTCCTCCCACTGAAGGGTCTGCTGTGTATGGTTAGAGCATTACAGATAGGGAAAATGCATCCTGTTAAAAAAACTCCTCTTCTCATGATCTCTTCCCCTTTTTTTCTCCCGCCCACCCCTTCTCTTCCTCTCTCCTGTCAAGAAGGTCAATTACAAAGAAGTAAATTAACCACAGAGCCAGAGTAGCAGAGATCCCCTCAGAACTGGTGCCAGCAATAGGGGGTCAAAAAGTGCAGGGTCAGAAAAGCAAAGTAGGAATTTTATGGGCCATTAAAAAAATAAACCACTACAACTCATAAGACCGCCACCCTTGAAACACAATAACAAACACAGAAACAAACAGAAGCCCTCCACTCTAAAAGCTGTAGCCAGGAAAAGCAAGCATACAGGGGTTCTGTGAACCTGTGGGCTAGCTCACCAGCTCAGGGGAGAACAGATGCCAAGCCCAAGTATATTTCAGGTCCTTGCACAGTTTAGATACTAACACCAAAACCAAAAAAATTCCCCTGCCCTCCATGGGATGTAATTTCCAGAGGCTTTTCCAGGCATTTCCTTAATCCCCTGCTGGATCATATATCAGGCAGGTAGTCTTTAACACTCTCCTTGCTCTTTTCCCCTGTAACAAGCTTCCTGTGGAGCAAAGGCATCATTCCAGTCAACGGGAGCTAATTTGCGGCTGGTGCTGGAGAAGCAGCGGCAGGCTGACCACATGTGATGGTGAAGTTATAAGAAAAGCACTGATGCGTGGCCTGCATCCTTCTCACACCCTCTCCTCTTTCACCTCCGTGCATAAACTGACAATGTCTAGCTCTAGACCCAGACAACATTGCATCCCACCGCCCGGGGGTAGCTCCTACACCAGACAAATACAGAATGGAGTGGATATGGCATCCGTGTATACTGAATGGATTTCTCTGCGATGGCTCTGCTATTCTGGAAAGAGACATCCCCAATCTCATTAAGCTAAATTCCAGCATCTGCCTCCTGCCTAGCTTTACAATACATTGGAGTGTAAGAGGGTTTTACATGTGTGTTTATAGGAGTAGCTGCTGCTATAATTAGGGGAGGGAGGCACATTGTCAGTTGATATCTTCTCTGCGCACTACCGTGAAGTGTCAAACCCCCCTGCTCTGCATGTCAGACTGCGACCCTATCTTCCATTTCCACTCAGCTAGAGAAGCCAAAGTGGTTTCCGGATAAGAAAAGCAAATTGTGCATTCATCACATCAGCCCCAGAGCTAACAAATGCTGATACAGTATGGCAGCTACTGAATTCCCCAGGATTTAAATAGGATTATACATATTTCTACACACACTGGCCAATGGCTGAAAGTGTCAATGTCTAAAGATGGGCACCTGAATCCATAGATAGGACCTAAATAAGTGGCTTGATCTTCAGAAGTGCTCTGAAGTCAAGTTCCCACTGAAGACAGAGGGAGCTGTGAGTGCTCAGGTCTTCAGTGGGAGTAGGGAGAAGAAGAAGAATAAAAAATCTGGCTACTGATTTTGGCCCTAAATACAAATTCTGGGGCCTCACTTTAGGCTACAGATGTATTTCCACATTAATATCCTACAATTAAATACCTTTCTAGGTATTTGAAGTCATCTGAAGTCTATGATTTATCTATGGTCAGTCAATAAAGGCTGCAGGTAGAGTCTAAGGGTATGTCTACACTACCCCGCTAGTTCAAACTAGCGGGGTAATGTAGGCATACCGCACTTGCAAATGAAGCCCGGGATTTGAATTTCCCGGGTTTCATTTGCATAAGCGGGGAGCCGCCATTTTTAAATCCCCGCTGGTTCAAACCCTGTGCAGCGCGGCTACACAGGGCTCGAACTAGGTAGTTCGAACTAGGATTCCTAATCTGAACTACCGGTACACCTCGTACACTAGGAATCCTAGTTCGAACTACCTAGTTCGAGCCCCGTGTAGCCGCGCTGCATGGGGTTCGAACCAGCGGGGATTTAAAATTGGCGGCTCCCCGCTTATGCAAATGAAGCCCGGGAAATTCAAATCCCGGGCTTCATTTGCAAGTGCGGTATGCCTACATTACCCTCCTAGTTCGAACTAGGAGGGTAGTGTAGACATACCCTAACATACTAAACCGCACAACAAAGCTGGTCTTATACAAGAGGAGTACTGCTTTGCATGGAAAAGCAGGAAATTAGCTTCCTTCATCTGCATCTTGGGTAACTCTCATGAATGAAGCAATGGCCCCCATTTATGATAGTCCAGATTAGTGAGTAAGGACTGGTCATTTTAATTGTTGGTTCTTTATAACTAGCAACTAAACTCATGTATATTTCTCAGACAGTTAGGTACGGCTACACTGTGTGTGGGGGGGGGGAGTTTCGGAAGAGGTATGCAAATAGCGCTCGCTCAGGGTTTTTTTCAGAAGAGGCTTTTCTGTCATTTGGCCCCGTCTACATGGGGCCAAATGTTGGGAAAAAAAACCCTTCTTTCAAAAGCCCTTATAAACCTGGTTTTACAAGGAATAAGGAGGTTTATGAAAGGGGGGGTTCCAACATTTGGACCCATGTAGACGGGGCCAAATGGTGGAAAAGCCTCTTCCGGAAAAAAAAAAACGGAAGAAGGTATGCAAATGCGAGTGCAATTTGCATACCTTTTCCGAAAACCTCCCCCCCCCCCCCCACACACAGTATAGCCATACCCTAACAGAACATCAGAACATACTTCTTCTTATAGTATTTCATAGAGTATTGAATAAATTGACTGCATAGGAAAATGACAATTTATACATGATGCAATATGCTTTGCTGAGTCCTGCTCAATATTTCTGAATAGCAATCACACTTTTTGTTTACATAAACTTAAACTTATTACACATACAAGATATTACAAAGAAATCGATACTTCAGCTATATTTAGTTTGTAAATATTCCTGGTTTGTTTTCCCAAGCACTGGTGAGGACTCTACTGGAACAGTGTGTCCAGTTTTGGGCACCACACTTTAAGAATGATGTGGACAAACTGGAGAGAGAGTCCAGAAGAGCACAACAAAGCAGAAGATTTCGAAAATACGACCTATGAGGAAAGTTTACAAAAACAGGACTAGAAACTTCAAAGAAAAGAAGACTGAGGGAGGATTTGACAACAGTCTTCAAATCGTTTAAAGGCAGCAGTCCTCAAACTTTTGAGGGCTGTGTCCCACTTACCCCTGTCACTGCCCTCCTGGAGCTGGTAGTAGGTCCACACAGGTGTGAGAGGGATTGTGGCTGGGACAAGGGGGCCAACTCTGGGGCCAGAGCTGGGAATGGGTGTGAGGCCAGGATAAGGGCTGAGCTGGAGGGTTGGGGCTGGAGCAGACCTGCAACCAGGCTGTGGTAGGAGCCGGCAGCCAGGCCTGCAGCCAAATGTGGCTCCCCTACTGGTCCTACCCACAGCCTCGGCCTTGAGCCTGGAGCAGAACCGCAGCCAGTGGATGAGGCTGTGGGAAGGGGAGGGATGGGGCCAGGAGTGGAATCGTCCTGAGGCTGATGATGGGGCCAAGTGCTGGGATGGGAGTTGAAGATGGGGCCAGGTGCAAGGCTAGGCCCAGAGCAGAGCTACTGATGGGGAGGGACTCTCTGTCTGTCCACCCCCGTCCCCATGGGGACTGTCCTGGGCCCTGTCACATAATCCTAGGCATGCCACCACATTTTTGGGCTGGGCACTCCACAGTTTGGGGACCGCTGTGCTAAAGGCTGTTATAAGGAAGACCAGGATGGACAGTTCTAACGATAGGGACAGTTAAGTTTAGGAAGAGGCTTCCACAGCAGGTTATGGAATCCCCATCATTGCAGGTTTTTAAGAACATGTTAGACAAACACCTGTCAGAGATTGTCTGGCTTTATTTGGTCCCACTTCAACAAGGAGGAGGTTGAGTAGATGACCTCTGGAAGCCCCATCCAATCCTTTATTTCTATGAGTGGATGTTAAAGCCGTGACAGCAGAAGCAGGGGGAATGTCACCTCAAAATTCTCTTCCAATACTTTTTGGGCCTGATCTGTTCCCACTACAGCTCATTCTCTTTATAGTTAGAAGGCTGATTGCATCCTTGATGTCAAAGATAGGATCTCAGCTCCAAAACGTAAGAATGCAACCAAATAATGGTCACCAAGATGTTACTGGGGTTCACTTTGCTTCACTCTACTGCAGTATGTGCACAGCAATGCTGCCCAGGAGTCAGCAAAGCTTAGCAGCTAGCCATGGAATAATCTGCCTCAGTAGAAAGAAAGCTTTTTCCATGCCCGTATTTGCCAAAACTATTTGCTTGACTTTAAACCCTGCCCACATGGCTCCACTCAGATTGGTTAATGGATTGTTTTTCCTTTTTGAGTCACATAATGTTCACAGACCGCAATTCCTGCCAAAGAATTCCTCAGGAACTTTAAAAAGCCCTTGCAACTTTTCTGTAATTGACGAGAGCTATAAATCTTATTCCGACCATGCTCCTTTCCTCTTTGGAATTAACTTCTATAACATTTTTCTGTTGCTGCTCAGGGATTTCTAAGTTTTATCACATTGCTAAGCCAGGAGCTCTTCCAGCCTTACCTTGCAACATACTCCTGTATGCCGTATCTGCAATAGCATAAATATGGGGTGGCATCTCATGTCTCTTCTTTCCTTTGTACATATCAATAATCTTCTCTGAATAGATGGGCAGGTATTTGTATGGGTTCACCACAACACAGAAGAGGCCTGAATACGTCTGCAAGGAAATCAAATAGAGAAGAATGGTGTAACTTAGAATGTTTCAAGAGCTTGAGAAACATGAAGATCAACCGTTTTAACACCATATTTTAATAGGTGAATCACTTTACTATACATCCTTTTAAACAACACAACAATGAGATATCCAGAGTGAGAAATCAGGCCATATTCATTGGATGAAGAAAGAATTTTTAATTACATGCACACTAGTGTTCCAACTAGTTTTTTCTACCCGTGTGAGGAATACATTGTATGTGCACTGAGGCATGTATGGATGTGCACCACCAGTAGAAACACATTCTGCCAGCTGCTGCCAGCTGCAGGCGCTCTCCTAATCACCGGGGTGACATTTGAATCTCTCCTGGGTGACAGCCCAAGCACTCAGCTTACAGGGAACACTGATGTCCACCTAATCCAGTGGTTCTCAAACTGTAGGTTGGGACTCCAAAGTGGGTCGTGACCAGAGTTGCCTGTAAGCCAAACACTTGGGCAGCCACCCAGGAAAGAGTCAGATGTTGCCACCTGCTTGCCAGAGTGTCCAGAGTGCCCAGAGATGGTATGTGGTTCTACTAATGGTGCACATCTGCACATTCCTGGGTGCACATAACAAAATTTATTCAGAATGTGGATGGAAAAAATTAGAGGGAACATTGATCCATTTCAATGGGGTCACCAGGGCTGGCTTAGACTTGCTGGAGTCCAGGACTAAAGCTAAAGCTCCAGTGCCTAGGGCTGAAATTGAAGCCCAATGGCTTCAGCCTGGAGTAGCAGGACTCAGGTTACAGGCCCCCAGCCTGAGGTTTCTGCTTTGTTCCCCCTGTCCAGAGTGGAGGGACTTGTGATTTGCCCCCCTCCTTCTTAGGGACATGAGGCTTGGATGGGCTCAGACTTCAGCCCTCCTCTGGGGGTCGTGTTGTCATTTTTATGATCAGTGGGGGTTGCAGCAAAATGAAGTCAGAGAACCCCGGAGTTAATATTGAATAATCAGAGGTGGCTACAAGTATGTTCACATGTCTAGCCCTAAGACACGCCATGCTTTGCACACTGCCACAGTCCTTAGCTTCAATGAGTTTGCTGGGGTTGCAACAGGGTAAATGGGCAGGGCTGATACCACCATTCGTAGTGCTCACGTGTACATGCAAATGCTTGTGGGTCTGTATAAGAGCAATTGCAATGAGATGAAGAATGTGACAACCTGTCTTTAACCAGATAGCAATTTCCTAAATTAAAACCTGGGGATAATTGGGAAAAAACCTGAAACAGACATGGGTTTTTTTAAAGCAGGGTAGTATGAGTACAGTGGAGAGCTGGATGAATATTGCAAAGGCAGCTTGCAAAAAAATCAGTCTGTTTCCAGATTGCTTCTTGTTTGTCTTTATTACTTGGCTCTGGAATTTGTTTACACAAGAGTTTAGGGAATGATTATTCTTAACATGTGAGTAAGGTTATGCATGCAAACAAGAACACTAACTGTTGTTCATCATTTGCTTTTCATTATTCTCTTTTACTTTAAAAGGTTTCAGCCATCCAATCAATAGCAGAAACAATAGCACATGACGTAAAGTGACTAATCATGTACCACAAATCATGAATAGTAGATAGTCAAAGTGAGCCATTTGCAAGGACTTCATGGGCTGAAATTTGCTTGCATGACTTAATCTGGCTAGCTAGCTAATCTCAGGATCAGATCTTGAACAATTCACAAATAAAGAAATATACACGTCAGATCATTTATTCACATTACAAATTTCATGTTAGATTTTAAAAAGAAAATTATAAGGAAATAATTATGTTGTAGAATATAAACTAAAATAGTTTAAGAATTTAACATCTTCCAATTGTATTTATATAGATGAATTATTATTGGACAGGGTTTTTAATATACCATTTGAATTCTTTCACAGGAGGCTGCTGTTATTTGATCAGTCCATTCCTGGATCTTAGGGGCATGCCTGAGCATGGGTCTAGCTGTACAATAGCCATCACAAGAACCTCTGAAATATGTGACCATGCAAAGGCATCTGCTGGCTTGTGTCCTTGAGCAGACATTTGAAATACAGGCACAGGGATTTCCCTTTCTTGACTATATTAGGAAACAGCACAAGTTTCAAACCCAGACTGAACACCCTATATGGTATAAGCAAACACAGAAACAGCATCCAGCAGTTTGTGGTGCTGATCAACAGGTTGGTTACTTGCTCTACACTGGAGCACTCTGGTGATCCATTCTGGTTAAGTCAAAGGACCCCAGTGCTCACACTTCTACTACCTTTGCAATCTCTGCTGCTACCTCTGCATGTTCCTATGTGAGATATTAAAAGAAGTATGATAAAGATCTTCACTTTCTTCAAGGTACCAACACTAGAACTGGCACAATAGCAGGTAACTAGTTACTAAGGCTGGATTCTTTTTGGCATTGGAGTCTTGAATAGAAATCCCAACTCCACATATTCTGAAATGATGCCGTATACTGGCAAGGGGGGAAGAAGAGCTAAGTGGACAATGGGATTTCCTTCATACGGGGCAAATATTCAGCTCAAAACAATCTGTCTTAGGCTACGTCTAGAGTGCAGGCTTCTTTTTGAAGACGCTTTTTACAGAAGAGATCTTCTGAAAAAACTTCTTCCCAAAGAGAGTGTCCACACTGCAAAAGTGCATTGAAAAAGCAATCTGCTTTTCTGAAAGAGAGCTTCCAGACTGAATGGACGCTCTCTCGCATCTAAGCTGTGATTGCAATAGATGGAATGGCCACCAGGGCACCTGTGCTTTTTCCTCTTTCCTCTTCTTTTGAAAGAACTCCCTCTTCCCCGTCCACACATGCCTTTTTGCTAGAGCTCTTTCGCAAAAAGGCTTCTTTCTCATAGAATTAGAGGATTACCAATGCCAGAAAAACCCCTCTGTTCTTTCAATTTTCTTGCAGAAGAATGCAATTACAGTGTGGACATTCCTCAAGTTTTGTAGGAAAAACAGCTGTTTTTCTGATAAAACTCTGTAGTGTAGACATACCCTTAGTCTCATATAACCAATGTTGAAGGTCTATATATATGTCTAAAATAATTAGAATTTTTAAGGAACAGCTTATGGTTACATAGTGATTGGATTATTGATTCCCTTAAGATTTTTTAAGCCAGGACAATTGGGAAGCTTTATCTTGAATATGTAACATCCCTCCCTTCACAAAAGCATGTAGGCTTCCCATTTAAGAACAGTTCTAACTTTGGGTTCAATTTACCTACGTATTTAAGAATATCACTGACTATGAGCTTGCAACTCCTCCTACTGGAGTCAGTAGGACAGCTCATGAACTTTGAGTTAGGCATGTACTTACGTGCCTTGCTGAATGGGGCTTTAAAGTGTCAGAAGTAATGGTTAGAAGATATTTCTCAATGGGTTAAATCAAGCTGTCATCCCCCACTGATATAATCTGCCCAGACAAGAGGCTTCAGAAGCTCAAGTCATCCACATGTCAGTCCACAAAGGATCTGGAGCCAACAGGCACAGCCCAGAAAATAGGTTGGACCATCCAGGGATGGAGGCAGGGCCATGCTCCTTGGATATGTATTGATTCAGTGCATCTTCTGGGCAACTTCCACTGATGGGACTCTACCAAGTATAGGCTGTAAGTTAAAACTCCTGCTCTTAGAAAGTGCAGATGTTACACTTGCTTCCCCCAGGAGGTGAACATCCCTCAGCCACAGCTGATGGACAGGCACTTACTGGAATTAGGTAACCTAGTTACAACTCTCCTACTTTAGCCTCAGAAAGACAAAAACAGGCCATCCTCTCTATAAGTCCAAGTTACGTTAAAAAAAACTTGGACTTCTAGCAAAACAACTTAAAGCAGGGAATTTTCAGCGCCTGACTTCCATTTGCACAAATTGGTGTTTGTTTGTTTGTTTGTTTGTTTGCACAACTTAAGAGCAGGAGGACTTATAATGGATCAGTTCCTACGAGCATTCAACAACTTTAGTGCGAAACGGATGTATACTGGGGCAACTTATAGCGGGATGCCCTGTACTAATCTGATACAGCCAGGCTCAGGAAACTTTGTATCTGCTCACCTTGCAAGGCCCTGACCTCACAGGCAACACTGAAGGACACAACCAGTAGGACTTTAAAGACTTCCAATTTGAACAATGGGTCTAACCTTCACTATAGTGTTCTGACTATATGAGCAAATCTCCCACCACCATCGATCTCCAGCCATGAAGTGAGAGTCAAACAGTAGAGTGTAAATCCAAAGTCAGGTTCACAACAAGTTAGACTGACATAACTTCACTGAATTCAAATAAGCTATGCTGATTTACACCACCTAAGACACTGGCATCCGGTATGTAGATCAGACAGTGGAATTTTATCCTAAAATTTTACCTATATTCATAGATTGTGTTTATGTGTCTTTTGTTTTATGTTACTAGGATAGAAAATGTTTAAGGAAGACGTCATAGGATAATTCTAGTCTAAACATTTCCTATATTTTATACTAACTGTCTGAACTTTAAGACAAAAATTGGGTGTATGTTTCCTGGGAGTCATTTAGTAGTGTTACTCTATCTCTCTAAATAAACGGCCTATTCCCGCTCCCATTGGAGTCCCATTGTCACCTGTTACTCTAAATAAAAATGAAACATTTTACTGACAGTTGTGTTTAGTGTTATCTTTTGGTCTACAACTGTGTGGAACTCAGTTGTTTAGAAGGCAGATTCTATTTTTTTCTGAGCAACATGAAACATGTTATCAAGAGGAAGGACAATTTTTATCCTTCTTTCTTACTGAATTTTCCATGATGCACTAAAATAGTCTTGGAGTTTTTCCAGAAAATAGCCACTCTAGGAGTATCTGCTACTGTGAAAGGGAGGGTAAAGGTTTTATCTTCTTCTTATGCCTTAGCCTAACCCAAGGAAACCATATGGAAAGAAAAGAGCCATTTTCACTGAGCACTAGTTTTGTACATGCTTAGAGTTTAGGTTTGGGAGTTCTGAAATCATATTTTCTTAAGTAAGATGTTGCCAGTAGGTGATAATGGCAAAGTCAACAGGATCCTTGGCTTAAATGCAGGTTCTACATGGATAGATGGTTTGTCCTCTGATAATATCCCCATTTTGCATACATTTAGTAAGCACTATAAAAAACATATCTTAATCTTTTCCTCAAAGCTTATTTGCAGGAAGCTTTTATCATTCTTGTCCAATTTTGTTGTTGGATGTTTATTTAAAAGGGCAACATAATATAAATGGACAGAGCAGGTAATTTGAATTTTCTATTTGCATTACCCTTGCCTATGGCAAAATGAAGAGTGCACATTTTACTAGAGATGTGTTTCAAGGAAAGATTTTAGAACAATGTAAATTAAAAATCTCTGTTATGTCTTGGTGTTCCAAAGAAGTCAATGCAGGCATTGCATGACTAAAAGTGAGGAGAGAATTGTTAGTTAGGAATGAATGAGGATGAAGCTAGGAGCTCTGAACTGTATAGTTTGTCTTTTCTGAACTATAACAAATGTTCACAAGTATTAAATGCTTGAGTCAGGATGAGCAGTTTTGTAGCACAGAACAGAGATGGAAGCTATAAGAAATAGTGAGCCATTGTACTGCAAATTATGTATATTAATTTATGTGTGTTAAAGTAACACCATCATCTTGAAATCCAGTTAGATGAGCAAGTTTAAAAGTTTTTTTCAGATACTGTGCTTGTTCTCATGTCCCTCTGTCAATTTTCATGATTTTTAAAACCCCATTTTCCTATTTTAAAAAATGTGTTTCTCTTCTCTTTTGTTACATGAAACTCCCATGAGGGAAAGTGAATAACTATATATGGGGAAGGCTACACTGGGAAAGGAGGGGGAAGGCGGGCGGGGGAGAGGGGGGTTGGAAGAATGGATGCAAATTGAGCTCACATTTGCATATCTTCTTCCGGAAGAGGCTTTTCTGATATTTGGCCCTGTGTAGCCAGGCTAAATGTCAGGAAAAAACCCTCTTTTGGTAGCCCCCTTATTCCTCATACAACGAGGTGTACAGGGGCTTCTGAAAGAGAGGGTTTTTCTGACATTTGGTCCTGTGTATATGGGCGAAATATTGGAAAAGCCTCTTCTGGAAAAAGAATCGGAAGAAGATATGCAAATGCAAGTACAATTTGCATGCCTTCTTCCAAACCCCCCCCCCCCCCCCCACAGTGTAGCTGTACCCCAAAGAGAAAGAGTAGAAATGACTATTCACAAGTGTTGTCAAATCAGCAAAGTAAACACACAAAAAAGATACACTTTCCCTCTCTAATTTCTTTAACTAACAGTTAAGTTAGGTGTTGTTTGTTACAGCAGCAAAACATTTTGAGTATGTCTAGACAGTGGGGCTATTTCAGGATACCGCAGGTACCCCATGTCTTTTAAACGGGTCTGTTATTTCAATTTCTTTTTTAAATAACAGGTGCACTATTTCAGCATCCCTGTGATCCTCAATCCATGAGGGTTGAGGGATGTCTCGAAATAATGCACTATTTCAAAATACAATCAAAATAGAATTTGCAATTTGCATAGCGCAACTTGCATACCTTATTTTGAGATTAGAGTGCTGTGTAGACGGACCCTTTCAGACAGAAGTGTGATTTCCAGATTGATGGTATTCCTTCAATGATGCTTTCACAAAACATTAAACATGACTCTCTCTCAGAGTAGAACCTAATAATTATCAAACACTGAAACTTGAAATAGTGAACTTTTCAGAGATTTCGATTTTGCTAAATTCATTAAGCTCCCAACCAAAAAGCACCAGAGTTTACACCTTTTAGAAGAGTTTATCTGGTGATTAATAAGTCTCTTTGTAACATAGCATATCTTAATTTTCTGCCAGATTTCCTTCCTTCAAATTTCAGAATTTTCATGGTATTAATGAGAAAGCTATGAAAGCAACAGTAAAAGTGTGTCAGCTCAGTGCCATATTTCCATCTAACCCCTGGTCATGCATAACAAAGCAGCACAATTTATCCATCTTGAGGTGTTATACTGCTGCCCATCCCTGCAATATCTGTCTTCCATGTAAAAACAACAGCAATGGTGATGTCCTTACAGAACATCATGGAGTCTCTTGTTCTACAATTGGATAGATGCCATTACAGTTAATTATAGGATTTGGTAATAATAAAATACATCTGTGTGGATCAGCAGATGGAAATACTTTGGCTGTGCAAGACCAATGCACATGAATGTCCAGAGAATTCAAAATCATTTTGATCAGTAATTTGAACAAAAAGGGAAATATTTTAGAGAGGAGTGGAATAGACTGAATGGAATTATGGTCAGAGCAATTACGCACATGAGTAGTTCTACTCAGCAGGGCCAACAGTCACCGTGGGGTCTAGGGCAAGGTGTGGGGATGGCTCTGTCCCCCCAGAAGGAGCAGGGTATCAGGCAGAAAGGGCAGGGCTGGGCCAGCCAGCCCTCAGCATCACCCGGACCACAGCACTGGACCCCTTCCAGCTGTCAGAGCTGTGTACCCTGGTACTTTGGCAGTAATTCAAAGGGGCCCAGAACTCCAGCCATTGCCGCTGCTACAGTGGCAGCAGCCAGAGCCCTGAGCCCCTTTAAGTCACCATCCTCCGGGGCAACTGCCTTCTTTGCTCCCCGTGCCAGCAGACCTGGTCCTACTTGATTTCCAGTGGGACTTTGTGTGTTTAAATGTAACCACGTGCTGAAGTAGCCAGCTGAACTGGAGCCTGTGTGCTGACGCATACCCTGGCAATTGCACGGATTTCAATGGGAATATTGCCTGAGCAAGGACTGCAGAGTTAGGCCCGATAGGTGAGATTGGTGTTTTGGTGGTGTTAGGTTTTTTTAGAGGGGAAGTTGGAGAGCAGGAGGGGAGATTAGGCCTAAAACACTCAGCGTGGGAACTGGCTCATGCTCCCACTGAAGTCAAAGGCAATCGCTCCTACTGATTTCAATAGGAGCAAGATGGAGGCTTTGTTTGATCGTCTAAGCAAAACCTCCAAAGTTGCCACTGTTCTTGGAGAATTCACCAGCCTTGGGACCCTCCCTTAAGCCAGTGTGCAAAAAAGCCACTCAGAGAAGCCAAACAGTGGGAAATGTAGACAATACAAGGAAATCAAAGGGGAAAATAGAGAATGGGGGAAATTTTTCATGGGGAAGCATCAGGAGGAAAGGCACAATCCAGACATGCCCTCACTGTTTAGAAGCCTAGAACCTCTGCACTGGCTAAGGTGTGTCAGTTTCAGGAGAGGACTCGATAAACACATCAGTGTGGAACAGCAATGAGCCTGAGTTTACTTACATAAATTAGACCCGAGAAGTATCTCTCCCTTAGATTGTGCAGCACTGAAGCTTCATTAAGGCAAGTCAGCTCTGCCATGTCTTCCACTTTGGAGAATTTTGGAGGGTTCATCTTCTGGATGTCATCCTTGCCGATTGTGATTTTCTTTCCATTTTCTGCCAGCTCGACAATAACCTCATCTCCTTTCTCTTCCTTGATACTGGCTGCTTCAAATCCTTGCTTTTCTGATGGGACCCATACCAGTCTTTTCGCTGACCAGTCTGCCTGAGCAAGTGGGCTGTTAATGAAGTTTTTGTCTACAAAGAGGAACTTCTCATCATCACTTAGCTGACTTTTCTGTGACATTTTGCCTTAATAGTCACCTGTGGAGAAAGAAAAATCGTGTTTTAATAGAAGACAAATGGGACTTCTGAGTTCCAAACAAAACATGGTTAAGTAGCGATTGCACAGAAGTTACATAGTACTGTGGTTAATCTCATGGATATCACCTAGTAGTTCTGAATCTGTCTATAGAAGAAATTTGGACAGATTTGCATTAATTTATATATGGCTGCCACCATCACTCAATTGCCTTGATTCAGGCATGGGCAATGAACAGCCTATGGGCCGGATCTGATTTCCCAGCGTTAGCCTCTGGGGCACCACTACCACTATATTTACCTGCACCTCTGCAGGTAAGGGTGATTGCAGCTCCCATTGGCCATGGTATAGCAAAAATGTATATTTTAGTATTGGGTATAAGACGATAAGTATGATGCATAATGATTTGATGTGCAATGACTTGCTTTTAAGTTCTGTATGCTTCTATTTCACCCTATTTCTCTTAATTAGATCATGTTTACTGTAAGGCCTTGCTTCCTGTTAGCATTACAAACTAAGCTGTGCAAAAGCTTCAGAGGGGTAGCCAAGTTAGTCTGTAACTGGAAAAACTTAAAAAACAACAAATAGTCTTGCAGCACCTTAAAGACTAACAAAACATGTAGATGGTATCATGAGCTTTCATGGGCACAACCCACTTCTTCAGATGTTGTGCAAGATTCCTTTCTTTTTACTGTTCCTTTAGTAGCTATTAATCTTGTCTGAAATTCTGTACAATTATTTGGTGTGAGTGGAGGATGTCTGTGAAAGCCGTCACAAATGCCCAGGTTGTCAAGAAGAAATGGGAATCTTGAAGATAACCAGGAAACAGACATTGTGTCTGGGGCTGAACTGAACTAGCAGCATTGACAGAACCCTGGACACAGACAGAGACCACCACAAGTGAGAGACAGTGATGGGAAGCCTGACAATTGCCATCAAAGGTTAACTCTGGAAAGTACCGATTAACATCTTTTAAGGATGGAGGACTGAGCATGACACTAAAAACCCACAGACTCCCATGGAAACTGACATGTATAAAAAGGGAACATCTTGCCATTAGAACTCTTGGTTCAGTGGTGCAAGCCAAGTCTCAGATGTGTCTTGAATCACGATTGATAAGAACCCGACTCCTCATTCAAGTCAGTCTTGCCTGGCCAGTAAGACTAACTTGAGTCATGACAGACTGGTAACTATGCATCATCTGCAGGACCTGTGTGTGTGTGTGTGAATGCATATGCTCTTTTCTTTTTGTATTTTCAATAAACGCAACACATTGTCTTTTCCCCTGAAAAAGATCCCATGTGCTTCTTATATGCATAACAGTGGATCACTATTACCAGCCCATCGGAGTTGTGAGAAGGGATGTGGACAGGGACACCGTGGCCAATGGGAGCTGCAATTGCTCACACCTGCAGAAGCAAAGGTAAATATAGCGGTAGTGGCCCACCAGGGGCTAACCCTGGTGAACCGCCACTGTTTTATTGCCCACCCCTGCCTTAATCCCTTCAGGGCTGAGCAGAGTACACAAATGTCACTCTAAAACTGTCAATCAGATAGCATTTAAAAATACTACTCACTTTTGAAGGAAATCGTTACTAACAAGTCTTACTGGGAAACTAAAATCTGACCAAAATCCGAGCATAGAAATGTTACCGAAAGCTACTGTAATTAATAAACTCGTACAGACATAAGAAAGCTTGAAACAACATACACGGTGGTGTTCTGGATCAGTTTGACTGATCCATTATAGATAGGAACCATCATGAACATTATAGCACTCTGCTCTCCCGGCGCTCCCCTGAGCGATGGGTGTCTCGCCTAGCAGGGTAATCAGAAAAATGCATTACAAATATATCTGGGCCTTTAAGGGGGGGCATATGGGTTGTCTCCTGTCTCTGTGACCCCTGAGCTGTGGCGTTCACAATTGTGATTAGAGCATTTAGAGATTGGCATTGCAACAGGGCAACAGCTGTAGGACTGACAGGATCAAGATAAGTAACACAGTGTCTATACTTGCACTTTATTGATCTCAGTACATCCACCCCGGCTGAAGGTCCCTCAAGGGAGATGGTATTACTGTGTTGCTGTAACAGGACTCTTAGGTCAGATCTATTCTACACCCAGAAAGTCGGCTGACGGTACACAACTCCAACTACATAAATAACATAGCTGGAGTCAACACCAGCTGAGCTTGACATCATCTTCATAGTAAGAGGTCAGTGGGAAAAATGCTCCCATTGACTTCCTTTACTCTTGGTGACAGCTAGGAGTACCAATGCTGATGGGGGCATTCAATGTTCGATTTAGCGGGTCTTTACTAGACCTACTAAATGGAATGCCAGAAGATCGAGTGCCAAAGTGTCGATCTTCCTGCAAGTGGAGGATATGGCCTTACATAAGTGGGAGAAAAATTTTAGTGTAGACACATGAAAACTAAGTTGACACAAAGCAGTTTGTTGTCCACACCCCTTCCCACAACTCCAATAGTCTGGGAACAGTGATCCACTGTTGACCTGGCTGGATTTCCCTGTTGAAAATATAAATTGGTATTAATCATTCTAAACCATGTTAAAATAGACCTAGCTACTTTGTTGAAAATATAAAAGCTAGGGGCAATGGTTATTTAGGCCATTTTTCACTTTGAATTGTTTGTTCCCTGTGAATAATAGGCTCTCACAGTAATACTTAGCTACATGGACGGTTGGTGAAGGCACGGCTCGGGGAAGTAAGTCCCTAGCCCCACCACCAGCCCTATCCCTTCTTCTGAGGCCCTGCTCCTTCCCCGCCCACACGAGGAGGCAGGGTCCTCCCTACCATAGGGAGAGAAGGGGAACAGGTAGGCGCATAAGAACGGTCAGACCAAAGGTCCATCTAGCCCAGTAGCCTGTCTGCCAACAGTGGCCAGCACCAGGTGCCCCAGAAGGGGTGGACCGAAGACAATGATCAAGCAATTTGTCTCATGCCATCCATATCCAGCCTCTGACAAACAGAGGCCAGGCACACCATTTCTATCCCCACATGCTAGTCCCAGCCTTCACAGCCCCAGAGGAGGTCAAAGGGTGTGCGCTGCGCAGCATGGCCCCAGCCCTGGAGGTGGTCGGAGAGCATGTGGCATTGCTGTGGTAAGACCCCAGGCTCCCCAGCCCTAGAAGAGGGTGTGCTGTGTGGCCTGGCCCAGCCATGTTTTTCCAGCCCAGGAGCACCAGGAGGGCAGGTACTGGGGGCAGCAATACTCAGTCCCAGAAGGTCTATAGCAGGCTTTCTGGGAGCGGAGTGTAGGCA
Source organism: Pelodiscus sinensis (assembly GCF_049634645.1). Taxonomy (NCBI): domain Eukaryota; kingdom Metazoa; phylum Chordata; order Testudines; family Trionychidae; genus Pelodiscus; species Pelodiscus sinensis. The sequence goes on from NC_134726.1 coordinate 18,399,802, forward strand.
GGGCCATGCCTGGTGTTTTGGGAAGACATTGTTTTCCCCCGCTTTACATATCGGATGCCTATGCTTAGCTAGATCTTTTCATAAACTGAACTCTGATGAAATTATAAGTCAAGTACATGCCCAGAATTCATGCTGGACTTTTAGGGTACGTCTAGACTACAGGCTTTTGTCGACAGAAGTTTTGTCGACAGATACTGTTGACAAAGCTTCTGTCGACAAAGAGCATCTAGACTACATCCAGTTCTGTAGACAAAGCCGCTTTGTCGACATGACAGTGTGGACACAAAGGACAGTGTAGATGCAATAACGCCTTCTGTCGACAGAACTGAGGTTTACCGCTGTCGACAAAACTGCTGAGTTCTGTCGATGTTATGTCCAGGTGACACACAGATCCTTGTGGTGCTACACATCTCTGTGAAGAGATTGGAAGGGAGCGTGCATGTGTATGAGCTAAGGTACTCCTCGCACTAAAAGATATGTTACAGCAACCGCCTGGGGAAAACTGAGAGAAACCCCAGCAGAGATACAGTGAAATAGCTGTTAAGGAAATGTTTTCCGAAGCAACTATTTCTATATTCTAGTATGAAACTGAATTGCTCTCTCATAGTGATTGAACTGCATGTCGTTCTATTATTTGTTAAAGTCTCATAAAAGACTGAGCTCTGCCCTATGATTCTGCAGAGAAGTTAGCTGAGGTGCAGGAAGAATGGAAGTGTATCACCGCTATGTGTAATACAGTTCCTCCTAACCAGTTATATTTGGTCAAGTAGGGAAATTGGTGAAGCCTTATAGGCCTCAATTGGCTGAGAAAAGCTTTTTTAGGGGCAAGATCATTGATATTTTGGATCACTGTGTCTGAAATCACATAGGGAAACTGAGAGCCCTGGAGATACTAAAAAGACAAGGGATTATCAAAGGGGTTATCACCTTTATTTATTTTTAGCAGTTTTACACAAAAGATCAGACAAATAAGTGCCTATAATTAGATTTTCAGTGCATTGCTTTGCGATGAATAACAAAAACCTGCTGCATTCCGATTTCTTGTCCCTAATAGCAGAATTAACACAGATAAGATAACAAACAAGATTTCTTGTTCTCTAAATATTTTCTAGGAGCATACTGAAGTGCTAATGTCATAATGAAGTAATTAGCAAAAGACACAGGCTCCCAGAGTGCATACCAAAAAAAGGATGGAAACGAACTATGTGCCAGACAGTATTTCAAACTATTTTAATTCTGTGGCACACAGGGAAGAGCCAAATTAAGAACAAGATCGGGGAGAGGGGGAGGGGCACAAGAAAGATAAGAGTTTAGCAGCATCTCAGAGCAAGTCTGAGATCATAACTCTGATTAAGCCATTTTCATTTACTCTTCCCCAATCCCATCCTAATCAGATAATGACAGATCCTCTGTCCAAGCATTCAAGCAGAGGACAGTCAAAATATAACAAGCCTGAAATCAATCTTGGCACATCAGGCCGCATCTAACATAGAGCTCAAACCATATAAGCTACAGCTTCCCTCTACTCAACTCTAGTGGCACTCAAATAAAGCAGCTGCAGTGCAGTTCCTTTCTTCAACTGAAAGCAGCAGAAAATTGTAGCTCAGGGTGGGCAAAAGAGCCTCCGCAGGCTGGATCCAGCCAGCCAAGTGGGTTGATCCAGCCCGCAGAGGCCCTGCTGCTTCCCCATCCCCAGGCCAATTAGGGCCTGGGGGTAGGGGGAAGTGCATGAAGTTCCCTGCAAGGAGCGCTCCTGGCAAGGTGGGAGGAGACTTTATGCGCTTCCCTGCCCCCAAGCTCTGATTGGCCTGGGAGCAGAAGGGGGAGCACACAAAGTCTCCTCCCACCGCCAGGGGTATGGGCACCTAGGGGGAATCCTGGGGCGGGGCCAAAGGCACTCCCCCACCCTCAGACCAATCATGGTCTGTGGGTGGGGAAGCAGGGAAGTATCCTGGCCCTGCCCCTTCCGCTTGAGGCCCCATCCCTTCTGGAGCGGCCCCGGGCCTCTTCAACAATTTCTGAAGTGGCCCCTGGCAAAAAAAATTTGCCCACCCCTGTTGTGACTGCTTTGCCTCCTCCCAGCCAGGAGTGGAGCAGCTTCGTCCAATGGTCTGGCTGCTGACCCGCCCATGTTGTGTCAGCAGGTGGCTGAGCTGGGGATGGCAGGTTGTAAGATATCTCCCCGAGCCCACCACACACACTCCAGAGTAGAGTGAACAGGTAGGTGGCTGGTTGGTTTACAAAGGTTGGAATTTAAAGAGGTCCCAATCTGATGTAGTAACAAAGCGAAGGAGGAGTTAAAGTGATGATATCACAAGCACTAAAGCAGGGAAAAGATTACGTAACTTCTCGGCTTGCCTGGTTCTGCCGGAAGAAGAACTGGGGAAAGAAAAGCAGCAAATTTGAGGAGAAAAAGACAAGGAGAAAAAAATGGGAGAAAGGGAAGAAAATAGCCCAAACACAAAATTCAGGCCTTTCCCTTGTGAGAATGAATTAAATATTTGCAGCATTCAAACAAAAGATTAATCCCAATAATTCAAAGACCAGAGAGTAATGAGTCACTACAGTCAATCGATGTGACTACACACAGTCCTCACCTAGAAGAAGACTTGAGTCTGTGAATATACTCGCAGAACAATTTTCTACCTGGCCAAGCACACACACAATTTACTATCCAAGCATTGCTTGGGTCTCGGGGAGTAACATGAATCATATGTCAAGAAAGACTGGGACTTTCAGAGGTACAGAAGGGAGTTGGATGATCAAACCTAGTTGAAATTCAGTGGCAGTTGGGCACCTAACTTCTTTAGGTGCAAATGAAATTTAATGTGGATAAGTGTAAAGTAATGCACATCGGGAAAAATAACCCCAACTATACGTACAGTATGATGGGGGCAAATTTGGCTACGACAAATCAGGAAAGAGATCTTGGAGTTATCATGGACAGTTCTCTGAAAACTTCCACACAGTGTGCAGTAGCAGTCAAAAAGGCAAATAGGATGCTAGGAATTATTAGGAAAGGGATAGAAAATAAGACCCAGAATATCTTACTGCCCCTGTATAAAACTATGGTACGCCCACATCTTGAATACTGTGTACAGATGTGGTCTCCTCACCTCAAAAAAGATATTTTGGCCTTGGAAAGGGTTCAGAAAAGGGCAACTAAAATGATTAGGGGTTTGGAACGGGTCCCATATGAGGAGAGATTAAAGCGACTGGGACTTTTCAGTTTAGAAAAGAGGAGACTGAGGGGGGATATGATAGAGGTATATAAAATCATGAGTGGTGTGGAGAGGGCAGATAAAGAAAAGTTATTTATTAGTTCCCTAAATAGAAGAACTAGAGGACACCAAATGAAGTTAATGGGTAGCAGGTTTAAAACAAATAAAAGAAAGTTCTTCTTCACACAGCATGTAGTCAACCTGTGGAACTCCTTGCCAGAGGAGGCTGTGAAGGCTAGGACTATAATAGAGTTTAAAGAGAAGCTAGATAATTTCATGGAGGTTAGGTCCATAAAAGGCTATTAGCCAGGGGATAAAATGGTGTCCTTGGCCTCTGTCTGTCAGAGGCTGGAGAGGGATGGCAGGAGACAAATCGCTTGATCATTGTCTTCGGTCCACCCTCTCTGGGGCACCTGCTGTTGGCCACTGTCAGTAGACAGGATACTGGGCTAGATGGTCCTTTGGTCTGACCCAGTACGGCTGTTCTTATGTTCTTTAGGTGCCTTTGCAAATCTCAGTGACTTTCCTCTAAATGTCTTCATTTTATTGGCACTGGCATTGTGAGAAGAGTAAAGATGGGAAATTTACCCACTGAATCTGAGCACCAGCTGAACCCACAGAGGGCATAGCCGATTTAATCTATTCACTTAGGTTACGGCTACACTGTAGCCTTCTTCCGGAAAAGCTTATGCAAATGACACGCTTCATTTGCATAATTAATTAGCAGCCGCTTTGAGCAAGAGGCTTTTGCACAAAAAAGAGCTGTGTAGAAGGCTCCTTTTTGTGCAAAACCCCTCTCTTGCGCAAGAGCCGTTCTTCCTGAAAAAATGAGGAAGAATGGCTCTTGCGCAAGAGGCGGTTTTTGCACAAAAAGGAGACATCTACACAGGTCTTTCTTGCGCAAAGCAGCTGCTAATTAATTATGTAAATGAAACGCAGCGATATTCTACGCCTCGCTTCATTTGCATAAGCTTTTCCAGAAGAAGGCTACAGTGTAGCTGTAGCTTTAGGGTGCATGTACACAGCAATTTCATTATTTCAAAATAAATTCGAAATAAAGGACAGCTTATTGCAATATCTGTAAACCTCATTCCACAAGGAATAACGCCTGTTCGGCACTTGCTATTTCGCAATAGCAGTAGTGTGGACACTCCACTGCTGCTATTTCAAAATAGCTGCTTCCCAGGGCCATTCAGGGTAATTACTCCCTAGTGCTTCCTGGGGATGTAAATCAAGGTAACACGTCTACATTGGGAAGCTGCCTCAGACTAATTTCAAGGCTTCCCTGTAGCGTAGATGTGCTATTTCGAAATAAGCTATTTCGGAGTATTTCTTCCGGAATAGCTTATTCTGAAATAAGTGTGCAGTGTAGACGTACCCACAGGGGCCTGACTGCTATCAGCCTTCATCGTGCAGACCTCTTATTGTAGTCAGTGCTTTCTGAAAGGGTTCATGTGCAAAAGATGTGCAGGATATGGTCACGAAGGCCTATTAAATCCTTAGGAGAAAAGTGCAAGTGAGAAATATTTGACAGGTGAATGCAGAAAATGCTAACTTATTCCAAAAGGGCTGGTAAAGCAGGACATGAAAACTGTGCTTTCTAAAGGACCAAATCCTAGTCCGAGTCATGTTTACAAGAGCTTTGCTATTTACTTCAGTAGGTCAAAGATTTAAATGTAACTGAGCACTGGAGGAATATAGTGTCATTGCTACCTATCTCTGACAGTGGAAACCAACCTTCCAAGTCATCCTATGATCATGCTTCTTTAAAAATTTTCCAAATTCTAAAAACTCTAATATGATTAAGAGTCCTGCTCTGGTGTAAATTAGGTCACTGATTAGATAATAGCCCAAGGATTTTTCTGCTTTGTCACCCAACGATTAAGAAAAAGTTCATGTTTCCCTTCCTTACTGTGCCTAAAAACAAGTGTAGAGAAAAGTCCCAGGCACCTCACGGATACACAGAGAAAGTGCAGGTCAGTCTCTACTGAACTGGATGCTCTTTTGTCACTTCTGCCGCTTTTCATATGTGAACTGATTGCTGCTATTGATTCTGGAAGAGTTTTGGTGTGAAGATAATTACTGCCTTGAGTTGTTGCAACTTAGAGACACATTGCACTCTGCATGAGGCTACCCCTGAAAAGTACCCAGAAACTTCACTTAGTACAGAATGCATTTATCCAAGAGCTGGATTTGGTCTATAGTCAAGAGTTATTGTGTAAGGCTGCTCATGTTAAGCTTTCTCACTGCACCCTATACACGTGAAACGTATGGGAAGGTAGATTACAGATTATTAGGACTCAGATTAACCTACTTTTCTCCCCCACAAAGACATTTATTTAACTCCCTCCCAAGTGGTTTTTTTCTTTCTGCTATTCATGAGCCCTTGATCTCCCACCTGTGCAAGGCATCCCAGTTCACCCAAGCAGGCAGCCAGTGGTCAGCCCTTGGCTGTGTGCTGTCACTTGTTTCTCCTAGGCTATGTCTACACTACGAGTTTTCTCAGAAAAAATATGCTAATGAGGGACTCATTTGCATGAATCATGATCTCATTTGCATATTTTCTGCCAATCCATTATTGCAGTGGTCCCCAACCTTTTGGGGCTGCAAGGCACCTGGAGGCGGCACCACGCATGCGCCGCACACCCGGGGCGGGGGCTGCGCATGCACTGTGTACCTGTGGGCGGCACCATGCATGCGCCACATGCCCGGGGTAGCATCACGCATGTACTGCATGCCCGGGGTGGGTGCTGCGTTTGCACCAGGTACCTGAGGCCCGGGGCGCAAGAATGGCTCAAGCCAGCCCTGATCACTAGGGCGTTGGGGACCACTGCATTATTGTAATGGGTTTTTTGCGTAAAAACAAGCAGTGTGGACGGTTTCTTTTTGCACAAAAAACCCTTTCTCCGCAAGATCCTTATGCCCCAAAAAAGGAGATTTACCGATCTTGTGGAAAAAGGGGTATTTGCGCAAAAAGAAAACGTCCACACTGCTTGTTTTTGCACAAAAACGGATTGGCAGAAAATATGCAAATGAGAGCACAACTCATGCAAATGAGTCCCTCATTAGCATATGCTTTGCCGAGAAAACTCAGTGTAGATGAAGCCCTAGTGAGACCAATTGCTCATTTCAAGCATCATGTGACCCCAAGACCTTGGCCCCTAGATCCTACCTTAAACCATCCCTACAACTGGGATCTAAAACAAATCAAATTTATATTTGAACACTGGTCTTGCCACAGTACTATATGTACAGTTATACACAGTGAGATGCTGCGGGGCTTTTGCTAGAAACCCTCACGTCCAAGGGAAGAGAGAGCTGGGCAGTTGTGATAGAATCTCCCCCATTCTGGTTGCTGCTATATCAGCCCTCAGGAGATGACTCTCTGTAGCTCACAAAATGTTTTTGAAGTGTGACTGTTTTGCCTTTGGAATACACCAACCAGCAATATAAAGGGGTGTGTGTAAGTGTGCATGCACACAGAAAATAGATTTGTACACAAACACACATGCACATGAACCCCCTACTTTCTCAGGTGAGGGTGTGCTTCCTTCTTTCTCTCAAACCCCAACTCATCTCTGTGTGGTCTTCATTAGAATCATAGAATCACAGGGCTGGAAGAGTTCCCAGGGGGCCACCAAGCCCAGCCCCCCACCCAATGCAGGACCAGCCCCAACTAAATCATCCCAGCCAGGGCTTTGTCAAGCCGAGACTTAAAAGCCTCTAGGGATGGAGATTCCACCACCTTCCTAAGTAACCCATTCCAGTGCTTCACCACCCTCCTAGTGAAATAGTTTTTCCTAATATCCAACCTAGCCCTCCCCCACCTGTAACTTGAGACATTACTCCTTGTTGTGCCATCCGCTACTACTGAGAACAGCCTCTCTCCATCCTCTTTGGGACCTTCGTTCAGGAAGTTGAAGGCTGCTATTAAATCCCCTCTCACTCTTCTCTTCTGCAGACTAAATAAGACCAAATCCCTCAGCCTCTCTTCATATGCCATGTGCTCCAGCCCCCTAATCATTTTGGTTGCCCTCTGCTGGACCCTCTCCAATGCATCCACATCCTTTCTGTAGTGGGAGCCACAGAACTGGACGCAATACTCCAGATGTGGCCTCACTAGAGCTGAATAAAGGGGAATAATCACTTCTCTAGATCTGCTGGCAATGCTACTCCTAATGCATCCTAATGTGCCATTAGCCTTACAAGAGCACACTGTTGACTCATATCCAGCTTCTCATCCACTGTAATTGCCAGGTCCTTTTCTACTGAACTGTCTACCTAGTCAGTCGGTCCCCGGCCTGTAACAATGCTTTGGATTCTTCCACCCCAAGTGCAGGACTCTGCACTTGTCCTTGCTGAATCTCATTAGATTCCTTTGGGCCAATCTTCCAATCTCTCAAAGTCACTCTGGACCCTATCCCTGCCCTCCAATTTATCTACCTCTCTCCCTAGCTTAGTGTCATCCACAAACTTGCTGAGGATGCAATCCATCCCCATTCATTCATTGCCCTTCCCCACCTCATTTCAAATGACAGAATTTGACCACTGTGCGTTACAACAAATATATAGAGTATATAGCTCTTGGAGAAAAGGATAAACATTTCCAGTAAATGCACTTAATTAAAACTTTGCTGACCAAGTGGTGTGCCTCCCTACTCTTGGCTAAAAGAGATTATTTTTGTTTAAATGGGAAAGCAATTGTTCATTGCTCCTCTTTTTTACAGCACATGCATCACAGTACAAAAAGGCTTACCACAGGTTGGGGGGAAATATGTGTTAGAATATCATCTGCCTATCACCACTTGCACAATATTACTTCCATAAACAAGCCCAGTCCTGATAAGGAGTATCAGAGCAGAGAACACAGCAAATAACCAACTGTTTGGCCCAAATGAATCATAGAATCATAGGGTTGGAAGAGACCTCAGGAGGTCACCGAGTTCAAACCTCCGCCCAAAGCAGGACCAAGCTGAACTAAATCTTCCCAGCCAGGGCTTAAAAAACTCTAGGGATGGAGATTCCACCACCTTCCTAGGTAACCTATTCCAATGCTTCACCACCCTTCTAGTAAAATAGTTTTTCCTAATGTCCAACCTAGACTTCCCCCACTGCAACTTGAGACCATTGATCCTCGTTCTGCCATCTGTCACTACTGAGAACAGCCTCTCTCCATCCTCTTTGGAACCGCTTTTCAGGTAGCTGAAGGCTGCTTTTGAATCCCCCCATACTTTTCTCTTCTGAAGACTAAATAAGCCCAAATCTCTCAGCCTCTCCTCATAAGTCATGTGTTCCAGCCCCCTAATCATTTTTTGTTACCTTTCACTGGACTCTCTCCAATGCGTCCTTTCTGTAACAGGGCCCCCAGACTTAGATGCAATACTCCAAGATGTGGCCTACCAGTGCCAAATAAAGGGGAATAATCACTTTCCTAGATCTGCTGGCAATGCTCCACTAATGTACCCCACTATGCCATTAGCCTCCTTGGCTACAAGGGCACACTGTTGACCCCATATCCAGCGTCTTATCTGCTGTAATCTCAGGTCTTTTTTTGCAGAACTGCTGCTTAGCCAGTCGGTCCCCAGACTGTAACAATGCTTGGAATTCTTCTCTCCCAAGTGCAGGATTCTGTACTTGTCCTTGTTGAATCTCATCCGATTTCTTTTGGCCCAATCCTCCAATTTTTCTAGGTTACTCTGGACCCTATCCCTACCAATAATTTCTTGTGCTACGATAACAGCGTAGGAAGATCTTTCTTATCTCTTCTTTCCCTGGGAGTAGGAGCTAGAGGAGCCAGGAACTATTTCCACCCCAGTCCTCAAATGGATATGAACATAAAGAATATTCTTAACAGGAACTTCATGGTTCTGGAGTTGCACTTAACAGCCCACACCTGACATCAATTAAAGCACTAGCACAGCAATAGCCTGACTATTGCTAGGTGGGTATTACTGCACTCAAAAGGCAGGTGATACTGATGTCAGCAAAATCAAACATCGGGTGCTATGCTGCTTTGGAATTAACCCCCCAATATGTGAAATTTACTAGTCTCAACAGATCAAATTTCTGGAAGCATTCAGCAGTGTAATATAAGCATGAGACTCAGAACCAGGAGCTTCTGAGTGTTAATATGGCCTTTCAGACAGCCTTTGCCTGTGACCTTTAAGGAGACACAATCTTAGAATCTCCTGAACAATGAGGATATTACTATGCATGTTAATTAGTTAGTTAATTAGTTCAGCACTTGAAGCTATTAATTTATTTTAATGGTTTAATCATTGTAATGGTTTCATATGGTTCTCTCTTGTACTCTCTCCATTTAATGAAATTCTCAGTACTGAACAACTCAGCTTTCATATTTTTCTTTTAATTATCTTGCTTGCTTGGCAGACTTTCCAGGCTCACTGAATTGAAGTTATTACATAACTCAGATTGTGTAACTGACAACTAATGAAAGATGTCAAAGAAATCAGAATAATTGCTTTATCCCAAGTTATCATATACATTATGAATTGTAGAAAAAAGTTAATAGAGCAGTTTCTTGCCTATTTTAACTCCGCTTTCTGCAGAAGTGAATTTGCCTCAATGCTCTGGAATATGGATGTTTGTTCACTAGAATATATACAGCATGTGCTGAACTGGCATTTAATGAGAGCAATGAATCACAAAGGCTAAAGAAACTTTCCTTCCTTCCTTATAAATATGAACAGGTTTAAAGAAAAGCTAGCAGATACACAACTAACAGTGATAGTAATTTGTAAAGAGCTCTGGACGCACTGCATACATCCAGGCATGATGCTACCATATATGGTCATGTTCTTCTCAATACTAAGTGTTCCACAAAAATGTAATGATTACAAATTCAAAACAAATACCTTTTAGGGAATAACATGTCCATTGGAAATGTGATAATAAAAATCATTGTTTACATCCAAGTGCATACAGCCATAGCAGTGCCACTCAATCACTCCTTTAGCTTTCCAGTAGTTGATAATTCCAGTAATTCATACTTTGGGTTTCAGGCTTCAAGTTTAAAAGTGATGTGGATTCTTAGTAGTTCAGAATTTCAACACTTTAAAAAATACATTCTTAGGAGCGGATAGGTACTAGGAACTTTTGAAAAAGATATGTTTTTTTTTTTTAAAAAGTTTATCAACATTTTTGCAATAATATTTAACAAGGAAAAAAGCAAATCATGTTCACTGACTTTTGTATCCCAGATTTGAAGGGTCATATTCTGATTAATTAAAAAAGCTAAAATAAAAGTGAGATTTTTCTGGTGTACCAATAATGCTTTCTATACTGCCATCTACTGACTTTTTTCTTTATCCACATCACTTCTATTAGCAACTTGAGTTTATTGCTTAGTTTCTATCTTGGAGACAGAAGGGAAAAAAATCTTTGGACCTGTGCATATAAACTATACCAACAAGTGCAACTCACTAAAACCAGAAATCTGGTTTAGCAGTGCCTTCTCTTTATTCCTAATATGCTAACCGATGTTGCTATTTATTTAATAGTAAAGGGGATTATGCAAAGGCATTTTCTAAAGCTTTTCTTTCATATTTTAAAAGCTATTTTTACTGTATAATTAACCATAAAATTTGTAAAAGTTTATTGTATTTTAATAAAATATCTTAATATTGTATCAATTCAATTCAATGTTAAAATTACTGTTGTATATATTAGTACAGAACCTATTTAAAAAAAATCTTACTGCTAAACTACTACTACTACTTTTACTACAGCTTCTTTACTGGATACACATATAAAGTTAGTGTTTGTGCCTGACATCGTCCGAAAAAGATGCTATAGAATTGCAAAGTATTATTACATTACGTACAACATCTGCCATATATTTGTTTCTGGACATCTCTCTCTCTCTCTCTCTCTCTATATATATATATATATATGCAGCTATGGCCCTGATATAAAACATATTATGAATTTTTCATGCCACATGCAGATTTCTTTAAAGTTTCCAATGATCTTCCAGTGAATTTTAAACTGAATGCTGTTTGCAATATGCAAATCAGACATAAGCCAATCAAGCATGTTTTGTGAGTCTGCCACAATACAGTTTGTTAAGTGAAGCAACCAGTGTTTCTAATTTGAAAGTAATTCACAAATAAATTGCTTTTACCAAGGTACACTATACCTTAGACTGCTGAAGTAACTATGTTGGAAACATCTGTTCACTCCCACCCCCAGCTGGAGAGTCCCTTCAGTCACTGTAGTACTTACAGATATCCAATTAGGGAAGCAGAGAGTGAATTGGAGAGGCCGGAACCTGTACAGCTAACAGCTGGAACAGTCCAAATCCTCTCTGCCTTTGCAGCCTCTCTATATAGAGGAGGAGAATCTAGTCAATGGGGAGGGGCCCTAGAAACCACCTCCTGCTGGAAAATCCTCAATACCTGGGCTTCAAAAAAGAGAACAACAGAGAAGACCCTTGTTCTTGGAGGGCCCAGATCAGGGCTGGTGACTCTTCCCCCAGATCTTCCATTAAAATTAACACACACAGAAATCCAAACAGGATTATGACATAGCTGTACGTCCTTATTTTCTGACACCCAGATGCGCCAGTTGCGATCTAGGAGCTGCCTGAAATTAACAGGGTTTGTTTCTTTTTGCCACTTCACCTAATGGAACTCGATGAATGAGAGACTTAATCTAAACTATATAAACTATCTCCCCTTGTATATCTCCCAGCTGGAGTCTAGCAGAAGGGCAAAGCGAGATCACAGGGAGCCTGTAGTTATGATCCCATTACTTTTGCAGACTATCAGCTTGTTGATGAGGAGCTAAGATGGGTTTGGTATGAGTTGCTTGGGAGAGGAAGGTTATTCCCAACACAGCAGCGGTGCGGGGGTGGAGGTCTGTCTCTGTCTCTGTCTCTGTGTTTATGTAACATTTTGAGCATGGGACTGTTTTAAGCCTTTTCTGTCTCTGGGGAACAAAAAGGTTCTTTTTCCCAGCTTCCCTCCCACCCCAATTTTGCAGAAGTTGGTCTTGCTTTTTGCAGCTCATCCCAGTTCCTGAGAAAGTGTTGTAAATAACTTATCGATACCAAAATACTTCCCTCTGTCCGTAAAAGGAAGAAGAGGACTGTTAAATGGCTGTCAAGAATGGTCCCTAGGAAAAAACAGGAGGCAGTGGAAAACAGGAGGCAGGCACCAGCTGCTGAGGGAGTAGAGGACATTAAGGTGCTTGGAGCCAGCCTTTGGAGTGAATCTGGTAATTGTCAACTCCTCTGAAACCTTCAGTCCAAGCTGCACACCCCATCCCCCGACCCCCAGCAGCAAACAGTTTTGTTCAGCAAGACCAGTGCATGGGAGACATCCCAAAAAGGGAAAGCTAGGATCCTCCAGGAATTCCCATCAGCATACCGGATATGAAATACTGAAGCTATCCGCATACAGCAACAGACTAAATATGGTGCATAAATCTACCAGAGCCCAGTACTGGCTGAAATGGGGTCTATTTACTTCACAGAGTCCTCTCAGTTCCCTGAAATAACCCCCTTTTCTCTGGGAATGACAGATGAATCCCAGCCCAGACGGGGTCTTCCACGAAAATCCTCCAGGAAGGGAGGCAGGGCTGTTCACCTTTCAAATAATTAGGAAACCCAATGTTTCTTAGTATGATGAATAACAATTCATAGATTTCCAAGCCAGAAGGGACCACTGTGATCTCGTGGTCCAAGGGTCTGCAATCTATGGCTCTTGAGCCAAATATGGCTGCGTACAGAATCAAATATGGCTTTTCTGTTATTTCCAAAATACATGAAAGTTTTTAAATTAAAATGAAAAATTAATTCAAAATTTAAAAAATGCACAAATCCTCATATAGCTTGAATGCGTGCATGAACCTCACTTTGACCAGTTCTAATGTAAACTTCAAAGAAATCTGTGAAAACATGCAGCAACAGAAATCCCATTAAACAAGGTCTGTGAGGACAATGTTTCATTTATGCTATTATTAATCATCATGTCAATTATCAATAAAATTCAGGTGTATATTTTCAGTCAAGCAAATGGGCATTCTTATACTGACTCTTTGTTGACCACTGGTTCTGAATTTTGATGTAGTTTGGCTCTTTGGTTTAAAAAGATTGCCAACCCCTGTTCTAGTCTGACCTTCTGTGTCACACAAACCAACTCCCCCTACGATAATTCCTTTTGAATGGGAGCAGGGTTCTTTTCAATCACAATTTGATGTAAATATTGCCAATGATGGAGAATGCACCCAAATCCTGGTAAATGGTTCCATGGGCTAATTACCGACTGTTAAAAATGAGCATGTTATTTGCAGTCTGTTTGTCTAGCTCAGGAGCGGCCCGAGGTGGGTTGCGGCAGTTGGCGCCCCAAGCGGAAGGTGCGATCGGCGCCCCCGCCTGCACGGCCGTCAATGGCCATGACGTAATCACGGGGCACCCAGGCGCCCTCTGATGTCATGATCGGGTGCCCGGGCCGGTGGTGCCCTAGGCGACCGCCTAGCCTGCCTAGGCTCACGGGCCGCCCCAGTCTAGCTTCGACTTATAGCCATTGGATCATGTTACACCTCTCTCTGTTAGACTGAGTAGCTCATTGTTAAATTGTTCCCCATGTAGGTACTTATAGACTATGATCAATGTTTCCTAACACAATTATCATATTTGTAGCTCTTCTATGACCCCTCTCCAATTTTTCAACATCCATCTCAAATTGCAAAGACCAGAAGTGGGCATACTTTTCCAGTGAAGATTGCTCCAATGCCAAACACAAAAGTAAAACAATCTCTGTACTTCTATTTGAGATACTTCTGTTTATGCATTCATCCAAATATTGCACTAGCTCTTTTGGTCTACAGTGTCGCTCTGGTAAATCATGTTCAACTGATTATTCACAAGCATCCCCCAGATTTCTTTCAGAGGCACTTCTTTCCTGGATAAAGTCCCCCATCTTCATTCTTTGTTTACATTGAACTGAATAAAAATCATAATTTCCTTGTGCCCAGTTTTGCCACGGGTCCCGGATTACTCTGTATTAGTGAAATGTTATCTTCAGTATTTTCCATTGCCCCAATTTTTGTTTCATCTTCAATTTTTCCAGTGATGATTGTATGCTATCAGTCCATTGATAATGTTCACTAGAATATAAGAACATAAGGCATGCATGATAGGAAAGACCATACTTGGTCAGACTAAAGGTCCATCTAGCCCCATATCCTGTCTTCTGACTGGCCAATGCCAGAAGCCCCAGAGGGAGTGAACCCAGCAGGTAATCATCACGTGATCCCACTCCTGTCATCTGTTTCCAGCCCCTGAAAAACAGAGGCTAGGGCCACCATTTCTACCTATCTTTGCTAATAAGCATTGATGGACCTAACCTCCATTAATTTATCTAGTTATTTTTTTAACCCTGTTAAAATCCTGGTCTTCACCATCTCTTCTGGCAAGGAGTTCCACAGGTTGACTGTGCTGCATGAAGAAAAACTTCCTTTTGATTGTTTTAAACCAACTACGTATTAATTTCATTTGATGACCCCTAGTTCTTACAGGAACAAGTAAATAACTTTTCTTTATTCACTTTCTCCATACTTGTCATGATTTTATAGACCTCTATCATATTCCCCCTTAGTCTCCTCTTTTCTAAACTGAAAAATCCCAGTCTTTTTAATCTTTCTTCATATGGCACCCATTCTAAACCCCTAATCATTTTTGTTGCCCTATTCTGAAATGTTTCCAATGCTAATATATTTTTTTTGAGATGAGGCAACCATATCGGTATGCAGTATTCGAGATGTAGGTGTACCAAGGATTTAGATAGAGGCAGTATAATATTCTCTGTCTTATTCAGAGAACTATCCACACTGACTCCAAAATCTCTCTCTTGAGTGGTAAAATCTTAATTAGTCCCCAGGATGGTGTATGTATAATTGGGATTATTTTTTCCAATGTGCATTACTTTGCATTTATCAACACTGATAAACATTGCATTTATCACAACATAGATCCAAGGACCAGTCCCTGTGGCTCACCTGCTCAGTGATGATTTTGCATATACAGTTATATTTTGAGTCCTCTCAGCCAGTTTTTAATCTATTCCCTCCGTGCTATGTTGATTATGTACCATTTTAGCTTTTTAATCCAACTACGATGTGGTACAAGAGCCCCAGATTGTGGCTTTGCACCTGACCTCGGCTGGACCTTTAGCAGAGCTGAGCAAATAATGGGAGTGGGGGAGAGTTATATGTGAATAGCTTATTTGAAAAAAATCATAAAATTCATGCATATCAGCAAATTATTTGACCCACTTTGGGAAAATTTGAACTTGTAGCACAGGGAGGCTCTCCTGCTGTTTGCAGTCTTCATCAGTGGACATCGGTCCAATCTAGATTCTACTTGCCTTGCACCTTGCGTGGTCATTTCTACCTGGGCAAAGTAAGAGCAGAACCCTACTGTGACGGGGCGAACAGGCCCCGCACTGCAGGGCTGGGAGTAGCCCAGGCCCAGCTGGCTGAGAGGGCCCCGCCCTTCCGGCCCTGCTGGGCATGCTCCCAGCAGAGGCCAGGTATAAAGGCAGAGGGAGCCCAGCAGGCAGGAGGACAGCTGGGGGAAGGAGGAGACCAAGCCAGGCCAGTGTTTGTGCAGCTGCTGGGACTAGAGCCGCTGCCAGTGCTGGACCCAGACACCAAGGAAGCAGACCCCGACTCCAGGAGACCGGAACCTGCCCACAACCCCAGCAGGTCCGGCCTCGGAGGACAAGGGGCCCCGGGGAACCAGGGCGCGGTAGGAAGCAGCCCAGGGCAGGGGATACAAAGTTTGGCTCGGTCTGTATCGGACGGATTCCCCGCTGAGCTGGCAGGAGCCACAGACACTGCCTAAAAGGGCCCTGGGCTGGGACCCGGTGGAGAGGGAGGGCCCGGGTCCCCCTACCACGCAGGCTCCCCCTGGATAACCAGGCCTGGGGCCGGGAGAGGCTCCTCAGAGGGACTAGGCCTTGATACTGTACATCCCCTGATAGAGGGGCCTGGACTTTGTGTTGGGACACTGATACTGTATATCCCCTGATAGAGGGGCCTGGACTTTGTGTTGGGACACTGATACCGTATATCCTGGGATAGAGGGGCCTGAACTTTTGGGGACTTTGGGGTGCGGTATGGGCCCGGACTGAGACGCGGGTCAGTATAAGGGGTTCAGCAGCCCCTGTCAGGGGCGTACCCCATGACACCTACCAAAGTCACAAAGGTAGCAATCCACACCCACTTTACACAGGTATAAATGACGATGGGAAATCTAGGCAGAGGAAAATCAATTCCAAAATTAAGGAGGTCTAGGCTCTCCTGGATAGGAAATTATCTGCTAAGTAACCTGTATCTTTCAGCTCCTCAGCTGCTTCTTAGGTTTTAAACAGGGAGGTAAAGAAAACCATGGGATCCTCTGAAAAGTGTCACTGGATTATCCAGCAGTCATCAAAATTACCTTAAAGTGTTCCCTACAGGCACATAGATGAGCTCTCTCTCAAATGTATATGAATTTTAATAGCAACTTAAGAAGGAATGGAAAGTGTTCCTCCTGTTTGGTGAACTGTTGCTTGCAGACACACAAGCTGTATGTTTAACAGACTGACTGGGGGTGAGTGTTGCATGATGTGCTATTAAACTACACTGGAAAGTTTAAAAAAAAGTTAGATGGGGGCATATATCAGAGTTGAAGTTGGAGGTCATGTGTCAGAGGAATTACTAGAGGCTGAATTGCAAGCAAATATTATATAAGATAAACAAGAAAATGTTAGTGGAATAGAATATGGTCACAAGCTATCTGTCAACTGTTTCCTGAATACTTGGGCATTTATGAAACATAAATGTTGAGGCAAAATTAGACTTCTACTTTGAAAGCAAGGGATGTTGATACTCAACACTGTATCTTTACAATATCTTTGTGGTTTAAAAAGATTTTGTCACCCAGAGGCCCAGAATGTAGGGTTTGCAAAAATATTTTCATGTCAATTTTCTAGAAAAATATAGACCATTGATGAGATTGGATTTAAATAGCTTACTACTGGGCTTCTAGGCCAAATATTGTGTTGCTGCCTGGGGGAAGAAGGAGGAATTGGAATTGATTAGATTCTAGGAATAAAAATGAAACTGACTGGACTCTTTTCCATTGTGCAATCTGAATGAAATGCAGAAGAGTCTAAATAATGAAATGTCAACTAAAGGTTCTAATATGAAGTAGTGAGTCAGGTATCATTGGTAATACTGATTAGGAAATTTGGGGGATTTTAATTGACAGTTTCACTGTGATCTAAGATTTTAGTGGGGGACAGTAGCTGTGTCAGGATTGTATCCTGACAGGTGCTAAACAGTCTGCTTCCAAACCAGCAAATCAGCAAGGGCATGTCTACACAGCAAAGTTAATTTGAAATAACAGCCCTTATTTCAAATTAACTTGAATAGCGTCTATACAGGCAAACCACTACAGGCAGTCCCCGGGTTACGTACAAGATAGGGACTGTAGGTTTGTTCTTAAGTTGAATCTGTATGTAAGTCGGAACTGGCGTCCAGATTCAGCCGCTGCTGAAACTGACTGCCAGTTCTGACTTACATACAGAATCAACTTAAGAACCCCAGGCGTCCCCAAGTCAGCTGCTTCTGAAACTTATCAGCAGCTGATTCCAGGAAGCCCGGGGCAGAGCAACTCTGCCTCGGGCTTCCTGTAGTCGGCGCTGGTCAGTTTCAGCAGAAGCTGACTTGGGGACGCCTGGGACAGAGCAGCTGGGGTGCTGCTGGGTTGCTCCAGTAGCGCCGCTCCTCGGCACTACTGGACCAACCCAGCAGCACCCCAGCTGCTCTGCCCCAGGACTCCTGATTTAGCCGCTGCTGAATCAGGATGCCTGGGGCAGAGCAGCTGGGGTGCTGCCAGGTTGGTCCAGTAGCACCCAGAGCTGCACTGCGGGACCAACCGGCAGCGCCCCAGCTGCTCTGCCACAGGCGTCTGGAGAAAAGCCTAGTCTGCTGGGGGGGGGAGGGCGTACTAGCTGCGCCCCCCTCCCCCCCACCCCAGCAGACCAGGAAGACGTGGGCGGCGGACAGACGCACCGCGGTCCCGCCACCTGGGTCCTCCGCGGCTTTGCTCCCAGTCTCCCTGGTCTGCCAGGGAGACGGGGAGCAAAGCCTCTGAGGATGCCAGCAGCGGGACAGCTGCGGGGCGTCTGGGCTGTCCCACTGCCGGCTTCCCCGAGGCTTTGCAAAGCTGCAGGGGGGGGCTCGGGCAGCGAGGCAGCCCAGGCGCGCCTGGGCTGCTCCGCTGCCAGCTTCCCGGAGGATTTGCAAAGCCTCAGGGAAGCCAGCCGTGGAGCAGTCCAGGGCGCCTGGGCTGCCTCACTGCCCGAGCCCCCGCGTGGCTTTGCAAAGCCTCGGGGAAGCTGGCAGCAGAGCAGCCCAGGCACGCCTGGGCTGCCTCGCTACCCGAGCCCCCCCCCGCGGCTTTGCTCCACGTCTTCCTGGTATGCAGACCAGGGAGATGCGGAGAAAGCCCCGGAGCACACGGGCGGCAGGACCGCGAGGTCCCGCAGTCCGTGTCCTCCGGGGGAGCCCCGTTCGTAACTGCGGATCCGACATAAGTCGGATCCGCGTAAGTCAGGGACTACCTGTATTTCAAAATAAAATCAAAATAGCAGGGCACTTAATTCGAATTAGTTAAACCTCATTCTATGAAGAATAACACCAAACTTGAAATAGCTAATTCGAAATAAGTGCTGTGTAGACCCTTATTTCCAAATAGGGGGCCTCCAGCCCCTCCCAGTTTCCCCTGGTGGCCACTCTGGGCTAAACCAGGAAAACTCTTCTCCTCTCCCCCAGCCCTGGAGCCTTTAAAGGGGTAGACTCTGGCCACACTGCACGTGCCAGATCCAGGCCTGCCAGCAGTCGCTGCACCTGATCCAGTGGCCCCAGGATGAGCTGGGCAGCCAGTGCCAGCCAGTGGTCCCCCACCCAGTCCCCCAGCATCCAGGGGCCGTAGATGGCGAGCACCCTCCTGGACTAGTGCAGAGATCATTGAGGTTTGGGGGCAGGCCCCCAAAGTCCATGATCTCCACACTAGATGGAGGAACGCAGCCATCTACGGCCGCATAGCTGCCACCATGGGCAAGAAAGGCCAGAGGTGTACCCAGGAACAGCTGCACCTCAAGATAAAAGAGCTGCGGCAGGCATACACCAGGGCTACTCGGGGCAGCTCCGCAGCAGGGGCAGATACTTACCCCTATTTTGATGCCCTGGACCGCATCCTGGGGGGCGGTGCAATCCATACCACCCCGGGGGGCAGCAAGCCGGGACCGGAGGGCCCTGACCAGGGCATCGAGGAGGAGCCGCCACGCCAGCCGAACCCTTGAGCAGTCCCAGGAGAGGAGTCAGCAGGATCGTCTGGGGAGGCCACACCATGTAAGTGCCGTCACTGTCCCCTTCTTGGAGAGGGAGAGGGTGGGGAGGAAGACCAGGGACCACGCACATGGCCCTTGCTTACCACACATCACGCAGCAACCTGTGCGCATGCGAGCACGTGCCGTGCCAACCCTGGGCAGGTGGCTCCAGCTGCCTACCACACTGGAGCCATGGCCTGATAGCCACACGCATGTGTGAAGAGACCAGACATGCTTCTGACCCCAGGGCGGGACACAGCAGGACGCCCTCCCTTCACATGTCCCCTCTAACATCTCCCCCCCACCTTGACTGCACTATGCACAGCACAGGGGCACGGGTGTGGTCTCGGGGCAGCTCCCTGTCCCGGGGATAGCTGGACATTCCGACCATGGCCTCTGTGTAAGCACAGCGGCTCTGACAGTGCAGGGCACGGTCATCCCCACCTCACAGAGGGGAGCTGGGCTTCACCCACTGTGTCCCCAGGGACAACTGACCACTTCTTTTCTTTCTCCACAGCCGCACCATCTGCGCATGCAGGGTGCACCACCCCACTTGGGACATCCTCCCGCACCCGAGGGCTCAGCAGGTCCACCGCAACACTACAGGGGTACAGGGACCAGCAGCTGGGGGCGCTGCGAGCCCTGCACCGCACTTTTAAAGCCATTTATTTAGCTATTTATTGCTGGTTTTTATTTCCATTTTTTATTTCTGTAGAAAGAACTTGATCAAAAAATATCCAAAAGCCATTATAATTAAAGATTAATGTTACACTGAGTAGCATGAATATATTAAACTACAGTTTGTGAAATGTGAGGTCACTAATATGATCTGTTAGTGAATGGAGGAGGGTTTTTCTTTTAGGAATCTGTACATAAGGTTTGAATGTTCAAGTACTTAAGTGAACTAAGCCATCTTATTAAGTTTTTAAAAAAATGGAAAACTATGAAATATACACTTATACAGTGGAGGGAGCTGAATCTTCCCTTCTCCCCACCCACGCATCCAAACTGGGAGATCCGTTATGCACAGCATGCCTCTGTGGCTAGGTCATGATGGATGATCCTGCTTTCATTATTATCAACTATCATGGTAAAAGGTAGATAAATAAGCATTGTGGCTGGGCTGGTAAATGTTCACGTCAATATTCTAAGGCTGTTATACACAAATAAATATCATGAAGAGTGTGCTTTAGCTTCGATTGTTAAAATAACAAACTCTTTATGTTCCAAGAAATCAAAGTTCTGTAAGTATGAAAATATTATGGTATATACAAATAATTAAGGGTTAGGTTCAATGCAAATGTTGGCAGCTACTGCACCTCCAGATCAGCATGGAATCTCAACATGTTATTGAAACTGGCTCCATAGCTCTAAATTTTGTAAGAAAATAGCTCCCATCAATTTCCTTTTGTTCTAACATGGATTTCTGGCTTGAATCTATTTAAATTCCCATCCCACAATTCAGTGGAGTACATAAGTCTAACATCAAGCCCAAATAGCCTTTCCTTTCATGCATAGAAAGCACCATGCTCCTACACAATTGTCTTTTTGCAGAGGAACAAGCAAGTACCAGCTTCACTTTTGCCTTCACTTGTGAGAGCAACTGATATCTCCACTTTATTTCCACATGCTAGATGTTAGTATGAAATCCCATTGGAGCCCCCAGGAAGCCAGGGCAACTTCGGTAGAAGCTGTGCTGAAGGAATGGAAGGCTGCAGAGGAAAGTGCGTGTCTAGCATGAATTCTCCTTTTTGTGTAGCTCATATAAATCATTGGGTAAGGAAGGTGCTTCCTGCAGAGGTCCCTAGTGCCTCACTCCCAACAGGAAGACATGACTGGAATTTTGAGATTCTGCTTGTGGGCTATATTGAGCCCAAAGGAGTCGAAGTTGGTCCTCTAGAGTTCATACTCAGGCTTTTTAATGGAGAAGTTCAAGGGACATGTGAAGGAATGTCCACACCACCTAGCCATTAAAAGGGTTAATGAAGGCCAGAGGGGCCAATTAATGTGGCAGACCAAAGGCTGAAGAGGGAAAGTCATAATTAAAGAAACAGGCTAACCTGTGCAGTGTAGAATGTGGTGCCTGTAAAGGCTAGGAAACTGGCTATAGAAAGAGGGGTTGGAAGAAGTACTCTACTCTCACTCCCTGAGTTCAGGGAGTTGGGAGGCTTGCAAGCTTAGGGGGAAGCCAGATGGATAGGAAAGAGTAACAAGGGGTAAGGTAGTACAAAGAACTGACCTACTTGCTATAGGGTGCCTAGGCTGGAAATACAGTATAGGGGCAAGGCCTTTGTTCCCCTACCAGCCACTGGAAAGTGGGATGGATGTTGGAGATACCAGCAAGCAAGACTGGAAGGACTTTGAATTCCTAGGAGGACCTTAGTGGTATGGCTGGAGGGCCAAGCCATGAAGAAGAATCAATTCCTTTAGGTCAAGTGTCGGCCTGGAGAGAGAGAATGGGGAAAGACACTATTGGAGGGGGAAGTGCAAGTCCAGTAGAGCTAATTCCCAGGATGGCCAGCAGGAGTTATTTATGGTGACTGGACCGTCTAAGGGCAATATTAATGTTATAAAATCAGGGATATAGAGCATATATTTTAGTGACAATCCTCTCCTCTTTTAACCTGTAATTATCCTGCACATTACAGCAATATCATCATCAGTTCTGAGATTTGAAGAACTCAAAATATGAAATTGCCAAACTACTCACTGCAGTATATGACCGGTCACATAAATCAGACTCTTTACAAGCTAATTGGAGGATAACTAATGTGAAGCCATTAAAAAAAAAGATTCTAGGGGAAATCCTGCAATTACAGGACAATACATCTAACTCCAGTAGCAGGTAAACAATTCTATTTTTTATTATAATCAGATGCATAGATGTACGTGATTTACTGAGGAAGAGTCACTAGCATGTGTGTAACCTGAAATCATGCTTCAGCAATCCATTAGAATACCGCGAGGGAGTCAGAAACCATGTGTGCAAGGGTAAGCCAATGGATATGTGTAGTTGGATTTTCAGAAAATCTTTGACAACATCTCTCACCAAAGACCCTTAACCAAAACAGACGGGCCATAGGAAAAAAGGTTCTCTCGTTGATCAGTAACTGATTAAATAACATCAAACAAAGGCTAGAAAAAATATCCTCCATTTTTAGAATGGAGAGGTGTAAATAGGGGTGTCCTCAAAAACATGTACTGGAAGCCGTGTTATTCAACATAGTCATATGTGATCTGGAATAAAAGAATGAACAGTGAGGTGGCAAAGACTGCAGCTGATACAAAATTACTCAAGACGATTAAATCCAAAGAAGACTATGAAGAATTACAAAGGGATCTTATGAAAGTGCAAGAAAAATCGTTGATTAAATCATATGTTGATAAATGCCAAGTAATGCACATTAGAAACAAAAATTCTATGTATAGACAGAAATGATAGGATTCAAATTAGTGGATACTGCTCATAAAATACCTTAGAATCACAGTGGATAGCTCTCTGAGAACAATCTGCTGAATGTGCAAGAGCAATCAAAGCTAACAACGTTAGGAACCATTAAGAAAGGGATATAATAAATATCACGCCACTACAGGCAGTCCCCAGGTTACGTACAAGATAGGGACTGTAGGTTTGTTCTTAAGTTGAATCTGTATGTAAGTCGGAACTGGCGTCCAGATTCAGCCGCTGCTGAAACTGACCGCCAGATCTGACTTACATACAGAATCAACTTAAGAACCCCAAGCGTCCCCAAGCAGCTGATTCTAGGAAGCCCGGGGCAGAGCAACTCTGCCTCGGGCTTCCTGTAGTCAGCGCTGGTCAGTTTCAGCAGCGGCTAAATCAGGACGCCTAGGGCAGAGCAGCTGGGGTGCTGCTGGGTTGCTCCAGTAGCGCCGCTCCTCGGCACTACTGGACCAACCCAGCAGCACCCCATCTGCTCTGCCCCAGGCGTCCTGATTCAGCCGCTGCTGAAACTGACCAGCAGCGGCTGAATCAGGACCAGAGCAGCTGGGGTGCTGCTGGGTTGGTCCAGTAGCGCCCAGAGCAGCGCTGCGGGACCAACCGGCAGCGCCCCAGCTGCTCTGCCACAGGCGTCCTGAGAAAAGCCTAGTCTGCTGGGGGAGGGGCGTACTAGCTGCGCCCCCCCCCACCCGAGCAGACCAGGAAGACGCGGGCGGCGGACCAAGACGCACCGCGGTCCCGCCGCCTGGGTCCTCCGCGGCTTTGCTCCCAGTCTCCCTGGTCTGCTGGAGACCAGCAGACCAGGGAGACTGGGAGCAAAGCCTCTGAGGACGCCGGCAGCGGGACAGCTGCAGGGGGTCTGGGCTGTCCCGCTGCCGGCTTCCCCCGTGGCTTTGCAAAGCCTCGGGGATGCCGGCAGCGGGGCAGCCCAGGCGCGCCTGGGCTGCCTCGCTGCCCGAGCCCTCCGTGGCTTTGCAAAGTCTCAGGGAAGCCAGCAGCGGAGCAGCCCAGGCACGCCTGGGGTGCCCCGCTGCGCGAGCCTCCCCCCTCCCCTCCGTGGCATTGCAAAGCCTCGGGGAAGCCAGCAGCGGAGCAGCCCAGGCGCGCCTGAGCTGCCCCGCTGCCCGAGCCCCTCCGTGGCTTTGCTCCGCATCTTCCTGGTCTGCAGACCAGAGAGACGCGGAGAAAGCCCCGGAGTACATGGGCAGCAGGACTGCGAGGTCCCGCAGTCCGTGTACTGCAGGGCAGCCCCGTTCGTAACTGCGGATCCGACGTAAGTCAGATCCGCGCAAGTCGGGGACTGCCTGTACAAAAATTCATGGTATAACCACAACTTAATTACCTTGAGCAGTTCATGTTGCCCCATCTGAAAAAGTATTAGAATTGGAAAGAGATTGGAAAGGTAGAGAAGGGCAACAATGATTAAGGGCATGGAACAGTTTTCATATTAGGAGGAATTAAAGGCTGGGACTTTTGGGGGGAAAAAAGGTGACTAAGGGGGAGGGGAATATCAGAGGTCTATAAAATCATGTCTAGAGTGGAGAAAGTAAATGTTATTTACTTCTCATACTACAGGTTTCCTTCTCAATGGGCTCGTCTACACTGGCCCTTTTTCCGGAAGGCATGTTAATTTCAGCGATCGCAATAGGGAAATCCGCGGGGGATTTAAATATCCCCCGCGGCATTTAAATAAAAATGTCCGCCGCTTTTTTCCGGCTTTTAGAAAAGCCGGAAAAGAGCGTCTACACTGGCCCCGATCCTCCGGAAAAAGCGCCCTTTTCCGGAGGATCTTATTCCTACTTCAAAGTTTTCTAAAAGCCGGAAAAAAGCTTCAAAGATCTTATTCCTACTTCAAACTTTTCTAAAAGCCGGAAAAAAGCGGCAGACATTTTTATTTAAATGCTGCGGGGGATATTTAAATCCCCCGCGGATTTCCCTATTGCGATCGCTGAAATTAACAAGCCCCTTCCGGAAAAGGGGCCAGTGTAGACGTAGCCAATTAGATTAATAGGAAATAGGCTTGAAACAAAAGGAAGCACTACTTCCCACAATGCACAAACTCATTACTACGGAACGTTGTGAAGGCCAAAAGTATAACCGGATTTAAGAGAACAAAAAATTACCTATTATATTAATTCCCACAGAAGCACCTGGTATTGGCTATGGGAGACTGAGTTACATATGGATTAATGGTCTGGTAGAGAAAGGCCATTTTTATGTTCCAATTAAAAAAAAAAAACACGAAAAATAATGCCCACAGGTTCTAATCAGGATCCAGGCCCAATTTTGTTAGGAAGTCTTCAAATACAAATGAGAAGAGAGTTCTCTCCTCGAAAATTTACTAAAATCAAAAGTTATCTATGCTATTGTTCTACTGTCTCTTTCCTCACTTTACATGCATTTAGGATATGTCCACATGAGACATAGTTTATGTGCTTAATGCTAATTCCATACAGTTTACAATACTACTGGAAAAGAAAGCTTGACAAGTTATTTCATAGCATGAAGATATAGTTGTGGCTTCTGGGGAGTAAAGTCCAATTATTCCCTAAGGGTATGTCTACACAGCAAAGTTATTTCGAAATAACAGCCGTTATTGTGAAATAACTTTACCAGTGTCTAAACAGCCATACTGCTATTTCAAAATTAATTCGAAATAGTGGAGCGCTTATTTTGAATTTGATAAATCTCATTCCATGAGGAATAACGCCAAATTCGAAATAGCTAAATCAAAATGAGCGCTGTGTAGATGCTTATTTCGAAATAGGGGCCTCCAGCCCTTCCCAGGGTGCCTGGTGGCCAACCTGGGCCAAACCAGGAAAACTCTTCTGCTCCCTTCCCTGCTCCGGAGCCATTAAAGGAGTAGACTCTGGCCACAATGCCTGGGCCAGCTACAAGCCTGCCAGCACAGAGCCAGCAGTTGCTGCCCTGGCCCAGCATGAGATAGCAACCCACTGGCACCCAGACCTCCATCGCTCCCCAGGAGCAGGCTGGCAGCTCTCAGGAGCCTGCCAGGGGCCACAAAAGGCGGGCGCCTTCCTGGTCAAATGCAGAGATCACGGACCTGATTGAGGTTTGGGGGGAGGCCTCCAATATCCATGATCTCTGCACTAGATGCAGGAACACGTATGTCTACAGGCAGATTGCTGACAGCCTGGCCACCAAAGGCCACATGCGCACCCAGGAAAAGACGTGCATGAGGATAAGGAGCTGCAGCAGGCCGATCCCAGGGCCACAGGGGGCAGCTCCCAAACAGGGGCTGACCCAAACCCCTGCCCCTATTATGATGCCCTGGACCACATCCTGGCGGGTCAGATGGTCCATGCCCCCCAGGTGGTCATCGACCCTGGGGCAGAGAGGCCCGACATGGGCATAGAGGAGGAGGAGGAGGGCCAGGAGTCGCAGGAGCCTGGAGGGAGGGTGGCACTCACCCAGGACCCCCAAGGCATCACAGCAGCCATGTCACCTGTGTCGTCAGAAGCCGAGAAGGCCTTGACATGCGAGTGCCATCACTGTCCCCTTATGCGGGGTGGCGGGGGGTAAGGGGAGGGAGAGGGAGACCAGGGACCGCATGTATGGGCCTTGCTGAGCACAGAGCACGTAGCAACCTGTGCATATGCCGTGCCACCCTGGGCATGTGGCCCCGGCTGGCTGCCACACAGGGGCCCTGGCCTGTTACCCACACGCCTGAAAGCACAGGACATGCTCCTGACCCCGGGGAGGGACACTGCATGATGCCCTCTCTCCACGGGGCCCCTCTACACAGAGGCAGGGCACAGATCCCCTCCCCTGCTACCCCCACACTATACACAGCACAGGGGCATGGGTGCAGTCTCGGGCCAGCTCACACTCCCGGGGATAGCAGGACATGCCAAACAAGCACATTGGCTCTGATGGTGTGGAGACCTGCCGCCCTCATCTTGCAGAGGGGGGCTGGGCTTCACCAACTGTGTCCCCATGGATAACTGACCCCTTCTCTTGTTGCTCTACAGCCGCAGCAGCTGCGAGTGCAGGGCGCTCCACCCCGCCCAGGCCATCCTCCTGCACCCAGGCCAGCAGGGTGACCCAAAACCAGGAGTACCACCAGAGGCAGCCTCTGGGGATCCTGCAAAGGCCGGTCCACATCCTGGAGCATTGGGTGCATGAAGACCTGCAGCTGCGGCAGAACTGGCCGGAGCTGTTTGCCCAGGGCTGTGCCATCTGCGACCACCTGCAGACCCTGGTGCAGAATTGGTACCTCCTGCTGCTCCAGCCCCTGCTGCCGCCCCAGCTATCACTCCTTCTCCCACTCTCCCTCCCCGCCAGGGACGCCAAGGCCCCTGCACCCGCAGTGCTGGAAGACAGATGGACCAGCAAGACCCCCAACCCCGAGCTTCTCCTCCTTCCAGCTCCCTCTTCCCAGGTTTACTACTCCTCTCTCGCCTCCCCTCTACCACCCTCATTCCCCCTCCCACTCCAGTTATGTTCAATAAACAGTTTATTTTTGACAACACACATGTTTTTATTTTACATCAAGAAGGGCGGGGGGTTATGGAGAGGAAAGTGGAAGGTCGTAACGGTGGAACAAAGCACAAGGCCGCCAGGGACACTTCAATCCTCCATCTGGAAGCTCTCCCGCAGGGCCTCCCGGATACCGACAGCTCCCTGATGGGCCTCCTGGCTGGGAGCCATGCAGGGCTGCGTGTACAGGCCAGCCAAGTGGTCAACCTCTGCCATCCAGCCTGGCAGGAAAGCCTCCCCCTGCCTTTCGCACAAATTGTGCAACATACAGCATACCGCTACCATGTGCGGAATATTCCTCTTGGAGAGGTCCAGGAGGGTGAAGCAGCATCTAAAACGGGCCTTCAGCTGGCCGAAGGCACCTTCCACCACAGTGCAGGCCCTGCTGAGCCTGGTATTAAAGGCCTGCTGGGAAGGGTTGAGGTGTCCCATGTAGGGCTTCATGAGCCAGGGCTGTAGCGGGTAGGCCGCATCCCCCACCAGGCATTCCCACGTCCCTGACCCTGATGTGATGGCCAGGGAAGAAAGTCCTGGCGTGCAGCCTCTGGCACAAAGAGGAGTTGCGGTACACCCACGTGTCCACATCAGTGAGGTGGATGACACTGCAGAGCAGCACTCTATTAATGGCCTTGACCACTTGCAGAGGGACACACAAAACCAAGAGTCCCTGGGCTGCCTGGGTGGCTGACAGTGCTCCTTCCCTGCCACTGCTCCACACCCTCCCCAGGAGCAACACCCCCTGCAATTCTAGTCACCACAGGCAGTCTTTAGAGCAGGCGGGACAGATTAAACCCTCCCATGGAGGGGACTTGCACCACCTCCCTCACTTTTCCCTAGGGCAGCCCATACTCTCCTTGCATCCCCCCCCCCTCCTGGCACAGTGGCCGGAGACTGCCATACCTGCATGAGCACTGCTCCGATGGTGGATCTCCCCATGCCGAACTAGTTCCCCACGGATCAGTAGCTATCCGGCATGGAGAGCTTCCAGAGGGCGATGGCCACACACACTTCTGGAGGGGAATGATGGGCCTCATGTGCATGTCCCTTCACTGCAGAGCAGGGACAAACCACTCACAGAGCTTACGGAAGGTGTCCTTCTTCATTCTGAAGTTCTGGGTCAATTGTTGGTCTCCCCAGCGCTCCAGGACAATGTGGTCCCACCAGTCACTGCTGGTGTCCAGATGCGGTGGGGCATGCTGGCGTCCAGGTGCTGCTGCTGCTCCTCCTCGACCCCCAGGAGGGTCCGGAACAGGGCCTGGGGGGTCGAGCTGCAGCAGATGCTGTGAGGCAGAATCGGGCAATTGCTGCCAGACTTGCAGCAAGACATCCAAAATGAACATCAGTGCCCAGGGGCAGCTCTGGCTCCATGGTGCTGAGTGCTGTGGCGTCCCGAGTCAGGGCAACCAAAGCAGGCAGAGACAAAAATGCTTTGCTGTCCCTCAGCGAGGTAGGCAAGCAAGCAGAGAAAGCTGAGAACTGGTTGTCCAGAGGGGTCCCTTTAAGCACAAGCCTCAGATAGCAGCCATACAAAGTAACTACTGACCTGATGCCCTGCTGGAACTGGTTTCAGCTGGTCTTAAATGCAATTCAGCATTCAATCAGTGTGGACACACTATTTCGAAATAGCAAAACGCTATTTCGAAATGCATTTTGTGTGCAGATGCGTTATTTCGAAATATCTTATTTCAAATTAACTATTTCAAAATAAGATATTTTGAAATAATGCTGTAGTATAGACATACCCACAGGCATTTAGTTCTGTTTTCATTGTTAATTTTCCGTTCATCATCTGTAGGAAGTAGTGAGCTTGCCACTACCAAATAATGCTTAAAAATTAAGTTTTACACCATTGCAAGTCAAATGCAAAATAAAACAAAACAAAGTTAGCTTTTATTCCTATATTCAAAAATAGAGATTTCACAAGTACAGAAAAAGTAATGTCAAGTACAGAGACCAAAGACAGAGTTAGTGAGTACTGGAATAGAATAAATATTCCTGACAATTCTTATTTTTGTAAATAAAAACATGTTGGGATCCTTTTTGCATAGAAACAGGTCCAGAGCATTCTAATGTTGCTTTTCCAGCAATAAATTATGGGTTTTTTCCTACAAAGTCTTATTTATGAGTAGCCTTTACTCATTCAAACAGTCCCACCAAAGTCAAAGGGACAACAAGAACTATTCACGTGAAAAAGGGTTTCCAGGATCCAATCTTGACTGTTTAAATGAGAAATGGACATATAAAAACTGAACTGTCATCTGTTTACACCCTGTAAAACAAATGGATCTTCAATGCTAGTGCCAGCCATCCTCCCGGGTTCTGGAATTGCATCTGAAAGTAAGAAAAGATGTAGTGTAAATATTCATGCAGCCACAGAGATTTTTATATAAATGTCATTATTAACAAAATTTAGTAGTCTGAACCACAGTACATAGAACATTTTAAGACCAAGAGGACGCTAGGAAACTTATCCATGTCAGTTTCTGCATTAGCAGTTATGAACTGTAAGTTTGTCTATACAGCTACAATAATGTTTTTGAATAAGTATTAACAGAATGAGCTTTCAATCTTCTTACAGTTTTTAGATAGCTAAATATGGTGTATTAGAATATACAATAAATTACAGTACATGGCAGGATCTCCATCATGATGCAACATGCTCAAAAGTTTATCGGAACACTCATAGGACAACATGAGCAAGGATATTTCTAACACGAAAAATAAAGGTCTGCTCTTCCATTGTTGAACATACATGCCTTGTGGAGAGTTTTATTTATACAGAAAGTAAAAACAAATTCCAGAATGCTGAAATATTTTTTTCTCTAGAAACCCAGATTCTGTGAAGTGTTGCTTCTTTAACACTCTCTCGTGGTGAAAAGGAAACTGTCACTGCCTCCCACTTTGACATCCCTAGATGATAAATATATAAAAATACAGCCCCAGATAAATGATTTTTATCTGTAGATAATGTAAGAAAAAAAGTAAACCCTGCTAAAGATTGATAATTAAGGGAAAGTACCCAAACAATTCTAAATCTCAAAGAGGGCATAAACAAAATACATGGCAGAGTGGCTTATTTAATTTAAAAAAATCCTTGAGCAAATGCCCCTATCAGTCCCTTGTGCTCAAAACACTATATCTAGTCAAAATCAGTAGCAGGTGCGCAGAAAAGCCCAGATTCACAAGTGTTTAGGCCCCAACTTCCATTGCTTTCTGTGGAAGTTAGGAAATTAAATACCTTTTGTGGACCTTGCCAAAGTGACTAGAAACAGGAAAGCAAAGACAGAGAAATTTTACAGTATAACATGGTAATATCAGTTATGGCCTGATCTAGAGATGACTTAAGTCAGGGGAAAAACTCCCACTCATCTCAGTGTGCTTTTTATTCCTAGAGACAGAATTGGGTATTTATGCCCAAAGAAAGATGCCTGAATGAATGAACTTCCAGGTACAAAAATGTTGATGATCAGAACATACAAGAAATATCTTTGCATAAAATATATATTCATGTGTATGAAACACCCCTCCTGCCCCAGTGTTCACTGTAAGCTATGCACTTGGGGGGCCACCCAGCTGCTTATCAGAGCGCCCAGGGATATTCACAACTGGCAGCATGTGTTTCTGATTGTGGACATCCACACATGCCTTGGTGCACATAACATTTATTCTGCACCTGGACGGAAAAATTTAGATGCAATATTGCGCCAACCCTTTATTGAGAGTTTGGGAAAAAATTTTGCTCCTAGTTATACCAACATAAATCTGAAATAATTCAACTGATGCCGTTAGGACAAAGAGGAATTTGGGCTTTTTCCTTAGAAGCAAAATTGGAAAAAGATTGTGGTGACATTTTGGCACTAGAGTTGGGATTTACTGATTCTCAATGCAAGATCAGTAACACTAGTAATGTTCAGTCAGCAAGTCCTATCTTCTAAAGCTGCAGGAAAAATTGCACAAAGCTTTTCCTACTATCTACCAACTAGAATAACTCATCTGTCTGCTGTTCATGAGTTTCAACCATTTGTAACAGTCTTACAATTTTCATATGAAGTGAAAAAAAAACCCTGTTCCCCCATCCTCAATTATCCCGGTTACCTGCAGCTACCATTGAAGACTACAGAAACTGCAGCATGCTCAGCATTGCTTAAAATAAGGCTGTACATTTAACAGTACTGGGCACAATTATTAAAATGTCTGCTCTCTAGATAACATTCAATCCCATTTCAGAGAAAAATTCCAATTATCAGGACATTTAATGGCAAAAAAGATCTGTGAACAATCTTCTCATCTGCTTTCCAGCATGTGTGACTATTTTATTCCTCCTTCTAAGAAGTGGCAAGGTAATGTGTATGAACACTATTTTAAAAAGAGATCTGTTAGATACTTTTGAAAGTGAAAGATTCTTGCTTCATAAATCTTTGCTCATACCATAATTAATTTTCTTTCATGTATATATAGCTATCTGGTGGTATTGTAGCAGTATACATGGTGTAGCCCTAGATGATTAGCCAACACCTTTTGAAAATATTAACATTAATAATTCTATCAAAAACAAATCTCAAGCTTTAATGCATTCTTTGCATAGAAGAATACAATTCACTTGGTATATTTTATTTTGCATTCTGATGTGTTCAACTTGCATGTTATATATACGTGTATGAAATTATCAATCAACTGGGGAAATAACTTAGTATGCACTAGGCAAACTTTTGGTTATAAATATCTGTATAATCACATTAAGAATATATGCAAAACACCTCTAGACCCATGGCAATGACTGTTCCTATGCGAGTTAGCACCTCTGTTCTATAAAATATCCATGTCAGTAGGCTCAAAACAGGGAAAGAGGCAGGGGAAGTAATGGTCAAGTTCTACTTGGCAATACCAGATATGGAATGAAGAATTCTAACCACTATGCTATACTCTGCGGGTGCATCTAGACTGGCAAGATTTTTGCGCGCAAAAACTTGCCAGCGGTCTACACTGGCTGCTTGAATTTGCACAAGAGCACTGACTTTGTAATGTACAAAATCAGTGCTTCTTGTGCAAATAGTTTCACGCTTCCGCTCAGGGATAAGCCCTCTTGCGCAAGAATACTTGCGCAAGAGGGCCAGTGTAGACAGGCACCTTAATTATTTGCGCAAGAAAGCCCGATGGCTAAAATGGCCATTGGAGCGTTCTTGCGCAAAAGCGCGTCTAGATTGGCATGGATGCTTTTGCGCAAAAGCATCCTTGCCAATCTAGACGCTCTTTTGCGGAAATACTTTTAACGGAAAAACTTTTCCGTTAAAAATATTTCCGCAAAATCATGCCAGTCTAGACGCAGCCTGCCTGTTGAAGCACGAGAAGGGATCAGAGCAGATTCAGTGGTGCTCAGAAGGTACATTTTATGTCTTAAAAGACAATCCAGTCAACTCCTGAGGGAAAACAAAGATACAGATTAAGACATACACACCCTTTCGATTTCTTTCATTAGGTAGTTTGCTGAGGTTCTGTCTTGGAAACTGCAGTGAAGATCCTTTTGAAAACTTATTCTGGATACCTTCTTCTTTACTATCACGTAAAAAATGAGCTAGAATTCCATACAAGAGAGGTCTGTTAAAAGAGACACAACAAAGTAGAGTACATAGAAAATGCTGAGCATAAGAATTTTTCCACTTTTTTTCAAAAAACAAAAAGAATCCTAGAACAGGAAAGGCCACTTAGTCCTCAATACTGGTTCCTAGAATGTGTACAGACAGACGTCTTCAGCATAACTATTTCCTAAACACTATGTTTCTTAACTCAAGTTTTACAATTCCTGTGTCTACATCAGGCATGTCCAAAGTCCGGCCCGGGGGCCAATTGCGGCCCGTGTTCCGGTTTAATACGGCCCCACAGGTAATTTGGCAATATCTATCTTTTATGGCCCCCAACGAATCCATATGTATTGAGATGAATACATTGTAAAATCTCAGTTAATGTCAGTTGGTCTAAATCAGTTATAAATATATTTGGACACAACATGTATACTTGGTGTTATGTTCCTGTTCATATTTTTTGAACTTAAAAGTTGACAGACAACCTTTATTACCAATAATATGTAATGTACTTCACAATGTTCCTGACATATATTTCAGCTTTCTGGATTTTTTTTTCATCTGGCCTTCAGATATGAAAGGCAGAGTGATTTAACACCTGTTTAGATTTGTCATCCATGTGATGAAATAAAAAGTATGCCGTTTGCAATAAACTTTGCATAAAATAGTTAATTTGCATTTAATTTTAATGGTTCAAAGAATGTCAGGCAAAATGGTCGGCCCTCACGCATGTTCACTTCATCAAATCTGGCCCTCTTTGAAAAAAGTTTGGACACCCCAGTCTACATTATTTAGCTTAAAAATGTCAGAGTTTGTAAACAAAAACAAATTAACGTAACATATATTCCTAATTTTATAAAAAGCAACTCCTATTTGATCATCTTCCTTCATAGGATGTCCTAAATCAGGAGAAATAAAAAGCTATCCTATGATTTTTTTATTCATATACGAAAATTAACAATACCCAGTACAGTTAAACAGTCATTTAATTGGCTTCTGAACGTCATGTGAAGGAGCACCACACAAAGTCACATGGAAATCTCAAAGCACATTTTCACAACTGCTTTTGAGTTGGTTGAAAGACGTGTGGAAAAATCCAAGTGAAATAAATTTCTAAAAGGATTGTGTGACACTTGCGCGTTGTGGTACTAATATGCAATCTGGAGACTACCACAAACCAGACAGAAATGTTCAACATACACAATGAGCATCTGAAATACGTAAGTTACTACACAATTTGGTAAGATGCTTGTGCAGAGCAGAATTATATCCTTTGAGCATGAAATGTAAGCCAGTTCCACGAAAGACAATTTTCACGTCTCCAAGACTTAAGACTGTAAATAGAACTTACACCGGTCTTAAATGAATATTACAAAAGGCACAGAAAATGTGGTGTATTACATAAGAATGGCCACACTGGGTCAGACCAAAGGTCCATCTAGCTTAGTATCCTAACAACAGTGGCCAATAGGACAGAACACAACAGGTAATCATCATGTGATCCCTTCCCTGTCATCCATTTCCAGACAAACAGAGGCTAGGGACACCATTCCTACCCATCTTGGCTAACAGCCATTGATGGACCTAACCTCCATGAATCAATCTAGCTTTTTCGAACCCTGTTAAAGTCCAAGTATACTGTTGAGTAGAGTGTACTATGCTTTCAAATAATTAGAGCCCTGAGTGGATATAAAATTTATATCTGCACTTGTATCCATAAAAATGGTGCACAGATATCTGTATTGACATTTGCAGATGCAGATAGTCACTTTATATCTGTGGGTATCTCCAAATTTACAGGGTTCTAGATAGGAAATTTATATCCCCATCCTTAGTCACAAAAATGAGCTGCAGATATCTGCATTCACATCCGCAAATGCAAATATCTATGGATAAAAAGTGGATATACATAGGTTTGCTCTACAAGCCTACAAACAATCTACTTACATTGATCTTCTATTTGGATCTTCCGCTATATTAAGTTCACGAGCAAGAAACTGTCTATCCAATGGTACTTCAGGTTGACCAGATTCTGAAAAGTAAAATATTTTAAATGTTTTCCTAAAGTTCTTACATTAGCAAACTTCTTGTTTATCTTTTACACTCTCGAGTCTGTAGAGCAACAGCAGAATACACACGTTACCTTTAACATATATTCCATTATCTATTGCCATGATGACACTAAGTCCAATAGTACTTGGGATTCCAATAATAAACTTTAATAATTATCCTCTACTATAAAGTTCTATTAAAGAAAAACATTCCTAACGTCATTTTAAAATTAAAAACATTTGGGTAAGTTAAATTCCCCCCCATAGGGATACTTTTATAAATATCCAGCTGATTCTTCATATAATGGAATCCACAAACTCCTTCCTCCTTCCCAATCAAAAGACTAATGGACATTTCTGTGCATTTAAAATAACCTTTAAGAGAATGTTGACTCTGAAGGATAATATCACAATGAGTACAAATATCAAAATAGCTCTTTACTTGAATAATTACTGCATCTTTCCAGTTTAAGTATTATTAACACAATTATAGCATGTTACATGTCTTGCACACTACATTTCAAGCAGGCAACAGCAGCAACAGAGGACCTGTACAAATGGGTACAAATATGTAGGGTAGTGATTTATTTTATGAAAAGTCTAATTAAGCAAAATAGCTATCATGCTAATATTTGAAATGTAACCAACAGCATTAAAGTTTAGCTGTAACTGTTCAAATATCGTGAATTACTTTTTTTTTGCCCTGAATCCTATGTTTTGCTGAATACATCTAACTGAGACCTGGGTGCAATTAGGTAGCATATTTAAGAGTACTCCAAGACATAAGACTGCCCTCCACCTAATTTGAAGTGTTAATGTACTTTGGACCAATTTTGTTGACACCCGATTGTTCATCCTTCATTTATACTTCCACTTAGCACTTGACGAAAAATGGAAATATAAGTGGGACTGTACACTTGAAAATATTCATTCCCATTTCAGTAAATATTTAGATGTTTCAGTGTTGGCAGTTTACATTCCATAGAGACTTTGTGCATCATGTCGGATTGGATTTAAGTGGCAACAATATTTCTCCACCCCCTACTAAAGGCTGTTCATTGTTGCTTTAGAAAGCAATCCTCTCTTGTCCTGTGCATCAATTGCTAATCAAAGCATTTACCTTCTGGTGAAGAGCCTGGAAAGATACTTAGAGACTAATTATTTAGCCTGATTCCTGAGGGAAGAGAGATAGACTTATCTTCACCTCATTTATCTCCACTAACCTTAACAAGATAAGCTGGGGACAAGGGAGGGAGAGGGAAAGTACGCACTAGAACCCTGAGGACTTACTGACTTATGTCATTGCTATATAATACGATCTGATTTCTTGAGCTTATCCGGCTATTATCCATTAAGGTAAAGATTGAAACAAAAGCAGTTGAAGCCAGTAAGCCAACCCAATACCTGCTGTTAGAACAGATACGCTGTATTTATATTTATTGTATTCCAAGTATTCACGAATTAGTTCATTGATTAGAAGATTTTCATGAGACAGTGGTGGCCTTGGTTCACTTTGGTCATCCAACGCATTAAAAACTTCAGCTCTGATCCTTGCTTTTATTTGTCCCAGTGCACCTCTCTTTTCCAATGTGTCCTTGAGTACTATTGAATACACACAGAAAAAAAAAATCAATTTCTATTATCGCACATAGTCCTAAGCTTAATATTCAATACGAACCCCAAGAATCAGTTATTTTATGTAACAATCATTTTTAAAAGTCAGTTGTCCAAACTATTTGGAATGCTGGTTAATGAGGAAGAGGAAAAAAATGTATGAGATGTCAAGTATAGACAAGGCTACTGGCTTTTTAAGCACATTGTTGATTAGACAATCTCTGATCAAAGCCGGACAGTATTTTTAATTTCATGTTTTCAGACAAGTGTATACACATTTCCCGTGTTGCCAGAACCAGTAAGAATTTTTTTTAAAGTGTTTAGTATAGTAAAGGCCAATATGTACTCACATTGTATCTAATTTAGGTATTAAATATTGGCTGGTGAGCAATACTCAGCAGTGCTACCAATCAAGTGTTCAAAATTATGAGTTAGGGTCCAAAACTAATGATAATATTGATTAAGAATACATTTGAGTGATATTTAATAAGTTCTATGTATTTGCTTTCTGGTGTTTCTGATGAACACCAAACAATTTTTTTTATGATGAACACCAAGGATTTTTTGTTGAGAGAAAAAAAAAGCTCACCTTTTGAACACTCAACAACAATATTGGCTCACTGTCCTGCAAAGTCTTCTAGACTTCTGCCTTTTTCATAGAGAAATGTAATTTACTCAGTTTACTCATCTTGGTGGAAATTATACATTCAATACCTTATCAAGCACAGGTTAATGTCAAACAGCTGGCCAACAGCAGCCATAGCAGCCACACCAGCATTAGGGGCACTGAGGGCCTTACCCTGCCCCCCAAATCACAGTGGGTCCCTTAGTGCTTAATGTTTTGTCCTTCAATAGCTCTATCCCCGGCTCTGCTGTTTTTGACACAGAATACTGAATGCCTTGTCTGTGCAAGAGGGTGGAAGGTCCGGCCCCCCCTCCCCAGCTGTCCCGGGTAACAAGCGAGGGCTAAAGACAGCAGTGCAAAGACCCAGTTGGGGTGGCAGCTTTAGGGCAGTTCTCTCCCCTGGCAGGCAGGATCCCCAGACCAGCAGCGGAGACAGCCAATCACAGCCGGCCCTGCTGCTGGCCCTGCAATGCTCCTCCCTTCTGGCAAGGGGCGCAACTGAGGGACGGAGCTTTCCCAGGCGGTTGCGAGCCAGGCGCAGAAGCATGTGAGGAACGTGGGTAGCCCTGCCTCATTTCCAGCTGTGTCACCACTTGCTCATCTCTTCGCACCACCCACTGCATGTCAGTAGCTCTCGCCACCATTTTTTTCTTCAAATGGCCACGGTACACCTGTCAGTTCTCCGCAGAACACAGTTTAAGAAACAAGGATCTAGATACATTTTCAGCAATTTAAATTACCAAATGGAAGGCTGTACTTCCTTTATTTTTCTAAAGAAAGATGAACTCATTTGTTCATATAAACATGCTGATTTACAACTAAAATAGAGTGCACACACAAATAGAATAGGGATGTAATAGTGTAGTTGATTAACCAATAAGCAAAAGCTTATAGGTTAATACTATAGACTACATGCATTTAGACTCCCTCCCCCCCACCAGTAAATTTTTTAGCAGGCTGACTTACCCCTGCTGTGGCTCTCCTTTTAAAGTATATAAGGAACCAGGCAGGCAGACAGCCCAGCTCAGTCACAACTCATGCCAGGTCCGGGAGCTCAGACCTCCCCAGGATAGGGGAGGCTGCCACCCTGCACTGCTTCCTTTGTATCAGAGGCAGCAGCGCTGGGAGACAGCCAGCCGATCCACAGGGGGGAACTTTTTTTTTAAACTGGCTCCCCTCCTGGACCAGCTCCTGCCTGGCCCCACATGCTGCTGCCTCTGATACAGAGGCAGCAGCACAGTGAAAGAGAGCTCCTCAGCAGTGAGGCCAGAGCACATTGGCTGCTGGCCCTGCCCCCAAGAATAGTCAAGTATCCAATAAGAATTCATCAGGTTAATCGACTATTCAATTAACCGATATTTAACATTCCTAAAATAGTGTTCGATAAATTTCCTTGCTGCTTGGGAGATATACAATAATTCTATGCATTTATGCAATTATATAGCTTACGATTTTCAGACTCCTGACTGGGTGAATATCTTGCTAGATAATTACTAGATAATTAACTTTTTGCTCAAGCTGTATTAGGTTGCAAACTGAAATTACATGCAAGCATATACTTTTTTTTACTTACAACCTTAAATGTGTGGCATACATGTTTTCATCAAAATGTATTTTACATTTACAACTCAATGATTTATTAAAGAAACAGGGATTAACCGTAGTCAGCCAATTAAATTGATTTTATGTCAGCCTGGTAAATTTTTCAATATGCCAAAGTGAGTGACTGGAGCTTAAAGTCCTGTTTGCCTAAATCTCTTGAAAAGGAGACTGTTCATCTTACTTAGGCTGTCTTTCAAACTTGAGGGGTACAACTCCTCCTTCCCTCATTTTTATTCACTCCTCCATTTTTCAACTTTGAATTAGTCCAAATGAAGAAAATATACTTTGTACCTGCAAGAGACTACTACTGTCAAAAGCTGGTTTAGCTCTTCAGCGAGCTGTTTCAGGAGATTAGCTATCATTTCCATCACTACTGTGGCATGACTGTCTTTAAATCAGAAATCAGCTCTGAAATTTATTATGGTTAGCATGACTGATGGGTGATTATTAGAGTCCCATGTCACAGCCACATATTAGTATTCCATCTATAGTATTTTGTCACTATTTGCTTTACAAATTGTCATAAGAAAAGGCCTGTTCTTAATATAAACCACTGAATTCCATCTTACATCTTGGGGGAGAATTAGCTTGGATCCTCTTGCTATTTTCAGTGAAGCTGAAGCAAACAAGCTTTGTTCCCATGTTACAATTTACAAGTTCCCTCCCTTTTCTTCAAGATTTCTTCTAATCTCAGCAACAAAGCTATGCACTTCACACTCAAATTTCTGTTTCTTATCTCTTACTGCTGCTACATTTAAGCATTTCCTGATGGACTGACTGTAGAATAGGCATCCTTCTACTCCAGGGCCACTCAACATGCAGCCCATATGCAGTTGCATTTACAGAAGGCTCAACACAAGGCCCTCAGGTGAGAGTCAAAACATAAAAATAGTCAATATAATGGTCTTCTGTTGATATGAGTTTTAGTAGTTAAATTCCTGGACTGTTATTGCTCATTAAAAGAGCTGTCATATGGGTGGAAATCAGGTAAATATTGCATTTTATTAATATCAGCAGAATGGTTTTAAAGGGGGCCCGTGTTGTGTAGTCTTGCTTTAATCTTTGTATTCATGTCCACATGAAATAAGATATTTGCATATATATGCAACCACACTTAAGTTGCAGCCCTCAGCATGTACAGCGAGTATCACTGTAGTCCCCAGGGCTTCCAAAGTTGAGTAGCCCAGTTCTTCTCTGTTGCCACACAAGCACATATTACCACATAATTTTGTGCATTACTCCACCCATCCAAACAGAGATTAACAAAGTTCCCATCAATGTTTTTTTTCCTTCTGTTTAATTTCCTTCTCCTACATAGTATGCAACCTGCCAGCAACATCTGTTTTACCAGGTGGCAGTAGCCTGGTTAAGACTGATGAAATGGTTGGCCTGAACAGAATGAAAGGGATAATTTACTGCATAATGAACTGAGCAATATTTTCATCTATGGTGATAGAAATGTAGCCATGTTAGTCTGGTGTAGCTGAAACAAAAAACAGGACAATGTAGCACTTTAAAGACTAACAAGATGGTTTAATAGGTGATGAGCTTTCCTGGGCCAGACCCACTTCCTCCGATCAAATAGTGGAAGAAAATTGTCACAACTATCTATACCAAAGGATACAATTAAAAAGGGGAACACATATGAAAAGGACATATGTATTGCACTTTAATTTGCTGGCCCGAATTATGAATTTCTCTTTGATTTTATTGGATGATAGAGCCTGTTGATAAGAGGTAGTTCCTGCCAGCTGTAGGTTTAACTGCAGCATGACAAGAGTGAAACCACAGGAAAAGGAGGTTCGCGGTAGCTCAACCAACAGGCGGAAAACAAGCAGGACTTTATCAGAGGGGCATCCGCAAAAACAACGATTCGCCCTGGGGGCCCCGGTCAGATGGATGTGCGCGAGCGCTCGCGTGGGAAGCAGAACTCTGCCTTGTTTCCGGCTTACGGGAGTTGCTGGCACCGGCTCCTGGTTTGTTTTAGGGGCGGAAGGAGACTGACGGGTCCGGGTCAACAGTCCCAGGCTGCACGCACAGGGAGCCGCCCAGGCGCAGAGAACGGGGCTTGAGGGGTCATCTCGCCTTCCCTGGCTTGCTCTGGAAGCCGGGGCAATATTTATTACTTCATCGTTGACGACAGCGGGGCCCAGTCCACGACTTGCCCCTACAGCATGAGGCAACGCGCAGCACCGCCTCGCCCCGCCCGTCTCTCACGGCGAAGCCCCATTTCCGCTCTGGAAACCGGGTCCGCCCGGGCCATGGGACTCCAGCAACGGCAGCCCGGCCGCACACGCAGGCCCAGAGCCTCCCAGCGCCCTCCAGAGAGAGCACCGCAGCTCCCCGCGGGCAGCCATTACCTGCTTTCAGCTCGGCAATGGTCGCCATCTTCCAACGGCCACCGAGACTCCGCCCCGCAGCGGTGAAAGGCCCGGA
Source organism: Pelodiscus sinensis (assembly GCF_049634645.1). Taxonomy (NCBI): domain Eukaryota; kingdom Metazoa; phylum Chordata; order Testudines; family Trionychidae; genus Pelodiscus; species Pelodiscus sinensis. The sequence goes on from NC_134726.1 coordinate 18,441,293, forward strand.
TGAATGGTGGTGGCTGGCAGCGGTCACGCCGCGCATGCGTGCTGTGCTCGCAGCCCCGACAGAGGTGGAGCGGAAATCTTTCCGTCGCAGACGTGGGGCTTGTCTGGACGTTCTGTGGCTGCGCCCTGAGCCAGTCAGGGGGCGTGGCCGCTGGAGCGTTCTGAAGCGCGGGCGGGGCGCGTGTAAATTCCCATGTCTTGGCTGCACTGTGCGCGTTTGGGTGTTTGCTCTGTTTCTCTGTTATGCAAAGCGGTTACAAGTAATCTCTTCAGGAGGAAGGGAGCGAACCCTCTGAGAGGTGCAGGGGAGAACAAGGAAGGAAGCCTTTCTCTTTGAGGAAGAGAAGAAAGGTGTGAGGGAAGGCCCTTTCAGGGGTGAAGGAGAAGAAAACTTCTAGAATTATGCCTTTTAAAAAAAAAAACACACTTGATTATATATGCACCATATTAAGTCATGGTGATTAAACAACCCGGCTGTGTCTAGACTGGCAAGTTTTTCTGCAAAAGTTTTTGTGGAAAAACTTCCCCGCTGTCTACACTGGCCCTTGAATTTCCGCAAGAACACTGACTTCCTACTGTCTGAAATCAGTGCTTCTTGCAGAAATACTATGCTGCTCCCGTTCGGGAAAAGGCCTTTTGCGCAAAGCCAGTGTAGACAGATCAGATTTGTTTTGCGGGAAAAAGCTCCGATCGTGAAAATGGCGATCGGGGCTTTTTTGTGCAAAAGCGCGTTTAGTTTGGCCACGGATGCTTTTGCGCAAAAACGCTTGCGGAAAAGCATCCGTGCCAATCTAGATGCTCCTTTCCGCAAATACTTTTAACGGAAAAGTTTTCCGTTAAAAGCATTTGCGGAAAATCATGCCAGTCTAAACGTAGCCCCCTAGTGACTATTCATTTTGTGGGGGTTTTTTTTGTTTATATTCTTTATTTGGGTGTCTGTCCACATATGTAGTCCTTGGTACCATTTAGGGATGTAAATGACTAGCTCAGTGGTCTCCAACCTTTTTATACCCAAGATCACTTTTTAAATCTCAGAACAGGCGAAGATCTACTGCCCCACCCCTTCCTTGAAGCCCCACCCTCTCTATTCTCCTCCTGTCAATCACTTGCTATCCCCAGCCCTTACTTACACCCTCTGATAAACAGTTTATTTTTAAATTATGCGATACATACAATTAAAATCACGTGTTTATAGTTATGAAATAAATGGCCTGTTTTTTATTCATGCTATTTAAAATGAAGCATTTATAATTATACATTTTGTGGGGACAGAGTTCTGCGGCTAGGGGCAGGGGAGAGGGAACAGGATGCTGGGAGGGCAGAGGACAGGGTTCTGCAGCAGGGGACAAAGTGCCAGTGGGGACAGGTTTCTGCAGCTGGGGACAGGGTGCCAGTGGGGACAGAGTTCGGGGAATGGGGACAGAGTACTGTAGCTGGGGACAGGAGAGTGGGGACAGAGTTTGGGGAGCGGGGACAGGAATGGAGACTGAGTTCTGTGGCTGGGACCAGGGGAGTGGGAACAGCGTTCTGTGGCTGGGGAGTGGGGTACCAGTGGAGGCAGAGAGTCCCCTGCATCTCCCTCCTCCCAGGATTCTCCCCCTCCCAGGGAAACCAGCGTGTGCCTGCCCCGGGGCCAACTCCCCTCTCCCCCCCCCCGCGCAGGGAAGCCACATGCACGCCTGCCCCGGGGCCAACCCCCACCCGCACACGGAAGCCCCGCGCGCGCAGGCGCCTGCCCCAGGACCAACCCCCCCACCCGTGCAGGGAAGCCCTGCCCGTGCGCCTGCCCAGAGGCCAACCTCCCCCCCCCCGTGCAGGGAAGCCCCACACACGCACCTGCCCAGAGGGCCAACCCCCCCCCACGCAGGGAAGCCCCGCGTGCACTTGTCCCTGCGCCAACCCCCTCGCACGCGCCGGGAAACCCCCTGTGCGCCTCCCGTGGGGCTGACTCACCCCTCCTGTACGATCAAATAGTGGAAGAAAGTAGTCACAACCATATATATCCAAGGATACATATGGTTGTGACTACTTTCTTCCACTATTTGATCTGAGGAAGTGGGTCTGGCCCACGAAAGCTCATCATCTAATAAACCATCTTGTTAGTCTTTAAAGTGCTACATTGTCCTGCATTTTGCTTCAACTACCCCAGACTAACACGGCTACATTTCTATCACCCTCCTGTACGGTGCAGGGAGCCAATGCTCCCTCCCGCAGTACACCCGGCCGGCAGAGCAGCTAGAGCACTTCTGGAATTGCCGGAAGTGCCGCTAAGCTGCGGGACTTCTGAAGCTGACACTACCTCCGTTTTCTCTTGAGGTAAGTAGTGGGGCTTGTGGGGGGTGGGAGGGAAATGGAGGCGGGGCGGACAGGACGCCTCGCGAGCGACTGGTCGAGGCCTCGAGATCGACCAGTATCTCGCGATCGACCTGTTGGTGACCACCTAGCTGATAAGCAAAAAACAAAACAACTGCTCTGGTAGCACTTTATAGACTAACAAAACATGTAAATGGTATCATGAGCTTTTGTGGGCACAGCCCACTTCTTCAGATGACCAGAGTTATGTGTTTAGGATGTGAACACCCAAAATAGGAGAGGGGAGGGGAGAAAAAAGGGGGCGGGAGACAGGGAGCTAGAGGGAATCAGTAAGTATTTGAAAATTGGGTAGTTAAAACAAAGCAGCTAATAATCAAAGTCAATACATAGTATTCTTCCTAACATAAGAGTCTACACCAGTGGTCCCATGGCGCCTGCCAGGCCATTTCTGTGCGCCTGCCGAGTGAACGGGGCTGGCCCTGCCCCCAAGCGCACGGGGCAGTGCCAGCCCTCTGGGCGCACGGCATATGGGCAGCGTCAGCCCCGGGCGCGCAGCACATGGGTGGCCCCGCCCCCGGGTACGCAGCATTTGGGTGGCCCTGGCCCTGGGTGCGTGATGCAAGGGCAGTACCAGCCCCAGGCGTGCGGCATATGGACAGTGCCGGCCCCGGGCGTGTGGCACAGGAGCAGCGCCAGCCCCCGTGCACAGCACATGGGCAGTGCCAGCCCCGGGCGCATGGCGTTTGGGCAGTCCCACCCCCGGGTGCACGGTGCAAGGGCTGTGCCGGCCCTGGGCATGCGGCATATGGGCGGTGCCGGCCCTTGGGCACGCAGCACAGGGGTTGCACCGGCCCTAGGCGTGCAGCACAGGAGCGGCACTGGCCCCGGGCATGCAGCACATGGGCGGTGGTGGCCCTGCCCCCGGGCATGTGGCACACAGGCTGTTCCGACCCAGCGCATGGCATATGGGCAGCCCCACCCCTGGGTGCGCGGCACAGGAGTGGCGCTAGCGCCGGCCCCGGAAGTGCGGCTCATGGGTGACACCAGCACTGGGCGCGGACCGTATGGGTGGCCCTGTCCTCAGGCATGTGCATGGCCCTGCCCCCGGGTGCATGTGTGGCCCCGCCCCCGGGCACCCGGCAGCCCCAAAAGGTTGGGGACCACTGGTCTACACAGAGAGCTGTTTGCACCTTCAATGGCTGTTAAGTTGGTAGTCTCCCAACCAACTTTCATCAAGATTGAGTCCATTAGCATGTGAATTGAATTTGTGGATGAACTCTAATTCCAATGCTTCTCTGTGGATCTGGCTAGTAGAACTGGTTTGTGATAAGACAGCTACTTGAAGATCTTTTAAACCTGGCCTGCATATTTATACCTGCCTCTGGAAATTTCCACTACATGCATCTGACGAAGTGGGTCTTTGCCCACGAAAACTTGTGCTTCTACACTTCAGTTAGTCTATAAGGTGCCACAGGACTCCTCATCTTTTAAACAGTGATTCAGAAGATTTAAGTGTTCCCCAATAGGTTTCTGTATGTTTCCTTTACATATATCTGATTTGTGTCCATTGATTATCTCCCGCAGAGACTGTCCAGTTTGTCCAATATATATAACAGTGGGGCATTGATGGCATTTGATGGCATAGATCAAATTACTAGATGTGCAGTCAAATGACCTTTTGATTTGGTAGCTTATGATGTTGGCTCCAGTGATGTATTCATCAGTATAGATATACGGGCAGAGTTGGCATCGTTTTTTGGTTGCAGGGCTGTGTTTCTGGAGGCTTATGATGTGGTTGTGTGGCATGGTTACCAGAAAGAATTCATTTCAGGTTGGGGGGTTGTCTGTAAGCAAGAATAAGCTTTTCTCCGAAGGCCTCTGAGAGTGAGGGATCATTTTCCAAGATGGATTGTAGATTGTGTATAATGTGCTGGAGGGGTCTGAGTTGTGGACTCTAGGTAATAACAAGAGAAGTTCTGTTATTTTCCCTTTTGGGTCTGTCTTGAAGTAGTTCATGTCTGGGTACTTTTTTGGCTCTGTCAATTTGTTTTTCACTTCTCCGGGTGGGTATTTCAGTTTTAGGAATGCTTTGTAAAGATCCCATAGGTGATTGTCTCTGTCTGTGGGGTCAGAGCAAATCTGGTTGTATCTTAGGGCTTGGTTGTATACAATAGACTGAGAAATGTGTCTGGGATGGAAGCTGGAGGTATGAAGGTAAGTGTAGCGGTCAATGGGTTTTCGATATAGGGTAATGAAGTAACAGACTAACTCGGCTACCCCCCCGAAGCTATCTGATAAGCATAAGCATATGCTTAGTGACTTGACTAGTTGCTTCCCCGCTGGCTGCCTCTATTAAAGAGAGGCAGCAAGGGCGGGGGAGCAGGAGCTGGTGCTGTGGGGAGCCAATTTAAAAGACGGTTCTCCCAATACCATCTCTGGGGAGGCAGAGGTGCAGCGTAGACTGGCTGTGCTTCCGTCTTTGAAATGTAGCAAAAGCTGGTGAGGCTCTTGCTACATTTCAAAGGTGGCGGCGCACTTATTAACTAGCTGGAGTTACCCGGCATTGGTCGGTCCTGCTCCCTGCCGCTGATTCACTTTCCCCCCCAACCAGCCTTGCTTCCTGCTGGCTGATTCTTCTCCTCCCGATCTCCCCCGGCCAGCCCCGCTCCCACCAGTCGCCCCTCCCCCCAATCTCCCCTGGCCAGCCCTGCTGTCCCCAACCCCTCCCCTCCACCAGCTCTGCTTACTGTAGGTTGCTCCTCTCCTGATCTCCCCCAGCCAGCCCCACTGTCCCCAACCCCCTTCTTGGCCAGCCCTGCTTCCCACTGGCCACCCCTCACCTGATCTCCCCCGGTCAGCCCCGCTGCCTCCTCCTCCTCCCCTGACCAGCCCTTCTTCTCACCCCACCCCTTCCTCCTGGCCAGCCCCGCTGCCTCCTGACCAGTTCCTCATCAAGTGTGGCCATTTTTTTTGTTGTTTTTAGACTATCTGGTAACCGTAGCCACAAGGGGCAGGGCAGATGCTTGAGCCATTGTGGGGGCAGGGTGAGTCCCAGATGGTGCTTTGGGGCTGCAGGTGGCAGGCACGTCACCTAGGGTGGGCAGGGCTGCCCCTGCAGCCTAGCGTGGTGGGTTATTTTTTATTTTTTCAGGTTGAGATTGGGCACAATCGGTTCCAAAAGTACCTTAAAACCTTCTCCTGGAGGAAAGGATATCCCATGGAAAGTTTGGTTGCGGTAGGTCGTATAGTGTCAAAGTTATTAGAGCATAAACATACAAACATTCTCCTTTATATATTAGATTAAATAATTGATGCGAATTCCATTGAGTGGTCAATTTGATTAATTTAAATTTAACATCCCTCGTACCATTGGCAGTCAGTTACTCAGGCCCTGATATTATGACTAGATCCAGGACTGTGAGGCTATGTCTAGACTGCCCTCTCTTGTGCAAAAAATATGCAAATGAGGTGAAGCATGGAATATCGCCGTGACTCATTTGCATAATTAATTAGGCTCCGTTTTTGCACAAGAGGCTTTTTTCTGCATTTTTTTCCAGGAAGAATGGCTCTTGTGCAAGAGGCGGTGTTTGCCAAAAAGGAGCCTTGTTAATTATGCAAATGACACATGGTGATATTCCACACTTTGCCTCATTTGCATATTTTTTGCACAAGAGGGAGAAATCTAGACATAGCCTTGGTAAAATAATTCATTGAAATGATTAATATAATTGAAACAAATGTAAATGGGGACAAGTAATCACAGGTTAATTACTGTCAAGGCTGTCCCCCCCCACACACTTCAAGTGTAGAAGGGGGGCCCCACAAGTAGGGTTATCAGGTAGCTTCAGAAAAAATATCGGACACACTTGATTGAGGGGCAGGGACCGGCTGGGAGGGGAGCGGGGTTGGCCGGTAGTGGGGGGGAAGGGAATGGGAAGCAGGGCTGGGGGAGTTGGGGACAGCAGGGCTGGCTCAGGGAGAGCGGGAGGAGGAGAACCGGCCGGCAGGAAGCAAGGCTGGCCAGGAGGGGGAGTGGGGCTGGTCGGGAGGGTTCGGGGCTGGCCAGGAGGAGTGGGCGGTGAGGGGGAGAGAATCAGCCGGCGGGGAGTGAGACTGACATAGGCACATGCAGATCCCAGGGCACTGCCTGTCCTACGCACGGTCCCGACAAAGTACGAGCGAGTCCGGCTACGGCTCCACAATGCGCTTGAACAGCGCTCAGGAGCATGGACAGAGCTTCTCCTCCTTCCCAAGGCGTCACTCATATGTCAGACACAACCAGAGGCTCCCAGCGCCGAATGTGCCATGCCTCCCAGCCACTCCCCCCACCCCTGCCAGGCTTCCATTGGCGCCCAGCTGGAAAACCAGAAAATACCAGACATTGCACATATCCGGTATTTTCAGAATTTTTTTACTGGACAGAGGGCCTAAAAACCGGACTGTCTGGTTGAATACCAGATACCTGGCAACCCTACCCACAAGATAGTTTAGGAAACTTTAAAAATATCTTGCCTCTATGGGCTTCTGCTTAAAGACCCCCTCCGCTTCCAAGGATGCAAATTCCCTGACTTTGGGTGGTATGCTGCCACCACCAAAGGGCAAAACCCCTTTTCTGAACCTAGGAAGACTCACTTGGGAATTTCTTCCTATGGTATACCTCAAGCTCTTTTGCCCTCCCTCAGGAGAGAGCCTGAAAACAAACTGTAATATCCTCTAAGTTTCAGACATGTGCACACAGACCCTCTTGCTTTGTAGGACTCAGAAATCAGATCATAGCCTTAACAAAGATGATTTTATTAACAAAACAAAAAATATATATTTGTTCACTAGGTGTTACAGAGCAACAAAATAAAATACTAAAGCACAGAGAATTACTTCCCTGGGATTCAGATTCAGTTACAATGTATGAGGGGGCACATAGGGTCAGCATGGAGTTCACAAACGAGAAATTAAAAAATAACCCGGTCACATCTAAATGCACATTTCCTATCTACTTACATTTTTTTGTTCCAAGGTAGACATGAATATTGGTAGACATTCCATGTCTGGCTCCCAAAGTTCACTTCATCTCTCCCCAGTTTTTTTCTCTGAAACCACACAAAGAACTATGAGGTACGTCACTGCTTTCAATTCAAATCTCACACTTTCTTCCCATTGGCTCCCCTGGTTCCCTACCAACACTTTCTGGATTCATCCATTTACAGGCAATTTAGTTACTGAAAATTTAGAAAAGGGCAGTAGCCCTCCCTCCACCCCTCACCTCCTTCCGCATCCATCACAGCTACCATGGAAGCTTTCTTTTTGACCTGCTTTAAGCAGGATAGCACCTCAGTTTCTCCTGGGTGACCACCCAAGTTCACAGGTTAGAGCGGTGGTCACCAACCAGTAGATTGGGATCTACTAGTAGATTTTGGAGCCTCTGACAGGTGATCCTGACTGGTTTGGCCAGGAAGTTATTAAGCGCTGGCACTTCAGTTACCCCTCCACCCACTGTCATGCTGCTCCTGCCCCTGTCTTGGAGCTTCCCCCCTGGGAGCCTCCTTCTTGTGGAGGGATAAGAGTATGGCCTCCTCCCCCCACTCCTGTACTATCTCAAAACAGAGAAGGGGATGGAGGGAGCTTGGCAATGCAATCTGTCAGTCTCACACAATTGTGTGCGTCTTTGTGTCACTCTCATCTTCTGACCCAACACATACATGGGTGGTGGTTGTTACTTCTTTTACTACTTGCAAAGTGGGTTATTTTTGGTTTTTGACTGTTCTGTGCATTTCATAATTTTTATTTCTCTCTTATGCTTAAATTTAATTCTTTGAGTAGTGAGTTCTAAAATACCTAACCTGACATGGCTGGAGTAATTATCCCTATGGTCAGGGCTTGACAAACCCCGGCGAGCACTACTTGCCAGCTTGGCACCGTGCATGCGCCAGACCAGCACTGCGCATGCGTGAAGTGCCGGTGAATGGGGCGCACGGAGCGACCGGCTGAAATCTACTCACTATGGGCGAGTAGATTCAGCGGTTTGTCAAGCCTTGCCTATGGTAATTGCTGCTCCTGGATGTGGCTGGCATGTCCCTGCAGCCCCTGAGAGAGGCAGAACACCTAGGTGATCTCCACATGCCGTCCTTGCCTGTAGACACCACTGCTGCAGCTCCCATTGATCAGTAATGGAGAACCATGCCCAGTAGAAGCTGTGGGCTCAGTGACCGTAGATGAGGGGTAGTACATGGCATCATGGAGCCATTGCTGTACATGCTGGTGCAGGGACAGGGCATAAAACTGTCTTAATTCCACTGCTCTACCACCTGAAGCTGTCTCAGTTAAATGGTGCCCAGCCAGAGCCTGCTTCCTGAACCCCTGTCCAGGCGCTGAACCTCCTCCTACACCAAACCTCCTGACCCAGACATGAGTCCCCCTCCACCCAAACACCTTCCCAGAGTTTGCATCCTGAAATATCTCCTGGACCCCAATTCCCCACCCTGGGCTAAGACAGGAGACCCTCTCATAAGGGAGATGCAGTGAGCAGGGTGAGGCTTCAGAGAAGGGGTAGAGCGGGGCAGGGCCTCAAAAAAGGGGCAGCAAGGAAGAAGGGCAAGGGTATGTGGGTTTGAAGTAGATTGTATATTACACTTACATTGAAGAAAAGGTCTTGTGGTTAAAAAGGTTGGATTCCACTTTAGAAGGAACACTGTTGTTAAGACAAAAAACGTTTGTGTTTGAACAGTGAGGATAAATCACATCTGTGAGAAATGATTTAGCAATATGCTGAAAGGCAAGACTTCCATTGGTAGCAGCAAAATCACCTGTCTCATCCCTTTAATATAGTGGTAAATTTCATCAACTTGTTCCTGAGAGTTACAAAGAAGCACCGCCTCTATCACAATAAATTCATGCCTGATGTAAGACAGTGGAGTTGCCCTAGGCGTGAAAGTGATCTAACATGCACAGCAATTTGGCAATTTGGGCTTTTGCTTTGTCTAACACTTCCACTATCTAGTGGTAAGGTTTAATTTACCCTTTAATTTCTAACATGCACTGTAATTCTTCTTCCCCTGCTTCCTCTAGTGCTCTCTCTCCTAGAGTCTCCGTTGTTACGTTTTATTCTTTTTGGCAGCTCTTAGAGTTCAAAACTGGTCTTATGTTTTTCTGGTAACACAAAGGATATGCATTTCTGTGTAATTTTGTGGTTTCTTTTGTATGTATTCTATTTCTACAAAGCAGGTATAACCTGAGCTGATACACAAGTGTCTTATCAAGTTTAAATTCAAGTCCATGCTGTACTTCCCCATTGTTCAGGATCTTGCTTTTGTGTTTTTGTACTGCTTGAATACACAGTTGACCTTCTTAGTTGATTTTTCCCTCCCCCTTAATGAATTTAGTCTTTAGAATTATAAAATGTCTGTGTCTGAATTCTTTTCCCCTTTGTTATGGTAAATTACTCTATTCTTGGGCGTCCATTTTGGTGATATAATGTGATCTTTTTTGTTCAGAATTTTTGTGGTGAATGAAGTATATAGAAGTTTAATTTATAGCAAGATTCAACACAGGTGTTTGATCAGGCCTTTAGTCATTACAAGTGTATTAATATTTGGTATAGATCTGGTTATATACCATAGGGATGTTAGTGGTTAACCAGTTATTGGTTAATTGGCAGCCTGGCTGGACCTGCTACATTCACTGTAGGCAGGGTATTGCTCTGGCCAGGCTAGGCTCCTGGTAGCCTGGAAAGTCAGAGCCTGGCCATGGGGCTGGCAGCCCAGAGGGACCCTGGCCACAGGGTTGGCAGGTGCAACCTTAGGCAATTTAACCATTAACAGAAACTGATGACACCAATGCACAGAATTAATTTAGTTTATCTGCAATGGCCTTATTGTCCTTGAGTGCTCCATTAGCATCTTGATTGTTCAGTAGCCTTTCTGCTTCTGATGTACTTTAAAAAATTAATACAATTACTTCTTGAGTTTTTGGCTAGCTGTTCTTCAAATTCTTTTTTGGCCTTTCTAATTATTTTATACTTCATTTGCCAGAGTTTATGCTCCTTTCCATTTTTCTTACTAAGATTTAACTTCCACTTTTTAAACAATGCCTTTTTATCTCTTGCTGTTTCTTTTTCTTGATTGCTAAGCCACGGTGGCACTCTTTTGGTTCTCTCTGTTTTTTTTTTTAAATTTGGGATATACATTTAAGTTGAACCTCTATTATAGTGACAAGTAAAGGGAAAGCAAGATATGGTACATGTTGCTGTTGGAGTGTGTGAAGATATGGTTAACTACAAGTAACACAAGTGGGTTAAACTGCTTTTCACACATCTATTATTTGGCAAAAGTGTGTAAGACATTACAGTAAAACTCCGATGGTCCGGCAACTGATGGTCCGGCACTCCTGATGGTTTGGCATCATCAGGAACCCGGAAGTGCTCCGGGCAGCCGGACCATTGGAGCTGCTCTGCCCCCAGCTTTCCCTATTCAGCCGCTGCTAAAACTGACCAGCGGCTGAATTGGGGAAGCCGGAGGCAGAGCAGCTGGGGCGCTGCCGGGTAGGTCCCCTAGCGCTGCCCCTCGGGGCTGCGGGACCAACTGGGCAGCACCCCAGGTGTCCCTGATTCAGCCGCTGCTGAAACTGACCAGTGGCTGACTCCAGGAAACCCGAGGCAGAGCTGCTCTGCCCCGGGCTTCCTGGAATCAGCCGCTGATCAGTTTCAGCAGCAGCTGACTTGGGGACACCTGGGGTAGAGCAGCTCGGGTGCTGCCAGGTTGGTCTCGCCGTGCCAAGAATCGGCGCTACCGGACCAACCAGGCAGCACTCCAGCTGCTCTGCCCCAGGCGTCTCCGATTCAGCCGCTGTTGGTCAGTTTCAGCAGCGGCTGAATCAGGGACACCTGGGGCAGAGCTGGACTATCAGAAGGGGGGGCTATGAGGGGTCTTGGGTGGCATCCCCCTCCACCCCAGACCCCTCATAGCCCCCCCTTCCTATAGTCCAGCATATCTGATAATCCGGCACCCCCTGGGTCCCAAAGGTGCTGGATTATCTGAAGTTTTCTGTACAAGGAAAATTAAATACAGGATCTGCGAAACCAATATTTCCAGGTATTGTGTTACTACACTACAGTGATTGAGCATCTGTGCCTATCACCCTTTCCTGCTATCATTGAGTAGGGATAACCTGCAGTACACTTGGCATAGGCTGTACAGATAAACATGTTTATCAGTGTTCACCTGATTAAAAGATACTGTCTTATTCAAGGGTGGGTAACCTGTTACCCACAAGTCATGTGTGATCTCTCAGTTTCTGTGTGTGGCCTGTGAGACATTTGTTTACCACTGTCCAAACCTAGGCTTGCCATTTTCTGATTTCTGTCTACATCGTTTTTTCCTCACCAATATTACTAAAGTGAGACTCAAAAAGCAAGGGCATGTGTGGTGCATACTGATTGCACACAATTTTGGATGCAGAGGGAGCACACGGCTATCAGTCAAAGCACTTTTTTGATTCAGTTGACACACCGCACAAATTCTAGATATGCAAGTGCAGCTAGCAAAACTACCCTATAGTGGGAGACCATCTTGGTTCCGATAATCTCGCGGCCCATTGAGGTGGAGTGCTACTCATGCAGCCCACTAACTAGACTAGGTTGTCCAATGCTAATCTAAGCCCTACACTAGCTCTATATGTCAAATGTATTTCATATGGTTGCTGGGCACATAGGCTGCATCTAGACTGGCATGATTTTGAAGAACTACTTTTAATGGAAAAGTTTTTCCATTAAAAGTATTTCTGCAAAAGCGCGTCCAGATTGGCATGGATGCTTTTGCGCAAAAAGTGCTTTTGCGCAAAAGCATCCGTGGCCAGTCTAGATGTGATTTTGCCTAAGAAAGCCCCGATCGCCATTTTAGCCATCGGGGCTTTTTTGCAAAAATGGCAGCTCATTAGGTATGCAAATGAGGCTTGGTGATATTCCATGCTTAGCCTCATTTGCATATTTCTGACGCAAGAACCCATGAGTGTAGACATAGACATAGAGACAAGCTGCACGCACAGGCTCCTCCCTCAAACCCCCTTCCTCTGCATCAACCTCAGCCACCCATCTGGAGCTTCTTCCAGCACAACCTGGCCCAACCACTTCCCATATGACATCTAAAGGAGAGCCAGAGTCAGCCATCATTGTACAAAATAATTTAAAAAAACAGGAAGGCTATGTTTAAACTGCCCACTCTTGTGCAAATAAATATGCAAATGAGGCAAAGCTGTGAATATTGCTGTGCCTCATTTGCATACTTAATGAGCCACCATTTTTGCTCAAGGGGCTTTTGCGCAAAAAGGAACCGTCTACACAGCTCCTTTTTGTGCAAAAACCCCCTCTTGAGCAAGAGATGTTCTGCCACTTTTTTTCAGGAAGAACGGCTCTTGCGCGAAAGGGGGTTTTTGCGCAAAAAGGAGCCATGCAGACAGCTCCTTTTTTCACAAAAGCCCCTTGCACAAAATGGCAGCTTATTAACTATGCAAATGAGGCACAGCAATATTCACCTCTTCACCTCATTTGCATATTTTCTTGCACGGGAGGGGAAGTCTAAACATAACCTTACAAAGTGAGACAGCTGAATTAGAAAGGTAGATCGTGCCAAACCAACCTGATCTCCTTTTTTGAGAAAGTAACAGATTTTTTAGATAAAGGAAATGCAGTGGATCTAATCTACCTCGACTTTAGTAAGGCATTTGATACAATACCACATGGGGAATTATTGGTTAAATTGGAAAAGATAGGGATTAATATGAAAGTTGAGAGGTGGATAAGCAACTGGTTAAAGGGGAGACTACAGCGGGTCATACTGAAAGGTGAACTGTCGGGTTGGAGGAAGGTTACTAGCGGAGTTCCTCAGGGATCAGTTTTGGGGCCAATTTTATTTAATCTTTTTATTGCTGTCCTTGGCACCAAAAGTGGAAGTGTCCTAATAAAATTTGCGGATGACACAAAGTTGGGAGCTATTGCCAATTCAGAAAAGGATCGGGATATCATACAGGAAGATCTGGATGATCTTGTAAATTGGAGTGATAGCAATAGGATGAAATTTAATAGTGAGAAGGGTAAGGTTATGCATTTAGGGATTAATAACAAGAATTTTAGCTATAAGCTGGGGACACATCAGTTGGAAGTAACGGAGGAGGAGAAGGACCTCGGAGTCCTGGTTGATTATAGGATGACTATGAGCCGCCATTGTGACATGGCTGTGAAAAAGGCTAATACGATCTTGGGATGTATTAGGCAAGGTATTTCCAGTAGGGATAAGGAGGTGTTAGTGCCATTATACAAGGCATTGGTAAGACCCCATTTGGAATACTGTGTGCAGTTATGGTCTCCCATGTTTAAGAAGGATGAATTCAAACTGGAACAGGTACAAAGAAGGGCTACTAGGATGATCCGAGGAATGGAAAACCTGTCTTATGAAAGGAGACTCAAGGAGCTTGGCTTGTTTACCTTAACCAAAAGAAGGCTGAGGGGGGACATGATTGCACTTTTTAAATATATTAGAGGGATAAATACCAGGGAGGGAGAGGAATTATTTAAGCTTAATACCAATGTGGACACAAGAACAAATGGATATAAACTGGCTAGTAGGAAGTTTAGACTTGAGATTAGACGAAGGTTTCTAACCATTAGAGGAGTGAGGTTGTGGAACGGCCTTCCAAGGGAAGTAGTGGGGGCAAAAGATCTATCTGGTTTCAAGATTAAACTAGATGGGTTTATGAAGGGGATGGTTTGATGAGATAACATGATCTTGGTAACTAATTGACCATTCATTATCTGTGGGAATAGGTCAACGGACGGATGATAGGAGTTACTATAGAGAACTTTCTGGCTGATGAGTCTTGCCCATATGCTCAGGGTTTAGCTGATCACCATATTTGGGGTCGGGAAGGAATTTTCCTCCAGGGTAGATTGGCAGAGGCCCTGGAGGTTTTTCGCCTTCCTCTGTAGCATGGGGTACAGATCACAGCTGGAGGATTCTCTGCATCTTGGGGTCGTCAAAGTATTTGAAGGCTTCAATATCTGAGATATAGGTGAGAGGATTATTCTGGGTGGGGTGGGTGAGATTCTGTGGCCTGCACTCTGCAGGGGGTCAGACTAGATGATCATAATGGTCCCTTCTGACCTTAAAGTCTATGAGAATTCATTTGCAAATACAACAGTATCAATTTAGAACTGAATAAGGATCTCAACTGGTTAATTCATTACAAAGGCAATTTTCCCCTCTGGATAGTCACATCTCCCTACCAAATGCTCTGAATGACCCATTTCCACCCTGACTTGATTAGCTTCATTAGCACCAGCAATTTCTTCCTTACATATATTCCAGTTTTTGTAGCTTCCAGTCCAGTTATCAGATGAAGTGGGTTTTACCTACGGAAGCTTACACCCTGGTGAATCTCTTAAGCCTCCAAGGTCCCACAGGACTCCTGTTTTTGCAGATAAGGACTAACACGGCTATCCGTCTGAGACTTCTACCTCAGGCTAGACCACCTGCAAGTGCTTTGCATCCCTCCACTGCACACAGGGGGGAACTGGTTCTATTGAACATAAGGGGCACTTGCTCTATGTCTTCCACAGTTATTAAGTCTCAAGGGCCCCACAGCTGTGTAGGACGGGTTACACTAGGGGCTCTGCAGCGTGGGGTGTACTAATGTCCCACCCACTATGTAGCCAAGTGCACATTGCTAATTGCACTGCAAGGGGAGGAATCAAATCCCTGGGCTCTCTAGCTGGAGGGGGGGATGCAAACCTCACACTACACCCACCGCCGGGCACATGCAGCCCGGCTCCCGCGGGCGGTAGGGCGCCCCTAGCGGTCGGCCAGGCTGGTGCTGCTCCCCTAGCGCGGCGCTTTGCCGGTGCAATCTGCCCAGCGGCGCCAGTATCCCCGTGACTGGGAGCCAATCAGGGCGCTCGGCAGTCGCGAGCCGGCGCGCCCGGCCGCCTTCTCCCAGTGCCTGGCAGTCGCCGCCGCCCAGGCAGGGAGAGCGTGGAGTGGGGGCAGCTCTAGCCGCCGCGCTCCATGGCGACCCAGGGCTTGTGCAGCGCGGGCGGCTCCGAGCCCTTCTGGGTAAGGCAGCGTGGCGGGGGCTGCGGCCGCGCTGGGGGCTTCCGCTGCTAGCGCGTGTCCCGGAGCCAGCCAGACTCAGCGCCCCGGGCTTGCGCGCCGCCTGGTGCCACAGGGGAGCTGGGTTAGGGACCTCGTGGCGAGGGGGCAGCCTTTCTCCGGGTCAGGCCCTCTCTGGGAGGGGGCAGCCCCCTCCCTTTACAGGAAGGGAGTGCAGGGCCCCCGGTCCAGGAGAGGGGGAGGCTCTCCCCCCCCATCACTCCATAGCTCTAGGGTACCAGGAGCTTGGCTGATGCCTACTGTTGTTCTCTCGCCCGGCTAATGGTTATGCAAAGGGTTGGGATGGTGGATTAAAAGGCTGGTAAGCGGGTTTATGGCTGTTTATTGTGCGAGCTCTGTTTTCCTTGGTCGCATAGGACGGTCTCCAAGACCTATTTGCCCGTTGCAAGAGCTTGGTAACTGCGCCAGACTAAGCCCAGTTTCAGTTTATGTAGCTCCTAGGTGTTAGGAGGCTAAAGCCAGCTCTAGTGGCATGAGATGGGGGTGAGGGCGCTTGCATGGTACAGGCTGCTTCACAGGGAGAACGTGCGAATTCATCACACTCAGAAGGCTTATGTAATAACAAGCCCCCACCTAAGGAGATTGCGAGGCTCTGAGCACATGTTTATGGAGTAGTAGAGCTGCTCTGTTAATGGGCTACGGTAATTGTGACATGAGTTAACTGAGAGCACTTTTTCCTCTTATTTCCTGTCTCATCAGCCTTAGATTAAAAGCAACTAGTAGTCCTGTGGCACCTTAGAGACCAACAAAAATTCATCAGAACCTTAGATTGTGTGTATTAAGTAAACTAGCATGGGGACTCTTTGTTGCCATATCTCAAAAATTAAATAGCAAAGATTCTTCTGTATTCTTTTGATTCCCCCCCCCCCATGTTCCTCATTGATTCTCCTTCCACTGCTATGTATGCCTCAGTCTTGCATTTAAATGCACTTTGTATTTGGATACTTGAGTATTTAAGACATGGGATATGTTCTGGTTTTTCTCCAGATCATGTAGTGAAGTATGGTTTTCTTACACTGTGGTTTGTTACATGGTTCTGCTATGTATTTTTGGTTAAATATTAATATTCTGTTAGCATGTCAGAATCAGGGATCCATTGTACTAAATGCAGTACAGACATGTATATATGGTCCCTGCCTGTGAAATACTGTTTAGTTTTGCTTTCGTTTGGTCTGTTTATTTAATAAAACATGTATAGCTCACTTGCCTGATGTCACCTTGAATGTAATGGAAACAGCAACTTTGAGTGTGAATAGAGGCATATGGGAAATGTCCCTTTTATATCTGAGATGATAAAGAAAACACTTGTTTTGTAGATCAAGTGGGGCCGTACTTCCAAGTGAGGCTTTGTTTGCTACTGCAGATATAGAATCTAATCTGCCTCTCCTTTCTATGATTCCAACTTTCATGGTATCTTGTAGACTGGACATGTATTCAAGGTACTAGTCCCAAAATAAATAGTGGTGTGTATATGTAGTCATTGTAGTAACTGTTTCCTACTTTGATCTAATAAAATACAGTTTGAACTCTCACATGTTCAGTTAGATAGGTATTTCTAAGGCTGAAGAAGGAAATCACATCACTGACCTGCATTTTTGTGGAAGGTTGGTAAATAGTTAAGGGTTTACCAGAGTTAGAACTTGGGAGTTTGAAAGTTGGGAACTTGCCTTGTTTACTGAAAAAGAACTCTCTTGCAAGCTTCAACCTGCTTGAAGTGAGATAGAGTTTGTAGAATGATGAATCCTTCTGAGGTAGCAGCCTGCATTGCTCATCAGATTATAATGGTAATATTAATGATTGCTGGGTTACCTATTGGTTGAGTGTATTGAGTTGTTTGTAGAGGAATTCAGACAGAGGCACTTTGGGGGGATCATAGTAGCTATTGACAGTTTGCATTAATTCTACTTTTCCTGAAATTGTCAAGAGGTTATTAAAGCTGTGTGTGAAGCTTGAAATACCATTCTCCCATGGCAAGTAGGTTGACTTCCCTAGAGGGAGCCATCAACTTCTGCATAAGTTTTCAAATTTAAACCAAGTCTCTAGTCCTTATGGTTGTTGAAGCCAAATGTGAGCCATGTGTACAATGCAGTGTGTAAGTATGAGGCATATTTTGATTAAATCTGCAGATGTTCCACTTCATTGCCTTTGCTCCAGTTTATAGGTTTCCATTGTATCCAAGAGACTGCTGTAAGAGACGGTGAGTAGCAGTAGCTCAACACCTATGCTCTTGTGGTATTTTGGAAGCTACCTTTCATATTGGTTTTTGGCTGTTGCCATGCTTTTTTATTGTTTTTGCTCTGGCTGTTGGTTATCTAGTAAAATGTCTAAGGCCAATGCATGGATTTGGACAGAAAGGGAGAGAAAGAGACTGAAACACATAAATTTGAGAAGTGAAGTACAATATGTAGAGAACATGCACAGGAGGAGGTAGAATTGACAATGTAAGAAAATGAAGAGAGAAGTGGGAATTAGTAGGAAAAGAGGAAAACAGTGAAGGAAATGAAGGAAAAAATAGATTCCATTATAGCAAGGAGAAGAAATGGAATGTGAAGAGAAATATAACAAGTAGATTAATAAGTAGGGCTAGTTGAATAGAATTTTAAACAAATATGAATTTCTCACATTTGTCAAATAATGTATCTGTCAAATAGTATTTGGACATCTAATGAGTGACTGCATACTCTGAGAGAATGTCAGATAAATAATTCAATGAATATTGATTAAATTTATTTTTTAGTGGTGTTTATCTCAATAGCTCTTCAAAATATGTTGAGCAAATATGTTGTTTGTGAATTAGGGATGTAAGCAACTAGCAAAAGTTTCAGATGGTTGATTAGTCTCTCGACTAGTTGCTCCACCCCTGTCCCTTGCTGCATTTATCAGAGGCAGCAAGGAGGGGAGTGGGAGCCGACTTAAAAGTCGGTTCCCGCCAGCCCCATCTCTGCAGGGACTGAGTGTGAGATGGGATATCAGGGACTGAGTGTGAGATGGGAATCAGCTGGTTCCCAGCTCATGCCCAGTCCCAGATAGGGTTGCCAGGTGTCTGGTTTTGAACTGAACAGTCTGGTATTTGAGCTTTTTGTCTGGGAAACTAATTGAGAAAATACCAGACATATAAATGTCCAGTATTTTCTAATTAAATGTTTATTATTATCATGAGTATCAGTACGTAGTTGCGTACTGTCTGGCTGGTAGATATGCTCATGTTGTGTGAGTGTGTCTGCCAGCCAAGCAGTACACAACTATACTATAGAGAGGAGGGGGGCGGGGCTAGGGCGGGAATCTCTGGAGCCAGACTCACCCATGCGCCCCGCCAGGACCGTGTGTGGGATGGGCAGCACCCCAGGATCTGCATGCGCCTGGGCCAGCCCCGCTACCTGCCAGCCAGTTCCCCCTGGGCCAGCCCCGCTCCCCTCTATCCCCTCCCGGCTAGCCCTTCTTCCCACCCGCTGCCCTCCCCTGGCCAGCCCCACTCCCACCGACCTCCTCCTGGCCAGCCTCGCTCCCCTCCCGGCCGCTTCCCCCCCCACACCCTGATCTGAAATCAAGTGTGTCTGGTATTTTTTTTAAACCATCTGGTAACCCTAGTCTCAGACACTGCGCCTCTGCTTTTTAAATACATTTAAAAGGCTAAAGCGTAGTGGGATGACAGCTGATTCCTGGCTCACAACAGGTCCCCCCCCACAACATACCAGCTCCCCCGCTTCTCGACTAATCGACTAGTCAATGGAAAAATACATTGATTAGTTGATTAAACTAAATTTAATGTCCCTACTGTGAATATTGATAAATATTTTGTTTCTCATAGGTCCAAACATTAAGTTACATTAGGAAAAGTTTAGTGACAATGTTACATAGGAACAGCTGTCCTGGGTCAGACCAAAGGTCTGTTAAGCCAGTATTCTGTTTTCTGACAGTGGCCAATACCAGGTGTCTCAGAGGGAATGAACAGAACAGGTAATAATCAAATGATCTATCTCCTGTATTCCCAGCTTTTGACAAACAGATGCTAGGGACATCTTTGCTGCCCATCCTGGCTAATAGCTATTGATGGACTTCTCCTCCATGAATTTATCTAGCTGTAAGTTACAGTTTTTAAATACATAATAAACAGTACACAACTGTTTTAACAAATAATAAGTGATGTGATTTGGTGGTGAAACAAGGGAATAGCTTTGGAGGTATATTTTTCACCCTACTGTTATATTTGAGCAGAGAGAGACTAGATGCTTTTTTTTTTTTTCAGGTTTGTAGCCTGATTCAGTTAGAAATAGGCAAATGCATATAGTGTGTGTCATATTTCTTTTAGCTTTCTACCTTCCTGTTGACTTAAAATAAATGAAAAATTCTGCGATAGAGCTTATTTTCAAGATTGATGGATATGCCTTTGTGTCATTTTTTACTAATTAGTTGGGTAATGTGCAAGCACTTTATGGATTTCAGACTCCCATTGTTCTTGGATTTATTCCAAAGCATGAGAACTAGGACATTCTTATTCTGCTTGATCTAAGCTGGTGGCCTTAATTAAAAAGGTGAAGGCTACTTATGATCATATCCTTTTTTAGAGTTAATTTGTAGTCCTTTTAAAATTTAATATTGAGTATTCATGGTTTCTTTTTGTGAATAAAGGCAGATTTTTTTTTTTATTGCTAAACTTTGCAGTTGGTATGTTTCTTTGAAAATTCTGACCATATTGTGAGCCTTGACTTGAAAGAAATGTGCACCTGTTTTAATGTTTTTCAAAGAATACAGCTGCAAGTAGGGAAAGATTGACTCTTAGAGCTGACCATCAAAAAGAGGCTTACTGAATTAGAATTTGTGGATCAGATAACTTTTAGAAACCCCCCTTTCACCCTCCCTCCCCCCCCCCCCAAAGGTTATAGGCCATCTCCTTTCCATTTGAAAGCTATGGTAAAACATGCATCCTGTTTGGGTGCTTTTTTGCTGTGAAACAGTCTGTCATGTTTGGTTTTTATTTCCGTTACTTCAGGGAGTGAAAATTGAAATCATCAGGTTAGGAGGGAAAATGAGTCATGCTCCCTTTACAATACATTGCATCACAAAGAAACAAGTTTTATAACATTTTGAAATAACATCTTTGGCTCTATTCAGAAAAGTTGTGGTTCAAAATGTAATGTCTTTTATACAAACAATTAGTAATAGCAACTCTGATTCTAATGTATTTCAAACTATATATGGAAATTCATGTAAAATCTCTAAAATGTAGTGACTCTTGAGTGGAGGGTATAAGCCAACTAGTAGATGCAACAATGTACAGGAAGGAAACTTCTGCCCAAGTTGTGGCTGCTCTGAAACATACAGATAGGTAGGTCATTACCATCTTTTCTTCCTGAGAATCTTCCTGCACTATCCACTTCTTTGGTGTGGTCCCCTACTTTTTAGATTCTTCTCGTAGGCTATGTCTAGACTGCAGTGCTTTGAAAAGCAATGCCACGTAGAAGGAACGCATTCGCTTTTTCGCAAAAACTTTTGAAAAAACGGATGCATTCTTTCGCCATCCCTGTAAATCTTGTTTAACGAGGAAGAAGGGATGTGCTGAAAGAGGACTTTTTTTCTGAAATTTGGTGCCGCGTAGATGCGCCTAATTTTGAGAACCTCTTTTGACAGTAAAGCAGAAAAAGATATGCAATTTGCATACTGCAAATTGCGTTTTTTTCTGATTTGTCTTTGCAATGTAGACCTAGCTGTACAGAAGAGCCTACTCACACAAAAGATGGTGTGTCCTCCTACTTCATTTGACTTCAGTGGCTGTTGTAATGGTGTGTCCTTCCCACATTTGCCCTGAAAGAGTTAAGGCGGGGCCAGAGGGGCCAATTAGTCTATTAGTCAGCAAGCTGTGGGAATTAAAATGGAGAGAGAAGCCTTCATTTAGAAGAAACTCACCTCTGCAGGTACAGGTAGGGCCAGGAAGGTGACAATAGAAGGGGCTGCTGGAGCAGGCTGCAGTTGCTTTCTGGTAAGAGGGAGGCGTATTTGGAAGCTACAGGGACATGTGACCCTACAGTTCATTGGACAAGGGAGTGCTGAAGCTGGAAGACCCAGGGAAGAAAGGGGGAGTTAAAGGTTAGGAAACGGCTCAAGGGAATGCAGCAGGGTACAGGGTGGAACAGTCTCACTGGCTTCAAGTTTCAGGAGGTTCTCCAAACATGGTTGGCATTATATATGGTAGGGCCTAGAGCAGAAAGTCAAAGCCCCTTCATGCAGGATTGCAGCCCAGAGCCATGAGCACAATGTTGTGGGCCCCCAGGAAATTGTCTTGCTCGCTACCCCTTAATGCTGGCCCTTGCTTTTATATGCAGAAAAACATGGCACAGCTTTTCATAGCATGTTGCAAGTGAGAGTGGGGGGGAGAACTGAGAAAGGAAAAAAAATTGAAACTGATGGACTAAAAGGTTTCTGAGCCGGAACCCACAGTAGAAGGCAGGCCTGAGTTAAGGCAGTGGTGGGGCAGTGCCACCGGGAAAAGTCTCCCCCTTCCACCTTAGCCTGAAAGGGAAACCATGATAGTGACCTACTCTGAGTGCGGAGTGACAAAGAACTGAAGCAGCTCCTAGAGTGAGAGGGGGCTGCAGACCAAGGCTAAGTCTACACTAGGGTTGAAAAAAGGTTAGTTGATTAACCAGTTAGGCAGTAAACAGGAGGCTTTCTAGAATGCTTGTTGGATAACTGGTTGGATGGCCAACTGTGGCAGCCTGAATCAGCCCTGGCTGAATCCAGCTGGTCGTATGGGTATGTGTCAGGTAGGTCCGTGCCTGCGTTGGGACAGCAGGACACCGGCTACATAGAAGGGACCCTGGTCACTCTGACTTGTCCCGAATGGGCCGGCAGGATCCTGTGCTGTACTGGAGTGGCCTGGCAGAACCCTGGCCCCAGCTGTGCTTGGCAGGAGGTGTCCGAGCCCTGGCCGTTCCTGCTTGGCCCGGCAGGCCCCCCGCTCTGGCAGCGCTGCAGTGCCCTGGGTGGGACCGCATTGAGGTGGGGTGGGACTACTCCCCTTGTGGAGGAAGTTTACATAAAACGGTGTGAGAACTCTCTCCCAGAGCTCCTGCTATGGCCATACTTTCACTGCAGTGCTTTAATTTTAAAAGTGTAGACAAAGCCAAAAAGACAGAGGTGGAGGGATGGCTTTGAACTGTGGAATGAGGCATTAATCTGGTGAGCTATTCCCCATAATGGTCAGGAGAAGGTGCTATAATCTGCAGTGAATAGAGCATCTGGCATAGGGGCATTTAGTACCTCTTGCAACAGAGTTCCTAGAATTCCATTTCCTCTCCCTTTTGCACTTGTCTTCAGTAGCTGTTTTCAGAAATACCTCCTTGTTTAACAAGGCTCCTCACAATAGTGTAAGACAAGGGTAGTCACTTTACAGTTATTTTTTCTTCTGTTTTACCCCGTAAAAAATGTCTGGTCTCCGAATACACTAGTGATCCATCCATTTTTAACACCTGTGAAGCTGAAATGGTGGTGCTATAGTGCAACACTGGGAAACACCCCAAAATACTAGAGTAGAGTCTGCATAAGTAAATTGTCAGTTATTGAGTAAATTGCATCTGTGACCCCTTTTGTCTAATGGAATGCATCCCCTCGTAGGTCTCTTTCCTTCAGGAGTACATGTACACAACATGCAGCAGGCAACCTTTCTCAGCGAGTCCTATAGCGCAGGTCTACAGGCTTGTGCTTGTGGTACAGCATTAAAATAGCCATATAGACAGTCTGCGAAGGTATCAAGGGGGGACTAAGCTTCAGATCTCAAGCCTTGAATATCTAGACAGCTCATGAGTCTGAATCTAGTATGGACCCGGGCTCTAAGACTTGCTGTCAGGACCTCTGCTTGCTGTTTAGATGTATCTTAATGATCACTGGCTCCAGATGAAATTACAGATACTTCAGCACTCTGACTGGGCCCTGGGTTACAGTTCCCTGGTACTAACTGTGATTACAGTACATCAGAGCAGTGATAGGGTTAATATACGCAGGCAGACTCCTTAAATAAAGCTGTTATTTATTTAGAACAAAAGCAATTAAGATAAAAGAAGATCTCAAAACAATAAACCATATATATCTAGCTTTTCCTTAAGGCCTGCCCTGTGTTGAAAATAGGAAGGTCCTTCTTGTTTAAACTCCCTCTGCTACATCTTTTTCTCTGTCTCTCTAAATAGGCTCCCTTGTCAGAGGCTTTCTTCTTTTGAGAAGCATTTTATAAATCATTAATTCTGTTTGATCTCCAGGTTCCTAGCTGTGGCAAACCCAACTTATATCTTCCTTGGAGACAAGATCTTGAAGCTAACAGTTTCTCATTGTCCTTCAAGTGTATGGTGGGGAATCCTTGTCTGGACGTATTGTTTTGCTTTCCTATTTCTTCTTCTTAAAGCACTCTAATAAATTAGAACTGCGGTCATACAGGACATTCTAATAACCCACCATGGTTATACATTAACTTTACCACACTGATCAAATCATTTCAAATATATTACATAGCAGTGTTCATCTTCTTACTATATATTTTAGAAATGTGCATCTGTCTGTCCATCGGTGAATCTGTTCAGGAACTTGTCCTAAATGGTAAGAACTAGGACCACCAAATTTGGTACGCAGTTCCTCTTATCATAACTTAAAGCAAGGTAAGGGTTTGATTATGCCAAGTCATTGGGATGTGCCTGGAATTTGATTTTCTCATAATATGGAAAGGGCGGGATCTGGTATGAGGGAGCAAGGGGTCCAGAGATGGGGCCCAGGATAGCTATAATCCCATTGGGCCAGCAGGAGGCAAGGATGGAGAAAAGGACAACTATCTACTATGTATTTCAGAGAATTTGCATATTTGTCTTTTTGTCTGCGTTCTTGTCTGTCCCATAGTTGGGACATGCACTCCTTCCCCCCAGCTGTGCCTATTGCAGTGGCCATGGACAGATGCTTCTCACCTGGCTCTGAACTGCTACAGTAAGAGGGCTGGGGTTGTCTTCTCTCCCCCGGGGCAGCTTGCATACTGAAACCTTCATCCTCACCCCTATCCCAGAACAATAAATTAAATGAAGAAAAACAAAATGTTTGAGTTAAGGACCCAAGTAATGCCAGGTAAATACATGGCATATTGGCAACGTGCATATAACATTTGTAAATATTCAAATACTGCCCCTTTAAACATATGCTTCTAAATTTGAGTATGATCACTGCTTGAGATTATACATACTTAGCCTATTCTTGGTTAGAAAATTGGCATTATCGCATCTCTGTTGGTTAACTGGGGCCCAGTTTGTCACTCGGGAGTGTGTGTGGGGGGGAAAAATTAAAACATGAGCATGGAAAAAGATGAAAAGAAGGAAAGAGCTAGAGTTGCAAGGGCAAAGGAGATTATACAGGACCACCTAGGCCATCCCTGACTGGTGTTTGTCTAATCTGCTCTTCAATATCTCCAATGATGGAGATTTCACAACCTCCCTAGGCAATTCATTCCAGTGTTTAACCACCCTAATAGGAAGCTTTTCCTAATGTTCAACCTAAACTTCCTTTGTAATGAGCTCAAATTGCAGATTCTTGTCCTATCATCAGAGGTTAAGGAGAATACTTTTTCTCCCTCCTCCTTGTAACACCCTTTTAGGTACTTGAAAGCTGCCTCCTCTCAGTCTTTTCGCAGAGGTGGCCCATCTATACAGGTAAACCAGGCGGTCACCTAAGGTGCCAAGTTAAATGGGGTGCCAAATGGTGGAGCAATATCATTGAGGAGTTTGGAGGTGGGGGCACCAATTGCATGGTTCGCCTAGGGCGCCAGTTGCTGGCAGCTAGTTTAGGGCCGCCCCTGTCTTTTCTTTTCCATACTAAACAAATGCAGTTCTTTTAGTCTTCCCTCATAGGTAATGTTTTCTAGACCTTTAAACATTTTTGTTGCTCTTCTCTTGACCTTCTCCAATTTCTCCACATCATTCCTCAAATGTGGCACCCAGCATTGGACACAATACTCCAGTTGAGGCCTAATTAGTGCAACATAGAGCCAAATAATTAATTCTCATGGCTTGCTCAGAGCACACCTGTTAATGCATCCCAGAATGGTGTTTGCTTTTTTTTGCAACAGTATGACGTGGTTGACTCGTATTTAGCTTGTAGTCCACTATAACCCCTAGATCTCTTTCTGCAGTACTCCTTCCTAGACAGCCATTTCCTATTTTGTATGCGTGAAACTGAGTGTTCTTTCCTAAATGGAGTACTCTGCATTTGTCCTTATGTAATTTCACCCTATTTACCTCAGACCGGACCATTTCTCCAGTTTGTCAAGATCCTATTGAATTATAATTCTGTTTTCCAAAGCTCTTGCAATCTTCATATGATCCACAAACGTAATAAGTGTACTTTCTGTACCATTATCTAAATTGTAGATGAAGTTACTAAACAGAACTAGATCCAGAACTGATCCATATGAACTGATTTGTGGAACCCCACTTGTTATGCCCTTGCAGCATGACTATGAACCATTGATTACTATTATTTGGGAACCGTTATCCAACCAGTTATGCACCCACGTTATAGTAGCCCTGTCTAGATTGTATTTTTCCTGCTTTATTATAAGAAGGTTATGTGAGACTAGTAAAGCATCTGATACAAAGTCTAGGACCCTTGAGAGACACCACTAGTTACCTATCTCTATTCTGAAAATGTACCCTTTGTTTCCTGTCTTTTTTGACCAGTTATCAATCCATGAGAAGACCTGTCTTATCCCATGACAACTTACTTTATTTAAGAGCCTTTGGCGAGGGACCTTGTTAAAGGCTTTGGAAATCTGAGTACACTGTATCTGCTGGATCCCTTTTGTCCACATGTTTGTTGACCCCCTCAAAGAACTCTAGTAGATTAGTAAGGCATTATTTTACTTTACAGAAACCATGTTGACTTTCCCTCAACAATTTATGTTCATCTATGTGTCTGTCCATTTTATTCTTTATTATAGTTTTAACTAATTTGTCTGGTACTGATGTTAGACATGCTGGTCTGTAATTGCCAGGATCACTTCTAGAGCCCTTTTAAAATATTGGTGTCACATTAGCGATCTTCCAGTCATTAGGTCCAGAGACTGATTTTAGTTTAACAGCTTAGTTTAATTTGTCTATATGTTTTGTTGTAATCAAATACTGCTTAAATCAAACTATTTACATTTTAAATAGTCTTGCATTTTGTAAGTGTATTGGAAGAAAAGGATTAAAAAAAAAAAAACCTCTGGTCTTCTCATACCTTACTTACTCTGATAGTATTTGAAAAATTAAATGCTGGATAGCGTGACTGCTAAGTTGAGCTTTTCCCCAGTACCATCCCTTCTGTTTTCCCAGGGACAATACTGAAGTCTCAGCTTACGTGGTCTGACAAGCTTTTCTGTTGGAAAGTAGAATCTGATAATTTGCCGGAGTTAGTAGATTGAATTTAGGGGAGGGAAAAGGCAACTTTCTTATGTAACATAAAAGTTATTTCCAATTCCTCTTCACTTTGAGTGCATCTACACTCAAATAACTAGCGTTATTTCAAAATAACAATGCAGGTGTCTACACAGTCATTCCATTATTTCGAAATAATGGACGACTTATTCTGTAATCTCATTCTATGAAGAATATTGCCTTTTCTGAAATAGCTATTTTGAAATGAGGCGTGTATAGATGCTCCTCTTCTGCTATTTCGAAATAGCCCCTCACCAGGGGCTTAATAATTCTAAGTTATTCCTTCCCAGTGCCTCCTGGGCTCTAAACTGAGATAGCATTTCTACATTAGGGAAATCGGCCTTGGACTAATTACAAAGTTTCCCTGCAGTGTAGACTACAGTTCTGTCTTTTGTTTCAGCAAGACCAGACTAACATGACTACATCTCTATTACTATTCCAGAATAGTTTATTTTGAAATAAGCATGCAGTATAGACTTACCCTTTGATGGGAACTTCCTGAAAATGCAATGTCTGTGTATATAGGTGGTCTTCCACCAGTTTGTGTTTGGAGAACTCAGTAGTGTTGAGTACAATCAGAACATGAAATCTAACAAAGTTATTGAGGCCACTGGACAATCAAAGTGTTAAAGAAGCACTAAAGCACGGATGGGGTACCTAAGGCCTGGGGGCTAGATGTGCCCCCTGATTTGCCTGGATCGGTCCTCCAAAGTTTAGGGCTTCTCCTCCCTCTCCCCCCCCCAGGACTGGGGATTCTGCACTGGTGCTCCAGCTCCTTGCTGTTCCTCTGTGGGGCTGGAGCACACAAGCTACTATCCTGAGCCCCCCTAGACTCTGGTGTAGGGTATAGGAGGGCCCAGGATGGAGCATGGAGATAGGGATAGGGCAGGCTGCTATGATTCTGCCTCTGCCTGTGGTGGACTGAGGCTCTCCAGGGGCAGAGGCTGCTCTGGCAGCAGTCTCTGTTTGCGGTGGCTGAACAGCTTCCCACTGGGCCCTCAGTGGACAGGGGCTGCTGCCGGAGCAGCCTCTGGCCCCGGCGACCCTTGGCCCGCCACAGGCAGAGGCTGCTTTGTAGCAGCCTCCACTATGCCCCTCCCCCCCCCCCCCCCCCCGCGCTCCCCTGCCTCTAATAAAGGCAGCAGGGGGAGGCGGCACTATAGAGATGGTGTTGGGTGGGGGGAGGAGGGGACGACCGGGTTTTCTTTTTTTTTGTGTCCGCTGTGAACAGGGGCTGCTGGATTCAGCACAAGCCAGGACCAAGCAGTCCTGGCTTGCGCTGGTCTGGGACGCTGCGACTCTGCATTTTAAATATAGTAAGAGCTTGGCGGCAGAACAGCTCTTGCACAAGAGGGAGTTTTTGCACAAGAAGGAACAGTGTAGACTGCTCCTTCTTGCGCAAAAGCCCTTTGTGCAAAAATTGTGGCTCATTAAGTATGCAAAAAAGGTGCAGCGATATTCATTGCTGCGCCTCATTTGCACATGTTCTTGCGCAAGAGAGCACAATGTAGATGTCGCCTTAAAATAAAGAGCCACAGTGCGAGTGGCTCCTGGAGCTGGTGTGAGCCGGCTCATGGATTTACCACTGCTGTGGCTTTGCAGAGTGGTCCTTATCGGCTAATCATGTAGCTGATACAATTTGTATCAATTATCGGCTACATCAGTGGTTCCTAAACTTTCTGGCATCATGCCCCAACCCCCTTTTGATTTTTGAACCCCCCCCCCACACACACACAAAATAGCAGCAAAACTTGTTGAGCAAAAAAAAACTTGATGGGGGTGGAGGCTGGGTCACCTGGAAATTCTTCATGCCCCCCGGTTTGGGAACCCATGGGCTACATGATTAGCCAGATAAGGAGAAGGGTGTTAAATTTCAGTTAACACAATGCAGTTAACCTGTGGAATTTATTGCCAAGATAAGTGAAAACCAAAAGTATAACTGGATTAAAAAAAAAAGTTAAAGTCCCTGAGTCCATGACTGCAAGAAGCTGTGAGAGAACAACCGAGGGTAGTTGATGCGATAATTCCCCTGTTCTTTTTCTTCGCTGTGAAGCATCTGGCATTGACCACTGTCAGAAAACATGATACTGACCTATATGCACCACTAATCTGACTCAGTATAATAGCTCTTCTGAGTGGGGGCACTGCATGATTAGCTAACATTTGCAAAGCTTCATAATAACCATATGAGGTAGATGAATATTGTTTCCATTCTTATGTGGATGGTCATTGGATCAGAGAGACTGAATTTTCTTGATAAATACTACCATAAAGGACAAATAAATGTCTTTGGTTTTGTATTTATTTAATCAGACTTCACGGTGGATATACATTGAAATGATTTCAAAGACCGTTTATATTGTTATTTATAATTTTAACTAGCTATATTCTACACTAGTGTTCCAAGATGAGGTTGCATAGCAATAACCTTTTATTATACTCTTAGGCTGTGTCTAGACTGGCCATTTTTTCCAGAAAAGCAACCGCTTTTCCGTAAAAACTTGCCAGCTGTCTACACTGGCCGCTTGAATTTCCGCAAAAGCACTGACAATCTCATGGAAGATTGTCAGTGCTTTTGCGGAAATATTATGCTGCTCCCGTTCAGGCAAAAGTCTTTTTCTGAAAAACTTTTGCGCAAAAGGGCCAGTGTAGACAGCAGAGATTTGTTTTCCGCAAAAAAGCCCCGATTGCGAAAATGGCGATTGGCGCTTTTCCGCAAAAAAAACCATCTGGATTGGCCACGGACGCTTTAAGGTGCTTTTGCGGAAAAGCATCCTGCCAATCTAGACGCGCTTTTCTGAAAATGCTTTTAACGGAAAACTTTTCTGTTAAAAGCATTTCCGGAAAATCATGCCAGTCTAGATGTAGTCTATCAGATGATGATGTTTGTATAAGCGGCTATTGCACAGTGAAGCATGTGGACACATTCACCATGGTAGGCTGCCAATGTCACATTTTCAGGCATAAACAACTGTGATTTAAAACTTCCATGGCAAATGCTGAAATTAAAATTAAATAACTTAATGTCCAGAGCAAACGTGTGTGCAGTATACAAAGTAAGGATGTAAAATCCTGACTAATCAGTTAAATGTTAGGTTGACCTAACTTTTAACTGGTTAACCAACTAAATGAGATTTGGGGCTGCTGCTGCTTCTAGCCCCGTCCTGGGGTGGCTGCTATCCACAGCTGGCCTGTGGGGCTGGAGCAGCCTCCTGTCTTGTGTCTGATAGGGAGCTGCTTCAGTCCTTACTGGAATCGTTAAGCATTACTGGTTCACTGGGTAACTGGTTAACCATTCACATCCCTAATGGAAAGTACCTTTTGGCTTTAGTTTTTTAGAAACATCAATAAAAAAAACAACAAATGGTCTGTTATCACATTATAGACTAACAAAACATGTAGATGGTATCCTGAGCTTTCGTGGGCACAGCCCACTTCTTCATATGGCCAATGAAAGCATGTGATACCATCTACATGTTTTGTTAGTCTGTAAAGTGCTACCAGACCAGTTGTTTTTTTTTAATTGAACAGACAAACTCGGCTATCGCCTGAAGCTCAGAAACATCAATGTTTGTGGAATGGGCCACCCTTATGGACTTAGGGTATGTCGACACTTGCACCCTAGTTTTAACTAGGGATGCAAATGTAGGCATTTGAAATAGTCAATGAAGCGGGGATTTAAATATCTCCCGTTTCATTAGCATAATCTCGCTGGCGCGAACTAATGCATCTGAGATCATGCTAATGAAAATGTGGATCTCGGATGCATTAGTTCACGCCAGCAATATCATGCTAATGAAATGCGAGATATTTAAATCCCCGCTTCATTAACTATTTCAAATGCCTACATTTGCATTCCTAGTTTGAACTAGGGTGCAAGTGTAGACATAAGAGAACTTGCTTCAATACCCGGAGGCAGGGGTAGGGGAGTGGAGGCATTTTTTGCATACTTCTGTCTGTCTGTCACCTACACCTCTTCCTGGACCCCTTGTGGGGTATCATGTACAAATTACAGCACATACTCGACAGGGAGCTCATTCTGAAAGAAATCTTTCCCAAACTCCCTCTTCTGGCCTTCATACAGCTCCCTAATCTCACCAAGATCATAATCAGAAGCAAACCCCCAGAGGCCATTACACACCAATTCAAAGTGGAAACCAGGCACTTCCATAACAACCGATGCAAAACCTGCAGCCTTATCTAAGCTGCTCTGATGAGCAATGCTATCCACAGCACACCTTACAAGATCTGTGGGTGCTACACGTGCCTGTCAGAACATGTAGTGTATCTTGTCCAGTGCATCAAATGCCCCAACACCACCTGTGTGGATGAAACTAGACAATCGCTGTGCTCTAGGTGAACACACACACATACCCACGCCCGGTTATTGCCTAAGATCACTCCATATCTTATCCCTCAGTCCTCATCTTGAAAGGAAATCTGCACAACTCTTTCAAAAGATGAGCTTGGGATCTTAAATTCATAATTCTGCCCCATACCAAAATTATGCTCTTACTATAGATATTGGCTTTATGGCTCATTAAAATAATCTGTAACCTGCCCAACAATCTGTACCTTCCCTCCTATGACTGCAGAGTTGTTAATTACCCACTTCATTTTGAATGCAAAATGTGTTAACTACTTATTCATAAAAATCCATTCTACTTTGCGTGTAGCTGTGATTCTCTGATTACCTTTCCCAGACCTTTAGAAGAAATACAAATATAGTACTGGAAGGGACCCTGATTGATCTAATCCAGCTCTCTGAGGCAGGACATGAATATTATCTATTCTAGACCATCCTTGACTGGTGTTTGTCTAACCTGTTCTTAAAATCTCCCATGATGGAGATTCCATAACCTCCCTAGGTAATTTGGTCTAGTGTTTAATTGACATTATAGTTAGACATTAAGCAACATTCTATAACTTAAAATCTCCCTTGCTGCACTTTAAGCTCATTACTTTGTTCGTTTGTTTTGTTTCCTCAGTGGTTAAATGATTTATCTCCTTCATAGCAATCTTTTTATACTTGAAGACTGCTATCGTGTCCCCCTTCAGTCTTCTTCAGACTAAACAAATCCATTTTTTTCCCTTGTAGATGTTTTCTCGACCTTGAATAATTTTGTTGCTGTTCTCTGGATGTTTTTCAGTTTGTCCAAGTGTGGTGCCCAGAACTGGACACGGTATTCCAGCTGAGGCCTTACAAGTGCTGGGTGGAGAATTACATTACATTGTTGGCTCATATTTAGTATGTTGACTCATATTTAGTTTGTGATCAACTCTAATCCCAGATCCTTTTCCTTAGCGTTCCTTCCTAGGCAATCATTTTGCATTTTGAATTTGTGCAGTTGATTATTCCTTTGCATTTCATCCTATTTATTTCAGACCATTTCTCCAGTTTGTCTAGATCATTTTGAAAACTAATCCCGTCTTCCAGAGCTTTTGCAAATCTTCCTAGCTTTGTATTGTCCACAAACTTTGTAAGTGTACTGTGTGTGATTATCCAAATCATTTGTAAATATATTGAATAATACCGGGCCCCAGACAAATGTCTGTAAGACCCCATACCCTTCCAGCTAGATTCTGAACATTGATAATTACTGAATATGTTTTTCCAACCAATTGGGCATCCACTGTACAGCTGGTTCATATAGAACAGGGATATTTCCATAGTTTGAGATTAGTCATGTGAGATGGTATTGAAAGGCTTACTAAAGTTGAGGTATATCTTCCTCTTCCCCCTACCCAGAAGGCTTGTTACCCAGTCAAAGATTAGGTGGCTTTGATATGTAGAATCCTGCAGATCTGTAGACATCTGTTTTATATCCTTGGGTCACATGGATTGGATGTGGCTACAAATTTTGTATCCGCATAGGGATGTAGTGACATGATTTGTTCTTGACTGTTACTTATTACCTTATCTTCTAAGTGTTTACAAATTGATTGATTATTTTCTCCATTATCCATCCAGGTACCAAGGTTAAACTAATGTGTCTGTAATTCCTGGGATTGTCCTTGCTCCCCCTTTAATCAATAGGTATTATGTATGCCCTTTTCCTGTCTTTTGGGATCTTGCCTTGTCTTCTGTGAATTCTTATGGATGATCACTAATGGTCCAGATCATGACAGCTGGTTCTTTAAGTGTTCTAGGATGTATTTGGTCTGGCTCTGCTTACTTGAAGACATCTAACTTGTTAATAATCACTGTACTTGTTGTTTCCTTATTTTTGCCTCAGATCCTACCCCATTTACCTTGATGTTCTCTGTGGGTAAGTTTACACTAGCCCCCTAGTTCAAATTAGGGAGGCTAATGAGAGCGACCGAAATTGCAAATGAAGCGCGGGATTTAAATATCCCGCGCGTCATTAGCATGTTCCCGGGCGTTCACCATTTTGGAAATTGATTAGCCCGGAATAACTGTCACTAGCCCGGAATAACGAACGCAGCAGTGAAACGGGAGTTCGAAGTAAACTCCTAACCCAAATTTAGCCGTTACTCCTCATGGAATGAGATTAGGGTTAGGGTTTGCAATTTTGGTCGCCCTCGTTAGCCTCCCTAGTTCAAATTGGGGGCTAGTGTAGACGTACCCTGTGCTAACTATTTTAGCTGAAAACTGAAACAAAAAAGACATTAAATGGTTTGGCCATTGCTGTGTTGTCTGTTGTGGTCTTTCCCTCATCAAGGAGTAATGGACCTACCCTGTCCTCCCTCTTCCTCTTCTTGTAATGTACTTGTATTTTCCTATTACCTTTTATGTCCCTAGCTAGTTGAACCTTGTTTTATGTCTTGACCTTCCTAATTTTGTCCCTGCATGCTCATGTTGTGCTTTTTTTCTTTAATATAACCAGGGCTTGACAAATCGCTGAATCTACTTGCCCCATTTACCGGCGCTTCGCGCATGCGCACTTCCAGTCTTGCGCATGCACAGTACAGGGCTGGCGAGTGGCTCTCGCTGGGGTTTGTCTAGCCTTGAATATAACCATCATATAGCTTGACATATGACAGGTTATTCAAGATCACCTGTTTAAGCCAGAGTGGTCTCTAACTATACTTACTATCTTTCCTACTGGTTGGGAGCTCTGGGGAGTTTGAAGAGTATTCAAGATTTGGGTATACCATAGTTTTATGGAGAGGCAATAGGATATTCTCGGTCTTATTCTCTGTGCCTTTCTTAATGATTCCTGTTGCCTCTCCATAAAACCATGGTATGCCCACATCTTGAATACTGCATGTAGATGTGGTTACCTCATCTCAAAAATGATGTTTTGGAATTGGAAAATGTTCCAAAAAGGGCAGCAAAGATTAGGGGTATGATTGCCATAGGAGGAGAGATTAATAAGACTGAGACTTTTCAGCTTGGAAAAAGAGATGATGAAGGGGTGGGATATGATAGATGTCTATAAAAATCATGGCTTGTGTGGAGAAAGTGAATAAAGAGGAGTTATTTACTTCTTCCCATAACATACAAACTAAGAATCACCAAATGAAATTAATAGGTAGTAGGTTTAAAACAAATAAAAGGAGGTACATCTCTCACAATCCACAACAGCCTATTGTACTC
Source organism: Pelodiscus sinensis (assembly GCF_049634645.1). Taxonomy (NCBI): domain Eukaryota; kingdom Metazoa; phylum Chordata; order Testudines; family Trionychidae; genus Pelodiscus; species Pelodiscus sinensis. The sequence goes on from NC_134726.1 coordinate 18,475,755, forward strand.
CTTGCCAGAGGCTATTGAGAAGTCCAAGCCTAAAGTTTCAAAAAAAGAGCTAGATAAATTCATGGGGAATAGGTCCATCAATGGCTATTAGCCAGAATGGACTGGGATGGTGTCCTTAGCCTATGTTTGTCAGAAGTGACAGGGAATGGATTACCTGGATTATGTCTACACTGCAAAACGCTATTTCAGGATACAGAAGTATCCTGAAATAGCAATCCCGCATCTTCACAGCAAACCTGTTATTTTGGGCTCACTGTTCTGACTTCCCTGTAAATCTCATTCCACAAGGAGTAAGGGACATTTTGGAATAGTGGGTTATTTCAAAATTTGGCGCTGTGCAGACAGTGTTAAATTATGAAATAAGCTATTTCAAAATAAAATTAAAATAAGATGTGCAAATTGAATATCTTATTTCATCTCAAATTGTGTGCAGGGCTGACATAGCCTTGATGATTACCTGTTCTATTTATTCCTTCTGGGACATTGGCATTGGTCACAGTTGGAAGACAGGACACTAGGGGTATGTCTAGACTACATGCCTCTGGCGACAGAAGCATGTAGATTAGACTACCCGGCATAGGAAAATGAAGCAGCGATTTAAATAATTGCCGCTTCATTTAAATTTAAATGGCTGCCGTGCTGAGCCGATCAGCTGTTTGTTGGCTCAGCGTAGTAGTCTGGACGTTCCGCGGTCGACATCAAAGGCATTTGTTGACCTCCCAGGTATGCCTCATCCCAGGTCTGACCCAGTATGGCCATTCTTACTTTCATTTAGTGATGGCAGCTCCTGCAAAAAGATGCCTCGAGATTTTGTTTAATTTTAGCAGCAGTAAGATAACTACTTTCTCTGTACAATGTGAGTTTGTGTATACACAATTCATGCTGGTTTCATTAGTAATCTTTAATATGAGAGAGAATACGGTAATGAGAATACTTTCGAGATTGAATTGGTGTCTTTTGTTCTTGGTTTTCACTGGTCTCAGTGAGATATATATATATATATATATATATATATATATATATATATATATATATATAAAAGTCATTTGGGCTCACGCTTGTTTTTGCAGGTACGTGTGGGATGGGTTGTTTGAAAAATATCTGTATTAATGTTTGGTGCTTTTATGTATGTGTTGAATAGGGTTACCAGATGGTTTGAAAAAAATACCGGACACACTTGATATCAGATCGGGTGTGGGAGGGGACTGGCCAGGAGAGGAACTGGGGGGAGCGGGGCTGGTCGGGGGAGATCGGGAGGGGGGAACCAGCTGGCAGGAAGCAGGGCTGGCCGGCAGGGAACAGGGCTGGCTGGGAGGTGAAGTGGGGGTGGGGGAACCAGCCAGCAGGAAGCGGGGCTGGCCTGGGTGTACGCAGATCCTGCGCTGCTGCCCATCCCACGATGCTGCCCGTCCCGCGCACAGTCCTGGCGGGGCGCACGAGCGAGTCCAGCCCCAGGGATCCCATATCACTCCGGCTCCTCTCCCGCCCCTACCCCCCTCCTCTACTGTGTAGTTGCATACTGCCTGGCTGGTAGACACGCTCACGCAACTACGTACTGATACTCATGATAAAAATAAAACTTACTTAATTAGAAAATACCGGACATTTACATGTCCGGTATTTTCTCAATTTGTTTCCCGGACAGAAAGCTCAAATACCGGACTGTCCGGTTCAAAACCGGACACGTGACAACCCCTAGTGCTGAAGTTACTAGCATAGATTGAGTGACATTGCCCACTGGCTTTAACTGTGGCAAGGTTTGTGTTGATAATGTCTTGCTCTGTACAGCTGCTAATTTGTATTGCTTTTCCACAGTGCTGTAGACCTGCGGTTCTCAACCAACATCTGGGGCTCCATGGGGGGCTACAAGCAGGTTTCAGACTTTCAAGAAAATAAACCAGAGAGCAGAGCCAGTGTTATCCTGGGCCCCAGTCAGTCTAAATTGCTTGAGCTTCAGCTTTCTAGCTTTTGTGGGGCTCCTTGTGGTGTGGACTCCCACGCACTTGCCTTGCTTGTTATCCCCTAATAACAAGCTCTGGCTTTGCATCTACTGGATATGCAGTAAAACAGTGGTGGCACACATGGGTTGAGGAATTTTTATAGCATGGGGGGAAGGGTGGGGGTTCCAAAAGGGGAAAAAAAAAAAACTGGGAATCTCTGCAGTTGACAATGTAGGATCAAATTTGCCTGTAACTTAGGACCAAGACCAAATACAGGATACTAAGGCGGGGAGGGAGAGAAGGAGAATGACAGATGACGGAGTTTTAAACAATGGGGTTACCTTTAGCATAAATAAGTTACAGCCTCATTCTCATGACTCAGCTGTTCATTTGTACAGTAATGAAAACCAGAGCAGACTCTAAAGTTAGTGTGGGATGGAAGTAAACTTAGGTCTAAATGAGGGAAAAGTTGAGAGCTATACAACTGCCACACCCGCCTGAGCAGCCTCAATAGAGAAACTAAAGATCTGAGTGAGCAAAGAATTGTTTACTATATCCATGTCTGTCTGTTACTTCAGGAAAGGAGTGGGGAAGTGTAGCTTGATGCCTGTCCTCCATCTGGAATGCTGTTTTAAATAGAGGGCATGAATTTTCAGTTCAAATGAGCACTTTTAAGTTCACTCCAAAAACTTATAAGAAAAAAATTTGCCCTCCCTCCCTCAGCTGCCAGTGCTGTGTGTGTTTAAAAAGACTCGCTAATTCTGGCTTGTGTGAAGGTTAATCTAGGTTACAGTGAGGTTGTTCTGGGCCGTGTCTCAAAAAAACTTGCCACAAGGGCTGACCTTTTGCTTACTACTGATGGGCTCATATTAGCATGTCCTGGTAACAGGAGGGGAAAATAAGGCTGACCTGATACTAGATCGTTTATGGCGTTAGATCCTATAAACCACTTCTTCCTCTGTGTCACATGAAGCTACAAAAACCGGAAGACCTTTGTATAGTGTGACCTGAAGTCTCGGTATCCTGGCTGTCACTTGAGTTATGGCATCAGGGAGGCTAACACAAAAGACTTGGATGCAAAGTAACAAAGCCACAACTTGTTGCTTCCATATTTCTTTAATTGATCATGGTTTAAAATCAAAGACAGTTCCCTCGAATAACTTTAAAAGTCCCTTTGATTTTAAAAATAGGGGCCTGAAATGACACACAAATGACATGCCAAATTTCTCCTCTAGCTGGACCAACAGACAGCAAGATGGGGGACAATTAAACTCTACATAAATGGAGGTTGTTTTTATATTTGGAAAGTTAGGTTTTGTTTTTTGTTTTTTTGGCCCTGATCTTGGATTACCAAGGCTAATATTAGTGGCATGTAAAGTCAAGGAAATTGTTCTTTCTGAAACTTGCCAGACATTCACTTCCCATTTTTCAGCTCAGTTAAGCAAAATATGTTTTTTTGTGTGTGTGGTTGTTTTGTGACTCTCTGCATGCTCAGTTGTTAGTACTGAATCCATTGAAATAGTAACTTTCTGTCACAAGAACTTTAAATCTTTATTTCTTTTGCTTTACATCGTGGCCAAAACCGAGCAGGAGGAGAGCTTAATGTTTGGATATGATCTAGTTGTTAAAACAAAGGACTAAGAGTCAGGAGATACAGCTTGGCTGCGTCTAGACTGGCATGATTTTCCGCAAATGCTTTTAATGGAAAAGTTTTTCCATTAAAAGCATTTGCAGAAAAGAGCATCTAGATTGACACAGACGCTTTTGTGCAAAAGCACTTTTTGCGGAAAAGCGTCCATGCCAATCTAGACGCGGTTTTGCGCAAGAAAGCCCAGATCGCCATTTTTTCCATCGGGGTTTTTTGCGCAAAACAGTTTTTAGCTGTCTACACTGGTCCTCTTGTGCAAATACATTTGCGCAAGAGGGCTTTTTCCTGAACGGGAGCAGCGTAGTATTTGCGCAAGAATACTGACAATCTTACATTAGATCTTCAGTGTTCTTGCGGAAATTCAAGCGGCCAGTGTAGACAGCTGGCAAGTTTTTCCACAAAAGCAACTGCTTTTGCGGAAAAACTTGCCAGTCTAGACGCTGCCCTCCTGTTTTTGGCTATGATACCTACAGTATTATGCAAGTTGGTGCTTTGGAGATCCCTTTACTGGAAGGAGTTCCAGAGGTGTAAATTTACATCTTCATTTATAATTTTCAAAACGCAACAAAGGATTCCATACTAGTAGAGTATGTTACAAATCAGTTCCTTGCAGCATTTGTAGTGAGAATAAACTCTAGTGGACTTTTTTCTCCCTCGTCATACTCCATTTTAGATAAGCCATGCTCTAACAAAAATATAATTTCCTTAAGCATTATAGTTGTGGTTTGAAAAGTATTAATGATGAGCTTTTTTCTGTGTTTAGAGAGGCTCTAGTCATGTGACTATTAAAAAAACAGTAAATAAACAATAGAAGTCTCTCAGCGTTTGAGTGCAGAGTGACCCAGACGCACGGGGGAGGATGAGATGAAGCCCCTCCATTAACAGGCTCCTAGACAACCACACCTGCCACTCTTATCCCTGACAGGGAAAATCAGCTGGAAGGCTGGTTCAGGAGTAATACAGGCCTTGTCTTTGCTGGTTTTTGGTTTTACAGTGTGTCACATTACCGAATTGGAGGGAAGCAGCCAGATCGCTGCTGCACCCCTAGGTGGGGGTGTTGGCCCCAGAAATCTGTATGAAAGGGAGCCATGTGGGGTATTGAATGGGAGCTTGTTGTTTTCTGATCCTGTGTACACTGTTTATGTGAGTATATAATGTCTGTGTGTGTAGATCTGTAATCTGTGTGGAAACTGAAGATTTCCCTGCATGTGGTTAAGCATTGGGCAGGGCCGAGCCTGTGGACATGCTAATTACCTGTGGGACAATGGTTCTCAATGGGCCAAAGACACACCCAAAGAATGGGGGCTGTCCTGAGAGCAGCCAGCAGGGAACACAGAGAGGCTGAGGACCAGGTGACCTGCTACATACTAGAAGAGGCCAGGAAGGAGTATAAAGAGGCCATGTGGTCGATGCCATTTGGTGCTCAGCTCAGCACTTCATCCTAGAGGCAGCATTGCAGGGATTGAAGAGCCCGGAAGACCTGTGAACCCATCCTGATCGTAGGATGTGCAATAAGAACTTTTAAACCAGCAGCTGCAACATCTCTGCTAGAGCCTGCATCGAGAACTGGGAGATTCGGTGCATGTAACGTACTGTACTTTAATAACCTTACTCTCATGCTTTTCTTTCCTGTAATAATAAACCTTTAGATATAGATTCTAAAGGATTGGCCCAGCGTGATTTGTGGTAAGGTCCAGAGGGTAAATTGACCAGGGATCTGTGGCTGGTTTCTTGGAACCGGACAGAACTTGTTCGGGGTAGGTGGGATTGGGTGCTAGGACCCCCCCACCTGTGTATAGGCCCGGGGCCATCTGGGGCACGGATATTGCTGGGGTGTCGGAGGGGTTTTGCTCGGGAGGCTTCAGGCAGGCTGCTGAAGCGCTCTGTGGGACTGGTTTGTGGCCTGTTTGGAGAGGTCGCCAGTCAGGGGGACTGTAAGGAGCCCCGGATTTGAGCATTTCGCCCTGAGCGGATGCCCTCAGCTGTGCCCAGACACGGCCTGGTCCGTCACACAGTGAGGTTACTATCACAGGTTAGTTACAGAGGGTGGGAAAGGTTAATTGGTTAACCAGTAAGCATTACCTTAATGGGTGTTGTTTACTGGTTTTGGTTAAGTGATAGGGGACTAGAGCAATTCCTCATGTGCCACAGAGGTGGCCAGTGGTCTAGAGTTAGGAGCTACTCCAGTTGTCTGGGGGGGGGGAGGGGGCGAAGGGGGGAGTTGCTCCAGCCCAGCTGTGGCCCGACTGCCTACTCCCCCTTTAACCACCTAACCAGATAAACATCACATTAACTGATTAACCAATTAAAAAGCAATTAAATGGGATTTTACATCCCTATTAGTTACCTTTTCATTATAAAGCCTAAGTCAATGGTCACAAAGAGGCTGATCCTGGGGAGTGTCCCATTTGATTATGATGAGCAGGCTCCCTGCTTGCCCCAACCCCATGTGGCCCACTCATTCCCTGCTGTGGGGAGGGGGCAGGGGAAAGGTTTCGGCATGCTGCTCCTTCCTGCATGCACAGCCTTCTGCAGTTCCCATTGGCCACAATTCCCCATTCCCAGCCAAACGGAGATGAGAGGGTAGTGTGGGCAGAGAAACCTGCCTCAGCCTCACTATGCTGCTTCCCAGGAGGGCTGTATCTATACTACTTCCTTCTTGTGCAAAAGCCTATGCAAATGAAGTGTGGATTAGCATATTGCTGCACTTCCTTTGCATAATTAATTAGGGGCCGTTTTTGCGCATGAGGCTGTGTAGACGGCTCCTTTTTGCACAAAACTCCCCTCTTGCACAAGAGCTGTTCTTCCCGAAATAATGAGGAAGAATGGCTCTTGTGCAAAAAGGCCCCTAATTATGTAAATTAAGTGAGACAATATGCTAATCTGCTTCATTTGCGTAGGTTTTTGTGCAAGAAGGAAGCAGTATAGATGTAGCCGAGATGTCTGTGGTAAGCAGCACCAACCCCTCCCCGGAGCCAGTACCCAAAACTCCTTCAAAAGCCCTCCTGCACCCCAAACTCCTGCCCTAGTTTGCCTCCCAAGCCAGCATGCCAAACCCTTTCCTGTACCTCAGCCACCCAACCCTGATCCTCCTCTGAGCCAGCTCCCCATACACTCCACTGCATCCCATCCTCCTGCCCCAGCCCTGAGCCCTCTTTCAGAGCCAACACCCCATATTCCCTCCTGTACTTCAAGCACCTGCACCTGCCCCAGCCTTGACCCCCACCTCCTTCCCCCCAGCCAACCCCCTACACTAGCCTAGTGAAAGTGAGAGAGGGTGATGGAGTGAGTAGGTGGGGCTTAGTCAAAGGGGAAGGGCCTTGGAGAAGGGGCACGGTAGATCTTGGTAGCTCTTTTTAAATTCAGAAAGGATTTTTAGTCCTCAAGACCACTGCCCTAAGTGGAGACTCAAGTATTCTTCCTGTTTACTGCAAGGTAGATTGTTTGAAGCCACTGGCCACAGATGGAGGAGCTGCTCTGGCCCCCTGGGGCCCACTGCAGGCAGGAGCAGCTACAGCCAGCTGTCTGGAGCAGCCTTTCTCTGTGGTGAATCCAGCCTGCCCCACCTCTTCCTCTAATCCCACCTTTAATTGGTTAACCAGTTAAACACAATGTTTAACCAGCTAACCAATGCAACTAGGGATGTAAAATCCCATTTACGCCAGCACTGTATTCCCAAACATGACTGACCTCTCCTAGTTTATTTTTCCTCTTGGTAAAGCTAGAGTGCCTCATCTCCCCTCTCCTTTCAGAGTGAGATTGCCATGAGTGTTCTCAGTTTAAGTAATTAATGGCACATGGGCCTCCATGAGAGTTTCAGACATGTCTTCAATGACCAAAAGAAGATGTGTTTTTACCACATGACAACAAATGCACTTTGGCAATCTCACTTGTGGAAGCTGAGGAATGAACATGTGGAAGTAGGTTTATGTAGGCAGGCTGTTACTAGCCTGATGGGCTGTTTGGTAATTTGGTGGTAGTGTGACTTTTGAGGCCAGATATTCAAAATACTGAGTGAGAGTGAGCGAGCATAGGTAGTAGAAGCCATCTGTGTATTTCATATAGAAAAAGGGGGGACCTGCAAATAGTCTCTCACCATCAGATCAGCAGTTAATCAGGTCGAGTGCTGGGTCCACAGGTTTATTTTATGTGATTAGTACTATAGTTCTACATAATGGCATAATTGATCTTTAGTTGGGTGCTCAGATAAGTGTGAAAAATCAGTATAGGTAGATGATAGATGCCTATATAAGAAAAAGCTCTGAATATCACGATTACCCCTATGAAATGGGGGCATTACTCACCCAGGAATCTACCCCGCAACAAACCCCATTGCCAACTTTGTCCACATATCAAAACAAGCGATACCTTATAGGACCTAACTGGGGTTTATACAATAGCACATCATCTAATATGATATGTGCCAGCAATGCTCCTCTGCTGTGTATATTGGCCACACTGGACAGTCTTTTAGACAATGGATAAATTGACACATCAGACCTTGAGAATAGTAACACACACACACAAACCTGTAGGGGAATATTTTAATCTATTTGGCTGCTCAATCATGGATTAAATAGTAACCATTCTTTTAGAAAGTAATTTCACCACCTAGTTACAGAGAGAGACTGCTGAACTGGAATTTATCTAGATTTGACACTGTCAATCTGGGCTTGAATAAATATACTAACTAGTTAATGCACTACAAAGCTAGTTTCTCCTGTCTTTGACATTTGCTTTTTCACATCAAAAGCTATGAATGGGACATATCTAGACTAATTAATTGGCTTCATTAACATGAATCCTACAATTGAATGGTAACTGCTTTTGCTGCTATATATATCCTGTATTCTGTTGTTTCCACTGGAATGCCTCTGATGAAAGCTCATGATCCTATTTATTAGTTAGTCTCTAAGGTGCCAAAGGACTACTCATTTCATTAGTCATAAAGTAAACAATCTTTTGGAGATTTGAGAGCAAATGCTAGCATTTGGGTGAATAGAATTATTTTCTGTATGCTTGTAAAAACCAGAATTATGCAAATCACTCATACCACTTCATACCTTTCTTACCATAATATGTAGCTACAAAAATGCATTTTAAAATTGTGTATAAGTATCTTTAATACATCCTCTACTGTCTTGAATACCTGTAATAAATACCCTGAGTTCTGTTAAACTGCAGTAGTCTTTCTTGTTGTTTATGGTTGGTATAATCAGAGTACCATTCTTCCGTGTAAAAATATTAGTAAAAAGATCATGAATTTTTTAAAGAAACATTATTTTATTATTACTTAGAACTTGTGCTTTCAAATACAGAATCTGGTGCCAAGAAGAGTGGGCAACCTTTAGTATCAACAGATGTAAATGTATAAAGGCTTTTTCAAACTATTTATTTAGGAAGGGTTAATTGGTGTATAAATCCTTGCCAAATAAGTATCAGAAACAAAACATTCATCACAACAATGTAATGTTTAAATATTTGTTTAAATAAAAGTAAAGTAAAATAGTCATTGATTTCTCTATTTAACAGGCATTTATCATATTGAAAGTTATTACATCACCTATAGTATCATATCTTGTTTTTTTAAATTAAGTGAAATCTGATTGCACATTAAACAGAGCAGTATGTCTATAGAATGTTAATATTCAAAACATTGGACAGCTTTGTTGGTTCCTTCCCACCTCCCCCCCCCCCCCCCAAAAAAAGTGAATGTGCTTTGTGTGAATTTGAGTATTGAATAAAATTTAACCAAACATGTAGGTATCTTTTTGTCCTCTATTTGGCTGGTTATGTAATCACAATTTCCTTTATTTAAAAAAAAAAATCATATGTTTGGACTTTTCATTGGGGGAAAAAAAAAACTATCAATAGCCAAGCAGCTACGACAGAGATGGGCAATAATTTTTGATGGGGGTCACTCCAAGAATTTAGTAAGTGGTCAATGGTTGTGTACTCTTCCATGATATTAATGGAGGAGGTGCAGATTATGGGGTACAAATTGGGTGCAGAAGAGAGCGTAGAGGAGATAGAGAATTGGGGTGTGAGAGGGAGTTTTGGTGATGAAGGGGGTGTCTTCTGGGGTCCAGGTGGGGTTGCAGGCTCTGGGATGGGGTATAGGTGCTGGAACAGGAGTGCAGAGGGTTTGGATTGTGATCTGGAGAAGGGTGTTGGGCAGTGGGTGGGGGTGGTCAATGGGAGCTGTGAGATTGTGCTGGGGATGATGGTAGCCTGAGAAGCCACCTACCTCCCCCTAGGTCATGTGGCGCAAACAGAGATGCATGTGGTCCCTGCAGCCAGCCACTTTGAGCAATGTCTGGGGGCGCAGCAGGCATAGAGCCTACTCAAGACTCCCTGAGGGCCAGTGGTGGGATGGATCTGGTGATTTGGCAGGCTGGATGAGGCCCACGGACATATTTTTTCCCACCTCTGAGCTACAAGGTGAATTCCTCATTTCCTTTTGGGTGAGCTTTTCTCTCCTCCCCCCTCCCCCAACAATTTTCTATATTTTAAAATATAGTGATTTCTATTAAAATGCTTTTTCATGTTGATTACAAATACTTGCACTGTAAAAGTGATAAAAGAAATATCTTTCAATTAATATACAAGTGCTGTAGCACTGTCTCTCTATTCTGAAAGTGTGATTTACAGATGTAGATTTTTTTTAAGCAACTTTACTCGAAAACAAAGCAATATAAAACTTTATCACTGACAAGACCACTTAGTCCTACTTCTTGTTCAGCCAATCGCTTAAATGTAAACAAACTTGTTTGTTATGGGGGAGAATGCTGCCTGCTTCTTCATTATAATGTTACCTGAAAGTGAAAACAGGTGTTCATCACTGGCCCCCAGCCCGGTGGAAATCTTGAGTAGGCTCTCCGCCTGCTGTGCCCCCAGACATTGCTCAAAGTGGCTGGTTGCAGGGACCACATGCATCTCTGTAGCCAGTGTTGCAAGCTATGTATATGCCAGATATGCTAAACTTTCATGTGCCCCTTCATGCATTGGCCCGTATTCCAGAGGAATTATTATTATTTTTTTTTTAGATACCAATATAATGTAACTGAACTTCTTGGGGAGAATTGTATATCTCCTAATCTGTGTTTTCCACATTCTGCCACATGATGACTCAGCACATGTTCATTTTGAGAATGCTTTTACTGCATATTTGACAAAATGCAAAGAAGGTACAAATGTGAGATGTTCCAGAATTCTTCAGACACTCTGATGCAAAAACTACAGAGCCCAAACTTAGAAAAAAGAAAATCAACCTTCTACAGATAACATCTGAATCAGATGCTGAGAATGAATACGTGTCAGTCCACTGTGCTTTGGATTGTTATTGAACAGAACCTGCGATCAGTGTGGATGCATGTCTTCTGGAATGATGGTTGAAGCATGAAGGGACACAGGCATAGTGCACTTGGCATGTAAATATCTTACAACATCCAGTACAACAGTGCCATGTGGACTCTTGTTCTCACTCTCAGGTGACACTGTAAACAAAAAATGGACAACATTATCTCCTGCAAATCGTAGCCAAACTTTTTGTCTGAGTGATTTGGCTGAACAAGAAATAGGACTGAGTGGCATGTAGGCTATAAAGTTTTACTTTGTTTTATTTTTGAACGCAGTTTTTTTTGTACATAAGTCTACATTTGTAAGTTCAATTTCCATGATAAAAGATTGGCCTGTAGTACCTGTATTAGGCGAATTGGAAAAACACTATTTCTTTTGTTTTTTACAGTGCAAATATTTGTAATACAAATAAATCTGTGAGCACTGTATACTTGGTATTTTGTGTTGTAATTGAAATTGATATATTTTAAAATGTAACCCCCCCCAAATATGTATATACATAATATTCTATTCTTGTTTAATAGTGCTATTAATCACACAATTTTTTGGAAAAAAAAAAAAGCCTACACCTTCAGACCAGTTTCTTCCTTTCAAACCTGCTGTGTGCAAGTTTAATTTTTTCACCTCTGACAATGGAAAACTTGAACTAAAGCATATTTTGAAAAGGATTACAGACACGAGAACAGTAGGCATGTGGTTGCTCCTTTTAACAGCAGCTGTTGTATGCCAGGGATGAAATCAGCCAATTTCAAGGTCAGACATAGCTTTGAATGTTTATTCCAAAAATTAGACCTATTTAGGACACAACTTCCTTAGTTTTTCTCCCAACAATAGAGGCAGACTAACATTTTATAGTATTGCTGCCAGCACCACCATCTTTTCAGTCTAGGAAAGTTCAAACAGAAATTGTTTTCACAAGATTTGGCATTGTATGCATAGATTTTATGGGGAATCCACTATCAAAAGAGAGTTCAGCACTCACTTTTGAAATGGAAATGGAGGACATGCTTAACCCTTATTTTTCCAAATCTTGTGCAGTTCCAGATTTGATTAACAGTAATTTTTCAGTGGGTCCATATGAATGCTGGGCACCTGGCACCACTTTCATTTTTTTGTGCGGGAGCTTTTGTGACTACACTTCAGGACTCTTGTGCCTGTGGAAGGAGCTATTACTTGACCCCAAGATTTATTGTTTCAGTCTTCATCTGCATGTCGTGCTCTAATGCAGACTTGGGACTGTGGTGTTTTGTGTATGGTGGTGGTTTTGTTTTTTTGCAACCACAGAGCTAGAAATATAACTAATTTTGAAATAAGTGTAAGCTTAGATGCGAGAGAAGTGGGTGGTTGATTTATTAAAAATCAATATATTAAAAAGTACTAATCTGCTACTTTGGGAGTATTTTGACATTTTATTAAAATAATGCAATTAAAACAAAACCAGTAGCTGTCTCCAGGAAAACTGCTGTAAAATTTCACGCCTATTATAACCTAAGAGGTAAGGCTCCACTTCTTCTCCTGTGATCAGTTGGTCCCTTTCACCCCTAATCCTTTACATGGGACAGTTATTGCAATTTGCAAGCCACTGCCAACAGCCTCAGTGTCATTAGATTGCATGAAAAATAAGAGCTATTAATCTTTGCAATTGCCTGCATGTGGTGTGTGGGTTTATTTTATTTTTTTTGAGCATTAATTTTTCTGAGTCCAGCAGCAGAGATGCCATTTTGTCATCATATTGCTACACTATTGCTACTTATATTTGTATTGGAATAAACTCAAATTAAATATGTTTTCTTTTTCTGCTGCATATTTTCTGACTTTTTTTTTTTTTTGAGTTTTGGTTTGCACTAAAGTTGTGAAACCACGAAACTGACACGGACTAGAAGCAGGGGTCTCCACCCTTTTTAAGCATGGGATCACTTTTTGAATTGAAGTGCAATCCATGATCTACAGCAAATCCAAATACCCTTGTCCCCCCACCCTCTTTGTGCCCCTTCTCCGAGGCTCTGACCCTGCTCACTCTGTCCTTCCTCCCCCATTCTCCCTCCCTTTCATCAGGCTGGGGGCACAGGCTCTGGTCTTGGTCTAAGGGATTGGAGTCTGAGCTGAGCCTGGGGGAAGGAGGTGGGGTGCCAGAGGAGGGTCAGGGTACAGGCTCTGCAAGGGAGTTTGGGTCCAGGAGCTCAGGGCTCATGCAGGAGCTTGGGGTACAGGAGGGGGTTTATGACTGGGGGAGTGGTTGGGAGTGGCTCCAGCTGGACAGTGCTTACCTCAGGTGGCTCCTGGGTAGTGGTGCCAGCGGCGCTAAGGCCTTGGCCTTGCACCACTCTGAAAAGCAGCCAGCAAATTCTGTCCCAAGCTGTGTTGTGCCCCTCCTCTCCATTCTCTGGAGATAAAATACATGCTGGGGAGGGAGCACCTGTCATCTGCTCTGCACAGCAAGCAGGAGGCTCCGGGAGTGTGTGTGGGGGGAGGACAGCTCCAGGGCAAATGGCAGGAGATGCACAGCATTGGGGGGAGAGGAAGTCGAAGTGCTGCGCTTGGTAGCCTCTTCCAAATCAGTTAGGATCACCTGTCACAGGATCCAAGATCTACCAGTAGATCCCGATCTCCTGGTTGGTGACCATTGGACTACAGGAAGTATAGATATTGCACGGTTGCCTAACTAACCTAGACCTGTTGAATTGAAAATCATCTGCTTGTTCCCTTTTTCATGCATGTTCTCATGCTGCATCACTCCCATTCTTGCATCCAAGCCTTTAGCTGGCAATTAAGCTGTTGCAGCATTCAGTCACTCTCAGGGGAGCTGATGGCCTCCACATTCCTAGAGGGTGCAGAGGCCAGGGCAACCAGCCCTCTGCGCCACACAGAGCATGTGGCATGGTGCTCCAGCATCGATATACAGGGTCACAGTAGCAGTTGTAGCTGTTGGGAGCCCTGAGTCCCATTGAATCTGCCAGACCCTGGGGCAGCTGCATGTCCACAAGCGCACAGTCTTACCCAACCTTCCACCAGCCCAGTGACTCAATGTAGGTGACACTGACAGTCCCTCCATTTCAGAGTTTCTTCAAATCCATCCTCCCCAAGCTGTTAATTACTATGCAATTTAGACATTTCCACTCCAAATCATCACCCCTGAAAGCATGAAAGAAGCTGGTCTCTGTGGGGCAGACTTGGACATGAACTCTTCAGAGTTTGCACTCCAAAGACTCCTTGGGATATAAATAAACAAAAGATTTGTTTTTAATAGCAAAGTCCAATTCAAAGGTAAGAGTAGAAAAAGCAAACACACACAAATTACACACACAAATAAAGATGCAACCTTCCCTTTTTTTGTCTCTCCACGTCATATACTTCAGTATTGGTTTCAGAAATTGTGTTCACAAGGAGAGAAATTAATGTCAATTGTAGTTTTACATATTTAATCTTTCATAAATTAAGATTGTGTATTTGCCATACATAAACTGAGAGCACGTCTAGATTTGAAGGGGTTTTTAGTAGAACTATTATTTTATGACCTATTGGGAATCAGAGAACATCTCAAAATTGCAGTATGTGTGATGCATAAGTTGCAGTTTATTGCACTGCATCACTTTATTTTTGTCCTTCCAAACTTTGCAAAGTGACTTCCAATCCTCAGAAGGCTTGAGAATGTGGACAGATGTTGACCTTCTCATTGCTGTTACATAATGAAAGTGGCGAGTTTTCTTTTTCCTCACTTGCAGAATGTTTTGTATAACTGTCACATGTGAGGTTGGTGTTCATGAAATCAAGAATCTGCTGTAATTGTACCGACTGGTAAATTGCTATTCAATGTCATGGGTTGTTTTCTCTTCACTATTGTAAGGGGAGCAGCAAAACTGAAATATTTAAAGCAGGAAACAGTCGTGTGGTGGCGAAACGTAAGCATGACTAAGCTGAAAATCCCAGTGGTATGCAGTGCAATTGTAGCCATGTCAGTCCCAAGATATTAGAAAAACAAGGTAGGTGGGATCTTTTATTGGACCAGTGTCTGTGTGTGTGAGAGAGAGAAGAGCTGTGTGGTTCCAAAGTCTCGCTCTCACCAACATGCATTGGTCCAATAAAACCTTTAATGGGGTCATTTAGGGTTAAGGAAATAGATAAGCATGCCTGCACAGTGATTTTGCAGTTGCTGTATGTGATTCTCATGATAGTTTCTGCAGAATCCTCAAAGGAGTTGTTTGACCTAGAGGTGGAGCGAGATCTCTTAACACAAACAGTACATGGGAAAGGTAATTAGGGATTCAGGTTTTCCAGTTTTGAGATTTTCAGTGCTTATTCTTCTCACTACTTCCTAGGAAAATCTGTGTTTTATGTATTTGTAGAGTATGTACTTGATCAGAAACCTTGCATTTTACGGTTTAAAAAAATAAAGAGAGAATATTTTTGGGAAAAAAAAGTCAAAACCTCACCACTTATTTCACTTGTATCCCTACTCCTACTGTGTGACACATGCATCACTTACTTTATGTAACCATAAAGTTATGGTTTATTCTACATAGTTCTGTTTTTTGTTTATGTAACCAAGAACTGAGTTCAGGATAAAACAGAAAATCTTGCAGGCTCTGACTTACAGAAGATAACAACATGAGAAGGGTACAAATGTTGAATGTTTTTAAAAGAGTCTTGCTTCCTTCTGCTGTCTTTTCAGCTCCATGCTTAGGCTATTTTTTAAGCACTAGTTCTGAATTAAGATAATTGTTCTTGGCTTAAACTGGAATACCTCTATACTTCATAGGTTCCTCTCCCACCCCTTTTAGACACTTCATAGGAATTAGTTCATAAAACAGCACTGTAATCTATGGCAATTGAAATGATAGAGACTAGAACCCTGTCAGCCTGACCTAGTTAGTTGAAAAAAGTTTTACTAAAATACTTCCAAGGTTACATCAGCCCTTTCTGCCAACTTTTGTAACTTTGTAAGTACATTTTCCTATCTTACAAAATGTATTTATAAATTACTGTCAGTCTTCAAGAGTTGTGTGGATAGGGGAAAATTACAAGGTGGTAGTATGGGCTGTTGTATAGACACTGGGATTCAGGAGGGCTGGATTCTATTCCCAGTTTTGCTAGTAGATTGTTTGGAGGTGAAGGGACTTGCTCAAGGCCATCTTTACCTCCTTTGTAAAATATGGGGAAACTGAGGAACAAGTGCTTTGAAATCTACAGATGAAGAGTTGTATGAGTTTGCGAATGAGATCATTATGTTCAAACAGATGCATTGATTTTCTACGCAGTTCTATAAAAGAATGATGGGCAACCCAGGATAGTGGGTGGGCCACAAGATTGTCGTAAGCAAAATGGCCTCCCAGGATAGGGCAATTTTACTAACTGTGCTTGCATACTTAGAATGCGAAGTGTACTGATTGAACAGTAGCAGCCCTTTGATTGGAGGCAGAGGGTACTCACGGCTCTCACAGTTCATGCTGTGTGGAATCGGTGCGCACCTCAATTCACGTCCCTTGGCTTTATGTGCTTGTCACTTCAGCAATACTTGCAGGGGAAAAAACGATGTGGATGGAAACCAGTGAAATGTGGCAACCCTAAATGTGGGCAACACTAAACAAAATTACTGGTGGGCCACAATGGGTGGCCTGCAGTCTGCCCACCACTGCTGTAAAATAGAACTGAAGAAATAGAAATATTTTTCTCTAAACTGTTAGTTACCATTAATAAGTTAAAAAAATCAGATGTGACATGTTGACTGTGGTCTTTTGAACGGTAGCTAGCAAGTGTCTTTAATTGCGGTATACAGTAATTCCTCATTTAACACGTCCCCGCATAACACGTTTTTGCGATAGCATGATTTTTGGGGGGGGGAACTTTTTTTGAATGACACGACTGTCCCCGGAATAACACGATTTCCCCAGCTGGCCTGTTGCTGGCAGCTGCGGGGGGCTTCGCCCGCCTCCCTGCAAAGTGGCGGAGGGTTTGCCGCTCGTCGTGCCGTTCCCCGCTGACTCCCCCTCGCTGGATGCAGTGCGGGTCCTGGCAGACCCGTCACAGGGGCATACTCCCAACCCACTCCCCCTCCCCTTCCCTCGCCTTCCCTTCTCTTCCCCAGAGCCAAACACCTCCTTTCCCTGCTGTAACCCAGTCCCCTTTCTCCCCCAACCTCATGTCCCGGTCCCAACAGATACCAACACTTGAAACGCAACTCCCACCTTTTCCATGATTTTCAATGGGAAAATTGACCCCGCGTAACACATTTTCACTTAACACGATCATTTTCTGAAACATATCTATAGTGTTAAATGAGGAATTACAGTACTCTACTTCACTTTTGGCACAATCACTTTTGTCCCGCTGTATCCTTCTGTATATGAATTAAAATTAATTTTCTAAAGGCAGTAACTGGTCTCTTCAAATATTTGAAGAGAAACGATCTGCTGCTGAATATCGTATTTTCAGTTTTGCAGTGAGGATGTTAAGAGAAAGTAATTGGCTAATCATGTAGTCAGTACAATTTGTGTCAACTACTCGATTAGTCGGTAAGGGAAGTTGCTCAGTCCTGGCTCACGCTGAATTCAGGAGCTACTCCCGCTGCAGCTCTGCAGTTTAAATGTAGTGAGAGCTGTGCGTGCAGGCAGCCTGGCTCCTCCTATGTTTAAACTGCAGAGGCACAATGGGGGTAGGTCCTGGACCTGGCACGAGCTGGGACTGGACAAGCCCAGCTCAGACTGCCAGGCTCTTACTACATTTAAAGTGTAAAGCCACAGCGGGGGTAGCTCCTACACGCGGAAGGACCCTGATCTAGCAGCTGCTGTCCACAAGGGGTGCCAGCAAGGGGCGGGGGGAGAGGGATTAAAGTAGCAGACTCAACTACCTGATAATCCTAGGTTTACATCCCTCTTTTGCAGTATAATGCTACTCCTACTGTTAGGGTTGCCAGGTGTCCGGTTTTGAACCGGACAGTCCAGTATTTGAGCTTTTTGTTTGGGAAACAAATTGAGAAAATATAAATGTCCGATACTTTCTAAATAAAATGTAATGTAGATTGTGATGTAATGTCAAGTGTGTCCAGTATTTTTGTGGAAACCATCTGGCAACCCTGCCTACTGTAGCTATTCACTATCCCAATACTTGATTTTGTTCATAGTGTTATATCACCTTGTTAGTAATAATCATGTATCACTTCCTTTATTGTAATCTCCATTTCCTTAATTCAAACTATGAACGAGCTCTCCTGGGATAAGATTTCCTTTGCTAATGAGTATATGGCATTGTATAGCTTTGTGGCTAGTAGTAAAAATGGTGATCATGCTTCAATGGCTGTGATGGTCAGTATTCTTTTTCTATATACATTAGCTTTAGATTAGACTCTGGTTATGCACCATGTTCAGAGCATAGGAAGAGTAACATCAAAGTTCTGTCATGCACTTTTAGTACACTGGGGCATTATTGTGTGATAAGCCAGTGTACTGCAGATAAACACCCTGATTTGTGTCTGAGGGGGTCTGTACACTTGCCGAACCCTTGGGCAAGGTGTGGGAGGCCCAGCTCTGTACTTCCAGAATGGACAGGGCCTCAGGTGAAGGAGGTGTGACTGAGTCCCCCAGCCCTCAGTATGACTCAGTGGCTGTGTCTAGACTGGCAAGTTTTTCCGCAAAAGCAGAAGCTTTTGCGGAAAAACTTGCCAGCTGTCTACACTGTCCGCTTGAATTTCCACAAGAACACTGACGATCTAATGTAAGAAATCAGTGCTTCTTGCGGAAATACTATGCTGCTCCCGTTCGGGCAAAAGCTTTGCACAAAAGGGCCAGTGTAGACAGCTCAGATTTGTTTTGCGCAAAAAAGCCCTGATCGCAAAAATGGCGATCGGGGCTTTTTTGCGCAAAAGCGTGTCTAGATTGGCCACGGACGCTTTTCCGCAAAAAGTGCTTTTGTGGAAAAGCGTCCGTGCCAATCTAGACGCTCTTTTCTGCAAATGCTTTTAACGGAAAAACTTTTTCGTTAAAAGCATTTGCGGAAAATCATGCCCGTCTAGACATAGCCAGTGTGTGCCATGTTGACTCCTCCACTCCCTAATTAGCCCTCAGCCACCTGGAGTATGCTGCATGGTGCTCTGCTGGTGATTTTGAAGTGGCTAGGGCTCCGGCTGCTTCTGTAGGAGTGGTGGCAGGCCCTTTTAAATCGCCGGACCCTGGGGCAACTGCTACATTTGCTTTCCCCCCATGCACATGTCAGCAGGCCTGCTAGTGTCCTATCTGGATACGTTCTTGGGTACATAAAGTCTTATCTTCCTCTTTAGCAGCTGACCGTTTCATAGAGGAAGCCAGAAACAGACCAAATGGGAAAGTCGCTTGCCGAACCCTCCATTAGTTGTACAGGTCATCTTGGTTAACTCTCAAGGATTGAGAGAATTTTCATCTATGTAGCTAAACATCTCCGTATGCCAGCTGAGTGACAAGACTGCTGTGAAACTTGTGACACCAGCACATAGGGTTGCCAAATCTCCTGGACTGGACAGACTAGATGCCATTCGTGGCAATGGCGTCTGGTTGGGAAGGTTGTCAACCCAGCAACTGTAACCTATTGTGCTAGCAGAAACTTTTAAAAGTGCATGAATGGTGTGAGGTGAAGCAAAACTTTAAATATTCTCTAATATTGACCCATTTGAATTTAACCTATATTTGGATTAAAGATTAATAGTCCAGGAAGAATAAGACTCCTCAGGTATAAATAGGTGGTGGGTTTTTTTAAGTGGTGAATTTGTTTTTTCATTCTCTACTTATCTGTTTTGTTTCCTTCAGGACTGGAACCTGACCTGGTACACAGAAAATCCGGATTTCACCAAGTGCTTTCAGAACACCGTCCTTGTCTGGGTGCCTTGTACTTACCTGTGGGTTTGTTTCCCAGTATACTTCCTGTACCTCCGTTGTCATGACAGGGGCTATATCCAAATGTCGCATCTTAATAAAGCCAAAACAGTAAGTGACTTTCACTTCAGAATCTGTGCCACATATTTGGATTTTTTTTTCTTCAGGTTTGTACCAAATTGAATTTCTATATATTAAAAAAAAAAAAAATTCCAGTGGGACAACAGAGTGATATCATCTGCATCCTCATGCTGCCGCCACCACCGTCCTCGGCTGCTTGCTCTGGCCAGCCTTGGCACTATCCCCTCCAGGCGTGGTTTGCTTGAGCTCCAGCTCCCACTTCACGCCCCAGGGGGCTGCGCTACCATGGAGGAGCTGCTGCTGCTGGAGCTGGGTCCCTTCTGCTATCCAGCCCTGACCCTTCCCTCCCAGCCGCCCTGCGTCCCCTCCTTCATCCGAGCCTGACACCCTTCTCCGGTCACTTCGCATTCTCTTTGCCATCTGAGCCCGAACTCTTTCCCATCCCAGCCACCCTGCAACCTCTCCACCATCTGAGACTGGTTCTCTTCTCCCCTTCCTTCCCCCCCCCACCCCCAGCCCTTCTCCCTTTCTGCCAAGACCTCTCATCCCCTAGCCAGCACCTTCTCCCTCCCCCCGGCCAGACACCTGCACCCTCCCCTACCTTTGCACCCTCCCCTCTGGCCAGACACGTACCACCTGATAGAGGGGAGTTGGTGAGCATAGCGAGCAGGAGTTCAGTCCCCCAGTTATTATTAAATAGTTTAACTCTGCAGCATGTTTATAATGGGATGGGATTCATGGATCAGATTCTCCTGAATTTGATTTCTGTGTCTTACACTGTCATGTTAGTGGTCTGCCTGAGAATAAGTTTGTCAGGTTTGTTTTTTGTGGGTGTTGTTAAGTGCATATCCTTCAAGGTCCTTGTTTGTGCACTGGTCCATGTTACTGATCTTAAATACAGCCCCAGAGCATGCCTCGTGCCCTGAAGTTGGGAAGTATCACATTGTGTTGGCTAACTTGATCATTAAGCTTCAAATTTAGAAACAAAAATTTTTATTAAATCTAATCCGGCTTCTCACCACCTCTTAAAGCACATAGAATTATTTTATCTTTTCAGAATAATTATATTAATCCTGTTCCATTTCTCTCACTGAATTGGCTCGTGTCTTTTTTTTAAACAGAATTTATTCCTCTGTAAAACGAGCAAGAGACTTTGAGTGGAGTTCTGGTATCTTAATGGGTATTTTGGGGGATTTCTGCCTCACTTATAAACCTGCAATTTAAGAGTTTCTTCCCAGCCTAAGTTGAGAAATACACCAATCTTCACTTCATGAACTGTCAGTGTGTGATATCTCAGAATAAATCAGAACTATATAAATCAATAATCTAAAATTATTTCTTTTAACGGGGGACCTACAGAGAAAGATTATCATTTTACCTCATCTACTAGGTATGTTCTATAAAGTTGGACTAGTATTAATTGCCTAATAGGACTACACAAATAGAGACATTTCATTGGATTGGGTTGATATTAATTTGTTGTACCAAAAGACATTTTGTTACATTTGGTCCAAGTTCACTTTCAATATTTATTTATACTTCATATTTCAGGCCTTGGGCTTGCTATTATGGATAATCTGCTGGGCAGACCTTTTCTACTCTTTCTGGGAAAGAAGTCAAAATATTTTCCGACCTCCAGTTTTTGTCATTAGCCCTACAGTTTTGGGCATAACAATGGTAAGTACAAGTCATTCTTCTCTGATTCCTTCTGTGATGCAAAGTCATGCTATCTTTCTCAACTGCACGTATGATCTTTTCTAGCATCTACTTAGCATTTTCATTCGCTAAGTACAATCAAAATTTAAAGATTTCACTTGATGCTAAACTGAAATGCTGATTTTTTGATTTATGTTAAGCAAACTTGGTGCTAAAAACTGCATATCAGCATTTGGCAAAGCTAGTTCTAGGCATCTGTGTAAGGCAAGGCTGGGTAAAATCTGACTGGCAGGCTGGATCCAGCCTGTGGACATAGTTGGGAGCCTCATGAAGGCTCCATGCCTGTCCCCGACATGTTGCTGAGAAAAGTGGCTGCTGCAGAGCCCTGTTTGAACAGCTGCAAGCCCAGAGAAAGGGGGAAGAGGCATCACGTGCTGCTCCTGCCCCTGGCACAATCCCTGTGGCCAGTTTCTGGCTGATGGGAGCTGCCTGTAGTCAACAGGCAGCTTGCAAAGCACCCTTCCTTCGTCTGTTTAGACTCAAAGCTATTCAAAGTCCACATGGTCCTGCAGTCACTGCGGGGTTGTGGGGAGAAAGGGAATCTACCTGAGAAGGCTGACGGCCAGGAGACAAGTGGGTTAGTCTCCTGGCCAGAGCCTACATCTGGCATCCCAATCCTTTGCCCCCCAAGCCCTCTGCTGCCCCTTGCACCCATATCCCCTCCCAGATCCTATATCCCAGTCCTCTGCCCCAGGTAACAATCACCTCCTTCACCCAAACTCCCTCCCAGATCCCACATCCTCTCCTGCACCCCAATCCCTTACCGCAAGCGCCCTTCTGCAACCTACCTCCATCCCAGACCCCACACCGCCTCCATTAATAACGTGGAAGAGTGCTGCTCTTGACCACTTTCTAAATTCTTGGATTGGCTCCCCCATCAAAAATTACTGCCCACCCTGATATAAAGCAACTATAGTTCCCAATGCTTAATATGGGACACCTGGTAAAATTACACTTATTCAAGCGAGTTCAGCAGTAATTGATTGTACAAACATTGAAAATAACTTCAAGTTGATTGAGACCCTGTTAAAAAGCAATGCTTCTTTAGGGCCTTAGGGCTCACATGGGGAGGAGGTGACTCACCCGCATTCCTATACACCTCTCTTAGTGATATATGAGGCTCTGGTACATGCAGGGCTCAGCACCTCAGACTAGGAGGTCTTGGGCTTTCCCAGGGTGCTGGCCCAGCCAGCGGCAGCGGGGAAAGGAAGGAGTCTACAAGTCTGACTGTTCGGTGAGTTTAGTGCTCCAACCAGAGACTTGTTCTCCACACAGCGCTGGGAGCAGGATGTGCCCTGCAGAACGGGAGGCGATATGGAGGAGTGGGGCCGGAAAGGGGAGAGCGGGTAAAGCAGGAAGAGAACAGTGAGAGGGGAAGCACGTAAAGGGCCAGCGGGTGGGCAGCAGGAGCGACACACATAATTGACCCTGCCTGCACGCACCAACCACCAAAGTGTGCAGCCAGTGCCAGCTGAAAATGTGTGGGCGGCGCCCTTTTGACCGAGACTTGGCATGCAGCGGGGGGCTGCACTAAAGGACCAACAGAGGGCATGGCTGACCCCACACGATACATCTTCAACAGACCACCAATGTTGTCCCATCCACCCTTCCCTTGCTGGCAACTGGACCTTGTCCCCCCCTCATGGGTGGGTGGCAGGCAAGCAAACAGGGATTAACCAGCAGCAGGATCTGCCAGTAATGATGTGAGGGGGAGACAGAAATATGGGACAGTTTGTCCATTTTGTAAGAAAAAGTAGGGACACCAGCAGGAGGGTTTAAATTCTGGACTGTTCCTTTAAAAATGGGACACCCGGTCACCATACATCTATGCTTTTTTGGAGATCAGAGATGCCTTTTACTCATGCACATGCTTGAGAACTTGATTTAATCTGGGGATGAATGGCTGTAAATAGAAGTTCTTAAAACCATAATATATAGTCAAGAAAGATGCCAACCTTATTCAATTTTAAAAAGCAAATTCCAAATTGTTATAAGTGTTTGTAATAGATCCTTGAGTTCTCTGGGTCTGACTGAACTTCATGTTTTCTTTATGCACAAACTCTTGGTGCTGTGATGGAAAGTGTTAAAAGTTAGTGTTGTGTGCACTAGCTGCTATGTATCCCAGGCTGACTGCTTGCTGGGAAATGCAGGTATTATCCTATTAGCCTTTCTAAAAAGCTGTCTGCATTGTGATTCTTCAGGAGAACCTCTTTTTAGTAAGCAGCAAGTTGTTTTCCCTCCCTCCCCCACTTTCAGACCAGATTAGGATTAATACAAATTAAAACCTAATTAGTACTTGAAAAGAATAACTTAGGTCAAACCCATCTTTGGCCCTAATTTCATGCTGAGTTGTTAATGTAACTAAAATGGGAAGCCCAGGACCCATTGTAAATATGCTTTATGCCACATGAGGGCAAAGTGTATAAAAGGTTCTCTAAACAGCGTGTGGAAATTGAAAAAACCCAAACATAAATCACATTGGTTAGTGTAACCATTTTTTAAAAATGAGTATGAAAGAGGGGATTATTTAAAGATGAACTCCTTCTGTGTCAGTTTTCAGGAGATTAGCCCTGGGAAATCCCTTGAAAAGGTTAAAATGTCTTCATAATCAGATATGGCTGTGTACATTCATTTGTGCCTTTTTTTCCTTTTAGAGGCATTGAATGTATTTTGTCTGGTGTTCTGCTTGTATGTACTATCCATCACTTTTCCCCACTCTGCATTATGTTTTTTAAATTAATGTCCTTTGGAGTACCGACTGGCTTTGTTATGTTCGTGCAGTGCCAAAGACACTTGAGATGTAGTTAGAACCTCTGGGTGATACTGGAATACAAACATGAAATCATAGTTCGGGATAAATGTATATTGTGCTTATTTTGTGTGTAATTTTATTTCTTAACTCTTATGAACATGACATGTTTATGCTATCTTTTTTGTGTCTGTAGTTGCTTGCCACATTTTTAATACAATATGAGAGAATGAAAGGAGTCCAGTCTTCAGGCATAATGTTGATTTTCTGGTTTATTGCACTGCTGTGTGCTACAATAATTTTCAGGTCCAAAATACTGAATGCCTTAAATCTGGTAAGTGATTACTTTTCAATTATAGTGAGTTAAGTGCTGTAATAGCAGTGGCTACTTGTTTAATGATTTAATCCACGATGCCCATCATTGCTCCTTAAAACACTCAGCAGAGGAGTTAATCCATTAAGTGTAACTCCATTCCTGAGCTTTTAAGAGCCATTAAGTAATGCTTATTTTACTTTTTTATTTAGTTTGCTGTGTTTGAATCTAATCAAAAGTTTGGTTGTTTTATAAATGTTGGCAAGGCAGAAGCAAAACTGTTTTAGTGGAACTTCTAGAAACAAGTAAAACCTACTTGAATAGAATGAGGGTGTTTACGGTTCCATCTGAAACAGTGCAGGGTAATGTTTAGTTCACTTTCCTGTTGATTAGACAGTGGATTTCCTGAAGCATTTGCTTTGATGTCTTTAGTTTCATACGCCCTTTGGACAATGTTCTCTTGTATAGTTCTCGTTATGGTTGGGTTTTAAATAAAGAAGTTACCCTTGGCTACTTCATTAAATTGTAGAAATGAATGAAAATAAAATGTCACTTTCTTGAAAAAGTTCCTCAGCTTTGTGAGGTTTTTTGAAAACTTTTGACTGGCTTCTATTAAATTGATATTATATTTAGTAGTGGCCCTGTGTTTTCTTCAGTTTGTTGTCTGTCTCTTCTTTGGGAGTGCTGGTTTGAGCTGTGCTGTGCATACGCACAGGAAGAGAAACTGCTGTCTCCTATACAGAGCATGGTATAGTACAGGGTTTCTTTCTGCTGTCCCCACCGCATACTATGAAAACTCTATGGCCCCCTTGTACCACAACAACTGGTTTTCTGCATATAAAACCCAGGGGCAGCATGGAGGATGGGAGGGAGGGCAGCAAACAGGGCAGTTGCCTTTGGGCCCCATGTTAGAGGACCCCACAAAGCTAAGTAGCTCAGGCTTTGGCTTCAACCCTGGGTGCCAGCGCTCAAGGTCCAAGGCTTCAGTCCCCTGCTGTGGAGTTTTGGTTTTCTGCTCTGAACCCCAGCAAGTCTAAGGTTGACCATGCTTGGAGGAATCCCTGAAACCTATTTATCCTAGAATGGCCAATACTTTCCTAAGGAAAGCTTGCTACTTTGTGGTCAGCAGCACAGACCCCATCTTTTGCTTGGTTGACAAGCATCTAAGCCTCCAGGGAAGTAAATATTCTTATTTCCAAATAAAGGTATTTGCTACATGGTTGGTTGTTGTACATTAAGCCGTTGCTTTACTTTTTCTAACCAGCACATCAAATCCTTTTTCTAGGATGCTGAAGTTGATGTATTTCGTTACGTTACCTTCTACAGCTACTTCATCCTGGTGCTAATACAGCTTATCTTGTCCTGCTTCCCAGAACGACCACCTCTGTTTTCTGAAGCAGTTAATGATCCTGTAAGTGCTTGGTAATATTTTGCCTAGTGTATAGTGTCCTACTCTGTGACTCTTTTTAAGTGAGTCATTGGGCCTGAATCTGGAAGATGCTGAATAATTCAATTCCCATTGAGTTTAATTGCAGTAGAAAGCACTTGCCATTTACTGTTGTGGGTTGATTGTGAGCGGAACCTTGGCACCATGCAGGATTAGGTCCAAAATGTGCAAAATTATATGCATTTTATACATAATGTAAACTGTTTGAGACAGCCTGGTGGTGGTGATGCCTGTTTAAGAGACAGCCTGGTGGAGAAGAGTGCTTTAGCTATCCTGGAACATGAAGGGTAGAGGTATTTATTTTTTATGGTAGGCACTGTGTTTTATTTTGAGAAATACTACAGTGATACAGCTGCTGTTGTATAATGGTGCATTCACTTTTTATCTGTTGTATGATAAGCCTGCAGTCTCTTTAGAGGGATTAGATATTCTACAGGTGTAAAATTAGGTGAATGTAGGTGACGACTGTATTTGCATTTGTTGCAACACATAAGTTAAGAGAGTCCTCAGTTTGAAATATCACACTTCCAGGCAAAGAGTAGATAGTTAGGGTCATCTGTATTTTTTTTTTTTTTGTATTCTACTCCAGAGCTTTTTTTTTTATGCTTTTTTTACTTATGTTTAACTCTGAATCTGACTCTACATGACAGTTTCCTAATTGAAAACCCATTTTGTGTAAGTGCTTTTTTTGCTGCCCCGGTTTTGGCACCACTGAAGTCTAAAGATCTAATACCCTGGCTCCAGCTACTGGAGACTGCTTTGAGTTGCAAAGTGGAAGTATTACCTGCCTCTTCTGTGAATTGAAGTGTTGCATTCCTTGAGCTGGTAATGCAGTGATAGGCAACCTGCGGCCCTCAGGCCAGATATGGCCCACTGGGGTTCCATTTGCAGCTGATAGATCCCTGGCTGCCCACCTCCCTGTGACCGCGCTCCTGGGGGTGGGTCTGGCGTCCCCGGTCCTTCACTCCCTTTACCGAGTCTTAGGGCGTCCGGCCCTCTTAAGCCTGGCCAGCCGGCCAGCCATCCAGCCCTTTTCAGCCGCCCAGTTTCTTCCCTTGTCCAGATATTCCGCAGAGTCTGGTCTCCTCCTGAGACGGAGGAGAAAGGGGGCCCGGGCCCGCCCTCACTCGTGGGCTCCAGCCCAGGGCCCTAAGGACTTAGACTACAGCGCAGTCTCAGTCCGGCTGACGGGATTGCGACCCTGAATGAGCCAGCCCACGGGCTTGGTTCACTGCCCTGCCCTGGGCTACTTCCTTTCTCCTCCCCGTCCCTCTGTGATGAGCCTTACCGGCTCTGCCAGTCCCTCCTGCAAGGCATCTCCGGGTGCCTACCCACCCTCCTTGCGGGTCAGCCCCCCCTCGCTGGCCTCCCCCCTCTCTGCCGCCCAGGTGGGTTTTAAATCCCCCGCCACCCCGGATGCTCGCCGGCGTCCCTCTGACGTCACTGGCGTAAGCCCCACCCTTGATGGGCTGCTGGCGCTTTATTTACCTGCGCATTTTTAGGTATAGCCATTTGCAGCTCCTGTTGGCTACAGATCACTGTTCCAGGCCAATGGGAGATGTGGGAAGTGTTGTGGACTGGGACACCACGTCCTGCAGCTCCCATTGGCTGGAGAACTTTGATCTGTGGCCAATGGGAGCTGCGAGTGAGCAGTTGCAGCTGCAGACACACATGTAAATAAAGCTCTGTTGAACTGCCAGAAGCTAACCCTGGTGAGCAGCATCTGGCCTGTGGGCCTCTTATTGCCCAACCCTGATCTAAGCATTAGCAGCATATCTTCTGCCAGTTACTGAAAAATAAAATATAAGGGTCTGCTGGGTTATTTAGAGCTGCATGTGCGGTGAAGCTCATATAACTTCTTGATATTTTGCATGGAACTGCATTACTGGAATGGAGTAGTGTTGGTCTGCCCCATTCTAGTAAACAATTGGGATCCACGATGTTGTGCGTTCTCCTGTGAAGAATAATCTGCTTGAGGAAGGATGTTTGGATTTTTACAGGAAGAGTTAGCGGAGCTGAAGAATTGCTATAATAAAGTTGTAAATTTCATAAAGATAGACGTTGTATAGAAAGATTAAAAAAATACATTTTATTTATGTGGTTGACATTTTTCTCTCTCCTTTTCTTTAGAATCCCTGCCCAGAGTCTAGTGCTTCATTCCTTTCCAAAATTACTTTCTGGTGGATCACGGGGTAAGAGAATAAGTCATTGTAAAATGCAGCAATCAAGTGTCAGCCTATTGTAACAAAATACAGGACTATGTAGCACTTTAAAGACTAACAAGATGGCTTATTAGGTGATGAGCTTTCGTGGGCCAGACCCACTTCCTCAGATCAAATAATGGAAGAAAATAGTCACAACTGTATATACCAAAGGATACAATTAAAAAAAAATGAACACATATGAAAAGGACAAATCAAATATTGTTTTACTTTCAGAAAGTACTATTGATGTACTTTCAGAAAATAATCAAGACTCTCCTGATCTATAGACATTTTTAAGATTTTTCAATAGAAGGTATTGTTTAAATACAGGAAATTAGGTGGATTGAGTGATAGGTGGATAATTATTTTATTCTATTCTAATGATGGGTCTGTTAAATCTCGACTTCTGATGCACATGTATCTGCATAACCACATCATTGAACAAGAAAAGACAGGACTATGCAGCACTTTAAAGACTAACAAGATGGTTTATTAGGTGATGAGCTTTCGTGGGCCAGACCCACTTCCTCAGATCAAATTGTGGAAGAAAATTGGCGTGACCATATATACCAAAGGGATACAATCAATAAAAGTGAACACATATAAAATTGACAAATCGGGGGGGGAGGTTAGTGTCTATGAGATAATGTTGTTAGGGGTGATAGCTTCCCCAATTATCACCACCCCTATCATCATTATCTCATAGACATTAACCTTCATCCTTCCTCTGCTCTGATTTGTCAATTTTATATGTGTTCACTTTTGTTGATTGTATCCTTTGGTATATATGGTCATGCCAATTTTCTTCCACAATTTGATCTGAGGAAGTGGGTCTGGCTCACGAAAGCTCATCACCTAATAAACCATCTTGTTAGTCTTTAAAGTGCTGTATAGTCCTGTCTCTTTTGTTTCTGCAAGACCAGACTAACACAGCTACATCTCTATTATCATTAAACAATGCATTTTAATGTTTGATTGATAGGAATGGTAGAGTGGAAACAAACTTACAGCACTTAAGTCATTTTGACTGTTGGATGATTGTTTTCC
This sequence comes from Pelodiscus sinensis, assembly GCF_049634645.1. NCBI lineage: Eukaryota > Metazoa > Chordata > Testudines > Trionychidae > Pelodiscus > Pelodiscus sinensis. The sequence continues at coordinate 18,505,096 of NC_134726.1, forward strand.
AAAGTTCTACTTTAAAAAAAATTCTTCTCGTTATCAAGAGTTAGTTTGTTCTATTTCAACAGTGGCTCCTTGGATTGTGAGTAAAACAGCTACGTCAAGCTAAATGGTATCACTATGTGGATGGGAGAGCCCTAAAGAATATGAAAAAATGTAGCATTATAAGTGATTAAAAAGGTGGTAATGTCTGTCTTAATCAGGAGTTGGCCAGTGTCTCATCATGGTTTTAGCTAAAGGTATTGCTTTTTAAGTAAAACGTAAAATGAAGCCTAATAAAAATTTTATTCAGTTTATAAAATGTTTTAATTGCGTTATTAATTTCCAAGTGGGGGTAATTTAATTCTGTTTCCTAAATTCTCCCTGAAATGTCAGTTAAGCACTATATTACTAATTTTTCTTAAATTTTTTGTGCAGTGTCGAATAAATTACTGCCTTTTGCCTGCAGCTGGCTGCATTTTGTTTATCTGTTTATCTAATTTCATAACTTGTTTGGCAGTATATAAGGGATGATTAAGATGATTTTTTCCAATATAGGTTGATGATTCAAGGCTATCGGCACCCATTGGAAGCTAAAGACTTGTGGTCATTAAACGACGAGGACAAATCAGAGGAGGTAGTACAAGGCTTTGCTAGATACTGGGCGAAGGAATGTACAAATCCAAAGAAGTAAGTTCAATTGTGCTAGTTGTTATAAATACAAACTGGTATTTATTAGAATACGTGAAACTTGGATGGAGTAGCTTAAGATTCATTTTATTCAGGACATTTTTCTTGAATTCCTCTGATGTTCAGAAAACTGAATATAAAGTGGAAACTATTATTTTATTTATATATAAAATAATACATGGGTGCAACTAAAATAAGCTTTTAACACTGAGAAATACTAGTGAAGTAAAACTGATCACACGCTATGCTAGTATGCTTTTATCCAGTCAGTTATTTTCACTTGTTGAATTATTTTTTATGACTATGTTCCAAAAGTAGTAGACAATCAAGTATCATAAAGGACCTAATGAATCCACTTGCCCATTAATGCCTCTGGGATACTAGTGGCTAAAATCTGAGATTATTTGGTTCTTACCAGATACAGTCCCATAAACTCATTAGAAGTTTTTCTGGATACTGAGTATGGACCTCAGGATTTGCCTTAAAGTGCATAGACCCTGAGGATCAACCTTGTGAGTTTGTGTGAGACGAGGATTTTTCATATGTTTTTTGTTTAGGATATTTCTCAGCTTGGAAATGGACTACGGCCTTTGCAGTATTCTATTTTTATATCCTTTTCAACCAATGTTAATCGTGTCTGCCAGTTTTTCTCATGCTTATGTCATCACTACATATTGAAGTGCCTGTTCAATGAAGGAAAACTCCTTCAAGTTCACATGTTGTTCTCAGTTCAGTTAGGTGTACAGCAGGGATGCTGTAACAATTTGTGTAGTGGGCGTGCTGAGAGTCATTGAACCAAACTATGAATAATGGGAACTATTTCAGCCTGGAGGCTCCAGCCTCGATATCAGGGCTGGGTAAGATGTAGCCTAGGGGCTGGATCCCGTCTGCTTAACACTTCGATCTGACCCACGGGCTGCATCTGGCTGCTTTCTATTTATAGCCTGCTGCCCATGACATTGAATTTCCAGATGGTGGCTCAGGCAGCAGGATCCTATTTAAATGACTCATGGCTCCCAGTCGCAGCAGGGGCCAGAGCCATGAGCCCTTTAAATAGGCGCAGCAACCCTAAGCAGCCTCCAGGCAACATGGTAGTGGTGGGACTGGGAGCCCTTTGCTGTGTTCTTAATTCAAAGCCTCTGGCCCCAGACCACTCTGGGGGAAGGCTAGTCCCCAGCCACGCCCCTTCCAGGGTGGAGCCAGCCCATGACCATGTACCAAAATTCATTAAGTGCTCCCCTCCCCCCGCTCCCCCCGTGAAAATTATTGCCCACCGTATTGTATGGTTTATAATATACATGGAAACACAGTTACGTGCCACAATGGAAAGGCTCTATCTGTGGGGAATTCACGGAGCTTTTTCCCTGCTGACCTTCCTGCCATTGGAGCCTTTCCCTGCTGTCTTTCCTCCAAGCACCTTTCCTCACTGCTGGAGTCGCTCATTGCAGTGGGAAAGGCTCCAGCGGCAGGTCCCTATGCTGCTAAAAAATAAAATGTCATCATGGGAGGCCTGGCTTGGGCACGTAGTGAGCCTGTGCAAGTTAGTGGTCTCCAACCTTTTTAAGCATAAGATCACTTTTTGAATTTAAATCAGTCCAGGATCTACCTCAAACCCAAATACCTCTGCCCCTCCCTTCGCCAAGGCCCCGCCCTCCTCACTCTCTGAAGGTGACAGAGGCAGGGGGTAATTGATGTCACTCTGTCCGTCCCAAGGTACAGGGGAAGGGGGGGGGGCAGGATGGACAGAGTGACATCAACGACCCCCTGCCTCTGTCTCCCCCACTCTGCACAATAAGCAGGAGGCTCCCAGGAAGCAGCTCTGAGGCTCTGGGCAGGAGCAGCAGGACAGTGTAGGGGAGGGATAGCTGAAATGCATGCAGGCACTTGATAGCCTCCTAGCCAAACCAGTCAGAATCACCTGTCAGACTCCAAGATCTACCGGTAGATCCTGATCTACTGGTTGGTACCACTGGTGTAAGTCTGTGCCCTGGGGTTCAGGTGTGTAGGGCATACCGCTGTAAGTAGAGAGATATCTACTCTCATACCCAAGAAGAACTAGCTCAGGATATCTCATTTTAAGACTACGCATTCTTATGTTCAATTTGCAGGTGTGACCTTCATTAATTTTAAATAGTTGACTGTGTGATTCAGAAGAATGTCCTAACAATGTAAACTCTCAGAGGGGTAGCTTTGTTAGTCTGTAACTTTAAAAACAGCTTAAAAACAAACAGACAAGTAGTCCCTTGGCACCTTCGAGACTAACAAAAATATATGTATTTAATTTAAAGAAATCTTTATTATTGCAGGCCACCCATAAAAATGGTGTATTCACCCAAAAAGCAAATGAAATCAACCAACTCAGATGATGATGTAACCGAAGAAGTTGAAGCTTTGATTGTAAAACCATCTCAAAGGAACTCTCAGCCTTCTCTGTTAATGGCGTTGTATAAAACCTTTGGACCGTATTTCCTCATGAGCTTCCTCTTCAAAGCCATTCATGATCTTATGATGTTTACAGGGCCAGAGATCTTGAAGTAAGGCTGCCTTTAATGCTTGTTTCAGTTTTTGTGTTTATACAGCGTACCATGGTAAAGCTCTTTGATTAATTGGTATTTGTTCTTGCTGTTATCATTGGGCTACTCATCCGCTAGCTGCGATAGCTGATAAGTTGCTTCCTTTTGCTCTAGACTTTCCATGCAAATGATTTTGATTCACTGGTTTCCAGTTCGGATTGACCACTCATGCTTTGAGAGTTCTCTTCCTAACACAAAGAAGGCCAGAAAAGGGAAGTTTAGAGACAAAAGGAAATTTGCTTCATCTAAGCTAATGTTAATATGTGTCTGTTCCTGGGATCATGGAGAGAGCTCCTGAAGTGAAAAGTAACCCTTTAAATCTGCAGCTGAAGCAATGGAAGGGTGAGGGGAAAAGGTGCGCTGGTATAATGTAAGGGAAGAAGTGGAACGCTAAATTGAGATGATGTGCCTTAGTCAGGTCAGTGATTGGAAAAAACAATCCTCTGGTAGCATCTCTGTGCAGAGCCCAGGCAACACATTCTTCTCCTTTTGACATAGCCCTTATACCTTCCTAGCGATCATTTCTGTCAGTACATCTAAGAGGACGTATTTCAAAGTGGAGTGTGAGAATATAAGGAGGGACACGCAGGCAGTGTGACACAGGCTGGTGGGAGAGGAGGGTGGTGGTCAGTGCTCCCTGTAACCTGCGTGCCAGTGCAGGCACGCATGAAGAATTTCAGTCCTGCCCACCTCCTCAGCAGAGCCATGGCTGCAGCTGCTCCCAGAGGTGGGGCCATGTGGTGGGTGGCTGCCCCACCCCAAGAGCAGTGGGGCAGCTGCCAGAGCTGGAGGCTGGGCCTCGGTACTAAAAATAGCACAGTGGCTCCGACTCCAGGCCCGGCACGTAGGGCACATGGAGATCTACCCTGGGGAGCAGGTTGCTGGTGACGTGCGCTGCTTCCCGCTGTCTGAGGTGCAGCATGTGCACTGGCAGCTTCAGTCTATTTGCAGAGGTTTAACTCCGGTTAGAAGAGAGTGCTGTTCCTTCTCCTCACCCAATATTCTCGGCACCTGTGGCCCCCGCATGGCAACAGCGGCTCTCGGTAGCTGGTACGAGCTGCTCAGTACAGACCTCTTCCCTGCGGGTCTCCAGTGAGGGGTGGGGGGCACTCTGTCTACGTGTCAAGAGGGACTGGCCACTCTGCGCTGGCAGCCGGGGCTGTTCCCTGCCAGTGCTCAGGGAGAAGGACACTTTGCCAGAGGGATTTCCTTTCCTTCCTTCAGGCTAGGATGTACTTGGTTACTTATGTCTTTCTGAGGGGTTTGCTGAATACCGGCTGCCAGCCCTAGGATATCTGTGGCTAGGTTGGAAGATGGGTCTTGTTCCTGCCTCTTGTTCCTTAGTAGTGAAGTTACTGGATAGGAAATTCTCCAGTGGATGCTTATTTATAATATGCAGAATAAAACAATATGGGAATACATTGGCTCCGGCACTAGGGGGTTGAGGGGTTCAGGTGTCAGGAAGGTAGAAGCAGGGAGGGACGGGTAGGAGGAGAACTAAGGGGAAGGTGGAGGTCAGGAGAAGAAGGGGCTTGTTCTGAGGGTAGAGGAGGGAACCAAGACAGGAGAAGAAAGGGGAAGGCACCAAGGGGCAGGGTGGAGGAGACACAAATGACAGGGTCCAAGAGGAGACAATGAAGGGAAAGGGCAGGGTGGGGAGGGGAAGCGGAGCAGGGGATGGGAAGCTGTCATTGGGAGTGGGAGAAGGGAGGGGACAGGGTGATGCGAGGAGAGGGGTGGGGCAATGGGGACAAGAGGACGGAAGAGGAGTGGGTGCAGGGAGAAGAGGGGTTGAAAGGAGGGGTGAGCATGAGGAAGGACACAGAGGGGTACGAGGAGAACTGGGCAGAGGGTGGTGAGAGGGTGGGCACCAGAGGAAGAGGGCAAGGGGGCAGTGTGGGAAGGGGGGAGGCACCAGGAGGGTGCAGGTGGTAAGGGAAGATACAGGTGCAGGGGATTTTGGGGGTGAAGCAAAAGGGCAGACACAGGGTGGGGAGGGGAGGAATGGGCACCAGAGGGCAGAGGAGAGTGGCAGGGCAGGTGGGTAGAGGGGTGTGTTAGGAAAAGGAATTGGGAGGGATAGTTACAGATGAACAGTGGGGCCAGAGGAAGGGGTGGGTCCAGAGGGGAAGGGAAGGGCAGGTGCAGGGGTCAGAGAGGATGGGGAAGAGGGCAGGTCCCCAGAGGGCTGAGGGGCATGAGAATGGCAGGAGCCAGGACAGCAAAAGAGCATGAGGGATGGAGGACAGCAGGCATTAGGGGTGTAGATGGGGAGAGGGGAGGGTGGGAGACATTGCAGCAGAGGGAAAAGGGAGAGGTTTATAAGATATTTGTTAGTAAGTTGGATGCCACAGTGGTATCCATCCGAAAAAGTGCACATGAACTCAATATTGGTGCACGAGAGAACTCGCTCAGCTTATGGATGGAAAATCTTAGAGAGAACACTGGTGGTGATGAATTTGGGGGACTTTTTACCCAGACTTTATAACTGAAATCTTGTGACTTGACTGAGGCCTAGTGTACTTGAATGTTTGCTACCACCAGTTTGGAGCATTTGGGATTTCATGTGACTGATATGTGTAGAATAATCTAGTCACTGTGTGGAAATTTGATAAACTCTGACAGTGTGTATTAACTTCATCACATCCTCTCTTTGCAGATTGTTAATTAACTTTGTGAACGATAAAGATGCCCCAAATTGGCAAGGCTATCTGTACACAGGGCTTCTGTTTGCATGTGCCTGTCTGCAAACTCTGATTCTCCACCAATACTTCCATATTTGTTTTGTTACTGGAATGAGACTTAAAACAGCTGTCATTGGTGCAGTCTATCGCAAGGTATGCATGTTTGAAATGTTACATCAACACGAGAGCAATGGTGCCTCTGAACACTGGGGTAGGGCTGCAATAATATCTTTGGGTATGTCTACGCTACCCCGCTAGTTCAAACTAGCGGGGGTAATGTAGTCATCCGCAGTTGCAAATGAAGCCCGGGATTTGAATTTCCCGGGCTTCATTTGCATGAAGCCGGCCGGCGCCATTTTTAAATGCCGGCTAGTTCGAACCCCGTGCCACGCGGCTACACGCGCCACGGAGTAGCTAGTTCGGATTAGGCTTCTAATCCGAACTAGCTGTACTCCTCATGGAACCAGGAGTACAGCTAGTTCGGATTAGGAAGTTCCTCATGGAACCAGGAGTACAGCTAGTTCGGATTAGGAAGCCTAATCCGAACTAGCTACTCTGTGCCACGTGTAGCCGCGCGGCACGGGGTTCGAACTAGCCGGCATTTAAAAATGGCACTGGCCGGCTTCATGCAAATGAAGCCCGGGAAATTCAAATCCCGGGCTTCATTTGCAACTGTGGATGACTACATTACCCCCGCTAGTTCGAACTAGCGGGGTAGTGTAGACATACCCTTAGTGATGAACTTGTATAAGTTATGTAATTTTAATTTGTTGGAATCCTCTGCCATGGCAGGTGTTGAATGGTTAACAGAATGTAAGAGACCTTCTTCAACCTGCAGCTGTAAATTAAAGATATTTTCAGTTAGGAAGTTGCTTTGATTGATCTCTTGCAAAAAATGGCCATGAAGAAACGAGACATGCCAGTGTAATGGGAAAGGGTTTTAACAACCAAGCAGGCATCGTCTGCATCACCTCAGTCTGAAACAAGCTGGAATTATTTTCAAAACTTTAGACTTGGCTTCTTTTCAGGAGATAAGGCAGGAAAACACGTCAAGCAGTCAGCACTCAATTCTTTGCACTGAAAAAGAAAAAAAAAAAAAAAGCCCTGAACATAAACAACTCTTTAATTTAACCCTGATTGTGTATTGTGTACTCAGTTTTAGTGCTTTTTAGATGTGCGTGGGGAAAAAAACAGCTCTGTACGTAGGAGAAGCATTGCCTGTGATCACAAATTAAACACCAGAAAAAGCTGTTCACGCTGCAATATGAAATAAAGGTAAATTATGAAGCTGTTTTGCCTGCTATATTTAATGTTTTCCTTTTTGTCTACACACAGGCATTGGTTATCACAAATTCTGCAAGAAAGACTTCTACTGTTGGGGAGATTGTAAATCTAATGTCTGTGGATGCTCAGAGGTTCATGGACTTGGCTACCTATATAAATATGATTTGGTCTGCACCTCTGCAAGTTATATTAGCATTGTATTTATTATGGCAGGTAATTGTCACACATCTTATTTTTTTGTTTAATTACAGTAGGTGAATGCATCTGGTAGCCATGTGTTTTCCTTTGAAGTTCAAAACTATAGATAACGAATGTCAGACCATTGGAGAGCATAGAACAGGAGAGAGTGAGAATAGGTTATGCATGAAGAACCATTTAGGGCAGTATGCTGCCACTGTGATGGAAGAGAAGAGGCAGGAGATTCTGAATTGCAAATCTAGCCTAAGCCTACTCAAGTACCATGCTGGGACAAAGGTGGTTCTTATCCATTTCCTGTGTAGAAAATGAGTGTTTAATAGCCCTTCCTCCACTCAGCAGTCTTGCACCTGCCCCCAGCTTGACAACCCTTTTATGTCCCATGTGATTTTTTTTTTGGGGGGGGGGGGGGGAGAGGGTTCCCTTTGCTTCCAGAGCACCCAGGTAACTGTTGGGTCTTTACTTTCCCCTCTGTCACTTAGCAGAGAAGTGGGCAGATGAAGGCTCTCTTTGGTTGATTCATCATCCCAGCTCCCATCCTGCTGGGATAATACCTGCTGTTTCTAGTCTAGGTCCTCTGTTCCAGGTCCTCATCTAATCAGGGAACTCATAGAAAAGCAGCCTCAGTTCTGCCTACAGCCAGGAATTTAAGACCGGAGCACAGAAACTTCTCCCCCTATATTCTGCTTTGAAAGAATAGCACCAACAAAAAATTAAGATAAGGAGCTTACATTTTAGCATTTGAAGAAGCAAAGATCGTAATTATCTGTATCTATCCTTAGCCCCAAAAAAAGGGGGAGGGGGGAGGAAAGGATTAGAAAATAATAGAGAAATTGTATTTTTATTTTATATATATTAAAAAAAAAATGCGCGCGCACACAGGTTTTACTTAGTTGAAGCAAAATGCAGGACAATGTAGCACTTTAAAGACTAACAAGATGGTTTATTAGATGATGAGCTTTCGTGGGCCAGACCCACTTCCTCAGATCAAATAGTGGAAGAAAGTAGTCACAACCATATATACCAAAGGATACAATTAAAAAAAATGAACAAATATGAAAAGGACAAATCACATTGCAGAACAGAAGGGGATGCGGGGGGGTGGGAAGGGGGAGGAAGGAAGGTAAGTGTCTGTGAATTGCTGATATTAAAGGTAGGGAGAGTTTATCTGTGCGAGTTTCTTCATATGGTTGATGGATTAGAATGCTTTGCTAATTATCTTTAAAGATGTTTTCCTAATATCTTCTAAATAACTAGCGTGTGTATATAAATGTTTATTCCTCTTAGAATTTAGGTCCTTCTGTTCTAGCCGGTGTGGCAGTCATGATCCTTTTGGTTCCAGTAAATGCTGTCATAGCAATGAAGACAAAAACATATCAGGTATGGCACTTCATGTTTGTATGTGTGTATGCTTTCGGGCATGTTGCTATTTGATTGTTCTATGTGACTCATTCGATTCATGAAGATTTATGCTTACTATTCTAATTCTTGTGCTATGGGGGTAGGGTTGCCAGGTGTATGGTTTTCTACTAGACAGTCCGGTATTTGCACCCTCTGTCCGGTAGAAAAATTCAGAAGATACTGGACATGTGCAATGTCCGGTATTTTCTGAATTCCCAGCTGGGCGCTGGACCGAAGCCTGGCGGGGGAGTGACTGAGAGGCGGGGCCGCGATTGGTGCTGGGAATCCTGTGGTTGCATGCAAAAGCCGGGTGGGGCGATGGCCGGGACTCCCAGCCACTCTCCCCGCCCGGCTTCTGCAAGCAACCAGAGGCTCCCAGCACCAATCGCGGCCCCGCCTCCCAGCTGGGAGCCTTTGGTTGCATGCAGAAGCCGGGCCTGGGGAATGGCTCCCAGCCCTGCCCCCGCCCGGCTTCTGCTCTCAACTAAAGTGAGTGCCTGCCAAGGGCACGGCCCGAAGGACTCTGGCTGTGGCTAGTGGCTGCATTTCCCACAGCCCCCTTGGCCAGGTCTGCTTCCTGCCCCCCTTCTTCTGGGCTCCCTCTCCTCCCGTCCAGCTCTGCTTCCCGCCCTCCCCCTTTCCTCCCGGCTAGCCCTGCGGCCCCTGACCCTTCCCTGCCAACTCTGCTTCCCGCCCTGCCCACCTCCCGGCCAGTTCTCTCCCTGCTACCTGCCCCCCCCCCCCCACGATCAAGTGTGTCTGGTTTTTTGGCGGGGTCTACCTGGCAACCCTATGTGCCAGGGTGTTTTTTTAAATTGGTGTCTGTTACCTGACAGTAGCCTTCCCACCAGGAACTAGCAAAGCTAATGCACAAAACACTTCCAAAATAAAAATGCACTGTTGTCCTGCAGTGTTGCTGCAGTGTGTGCTGTGGCTTTTTTTTTTTTTTTTTTTTTTTTTTATTAAATGCAGTAACTGAAATACAGTGGTAAGGTACTATTATCCAACTCAACAGAATGCTGGACGAAATGCATACTGTGAAGTTTTTTTAAATTGGCTTTTAACCAAGTGATCTATGAAATGAAGTGAGAACGTGGCTCAATACTTGACTATAGTCCATTTTATGTGAGAAATATTTACATTTCCAGGATGGCGCTTTTAGAGCTAGTTTTCTGTCACCATGTTGGCCTGTTGTATTATTTTTCTGAACATAGATGGCTCTCCTATTCAGTGTTGACAATCCCTTTACTTCTAAAATCACACTCGCACCCAGAAGTCATTTCCACTACTGATAAAAACACATTTTGTGACAAAATCGATTTCTTGACAACAGGGGAGTTGGAATAGTTTGTATAGCGGGGGTTACGGGAGCCATTGAACAAAACTACAAACCAGTTTATAAGAGAGAAAGATCAGGCCAGGGGGTGCAGTAATACCCCGAACACCATTGTATAGAGAATGATACAGATTTCTGTGATGGGCAGTTAAAAATCCTCATTTAGAAACAGATTTAAGACACCGATCATAGTGATGAGATTAATTTGATATAATTATTATGATATACCACAGTGCTTGGATCAAGTGTTTTACTGAATTTGGGGTACTTACAAGCATCCTCCCTCAAGGTAAAACTTAACAGTATTCCAGCAGACTACTCTTATTATGTTAATGTCAGTCTTTTAACAAACTTCTAAGAATACCTACATGACTCGTTGATGGAGGGACTGACGGAGCCAATATGACCATTTAGCTGCTAGGATTCCGTGAAAATTGGGGCAATTTGGTGCCCCAGATTTTGTGGTATCCCATGCAGCTGCACGGGTTGGATATTGGTAGGGATAGCTCTCCCTTCCCCATCTAGTGTTACTTCTTTAGCCATTGGAGATATTTTGTAATGCAGGTTGCATCTCTAAAATCCGGGATTCTCTGGTCTGGCAACATCCGTGGTTCGGCATGACCTCAGATGTTCCAGGATCAGAGCACCCAGGTGCACTGCAAGGGAGTGGGGACTTGGGAGCCAGTGCATGGCTTAGTTGGGCTACGAGAGAGGAAGCCAGGAACCGGCACATGGCTCAGTTGAGCTGTGAGCGAGCCTGGGATCTGGCGTGTGACTCAGCAGTGCTGGGGAGGGGCTGGGAGTTGGGTGTGGTGAGGCTGGGCTGTGGGGGGAGCCAGGAAGCCCGGAGGGTGCAGGATTGATAGAGGGGTGGCAGCAGGTCCTGAAATGACCTCCTTTGGTCTGGAAAAATCCCTCATCCGGGACCAGTCAGGTTAACCCAGGAGGGCCCGGGAGGGCCAACCTGTAGCAGTTGTGAATGGGCTTTATGCCACTATAGGCATTATCATGTCCATAAAGTTACAAGCTCAGTGTTGAAACAAGGTGGTTTTTTTGTTTGTTTGTTTTGTCTTTTTTGGTCCCACTATTCATCTTGGAAGGCTGCTCATGTGCATGTATTCAGCGTGTCGCTAGGAGGAACTTGAGTAATAGAATGCCTTACTAATGATTAGATGCTCTGCTCCTCTGTGTAACTTCTACAAGTTCCTGAATTCTGCAAAGGTGTCTACATATTTATTTTTGTGAAATTTGTGTTTTTGCCTTTCTTCAGATTTCCTCCCCCCACCCCCACATTTGGTTAAAATGTTTATTTAATTCTTCAATTCAGAGTTTGTTGGTAAATTGGTACTTTTGTTGTTTTTATATTTGTAAGTGGTCTTTTTCCATAATAATTAGGCATACTTCCCCATCACAAAATATACATTGAAGAAATTTGTATAGACTAAATCGGTTTAGTCAAATGGCTTTTAGACATGCCAAGTATTTTGCTATTCTAATTACTTATTTTTTTTGCAATGGGATTTTTAGGTAGCCCATATGAAGAGCAAAGACAACAGAATTAAGCTGATGAATGAAATTCTCAATGGGATTAAAGTGCTGAAACTTTATGCTTGGGAATTAGCCTTTAAAGAGAAAGTATTAGGGATCAGACAGGAAGAGCTACAAGTGCTTAAAAAGTCTGCTTACCTTGCAGCAGTGTCTACATTCACTTGGGTGTGCGCTCCTTTTCTGGTAAGTAAAACATATTTGAAGTTGTGTTTTGCAGGATGGTAGAAGGCCAAAGAAATAGTGAGAGTGAAATCCTGCTTTTCTGTTAGTTACTCTATTGATCTTTCACTGTTCGGCAAACTCAGTCTTGTAAATAGAACTCTGTTCACAGCAACATTCAGCTCAACAGTAAACTTTTCAGAAAGAGTTTTTAACCTTGTTTGTTTGTTTGTTTGTTTTTTGTCTTAATATTAACAAACTCCTTCAAGTTAAACATTTCCTGGTAGGTAGTGACTTTAAGAGTTCTTGGTTGGTTCTTCAGGCTTTCATATTCACCGGTACTACGAATATTGTTGGAATGAAAAAGGCACAAATAATAGTAATAGTGTTTGGTCGCTGACTGGAACAAAATGCATATAGACTATCTGGGTAGCACCTCTTAGGACTTCCCTTTACATTAACATTTATATTTTGTAAATTTTCTAGAAAAAGCACCCTTGAAAGTGTATGCTATACAGATTCCCAGGTGAGAGGTTTGATTAAAACAAATGTTATGCAATTCCAAGCACACCACACACTAGTTATGTAGATGTGTGTGAAAGCCTCTTCTCTCCCACCCAGGCTGGTAAAGCTGACTTGATGGGAGAGTTGTTCTCTAACCTGGGATCATTTTAAATTCTAACTTTTTAAAAAGGTTTGGTTTAAATATTGTCTCTTTACTGTTTGTGGCTGATTGGAATTTACACAGAAAAGGAGACACATTGGATTATAATTGCTTGTGGCCCTAAAAGAACAAAGGGTAGTTGCTTTCATCATCTGGCAGAACTAAACAAACCATGCCTACATTAGGGTAAAATATGTGTGTTCCATTTGAAGGTGTTGAAGTGTTCTTTCCACTCATGGATTCCTTTGCTCCAAGTGCTGACCATGTTTACATGACATTATAGGTATGATGAAAGGCAGAAGAAGCAGCGTCTTACATAGGAAATGTCAGAAGCATTTTTTAGTGAATGTTTTTATAAAAGAAGGCTGTGAGATGGCTTTTTAACAAGTTGATTTACTAAGTTTCTAAATACAGCTTCGCAAAGGACTTTCCTTATTTCAGTTTAGCTCTGTCAAAGCCAAGATTAATGTACATACCTAAACGCGGTGTGTTACGAATGTTTATCAATGGGTCTGATTGCATAGAAGACCCTTGTCATTAAGCTTCTACAAGAGCATGATTGGACTCTGAGGAAGGGGATATTATATAATTCTTTCCCCAATTTGTATTAATCAAGATTACTATGATTAGCAACAGCACGCTACAAAGGACATTTGAATTGGTTCATTTCTTTCCCATGCACAGTTTTCCTTTTTGTCCTGCTTTGTAGCTCTTTGGCCAGTGTTCTTTATAACCAAAAGGAACCTCGAAAAGGAACCAAAACTCCAAACAAATCTGTCTTACTCTGTGTAAAAGTTTTACACAGAGAGAGCTCATAAGCTCAGCCCCTTTTATCAGTGAAAGAGAGAGATGCACAGTGGTTGCTCCCCCCAGGTAATAATTATTTGTGCTGGGCTTGATGATAAATAAAAGTGGCTTTTTTTTATTAAGTATAAAAAGTAGGATTTAAATGGTTGCAAGTGAAAACAGATCAAAGGAAGTTACTAAGTTATAATAAAAAAAAATGCCAGCTAATTCCAATATTCTAAGAAAGTTGTTACATGTAACTTCTTACCCTAAATAGATTCTTAGCTCAGGTAATATGCATCAAGTCAGAGTTGATTATATTTACTCTGGCCTGGGGGTGGGTGTGTGTGTGTGTGTGTGTGTGTGTGTTTTTGAGAGTTCTTCTTTGTCAGGTTTCTTTATGTGTATCATTTTAGGGTGGGTGAGGCAGTTTCAAAGGCCAGCTGAAGATTAAATCTGATTGCTTTCCATTCCTTAAATAGCCTTCCCCCACCCCCATGAGGGTAGGAACCCTTGTTAATCACTCCCCCTCCTTATAGAAAAGTGCATGCAAGATGGATTCCTGTACCAGGTGGCATGGACACCTGTTTTTCTGGGGCAATCCACAGTCTGGGCTTATAGGACAAATAAGGTTATTCACATTCAGAATTAAAACCATATTTACCCTTCATATTTCTAACATCACATACGACAATGACACATGCACAAAATAGGATATATATATTCAGCAGACTGTAACTTCAAAATGGATATTTTGCATAAGTGTTTTAGGTTTATGCATATTCAGAAGCCAATTTTCATAAAGCATGGGGGGGGCCTTGTCACAAAATGATTTATTATACCACCTTGATGTAAGGCATATGGGAATGGCTCTCAGGGAGCAGATCAGCTGAGCAGTCTTAAGGGAGGAATTTTAGGTGCAGGCCTGGCTTTGTTACCTTACTGTTTTCTTTGTCAGTACACAATGCATTAGCCACACAATGTTTACATGTGGTTATTGATGGTCTAGTCAAGCATAGCCTGTATAAGTATGCATGTGTGTGCTAGATCTATTTATATAATGGGGTTGCTGAGAGCCATGCTCTAAATCCTTTATAGGATGGAAACTACTGCAAGCCAAGAGGTGTGGCAGCCTCCTTAGCACCACTAGTTCCCACTGTGTATGCACAGGGATTCCCTTTCTGAACTGGGTGGAGTATTATAGGCTGTCTCTACACTGCACCCCTTTTCCGGAAAAGGGATGCAGATTAGACGCTCTGGAATAGCAAAATCTGCGGGGGATTTAAACATCCCCCACGGAATTTGCATTAACATGGCTGCCACTTTTTTCCGGCTTGAGGATAAGCCGGAGAAAAGCGCCAGTCTAGACGTGATTCTCCGGAAAATAAGCCCTTTTCCAGAGGATCTCTTATTCCTTGAAAGTAGGAATGCAAATTCCGCGGGGGTTTTCTTTCTGCTACTTACAACAACTGCACTGTACCCCACTCCTGAACAGCTCTGAAAGTGGGCACACGGTTTATGTAACTACCAAGACTTAGATCTTGCCCACACTACATTTTGTAGAAAGCTACCCACAAGCCTGGTTTTCACGAGCATCTCTTCCGTAACTGGACTGGGTGGGTTAGAAGACTCATTTAAAAAAAAAATGTGTTCTTAACCACACTAGAAAATGAAACACTATGGCTGTGTCTACACTGCACCCCTTTTCTGGAAAAGGGATGCAGATTAGACACTTTGGAATAGCAAAATCCACGGGGGATTTCCTACTTTGAAGGAATAAGAGATCCTCTGGAAAAGGGCTTATTTTCCGGAGAATCATGTCTAGACTGGCGCTTTTCTCCGGCTTATCCCCAAGCCGGAAAAAAGCGGCAGCCATGTTAATGCAAATTCCGCGGGGGTTATTTAAATCCCCCGTGGATTTTGCTATTCCAAAGTGTCTAATCTGCATCCCTTTTCCGGGAAAAGGGGTGCAGTGTAGACACAGCCATAGTGTTTCATTTTCTAGTGTGGTTAAGAACACTTTTTTTTTTTTTTTTTAAATGAGTCTTCTAACCCACCCAGTCCAGTTATGGAAGAGATGCTCGTGAAAACCAGGCTTGTGGGTAGCCTTCTACAAAATGTAGTGTGGGCAAGATCTAAGTCGTGGTAGTTACATAAACCATGTGCCCACTTTCAGAGCTGTTCAGGAGTGGGGTACAGTGCAGTTGTAAGTAGCAGAAAGAAAAGAGGTGATTTGAAGCAGAGCCAGATTAACTTTTCTGGGCTATTTGATCCTAGACTCTAGGTTGGAGTAAAAAATGAGAGGTTCAATATGCAGAAGGGGGCTGTTGGTTGAGGCAGGAGGGTGGGTGTAGGAGGGGTAAGTGCTCTGACTAGAGGTGTGGGCTCTGGGCTGGGGATGAGGAGTTTAGGGTGTGGGAGTGAGCTCAGGGCAGGCAGGTGAGGTGGGAGTGCGGGGGCAGTTAGAGTTCAGGAGGGGGCTCAGGATTGGAGTGTGGGGTCCAGGACGGGTTGGCCTAAAAAACAGGGGCTTTAGTGGATGCAGCCCAGGGCTCTTAAGCCACTTTCTTAATCCGGCCCTGATCAGGAGGCAGAGAAACCAAAAAATATACACACAAAGTTAATGAGCGTACTTTCATTTTCTGCTTTGCCTCCTCTCTCCTCTTGGTTCTGTGAGGAGTGAGGCTCTTTTCCAAGAGCAACTGTTCAGTAACAGATCAGTTAAGACCCAGTGTTTGTTTTGCAAAGGCTTGTTCTGATTATTTTCTTGTTCTTAAGAACAAGTGTTTTGTTTCACTGGCTTTCCGCTGTGGCTCGAGTTCTTGGAGGAATCATTGTCTTTGAGTATATAAATGTAAGAGGGCAGAACACAGACCATAATTATTCCCTCTTTGTTCTTAGGTTGCTTTATCTACCTTTGCTGTTTATGTGCTGATAGATAAAAACAACATCTTGGATGCTCAGAAAGCTTTTGTTTCCTTAGCATTATTCAACATCCTCAGGTTCCCACTGAATATTCTTCCGATGGTCATCAGCAGCGTTGTACAAGTAAGATTTTAATGTTGACGACTGAATTTACAGAAATGATCATTTTGAATTATAGTGTCTTTTGAGGTCTGTGAATGTTTTAAAGCATTAGAGTCCTATCACAGAAAAGTCTCTTCTCTCTACCCACCACTGAAATGCACTCCCCTGTGAAAGTAAAGTTTTGCAGTCTCTTATTTTCCTGTGTTTGGCTTCATCTTCAATCAGAAGTTACAATGACATAGCTCTGCTGATCAGGAGAGCTATATGCCAGCGTAACTGGCAGTGTAGGGGTAACCATGTTAATGGATGTGCTTCCATCGTGGTAGCCAATAATGTTCAGCTTGGAGGTGTTACTACGTTGATCAAAAAACTCCTCCTGTGGGGATGGACGGCATCTGTGCTGGAGGCTCTGCCAGCACTGCTGTGCTGACATAAGCATGTCGGTATAACCTCTGTAGCGGCAGCTTTCAGATTTTTTTTTTCTCATGACCCGGTTGAAGGAAATTGTTGATGCCTGCGACCCAACATAATTTGACTGGAGTGTGGGCGAGGATGAGAGCTTTGGGTATAGGACAGGCTCTGGCTTTGAGGTGGTTAGGGCTGGAGAAGTGGCGGGCTTACTTTGACTGGCTCCTGGTCAGCATAGCAGCAGAGATGCTAAGACAAACTTACCTTGCCAAGATATTTTGGCCTTGGAAAGGGTTCAGAAAAGGGCAACTAAAATGATTAGGAGTTTGGAACAGGTCCCATATGAGGAGAGGCTAAAGCGACTGGGCCTTTTCAGTTTAGAAAAGAGGAGACTAAGGGTAGATATGATAGAGGTCTGTAAAATCATGAGTGGTGAGGAGAGGGTGAATAAAGAAAAGTTATTCATTAGTTCCCATAATAGAAGAACTAGAGGACACCAAATGAAATTAATGGGTAGCAGGTTTAAAACTAATAAAAGAAAGTTCTTCTTCACACCGCACGTAGTCAACCTGTAGGATTCCTTGCCAGAGGAGGCTGTGAAGGCTAGGACGCTAGATAAAGAGACGCTAGATAATTTCATGGAGATTAGGTCCATAAAAGGCTATTAGCCAGGGGATAGAAATAGTGTCCCTGGCCTCTGTTTGTCAGAGGCTGGAGAGGGATGGCACGAGACAAATCGCTTGATCACTGTCTTTGGCCCACCCCCTCTGGGGCACCTGGCACTGGCCACTGTCGGTAGACAGGCTACTGGGCTAGATGGACCTTTGGTCTGACCCAGTACTGCCATTCTTATGTTCTTATAAGCTTCCTACCTCTCCTGGCACTGCAGACCATGCTGCGTCCCAGAAGCAGCTAGCCAATGGGAGTGTGAGGCTAATACTCAGGGCAGGGGCAGGGCACGGAGCCCTTGTGCTCTCCCTCCTCCTACTGAGGAGTTGGGCATGCTGCCAGCCGCTTCTGGGGCACAGTGCAATCTGCAGTCCAGAACAGGCAAGTACCTGCCTTAGCACCCCCGCTGGTCACCTGATCCTCCTGCAGCAACAAGACTCAGTGCCTGACATTCCATGACCCAATACTGAGTCATGACCCATACTCTGAAAACCACTGCTCTATAGCAAAGATCTGCCCTTTTTATAGCACCTGGCGAAATCAGACTCCAATCCTAATTGTGCCCTCTGGGCATTACCACAATACAAATAAATGCATGTCTGGTTTTGAGGTGGAGGTAGGTGAAGTGGCTGGTGTAGTGGGAAGTATATACTGGATTTTAACAAGCACAATGAAACAGATTTTTTTATAACCTGTGTGTAAAATAGTTTTTCAATTGTTTCATGTCTAGGCAAGTGTTTCCTTAAAGCGTCTCAGGTTATTTCTCTCACATGAAGAGTTAGAGCCAGATAGCATAATCAGAGGATCCCTCAAAGATGGTAAGTCCTTATTTTGTGGGTTTTTTTTATTTGCTTCCAGTTTGTAATGTTAACTTCCAATGCTACAAACTATAAGTATCAATAGGCATGTTTTGGGCAGGTTCTAAAGTGTCTTTGTGGGTCTTTTTAAATGAATTTTTGCAATTTGTGGGAGTTTTAGGTCTGGTAAAATAAATCTGTTTTTTTAACCCAATTTTTGTGCAGTTTCTACTGTTTTTTCTTCTTCCTTCTTGTTAATAGTACAAAACACTCATGTCCAGCATCAGTAAGAAACAAGGAGGGTTACTGTAAAATAACTTATTAAATTAACCAGCTTTAAATGTACACGAAGAACACCTTACAGAAGAATAATTTTACCAGTCAGTGCTGATCAGGAAGTGGCCAAAGCACTCTCATACAGAAAACCCATAGTCATTTTTGTGGAGAGCATCTAAACACTACTTAGAAGTTAGCATCTCCCCTAGCACAACTGACCAACACCTCTCTTCATTTATGGAATTGCAGGTAGTCATCCAGCTCTGCTTAAATACAATTAATACTGTTGCACTCCTCCAGTCTCCCATTCTACCCAAATTGTCATTCATTGTTTTTGTACAGTGTCTAGCATAGCCGGGCCCTATCTGGTAGGGGTGTCTGTGTGCATTTGTCACAGAACTGTAGTGTTTTGTAGAATCTTAATGTCCCATGTTGTAAAATGCACTGCTCTTTATTATAGCAGGTTTAAACATAGATAAATGATTCCCTGCCCATCTTTTTTTATAAAGGTAATAAAATATTCTTTCTTTCTAATGCATTCATATTCATTCTCCATTAGTAGAGCCACTTGGTGTATTCCTAGAACCAGGGTTTCTTTCTGTGCTCCTTATTTTCTGCTTTCTTCCTTTTCTTAACTGATGATCGTTAATATATTTGACTGAAATCCTACATAAAAAAACTAGATGGTCTTATGCACAATCACTTTTCAGTATTTGTATTGATGATTATCTTAACTAAATTAGTGTATTGCCTTTTTACCACTCCCCTGGATTGTTGGATATGAAAATGTGCCCCTCTAGGGCTGAAAAGTGAATGTGTATTGTGGCATTGTAGGAACAGTGCCTTTCATTGACTTCAGATCAAAATTGCTCTGTTTACAAGTTGGGGCTGCTTTTTCTAATGTCAGTTTTGTTATCTTAGCCTTTAATATAGGGGTGGGCAATAATATTTGCAGGGGGCTCACTTAATGAATTTTGGTATATGGTCATGAGCTGGCTCATTCCATTCATGAGTATGCCTCGTGAAACCAAGCTTATCTGCGCCGGTCGACAAAGGCTGCCTTGTCGACCACAGCGCGTCCAGACTGCCCCGATCTGCCAACAAACAGCTGATCATCAGCTGGTCGGCAGAGCACGGCAGCCATTTAAATGAAGCCGCGATTATTTAAATTGCGGCTTCGTTTCCCTCTGCCAATCAGCCTCATCTACATGGCTCCATCGACGGAGCCATGTAGTTTTAGACACACCCTTTGAGTTAAAAACATAACAAAGGGCTCCTGGCTCCCAACCCTGCTGCCACCATGTTGCTTTGGAACTTCCTGGGTTGCTGTGGCTATGTAGAGGGCTCGTGGCTCTGGCCCCTTCTGTGGTAGAGCTACTTGCTGGGACCCATTTAAATAGGATCCTGCTGCCTGACTCACCGCCTGGAAATTCAGTGGCATGAGCAGTAGGATAGAAATAGAAAGTGGCCAGATACTGTCCGTGGGCTGGGTCAAACTGTTATGCAGGCTGGATCCAGCCCACCCCTGCTCTAATATTTCCTTTGAATTGTAAGTGAGAATAGAATCCAGATTCCTCAATTGGATTCTTTTATTGGCTTTACAGTGTTAAAAGGAGTAAATAGTAAAATCTAATTTGTTGGAAAAGGAAGCAGATTAAATACACACTGGGAATCAAAGTCCTATCAGTTGAATATCAAGATAGTATTTTGCTATACTTGCTTTTCTTGCCATACCTGTACTTTGTCCAGCACATGATTGTAACTTGAGAACGTATTTGTCGAATCAGTCAAAATGGAGCATGAACAATTAACGAAAACAGAATGCTGGGGTTCTGTTACTAAACTAGCACCAGGCCTACCTGTGTGCGTGTGAGGCTACTCCTAGACTATGGAGTTTTACTGGAAGAAGGTATGCAAATTTCACTCTGCAATGTGTGCGCCTTTTTCTGATAGTTTTTTCAGAAGAAGGTTTTCTGAAACTTGGCCCGTCTACAAGGTCCAAATTTCGGAAAAACCTCCTCTTTCAGAAGAGCCATTCTTTCTTGTGAAATGAGGAATACAGGGGCTTCCGAAAGAGCACGTCTGCTCTTCGGCAAAAAATTGTGGAAGAGCACATGCATTCCCTGGACACGGCGGTATCCCAGAAAAACTCCGTAGTCTAAACGTAGCCTGAGTGTCTGGATTTACTTCCCATGGCACAGTGAAGTATGTTGTACAACTGTTTCCTAATTGGTCTGCATCTAAACATAATTTTTCTTTTATTATTTGCTAGCTGAAGGAAGCATTGTTGTGAAGAATGCAACATTTAGTTGGTCAAGAAATGATCCTCCCTCACTCAATGAGTAAGAATTGGTATCCTAATTAGTTCTAGCCTATAATTGCTCTAAAACTTTTATGCTTTTTTAATTGTTTCTGTAAAGCTTGAAGTGTGTGTGTCACTGCACAATAAATAATCCATGCTAAAATGGTAAGTCTGTGCTCCAAAGAGTTTATAACCTTCAAGGAACAGCAATACAAATAGATTTCTCTAACTCAGAGACACGATGTTTCATACTTTATAAGGTATGTGGCTTTTGTTGGGGGGAGGGAGTTAAATGGGAAGGGAGCCTTTTGGATCCTCTAATCAGGAGCCTTTTGCAGGCATACAGATTTGCACAAAAGAAGTCAAAGTTATTAGTGGGGTAAGGAGTCAAATGGACTAACTAAAAGAAAACACAGTATAGAGCGTATGGGCTAGTATATAGGAAGAGAATAGAGGACGGAGGTAGGAGTGGACTTCTCCAGGGGCTTGAAGTGATAATAGCTTGCAGTTTGTACAAGCTGTGATCTACACAACTAACTATCCCCTTTCTTGTTTTTTGACTAGATCTATGGGGCTCCTTTCACCTTTATCCCCTTGCATGCTCTGCTTCCGTCTTATCTCTGTTCCAGTGCTGCAGATGGTTGGGAGAGGAACCATACAAAATCCTCAGCATGCAGCATGCTAACTCACTCACTTGCATGATGTTGCTGCTGAAAGCCTTCACTTCTCCTAGGCCTCTCTTATTGTTACCCTTGTTTTTATCCTATATTTTTGGGGACACCGACATTGTCTGGGGTTTGTAAAACACCGTATTTATAGTGTTGCGTAGACTGTATGGAATAGAGCTGGTGCAGAGAGTTTCAAGAAAGGGCCTCAGACAGGTGGGCAAGAAGGCTGGCATTGGTGGCTGCTTTTTGGAGGACTGATCACATAGTGAGACTATATGAGACTGTACTGCGCTTGTCAGAGGCTACAGAGTGGCCTGATTGTATCTGGTGTTTCTGTGTATTTGACACTATAATAGAATGCTTACCATTATTTGTGTGTCATGTATCAAGAAGGCTGAACTGTGTGTGATTTATTTCAGCATTAATTTCACCATCCCTGAAGGCTCCCTGATTGCCATTGTGGGCCAGGTTGGCTGTGGAAAGTCTTCATTGTTGTCTGCTCTTCTAGGAGAGATGGACAAGAGGGAAGGATCTGTGGCTATCAAGGTAGGAAATGTCTAGGTAATAGTTCTATTGTTTGCGGGGGCTTCTAAAGTGATAACAGCATTTCCATAGCATAAGGGGCAGGGGAAGCCTCACAAATTAACAAGTTTGGCTTAAATAAAAGGGGAGGGTGTGCTTGTGCTGCATTTTGCTGCTTTATGATATGCAGAGAGGCCTCAAAATGTGCATGGCGTTTTAAAATTTTGGTTTTATCATAGAAATATCCCAATGTAAAACCTTGTTCCTGTTTTTGCAGGAGGTCTTTGTGGGAGACTTAGAAAAATGATTTGGAAGCTCTGACAGTCCTAAATTGAAAGAGAGGTCAGGGTTGACTCTCTTATAAAGACCTATTTTTCAGCTATACATTTTTATTCTTAATGCAGATTTCAATAGAAAAATCCAATAGAAAAATCTTAAATTATCTGAAGAAAAAATCACTCCCCTCTTCCCCCCCCCAAATAAAATGACTTTTATTTACTTTGTGCCCATAATGTGGTTTTACTAATTCTATCGTGCTTAAGATATTCTTGGAAAAAAGAAGTAAACAAGACCTGAATTACTAATGTTGCAACCTCCAAGACACCTTTCCCTTTTTTTAATCAGAAAAAATATTCAACACAAGCCATCCTTTTCCTTACACCCTGTTGAATATGATGGGGAAGGGGAGAGGAATATGAGCCAAAATGTCTTTTTACCACTGACTGCTTCTGTAGAGCAGAGGTTCCCAACCACCAGGCTGCGAACCGCTGGCTGCCGGGCCACGGTGGTACTGGGGTTGGGGTATACTGCCCAGTGCCTCCCCTCCCACCAACGCGTGTCCTTCCTGCCTCTCAGCCAACCAGCACTGGGCTGGGCAGAGTCTCCTCCAGACACAGAAGAGCAGTTCACTCTGCTGCGGGAGGGCCATGCGGAGCTGGCACGGCAGCCTTAGAGCAGCTGTGACCCAGGCAGCAGCGCTCAGTTGGTGGCTGGGAGGCAGCGCAGAGCTAGGTGAGGGAAGTGGGGCGGGCTCTGGGAGCAGGACTAGTGCTGGGGGGCTCTGAGGGTGGGACTTGCCTTGAGGAGCTTTAGGAATAGGGGGGGCTCTAAAGTGGGGGCTAATGCTGGGAAGCACTGGGGTGTCTGGGGTGGGGAGCTGGCATTGGGGGGTTCTGGGTGTGGGGCTAGTAATGGGAGGGCTATGGGGGGCAGGGCTGGCACTGGGGGCTCTGGGATGGGGCTAATATTGGGGACTAAGGGCTGGCACTGGGGGGCATTTGGTGCAGAGGGGCTCTGGAAACAGGAGGCTGGCACTGGGGTGTGTGTGGTGGGGGGCTCTTAAGAGCAGGGGACTGGTACTGAGGTGTTTGGGATGGGGGGGCTGGCACTGGGGGGTTCTGAGGGCAGGAGGCTGGCGCGGGGGGGTGCAGGGGACTCTGGGGTCAGTGGCTTGCACTGGGTAGGTAGTAGATGGGTGGGGGACTCTAGGGGTTAGGGCTCAAACTGAGAGGCTCTGGGGGGCCACGGATTTTGGCAAACCAGCCACATTTTATTTGCATATTCATTATTTACATAATAAATATGCAAAAAAAAAATTTACTGGTCTGCAAAAAGTTTGTGAATGGGTTTGCCGGTCCGTGGTACAAAAAAGGTTGGGAACCACTTCTATAGAGCACGAGTTAGCGGGGAGAATTCCACAAAGTGGATGTTGAGGGAAGGGTGCTCCATTTGAAGCCCATTCCCCAAAATAATACATGTAACATGATTGTGGTGGAAGACAAGGCTTGGCTAATGGGAGTTCCCATGTCCACACTGCTGTTTTAGCGTAGCTCAAGCAGCGCTAGCACATCTGTCTGCCTGCTCTGGGAAGTGTGCTCCTAGCAGCCCTGTAGAACATAGGATATGGCTGTTTGGGCATCATACCTATCTTACAAGGGTTCGGAGTGTGGATTATTGTTTGCAAGGAGCTTGGAGTATGCCTGCGAGAGATTATTTAAGTAGGGTGAAATATTGAATAGCTAATTTTTGTTTCCTTTAGGGCTCAATCGCATATGTTCCTCAACAAGCCTGGATACAGAATGCAACGCTGAAGGAGAATATTATCTTTGGAAGGGAGATAAAAGAGAGCCAGTATAAACGTGTGATTGAGGCTTGTGCACTTCTGCCTGACATAGAGATTCTTCCTACCGGAGACAGAACTGAAATTGGGGAAAAGGTATCGAGCCACACCCTAGTATTGGAGTGGATGAAATCATTGGAGTTAGACACACACCTCCCAGTCTAGCTCTGTGTTTAGAATTGTACTGAACTTCAAAATCTTTCGGGTGGACCTTCCAGACAAAGTGTCCACCTGAAAGCAATTTTTTTTTCTGCCCCAGTTGAGCGAAAGGTAGTGCTTCTTGGATGCCAGGAGAGCTGGGGAAGGAAGTCTGTTCCCATTCATAGATTGTAGTTGTAAGGATTTTCATTGTTATTTTTAAGCAGTTCAAGAGCTGAATATCACCCTTGTTTCGAATGTTCCCTGTGAAAACTGGCTCTGATGCCAGAGAATTCACCCTTAGCTCAAATTTAGCTAAGTGTTGAAAAATGTAAAGCATGTGAATAGGGAATCGAGGTCACCTATGCAATCGGCCAGGAGTGTCTTCTAACTGTGGACTTGCTAAGAAAGACAATTTGATGCTTCTCCATGCAAACTCTTTGGGACCAGCAAGGCAGCTGCTGAAAAGTTCCAGAGAGGCCCTATGAAGCCACTGTCCAACCAAATTAATAATCTAAGCCCTCACCCAGGTACCCTTACCTGAATGGAGCAGGCAACTGGCAGCTAGGTGAATTGAGCTGATTGTCAATGGGAAAAACAGGAGGAGTGTGCTTGGAAAACCCTTGCCTCAGCCCCTGCCCACCTTATAAAGCACACACGTAGAAGGAAGGTGCTGCATGTATTGTAAGGGGCACAAAAGGGTCTATTGCACTGGTGCCTTGAGAGTGTTCAGCATCTAGGGAGCTATAGAGGTCACAGTTTGGGTGCGGTTTTACTAAATAGTTCCAGACTATTGAGCATACATGGTCTCGCACTAATTTTGCACAATAGCAGAGCCAGAGTGCCAGACCACAGAGGAGGAAGAGGTTTATAAACAGCAGTTCTGCAGTGTGGTCTCTAAATAAGGCCTTGCAAAACCTAGGGCTAGTCGTGCGCTAGCTTGGCTTGCTCTTATGATAACTACAGACATGAGTGGAAAATGGGCTATTTTTCACAGAGTGTACTTGCAAAGTGTGCCGTTTTCCCCTTGTGATATGAAATAGCTTCTATACAATCAAGAATTCCTCTTCTCACCATGGACACACAATGCTTGCTTATCAGTACAAAGCCGAAGTGGCTTCCCTGCGGAGAAAGAGAACTGAATACAGTCCTGTTGAAGGAGCTTTCTAGAACTGGGCAGATGTAGGAGGTTCATTACATTCCATTTCAATTCTTGGAAATCCTGTGAATGTAACTAGTAATTGGACGAGCAGTAGAGTAGAGATAATTGTGTTGCAACGGTGCCAAAATTCCCTGTCTGGAATGTCTGTTTTAGGGAGGTGCTATGGAAACATGCATTTAGAGCAGTGGTTCTCAAACTGGTCCGTGGCCACATTCCAGGTAGTCTGTGGCTCAAGCTCAGCCCCCCGCCCCCCTTCCACCCTCTTTCCCTCTCCCTGCACAGGGACTCTGCGCTGGTGCTCCAGCCTCCCCCGTCCCCCCCACTGTGAGGTTGGAGCACCAGTACTGACTTAACTCGGGGAGTGGGGAAAGCCCCGAGGCTCCCACCAGATCCAGATCGTGGGGAAGAAGCAGGTCCTCATGCTGCCATTCCCTTCCCCCTACCCCTTCTGCCTGGCTGGGGAAACAGCCTCCAGGCAGTGCCTCGGTGCACTGCTTTCCCTGCTGCTCCTGTTGGCTAGAGTTGCAGCCAGTGGGAGGCCATGCCTGGGACATGATGCCTGGGAGTGGCATGGGGCATGAAAGCAACTAAGTGCCCCCTCATGCCCAGACTGTGCACCCAAAGCCTGCTCCTACACCTTCCTCCCTGGCCAGACACCCCACCCTGCTCCTGTACCCTGCCCTGTTCTTTCACTTTCCCTTGCTCTTGCCCCCTTCCCCTCTGGCTAGACACCCTACTCAGCTTGCTCCTGTACCTCCATCCCTGTCCCACTCACTGGCAGCCCTGTCCCATACACTGAACTCTTCATTTTTGTCCCCACCCCAGAGCTTGGGGAGAGTCCACAAAATCCAACCCCAGAAGAGTAAATCTGGCCCATGGAAAGCCCTGAACCTCAGTCCTCCTTGTCCCTCCCCCTCTACCTGTGGGGCTGGAGCGCCAGAGAAGTGAGGTGTCTCAGTTGGGGGCCACATCAGTGAGGGTTTTTGGAGGATGTTTTTTTGTTTCTCACTTGTGTGGTTTCTGTGATTTCCCCCCCCCCCCCCCCCCCGTGGATCAGTGGCCCCCAATCCAAAAAAGGTTGCCCACCCATGCCATAAATAAAGAAAACATTGAAACCTTTTGTGTTGGACTTAAAATAAAATATTTCACTTTATTTAAAATGAAGTTTGATAAACTAACAGGAGAGAGTTAAAATGCTTAATATGTTTAATAATTTAATATTTCCTTTATTACTGACAAAATTAAACCATTCTCCATAGCTGCAGCACTATCAAAATGGCTTGGGTATAATTATTTAATTTATGGCGCGTTTTCATTAGCAACTGGTGGTTCACGGAAAGGTTTGCATCGAGCTTGGTGAGCCACAGGCCAGAAAGTTTCAGAACCATTGATTTAGAGGCCTAGATAGATGTTAATCTCAAGATCTTCCATACATATCAGAAAAGGAGGTGTTAGCTCATGATTTTTAGTAAGTTACTGAAATAATGTCTATTTGTGAATATTTATCATGAAGTTTCATCTCCTTTAATATCTTCACAGAAGTGTCCTATAACTTTTACCCTACTTCAGAAACTCAAACAATGTATTTACTGTAAAACCCAATAGCACTTTATTTTCTTCCTCTTCAGGGTGTGAATCTCTCTGGAGGACAGAAGCAGAGAGTCAGCCTTGCTCGGGCAGTTTACTGTAACACCGATGTCTATTTATTCGATGATCCTTTATCAGCTGTTGATGCTCATGTTGGGAAGCATATTTTTGAAAAAGTTATTGGACCAAAGGGAATCCTGAAAAACAAAGTAGGTATTTTGAAATATTACATTAGAGGAGGGTGACTTTTTTCCATGGAATGATCCATTCTGTAAAGTAAGCTTTGTTCAAAAGGTTTCAAGAACTGGAAAGCTCCTTTTGAAACAACTTCAACTTTACTTCCTGGTTCTCATCTTTACTTCCTGGTTCTCATCATTTTTATTTCTTGGTTTTATTTCCAATTGGATGTCTGACTTTTTACATGATCTTGTGAAAGTCACGTGAAACCTCTCGACTTGCTTTGTTCATTTGTAAAAATGGAGAAGTGAATGTGACAAATTAGCCCCAGATATTTAAAGGCATTTATTTTCTACTCAGCTCAGCACTGCAATACCTAAGCCTTATTTTCAAAAGTAACTTAAGTGTTTATGCGCCTAAGTTCCATTGATTTTAGTGAAACTTTGATGCCTATGTCACTTTTTAAGTTGACACACATGCTCTTAAGTCGGTCAGATGTTGTAGTACTGAGCAGAGCAATAGCTATAAAATCAGGGCTTAGTGTTTATAAAGTGCTTTTTACCCCTCTCAGATAAAAGGTGCACTAAGATCAGTACAAAGTATTGTGACAGAGCTTAGTGACTCCAAATGCCTAAGATGTAGATCAGCTGGAAAACAAAAAATGAAAGCTCATTTTTTCTAAAAGTTTACACATGCTTCTTGTGTGTTACATACTTATTATTATTTGTGTAATTACACTGATTTGTGACACTTATTGCATGAATTTAACACTTAGTTACTGTTCAGAGACACACTTATATTATGTATTTATTATTTTAACCTCTAGACTCGGGTTTTGGTAACCCATGGAGTCAGTTATCTGCCTCTGATGGATACAATTATAGTGATGACTGATGGTAAAATATCTGAGATGGGCTCTTACCAAGAGCTGCTAAAGCAAGATGGGGCCTTTGCTGAGTTTCTTCGTACATACGCTAATGCTGACCAGGATGTGGAGACTGGAGGTAAGCTTGCAAAGAACTCCACTGAGCTAAGCTGATGTGCTGTTTGCTAATGAGTGAGTTAGTGGAACAGGTTGAAACTCTCTTAACTGGGATTCTCTGGTCTGACAACATCCAGACCACGAATGTTCCAGGACCAAAGAGTCCTGGTGGACAGCTAGTGCACGAGAGCCCTACAGGCTGGCAGGGCAGTGGGAGCCCCATGTGAGGTAGTGGGGCTGCCCAGTAGGGCAGCGGGAGTCCGGTGTGCAGAGGTAGCAGAGCTGCTTGGAGTGGCAGCAGGAGTTGGGTGCTGCGTGAGAGCCTGATAAGCACGGAGGCAGCGGGGCTACCAGGTGTTGCAGCAGGGGTTGACAAGGTGGCCAGGAATGACCTTCCCTGATTCGGCACAATCCCTGATCTGGGACCAGTCAGGTCCCGAGGGTGTCTATTAATAGAGATTCTATATGTCTTAGTAAAAAGGAGAGGGTGGAAGTGTCAAATTTAAGCATGAAATGTGGTCTTAAAAGATCTTCGAAGCAGGATGCAGGTAATCAAGTTGTTGAGACAATGTCCTTTCTGGTTGAAAAGGCAAGAAACTGTTTGTTCTTTGTGATCCTGTCTAATATCTGTTTTGTGGGCACTGATTCTTTGGCGAAGTGTCTGAGACAAAACAGATATTAGACAGGATCACAAAGAAAAAACAGTTTCTTGCCATTTCAACCAGAAAGGACATTCTTAACAACTTGATTACCTGCATCCTGCTTCAAAGACCCTTTTAAGACCACACTTGAAAGAGAATCCTCTGAACTGACATTCATGCTTAAATTTGACATTTGATGCCTAAGTTTAAACAAAGACATTAATTATCTTACCCATTACAAAGATAGCTTCCCCAATTATCACATCTAATATCATTAGCCCACAGACATTTACCCCCCCATCCCTCTTCTGTTCTGAAATTTGATTTGTCCTTTTCATATGTGTTCACTTTTTTTAATTATTATTTATTAATAGTATCCTTTGGTATTTATGGTTGACAATTTTCTTCCACTATTTGATCTGAGAAAGTGGGTCTGGCCCACGAAAGCTCATCACCTAATAAACCATCTTGTTAGTCTTTAAAGTGCTACATAGTCCTGTTTTTTGTTTCAGGTACACCAGACTAACACGGCTACATTTCTATGATTAAAAGACAGGAAACAAAGGGTAGGAGTAAATGGTCAGTTTTCAGAGTGGAGATAGGTAGTCACTTCCCCCCCCCCCTTTCTGCCTCTGTCAGAGAGAGGCAGCAAAGGCAGGGAGTAGGAACTGGTGTTGGGGGGAATCTGCTTAAAAGCTAGTTTCTCTCCTCCCGCCCCCCCCCCCCAGTACCGTCTCCACGGGGGGTTGGGGAGGTAGAGGCACAGTGGGAAACAGCTGGATGGGACTGAAGCAGTCTCCGCCCACACCGGTTTTGCTTTTGACATATACAAGAGCCCAGGGGGGCTCTTGCTACAGTGCAGAGATGGAGGTGCCCTTATTGACTAATAGCAGTTGATGGAAATCCCATGGAGTGTTCGATGAGTTAATTAATCTAAATTGAATATCCCTAACCAGAGCACCACTTGGTGTGCTCAAGGCAGCGTTAAGGGCTGGCAGAGAAAGAGGCCACAGCACGTTCTAGACAGTGCTGAGGGCTGGCTGCTGTCACCCTGCTCTCTTCTGGGAGCACAGAGCTGGTCCCTCCCCACTTTGCCCAGCAAGTTTGTCCCTGCTTCCACACCCCTCTCCTTCCCAGTGTGCCTAGTGTTCACTAGAGCATCAAGTTTGGTTGTTGGTCTCTCTCCAAATGTTGAACTTTGGAGTCTTTGTGCTGGTGCAGTATTTGGGTCAACATTATTCAGGAGATACTTGATCCCAGCAGGTAAGGGTCTGGCTCCTCTCTAGAGGCCATCGTTTATCTCTAGGAAGATGGGGTCATTTTCTTTTCTCTCAAAGGAAAAGCTATTCCATGCTTTGTGTTCTGTACGAGGTACTTGGCACTTTCTAAATCTATCCAAGTAGGATGTATTTATATACATTGTATAAGGAAAACAGGGGTGAACCCACTTGTCCTGCCTTACAGGTGAAGAGAGAATTGCACTGGACAAAATTATGGCGAGAGTGAATGCTAGAAATGTCAGAGGCAAAGAATTCTGGTGTTAACTCAAATGTAGCTAATCCTGCAGCTGGACATTGATTCTCTTGCTCAAATGAAAGCTAATACAGTTGTACCTAACAAACCTCCTCTGACTTGTGTTCTGCATATCCGTATTTCTACACAGCTGTCTTAGTAAACTTTCATTGCCAGTAATCCTTTTATTAAAAAAAATCCTGCTCTTTAGTTATCATTCTCTTCTAGCTGCTATTAATATATAGCTGCTAAGAAAGGAGAAGATTTGCCTTGCTTTATTGGTTTATAGCATTTTTCATTTGAGTTCAGTGCTTGTTTCTAAACCACATCATCACCTTTTCTCCCCCCGCCTCCCCATCCTGAACACACAGATCCAAAGATAGAAGACGAGGAAGGTTTGTGTTGGTTTGCTCAGGTGTTTTTCTGCATGTAGATAGAGGAAATAGTTTACTGTCATACAAAAGATTTGCATGGTTTTGAAAAAGCGGATGTATACCTTTCTAGATGTAAAATATTTATTAGAATGAACCATTCCTCCTTCACTAGCCACAGGTAACTTCTTTTTTGTCACTTTGCTTTGTACTCTCTCTTATTAGAGCAGTAGAGATGGCTGCAGTTTGTTCACTCGTGTGCCTGCATCATTGTCCGCCTAAGTTTCTGCATGAAAAATAGTGTTGGTTAGCTTCTTGCTTCATACCCTTAGGCCAGTGTTTCTCAAACTGTGCTCCGCGGAGCCCCAGAGCTCCGTGAGATCTCTCCAGGGGCTCTGCGAGACTGACGAACTGGAAACATTGATAGGTACAACACATACAATCAGTGGACTGCTGGGACTCTGCATAAATTTTTATGCATGTAAAGGGCTCCGGAGCCCAAAAAGTTTGAGAACCGCAGCCTTGGGCAGATAGCATGCGGTTTTGTAGTGCATTAAAACAGTGGCTTAAACTTCAGCAGTCGGTATGCTGGCTTCTAAATAACAGAATTGATGACTAGTAAGTCTTTGCTGTAGGCGTTGACTTCCTTTCTGCCCTGCTCAACCCTCCCTCCACATCCCAAGCCTGCCCACACTGCACCCCTTTCTCTAAGCCTCCACTGCCACCCTGCCTCTTTCTGCCACCCTGCCTCTTTCTCCAAACCTCCACTGCCACCCTGCTCTGCCCTAGGCCTCATTTCCATTCTGCCTCTTCCTGTCCCCTCCTGCAAGCGTGCCTCATCCCTGCTCCTCCTCCTCCTCCCCTAGCACCTCCTGCACACTACAGCACATGTGGGAGGAAGGGGGAGAAGTTGATTAGTGGGTGGGAGGAGCTGTGGGGAGGGCTTGGCCACTGGTGGATGCTGAGCACCTCCTGACTTCTTTTTGTGAGTGCTCCAGCACCTGTGGAGCCAGTGCTGATGGTCTCCACTCCCCACTCCTCCAGCCCCCTCCTGTGAAGGACCCGAGCAATGCCCAATAAATCTTCTAGTGACAGATACACGTGTCAGGATCCAATAGCTGTACTAGACACACTGTTTTCTAGAGTTTCATTAAACTGTCTAGAGAAAGCTTTTGAACTTAATTCTTGTTGTTTATCGTTGCTGTTTCACAGGCTGTATAAACTTCACATTTTGATTTGGTTTTCGAAGCATTTTGGGATAACTTGCCTAAATGCAATACTTCCTCTTGTTAATAGAATGGGTTTATATAGGTGTTTCAAGGGAAACGTAACACTTTATTTTTTGCTTAAGGTTAGATTTATAGAAAGGCCTTTCTAGTTACTTGGCTTCAATAGCATGTACTTGATTCATCCTATTGGAAAGTTTGTTTTTTGCCTGCTGCATAGTGCGAATTGTCTTGCATTCCCCAGGCTATTCTGAATACATCTTCTACCACTGCATTAAAACCCATTTTATGTCTGTTTTCAAGTTTACTCTAAAATGAAAATAACTTTGTCTTTATAATGAATAGTCAAGACATATTTTTGAAGAGTAAAAAAAGCTCAGAGCATCTTCTAAATTAGTCACAGCTTGTACTGTACTATGAAGCTGAGTGCTTTCGTGTCAAATACATCCCATAATCCTACTTCAAGTATCCACTTTAGTGTGCGTTGAGTAGGGCAAGGAGCATAATATCTTTGAATTTACTCAGTAAGATTAAGATTCAGACTAGTGCAAAAAAGTATGATTGTTTAAACCCATTAGACATAATTACCATATAGAGAATTAATTGCTTAATTGTGTTGTCCCTTTTGGATGCAATTCTGGTGCACAAATATTTGATGGGTTTTGAGTATGACATCTTTAGCTGTGACTAACTTTGCTCATTTTTGCTTTTCCTGCAGATGCAAACAGCCCATCTGTGAAAGAAGGAAAGCCGATGGAAAATGGTGTTCTTGCAAATGAAGCAACAGGAAAACCGATAATGAGGTGTGTAGCTGTTTCAAAGCAGAGTAGATCAAAGTGCACTAGGGAAATGGGTGTGCAATAGTGGTATCCATGCAGACAGCGAGTGTGTGACACACTAATGTGCTACACATGTACGGTCCCAATAGTCTGTGCAATTTCTCGTCATCTAGACAAACCCTTAGTCTTTTTCTTCTGCTTTATGCTGGACAGTTTGCAGCCTACTCTACAGAGTATTTTTGCTCTTTGTGAGAATGAGTTTCCTTAAATAATTAAGTCTTTGATCTGAGCAAAGACTTAGAATACCCCTTCAGGCTTCTCAAGAGAACATCTAAGGCTATTTTGTAGTCCCATAGTGTAAGCCTTGTGCGGGAGTTCATTTGCCAGTAAAAATTGTATTTCCCATGAAAATGTGTAAGCATTTTCTTCTGCATGGGTTTGCATTTTCTGGGTGGGCTTCAGTTCAGGATACACATAACTCAGTCCATGCCTCCTTTAAACATTATAGACATGCATGTGCCCATTTCTGGAGAGACAGTTCAGTTGCAAATTTTGAGATCTGACAAGTTATGTATTAAATATTACGGGGTTAATTTTCCAATGCAGCTGATGATGGGAAAACTCTTGAGTTCTGGCATCTGCGCAAAACAATGGCAGAATCCAGAAAGGCTGATTTTAGGTTTTGTTGTTCTTTTTTTTTTTTACCAAAGGATCTCTTTTCCTTGAGTTTGCTTGCTCAAGCAAGAAACCCTTTCTGGCATGTTAGTCTATTATCTTGTACTTCTTCTGAAACACTTGTCTTCAAGTGCCAAGGAAGTGCAGTCAAGTAGAGAATAATGGCTCATTGCTTAACACTCACATGCATTCTCTCGTAAGGGAGGTTTCTGCCTGACTCGGTGAAGCATAGAGTAATTTTGCACCCAGACTTGTAGACTTGGGTCATTGAAATCTGATGGTGTTTAAAAATGTTTTTCAGACAACTCAGTAACTCGTCCACCTACAGTGGAGAAACAGGGAAGTCTTTGAATCAGACTAGTACAACAGAGCTTCAAAAGGCACCCACAGAAGAGAATGCTTGGAAACTTACGGAGGCTGACAAAGCCAAGACTGGGAGGGTGAGATTTAATTATTTTCTTTTATTTCTGGATCTAGTTATCAATAATGTTAATGATTCAGCAGACAATAGCATTCAGATACAGGAGCAAAGAGCCATAAGTGCTGGAATTGGGGATGCTGGGGTTGCAGCAGGACCCTCTTTGGCTTGAAATGGTTTTCATTCGATTCAGGGCCTACACTTTGGTTCAATGGCTCTCAGCAGCCCTGCAGAGAACAAGTAACTAGTCGGGGAGGCGCTGAGTTGACCGGTCATGTGTAACTTCATGGATTGATCGTTTCTAGATGTGCTGCAATTAAACTTGCATCTCAGATTTGATTGTAGGCACAGAAGGGGGAGAGAGGGATGAAATAAAAACGTCTCTTACACTGATGTGGTTGGCACCATTACTTGGCAAGCTGGGGAAAAAAAATGAAGTAAAAAGGTTGTGACCAGTTCTGTGACCTGAGCCACTTTCTAGAGGGATTGGAATTAACTGGATTAAAACCAAGTTTCCACGGTCTGATCCAAGTGCCGAGTCTCAGTGCACTCGGGAGTTTTTTGTAAGTCATGTGAACTAGATCTTTGAAGGGAAAGTACCATATTTTAGCGCATATAACCTGTGGGTTATATGCATTTTTACAAACCTCTCCCCCCCCCTCCTCCCCCCCACGGGGTATACTCGGGTGTGAGGTATACAACATTTTTTTTTTTTTTTTACTCACCTGGTGAGTTCCTGCGTAGCCTCCGGGTGGGGCAGCGCTCATCCCCTAGTTCCTGTGCAGCTGCAGGAACCAGGGGGGATGAGCACTCCCCTGCCAGGAGACTGGATGCTGGTGGCTGCGCAGGAACCGGGGACGTGACTGCCCGCCGGAACCATAGCATTTTAGGCTGGCTAATTCTCTCCCCTCCCCCGGCACCGTAAATTGGCTAATATACCCTGGCACAGTTTGAAATAAAAGTCTTGTATACCTTGCGGGTTATGCTCATGCACGGGGTATACAAGATTTTTTTACTCAACTCGGAAAAACAACGGGGTATTTTTGGGTGTGGGGTATTTTCGGGTGTGGGGTATATTCTCTAAAATACGTTACTTCTCTGCTGCAGCACCGATGTCAACTGTTTCACTTGAGTCTTTCTCTAAGGGTGTGTCTAGACTACAGGGTTTTTTCCAAAGGACTTAGTTCGAGTTAACGTTTGACTGCCACGTGTAGCCGCGAGCAGTTAGTTCAGACGAAGGGGATTTAAAAATGGCTCCTGGATGGTAAGATGCAAATAAAGCCTGGGATATTTAAATCCCGGGCTTCATTTGCAACTTCGAAAGCCTACATTAGCCTCCCTAGTTCACTAGCCCCCTAGTTCATAGACATTCACTGATTAAGCACTTTCAGGGTAAGTGCCTAATGAAAGTCACTTAATCAGTGTCTCGCTTTCTGAATGCATGTAAAAGTGGCAGTGCCTGCCAACATCCCAGGGCAGGTGAGGGTCTCAGAACTAACCTTTGCAAGGCATTCTGGTAGAATATGGTGCAGGTGTTGCCAGACGTTGGCTTTCTGGCACAGGACCAGTAGGTATTTTGTGACCCACCATAAAGATGTAAACTCTGTAACAAGTATGTTGATTTCACCAGTCTGTTGGTGGTGTTTAAATATGAGTGTTTTAGTCCTGATACTTCCTGTGTAAAGTGACTTTTTTTCCTCTTACATCTTTAGGTAAAAGCGACAGTGTATTGGGAATATATGAAAGCCATTGGACTCTTTATCTCTTTCCTGAGCATCTTCCTTTTTTTGTGTAACCATGTAGCCTCCCTGGCTTCCAACTACTGGTTAAGTTTATGGACAGATGATCCCGTTATTAATGGGACTCAGCAGCGCACCCATGTCCGGCTAGGAGTATATGGAGCACTGGGAATTTCTCAAGGTTTGCCTGGAATTATCTATTAAGTTATTTTAAAACTGACTGGTTCAAAATATTAAGCCGAATGTTAGAATGATCAGTGACTCGTGTGTCCGAGGAGCTGGGAGCAGAGCTAGGCCAGCACCTGAGGGGCCAGTGGCTGAGGGGCTGGGAGTCGAGCCGGTCTAGCAGCTGGGGGGGAGGACGACCAGTGGAACTACTTCAGTAGCAGGGAGGCTGTCGGCTCCCAGGGAGAGCTGAGGCACCAGCACCAGAGGTGCCAGAATTAACCTCCCCATGTCTAGCAAACTCCTTAATTTGGATTTGGCCACGTCCCGAGGATGCCACTTGCCGCCGTCAGTGACTTAAATTGTGTTGACTAAATTTTCTATGGTTTAGATTTAATTTATTATTAAAACAAAGAATAAGCATAATTAGGTAAAACGTTCCTGCCCAGGGAGGGGAAGAAAGTTAATTTGGTTTTCTTTTTCAGGTATTGCTGTGTTTGGCTACTCGATGGCTGTGTCAATAGGGGGGATATTTGCCTCGCGACACCTACATGTTGACCTGCTTCACAGTGTCCTTAGGTCTCCAATGAGTTTTTTTGAACGAACACCCAGTGGGAACTTAGTGAACCGGTTCTCTAAAGAAATTGACACTATAGACTCAATGATTCCTCAGATAATCAAAATGTTCATGGGCTCCATGTTTAACGTCATTGGGGCCTGCATCATCATTCTCATGGCTACACCAATAGCTGCCATTGTCATTCCACCGCTGGGATTTGTCTACGTCTTTGTGCAGGTAGGGAACGTCAGCCATTGAGCTCACTCCAGCATTTACCTCTCCTCTCCTTTGGTTACTTGGGTTTTAGATTTGATATGATTGTGACTTGAGTCCATGTTTGACTGACCATTTATGGGCACCGTATGAAGTAGCTGAGCATGCTCTACTTGGCCATTCTGAATAGGACTCTGTGTCAAACCATGAATAATTTTGCTATTAGGGATCATTTTATTGTACCGACTACCCAGAAGATAAAAGGAATGTTTTAATATAACTGGTCTTAAAGAAAATCGTAGGAATCTAAGGTGCAGTATGTAGGGTATTTCGCATTCAGAGCTCTAGTAGGAGTTTTCCAGTGTAATTCAAACAGCGTGCTGCTTAGAGGCACAGATGTATGAAGTGGAGGTATGGTCAGAAAAGTAAGCCTAAAACAGGGAGAGAATAGGATTGACAGCAACTCTTTATCTCTAGTCGGGCTCCCTGTGTGTATTGTCATGCCTGCTTACTTCAGTGGCCAAAAAGACATCACTGCTTTGCTCCTGTGATCCCTGCTGAGCCAATACAGCCTTGGAAAAGGGAATTGGCTTCCCTTTTGGCACGGTGGTTTTGTTCACCAAGTTCCAGTCGAGCAATCTTTTTTTCCTGGTGGTGGTACCTGATCCAAAGTGAACTCAGCTTGGCTCTCAGATCCCAGAGTGAGTTGTGAGACCAGCATTTGAGGGGAAAAATATGTCTTTCTGATGTGATCTGGGGCCATTTGGTGGTGACCGATCCCCACGATGCTGTGTTTACCATGCTTCTTACAAACACAGTCAGGCTAGATGATCATATTGTCTCTCCTGGTTTTAAAATCCATGAATAAGTGAATTTTCATAGAAGCAAATAGGATTTCTCTAAATGATGGGTAGAACTTCTATCCAGAGTAGAAGTCTGGGTGAGAGTTGGCTCCCTTGACTCCCTGTACTTAATAGGGACTGCAGTTGTGTCCAGGCTGTGTCTTCTCTTTAGACTCCTAGTGTTCTCCTCTATGTGATTTCCAGATATTTTATGTGGCCACCTCTCGCCAGCTGAAACGCCTGGAATCGGTCAGCCGCTCCCCAGTGTATTCTCACTTCAATGAGACTCTCCTTGGTGTCAGTGTCATTCGAGCCTTTGAGGAGCAGAAGCGTTTCATCCAGCAGAGTGACTTGAAGGTGGATGAGAATCAGAAAGCGTACTATCCCAGCATTGTTGCAAACAGGTAGGCGGGTGCGAGGGCTGGATCAGCACGCCGAGAGCGGTTGCATAGTGAGGTGAGGTTCTGCAGTCAAGTACAATCCATTGATTTCAGAGGAATTGTTGCCAGGACAAGGACAGCAGGTCTGGGGCCTAACGCACTGCTTCGCTGCCAGGGGCAGCGGTTTTTGCTTACTGAAGCATGTATTTAGAAAGATTTTGATTTTAATTTAGAATGGGACTGCTGAGCTCGTGTTTCCCAGGCCTTTGCTAAATGAGTGCTTGGGATGCATAGGCAGGGCGAGATCAGCACCTGCAGGAGCCCCTCCTTCCCTTTCTGTTCATTTTGCTTAACTGCGGCTGCACTGGGTACCCAAGGCCCATCCTGCTCAAGGCTAAAACAAGCATTTCTGCCCTTATTAGTTTCATGTGCTTCCACAACCCATGCTTCTGGACATGATCCAAATGTGCCAGTTCCCATGTCATTGGCAAAGATGGAGAAGAGTAGTTGTAAATGCCTCAGTATAATCCTATATTCAAAAAAACAAAGTGAATTGAAGCATTTTCACCCTGAGTTTTTTTTGTTTGTTTAGTGACCTATTTCTGGAAAATCGAATCCCTTGTTTGTATCTTGCAGGTGGCTGGCGGTCCGGTTGGAATATGTGGGGAACTGTATAGTCCTCTTTGCGGCGCTGTTTGCAGTGATTGCTCGCAAAAGCCTCAGCCCTGGATTAGTTGGACTCTCAGTGTCCTATTCACTACAGGTATATGCTTCAGGAAATCTTTCTGCACTTTAAGACCACATCCCAGTTACGGATCTTAATGGGTTACCCAGTCAGCATCACCCTTAACAGCCCCTCCCACCCCCTCCACCACCCCATTTAATCAGTTAACTGGTTAAATTTAACGTTTAATTGGTTAACTAATTAAACAGGATTTTACATCCCTAATCCCAGTATCAGGATATAAATTTGTAATGGAATTAGAGTTGAGAATTGATATGCCTTCTGTAGTCACGTACAAATTGAATTCCCGAATTCTTTATGAAACAAGTCCCAGAGAGAGTATGTAATTTATGAAGCATGCAATGGGGAAAATAATTACAGATAAGATTTGAAAAGAGATTGAGGTGTGGCTATAAAGGGCTTTCCTATGTGGGAGGGACTGTAAGGAGAAACCTTTTGAACCAATTAAATGAAATTATGATGGACCCTGACTCTAGTAGGACAAATGGGGAGCTGGTTTAAGGATCACACACAATTATAGAAGGTGGCTGAGTTTTTTTTTCTCATTTTATCCCAGGTAAAGCCCGTTGTGTGTGTTTATGCATTTAATGAGCAGATGGCACTTTGAGTTTTCAGCTTAGTGTTGCATGCTAAATGTTCTGTATGTTAATGTCCATTTGCATTGTAAATTCTACATTGAGCAATTCTTTTTGCAGGTTACAACGTATTTAAACTGGCTGGTTCGCATGTCATCTGAGTTGGAGACCAACATTGTCGCTGTGGAAAGAGTCAAAGAATACTCAGAAATGGAGAAAGAGGTACATTGTGGCTAGTAGGTTTTGGAACTTCTCCCCTGAGAGCACCTATAATTTTATGTCAAAAGGTCTTCCCTGCTATTAGCCAATGCTGCAGGCTTGCATTGTATGGCTATTGTCTTTGTAATGCGATAGGAGGGGGGAGTTTCTTTCAAATCGGTGCTGTTCTTAGTTGGCTAGACTATGGTATTGGTTCCTGACTAGAAGAACTTCCTCTAAGACAGGGCTGGCAAAATATGGCAGCCTGCCAAGACACTGGATCTGGCCTGTGGATGCAGTGAGGGCTCTCAAGCAGGCTCCTTGCGTTGCCCCGCCCCAATCCTCATACCACTCTGGAAGGTGGTTGTGGTGTCCTGTTTGTCTTTGAACAGCTGTGAGCCTGGGGGAGAAGGGTGCTTTGCGTGCAGTTGCTGCCACCAGCAAAATCCCATTGTCTGGATTCTGGCCAATGAGAGCTGCCTGTTTGAAAAATAGGTGGCGCGCAAAGCACCCCTCCCTTTCTCCCCTCAGGCTTGCAGAAATTCAGACGCAGAAACCTGAGAAACCTGCTGGGCTGCTGTCTGGAAGTTGCCCAGGTAAGTCGCCCATCCAGAGCTGGCCTTTGGCATGTGGATGTTAAGGACTAGTCGACTATCCAGTAGGATAGTCAACTAGTCGCTCTCTTCCTCCCCTCTTCTCCCCCCCTCCCCCACCTTGCTGCCTCTATCAGATAGAGCCAGCAAGAGGGGGGTACTTCAAAGAGGCAGCGCCGCACAGAGCTGTGGCGTTTCAAAGGGGCAGGGCCACACAGCTGATCCCAGGCTCTAGGCGGTGCTGTCCCTTTGAAATGCCACCACGATGTTTCAAAGCGGCAGTGCCGTATGGATCCCTGGGTCAGCTGTGTGGCGTTGCCCCTTTGAAACACCACCACAGCATTTCAAAGCAGCAGCACTGGACTGAGCCCGGGGTCAGGTGGGGAGCCCCCTACTGATCCCAGGCTGCAAGCCACTTTGAAATGCCTGGTGGAGTCTGGGACACTGGGCTCCGTGTGGCATTTCAAAGCAGCAGTGCTGCTTGGAGCCCGGGATCAGCTGGAGACTCCCCAGCTGACACTGGGCTTCACCTTGGCACTTCTGCTTTAAAATGCAGAAGAGCCCCCGGTGAGGCTCTTGTGCTTCCACTTTGAAATGCACTTGTGTGGAGCCTGG
This sequence comes from Pelodiscus sinensis, assembly GCF_049634645.1. NCBI lineage: Eukaryota > Metazoa > Chordata > Testudines > Trionychidae > Pelodiscus > Pelodiscus sinensis. Next base: position 18,545,469 of record NC_134726.1, read on the forward strand.
AGTCAGTGGGACTTTCCAGTGGCCCTGGGCTCCACGCAGCGTTCCAACTTTAAAATGCACAAGTGCCCCCTTTGGGGCTCTTGTACATTTCAAAGGCAGAACACGGAAGTGCCTATCGAATAGTTGAGTAGTTGATGGAAACTCCATCGACTGCTTGACTAGTAAATTAATTGCTAGTTAACATCCTTACTCTGGCACCTCATTATCTCCCTCTGCCCCCTACCTTAACCCAAACCCTCTGTCCCACCTCCTGCATACATACTCCCTCCCAGACTCTGCACCCCAATCTCCTGCTCTGGCTCACAAGCCCCTCCTACTCTAGGTCACAGCCCAAACCCCTGCCCTCCGATCCTCAGGCCACCATGGTCTCCCTCACCCAAACTCCTTCCCAGACCCTACCTTCTCCTGCACCCCAATACCTTACCGCAAGCTCACTTCTGCAACCAACCTCCATTCCAGACCCCACATCTCCTCCATTAATATCATGGAAGAGTGCGGCACTTGACTACTTCCCAAATTCTTGGAAGGGTCTCCCATCAAAAATGAATGCCCACATCTGCTCTAAGATGTTTCTTACAAGGAAGTCTAGAGATCCTCATGTTTGGAATTTGCTTTGTAAAAGCTCGATTTTTTTTTTTTTTTTCTTCATAGTTAATGCTGTGACTGCCCCTTACTGGCAGAATGTTAACTTTACATTTCTTTCTTCACTTCTAGCATTTGTATCTTTTTTTTTCCCATTTTTTCATTATTTGCACTTAATTTATGGAAAGCTTTGTCTGTTGTCTAGTCCATACTAAATTATGCAAAATTAATTTTTGGTCTGATAATGACTTATGTAAACTTCTTTTGTTCATGTGTGTGTCTCTTCTTAACCTCCTTCCTCCACACACACTTATGTTCAGCATTGTGTTCATAGGAAGCCAAACACTCAAATCAAAACCCAGCACCCAGGCCAGTCTGAGTTATTTGCGGGGTGGGGATACAAACTAGAGGGTTTCTCCTCACTCCTTTCCTCTTGTGGTTCCTCTAAAACTTTAAATTTCCTGATTTTTTTAAAAAATGTTTAATTGGCTCTAGTAACAAACTCACTGGAATCTCTGCTTTAATAAAACTGCTGATTAGGATAAAAAACCCTGCTCTTTTTGCACGCCCACTGAAGTCCAAATCAAAACTCGTTTGTTACCCCCACACAAAGTATTCAATGTTTGTTGTCTCAGACAAGCTTTTTTTCTAGCTTCTGTTTAGGCTCTTTGGGTTGGCAGAGCAGAGTGTAACTGTTGCAGGACCAGTTTGTCATAATATTTTCTGGTTTTGTTATTTTCACATCAGCAACTGTAGAGAGACTTATCCTGGGAGGTGAAGTTTGTTTTACTCAGGACATAGATTTTTCATAACCTTTGAGTCAGTTCTTGCCCTTGACTATAACCTGTAACTTCAATATCTTTAATGTAGTTGAATTTGTCCCTGTGTGTTTTTCAAATACAGCCCTTTTTGAAAACTAGACTTATCCTCTTTTTCCTTATTCAACCCATAGTGGAGCTGTTTATTTAGTTTGCTCAGTCTAGAAGGGTAATAGATCATCTGTTAATGACAATCTATCTGAATGTGTGGGCAATTTGTTCTTTCAGGCTCCGTGGCGTATTGAACAAACTGCTCCACCAGACAACTGGCCCCATGAAGGCAAAGTAGAGTTCAAAGGTTATGGCTTACGTTACCGGGAGGACTTGGATTTAGTTCTGAAAAACATAAATGTGACCATAAACGGAGGAGAGAAGGTAAGTACTATGGCTTATTGCTTATATACCCGCACTCCACTTTATAAACTACTAGCAGAATGCTGAGAGTTGCGTCCTTAACTCAATTAAATGTCTTTTTTTGGAAAATAAAAGGAAAATGTACATGCTTTATTGAAATGATTGTATTTTTCATATTTTTTTCATGAAGTTAATTTTTTTATTTCAGATTTCTTTCAAAAAGGGGTTTGTTAAAATTTGTCCATTTAAAAAAAGAACAAAAAAACCCTAAAGTTAAATGGGAATTCCATCAAATGTATTTTTTTCTTTATCCTAATAAACTCTTATTATTCACTGTTTTAACAAAAAAGGGCTATAATCAATTTGGTTTCCAATAACACTGCCTTTTAGTTTTCAAACCTTAAGCATTGATTTAGCTGTGCCAACATAGAACACTACTCCACAATTCTCTCTTCTATCTCTTTCCTGTAAAGATTTATTGAGAAGCCATCTTATTTCAGGTTTGTCCAATATGTCTGGCTCATCTTAGAACCATAGAATCATAGAATACTAGGATGGAAGGGACCTCGAGAGGTCATCGAGTCCAGTCCCCTGCCCTCATGGCAGGACCAAATACTGTCTAGACCATCCCTGATAGGTTAGATAAATGTCTATCATTAAATATCTCCACAGATGGAGATTCCCCAACCTCCCTAGGCAATTTATTCCAGTGTCTGACAGTTAGGAACTTTTTTCTAATGTCCAACCTAAACCTCCCTTGCTGTAGTTTAAGCCCATTGCTTCTTGTTCTATCCCCAAAGGCCAAAATGAACAAGTTTTCTCCCTCCTCCTTATGACACCCTTTTAGATACCTGAAAACTGCTATCAGTCCCCCCTCAATCTTCTATTTTATAAACTAAACAAACCTAATTCCTTCAGCCTTCCCTCATAGGTCATGTTCTCTAGACCTTTAATCATTCTCGTTGCTCTTCTCTGGACCCTCTCCAATTTCTTCACATCTTTCTTGAAATGCGGTGCCCAGAACTGAACACAATACTCCAACTGAGGCCTAACCAGTGCAGAGTAGAGCGGAAGAATGACTTCTCGTGTCTTGCTCACAACACACCTGTTTGTGCATCCCAGAATCATGTTTGCTTTCTTTGTAATGGCATCACACTGCTGACTCTCATTCAACTTGTGGTCCACTATAACTCCTAGATCCCTTTCTACCGTACTCCTTCCCAGATAGTCGCTTCCCATTCTGTATGTATGAAACTGATTGTTCCTTCCTAAGTGGAGCACTTTGCATTTGTCTTTATTAAACTTCATCCTATTTACCTCAGACCATTTCTCCAATTTGTCCAGGTCACTTTGAATTATGACCCTATCCTCCAGATTAGTCGCAACCCCTCCCAGCTTGGTATCTGCAAACTTAATAAGCATACTTTCTATACCAATATCTAAATCGTTGATGAAGATATTGAACAGAGCTGGTCCCAAAACAGACCCCTGCGGAACCCTACTTGTTATGCCTTTCCAGCAGGATTGTGAACTATTAATAACTACTCTTGAGTATGGTTATCCAGCCAGATATGCACCCACCTCATAGTAGCCCTATCTAAGTTGTATTTACTTAGTTTATTGATAAGAATATCATGCGAGACCGAATCAAACGCCTTACTAAAGTCTAGGTATACCACATCCACCGCTTCTCCCTTATCCACAAGACTCGTTATCCTATTAAAGAAAGACTGAACCATTTTCTCAGTTATGACAGTTCCGAAGATTGTATCCTGTCTTCGGACAATGGCCAATGCCAGATGCCTAAGGGGGAGCGAACAGAACAGGGAATCATCAAGCAATCCCTCTCCCGCCACCCATTTCCAGCCTCTGACACCATTCCTATCCATCCTGGCTAATAGCCATTGATGGACCTATCCTCCATGAATTTATCTAGTTCTTTCTTGAACCCTGTTAGTTTTCATCTTCACAACCACCTCTTGCAAGGAGTTCCACAGGTTGACCGTGCACTATATGAAGAAAATGGATGGATGAGGTTCTATTGGAGCTAAAACAATAAGTCCTTTAGTGGCTGGTCTTTATAAGACAACAAGAGCCCACAGTCGCCAGCTAGAGTGGGACAGACACCCATGCTGTACATTGTGGGTTACACATGCTCAGTTTTCCTCAGTGTTCTTTTAGTACAGAAATACAAATAAATGTACTGGAGAATGTGTGGCCTTAACCGATGGCCTTTTCTTGTATTCAACACAAGCAAAATGAAATGGCAAATGTATGAAGTTTAAATTGTATTTACTGTGAAGAGCCTAAGTAATGTCAGAGATCCCATTTTACTGATTTCTGAATCCTTTTGTAATGTAAGTGAGCATATTAATTTATTTAAGTATTAAATGCACAGCAGTTTATATTAGTATAAACCATACAAGCGCAAATCCAAGAAAGGCACATTTTTGTAACTTCTTAATCAGACAACTGAGTATTATGTTAATAAGCACAATTGTATCCTAAATTCAGGTGGCAAAACAAGATCCAAACCTGTAGCTCCACAAAACACATACAAATACAGGAACAGGTGTGATCTGAACTTTGTCAGCGCCTCTCTACTTAGCATTTTCACCACAATTCCATTTCCCTGTCCAGGAAAGTCCCAGAGCTTTTCAGGTGACATTGAGATTTTGATGTGCTGTTCGAGGGGTATTTTCACTTTCTGGATATATGTGCTGTCAGTTGCTTATGCCAGCTTAGTTCTCCGTTTTCTTAACACAGCTGCTTGGCACAGGGTAGATGTAGGGGTTGCAAGACCTTCTGAAGCTGTGGCCACTTCTGGACATTTTCAGTGACACTTTGACTTTTTCCTTTTCCTCAGAATTAGTAAATGGTAACTTCTTTCTGTGCATCTTCTAATAGGTGGGAATAGTTGGAAGAACAGGAGCTGGAAAATCTTCCCTTACTCTAGGATTATTTCGAATCAATGAGTCCGCAGAGGGAGAGATTATTATTGATGGAAATAACATTGCAAAAATAGGGCTCCATGAGCTGCGGTTCAAGATCACCATTATTCCTCAGGTAGGTGCAAAGTTCCCACAAAAACCACAATTAATTTCTTAAGGCTATTGAGACTTTAATGAACTGGATTCGTATCTCGTTAATATACCTTATTAGTGTCTGATTCAACACCCAGTGAAGTCAGTGGGACTCTTTCCATTGACTTCAGCTGACGGGGGGCGGGAGGGTCAGATTTCTGTGCTGGCTTTATGTAAAAAGTCACACTGGGCTGAATTGGTTGGATGCCATAGAAGCAGGATCCATGGTCTTCTGACATTCTGAACTCGTTGTGTTTAAACTCCTTCATAATAGATTTTCAGTAGTCACTTAGTTTCTGATGCTGCAGATTGCTCAGCATAAGTGTAGAGTTAGGAGCAGGTAGTATAACTGGTGCGATGCAGGCCGTTAGAAGCCTCTAGTGCTTCTGGACCAATAGAGAGTATATATAGATCGCATATTTCAGAGTGAAGATTTCTCACTAGATTTACTGTAGGACTCAATACATTTCACTCTGTTTTCACTATGACTTGGTAGATAAAGTCTGGTCTCTGAGGTTCACTTCTCTTTGGGAACTGTGAGAAACAACATTAATCAGATGGGGACTATGCCACTGATCAGGTTATTGTTTTGGGCTTGAAGTCTGCTTATCTATTTCTGCATGACTGAGTCACTTCCTTACTCGGGGCGCGGTAGTGAAGTGTCATTGAATTTAGTTTTTAAAACAATTGGGTTTATGAGTTACTATTCTGTAGCAATAAGTTTACAAGCTTTTCTGCCTATTTATAATAATGTAAAAAAGAATTGGGTTTATATAATGTAGGAGGTTTTTTGCAATTCATCTATGATGGATCTGGGTAATAGGTTTGGTCAGGGAATTGTATTGCTTTTGCCCTTTTTGAATCATTCCATATTAGATTCCAGCTCTGCTGCCACTGTTGATTGCAAGCATGGGATGTTTTTTGGAACACATGGTGCATTTACTGATGCAGCCAGTTCAGACTTTGGATCTTGTGGGAATGTATGCTGAATTTGGTTTTCACATGCCATTTTATTTGAAAAAGATGTTTTGGCCTCTTAGTGGAAGATGGTTCTATATATTGTTTGGTATTGCAACTAGTCTGAGGTTCTTTCTGCAAACACATTTTCTAAGCAAAAAATGAGTCATTTTATTTAAAAGAAACTCAAGAGTTTATATTTCTTTAGTTGCCTACAAAATAAGCTGTTTCTTTACCATTTAAATGAAAACTCTCTTGAAATTTTGCCATATTCTTTATATATTGAAGTGTTGAATGCATGCTATTTTCTGACTAGGATCCAGTATTATTTTCTGGTTCTCTGCGTATGAATCTTGACCCTTTTGAGAAATATTCTGATGAAGAAATTTGGACATCTTTGGAATTGGCTCACTTGAAAAATTTTGTGTCCTCTCTTCCTGATAAACTTAATCACGAGTGTTCTGAAGGTGGAGAGAATCTAAGGTACAGTAAAATGCCTTCTTTTTCGGTGACAATTTGCTGTTAGAGCTAAAACTTTTGACACTGAGAAACACGTTTTGTATATTCTTCCCACTTTATTTATCCAGGTTCAATACTGTACAAACACAAGCCATCCATGACCCATGAACCTTTAAAATCCATCTCAGACATCAAAACAGCCCTAACTATATAAATAAACTCTGCTTTTTTTAATTCACTGTGTAAGACCTTGATTATCTTGTGTTTGGGAAGAGAAATTTTAACGTGAAATTGCCAAACCAGGCAGTTGGGTGTGTTTAAAATTTTTTAAGCTTTAAGTCATGAAAATAAAAGTACATAATTTAGAAATAGTAAGTTAAATATAGTAGATTTATATTTATTGGCTTGGGCAATCTTAGGAAAAACTTTGATTAACCTCAGCCTGTTGTAGTTGCTTATAATTTGGAGGGAGAATTATACCTAACAAATGCAGGGTTCATAGTGCTCTTGTAATAGAACTGCAATGCTAATCAGTAAATTGAAGGTGTTTATTTAGGATTACAAATTGGCCATCAAACCAGTTCATATACAGAACTATTCCACAGAACTTTGCCACAGTCTGCACTATTTCAGTGCTATGGTCTGGTGCACTTACATGGAAACCCTTTGGTAATGTGTATTTTCCTAACAATGAAAACACTTGAAAACTTTTGTTACCATTACCAGTTTTTAGAGAAGTATCAGAACTTGAAGCTAGTTCTATATCTAAACCTTGCTAAACTCTCAGCATCTAAATTCGCAAAAGGTTGTATAGGAAACCAAGTCAGGGTTTGAAACAAATTACAAGTTTCTTACAAGTATCAGAGAGGTAGCCATGTTAGTCTGAATCTGCCCACGAAAGCTTATGCTCCAATAAATCTGTTAGTCTATAAGGTGCCACAGGACTTCTTGTTGTTTATGCAAAGACCCACTTCGTCAGATGCATGTCATCTACATGCATCTGAAAAAGTGGGTCTTTGCCCACGAAAGCTTATGCTGCAATAAATCTGTTAGTCTATAAGGTGCCACAAGTTTCTTACAGTTACCTTTTCTATTTTTGTAGTGTTGGACAGCGTCAGCTGGTGTGCCTCGCGCGGGCTCTGCTTCGAAAGTCCAAAATCTTAGTTTTAGATGAAGCCACAGCTGCTGTTGATCTTGAAACTGATGACCTTATACAATCAACAATAAGGACTCAATTTGAAGACTGCACTGTTGTAACTATAGCACATCGTCTAAACACTATTATGGACTATGAAAGGTAAAGTGATGCAACTGTTGCAAAGAAAAATTGTCTGTGCCTTGCACTGAATAGGCATCTCTTACTTGCATTATATTTGCTAGCAGGGCCGACTTTAACAAGCACAGGGCCCGATTCCGGGGGTGGGACAGCGCATGTGCTGTGCACCTGGGGTGGTGGCACTGCACATGTGTCGCTCACCTGGGGCAGCCCTGTGCATGCGTAATGTGGGGCTCCATTCCGGGGAATCAGCCGAATCGGCCTAAAGCTGGCCCTGTTTGCTAGACCTGTTGTCAGCTGAAATTCGTGGGTTCTTTGTATGTGTCCCTAGTGTAAGCATGCTGACGGTCAAGTTCTGTCCTTGGTGATGGTTGTGCAACCCCATTGTCCATGGCATGTTTGCACAGATGTGGCTGAGGGCAGCACTTGTTCTTGTAATTGAAACATAGGCTCATAATGCTCCCTGTTTCTCTGAGTAGGATGTGGGAATCAAAACTTGACAAGCACCTGACTCAAGTGGTCCTCCCATCTTTCCGGACCTTACAATAGAGTGCTCTAATGGGACTGGGGAGCCACATGGTTGAAGGGACAAAGCAGAAATGGGCATTATATCCCCACCAAACTTGCAGGGATTCACCACTGCTATTAACACTCACTCAGTACTAATTCAGCACTCCAGCCATTCACAAGTAGAAGCCCCTGCATGTTTGGTTTGATTGCCCTAGGGGCTCCTAGCAATATTTTTCTGTCCTCTAACAGCGAGTTGGAGGTAGCATTTCAACTCTGAATGCTAGGTGTCATGACTTGTTAGTGCTTGCTTTCACAGCCTTCTTGTTACAGTAACACTGTTGCTTTGCTTAGGTAGTCTAAGCACAAAGAAAATCAGTGTATCTATAGTAGGATTAGTGACATTGGGGACAAATTCGTCCATTTGTGAAATTCTTACAAGTAGTTTCTGGTGTTTTCTGGTGGCACTGAGATGCTTTGCTAAGATTGCTAAAATTCCAGATACATCAGTATTTTGACCATTTTTTTTCCTTTTCCTGTTTTAGAGTTATAGTCCTCGATAAAGGCGAAATTGTGGAGTGTGATTCCCCAGCCAATCTACTTCAGAAGAAAGGCATTTTCTATAATATGGCCAAAGATTCTGGCTTGGTGTAATACAAGAACATAGTTTGTACGTGTGGGGAAGAGGGGTGAAAATTGACTGAATATAGACACTGAGAAGATTTTGAGAGCTCTGACTTCCTTTGTTCTGCTATTCAAACCAAACATTTCCACCTCCGACCCAGAAAAAAATCTGAGTTTAACACAAAGAATATAAGTAGCATAAATGCAATTTGGTTTTCCTTAAAGATTTACTTTGCAAGAAGTAGAAGTTGCGAATGTACTCTGCTAAAGACCAAACATAGACCTGTTTCATCTTTTGCCTCAGATCTATCAAACTGCAGTTGAAAAATGTTTTCGTCTTTTGAAAGCAAGAAAAGTCCTTTTCCTCTTGATTCACTTATGATCTGAAGGTCCTTTTGTTCGAAAAATCTCTGTAAAATGCTACCTGTGTGTTCAGTTGACATTTACCATTTTCAGAACCATCTGCCATGGGCGACACTCAGTATATTTTTTGGAATAGCAATATGGCTCAACGTTTTTAATCCTTGTGAAATACTGTTGTGTGCCAGATCTTGCCTTGGCACATATTGTATGTGGTTAATGCTTTTATGCATTATGTTAACATTTTCATATGTGTTTATATTTTATAGCAACAAGTTTGCAGAAATGTATCACTGATGAAAAAAGCACATAGTCAAAACAGTATTTATTAAGCAGATATGGAATCTCTGTCACCCTAACACCAAAACACTTGCTTGGATGCAAAAATTAATGGATTGCAACACTGAGAATCCAATTCTTTGCTTTCTATTCACTCAGTGGTTTTTACTTATGTGAAAAGCATCACTTATGCCAGTGGAGGGAGAGGTACCCTTGTGAGTAAGGATTTACCTGACTGAAGGCTTCAGAGTCAGTTATCTTATAATTTGGTTGTAGTATTCTTTGTCATTGTATTTCACTGTCTAATATTTAATTCAGAAGCCCTGCCACATCCAGGACTGTTAGCCCTATGGAAACAGAGAAACCTTCTCTAGAGGCTGCTGCTATTAATTCTTAATGCTTGTGCAGAATGTGCTCTTACTGTTCCAAAAAATATATATACCTTTTTATTCATTAAAATGTGTGGGTAGCCAGAGTAGTCCTGTCAGAGCTTAATTTACAGTGGAGTCTAGTTCCAAGAAACTCGAGTGGTTTGGTTTTCACTTTGTAGGAAAAAAGAAAAGTTGCATTTTTCTCAAGTTCCATACAGTCTTATTTTATACAAAAATGGCGAAGTGACTGCAGTTTGAGTTCAGTGGATCCAAATATCTACCACTCTGGAAATGTGGACTCTTGTCTAGTTTTAAGGGCAGCAACATAGCTCCCAAGTGTCTTCTCTTAGAACAAAAGCTATTTATTTTATTTTTTGTAAGTTATGATTCTTTAAACTTCAGTAAACCGAAAAATTCTTTGGTATTTTTTGTAATAACTAGAATGGAAATAGGAATATTTGCAAAGAACTTGGAGTAAACTTCTGTTTGAAAGAGATTGTCCCTATTTATATTTTTTTTTACTGCTTTGCAATCTGTTGATGTTGGCTCCATTATTGACACAGTCTTTAAGGCCCAGAGAACTGTGGGTGCATCTGAGGTTGATGTTCATGCCTTCAAAATGAAGCCTGTAGAAACTAAGACTCATCACCAGCTAAAGAATTAACAGATGAGAATAACGAGCCTTATTCTCAGGCCTGTTTGGAAGGGAATATGGGGAAGCATGTGCCTTGAGTGAGAAGATCATAGTCCTCAGCTGCATGGTATCTCTATGGAGTGCTGTTAAAATAACAATGTGAAATGAGCAGTGTGTGCTTTGTAGGGTGGCACATAAAAAGTATTGGCTCCCCGAGGTGGCTGCTGAAGATTTTTTCCAGTGTTCAAGATGCCCAGCTGATATTTGCTGCACTTTTCAGGTGGCACTGTCACTGCGTAGCTGTTCCATGAAAATAACGTTTGCAAATAAAGGTGATTCTTCTGGTTACCAAGTGCCTACTTTTAGACTAAGGGAAGTGGTTATTCACCACCAGGTATAGTCTCTAAGGTCTTCCCTGGATTTTTATGAGGGTACTTCTCCTGCCGGATTTTGCTGGTGAATTACATTCCAAGCACTCTCTGCAAATCTATAGTCATGGCTAAAATAAGTAGCCCTAATGAAGGGGCCACTGGGCAAAACAGTAGCGGCACTCCCATCCCATGTGCCAAGTCATTACACTACTGGCTAAAATTTGGCCCAGCTACCCATCTGTCATGAGGGAGGAGTGGACATGCCAAACCTGAATGGTGTTGTGACCCTCTGCCATATGGAAATAACATCTGAAGAGTCCAGGAAACCTCCAAATAACTGAAATATCTCAAAAAAGATCAAGAGTGGTAGGGTATGAAAGAGGTGAAGTGTGTCTAGTGGGAGAGGCCCTTTACCTTAATCTTTCTGGTCCCTACTGGTAATTGTTCCTTATCTGCATGAGTTAAAAATCATAGCATATTGCAAGCACCATTCCTTAAGCCACGGCTGGGCAAAATATGACCCGGGGACCACCCTGCCAAGACCCTCAGGCACATAGCTGCTAAGGGATTAAAGTGCAGTTTGGCGGCTCTCTGCTGTGGAGTGGGGAGATGCATTGTGTGACCTCCCCACCACCAGCCCAATCCTTACCTCCTGTTGGCCAGAAGCAACTGGCCAATAGGAATTGACCCCAGCCAATCTCTCAGCTCCTATTCGCTAGAAACAACCAGCCAATAGGAGCTGAGAGATTGGCCTGGGAGATGGGATGGGGGCAGCGTAAGCCTCTTTCCTCTCCCAGAGCTGAGAGCCACATGGAGGGAATAGCCTGCAGCTCTAAGTGATCTGGGGCTGCAGCTTGGCGGGAGCCCAACCTGCCTTGGGAGTGCTGGTCAGGAGATGCTTAGGTAAGCACCTCCTAGACAGAACCTGTCTCTGGCACCCCTGTCCCTCCTGCACCCCAACTCCTTCCCCAGGTCACCATCCAAACCCTCTACACCCCTGTGCCCCAGGTCACCGCTTCCTCCCATGATCTGTATCCCCTCCTACACTCTTCTCCCAGTTCAGAATCCTCTCCTGCACCCAAACACCCTCCCAGACCCTGCACCTCAATCCCCTGACCAGGTCACAACTGCTCCTTCACCCAAACTCCCTCTCAGACCTCACATAGTCTCCTGCACCCCAGTCTCTTGTAGGGTTGCTAGGTGTCTGGTTTTCACCAGGACTGTCTGTTGTTCGGTCCCCTGTCTGGTTTAAAAAAAAAACAAACAAAATACTGGACATATGAAATGTCCAGTATTTCCTGTTTCCCTCGGACGGAAGCCTGGCGGGGACCATTTTCCCCTGCTGCGTCTGGTGGAGACGGGGGAGTGAGGAGCTAGGGATAGGGGGCATTTAAAGGCGCAGTATCCCCACTTTTTTTTTTTTTTGCTTAACCACTTTGGTCATTTACATTCAGTGAAGGTGCAAACAGCTCTTTGTGTAGATTCCTATTATTGCCTTTAATTCTTATCTTCTTAACTACCCAATATTCAGGTGCTTACTATTCCCAGTTCTGTCTTCCTGTTTTTCCCTTTGATATTTCCATACCCTCTGCTCCTTGTTTCCCCACCCCCCTGCGTTCTCCCCTATTTATTTTGGGTCTGCACATCCTAAACTCAAAACTCCGGTCATCTGAAGAAGTGGGCTGTGCCCACGAAAGCTCATGATACCATCTACATGTTTTGTTAGTCTATAAAGTGATATATTAGTCATTTGTTGTTACTTAAGATTTAGTTACCTAATGCTGTGACCTGATCTTAATTATGACTAAAAGGAGTGCTGCATGATTCAACATTTACAACACTGCTTAAAAGTGATTTTAAGAAAGTTGTATTCCATATCATGTCTAGCTTTCTCTTATGTGTGTTTCCCTATTTTGAGTTTGCTGAATGCTTCTAAGTGTTGCATGCCCAAACCTTACCTGGGTGAAAGATGCATTCTCCCACTTCTCCACTTCTTTGTTTTGAAGTTGGTAAAAGAGCACAGACATGGCTTGAGGGTGGGGGATGAATTAGAGCACAGTTTGTTCTGTTCCCTTAATTCCAAACGCCCTCTGCTAACTTTTGTTCCTGTATAATACATATCGTGTTTGGGCACCTCCAGTGGGGCTGTTGCCTTGTAAAAGTCTCATCAAATCTTAACTCTGTTCTCTTCTTGCAGCATATAAATTCCACTACAGCCACTTCTCTTTTAGGCTTGGATTCTGTGCAGAAACAGTTGGCTCCGTGGAGAAAGAGACTATCTTGTATATGCAGTACTAAAAAGGCCCAATCTTGTTGTAAAGCTACTAATGTTAACTTAATGTTCTCCATTTCTAAGAGGGATTTTTCCTATTACTGTGCATGTTCATGGGGCTGGGAGCTCTGAATACTCACCCTTGCTCTGGAGAGCAGAGGGAATCATCTTTTTTAGGCAGAAAAGTGTGAGTCAGAGTGTCGAGAAGTGTGAGGTCTGAGGTGAGTTGCTACCTGAACCTGGAGTGTCATTTGGTGTATTGTACAGTGATAAGACAAATAAAAGACTGACTAAAACAGTTAATATCTTAGAGGTTGGGATTGGTACCTAATGAAGAAACTAAAAGACATGATGTTTCTGCATTGGTTGTTCCAAGAGTGAGACAACCCACATGGAAGTAATGTTTACAGTATACCCAAATTCACAGCATCTGTGCAGTGTAGTAAATCCCATCCCAGTCAGCCTTGGCAAGCCCTTTATAATCTTGCTTTGTAATTCCTTGTTTTATACACACAACTGCAGCAGGATATGGTGGCCTCTTCTGCAGAGCATGGATTGGGCTGCAATGTGTGTGGGGCAGCACTAGAGGCATTTTGTTCGGTGTGCTGTTCGTAAATTCTGCAGCAGTCAAGTACCATTCTTCGCTTTTGCTCTCCCGTACCATGTTAGTTGCACTTATCCGTGATCCACAACATTAAAGCAGTGTTACACACTGTCATCTATAAGGCCTGATCGTTGTATTGCTTGCATCCTGGGCATGAACCACTGTTTGTTCGCTTCTTTAACAGCTGAGATCAAATGGGATTACTTCTGATTTGAAAGTGGAAGCAGGAGTCTTGTCCCCTTGACCTGGCTTCTCATACAGCTCCAAGGAGCTTGTTATCAGACGTTTGAGGTACATGATTCAGACATCTGCTAGAAGGGATTGAGGAGTAATGTGCCAGGTAGGAGGCTTTCTGGTTCTAAACTTTTCTTGTTGGAATGGAGTAATCTGTTTAGTATGGACTCTTGGAACACGTACATCTAGAGGCCAGAGGCATCTGGTCTGATTTCTTGTAATAATGCCAACCATCCATGCTAGCTCTCCAGTCACCTTTAGTATTCCTCCCCAAACATCTCTAATGCAGCTGTGAAATTTGTAGTTTCACCTGCAGTGGGTTTTTTTACAAAAAATTAAAGGAATGCAGTATGCTAATTCAAATGGCCTCTTAAATGCAAGTTTAGAATAAGAACACTACATACTTTTCAGATCCACAGCAATATATAGGAATAATGTGAGATGGGATCATGTCAATGTAGATCTTTTTCTCTTGTTTTTAGAGTTCTTGTTAACCACTAACATGTAAACTGCAGACTAAAGACAAATAAGGCTTCCTTTGAAAAACAATCCTTCCAGATCTTGTCTGTACATGATTCAAAAAGCATTTTGCAAGTAGTGAATGGCAATTACGTTTCTTTTATGATGGCTTTGTAGCTTAAATGATTCAGAAAAAAGTGGGTAAGTCAATTATCTTTGTAGCTTAGTGTTGCCAAACTATGGAATTAATTTTTCCGGTTACTTAACTCTTTCAACAAGTTAGGAGTCTGACAAAGGCCCATAACTGTTTTTCTTCTGCACTGAATCCTTCTTTCTGCATCAGAATAACATGCATTGCTAAAAGAAATCTTTACATATAGTGAGGATTGACTTCATTTACTCTGTATATAGCTCATCCATGTCCGTGTTTCAGAGTTACTTACAGGTGGAATGCCTTGCTCTGTTTTGGTTGTATGTAATACTTTTGTGTACTGCTGAGTAGAGAAAGCAAAGCAGCTTCAGCCTTTCAATATTTTAACTTAAGCCTTATCTGCGTTGCCCCTGGGTCACTACTAGGCGTGTGAATAGAAGTGTGTGTGGAGACTCGATATGAACCAAAAGGTTCTTCGTTCATATTGGCTGCATCAGATCACGCTTCTGTGAATCTTTTAGTTTGTGCCCTGAGCTCAGGCACTTGGATTTGCACTGCATTTCACAGACCTACAGTCTGAACTCCAGGGCAGTGTAAAGCTAACCCTAGAGTGTAAGCTTCTGCTATGGAATGAAGGTGCACTGGGACAGAAGGGGGGGAAATTTCAATTGCATGAGTCTGTGCTGGCTCCCACAGGCCTTGCACACTTCCCAGCCATCCCATACATGTTCTCGTTTGAAAGTGTCCCATTCTGAGGTTTTGGGGTTTTTTTTTAAACATTTAGGTGGACAACTTCCTATCAGCATTTGCTCTTTAGAATTGGTCTTTTACTACTTTCATTCTTCAGTGGCCTGTCTCCAAGACTGACGGGTAAAATGCAAGGCTCTGCTCTTGGACCCACGTGCCTAACTGGGTTGGGGGAATGTAGCTGTTCAGTGCTAATAGGATGCCTGCTGCTACTGTTGTAAGAGTCACTGAAGGCATTTTGATTGATTCTTGCCCTAAAAGGTCAGAATGGGAGCTAATGAATGGTGTCAAGGCCTGTTTTCTGCACTTCCTAAAATACACGCAAGTATTTTATCTATTTCTTCAGAATTGTCCTGGCAGGTCTGAGGGGGTGATCTACATAGAACGTGCTTGGGATGGTTCCTTTCCACACAGGACTGTAAAAATCTGTCTCTGATGGGCCATTAATGAAAGCTAATTCCAGAGATTACTCCACCCCTCCCTTCCTGATTTCCGGTGAGAACACCCATCCTCCCTCTTAGGGATTGTGGACAAGTGAGTGTCCCTAGATCTCTATTCTCAGGATGGAGTGATAAGCATAGAGTTGGTCTCCACTTCAGCTTTGAAGTGATCTCTCTTTGTTTAATTCCCATGCCAAAACCCAGAGGAAGTGTTTTACCATGGCATGCAGGAAAGAAGTGGAGGAAGCACTCTTTCCCCAGCAATGCCAAAGGGTACAGCTGGGTCTGTTTTCACTCTTGCAGGCCCTATGTAGAGTGTTTGAAGCTCAGTATCTGCAGAGCTCGCTCGTTATGACCCAGCACATTGTGCTCACGTTTTGCAGCCTGTATTTGAGGATGTGATTCGCATAGGCCAGCAGACCACAAAAGAAACTCCGCTTTAAGGTAAAGGAAGTAAAAGGGGTTTACTTTTGAGTAAAACTCTCAAGCTTGGAGACACTGACCCCATTTCTCTTTTGTGGGGGGCAAGTATTGGGTCCGAGACGCTAATCCCCACCCTGTGAGGAAATGGGGCCCTATCTGTACAACGAATTCTGATTGTATTATGAAAAACGGTCAATGGAAGAAGTTGACATATGAGTGCCTACATGGATGTGACCTGTAGCATGTAAACTCCAGAGAAATACCAACCCAAAAATTGTACTTAAACTCAGTATATTCTTCGAAATATATTAAGCATAGCCCTTTATCAGTGGCAGCTTGTATTTTCATATGGTTTGGTCATTTTCTTTTGGGAAGTCTGTTCCCAGGCATACAGCATGAGTTCATTAATCCCTGGAAGAATGTCATTGGCCAGGTTGATTATGGCATGTTTTTGTCTCCCCTGTCATTCCTGGTGGCAGAACTCCTATTTCAGAAATAAACTGACCAGGCTGAGTTCTAGTTGTTGATCAATACTAAACTTAACACAGCCATTTAGTACAGCTGCGACTTGAATTAATCTTTCACTCTCAGTTCATATGAAACCCACTGCTAGTTGAAAGATCAACTTTTTACATGTTAAACCCTCTACCTAGCAACCCTTAAAAACTCAGTTGCACGGAGGCCGGAGGAACACACCTCACAAATCAGGCCCCCATGACTAGAGTTAGCCGCCTAAAGGAAATTGATTGTCTTTGCCTGCCGGAGCGCATAGATTGCTGCAGCGCTAATCAGAGGCACCACAAGAATTAATCAGTTTCTGCACAATGGTTTTATCATGTCCCCAGAACGTGGAATCTTTCTTGCAGCTTCTGTAATGACCAAGGACCACAGGAAAACAACTTGAAAGGCAAAGTGTAAAAAACAAAGCAGCAACCCTAAATGTATTCTTCATGCCTCAATCCAGTGCTCTTGTGCACAGGCTACAGAGCTATCCAGTGGATATCCATGGGTCATTCTTTACCCTGAAGGAGGAAGAAGGGTCAGCGAGCTATGCCCCTGCTGATTGGTCCTCCCTAAGCTCCTTAAGCACTTGGTGGGGCAGAGCAAGAGCACCATGGGCTAAGAGGGCAAAGGAACAACCTGTTGAATTTCTTTCTTTGCTGTCTTAGGAGTGCAGGGCAATAGCAGAACAGCATATCGGACACAGAGACGGCCTTCATTAGCCTGCTTGTTTGGTTCCCCCGGCACTTCGCTGCTGTTTACCAAGAGTTCTGTACAGGGGGTGCTGACAGTGTAAGGAATTCCTATTTCCATCATGTAAACTGCAAGCACAATTCTTTTCCCTCCTCAAGTCATTTTGGCTCCCTGATGCATTGGGTTGAATTGTTCTTGCAAGATGAATTATTACTGGATGTGGTGGATAAAGCTTTGATGTGGGCAGTGGGTATCAGAGTTAAATAGGAGGAAAGATGCTGTTTTAACCTTTCTTATTGGCCCGCCAGTCCAGCAAGGGTCTTATGCGCCTGCTTCACATTAAACAGCCCGACTTTTAGCATGTGAGTAGTTCCACTGAACTTAAGCACAGTCTTTGGAGCTTGGTAAGCAAATCTCTGAAAACCTATTTCAGCAGCATAAAAATTTGAGGACAAATACTGGAGAAATAACCGGATGGCACAAAAGGGTGACTGAATCTTGCACAGTTGACATGGAAGATTGTGGAATCTTTCAAAAGACACCTTAAAACAGGCAAGTGCTACTTTTGCATGCCCACAAGATGTTTTGGAAGAATATCCTTTCAACCTAGCATGCTTATTAAACACAAATCTACTTCCCTTGCTCTGCCTTTGAGCTGATGTTCTGCTGAACTTCCCTCGTTCATCCCAAAGATAATACATTTACTTAGTGCCCAGTCCAGTTTCTACCTTGCAATTTACAAGTGTTTTTTATTTTGAGGTAATCCTTCGTAAGGTGTTCGGGATACTGTGAGGTGAAAGGTATTGTATATTCATGTAAAAGCCACACTCAACTGGGAAAATAGCCACACGTGGCTAGCGTGTTGGACACCACGGTTGTTGCGTAAAAACCCACAAAAGACCAGTTTTCACTTGGAGGAGACCAGATTTCATGGTCTGTGATGCATTTTTTGTGGCCAAGATTAAGCAACCACAGCCTCTGTTCCAAATTACTCCACTCCACTTGCAGTAGGCACTGGAAAAGACAAAAGGGTCTGATTCAGGTGACAAGTGAAGGACTAATAAACTGAGTGCAGGTTGAAGAGAGTTGGGCAGCAGCTAAGTCAAATTAAGACTTCCTTGAATGACATCTGTTTTCTTATTAATATAATAATATCAAGCTCTTAATGCCTTTTTTCATATAATCAGATTGCAAAATGCTTTACAAAGGTCGGTATTTTACAGCTGAGGAAATTGAGGTAAAGTGATTTGTCCTGAGATACTCAGCAGGCCAGAGGTAAAGCCAGGAATATAAACCAGGTCTCCTGAATCCTAGTCCATTGTTTTTGCAACAAGGCAACCCTGCCTTCCAATTTAAGTGCATCTGGCTAGCTTGCTATGTAACCCTAAAACACAATGGAAGTTTTCCCCATTATAGAAATACTGTATTATTTAATGGAAAATATTGCTTGGTAATGGTTGGTATTTTTGTTGGGAGGCATGTATTTTATGATTTTGACATGTTGTTGGACTGGAGTGTTTCTTCGCACCATTCCAAGCCAGTGTGTACACTGGCAGATGTAAAGCACTGGCAGTTACAGCGCTGCTCAGAGAGTGAAGCAGTGACAATATTGTTGGGTGTCCATACTGTCAGCTCCTGCACAGTAGTGACATCACACTTGCAGTGCCTTTTGGAGCAGTGCAGTCTTGGGCAGCTATCCCACAATGCACCTCTTCCTTTTCTGTGCAGAGGTTTATGGGAAGGCAGAGGATAGATACGGAGCATCCTGTCCTGAGTGCTCCGTGGTACATCTCTTTGCATCCCAGCAACCTCTGCACTTCTGTCCGCATTTGGTGTCATCCTTCAATGGCTTTTGTGTTATGCACTCTGCCTCGTTGGTCTGTGGGAATGGATCCTCAGTTGCTGACGAAAATGCTGATAGATCTTGCTATACATCACACAAGGCAGTTGAACTATTTCTGAAGCTACAAAATGATGAGGAATTTATACAGCATTTGTTCAACACGAGCTTTCTTGTAGCACTCAGAGTAAAAGGTTAAGCAAAAATAAGCAATGCATTGAATTCAGAGTTTTGTGTGCCTAAGAATTAGGCCAGACTGGGGTTCAGCACAGGAAAACATTTTACTTAATCTTTTTAAAGAACCACTTCATTTGTGAAATCCTGTTGGTAATCCTGGTTAACTTAAGTTATTCTTTTTAGGGATGTTAACAAATGTTTATTTTTTTAAACGTGTAACTGCTGAAATTCAGTATTACCAGCTCCTGCCTGCCCCTCCCCCATGCTGGGTGTGTGTGCATGTAACTGTGTAGGTTAACCAATGAGCCAAGGTTTATCAGTTAACTGTATACACAAGTGCACATTAACATCCCTACTTCTTATTGCAATTTAGCACAGAAATCTGTACTTAAGATGGAAAATAACACTGAAAATTGAGTTGTGCTATATACAGATCTCTCTTAAATGCTTCCCTAAGACCTCTTTCTCAAGAAAAGGATACAGTCACACAACAGTCCTGTCCTCTAACCCTTACCTCCTGCTTTTACACCCAACCTTCAACTCATCATCAAATCTCAGTAGTACATCAGCTGCTTTATACACTGTTTAAATTTTGTATGCAGTAGATTTGACTCCTTTATTTATGCCTTTGGTAGTGATTTTTTTTCACATTATCAGTGGAGTCCTAAAATCACCTATTTATCTAAAAGGTGGTGTTTAATCACCATGATTAATCCTTTCTCCAAGTCCCTTCTTTTTCAGCCTTTCCTTACAACTTGACTTTTGAGACTTGGTGGCATTTTGTCCTGCTGGCCAAACCAGTTTAAAATATCTGTTGTTCTTTCAAAGGTCTGTTTGCCCTGGTGATTCACTGGGCTCCAATCCTGCACAGATGAAAAAATTAAAATAGAAACTAATCTTTCATTATTGTAACTCCTCCATCAGCTAGTTTGGAATCCATGTTCTCCATAAGAGTGCTAGGGGAGCATCTACATACATGAGTAAATACCTTACAGTAAAACGTGCATAGTACTGAAAATACTTGTGTATTCATTTGTTTCAATTTAAAATATTATTCACTTCATTAGAACATTACATATCTAGTATGATTTCTTTGGCATTCTAGAAATTTCCACAACACTCCGATAACTGTTGCACCATGTATTTTACCATTATTTACAGGGCTTGACTAACGGCAGCAAAATCTACTCACCAGCCCTGCATTGTGCATGCGGCATGCGTGTGCCGCTGGTGAACAGGGCGACCGGCTGAAATCTACTCGCCTGTGGCGAGTAGAAACAGCGATTTGTCGAGCCCTGATTATTTATATTCTTTAACAGAGCTCATTGGAAAGCTCAGTTATTTTGCCATAAATGTGTAAGATGTGAGTACATATTTGTATGCCTACTCCAGAATTCTAAGTGGCTCATCTGATTAATTGAATGTAACTGAGTTATTTCATTTTGAAAACTAAGCCAATTAATTTGGAGCTACGTTAAAATATTACACCGTGTTCACTGTCCCCTCGAGAGTGACAACAAACTTGGTAACTAATACACAATTGCAGCCATAGTTTAACATACTCCCATGAGTGTGTGAAAACAGGTCTCATTTTCCAGTCATCATCTCACCTAGCATGTGATAGGCACAGTATACCTGTATTATCTTCCAAGCACACCAATGCAGTTTCCCTTCATGTATCCAGTGTAGTTTGGGGCTCAATTTCAAGTCAGATTTTTTGGTAAATATCAGGCATTTTATAGCAAACCTATGTAGCTGAAGTAAGAACACATCTATTCTTTCAGACGGTGCTGGTACTATGGTATCTTGGGTAACAGACAAGTTCTGATTCTTCAGCCAGTCTATAGAATAGTCCCTTCTGTGCTATTAATTTCTCTGGAGTATCAAATTCAGCAACATGCCCATTTTCCAAGACCAAAATCCTGTGAATAGAGATATAAATATATAAAAGAAATTGAAGCCCTGGGATGCACAGCAGTCACACGAAATGCAAACAATACGAAAACTACCATTATTAGAGCATGCCTCAGTTCTGCACCTCCACCCTCATGGGTGTGTCTTGGAACCATTTGCAGGCTGGTAGTGGTCTGAGGAGAACTACTACTTATAGGATAGTCCCTTGGAGAGACTAGGAGTGGAGTAAATCTTGTCTTTGGTTTAATTCAGAGCCAGAGGTGGCCAACCCATTACAGACAAAGAGCCGAAATAGTGGTGGATACAGCTCAAAGAGCCAAGGGAAAGAAAGTTGAGGGGAAAAAAAAACACACCCAAAAACACTGCCCCTTTAAGAGCTGCATGTGGCACAAGCGGGCTTCTGTCAGCCACAACATCAGATCTCGCTGCCCCAAGCAGCGCCCTGACCAGGCAAGGAAAAAAGGTCAGAGCATGGGAATGCAGAACAGTTGCAGGTGAAGAAGCTGAGCCGTGGGTGCAGGAGCTGCAATTTTTCCTTTGAAGAACCGCATGTGGCTTGCGAGCTACGGGTTGGCCACCCCTGCTCTGAGCTCTATCTTGTTATATCTGAGCAGGGGAGAAGAGCTCCAGTGAGGGGACATGCAGATAAATCAGGACTGCTAAGAGTAAATCAAAAAGGGCAGTAGAGAGCGTGAAATGGACACAGATCTCACTTTCCTGCTGATTCACCCATGGTTAATGGTGAGAAGGCCCCTTCTAAGGCAGAGTGTGAGGTAAACAAGAAATGAGACCTAAGTGGCTCCAAGGAGAGGGCACTCTCTAAACGGCTCCAAGGCCTGTCCAGTTCATCAAGACTGCCTCTGTCTTCCTTGGGCCTTGTGAAAATGAATGTGAGCAAACACACTGGTGAAAGGTTACCTGTCGTAATCTAGGATGGTGTTGATACGGTGAGCGATTGTTAACACGGTCCACTCTTTGAACTGAGTCCTTATGGTCGACTGAATCTGAAGATCAGTTTCCAGATCTACTGCTGCGGTGGCCTCATCTAGCACCAGGATTTGGGCTTTCCGCAGGAGTGCTCTGGCCAGACACATGAGCTGCTTCTGACCAACACTGAAAGCAAGAAGGGCAGATGGCAAATAGGGATGTGAAATCCCATTTGATAAATTAACTGGTTAAAGATTAAGTTAAACTGATCAAATAGGGGTGGGCGGGGGGGCTCCAGCCATAGCTGACCTAGCACGGCCCCCACGCTGCAGGCAGGGGCTGCTCTAGCTGGGCTGCTGGCTCCCAGACTACAAGGTAGCCTTGTGTAGGGCCAAAAGTGGCAGGGGTGCGAAAGCAGCAGCAGGTGAGGCTTACTCAATAACCCCTTACCCATTCATATCCCTAATGGCAAATAAAAGTCAATTCACAGACGTCACTTTTCCTTTAGAAATGCTGAGTCTGGAAATGGCACAGCAGCTGCTTGCTGCCTTGCCCTATTGAGGCAGGAGTCTGGGAATGTTTGGAGAAGGCATCTGATCTGATTCTAGGAAGAAGCTTGAGGGGCCCCGGTGGTTCTGGTAATACTGCAGATGGCAGCATGAAGCATGCCTTTCTCTTTCTGCATTTCTAGTACCTAAAGTTATCCTAGTCATAGGCCAGGATCACATGGTGCTAGGTGCTGTACAAACACACAACAGATGGCCCCTAAGCCTGAAAAAGTGTACAATCTAAGTAATTCCACCGTGCTAAAGATTGCAGGGCTACAAGAAGTTTGTTCTGGGGTGACTATTGCTTTGTGCTTTACCACATTAGAGTGTTCTGTTTACATTTATTAATCTCATTTAAGAATGTTTACTAATTGTGCATCCTCCAAGTGGCACTGCCTTTCTCTTTCTGCATTTCTAGTACCTCAAGTTCTCCCCTCGCTCAGTGCACTCATGGTTTAATTGATCAGGGAGATCCAATACAAAGTTCCTGAGCTGAGTTAGTTCCAAAACTCTCCAGATGACTTCATCCGAGTACTTGTTTAAAGGATCTAGGTTCATTCGTAGAGAACCAGCAAACAAAACTGGATCCTGAGTATAAAGACAGCACAAAAAACTTCAGAACTGAGTGTTACAAAACAACATAGATTCTTAATTTCCTTCCACTGCAGGAATCATAGGGTGAAATGCTATGGCCAGTGTTATGTGGAAGATCAGACAATGTGATTACAGGGATGACTTTTACCTTTAAAATGATGAATTTACTTCTCACTGTGACCTTCTAAGCCTTCCTGCATGTCATGGACACTAATAGAAATACCCTGAATGAAGAACTGATAAATGCCTTTAGATATTAACTTCATACCTGGGGGACAAGAGTTATTTTGGTTCTAAGGTCATGGAGGCCTATTTGGGCAATATTCACTCCATCAATTAAGATCTCGCCTTCTGCAGCTTCTACTAATCTCAGAAGACCCATGGCAAAGGTTGATTTTCCAGCTCCTGTTCTTCCAGCTATGCCAATCTGAAAGATGCAATGAAGGTTTAGGATTTTTTTAACAAAATTTGGCTTACAGTTAAATTTTAGGACCATGGAATTGACAGGTAACACCAAATCACTGGTTCAATTTTTCCAGCCTTGGACTGTAAGTGGCATTAGATCTTAAGCAGCTATTCCTCTATTTCCATGCCTGGGTTCAGTGGTGGTGCTGACACATGGACTGATGCTCTTCATAACTCTCCTTTCCATTTTCAGCTACAGGCTATTCTCCCTTCATCTGCTGCTCTTTTGGGGCCTCTTTGAAAGTCATCCAATATCTTTCTTCAGATTACCAAGAGGAAAACTATTCCTTTGCTTAATGGTGGAGGAGATGAATAGATCTGTGGCTGACAAACAGCCAGTCCTTTGCTGCTCCTGGGTGCGATACTGGCTAGTCATTCATGTCTCAGGTCCCAGGATTTAATTCCTTTTCATTGCAGCTTCATGGGATAGTTGTTGGGGACTGGCATGAAGGGCCTTCCTTTTGGTTGCAGTTTGGTGATGCGCATGATCTGCCATGTGGATTCCAAATTCAATACATAATCATTAGCACCAGGACATGTGGCTTGAAGGGACCTGACTATTTTTTAATACTGCCCAGGAGCTTTAGCCTCACATCATCAAAATATTTCACCTAACAGTCTCAGAGCTGGGTAACAGCCCATAGGGAACTTTTAAATTGTTTTATTGGAGAGGGAACTCATTAAAAGCCTTAGATGGAGACAAACCAGAATAGCTGCCAAATATAAAGGAGCTTTGATATTACATTAGATTAAAACAAACATTAAATTCCTGTAAAGCTGCTCTGCTAACTTCCCATAAAATGACAGGATCTGACTCACTAGAATTCTTCACACAGTATCAGAACTGAAAACAAAGCCATATATTAAGAAGGGTTCCTCAGTGCGCTAGGAGACTATGAAGGCCAAACATGTTGACTGTGTCTACACTGGCATGAATTTCCGGAAATGCTTAAAACGGAATACTATTCCGTTTTCAGTTTTTCCGGAAAAGGAGCGTCTACCTTGGCAGGCTGCTTTTCCGGAAAAGCCCTTTTTCCGGAAAAGCGTCTGTGGCCAATGTAGACGCGCTTTTTCCGGAAAAGAGCCCCGATCGCCATTTTCGCGATCGGGGCTTTTTTCCGGAAAAGACTACTGGGCTATCTACACTGGCCCTTTTTCTGGAACAGTGTTCCGGAATAAGGACTTATGCCCGAGCGGGAGCAGAATAGTTTTTCCGGAATAGCAGCTGATTTTGTACAGTAGAGCATCGTTGCTTTTCCGGAAATTCAAGGGCCAGTGTAGACAGCTTGCAGCTTATTCCGGAAAATCAGCCGCTTTTCCGGAACAAGTGGCCCAGTGTAGACACAGCCCTTGTGTGTTTATCTCCCTGTAGCTTTTGCATCTTCAAACTTCTAGCTCTTTGAGACATGGATTGTTCTCCGTTTAACACCAGGTATCTATAGTAAAGCACTGTTCAAACTTGCCACTCCAAAGAAATAAATGGCCTTGCTTACCTTCTCTTGCCCGTTTATTTTTATATTGATGTTTTTCAGTGCAAATTCTAAATTTGGCCTGTACTGCAATCCAAAATTTCTAAATTCAATTGCTCCTTCAGTTGGCCAAGCCTGACTTGCAGAATTACTGCCTAAAATCCAAGGAGCCTGTGCAAAAAAGAAACAAACAGCACTTCCTTAAGCAGTTTGAAGTCTTCGTGTAACACGGATGTAGTCAAAATGGAAAACTTCTCAAAGCATGTGTGCAAAATTCTCTGTCTCTCTTTTAAAAGCTTCTTTAGAGGCCAAGTTATTCCTCATAAATTAATTTGTGAAGTTGAAATTCATTAAGTCATACAAAGATCTAGATTACTTTATTAAGGGAAGTTTGGGGATAAGCATTAGTATGCTTAATTACATTATCAGAAAACCATTCTGATCTAAATATACTCAGATTAATAGAGCCTCACAAATGCCCCTTTGTGAAAATCTGCTCTGCCACACACAGTTCAATTTATGTTGATATGATAAACATGAAGAGATATTACCTGTTAATCATTTTACTGCTATATAAACATTAAAAATGATGCTGAGATTCTCAGTCTTTAAAAAGCAAGCAACAGTCAACATAACTTCAGAGCTGAGATGCCATAACTAGCCCTGTTCTTAAGCCTGGAGAAAGCCTTTCAGTGCATTCCATGGCTGTGGTAACTGTTATACTCTTTAAAAATAACAACTACAGCTTCACTGTCCAAGGAACTAAACTGAGCAGAAGTTCTAAAGAACGCCTACTTATTTTAAAACAGTTCTTTAAAGTAACCTACCTGGGCCTCTGGAAATTAAAATGGGAAGGTACTGATCCATTTAAAATAGAAAAATTGCTGATCTGGTCTGAGACCTAGTCCAGTTCAAAGGGTGAGAACAATGGTTGTTAGTTACCTCTTTTGGAGTTTTTGAATACTCATTCACTTTCTCCACAGACACAATGTTGGTTTCTATTTCTGTCCAGGAGCGTACCATCCAGTTCAAAACGCCAGTTATCTAGCAAAAGGAGTGGCTAGAAATGAAGTCCAACTTTTGACCTTATTCTTTCAAACACCCTAGCACATAGTACTTTGTAGGATCAGGTCTGGTGTTTGCACAGGGGTATTCCTTGCTAGGGCCATCCTGAGGCATGTACAGCTGCATAGGACGCCACTGAATTTGGGACACTAATGGAGTTCCAAAATCAGTAGTGCCCTGTATGTCTAGGGCCACCACTAGCCGTGGGCAGTACTGGCTTCCTGGGCCCCTCCCTTGCTCTGACTCCCAGCTGAGTTGACACCAGTCCTGCATTTGTCCTCCACTCCACATCCTGGCCCAGTTGGTCCCAATGCCCCAGCCTCCTGCTCCGCATCCTGGCCCTGTTGAACTCAAACCCCTGGCCCCAGGTCTCCCTGCCCTACCTGTCCCGTTCCACTTGCCAGCCACAGTTCTAGCAGGCTGCTCTGTCTACCGGCCTGCAGCTCTAGCCAGCTGTGTCATTGTCTGCCTACTCCGCCACCAGCCTCCTTCCCTTCTTCCTGCTCCTGCTCCTGCCCGCACCCCACAGTTCCTGCTCCCAAAGCCCTGAGCACAGCTCTGCCCCATGGTATGGCCGCCCTACCCCCAGGCTGGGATGGAGGACATAGGTACTTGTGCTGAGTGGGGCACCAAAAATCTTAAGGATGGGCCTGCTCCCTGGCTAAGCTGTTATGAGATTTTCTGAAAATTCTTTTGCAAGACAAAATAAAATAAATCCTGATCCCACCAGGCCTTTCTAGAAAAGAGAGTTTCAAAGTTTGCCAGGCCATATTGGAGGAGCCTTGCCAGCTCACTGGGATACTACCTCAATGCTGATTTATCAAGAATGCTATGTTACTGCTGCCTGTCTCATTTTAAAAGTTCTTAAAAGTAACTCTAATTATTTTCATCTCAATATGCAACTAGGCACGAGAGCATGGGAAACAAATGCTGAAGAAAGCCATTTGGCTGTTAAACTACAGTGACCATGTAAGCTTAAATTTACATGAACAAGATTGATGCTGTATGTATTTGAGCCATTTTCTAATCTAATCCTATATTATATAACAATGATAGAGTTACTTAAGGTTAAAAAAATAAGGAAATCTATAAAAATAGCTTAGTCTAGAAATGAATAGAAATATTTCAAAGACTTTGTTACAAATAGTGGAAGGGCATTTTAATATTTTAAACTCAAATGTTGCATAATTGTGCTGGTACTTGAGAATCTGATATTGCCTACGAAATCATAAAAATAGGAAGCTGGCAAACTTCTTTTCATTGCCTAAAATGAGAAATGTCAAACATAAACAGCACAACTAGTGGAAAGGAAATTAGGATCTTTAAAATTCTATTTTTTTTAAATCAGTGGAGCCTGATGTTAGCAATCTTAGTGCTAAACAAGTGAGTAAGAGATGCAGGATGGCACCCTTAGAGCTATTTGCAACCTATGTAAGGATTAAAAAAATTGTTTGTACTCTCACAATCTTTTCTGATGAGATGGTAAAATCATGCAATGCTGCTTAGTTACCTGAAGAGCATACGAAATGGAAAAGCCAACAATCCCTGGACTAAGATGTGTTTTGCTAATCACAGCAAACAGGGCTGCAAACAACACGATACCATTACCCAGAAACTCTAGGTTTGTAGCAAGCCACCTGCAAGAAAAGGAGAGGATTTAGCCCACTTCCATTCTCTTTGGCTTTGTCTACCCTGCAGAAAATATGCTAATGAAGGACTCGTTAGCATGAGTTGCAATGTCATTAGCATATTTTCTGCCGATTCTTTATGCGCAAGGTTTTGGTGCAAAAAGTAGTGTAGCCGCTTCTGTTTTGCGCAAAAAAATTATTTTGCACAAGATCCTTATGCCACCCCTTGTACAAAAAAAAAATTGGCAGAAAATATGCTAATGACAGCGCAACTCATGCTAATGAGTTCCTCATTAGCATATTTTCTGACACAAAAACTTGCAGTGTAGGCAAAGCCTAAATGTTCTTGCTTCCCTCAATTTCATATACTTCTCTGTAAAAGGTCATTGTGATCATGGTATTGGCTTTTTACATAATCACTAGTAAGCATCTGGAATTGACAGCAGTGCAGTCTGTAAATGGTCCATGCTCTGTGTCACGGCTCTTCCACTGTAGCTGGACTCGATCATTTCCACCAGCAGAGCAGCTTTGGTTCAGAACCTGGAATTGTTGCTCTGAGTGGCTCTTCCCTTGGTAGGGGCTGAAGGAATCTCCCCCAACTCCTGTAAGCAGGGTTTGAAGGAGTTTTCCCCAACATCTAGTGATGCACTGGGGGGAAAGACTTCAAGAGCAGACCATGTTTGCATAGACACGCCTGCTGCTCTGTCTCGGTGCCCATCATGATGGGGCTGCTTTGCCAAAAAGATCAATTTTGGCAAGTTTGGATTACAAATCACTCTACTATTCAGCAGGAGGAATCATGCAATGTTATTATCCTTATTGCATGAGTAAAGGACAGCAGAACTTTTCTCAGTGTGCCTCGCTTGAGGGGGGTCACTCTAAACTGAACCTCTTGCAAAGCAAGGGGGTAGGGATGGACATATCAATGGTGAGTGGATGAGAACAAATGTTCCTAACCGGTAGAGTGACCACTGCTTAAAGAGTCCTAGATACTTTTTGACCATCCTTGTCCAGCATTTAATGATAGAGCTGCTTAGACTCAATTAAGAGGCCTTGGCTCCAGTTGGTGATTCCCAAAGCTGCTGTCATTGCTCAACAGGGCTAAGGTGCTGGATCTGGTGTGGGACTAGGTAAAGGCAACAGCAATGTCAGCAGCACTGAGAGGTGGAAGTGGTGGCAGAGAGACAGCAGTAGCAGAGGGGAGGTGACTAGCAGCGAGTGGTGAACCACACCCTCTCATGAATACACATGTGAACTCTGGGTTTTGGCTCACCGAGGACCACGGCCAGTGAGCGGAGGGAAAGGGCAGTGGGGTGTTCAGGGACATCAAAGGTGAGACATGAAGACAAAGAATGCTGCCCATCCACTTTGAGGTGGGTGTTTGCCTGGGGTCATCTGCTTTTGTATTGTGGTCCTGGTGTTTTCCCAAATTAATGTTGGACTCTTTTTCCCTTTTAATCAAAGTTGTATTTTGTTGTACTCCGATTCAGAGCTGGTGAGAGCAGAAGTACAGCCACTTAGAGGCTCCCAGGGGGAGGGTGTTTAGATTTCCCAGATTACTCACTGGGGCCCCCAGGCAGTTTTATTGTCTGTGAAGAGAAATCCTTAAATATAGAACTCAGCCCTTCTTGCTGCCAACTCCACCTGGCACAAGGGTTGCACTAATCTATAGCTTCATGTGAATAACACGATTGTATCCCCTGCATTTGCGGCTCCATACCGGTCAGCGACAACCCCAGGGAAGCATGTTCTCTGGTTCTCATCCACTTTGGAATCATTCTGTAAAATGAACTTCTGTTGCTCCTTGTAAGCACGAATCACACTGCTCCCTTGGAACGTCTCTGAAATGTGGGAATAGATCGGTGAACGACTAGCAGCTTCCAGGCGTCTCACTTGACAGGAGGTGGCAACATAGAAGTTCTGAGACACAGGGAAATGGAAAGGGTGGATGATTACCAGTATGTTTCCTAGACATGGCTAATTCATCAGGGGAACTGGCCACATTCATAAAATTTGAAATGCTGCAAAAAATACAGCAGTGCACATTAACCTGATGTTGTAAAACCTGGTGTGTGGGCAGCATGTGCTCTAATGCGTACGGGATGAAATAGTGCACCTTTATAAGGCCTGGTATGGAACTTCTAGTCTGGGTAAATGCAGGGCTGGACCGAGCCATTCCAGCACCCCGGCCAGACAGTTTAATTGCGCCTGGGTTGGGGGACGGCGCATGTGCGGCCCCGCCTCTGCGCCGGCAGCAAGGCGCATGCTCAGCCCAGTCCCTGTGATGGCAGCAGGACGCACCTGCCCGGCCCAGCCCAGCCTGGCTACTGCTGCTGGTGCACAGCCTGGGGCTGCCTGGGGCGGGCTGAGCCTGGCCGTGCAGGGCCCCATGGCTGCGGGGGGAAGGGCGAGCCTGGCCGGCACTGCGGAGGTTAATGTGGTCCCCGCCCCAAGCGGCCACTGCAGGGTGGACCTCACCTATCATTTCCATACTTCTCCCCTTTTAAAATCTCTCTCCTGATCTTTTAAACTTTGCCTCTAACTCAGGACTGTAGATTATTAACCTCTGGTCTATCAAACCCATTCACCCAATTCAACAAGCTGTGCTGGAGACCAGGATGTCTTGCTGCAGAACTGAGAACAGAGGGAACAGCTGTGCCAGGTCAAGCAGAGTTCTCCAGAAAGAACAGAGTCTTTGGGACTGGCGCATGGTGCCGTGAGAGGCCAGATTATTTCCTGCCCCATTTCACTGCAACCCATGTAATCAGTCCACTCAGATGGGATTTCACGAAGAATCCCTTGTTTACCTGCCTTACTTATTAAAGCAGCAAAGCAGACTGATCTTAATTTTCTGTAATAAGTAAAAAACCCTTTGATAGTCCCTCTGACCATCCACTTCCTGTGCCCCCAGCCTCACACTGGCAAAGTTATTTTTACTCGGTTATTTTATATTTACAAACCAGACTCGGGGACACAAAAAGTGCATTGAAAAGCACATGTCTCTGTGGTACATGCTGATGCTAAAAGGTAGCACAGGCAGACTGAAGAAGGGAAAAAACACTTTAGGCTTTAATCTGATCTCCTTTACACTGATGTCAATCAGGAGTTGCCACAGATGTGCTGCCATCATGATCTCTCAGGCCTTCTAGGGAGGCTTCGGAGGTAGCTACCGAGAGCCTGGATTCTTAAGATTAGTCACTGGTGGCTTTAGCTCAGGCATGAAATCAGAGGTGAAAAAAACAGTGACTGAAAATCTCAGACCCTGAAAGGTCTGGTTCAGATTAGTGTAAACAATGGGAGCAGGTTCCTGTAGGAGAGGGTGTGGGTTTATCCACGTGTATCAAAATCCTACCTGGAACACGGCATACAGCACTGTCAGTGGTACTATAGCCACTACTGCTACTGGCGTAGCCACTATCACAGCAATGTAGATCTCCAGTAAACTGAACAAGAATCCCAGCAAGGACTTCAGCTTGTCTGGGATGATGGTATCAATGGCATCCGTTTCTTTGGAGAATCGGTTCAGCAAGTTTCCGATGGGCGTCTGCTCAAAGAACATCATTGGGGATCTGGCAACATTCTCCAGTAACTGCCGGAAAAGCTTGTGTGACGCTATTACTCCTCCTAGCAGGACGGCTGCAGTCGACCCGAATTTGCCAATGGCTGCAATGTAAGGGAAGGCAAGTCATGCAGACTTTGATTTCTCAGCTGAAAGGGCGATGGATGTGATCATGGTGCTGGTGAAAGGGGCTGGTCTAATATTATTGCTATTTATTATTTCTGTTGCGCTGGTGCCTCTGAGCCCCAATCGTGAATCAGGAATCCTTTATACATGTGCAAACGCCGAACAAAGATACAAACCCTGCACCAAGGGATTTACAGTCTAATGGTCCAAGTAATCTTCAGAGCTGAGGGCTGTAGCTCCGGAATAGCCACAGAACAGGCATCAGCACATGTAAATGTAAATTTGATCTGACAGTTAATTCTGTCTCCTGCCAAATATTAGAAGCCTATGTTCTCCAATGTATGGGGCACATAAATGGAATTACTCTGAGTAAACTTTCTTGAGTCAGACTCCAGGTACCCAATTACATAATCAGTATTGCAGCAGGAGCTGTGCTATAAGTTAAGGTTGCCTAACAGCTTCCATTGTAAGCCCCTGTTCTAACTGGTTCAAAACTTTCACCATTTTGGTTTGCATTTTTCAGATTTAGTTTGTCTTAAATTGGTTTTTTTTTTCCCCTGGAAAGTTTCAGCAAAAAATTGTAGTTATTTTTTTGATTAGAAGAAGTTATAGAATAGACACATTTTGAATAATACAAATGATTGCAGCCTTTTAAAAACAGATTAAATCTGGCCCTCATTGAGAAATGATTTTAATTTGGTTAAGTTATGAGTTGAGTGAAGAGAGGATGGGAAGAGGGAGAGGGGAAGAGAGATAAATGGGAGTAGTGAATGAAACTGAGATAGAAAAGTGAAACTGAGGGCATCATCTCCCCCAGCCTGTGAAGTTGTCATGGGTACCGTATCATACAGTTCTGACAAAGAAAGGCCAGGGTGGCTAACGGCGGGGGAACTACTCATTAAGCTCTGTGCAATGTACACTAGAGAGAACACCAGTAAGCCAGAGTTGTAGGCAGTAATACTGGGAATATTGTTCAGATATCTTAACAAAAAACACACACCAAAAAATCAGTACACACTGGGCAAGTGTGCGTCAGAAGTTGTTTTTTTAGGACTTGTGCCAAGCCTCTTCAGTTGTTATCAAGAGCTCAGCAGACTAGGACACCAAGGACATGCCAAAGTTTGTATGATGGGAAAATGTCCTGGGAATGGCAAAGAGGGAGGCAAATGACATAGAGAAGAACTAGGTGACTGGGTCAAACAAACCTTGAAGGACTCCAAGAACAGCGAAGACTCCAACTCGCAGCTCTGTGTGCTGCTGCGTTCTGTTATGAACAGGGTCATCTGCCCACAAACTGAGCCAGTAACCACGACAAAACGAGGCAGCTTGCTGACACATGAACAAGAGCACGATGTACAAACAGATCAGAGGCCCTGTGGCCCTCAAGTAGTCCAGATAAATGGAAATATTGATCTGGAGGGAAGCAATCAAAGAGAAGAGAGGAATGGGGGGCAGAAGGGTCAGGCTTGTAAAGCTGTCAGTTCCTAAGCGAAGGAATGCTGCATCGTGTACGTTCTCTTGCACATCGCATGCCAGGAGAGCCTCATTAAACTCCTTTTCCTGTCAGCGAAGGATGAATTAACTACTTGTGTGAGTAACTGCTCACCAGCAGGAGTACATGGATCGCCATCTGGCCCATAATGTGAAACCATCTCTTTAATGTGATTCCCTTGGGCATAACTCTCCTTAAACACAATTGCATCCCCTTTAGGACTATGACTTGCCATTTGTCTCTGTTCTCTGTAACTGGGCTTGTACCTTTGACCTTGACTATTCTTTTCCCTCCCACATCTCCTAAGTCTCCTCATCAGCCTCCTACCCTGTGGCCTCTGTATGCGACACTTTGGCCTCCACTTCTGCTGAAACCCTCATCCATGCCTGCACCCTCTCACCTAGGTTAACGCACATCCCCTTCTCTTGACCACCACATGACCCAACTCCGCCTTCCCCCGCATGGAAGAGTAACATCAGCACTTCCAGCCTTACATTCCAGGATAGGGTCCATCTGCCCTCCACGAAACTTACCTGATCTTACCAGTCACTTGTCTCTGTCCCTTCACATCGCTGTGGCCCAAATGATTCAAAAGACTTTCCTTCTGCAGCACAAGCCACTGAAGCAGCTTTGTATCACTCCACCCATCAGAATGGAAAGACTTTCTTCCTCAGGCCTATAATTTTCTCTCCCTCTGTTGCTGTTTTATTCTAATTTTCTAGCCATGTTAATTCTCTAAAGCATTTTTGGCGAACAAGATGCTACACTAAATAAGGTTGAACAGGACCAGCCCACTCAGCTGGTGCAAATTGGCATCCCTCTGATTTACATGGTGTTATGCTGATTTGTAGCAGCTAAGAATCTTAGTAAGTCCCTGTTGCAATAATAGGGATATTGTACATTTCATTACTCTAACAAGGAATTGCTGTAGTTACCTTGCTGGTTTGAACTTTCTCCCCTTCTGTTAATCTTCCTGAATCTTTTTGGGCTGTAGCAGTTGGGCAGACTTGATTTATGGCTTTGGCATCATCTCTCAGAATAGAAGATCTACCTGATCTGTCAATTTATAAAAGCAAAACAAACACCATGATTTTGTATCTAAGACCATGAAGTTTTTGAGTCTTACTTCAAGGACTGTGGTTCATGAGATTACTTTGAGCATTCTTTGCATTCAGGGCACACCTCCAGCAATAGGAATCCGGATCTGACTGGTGATGAACAAAACTTCTTAGCATCCAACTGCGGATTGGATGAAATGTTTGGTCTCAGTCCATTTCCTGGTGCACAGATGTATAAATTCCCAGAACTGGCAACTATAATGGAATCTCAGCAAAGAGGCCAAGGATTAAATGGGTGCATGGACTAAAATGCCCTCTCGCAGCGGAAGTGCCACATTGGCAGACAGAGAAGTTTCCAGTACAGCTGCCAGTGCTTTTATAATTCTGAGGGTAACCCAACGGCTTTTAATGATGCCAATCCAGCCCCATCCAGAAGCAATGAAGGTTCACACTTAACTATGTGATGTACCACACAAGTGAATGCTTGTGGAATGAATCAAATATCTAAGCAAACTTTATTTATAGCAGTTAACTTGTTAATGGGATCTGAACATGCCTGTCAGTTACTGTGATTGACAATTCATCCATCAAAAATGTCTGTTCCTTGTTTACCTTGCCCTTTCTTATCCATTTTGTCTCTGTCCTGGCAGGATTGCTTACCTCCCTTTAACAGCCACCGGTTGATCTATGGTTTTAATACAAGAGAAGTGGCTCTATCAACATCATGATATCGAAGTGCCTAGCATCTGAACTCTGGTGAGGAAACTTTCAGCTCCTCGGGAAGTATAGAGAAAATATGATTATTAAAAGTGCTTAGATATGGTTGTACCTGTTCAGTCATGCATTTGGCCCATGGATACCACCTATTCATGGTCCAAACTCCACTGATCTCACTAAGCATCTTTCCATTGATCTGAATGGGCTTTGGTACCTAAGGCAGCTGTACACTCACCTGCAGAGCTTTCCTTGGGGCACAGTGTTTCTGGAAGTGATGATATCCTTGGTGCTCCCTGCAGCTGTGGAATAAATATTCTTGTATTACCTTACAGCTGCCGTTGTTCTGCTTAGCCTCTGAGAGACCGAGGGAACTTTGTAAAGAACTCCCTCTAAAGGTACATGTTTGTGAGTCACCTCAGCAAAGCTATGTGATGGCACAAGAACTAAATAACACCGTTAGTAGCTTTATCCTTGTCTACTGCGATAGTAGCATCCATGCATCATGCATAAATAGCTCCATTTATTGGGTGATAATTCAGTTAACTTGGCAGCAAGACCATTTTTTCCCAGGATAAATGGTCTGCTGGAATGCGTCACAGTATGAGACCTCATGGGAAAATGCCTGAGATTTCACGAATAGAAAAAAGCCAGTGGTTATTGATTGGATCTTCCCCTGTGCGAACAGTAGTGGATCCCACTGAGACAACATGCATTAATCAGAAAACAACATGTAACTCATGAAACTGAGAAGAGAGTTACACAGCCAGTGTACCTTGTAAGTCACAGTCCTCCTTTCCTTCTGCATTGTTAGCTGAACGGAGGAAGTCTGCAAAAGCCCCGTTTCTCTGTAAAAGTTCTTGGTAGGAGCCCATTTCAGAAATCTCTCCATCCACCATCAGAACAATATTGTCCACTTGGGGCAAAATGTTGATTGCGTGAGTCACCAGAACACGAGTCTACTTTAAATAAATATTGGTTTGAATAACTCCAACCATCTGCATATTGAAGGGATTGCACAGGTGAGCTCCCCGGTGCTGCTATTGTTCTAGTCAGTTTCACCATTGATATGACCATCACCTCTGAACTTCTCATCCTGGATGGCATTCCTTGGAATCTGTGTCAAATTTATTTGAATGGGCAAATACTGGCCTGCAGGCTGGATACTGTTAGCCAGGGTTAGCCTCAGGCTGGCCATCGCCACTGTATTTACCTGCGCCTCTGCAGGTATGGGCGATTGTAGCACCTGTTGGCCATGAGTCACCATTCCCAGCCAATGGGAGCTGATGGAAAGAGCGTACCCACCCTGTCCACACCACTTTCCATATCTCCCTTTCAGCAGGAACAGCAATCCCTGGCCAACTGGAGCTGTGATCGCCCATACTTGTGGAGGTGCAGATAAATATAGTGGCAGCAGCCCACCAGGGGCTAACCCTGGCGAACCTGTGCTGTTCTATTGCCCACCCCTGTCTTAGAGCCAGATTCATCCCCTTTTGCAACTCCATGAACTTCAGTGAACATACATAACATAAGAACGGCTGTACTGGGTCAGACCAAAGGTCCATCTAGCCCAGTATCCTGTCTGCCGACTGGCCAAAACCAGATGCACCAGAGAGGGTGGACCGAAGACAATGATCAAGCGATTTGTCTCCTGCCATCCCTCTCCAGCCTTTGACAAACAGAGGCCAAGGACACCAAGGCTAATAGCCTTTTATGGACCTAATCTCCATGAAATTATCTAGCTTCTCTTTAAACTCTATTATAGTCCTAGCCTTCACAGCCTCCTCTGGCAAGGAGTTCCACAGGTTGACTACACGCTGTGTGAAGAAGAACTTTCTTTTATTAGTTTTAAACCTGCTCCCCATTAATTTTATTTGGTGTCCTCTAGTTCTTCTATTTAGGGAACTAATAAATAACTTTTCTTTATCGGCCCTCTCCACACCACTCATGATTTTATAGACCTCTATCATATCCCCCCTCAGTTTCCTCTTTTCTAAACTGAAAAGTCCCAGTCACTTTAACCTCTCCTCATATGGGACCCTAATCATTTTAATTGCCCTTTTCTGAATCCTTTCCAAGGCCAAAATATCTTTTTTGAGGTGAGGAGACCACATCTGTACACAGTACTCAAGATGTGGGCGTACCATAGTTTTATACAGGGGCAGTAAGATATTTTGGGTCTTATTTTCTATCCCTTTCTTAATAATTCCTAGCATCCTATTTGCCTTTTTGACTGCCGCTGCACACTGTGTGGAAGTTTTCAGAGAACTATCCACGATAACTCCAAGATCTCTTTCCTGATTTGTCGTAGCCAAATTAGCCCCCATCATACTGTACATATAGTTGGGGTTATATTTCCCGATGTGCATTACTTTACACTTATCCAGGTGGAGTTACACCTGGTATAAAGTTATCTTTTGATTTTAATTTCCAAGGATATTTCCTCACACAATTGTATGTGGGAAAGAAGCCAGTAGAGATTTTTCATAATAAGACTTGAGCTACACAACATTCTGTGGGGGGAGGGGTGCGCCCTGAGCCACCCTCTCTCACCTGCCTGGTGATTGTCTCTTTTCTGTATGCCTTAACTCAAATCATTTGTGTTTCTTCATTTAAAATCATTGTTCTGGGGTGGGGCTGGGAATGAGGGGTTCAGTATGCAGGCTGCCCCATGGAGAGGGGACAACCCTCTTTCACTGCACCAGTCCCCTCTCACTGCAGCAGCTCGGGGCCAGGTGAGAAGCCCCTGTTCATTGCCACTGCAGCAGGCACAGCTGGGGGAGGGATGCATGTCCCCTGGCTGGGGGACAGACAGACATAGAGACAGACAAACTCTTGCAGATATATAGTAGATAAGCTATCCCTTTCTCCACTCCTGGCCCCTGCTGCCCCAATAGGATTATAGCTGTCCCAGTCCGCATTTCTGGTTCCTTGCTGCCCCCTGTGGTTATTATATAGTATAATTCTCCCTGCTAGCAGACCCTTCCCTTTCCATTTTATGAGATACTATCACATTCCAGGCACATCCCATTGTCCTGGCACTACCAACCCTGACCTTGCTTTAAGTTATAAGAGGAAGCTGCATACCAAATTTGGTGGTCCTAGCTTTTTCCATTTAGGAGGAGTTCTTGAATGGACAGGCAAACTCTCTCAAATATACAGTAGATAATGGGAGAAATACTAATTTGCTTACATACCGTGCCCTTCAGTAAACCATTGGGTCCAATGATGTGTTCAAAAATATGCTGTCCAACCTGGGCATCCACAGCTGAAAGGGGGTCATCCAGCAGGTAAACAGCTGCCTTCTTGTACACAGCACGAGCTAGACTCACTCTCTGTTTCTGCCCTCCAGATATGTTTCTTCCCTATTAAAATACAATGATGTATTTCACGTGCTCTGGGATGTGTTTTGACCCTTTTCACTATCTTACAATGAGACTTAATTAGTTTAATGGCATTTTATCATTTACCATGTAGACTATACCCTTTTCTGCCCAGAAGTGCTTTCATTACTAATGGGAGAATCAGCCAGCTCTGCAGCCATGCAGGAAGGGACCCTATAATGGCTTGGAGTTATTGATTTTGGCCTCCATTTTCAACCATTTCTCCTACTTGGGAGGTGCTGTAATTTTCAGGTAGCCAGTATGACTCCTTTAAATCCACTAATTTTTCAGCAAGTGCTGAGCAGCTGTTTCCAGTTAGTAGGCATCCCCAGGTGTTACTAGGCAGGCACAGAAAGCTTCTCTGGAGATAGTAACTCATCAAATACCTTCTCTCCTATTTCACTTTTACTTCCTGCAGGGAAGCTCTTGAGGTCTGGCTGCAGTGCACAAGCATCAATCACTCTGTTATACCAGCTTTCATCCATCTCTTCTCCAAAGACAATATTCTCTTCCACAGAAGCATTTTGTATCCAGTCTTGTTGGGGGACATAAGCTACCGTTCCCTAAATAAATTGGAAATGAGTAAAATCACTAGTAAGCCTGTCTCAGAGATAGGAAAAAAAAAAGGAGTCCCTAGAGCAGAAATCTGGTGTTTTCTGATCACCTCTCTAGATTTACCTTACTGCCATGGTGTAATGCAAAACTATGATCCCAAATAGCAATAAGTGCTATTTCCCCAGAGACCCTCCAAAGCACTTCAGAAAGTAAGGAAAGTGTCATTAGACCCTTTCTACAAATGGGGAAACCAAGGCACAGAAAATTGAAAGGACTCACCCAAGTTTTTACAGAATGTCATGCAGCTCCCCCTCCCCAGTCCCAGGTCATTGCCCAAATCACTGACACAGAACAAGAGATAAACTTGCATCCAGCTCAGAGCTCCTTGCTTAGCTGCCCGTCCTCCCTCAAAGTTTGGCAGAAGTGGGTTTTCACCAAATAGCAGGGACTCAAAGTGCAGTTTTGTCGGCATGGTAATGTCTCATATGCGCTAATCAGAAGCAAACACTCAGGGAGAGTGTTACCTTAATAGCTGCGTAGCCATCCAACTTCTGCAGCTCACCAAGTAACGCAGACAGCAGGGAAGATTTTCCAGCTCCCACCTGGCCAACCACAGCAAACAGGCAGCCTTGGGGTACAGTTAGATTTATCCTGCAAAGAGACAGTCCCATATCTCCCTAAGTTAGCGCCATCGGTACCTTTTTAGATTCAGTGTTTGCAAGAGAAACTAGCACCATTTTTGCTATTAAAGAAAGAAGAAAAAAGTTGCTCCCACTTCCTTCTGTCTGTCGTCTGTTATCCCTGTTATATGGGATAATAAAACTACTTCTTTCTGCTACACTTCCCTTTTTTCTGACAGCTCAAAGCTCATCCCATCAAATCTCCCTCTGCCCAGGACACCATTATCCAGTTCTCCTCCTCACTGTGGCTTTTTATCATCTAGAGGTGGGCTCTTCTAAACAAACCTCCAGATCTAAACCCTGTTCGTGGCTATTTGAAATCTAGATCTGAATGTTGAAACTGGCCCATCTATTTATGTTGGTCTAAGCCAAAGTATTGGATCTTAATATCCTTGGCTTCAGCATGCTCAAAACCAAGATGCTGATCCAAATTTGTGACTTGAGCCCATCACAGTGATTGTCAGATTCCTGTAGCCCCCTCTTCCACTGTGTACTCAACTTTTTGTACATGCGTTTTATAATCTCATCCATTTCTGGAACTGCTGTGGATTGTGAGGTCAGTACATGGAATGGCATAAAATGTAAAGGAAATATAGATTTGTTCCAATTTTCAAAGGAAGCTATCTTATTAAAGAGAAAAGATGATTGAGGAAATATCTTTTATTGGGCCAACTTCTGGTGGTGAGACACACACACACACACACACACACTCTCTCTCTCTCTCTCTCTCTCTCTCTCTCTCTCTCTCTCTCACTTTTTTTCCTCAGGTCTGGGAAAGAGTGCCAGGGCTAAATGCAAGGTGGAACAGATTGTTTAGCATGCAGTTTTATTAAGGCTACATCTAAACTGCAGGCTTCTTTTAGAAAAAGCTTTTCCAGAAGAGATCTTCCCAAAAAACTTCTTCTGAAAAAGAGTGTCCACACTGCCAAAGTGCATCGAAAAAGTGATCTGCTTTTTCGAAAGATAGCGTCCAAACTGAATGGACG
Source organism: Pelodiscus sinensis (assembly GCF_049634645.1). Classification (NCBI taxonomy): domain Eukaryota; kingdom Metazoa; phylum Chordata; order Testudines; family Trionychidae; genus Pelodiscus; species Pelodiscus sinensis. The sequence continues at coordinate 18,585,848 of NC_134726.1, forward strand.
CTGTCTCGCATGTAAGCTGTGATTAGTATGGATGGAGTGGCCTACCAGGGCACCTGTGCTTTTTTCTCTTACCTCTTCTTTCAAAAGAACTCCCTCTTCCCTGTCCACACATGCCTTTTTCCAAAACAGCTCTTTCAGAAAAAGGCTTCTTCCTCGTAGAATGAGGATTACCAATGTCGGAAAAACCCCTCTGTTCTTTTGATTGTCTTTCAAAAGAATGTGGTTGCAGTGTGAACATAAGTGAAGTTTTTTTCAGAAACACGGCTGTTTTTCTGAAAAACTCTGCAGTGTAGACATAACCTAAGATACCTGAAGTCAACATTTGGACAAGTGGGTGTTTGGCCAGACTGACGCGCAAATAAGAATCCAAATACAGAACTTGGACATCCTACGAGTGTGCTAACATTTGGATTCGACATGTACAATAAATGCCCTGCACTGTTTGATTTTGTAATTCAATCTGATTTATGTTTAGAAAAAACACAGTGTAGGAAATCTAGCTCAGAAATCCCTCTAACTCTCCTATCCTGATCTCACTGAAATCACTCAGCAGGGTTGCTGATCAGCACTGATAATGAGCTCTGAATCACTGTGAATACTTATCTATTTGAAATAAAAGCCTGTACCTTTTAAGGCAAGGAGATATTCCTCTGCACCAAGTGAATGTGCCATTCCTTACAGTGATACGATCCTGTACTAACACAGAAGGAGACACGAAAGGCACACAAGCTTATTTAGATGAGGACGTAGGTGTACCTTTTTAAAACATTGTGTTGGCAGCATTATTTACTGTAATGCAGTAAATCACTAGTGTTCTCCATGGCTTAAAAAGGATAAATATAATTTAATAACCACGACAATGCATGCACAAAGTAGAATGCATTTACACTAGCTACTAGAGCAGGATCACCAAACCAAAAGAGAAGGTGACTTTTGGCCAAGATCAGCTGGTAGCTAGATTTGTCTTAGTGACTTAAAGACAAGATTTTGTGGCCTGGTCCGAAGCTGGCTAGCTATCCTGATTTACGTTAGCTGAGAATGTGGCCTTCAGGTCCCTCACCAATTACTTGAGTTATTCTGTGATCCTTAGCTAACAGCTGCATTCTAGGAAATTATAATTAAGACTATTTTAATGTTAACACTATCACCTCTTCTCTTGATCTGCCTCTTAGAAATTTAACTGACAGCAGTGGGAGGAAGAAAATACACATGGAGGGTAACAATTTTCATCTGTCTAATCAGAGCCTGATAACCTACAGGTGGGAGAACTTAATGCAACTGGTGGTGATAATGGAAACACAGCTATGTTTCACATGGTGCATCCTCCCTGTGCTCTGTGTAGTTAATGCTAATGGAAGCTGAGTGCTAGGCACGTCTCGCCGAGGTCGATGCTTACAGTGGTCCAAGGTAGCTCTGCTCATGTTATTTGGATCCAATTCTTCAAGACTAAGAAAGGCAGCCAAACGGTTTAAGGAAACCTTGGCCTAAAATTAAAAACACACAAACCAGCCAAAAGATTTAATACAATAAATGGTTACAATTCAGGTAAATGCCTAGCTGAGGTCATCTCTATATAGCAACGGTGTTGACTGGATGTTTGCCGTTTTTGTTGTAAATGAAAGTGACAGACTAGCAATGGGAACTGGTGCCCTTTCCCCATAACGATTGTCTTTGTTTCCCTCCAGTTCCACAAGACCCAATCCTTCCTTCCTCTGAAAGGTGCCTCTATTTCTGTTCAGAGGTCTGCAGTTGGCATTCCCTTCCCAGATAGGCCCAAGAATCCCTTCTTCTTGGCTCTAGCGCTCCTTCAGCGAAGTGCCATGACAGTCTTGTGGGGGGGGGGGGGCAGGAGGAAAGCCCAGCTCCCCCCACTTCTGCTAGAAGCTGCAGATTTTCCCCTTTGTCTCCCTGGGTGAGCAGTGCTCCCTCACAGCTTCCTTCCTCCTCCCATGGGCTAGTACTAAGATCACCCCCCTTCTGTCTCAGTCTGCTTTAATCACCCTTCCTCTCCCGGCATAATGGAGCCTGGGGCAGCTCTGAGGCCTAATGGTGCCTGCTGCACAGAAAGGAGCAGAAATAAGGGAACATTTCTGAAGCAGGAGTTTGCAGCCCACCCTCTTCCTGGCTGAGGAGTGGATTGGAGTTGGCCCACTGCAGAGTCTGACCATTCTGGTGCTATTTCATCATCCAGTTACATGGGCTTCCTGGAGGATATGATCCCATCTTCTGAGATGGGATAGGTAGCAGCCTGCTTAACCTATCCCTAGGACTGCCATGATCTCAAACATAGAATCATAGAATAATAGGACTGGAAGGGACCTCAAGAGGTCATCGAGTCCAGCCCCCCGTCCTCAAGGCAGGACCAAGCTCCGTCTACACCATCCCTGACCGATGTCTATCTAACCTGTTCTTAAATATCTCCAGAGAGGGAGATTCTACCACCTTCCTTGGCAATTTATTCCAATATTTGACCACCCTGACAGTTAGGAATTTTTTCCTAATGTCCAATCTAAACCTCCCCTGCTGCACTTTAAGCCCATTACTCCTTGTCCTGTCCTCAGAAACCAAGAGGAACAAATTTTCTCCTTCCTCCTTGTGACACCCTTTTAGATATTTGAAAACCGCTATCATGTCCCCCCTTAATCTTCTTTTTTCCAAACTAAACAAGCCCAGTTCATGAAGCCTGGCTTCATAGGTCATGTTCTCTAGACCTTTAATCATTCTTGTCGCTCTTCTCTGTACCCTTTCCAATTTCTCCACATCTTTCTTGAAATGTGGTGCCCAGAACTGGACACAGTACTCCAGCTGAGGCCTAACTAGTGCAGAGTAGAGCGGCAGAATGACTTCACGAGTTTTGCTTACAACACACCTGTTGATACAACCTAGAATCATATTTGCTTTTTTTGCAACAGCATCAGACTGTTGACTCATATTCAACTTGTGGTCCACTATGACCCCTAGATTCCTTTCCGCCATGCTCCTTCCTAGACAGTCGCTTCCCATCTTGTATGTATGGAACTGATTGTTCCTTCCTAAGTGGAGCACTTTGCATTTCTCTTTATTAAACCTCATCCTGTTTACCTCTGACCATTTCTCTAACTTGCTAAGGTCATTTTGAATTATGTCCCTATCCTCCAAAGAAGTTGCAACCCCACCCAGTTTGGTGTCATCTGCAAACTTAATAAGCGTACTCTCTATCCCAATATCTACATCATTGATGAAGATATTGAACAGTACGGGTCCCAAAACAGACCCTTGCGGAACTCCACTTGTTATCCCTTTCCAGCAGGAGTTAGCACATCCTTGTTGTGCCATGTGGATGAATATTTGTTTGCAGAGTTGTTATCCCCAGCAGGGAGGAATGAAGACAAAGATATTGGGACTAAAAAGAGAGAGAATGTGATGTAGCCTCTCCATGCTGATCCCAACTCTGATGCCTCAGATCAAGGGAGGTTAACTTGGCCTATAACCTAAATCAGTAACAACCCAAACAGGCTGAAAAAACTGCTCTTACTAACCCATTCAATGCTCTATGGAACAGACTGCACAGCAGGACCCAGAAAGCTCCATGCACCTGGATGGCTGCATGCCCTATTGCTCCATTCCCCAATTCTCAATGTCTTCCCACATGAGCTAATCTAGGATCTTGCAGGTCCTTAAGAAACCCAACTTTCACCTTGGAACAGTGAGGTGCAAAAGAAAGTAATGACCAAGCAAATGAGAGCAAAGTCTGCAACTAACCTGTATAGCAGCATTGATGGAAAATGGCAGGAAAGAGTGAGCAGTGTTGAGAATGTTGATTAGTGTCAAAGAAACAAAGGCTTTCTGAGCATCTAGGACATGCTGCTCGTTCACCAGGGTGTAGACTGCAAACATAACAAATGAAATCTGCAAGGGAGAAAAGGGAAAGCAAATTATTGTTTATAGGCAGGCAAAGTGATGCTCAGATTGTGCATCATTTGACCAGGACTCATTTTGAAAAACCCCAGTAGAATCAGCCAAATCCATTTACACTATCCTGTGAGTTCTAGAAACAAAGCTTTTATAATCTGGTGACAATGCAGGTGCTCTGATTATATGCCACTTACAGTGCTTTTGAGATCATTACAGTAGTGTAAATACTATGAGACAATAATATGAACATTCCCCTTGAGAGAGGAGGCTGCTATAGATCATGTATGTTGCTGGGCATCAGCAAATGCAACAGTGCATTATCAAAATACAGAGGCCTTGATACTGCAGTGAGCTCCACATGGGTGGACCCCTGGACTTCCACAAAGCCTCATGCCCTCGTGAGTGCTGTGTGGGGATAGGAATCTTCCTGCAAGGAACTCATTGCCAAATCAGGTGAATAGATGATAAGCCTCTGTCTATTGGATTTGTCTATAGAGCACCATGCCCGGCTATGGTATTGAGAGAAGAACAGGCTGTGTGTGGGGGAAAAAGGGTGAACTGCTCACCAGGAATGTAGACGAGTGGAAGGAAGACAGTGACAACGAGAAGAGGATCTGAGAGTTTTTTAAAGCTTGAAGCTCTTGCTTTCGGATACCAAGCACTTTCTCCATAAAGCCTTTCTCCCAGGCATAGAGTTTGATGATCTTAATGTCACTGAGGATGGCATTGGTCAGTCTGGCTCGATTATCTTTATGGTTCATCTGGTCCTCCTATAAAAACAGCCCATCAAGGCTGTCATTAGGAATGCTGAAAATGTTACTATTCCATTTTTGTGAACACCTACCTGGAAATTTGGAATGGATTTCTAGGTAATTAAGTAACATGCAGGCCCTTTGCTTGTAGCACTGGAATGCTGGATATTTACTTTTGTAGCTTTAGGCAATTCAATTGTTTAGTAGAAGAAAAACATTAAAATGTTGGTCTATGAACCTGTCAAAAATAATCCCATTAGAGAGAGCTCATTCTGAATCTATAAGCAATCTCCACAGGCTTTGAATGTCTGTGACTCTTTCAAGCAGCAGTGATCAGCATGGCTAACACACACTGCACTAGCCTGTAGTCACATCTCCGTGTAATGCATTTTATTACAATATATCTACATGTAATCACTTGTTTTTGTTTTGTTCTTTATCCTTGGGCTCTCTGGGTGAGTATGATGGGATGCAAGACCTGGAATCACAGAAATCCACATGCCAATGATAACATTTGGCATTTTTAGGAGGCAAAAAGTACCTGAGAGTGACTCCTCTTCTTGGTGATCACAAAATTCAAAGGCAAAAGGATTAAAAATACAGCAATTGCAGTCAAGGCAGATGGTCCCAGGAGCTGCCAGGAAAGAATATGTGAGATTGCCGTAGAAACACAAGAAGCATTGATGAAATATTTGTAGAGATGCTCGTTTTTCCTGGTCACTTGTGAATTGCTTGTTTTCCCATGTAAGACTTGTGTCTCTAAGACCCCTTTGGATAATCCTACATCTTTTATACGACTCTGCCTTCAGGAGTATCCTGATGAAGACAGTGAGACAAATAAATCTTTCTGCTTCCTCAAACTTCCATGAGAATCCTGGAGCGACCATTGTCTTTACTGAACTGTGCTGCAAAACACCTGAGTACTGAATCAGAGGCAAATCCCCCTCTCCTTTCCCCTGGGATAAGCCCACTGAAGCCAATATGTGGGTGGAGATCTGGCCCACTGAGTTTATTTTCATAGACTGCCTCATAACTTGATGCTTTTCACTTTGTTGAATTGTTTTTATTTCCCTTCAGGAACAAAGTCACGTTTGTGAGAGATCCAGGAACATGTGTAAGAGCTAAGGCTTCAGTGCTATTTCCTCTAGCAGGTTTTGGATGAATTAATGAGGACATCTAATGGCCGGCTTAGGAAAGTCACATGGGCCAATGTGAAATAGGTCCTGCTGCATGGTCATAGCAATGTTTTATCGCACTAGCTTTGGATTGCTGCAAATATGGGTACACATTTGACTTAAATAGCAAATTATAAATGAATTTGGTATTCTTAGCATTTAATTTCTGCTCCCTTTACAAATTACCTCAGGCTACGTCTATATTGCAGCCTTCTTCCACGAAAGTTTATGCGAATGACGCATGGAGTACAATATGGCCGTGCTTCATTTGCATAATTAATTAGCAGCCATTTTTGCACAAGAGGCTTTTGCACAAAAAGGAGCTGTGCAGACAGCAACTTTTTGCACAAAACCCAAAACTTGCACAAGAGCCGTTCTTCTTGGAAAAAATGAAGAACAGCTCTTACGTAAGAGGGGGTTTTTGCGCAAAAAGGAGCCATCAACACAGCTCCTTTTTGCGCAAAAGCCTCTTGTGCAAAAACGGCTGCTAATTAGTTATGCAAATGAAGTGCGTCAATATTATTCTCTGCACTTTATTTGCATAAGCTTTTGTGGAAGATGGCTGCAGTATAGATGTAGCCTCAGTGTGCTAGAGAGGCCCGTGCTGAGATAATCAGTGTTACAGCCTGGGGCAGAGGTGTGGTGGTAGAATTGCACAATACCTACTTGCGTTACTCCTGTCTCTAGCTGTTTATTCCAACCTCTTGTGATCATGTGAGTTCTAATTACTCCCAAATGAAGAAATGAACCAGAGTCTCTATCTCAGGTATCTGCAGGTAACCCCCAAGTAACTCCATGTGCCCTGAACCAGAACAATAGCCGCACCATCTCCAGAAAGGTGGTAAAGCCCAATGTGATATACAGTAGTTGCTAATTCACTTTCCAATGCTGTAATGTCTTTCCAGGTGCTTACAAGAACACCTTGTCAGCAGTGAGGCATACAGAAAACCTCTCAAGACCCTCGTCTTCAAAGCTATCTGACTTTTTACAAGTATGATCATCCCACTTCACAGGGTGCATTATTTCATCTAGCAGTGAGCCCAACAGGCTGAAACTAAAAAGCTCATGATTCAAAACTGGGGGCTTTATTTTGCAGAAATCTAGTATGTTCTTTGTTAAATTTAGGAATGGAAAGGTCCACTTGTGTGTTCTAACTCACCTCTGTCTTGCACTAATTCAGGATTGTTTATATCCTAACATTGGCATGTAGTAAATCTAGTTTACTAAGTAAGCTTTACAATGAACACGTCTCATACCAGTACCTCAATGACCTCTATCATGAAATTGCCTCTCTGTCTCCCTGACTTCCTGGTAATCAGCTTTCAGGACAAAGTATAGGAAAGTTCACATGTCAGGTTAAATGCATGGTTATGTTTTAAGGCTGTGCCGAATTAAAATTAAGCCAAATACTGTGTGTTGTGTGAGTGGAAGTATGAATCAAAGCAAGACAGACATTGAAGAATAACAAACAATGAAAAGAGTTTCCCAACATATCCTGGTATATAAATTATTCTACTAACAAGTCTGTGTTTATACAACAGAGCTCAAGGATGGGTGGGAAAGGAGACAGATGGACATTTTAGGTTGTTCTGGGCAGCAAAGCTTCAAATCTGACTCTAGACAACTCCTCTTTACCCTAGAGCTCGTGAACAGGAGCTAACAGCCCTTACCTGCCACAGGAAGACAAAGCAGATGATGATCCGAATGGGAGCAAGCCAGGTCCCATTAAAATATATAATGAGATCCATTAACCGTTGCACATCGACACATACCAGATTGATAATTTCTCCTACTGTTGCTTCTCTTCTTGCTGCATTTGACATGACCAAGATCTTGGAGGAGGAGAGGGAGGAAGAGGTGGGAGAAGACAGAGCACAAACAGTTAAAATCTGCTTTTGTTCAGAAAATAAATCATAGAATCATAGAATCATAGGACTGGAAGGGACCTCGAGAGGTCATCGAGTCCAGCCCCCTGCCCTCAAGGCAGGATCAAGCTCCGTCTACACCATCCCTGACAGATGTCTATCTAACCTGTTCTTAAATATCTCCAGAGAGGGAGATTCCACCACCTCCCTTGGCAATTTATTCCAATATTTGACCACCCTGACAGTTAGGAATTTTTTCCTAATGTCCAATCTAAACCTCCCCTGCTGCACTTTAAGCCCATTACTCCTTGTCCTGTCCTCAGAAACCAAGAGGAACAAATTTTCTCCTTCCTCCTTGTGACACCCTTTTAGATATTTGAAAGCCGCTATCATGTCCCCCCTTAATCTTCTTTTTTCCAAACTAAACAAGCCCAGTTCATGAAGCCTGGCTTCATAGGTCATGTTCTCTAAACCTTTAATCATTCTTGTCGCTCTTCTCTGTACCCTTTCCAATTTCTCCACATCTTTCTTGAAATGTGGCGCCCAGAACTGGACACAGTACTCCAGCTGAGGCCTAACTAGTGCAGAGTAGAGCGGCAGAATGACTTCACGAGTTTTGCTTACAACACACCTGTTAATACAACCTAGAATCATATTTGCTTTTTTTGCAACAGCATCACACTGTTGACTCATATTCAACTTGTGGTCCACTATGACCCCTAGATCCCTTTCTGCCATGCTCCTTCCTAGACAGTCGCTTCCCATCTTGTATGTATGGAACTGATTGTTCCTTCCTAAGTGGAGCACTTTGCATTTCTCTCTATTAAACCTCATCCTGTTTACCTCCGACCATTTCTCTAACTTGCTAAGGTCATTCTGAATTATGTCCCTATCCTCCAAAGAAGTCGCAACCCCACCCAGTTTGGTATCATCTGCAAACTTAATAAGCGTACTCTCTATCCCAATATCTACATCATTGATGAAGATATTGAACAGTATGGGTCCCAAAACAGACCCTTGAGGAACTCCACTTGTTATCCCTTTCCAGCAGGATTTAGAACCGTTAACAACCACTCTCTGACTACGGTTATCCAGCCAATTATGCACCCACCTTATCGTGGCCCTATCTAAGTTATATTTGCCTAGTTTATCAATAAGAATATCATGCGAGACCGTATCAAATGCCTTACTAAAGTCTAGGTATATGACATCCACCGCTTCTCCCTTATCCACAAGGCTCGTTATCTTATCAAAGAAAGCTATCAGATTAGTTTGGCATGACTTGTTCTTCACAAACCCATGCTGGCTATTCCCTATCACTTTATTACCTTCCAAGTGTTTGCATATGATTTCCTTAATTACCTGCTCCATTATCTTCCCTGGGACAGACGTTAAACTGACCGGTCTATAGTTTCCTGGGTTGTTCTTATTCCCCTTTTTATAGATGGGCACAATATTTGCCCTTTTCCAGTCTTCTGGAATCTCCCCTGTCTGCCATGATTTTTCAAAGATCATAGCTAAAGGCTCAGATACCTCCTCTATCAGCTCCTTGAGTATCCTGGGATGCATTTCATCAGGACCTGGTGACTTGCTGACATCTAACTTTCCTAAGTGATTTTTAACTTGTTCTTTGTGTATCCTATCTTCTAAACTTACCCTCTCTCTGCTTGTATTCACTATGTTAGGCACACCTCCAGACTTCTCGGTGAAGACCGAAACAAAGAAGTCATTGAGCATCTCCGCCATTTCCAAGTTTCCTGTTACTGCTTCTCCCTCCTCACTGAGCAGTGGGCCTACCCTGTCCTTGGTCTTCCTCTTGCTTTTAATGTATTTATAAAAGGTCTTCTTGTTTCCCTTTATGCCTGTAGCTAATTTGATCTCATTTTGTGCCTTTGCCTTTCTAATCTTGCCCCTGCATTCCCGTGTTGCTTGCCTATATTCAAGGGCCATGCTGAGGTCAAAGGGAAGAAGAATCAGGCCCCTAAAGAGGCTAACTCCTAGTCTCTAGTATCAAGAATGAAAACATAATTGAGGGTGTGTCTAGACTACATGGCTCCATCGACGGAGCCATGTAAACTAGTTTACCTGGCATAGGCAAAGAAGTGGGGATTTAAATAATCCCCGCTTCATTAAAATAAACATGGCCGCCTCGCTGTGCCAACGATCAGCTGATCCGGCACAGTGTGGCAGTCTCGACGCAGATCTGTCGGCTGGGGAAGCCTTTGCCGACCGATTCTGTATACCTTTGCCGATCGATCCCCAGCCAACAGATCCGTGTCTAGACTGCCACGCTGTTCCGGATCAGCTGATCATCGGCACAGCGCGGCGGCCATGTTTATTTTAATGAAGCAGGGATTATTTAAATCCCCGCTTCTTTGCCTATGCCGGGTAAACTAGTTTACATGGTTCTGTCGACAGAGCCATGTAGTCTAGACATACCCTGAGAGTCGTGTGACTTCACCCTACAGATGAGTCTAGTCACTGCCCAGCAACAAGTGAAATAATGTCTCACTTGCTCAGGAAAGCACAGCTTTCAGCTCCTGCTCTTAAGGCCTTTTATTAGATGTAAGAGCAGCTCCACGAACCACACAACAGCAAATAGGATAATACCTTCCCCACCCCTCATGGACATTTATGCAGCTGCTTTTCACCTACAGCATAACCTCGGAATTATTTGCTAAGAATAGGTCTTTAATAACTCTTATCCCCAAATATGAATAATAGTTAATTCCATCTCACCAGCAATGTTAGTGGTTGATAAGAGGGGGAAAAAAGCAACTCCCAAAGAGAAAAGCTGGCTTACCTTTCTATATACTAGGCCTGTGACTGCAGTCTTCAGCCTCATTCCCAATATTAGGCACACGTACATGTATCGTTGTTCAAACAGAGTCTGGAGGCAAGCTAATAGGAACAGTAACATTGCATAGAAATAACCTTTCCAGCTGGGAGCTTCTTGGTCTGCGATGAACTCCAGGAAAAGACTATAAGAGAATGGTGAGCAGATGGATGCAAACTGAGATGACAAAATATATGTTCTTATATCAAGGAAGCATTTTTAGAGAGGCCTACTGGGGATTGTTTTGGTCTTGTTAACGGCAAGGCTACAGGCTTTGTAACCCTCCCTGATAACAGCAGAAGGCTCCGAAAACAGCTCAGTGTCTAGTATGTAAAATGGCAGCACCCAATCTAATTTTTGGTTTGTTTTATTGCAGCTCAGAACATTCAACTGCTCCTTCTCATGCTGGGGCACAGCTGTCCTAGCTTAGCACTTTCCCAGCAAAGTACGGTGCATTTCCAGTGTAACATGATCTATTCCCTTAGCAGGACCATGGGTATTGCTGGACCGGCAAGCCCCAACTGGCCAGGTTCAGAAGCTCAGCCTGGGCCAGGCTGACAGTGGAGAAGTGCAGCCCCAGCTGGGGCTGGCAGAGGGGAGTGCAGCCCGAGCTGGGGTAGGAGGCAGTGGGCCAGCAGCCAGGAGCGCAACCCTGGGCAGAACTGGTGCAGTGGGGAGTGCAGCACCGGCTGGGGCGGATGGTGGAGAATGCAACCTTTGGCCAGGATTAGAGGCAGTGGGACTGGCGGCTGGGCATGCAGCCCAGGCCGGCGTCATGGGCAGCACAGCCCCAACCAGAGCTGGCAGCAGGGAGTGCAATCCCAGCTGGGAGCAGAGCCTACAGCTGGGTGGGGAGCCTTGACCTCCTCTGGTCCAGCAAACTTTGTGGTTCAGGTCCTGAGGGTGCCAAACCAGGGAGGTCCCACCTGTAAATCCTTCTAGACAGTCATTCCTGATTGTGCATGTACCTCAGTATCTTGGGGACAGAAAACAAGAAGACATCACAGATGATTAAGCTGAGGGTACCAAGAAGGAAGTAGGTTCCAAACATGCTCCAAAATGCTTTCAACAGTGGCTCACTCTGACTTTGTTCTGGCTGCAGAAGAACCTGCACCTCTTCTGTCTTGGCCAGACCAGTTCTGCTTTGTTGATCCTTCTTATATTTGATGGATTCTGTGTTTCTAAAGAAATAAACACAAAGAAAATTGCCTGCAAGCTAGAGAAGGCCTGAAGGGTTGGACTTGTGCATCCAACAGCACTATAAATATCCCACACTTGGGATTGGGGCTTTACAAGGGGCCTGAATGATGAGTTATTTATTTGTAGTGCAGAAGCACCTAAAAGCCCCAGACATGGAACAGGAGCCCTGTAAAAACATAGAACAAAAAGATAGTCGATGCCCCAAAGCAGTTCTGGATATTTGGACATTAACACACATTCTGCACTGGATTTCAATACAGGTAAGGGCAGTTTTAGGACCTAAATAATAAATAGCCAGCAGCACACCCTGCAGCGGAGAGCCCATAGGAAGGGAAACTCCATTAAGTTCTCCTTGCTGAGTGTTCCATCTGCAGCATACCCCTCCCACTAGTTGAATGAGATGAGGGTTGAATGACTGACTCCACTGGCCAGTCTCCTGTGCAGATAGGGATCACGATGGCCCAGGGCTGCTTCAGCTCCGCAGCTGCAGAAACAGCAGCAATGCAGCTTCCTTAATGCCTGGTTGGGAGAATTCAGCCCCCATGGTGATCTCCAGCGCACAGTCCCTCACGTAGGCTGAGCCCAGACATCGAGGATATGGCCCTATCAATCCCAGGATCTGAGAACCAGATGGTGTCAAAAGGGGCTGTGTTAGCCTGGGCTGCGGAACATGTTAGCTCTGCACTGGCTAGAAGAGACTCTCCCATCCTCTGGAACAGGGACTTACTCAGCAGAGCCAACAGCCTCGCCGGGCGCCTGGGTAAGGTAGGGGGTAGGTCCTGCTTTGCACCCACAGAAGGGACGGAGTGGGGCTGCAGTGCTACCCAGAGAGCACATGGCTCCCCTGGGTAGCCCTCAGTGCTGCCTGGGGCTTGGGCAGCCATTTAAAAGGCCCAGGGCAGTAGGTGCTTTGGGCAGGGCTGGATTACCCAATAGGCAAACTAAGCACATGCTTAGGGCACCAGCAAAGCAGGGGCACCAAAAACAGAGATTTTTTTTTAAAAAAATGTGATATTTGATATTTCAAAAAAAGCATTGAAGTAGACATCATGGGAAAAATCAGAACTCTGCAGAACGCTCTTTTTCTCAGCTGAAAAGAATAAAAAACCCTCAGAGAACAACAATATGTCAGGACAGACTTGATTCATTTTCCCTATTGTGTATTGAAGCGGACATGCTTTGTCGAGTCTGCTTTGATGAACTTATCCAGAATTTTGCAATCAGAAAATCTAGAAAGAAGCTATTTTAATTTCAGCATACATGTACGTTTTGTGTCATTTCGAAAAATAAAATTTTATTTTACGGTATAGTATTGTTTTTATTTTCAATTACATATTACACCATAATCTTTTCAGTGCTTAGGGCCTCTAAAGGTCAGAATCCAGTCCTGGCTCTGGGCCCTTTTATATCACTGGGGCAGACGCACCCTTTCCTTCCCTCCCCCCGTTGGAAGGCCTGTACTTACTGCTTGGTTCTGTTACAGTATTTATTCCATTCTCTTTCAAACTGTGAAACAATTTCCTCAGAGGAATTTTCTTTCATCAGTGACCATAAGTCATCTGCTTCTAATGGCTGCCAATAGCCTTTCCAAACTAGCCTGTAAAACAAACAAACAACTAACACACAAGCACAGAGGGATCTGTGGCCAAGAAAAATGTTCCAACTTGATAGGCCTTAAATTAGTCCTACATGTTGAGCCTAATTCTCAGTTACTCCACTCCTGTGCTTGAGACAGGGATAGAAAGATGGGGAAGGGTGCCTTGCCCCTCCATCGTAAATTAGAACAGCACTGAGGTTGTTCAAACTTGCATTCTTCCTATAACTCCTGTGAAACAGAGACAGGGCTTTGGCACAACTGAGAGTCAGCCCCATTGTATGCATGCACCAGGCACCATCCTTCCATTCTGCCTGTGTTGCTTGCTGCCTTCCCCACAAAACAGGCCAAGAGTTAACATTTATAAAGATATCTGAAAATCTCAGGAACCACTTTGCTCATAGGGTTGCCAGGTGTCTGGTTTTCTACCGGACAGTCTGGTTTTTGGGCCCTCTGCCCGGTAAAAAAAAAAACCAGAAAATACCGGACATGTGCAATGTCCGGTATTTCCTGGTTTCCCGGCTGGGCGCTGGATGGAAGCCTGGCAGGGGCGGGAGGAGGGACTGGGAGGTGGGGCGCGATCGACTCTGGGAGCCCTGGTTGCGTGTGAGGAGAAGGGGCAGCCCGGTCCATGCTCCTGCACCCTGGTCAAGTGCATGGTGGAGCCGCAGCCAGACTGACTCGCATGGGATGGGAGCGCCCTGAGATCTGCACAGCCCCGGTCAGTCCTGCTCCCCGCCAGCTGATTCCCTCCCCCGCCCCTCCTAGCCAGCCAGTTGGTTGATTCTCCCCGACTTCTCCTCCCGGTCTTCCCTGGCCAGTCCCTCCTTCCCCCCTTCCCCCAGCTTTGCCTCCCCCTGGCTGGTTCCTGCTACGGATCTTCCCTGGCCAGCCCCACTGCACACTCCACCACCCTGCTTCCAGTGGCCAGTTCTCACCTCCTCCTCCTCCTCCTGAGCTCCCCCGGCCAGCTCCACCCCCCACCGGTCCCTCTCCTCACTGCTGATATCCCCCGGCCAGCTCCGTTCCACCCCATCCCCCCTCCCCCGCACCGACCAGCCCTGCTTCCCGTCGGCCCCCCCATCTCCACCAGCCAGCCCCATTCTGACCCCCACCCCATTAGCTATGTTTTCCTGTCGCCCCCTTCTCCTCCCAGCCAGCACCGCTCCCGTCTTGGCTGGTCCCTCCCCCTCCCCGCCCATGAAGCGTGTCCGGTATTTTTTTTGTGACTACCTGGTAACCCTATTTGCTCATGAAAACTAAGCAGCAGGTGCAACTTCATGATCTCCAGCAACCTTGGTACCCTGTAGAGATTGTAAAAGGTTCTCCTCCTGGCAGAAGGCAGAGATGTGAGCAGGGTTGCAGTGATCATTTTGAAGACTGGCTGGATTTTCCAAGTGTCAAAAAAACCCCAAAATTACATGGCCTTATTCTACACTCAAGTCCTTTTCAAATCTGGATGTGAAACAGGCCTCTACTGCGCTAGTGTAACTCAGAGAACACTTGAGCCACAGGGAGTAGCATGCAGGTGTCTGAGGAAAGAACTGGACTCGTTGCTAGGAGCTCTAAGCTTATCAGCTTTGCCAGTGTCTCTTACACCTCATCTCCTCAAGTATATTTAGACCACTGTCTCCTGTTCAATTCAAAAGGAGCTAGTTGCCTAGAAAGAGAGAGGCCCTTCTGCCTTAGGCTGATGGAGCTTATCTGATATTTTGGAGTAAATGTCTCTTCCTGCTTGTTTTCTTACCCAGAGAACCACCAGAAAGTGATTTTGGAAACAAAAGAGGCACCAAGTTCTGGACACGGATTCTGCAAGAGGAAAAACAGACAAGTTTCATATGTAGAAATAGCCATGTACTGCTTACACGCAATACCCTGGTTCCCCTCCCACCCAAGAAATGACATGCAATTTGCTTATGTTAACAAACTAAGACCACAACTGCTATAAGCAGCAGATCTTTACTAATCCAAATCTGAATAGGGCCTGATCTGAGAGCACAGGGTGCCCTTTACTTCCTACTATGACCTCCAAACACTTATTTCATGTAGGAGTTGGGCTGAGACTTGTTTGAATGCAAGTTGCAAATGTCAGCATTGTATGGTAACTGCAATGAAAATGGAAGTAATGTGTGTGGATTGGGATAGGTCAAACGTTTTCCAGAATGTACCTAGAAAGCATCAATATGCCCAGTTCAACACAGGCAGAGACATGGTTCTATGGTACTGTTTATATATTCTGTCTGCTCATTTGCACTACAAATTCTTTTCTCAGATTTTTTTTCTGTACTAGGCAAAATGTGAGAAAGTTAAATAAATACACTTGATTCTTAGGACCAATTATTTCAGGGAGTGACTTTCTGTATTCTCCCTTTGGAGAGAGCCACTTACATCTCTCCCTTTCATCTCAGATCTTCCTGAGCAAGGCAGTGAAAATAACATGGAGTATGCCTCAATTTGCCATTTAAATCTAATTTTGCACGTTAAGTGACAGCTGTTATTTCTAGATGACTGCCTCTATTCTGATCCATTCACCTCATATGTGGGACTGTAGGATTGGTCAATGCCACTTAGTTTTCACTGTCAAACATCCTTATTTTTGTGTGTGTATGTGTTTCTCTACAGTACATAAAATATGGTGCTAGAAGGAATAACACTTTGAGGCCCATTTCTATTAAAGAAGGCTTCCAAGGGACCTTTTTATATCAAATAATGTTTTTAATTGCCTCACTAACTGGTCTCAGAGTGGCAGAGCACCTGCAATGCCAGTTGAAGACAGTGGGAGCTAGAGCTGTCCAAGGCTGGAAGTTCAAGCTAGACAAATCTAGACTAGATCTGAGGTATAGATTTTTAACTGAGAGGGTAATTAACCAGTGGGACTAATAACCAAGGGTGGTGGTGGATGCTCCATCAATGGAAATTTTAAAACGAAGGTTGGATGTTTCTCTAAATGATACATTCTTGTTCAAACAGGCATTAATTTAGGGAGGTCCTTTTCTTAGTGCAATATAAGAGGTTATACTAGATCAGTGGTCCCCAACCTTTAGAGGCTCCTGGGCGCCTGGGGGCGGGGCCACTCACGCGCCGGGCGCCCGGGGGCAGGGCCGCGCGTCCTGGGGCACGCCAGGGGCGGGGATGCCCTTGCATCTGGCGCCGGCATGTGCCCCAGGTCCGGGGCTGCCCAAGCGCGTTGTGCCATGGGCCTGGGGCTGGCGCCACCGCCCGAGCCGCGCGCCTGGGGCTGGCACCGGCGCCGCGCGCCCGCATGTGCCCCGGGGCTGGTGCCCGCGGGCACCGCTTTGGGGACCACTGTACTAGATGATCATAGGTTCCCTAATCTAGGAAACAATGAAAATCAAGATGGGGCCCAGAAACCCAGGTATACCAAATTGCTAATCACTGTATAAGATGCTGGCCTGTATGTAGGCTGCCATGTTTTCATCTCAGACATTGATCTTCACTGCCCATTTCTAGTGGGTTTCAGACAAAGGATGCATGAACTTTTAAGAAGTTAAACATACTTACAGAGTCCTTGACAACTTTTGAGAAGAAGGGAGGCCAATCTGTAAAGAAGAACAGTACGACCTCTACTAGCAGCAGGATAAAATAAATGTAAGAGGTGACATGACGGAAGGGGTCCTCTGGGAAGCCCTGCAAAAACAGAGACTTGCTAAAGTTGAGGTAAAACACTTCATCTGAAATTACGAAAGAAATGAGGATTCATACACTGTATAAGCCGTAAGCTCTGAGTGTTGCTGTGGATGTGTGCCAAGTGCATTTCTTGCATCAACTTCTTAGAGAGTGTGCTATATAGGAGTTAAATTACTGGTGCTGATATAGAAATCTCAAGCTATATGAAAATCACAACACATGCACTAATAAACCACTGGGGGGAGCCAGAGCGCAACTAGTTTAGAGCAGGGGTTCTCAAACTTCATTGCATAGTGACCCTGTCTCACAACAAAAATTACTATACGACCCAAGAGGAGGGACCGTAGTCTGAGGCAGCCTGACCCCACCTACCCCAGCCCTAACTGAGCCCTGCCAGCTGGGGCTGAAGCCCTCTTTTGCTTTGGTACTGGGCCCCGGCAAGTCTATGCTTGGCAACCCCGTTAACTGGGAGTTAAAAATTTCAGTTTCTGCAGTATTTCTTCACACAATACAGAGTCAACCTGTGAAACTCCTTGCCAGAGGATGTTGTGATGACCAGGACTTTAACAGAGTTCAAAAAAAGAAGTAGGTAAATTCATGGAGGATAGGTCCATCAATGGCTATTAGTCAGGAGGGCAGAAATGGTGCCCTTAGCCTCTGTTTGTCAGAGTTTTGGAATGGGTGATGGGGAGGAATCACTTGATGATTACTGCTCTGTTCATTTCCTCTAGAGCATTTGGCATTGGCCACTCTCAGAGGTCAGGATGCTGGGCTAGATGGACCTTTGGTCTGACCCAGTATGGTTGTTCTTATGGGATTTTCCAAAGATCCTAAAAGAGCTAGATGCTGAAATCTACACACACAAGTGAGAAACAAACAAAAAAAGCCAAACCCTCACTGATGTGGCACCGACTGAGAAGAAGAAAGACACTCCTCACATTCCCCTAGGGGGGCTCAGCCTAGTAGACTTTATGAATTCCAGACTCATGGTGGGGTGCTGTGGGGGCTGGAGCCCCAGCGTGAGCTCCCCAATGTTGGGGCCCCCTGAGCCTCGGGGGCCAGATCCAGGCAAGCCAGGGGCCGCATCCAGTCCCCGGGCCTCAGGTTCCTCACCTCTGAAGCAATACATTTAACTAGTTAACCAATTCAATGGGATTTTACATCCCTAATTCCTATATGGGAAAGGGAATAAGCGTTAACAGCATAACGCACTTTTATACTAGTAAAACTGTCCACCCTACAGCTATACAGGAATTACTATGCTGGTAAAAATCCATGCCCCAATTAACAGTTATAATGGTACAAAATTTATGTGCAGACCAGGCCTTAGTAACAGCACTAAAATTAAAACAGCACTCCCCCCCCACCACCACTTTTGTATGAATTGGGTGCTCAGAAAAGCTATGGGTCCTGGAGATTCAAGGGCTCTTTTTACCTAGGGTGCGTATCTTATTTCGATGTTATCTCAAAACAGCTTATTTTGAAATTTGGCACTGTCTTCACAATACTTATTTTGAAATAAATCGCTATTCCAAAATGTCTCTTACTTCTCCTGGAGTGAGGTTTACAGGGATGTCGTTATTTTGCAATAATAGGCGCGCTCAAAAGACGAGCTATAGCTATTGCACTGCAGTGTAGGCGTAGCGCTATAGAACCGATGCAGCATGGGTAGCAGCCGTCAACATTTCTTTCAAATTGCCTGGCCAATGCTCCTCCACCCTAATTCAGCGCAGCAACTTGGAGAGGGCAATTCATCCTACTGCCTCTTTCGTTCTTGACAAAGCCTCTCACTGGGGATGGCTTTATTTTTCTAGCAGGAGAGCTCTCTTCTGCTGGCAAAGCCTGACTACACAGGAGACCTTACCAGTGGCACATGCTCACATTAGTACGTTCTGCTTACCCCTGCCAGGGCTTGTTGAATTTTAGAACTAAGAGTCACAGCAGCAGCAAGGAACGACAGCAGCCAATAAATCATCAAGATGCCTGAAGACTGGACACCCTTCAGCCTCTCAAACTGGGTGAGAAACACTGCAGGGATCTGGGAAGAAGAGAGAAATAACTAATAGTTCCAAGTTAATGGTCAATACAGTTTTTCATCCAGTGTCAGATCAGTTAATGAGCCTACCTAGTGTTCCCGTTAAGGTGAAATTTAATTCTACCATGTGTAGGCTGTGAGAAATGGAATCCTCTCTCCTGTTTGCATGAGGCCACACTGCGGTCATTACTGTAGTCCCACCGGGTTTCATAGCCTCTGCTGCATCCATTCCCGCATCGTGTTTTGGGTCAGTGGATCCATACAGGTGCAAACTGAGTGGCCACACCACTGTGCCAGCTCAGGCCTGCTACCCCTTCATGCAGCACCACGGATGAAGTCTCACAGAGCGCAGCTCCACAGCGAACAGGTTTTTACAGACACAGACTCACCGGTAGAACCCCATCAGTTCTGCTGTCTACAGCAGTGGTCTCTAAACTTTTTACGCCCAAGGTCACTTTTTAAATGTCAGAACAAGCCAAGATCTACTGCCCCATCCTTCTCCCAAGAACCCACCCCCTGAAGTCCCGCACTCTCTGTTCTCCTTCTCTCCATCACTTGCTATCCCCAGCTCTTATACACTCTCAGTGTACTGCTACATTGCCGCTTTTGTTCTGATTCTTTGTAGGAAGAGATTTTTCCAACATTTGGCCTGTTTCTCCATGTTTTTCCATTCCATTTGGCCAACATTTTTCCAACATCTGGGCCAAATGTCAGAAAAACCCCTTCTTTCAGAAGCCCCCTTATTCCTTGTGAAATGGGGAATACAGCGGTTGCCGAAAGAGCGAGTTTGCTCTTCCGCTAAAAAAAGCAGACGCAGAAGCGTTTTTCCAGGATACCTCTGAAATCCCGGGAAAACTCCTGTAGTCTAGCCATACCCTCACTGGGTTGAGACAGGATGTGTGGGCTCTGGAGTGGGAATGAGGGATTTGGGTGTGGGAAGGGGTGTGCGGTGCAAGCTCTGGGAGGGAATTTGGATGCAGGAGGATGTGGAAAAGGTGATGCTGGCTTGGGGAGGGAGCTCCAGGTTGGGGAGTGTTGGGGTCAGGTGTAGGGTTGGGGTAATGAGCAAGCCACAGACTTGTGGATATGAGGGTGCAGGAGTTTGGGTTGGGGTATGTGAAGGGCTCAGGGCAGGGAGGTTGGGAGTATGATGGGCTCAGGACACAGATTTGTGATGTATGGAGGGTGCAGAAGTGTTGTGGCAGAAGACTGAGGATGTGGGGGTGCAGGAGTTTGGGGATGTGAGAGGGTCAGGACAGGGGGTTCCAGTGTATGATAGGCTCAGATTTGGGGTTGAAGGGCGGTACAGGAGTGTTATGATGCTGTGGCAAGATGGGAGCTTGGCCCCAATTAGGTGTTTGTTGCCCAGGCTTCATTTTTAAATAAAATACTATGTCAAACACAAAAAGTTTCAGCATTCTCTTTATTTATGAGAAGGGCGGGGAACCTGTTTTGAGTTGGGGTCATTGACCCACAGAGAAGTCAGTTGGGGCCACACAAGTGAGGTACAAAAAAATAACTCCTCCAAAACCCTCCAAGCCTCACTGTGGCCCCAACTGTGCTGGTGGATGATTGGGACATGGTAGTGGGGAAGGGTGCTAGTGGGTGTTGTGGCAGGGGACAGGGTGCTGTGGCAGAGGACAGGGTGCTATTGGGGGCAGGATACAGGGTGCCAGTCGGGGCAGAGGACAGGGTGCTGTGACAGGGACAGGGTGTTGGTGGGGGCAGGGCACAGGGAGTCCCCAGCATGCACCTCCTCCCAGGACTCCTACCCCCTGCCTCCCCACAGGGGAAGGACGTCCAGGCATGCACCTCCTCTGGGGACTCCTCCCACCTCCCCCCATGTAGGAAGTCCCTAGCGTGTACTTCCTCCAGGGACTCCTCCCCACCATTCTCCACCCTCCCCCCCAGCAGAGGAGGGAAGCCCCGGCGCGTGCCATTTCTGGGGATTCCCACCTTCTCCTCCTGCACAGCAAGTCCCCGGCACAACACAGACCTGGGTTCTGGTACCGTGCCGGCTGTTTGGGAGAGGGGGAGCAGCCAGTGCACTTCCTGAAACCCCAGAAGTGGCACGCAGCTGCCAGACTTCCTTCCACCCCACAGGAAGCAGGCACTACCTCCATTGTCGCTGGAGGTAGGTAATGGGGCTTCTTGGGGAAGTGAGGGGAAATGGTGGGGGGGCCTGAATGCCTCGCGATCAACTGTTCGAGCCCTCCTGATTGGCCAGTCAATCGCGATTGATGGGTTGGTGACCATGGGTCTACAGAGTCATCTGCACCCACAGATGATGAGGGGAAAGAGGGCTAAGATTAACACTGCCCCATAATAGTGAACTTGAAACTTATATTTTAATAAAAGGAATTACCATTGTGATCCCCACAATTGCTGGGCTAATGAAGAACACTGGAGCTCGCAGGATTCCTTGACTGATTTCCCAAAAAGTATAGAAGAGGTTAGAAAAACACAGTAATATCAATATGAATCCAAGTACCTGGAACAGGAGAACAAACATGTTGGAATAGATTGTTTAAGGACAAGTACGATAACAGTAGTGTATGTACTGTAAGGTATCTGAGTGGTTAAAGGGGCGGTTTGGGACATAGTGGCTACATCTAGACTGCACACTTCCTTTGGAAGAAGCTTTTCCAGAAGAGATCTCCCAAAAAACGTGTTCCAAAAGAGAGCGTCCACACTGCCAAAGCACATCGAAAAAGCAATCTTCGAAAGACAGCATTCACGTTAAATAGACATTATCTCACATTTAAGCTGTGATTGCTATGGATGGAGTGGCCACCAAGGCACCTGTGCTTTTTCCTCTTTCCTCTTCTTCGTCCACATACACCTTTTTCCGAAAAAGCTCTCTTGAAAAAAGGCTTCTTTCTGATAGAAAGAGGTTTACCAATGTCAGAAAAAAACCCTTTGTTCTTTCTATTTTTTTTTGAAAGTATGCAACTGCAGTGTGGATGTTAGTTTTTTTCAGAAAACAGATATTTTTATGAAAAAAGTCTGTAGTGTAGACATAGCGGCTACGTCTACACTGGCCCCTTTTCCGGAAGGGGCATGTAAATTTCACTAGTCGTCGTAGGGAAATCCGCGGGGGATTTAAATATCCCCCGCGGCATTTAAATAAAAATGTCCGCCGCTTTTTTCCGGCTTTTAAAAAAGCCGGAAAAGAGCGTCTAGACTGGCCCCGATCCTCCGGAAAAAGTGCCCTTTTCCGGAGGCTCTTATTCCTACTTTGAAGTAGGAATAAGACCCTCCGGAAAAGGGCACTTTTTCCGGAGGATCGGGGCCAGTCTAGACGCTCTTTTCCGGCTTTTTTAAAAGCCGGAAAAAAGCGGCGGACATTTTTATTTAAATGCCGCGGGGGATATTTAAATCCCCCGCGGATTTCCCTACGACGACTAGTGAAATTTACATGCCCCTTCCGGAAAAGGGGCCAGTGTAGACGTAGCCAGCCAGTGTGATTAGGAGTTCAGGAAGTAGGGGCAGGTTAAGATAGAGTGTGCTCTAAAGACTGTAATTCCATTTAAGCCAGATCCTGAAATCCTTACTCACTCCTTGGCCAGAAGTGAGCTTACCCAATTAAGAAGTGATCTGGCACTTAATACGGGAGATCCACATTCAGACAAAAGCAATGTACCCTACGCAGACATGTGTTACTAACCTCCAAGCAGAAGGAAGACTGGGGGGATTCAAAGGAGATTATCAAGACAGTTTTAAGAATTAAAAAAAATAAATTTCTTCATCCTAGTCATGATAAACTTAGCATCAAAACCCAGGCTCCCATACTAGCCAGCGTGACCCTAGTGGAGTAAACACCAGACAGGGGCTCAGGAGATCTGACTTTGCACTGGCTTACTTAATGAGCTAGGTCAATTTCCTTTACCATTCTGTACCTTAGTTTCCCCATCTGTAAAATGGAAATTACGATATTGCCCCCTTTGCAAAGTGCTTTGAGAGCTACTGATGAAAAGTACTAGAATTCATAGTTAGGTATTATTTCTATGAGCATTACCATTTTAGTTTTGAAGAGGTGCGACATTCTGATATATCCTCTGCTGTGGTGCTCAAGATACAGGTAATAGAATGGAAAACAGATCCAAAGATAGGCACAGGGTATCCAGGCAATGACTGTACTCTGGAAGCACTGTGTAAAGTGTGGGTTACCTGTATACCACGTCTGATTCCAATGCTGCAACAAGAGAAACAGAGAAATGGTTTGCCACAGCCTACTATGGGTCTTACCCATATCTTGGACCATATGGAAAGACAGAGAGAATGGACCAAATCATCCAGGTAAAAGAGGAGTAAAAACGGGACCCTTGTGGTAAGTGGCTGTCTGGAATGTGTGTTTGTGTGTGGGGGAGTTATTTGCAGTGTGCTGAGCTTGTGTTTCTGTTTGGTTTGTTTGTTTGTTTGCTTTGTTTGTTTGAAGGAGCTTCTAAAAGGTTTGAAATCTAGAAGCCTCTGTTAATTGGCTGAGCCTCAGTCAGGGGGAGGGGCTACCAGAGCTATATAAGCCTGTGACTCAGCAACCAGGGAGAGCGTGACCAGGAACAGCTAACAGGAGAGTTTGGAGAGGTAGTTTAGAGGGCACTAGTGACTTCTGACCTTCTTTAAAACATAACTCTTAAAATAATCTCTACTCCAGAGGTTTAAAAAGAATCCCAGTTTATACTTAAACTTATTCATTAGAAAAATGGAGACAGAAGCCCAGCAGCAGAGTGGGTGGGGGCTATCCTGTTTATTGCGTCGAGTGTAACATGTATGATTACCTGCCCTGTGGGAGGGTAGCGTATGTGTGCACCTGTTGCAAGGAGCTCCTGACCCTCAGAGACCGAGTTCGGGCTTTGGAGGCCAGGGTGGCTGAACTGGAGGAGCTAAGGGAGGTAGAGAGCTATGCTGATGAGACTTTCCGGGACACTGTAGTACTGTCCCACCTCCAGTCTGAGAGCCCCAGTGCTCTTAAGGAGGATGAGAGTCTCAAGGGAACAGAGCATTCAATGGGAGCAGAGGGGAACCATCCCGTAGTTGGGACCCTCCTCCCAGAGGATGTTGCGGTATCCTCTCGCACTGAGGATACCTCTGAGGGGGAGGGAACATCAGTTAGGAAGAGGCAGGTGTTAGTAGTGGGTGATTCGATCGTTAGAAACATAGATAGCTGGGTTTGTGATGACCGGGAGAACCATATGGTCACTTGCCTGCCTGGTGCGAAGGTTGCGGATCTCTTGAGGCATCTAGACAGACTTATGTGTAGTGCTGGGGAGGAGCCAGTGGTCGTGGTACATGTAGATACCAATGACATAGGGAAGGGTAGGAGAGATGTCCTGGAGGCCAAATTTAGGCTGCTAGGAAAGAGACTGAAATCCAGGACCTCTATGGTGGCATTCTTGGAAATGCTTCCAGTTCCACGCGCAGGGCCAGGTAGGCAAGCAGAGCTTCAGAGTCTCAATGCGTGGATGAGACGATGGTGTAGGGAAGAGGGGTTTAGATTTATTAGGAACTGGTGACACTTTTGGGAGAGGGGGAGCTTATACAGGAAGGATGGGCTCCACCTAAACCAGGGTGGAACCAGACTGCTGGCACTAAACATTAAAAAGGCCGTAGAGCAGTTTTTAAACTAAGAGATGGGGGAAAGCCGATTGGTGCGGAGATGCACGTAAATCGGAGGGAGACTTCTCTTAGAAGAGAATCCATTGATAGAGATTCTCTAAGCTGTAGTCGGAAAAAGAGGAGGGGAGAGGGCAAACCATTGGCCAGAGCAGACAAACAACCGCATACAAAGGAATCCAATGCATCAGGGAAGGGCAGACAAATAACCAGTGGCAAATTTCTAAAGTGCTTGTACACAAATGCTAGGAGTCTGACTAATAAGATGGGTGAACTAGAGTACCTCGTATTAAATTAGGAGATTGACATAATAGGCATCACTGAAACCTGGTGGAATGAGGAAAATCTGTGGGACACAATCATACCAGGATATAAAATATATAGAAAGGATTGAGCAGGCCGGGTGGGTGGCGGAGTGGCACTGTATGTGAAAGATAATGTAGAATCAAATGAAATAAAAATAGTAAATGAATCAACATGTTCAATAGAATCGCTATGGATAGTAATTCCATGCTCCAATAATAAGAAATTAGCAGTAGGGATATATTACCGACCACCTGACCAGGACAGCGATACTGACATTGAAATGCTGAGGGAGATTAGAGAGGCTACCAAAATAAAGAACTCTATAATAATGGGGGATTTTAATTACCCCCATATTGACTGGATACATGTCACCTCAGGAAGAGAAGCGGAGATAAAATTTCTCAATGGCTTAAATGACTGCTTCTTGGAGCAGCTAGTGCAGGAACCCACAAGGGGAGAGGCAATTCTTGATTTAGTCCTGAGTGGAGTGCGGCCAAGTCCGCCTATAGCCACGGGGTGCCCCTGCAGGTTAGAGTCAAAGATTGTTCCAAGCATGTGGACCAGGGAGACAGGAAGGCTAGTTAAGGGTTGTCAACAGATAAGATAGGGTAAAGAGAAGGATTAGGAAGAAAGATAAAGCCTCTTAAATTAAGTATATAAACTGCATTCTGTTATTTCCTTTTGTACCTGACATCTTTAATATATCTCATGGAATGTATTTAAAAAATACCACGACCAGATAGTTGGAGGTAAGGTGTTAGAATAATAAAACTAACAGTACAACAGTTACAAGATTCAGAGAGGTAGTCGTGTTTGTCTGTTTCAGCAAAAATAACAAGGAGTCCTGTGGCAATTTAAAGATTAACACATTTATTAAGGCATAAACTTTCGTGGGCTGCAGCTCACTCTGTCAGATGCATGAAGTGAAAGGATCAGATGGAAGGGATATATACATACATACGCTACAGCTACACTGCAGTGCTAACCCACGTTTTAACAGCAAGCGCATTCTTTTGAAATATAACAGGCTCTCTATTCCGACATCCCTGTAAACCTTATTCCACAAGGCTCTGTGTAGACTAGGGATGTTAAATATTGGTTAATTGAATAGTTGAGTAACCTCATGCATTTTTATCAGTGTTGACTATTCTATAGTCCCCAGGGGCGGGGGCCGGCAGCCACTGTATCAGAGGCAGCAGTGCAGGGTGCCACGTGGGAGCTGGTCTACTAGGAGAGCCAGTTTAAAAACCAGCTCTCCTTCTGGATCAGCTGCCTGTCGCCCAGTGCTGCTGCCTCTGATAAAGGCAGCAGTGTGGGGTGGCAGCAGCCCCTGTCTAAGGTAGGGTTGCCAGATGGCTGAAACAAAAATACCGAACACCCCACCCCCCCAAAAAAAAAACCACTGGGAAAAAATGTTGTTGAAGGAAAAAAAAGGGGGCAGGTCCAAAGTTGTTGAGCAAGGGGGAAAAAAAAGACTCCAAAAACCTGGATCACTGCTAGGGGTTACCAGGTAGTCATTAAAAAAAAAAAAACGGACACACTTCATGGGTGGGGAGGAGGAGGACCGGACAGGAAGGGAGTGGTGCTGGCCGGGAAGGGGGGGCCTGGAAACAGCTAATGGGGGGGGCAATGGGGCTGGATGGGGGAGATGGGAGGGCCAACAGGAAGCAGGTCTGGTCGTGGGGAGGGGTCAGGCGGAACGGTGCTGGCCGCGGGATATTGGGGGGGGACCGGCCGGCAGGGGGCGGGGCTGGCCGGGAGTAAGTGGGGGAGGCGGGAAGCACAGCTGGGGGGAATCAGGGGCCAGGAGGGTGGCCGGGAGGAAGGGGGGGCGGGAAGCAGAGCTGGCGGGGGGGGGGGTGCAGGGGAATGGCTGGGGAAGATCAGGAGGGGAAGTGGGGGAGAACCGGCTGGCCGTGGGGGGGGTGAGCAAATTGGCCGGCGGGGAGCGGGACTGACCCAGGCAGTTGCTGCCTGTCCCACGCAGGCTACCAGCGACGCACGAGCGAGGAGGAGGCTTCCCCTCCTCCTCACACTCAACCGACTGAGGGCTCCCAGCGGAAATCACAGCCCCGCCTCCCAGCTGGGACTCCCAACCGCTCCCCCCACCCGCGCCATGCTTCCGTCCAGTGCGCAGCCAGAAAAATCAGAAAATACCAGACATTGCACATGTCCGGTATTTTCTGACTTTTTTTACCAGACAGAGCGCGCAAATATTGGACTGTCCGGTACAATACCGGACACTTGGCAACCCTAGTCTAAGGGGGGTCTGAGCTCCTGCACTCAGCACGAGCCGGAACTGAGACGGGCTGCTGGCCAGCCTGCTAAAAAATTTACTGACAAGGGTGAAGGGAGGGAAATGCGTGTAGTCTATAGCATTAACGTATAAGCTTTTGCTTATTGGTTAATCGACTACACTATTACATCCCTAGTGTAAACAATGCCAAATGACAAAATAAGCTATTTTGAAATTGACTCGAAATAAGCTATGCAATTTGCACAGCTTATTTCGAGCTACAGGTGCAGTATAGACACACCCATACAGAGATTGAATATTACACCAGTGTTAATGAAGCTAATTCAATCCAGGTGGATATGGCCCACTTCCAACAGTGATATATGTACAATCGTATTTATATTTGAAAAATGTTAAGTAAATATTTGAATTACAGAATAACAGGAAAAGTTCCTTCCTAACAAGAGCTGAAGAGGAAAAGAACTACCAGGCACAAGTGTGAGCATGTGGTATCTGAAAGCAGGTAATTACTTATTAGTCAGATGTTTACAGTGGACAATGGTTTGGTCCTTACTTTCATGAGCCCTACAGTTTGTGCAAAAATGGGGCCTGTAGGTGGGAGGAAGACTTTACACAGAAACATAAAACTAAAGCTTTCATATCTCAGTGACTGAAGTGAGGCTCCCAAATCAGTATTTAGGCAGCGGAATAAAAGTGGCCTGATTTTCAAACTGCTGAACACCTGCCAGTTAGGGCTGCCAGATTTGTTTGGATGTTTTCCTGGAGGTTTTATCACATGACACAATCTTTAATTAAAGATTAACCTTTCATTCCTGGAGAGATTTCAGGACAATATGAGAGGGTTGGCAACCTTCTGAAGCTCCCATTGATTTCAGAGAGATTTACTGGCATTCAGCACCTCTGAGAATTAGGTCCCTTTTATGAAGATATCTAAAGATGGATTTAGGAGCTTCATTTTAGGCAGCCATGTTTGAAAATCTTGGCTTACATCTGAACTCTTCCTTATGGTTATTGCCTGGATAGAGCAGATAGAAGTGGGTGGATATTTTTGGCTCTCCTTTTACCCCTTTTTAGTGAATAATGACTAAGAAGGATAGTTATGGCTGATTCCAGGATGGTCCTCAAGTAACGGAAGGCTTTAATGCTGAAGCTTCTGCAGCCACATATGTCTCTGGGATTGATAATCTAGCAATTGCCTGCATTATTCAGATCAGTAAATTGGTTCCAGGTTGCTGCTCTATGATTCCACAAGCCCCTTGGTCATGGTCTTGATCCTACATTGTGACATGCCTACCCAGATGGCCAGGTCTGCACAGAGGCCCATTGACTTGACTGGGAATCCATGTGAGCCCAAGCAATTAGTTGTTGTAGTGACAGTGCACAACTGGGAATTAACTATTAAAAGCAGCCATTTGCATTGATGACTTGGTCCTGTGCTTGGATTACTTTCAAAAGACCTGTGCTAGGATCATTGTCACGGGATTAGAGAGACAGGCGCATATATAGCTGGGAAATCACAGGAATGGGGTCAGTGGGGGCTGCTGGCTCTGCTCCTGAGGAGGCTGCTTCAGAGTTTATCTGATAACATTAACCAATAAGCAACAACTTATCAGTTAACCGGTTAATTGATTAAACTTTAACATCCCTAACTGAAACCACTTCAAGCCAGGGGGTATGGCAGCATCTAGGAATACAAGTGATCTGGGTGAGGATGTTTGCCACTGACATATGGAGCCAAGCCTGCACGCTTCAAATGATTTAATAACTGCAGTGACTGTATGCTGATGTAAGTTGAGACATGTCTGTGGTGTAGACATGGCCTTATTCATTAGAAGAGTTGCAAATTAGGGATGTGAATGGTTAACCAGTGAGTTGCAGTAGTGCAAGGGGCTGTTCCAACCCTGCAAGGCCCACCATGGGTGAGGGGCATGCCAGTCTGGCCAAAGCAACCCCTGCTTATGCTGCTCCTAGCCTGGCTAGAGTAGACCCCACCAGTAGCAGAGGGGGCCACTTCAGCCCACCCCCATTTAATCAGTTATCTTAGGGGTTCTCAAACTTTGTGATATCCCCTAGGGGCGGATGAGGGTTTTGCGGGGCCCAGAGCGTGGGGCCTATTGAAGCACAGGGCCCAGGAAAGCACAATTTTGCACATGTGCCATGGCCACAGCCGACAAGTAGTAGTGCGTGCGAGGGGCCTATTGAAGTGTGGGGACCGGGGCAGCCACCCTGCTTGTCCTGCCCTATATTTGCTGCTGATCCCCTTCTACGTTGCTCGTGACCCCCCTCTAAGTTGCTCGTGACCCCCTGGGGGGTTGGGATCCACAGTTTCAGCAATGCAGTTAACTGATTAACCAGGATTTTTACATCCCTATTTCAAATATTCTCGCCCCAGATAACAGGTGGAGACAATGTCTGATGTGAAAGCATCACAGCCAGCATAGCAATTTATTAGAGATTTCGACTGCACTTTCTTTCCGCCCATGTCCTTGCAGCTTACATTTTCAAATATGAAAGTCCACGATGGTGTATTAGCTTTGGGCTGTGCTAAAAGATAAGGGCTCTTGGGAAAGAGTTTCGACTTCCACGCAAGTCCAAAGTTTCTTGAAGCAAAGGAATGAATGGGGGGAGGGGGAAGCCCTAACGCACTGCTGGGCAGATGCAGGCTTGCTCGTTTCTCGGCTCCCTCCCTTTGTTGGGCCGCTGCTGCACACGCCAGCAGAGCTGGACTCTTCCCCCATGCACTGTACTCGGCTCCCCCGCAGGAGGGGCGAGGAACCATTTGTCTGCAAGGACTGAGAGGAGCAGTGGCTGGGGCTTTAACCCCCTGTAGACACCCCTATGCCAAGGGCCGACTAGCGAACCTCCTGCGGGGACCCGGGGACCCGACACCAAAGCCCGGCTCCCAGGCACAGAGCAGGCGGGAGCAGCAGCAAGATCCGAAGCGGGCCCGGCTTTCGGCTCCAGCTTAGCGACTGCGGGGCCGGGGGCAGAGGGGTTTGAGGAAACGCCTCGGGCGGGGACGCGCGGCGCTCACTCACCCAGAGGCCCGCGGAGCCCCCTCGGGAGCCGCACAGCCAGCCGACCCCAGCCATGCTGCGTGCCCGGAGCGCGGCCGGGGCTGCTGCTGGCTCCCCCCGCCCCGGCCGCCCAAATCCGCTGCGTGGGCGGCTTCCCGGCCGGGTGGTTAATGTGTCACGTTCCCGGGGCGCTGCCGAAAGCCTGGGCCTGGACTGGTCATCTCCCCGCCTCCGCAAGGTTTGGAGCTGAGGCCGCCTCCCGACGGGAACGTGCCAGCGAGTCCCCGAGAGACTAATAAGGTCCCCAAAGGCACGAACAAGTCCGGACTGGGGAGCTGAGTGGGGGGGTCAGACTCCAGTCTCCCCCCCCCCCATCACACCAGTGTGACCCCCAAGTAACTGCTGACTGCAGGGGCGTGAGAGGCCCCAAAGCTGCCTAGGCTTGCCCCACAAGGTCAGATTTCCAAGAGCTTAGCTCACCTTAAGGGCCAGAGAAAGTTGTGTCAGTTTCCTCAATTAACACTAGTGAATCATAGAACTGGAAGGGGCCTGGAGAAGTCATCGAATCCCGTCCCCTGCCCTGATGGCAGGACCCACTACCAGCTAGACCAGGATTTCCCAACTTATCAGTCGGGACCCAAATATGGGTCACCATTACATTTCAAAAGGGTTACCAAGTGTCTCCCCAGGTGCCCCGTCCCTTCTCCTTCCTCCTGTTTTTGAATTGCCTTGGGTCACCAAGTCTTCCTGAATTGTCAGAATGGGTCCCCATCTGGAAAAGGTTGGGAACTGCTGATCTAGTAGACATCTATCCAACTTGCTCTTAAATAGCTCCAGAGATGGAGATTCCACAACCTCCCTAGGCAACTTGTTCCAGTGTTTAACCACCCTGACAGTTAGGAAGTTTTTCCTAATGTCCAACCTAAACCTCCCTGGCTGCAGTTTAAGCCCATTGCTGCTTGTCCTATCCTCAGAGGCTAAGGAGAATAATTTTTCTCCCTCCTCCTTGTGACACCCTTTTCGATACCTGAAAACTGCTATCATGTCCCCTCTCAGTCTTCTCCTTTCCAAACTAAACAAGCCCAGTTCTTTCAGTTTTCCTTCATAGGGCATGTTCTCTAGACCTTTAATCATTCTTGTTGCTCTTCTCTAGACCTTCTCCAGTTTCTCTACATCTTTCTTGAAATGTGGTGCCCAGAACTGAACAAAATACTCCAGCTGAGGCCTAATCAGTGCAGAATGAACCCATTAAGCCTGGTGTGCAGTGGGATGCTACAGCACAGTTCTCTCCAAACCTTTTAACCACAAGATCACGCTTTCAATTTAAGTGCAATGTAAGATATACCTCAAACCCAAATACTTGGAGTGTGGGAGGGGATGCCCACGAGGTGGGATGGGTTCTGGTGTGGACTAGGGGATTTGCCTGGGGAGCACAGGGTTGGGGGTTCAAGCCCCTCCCACTATCTGTTCATAGTGTTTCCAGATGGTTTCACAAAAAATACTGAACATGGCAGGGAAAAAAATTGGTTGAGCAAAAAAAAGAACCAAAAGTTGTTGAGCTAAAAAAACACAGCCCCTTTAAGGTCCAGGCTTTATGGTCCCAAGCAGCCTTCCATTTGAGAAAAACAGAAAATACCAGGTATTTTATATGTCCGGTATTTTCTGAGGTTTTTTTGGTTTTTTGTTTTTTTTTACTGGACACATGCCACAAATACCAGGCTGCCCAGTCTAATACCAGATACCTGGCAACCCTATCTGCCCACCCTGGGAGCAGCTGAACAGCCAGCTCCCATAGTAGGAAAGCAAGAGAAGGGACCCACTGAAGGGAGGGAGGGAGGTAAGCTGAGGTGGACTGGGTTCTTGAATGGATTAGGGGATAGGGCATTCCCCTGGGGTGCACAGGGTGGTGGGCTTGAGTCCTGTCATACCTTGGCAGCTCAAGCCATGCCCCCACCCTGGGAGTGACCAGAGAGACAACACAAGATAAGGGACCCGGGGGGTTCTTGAGTGGGCTAGGGTGATGTGGCATTTGCCTTGGGAGCACAAGGGGCTTGAGTCCTGTTCTTTCCTCCCTGCCCATCCTGGGAGCAGGCAGACATTTAACACAGGCTGTCCCAGTGATGGACCTGGCTCCCACACGAGGAAGGCAAGATAAGGGACCTGCTGAAGGTGGGGTGGGTTCTTGAGTGGACTAGTGGATAGGGTGGGGAGTACAGGGTGGTGGGTTTAAGTCCTACCCTGGGAGTGACCAGACAGGATAATGGACCCTCTAGAGGGAGGGAAGTGGGGGTGGGCAAGTGCCCTAGGGGATATAGCATCTGGAGCACCGGGTGGTGGTATGGAGTTCCCCCACTACAACACCAATTATCCCAGGGATGGAGCTGGCTCCCATATTAGGAAGGCAGGATCAGGATAAAGGACCTTGAGGAGATAAGGTTGGCTTCTTGAGCAGAGTAGGGGATAGGGTATTAGCGTGGAGAGAGCAGGGGCTGTGGGTTCAAGTCCCAGCCACCCACCCTGGGAGTGGCCAGACAGCTGCCCCAGGGTTGGAGCAGTGGAGTTAAGGCACAGAAACTCCCATCCTGGCCCTGCACCATCACCACCCCCAAAAGCAGCTGGCATGTACAACAATGGCTCCCTGTGCTGCCTCTCATATACAGGCACTGACCCCACAGCTTCCACTGGCCACAGTTCCCCATCGCTGATTAATGGGAGCTGCAGCAGTGGTGTCCACAAGCAAGGACAGCATGGGGAGAGCCCATGTTCAGACTGCAGGGACATGCCAGCCCCTTCCAGAAGCACAATTACCATAGGGATAATTACTTCAGACATGAAAGGTTAGACAATTTACAACTCACTACTCAAAGAATTAAATTAAATTTAAGTATAAGAGAGAAATGAAAGCTATGAAATGCAATGCACAGACCAGTCAAAACCCCAAAAGAACCCTCCTTGCAAACAGTAAAAATAGTAACAACCCCCATGTATATGTTGGGTCAGGAGCTCAGAGTGAAGGACAGTGTGTGTTGTGAGAATGATAGACACACACAAAGTGACAGAGATTTGCATTGTCAAGCTCCCTCCATCCCCTTTTCTCTGTGTGGAGATGGGGTACAGAAGTGGGAGAGGAGAGAGACCTTGAAATCAGCCCCCCTCTTCTCCCTCCCACACCTTGCACAGCAAGCACGAGACTCCCAAGGGGCAGTTCCAAGGCAGAGGATAGGAGCAGCATGACAGTAGGTAGAGGGGCAACTGAAGTGCCATCACTTGATATCTTCCCAGCCAAACCAGTCAGGATCACCTCTCGGAGGCTCCAAGATCTACTGGTACATTCCGATCTACTGGTTGGCAACCACAGCCATAACAGCATAGCGCTGTGGGTTGGAGCATGAAAAACCCAGAACCTTGATTAAATAATCTTGCTAGGCTGCATTAACACTCCCCCCAGACACAACTACAACTATGTCAATGCAAGGGATGACTAGCTAACTTCATTCTGTTACTTGGGGTTGCTACACCAAAACCCCCTTCTGGTGATGTGGGGTCTGTGCTACTAGTCACCTGTACAGCCATAATCTCTGCAGTATAGACATACCCTTAATTAACTTAGGAAGAAACCAAAACTAACTTGATATAAGGCACTGTTAATCCAATATCCATAGAGGCTGTACTTATTAAACAATATGGCTGTGTCTAGACTGCATCCCTTGTCCATAAAAGGGATGCAAATAAGACAGATCGCAATTGCAAATGAAGCGGGGATTTAAATCCCCCCTGCTTCATTTGCATAAACATGGCTGCCGTTTTTTTCTGGCTCGGAGCTTTGCCAGTAAAAAGCGCCAGTCTAGACGGGGATCTTTCGGAAAATAAAACCTTTTCCGAAAGGTCCCTTATTCCTTATTTTAGTCTAGACAAGGCCTATTAGTTTCTAACTGATTGTCTACACTTATGCTACAGGTGTGCCACTGTAGCACTTCAGTGTAGAAATTGCTACACTGAGAAAAGGCATTTCTCCAGCCAGAATAAATTATCCAACTCCCTGACTGGCAGAATCTAAGATGATGGAAGAATTATTTTGTTGACTGTGTACCTGGGGAATTGGGTTGCTTAACTATGTTGTTCTGTGCTCAGAAATGTGGATTTTTCACGTATCTGGCCTATGTAGTTAAAAAACAACCTAATTTTCCAGTGTAGTTCAGGCCTGTGTAAGTTCAGTTAAACATATGGGGCTCGTCTACATTGGCCCCTTTTCCGGAAGGGGCATGTTAATTTCAGCCATCGTAGTAGGGAATAAGACCCTCCGGAAAAGGGCGCTTTTTCTGGAGGATCGGGGCCAGTGTAGACGCTCTTTTCCGGCTTTTCTAAAAGCCGGAAAAAAGCGGCGGACATTTTTATTTAAATGCCGCGGGGGATATTTAAATCCCCCGCGCATTTCCCTACTACGATGGCTGAAATTAACATGCCCCTTCCGGAAAAGGGGCCAGTGTAGACGTAGCCGTACAGTTTTCTTGTGTAGACAAGATCTTAGACACCTACGTGAACTGACCTGATTTTCAAGAGCTTAGGAAGAACAATGAGAGCTACTAGGTGCAGAGCTCTTGAAAATTTGCCTTTACTGTAAGCCATAGAAAATACCAATGTAGAAGCTGAAGAGGGAAATGCAGTCCCTAGCTGGAAAACCACTGAGGGCCTGTAGCCCTAACTAAATTCATTGGGAAGGGTAGAAGAAAATTGGACACCTTGGAATCTACACCTAAGAAAATTGGACCTTCACTATTGTTATGATTATTAATAAATAATAATTTAATGTATTTGTATTAGAGTAACTGATAGGGGCTAGTGAATCAGGGTCCTATTATGTTGAGCATTATACCAACACAAAGAGAAAGTTGGTGCCTGCCTAATGAGCTTTCAAGTACTTAAATCCAGTGAATAGAATTCTTGAGATAGATCTTGTAGACTTTCTCTTACAGCAAACCCCTGGCTTTTGTACATCTTCTCATGCCTTTTTTTAGTTGGAAGATTTCTGCAGTGTCAGTGACTAAATCTGGATCAGGTTGCAAGAGGTTATTCAGAACAAAGTGTAGAGCTCTAACAAAATAACTATCAATAGTTACAAAATAACTATAAATGACCTGGGCTGGTAAATTATTTTTTTAGGGCAGAGGTGGGCAGAAGGGTCTCTGTGGGCTGCATCCGGCCTGCCAAGCAGGTTGATCAGGCCTGCAGAGGTCCTGCCATTCCCCCTACCTCCAGGACAATCAGGGCTTAGAGACCAGGGAGTGCGCTGTGCTTAGTCAACCCTGGCAGTTGACTCTAAGCACCATGAGCCTGAGCGCAGGGAGCGAGCGAATTTTCACCCCCCCACACACACCAGGCCAATCAGAGTTTGGGGGCGGAGGGAGTATGCAAAGTCTCCTTCTACCCTGCTCCCATCCTGCAGGGAGCGCACAGTGCTTAGAAGCGCATTCCTTTCAAGACAGGGGCAGGGCGGGAGGAGACTTTGTGGGAGGAGACTTCGCATGCTTCCCTCCACTCCACTAGCCCTGGTTGGCTTGGGGGTGGGGGTGCGTGCGAAGTCTCCGCCCACCACCACAGGCACTTAGAGGGAACTACCAGCTGTTCAGAACAGCTGGGGTTCTCTCTGGGAGGAAGCGGAGGCAAAGACTTCATGTGCTCCCCCACCCCCAGACCAATCTTGGTTTGTGGGCAGGGAAGCATGGAAGTGTCCTGGCCTTGCTCCTTCTGCCTGAGGCCTGCCCTTTCCAGGGTCCCCCAAGCCACTTACAAAATTTCTGAATTTGGCCCCTGGTCAAAAATTATTACCCACCCCTGTTCTAGGGGTTACAGGAGTCAGGGTAAGAAGTCCTCCAGCTTGCCATTATTTTGAAATAATGGCTTGCAGTGTAGACACACTCTTTATTTTGGAATACCATCAATTATTCTGAAATAATGCTGCTGTGTAGATGTACCCCTAGATGATTATGTTCTAGTATGAACATAGGAAATGAGGTTTTAAAATGATCTTAGAAAAGTGCTACTTGTGTTATTGTCCAGTATTTGAATTTCATTAGTTTGTAGCAAGTATATACTTATATGACAAGACCATAGGATGGGAGCAGTGAGTCAGCACTGGGGATATAGGAACCAAGGGGAGAAGACAATAGGAACTAGGGGTTAGGGATGTGAATGAGTAGTCGACTAGTTGATTAGCCAATAAGACTAGACTTATCAGTTAATCTAGTTGACTACTTGCATTTCCATACCCCACTTTCTGCCTCTGATACAGGGGCAGCAGGGGGAGAAGAGGAAGGAGCTAGTGCTGGGGGGAGCTGGCTTAAAAGCCAGTTCCTCCTGGCACCATCTCCGCAGTACTGCCTGCCCTTCCACGCTGCTTTCCCCCCGCCCACGCTGTTGCCTGGGTCTGCCGCAGGCAGAGGCTGATTTGCAGCAGTAGACCCTGTCCGAGTGGGCCAGCACTAGCACCGCTGCAGACAGAGGTTGCTTCATGGGAACATCCCATGTCCACGGGGAGCCCAGCCTCCTTGCCTCCACCCCCCCAGCAGCCTTTGTCCATGGGGAGCACATACCTGCCACAGACGGGCTGCTGCCACCCTGTATCAGAAGCAGCAGAACAGAGCAGCAGGCAGCCAGTCTGCAAGGGAAGCTGGGTTTTAAACTGGCTCTCCTTGCAGACCAGCTCCCGCCTGGTACCCCATGCGGCTGCCACTGTCCCTGACCCCAGGGACTATAGATTTGTCGACTAACCGCTAAGAATTCATGCAGTTAGTTGACTATTCAATCAACTGATAGCTAACATCCCTAATAGGGATTAGGATTTGGAACAGGAACCCTGTGCCAGGGCCAATATGAAGAGAGATTTAAAAGACTTGAACTGTTTAGCTTAGAAAACAGGAGACTAAGGGGGGATATGATAGTGGTCCATAAAATCATGACTGGTATGGAAAAAGTGAATAAGGAAAAGTTATTTACTTATTCCCACAATATAAGAACTAGGGGGTCACCAAATGAAATTCATAGGTAGCAGGTTTAAAACAAACAAAAGGAAGTTTTTCTTCACTCAGCACACAGTCAACCTGTGAAACTCCTTGCTAGAGGATGCAGTGAAAGCTAGAACTTTAACAGGGTTCAAAAAAGAGCTAGATAGATTCATGGAGTTTAGGTCCATGAATGGCTATTAGCCAGGATGGGTAGGAATGGTGTCCCTAACCTGTTTCTCTGGAAGTGGGAGGCAGGGGAGGATCACATGAGGATTACCTGTTGTGATCCCTCCTTCTGGGGTATCTGATATTGGCCACTGTCAGCAGATAGGATACTGGGCTAGATGGACCTTTGGTCTGACCCAGTATGGCCGTTCTTATGTTCTTATGCTAGGCTATAGGAACAGGGAGTGGAGCAGCTGTGGGTAGGTTATCTGATTGTGACATATAGGATCTAGGAGTGGAGAGGTATGAGGAAGCTTTTCAAGGCTGGGATGGGGCAAAGTATAGGAACTGGGACTATAGGAATCTGGGATCAAGGGGTTTGGGGCAGGTTATAGGATGGGGCAGGGTTAGGAATGCAGGAGGGTGGGGGACAGAGGGATGGCGCAGAATATTGGATGGGGGGTGGGGCTGGCTGGTTATCAGATCTCAAGTGGAGATGGGGCCAGGTATAAGATCACATTGGGGGATGGGGCAGAGCATGGGATAGGAAGGAGGGGGCTGTGTATAGGATAGTAGTCTCCAAACTTTTTAAGCACAAGATCACTTTTTTTGAATTTTACTGCAATCCAGGATCTACCTCAAACCCAAATACTCTTGCACTACCTCCTTTGTGTCCCTTCCCTGAGGCTCTCCCCTGCTCACTCCATCCTTCCTCCCTTTCATCAGGCAAGGGCAGTGGGTTGGGGTGCAGTCTTTGGTCTTGGGTTAAGGGATTTGAAGTGTGAGAGGGGAGCTGAGCCTGGGGCAGAGGCTGTGGTGTGGGGGGGGGTCAGGATACAGAGTCTAAAAGGGAGTTTGGGTTTAGGGAGGTCTCGGGGCTAGGGCAGGGGCTTGGGGCAGGAGGGGGTTTATGAGTGGGGCGGGGGTTCAGGCTTCGGGCTCCAGCTGGACAGTGCTTACCACATGTGGCTCCTGGGTGGTGGTGAAGTGGAACAGAGGGTATGTCTACACTACCCCGCTAGTTCGAACTAGCGGGGGTAATGTAGTCATCCGCAGTTGCAAATGAAGCCCGGGATTTGAATTTCCCGGGCTTCATTTGCATGAAGCCGGCCAGCGCCATTTTTAAATGCCAGCTAGTTCGAACCCCGTGCCGCGTGGCTACACGCGCCACGGAGTAGCTAGTTCGGATTAGACTTCCTAATCCGAACTAGCTGTACTCCTCGTTCCACGTGTAGCCACGCAGCACGGGGTTCCAACTAGCCGGCATTTAAAAATGGCACCGGCCAGCTTCATGCAAATGAAGCCCGGGAAATTCAAATCCTGGGCTTCATTTGCAACTGCGGATGACTACATTACCCCCGCTAGTTTGAACTAGCGTAGACATACCCTAAGGCAGGCTCACCTGGCCCTGCACCACTCTCAAAAGCAGTCAGCAAACTCCCTCCATCCCAAGCCCTGCTGTGCCCCCAGCCCTGCTCTGTGGAGATGGGGCACCTTGAGCTCAGCACGCCCTCCTCTCCCTTCCCTGCCCACCAAGCAGGGAGGTGGGGAGGGGAACAGCTCCAAGGCAAATGGCAGAGGCACAGCAGTGCAGGGAGGGGCAGCTGAAGTGCTGGCATTTGACAGGCTCTTGGCCAAACCAGGCAGGATCACCTGTGAGGGGCCCCAAGGACTACCAGCATATCCCAAGCCGCTGGCTGGTGACCACTGGTACAGGATATCATGGGGGATTGGGGCCGAACCTGGGCGCTCAGGTGCAGGAGCCCGCCAGGCCACTAGATGGCAGCAGGCTGCGGTTTCAGCGTCTACTCGCGGCCCTCCTGGCCAGGCCGCTTGTCGCCGGGCGGGCAGAGCCGGCCGAGGTGCGGAGCGTGACTCAGCGCCGCCCCGCTCCGGTCCCGCGCGGGCAGGCGGCAGGGATGCGGCGCGGCTGGGCGGCCGCCCTCTGCTGGGCCCTCTGCTGGGCCCTGGCGCGGGGCTCCGAGGACATCGTGGTGGGCTGCGGGGGCTTCGTCAAGTCCGACGTGGAGATCAGCTACTCCCTGATCGAGGTGAGCCGGGACTTCGCCCCGCAGCTGGGACCCTCCCCGAGGGGACTCGTGCCCCCCGCGCTCCGCTGGCCTCACCCCGGGCGGGGCCGGTTCTCGCTGCCCGGCTCTGCCTGGCGGGCCGCCGCCACGTGCCCCCCTCGCCGGAGCCGCGGTGGGGCCGCCCGTTGGCTCGCGCGTCAGGCAGCCCAGGGCGCGAGGGTCTGTGGCGCGGGGCCTTGCCTCGGGCTGTCTCTGGTTTGAGTGCGGGGCGCTCGCCGCCCGCCCGGCTTTCTGACAAGGCCGCGCTCCGGGGCTTGGCGAAGTGTGAGGCGGCTGCTGTGTTTGCAAGGGGCGTTACTGCTGCCCTTGAAATGCACTTGGTTGTCTTGGCATTCCCGGAGTTTCTGCCGCCTTTAAGGTCCAGCTTATGTGGCAGAGAATTAGGGCGGTTTAAATGCCCCATTGAAGGGAGCGCCCATGCCTCTTAAAAGCAAACGTTGCCTGAATGTGTTTGCCTGCCAACGTTAGTAGCAGCGAATCTTACTTGAACTGGCAGACTACACAGAGAATTTTTGCCCATTGTGCGTATTTGACAGCTTTTGGGGGGGGGGGTTCTTCCATTTTTTTAATCGTTTTTCTCTGACTCCTCAGTTAACTAATTTTCATTTTGTTTGTCAGTTTTGTATCAGAATGAGAGAGAACACAATTAAAAACCTAGGGAAATGTAATTGTAAAGTCACAAAAGAGATTGGGTGGGGAATTGGGGATTTGCATGACATTACATTAACTATTTTTTTATGTTGACTAGATTTCAAGTTGAGCATCCCTTTAATGTCTTTTTATTTTAAGTTTTGTGCCTTTTAAAACATTCATCTATGTTTTCTCAAATCTGATACATTTGTATGGATTTTTTTTTGCCTGACAAATTTTCTTCTCTTCACCATGTAGAAGAGTGTGATGGTTTTGTGGCACACAATTCACTGGGAATTCCTCTTTCAGACTTCACTTGCATGTGAATTTTTCAAGGAGACACCTTTTCATCTTTCTGTTTCTTGTAGATTAAATTATATACAAAGCATGGAACTCTAAAATACCAAACAGATTGTGCCCCAAATAATGGCTACTTCATGATTCCCTTGTATGATAAGGTAAGAAGCCAAAACTGTTGTGCTCTCCATCATGCCATAATATAATGGACCAATTTAAAATTCAGTCCTGTTTGCAGAATGAAACGTCTCATTAGAGTGTGAGGCAAAGTTATACTGGGAAAGATGATATTTATATGGGGGGGGGGATCTGCTTCAAATGTTCTAATAGCTCAGTGTTTTTGTTTTTTTAAATTGGTTAAATTATCTGAATTAACATAACATTTATTCCCCCCTTCTCTTCATAACTTGGAGGCTTTCACATTTCCATTGCTTAGGCCCCAATACTATAATGAGCACTGCATAGGCGGACCATTGGGTGCCTGAGTGGAGTCTTTAATGCATGTATCGGTCTATCTGCATAGAGTTCAAGGAAGGGCAGTATGCCTCCTGAAGGTAGGGTCACTGATATATAGGGTCACTGAAATGGAAGACACTGTTGAGGAGAGGTCCCAGACCAATGTTCCTCTAATCCAGTGTTTCCCAATTGGTGCTCCATGGAACCCCAGGGTTCCGCAAAGCGAAAGTAAGGGTTCCGCGAGAACGCGGCATTGCCCTGCCCCCTCTTAAAGAGACAGTATTTTGCAGGTTTTTATGCTCAACCAATTCTGGCGGGGCTTTTATTTATTTATTTATTTATTTTTGCTTGCCAAATTTTACTCTGGGAACCCTAGGGGTTCCTTAAAATTATTTTAAGCTGAAAAGGGTTCCGTGGCCAAATAAAATCAGGAAACACTGCTCTAATCTTTTCCATCCACTTGTAGACTTTTTCAATCCATGTGCAGAATCAATTTTATGTACACCGAGGCACATGCAAATGTGCACCACCAGTAAACACAAAAAACCTAGCTATAGGCGCTCCAATCATCTGGGCGGCATTTTAATCTCTCCTGAGTGGCTGCTAAAGTGCACAACTTAGAGGGAATACTGCCCCCTGACCTATTTCCTGAATGGAGATATTCAGGCAGTCCTGGGGATTTTGAAAATAATGCTTTGGATTTTTTTAATGTGTTCTTATATATTGTCTGAAACACTGAAGCGATGTGCTGAATATCTTTCTTTATGCTACTTTTCCAATTAAATCAACCGATCCTCATTATGCTTTTTTTTTTTAAGGGTGATTTTGTTCTTAAGATTGAGCCTCCTCTTGGATGGAGTTTTGGTGAGTACTTGATTTGTTGTAGAAATGGTGCAATTGCACATGCAACTGTTCCACTGCCTCCTTGAGACTGGCTATGATTTGTGAGCAGGAAAAGCAATTGTTTCAAATGAGCTAAGCGGTACTTAGGTATGTCCTAGTTATGTTTTAAATGTCTAACATGCACCTTTCTGTGAAAATGAGTTTAGTCTAATCCTTATTGTGCATATAACAAAAAACACTGACTGTACAGTTTGGTCCCCTGTTTTGGTTAAGCCTAGGAGAGTTGATTTAGGAGAGTGGGGGGTAATAGATGGAAATTAGAATGGTCTTCAGGAATACTGTATTTTTATTTTTGACTTGTGTGGCTTGCCGGGCGAAGGGTTAGGCTGCTGGATTTGTTATATTTTGCGTTGGTTGAATTATAGGCCTAATTTTCGGAAATGCCCAGTGCTCATCAATTAGCTGAAGTCAGTAGGAGCTGTGGAAACTGTGTACTTTTGAAAATCAGACCTTGTCTGTTTTAAATGTCAGAAATATCTAGAGGTTGTGATAGGAGCTTCTTATTTATATATGCAGTAAATAAATAGTAGGGTCGTTGTGGGTACGCTTGTAGAAACAGTGACCATTTTAGAGTGTTCGTTGTATCTTGAACATGCTCAGTGAGTTCTGAAGCTCTTTTAAAGCCTAACTGTAGATAGAGGGGGTTACAGAACTACACATCACCTGCTTTATAGTTCTAGCTTGTAAAGATGTTACTCTTCCTGTTTCTGGGAAGAAATTTCACAAGACACCAAGATCTTTATTTTTGTAGGATTAAAGTGCATGGAGTTTTGGATCATGTAATAGTTAATGAGCTGTGGGTGGAGGAAGGGGCTCACAAGGCTCTTACCATGGGTCATGCTCTAGTATGGTTACTGCTACAGACCTTTGCCGAT
This sequence comes from Pelodiscus sinensis, assembly GCF_049634645.1. NCBI lineage: Eukaryota > Metazoa > Chordata > Testudines > Trionychidae > Pelodiscus > Pelodiscus sinensis. The sequence continues at coordinate 18,628,457 of NC_134726.1, forward strand.
GAATTCTGGTTGCAGCCAGCTGTGCTGGACCAGAGCAGCACTAATGTAGTTTGCAATTTCATTTTTTTTTCCAGAGCCAACTAGTGTGGACATCCATGTGGATGGTGTTAATGACATTTGCACAAAAGGAGGAGATATTAACTTTGTGTTTACAGGGTTTTCTGTGACTGGAAAGGTTAGACTCTTATTATTTTGACATTCCTGTCTTTAACAGTGTATATCTATTTCATAGTAGCAGTACATGCTTTATTTTTCGTTCATCCTGACAGGTTCTCAGTAAGGGTCAAACATTAGGTCCGGCTGGAGTCCAGGTTGTACTGAGAAATCCTGGTACTGAAGTAAATATACAAACTACTGTGACCCAAGCTGGAGGAAAGTGAGTTTTGTGTGCTCATACCATTGATTGATTTACAGCATTAGTAGATTTGGGAAGAAAATATTTTAAATTATTTGGGATTATTACTAATGTTTTAGTTTTTTGCTTACATATTTTTAAACAAATCTTCTGTTAATGTGAATATACTGGAAATACTGAGGGGAAAAAATACATTTTGTATTGCTCAGGTTTGCTTTTTTCAAAGTGCTTCCCGGAGAATATGAAATCTTTGCATCTCATCCCACCTGGATGTTGAAAGAGGTTAGTGCTCAGAAAATATTGGTAAAAGGGAGGTGACTTTGTTTATTGTGAGTGTTTATTAATTAGTACAATCCAGGGGGGGCTGAGAGATTCGCGGAGCCCCCGGGGAAGGTGGAGGAGACGCTGTCCTGGGCGGGTTGGGGGCAACCAGCCCTCAGCACCACCCAGAGCATGCTGCACTGCCCCCCTAGTTTTCTGTAACTGTCACTTCAGGTGGAGGATAGAAATTGCTTTGTCACGCTGGGCTTGAAAGGTACAGGGATAGCAAACTAAATGACTACATAGTCAAAAATGCATGTGCAGAGGCTGTACCTTCCTGCTTGTATTGTAAACAGAGCATTTGCAGTCCAGCCTCTCATTGGAATGACCAGTGAGTGACCAGGCCTTTATTGTAGTGGCTTACTTCCTGTGAACTTCTTTTGGTCCCAGTCTCTTATTAAAGCAACTTAATGGTGCTCTTTCGGGGGAGGGAGGATCCTCTGTCTGACACGTTGCCTGTTGCTAGGGATGTTAACTAATGTGTATTTGTGTAAATGTATAACCACTGGATTTTTTTAGTGGTTACTTGTTTACACATGGGTGGGGGCAGGTGGGAGCTGGTGTTTGTGGCTTAAAAGCCAGCTCCCCAAGTGTACTGGCTCCCACCTGTCCCTCCATTCCCTTTGCTTCTGTGTCTCTATTAGAAGCAGCAGTGTGGGGTGGGGCATGTGGTTCCCTGGGAGTCGGCACTCACAGGAAGCCAACTCCCCACGGCACTGGCTCCTGCCTTTCCCCCTCCCTTGCTGCCTCTAATAGAGAGGCAGCAAGGGCTAGGGGGCATGTAACTGTTATGATTAACTGATAAGCCTGGGTTCATTGGTTAATCATGTAAATGGCTACCCGCTAACATCCCTACCTTTTGCTGCGTTGAATCATCCTCATTCTGAATTATGTTGTGGATTATAAATCCATTTTTAATATTATGTATGTAATTGCATCGTTGTTCAGCTATCTTGCTTTTGTTTAATGTTTTTGTGCCTTTGTGGTAGTTAAAAAAGGCATCCTATTGTTTTGAAATGTATCTGCTTCAACTTTCCAGGCAAACACAGTGGTGCGAGTGACCAATTCCAATGCCTATGCTGCTGGCCCTCTCCTCGTTGCTGGCTACAATGTTTCAGGCTCTGTGCGGAGTGATGGGGAACCCATGAAAGGAGTCATGTTTCTTCTTTTCTCTTCCTCAGTCACCAAGGAGGTAGTGGAAGATTGGAGACAGTTAATTAGTAATTAGGATGTAAATGAGAACATTTGTAGTTGAATAATGAATGATGCACCTTTGATTTTTCTTTTTCAAAAAGGCCCTGATTTTATGAACACATCTGCATTTGCTTTACTCACATGGACTCAGTGAGATTAAGCATGTGCATGAGATCTTATTTGTAGTACATGACAAACCAAGTGGGCATATTTATGCCTGAATCAAGATTTTTTTTTTTTTTTTTTTTGGAAGGGTGAGGAGGGGGATTTAATCCCCTACATTTTTTTTCAAGTCTTATTTGTCCAGTTACCTGTCTCTGCATGCTAAATGAAGAACTTCTGGTGTAGCATTGTGCAGCGATAGGGTTTTTGATCTTCATGTAAAGCATCAGATTCTCACCTCAATTGGAGGCAGGATATCACACCTGATGGACCTTGATCTTACCTGGTATGGCAAGTCCAACTGTAGTGTAGGCCTAGGAAAACAAATGTTCTGGTTCATAACTCATTTTTTCTCAAGTGCTTTATTTTTAGGTGCTTACCCCTCTTTTGGGGGAGGGGGAGGAACCCAAAACACTACTCTAGCCTAAGCTACTAATCCTGCCTACAGTTTTATAAATATTACATTACAGACCTAGAGTGTGACTGTTAGATGTTGAATTGCTTGATTCTCGTGCCTTTTAAACTGGTGACCGTAACATTGCATTCATTTCATTTTCTCGTGTGTGTGTATACACTTTCAGAATATGCATTGAAAGCCACACACAATTCTTTGGGCACACCTAAACATTTGCCTCCAAAAAAGTGCACACGAGAACTTGGATGTGTAATTTGCAGATTTAATTTTAGAGGCTGCTTTTGAAAATCTGTTGCTTTGTGTGAATACAGACCAAATGGGGGAAAGATGTAATATTGCTTTGTAATTTGCACAGGATATTATGGGCTGCAACACTTCTCCAGTTGATGGGTTCCAAGTAAAAGATGAGTCTCTTTTGTACCTGTGCAATGTTATATCAAAAGAGGATGGATCTTTCACCTTCTTGTCCTTGCCAAGTGGGGAATACACTGTGGTAGGTAGCTAGAAAATCTATTGTTTGTTTGTACACTAGATCAGCGTTTCCCAAACTATGGGACGCGGCCTAGTATCGGGCCACGGGAGAAAAATACCGGGCCTCAGCATAGCTGCCGGGAGGGGAGCAGAGCGGGCTGGGAGGAGGTGTGTGTGTGTGTGTGTGTGTGTGTGTGTGTGTGTGTGTGTGTGTGTTGGGGGGGGGGGGTGGGACTGGCTGCCGGGAAGCAGAGTTGGGGGCAGCAGGGCTGTCCTGCAGAGATGGGGGGAGGCGAGCAGCCGGCAGAAGCAGCGTTGGGGGCAGCGGTGCTGTCCCGCAGAGATGCGGGGAGGCGAGCGGCTGGCGGAAGCAGGGTTGGGGGCAGCAGAGCTGTCCCACGGAGATGCGGGCAGCTGGCGGAAGCAGGGGTGGGGGCAGTGGGACTGTCCCACGGAGATCGGGGAGGGCAGGCGGCAGAACCAGAGCTGGACAGGAGCCAGGGGGCTTGCCAGGGGAGATCAGGAGGAGAACGGGAGAACAAGCTGCCGGAAGCAGGGCTGGATGGGGGCAGTGGGGCTGGTCGGGGGGGAGGGGGTTGTCTGGGGGAGATTGGTGGGGGGGCAGGGGGAACCAGAAGCCGGGCTGGACGGGGGCAGCAGGGCTGGACTGGGGAGATTGGGAGGAGAAGGGAGGGGGAGAGCGGGACTGACCCGGGCACATGCAGACCCTGGCAGACGAGTGAGTCTGTCCCTGGTGGATTCCATTTTCCGCCTCCCTTCCCCTCCCTCCCCTCCCCCCCCCCCGAGTAGTTGCGAACTGCCTGGCAGGTAGACACACTCAGGCAGCGTGAGCACATCTACCAGCCAGGCAGTTCGCAGCTAAGGACTGATGCACCTAATTATAATAAAACTTAACTAATTAGAAAATATCGGACATTTTATATGTCTGGTAATTTCTCAATTTGTTTCCCGGACAAAACCCTCAAATACCAGATTTTCTGGTTCAAAACCGGACACCTGGCAACCCTACCCTTCCTTGCACCCTCCCTCCTAGCCAGATACCCTACCCCCAATCTGCTCCTGCTCCCGCCTCCTGGAGTGCCCATGCAGCGCCGGGTCCCCTAAGCCCTCGCCCAGGCCGGGCGGAGGGTGCAGCCGGGTGAAACACTAAAAATGTATTCGGGCTGCAAAAAACAGTCCTGGAAAAAAAAAAACAGGTTCCAACTAAAGTAAAAAGTTTGGGAAACCCTGGTCTAACCAGCTTTCTATCCATCTTACAGTCCATTTATCCAATCCATATTCCCTTAATTTGCTGGCATGAATATTGTGGCTGACCGTATCAAAAGCTTTGCTAACGCTGGCACTGGGGGCTTTGGGAGGACGAGAAACAACTCATTTGAATATTAATCATTTGCTTAATGAATATGCAAATGAATGTTAACAGTCCTCCAAAAGCTCGTGAATGGATTTACTGGTCCCCGTGTCAAAAAGTTTGGGAACCCCTGCACTAGATTGCTGTGGATTTCTTGTTTTTTATAAATCATAATTCATTATTTTCTCTCTGCCAAAATACACTAACGAACGCTTCCTGAATGAGATGGAATAGCTGAAAAATATTTGTGCAGTGTAAAATGTTGGTGCTAAAGTAAGTTGGTGTGAGAAAGCTGTGTCCTGTGGTTTCTTAGGCAGTGCCTATAAAACAAATCAAGCTCTCATCTCAGCCAGAGACTGACTGGGCTGCAAAGCTTCAAGTAGATCAGGCTTGGGCAAAATATGGCCCGCAGGCTGAATCCGGCCTGCCAAGCCACCAGATCTGGCTTGCAGAGGCAGCAGGGTGTCATAGGCAGGCTCCTCAGCATGGCCCTGAGCCCTGTGCACCATGCAGAAATCTGGCTGCAGGGCTCAGTTTCTGTTTTAAAACTACGGGGAGGCGGGAAGTTTTAGGAGCCACCCCCTCAGCACATTCCCATTGGTCGGTTTCTGGCAGAAACCAGCCAATGGGAGCTGCTTGTTAGAATAAAAGCAGCTAAGAAGAATCATGTCCCCTCTCCTGAGTTCAGTTATTCCTGAAGCACGTGGCCAGTCAGGCTGGCTAGCTGGGAAACATTTTAAGTCGGCAGGCAGGCAGGCTAGTTTGGCAGCTGACAAGTAAGTCTCTTGGCCACAGCCTGCTTCTGGCACTCCAGCTCTTTCCTCCCCCAACTCTCTTCCCCCCCCCCCCCAACATACCCAAATCCTCTGTCCCCCATTTACATCCATACCCCTTCCCAGATCTGGCACCCTAATCTCCTGCCCCAGATCACAATCCCCTCCTAACCTAGGTCACATCCCAAACCTCTGCACTCCAGTCCCCTGCCATAAGTCACAACCACTTGCTTCATCCCAACTCCCTCCCAGTCTCCCTTCTGCACCCAACCTCCATTCCAGACCCAGCATCTCCTCCATTAATATGGAAGAGTGCGGCCCTTGACCACTTTCCAAAATCTTGAAGTGGCCCCCATCAAATATTATTGCCCACCCCTGAAGTAGATGCTGCTGGATTCCTCTTCTTTCACCACTCCTCTTTAGTTCACTCGCTACTCTTAATAAACATATTTACTTTCAGCCAGTGTGTGCAGTGGTGTTGAGGCACTCTCAGTTCTGATTGCACTAACATTGTACTTCCCTGTCTTTGCATATAAGTGAAGCAACTGCACACTTGATCTTCCCGTTGCAATACCGAAGTGTTCCTGCTCATTGACAGGAATGATTGTTCTGACAAGCATGTCACCTGCCATATCCTCTGCTACCCTCCCCCTGCAGTATTCCGTTCCTTTCACAGATGGGTGAACTAAGACATAACTAGTTAAGAGACTTGATGAGGTATTCAGGGAGTCAGTGGGAGAGTTGAAAAAGATGATGCAAAGGGCCTGATTATTTTCCTCTTCTCACCTCTGGAAATTGCATAAATCTATTCTTAGTATAAAAGCTTGGAAATCTTCAGAATACATGTGATTGTTGTTCACCCAAATAATTTCTAGAAAATATGTAGGATGGAGTTCTAGGGAAGACTCATCTTAACCTGAGGGCACACAGTGGGGAAATGGCCCCCTTCTGTATTTCCTCTTTATAATGGCTGCTTGCTTTTGTAGCTGGGTGTGTTAGCAGGAAATTGCAAGCTGTTGCATTGAGGCAATCTTCTCAGTGTGTGCTGTAAATTCTCATCTGTACTAGATGCTAGGACTACCAGTGAAAATATTTTGCCATGAATGCTAGGTTTTAAATGACTAAGAACAGAGCATAATGTTTATATTCGCTGTTCTTGACTGTGGACAGCACTTACCAGTTCCCTTTTATGTGTGATTGTGTGGGCTCTTATAATGCAGCTTGAGTTGTCTGATTTAATTTCTCCTCTGTTATGGTTAAATAAGTCTGCCAAACCAAAACATTTCTGAAAGGTTAACTTCTTCCATGCTGCCATCCCTCTGAATTACTTTTCCAGAAAATTTTCAACTCCATTTCAGAAAGGCAGCAAGAACGGGAGCTTTGTGGTTGCTGGCAGTATAACTTTGTCTGATATACCACATAGGATACAACACACTGATTATACCATAGCTGTTTAGGAATCAAAGAAATGCATCTTCTTCCAGATACCATTCTACAGGGGAGAGCGAATTACCTTTGATGTTGCTCCATCTAGACTGGACTTCTTGGTAGAGCACGACAGTCTGAAAATTGAGGTGAGGGGTTAACTGCAGCTATTTACAGAGGAAAACTTTTGCTGTAAATGTGTACCTGTAACAATTGAATTTATTTTGGTAGAGGGCAGATTTGTTCCTCCAGAGTTTTCTTAATTATCAATGCTAAGCAAATTCCTGATCAATGCTTGGTATGAAGCAAACCTTACAGCACGTAATCTCCTGATATTGGGGAGGGATCAGGCGCTAATGGTGCTTTGAGAGTTGAGATTTAAAGAAAGAGCAAAATTCGAAAAATAATCCAGCAGATGAATGAACTTTTCCTTTCCTTAGTGCAAGTGGACAGTAACCTTTTAACTCGGTTATGTGAGCTCTTTGGTTTATAAACACTTTGGGCAGGGACTGTCATTTTGTTTGGTGTTTGTAAAGAGCCCAGCACAATGGATCCTGCTGCATGACTGAGACACTACTGAGATACAAAGAATGAGCTCAAAGTCAACCTGCTTCTGCAGCTTTTGCTATAAGCTGCTTTTAATTTTGATCTGAAGTTATAGCAAACACCTCAGGGAGATATAGTTCTAACAGTGAAAAGAAAGTTTTCTTTGTTTTTAAAACAGAAAATTTGCAGTCTTATTCAGTGGTTTTCAAAATATAGGCCTGTTGTGGACTGTCAGGCACTGGATCTCATTACTGAAGGGTGATCAGGTGACCAGTGGATGTGCTGAGGCAGGCTACCTGCCTGTCCTGGCACCGCAGACTGTTATGCCCCAGTAGTGGCCAGCAGTAGGCTGGCCCCCAGGCAGAGGGGAGGAGGGTGAGAGCTCACAGAGCTCCACATGCTGCCCTGGCCCTGAGCTCTTAGTTCTATGCTTCCATTGGCTGGGAACCTGCTTCTAGCTGCTTCGGGGGCGGAGCATGGTCTGCAGTGCTAGGAGAAGCAGGAAACTTACCTTAGCACTCCTGCTGTATTGTTGTCTGGGGAGCATATCAAAGTAAGCCCCTCCTGTCCCAGCCCTGACTTCTCCCCCCCCCCCATCCCTAAAAGTCGGAGCTCCCTCCAACACCCCAATGCTCTCATCCTCAGTCCCACCTTGGAGTCCACACTCCAGTCAAATTATGTTGGCTTGTAGGCATCAACAATTATCTTCAACAGGGTCATGAGAAAAAAGTTTGAAAACCACTGCTCTAGTTGCAAATGTACAGCCAAACACTGTTATGGTGGACACAAATGTTAAACTATTTTTTTCTCCAACAGCCTGTTTTCCATGTAATGGGCTTCTCAGTCACTGGCCGGGTGTTGAATGGCCCTGAAGGAGAAGGTGTTGCTGATGCTACTGTTACACTGAATGACCAAATTAAAGGTGTGCAATTGTCTTGGCCTGTGGTGCTGTGGGGAAGTCCATAGTCAGACTGAACTATGGGAATTGGGCCTAATATTGAATTAAAGACTAGAGAGCAGTAAGATATTTTCATTGTGGCGTATTTGACAAGTTAAAGGGTTTTTTTTTTGAGTTACTGGATTGGTTTTCCATTTGTAGTTTGTTAGAACAGTAGTCCTGTAATTTTTGTAATAATATTTCACTTTTCTACAGGTTTGTCATAATTTCTCTTAAAACGCTTGAAAAATCAGTAAGAAACAGAAACAAAAGCAGTGTTAGTAAGAAAGCCTTTGACGATTTCTTGCCACATGATGCTCATTAAAAGTAACCTGGAGCTTTTTGAAGGCTCTTTCAGAATTTTTTCCTAACCCTGACAAAAATATGCACTTCAAATCCCTTTTCCTCACTGTCTTCTCTTTTTGTTACAGTAAAAACAAAAACCGATGGCTCTTTCCGCCTTGAAAACATAACAACAGGCACGTACATCATTCATGCCCAAAAAGAGCACCTTTTCTTTGATACCATTACAGTAAAAATTGCACCGAACACACCTCAGCTGGCTGACATCATAGCAACAGGGTGAGTATGATAAGAGCAGAAATGTGAATCAATGTAAAAAAATGAATAGGCAAGTTTAGATTTTCAGTGTTTCAAGTGCATGATCTGTAGTACCAGCGGCATAGGTACTATTTTGCATTGTGCTAACAATGACCTGTTGTAACCATAGAAAAATGCATATGGTGTTTAGTTTTGAAAAATGCTTAGTTTAATTTGGGATGCTGCAGGTCGATTTAAAACCCACCTGTTAGCCAGAAACTGCATGATGATACCAGTAAGTTGATTGTATAGTAACTTGTATTAATGCTACTGGTTTATTTTGGAGTAACTAAGAGATGTGCACTGCATTAAACATATTTGTCTCCAAGGGTATGTCTACACTGCCACCCTAGTTCGAACTAGGGTGGCTAATGTAGGCATTTGAAGTTGCAAATGAAGCCCGGGATTTAAATATCCCGGGCTTCATTTGCATCTTGCCGGGCGCCGCCATTTTTAAATCCCCGTTAGAATTAGGCTCTCTAATTCGAACTAACGGGGATTTAAAAACGGCGGCGCCCGGCAAGATGCAAATGAAGCCCGGAATATTTAAATCCCGGGCTTCATTTGCAACTTCGAATGCCTACATTAGCCACTCGAGTTCGAACTAGGGTGGCAGTGTAGACATACCCCAACAGAGTGATATTTCTTTTCATGGGATTTGAATGCTAATGGATGGCAATCTCATTTGTAGATTCAGTGTGTGTGGCCAGATTTCGGTAACTCACTTCCCTGATACAATCAAACAGTTCAATAAATACAAGGTAATAATGATGCCACAAGACAAGGACAAAGCATCTTTGGTTACATCAGAGACTGACCCTCATGGAGCATTTTGTTTTAAGGCAAAATCGGGTTCATATAGCATCCAGGTGAGAGTAAGCTTGAGTTATCTCCTTCTGCAATGGAAAGTGCAGTAATTTATTTTCTAGATACTGAAATATTGGTTTTCTTGAATGTTTTACTTTCTGTTTAAGAAGCTGAAAAGATGTTTTCCCCAGTCCTTTTAGTCCCTTTACACTGGACAGAGTAATCTTTGCTGTGTTCTAATGGAGTTGAAGTTCCTGTTAGGGATGTGAATGTTTAACCAGGGCTTGGGCACCTTGCAGGCATGGGCTGCTCTGGCCAATATGCTGGAGCAGCCCCTGTCTATGGGACACCCTGGCCTGCTGCAGTCAGGGGCTGCTCCAGTCCAGTCAGTGCAGCCCCCATCTATAGCCCCCCTTAATTGGTTAACTGATTAAACAATATGTTTAACTGATTAAACAATTAAATGGGATTTTACATTCCTAGTTCTTGCACACCTTTCTGTTCAGATCTGGCAAAAGTAATAGATCAGTCTATAGAGTTGTTTTTATTTGTGTCTTTGGTTTGAAACCCTGTCTGCCATTCCTTCTTGTATTGCTGTGTGAGTGAGACTCATCCATATAGCATGTTGCAGTCTGCCTCTTCCTGGTCTCCATGGCCTTGTCTGCACTGATAATGATGTGTAGGGTATGTGTAGCTATATGCAGCAATGAAAGACTGGCAGTTCTCTGCTTTGACTTGGCCAGGGAAAAGCTCCAGCAATAGGGAGGCAGTAGGACAGTATACTGCTAAAAATAGCAGTATAGTTGAGAGAGGGACAGCTTGGGTGTGCAAAGAGCTGGGTAGGGTGCATACCCTTAGGTTCTGGATGGCTTTAGTTGCCTAAGCAGTACCTCACATTCTGCATAGCTATACTTGAACTAGGAGAGAGTAATGTTTATACACCATATAAGTATAGACACAGCCTAAATATTTGCTTGCAATTCAAGGAGCAACTAAATCCAACAAGGGTCGCCTTCCAGCTGAGAGCTTAGGAACTCACAGTTGATTCCTGCTGGAAGAGGATTAGGAAGCATGCTGTTAGGAAGTGGTTGAAGACTCCTAAATACAGACTGCCCTGGCCTTCACAGAGTTAATCCCAAAGTAGTGTTTCCTATCGGTTGCAACTGGTGGGACTGGCAGGTTATCATTGGAAGGTTAGGAGGGTTCCTGGTGCACAGATATTATAGAAATTTTTAGGAGGAAACTGCAGTTTAGATGGAAACCCTCACATCTGGCTCATGCACTGTCTTGGTAGAACTATATTTTTGTAGTAGTGACCAGATAATTCTGAAAAGCAAATGCTCCCAAGGTTAAGTTCTGTTTTCTCTAAGATATACAGTAAATTTTCAGCTCCTAATCCCTGATAAATTAATTGTTTGTAGTACAGTTATTGTAGCATTTAAATAAAAGCCTCTGGTGATGTGATATACCCTGCAGGTAATGGTTCCAGAGGCTGAAAGCAGAGCAGGACTTGCTTTGAAACCCAAAACGTTCCCTGTTGTTGTTGCAGACAGGCCAGTGATGGATGTGACCTTTTCTCAATTTCTAGCCTCCGTTTCAGGGAAAATCTCCTGTTTGGGTAAGTCCTGCCTTGAAAGTAAAAGCGTAGAGGTGGTGACTTCTTAGCAGTGTATGCAATCCGTGGGATATTGCTGCACCTGAGCAGAATGTGCCTGCCTACTTCAGTAGAAAGCACTGGGGTCAGAACACTGTGGAATTGGTCATAATTACACCCAGATTGTTCCCCATGGGCCTTCCCTGCAAGGTGCAGAGTAGATGAACCCAGGAGACTAATCTGGGCCTCTGTTTCTAAGCTCCCAGACAACCCCAGTTAGTCTCTAAGAATATATTGTGATTAATGAACAAAAATGTGCTAAAATACAAAAAGCTCTTGTAAATAGGTGCCTAATAAATAACCCCTTTAAAAGATTAATTCCCTGTCACCAGAAAAGGGAAAAATGGGTTTGGTTTGCAAACTGAAAGTCTTTGTAATTCTTTTGTCTGTCTTGCTTGTTTTTACAGATTCTTGTGGTGACCTAATGGTGGCTCTGCAGTCTGTGAGCCGCCAGGGAGAAAAGCGCAACCTGCAGCTCTCTGCAAAGCTGGATTCTATGGCTTTCACATTTGAAAATGTGCTACCTGGCAAATACAAAAGTAGGGATTAAAAAAAATTTCTTGATACGCTAGTTCAGTTACTAAATTTGTAATCTTCCTCTTTTCCTTAAAATGGCTTTTGTCCTGTTTACTCCAGAACTTGCCTCGAGTTGCATCAACTAAAGATCCAGGTCTGCATGTATAACTCCCACAGTCTAAGGGGGATTAGCCTGATGTTTGAGAGTAGTTAGAAGATATTACAAATGAATATCTTCTACTCTTCTTATTGTTTGTACCCAGCTCTGAAATCAATCTACAGTCAAAGTCTCCATAGGTTCTGGGAATTATACATGCAGGCCTGGATCTTTAGCTGATGTAAATCAAAGGGCCATTGACTTAAATGTAGCTATGCCAGAACTGACAGCATTGATCAGGCCCTACCTAATTCTTCCCCCGTCACTCAACTCCTGTGGTAATTGTGTGACTGCTATTAACAATGTTTTAGAAACTGTTAACCGCTCACCATAAAGTGTTTGCTGAATGAGGAAAGGGGGACACAGATTTTCCTCATCAACCTGATGTTCCATAGGGCAGTGCAATGTAATCTTATAAAGAGAGATTTTCAAAGGACCTCATCTACTCTAGTTACGTTTCACTGTGTCACACCTACAATGAGATCAGGACATGCGAACAACTTGAAAGGTTTTGCTATTCAGCTTTTCGGTTGCGAAATATGGTTGAATTAGCAGTAATGTTGCATGGCTGTTTGCTGTTGCCCCATAGCTGAGTTTGATGGGTTTAAGATTAAGTAGTTGGGGGTGGGAAATGTTTCATCAGGGAGCAATCAGAGTTATACAAGACATCCATGCAACAAGGATAACATTTGCTTCCCCAATAATAAATCACAAAGAGTTGCTCCATTGTGCATGTTTTCTAGTTAGCATTATACATGAAGACTGGTGCTGGAAGAATAAATCTTTGGAGCTGGAAGTTATGGAGGAAGACGTGTCTGGAATAGAATTCAGGCAGACTGGGTATATGCTGAGGTGTTCTCTTTCCCATGCAATTACACTGGTATGTATGTGACACATCATCTTATGTTTTTTTACAAGTACAGTTCAGCACAGTACAATAGGTATGCAGTTTGGAATCTCTGCAGTTATTCTTCTGTTGGAAAGCTCTCTCCAATACATTTCAGAGATGAAAGAGTATTATGTAGACTTGGGTGAGAATCATTGTGGAAGTGAAGTGATTCCAGTCTCTGTTGATGTTGAAGGATGCCAGTATCGTACTAGGAATGGTTATCTGTAGGCTAAGATGCTAGAGTTCCCTTAACTAAGCAGTGTGTGGAAGGAAATGTAGGATGGTAGGCCGGCTGATTTTAGGTAGGCAGAGATTATGGCTTGCAAAGAATGGCCATACTGGGAAAAACCATAGGTCCATTTAGCCTAATATCCTGTCTTCTGACAGTGGCCAATGCCAGATGCCCTAGAGGGAGTAAAAAGAACAGGGAATCCATTAAGTGATCCCTCCCCTGTCACCCATTTCCAGCTTTTGACAAGCAGAGGCTAGGGACACTATTCCTACCCATCCTGGCTAATATGTATTGGTGGACCTAACCTCTATGAATTTATCTAGTTCATTTTTGAATCCTGTTAAAATCCTGGTCTTCACAACATCCTCTAGCAAGGAGTTCCATAGGTTGACTGTGCGCTGCATGAAGAAAACTTCCTTTTGTTTGTTTTAAACCTGCTACCTATGAATTTCATTTGGTGACCCCTAGTTCTTATGTTATGGGAACAAGTACAGGTTGAATCTCCCTGTTTCAGCACCCTCAGGACTTGATTGGTCCCAGATGAGGGATTTTTCCAGACCAGGGGAGATCATTTCAGGCTCCCTGCTGCTGGTTTCCCCCTTTCCAGTTACCCCCCTCCCCCCCCAACAGACTTCCTGGCTCCTCCTGCAGCCCAGCTGAGCTGTGCATCAGCTCCCAGGCCCTTCCCAGCTCAGCTGAGCTGTGTGCCAGCTCCTGGTGCCTGTTTCTGTCCTCCTTTTGCTACCCAGCTGAGCCACACACTGGCTTCCTGCCCAGCTGTCTCCCAGCACAGCTGAGCAGTGCACCAGCTTCTGGCTCCTCCCTTACTGGCCAGCTGAACTGCATGCTGACTTCTGTCCCCCCACACTCCTGCAATGCCCTGGAACACTTTGATCCTGGAACATCTGTGGTCATGCTGGACCAGAGAACCCAGGTTTTTAGATGTGCAACCTATAAATAACTTTTCCTTATTCACTTTTTCCATACTTGTCATGATTTTACAGACCTCTATCATATCCGCCCTTAGTCTCCTCCCTTTTTTAAGATAGAAAGTCCCAATCTTTTTTAATCTCTCTTCATATGTTATCCATTCCAGACCCCAATCATTTTTGTTGCCCTTTGCCGATACCGATATATCTTTTTTGAGATACGCAGTATTCAAGATGTGGGCATACCATTAATTTATATAGAGACAATAAGACATTCTCTGTCTTATTCTCTATCCCATTAATGATTCCTAACATTGTTTGCTTTTTTGACTGCTGCTGTACTTTGCTGCTCTGTCTCTGATGCTTCTTTCTGTGATGCTTCTTACTGTAGTATCTTACCACCTTGCAAACATTGATTTAATCCCCCTGTCATCCCTGGAAAGCAGAGAATTGTTGTCCTTCCCATTTTACACAAGGAGAGTAAGTGACTTTTCTACATTTATATAGGAAGCTTTGTGGCAGACCTTGAAAAAAAAAAAAAGCCAGGTCTCTTGGTTTCCAGTCCGTGTGCCAAACCACAAGACCATCCTTCCTCTCTCTCTGAAAACAAGAGACCTGTTAAACTATTACTACGTTGTTTTAGAAACTAGCAAATGTCTGGTCAAAGTGTAAGATGGCGAATGTAATCTACGGAAATGTACTTCAGAAAGTTCAATCTAGTGCAGTAAAGGAAGGGTTATGGAAAGGAAACCTGTCTGAATTACAGCGGTGTGAACTGGGTCATTCCTGATTGAAATTGTGTGTGCTGATTTTTTTCGGTACCTCATTGAGCTCATTTGTTCCTACCAAGTCTGGTCAATGCTAGGGATGTTAAATATTGGTTAATTGAATAGTTGATTAACCTCATGAATTACTATGGGCTAGTCAACTATTCTATAGTTCCTAGACAGGCGGGTCTGAGCTCCCGGACCCCGCACGAGTTGGAACTAAGCCGGGCTGCATGCCCACCTGGCTCCTAATACACTTTAAATGCAAAGATCTCTAAGCCCTTTACAAATTCTGAAACAAAAGACAGGACTATGCAGCACTTTAAAGACTAACAAGATGGTTTATTAAGTGATGAGCTTCCCCAATTATCACCCCTAATATCATTATCTCATAGACACTAACCTCCCCCCATACTCTCCCTTTGTTCTAAAGTCTGATTTGTCAATTTTATGTGTGTTCACTTTTTTTGATTATATCCCTTTGGTATATATGGTCATGCCAATTTTCTTCCACAGTTTGATCTGAGAAAGTGAGTCTGTCCCACGAAAGCTCATTACTTAATAAACCATCTTGTTAGTCTTTAAAGTGCTGCATAGTCCTGTATTTTGTTTCAGAATTTGTAAAGGGCTTAGAGATCTTTGGTTGCTGTAATTAGTATTTGCCATGTAAATAATGTTGTGTTGGTAGCTGCTAATAATCTTTTGTGTTGGGGGTCCCTCATTCAGGAATTTTACCAGGATGGAAATGGACCAGAGAATGTTGGCATTTATAATCTGTCCAAAGGAGTTAACCGTTTCTGTCTTTCAAAGCCAGGTAGCTTCTTTTTAATGTTGATTTAAAACAAATTGCTGGAAGTTTAGCAGTTTTTAGAGTAAATGATCTTTCGTGGCCTCTTAAATCTCTGAGGGGTTATTGCTATAGTTTTGTTCATATAGAGAAATACCTTACTCTTCAGTTTTTGATGTATTCACAAACAAATTGAAGTCAGAAACTTTCATTGAATTGGGTGTGAGGCACTCCTCTTTGACCACTTATATGAACATTTGCCTGCTAAATTTATTTTGTTCATAAATGGGCTCTCCATTACTAGAATGTGACCTCAGAAATCCCATAGATCTCATTGTAACCCAGAGTTCCTTCCAGGATAGGTTGGGAAAAGGTACCAAAGATTTGTCCAAGCAGGGAAAAGGAACTTCAGAAAGTTTGATTTAAAGCTTTTCTGTACTGAATGCCCCTCACAGCCTGATTAGGAGAAACATCAATACACAACTCTGTGTTTTACTAAGTGTTAGGATTTTATCTTCAGTTCATTGTTAAATTGTTGCCATATTGATACTGCATCGGTCAGCAAGCAGTTGGAGACTGGTCATCTTAATGGATTACAAGTAACCCTGTTCAGTTTGTATCCACACAAGTATGTCCGCACCTGCCATGCTGCCTCATTTTGTTTGTATCAGTATAGTCTGGGAAATGAGCCCATAGTGTGTCTCTAGTGAATGGTACTCAAGTGAAATAAAACAATGCGTTAGTGCCCACAGAAGGGGTAGCATTGATTTAAGTAAACTGCTTTTTAAATGGCACAATTTGGTGATAAGCTGTCCTTAGAATTTCACTGACTGTTATAAAAAATTTCAATCTTTTCAGTTCATCTGTCTTTAACTCTTTCTTCAGGTGTGTATGAAGTAACCCCACGTTCCTGTCACCGGTTTGAGCATGAATACTACATTTATGACACGTAAGAACATTGTGTAACATTTATATTTAACATGTACCTGCTGCCATAATATGCTTTTAAGGTGCCTTCAACCCCTGAGACTTCAGTAACATCAAACTTAAAATGTTGACAGTCATTTTAACCAGTAGAGGGAGCGCGTATCACAACAATGTTAGAAAGTGATCACAACCATTCATGTTGATTAGACATGGCGAAAAGTTTGCCTCATTCATATTTTAAAACTAGTAAGATTTCAGAATGTTTTTATCAGTTTAAATTGATATTTTTGATAATTTGTTTCTCTGAATAATGATTTTTTTTCCTTTGTAAAAAACATTAAAATGGCTTTTACATAGAACTTTGGTCATTTGTCAACATCAGCCTGCAAAAGACAAGTAACAAAACATACAAGAAGATGAATTGCGCTCTGTGTATCTACCCATGGTGTTTTACCTGCCTTGTTTTTCCCTGCTGAATAAAGTATTCACCATAGACTCTTGGGCTGTCTCTACACTGGGCCACTTATTCCAGAAAATCAGCCGCTTTTCCGGAATAAGCTGCAAGCTGTCTACACTGGCCCTTGAATTTCTGGAAAAGCAACGATGCTCTACTGTACAAAATCAGCCGCTATTCCGGAAAAACTATTCTGCTCCCGCTCGGGCATAAGTCCTTATTCCGGAACACTGTTCCGGAAAAGGGCCAGTATAGACAGCCCAGTAGTCTTTTCCGGAAAAAAGCCCCGATCGCGAAAATGACGCTTGGGGCTCTTTTCCGGAAAAGCGCGTCTACATTGGCCACGGACGCTTTTCCGGAAAAGCAGCCTGCCAATGTAGACGCTCCTTTTCCGGAAAAACTTAAAACGGAATACTATTCCGTTTTAAGCAGTTCCAGAAATTCATGCCAGTGTAGACACAGCCTTGTTGTGTAGTGGTGAGCTGCCTGGCTAATGTGTGAAGTAGTTTTAATCTTGTATTCCAGTACTATCCAGAGATATCAACCAAGAATGGGACTCTGGTTTGAATGCATAGTGGGAGACTTTGATCCCAAGTGTATTGCAGTTGAAATAGACAAGATTGACAGATAAATAGGAGGAACCAGAGGCTAAGAGTGAGGCAGTGACTTGCCCATGATCATAGAACTGATCAGTGATACGCTGTGAATAGATTTCCAGTCTATTGCCCTATTGGCTAGACCACACTATCAGTTTGAAAAGTGCCTGGGGTGTCTTGGGGCAAATTCAGTTGAACAAGATACTTTTGTGTTGATATTTAAGGGAAGATACTTAGTTCACCCCTTTGCTTCTTTGATTTTCAGTTCCTCTCCGAGTATCCTAACGCTCACTGCAGTTCGACACCATGTCCTGGGAACAATAACAACAGATAAACTGATGGAGGTGACTGTTATGATTAAGTAAGAACAAAGAACTCTTGGGGTTAAAAAAAGAAAGTATGTCTATTGCATAGTTTTATTCAGCTTATTAATACTTCAGTCTTTTAGCACAGCTGGTGACTACTTCTTAAGTGATTCCACTTTTCGTCTCAAGATTCCTGAGTAGCAGGCTGTGCTGTGGGCTTAGGATTCTCTATGGATGTATAAGTACTTCTTGATTATTATTTTGAACATTGTCTGCTAACTTCCAGTTAGTCTCTATATTTATTTGTAACAGGGTAAAAAAAAATCCTGCTTTTTTCCCCTAAGAATTCATATTTTTAGTGACTTGCCCCTAAGCTGGCGTCTAAAGAGAAGTCGACAGGAGGTTAGCCTGTTCTGAACTCTTTAATCCTGGGATCTGTTTTTCTCTTTTAGTACTTCAAAGAGAGAGGTTTTTTTTGTTTTAGAGGCCTGTTACTGATGTAAAGAGAGCTATAAAAAGAGAACCATGCAGAGTGATTACATACTAATGTGCCAGTTTATGTTCAGCTAAACACACAGCACACAAGGGAGCACTGATTTGTGAACACTTGTAATTGTTTGAGGTGCCAAATCTGGCTGTATGAGGCTGCTAATGATCAGAGCTTTACTGATATTCACGTTCTAGACTGGGTTTCTTAGGCTGTCTTATATTATGGAAATCCTCTAAACAGAGTGTTTTTTCCTGCAGGGCCCCACCTTTTTTAGTATAACAAGCCTGTGGCAGCTGTAGCAATTACTAACATGGAAAAATAGCAGCAAAGAATTGTTAGCTTTTTAAAATACAGTTCTTAACCAGTCACAAACAAGGAGATAGAATATCATGCAACAGCCAGCTCTCCATAGACCACTTGCAAGTGCTCTGCAGGCTGCTGATGGTCCACAGACCACATCAACTGTAGCCAGCTCTAAGTTTTCTGGTGAAAAAGCCTTTTATGAAATGAAAGAAAACATCTCAGACCTTAAATTGACAGTTCTTAGGTTAAAAACCATCTATTTGTTTTAAAAATTCCTGCTTCATAGGATCTAAAGCATGGGTAAGACTTACAATGGGTGGGTAAGACTTACAATGGGGGAAAAAAGCAATTGACTTGTTCAGTTACTGTTCATTCTTTTTCATATGTAAATTTTCTTAAGCTTGAAAAAGAAAAGTAGATTGGTCCAGTTCAGCTTTCAGATTCTTGCTCATTTTCCCCCAAGGGAAGGGTCACATAGTATAGTGTTGTGTAAAAGTTAGTGCTACAGCAGTGTATGTGTGCGTGTGTGCGCGCGTGTGTGCGCGCGTGTGTGTGTGGGAGAGGGAGAGGGACTGGTTACATGAAGTTATGTTCCTTTAGCATTACCACTTGGTCCTTTGATTTTATTTTTGTGGCTAATCTGGCCATCCATTCTTTGCACCTAAATTTCAAAGCTCTGGCAAATGAAATGAGTTCTCATAGGCTTGCATTTGTTCTGTGTACCTGAGCTGCTGTGCTCAAGTAGCTTCAAAATACGAAGCCTTGATTCCCATCCCTCCATTCTAAAGTAAACCAAGCAATTACTTCTCTAGCTAAGTTGTTGGTAGGCTTTCTTGTCTTCTGTGAACATGTGTTTCTATCATTAACTGGCTGGTACACAAAAGTTTGTTTGCTTTTGAAGTTGCTTTAGTTTTTCTTGCACTTGGAATAGGTAGTAGCATGAACGAAGGGTGGCTAAAGAAAATGAGGGAACTGGAGAGATTTGGGCAATATGGAACAAGAGTTGAGGATTATGTTGTTGCAGATGTATTGACCATGTGGCTTCAAATCCAAAGAGACTTTTGTTTTTCCATTTCCACTTTTAGGTCTTCAATTGACAGCGAACCTGCCTTAGTTCTAGGACCCCTGAAGTCATTGCAAGAGTTGCGTAGAGAGCAACAGCTGGCAGAAATTGAGGCTCGCAGACAGGAGAGAGAAAAGAAGGGTCAGGAAGAGGAAGGAACAAAGCCACCAGTACAAGAAATGGTGGAGGAACTTCAAGGGCCATTCTCATATGAATTTTCATATTGGGCAAGGTACTATGGCACCACCACTCTTTTGGTGCTTTTGTCTATTGTTATCCAGTTTGTGTTCCCCCATGCTGTGAGGCCACCAATAACATCTGGGTGGAATATGTACAAGTTATTTTAGCACCTGTGGTAATGTTCTGTGGCTGCAACCTGAAGAGGAAATTATAGTACAGGTTGGACCTACCTGTACCGGCATCTTCAGGACCTGACTGGTCTTGAACCAGGGAATTTGCTAAACCAGGGAAGGTTCCCTTTCACAGCCCCCAGCCACCAACTCTCTGCTCTGCCAGCTCTGGCGGGACACCCTACTACCTCCGGCCCTGGCTGGGCTGCTTGCTAGATTGCTGGCCCTGCTGCCCTGGCTGGACTGCCTGCTGGGCTCCAGCAGCCTGCACTACCGTGGCTGCCACAGGCTCTGGCTCTGGTTCTGCACTGCTGCAGTCTGGCTCAGATCCTGGTTGGGCTGCCGCCAGCTCTGCGCCCGATCCCTCTGCCGCAGATTGCCAAGGGTTTGGGCTTCTGCCTTGTGGCAGTTCACAGGCTCTGGCACTGCTTCACAGTCTGCACAGGTCTCTGGCCCCGGCCTCGTGCTACCACAAGCTGTTGCTGCCCAGTCCTGCACTGTCAAGGGGGCTCCCCCAGACCGGTCCCAGTGCTACAGGTTGTCAGGGGCTGCTGCCACCCTGTCCCACTGCTTCAGCCTGGTCCTGGTCTGGGACTGCCCTTCTGCCACTAGGCTACTGGGGTTCTGTGATCCTGGACTTCTGGTTTTGGGAAGTGCAACCTGTACAGAATGTTTGTGTTGAATAGCTTACTGTTGCTTTTTCTAAAGTCACTGGATGGGCGCTAATTACTAATCAGTGTTACTAGAGCTGCAAATCTTGGTCTTGTTTGAGTTTTCTAGGTCTGGAGAACTAATCACTGTGACGCCTTCATCAAAAGAGCTGCTTTTCTATCCACCCTCTGTGGAAACAATTGTCAGTGGAGGTAAATATGTATAAGATAGTAAAATATAGAGAATATAGCCAAATTACATTCCCACAAATCAATTTATAAACTGTTCTTCTAAAGTTGTTTTGACAGTACATAGCCACTTTCAATTGCAGCTCCATTTCTATAGGGTCTAATATTGTCTGAGTTGAAAGTGGGCCGGCACAGTGTACTGGCAAGAAGTTGCCACTGGAACTGGCCTGTTTATGGCCATTTCTACATTGCTGCTTCTTTTGCGCGGACCCCTCTTCCACCCCTTCTCCCCCCCCCCCCCGCATCAGCACGTTGCCGGACCCTATAGGCAGGGGTGCTAACAGGGGGAAGCAAAAGAGGCAGCTGTCTTGGGTCCAGTGATTTGAAAGGGCTTTGGGCAACCAGAGCCCTGGTGGGAGCCCCAGGCCATTCAAATTGCCGCCAGGGTCCTGGGGTACCCTACTGCTGTTACTGTAGCCCCTGGCTGCTGCAGCAGTAGCAGCCATGAAGGGCTGACTTAGGGTGGGCCTGGGGAGCAGATTCCTCTTCTGCCAAGGGCTCTGCCTCTTCTAGGGGCCAGTGCTGCCACCTCAGGCTGCATACTAGTCAGTCCCAGTACTTACTTTCACCTCTCCTTAGTGTCACTTACTAAACACTGAACGTGTTACCGTTTGAACTACATGATGATAAGAGATGTGTTTTCCCTCAATGAATATGGACAAGGATGCCTAGGCACTATAATAGTATCAATAATGACTAGGGATAGTTGAGTTTAATAATCGATTTAACTGTTGAACTGATAAGCTGATGTTTATCGGTTAATAGTATCAGTTAAACTCAGTCAGGTCCCAGGAGTAGGCTTCGCTGTGGATTCTTCAATATAAAACTAAGCTTTATGCTGCAGAGCCTGCAGCATGCGTAACTGCTAAGATTTTTAGTAGTTACATGGTTACTGTGTTACATGATTTTTAACATCCCTAATAATGACAAATTGAAAGTGTGCCAATGGGATTTCCATTGACTATTCGATTAGTCTATAAGGGCAATTCTGCCTTTGAACTGTAGCAAGAGCCCTGCCAGGTTCTTGCTACATTTCAAAGGCAGAAGCCTGCAGGGAATGCAGGGCCAGCGGGGACCCCACACTCCCTGCAGTGCCTCAGCCTTTGCAATGTATAAGAGCCCTGGCAGGGCTTTTGTACATTTCAAAAGCAGAGTCGCAGCAGAATCGGCACAAGCGGAGACTGCTTCAGTCCCCACTCGTGCCATTTCTGCTGTGCCTCTGCCTCCCCTGCCCTCCATGAAGATGGTGCTGGGGGAACCTGTTTTAAGCTGTAGCTCCTGCTCCCTCCCCTTTCTGCCGCTAACAGAGAGAGGCAGCAAAGGGGAGGGAAGCTTCTGCTTATCGGATAGTCGACTAGTCTCTTACATCCCTAGTGCAAGATATGTTGAAAAGTAGGGTTATTAAAGCTATAGCTGTATGGCCAAGTCTTTAGTATATAGATGAGGGAGAGAATACATCTTTAGTGGAATGGACTTTAGCTTTTGATCATGATTAGATCTGTCGATTAGGAATTAGATAGATTTTTGTTTGTGTTTATTTTTCTGTTTTCCTTCATCTTAGAGTTGACCTGGTGAATTGAAGTTTCTATTGCTAGTGATCTTTTTATAATGAATTTTAGTAAAAAAGTCAGCATGAATCAAATCAGTTTATAATATTGCCACTTATTCACAATACAGTTACACATTCTCTGTCTGTGACCAGCATGCCATAGGTTCTTAGGTGAATGGCTTCAGGTATTTGATAACCTGCAAAAAAGTGTTGGGTTGTCTGTGTGTCTCATACACATTTGAATGGTCTACCAAGCTGTCCTGTTTTAAACTCTGGCACACAAGTGGATTTAGGGTTTCTTTTTTGGATAATGTTCTTAATGTGGCATGAGGTACCTCCCTTTTAGACCTGCTCCATCCCCCCAAATTGCTGCCAAGCTTTGAAATCCTGATTTCACTTGAAATCCTAATGTCACTTTTGATTCCTCTGCAATACTGTGTAATACACAGTGTTTTATCTGTGAGTTAACCTAGTAAATGTAGAACTTCACTGTATTAGGTACATGGGATTTGTTTTGAAATCCAGTTGACTGATTTGAGCATGGGCAATGTTAATAGCTTCTAAGACCAGAATGGACATTATCATGTGATTTGACCTGCATAAATCAGGCTAAAGAAAGGGCCTGAATCAGTCTGTGATTTCTGATGATGTTGAGATATTGCTGTGGAGCACAGGATGGGTGCATTGTTACTGTCTGTTTTCTTTTCTTTCTAAGAAAGCTGCCCTGGGAAGCTGATAGAGATTCATGGAAAGGCAGGCTTATTTCTGGAAGGGCAGATTCATCCTGAGTTGGAGGGTGTTGAGATTATCATTGGTGAAAAGGGAGCAACTTCACCGCTCATCACAGTTTTCACTGATAACAGAGGTGCCTATAGGTAAACAGCACAATCGTTTCTGTCTTTTGGGTTGCCTTAATTTGAATGCTGTGTTGACTATAAAATTGACACTGCCTACGTACTATTTGAATGCTTCTTGGTAGGTTTGTTTTTCCTTTTACCTGGTTTTTGTTTCTTTTTATTTGCAGTGTTGGCCCACTCCACAGTGACTTGGAATATACTGTTACTGCACAGAAAGAAGGGTTTGTTTTGACTGAAGTAGAGGGAACAGTTGGGGATTTCAAAGCTTTTGCTCTTGCTGGAGTGACTTTTGAGGTAATGTTCTTCATGCTTCAGGTTCCTCATAAGAAGGTATCCAATCAGTGCCTCGAGTAAAAAACCCAAATGCATATGGAATACAGATGCAGAGAAATAATTGTGGGATATGGGGGATTTTTTCTGCGATTGATTTTGGTGTCAACAATGGGTGGAACAAATCTCCTTGGCTAATGAGCTTAGTGGTGGACTGTGACTTGACATGCAGAAATTATCTTGCATATATTACAATGAAGGTGTTAGAATCTTACAAAATGTTGGCTTTGTTTCTAATTTAGGCTGTTGGTATCAAAGTAGTTATGAAAACTTCAGTAATTTCCTGGGGATGATAATGCCTTATAAATTGCATGGTTCAATAGTATTGCTAGTGCTAGCTGATCACCGTTGCTTTTTAAAAACAGATTAAAGCTGAAGATGATCAGCCTCTTGCTGGAGTTCTCTTATCCCTCAGTGGAGGGGTATTCCGGTCTAATCTCCTTACACAGGACAATGGCATGCTGACCTTTTCCAACCTGGTAATGTTTGCTCAGTTATGTCTATATTCAGTTTAATCTTGCCCTTCAAAATGGAAATGTTAGCAGTACTTTTCAATAATGGAAGCCCACATTCTCTGTCCTCTTGTCTTACCCATCCATGATAGCTATGAGTTCGACAGCAGGTAGTGAGTTACAGTTCTCTAAGCAACACCCCAAATTCAGTGAGTGGAAATGTAAGATGGAAAAACTAGAAAAAACTGCTTCTCACTCCTGTTCTGACCTGACCCTCCTCACACAGCTGACAGACTAGGCTGGCCTGCATTTCTACAAACAAAACACATTAGCTTATAATACTTTAGTATTCCTTATCTGTTGTTGAGGTCATGTAATGAATGTGATACTGCAGGTCCCTGTCCCATTGTCTTCACACTTTTTCCCAGCAGAGCTGCATTGGTTTATGATCCTATATGTTCCCTGTTTTTTCTCAAGTATGTCTCATCTGGTTTTTTAGTTCTGAAAGATAGCATAGCATGTGGTGGTTGAAGGAAACCTCAGCCCCATGGTGTCCAACCAGTTCTCAAGCAGTTGCCGCTATAGTCACTACTGATATAGTGAACTAGCCACTCTCAACCGGCCAAATAGCCACATGTGGCTAGCGTGTTGGACAAAACAGCCTTAGCCTACATAGCCTGCAGCTCTTTAGGAAATGCAAATTGTAGGAGGCGAGTGAATTATTATGGGTATATTAATGGCAACTAAACAAATTTCTTGATGCCTCTTTGCAGAGCCCAGGACAGTATTACTTTAAACCCATGATGAAAGAGTTCCGCTTTGAACCGTCATCTCAAATGATCGAAGTGCAGGAAGGACAAAATCTTAAAATTACAATAACTGGTTACAGAACAGCTTATAGGTGAGTAGAGCTGAAATACAAAAAAGCTAAGCAGGACAATAAGGTATCCAAAACTGCACCCTGGTCTGCCTGGATGGGCATTAAGCCAAACTACCATTTTTCCTAACATACCTCTATACCAGTTGCTAATGGAGGCTTTTCATCATGTGCACTTAATTTACGCAGTGCATCATAAAAACGTTCTTCATTTAAAAATGTATATTCCATGGTTGTGGTTTTATGGTTGAATGAGCAGGGGTTGAAGCATATCTAGGAAGAACATTGCTTTGAAAGAGCTTTGGCTACTGCACCGAGTCTGGTTTGTGCCACAGCCAGTGAGAGACAGAGATTTGTGTGGGGAAACCCTTTCCTTTTAAGATGTGATTTCCATGAAGAAGTTTGGGACCAGCCAAAATAAATCATACGCTATTTCTTTTGGATCTTTGTATTTGTGGTGATAGTGGAGTGTCTTAATGGGTGTTGCAGCAGCAACACACTTGTGGTAATGGATCCACCTTTTTCTACTCCTAGCTGCTACGGTACAGTTTCTTCTTTAAATGGGGAACCAGAACAAGGGGTTTCAGTGGAAGCTGTAGGGCAGAAAGACTGTAATATCTATGGAGAAGACACAGTTACAGATGAAGAGGGTAAATTCCGACTTCGTGGACTTCTGGTAAGAATTGTAATATATCCAGTGTTGTTTGTTTTTATAGCGTTGTATATATTACTGGAATTATAAAATACATTTTGTAGTTAGTCACAGCATAGTATTTTCTCATCACAATTGTCTGATCACATTCCCTGGGGTCTGCCGTGAGGAGTGTTGAGGTATAGTAATCATTAACTCTAGTGAAAAAGAAACATTCATTAGTACACATCCTACAGTATCCTGTCAGTATTGTGGCAAGGGCCTTGGGAGAATCCTTTTGCACTTCCCTCGTTCCGTTAGAATAACACAATATGTGTGATCTATCTAATGGGTCTGAATAGACACATGAATAATACTAGTGTCCTAGGCAAAGAGTAGTGTGGAGAGTGTTGACTATCTATGTGAAATTACTACCATTGTAACACATCTGTCTGATGAAGCAGTTGTACATTCAAATTTTAGATGCAGTAAATAATTCTGTATGAAGACCTGAAAGCAGAAGTTTTGGACTTGTATGTCTAGGATAAGCTATTGACTGCTTGATCATAAGTAGAATCCTTGCTTCCTGCGTTTGTCATGCTCTGCACAGCTATAGTTTCCTGCCTCAGGGTGCTGCCCTTATTTCAGTGACGGTAGCTTAAATTAACATGACATAATTACACCTTTTTAAAAAATGCAAATTGCAGAGTGTTTATTGAACACAGAAAATAACTATTTGATCTGTTTAATTTTCTTTAAGTAAAATTTTGCATAGCTGAAAACATATTGTACTTCTAATAAACCAATGGAAGTACAGTCCTAACACAGACTCCTCTTGTCTCTGCAGGAAGCGAGCCTCTTGTTTTAGATAGTGTTATTCAGTGACATTTTTGTTGAGGGGTTGGAGAACCTTTTAGTGGATAGGGCTGCATCCATTTATGGTGGTAAAAAATAAATTGAAATGTGTTCGACTTTTTAAAGCCTTTTGAGTATCTCAGTTCTGTTAATGATAAATATTTTAATGTAACTGAATCATGGGATTTGTCTGAATTTTTTGTTTTTAGCCTGGTTGTGTGTATCATATCCAGCTCAAAGCTGAAGGCAATGATCATATTGAAAGAGCCTTACCACAGCATCGTGCAGTTGAGGTAATTTTTTCTGTCATTTTAAACTTGAATCTTTTATTAAAAAGCATCAGAGTTGCTGGTTACCTCTGCTAGGTTTCAGTTACTATTCGGCTATTTCAACGGGAGCTATAGTCTTACCCTTTGGGTGCATTTGAAAATTCCAATTGGTGCCTATCTCTGTCTTTAGGCACCTAATTAATTTTGAGAATCTGGCCATCGGCCTGAATTTTAAGATGGAACATTGACTGAAATCTGGGTAGGCAGCAAGGGATTATATTCAAAGTAACACGATTTATAAGCTGAAATAAACAAGGTAACACATACAAACCGTACCTGGAGACTCTCCCATCGATCAAGTTGAATGCACCCCTATCACTTCGAATGTGGAACGCAACCTTCTCAAAGGATCTGTCTCCCCTCTGAATCCTCTATAACTGTGGTGTCCAAATGGTTCTGAAGCAGTAGCCACTATAGTGCTATAGTGAACTAGCCACAGTCAACCAGCCAAATAGCCACGTGTGGCTAGTGGGTAGCCATGGCTCCATGGTGTCCAACCAGTTCTGCCCTGTGCATTTGTATAAGGAAATGAGCCAAAATCAACCTTTTGTTCATCAAGGATCAGGTAGTACCTTGCTCTTGGTTAGACTAGAATAACAACAGAGCCAGGAGAATTCTTGGCTAGTTCTGCATACTGATCTGGAATCCTGGGTCTGTCCGGATTTATCTCTGAGCTGTCCATCTTGAGTTTGTTTTGGTATTTGGCATGTCCCCCATCAGGGGAGTAGCTGAGTGGATTCTGTTTTGAACTAGAGGGTTAAAACAAGGAACCCTCGCCAAATCTTGTCTTAATTCTGGATGTTAGCACTGAAGCTTAAACTAAATGTGACCCCAATAGGAATCAAGCTTGAAATAAGTAATCTTCAGTCACCAAGTACCTGAGTATAGGGAATTAACACAGGATGCTCCTTCTAGGTTTCCTTTATCACGGGCAATGAAACATTAGCCAGCAACTCTGAAGGATTTTGTTTCTTAGCATATGCAATTCTTTGCATTATTTATAGCATGCTTATATTTTACACTTAATTACATATGGTAGATATCTTCTGTTTTTATTTCCTAATATGGTCCAAATCATGAAGTCTTTGAGCAGGCAAAAGTACTTGTTCATCTCTGTAGATCTCCATACAATTTAATTGAAATCTCCCTGAACTTAAAACTTACCAGATTTCATGAATATTCCTCTATTGTTGGAGATTCTGATTAGTTGCCTCTCATTTATCTCTCAACAGCTAGCAAAGGTTAATTAGCCTGCCATTAGTTGTTTAAAATTCTGCTGTGGAAATGGTCATTACTCAAGCTAAAATGGATGCCTGACCAGGCTTTCCTTCACTACAGTGAAAGAAAGGAACTGAATTCTTTCAACATTTGGACTCTTCATGCTAATTATGCCCATTCCTCTAGGTGGGAGGGAAGTGGCCACCCAAGTTACAGAAAACAAACAGCCTGTGTGCTGTGAATGATATCCTGTGTACACTAAGCCAGTTCTCCCTAGCACCGTCTCTGCCACCCCTCCCCCTGCTGCTGCCTCTGTCAGCATGCATAGAGGCAGTAGTGGGGTGAGGGAGCAGGGGAAGTTGGAACCCCACTGTGGACAGGGGCTCCTACTAGACAGGCAGCCTGGCTCAGTTCCGGCTCACGGCCAGGACCAAACCCCACTGTGGCTCTGCATTTTAAAAGGCAATAGGAGCTTGAGGGCCAGTGTGAGCTGGGACTGAGTGGGGCTGCCTGCCTCCGACTAAATTTAGGAGGCAGGCTGGTAGGCAGCCTGGCTCAGTTCCTGCTTGCACTGGGTTAGATACCAAACCCTGCTACAGCTCTGCAATTTAAAACAGAGCAGGAGCCGGGACAGGCTGCCTGGCTCTTACTGTCTTTTAAATTGGAGAGCCACAGCGGGGTTTAGTCCTCAACCTGGCACAAGCTGGAACTGGGCTGGCTGCCTTCCCATATTGAGTGATTGAGTAGTCGATATAATTTTTATCAACTAATCAATTACTAAAATAACCTAATTTTAACATCCCTGAAATAAGACCCCCTGGATTCAGCCTACTGGTGATAGAGCCAGTTCTTAGATTTACTATCCCTTGACCATGTCCCTTTTTGCTACTGAAAACTAAGAAGTACCCATTCTAACTGCAGTCACTTTCAGTGAAGTTATTTAGAAAAATATTCTTGTCTGACACTACTCGGCATCTGGTGTGAAGAGCACATAGTATTTAAATTTTAATTGTGCTAAAAGGCCTGATAGGAGAGGTCATGTCACATGTTGCTTCGCTGTCCCTCTCAGCACTCCAGGTTGGACTGCTTCTGAGAATGGTGGTCTGACAGTTTAGCCTACATGTTCTACACTTCTCAAATGTGTGTACTGGTCCTAGCTAAGTAATATAGTGCTGTCACCATGGCGCCAGGCAGCCTTACGCTGATCATGCATGGCCTTGAATTTACAAATGAGCATGCTCTGTTCAAGTAGTGCAGGAAAAACCAGCTGTGATTGGAAACAGATTTCATGTTTCCATGGGACTGATAGTAGGAAACCAATGTTTGTTTAAAACTATGAGCAGTATCTGTGTGTTCTGTTAATTTTCTCTCCTCACAGTATAAATATTCCAGTGTTTGTATACTTTAGGTTGGTAACAGTGACATCGGTGATGTGAATATTATAGCATTTCGACAAATTAACCAATTCGATTTAAGTGGAAATGTGATCACTTCTTCAGAGTATCTCTCTACATTATGGGTAAGTGTAAAGCCAGCCCTTTGATCTTATTCCAGTGTATTCTCCTTCAACTCTAAGATAACTGTGTCATTATCAGTTGGTCAGTAGCCACACTATAGATTACATTCAGATGAGTAGTATCTTTAACTACTTACCAGAGGTGAATTTGCATTTTAGTTACAGTTAAACTTTCAGTGACTGGAGACACTGAAAGTAGTATTTTCAGTGGAATTGTCCAGAGCTAAGGAGCAGTATCTTTTGGATTAGCCCAGTGGGTCTCGGATCTAATAGTTTGCTCTCCCCCTAGGAGAGCAGATCATTAGAGTTGAGATCTGTCTGAATCAGCTTGCTGCTCTGGTTGGAGCCAAAATCTCAGAGATACAGGGCAGAATTGACAAGAATTAGCAATTTGGGTGGACAGTGAAAATAGTATTTATTCCTATATGAACCTCGAGGAGTTAATATTTATTTCTAGTACTCTGTCCAGTCTCATTGTCCTTACCACCTATATCCTTGATGGGGTGTCTGTGCCATCCACCAATTCACACCCACTCAACTCTGCCAGCCCAACCCATCCCAGCTGAGAACAAAGTTCCTTTTGTCCCTATGTCCTCCTATCCTCGCAGAAAGCTCTTTCCATTTGAGCCCCACATCCTAGGCTCATTCCTAACTATTCCTACCTAAGCTAAACAGGTTTAGAATTCCCTCCCCTCTATCAGCTCAAAAATATTCCCCTTCTTCTAGGATCCATCCTTCTTCCCACCCCAAAAATATCCTTCCTACCTAGACTGCCCATAGCTTCTCTTCCCAAATGCTCCTTCACCCTGGCTCAGAACTCCTACTGTTGCAACTCGGTCCTGCTCACACAACCCCTGCTTGCAATATTTTGCTGCCTTAGATAAACTATGCTAGCTGTGTGGCCTCATGCAGTCTGTTTTATCCCATAGTTTACTTTTTATTGCTATTCAGTCTCACATTAGGTACTAAAGCAGCTTTATATTAAGTATCCACCATATCTGCATTATGTTAATTCTGCTCTTTCTTTCCATCTTTTCTTCACCTGCGACATACATCATTTTTGGTGTAATTTTTCTAATAATCTTTGGTTTCCCTTTTTCCTCACTTTCTTATCCCACTTCTTCCTCTTTTTCTAATTCAGGCTGAGTCTAGACTGCATCCCTCTGCCGACAGAGGGATACAAATCAAGCACTTTGGAAGTGCAAGTGAACCCGGGATTTAAATATCCCAGGCTTAATTTGCATACTCATATTCCGACACTGTGCCAATCAGGCTCAGTGTCGAAAGTGAAAGTAAAGTGTAGCCGTAGCTCTGCCAACAGCGGGAAGCTTTTTTGGCAGATCTTGTATGCCTCAAAAAATGAGATTTTTATGCTCTCATTCTCCCCTCCATCCTTTTCTTATTTTTTTCCTCTTCTGCACTTTCCATTTTTAACTTATTCTTGTCTAATTTTTGTCCTCATTGCATGCCAACTTTCTCCCTACCTGAACTTTCTTCATATTATTAATATGAAGGGTTTGATTGACACAGGATAGTGGAAAGGGGATTCAAATCTTATCTGACAGTTTATTTTAGGCTTGGTTTTACAAGGAGAAAAGGTTATCTGTCTAGTCTGGCACATACTGAGATATATTTAGGCATTATGTTTTTATGTAAATTACTGGATCTCCATTTTCATGAATCTTAATATTCTCCCATAACATTTTATATACATGATATTTGTTAATAACTTGGGTGCTGGCCAAAGTGGTACACATGCAAACAAACGCACATGACTATGATATTGGTGCACAAGACAAAACTCACTCCAAGGGAACACTGCTTAGGAGCAGATGAATTTATACTGGTGCAGAGAGACCTCAGGTTACGAGACACTAAGCTAGTTTGTGGGATTTTAAACTTCAGAGTTTGACAGTGCCAGTGTTCTAAATTGCCAAGTTGACTTCAGTAATCTTCTTTTAAAATCGGTGCACTGTACTTTGGGGTGCTTTTCTCCCTTAATATAGGTATGTCTACAATATTTATCATGGTACACTCTTTTATACTTTTTTTTCTCTCTCCCAGGTGAAGCTTTATAAAAGTGAAAATCTTGACAACCCAATCCAAACAGTCTCCTTAGGCCAGTCCCTGTTTTTCCATTTTCCACCTCTGCTCCGAGATGGAGAGGTAATATTATTGTTTGTTGGTTTCATTTATTTCAGTTTTTTAAAAAGATGTTAGCATTATTTCCTGAGTTCTTGTGGCACAGTCGGGATCTGTATGTGCCTTGGAGCAACTGGTGTCTCAGCAGGCTTGGTACATGTTAAACTGACTCTGTTGTTTGAATGTTCTCGTACCTGTGAATCTGATATTTTCTACTGTAGCTGGCAATTGATTTTATTTTTTATACCCAGAATTACGTGGTGCTCTTGGATTCCACAGTGTCCAAATCCCAGTATGATTACACCTTACCACAAGTTTCATTCACTGCCACTGGATACCATAAACATATCACTTTAGTCTTCAGTCCCACCGTAAGTATCGAGTTCCCTAACTTTCATTTTCAATATTGAACTTGGAGAAATATGCCTACATATTGTAGCTTCTATGCTTTTCCTAGGCTTCTATTGAAACCTATGTCAAGACTTTCATTAACCATTGTCTCCCATGGAAGTCTTGTCATTGATTTCAGTGCAAATTGGATTTGGCATACAGAGGAACTTACATACATGGCTATCTAAGGAGTGTCACTGATGAGCTGAAAAATAAGAGTTCTTAGTTACCACCAGTAAAGAATGACTTTTGGAACCAAAAGACAGAACTATGTAGCACTTTAAAGACTAACAAGATGGTTTATTAGGTGATGATCTTTCGTGGGCCAGACCCACTTCCTCAGATCAATATGACATATTGATCTGAGGAAGTGGGTCTGGCCCACGAAAGATCATCACCTAATAAACCATCTTGTTAGTCTTTAAAGTGCTACATAGTTCTGTCTTTTGTTTCAGCTATACCAGACTAACATGACTGCATCTCTATCACTATTCTTGGAACCAAGACTGTCGTTGAAAGCAGGGGGATTCTCCAGACTAACATGGAGTAAAACTTCCACCCTTTCTGTGTGAGAGAGATCTTAAAATGTGTGGTCATGCTCTGCCTCTACTAGTTTGGCCATTCTTTCTGTGTGTAGACCCCAGTGGAATAGGAGGGAAACATGAAATGGCAGTTTTGGCTGCAGGTTGTATATGTGCCTGAGTGCTCCTTTAGTAATGTAGATGCTGTAAAATAATCCATGTGACTGGTGATATTTAGGCACTCAGTGTCAGGTAAATCACGACATACCTCGTTAAAAGCTGTGTAGTGATTTGCCTTAATGCATGAGCTTTAAAACAAACTCCTCAGCTGACAGGTGTTTCTCCAGAGGAGGACCTAATCCTCCCCTAGTACCACTTGAACAGGAACATGCTATACAACTCTTGTCAATCTGTGTTTAGTCATTTAAAGTTGAAAGGTTTAGTAAGTAATACAGTAAGAAACATTTTGAAAACCAATGGCCATTGGTGTTTGCAGAGAAAGTTGCCTGAACAAGATATTCCCCAAGGATCCTACATTGCATTGCCTCTGACACTGCTCCTGCTGTTAGCCGGTTACAACCATGATAAGGTACTAAATGTTCTGCTTTACTGTTCTAATACTTCTCACACCATTTTGTACTATGGTGAAAAGAATGAGGATACACTGATGTGGCATTCTAGTTAGAAGTAAGAAAAGAGTTTTGTGGTTTGTGGTTCACTTGAACCCCTTTAATCCAGCAATCCTGGAAAACAGTGTATGTCAGATTAAAGAAGTTTTGCGGACCATGGAAGGCCTGGGGGTGGGGTCTTGGAAGGTGTGTGAGGGTAATGGGGGGGATGCTTAACTGGCAGCCCACTCCAGGGTACATGTAGCTCTGTGCTCCCTGCTGCCATGGGAGCGGCAGGGGAAAAGCCTCTGGCAAAGCACTTCATTGAGCTGCCATTCCCCCAGCTGGGGAGGAGGAGAATAGAGGCAGCACATAGTGCTGCTTCCTCTGCTCCCTGCCAGGGTCTGTGCCACAGATTTTCCCAGATTAGGGACACCCGGAGTACAGAGGTTCAAGTGTACTTCTTTCATAGGGACCCAAACACAGTACCATTATATGTTTTGCCTGCTGGAATTCAGAGTAGGCATTAATTAATTTAAATTACACAGAAACAATATATGAACATTTAGGGTTTTCAGGAGGTTTGGATTAGGTCACTTCCCACTCAGAAGCCACCATGGTCCAGGCTTTGAACCTATTTCACAAAGGGCATGTCTACAATCGGTTTGTAAAAATAGGGTTGCATGCTTGGCTGAGAATTACTATTGTGGTTGTTCTAAATACAGGTACCATCATAATTATATGCTGCTTCCCCTTTCTTTCCCAGCTTATTCCTTTGCTGTTGCAGCTGACAAGTCGACTGCAAGGAGTGAGGGCACTTGGACAGACAGGTTCAGACGTGGGTGGCCCAGAGGATGCAAAAAGACAACTGAAAAAACAGAAGACAAGACGGACGTGAAGTGAAAGGATTGATTGTAGGAAGTGACACTTCTGTTAGAGTGGAGCCCAAGGAGTTTAAGCATGGCCACTAAACCATAATTTTGATGAATCTGTGGGTTTTATTGACTTCAAATTTTTATTGTACTGTATGATCCCTTTGTCAGAGTCACTACATTTTGGTTGCAAATTTTCAATGGCGTCTGCAGATTCTTGTTTGTTTGAATGCCTCTGTTGTCACTCTGAACAGCTCTTCCATGCCAAAGACAATATTTGTCTCCTTATTGGAAGCTTCCCGGTGATCTAAAAATGTAACATTCATCTTCATGGATAACTTTCCAGGGACAGGTCTAATAAAAATGGTTTTGATTTACCTCTCAGATTTTATTACTGGAAAAGGGGGGAGTCCGCTTTCTTATCTTTTCAATCATCCACTTAATTTAGTTGGATCAGTCATCTTGAGAGTTCCTTGATATCAGTCTCTCCATGAAGTCTGCAGTATACGTGTGTCTACATGAATTGGAGAACTATAGTATGTAAATAGTTCAAGAACTTAATTTAAGGGTAGGGTAGCTATCATTTGCACAACAATGATCAATGCTTGCCTAGTGTGTAAATTATCTTTAGTTAAATGCCAAATATTTGCCTGGCAAAGATGAAGATGGTCTTTAGCTTGAAGACTAGTGTTAATTTCTGATATATATATGCCCATGTTCACACTGCAAAAGTTGTGTAAATCTCAAGTTTATGTACATAATATGAACTCGGCAGATCTCTAGCTTTCATGAAGTGGATGGAGAGGAGAGTTGTATCTTCCTTTCTGAAGTTAAAATGCATCATAACTTCAATATGTATAGAATATAGTTCTGCCTTTCCTGAAACTTGCATGCCATATGTGACCATTTTGCCAGGTGGATGGCTGCCTTTAAACTATTGTAATTTTTTTTTAAATGAGTCAAAATTTGAACTGTTGGAATACTCAGACATAAGCAGTACTAGTAAGACATCACAATAATTAACCCAACTTCAAATAAGAATCACAAGAGACAATCATTGAGATGTGGACAGTTAGGCATATGGAGTTACCATGTTAATGGGTTTTTTTTAGTGATGGAGTTCCATAATGGTTTAGAGATTTTGAAAGATGCACATAAACATATCTGAATTGTGCACTGACGTTGATGCTGCCAGTGAGTGGCAATGTT
This sequence comes from Pelodiscus sinensis, assembly GCF_049634645.1. Lineage (NCBI taxonomy): Eukaryota > Metazoa > Chordata > Testudines > Trionychidae > Pelodiscus > Pelodiscus sinensis. The sequence goes on from NC_134726.1 coordinate 18,663,509, forward strand.
CCTCTTTACAGGATCTGAAAGGAAGTGAGGTTACATTAAACATTTAAGCCCATAAGACACTACCATTGTCAGAAGAAAAGACCTGGATGCTAAAGATTCCATGATAATTTTGTTAATAGTTTTTACATTAGTGTGGGCCTAGGTAATTAAAGTTCAGTACATTCAGAGAACATTCTCCATCAGCTCCTGTCATTGAAGGACACACAAAACCTGTCCTTTGGAGAGAATCTTTAAGAATATAAAAATGAAAAGTGTTGGAAATGCAATGGGAAAGTGTTTTCAGCATTTGAATTTTTGGGATGCTCTTGCAATAAATTTGAAGTGCTTTGGAATAGAAGGTGCAGCACAAGTGTAAAAAAATTATTTCAATGAGGATTTAGCTCTTTTCAGGTTGGCAGAAAAGTCTGAACACATTTGTGGAACGGGGAAAATTATGGCCCTTTGCTTAATGACTCTCTGTATAGCTCTCATTTACATTGTATGTATATATTACGAGGCTTTTCAGAGATTCACAGTTCAAAGCAGAGACCAGAGCTTCATCATCTCAGTGCTTATATAGAATTCAGTGGTACAAGGTCTGTCTCTTTTTGTCGACTTAAATAGGAGGTTGGATTGGACCTTTGCCTTTTCATCTATTGAAAATACCAGTATTGCACATGAGTTCAAGTTCCCATGTGAATGGCAGTTATGTCACTTTGCATGTAGCAAATGTCTCAGATTGATGGGTGGGTTGTGTACTTAATTGTCAGTATGATTGTCAAAGGACTTTTTTGAAGAATTGTTTCCATGTACATGGGAACAGACCATGCAGACTTGAAGATCTTGGATTCCTCCTCTCTCGACCAAGGAGATGACTATACAAATGCACTGATATCATATGCCTCTAATCCATTTTACATTAACATAAGGAATTAAAAACAACACTGACAATAACATATCGAAAGTACATCTTACTAGGAAAAAGTCATCTTTTTCACATACCCAATAATCTAAGAACAGCTAATTAATTCACTCTGATTACTTGACATATGACAAATGTCTAATAACTTTTTTTCAAATGCAGCATTGGTTTCTGTATACTGTTTGTATGATTCTTCAACAGTGTAGTACACATGCTTAAGGATGTTTTAAAAATGAAAAGGATCATTTAATATTGAATGTTTCCAGCCTATTGTATCAATTATTCAGTTTAAATAATAAAACAGCCTTTTGATTACAGATGACAAATCCAGGCATATTCCAAAACCAAAAATACTTTTTTTCAAAAATAGTTAATGATGTTAAGTAAGATCTGTGTAATTGTGATAGGGAAATTTCCTGTAATATCCTTGAAAAAGCTTATTGCATTTAATTTATGTATTATGGGGGCCAGGATTGTTTGTAACTACTCTAAGTGGGACATGTTGAAACCTGGGAGTTGAAAAAAACTTAAATTGAGAATGTGTTAGACAAGTATGGACTTTGGGGATAATAAATAGCAAGTTAATTTCCTGGGAGAGCCTCAGGGAGAGATTAATACAAATCCCCAACTTGATTTATGCAAAAATCCAGTCCTTCGAAGGCTGAGGACAGAGTAGTTGGCTGCTGATTTACTTGTTGCAGATGACCAGGATCAAAGACCTGAGCTTATAAAGAAATGGATGATCTGCCCAGCCTTTGTTCTGGTTCTGGATCTAAGAGGGATGAACTTGTAACCACAGGGAAAACTCAGTTGTGGGTTTGAAGGCCTAACAGCTACCAGAGCCAGAGATTGGAGTTAAGGGTTGACTTGTTGGTAAGGGTTTTCTTTTTTTAGACTGCCTGTAAGTTTCTGTTGTTTTTAATGTTTTCTCTGTAATACTTTTACCTTTAGAATAAATGTCCTTAGCTGTATGGGAATATCACTGTGGGTACCATACTGGTCAGACCTCAGAGAGAAAGCAAATCACAGATGCTGCCTTTTAACTCCATCCCATGGATTTCATTGTACTCTTTCAATATCAGAATGTTTTCTAAATGAGTTCCCACTGACTAGGAGATAAGTACACTTTTCAGGTGACTGCCTTATTTGGATAGCAATTTCTTGATTATATATGAAGGTCAGGTGGGAAAGTAAGATAATTTATGCTTAAATTGATTATTCTGAAATACAGACTAAAGAGGTGGTTGTAGTGACTGATACATCATAGGACTTGCCAGCTTTACCCAGACTCTGGAATCCCACAGCAGGAAATGAGGGATCTATGCTAACCTGCCAAAACAAGAGAAAAATGTCAGCCCAGGCTGACAGCAGATGCCAAATGTGACATTTGACATGATAGGATAGCCTGTTGTTCTTCAGTGTTTTGATTTCTGCTGGCATTATGTGAACACAAAGGCTAGTGGTGTAAGTGCAACACTCTCCTCCTTTTATCTGGCACTGCCATTTGAATCCTGGTTTACTTCTTTCATTGCATAAATCATGTACTCTGCATAGTCTCTGTAGCTAGAAAAATGGCACAGAGAAATTAAAAAGCCCCCTTCTCAACTCCAACCTACTGAATTCAGGACTAAGTCCTGTACTACTGGTATTACAAATTCTACAGACCCTATAAGAAATTAGAATTAGATACTTGCGCAGTTTGGTAAATCCCATTAGGCACTGATTGACATTTTTGGGGCCTAAATACATTTAAAAATCCAGGCCTAACTGATTTACTGAAGATCAAAGAGAGTCTGGGGCAGAACAGAGAATGGAATCTAACTAGTGAGCCATCCTCCCTCCATCAGTGGGGGGAGTGTTCCTTACACTGTGTTTTGTCTGTACATTTTCCATTAAGTAATATGAATTGGGTGAAATTTTGTCTCTTCAGGAGATCAGTTTAGAAGATCTGGTGGTTCCTTTTGGCCTTAAACTCTGACTTACTGAGGCTATGTCTACACTACATACTGGAGGTATCCTGGAAAAACTCTGCTGTATTCAGGGAACACATCTGGTCTTCCGTTTTTTTTGCAGAAGAGCAGATGTGCTCTGTCGGAAGCCCTGTCTTCCTCCCATGAGGAGGAAGGGCTCTTACGAAAGAAGGCTTTTTCAAAATTGGGCCTGTGTAGACGGGCCAAATTTTGGAAAAACGTCGAGTGGTGTCCCCATGGCTCCACTGTAGAGGTCGGGTCCCATCCCAGCTACAGCTCAGAGATTTTTGGTAGCCGTAGTCAGCTGGATTGCACATGCATGAAGTGTATCTTGTGCTGTTTGCTCCCTTTTGCCTCATGCACAATCTGGCTCCTGCCAGTTCCTCTCAACCGCTGGTGGGTTGCAGATGGAGCTCCCTTTGACAGGAAGGTGTATTCATCAGCTATGCTTCTCCTACCCATTGCAAATTATGCCGCCCTATTATCAAATCACAACTTTAATAACTACTCCAAAGTTGCAGGTCTCCTGCAATATCTCCCTGATTCAAAGAAGCCACTTTTAAAATCTGTGGTGCATCATTGTGAGCAGGATTGCAGATTGCCCTGAATGTGGCGGACACAGCTGTACGAATAACCGCAACGGCGATTGCGATGAGAAGATCATCCTGGCTTGCTTCAGCTGCAGTCCCTAAAGAGCTCCAGAACAAGGTGGTGGATCTCCCGTTTGAAAAGAAAAAGCCCTTCACGGACAAAATGGATGAGGTCCTCCATTCGGGGAAAGATTCTCAGACGATACTTTGTATCCTTGGGATGTACATGCCTCCCTTTAGGTGCAAGAGATACTACCCATATCAAAGAAGGTACGATTGCCCTTTTCAGAGACAGCAACATTGAGTCTCAGATCGATTCCATTCAAGGCAACGCCCACAAAGCAGGCACCCCCAGGCTCCCCGTGAGACCAGTCCGGTGACCACAAAGCAACAGGTTTGACTTCTCAGTCGAGGGTATGCAACCAGTCCTTCCTATAGAGGTGAAGCATCATGTCACCTACCTCTTCCACCACAGCCTACGACCATTCCAAGCTCAAGGGACAGCTATAACATCAGACCAATGGGTGTTGCCACTTGTGTCATCGTGAAGAGAGATGTCCATTCCACCCATGATCCCACCTACCCCGTCTCACTTCAGGGACCCATCTCATGAGGACCTTTTGAAACAGGAGATCCGTTGTCTCCTGTACATTGGGGCTATAGAGGTCATTCCAATGCAATTCTGAGGAAGAGGGGATGTCGGTATTTGCTCATCTGCTTACTAAGAGGCTACTAAAAGGCTTGACGACCCTCAAACCCCCACATAGACCAGCACCTCCCTCTTGGAGCTTGGATTTTGTGTTAGATACCTTGATGTACCCACCCTTTGAGCCAATGGCCATGGCGTCTCTCCACCTGATCACCATGAAGGTTGTCTTTCTGTTGGCAATTATATCGGCGCGCAGGGTTAGTGAATTGGCAGCACTGATGGCAATGCCACCTTTCACCGTCTTCAGTAGAAATTCAGTGACATTATGTGCCCATCCTACCTTCATCCCTAAAGTTTGTTCTCAATTTCACGTAAATGAACTGATTGTTCTCCATTCATTCTACCTGAAACCGCATGCCTCTGTGTGAGAGGCATTGCTCCACACCCTCTATTTATGTTGAACAGTCACTTTCTACACTGACAGAACGCGAGACTGGAGTAAAATGGATCATTTATTAGTATCCATAGCAGACTGTTCTAAAGGCAACTTCTTGTCATCTCAGCGTATCTCAAGGCTAATAGTAATATGCATTACTACCTGTTACTCCATTCACAACAAAACTCTTCAGGACTTGCCGAGGGCACATTCTACCAGGGCTGTGGCCACATCAACGGCCTTCATATGAGGAGTCTCATTACCTGATATCTGTTGAGTGGCCACATGGTCATCCAATGCCACATTTATAAGCCATTACGCAATAGTTCAACGATGGGCCACTGACTCCATGGTGGCTTCAGCACTACTTTCAGTCTCTGATAAACCTTTACTCGGGAGCGCATGCTGAGTACTGCTATGTAGTCACCTACACTGGAGCACCCACGGGGATCACTTGAAGAAGAAGAAGTTACTCACCTTTGTGCAGTAATGATGGTTCTTCGAGATGTGTCCCCATGGGTGCTCTGTCGCATCCTCTTCCCTGCTCCGGAGCCTTGTTCTTTCTCGTTGTAGATAACCGGGCACAACAATCAAAGGGTGTGAGACGCTAACTGCGCATGCACAGCCTGGCTGATTACAGCTATTGAAAGCCTCTGATCTACGGTGCCGGGACAAGCCCAACACCTACAGTGGAGCACCCAACGGAGACACATCTCAAAGAACCATCGTTACTGTACGAAGGTGAGTAACTTCTTCTTCCTTAAATCCTTTACTACCACAGTTGGGACTCACAATCGCTTCCATCAATGTATGTCTAGCAGCTAACTTGGCCTTTCATCACCAGATAGATGGCACATTGGTGTTTGCCCATCCTATTATGAAGAGGTTCCTGGCAGGTTCCCTCCTCCATCGTAGAATCTAGGCCTAGTCTTAGACACACTTACCCAACCCCCCTTTGAATTCTTGGCCACCATCTCTCTTCGCATGTTGACGCTTAAGCTGGCTTTCCTCCTCACCATAACATTGTCGTGCAGTTAGCAAGCTAGCAGCTCTGTGTAGACGTACCCCTATAATTGGGAGGCTTGGGTGTGAACTTTCTTAGAAGATCTTAACAGGGCTTCACATAGGCACAAGGGATGGCCTCTGCACATCTCTTTGTATGATCAGGGCCTACGTTTCTTTATGTTGTGCAGATACATTGACAAATGTAAATCAAAAGTCAACTGGCTGCAGCCAGTCTAGCACAACACTGTCATTAGATGAAGTGAGACCATTTACGTGCAAACTTTATTAAGCAAAGGCAAGTGCTCCTTTTAAGAAAAAAGGAAATCAAATAAAAGTTAATGTCAGAAAGTGTTCCCATTCTGCCCATGGCTAGAGATTGAACCTCTCTAGACTTCCACTCTCTGGTCCGGCAATATCCATGTTCCAGCATGATTTCAGTTAGCCCAGGGGAGAGCAATAATTTTTTAAGGGGGGGCCACTATATGAATTTTGGAATGGTCACAGACCGCCCCCAAGGTGGGGCCTCAGCTGGAAGGGGGTTGTTCCTTGTAGGTATGGCCCACTCCTGGTGGGGGGAGGAGACTTCATGAGCTCTCTTCATGAGAAAAAAAAAAAAAGATCGGGGGAAGTTATTGAGAAAAAAGTCGCCTGCCCCTTTAAGGGTGGCCATTTTAAATTCTGTTGTTCTCAGCGGCACACCCACAACAACTTTTTTCCCCTCAATAACTTTTCCCCCTGACTTATTTTTTGTTGAGCAAAAAAAAAAAAACTTTGGTGTTCCTCAGTCTTAGGAAACACTGTCCTACATCTATGTGCTCTACTTCTGTGCAGCTGGTTATTTCCACTGTCCACATCTTCTGCTATGCCTCATCCACAGGGACTTGTCATTCATCTCTGCAACCTTGTTGAACAGGTTAAGAGCCTCCACTTATGGCTGCCGGTAACTCTCAATGTCATTCTTTATTATTTTCTATTTAGATACCGACATGTTATTTTTATTTTATGGAGGTGATGGTTTGATGAGACCGCCCACAATGGCATGCAGCAAATCTGAGACTTCTGGTAGCACGTATCTCTATTGGCCAATGATGGGACACTACATGGGGAGGGCTCTGAGTTAGGACAGAGAATTCTTTCTCAGGTGTCTTTTTACTTTTATTATTTTTTGTTCTACCTGAAACATTTGCCTTAAGCTGCTCCCTCTGCATCACCTTGTCTGTCATTACATGTATGGCATAAAGCACTGCTCTGCCTGTGGAGTGGAAGGTTGAGAGTTCAAGATCTGCCTGCCTTGGGAAAACCCAGCACCAGCTTCCTAAGGGATAGAGTTGCCACCCCTGGAAGGAAAGGATAAAAAGGTCCTGGGAGGTTGGGGGGATCCTCCAGTGGCACAGTGGATAAGGTACCTGCCTCTGGAATGGGAGATTGAGGGTTGCCCTTGTGGTCAGGATCTGACTATGTCCTATAGGAGAATGAACAAATTTTCTCCCCAGCTGAGATTGGCAGAGAATCTGGGGTTTTCCCCCTTTCCTTTGCAGCATGGAGCCTGGGCCACTTGCAGATTTAAACTACTGTAAATGGAAGATTGTCTGTAACTTGAATCGCGATTTGAGAATTTCAGTAATTCAGCCAGTGGTTCTGGTACTATTAAAGGAGGGGGTGGGCAAGGTTCTGTGTCCAGCAATGTGCAGGAAGTCAGACCTAGTGTAATACAGAAGGGTTCTGCAGGCACTGAGGAGGGGGTCAATTAAGGGTGAATTGCTTAGGGACAGGGCAACTTGCAGCCCAAGAGCACTTCTGTTTACCACACTAACTAGCAAGAAGTCAGACAAGCAGTCATACCTTCAGACACTCCAGTTTTCCTGTGCCACCACCAATACCACTCAGATATATGAGAGGTTATGAAAACGAATCCTACCAAATCAAAACAGGTTCTTTTGATCCTAAAGGATTAGTCACATTCCCTGGCCAATTTATAACTCAGAGCTTACCCAAAAAGCAGGCAATGGGCCATCCTTTAGAATCTAAAACCAAAAAGGTTTATAGAAAGAAAAAAAGAAAGATGAGAGCTAAAATTGTTAAAGGGATCAAATATATACACCAATTGCAAATTTTTGGTGCAGGCTTGTAGCAAAGGTGGAATAGTTTGCTGGCTTAGATCAAGACTCTGGAATACATCCACTATTGGGATGAGTCATCAGTCCTTTAACGCTTCAGTGCATAGCAAAGATCCTTCAGAGGTGATGAGCACTGTTCCCTGTTATCTGAGCTCTTGGGCACTCGACTGTTTGCCAGAGCACCCACAGCTGCCCAAAGCTGTCAGCATGTGTTTCTATTGGTGGTGCACATCTGCATCGGTGTTGGTGTTCATAAAATTTATTCTGCACATGGATGGAAAAATTAGAGGGAATGCTGGCGATGAGCCGGGTTGAAGACAAATGGAGGCGTCTGCAGACCCCTTTTTATAACCTTGTCCGTGTTGAGGACTCCCATTGTTCTCACTGTGTAAAAGTGTGTCCCAAGATGGAATCTGTCACGTAAGAAAGTCACTTGTCCATATATGACTTGGTCCTTTTTAGGTAGCAGCCATTGCTCCCATGCTGGTCTGAACGTTCACGGAGGAGCTCATCAGATGTAGACTGGCACCTCTCTAGGCCCATTGTCAGCCAAGTACTTCTGTTCACTTGACTAACAGTCCTCTCACAATAGGCTGGCCAAGCCTCTTACTGATATTTCCCGAAAGCCACCATTTGAAATACAAGTACAGAGTCAATACTTATAACTTCAAATACAGAAAAAACACATGCATATTCTAGTATAAACAGTATCAGCGAATCATAAGCTTTTCATAGACATCTTACTTGGCACACTTTGTACAAGATTTGATGCAAACATATGAACATGCACATTATTGTGGCAACCACTGTTATATTACAATTCAGCAATGTCATATCAAGATAATCATGGCAGTCCCTTTTGATCCTGAAGTCTCAGAGAAGTTGCTGTCTCATTTGCATTTCTATGTATACCGACAACCTGAGCACTCTAATTATTTTGAATTAACATGGTTATCCTTTTCCTGATGTACTTTATCATCCCATCAAATAATTCACAGTTTCTCAGTTGGCAAAATGGTTTGGCTACAGGTAATAGCAGAGACTATAGCTGCCACATTCAATGGCATTCCACTGTGAGCCTTCTTACTTTTATTATTTCTGTTCTACCTGAACCATTTGCCTTAGGCTGCCCCCTCTGCATCACCCTGTCTGTCATGACATCTATGGCATAGAGCACTGCTCTGTTTTCACTGAGCCTCAAGTCACTCCAGAAAGGCTTTTGTTCCTGATAAGAGCCAACTGACTGAGTGGACAAGAAATTGTCTATGCAACAGGACCATTCATCTATCAAAAGAGGGACACAAATGAGGTGTCAGCATAGAAAGAACAAGTGAACTAAGCATGGCAAGAAAGAAGTGACTGGCAGTCCCCGAAATAAACAGCCCCTAAAAAGCTCAGAGATGGTAATTGATTCCAACTAGAGCCATTCTGTTGACCTTGCTTATGGGATAAGGCCATGTTTCAGCAAGGTACATAGCCATGTTCATGATGTTAAGCATGTGAATAAGCTTACTGAAATCAAGAGGATTATTCATATCATTAAAACTAGGCACAGTTTATGTACGTTGCTGACTCAGGACTTAGTAAGGAGGCAGCTGCTATTTTTTGCAGGATTGCACATGTTTTGGAAATGGTACCTATTTAGAGAAGGCACAAAGAAACATCAGTCAAATTAGTTTGATAAACTATTTGAGGCTGACATTTAAGGATAAGAGTCTCAAAAGAACCCAAATGATTCAAGAATATAGGTTGTATTGGTTTTCAGTAGTGCTTGTGCATCAAAATTTCTTAGGCTATGTCTACAGTATGGAGTTTTTCTGGGATACTCGAGGTATTCTGGAAAAACTCCACTGTGTCCAGGGAATGCATCTGGTCTTCCAAAAAATTTTTCGGAAGCGCAGACACGCTCTTTTGGAAGCCCTGTATTCCTCATTTTATGAGGAATAAGGGCTCTTCTTAAGAGGTGTTTTTTCCAACATTTGGGCCCATGTAGATGAGCCAAATGTTGGAAAAGCCTCTTCTGAAAAAAGAATTGGAAAAAGGTATGCAAATTGCAGTTCACAATGTGTATATCTTTTTCCAAAAAAACCCAACAGTATAGACATAGCATATGATGCTTAAGGAAAAAATCACCCTAACCCATTAAATAAATAGGATTCAGACTCTTTTGTGGGTACTGTGAGCTGTTGGGTGGTGTCTTGATCGTTTAGAATGGGGGATATCAGCTGTTGGATTGAAAGCTGACAGTGAATTTTATTTTTATTGGTTGTAGGATCTCTTGAAGAGATAGTTTGTCTTTCCATGAATACCCTTGCTTTTCTGTAAATCCCAGTGTAAAGAGAGCCACAGTTAATCTGTCTGATACTATTTGTGCTTTGGGAATAATGTCTTTATATTTATCTCTGTCATTTCTGAACTGTATGGCCTCCAGACAATGAGTCCATGACCTTACTATACTCATAGAAGGGTGGCATATGAAAACAACTTTGTAGGATTGGGCCCCGTGCTCAAAAACCATTGAAGAATTGCAAGGAAGAAGAAAGACATTTCATTCACTCACTTCTACATTGTCAACATTTCAAAGAGGAGCAGCAACAATGAATAAGTTTATAATAATATGTAAATAATATGTGAAACAATAATAAGCACCAGCAATTGTCAAGGTATAATAGGGTAATATTTTCAATGAGTCATCATGAATTTGATTTACATGTATAAAAAAAATCCAGTGTAATAAGAGCTGAAGGAATTGCTCTGTGCGTCTCCAAAATGAGTTTCATACAATTTTAACCATGAAGTCTGGGATTTCCAAAGGAGTCTAAAGGAAATAGAGCCCAGATAGAACTGAATTTCAATGGGTCTTGGGCACCTCTTTTCTGATGGTTCTTCTGAGAATCCCAACCTTCTTTGTCCAGATTTTCCACCCACACATCATTAAAAAGGAGAGGCTCATTGAGGAACTGGCTAACCAGCTAGTGGATGCTAGAGGATCATACACTGGTTCTTTCTTAGCCTGGCTGTTTATTTAAAATGAGAACTAAGAGTAGACTCTTTACCTTTACTATAGGAAGGCTTCCTGGAGCACCGAGGGTCAGTTTGTAAAAAGTATTTAGGTACCCAAAGATGCAGCTAGGTACTTAGTGAAATGTTCACAATGCTTCAACAGCTTAAGAACGGGAATAACTCCCATCTATAATATATATTTGAGACAGTTTGTCTGTGTATCTGTTCTTCTGTTTGTTTGTTTGTGTGTCTGTCTGTTTATCCAAGAACTCTCCTTAAACAATAAGAGCTAGGACCACCAAATTCAGTGTACAGCTTCCTCTTGCCATAACGTAAAGCAAGGTAAGGATTTGGTTGTGCCAGGAGAATGGGATGTGCCTGGAATAGGAAAAGAGACAGAATTATAAGGCAGGTGAAAGAGGCTGCCTGTGGTTCAGTGTCCCAGGAGTCAGGAAACCAGACTCTGCTACAGACTTGCTGCACTATTTTGGATACTCTGCCTCAGTTTCCCCATAAGTGAAATGGGCTTAACATCACTCCTTCGTAAACTGCAGTGAGACTTAGGATGGAAAAATGCTATGAGAGCCTGCTCCTGCTGCTATTGCAGTCAATGGCTAAATTCTCATTGATTTCAATGGCACAGGATCAAACCTTATGAGTGCTAAGTATTATTAATAACTAGACAGTTTACCCAGCGTTGCTTGAGCCCTTAATTCATTTTTGGTGTTTGGAAAATAAAATGAAAATGTACATGCCTGTCCCCTCCAAGACTGTTCCAGCCCCAAGCTTCCCACCCGCAGGTGGTGTTCTTTAGGGAGGGGAAGGGTAAAGTGCACAATTTGCTCCATTCCTCACTGTGTCTGGGAAGAACAGGAGCCAGACAAACCTGGTCCTGCCCCAACCATGGAATCTGCACCCCTTCCCCGGTTGGCCCACTGGAGTTGCAGCAGCCATGGAGAGGTGTGTCTCACCTGGCTTCAAGCTGCTTCTGTGAGAGAGGGCTCAGGTTGTCTTCTCTTCTTGGGCAGTCTGCACTCAACCCCTCATCCCCAGCCCCACCCCGGACCAATGATTCAAATGAAGTGTGTACATTTTCATTTTCGTTTCCCTCAGAGCACTTTTCCATCCTAAGTCTCATAGCAGTTCTCAAAGGGGTTGTCAGGGCTGTTCCCCACTCTGGCACTCTGAGTGCAGAAGGAGAGGACCCACAAAGACTTTAAATATACATTGCCACTACAGGCACTGGTTCCAAAAACTTCCCCCAGAATCACAATACACAGATTTTGGTGGGTCGCTGCCACCATCAAGTGATTTTTATCCCTAAAACCAGGGGCGAACACTTGAACCTACCCCTTGGGTACCCCAAGCTCTTCTGATACAAGAGAGTTTGAAAAAAGAAAAGAGAAAAACAAGCTGCAGTCTCTAGTACAGTGGTCCCCAATGTGGTGCCCGCGGGCGCCATGGCCCCGGGCGCGTGGCACATGCTGGTGCCGGCCCTGGCCCCGGGTGTGCTGCACATGCCGGTCCCGGCCCCAGGAACGTGGTGCATGCCGGTGCCGGCCCTGGCCCCGGGTGCGCAGCACATGCCGGTGCCGGCCCTGGGTGTGCGGCGCATGCTTGGTCCCGCCCCCAGTCATGTGGCCTGTGAGCGGCCCCACCCCCGTACTCCCAGCGCGTGAACGGCCCCGCCCCCAGGCGCTCGGCAGCCCCAAAACATTGGGGACCACTGCTCTAGTAGCTGACCCCTCAGTCTGAGACATGCAGACAAACACACAGACACAGAGACAGACTTACCTCCAGTACCTCTCTGGACATAGGAATCAAATCATCACCTTAAAAAAGTAATTTTTATCACAAAAAAGAGACATATTTGATAGTGTTGCTAGATGTTACAGAGCGACTTAAGAAAACGAATTAAAACAGAGAAAATCTCTGGAAAAAATGCTTAGATGGTGAATGGGGAGCGAAGGCATAGATCCACACAGAGCAATTCAAATCAAACCACAAAATAAAGAAAATACCATGATCGTGACTAGATTCACTTTTCCCTTTACTTCCAATCTTTTCTTGGTTCAGTCCACTTCCATGCCCCAAGTTCCCTGGAGGTATGGTAGTCCTGCCTGGGTTCAAATCATTCTGGGTATGTCTACACTACAAAGTTAATTCGAATTAACAGCCACTTTGATAGGCGCTACACATGGAAACCGCTAGTTCGAACTTAATTCGAACTAGCGGAGCGCTTAATTTGAACTAGGTAAACCTCATTCTACGAGGACTAGCGCCTAGTTTGAATTAACTAGTTCGAATTAAGGGCTGTGTAGCCACTTAATTCGAACTAGTGGGAGGTTAGCCCTTCCCAGCTTGCCCTGGTGGCCACTCTGGCCAACACCAGGGAAACTCTTCTGCCCCCCTCCCGGTCCCAGAGCCCTTAAAGGGGCACGGTCTGGCTACGGTGCCCATGCCAGTTGCAAGCCTGCCAGCACCCAGCCAGCAGACCCTGCACCTGTCCCGAGATTAGCCAGCCACCCGCTGCCACCCAGCCCTCTGCCTCTTCCCATGACCAGGCTGGCGGCTCCCAGGAGCCTGCCCGGGTCCACAAGAGGTGGGCGCCCGCCTGGTCAGGTGTGGAGATCGTGGACCTCATCAAGGTTTGGGGGGAAACCTCCAATGTCCACGATCTCCGCACTAGCCACAGGAACGCGGCCGTCTACAGCTGCATGGCTGACAGCCTGGCCGCCAGAGGCCACATGCGGACCTGGGAGCAGGTCCGCTGCAAGATCAAGGACCTGCGGCAGGCCTACTCCCGGGCCTGCCAGCCAGGGGCCGACTGTGACCGACCGGGCCGTGTCTGGGCACAGCTGAGTGCGTCCGCTCAGGGCGAATTGCTCAAATCCGGGGCTCCTTACAGCCCCCGACTGGCGACCTCTCCACACAGGCCAAAAACCAGTCTCACAGAGCGCTTCAGCAACCTGCCTGAAGCCTCCCGAGCAAAACCCCTCCGACACCCTAGCAATATCCGTGCCCCAGATGGCCCCGGACCTCATACACAGGTGGGGGGTCCTAGCACCCAATCCCACCTACCCCGAACAAGTTCTGTCCGGTTCCAAGAAACCAGCCACAGATCCCTGGTCAATTTACCCTCTGGACCTTACCCACAAATCACGCTGGGCCAATCCTTTAGAATCTATATCTAAAGGTTTATTATCACAAGAAAGAAAAGCATGAGAGTAAGGTTATTAAAGTACAGTACGTTACATGCACCGAATCTCCCAGTCCTCGATGCAGGCTCTAGCAGAGATGTTGCAGCTGCTGGTTTAAAAGTCCTTATTGCACATCCTACGATCAGGATGGGTTCACAGGTCTTCCAGGCACTTCAATCCCTGCAGTGCTGCCTCTGGGATGAAGTGCTGAGCTGAGAACAAAATGGCATCGACCACATGGCCTCTTTTATCCCCTTCCTGGCCTCTTCTTGTATGCAGCAAGTCACCTGGTCAGAGGCCAAATCTCTATGTTCCCTGCTGGCTGCCCTCAGGTGACAAATCCCATTCTTTGGGTGTGTCCATAGCCTATTGAGAGTCATTGTTCCACAGGGCTTTGCTACTCAGCCTGTCCATAGCCATGCTTAACCACATTCACAGAAATATTCAGCTTCCACACAGATTACAGATTCCTACCTACACACATAGACATTATACACTCACATAAATAGCGTACATAAGATCAACAAACAATAATCTCCCATTCAATACCCCACATGGCTCCCCCCACACCAATTTCTGGGGCCAACACCCCCACCTAGGGGTGCAGCAGCGATCTGGCTGCTTCCCTCCAATTCAGCAACGTGACACCGACCCAGAGGCCTGCCCCCACTTTGAGGCCCTGGACCACATCCATGCCCCCCGGGTGGTGATCGACCCCGGGGCAGAGGGCCCTGTCCCGGACAACGAGGAGGAGGAGCAGGAGGACGCCGAGAGCCAGGAGCCTGCAGAGAGCCCGCCCAGGACACAGGACCTCCGAGGCATCCCACAGAGCACATCGCCTGTGTCGTCCGAGGCCGGGGAGGCCTCCACATGTGAGTACCATCATGCGCCCCTTATGTGTACGGGGGGCTGGGGGGAGAGGGAGCCCAGGGACCGTGCGCCTGGGCCTTGCCCACCATGGAGCAGCAGCTGGGTGTCATGCAGGGGCCCTGGCCTTGCAGAGGGGGGCTGAGTTTCACCCACCTTGTCCCCAGGGAGAACTGACCGCTGCTCTTGTTTCATCACAGCCGCAGCACCTGGGACTGCAGGGCGCACCACCCCGCTTGCAACAGCCACCCGCGCCTGGGCCAGCAGGAGAGCAAGGAACGAGGAGGACTACCAGCGGTGGCACCTGCGGTTCCTGGATCACCATCTCCGCACCCACAGTGCTGCGAGACGGGAGAGCCAGCAGGACTCCCAAGCCTGAGCTTTCCCTTCCCTTCCTCCCCTTCCTCCCGCTTCTAGCTCCCTCCTCCCAGGTTTTCCCTCCCCTCTCCCACCCTCACTCCTCTCTCCCCTCACCTCAGTTTTGTAAAATAAAAAAATGAGATTTTTGTTGGCAAAACAGGTGTCTTTATTTGACATTACAAAAAGGGGGCTAGGGAGGGGAAGAGGGGGAGGGTGGATGAAGGCTCCAGTGGGACATGCAGGGAGAGTTCAGTCCTCCTCCTCCTCCACCTGGAAGCTCTTCCGCAGGGCTTCCCGGATCCGGACGGCCCCCCGCTGGGTTTCCCGGATGGCGGCGGTACGGGGTTGAGCATAGTGGCCAGCCATGCGCTCAGCCTCAGCCATCCAGGCTGGCAGGAAAGCCTCCCCCTTTCTCTCACACAAATTGTGCAGCACGCAACATGCTGCCACCACGGGAGGGATATTGTGCACGGCAAGGTCGAGGCGGGTGAGGAGACACCTAAATCTGGCTTTCACTCGTCCAAAGGCCGCCTCCACCAAGATGCGGGCCCTGGTGAGCCTGGCATTGAAGGCCTGGCGGGAGGGATTGAGGTGCCCCATGTGCGGCTTCATGAGCCAGGGCTGTAGGGGGTAGGCCGCATCCCCTACCAGGCACACGGACATGTCCATGTTCCCGACCCTGACGTGGTGGTCGGGGAAGAAGGTCCTGGCCTGCAGCCTCTGGCACACGGAGGAGTTGCGGTACACCCGTGTGTCATGTGCTTTGCCGGACCAGCCCACATTAATGTCCGTGAACTGGCCCCGGTGGTCACACACGGCCTGCAGGAGCATGGAGAAGTACCCCTTTCTGTTGATGTACTGGGAGGCCTGGTGTTCCGGGTCACAGATGGGGATGTGCATCCCATCGATGGCCCCCCTGCAGCTGGGGAAGCCAAGGGCACTGAATCCCCAGATGACGGCGTCTGGGTCAGTGAGGCGGACCACCCTGCGGAGCAGCACCCGGTTGATGGCCTTGACCACCTGCAGAGAGACACAGCAAACCGTGAATCACTGGGGTGCCCGGGTGGCTGGGAGCGTTCGTGCCCTGGCACTGGCCCACGCCCCACTCCCGGAAGCAACCCCTGGGTCGGCGTGTAGTACGGCCGGGACAGACCGAACCCTCCGGTGCGGGGCACTTTCGCCACCTCCCCTGCCCATTTTTCCTGGGGCGGCCCATCCCCTCCTTGCAGCTCTCCTCCCCTCCGGCCCAGTGGCCAGTGAGTGCCATACCTGCATGAGCACTGCTTCGACGATGGATCTCCCCACGCCGAACTGGTTCCTGACGGATCGGTAGCTGTCCAGCGTGGAGAGCTTCCAGAGGGCGATGGCCACATGCTGGAAGGGGATGGCGGCCCTCATGCGAGTGTCCCGTCGCCGCAGAGCATGAGCGAGCCACTCGCAGAGCTCCAGGAAGGTGTCTCTCTTCATTCTGAAGTTCTGGGTTCATTGTCTGTCTCCCCAGCGCTCCAGGACGATGCGGTCCCACCAGTCGCTGCTGGTGTCCAGATGCCAGATGCGGCGGGGCACGCTGCCATCCAGGCGCTGCTGCGGCTCCTCCACGGCCCCCAGGGAGGCCAGGCACAGAGGCAGGGGGCTGACATGCACCAGGTGGTGCCAGGCAGCCTCCAACCATTGCTGGCAGGCTTGCAGCAGCAAGTCCAAAAACTGCACCAGAAAGCCCAGGGCGAGCTCTGGCTCCATGTTGCCAACTGCGGCGGCGTCCCCAAAGGGAAGCACCAACACAAACAGGCGCAGAGAAAAACGCTTTGCTGTCCCTCGGCGAGGTATGCAAGCAAGCGGAAAAGCTGAGAACCAGCTGTCCAGGGGGGTCCCTTTAAGCACGAGCCTCAGATAGCCTCAGACAGCAGCCACACAAAGCAACTACTGACCTGATGCCCTGCCAGAACCGGTTTCAGCTGCCCTTAAGTGCGCCCCAGCGTCCAAGCGGTGTGGACGCGCTAGTTCGAATTAGCAAAACGCTAATTTGAACTAGTTTTTAAGTCTAGCTGCGCTAATTCGAATTAGCTTAGTTCGAATTAGCGCTGTAGTGTAGACATACCCTCTGTCTCTCTCGACTCCTGTTTTAACTCTCCCACACAAAAAAAGCAGGCAAGGAATCTTAGAATCATAGAATCATAGAACTGGAAGAGACCTCAAAAGGTCATCAAGTCTTATAAAATTCAAATTTCAGCACCACATGCCCATTGGTTCTTCTGGTTACCTGAGTTTAACCCCTTAGTCACTGGGTGCTTCGGCACCCCTCCTTTCTATTACAGGGATGATGTTAAGCTCAAGCCACATATGGGGAAACTGAGGCAGAGGATCCACGATAGGGGTGCAGACTTGCTGCACTGGTGCCTTCTCTGGAGGGCTTCCAGAAGCTTTAAATGTGATACAGGCTCCAATCAGTTTTGAAATAATTCTGAGCTATTTCTATGCTGCTTTGTAGTGCGGACACACTATTTTGAAATAGTTGTTTCAGGAGTTATTTCAAAATAATTTCCTAGTGTAGATATTCCCTGAGAGGAGAGTCCCCCTTTAATCTAGTTCTGTCTACACCAGTGGTTAGATTGGATTAATGGCATCACTTAGGGGTGTAGATTTTTCACAGCTCTGAGCAATGTCATTATGCCAACCTAATTTTGTAACATAGGCCAGGTCTGAGAGTAAAAGTTTCTGATAGAACTTGACCTCCTCGTTGAAAATCATTTCAGTGGGAACAATTCTGATTCCTCAACTCATATTGCCTGGGTGCTGGTGCAATATCTCCCAGTCACTCAGGACTTGCCTACACAGGGTCAACCAGGACAGTTGATACAAATGAACCAAAGGTGTGAATTTGAAGTGGTTTATTTAAACCAGTGGCAAAATAGTCTACTGTGTCCCTTTCAGGAATCTAATTTGTCTCGCATGCCTCAAATTTCACCTCACTTAAACTATCTGCTTCCAAAATCAGACTTAAAAATACAAGTGTCATGGCACACCATTATTGACAAATTGCTGACTTTCTCATTTTTAACCATATAATTATAAAACAAATCAATTGGAATATAAATATTGTACTTATATTTCAGTGTACATAGATCAATATTAACAAAGCTTTGTATGAGATTTTAGTTTTTACTATCTTTGTGCTTTTCATGTAGCTTGTTTGTAAAGATAGGAAAGTATCTAGATGAGTTAATGTACCTACCGGAAGCTTGAGTTACCACAGATAATTCTTTCCCAGAATTCTCTGATGGGTTTTGCCAAAATACTCATGGTTTGACTGACCTCATGTTTTGATTTGGGAAGGAATTTTCAATGCGTCAGATTTGCAGAGACCTTCGGGGTTGGGTGGGCAAGGTTACCTTGTTCTGCAGCATGGGTCAATTGATGGTTTCAGCTAGTATAAATGGTGGAATCTCCATAACTTAACATCTTAACATCATGATTTGAGGACTTGGGTAACTTGGTCAGAGACTCTAGGTCTATTACAGGAGTGGATGGATGAGGTTCTGTGGCCTGCACTGTGTAATAATTCAGATGATCATAATGGTTCCTTATGCCTTTAAAGTCTTAAGTCAATGATACATGCCTTTTGGTTTGTTCTCAGACTCCTAAGCCCATCTCTGATTGATGTCTCTGAATCCTGGTCTCTGACTGTTACTGCTTTCACTGTTAGGCATTACTGATTAAGCTGAGTCTTTGTTTGGGGAGGTGTTATTGTTATGCCAACACTAAAATAGAATAGAACAGATGCAGGAGCACAAAATGATAGGTGCCTCTCTTACGCAGCCTCAGAAGTCGGTGAAGTGGAGTGAATGGCAGACGAGTTGTTCTTGCCCAGGCGGGATGGGCATGACTTCAGCTAGTTAAAGAATGTCTCACAGTACACCCCTCACATGCAGTTTTGATGCCACAGAGGCTTTGAACAGATTGATTGTTTAAGGAGACGTTCACAGTGTCAATTCAGTGACTGATGGGAGTCTTTGTTTCTTTGGAAGTGGAGATTTAATTTCTCCAGTGGCTGAAACGCCAGCCCTCCCTGAAAGCCCCTGCCTGCGTTATCAGAGAGCTGCATAGTTTTTGACTGAATGCCATTGAACTTGCCTGAGTACGAGTAATTTTACCAGGTGTCCTGTATTCAGCATAGGGAAATATGGTCACGCTATTTCTGTGTCCCCAAGGAATACACATACTCCTGGTTGAAAACTACTGAGTTAAACCATATTAAACTTCTATGTGAACAACCTCATTCAAAATCAAAGGGGTCATGGGTAATGGGTGAAAGTAGGGCTGGAGGAGGCAACCCCTGACCCCGCCCCAGTTCTGCCCCTTCTGCCCAGGCCCCACACCCTGGAAGCCAAGCCACCCCCCTACTAGCACCATGATGGTGTGGACAGTGCATGGCCCCAGCCTCCCTGGCCCCAGCACAATGAGGAGGGCAGGTTGTGTGTGGCCCCAGCATGTGCGGCCCCAGAGCACATAAAGGGCGGGCACTCAGTTGCAGCTACACTCCACCCCCCCGTGCACCTACTGTAGGTGTTCTAGTGGCGGAGTATGGGTGGGGGGTCTAACTGGCAGTTTGGGAAAGCAATGTCTTCCCCTACCTATTATACCCACCACCCCTGAATTTGGTTTGGTTTAATTCCAAGTGAATTCACATAAGTTGAATTAAAGTCACTTTAATATATATTAACTCATCCACTTAAAATGGACACTTTTAATTAATTTGGATTAATTTTCCTGGATGTCCCCATGTACACAATCTTTGAGACGCTGATCCAGGACTTGAGCAAAAGCTTTAAACTTGTGTTTAAGTATTTTGCTGTATTGGGGCCCAAGCTATGGCCACTTGCAGCTAAATAGGATGCCAGTCTCCAAGGTTATTGGGTAGGTATTTTTCATTAGCATGTAGACAGCTCTGCCACTACAGAAAATACAAAAACTTGATGCAGTCCTGTTTTATTATAGACTGGGATATGCAATCAGAAACATCCCCTTTTGTTTGCTGTCTTCATTCATTCTAGCAGTGAGCAAAAAATGGAGAAGAGACATGCAAGTTAGAAAGGCAGAAAGGACAGAAGTGCTCTTGGTTATTAGTTTTTTATTCTGTAGTGTTCCATGTGACATTTTTCTTCCCTTCAAACTAATTAGCAAGAAACTCCATCCATAAAAAAATGCCTGAGCCTTTTGCTAGGTCACTGACTACATGTTCTTTCTAGTAGCAAATGCTGTCTGTGATTATTGTGTTCATTAATTTTAATAATGGAAATAAGATCCTTGCATTAGTATTTATTAGCATGTCAATTTCTGTCCCAAATTTTTCTCCTCTGTGCTGGGGCAACACGAGCTAATGCAATGTCAAATCAGCCTTAAAAATGTAATTTTATTTTAACTGAACAATAAGTTAGTGTCCCTTGGGTTATTCTGGCTAAACTCTGGTAGGAATGGGGTCCTGTTTGTTTTGGACGTGATTTTAAGGAACACAACACATTTAAAAAAAAAAGAAAATAATAAGAAAAAAACCCAGATTAGGCTCTGAAAGCAAGATATTGCATGTGTAACTTTTTAAAGACATTTAGGGGTAAATGAAAGCTAAAAAACAGCACAGAACACTGAGAGCCAGCACCTGCAGCTGTAAACAAACTTTATGGGACCGCAGGAAACTTGGCCACACCCATAAGTGGATATCTGGCTAACTAAAATCACGCCAGACCATGGATGTTGCTGGGCCAGAGAGTGCCGGACTAGAGAGGTTCAACCTGTGCTGGGTTTGCTCTGCTTACGTGAAGCACCACTGTGAGAGGCTGTGGAATCTAGCTGCATGGGCTCTGGAACTTTTTCATCCTCAGGGATGAAAGCACTTGTCCTTTCCCCTCCCCCCCTTGCCTGCTATTGTGTCTGCCGGTACTGTCTGCAGACCTAAATACTGCACCAGCAGAAAAATCTTACTATAAGCTACCCCATTTGACTGAATCCTGCAGCATATTTTCTTTTCAAGAGAAAAGGTAACTGAGTTTGTGACCATACTAGGGTTGAGATGCAAATCACATCAGTCACTAGAGGATGTAGTTTATGAGCATTCTTGCTGTTGCCGTCCTTTAGATTGCTTTGGTACCAGTTTCATTTTGCTATACAACCATTAGAGACTTCCTCTGAACTATACATGGCAAGCTTCCTTTGCTCTGAGAGAGATATCCTTAAAAGATGCTCTTCCATCCTCTTTCAGGCTTTGTCTACACTGCAGGGTTTTTGCGCAAGAAACTTTTTGCAGAAAAGATCTTCTGCAAAAACTTCTTGTGCAAAAGTGTGTTCATACCTCAAAAGCACATCGCAAAAGCGGTGTGCTTTTGTGCAAGAGAGCATCCTCACTGCATGGATGCTCTTACACAAGAAAGCTCTGATAGCCATTAACAGAATGGCCATCAGAGCACCTGTGCTTTTTCTCATAGGCTCTTTTTGCCCAAGAAACCCCTGCGGAGCATCCACACATGCCTTTTTGTGCAAGAGCTGTAGTGCAAAAAGGTGTTATTCCTCGTGGGGAGAGGAATAACTGTACCAGCAAAAGCCCTCTGTCCTGTTGATTTATTTGAGGTGTGGACACTCTGCCGGTTTTTGCTCAAAACCGGCTGCTTTTGCGCAAAAACCTTGTAGTGTAGACATAGTCTTTGTGTATTTGTTTTTAATTGTTGAAGTCTACGATTGACTTCATCGTACAGCTAGCAAGACTTCTGCTGCTGATTCTAGTGATCAGAATCTATATCTGCAACTGAAATAATTGTTTGCTTAACAAAGTTCATTAAGCAAATTGGAAATTATTGTGCCATACTAATCTTATTAGTTTGAACAATGTCTTCAATAATTGTATTGTCAGTCAAAAATTCTACATCCAGTAAATTAAAATGGCTTTGCATATTCTACGCGCCCTGAGAATTGCCTGCATTCATTTGCCCTGTACCCTCATATATTTAAGGAATAATATTGTCATTGGCTATGGAAAGGCTACAGTTTTAGGAAGGTTCCTTGACATCACATTTGAGGACAAGGTCCAGACATTCTCAGGAGGGGATAAGAGGGATCACTTTGCTTTTTCAGATATGTTCTTTTGAAAGACATAGGCCCAGATTTTAAAGCTATTTAAGTTTTTCTGTGCTCAGTTTTGCAACATGTAAGGCACCTGTATTGTTTTCAAAAAAGAGTTAGGAGCCAAACATCCCATTGAGGGTTTATGAGATTTAAACTGCTAAGTCTCTAACTCAGTTTTGAAAATGAAATTTAGGCTTCCAAATCCGTTGTGTATTGCAAAGCTAAGCACAGCAATGCCTAAATACCTTATCCATTGGGACATAGGACTTATAAAAATTAGATTTGTCTTTTAAAATATTGAGTTGCATTTACTTAAGCTAGCAGGGAGCTGAGAACCCTAGGATAAATAGTTTTCCATTATTATTGTTTGGTATTTGCAGTGGCACCTAACAGCCCCATCTAAGATGACGATCCTTTGTGCTAGTCTGGCACTGCAAGGTCTGAAAAGATTTGTTGACACAGTAATAAGCCATCCATGGGCCTCAAACTCATTACACCCAACACTCTGATTTCATAGTATTTATCTAAAATAATGTCTTTTTAGATATCTAGTGAAAGCTAGTAGCACATGGGTCATTAGTATCACTGTACAGTGTATGCATTATATAAGAAATAAGAACCACCATACTGGGTCAGACCAAAGGTCCATCTAGACCAGTATCCTGTCTTCTGACAGTGACCAATAGCTGGTGCACAGAGGGAATGAATAGAACAGTAATCATCAAGTGATCCACCCCCTGTCACCTATTCCCAGCTTCTGACAAACAGGCTAGGGGCATCATTCCTACCCATCCTGGCTAATAGCCATTGATATAGCTATCATCCATGAATTTATCTAGTTATTTTTAGCCCTGTTAAAGTCCTACGTTCCTCCGCATTTATCAATATTAAAATTCGTTTGCCATTTTCTTGTCTAGTCACCTAGTTTTGTGAGTGCATTGCCGTGGGCGGTGCCGGCTGCTTAGCAATCATAGAATCATAGAATCATAGGACTGGAAGGGACCTCGAGAGGTCATCGAGTCCAGCCCCCCGCCCTCAAGGCAGGACCAAGCTCTGTCTAGACCATCCCTGACAGATATCTATCTAACCTGTTCTTAAATATCTCCAGAGAGGGAGATTCCACCACCTCCCTTGGCAATTTATTCCAATATTTGACCACCCTGACAGTTAGGAATTTTTTCCTAATGTCCAATCTAAACCTCCCCTGCTGCACTTTAAGCCCATTACTCCTTGTCCTGTCCTCAGAAACCAAGAGGAACAAATTTTCTCCTTCCTCCTTGTGACACCCTTTTAGATATTTGAAAACCGCTATCATGTCCCCCCTTAATCTTCTTTTTTCCAAACTAAACAAGCCCAGTTCATGAAGCCTGGCTTCATAGGTCATGTTCTCTAAACCTTTAATCATTCTTGTCTGGTATTTTCTGAATTTCCGGCGGGGAGCTGGATGGAAGCCTGGCGGGGGCAGGGGAGCGACTGGGAGGCGGGCTGCGATTGGCGCTGGGAGCCCTGTGGTCACGTGCAAAGGTGTGGCGTGGCAGGGGCACTGGCCGGGACTCCCAGCCACTCCCCCTGCCCAGCTTCTGCACACAACCAGAGGCTCCCAGTGCCAATCGTGGCCCTGCCTCCGAGCTGGGAGACTCTGGTTGTGTGCAGAAGCTGGGCGGGGAGAATGGCTCCCAGCCACTCCCCCCGCCCCTGCCCGGCTTCTACGAGCAACTAGAGGGAGTGCCTGCCGGGGGCGCGGCCTGTTAGACTCCGGCTGTGGCCAGTGGCTGCACCCTCCCCCCCGGCCAACTCTGCTTCCCGCCCCCTTCCTCCAGCCCCCCCACCCGTCCAGCCCCCCCCCGATCGTCCCCCAGCTCTGCTTCCCGCCCCACCTTCCTCACGGCCAGCCCTGTGGCCCCCGAACCCTCCCTCCACCAGCTCCGCCTTCCGCCCCCCTTCCTCCCAGCCAGCCCCGCGGCCCCCCGCCAGCCCTGCCTCCTGCCCCCCTTCCTCCCGGCCGGTCTCTCCCCTGCTGCCCATGATCAAGTGTGTCCGGTATTTTGGGGGGGTCTACTGTAACCCTAGCTGCGCAGCTGCGGCATCTCCCATGGCCCTTTAAAATCAGTGGGGCGGGGCTGGGCATTGTCATGGGCAGTGCCGACTGCTTAGCAACCGCAGGGGAGGAGCAGGAGAGGAGACAGGGGCAGCCAGCAGGCTCCGGGCGTGCATTGGTGCCAGCTGGCTGCGCAGCCACAGCGTTTCCTGGGACACGGCCCTTTAAAATTGGCGGGGTGGGGCTAGGCGTTGCCGGGGGCAGCACCAGCTGCTTACTTGAAATGCCATCCCTGGCAAAGTGCCGCCCAAGGCACCTGCCTGATTTGCTAGTGCCTAGAGGGCTGTATCCCCCTTGTCCACATGCCAGTTGACGCCCTCAGAGAACTCTAATAGATTAGTAAGGCATGATTTCCCTTGACAGAAACCACGTTGACTTCGCCAAAAAATTATGTTCATCTATATGTCTGATAATTCCGTTATTTCTATAGTTTCATTCAATAGGCCCATGTGACAGGGCGTTTGTCCTGCACTGGCCCTTTAAGGGCAAACCACTAGCTCTGAGTGAGGGCTGAGAGCCAAGCCCTAGCCCAGGCAGCTCTTCCTAATGAGGGCCCAGCTGGGGAGTATATAAAGGACTCCTGGAAGGCAAGCAGGAGAAGTGACTGCTGCTCTGGAGAGAGAGAGAGTGAGTTTTATAGGGACTTGATTACCAGGGAAGCAGGAGGCTTCCTGGAGGTAGAGCAGTGCTGGGGAAGGAAGGCAGGGCTGCGGAAGATCTGGCCAAGCAGGCTGCAGGGCCTGAAGCACCCAGGTTAGGCAAAGGCAGCAGGTCCATGCCCCTTTGCCAGCAATGAGTGGCCATTACAGACTGCAGTTTGCTCCTGAGGCAAAGGCTTGATAAAGACTGGCAGTGGGTCACTAAGGCAAGGTGGGTACAGGGGAACTAGCTGTTCCCTGGGAGAAGAACTGGGTGCCTCTTAGGAGGGGAGGACCCTGGAGTGTGCAGTTGGGTAAACAACACCCCCTCACCTCTGGAAGGGGGCTCAGAGGGGCTGGAGTGGGCACTGCTGGAGGGCAATGTCGTGAAGAAGACGCTGTGGTCAAAGAGGTACGTGGGAGACACCAGCTAGAGGGAGGTGGCCAGCGAGTCAAGCTAATTCCCAGAGCAACTAGCTGGAGGTGAGTCTGCCCTGGGACAACCCAGTACTGAGGTTAGAGTTCCAGGTATTCACTGCCAGGGTCACCTCTGTCCTGTACACATGAGGGCTTCCACCCCCAAATCCTTGTTTTTATTTAACACCAAGCACACATTTAAATTAGCAATTGATCTAGAGCAGCCCCAAAGAAATGTAGTTACCCAAAGTCTACAGCGATGATGAATGACCGCACAGGATTCCGGAGGCCAGCCTTCTTCTGGCTGCTATGGAATTTTTGTGTCCGGGATGCTGCTTTGTAGAAAAATCCAGACTTTTCCAAAGGGCACTTTCTAACTAAACTCCTGATGTGCTTTGTCTGGAAAAAAACCTCTGTAACTCATAATTGCTCCTAATAGGCTAACAATGTCCTTAGCAACACCCAGTAATAATCCATTATTCTACTTAACAGCAAAGCAGCTTCAGGAACACCCCCACCCAACATCAACAAAAAATACTTAAAAACACAGACAACCAGAATCAAGATGAGTTTTCTTCCTCCTCCCCCACTGCCAGCTCCTTCTCATGAATCTGTCCTTTCACTTCATCTATTCCAGTGAGTAAATTCCAGCTTGCAAGTGTTTGCATTCTGCCTCTCTGAGCCAAGGTCAGATTATTCTTATGTGCATAGATGCTAGAACTAGGGTTAGTGTCATACCCCTAACTTGAAGTAGTAATAACATATATACGTGAGTTCTGTCTTCAGCCCCCACCCCTCCTGTAAGCCGTGTGCTTGTGCAGCTGCTCAAGAGTGAATCCAATGTTACCTCTGATTAGCAGAGCACCCACAGCTTAGGTTTGTCTTTCTCCTGGTGGTGCACATTTGCACATGTATTCCACACATAGATGGAAAGAAACCCACATGTGGCTGGACAAAATTAGAAGGAACATTGGCTCCCTCTTCCACTATAAAATTGTTTTAGCACCACTGTCTATGCAGTGTTCTGGCTTCCAGCCCATGGGGGCTAAGTGCACAAGATGGCTGTAAGTTGTGCCATTTCTAGTTCAACAGGATACACCAAGGCTGTGTCTACATTGGCACCTCTTTCTGGAAAAGGGATGCTAATGTAGACTTCGGAATTACAAATTCCGCGGGGGATTTAAATATCCCCCGTGGCATTTGCATTTACATAGCTGCCGCTTTTTTCCGACTTGGGGATAAGTAGGAATAAGAGATCCTCCGGAAAAGGGTTTATTTTCTGGAGAATCACGTCTAGACTGGCGCTTTTCTCTGGCTTATCCCCAAGCCGGAAAAAAGCGGCAGCCATGTAAATGCAAATGCCGCAGGGGATATTTAAATCCCCTGCGGAATTTGCAATTCTGAAGTCTACATTAGCATCCCTTTTCCGGAAAGGGGTGCCAATGTAGACACAGCCCAAGTGTTACCTGCAATGTGAAGTAAAGGCTTGGCAGGGCTTCGGGGGAGATTGTTTGGGCAGCTACAGACAGGGGTGATGAGAAGCTGATACCTGGCTTAACCCCAGCAAGTCTCTCACTCCCTGAGGCAAGGAGTTAACAAACTGGCACTCAGACATGTCCTGAGAAAATGTCACAGCTAGGCACTTTACATAAACATTATGAGACAAAAACACCACTCAAAAGAGTTTATAATCTATTCACAGAATGGAGAACAGAAGTAATATTGTTTCCATTGGACAGCTGGGGACCTGAGGTACAACAAGATTAAGTATCTTGTCCAAGGTCACAGAGCTAAAAACCAAACCCAAATTTCCTGAGACAGCATCCACAGCTTTAACCACAGACTCACCCGTCCTATGCTGTAGTGGATTGTTACCTAATGGGTTGAAAAATTAAATGGAAATCCATTTTTTTCTGGATTTGCCTCTGGTCATATGCCTTTAGCCAAGTGCCTTAATTCACTGTTTCCAGACATGGCTTGTGACTTTGGCTGCTTGACCTGAAGCACATCGGGCTTGAATTTTAGAGATGTTGAGTACCCTAAATGCCAACTGAAATTACTAGGAATTGCAGGATTACAGCTTGTTTGACAATCAGATCCAAGGCGTTGCAAGTTGGAGTCTCAAAAAAATGAGGCACCAAAAATCTGGGTCCAGTTTTTAAAATGAGGCCTATACTACTCCGTACCTCAGTTTCCCTTTATGGAGCCTCAGCTGGTGTGCATGTGTGTAACTTCCAGGGAAACGAAGGGGATTTGTGTGGGCAAATTGGAATGCCATTCTTGGCTCTTTATGTAACTCTGTTTGATTCTCAGGTGACTGGTGCTCAGTAAGTTAAGTGTTTTTGTAATAACAAACACATTAATGTCATAATCACCTAGCAAAGGTACTTCTGACCACTATAAATGACAGTTAGAAAGAAACCAATTTACAATGAATTACCCTGTGATGGAAAAATGAAGCAGGAAAGAATTAACAAGACTTGGGAAAGAACATTTGATTTATATTAAAAGCTATGATGAGGAAAATCCTTCAGATGATAAATATATAGGGCCTGATGTGGAGAGGGGAAGTGAGGATAGCAGCATCTTTCATTGACTGTGGAACTCAGGTTCTTAGAAAATTAGAACTTTAATATTTTAAAAAAATCAATGTTGTCATCTAGAAATTTCACAATTTACTGTGAAACAAGAAGGTGCTAAGAACGAGGCTGTTCTGAGTCCTGTGTGCCTGACTGCATTTCCTCTGCATAATAGAAGTGTTGTAGATGGCTTCTTAGCTCTCAGAATTTGATCATCAGCTTAGTTTCCTAAAGCAGAATTTTAAATGTTTCCCTTCCTGCTCCCCTTTCCCTTTTCAGCTGTGCTGGCTCCATCCTTCATATCACAAGAGGAGAACAGCAGCAGATGAATATCCTGCAAATGTGCCTTTCCATTTTCCTTTGGGGCTTCTCATAACTCTTGCCAGAGGGCTGTTGGCTCATCTCTGTTTTCTTCTAATTTCCTTCTATTTGACAGTAAAGGGTGTAATAGGAAGGGTCATCTGCACATGTGTACCCCTCTGCTGAGGATTATTTGGTTTGTGGGACGTTCAGTGGAATTCTGAAAAATCAAATCTGTTTTTCATTGTAGGAAATGGGCTTACATTTCTGCTTTAAAAATCCAAGCAGAAAACAATATCTAACTAGTGTGCTCAAATGTCTGCCCACTCCCAGGAAGAATGCATTGCTGTGAGAAAACAGATCGCAAAATGATGGCTTTAGTGATTATAATGGAAAGGAAAGAATCCATTTGAACTACCACTGTGTTCTCTAGCACAGGGGTTCCCAAAGTTTTTGACACGGGGGCCAGTAAATCCATTCACGAGCTTTTGGAGGACTGGTAACATATATTTGCTTATTCATTAAGCAAATGATGAATATGCAAATAAGTTGTTTCTGGTCCTCCCAAAGCCCCCAGTGCCAGCTTTAGCAAAGCTTTTGATACGGTCAGCCACAATATTCTTGACAGCAAGTTAAGAGAATGTGGATTGGATAAATGGACTGTAAGATGGATAGAAAGCTGGCTAGATCAGGGTTCCCCAAACTTTTTACTTTAATTAGAACCTCTTTTTTCAGTACTGTTTTTTGCAGCCCCGAAATATAAACGCATATAAAAAAATGAATAAATGTTCACAGTTTCACCCGGCTGCATCCTCCACCCAGCCCGGGCCAGGACTTGGGAGACCCGGCGCTGCATGGGCACTCTGGGAGGCGGGAGCAGGAGCAGATTGGGGGTAGAGTATCTGGCTAGGAGGGAAGGTGCAAGGAGGGCATTTGGGTAGGAGTTGGACCTCCCTGGTCTGGCTCCCTCTGGACCTGACTGGTCCCAGATGGGGGATTTTTTGGACCAGGGGAGGTCATTTCAGGGCTCCTGGTTCCCTCCTTCCCCACTAGGCTTCTTTGCACCTCCCTCCCCTGAGCTGCCCACCCCCGCTGGTTCCCTGCACCTCCCCCAAAACCATCCCCTACAATCCAAGGGAGTACAGCATCAGTTCCCTGCAGCCCCTCACAGCCCAGCTGAGCTGCCCTTCTGTTCTCTAGGCCTTCTCCCATCCGCCTCAGCCCAGTTGAGCCCCGCACTGGTTCCCTGCATGCCTCCCTCACAGCACAGCTGAGCCCCATTTCCCTGCACCTCCCCCCAAGCCCTGCAGAACTGCTGAGCCCAGCTCTGATTGCCTGTCCCTCCCTCTCCTTGAGTCTAGCCCCCGTTCCCGGCACTTCCCTTCTCCTGCAGCCAAACTGAGCTCTGAGCTCCACACCTCCCTCCCCTCCCGTAGCCCAGCCCAGCCCAGCACCCCGCACCTCCCCACTCCCGCAGCCCAGCAGCCAGCACCTCTTCACTCTTGCAGCTCAGCTGAGCTCCGTTTCCCTGTACCTCCCCCCAAACCACGCAGACATGCTGAGCCCAGCACTGATTCCCTGCCCCTCTCTCCCTCCCCTTGAGTCCAGTGCCGGGTTCCCAGCACCTCCCTCCTCCTGCAGCCCAGGTGAGCCCAGCGCCCCGCACCTCCCCGCAGCCCAGCCCGGTGCCCCCCTAGCGTGGCGCCCAGGGGCAGCTGCCCTCCGCCTGCTCCCCCCGCACTACGCCTCTGCCGAGAGCCCGGAATATCCGGCTGCATCCTCTGCCCAGCCCAGCCCAGGGCTTGGGGGACCCAGCGCGGCTTGGGGGACCCAGCGCTGCATGGGCACTCCGGGAGCTCAGAACACCCCGGTAGCCATGCTGAGGCCCGGTACTTTTTTCCTCGCAGACCGGTACTGGGCTGCGGCCCACAGTTTGGGAAACACTGCTCTAGCAGATGTGAATATGTCTTTCGTTAAGATGCCTCTGTTGGGAAAGGTTTACTTCATTTATACTTTAGATTAAAATATTTTCTAGCTTTATAGCATGTAATCACCATACTACATAAGTGGCTGGAAGCTGTGGCTAGATAATTTCAAGTTGGAAATAAGGGGTACTTTTTTAACAATGAGAATCATTAATCAGTGGAACAATTTACCAGGGGTCAAGGAGATTTTCATTATCAGCAATTTTAAAATCACAATTGGAAGCTTTTCTAGAAGATCTGTCCTGCAATTATTTGGGTGGCAGTTCTATGGCCTCTGTTATAGTAGCTCATACTAGATCAGTGTTTCTTAAACTTTTTAAGACCGAGGAACACCAAACAATCATTTTTTTGGAGGAACACCAAGGATTTTTTGTTGAGCCAAAAAATAGTCGCCTGCCCCTTTAAGCAAATTCTGTTCTTCTCCGCAGCACAGCTCTGACTGCCTCAAGGCACACCGGTGTGCTGTGGACCACAGTTTAAGAAAAATGGTACTAGATTATCCTAATGACCCTTCTGGCTTGGAATCTATGAAAACAATTAGAGCAGTTTGGTTCAGGGGCCGCTGACCCCCAGGAAAATCAGTTGGGGGCCACACAGAAGTAAGAAGCAAAATAACCCCCCTCACTGATGTGGGCCCCGACTGAAGTGGAAAGACTCCCAACATTCCCCTGGCACATCAGTGCCTATGGGGGCTCAGGCTAGTAGGTTTTGTGTGGAGAGCCTTGAGGCTTGGGGGCTGGATCCAGGCAAGCAGGGCCTTAGGTTCTCCACCCCGAATCAGAGCCTTTGGCCCATATAGCAGAAGCCCAAAACTTGTTAAAGAGAGAAACTCAGCTACCTCTCTGAAGATTAAGAAGGACAGCCATAAAAGCTGAGAGATTCAGCTGGCTATCTGATGTATTTGGCATGCATGGCCTTCATTGGTAGGTGATGGATTCCATAAATATCCCTTTCACCATAATTTTATATACAAATACACTCCATTCCCTGCAAAGGCCTGAAGTCTTACTCTCAACCAGAATGGGGGGCAGGAGGAGAGGAAAAAGCAGACAGCTGCACACATCTCAAGGCAAGCCAATCCAAACCCAGGACTTGCCAGGGCTAAGGCCCAGCACCTCTAGGTTTGGCAATTCAGAGCCCTGGCAGCTATGGGTTTGCTACATCAATTAGGAAAGTAAAAAATTGTGTGAGACACAGTATCTTTTGGTACAGATCAAGAGCTGGGGGCCCTATTCAGAGACCAGACAGACTGATTGAGCACGCTGCTTCCCAGACCTGTGGAGGGGAGGCATTATAGGGAAATACCTCAGAGAGTTTTGCTTCCGCAAATTCACCAAAAGCTCCAAATTTACAATGTCCCCCTTGAACCAATCTGTTTTCAGATAATTTGGCAAAAGGCAGAAAGCTGCTTTTTTGTAAAGGCCATATTGCAAGCTGAAATCGCTTTAGTTTCTCTTAGTTCTGGGCTCCCAAATGCTAAATGTTATCTGAGGCTTTATCTAAATTGCAGAGCTTTTCCAGGATACCGGAGGTATGCATTTTTTCGGCATCCTTGTAAACCTCATTCTACAAGGAAGAGGGGATGTTCCGAAAGAGGCTTTTTCCCCCCTGACATTTGGCCCCGTGTAGATGGGCCAAATGTCGGGAAAGCCTTTTCGGAAGAAAAGTGGAAAAAGATACACAAATTGTGGTTCATAATTTGCGTATCTTTTTCCAACTTTTCCCTGCAGTGTAGACATAGCCTGAGTTGGACTGACATGATTCTTCGGATCTGACATAGAGAAGTAATTGAGTTGCTTACTATGCAGTCTAGTGGCTCCAGCTCTGGCGTGACTAAGGTTTGGGTTCTGGTCCCACCTCCGCCATGGTCGCCTGGAACACATTGGGAAAATTACTTCCCCTCTCTCTACCTCACATTTGCCATCTGTAAAAGGGAATGACACTGACTTCTTATGGAAAGTTACTGATGAAAAATACTGTGTGTTGTTATTAAAGTACTCTCCTGGGGTTACACATTGGGCCACATTCTGTAATCTTGGAAGTAAATATATGTTTGACACAGAATTGAAGTATTTTGCATTTTATCCTCATTATTTCCCCCCTATTTCAACTTCTTTTTGTCCTTGCCTAGCTTCCTGTCAGCCTTAAATCTCCTTTTAAAAGTACACTTGAACCTCAGTAATCTGGGTGTACGTGATCTTGGACCACCCATGTTTGGACCCTGGCAGGGGGAGGAGGAAGCAGCTTTGCACAGTGTCACTCTCCCTTCTCTGTAGCTGGGTGAAATGCTGATCTGAAGGCTTCTCCCCCATTGCTTCCATAACAGCGGGGAACGCAGATATATGAGGAACAGCGCTGAAATACCCGCCTCCCCCCCCCACACATATTCCCCAATCCAGTGAGCTGGTACAGAGGATATGTTTCATAAAGGACAGCAAAAGTACAGGCCAGGAAATGAACAATGCCAGGGACAATTAAACCGACATGGGAATTTGGATAGAATTTAGGATTAAAATTTCCAAAAAGTGCATTGTATACGTTAATGAGCATAAAGTAGCCAGACCTTTTGATATTTCATCTTCCCTAAGAGCTACTATTTTCAAGAACAGTGTCGCATTTCTCTGTGTGGTCATTGACTCAATGTTTCTCGGGGCACGTCTACACTGCAGGGCAAAAGTCTATTTAAGACACATTCTTCCTTTGACTTCCCTTATTCCTCATAAAATGAGGGTTACAGGACTCCAAGTAAGAAGTCTTCCATCTTGACATTCTTTCTAAATAATGGCTTACTGTGGAAATGCGCAATATGTTATTCCAAATAACACTGTTGTGTAGACGTACCTTCGGAGGAGAGAGTACCATGTATTCATAGCTTCTTGTTGCTCAGTTGATCATAGACCCAACAAGGTGTTGCTCAGCTTGCTATCTGTAACAGGATCTCAGTCTGAGATGACATGATTGTAAGTGCTTTAAGGAACAGTACATGGAAAAACAAGCTCCTACCCACAAATAGACTCAAGTATCTGAATACTTTATTTTATACACAGTTGTGGGGACTGTGGTTTGCAAGTACCTGAGGCTTCTTAAGGTGATGAGAGGAATCTGGCAAAATTTTAAAAGCAAGCATTGTGGAGCACAGAAGAGCACTGTCATCCTATATTAATTTCAGAAAATCAGAACACTCTGAGGATCCTTTGCCTTTTTTAAACTGGAAAGCTGTGCAGCAGTATGGAGATCCCTCTTCTGTGTATGTCCTGGGGATAGGCCAAAGATTTTCTCTGACTCAGTTCTCTGTGAAAACACAAAGAAAACTTGTATAAATCAAACACTAGAACAGAGATATTTCCACTGGCCGGTCGCTCATGTAGTTATGAATATGATAAACCTCAAACTACAGCAGCTTCAGTATGAAGTAAATTATCTCTGTGTAGCAAATTAAAATTAGACCTATTCTCAAGGCTGGGAATGTATCCAGATAGAGAATGAAATTTGCTTCCTATCAAAGTACAGTTATACTCTCTTGGGTTTAGAATTGGCTCTCCTCTGTTCTGGAGAAGCATTGATTTGACAACCGTAGAAAAGCATTGAATTCTCATTCCTTAGTCCAGCTACAGAGCTGTTTTGCTGAAATGAGAGCAACTGAGAAGACACTTGTTCTGTTAATAAAAATATCAGGTGAAATTCTGACCTCATCCCACTGATGCTGGGGGGATTTTTCCATTGTTTTCAGTGGGGTCAGAATTTCACCCATTACCATCAGTCCGTAGGAATTTGTACAAATGATACATTAAAACTCATTTGCATTCTGGGGAGTCTGAGTTGTTGTTTTTTCTCAATTTCCTTTTAATAGTCAAACCAAATAAGAATAGGAATAGTTGAAGTGGAAAGCATGAGTGAAATCAATAGGTGTAAATTTGAAAAAGGAGAGACTCTGTCCTTTTCAGTAGGTTGTGTATGTTATCTAAAATTATAGGTTGTTCTGATGACTTTCAGAAATAACTTTATCTACAATATTCTAGACAATGGAGCTAGATGCTGGCAGAAGGAGGAGGCAGTCTGGCCTAATGTCTCGAATACTGGACTAGGAATTGAGAGACTTGGGTTCTTATCCTTAATTTTCTTTTTCATCTTTGTGCTTATGTGTTCCTTCCTTCCCTTTGCCTGTTTTGTGCATTCAGGCTATAAACTTTTTGGAGCAGGAACTATCTCACTGTTTGTAAAGTGCTGGCATTATAAGGTCTGGTCTTGGTTGGGGGTACGGGGCTAGACACTACTAGAATATAAATCACCATAGCATGCATCAACCATTAATGTGTCTAGAAAGATACACTGTGAAAACAGTTTTAATGATGATGGGAAGTGATGCACAGAAACCTGCAAACTGGGACTGGGTTTTCTCATTATATTTCTGTGGGATTTTTGTCCTTTCAGATCATACTCTTCAGGGAATAATGTATGAACTATTCAAGGAGTAAAAGGTTTCACCACATCCTGTGTGGATCAGATCCCCCAGGGCTTACTCCCTGTCACTCATAAATGTATAGATTGTGTTTCCAATGGCTTTAACAAAATATGCAAAAGTTGTCAGAACTTCCAGTTTCAATTCTGAGGGAAGAATTTTGGGCCCATAATGCTATAGGCAGAACTTAAGTTACTTTCTGATATTGCACCAATTGTATTTTAACCTACTCAGACACTGGTCGTTCATTCACCTCTAATAATTTTTGTCACCCACTTCTGAAATGTTTCCAATGCCAAGATCTTTTTTGAGACGAGGCAACCATATCTTCATGTAGTGTTCAAGATGTGGGCATACCATGGATTTATATAGAAACAATATGATACTTTCTGACTTGCGTATCCATTTCTTAATGATTCCTAACACTGTTTGACTGTAGCTGTCCTCTGAGTGGGTGTTTTTCAGAGAACTAATTACAATGACTCCAAGATCTCTCTCTTGAGTGGTAATAACTAATTTAGTCCTCATCATTTTATACATATAGTTGGGATTACGTTTTCCAATATGCATTCCTTTTCATTTGTCAACATTAAAATACATTTGCCATTTTGTTGCCCAGTCACCTAGTTTTGGGAAAAATAACTGTTTCGAAATTAGCATTATTTCCCGAGGAAAGCAGGAGTTCAGATTTCGAAATAACCAGCCCCTTATTTCGAAATAACCGGCTTGGTGGGTTATTTCAAAATAACACCCTAGCATAGACCAGGGCCTGATGTCCTACACTGCCCAAACACCCTGAAATCCCCCCACAGAGGGGCACTGCTCTGTGGGGCGTGGGAACCATTCTGTGGGGGGTTGCTGCAGGGGGCTGGAGCAGAGTAGGTAGGCTGAAAGAGCAGGTGGGATTTGAGGGTACATCGTGAAATATCCAATATTGCATGTCTCTGGAAACGGCTGTGTAAGTGAAACAGGAAGACTGGGAAAGATCTGCAGCTCTTCCCAACCCGAGGCTGTCTACACTACAGAGTTTTTCTCAGAAAAACAGCCATTTTTTCGAAACAACTCGTGGAGTGTCCACACCTCAAATGAGTTTTTGCACAAAACCCCAAAGAATAGAGGGTTTTTTCCGGCGTAGGTATTCCTCATTCTATGAGGAAGAATACCTTTTTGCCAAAGAGCTCTTTCGCAAAAGGGTGGGTGGGGATGGGGAAGAGGGTTATTTTGCACAAAAAGAGGAAAAAGCACAGGTGCCCTGGTGGCCATTCTGTGCATAGCAATCAGAGCTTACTTTCGAGAGAGCATCCATACAATCTGGACTCTCTCGTTTGCAAAAGCACATCACTTTTTCGATGCGCTTTTGCGCAAGAAGGTTTTGTGGAAGATCTCTTCCGATAAAAGCTACGTGTGCAAGAAGCCTGCAGTCTAGATGTAGCCTGAGTAATTCAAGTTCTGTGCAAGAGAAGCATGGTGACTGAAGTTGAAATTGACCCTCTAACTTTGGGGCATCACTATTTGCTGAGAAAGCAGCTATGGCTCCTCCCTGCCAGTTGTTGGTTGAAAATGCACGTTCATTCTCCTGTGTTGTCTTATGATGAAGCCTTTCAAGAGAAGAGATGAAGTTGCATTCTTTTTATGTCCCTGCCGATAGGAGACTAGTGAGATTTGTAGTGTCATGACAGCAGTAAAAGATGGGTCAAACGGGGAAGTCGCTTGAGGGTGGCCTATAAAGTATATCCTGTGAAGGTGACACTTAGCCTATGGCAGCGAAGAACTCATTTATAATTTTTGGTGAATTCCAGTTTTGCTTACCAGACTGCAGCTTTTCCCTCTCTCATCATTGTGATGACAGTTTATTACTTTGCACTTTGGAGATGTCAAAGGGCTTGTCGCTCCCTGGAAGAAAACTTGGGACTTGTCACTATTTGTAAAATGTTTGAGAGATAAATACACTGTTCTTTCAAAATCCCCTGCATCTTGGTCAGTGTTGAAGTTAAGCATTTAAAAGTCAGGCAATGACAAAGTTAAGTTTTTGCCTACAACGATTACTCTGCCCACCTGGGCATTATGTCCCTGTCCTTAATTACAAGATTAATAATAGAAATGTCCTTTTTTCTATGATTTACTACATCCACACAGTTCAACTGTTCGTATGCAGTAGACCACAGACTAAATATGACTGTGCATCCTGAAAACACTTACTGCCTGTGTAACTCTACTCAGACAAGTCAGTGGGGAACTGCTCATGTGAGTAAATGCTTGGAAGAATGAATCCCCAGTTAGCTTTATAGTCCCCGGCCCCACACTTTACACTGAATCAGAGAGGCTATGCTGCTGCTTGGAGACAAGAATTAGGTGCCCGTGGAAACTGACAGATCCCTGAGCAGTAGCTTAATACAGGGACTAAGAATGGACATGCTTATGCAACCTTGCTAAGGAGTACTTTGGTACCCTCAGTTAGGTGAAACAACCTTCTTTGTTCTGTTATGTCTTAAGGAAACATACTTACACCATTAGCTGTCTTGAATTCATAAAAGGATTTCTTTGTTCACGTTCCTTCCTTATAAGTTCTTGGGTTTTAAGGAGGCATTTACAAGTAAAGCAGGGACATGCACACAACCTGCAAATCAAGTCCTGGTCTGGCAAGGAACCATCACTAAGTAGCAATTTCTCACTGGGGGGGAAATAGAGTCTAGCAAAGCTCTTATTCTTCTTGAAGCAATCTTGCCAGTCAGCAACAACTGTGGGCAGAGACAGAAACCTGGCTGTTCTAAGAACTGAAGACACTGGCACTGCTCCCTGCCAGCTACAGTTATTAAAAATACGCTGAAGTAGCACCAACCAGCAGCTTGAAATATTTCAGACAGCGTGATGATAACTCATCCTCACCTGTCACCCTTGTCGCATGGCAGAAATGAAAAACCCAGGCGTTCTGAGGAAAACGTGGGAAAGTTTCCTGTTACCTTGCATCAAAATCAATATTGTCTGTGTTGAGGACAGGAAGCTTTTGGGAAACATCTGCTGCATAGGTGAGGGATGAAGGCCCAGCAAGTTTGAGGCAGCATTCTGATAGGCATGAACCGCTAGCCTTTCCAGTATTAGAAACATCATAGAGGCATGTGTTAGCCATGGAGAAGAAAATGAGAAAGTGAGTCTTTAAAATTAAACTGCTTCAAATTCAATAAGCTGTTTGTCTTTGCTCTTGATAAAGTTACTCCTGGGAACTGGCGTAACTGTGATTTAGAAATGGAAACAAATTCTGTGAAGACTTATGCAAATGCATTACTTGTGAGTCGTCCTATTCCACTGCTCGGGGCTATTCTCATGTGTAATTTTACCCACGTGTTTAAGGCCTCATCGACAGGCACAGGTTGTGCTGCACTACTACAGGTAAACAGTACATCCCTTTCCCTAGTGTGGCCACCGTTACACTAGCATAATGGAGGCCTCATCTGCACTGGAAAAGGTTTACCAGTATAGCTGTATTTGCAAATCTTCCTAATGGAGATACAGCTTATAGCAGCAAAATATTTTATACCAGTTTCCTGGAGCTTTTGCTGATTCAGCTAAGTTGGTCAGAGGTGTGACTTTTTCACACTTCCTAAGAGACATAGTCATGCCGGTAAATCTTTTTAAGTATAGATCAGGTCTGAGCTTCTTG
Organism: Pelodiscus sinensis; assembly: GCF_049634645.1. Lineage (NCBI taxonomy): Eukaryota > Metazoa > Chordata > Testudines > Trionychidae > Pelodiscus > Pelodiscus sinensis. The sequence goes on from NC_134726.1 coordinate 18,701,851, forward strand.
GGAAAGGGACTGTCTTTCTATGTCTGTCTAGCCCCTAGCAAAACTGTGTGTAATCCATGGTGAGGTGCTATGGAAATACAAGTGATAACTGTGCTGACATTATTGGTTATACTGCTGGGACTACTTTGGTAAAAACATCACAATCCTGACAAGCAGAGTTACACAACATCTACTGTGTGTAGACCAGGCTTAAGTCTTTGTAGAACTGGAGTCAAAAGCAGCTTTGACCAGCTGCTACTCATTAATGAAAGTGCCATGTAAATGTTGTGGTTTCATTGTCTATGTAGTTTAGACAAAATAATTAATTAACTTAATTGTGACACTTAAATATTTACCTTTATAATATCGGCTTTTCAAGTACTCTTAATACTATATAACTGAAATGAATTGGAGGAAAAAAGATGAACTGGAGTAGGGGGGCCAACAGAACTGTCGGCCCCCTGTGCGAGGTGGGGGAGAGGGAGCTTTGTGCTCCTGGAAGGGACAGGCCCTCTGGTGGAAAGGGTGGGGCTGGAGGCAGCCAGCCCTCAGTGCTGCCTAGAGCATACTGTGCCACCCAACCAGGCAGCTCTCAGAGTTGCCCACGCTCTGGCAGCGATTTAAAGGGCCCAAAGTGCTGGCTGCCACTGCTACTGCCCAGCCCTCTTGAATCACTGGACCCCAGGGCAACTACCTCCTTTCTCCCCACCCCCACCCCCCCATCCTCACCGTCACTCCCCACCCCCACCATCACTCCAGTTCAGGCATGCTAACTGCTCATGGAATCGAGTTAAGCTGGTCTGGGACTGTAAGAGTCCTGTCCGCAGAGCAGGTGGGATAGTTAAGTGATAGCCACCTAAGTGGAGACTACTCTATGCAGACACATGCACTGGAGGCAGCACTGAGAGACCTAAGCATGAGCAGCTCTCATTGATGTCATGTAGAGTTCTGGATGCATCACACCTCTCAAAGTGGGGCCAGGAGAGTCTCTCTGAATCCTTGTTGAAGGTCAAAGAACCCAGCATCAGAGTGGCACCTACTTTTCATCAGAAAAATCCATTGAATTCTATCCCTGACGTGAGTGGACAGACTGCCTCTTGCGTGGGAGTTTGTGGAATGGTTGATAAGGTGCAGTAGGCTAGAGGATGACAGTCCCTCACATATTTGACAGCTGTTCTGAGAACCTGTCCTGCTATTTGATCTTACAGCCACAGACACCAAATGCAGTGCAGCATTATTATTTAAACCAGTGTATTGCCATGAATAAGCCAGTGTTTCAGAACAGACATGGGAGGCACTTTAGTTTGTCCGTGATATCCTGCTTTGCTGGCATCTGAGCATTACCAAGTGTCCAAACTGATTATTTGATTCAGCCAATTAGCCATCTCTGGAAGGAAGACATGCCAGAATAAGAGCTACAATAGGAGCCACTTGCTGAGAAGAATTCCAAACAAACTCATCTCTGGAGCATCTTGTCTGTGGATAAACATTAATGTGTTTAGAACTTGAACACAGATGTGGTGAAATCCTATTATAGGTTTAATGATGTAGGGAAGAGACAAGAGCTTCATTTATTGTGCCAGTATTGCAATGGGCAAGTGATTCCTGAGAAGTCTGTAGCGTCTGTCGGTGGCTAATCCCCATTACAAAGTGCTGTCAAACTGGCCAGGTATAACGTGCATTAGCAGAGTTGCTGTGCAGGGGGAGATTTCTCATCCACAGCAGAAATAGATCAATATCAAAACCTTGGATTTCAAACCCCTCCTTTAAGAACTCCAGGTAATCCTAATTCTGGAACCAAACACTGTGAGAAGGGCAGTGCTTTGCTTTAGTTCATAATCCCCCTAGATCCTCCTTAGTTGTTCCCTAAAACGATGACCTGAAGATACATTCCCTATGTATGCAGCAACATCAGAACAATATAATCTGAGCATGAAAGCTAGGCTAAATATTAACATGGGAAATGCAAACAGTTGATCTCTTGTAGCTAATTTTATTAATACTCAATGTTGATCCCCAACGAAGTATAGTTATTTGGATAAAGATGTTTTTCCCCTGATAATTTTCAAATACTTTTACAGAGAGTTATATTACTCAGAATTTAAGTTCAGAAGGGGCCATTATACACACTGTAGGCCGCAGAGCCTTGCCCATGCCTATAGTGGACTCATAAATGCCTATAGTGGACTCATAAATGCTGGCTGAGTTACTGAAGTCCTCATGTCATTATTTAAAGATCTCAAGTTACAGAGAAGCCACCACCTACTCTAATCTAAATTTGTAAGTGTCCCATGCTGTAGAGGAAGGCAAAAAACCACCAAGGTCTCTGCCAATCTGACCCGGAGGAAAATTTCTTCCCGAATCCCAACCCCCAAAATAGTGGCCAGTTGGGTCCTGAGCATTTTGGCAGTAGCCAGACACCACGAAAGAATTCTCTGTAGTAACATAGCACGCTCCCCATCTACTGTCTTCTCACCAGTCATTGGGGAATATTTGCTACTAGCGGTCACAGGTTGGCTATTTGACATTGTAGGCAGTCCCATCAGACTATCACCTCCATAAAATTATCAAACTCCATCTTGAAGCCAGTTAGGTTTTTTACCTCTGCAGCTCCCCTTGGAGGGCTCTTCTAGAGCTTTATTCCCCTGATGGTTAGAAATCTTATCTAATTTCAAGCTTAAATGTATTTGACCAGTTTATATCTATTTGTTCTTGGGTCAACATTGGTGCAACATTTTAACATGGTCACCATTTTAATTCTTTTGAAAAGACATAAAGGTAGTTGAACTATTCTAACTTCAAGAAAAAAAACTTTAAAAAAACAACGAATAGTCCTGCAGCACTTCAGACTAACAAAAAATATAGATGGTATCATTAGCTTTCCTGGGCACAACCCACTTCAGATGAATGGAGATTAAGGGGTCCAGGTTCCAAATAAATAGCAGAGAAAGGGAGAGGATGGGGAGGCAGAAAAAGAAAGGAGAAAAAAATGGGAAAAGAATACTCAATTAGTATCCACGCTAAATGAAGCTGATAGAGTGAGCTCTAAGTACTCTTAAGTGCCTTGTATTTGGCTTTTTACATCATTAGGATGTGGAATGTAGGGAGTAATCCAGTTAAGGTCATTGTTTAAACCTCTACTGTAGGTATCAAACTTGGAAATGAAATTAAGTTCTGCAACTTCAAGCTAAGCATCCAGGGGCGGCCCGTGAGCCTAGGCAAACTAGGCAGTTGCCTAGTTCTGGAGCGCCCTGTGATTACATCATGGCCATTGATGGCCATGCAGGCGGGGGCGCCAATTGCGCCTTCTGCCTGGGGTGCCAGCTGCCACAGCAGGCCTCGGGCCGCTCCTGTAAGCAAATGCTCATAAATGCAAGGAGCTGATACTTTCTCACTCAGTGTGTGTCAGCAAGCATATCATGTGGTCATGGGACAGTGGGTATAACTACCATGCATTGCTATGGGCAGGCTAAAGGTGTGAGTTAGAGAAGAAATCTGATGATTTCAAAGGTTGACAAGGAAGTTAGAATTCCATTGAAACCCAAAGGGAGTTAGGCACCTAGCTTCCTTGGACCCCCTAAAAAACCCCAGCTGGAATGTCTGTTTGGAGTCAGCTCCTGATGCTTTCTGTGGATTGAGTACAAAATGAATGATGGAATGAATGAATTTTTAGTTGCACGATGAAAACAGTGATTCATATTTAAAGCTGTGGCAATGGGACAGCACAAGCTGAGATGCTGTGGCATATGAGCTCCTTGACATTGAATTATGTTGTCAAATGACAGACACACACACTCCCTTCTGCAACCCACAGAAGGATGGATGGAAAGTTTCACTGAGTGCTTTATTGGTCAACTGACAGTGGCAGCTGATAATACTGCAGTGACCTTGTGGTGAGGATAACAGAGCTGCAAAAGAAGGCAATTTACATTTGCAAGGACAAAATATACAAATCATAATATACAAATCATAGTGGAGATAAAGAAATGCTCAGGCTTACGGTGTGTTTGGGGTACATGATGTTATCACAAGATACAATAGCTCATTTATCTTGCAGTGAAATACAAAGATTGGACACATCTGCTTAAGAAACAATTCTGAACCACAAGACCTAGGGAAAATATTTCTGAAATGTTCATTTAGCAGAAAGGACAAAGGTAATGAAGACTAAAACACTGAATAGTAAATACACCATAGGATAGGTGCAATCTGTTGGCTAAACATTGGGGCTGTGTCTACACTGGCGCTATCTAGCGCAAAAGCGACTGCTCTTGTGCAAAAACTTGCTGCCTGTGTACACTGGCCATATGTTCTTGCGCAAGTAAACTGACGTTCTAATGTATGAAATCAGGGTTTCTTGTGCCAGAACTCTGACGCTTCTGCTCAGGAATAAGCCCTTTTGTGCAACTGTTCTTGTGCAAGAGGCCAGTGTAGACAGGCAACATGAATTTCTTGCGTAAGAAAGCCCTATGGTTAAAATGGCCATCAGAGCTTTCTTGCGTAAGAGAGCATCTACACTGGCAAGGATGCTCTTGTGCAAAAGCACTTCTCTTGCGCAAAAGCATGTGCCAGTGTAGATGGTCTCTTGTGCAACTTCTTTAACGCAAGAACTCTTGCGCTAAAGAGTTTTTGCGCAAGATCACGCCAGTGTAGACATAGCCTGGGAGTTTTGTGGTTGATGCACAAGCAGGATTCTATCATAATACAAGTAACATAATGGTGATATAGGGTCATATCCCAAATTGGTGTAAATTGCTGTAGCTTCAATGAAATCATTAATGCTGCACCAAATTACATCAGCTAAGAATCTGGCCTATTTGGCTTATGTCATGTTAGACTAATTCACGTTTGTTCCTTCTGCTGTTGATGGACCATGCTCTGAATAGAGTGGTAAAGAGGTAGTGTGTAGGTAACTTTGTTTGGAAGGTTTTGTGGTGGGCAGATAGTGGTTTATCCTCAACATGCTAACCTGAAAATGTCACACTTTTAAAAATCATGTAGGGTTCTAATTGTTACACATTATAAATGCGAGTATATTTTAGTGCACTCAGTGTATTACATGAACAGATACACATCCTTTGATCCATCTCCAAGTGTGCACGTAACCTCTTTCATTGTTGATATGAGTTTCACAGTACATGCAGGAAGAGAAGAGCTCTCTGATTCTGGAATAGTTTCCTGCTAATCCAAAAACGGAGAGAGGAAAGCTAGAAGCAAAACTTAATTTAATAGGAAGAAAAATCTCTCATTAAAAGGTTTGATTCTGTAATGTAGATAAAGAATAGTTAGTTTTCACTTTACAAATTGTGTTAAACTTTCTAATAGTGCTATGAGAAATATCCCATTCCTGTGAATAATATTTTTAATTTACAAATTACTTTATGTAGTAAGAATATTCACCAAAGAATGAATGTAATGAATAATAGAATTCATTATGAATTTGCTGAAGTCTATCCCTATTACGGTTTTAACTTTAGAACAAATAAAATATCAGACCTGTTAATTATTAGTTTTACAAAATTTGTATGATAAAGCCCCTCATTTTGTTAATATTCAGTGTAATTTCCCTAGTTACCTTTTTCAGTAAAATATGTTTCCCACAAATCGTGTAATATATGTAGCAAAATAGTTAAAAGAATTGGATTTTGTCCTCAAGTGTGTTATTAGCATGCTTCTCTTGAATACATTAGTTGTCTGATCTATTAGAGGTACAATGTGTTGTACTCAGTTGTTGTTATTGCCTGCTTAAATTACTCCATAATGAAAATTAAGCACTATGCAAAAGATTAATCAATTATGTTCTGAGGCCTTTGAGGCTGGAGTGGGAAGGTGTGAATTTCATATTTTTGTCTCAGTGTGACTCCTTAAATGTAATGGAGGTTTCTTTTTTTTCTTTGCCTTTTTCTCTGTATCTTTTGTCTCTCCTCCCTTTTTTCTTTTTTAAAATTATTTTATGAAATTCTAGCTGGAGATAGTCCTGCTGCAACTCTTATGCAATGGCACAGAGTCTAGAGATAATACCATGAATGTTTGTTTGAAATGAATATACATTACCATTTACTTCTGTAAAGGATTTTTTAAAAGTAACATAGTGGCTCCAGGACCAGATTTGGATAGAGTCTAATGGAGCAGAAACAGAATCACTTGAATTCCAGTATATAGGCTTCAGTAGCCTAGCAAGTATTCTGGGTTAGGTTTCAACCCCAGAGTGAAATGAGAGTGGGCTGGCACACAGAACAGTGACAGTGGAGAGAAAAGATGCCGGAGAAATGTTGCTTCTGGCTAAATACCCAAATACATAATGTGCAAATATAACTAACTGTCTTACGCATCTTAAAATCTACATATGAAATTAAGATCATCCCAGTTCAGATGTCTTTATTTTGAAAGATCTTATTTGGTTAAAGAATTAGGACCAATCACTTTACATCTGGGGTAGATCTACTGGGTCGATGATTCATATAATCAATTTTTATTTGTAACTGTGGTCAGAGGTGAATAAGGGGCTTGTGGGGCCCTAGGCCAGAGAAAGTGGGGGCCTCTTCCCCCACCCCTTCTACTTGCAGTCCTCCCAGAAAGCTCCCCTCAACATTCCTGATGAGGAAATGAGATGGGGTGCAGAGACCTGCCCTGCTCTGCTGTTCTCCTGCTCCCTGGAGCACAGGGCTGGTGAAGGGAGAGCGGCAAGTCCCTGAACCCCAACCAGGTGGGGAGAGGGTGTAGGGCAAGCCCATTTTTCTGGGGACTCTGGGCACAAGTAACATTGGCCCAGTACTTAATCTGCTATGGCTGTAGTGTAAACTGTAATAGAGTCCAAGGCCAGAAGGGACCATTGTGATCACCTAGTCTTGCCCCCATCTGCCCCATGACACAGGCTATAGAACTTCCTCCAAATAATTCCTAGAGCAGGTTTCTTTGGAAAGACCTCAACTCTAAATTTAAAAATGGAGAAGTCACCCAACTCTTGGTAAACTGTCCCAATGGCTAATTATCTTGACTGTCAAAAATTGATGCCTTATTTCCAGTTTGAATTTGTTTGGCTTTGGCATACAGCTTTTGGGTTGTTACAATCTTTCGCTTCGAGTTTGGCAAGCCTATTATAACTCACTACTTCCCTGTAAAGGTACTTTGATCATAATCAGCTCCTTGCTTAACTTTCTTTTTTTGTTAAGCTATAAACACTCCATCCATCCCTGTAAGGCGATGGACGGTTGATCAGGGGGACGCTGCCAGTCAATCGCGAGGCAGTGTTCCCAGCCCCCTTGCTTCCCCCCACCCCCAATGAGGAGCTCACACTGGAGCTACAGACTCCTGCAAAGATAGAGCTAGCTATGGCTTCCTGTGGCGTGGGGGAGGGGAGAAGAAGTCCTTCGGCTCCATGGCAGATCCAGAACTGGATTTGGTGCTTAGCCTTGGGACTCTCTCCACCCTCCTCTCTTCCCCTCCTCCACCCCTCCCCATCCTACGCTGAAGGAAGGCAGGCAGGCAGCACAGGGAAGGAAGGGAAGACAAGAAAGCGCATGCTACTCCACCGCCCACAACCGGAGAGAATTCAGAAAAGAGCCAGCAGACTGGATCAGGAAACATACCTTAAAGCAGTTATCTCCAACCTTTTTACACTCTGTTGTCTTCCTTTCCTTCCCTGTGCTCCGGGAAGATGGTGGGAGTGGTGGTGGTGGTGAAGATGGCGGTGCAGGATCTGGAACGGCTGGATTTTTTTTAAAAGGAGCCGCACGTGGGCTTCTTCAGCGCTGCCTGCAGATCTTGCCTCAGAGATCCTTGTTCTTGGAGACCCCTATGTAACAGCCGAGCTGCTCCTGCATCTTCTCCCCTGGCCAAACCCCCACCAGCACCCTGTCCCCTCCCCCTGGCCAGACACCATCCAGCAGCCTGCACTCTGCCCCTGGCCAGACTCGCACCAGCACCCTGCTCCTGCTCCTGCTCCCTCCCTCCTGGCCAGACACCTACCTCCAGCTTGCTCCTGTACCCTACTTCCCACCCAGACTCTGCAGCCCCATTTCTATCCCACTCACTGGCAGCTCTGTCCAGCACACTGGATCCCTCATTTTCGCCCCACCTCAAAGCATAGAGGGGCCCCACAAAATCCACTAGCCCTGGAACTCCAGAAGAGTTAATCTGGCCTGAGGCCTTGAGCCTCAGTCCTGCCAAGCCCCCCAACCGTGGGGCTGGAGCACCAGAGGAGTGAGGTGTCTCAGTTGGGGTCACATCAGTGAGGCTTGTTTTTTTTTTGGAGGGGTTATTTTTTTGCATCAGATTTGTGTGATCCTCAACTGATTTTTTCTGTGCATCAGTGGCCCTTGATCCAAAACAGATTCACTTCCCCTCCCATAAATAGACAATGTTGAAACATTTTGTGTTGAACATAATATTTTATTTACAAATGAAACCTGGCCAACAAGCCCCCAATTGGGGCCAAACCCTCATCTGGCCATAGCATCATAACACCACTACACCCCCCCCCACCCTAACCCTCATACACCTGAATCCCCTGCCCTGAGCCCCTCACATCCCCAGTCTTCTGCCACAACAATGCTGCACCATCCACACGCCACAGACCTCTGCTCTGAGCTCCTCATATACCCCAACCCAAAGTCCTGCTTCCCCCAGCACCCCAACCCTCCACCTGACCCCAGCCTGGAGCCCCCCTCCCTGAACCAGCATCCTCTTCTCCAACTCCTCCTGCGCCCAAATTCCCTCCCAGAGCTTGCACCTCTCACCCCTTCCCACACCCAAATCCCTCATTCCTACCCCAGAGCCCTCTCCTCCTGTCTCAATGCAGTAAGAGTGAGTGAAGGCTGGGGATGGCCAATAGTGGAGAGGAGGAGAATGGAGAGCCCAGGGCCTCAAGGAAGGGTGGAGTCTCAGAGAAGGGATGGGGTAGATCTTGGCTTGCCCTGACATTTAAAAAGTGATCTTGGGTGTAAAAAGGTTGGAGACCACTGCTGTAAGGTATGTTTCCTGATCCAGTCTGCTGGCTCTTCTCTGAATCCTCTCCAGTTATCAACGTCCTTTTGAATTGTGGACACCAGAGCAACGATCACACAAGTACCAAATCCAGAGGAAAAATAATCTCTACTTCTGGTAACAGAAGGCCTTGGTTAGGTTAGCTTATTTGGCCACAGCAGCAGATTGGGAGCTCATGTTAACTAATTATCAATCATCTTTCAGGGTCACTGCTTTCCCGAATAAGATCCTCCCTTCTGTAAGTAGGGCCTATGTTCTTTGTTCCTAGATGTGTGTTTGCTTATTTAATGCATCTAACTGTAAATTATTTGCTTATACAGGCAGTCCCCGGGTTACGTACAAGATAGGGACTGTAGGTTTGTTCTTAAGTTGAATTTGTATGTAAGTCGGAACTGGTACATATTGTAGGGGAAACTCTAGCCAAACATTTCTCCAGAGCTCACTTTTATTCTCCCACACCTCACTTCCCTCAGTCCTTTATTCTCAAGCTGAGATGTCTGCTGAGAAAAGCCGCTCCGCGTCTCCCTGGTCTGCTGGGGGGGGGGGGACGCTAGCTTCGCATCTCCCTTGTCTGCTGGGGGGAAGCAGCTAGTGTGGGGTTGCCTCACCCCGTTTGTAAGTAGGGATCCGATGTAAGTCGGATCCATGTAACTCGGGGACTGCCTGTACTTCATTTACCAAGTGATCCAAATCATTCTGAATTAGTGACCTGCCCCCAATTTTTGTGAACTTTGAATGATTTTGTTTTGTTCCAGGTCACTAATAAAAATGGTAAACACTGTAGAGCCAAGAACCAATCCATGCTAGACCCTTCTGGAAACACACCTGCTTGGTGACTATTCCCTGGTTATAATTACATTGTGAGACTTATCAGTTAGCCAATTTCCAGGTTAATTTTATAATCTAGTTTTTTAGTCCAAATGTTGTGTGGTACCAAGACAAATGCCGTACAGAAGTCAAAGTATTTTACCTCAATGCTGTTCCTTTACCAACCGAATTTATTATCTCATTTAAAAAAATCATTAGTTTGACAAGATCTGTTTTTTTCCATGGACATACGTTGATTCACATTAATTACATTACCTTCCTTTTAATTCTTTATTGATTGAGTCCCATTATCTTGTCAACTATAGAAGCCAGCCTGACGGGCCTATAAATATCCATGTCATCCTGTATACATTTTTTAAAAATTGGCACATTAGCTTTCTTCCAGTCATCTGAAACTTCCCAGCTCCTGAACTTCCAAGGACTTATTAAAAATGAACACTACAGGTTCAGTAAGCGTGTCAGCCAGCTCTTTAAATACTCTTGGAGACAAGTTATCTGGACATACTCTCTATAAAATCTTTGTTTAATAGATTGTTTAACGTTCCCCAGAAATACAAATAGAATTGGAAGAGTGTTACTGCCATACGATGAGACTAGATCATCTGTTTTTACTCCAAATATAGAATATAAATATTTATTTATCACTAATAGGTAATGCCTTTATTTGCCATTTTTCCCCTTTTGTCCACTCAGTCCTTTCTAAATAGATTATAATTAATTATTTTAAGATTCCAGCCATGCAAATCATCCTACCAGGTTTCAGTAATACCAAGCAGACTGAGTTAATGCTCATAACTGAGCAATTCCAATTTCTCTTGTTTGTAACCTAGGCTTCTTGGGTTAGTGTAGAGGCAATTCAAGAACTACCTCCTCTCCATGTCCCTGTATTCTTGATTCATTTTGTTCAACATCTCAGTTTTGCGCTAAGAGTTCTTACATCGTCCCTCTTTATACCTTCCCCATTTGCTATTAGTTGAACACCCACATGATTATTCCGGCCACCCTGTTCATAAGCAGAATGGTCTCCCTCCTAGTGTACAGCCCCCTCTCCTTGTAGAGCATGGACAAATGTTCCACAGAGCCAGAACCCTACTCTTACCTAGCTCAGCAGGTCACTTCCAGAATCTGGAACGTCTCTTAGAAGACTTGGACAGTCTTCTTCTTAACTATGCTTCTGAGTTCCTTGAAATCATCTTCAGTGTCATCAGTACTGTTATGAGCCATGAACTTGGAGGTCCATGAAAGGTCTTTGTCACGTGTGATTGGAGAAAAAAATGTTTATACGTAAATTCATGCAATTTAATATCTCTGAAGATGTAGGTGTACTTAAGCCTTTGCAGAGCTCTCCAGCTGGTGTAAATCAGCATAGCTCCTCTGAACCTTCACAAGCAGGGGATCTTGCCCCAGACTCTCACTGAACTACCTGCATTGAGGATTTCTAACTGTATGAAAGAAGACAGAGTGCTCAACACTTCACTGTGCCTTTCTAACTAATTGATTTAACTCAAGCTGAAGAGCTAATAAAAAAGGTATCTCCATGTTGCTGAGTATTATTAAATGTTGCACATCTGAACAGCTGTGAGGCATTAGTAAAAGTAAAAACAAATTATATGTAAAATCAAAAGGGAGCTTATATATTGCTTCCACCAAACTGATGGAAAGTAAAATAAAACTCATAAGATCTATCAATAGAATATAGTATAATAATATTATTATAATATTGCCTGACTGTAGGTTAAATTGTAAATAAAATTAGCCCCACAACCTTAAAATGTCAGTTAATAAACATCGTCATACACTAGAGACTCATCTCACTTAACTCAGAAATATTAGGTAGTCTGTCTAATCATAGTACTTTAACATACAGTGAAAAGAACCATGTGAAAACCAGAATAGTGTATTGTTTGTTCATTCTTTTGAATTATAATGTTTTGGTCTCTCTCACCAATTGTAGCACCTTTTTGTATATTTTATCTATAATTGACAATTTTATGGAAACAAGAACACAGAATACTGGAAAAAGTATTGCAATATGTTTCAGTACAGTGAATAAAGTAAAGGTGATTTACATGGAATGATAGGCCCAAGTCAGTAACAAGGGCAGGTAAGTCTAGCTCTTCTCTTGCTTTTAAAGGTATTGTCCACCTATAGCCGTTTGTCAGAGCTGTGCTCTGCTCAGGGCTGGTGACACATTTTGCTGGGCCCTGGGCAATATGTGTGGGGTGGGGGCGGGGGCCTCATCACGAAGCCCTCTGAAGGGGTGGGGCTTTAAGAAGGGGAGGGGCTAGAGTGAGCCAACCCTCAGAGCTGCCCAAATCATGCAGCATCTCCCCTACTCGGCCTTCGGTGCCACCCAGATCATGCTGTGCAGGGGTCTGGTAGCCATTAAAAGGGCCCAGGGCTTCAGCCACTGCTGTGGTAGCAGTGACAGAGGCCAGGATTCCCAGTCCCTTTTAAATTGCTGGGCCCCAGGACAGCTATCCCCTTTGCCCCCTCCTGTCAGCAGCCCTGGCTCTGCTCTATTGGATGGTATGTAGGGGAGCCAAATGTCATTAATAAGAAATTGGACATGGGGCTCAATGAAGAGGAAAGAGAAGTATATGGAATGTCCCCTCCGTCACCCAACGTTCATTCCTGCCCCTTCTGTACCGGACAAGTCAGCTCTCTGGGTATGTACTTATGCTGTCAGCCCATGCCACCATGGCTTCATTGTTGGTTTAGCCATGCTAGCTAGATGAAAGTTAGTGCAGGTATGGCCTACCCGAGCTATTCATTATAGTGACAACACAGATCACTTAGGCCCATAGTCAGTAATAAATATGCTTCCTTTTATTTTAAAGACTCGTGTTCATGCCTGCCTGCCTATCCCAATGCACTAGCATTGTACAGCTTTGAAGTCTGCAAGTTTTGTAGAGACTCCATTACGTGGTGAGGAGAGAATGGAAACTGATGTGTCTGAGCCCTTTGGAGCCTGTGTAACTCAAGAAAGGTTTTGGATTTACATCACCATGAATGACCTAATTCAGAGTGAATTAGGTCACTCATGACCCTGCAAATCATCAATAAAAGATGATACAGGAAGGAAAATCTTTGGACTGTGAAGGTTGAATGTCCAGATGTACCAAAGACTTACTGTTTGATCTGGATTCATTTGTGTAAACTTTCTGTTTAGCTCCTAGTCTGTAAAACAGGAGTTATCCTCTTCTCCCACCTTTGTCTCATTTAGATTGTAAAATCTCGGCGTGGGGACTGTTTTCTTTCTTTGAGTGGTGTCTAGAACTACAGGTCCCTGATTTCTGTGTGCCAGGTGCCTGGCCCTGCTGGGCTGCCCTGCTGTTGCATGCTGAGCTCTTGGCCCCACTGGGCAGTCCCTCTGGGTTTTGCTTGGCTGTCCAGATGAGGTGCATTGGGCAGCCCAGCTGTGGGGAGTCCAGCTGCTAGCCCTCCACTGGGACTCTCTGGTCCTGGATTATCCATGGTCCTGACAGACGACAGATGTTGCCGGACCAGGAAATCCCAGATAAGAGGTTCAACCTGTACAATTTACACATGGACCTGGATCAAAATGCTGGCTACTTGCAAACATGGGCATTTGAATCTAAACAGTAGAAGTGTTGAAACTCCTATTCAAGAGTTGAGATTCTGCTCATCATAGAGTGGTTTGAACCAGAGTGGATCTGGTTCTGGAGCACATGGTCAGGGGTCATCTTTATGCTCATGACCCATTGTTGGTGAGGTACTGATCCCCTCAATGTCAGTGGCAAAACGTTCCTTTGCTTCAGTGGGGCCATGATTTCACCCAGTGTGTGTGTGTTGTGTAATCACACTGTCATCACCCTAAAATGCAGCCATCTGGTAAATGTCTACTCCCCTCTGGGACTGCTCCCAGCTTAGGTAGATGAACATGTGCTAGCTCTGCTCAAGCTAATGAGCTAAAAATGTCAGGGATCTAGGGAGAAGTGTGGGTGGCAGCTCAGATTAGTCGCCTGAGTACACACCATCCCAAATTTCTTGGATACGTGTTGGGGCAGCTAGCCCAAGCTGCCACCCATGGCTAAATGGTTATTTTTAGCACTAAAGCTCAAACTAGTGTGTGGAGAAGCACACTTCCAGTTGCAGTGCCAAATAGTCTCACTAAGTGTATTAGCCCCAGTATGTACGTGTTCCAGTAACAGATCAAATGAGAGAGAATAAGGTTTCATGGGCCCCTGCTGGGACCTGACAAACCTGTGCCTTCCGGACAGCAGTCTGTTCCATTCAGTGGAGAAACTTTCCTCAGTCTGGAAACAAATGCAAGCCTATTATCTGTGTCTCAGTGATGGGTTACCCAAGCAGAAGTTTCTGCCATGACTTAAAATGAGAGCTGTGAATGCAGAGGAGGAGGGCTGTTAAGAGAAGTAATTAGCATCATTGAAAATAGAACTTGTTCCTGTGAGGTGGGAGTGCTGACTGAGCACATGAGCTCCATTTACATTTTGTTGTGAAATAGATTTTAATAACACCACAGGCAAATTGTGATGGAAGAGAACAAATCACCAGAGTGGAGAGGATTTTTTTTTAAAGTTTTATTTATAGCAGCTTAATGAGAGTGCAGAGTGGGTTCTATATGAAGTATCAAATCTGAAGTAAAATCAGAAAGTTATCCAAGAAAAGCTCCAAACTTCCTTAACTTGTGTTCAGATTAAATGTGTCCATGTGATGCTGGGTAATTGAAAAGTGACACTTTCAATTGAAAGTAAGTTTAAGCTCAGATATCTGAACTTTATATCTAACTTTTTCTATTGACAGATGAAATCCTTAAATAATTGAGAATATTTTTTCTTTAAAAAACTCTCTAAAGGCTGGAGTTTAGAGGACATTTGAAAATCACTTGGGTAGTTTGCTTTAAACTTAACATATTTGGCAGATATTAGTATTTTATATATGAAACACCACAGTCATGACTTATTAATCAGCCTTCAATTACAATGATTTAATAAACTTTTTTCCTTGTAAATGCTCTTTTTCCCTGAAATGTGACATTCTCTGGGTAGCACACTTCTGAAAATAGTTACACAGTCAGAGGTAATAGAGTTAAAAACATGGCATCTTAGTATCCTATATTTTGTTTCTCAGTGATTTACATACCAAACTTGCTTTTTCAAGTTAAATGTTTCTTGATACTTAATGCTGTAAAGTTGCTCTTGGCTCTGAAAATCAAACTGTCATCATCTTTATACACAACAGAAATACTATTGCATGACTAAAAATAATTTCTATCAGCGACCTAAGAACAGGAAAAGTCCAACTTGCTTTCTCAGAGCTGTATTTAATGCTGCATTTCTAACCAGAGTGCAGTGTATCACATTTGTATCACTACAATAGGCAGGTAACTGAGTACGTGCAGAGAGCATTTCTGTGGAGTAATAACAGTTATGGCATTTTTAACAGTTGCCTTCTCAAACATAATAAATACATTTTAATTCTATTTTGATCTCTAGGGAATTTTCTTTGTTTTTTATTTATAACTCTCAGAATTACACAGAGAAGATAAGTTTGCTGCTGCTCACAAGGTGTGACAGGTTGGCATTAACCTGTCCATAATACATATTTGATTCAAAGTAGAATTAATGGCAAGGATGAATTATAAACACCCTGTATCTCTCAACAGCCTTTGAGCAATAAAACACAATCCTTCACTCAGGGCCGCATTATGACTTTCATGGGCCCTAGGCACTTTTGCCCTTGTGGGCCCCTTGCTCCATAAAAAGAAAATATTAAAAATTATTTTTGATATAACTTTAAATACTTCAACATTTTATTTTTTTCTGTTTTAGGCAAAATTTAATAGATTTGTGTGGGCCCTAAAAGTTTCATTTTTTTCTGATGTGCGAAAAAAATGAAAACATTTTCTTCGACCCCAAAAGTTCATTTTTTTCTTCTGATTTTAAAAGAAATTAAAACATTTTCGTGGGCCCCTAAAAGTATCGTGGGCCCTAGGCACTGTGCCTAATGGATAAGTCGGCCCTGCCTTCACTTATTTTTAGCAATGTAAAATAACCCCTTGGTATTAGCACTAGATACTGGACCAGTCAAGGAACGACATTATTTGTGTAAGAAACAGAATATCACAGTTTGCTTTGTCATTATACCACACCTGCACTTTCACACCTTGGTGTTTTTCTGCTCATCTAAGATTCTTGCACTGTCTACATATGCAGTGTTTAACTGATGCCTGGGTGAAACATCTCACGTATGAAATGAGAGGTCAGTACAGTGCCTAATTCAATCCATGGTCTGGGTATTAGAAGTAGCAGAGCAGAATGTAGGTGGCAGTATTTCTTTTAATGAGCCAAGAACCATACAACTAGGATCCAGATCTGACTCTCAGATTGCTCCTCTGAAGAATGGTGCTCTTTTTGATCTGTGGCTTAGGTTCAAGCACCTCTCTGCTTTTAATAAAGGGTTTTGTAAGCTCTGAAAAAAATCTTGTGTTCTAGTTTTGTGTCCTTTCTAAGGTGCCTAAAGAAAGCCGAACAGATTCTGAGAGGAAAAGCTGGAATGGGATAGGATGTAAAGTACCATGCAATGATGATGGGTAAATCAAAGAGTTGGATGGTTCTTGGTCCTGCTGTGAAGGCAGGGGACTGGACTCAATGACCTTTCAAGGTCCCTTCCAGTTCTAGAAGATAGGCAATCTCCATTTGAAAAAAAAGTTACAGAATTGTGATTAGTTTTACTTTCTATTGAGCTCCACTAGATGGCAGTGTAGATAAAAGCAGTGTGTATAAGGTACCTGGCAAATTAAACCAGTTCCTATTTCTAAATATCAGATCAGTGTACGTAATTGTTTGTTAAGAATTAGTAATTAAAGAGCTGGCATCAGTCCGAGCGCTCTAGCACACTAACCTTAAGATTCCTGATGTTAATTTTGTTGACTACTGTAAGGATGATTGCTGAACTATATCCCTTAAGCTCCTCTAAAATGAATTGCTTCAGTACTTCTGACAATACCTCATTTAAAATTGCCCTTCGAGATTTGGCTTGACTTCTTACTATTTAGTTAATTCACTGGCTAAACCCAGTTTTGATTGTTTTGAATGTCACACCTTCCTACCTTGCATCATTCTTTCAGAAGCAATAAATCCAAATGGAAAGAGAATGCAAATTAAGTCCTGTAGAGGAATTCAGGGGGCTCTGTTTGGCTGGTGGAGTTGAACTATGCTTCTCTGTGCACAAAAATCAAATGTTAAAAATGTAATTCTCTGCTCTGACCAGGAGCATCACAATCTGAATGTGATGTTGCTTGCTTCTAGTTCCATAGAGGATTGTATCCCATTTTGGCAGTAAATGGGCTGAACTCCTTCCTGGCTGAAGTAATATAACAGGGTATGAAGCAATCAGCCATGGGGGAAACCCGAGCTAGTACAGAATGTGGCAGTCACTTCCACAGGAACATGGGCTTCTTGACTGTCCATACATCATGGAGTTAAATTCAAGGTCTTTGCTGTTGTTTTCAAGATGCTCAGTGATCTGGGCCTAGCATACCTAAAAGATGCTTGGCAGCTCTGTTAAGAGAACTCTTAATTATAAACGTATTTTAATTCTATTCCATCTCCAGAAAAATTTCTCTGCTTCTTACATGGCGCCATCCACAGCCAGTGCAAAATTTATCTATGCAGGTGGCAGAGATTTCTGAGGGCGTTTTCCAACAGCAAGGACTAGACTCCCCATTAGGGAATAAGAACTACCAGAAACAGATCCAGAAACCACTAACATTGCCTTTTGTAATATAAACACAGTGCATATATCATTCAGAGTAAAAATTAACCAAATAACAATATGCTATCCTAGCCTGGACACACAGTTGTCCCTGGAGAGAGAAGAATCACCCATGACCAATGTTAGCCATGGCACTGAATGGAAAGCACTTTGGCACTGGGATGATGAGAACATGACTCAACTAGAACCTCCCTAACAATACCCCTTAAGCCTGGTAGACATGATGCGCTTACTTTTTTCTGAGCATCACCAAGGGCAGGTGGAGATTTTCATAAAAACAGAGAAGAAAATTAGGACCCATGGGAGTTGGTAGTTACACTAGGAATGGGTCTGGTCCATTGAACAACACCATGTTAGCACATTCAAAGCAAGCTTGCCCTCTTCTAAAACTCTATTGATTTGTGACATTAAAAATGTTACAGAAATGGGAAAGTAAACATAAGTTATTGCCAACTCCCTTATAAACTTTGTATGCTACCAATGCAGCAGCAATCAGGATTTATACTTGAGCTACACACTCAGTGACATAAATATGATTTGAGCTGCTGTCAGTGAGATTGCCAGGGCAGGTGAGGAGTGTTCTTGCCTCTCAGACTGACTTGCTCATGTTGATCCATCAGAATCCAAGTTTGCTGATCTTCAAGGCCCACGAAGAGCCCTGTGGTTACTTTGGCTTATGTTGACTGAGGGATGGACCCAGTATCATCTAGACCATCCCTGATAGATGTCTGTCTAACCTGATCTTAAATATCTCCAGAGATGGATATTCTACAACCTCCCTAGGCAACTTTTTCCAGTATTTAACCACCCTGACAGTTAGGAAGTTTTTCCTAATGTCCAAGCTAAACCTCCCTTGCTGCAGTTTAAGCCCATTGCTTCTTGTCCTATCCTCAGAGGCCAAGGAGAACAATTTTTCTCCCTCCTCCTTGTGTCACTCTTTTAGATATCTGAAAACTGCTATCACATCCCCTCTTAGTCTTCTCCTTCCCAAACTAAACAAGCCCAAATTCTTTCAGTCTTCCTTCATGGCTCAAGTTCTCTAGACCTTTAATCATTTTTGATGTTCTACTCTGGACCTTCTCCAATTTCTCCATCTTTCTTGAAATATGGTGCTCAAACTGGACACAGTACTCCAACTGAGGCCTAATCAGCACAGAGTAGAGCGGAAGAATGACTTCTTGTGTCTTGCTTACAACACTCCAGTTAATGAATCTCAGAATCATGTGATGGTGTTCACTCATTTAGCTTATGGTCCACTATGATCTCTAGATCCCTTTCTGTAGTACTCCTTCCTAGAAAGTCTTCCCATTCTGTAGGTGTAAAACTGATTGTTCTTTTCTAAGTGAAGTACTTTGCATTTGCCCATATTAAACTTCGTCCTATTTACCTCAGATGATTTTGAATTATGATCCTGTCTTCCAAAGCACTTCCAACCCCTCCCTGCTTGGTATCATCTGCAAACTTAATGAGCATACTTTCTATGCCAATACCTAAATTGTTGATGAAGATATTGAATAAAAGCAGTCTCAAGACAGACCCTTGCGGAACTCCACTTGTTGTTCTCTTCTAGCATGACTGCGAACCCTTAATAACTACTCTCTGAGGGCATGTATAGACTACGTTTTACTTTTGAAATAAGATATAAAAATTTGGCGCATCTAGACTGCTTGGTTTTTCTAAAAAAAACCCCCCACCTCTTTTGAAAAAGTGATTGGAAGAAGATATGCAAATTCCTGCCGAATTTGCATATCTTCTTTCAAAAGTAAAACATAGTCTAGACATGCCTTGAGAACCTGTTATCCAGCCATTTATACAACCACCTTGTAGTATCCCCATCTAAGTTGTATTTCTCTAGTTTATTGATAAGATCATTGCTGTATGTATCACAGACAGCCAATGCCTTCAATCCCGTCTGGAACTCTGAAAACTTGTTCTACGTTTTTTTATTTTTTGAAGAGGTTGTGGTTTTTAAAAAATGTGCAAACGTCTTTCCTGTAAACCTGATTTTACACTTCCCCAGTCAAAGAATGAAAGAGCTAAAAGATGGCGAGCATTTGATAATAGATATAATGCTGTAGAGACACAAATATACAATGTTTGCTCCTGTCAAACCAGTGACTGTAACATGGAATAGTAGCTCACGCCAATATAGCATTATCTTTCAGAATGTTCAGAAATGTATGCCAACCCTAGTTTACCTGCTTTCTAACAAGGGGGCAAGGATAGTGGGTGGAAAAAAATACTTGTTTTGCTGGGGGGTGTTGGCTGCCAGCAAGTGACTCTTTGATATATGAGCAATCAGGGTGCATCTATACAGCACTGTTATCTCTAAATAAGCTATTGTGTAGCTTATTTCGAGGTTTTTTGAAATTTGGCACTGTCTACACAGCACCAAATTTCGAAATAAAGTGCTATTCCAACAAGGCTTACAGGGATGTCAGAATTGCACACCCGTTATTTCAGAATACACCCGTTATTTTGAAATATATTTAAAGATGTGGAATTGCTATTTTGGGATACTTTCGGTATCCCGAAATAGCCCTGCTGTCTAGACATAGCCTCACAGACTTTGTTGAGGCTCCTGGGCATGCCAGCCATGCTTCCTTGTGCCTAAGAAAGGAAGAAGCAATTAGATTCTTTTATTGAGCAAGATAACTGAAACAATATAAGCCACCATCCAAAGCATTGACAACCTAAAGGTCAGAGCAAGAGCTAATTCAAGAGAACGAAAAGGGTTTCCTTGGAAATGATTGAAAATGCAAGGACTGGGACATTGATTGAATTGCAGCTGTGTGTCAGAACAGAGAAGCCAACTGATAGTAAGATAAGTACTATAAGCGTGGTCCTGAAAGGAAGCTAAAAGTGTCTGGATTGTAAGGCAGGCTTGGAAATTAGGAGACTATTTCCTTGTTCATTATCTCAGGTCTATGTTCAGGGAAACAAAATTTTGTGTACATTCTTTGTGTATAAAGGATTGCTCCAAAGAAATCTGACTCCTACCTAATTCTCTTAATAGAAACCACTTATATCAGTTAACTGCTTGGGACAAAAATATCTTATTCATTCGTCTGAAAGGTTACTTGTCAAGGTTGAGTAGAACTTGGTAAGGCTGAGCTTTAAGATTGTGATCACTAAACACTGTGGCTGTGTCCACACTGCACCCCTTTTCCGGAAAAGGGATGCAGATGAGACAAGTCGGAATTGCAAATGCAGCGGGGATTTAAATTTTCCCCGCTGCATTTGCATGAACATGGCTGCCGCTTTTTTCTGGCTCGGGGCTTTGCCGGAAAAAAGCGCCAGTCTAGACGGGAAAATAAAGCCTTTTCCGAAAGGTCCCTTATTCCTCTTAAAATCAGGAAAGTCCCATTGACTTGTGTAAAAATTGTGGCTTCTTAGCACCTCTGAAAGTCTCACTTTAGAAGTGGGGATTTCTTCTGCCCCAAAGATCCTCCTAATGTCGGTCAGGTTTTTTTACTTTGATAATGAATGCAAATAGAACCACTGATGGATAGAGGGAGGACAAATTTTATGTACAGAAGCTTCAGAGGGGTAGCTGAGTTAGTCTGTACAGGATAAACTTAAAAAACAACAAATGGTCTGGTAGCACTTTATAGACTTACAAAACATGTAGATGGTATGATGAGCTTCGTGGGCACAGCCCAGTTTAAAAACTCCGGTTATCTGAAGAAGTGGGCTGTGCCCATGAAAGCTCATGATACCATTTACACATTTTGCTAGTCTATAAAGTGCTACCAGACCATTTGTTGTTTTTTAAATTTCATGTTGCTATTCATTAAAACTTTATATGCCCTTCCAAAGAAATTGTGTACTGCAAAGTGTATAGATACCCTCCACTGAAGTAGCAGAAGACATGGAAATAAGGCCAATTTCAAAGGGGGTAAGAATACAACCATATTATTTGTACTGAGAACTTTGTTACAAGGGGGTATCTGAAAAATGTCTCGAAGGTACTGTTGAGATGGGTATTGCTGATTGCTAGAGAGCTCAGAACTGCAGAGCATATGTCCATATTCAAGTTTCATTGAAGTTCAGGGGTATTGGATACAGGATTGGGAGTTTAATTGCATTCTTGTCATGAATCATTTAGTCTGTCATATATTCCCGTAATCTACTATTTATTTTAGAGTGTGTCTGCTTGATCAAGAACTCCTAAACAATAAGAGCTAGGACCACCAAATTTGGTATACAGAGTCTTATAACAACTTAAAGCAACGTAAGGGTTTGGTTGTGCTAGGAAAACAGGAGGTGCCTAGAATGGGATTTTTTGTCATAAAACCAAATGAGTCAAAATCACCAAAGCAAGTACAGTCCTCAAAAAATTGACATAACTGAGTGAATGTTGAAAGAGACTTAACCACGATGAGCAGAGGCACAGCAGGCCACTAGGCAAGGTGTGTGTGCAGGGCCTGGCTCTACAGTCCCAGAAAGGGTGTGGCCTCAGGTGGAAGGGGTGGGGCTGGAGCAGCCAGCCTTCAGTGCCACCTGGACTACAGCATGCCCCCTCTCCCTAGCCCTGAGAGCTGCATGTAGTGTGTGGTGTAGTGCTCCAGGTGGTGATTTAAGGGGCCGAAGGCTCCAGGGGTGCATCTATGCTGCACTGTAACTCCAAATAAGATACCCAATTTCAGCTACACAAATCGTGTATCTTCTTTCAATGCTATTTTGAAATAGTTTATTTTGTCATTTTGTGCTGTCTACACAGCGCCAAATTTCGAAATAAATCGCTATTCCGAAACATCTCTTACTCATCATAGAATGAGGTTTACAGGGACTTCAGAATAGTGAGCCAGAAATAACGGGCTTGCCGTGAAGATGTGGGATAGCTATTTTGTATCCTGAAATAGCGTTGCAGTGTAGACATAGCCCAGGTGCCTCTGGCCCCTGTCAATCAACAAGCCATGGAACAACTGCTTCCTCTGCACTCCCATCCCCTCTAACTATAACTTGCTGTGTGACCATTTACTCATATCTCAGGTGTCTTCTCTGTAAAAGGGGCTAAAACCTTGAAAGTAGAGCACTGTGAGATCATAAAACCAGTTTTGGTCTTCAATAGCTTCTGTCTGATCTTTACGCATTTACATTGATTAATGCTTATGAACTTCACAGAACTCCTCCTTAGCTGGGTAAGGGTCAGTATCCCATTTCTAGTGAGGGTTAAGCAGTACAGCTACGATTTTAAGTGCCTGCAAACTTTGCTACACCTCATTTCTTTGGTGCCCAGAATGATATGCCCTGGTGTGTCGATTTCATTGGCCAAATATGGGGGTAGCCAACATTTGGGGACTCTTTTGAAGATGTTGGACATGTTTACACAGGGACATCCAGGAAAATGAATCTGAATTAAATGAAAATGTGAATTTTGAAGTGAATTAGTTAAACCATATTAAATCCCTGTGTGGATGCTATTATTGTGAATTAAAGTGGCCTTAATTTGGTTGACTTTGACTTTCTTTGGAAGTGAATTGATGAGATGCTGCATGGAAGCAAGGGTTTATATTAACTATTTTCAATGGAGCCTTGGTGCCATATATTCTTTTGAACCTGGCCACTCCATAGGCCCGCCAGTGGGGAGGGCAAAGGGGACACTTTCCCTGGGACTTGGTGATTCAAAGGGACCAAGGGCTGGGGGTAGAGGGTATGCCTTGGTCTTGGTGGTGCAGAGGGCTTTCTGGCCCTGCCCATTCCAGGAGTGCAGAGCCAGACCGTCAACCTTACCCAGGGCCCTGCACAGACAGTTGGCTCCCCTGAAACTTTGCTAGCTGCTGCAGGATACTTGTCAAAGATCCTGTTCAGTTTGTGTCTCTTGAAGCTGATGCTCTTTCAATATTTATAATACAGGGATTAAATGGCACTTGTTCTTTTATTTGCTCCCCCGCAGTGTTATGTTAAGTTATGCAGCTGTTTTTCTTTTAATCATTATGAACCACATCAATTTTATCTATTAGTATTTAAACTGTGTTCATGGAAGCACTCCAGCATGTCATTTTGAGCACCGAGAGTACTACTTTGTTGTCCCACGATAGGGAATATATATTTTTTCTTTGTAGAATACTATCAGCTCAAATTAATGTTGGGCTTTCTGTTCTCCATTTCAGAAAAATGCATTATCATCCCATATTAGTTCCTCCATTGGAACAAGAGGAGAGGGAGAGGTTCTTAGAGCCAAAGCAAATTCATTTTTGGCACCTGCCTATCCTTTCTCCTCCCCTCCTTCCACTCCCAAATTGTAGTATTTTAATATCCTGGTAGTAATTATGTAAATCACACACTTGGGGGGAAAACAAATGTATCTCCTGCTCATGTGCAAAAACTTGAAATGCAATTGCACTAGGGTCCTATTAACAGAAAAATATCTTCAACAAAAAATAGATCTCCAAGGATCTGATGACCTTTTGGTTAACTTATTTATAGTGAAAGCAGAGGAAAGTTGTGTTTGTATCTATACCAGGAAAAAACTCATCCAACCCAGTCCTTCCTCTAAATCTATCACTCAGTATGGTCAATAGAAAACCCTATATAAAAAATGTTAAGCAAAGAGTTTAGTATAAATAAATCCAGCAGCACTCTGCAGCATTTAGATTTGTTATTCAGTCAAGGTAGCCTTGTTTTCTTATATTTAATGTTGAGCTATGGCCAGAAGAGAAACATCTTAAAGATATCAGCACCTTAGCTCATGAAACTGTACTTGTTCCTTGTTGCCTTGTCCATCAGTCTATCTGTATGCTTGTGGAGGGGAGTTAGGGAGGTTAGGTGTACACTCACCAACACAGGCTCCCTACTTGCCAGACCCTGTGTGAAGGAGGGAAGGAGAGCAGCTGCTACTTTACTTACCATGCAGATAGATGGGAAATGGCTGGGTAGAAATAGAGAGCGGTGGGGTCTTGGTCCATTTTTCCCCTTCAACTTCCCCTCCCCAGTACATCGCGAGCAAGGTGGCAGGAGACAGGGACTGGATCATCTCGTGCCCCCTGTGGATCAAGGTTTATCCTTGACCGACTTTGGTCGGTACAAACAGCTTGGCTAGAAATTAGATCCATCCATATTTGGGGTGGGTCCAATTTGCCCAACATTGCTCACCCTGTCTCCAAGCAGACTCTCTTCCTCTCTGGACCAAGGATTTTTCTCCCATCTCTCCCATCCCACACAGCTCTACCTTATTGCCTTAAAGGGCTGGTCCCCCAATACCCTTCAATGCATTATAGGTGCTATGCAGAGTCTCTCTGTTCTGATTGTGCAGGAATAGCCTGACCATATCTCTCCGTTAAAAGCAAGAGGACCAGGGGAAACATACAATTACAGCCACTACCATATTGATGCAGAGGCAGAATTCTCAGTTTTGGTATGAAAATGATTAAAAACAGTGAGGGAAAAAGGAAGGAGACAGAAGAATGGAGACCTGATTCTGCACCACACTTTATATAATGACTTAAACCTATGTCCCACATACCCCTTCTTCTACATTTCAATGGCTTTGTCCTATATCAGCCCCAAAAGATGGGTGTAGCTGGGAGCAAAGGGTGTGACTACTAAGCATCTGTGCTCCTGCAAGCCCCTGACTCCTGGGTGATGAGCAACCAGGTTTAACTTAAGGCAGCCCTGAGGCTGCTCTAAATTGAGCCATGGGACCTGATCAGGATTAGAGTGAGTGAGGACACAGGTGGCACAGCTCTGATGTGGCCCAGGATCTGTTCCTGTTACCACAGGTTGGATGCAAAATGTGATTTCAAACTGGCAGTATGTTTGCATCCACTTTGCATAGAGGTTATCTACCCAAGATACTGGGGATTACAGAATCGGGGACTGGGTGTTTGAAAATACTCCTCAGTCATCTGTATCTACATTTTACAGTGCCCTTCATCTCTAGTGGCATTTCCATTAACATCAACGTCAATGGGAACTGCACTCACTCAGAAGCCACATTTTCTTACCATGTCCAATCAGACTGTCGTTATGGACCTGAAGCCCTGGAGTGCAGTTGATGTGGGGATGTGATGAATCTACACCATTAACTGAGGGAAAACTGAGCGTCCACTGACTCCACTGTAGACCCACTTGCTTTCATTGTTTTTTGAATCAATACCTACGAGTTTTTTGACTGGAGAATTAAAAACCTTATAATACAACACTCAGATCTTCAGTGGCAAGCATCTGTGGCCTGTGTGGAATGCAACACCATTAGTATCAGTGGAAGTTGTGTGATCTGTCAAGAAAGACCCTACACCTTAAGGAGGGGAACTCCCACTTCCTTTCTATTCATTCCTTTTCACTCACACAGATATACAGCCAATTTTGCTCAGCTGAGACAACCCAGTAGGGACTAAAGGACCATATTTAATTTGTAGCAAATTTATTTATGTATACATATAAAATATGCTGTTTGGTCTACGCTCAATATTGATCATTGGCTATTGGGAATAAATACATGGCACATCTATGTTAAACAGCTGCAGGCCTGTACGTATCCGAGCAATCCAACCAGCACCAGCATCTGCTTTGGTATAAATGCACATGCATCTTGCTTCTCCAAAGCATGACTGACAGAACAACAAATAGCAAGGTAAAATCACCTGCCATCTGCTGTATGTTCTCCAAATTCATTTGAACTTCCATATAACTACATATGTTGTACACACAGTCCTTTAGCAACCTTGTCTATTCAGTGGCAGTCTTCACTCCAATTCTTAATTCTAATTGGATGCAAACTATGTCCCTATTTTCTGATCCACTAAGCAAGAATTGTTGACATGGCCTTCTGGGACTTACCAGTCACTTTGCATATTTCAGACAAAAGGTTCTGGTTAAATGTGAACATATGACAGATGTTCTTAGAGTCTCACGTGATAATCAGTGCATTGGTCTATTACAAAGAGCTCTAATAGACACACTGCTTTTAATTACTATATGTGGGCCTATTTGATATTTTCCACCCCTTGTTTGTCTCTGTGGCCATGAAACTGCAGTAGCTCTTTATTTTTTTTAGACAAAGGGGAATTGGTAGTTGACCCCATTACTTGGATAACTGCTCCAAAGACAAACTCTAAGTCTAAAAGGGATTCCAAATAATCAGGCTGTTTGTGAGAGCGACTGAAATATAGCTGTGGAGGTATTTTGTGATGGGGGAAAGTGTAAAGCTTTGAAAAATCAGCTTGTTTGAGTTCCACTGTTTCGGTTGTTTCTATTGAAAGAAAATTCCCAAGTTGTAAGAGACCTTGTCCTCTGATCTATTCCACATCTCTAAAGTGCAAACGAGAAGAGACTCTATAAATGCCAGCACCATTGCTCTCAGAATTGAAGAGCTCTAAGTAGGAGAAGGCCTGAACAAAATTCCTGGATGATAAGCCTCTACCCTGGACCATGGGAATAATTTGGGGATGGGGTAGGATTTGATCTTCCTAGCATGAGGCCCATTTCTAATCATCATGCTCTGACTTTTCCACTGTTTCCCATGAGAGTTGTATCCTGCAATCCTTGTGCGCGCAAATCTCTCACTGAGTTCAGTGTGAGTTCTGTTTGCGGAACAGCATATTTTCTGCTGTTTCTTTTTGTTCAAAAAGAAGCAGTGTGGATATTTCCTTTTTGCACAAAAACCCTGTTTTGCACAAGATCCTTATGTCTCTCTGGGACAGGCAGAGGTGAGAGCAGTGTGTGTGTGTGTGTGTGTGTGTGTGTGTGTGTGTGATCTCTGCTGCTACCCCACACCAGGCCCATCATTTCAGGTAATCCCCCAGGTCACCCTGAAACCCATCCATATGACAGCTGAGGCAGCTGCTGTGAGGCCGCCCCAAACCGTAGTATGAATGAGACAGCTCTGTGAGCGATCCATCCCCTGTTGTCCATTCCCAGCTTCTGGCAGTGAGAGGTTTAGGGACACCCAGAGCATGAGGAGGTCTCCCGGATTATCTTGGCAAGTAGCCATTGATGGATTTATCCATTAATTTATCTAATTTATCTTTTTTGAACCCAGTAATAATTCTGGCCTTCACAAAGTCCTTTGGCTATGAGTTCCAAAGATGGACTATGTGTTGTATGAAGTACTTCTTCATGTTTGTTCTTAAACTTCTGCCTGTTAATTTCATGGTTCTTTAGTGTAGGGGAAAATAACATTTCCTTATTTATTTTTTCACACCATTCATGATTTTTACAGATTTGTCACTTTTTTAAAGGTGAACAGTCCTATTCTTTATAATCTTACTTATTTGGATTGGAACAGGTTTCAAATCCCTCATCACTTTTGTTGCACTTCTCAGCATCTTTTCCAATTCTGGGGTGACCAGAAATACATGCAATATTCAAGGTATTGGCATATCCTGGATTTATGTACTGTAGTAGCAACGTATATTCTGTTTTATTATCTATCCATTTCCTAATAGTTCCTGTCATTGTGTTAGCTTTTTGACTGCTACCTCACATTAAGTGTATGTTTTCTGAGAAATCCATCACACTCAAAGATCTTGGTGGAACAGCTAATTTAGATCCCCATAATGTTGTACGTATAGTTGGGATTATGTTTTCCAAAGTGCATTACTTCGCATTTATCATTGAATTTCATCTGCCACTTTGTTGTCTGCTCACCCAGTTTTATGGGATCCCTTTGTAACTTATTGCAGTCTGCTTTGGATTTAACTATCTTGTGTAACCTTGTGTCATGTGCAGCCTTTGCCGGCTTACTGTTTTCCCTCCAGAATATGTGAATACGTCGAACACTGGTTTCAGTATGCTTCTCTGTGGGCTCACTATTTATCTATTTCCATTTTAACCAGTTACTGATCCGTGATAGGATCTGCCTTCTTATCCAATGATTGTTTACTTTTCTTAAGAGCATTTTGGTGAGGAACATTGTTAAAGGCTTTCTGAAAATCCAAGTACCCTGTCCACAGGTTTGTTTCATTCTCCTCTCTCACCACAAAGAATTTGAGGCATGTTGACTCTTCCCTGATGTACTGTGATTATCTGTGTCTGGTAACCTTGTTACTATATTTTCAACTAGTTTTCCTAGTATGGAAGATAGGCTTACTAGCCTGTAGTTGCTAGGATTGTTTCTAAAGCTTTTTTTTACAAAAATTGGTGTTAACCTGAGAATAGCTAAGGTATCTGGTACAGAGGGTGATTTTTAAGCAATAAATTACATACCATGCAGTTAGTAGTTCTGCAATTTCATATTTGAGCTTCTGCCTGGTCTTGGTGACTTATTACTGTTGAATTGTTCAAAAACCACTTATGACACCTTGGTCAGGAACAGTTCTTCAGATTTGTCTCCTAAGAAGAATGGCTCAGCTGTGGGAATCTTCCTCATGTCTTGTGCAGTGAAAACAGATGGAAAGAATTCATTTTGCTTCTCTATGGTGACCTTGTTTTCCTTGTGCACTCCTTTAGCATCTCAATCATTAATGACCCTACTGGTTGTTGGGTAGGTTTCCTGTTTCTGATGTACTTAAAAAGCAGCACCTTACCCTCACTATGCATCGGTGTAACCGCAACATTCA
Source organism: Pelodiscus sinensis (assembly GCF_049634645.1). NCBI lineage: Eukaryota > Metazoa > Chordata > Testudines > Trionychidae > Pelodiscus > Pelodiscus sinensis. The sequence continues at coordinate 18,730,908 of NC_134726.1, forward strand.
AGAAAACCACAAATCTGGTGCAGAGTCCAATATTGCTCCAAACATAATCAAAGTCCTGTCAAGGATTTCAATGGGACCAAGACTAAGCCTGAAATGGCAGGGAGAGAAAAATATGTTATAGTTGAATGTCATTACTAACACCTTTTAACAGTCTGAAAACAATCCACCGTGTAACTTTTTTTGCCTTTAGTAAGAGGGGTGTTATCTAGGAGTTTTCCTCCGAGATACCTCAACTGCGGTCGCAAAAGTTCTCAGTCTTGGCTTGATTTCCATGGGAATAGAGTGAATCCAACACCGAGAGCTTTTGAAGATCCCTCTTAGTTGGAAGTTGGTTAATTTGTATTAGAACAGTCGAAGGTTCAGCCAAGCTCTGCCAGCCGTGGTTTTCCTCGGTAGGAGCATTAGTAGATTGAAATGCTCACAGATTCTTATTAACTCCCCCATAAAATGGGTTGTTTTATAAAAATAAAAATAGACACACACACTACAGATATCAATGAACATGCAAAAACAAATTGTTTGGAAACACGCTGTGTCACTAGTTGGATGGAACTCAAAGCACAATGTATAAATAGCAGTATGAGGGGAAGCATTTTCTCTAGCATTTATATTAATTAATAGTATTTAAGTTTGTTTTCTGCTACAGAAAACTTGACAATGGTTAGGCAGTTGGCGCATTGAGATCACTGCCTACGGTTCAGACCAGTATTATCCCTTGTGCTCCCCTGTCTTTCGGCATCCATCTTGTTTTATTTTTTGAATTTAAACTCTTTGGGGTCTTTTGCTTTTCTACAGCCCTTAGCATGGGAGTTCAGTCATAGAGCCTCACTAGGCATTACCACAATACAAAAACAATTAGATCATTGCTACCTCTAGTGTTTTATATATATATATATATATATTAAAAACATCAGGGAGTCAGCCCAGAAGCAACCTCTTAGCTTTATGCTATGGATTTCTCTGTCCCTCCCCTTTGCCTAATTTCTGTGTCGATGTCCTTGCTTCTCTAACCCAGACTGCAAGCTTCTTGGGTCCACCTTTATCCTGTCTATAAAGTGCTACTCATCTTTGGCATCTTTAATAATAATAATTAATATAATGTTCCAGATTGTGCCTTCCAGACCCATGCATGGATGGGGCTCTCTGCATGTAGATCTCTTCCCTTTTTGTTTTTAAGGGGTAGATGCTGAACTACTTCCATGCCACTGTGTGCCCCGCTGGCCTGGCCCTTGCGAAATCATGCCCACAGTGGAAGAAGGGGTGGTTGCTGGGTGTGCAGGGGAGTGGATTCAGTAGATTAGAGCTAGCGTTGAGGGGGATGCCTGAGGAAGATTTGGAAATACTAACACAGCCCCAGGGTGGATTATCTCTCCTGGGTAGCCCTCTTCAAGGGAGACTCAGGAGGAGCTGCAGCCCCAGGGTAGTCTTGGTAACATGGCTGCCAGGGAGCTGGTGAAGAAAGAGGAAGGTCAAAAGTCAAAGCTATTGCAAAGGAATAAGGCTTCTTTATGGATAGTCCTGATTTTTCATGGATCCCTGTACTGGCTGGTTGTTGCTTTCCTTTTCTCAGCTCTCCGTTCTTGACAGGGTTGTAAATGTTTGTATTTAGTGTCTTTCTTAAAGATCCAGCTGCCAGAGTTGGATGGTGTAAGAATCGCAGCATTCAGTTTTAAAATGGGTAGCTATTTAAACCTTGTGGTTTCAGATGAAAGCTTGAGACTGAGAAGGTAGCACAGGAACCAGAAGGATTTCTTTTTAAATCTCTCTCTTCTTCTTTTAATTTTTAAAATTTTTTAAAGCCAGTATCATGATCTGGGCTGAGCCTGACTCATGTCTTCTGAATGTTTCGAGTTGGCCATACTGAACTACTGTGGTTTGCCCTTTTATGAGGATGGGAGAAGATGGCATGTGCCTGTATCCCAGTTCTCAGACATTTGCACTGGCTGGGAAATTTGGCATGGGCCTCTTATTCAGATGATGCTGTGCACCCTTCCTGTTCTTTGATAGTCACTTCCATTTATTTGAAAGGGGTAGGATCAGGCCCACCGACTGTTAAGCTTCTGACAGGGCTGTCTGTCTCTTTATGGCATACTATGGAGATTGCCTTAGGATATTTCCATGACCCTCACTCTTCAGTACTCAGAGTCAAAAACCAGTGTCCAAAAAGGGAGATGATTGATAAAGTTCGATGATTCCTTTTTGTGGGCATTCTCGCCATTCCTACTTTCATTTCTTCTTTCCTAGTGCTTCAACCCCTGACCCTCTACCTCGGATATTACAGAACTATTCTTTTAAAATGCAAGCCAGCAATCTGATACCATGCATTAACCATGACAAGACTGAGTTAAGAACTGATATTGTGTGAGACTAGTTTAGATTTATCAGGCAATCATAAAAAAATTAGTCACTGAAGACTTTAATCCCATTTCTACATTTCTGGGTATATGCCATAGCAAAACAAGGAGCAAAGTGTCAGACAGCCTAGGGACTGCAGGAAACCAGACACATTCCAGTATTGAAGTGACCTTTAGCAAGGGAGTTTTGGAATGAATATTTCATATATTTTTGTTTTGGGAAAATGGAATTTGAACCAGCATATTAAAATGAGCTGAACTATGCATTTCATTTTTAAGGAGTCTCAAAGTGCACTGGTTTCTACCTTTTTTTCTTTTACTGAGCTGTACAAACCAAAAGACTTTTCCCAAAGACTTCAAATATGCCTTTCTAGCTCTGTGAAGTATGGAGTTTACGCTCATTTGTGAGCATTTCAAAAGCAGCTACCAGGATAAGCCACATAATTGCTATTGAAACTGAGTTGAGGCAAACACCGCTAAGCATGTCTTTATTCAGTCTGAAGAAAACTGCACTACATACCTAAACAAACTAGGACCCAATCCTGCAATCTGATGCTTTCTTTATCAGAGTGTAGCTCCACTAATTTCAGTAGAATTTAGGCAGTTGAACTAGCCCTCCCAACTGTGCAAACTTTCAGAAATGGATTTGCATGTGCCTGGTCACAATGAAGATATTTGTGGTCTGCTCTAAGTTAGATGATGTCTTGTCAGATTCTGCTTAAATCAGGCATGGGGTGAAGTTACCTGAAAAAGGTAAGCCCCCCGAAGCAGGAGAAAATGTCTGTCATATGAATGAACCCTCTTAAACCGGGATTGTCTTTCTCCAAGCTGCAATAAGAGTTAAAATATGGAGAGTGTGGAAAGAAAATATTCCCTTATAGACAACCCTGTTATGAAAGAGCTCTATCTGTGTATGTGAAATTAGATGAAATGCCCATTACGATGCTCAATAACATGGAGTGTAGTTCCTGGTTTCACAGGCTCTATAGAACATGGGCACTGCAAATAGCTTTCTTTGGCTGCTTTTTACATCATCTCCTAGCATGGTTTTAGAAGTGGGATTTGCCTTGGTGAATTTATCTTGTGTAGCCCTGAAGCAACAACACTAAATGGAGCGCCACTATTCCCTCACATTTGAATGTCTGAGGGAGATGCTTTGGTGACATAGGAAATCCCCTGTGCTGTGGAGGAAAGTGATGAAATGCTCAGGGAAGGAGAACATTCAACTGAAGCAGAGCAAAATGATCCTGTAGCTGGGACCCTCCTTCCAGATGATGTTGTATTATTCTCTTGCAGTGAGGATACCTCTCCAGGGGAGGGGACTCCTGTAATTAGGCGAAGACAGGTGTTAGTAATGGAGGATTTGATCATTAGAAACATAGCTCGGTTTGGAACGACAGGGAGAACCATATGGTGATTTGCCTGTCTGATGCGAAGGTTGCATTTCTCTTGTGACATCTAGATAGTCTTATATGTACTGCTGGGGAGGCACCAGTGATCATGGTACATGTAGGTTCCAATGACACAGGGATTAGAGAGAGGTCTTGGAGGCCAAATTTAGGCTGCTAGGAAACAGATTGAAATCCAGGACTTCAATGGTAGCATTTTCTGAAATGCTTCCAGTTCCACACACAAAGGGAAGGCAGGCAGAACTGCAGGGTCTCAGTGCAGAGACAATGGTGCAGAGACAATGGTGTAGAGAGGAGGGGTTTAGATTTATTAGGAACTGAGGAAACATATGGGAAAGGGGAATCTATGCAGGAAAGATGGGCTCTGCTTAAAACCAAAGTGGAACCAGACTGCTGGCACTTAAAAGGTCATAGAGCAGTTTTCAAAATAAGGGCTGGGGAAAAGCTGACAGGTGCTGAGGAGCACATAGATCAGACAGGGTATGTCTACACTACAAAGTTAGTTCGAACTAACGGACGTTAGTTCGAACTAACTTTAATAGGTGCTACACTAGCGCTCCGCTAGTTCGAATTTGAATCGAACTAGCGGAGCGCTTAGTTCGAACTAGGTAAACCTCATTTTACGAGGACTAACGCCTAGTTCGAACTAGCTAGTTCGAACTAAGGGCTGTGTAGCCCTTTAGTTCGAACTAGTGGGAGGCTAGCCCTCCCCAGGTTTCCCTGGTGGCCACTCTGGCCAACACCAGGGAAACTCTATGCCCCCCTCCCGGCCCCGGACCCCTTAAAGGGGCACGGGCTGGCTACGGTGCCCGTGCCAGGTGCAAGCCTGCCAGCACCCAGCTAGCAGACCCTGCACCTGGCACGGCACAGAGCCACCCACCCGATGCCCCCCAGCCCACCCCCCCTTGCCGGGACCAGGTTGGCGGCTCCCGGGAGCTTGCCCTGGACCGCAAGAGGTGGGCACCTTCCTGGGCTAGTGCGGACATCGTGGACCTCGTCCACGATCTCCGCACTAGGCACAGGAAAGTGGCTGTCTAGGGCAGGAGAGCTGCCAGCCTGGCCACCCAGGACCAGGTGTGCATGAAAATCAAGGGGGTCCACTGAGACCCCCGACCCTGAGCCCTGAGCTTACAATGGCCGTACTGGGTCAGACCAAAGGTCCATCTAGCCCAGTAGCCTGTCTGCCAACAGCGGCCAACCCTAGGGACCCTGGAGGGGATGGACCGAAGACAATGACCAAGCCATTTGTCTCGTGCCATCCCTCTCCAGCCTTCCACAAACTTTGGGCAGGGACACCACTCCTACCCTCTGGCTAATAGGACTCCATGGACCCAACCTCCATCACTTTATCTCACTTCCCTTTAAACTCTGTTCTAGTTGTAGCCTTCACAGCCTCCTGCAGCAAGGAGTTCCACAGGTTAACTATTTGCTTTGTGAAGAAGAACAACTTTCTCTTACTAGTTTCAAGCCTGCTACCCATTCCTTTCCTTTGGTGTCCTCTAGTCCTTCTTTATGGGAACTCAGGAAGAACTTTTCTGAATGCACCCTCTCCACCCAACCCCTGCTTTTAGAGACCTCTATCCTGTCCCCCCTCCGTCTCCTCTTTTCTAAGCTGAACAGTCCCAGTCTCTGTAGCCTTTCTTCATCTGGGACCTGTTCCCAACCCCTGATCATGTTAGTTGCCCTCCCTTCTCCCAGCCTTTCTCTTCCCCTCTCCCACCTCCTTTTCCCAGTCTCCCCCAGTTTTTTTTCAATAAAGACAGAGTCAATGTTGGAAGAAACGTTATCTTTATTTTGTACATCAATAAGAAGGGGGGCTAAGGAAGGGTAAGTGGAAGGAGGTGAGGGAGGAATGGGGTACGAGCCCCCGATGGGGAGGACTGGGCTGGCTCTGCGGGCTTCTGGGGGTGGAAGCTCTCCTGCAGCCCCCCAATTACTCCCTCTCCCCAGATGGCAGCCTGCGGCAAGTGCAGCCGGGCTGATGGCCGAGTGGTGTGATGTGCCCAGTGTGGGCACTCAGGGCACTCCAAGCCAGAACTTCTTTGCAAGCGGGGCACCCCTTAGAACTGTGTGTCCGGGGTGGGGGTCGGGACCCTTTAAGCGCAGCCCTCGGCTAGCCTGAGACAGCATCTCCATGCTCTAAGTCCTCCTTTTATGCCCTGCTGGCACTGCTTCCGGCCATCCTTAAGCCCTGTTCAGAGTCCACTCAATGTGGACTTGCTAGTTCGAACTAGCAAAACGCTAGTTCGAACTAGTTTTTAGTTCTAGATGCGTTAGTTCGAACTAGCTTAGTTCGAATTAACTAATTCGAACTAAGTTAGTTCGAACTAGCGCTGTAGTGTAGACGTACCCACAGAGACCTCTCTTAGGGAGGGTCTATTAATAGAGATTCTCTATGTTCTAGTAAGGAGGAGAAGGTGGAAGATGATAAAATATGGGCAAGATCAGATGAGAAACAGTCAAATGAAAGAATGCCATTCAAACACATCAGGAAATGGCAGACAGCTAAATAGCGACACACTTTTAAAGTGCTCATACACAAACTCTAGAAGTCTAAATAATATTGGTGAGCTAGTGTGCCTCATATTAAAGGAGGATATTGATATACTAGGGATCACAGAAACTTCGTGGAATGAGGGCAATCAATGGGACACAGTCATACCAGGGTACAAAATATATCAGAAGGACAGAACAGGTTGTGCTGGCAGAAGTAGTCGCCTCATCTCAAAGATATATTGACATTGGAGAAGAGCAACAAAAATGATTGGGGTTTGGAATGGTTGCCGTGTGAATAGAGATTAGAAAGGCTTGGACTTTTCAGCTTTGAAAAGAGGAGACTAAGTGGGGGGATTTTAAGACCAGGATTTTAACAGGGTTCAGAAAAGAGCTAGTTCTAATGGAGGTTAGGTCCATCAATACTCATTAGCCAGGGTTAGTAGGAATACTGTCCCTTGTCTCGGTTTGTCAGAAGCTGGAAATGTATGGCAGGAGAGGGATCACTTTATTACCTCTTCTGTTCACTCTTTCTGGGGCATCTGGCATTGGCCACTGTTGGAAGACAGGAGACAGGGCTAGATGGATCTTTTGTCTTATCCTGTATGGCCATTCTTATGACACTTCAGCTGCAGGAAACATACTTTTCTTTTTGTATTGCTGTAGTGCTCTTAATGCACCTGGAGGCTTGCACTTCTGGGGTTAAATCCCAAAGTCCTTGTTGAATTTGATGCTTATTCAAACAAATTCCCATTAGAGCATTGAAGTTAGGATACAGACAGCACCAATTATGGAAAAAGTAGTTCTTCTCATACCATGCACTTAACAATTTCCGAGAGATGGCCCTACTGCAGGGTGAAAGGGTTAGTGGTGTATTAGATATGAGCATCCACACAGCTGCATACAGAGCAATTTTGTTACACATATACCAGAATCAGCCTTGCCCCTTCGTGTGTATTACTATTACCCATTGTTCCATCGTGTATCTGCTCTTTATTGATCGCTATGAATGGGCAGTATCAGAGGGGGAAAAAGTTGAGGAACATCCTTGGCTGCTATTTCTCTTTAATTCTCTGCCTTCATTTTTCCCATGATTATGTACTTTACTGTAATTTGTCTTCATTTTCTTCTTGATGTTCGCTCAATTAAATACACAAAGAATATATTCCTACAGATTTTTTTTAAAACAACCTCTTATTCTGAGATACTTAAAATGTGTAGAATATTCCCCAAGAGATGTTTAATTCTTGTGAGGCAGGTCACATTTTAGTTCTGAGCACATCTATATTCTCTCTCAAGCCTGGAGCTCCAGCAGACAAATTTTCTGTAAGGCTTCAATCTATTTGAGTTTTTTATCCCACTCAAGTGTTGCAGGCGAAACTTGCTAGTAATCAATCTTGGCTACAAGGGCTGGATTTGGAATCCGACTAGCCAAGGACGTGAGAAATGGCCAGATCGTGCAATATGTTTAGATGCTACCATTGTGATCCGTGAGAAGTTAACTTGAAGTAAAGTGTGCGTGTGCATATGCTCCATGAGGACACTGAAAGTTATTAGAAGGAAGAGAGAAAGATGTCTAGTTCCAACAGAGATGGAGCCACCAGTCAAAACCTTAGAATCTAATCACAAGTGTCCGTAGTTGTGATACATTCTAGATGAGTTTGCAAGTAAGTTGCTCAGAATATTTGAATGGCACGATTGATGCTCTTTTTACAAGGACTGAGTGCTACAGTAAAAGATGTTACAGTTGCTAGGAGATATTAAAATTTATTAGTGGCTATTAGAGCTCATGAATTTTGGCTGCATTTCAGTGAGCTTTCTTCTTGGGTTACAGTAATTTACTCTTACACATTGGGATTCAGTAATATCATGAACCCCACCTTTATTTATGCATAATATACCAAGGCCTTCTGGTGAGGCTGGACTGAAGATCAGCAACCAGGCTATTATTGCTAGTTTATTTCTTCTCTGCAGCACATGGTGGTAGCTGCAGGCGCACTTGACACTTAGCCATAAATCTTTAATAACCAAAGGCCATGCAAAAGAAGCCATATTTGAGTGAGTCCAAATTGTCTTGGAAATAGGTATGCTCAAAGGTGATCGATCACATTTTAAAAAATCTCTGAATTAGAGCTGCGGTCTGTACAAAACTCCACATCTGAATCTGGATCAAAGAATGTAAAGCCTGTAAGTGAGCTTCCTCTGAATACTTTCATCATTTAGGTGTAGCTGTTAAACTCACAAGCTGGTGAATGTTTGTCATTTGGGAACCTACCCTTCAACAGAAAAAAACAGGGTTAAAATCCTGGTCCCATTTAAATCAGCGATGGGCAATAATTTTTGCAAGAGGGCCACTTCACAAACTTTGTACTGTGGCTGCAGGCCAGTTTCACCTCCGAAGGGACAGGGCCTTGGGCAGAAGGGGCTGTTTCCTCTGGGCGCACACACCCTTTACGCGGGAGGGAGCCTCCACACGCTTTGAACAGTGAATTACTTCACATACTCCCTCTCCCTCAGGTCTCGATTGGCCTGGGTGAGGGGGAGCAGCAGAGCAGGCCGCGAACTGGATTAAATGGCTTGATTGGTCGGATCCAGCCCGTGAGCCTCATCTTGCCCACCCCTGATTTAAATCAATGGCAAATTGAGTGGAGCCAGGATTTCAGTTTTGATTTGGCCCATCTTTAAATATCAATTAACTTCTGAGAGTACATGAAGCTGATGGTACTTTATCTAGCTGCTATAAGGATTTTGGATGAAGACTGGTAAAATTCTGAGTAGACTTCTTGTGGCCATATTTGATTAAGATAGTCGGTTTCTAAAGTTGATTTATTATCCTAAATCAATAAGGATCTGATCCAATGCCAACTAAAGACAATGGAATGACACCCATTTACTTTAGTGGGGTTTGCATTAGGCCTTACATCCCTTTTGGCTTTCTTAGGACAACTTTAGACTGAAAGAAGAAAATGTTTTATAGTGTTGGAGACTATTGTTAGTCTGACTCCCTGGAGCTCAATTACTGTCAAGCCAAGCACATGACATATGGCAAGTACCTTCCCCTCACTCCCTTAGTGTCTGGGGAATGGGATGAAAAGCAAGCTGTGTCCTGGAGTGCACTGCTACTGCCCGCCCCCCCAACTTCCCGAAATTCTGCCTTTGGAAATAGCTGCTAACTCATGAGGGATCTGAGATTGTGTTTTTGAGTATTCCATAGTTATGAGACAGTTGTCCATGTTCAATGCTACAGATATAGTAGTAGGCAGAGTGGGCCATTATTTTCACTCCTCAACCCTAAATTGGTATAATAATCTCCACCTCTCCCATTACAGAAAGTCATGTCTGGGGGTAGTGGAGTCATCAGGTGAGTGCAGGGTACAAGTATGTTTGGCAACATAAGAACATCAATGTAATTGTCTGCCTGCTGAAGGACAAGTTACATTCATGCTTTATGAGCTTGATTCTGCCACCCTAACTCATGGCTTTCCTACATTGACAGCTTGTGCACACAAATGCACTATGGGGACTCTGCTGGTGCTCACTAAGATCATGTCTACACCAGGAAATTATTTTGAAATAACTCCCAATTTTACAAAATCAAAACAGTGTGTCCCTGCTACGGGGAAGCTTTGAAATTAGTCCAAGTCAAGCTCTGTTAATGTGGCTGTGCTACCTTGATTTAGAGTCCCAGGAAGCACTGGGGAGTAATTAGTTTGAATTATTCTGGGGAGTAGTTATTTCGAAATAGTGGCTAAAATAAAATAGTTCAAAATAATGGGATAGTGTAAACCAGGGCTAAAGGTTCTGTAGTGCACAGTGGCTTAGTACTTTGGAAATGAAACCATGTTCAATGCGCACCGACAACTAGTGCACATTAGTGCTAATTGTAGCATTTAGGGTATGTCTAGACTACAAGCCTCTTTTGAAAGAACTCTTTGAAAGAGATAGTCTAGACAGCCACACAACTTTGAAAAAGCGATCAGCTTTTTCAAAAGAGCACCCATGCAATCTGGATGCTCTCTTTCAAAAAAGCCCTGTTTGCGTTCAAGAATGTCTTTTTTTGAAAGAGCTCTTTCAAAAAAAGGCATTCTTCCTTGTAAAAGGAAGTTTACTGCTGTTGAAAAAAATGCTGTGTTCTTTTGATTTGATTTCAAAAGAACGCAATGACAGTCTAGATACAGGTGAAGTTTTTTCGAAAAAGGCCACTTTTTTCGGGGAAAAAAACCCACAAAAACCCTGTAGTCTATACATACCCGTAGACAGCCCTTGCATTAGGCCGAGAGGGGCTACTTGTGGAGCAAGATGCTACTCAGCATAAGCAATTATAGCAGAAAGGGGGCTTGCAGAAGATGATAATTTTCTGAATACTTAGTGATGTAATTCACAATGAAACATAGTGACTTGTTTTATGAACCACTGGAGTACTGCTTGCTAAATGTCAGTAGTAATTTAGGAGTAAATCCCAAGAGATGAAAAAAGGAGTCTCAAAATATGTGGAAAAAGCATTTCTTCTAAAAAATTGAGGAGAAATCCCTTGAACCAATTTCTCACCTTTGAAGATCAGGATGTTTGAGGGTTCCCAGATGTGGATTGAGCTGCCTAATTTTAATCTCTAATTTAGAAAAGTTCTCTGCTTCAGTTTTTCCAGCAACAAAGCAGGAATTAATATCACCAGTAAACTAAAGGGGGCGTTTTGAAGGCATGAATGGGAGTTGAGTGCCTGACTGCCCTTTGTGCTTTTGCAAACTTCTCCCCCTTGCTGTTTGAGAAGGATTCTGTAAACTCTAGCTATTAGTATGTAATACTGAGGGCTATGGATTTTCCTTGTCCCTGAACTGTACAGCTGTTTCAAACATGTTACAAGCCCATAATTCCTTTAAAACAATAAACATTTGGTGTTTTCTTCAATTGATGATGTAATCTCTTGCTGCTGCTGCTTCTGCTGCTGCTGCTGCTGGTTTGGGCTTATGTGGAGGAGACTGTATATTTTCAGAGCTGTGGCACGTTGATGTATGTTCACTAGTGCTAGGCCAGCTGGCAAGACAGAATGGACCCAGCAGCTTTTATGAAGTATTTTGGTTTTAGAGTAGTATAATCAGCTAGGAGAATCGATTTAACTCCATCTGCTTGAATAAAGCATACTGGGCTGCATTCTGTTTTTGTTTTTACTAGTATAACTGAGATCAAAATCCATCTTGCTCCTGTGTATTTGTATGGTTACAAACTATAACTTGTGGGTGATTGTGACTTCGTTTCATGTAGGATATTGTTCATCCAAATGACAACATTGTACAAACAGGAATTAGAAAGATATTCTGTCCACCTGCACACTTTTCATGTTGGTTAGTTTTGCATGATGCTCTGCAAATGTTTATGAAAATGCATTAATAGTGTTGACTGTAGCTAGAGGTAGGCATAATGCAGACTGATTGTGAGTAGGATTCATTATACAATTCTGCATTTCAGTCTTGACCTGAAAGACCTCTGCTGTTTCAACCCTTAATTTATCAAATTGTGGGGCAATTTTATGATGTAGATTGTAGTTCTAAGGGCCATGAGGGTTCTGTGAGGTTACTGCACTGTAAGGCCTGAAATTTTAGGCTAGTAGAGTTCAATAGACTTGTCAATAGGGAGCTGAAATACGAACCTAAGAATGAGGTGGGGCAGCATGAAGTGTTTAAGGATTCTCACGGTGCTAACTGGATTCATATTTACTTTATTTCCTTGTCATTTTAATTCCATTTGAACAGGTCAAAATATTTTCCTTTTGGAAGAGTTTTGCATTGGAAATGTCCAAAACATGCATACCTTGTCATATGATTGTAGTGCTTTGTTTCAATAAAGTGAAAACACTCAATATGCAAAATTAAGTACTATAATAAAGTCAAATGATAAAGTAGAAAGGACATGGGAAAATTTCATTTCGTGGGATTTTCCTTTAAAACCCCTATCCATTTGGAAAACTTAGGACAAAAGACAAGGGATCCAGTAATAAAAAAAGAGGCCAAAGATGAAAGACTTAGGAATGGTCTTGAAATTTCAGCAAATGTATGTTTTGATTTCTGGCTGTGATCAAACTGCCTATTGAAGAGATAGCAGAGTGACAATGGGCTGTGTTTACAAAAACCCATCATGAGTCACAGCAGAGGCTTATAATTTATTCAGAGCTAGGGGAATTGTTCAATTAGCTTTCCAAAAGATGGATCATAAATAGGGGGTTGTGTTTTCTGTACAGGAACAGATTAAAGATACCAAATTCAGATTCAATTCCCAAGCCATTTTCCCAACTGTTCTTAGTATTGATGAAGTAAACTGTGAATAGCAGAAATCTGTTCAGAGGTTTATGACACTGCCAAGCACCAATGAAAGCAGTAGAATTTATGGATACTAAAGGGAGGCTTTTGTTGCTTTAAGGAAATTAGAACACTAATTTGTCCAGCCCTTGCTTTGGAAGATGGGCAAAAATCCCAACAGCACCTTCTCAATGGGAGAAATATTCTGAAATAGCAGGACACCCCTCACTCTCCTTTGCAATGTTGGTTACATGGTGATATGGAGAATTACAAAGCATAGATCAGCAGTGGATTAGCGAGAAAGTATGGTGGCAATGTGTCAATTATTGATTGTGGAAAAGCTTGATGAAACACATGCCATCTGTTGAGTCCCACAAGTTCTTAAGAAAAAAACAGCTGGGAAATGGGATTACATTTATAACATGACAGTGGTGGCAGAAGCTGGAGAACCAATTCTCCTGGTTCTTGAGGGAAACAAATAAATATTGACGTTTTCTACTGGGTGACTTCAATTTCAAGTTGCACTGTTATTGTGACACATTGGGGACCGTATATAACTCTGTTTTTAATCTTTGTGTGTTTGTGTAATATTACCTCTTGCTGTCGTTCTCATTGGGATTACTGACAGCAGATGGTCTGTAACCTGTGAAAAACATTCAAAGGGCTGGTGTTGGACTGTACACTCCCCAAATGGAGTTGCTGCTTTGTGGAAAATACCACCCATGATAGAGAATAGTCCTCAACAATTTGAAGACCACCATGGTTTCTTCTTCAGTCTTACATCAAAAATCTGGATTCTATTCCTGGACATATAATAGCTTCTGTTTTCAGCAATGCAATAAGACACCCCTGCATGTCTGAAATTAGTATTGAGCCTAAACTACCCTGGATGATGTCCAATTCTCTTTTTATGTAGATCACTGTAGCGTTCCAGGTCACTAGAAGATTCTTAAACTAATACACTTGGGCTACGTCTACACTGGCATGATTTTCCGAAAATGCTTTTAACGGAAAAGTTTTCCGTTAAAAACAGTTTCGGAAAAGCACGTCTAGATTAGCAGGATGCTTTTCCGCAAAAGCACTTTTTGCGGAAAAGCGTTCGTGGCCAATCTAGACGCAGTTTTCCGCAAAAGCCCCGATCGCCATTTTTGCGATCGGGGCCTTTTTGCGGAAAACAGTACTGTGCTGTCTACACTGGTCCTTTTGTGCAAAAGTCTTTCGGAAAAAGACTTTTGCCCGAACGGGAGCAGCATAGTATTTCCGGAAAAGCACTGACGATCTTACATGAGATCGTCAGTGCTTTTCCGGAAATTCAAGCAGCCAGTGTGGACAGCTGGCAAGTTTTTCTGCAAAAGCAGATGATTTTGCGGAAAAACTTGCCAGTCTAAACAGCGGCGGATTTAGGACAGGGCGAGCGGGGCGGCTGCCCCGGGCCCCGCGCTTCCCGAGGCCCCACGCATTCCCCTTGGCACCACGGCGCATGCGCTGTGTCAAAGGGGGGGGCGCGTGAAATTTTGCTGCCCGGGGCCCCGCGGCGTTGCCCCGGGCCCCGGGGCACTCTCATCTGCCCCTGAGTCTAGACACAGGCTTGGGTCATATTCAGAGGTGAGTCTAATTTAGAAGGCTGGAAAGTGTAAGTTCAACAGGGTGTATATTTATGCCACCCTCAACTCCACATTTATTGGGGGCTTCTTGACACTCAAGCTTTCTGGCCCCAGCAGCAGAGGTGCAGACCCTTGGGCTATGTCTACACTGGTGGGTTCTTGCACCAGAAATATGCAAATGAGGCTGTGTGGAATATCGCTGAGCCTCAATTTCGTTATTCCTGAAAATATTCAGCATAGTGGCATTGCACAAGAGAGCTTTTCTTGCGCAAGAAGGGGCAGTGTAGACAGCTCCTTCTGGCGCAAGAGCTTCTTCCGCAAAATGGCGGCTCATTAGATATGCAAATGAGGTTCAGTGATATTCCACTCTTAGCCTCATTTGCATATTTCTGGCGCAAGAACCCGCCAGTGTAGACATACCCCTAGAGAGGATGTACCGCATGTATAAATCCAGTAATCCCCTGGGGGTGAAACTTTGCATCTGTGCAACTTACTTCTGTTTAGAAATCTCAGCTTTAGGTAGCCATTTAATAAAAATCTTGGTTCATATCATTCTAGTCTGTGACCAACAAGCTATGAGCCATAAGGGTGGGGGGGGGGGGGGGGGGCTGGATGCCCTGCAGAGAAGAGAGCTTTATGAATGCTAGCATCCTCTATTCCAAAGAAAAAAAGTCAGAAGTGCATAAACAGCCTTGTTCTATGGGTTGTAATGGTGTGATAAACAGGGGCTCCTCAGGCTTGAATGAACAAGCTAAAAACTCAGAGAGTCAGCTGAAGAAGACTCAAGAACAAGCAATAGCCAAAAGCAACAAGAAATACATAGCTTATAACATGAAGGAGCTCAGCAATATGCACAATTTTGGTAAGGAGTCTATCAGTGTTGTAGAGCCATTTATTATCACAATATGTACACCTGCAACTATAAAAGTATTGTAGCTCAGGATGTAATTAGCTATTATAAATTAGTATTTACTAGCCACAGATAGTCTGTCCTATTTTCTTGTTAATTGCTCTGGCATGCCTCCAATGCAGAAAGCTTGCAAGAGGCTGATGAGCAGAATAAATCATTCCTCAGGCCTTTTCAAGGTTTTACTCAAATGAAAATACTGTGCATCTAATTCATAGCCACTGATGCATACATTATAGTGTCAAACTTTGGTGACTGTACATCATTGGACTAATCTTTCAGTGTAACAAATTTATTAAAATATGTGAAGTATTTGCATCTACATCACTATCCTCCCCTGGCTCTGTGGAGACTGATGGACATATACATATTAATACTTGGGAGAGGTGTATAGATTAGATGGAGCATATCTAATCCACAGAGAAGATGACTTCATGAAAACTTGATTCTTACATAATCCTGTCAAAATGCTTCCTAATATCAAATAGAAATGGCATTTACAACTATTTTATCATATCTGTCTGTCTGATTATGCTATCCCTCCCTTTTATCTAGTACTTGAGCCTAGCAAAGATAGAGAGGACAGTCAAAAAATCATATGGAGTGACTATCTCCTTTGATGCATCACTCATATTGATAAAACTAAACAAAATTTAATTGGGTTGTCGGATTTATTGTAGTTTGGTTTTTTTTTTTTTGGTAAACACAAAGCCAACTGGAGCCCTTTAAGAAGTGGCTCATTAGATGCACTGAAGGTGTGCTTGTAGAATGATGGATGCAATATTGCCACCCTAAGCCTTCAGGAATCACACCTCCCAAGGAAGAGATTGACAGCGTGTGTCAGCTACTGCAGGACAATTACCTCCCTCAAGACTGGAGTCCTGATTGTTGAGACAAGAAATCAACGAGAGGCTGATCAAATTCTCAGGATATTCTTAGCTGCTACCGTGCAGCTCTCCTCAGTGAGGGGAGACTATGCCTCCGAGACGGAGAGGTCTTTTAACTGCTTTTATATAGGTTCTGGTTTTCAGCCCTGAAATGCCATTTTAATGATATATTTTCCCATTATTTCAAAGTGGAGAACTACTTTGTCATGTAAGAAACCAAATTAATGGTCTCCCTGTGAAAGTATGTCGTAAACGGCAGTAACGTGGGTGCTCTGTAAGTATGTACATATTGCTAGTGATTGACTTATTTCTTTTCCCCCTTCAATTCTGAGAAGGAACATGTCAAAGATCATTGTTGCAAGTGGGAAACTCATCAATTGCAGCCTATAACATATATAATTAAAATAAAACATTGATTATCAATGGAAAAGATGGCAACTATATTTGATATATGAAGTTAAGAAAATCTGTCTCATGCTGACTCTTGATCATGGTTGGCAGATAGGGTCTGGTCCTACAAGGGATAAAAAAGCCATGCTCCTAGGAAATGTGGCTGTGGTTGAAATTAAGGGGAATTAATGTCATGAGACGCCACTGGGTAAATCAGAATGCCTAGTATTAAGATTTCAGTTCTCAATGAAGTAACTTTAGCTATTGGCGAAACATTGTAGATCAGTGGTGGCCAACCGCGGGCTGCATGTGGCCTATTGGGGGTCTCCATGTGGTCCCCACACCCACTTTCTGCCTCCTGCTCCTGCATGCCTCTCATGCTGGGGCCCAGCACTTACCTACTCCTCTCCCTCCCTCCCAGCACTTCTGTGAATTGGCTGATTGATGCCTGGACCCAGCTTCTCCCCCTCCCTTTGGCTTGCTAGATGCTTTCACCAAAAATCCAGAACATTTTTTGGGGGGGGGGGAAGGAGGGGGATGGAACAATGGGAGATCAAACATGTGTTTTTTTTTCTTCTCAACCAAAAGTTGAGCGACATCACCCCCCCCCAAAACGCTGTGCCTTTAAGAATCTCCACGCTCCTCGCTTTTCCTGCCCAGACCAGATGTGTCCAGTATTTTCTGTTTTTTTTAACCGGACAGGGGCCAGAAAAAACGGACTGTCTGGGCAAAAACCGGACATCTGGCAACTCTACCCTCTCTCCCTCTTTCCCAGAGCTTGATTCCTAGCATGTCAGCTCTGGGAGGCAGGGGGAGGAGCAGGACAGGGCACCAAGCAGCCGATTTACAGAGCTCCAGAAGCTCTGGGAGGGAGGGAGAAGAGTTGGTAAGTTCAGGTCCCCAGCATAAGGCATGTAGAAGCAGGAGGCAGAATCAGCAGATGCACAGCACTCAAAAAATGCTGGGAGGGAGTGAGAGGAGAAAGGAGGGGCGTACTTGAAGGAGGAGGCAAGGAAAAGGCCGGGAAGGGGGGGGGGGCGAGGGAAGGAGTGGGGTGGGGTAGGATAGGGTGAAGGGTCAAGCATCTCCTAGTAAAATGAGAAGTGAAACACGTTTAAAGCAAAGGCCGGTATGAGGTGCATGCTGATTGTCAGATCCACCCACTCCCTCTGCTTCTTTGTTACTTTTGCCAGCAATTTAATTTGTCCTAAATAATGAATCACTTCGTGTTGCAAAGAATCAAGTGTAACGTGGTTAGTGCACATGCCCCCGTTTCAATCCTGTGGCTCACTGAGGAGGGCCACTCAGGCGGCCCACTCTGTAGCTGTGGTTTCCCATGGCTGTTGTAGATCAATGATAAAGACATTGCGATTAGTAGACGGCATTGAGTATATTGCATTTTCAGTGGTAAAATGTGATGTTTCTGTATAGAGGGACAATGTGGGTGAACTATCTTTTTTACTGGACATGTTCCTGTTGGGGTGAGAGAAGATTTTGAGTTTACACAGAGCTCCAGAAGTTTGACAGAAATAGAAGTTGGCCCAGTAAAAGAGATCACCTCACCCGCCTGGCCTCTCTGTGTGGCTACAACACTGCAAACAACAATCTATAGACAGAGATTTACAAATATTAAGAGTTTAACATGTATCCACCCAAGGGGATTACCAGGTTTACATATCAGCTTATATTTGAGGGGAGGCCAAACTTATTTTCTCTCAGTGCCTCATACGACAATCTTCAGAAGTTGTAAGAACCAGGGCTCTGGGTTTCAGCCCTGCAGGAGGCACTTGCCAAGGCTGGGGACTGAAGTCCTGTTCTTGCTGAAACCCTGAACCCTGGCAGGTGCAACCTGTGGGTGGTAGCCCCAAGATGCTCCCTCCCTCCCTGAATGTGTGTGGAGTCAAATGGTGTCATGTGCCTCCAATTTTTACTGACCTCATTTGGTTACATGATGTCACCCTGCATGGCAGCTGCTAGAGCTGGTAAGCTGGGTGCTGTGGCCATTAGGAGAGGTGGCAGTGAACAGCAGGGAGCTTCAGGGGAGGTGAGACTTTAAAAAGTGCAAAGCGCTGGGCTGCATCTTCTCACAATCAATGGGAGAAGAGTCAGGCCAAAGCCGAGTGCTTTTGGAAGTGCTGCCCAAACAAACCTGGCCTCCCTCACTGACCAAATTCTGGAGAGTCTTAGATTCTTTTGGAATGGCAGTGAGCTGCTTCCTCTGCTGCTGATCTCTAGTGGACATGGCCTGCCATGGTCATGAGACTTAGGCCTCAAATGTACAGCTCTTTGCCTGGGAGGTTCATTCTTCACTGTCCAGTAAAACAGAAACGTCACTCCTCTCCCATGCCAATTGGTGATTGTAGCTCTTGGAGGCAACAGAGTATTTAAAATAAATGAATTGTTGGAAGCATGACCTGAATCCATGGTGAATTGGACCATATAAAACCCAGCAGCGAGAGGAATTCTAGAGAGAATTTTGGGCATAAGCTGAGCGCTGGACTGCGGACAACAGTTCTTCTTAGGGTGTCAATTCAGTCTGTATGCAGACAAAAGCTCCTACTAGATTTAAAATGAATGACTTTTGCCAGTTTTGGGGTCTCTAAAATGTATGTTTTTAATTTTCATATCTACTGACTTTAATTTAGCTTACACAGTATTTTAGACTGGTGAACTTTGAACAATATTGAGTATTACACCTTGAAAAAATCCACCCTTTTTTCTTTTTACCATAACAAATGAAGAGAGTTTTTTTTCCAGACCTTTTGGGCTAGCTAAGGAAGAAAAGTTTCTCTACACTGTGTTGCACATGCTACTAGCATAGATTGGAGATAGTATCTCTGCCTCCAAGGAATGTCCTGGTGTTTGAAAGTTGGATGACAAGACTGCCTGTCACCTTGTACTGCAAATCATAGAATACTAGGACTGGAAGAGACCTCGAGAGGTCATCCAGTCCAGTCCCCTGCCCTCATGGGAAATCCATTCCTTCATCTAAGACTCTAAACTTGCTGGGCTTGTGTCAGTTTTGGACACTGGTTTTACACTGGTGCAATGCCACTGAAATCAATAGTTACAATGACATTAAACTTGAGCAACAGAATGCTAAGTCAGAATTCTCTGTGTAAGGCACAGCTTTGTATTTCTATAATTTGTGAAAACAGGTAAAAAGTCACGATTTTAGAAAGTGCACAACATAAATGAATGTGAAGGAAAAAGTATGAGCAGAAACCCCCCCGCATCATATGGATGAGATTAGCTGGTAATTAAAAAGTCAACCAATTTGAGTTAAAGGATGGATTAATTAGATAAAACACCAGGAAATCTAATTTACTCAGCAATTTATTTTTAATCTGAGTCAAGAAGATTTTTATCATGGTTTCTATGAAGCTTGTAGGAACCAAGTCAGATTTAATTAGACTCTTGTGTAATGACCCACATCTCTCCAGTTTTATACTTGTTATAATTTATTTTATTTATAAATAGATGTACATTTAAAATCTGGAGAGAATATCTAGACTATTTGATTTCTGCTTTAGCAGGTCAGACATGTTAATGTTATAAATGTAGGGGATGTTCTGTTTTTTCCCTATTACCCTTCCTTCTGTGACACTGCTATTAGATCATTTATAACTGGAAGTTTAACTCTTCACAGAAATCAGAAACTCACCAATCTGTCATCTCCTATTAGGAAAGTACTTAAGCATGTGCTTGAAACTAAGTGTTGGCTTAAGTGTTCCCTGAATTGAGACCTAAATCAGCAAAAAGATACATATGCAAAAGTCATGTATTTTTACAATTTGAAAGTAGGTACTATTTAAGGTTTAAAACAAACTGAAATTAAATTGTGCATAGAATCAGTCAGAATTATGTCAGTAACTAAGCTTGATCCACCATTGGGAAATGATTGATTCTGGGAGTGAAGCAGTGTTGTGAAAAATTAGCAGATCTTTACATACTGTTGTTTTAAAGACCTTGGTTTTGCTTTTTGGAGTGTGTCAGAAACTTCCTCTGCTGTTATTACTTAATGTTCTTTATGCCTGTTGCTGACAAACACCCTTACAAGGACAGTCAAAGAGTAGCACCCACAATTATAGCAGGTCTGATACTATTATGTCTACCCAGCCGTTTTTTTTTTGGCTGAAGATATGCAAATTGTGCTCTTTTGCATATCTTCTGCCAATCCTTTTTGCGGAAGAGGTTTTGCTGCTAAAAAGCCCCATGTAGATGGGGCCATTTGTTGGAAAAATACCCTTTTTACAAGATCCCTTATTCCTCAAAAAACGAGGTTTACAGGATCTTGCAAAAAAGGGGTTTTTCCCAATAAATGACCCAGTCTACATGGGGCTTTTTAGTGGCAAAACCTTTTCCGCAAAAAGGATTGGCAGAAGATATGCAAATGAGAGTGTGATTTGCATATCTTCTGCCAAAAAAAAAAGGCATTGTAGACATAGCCTATTATGGCAGTTCTTCTTGCTGGTATGCAGGAGACATAAGCTGTACATCAGTGCAAAGGTCTTGCTGCTCCAATCATGGAAATTGATCATTTATAACTGGAAATGAAATTGGGGGCACTTTACAGTGGCTGGCTTGATGGAGGGGGAAAAAAACTAGGAGCTAAATAAAAGTTTATAATTAAAACTAGTTGAAAACTGGATTTTCTGGTATTTTGAAATTTTTGTTTTCATATTGATGTTTGGGATAAGTCATTTTCCGAATTGCTATTTTTCAGAACTTTGTTCTGCAAAAGGTTTGGATGTGCTAAAAGGTGTAGTTGGCTTGGTTCGATATTAATCTATTTCTGCCTGTCATGCTGAGAATTATATTTCGGGTGCCTTAGACCTCTATTCCTGGCTGTTTGTTCCAACTAAACAAAAGAACACGATATATCATGGGAGTCTAGTCCAACCTAGGGGCTTGTCCATAAAGGCAAATGGGAGTATGGGACAATGTGGAAGCCCAATACTGCACACAGATTTTAATCTCTAGTTGATTTGGCATTAGTATTTGGACCCAGACTGATAAACAGAATTATTTTGATCTGGACTGACCTGACATGAACAAAAATATTGTTTAGCTATTTCCCTATAGAAAAGGCTTTTTTGCCTAAAGCTTTTCAAACTTATCCGCAGAAAATTTCAGTTTTTTCAAAAACTACATTTGCCACAAACTCCCATACAGCTCAGTTTCTAACTAGGTAAGTAATTGTAGCCAAATCAAGGTCTGCAACATGACCTCCATGTGCCTGTATAACTTTGTCATGTTATTCTTAGCACAGAGAGGGTCACACTAGATATGCCCAGGTACAGTAGCTAGATCCTAAAAGTCAAATGCTCAGGGAGTATTCTCTAGTGGATCCTCTGACTAACCGCATATTCCATATTCTGTCCCCTCAGCTGAATGAAATGTGGAACAAGGATAGAGAGACAGGAGAAAGGAAGGGCAATGACACGAATGTCTTTAGGTCCTGGACATCCAAATTGATATGACAAAGAAATTCTTTAGCTCCCCAAAGAGCGTTTCCATGTTCTTTCTGCCTAAAGACCAGGCAAGCCAAGGGCTAAATCATGATGTTTTGAACCAGGCAAGTCTTGTCTGGGCAAGGATCTTAGGGTTGCCCAAATGATTTATTTGTATGTCTTGTGTTTTCTGTTTACAAAGTGCCAGCTTGGTAACTTGCGCCCGCAGGCAATGGCTCGTTTGCCAGATTGCATGTGCAGTTGCCTTTATTCTTATGCCATGTCTCATTGGTCAGTGGCCATTAAGTCCAAAGCTGGTTAAATGACATGCCAAGAGTGAAACCTACCGAGCAGCGAGCTGAGATGGGAATTCTGCATTTGGCACTATACCATAGACGGGAGGCGATGCAGGCAGGAGAGGCTAGCACACAGTACAGTACAGATAATGTCCAGCACAATGGAGCCCTGATCATACCCCGCAGGAGCTACTGCAGCATGGCTACGTCTAGAAGTACAGCATGGCTACGTCTAGACTGCATCCCTTTTTTTGTAAAAGGGATGTAAATTAGATGTATCACAATTGCTAATAAAGTGGGGATTTAAATCTCCCCCGCTTCATTAGCATAAAAATGGCTGCCACTTTTTTTTTGGCACGGAGCTTTGCTGGAAAAAAGCACCAGTCTAGACGCGGATCTTGCGGAAAATAAAGCCTTTTCCAAAAGATCCCTTATCCCTCTGTGAAATAAGGCATACTTTCGAAAAAGCCTCTTTTAAAAAAGAGCATTTAGACTACAACCAGTACTTTCAAAAAAGCAAGCCGCTTTTTTGAAAGAGAGCATCCAGGCAGTCTGGATGCTCTCTTTCAAAAAAGCACAGTTTGCATTCCATAGTGCCTTTTTTCGAAAGAGAACGTTTGAAAAAGAAGTTGTTCGTTGTATTAAAATAAGGTTTTCTGCGGTCAAAAACACTGCCGGGTTCTTTCGATTTACTTTTGAAAGAACGCGGCAGCAGTCTAGATGCAGGGGAAGTTTTTTCGAAAAAAGGCCACTTTTTTCAAAAAAATCCTGTAGTCTAGTCCCACCCTTAGAGAGATTCTCAGTTTTGCTGCTTAGGTTTCCATCTCTCCCTTTTCTTTCGTAGTGAGGGCCGCGTTTGAATTCTGACCTTGTAGCCTGGGCAGTGTTACAGCATTAGTAGGTGGTGCAAATGGGAATGATCCCTGCTAGTCTGCGTTAAACAGGTGCATAAGTACACTAACAGCTTTCTGGGAGACATACTGACGTCCCAGGAACATATTTTTCTGGGTAAAATCCAGCCTGTTTCCTGATATATTTTGTAAGTATGTTTTTGTTTGTTTTTGGAACAGTAGAGGAGGAATCCTCTGCTTAGCTCTGAAATGCTTGTGAGACTTCATCATGTCTTTGCTAGAGCACAGTTCCCTATTATAGTAATTGTCCACCTTTTCTTCATTTGTGGGCCCCTAAAAATTGAAGTGGAGGTGCAGACCCCTTTGGAAATCTTAGGCATATTCGATGAGCTTCCAGCAGGGTCCAAAGATCAGAGGTGAAGAACCACTGCACTACTACACATACCACATTGCATTTTTTTTTACAAGCTCTGAGTTAAATTTTAACTGCAGAGCCCTCTTCTGAGGTCTCTTACTAGAGGGCTGGTATACTACAAAGCATCATAAATATTGACACTAAGTTGTATTCCAAATCAAATGAACAAAATCCATTTTATCATGCATTTTTCCTTGACTTTATTGCGCTTTTCACTTACCAATTTGTAACACTTCATACTTGGAAATGGGCATTCCCAGGGCCAGATGAAGGCCTAGTGTCTCAGCTTCTGGAGTCATGTGACTGCCTCAGGATTTCAGCTGTTTATGTTCCTAGTTCCCATGGTTTCAAAGAGAAATTTGGAAATGTGACCTGACTGTAATCAATACAGCAGCTTCTGCTAGAGCAGGGGTGGGCAATAATTTTTGGCCAGGGGCCACTTTAAAAATGTTTGAAGTGGCCCTGGGCTTCCCCGAAAGAGGCGGGGCCTAAAACATAAAGGGTGGGGCCAGGATGCTTCTGGGCTTCTCCACCCACAGAGCATGATTGGTCTGGGGGGCGGGGAGATCCCCTTTGCCCTCCCTTCCCATTAAACACCCATGCCCCTGGCAGGACGAGAAGTCTCTTCCAGCCCTTCCAGGAGCGCGCAGCACTTCAAAGTGCTAAGTGCTCCTGCCCGGGCGGAGGAAACTTCATGCGCTTTCCCTGCTCCCAGGCCCTAATTGGCCTGGGGGTAGGGGAGCGGCAGGGCTTCCGAGGGCTGGATCAACCCACTTGGCAGGCCAGATCTGGCCTGTGAAGGCCGTTTTGCCCACTGCTGTGCTGGAGTCTACAGAGAGCTGTGAGAGGGATATGTTCACATTCATCTCCAGTTGGGCTTAACTCCCAAGGCTTGCTGCTTGGGAAGAGCACAGCCAGTAGAGGACTGTGGGATGTCAGAGAGGAGTGCAGTACTGCCTTCTTGTAGGGGAGAAGGAATTCATGTTGTCACCCCTGTTGCTCTGAGAGGAGGGGATTCCTGCTGAGGAGATGGGAGCCCATGATGCTGCCCCTGCTTTTATCAGAGGGTGGAAGGAGGGGCCTTCTGTACCAGCCATGCCACTATGGGAGTACTGTATGGGTGTGGCCCCATGTTATGGAGTGGTCAGGGCCTTGGACTGTGTCCAGTCTGAATATGGGCATCCTCAGAGTGAATTAAACTCTGCTGTATCTTAAGAGATGGTGTCCGATCGTGATAGATAACTGTGAAACACAACTTTTCACCTGATATTTTGGGGATCAGCTGGGATGTGGGGGAAGAGGTAAGACTGTTTGGAGCACCGTAACTCTGCATTTCCATGGAATAACATTTTTAAACGTGTTCTTAGTTTAGCTTTAATTTTAAAATACTTCAATTTTAATTTAAAACAATGAAGAACATTAAACTGGTAAGATTTCTTCCTCCATTATTTAATGACATATATTTAAAACCTAACTCTATCTCAATAAAGACTTTTTTTCTTTTTTATTCAGGTCTGTATTAACCTGTCTAGGGATTTTGTGCTAGTCAGAATTACAGCCATTCAATCACTGCATCTCTAGATGAGCAGAGGTTAGTACTATAAATCCAATTTATACAAAAACACAGCATCATTTGCCTTTGAATTTTACATAATACATTTAAATACAAGTAAATGTTTGGTGACCTAGGCATTCATGTTAGTTTGATCTTCTTATCATGATGCTACAATACCTTTTTCCCACTTGAGGAGTAATAAAACCAAAACATTTTTTTTTAAATTATAAACTATAGATTTGATTTGTCAGTCCACTGTTCACTGGATGTAAAACTGATAGAATGGATAATCATACTGTTAGTGAAACAACCACTTTCCTTTGATATTTTGTGGATTGAAAGAATGAGTTTCTTTGAGTGATGATACCACCTTGCAGTTCTATGTAGTGCTATATTAATGATTAGAACAGTTTTGTTCATCATCTAGCCAATTTCCATTCGAGAGCTGATTTTGGATTCCCATGCTTGTAATTGAAATTGGATGCTGTTTGTCATATTAAAATATAGATGATATGCAAAATGACACACTGACTGTGTTTGATTTGCAAACTGCTTCTTTAAAATGGATGATCTGGAATATTAATAATGCAGGCTTTCAACCAAATTGCCTTTCTTCCTCCTCCCTTTTTTTTTTTTAGGTTGATACAGAGGGTTTGACAGTATGGAAATTATGAAAATAAACAAGTCCATTTCATCAAGTGCTCTATTAATTATTCATTAACAATTGAAATGGAAGCAGATTGGCTATTATACACTTTTGTGTGTCATTCACCATCTATTCTAGACAACATCATCGGCTTTGATATCTCTAGGTGGTGATTATACAGTGCTGATCATAACTGATTCAAAGGGCTGCTCCCCTTTGATTAGCTGAAAAGGGTCCAATTAGATACTGAACCACACTCATTATCTCTCCTGTTCTATTTATATAGTTTCTTTTTGAGTGATCTATCACAGGCCGGTTATCTTTTATTAAAGCACCCTATAACAGGAGCGCGCACAGCAAAGAGAAGTTATGTGCAAATTACTAGCACGAGGTGGCACTAAATTATGTAAAAGAGATTAGAATTGTTTATATTAGTCTGGGCTGACTTCTGTTTGCAGGCCTGGTCTAGATTAGGTAACATAGGTATGGCACTCAGGAAAAATTCACATTCCAAGCCTTGGAGCTCTGTCCTCCTAATGCCCCTACGTGTGGCTAGATCAGTGGAAGAATTTTTGTCACTCTAATTAAAGCTTGTTCAGGGCTGTATAGTTGCTACAAAGATAAAATTGGTAGTTGCATCTATGCTATGGGGGCACATTGGCATAGCTACGATGCCGTAGTGTCTGTAGTGTAGGTGTGAACTCAGTCAGATACCCATGATCTAAATCCTAGTGAAGTCAATATAAGCTGTGTTCATTTCCCAGGATACAGTCTGATTCAATCTGTATAATGTAGCCAAAGATTTGAACTAGAGATGGTTTAAAAAACAGCTAACAAACAAAATAACCCCCCCCCCAACCTTACAGTGGGAAACAACAATGCGGTAGCCAGCCTGTCGTGAATTTGGGGGTTGGTTATAGCAGGCAGTAACTTGGGATATGAGCAGATACAGAACAATTCTTCAATGGATTGTGCTTCTAAATCTACCAGACTCAAATGGGTTCATAATTAGGTAAAATGTTCCTAAGGAGAACTTCAATGCTAGTTACCCATGTCATTGAGAATAACGCCACCGGACTCACTGCTCTTACTGGGGAGAAGTCAGAACTGGGCTCCAAGTGGCTATAAGGTAAACAGGTGTGGGTTTCCCATGCTTCTTCCATCATTATTTTGATCTTTGTGTTTCATGCAAATAATAGCTTTGTTGAAACGAGTTCTGAGTATTGTGTGGTTAGATACTTTTGAAAATCAGTAGCGTCTGACTGTGTAACCGATGTTGAAAAATTATTAGCAAACAAATCTCTAATCAGTTACACAATGGGGATCACCTCTAGCATGCTAATCAGCTGTAGTGAGACGATTTCAGCAGTAGTCCTGCAGCTTCAAAGAGAACAGATGCCCAAGGAGAAGGCTGCTGATACAATCAGAAACATCCCATTCTATGTAATTTATTCAGTTCAGTGTGCGCTTCATCCAATTTGCCATATGCTATGGGATATAAATTTTGGGTATATGTTCTTTCTTGTCTCATACCCTGATCATTACACAACAATACTAAAAAGTTCATTAAAGGAATGCAAAGGATGTGATAGAGAATCTCTAAGAATAAAGACAGTGAGGATAGGCTTCTGCCTCAGCCTGTGACTATAACACAGGCCATTGAACTTGGGTTTGGCACTCTATTAGAGATGTAGTTTCAATGGCTGCAATGGAGCAATAATTCACCAAATAAACTGCACTCGCTGGGCCTGCTAGAGGGAGTCTGCACTTCTCCATCCTCGTGAAAAAACTTAGGGCTGCTAATGCTTTTTCCTCCATATTTTGCCTTAAGCCTGAATTCTTCATTCTAGGCCTCCGCCAGGATACAAAGCTATATACTGGGTATTTATGCCAGGGGCAGGGAAGGGAAAGGATGCCATCATCCAAGCTCTGCAGCAGCCTAATGGCCCCTAATATGCATCTTTTTCAGGAGAATGACATGGGTATCAGTGGATTCCCTTACTGCAGCTTGTATGTATTGGTCTGCAGTGAGCTATGGCAGAGCTGAACTGAGCACTGTCCATTAAATGTGTGGCTAATGACATGGACTTACCCCCTATCTCGTCAGTAGCAGAGACACTGTTGTCTTTTGGGACCTCTTTAAGGTATGTTAAATATTTCCAGTTCACATTAACAGTCCCCTGTAGAGGTGCAAAACTGTTTCAAGAATACAGTTTTCTGTATATTTCCTATTCTGAAGGGACCTGCCTATCATGCTGTCTTCTGTATGCGGGGTGTGGGGAATCATGTCATAAATGTCAGGGAGCTGGAAGTCAATAAAACATGTTTGTTTTCTAAGAAAAAACAGAACATGAGCTTAAAGACAGACAAAGAACATGTTCAGAATACATAATTTAGCAAACATTAAGGAATAAAACTTGAAATATTAAAGAACAAAGCCTGCAGTTAAATATCCAATTAAGCTATCTGGCTGCAAAATATCTTTGACAGAATATTAGTTCTGGGCAAGTCAAACATTTCAGCTATGCATTCATATAAGGCAATTAAAGAAACTAATTTATATTTGATCTGAGGCAGTGGTGAATTAATTGGAGAGTCTTAGGATTAATATGGCAGCAAGCCATGCAGTCACCCCAATGTACTGGTAAGAGGTCAAGTGATTTCCTTGATAACTACATGACCTTTCCTCCTTTTAGGAAGTCTCTAGTGAGGCAACATTATTGATTGTTAATTAATGTTGAAGACACTGACTGCCAATTTCTCACTCCATTAAGAGCGATGCATGAAAGAGGAGTACAAAAGAATAGATAGATTTCCTTTACTAAAGTGCAGCATAATCATCTTCCTTGACTGAGATTCCCTTTGCAGCCACTCTTCAGGAAATTGTCCTCATGCTAGATTCAGAAACCTCCTTTCTCCCAGTACCATATGTCTGTAGGTGCAGGCATCGTGATCCCTCCAGAAAGTCTTGCATACGCTCCAGGGGGTCATGACTCACGATCACTATTTCCTCATGGCTAGATAAGAGGGAGTTTCCAAAAAGTCTTCTGTTGTAATATGGTAAGGTTGAGAATCATTAGTGTATGAAAAAAAATCAGATCTCTACTGTAGTTTATGACAAATTTCTGATCCTAATCATACGGTGGTGAATAGCAGCATTAATGGTTAGCTTTCGTTCTTTGAAACACGAAAGGACTTTATTTAACTTCAGCTATTTTTCATTTTTATATTTTGGGTAAATTTTTTAGTCGCCAATGTGATTTAGGCTACTCAGTTGCTTTATGCATATATGATCTGAAGGATACAATTAGTACTTGATTGTGTATGCCTATGCACTCAAACTTCCATTAACTCTGAAAGCTTTGCATGTATAAGGGATGTAGGATTTGATCCTTCATTTGCTTGATCCTTCAATTCCCTTGCTCCATACTCTTCTCTCTTATAATACCTAAGGCCTTCTCTACACTAAAAGGAAGATTGCCTCTGTCACAATCAATCTTCTGTTGTTTGTTTTAGCGAATCTATTTAAGACTCGCTAAATCAAACTCAGAGGGAGCCCCTGCCAGTGTCTGGTACTCACCCTTACTCCACAGAAAAGGAGATCTGATGGGAGTGTTAGCGTACCTTAAGTCAGGGGTGAACAATAATTTTTAATGGGAGGCTACTCCAAGATTTTGATAAGCAGTCAAGGGCTGCACTTCTGTGGAAGGGATGTGGAGTCTGGGGCAGTCAGTGGGGTGTAGAAGGGAGCTTGGGTGAAGGAGGAGGTTATGATCTGGGGCTTGGGGTGCAGGATCCAGGAGGGGTTAAGGGTGCAGGAGAGGATTCTGACACATATGGGAGGGATGTAAGAGGAAAGGATTCTGGTCCGGGGGAGGGTTGTTAGAGGGGGTGAAGGGTCTGGGAGGGAGTTGTGACCTGGAGGGGGTAGGGAGAGGGGATACAGAAGGTTTGGGTCATGATCTGGGGCAGGTAGCTGGGGGAGGGAAGAAGGGGTAGGGTGCCAGAGGCAGGCTCTGGCTGGGAGACACTTACCTAGGTTGCTCCCAGTCAGCAGCTGTGTGGGAACCTGAAACAGGCTTCCTGTTTGTGTGCTAGGCGGGCTGCTCTATGTGGCTTTGCTCTAGCACAGGGACTGAGTAAAGGGGGAGTGAGGAGGCTTCATTCACTGCCCCTGCCATCAGCAAAATTTTTCATCTCCTGTTGGCTGGAAACTGGCCAATGGGAGCTGAGGGATTATGCTTGGGGGACGGGACACAGTGTGCAAACGTTTCTCCTCCCTGCCCAGACTGCATAGCAATTAGTAGCCCGCTGTTTAAAGCGGCTTCTTCTGCTCTGTAGCAAGGGTGCCAGTAAGATGGCTGCAGGCTGTATCCAGTGGCTTCGTGGGCCGCATCTGGACCACTAGCTGCCTCTTGCCCACCTCTGCCTGAAGTCGAGCTACTGGGTCTAGTGAGGATCTGGCCTAAGTGTTTCTATTGCACTTCATTACCATGATGTCAAAGTGGCTGAAGGAGAATTCTTGTGACGTTTGAGAAGCACTTTTTCTATAGGTAAAACTATATCATGTCATCATTCATTCACCATATTTAAACAACTTCCCTGCTATTCCCCCCAAAATTGACTGATCATTAATTGCAAACATGATTTAACCCATTCAGTCAATGTTAGATAGGGATTTCTATGAGTGCTGATATTTTGTATGCTAAGTTTTAACTCAATGCAAATTAGAATGTTTGAGTTACATAAAGTTCTTGAAAAGTACCATTTTTAATTGAAATGGCAACTGGCCATTAACTGGAGTGGTACTACCAGGCACAATAAATTGTTTTGACTTTACGAAATGGTGATACAATATAGCACATTTGATTTTAGAGAACAATTAGCCCATTATTCTACTTACTGAATTTTGTTTTATTACTCTTGAAATAAATTTTATTACAATCATGAGCACATTAAGCCATAATGTCTGTCCTATGGGCATGTATTTGCTGTTTTAATATATTCTTTCTATGTGTAAGACAAACGGTGCATATTATGATGTGAAAGGCCCATAAACCCAACCAGTGATGGGAAAATGCTACTATATCCCTGTAATCACAGTTCAGAAGTTTGTGCAGGTTTAGAAAATGTTTTAAATAGGATTACTTAGTACCCATTATACCTGTGGTGTTTAGGGCAGCAATGAAACTCTTGTACTCCCGTCTGTTTCTGGCTAATCTTTCAATAGCTTTGCCCCAGGTTTATCAACTCACTTGCACAGCTCTTCGCCATGTTGCTTTTGGGCAGCCTTGTTTTCCCTTGCCTTCTGTCCACATTAATGCTATCCTGGTGGCGGAATCAGTTTCCATCTGAAGCACATGGGAGCCATAGCCAATCCATTTTGAATGCCTTCTGTTAATGATGGCGCTCATATCATCTTGGCCGCCCTTTGTGACTAGGTTTTGGTTTGAGATGTTCTGGGCCAAAAGATAGGGAGGATTTTTGAGGCAGGTTTTACAAAATGGATTAGCTTGTTTTGTTTTAACTGGGCAAAAATGTTTTGGTTGAGTTTCATGTGTAGTTTTACTGTTGTTGGAATCTCTGATCCTGTGAGGGGCAGCACACTTTGAGCTGCTATTAGAATCAATGGAGGTTTAATACATGCAGACCCTCATATAAGTGTTCAGCATTTGCCAGAGATTTCCTGTGTCAGTGATGGATGGATGGAGTCTTTCTGGGGTGTAGGTACCAAGTTTGGGAGAGACTGTGCTAGTAATTGAAGTTCACACTGGCCTACTGAGAAGCTTGCAAGTTTTTTCCACCTACCTCAGCCTACTTGGAGTGAGCCCTATTTCTGTCTAATAAATCTGGGTGCTCACTAACCATTACAGGCACTTCAAGCACAGGCAGTGGGTAAGAGCCAAAAGAAATCTGGCTTTTTAGTGAATTAGTATAATGCCATAGCAAAATATACCACATGGGTACTAAGACCCCACAAAACACCAACTTTCTTTAAAATTTCTGGGTATCTAGCACTCAAGCCTTGGGCACTCCAAGGGGAGAATTTTACCTGTTTGCTAATCGCTAGAAAGGTGGTAGTTTGTATAGACAACTAATATATATCTTTATATATCCATAGCTACGTCTAGATTGCATCCCTTTTTCGGAAAAGGGATGCAAATTAGACGTATCGCAATTGCTAATGAAGCGAGGATTTATATCTCTCCCGCTTCATTAGCATAAAAATGGCTGCAGCTTTTTTTCGGCACTGAGCTTTGCCGGAAAAAAGCGCCAGTCTAGATGCTGATCTTTCAGAAAATAAAGCCTTTTCCGAAAGATCCCTTATCTCTCTTAAAATAAAGGATAAGGGATCTTTCGGAAAAGGCTTTATTTTCCGAAAGATCCGCATCTAGACTGGCGCTTTTTTCCGGCAAAGCTCCGTGCCGAAAAAAAGTGGCAGGCATTTTTATGCTAATGAAGCGGGGGAGATTTAAATCCCCGCTTCATTAGCAATTGTGATACGTCTAAATTGCATCCCTTTTACAAAAAAGGGATGCAATCGAGACGTAGCCCATATCTATATCTCTTTATATATAATAGTTTATTCTGGTAGTTTGGCTGTATCACAAGAGACTTACAGGCCACATCCTGTATGTTGAACTAAGGAGAAGCTAGTATTTCGGTCTGTGACCTATCACCCAGATAGCTCGGGACCTAACCATGCTTTCACCTTTGTAGATGGTGATACGAGAGTGACTTTACATGGCATAGGGGCTTCCAAGAATACTCTTGTGGGGTATGTCTTCACTTGCTCCCTAGTTCGAACTAGGGAGGCAAATGAAGCACACCGAAGTTGCAAAGCAAGCACAGGATTTAAATATCCTGCGCTTGATTAGCATAATCACGGCTGGTCACCATTTTAAAATGTTAACTTGCCACCTGTAGACGCAGTAGTTCGATTTAAAACCCTTCCCTTGCATTAACTGTTGCATTACATGAGGAGTAACAGTTAATGCAAGGGAAGCGTTTCCGATCGAACTACCACATCTAGACGCGCTTAAATAGATATTTAAATCCTGCGCTTGATTTGCAACTTCAGTATGCTTCATTTGCCTCCCTAGTTCGAACTAGGGGGCAAGTGTAGACATACCCAAACTTATCAGGTATATCATTAATTAGAAAAACCCGAAATAACCAGTTGAGACCAGACCGAATAACTGGGTAGGACAAAAGTAATAAATGATAGACAGCCACAAAAGGCCCATGGTAATGAATTGACACGTGATAATATGCTGCAACCAATGATTTAGTGACCTATTGGAAAAAGACCCTTCACCATTAGTAAGGTGAGGAAATACAAATAAGGAGAAAAGGAATCTTCTCCTACTGAATATGCACCAAACACAATAACGTCAGTGTACCACATAATATAAGTGGCATTCCAGCCAAGGGGTGGTCAGAGAAGGAGATTAGTCCTTGGGAGGGGCCAGAATGATGGCCACTGATGGTGATGGCGAAGGTGCAGGTGATGATGAAGAAGATGGCTAACATCTCGGGTTGTTCTAGTAGGACTGGTGCAAGTATATGGTATGGAAATATAGATGTACATTCTCTATTTATCTTATGAAATTGAGGTGTTTGTGACAGTGCTAAATGGATTAATTAACTATATTTGCAAATACACAAGATTTCGTATACAGGCAGTCCCCGGGTTACGTACAAGATAGGGACTGTAGGTTTGTTCTTAAGTTGAATCTGTATGTAAGTCGGAACTGGCGTCCAGATTCAGCCGCTGCTGAAACTGACCGCCAGTTCTGACTTACATACAGAATCAACTTAAGAACCCCAAGCGTCCCCAAGTCAGCTGCTGCTGAAACTGATCAGCAGCTGATTCCAGGAAGCCTCGGGCAGAGCAACTCTGCCTCGGGCTTCCTGTAGTCAGCGCTGGTCAGTTTCAGCAGAAGCTGACTTGGGGACGCCTGTGGCAGAGCAGCTGGAGTGCTGCTGGGTTGCTCCAGTAGCGCCGCTCCTCGGCACTACTGGAGCAACCCAGCAGCACCCCATCTGCTCTGCCCCAGGTGTCCTGATTCAGCCGCTGCTGAAACTGACCAGCAGCGGCTGAATCAGGACCAGAGCAGCTGGGGTGCTGCTGGGTTGCACCAGTAGCGCCCAGAGCGGCGCTGCGGGACCAACCGGCAGCACCCCAGCTACTCTGCCACAGGCGTCCGGAGAAAAGCCTAGTCTGCTGGTGGGGGGGGTGTACTAGCTGCGCCCCCCCCACCCCAGCAGACCAGGAAGACTCGGGCGGCGGACCGAGATGCACCGCGGTCCCGCCGCCGCGGCTTTGCTCCCCGTCTCCCTGGTCTGCTGGAGACCAGCAGACCAGGGAGACGGGGAGCACCTCTGAGGACGCCGGCAGCGGAGCAGTCCAGGCGCGCCTGGGGTGCCTCGCTGCCCTCCCCTCCTCCCCCCTGCGGCTTTGCAAAGCGCGGGGAAGCCGGCGGGGCAGTCCAGGCGCGCCTGGGGTGCCTCGCTGCCCGAGCCCCCCCGCGGCTTTGCAAAGCGTGGGGAAGCCGGCAGTGGGGCAGTCCAGACGCGCCTGGGGTGCCTCGCTGCCCGAGCCCCCCCCCGCGGCTTTGCAAAGCGCGGGGAAGCCGGCGGCGGGGCAGTCCAGGAGCGCCTGGGGTGCCTCGCTGCCCGAGCCCCCCCCGCGGCTTTGCAAAGCGCGGGGTAGCCGGCGGCGGGGCAGTCCAGGCGCGCCTGGGGTGCCTCGCTGCCCGAGCCCCCCCCTGCGGCTTTGCAAAGCCGCGGGGGGGGGGCTCGGGCAGCAGGCACCCCAGGCGCGCCTGGACTGCTCCGCCACCGGCTTCCCAGCGCTTTGCAAAGCCGCGCGGGTTGGGGGGGGGCTCGGGCAGCGGGGCTGCCCCTCTGCCCGAGCCCCTCCGCGGCTTTGCTCTGCGTCTTCCTGGTCTGCAGACCAGGGAGACGCAGAGCAAAGCCCCAGAGTACACGGGCGGCAGGACCGCGAGGTCCCGCAGTCCGTGTACTCTGGGGCAGCCCCGTTCGTAACTGCGGATCCGACATAAGTCGGATCCGCGTAAGTCAGGGACTGCCTGTAATGTGAGTGTTGCATCTGTGCACATCTGGGTTCCCAACTATAGAATAATTTAACAGTGGGCCTGATCCTGGGGAAAAGAACCTACAAATCGTAAAGGTGATAACTGGAAATTCATAAGCAATCATAGATCAGGCAACCAAAGAACCTTAGAATCTTAGATCAGGCAACCAAAGAATGTTCTCACTTGGTTTCCCTCTTTTTTTAAAAAAATTTAATGGGGCCTTTGCCTTTTTATTATTTGTATTTTAGTACTGCATAGAGTTTCCACTGTGACCCCAATGTGCTAAGCACAAATGTAGACTAGACTATTTCTCTTTTGTAGACTGACCTACATCTTTCTTGTTTTATTCCTTTCCCTGGATCTAGATGATTTTGCAATAGTGTAAAATACGCAAAACTTAGACCCAGTTGAAAACTGCAACCAAATGCTACCCAGGAACAGCCATCCAGACTAGAAATATTATTGCAGTACAAGAATATTAATTAAGGTACTGGGTTAGTAAGTCACTTAATCGGGTGATTAATCCCTCTGAGGTGTAATAAACTCCAAACCCTACCCTCAGGAACATTTTGCTGGGAGCGGTGCATAGCCAGAGATAGTGCATGATTACTAGACTTGAGTGATGTCCTGTTACTTATCTTTGTGGAAGCGATGGGGATGTTTGTGTTTTTATTTTGTATTTTTAAGACCTGGTTTTCACAAGCAAAGAACTTGTTTGGACTTAATGAAATAGGGAAAAAAACACACGATTGTTTTCGTCTGAGGGGTAGCTGTGTTAGTCTGTACTTTTTTAAAAACAATGAGCAGTCCTGTGTCATGTTAGAAACTAACAAATATATTATATCGTGAGCTTTCACTATCAAAACCCACTTCATCAGATAAGTAGCTCAACATATAATATGTTTGTTAGTCTCTAAGGCTGTCTCTAGATTACATCCTTCTTTTCGACAGAGGGATGTAAATTAGGCACTTTGAAATTGCAAATGAAGCCGGGATTTGAATTTCCCGTGCTTCATTTACATAATTGCGTCATGGCGCTTTTTCGGAAAAGCACAATTTCGAAAGTAAAACCACAGTCTAAATGCAGTTCTTTTGAAAAGGGAAGGTTTTTTCGAAAGACCCTGTAAACCTCAAAAAGGGTGTGTCTAGACGACAGGGTTTTCTCGAAAAAAAATGGCTTTTTTTCTAAAAACCTTCCCCTGTGTCTAGACTGCTGCCGTGTTCTTTTGAAAGTAAATCAAAAGAATGAGGCAGTTTTTTTGACTGCGGAAAACCTCATTTTATGAGGAAGAACTCCTTTTTTCGAAAGTGCTCTTTCGAAAAAGAGCTCTATGTAATGCAAACTGTGCTTTTTCAAAAGAGAGCATCCAGACTGCTTGGGTGCTCTCTTTCAGAAAAGCGGCTTGCTTTTTTGAAAGTACTGGTTGTAGTCTAGATGCTCTTTTTTGAAAGAGACTTTTTCAAAAGTATCTTTTGAAAAAGCCTTTTTCAAAAGAGGCTTGCATTCTAGATGTAGCCAAAATGAGGTTTACAGGATCTTTCGAAAAAGGCTTACATTTTTGAAAGAACCACATCTAGACTGCAGTTTTACTTTTGAAATAGCACTTTTTTGAAAGAGCGCCATGATGCGATTATGCAAATGAAGCATGGGAAATTCAAATCCCGACTTTGTTTGCAATTTAGAAATGTCTAATTTACATCTCTCTGTCGAAAGAGAGATGTAGTCTAGACACGCCCTAAGATGCCATGGGACTGCTCATTGATTTTAATTTGTTTGAGCGTTGGTTCCCACTTTGCAGCATGTCTTCCTCAAACTCTGCTCTCAGAGGTCTGGTCTACACTAGACCAGGAAGGTTGGCTTAAAGTATGCAATTCCAGCTATGCAAAAGGCGTAGCTGAAGTCAGCTTACCTTAAGCCGAGCCTTAGCAGCATCCGTGCTGCGGGAGGCTGATGGGAACAAATGCTCCCGTCAGCTTCCTTTACTCCTCACAAAGGAGGAGTACTGGACTCTGGCAAGAGCTGGGGGTCTATTTGGTCGATTTGGGGGTCTTCATCAAACTCCAGAGTGTTGATCTTCCAGTAAGTATAGACATGCCCAGAAAGACTTGCATCTGTGTCCATAAAAGCTGGACTGCAGATTTCCAGGTTTGTCCTGTTAATATGCACTTCAGCTGTCCTTGCACATGTATCTTCACACACATTTCATAGGGTGTCTGTTGGGGGAGGGGAGAGCCAGGAAATTGCATTTTGAAAGAATCAGTTTAATCATAAGAGTAGCCTGGACAATGAGGTCAGTACAAGTTACCAAGAAGGAGCTGCAGGCATGAAGTAGAAAGCAGAGCTAATAATTCAGAGTTATTTATAATGAGCTTGACTGAACAAATGATGGGGAAATATTACTCCAGACGAGCACAGAAGCAAAAGCAGTTATGTGGAGTAAGAATGTGCCAAGATGCTGCTGTGTCTGTATTTGCTTGAAGATAATGAACTCCGGCAAGCAGTGTGATCATCTGTCCGACCTTGTGCATAATATAAGCCATAGGACTCCCCTGAATTCATTCCTGCTTCTAGTCCAATAGCTGTGGTCCAACATTTGACCTCACTCTGCCATTCTTGCACATTTACAACTCCCATTGGAAATCAACACTTCCAGAAGGATTGTTTGAAACATAGCCTAATAATAAGACTGGCAAATATCACATTGCTGCATGAAATAACATTTTAAATACACAACTGCTGCACATTTATAGAGTCTGAATAAAAGCTTTTTTTCAAATGACAGAGGTTCATTGGCTCCTGTGTCCCATTAGGTAATGAATAAAAATACGCTTAGCTTCACCGAGTGCAATGGAGATACTTTGAAATTACACTTGGAAAAATAAAGAAAACAATAGTAGAATTTTGGCTGAGGTTCATTATATTTCAGATTAGATCCCAAAAGAAACATTAGGGGCAGAAACAAATGGGAAACTGCGCCCCTATTAAGCAAAATTCTGCTTTCGTTTACACCAACTGAACAACACTGTTGCACAGAGGGGTGACTGATAGCAGAGTTTGCCTCATTTCTTGTAAGTGGCTTTTGGGGAACAATGAGGAATTGAAAATACAAACAGTTACAACTTACCAGAGGTACTTAGCCTTTCTACCATGGGAGCTGACAGCCTGCACGGGCCCCTGCCAATGGGGCTTAGGTGGGTGGAAAGCAGACTGGTTCCATGCTCCCAGAAGAAGCAGGCCTCAGGGTAGGAAGGCTACGGTTGGGGGAAGCTAGCTCTCTGTGCCACCCAGAGTGTGGCGCTCGCCCTGCCCCCAACCCTCAAAGCTGTTTGGAGCGCGCTGTGTGGTGTTCCAGTGGCGATTTAAAGGGCCTGGGGCTCTAGCCACTACCACTGCTGCTAACCCTTTTGAATCACCAGATGCTGGGGCAACTGCCCTCTTTGCCCCCTGCCAACAGCAGGCCTGCTCTCTAATGAACTATAGTCTCAATAGAGAGGGAGTTTGGTCTCCTGGTCGCTGTTGTTCACTTTGAGGATTAGCTGCATAACTGCCGCTACTCTTATTATGTAAAGGTTTTGGCTGAGAATAATTCTTAAGGGATAGCCCTCTCCTCAGCCACAAAACATGAACTTTTGGTTGGTGTTTTACACCTTTGAGCTTTGTGTCTTACACCTCTTTCTTTCTTGTCCAGAGCTCATATACCCCATGGCTGTGTCTAGACTGGCAAGTTTTTCCGCAAATTATCTGCTTTTGCGGAAAAACTTGCCAGCTGTCTACACTGGCTGCTTGAATTTCCACAAAAGCACTGACGATCTCATGTAAGATTGTCAGTGCTTTTGCGGAAATACTATGCTGCTCCCGTTCGGGCAAAAGTCTTTTTCCGAAAAACTTTTGTGCAAAAGGGCCAGTGTAGACAGCAGAGATTTGTTTTCCGCAAAAAAGCCCCGATTGTGAAAATGGCGATTGGGGCTTTTTTTGCGGAAAAGTGCGTCTAGATTGGCCATGGATGTTTTTCTGTAAAAAGTGCTTTTGCGGAAAAGCGTCTGTGCCAATCTAGATGCGCTTTTCCGAAAATGCTTTTAACGGAAAACATTTCTATTAAAAGCATTTCTGGAAATTCATGCCAGTGTAGACGTAGCCCATGTCTTCTCCCTCAGGCTACCTGCCTCCCTAAATTATAGGGGTCAAATGTGGCTGTTCTTTTTTCAGAAACTTCCCTCGCATATGTCACACAGTATAAATCATGTCTGTTCATCCCAAATGGTGAGTTTCAGTCTCTGCAATGAAGAGTGGAATGGCATGTAGCACCTCATAGCAGATATCTCAGTACAGTTATAACCATTTGTATGTACTCATATCTATCAGATAAGAAAAAGAAATGGGTGAGAAGCTTTGCTTCCTGTAAGCCGAGTACTGGGGCTGCCATCCAGGAGAGATTCACTTGCTGCCCAGCTATTAGCAGAGTGCCCACAGTGCAGAAAACAGAGTTTTTATAAGGTCTTGGATGTAAGCAGGGGCAGAACTACTGCTTGCAATCAGCAGGCTAAAAGAAGAGAGCAGCCCTGTGTGTGGATATGCTCAAGCAAATTGTTTAGCCATGCAAGATAATTAACTGTTGATATGTAAATACAGCTCATGCTGGGATGGGGAAGGAATCCGGGGTGTGGTTATGTAAATCCAATTCAGCCAGGGCTGTTGGAGGATCGGTTGTTAGAATGGAATGTGATGTATTGTAACCAATTTGGGCTGTTGTGGGGTCACAGATCATGCTACCCCTAAATGTGGGAACTGTAAAATATGACACCAGTGCTTGCAGGAGAGACACCATCATTGTAAGAGGTCTCAGATGAACAAGCCTCCCCCTTCCAGAGTTGAGTGAACGGAGTTGGGGGGAGGAGGGGAAGGGCTTGAGCCAGCCTTCTTCATGCCTGCCAGGTGTGAGCTGTAAGACTGGTTCAACCTGCCTCTCCTGTCCCCCCCCCCCCTTGTTCTAAAGATAGACCTAAAACAGACTCCATCAGGAGTCTTTTTGCTAGTCCAGTGGAAGCTGGAATCTTTTGCCAGCCTACGTGGTAGCTAAAGAGTTGAAATCACTAAGAGCTGAAGTCACTGGTTTGGCCTGGAGACAGACCCATTGCGGCCAGCAGAGTAGCTGGCGGGAATGACTGGTAGGCGTAGCGGCAGGTGCAGAGTGGCTGGCAGGAGTGACCAGTGGACGGCCGTTAGGCGAAGCAGCAGGCGGCTAGCAGAGGGCTGGCAGGAGCGACCAGCCATTAGAGGCAACAGACAGGAGGCATCACATCAGGCTCTATGAGGGAAAGTCATCAGGGTGATGTGTCTGGATCTGCACTGACTGGATAGAGCTGTAAGTGGGGCATTTGAAGTAAGGTACAGAGAAAGTTTGGGTACATGAATGGGACTCTTACATTGTTGGACTAGTGAGCCTGAGAAGCAAGGGACATTGCTCAATCCATTTGAGCTGGGATGGTTACTAATGGGTTGGTTATGAACTCTGGTTATGGTATTTTCCCAAGCTAATGCCAAGTGACTTCTCTCTCTCTTTCATTAAAAGTTCTTTTCTACGCTCAGACTCTGTGCTTGCGAGTGGGGAAGCACTGCCTCTCAGAGGCGCCCAGGGCTGTGTGAATTTCCCAGGCTACTGGGTCAGGGCTCAAGCCAGTTGTGTGTGAGATGGATGAAAAGGGACCCCTAGATATTGAACCTGGCTCCGGTTGCTGCTGGCACTACCTGGCAGAAGGGTTACATAAGTAATGTGTTTAATGTGTAGTGTGAGAATAAATGTTAAGCAACTACACCTGCTGGCCACCCTTCTCCGGTTAGCAGGGAAGAACAGTCTTCTAGGACATTAATAAAGATGCATCAGGCAATCTGCATGTGTCCTTATCTGATGTGAAAGCAGAAAGTGATCATAAGAATCCTGGTGATTCAGCCATGATAACACTAGTGCTCTTAAGAATAGTTAGAATGAAGGTTGGGTTAGAAAGAAAATGTGACGAATGATTAAAAGTTTGTACTAACAGAAGCTTTGTATTGTGAGTAGATTGATAACCTTATGAAGGGGATTGTATCCCTTTCCCCATGTGAAACAATTATGTAGTTCCTGGGGAGCGAATGAGTGTGGAATGTGAGTGCTTGGAAAGATAACAACTTGAAGGCTCAGCAGTTTGAGTCCAGATGGTCAAAGAAGGAGAAGAAACTAGAAGACCCAGGGGCACCAAGGTACCATCAATTGGGCCCAACTGACAAATAGACAGCCGTACATTTAAGACCATGCACCCCTTTACAGATAAGACAGCCTTGAGATAACCCTAGGAAGGAGGCACTAATATACAGATGTCTGATGACAAAGAAAAACAACTTCTGGATGAGCAAATGTTAAACAGAATTGATGGTGATTAAGAACTGACACAACAAAATATATAGACCTGAATGGGAGAAAAGTCCTATAAAAGATGGGGTGTCTTGTATTAATCCTTCGGTCTCATCTTGTCAAGATCAGAGTGTTGTTTCAGACTGAGAGACCCTGCTCCTTCCCCTTGCATTTAACTCATCTGGCCAGTGAGTCAGCGTGAGTAATAGACTGGTAACGTTAAGCAATGGCAAGACTGGGTACGTGTGAATAACGTATATAACAGAATAATGTTACATTGTCAATGAATGTGGCATTTTGCCTTATCCCCCTAAAAAGATCCTGTAATATTCTTTCAAGTATAACAGCAGCTTCCCAAAGTTGGTAGCATGTGTGTTTGTATTGGTGGTGCACATATGTATGTGTCTTGGTGCATATAACAACATTTATTATGCACATGGATGGAAAAATTAGAGGGAACACTGGTGAGAAGAGACATCAGTGATGCTTGCAGCCTATTGACCAGAAAGAAATATAATTCAAGCCAGCAAGCTCTCCTCTGACTGATCTCCGTAATATCAATGAAGAATCTACACAATGAGTTCCTGTAGAGTGTCATATACAAACAACATATGCCCATTTTATGTTTGTTATTTAAATCTACTTCTGATTATTGTGAATTCATGATGCATTATGTCTGCTCCTTTGAAAAGGGATAAAATGCTACCACTAGTAAGTGGGAATTATATATGCTTAATGGTCATTATTAGTAATATGCTGTAAAATCTTTGTAACCTGCAAACACAATTAAAGGGAATAAAGAGGGTAGATTACAATGTATTTTACATAAAGGCGAGGAATTTATTTTATTGCTGCCATATTTGGTATATATTGGCCCTGCCTAAAAAATATTTGCTTAACATATTCCTTTTTTAAAGGAAGCAGCAGACAAACAAGCCATTATTTGTCCTGCCTTATAAAAATTAGTACATTATTCATAAGGAACTATTGACTTGTGTACTACACTTTATGTGTTCTGCTTTAAATTTTGAAAACCATCATTTATCTTCTTCATACCTTGACATTTTCTAAATCTTGCTGAGTACTGCA
The DNA here is from genome assembly GCF_049634645.1 of Pelodiscus sinensis. Lineage (NCBI taxonomy): Eukaryota > Metazoa > Chordata > Testudines > Trionychidae > Pelodiscus > Pelodiscus sinensis. The sequence continues at coordinate 18,773,037 of NC_134726.1, forward strand.
GCTCGTAGGATGCCCGTTCTCATTGGAATTTAGCTGCGTATTGACCTTGCCAGCATTCCTAGCTGTTTTTATCAGGAAGTGTGTGCTTGAAAGTGGTAATCTGTAATAGTTGTCCTTTGATGATTAATGTAATGGAAAAAATAATGGAAAGTTCTGGGGAATACGTTCAGAGTTTTTCAATTAGAGAGCTACTCATGTTTTAATTAATTAGCAGAAAGTTTTAGTTGATTAGGTATTATGCTTTTTAAAGATGTTAGAATTTCCCCTCTTCCACTCTGAGAATGTTAATTTGCAGCAATATTGCCTTTTTATTGGTATTCATTAGACTAGACTCTATGGTCTAGTGTGTATTTGCCTTCTAGTCTCACAGTTTTGGACTTTGGTTAGAATGAGTTAGATTAATTCCCCGCTAGGGACCCATTTGTAGATTCACCACCCGCAACCTGCTTGGCGGGGAAAGTGTCATATGCTTCTATGGCACCATCTTCCTTGTACCCCCATAAAGACCTTTGAGATGGAAAGCAGGAAATGAAGGGCCGGGGTGAGAAATGACCACTGTCACTTAGGAAATTCCTTATTAAAGCTGGTGAATAATGAAGAGTCCTGTGGCATGTTAAAGACTGACGGATTTATTTGTGCATAAGCTTTTATGAGGAAAAGACTCACTTTGTCAGATGCAGCAGGTCTTTGCCCGGGAAAGCTTCTGCAAAAATAAATCTGTTTGTCTTTAACATGCCACAGGACTCCTCATAGTCTGTATATGCAAAACCAAACATGGCAACCCCTCTGATATTTGGTGAAACGACAGTACATATTTATAGTGCTTTAGCCATCATTGATAAAGGGCTGACCCCTTTAATGTAGATTTCTGGCTCCATGCAGGCTAACATACCCTTGTGTGCTGATTCCAATAGATCAGGGTACAGCTAGACTGGGGTGGGGTGGGGAGGCGTGTTTCGGGATTATCCTGAAAAAAAACTCTGCTGCGTCCAGGGAACGCGTTTACTCTTTCCCTTTTTTTTGCAGAAGAGCAAAGGCGCTCTTTTGGAAGCCCCTGTATTCCTCGTTCTATGAGGAAGAAGGGGGCTTCCTAAAGGGGTTTTTCCTGACATTTGGCCTAGTCTAGATGGGCCAAATGTCGGAAACGCCTCTTCTGATAAAAGAATTGGAAAAAGGTACACAAAATGCGAAGCGCGTTTTTCGTACCTTTTTCTGTCAAAAACTTGTAGTCTAGCTGTACCGTCAATGTTTACAGGGGATCTTTCGTCTGTAAAAGCCCTGACAAAGGGCTTTTGTGTGGAAGTGCCTCATTTCCTTTGCACCTTCCTTCAGCTACATGTCAAAGGGAAAACAATTGCCTATGCCACAAGGGTCCAACCAGAATAGTTTAGGGGATTTTTATTTTAGGAATTTTCCTGGTCTGCTGTCATTCCCTCCCAAAGTTATTTCTATTGGGGTACGTCTAGACTACATGTCTCTATCGCCAGAGGCATGTAGATTAGGCTACCTGGCAGAGGCAAAGAAGCATAAGGGATTTTTCACGAGGCATAGGGGATTGGTCGGCAAAGGCTTCCCCAGACGACCGATCCACGTCTAGACCACCGTGCTGTGCCGGATCAGCTGATCGTCGTCACAGTGCGGCAGCCATATTTATTTTAATGAAGCAGGGATTATTTAAATCCCTGCTTCTTTGCCTATGCCGGGTAGCCTAATCTACATGCCTCTGGCAACAGAGGTATGTAGTCTAGATGTACCCTTGGAGGTAGAAGTGGGATCTACTCTGAGGTTCTTAATTGTAGAAAACACCCATTTTCTTCAAAAGTCAGAATGCAATAGGAGAGGCTTCTTGGGTAGTTTTAAGACGTATCTCATATAGAAGATTAACATTCCCATTACATTTGTTATCTGTTGCATACTGTCCAGAGGGATTTGATTTGTAGGATTTTGTATGTGTGAAGGATAGAGAGGTGTGTGGGGGAGATTTTGCTAATACAGAATGTGTCTGTAAAATAAAATCTGAAATTAGCTACTTGCTCAAATGCAGTTCAACAATTTTATGCATTAAATATATTGTGTGTTCAGCAATTGCTAAAATATATTAAACCAGGTGTAAAATGTATTAAAAATCTGGCCAATGATGCAGCCTACTTATAGCATGTTAAATACTTTCCCTCCTATCACATACATGGGGTCTGATCTTAAATTTCTTGCATGCTGATGGATATTTGGGGTTGCAAAAAGGATCATGTCCAGAATAGTAGCAATTAAACTGTGTTTTAGTATAGCTATGACCTCAGATTGAATACTTATGTAGCACTTATCTTCCTATTTACAGTAGGTATGTATATGGTCCCCATTAATGTTGTGTTTGAGTATCTCACAATCTTTTAATGTATTTATAATGTATAAATACTCGCAACACTACTGTGACTTTTGAATGCAGTGTATTAACCAATGGGTCATCATTCCTCTATATAATTCCACATTTGGCTCAATGTCATACAACTTGTGCTCCTCTTTGAAACCTTTACTGGTGACTCTACCGATGTTAAGGCAAAATAATTTCCCAGGTGCATGAAATATCTGTCAGGTGTGCTGATCTGTACATAAATAGATACAAAAGTGCACGAGGTGCATGTATAGCTTTGAGTGTGTCTCGGGCTATGTCTAGACTTCAGGCTTCTTGCGCAAGAAGCTTTTATCAGAAGAGATCTTCCACAAAAACGTCTTGCGCAAGAGTGCATCCACACTGCAAAAGTTGCAAAAATGCATCGCTTTTTTGATGCAAAGAGAGCGTCAAGACTGCATAGACACTCTCTCGAAAGTAAGCTCTGATTGCTATGCACAGAATGGCCACCAGGGCATCTGTGCGCTTTCCTCTTTTTCTGCAAAAACCCCCTCTTCCCTATCCACACACACCTTTTTGAGAAAGAGCTTTTTTGCAAAAAAGGCGTTCTTCCTTGTAGAATGAGGAATACCTATTCCGGAAAAACCCTCTGTCCTTTCGATTTTTTTGCGCAAAAACATGCTTGAGGTGTGGACGCTCTGAATTTTTTTGGAATAACAGCCATTTTTCCGAAAAAACTCTGTAGTGTAAACATACTTGGAGATAAACTGAAGGCCTTTGTGAAGTGTTGGATGTGTTACCAGTACTGTTGTAGGAAATAGCAAGGTGCAGAGCAGTGCTCCCTGTAAGCTGTGCACATGGGCTGCCACCCAGGAGAGATTGAAGTGCCTCCCAGCTGATTAGCACAGCACCCACAGCTGGTAGCATGTGTCTCTATTGGTGAGGCACATCTGCTTATGCCTTGGTGTTCATAACACATTTTTTTTCTGCATATGGCGAGAAAAAATTAGAGGGAACACTGATGAAGAGGGATGCACGTTTCCCCCTTTAACTTTCTGATTCCCTGCTGTTAAGGCTTTGAGTAGGTGGGGTGGGTCCTACCACAACTATAACTATCTCTAACTAGTTTTTATATGCTTGTAACCTATAGAACATGTGTGGCATCATAGTTCTTTCCCAAGTTTCATAGCTGGAGGTATCAGGCTTCTGGAATTCAGTCAGATAATGCAGAGTTGTTGCTTTTCTTAGTGATGCAGGATTTATTGTTCCCAAGGGGATAAAGAAAAAACTCCTTGCTTGCATGGCAAGTTACCTTAGATTCAGTCTGTGGGGGCTACATGTTAGGAATCAAAGGTGCAATTGTTGGAGAAGAAGGGAGTGGAGAATTAGCAAGGAGGGGAATATGAGTAATAAAATGCTTTTTAATTCCGTTAAAACCTCTTTAATTATGGCCTCTTCTAAACATTCAGTGGAGTAGGTCATGCTTCTCAATCCGTGTGTCCACGCACATCTTAAGTATTCTTTAAAAGCAGCCCTGATAGTGTGTCCTTCTTTCAGACTTATTTGAGCTTGAAATAGACACATTTGTCTGTTACATATTTGGAAACAAAAAGCTGCTTTATAACCATGTTGTTGTTTAAGAGGAAAAAGTGTGTCAGGATGATCTATTATGGGCAGTTAAGTAAATTCAGCTCCAATTTGTATTCCATACTCTTATCACTAGTACATTTCCCCAAGCCTTATCAGGACACTTTTAAAATATGCAAGCTATTGTCAGTTACCATGGAAAGGAGGCAATAGGGTGCTGAATAATTCAAAGGGAAGCTCTAGTGGTGGGTCTGTCTGCAGTCTGTCATTTTTCATCGCAATATATGACTGACTAGTTGCCTTTTGTCTCAGTCTTAGGCGTTGACCTTCCTGTAATGACAAAGAGGTTCCGTTCGAGTTTGACAGTAACCTTTTCAAAGTGATTGCTTCTATGCCATGCAATATTAATGGAGTGACAATGAATAATAAATGTTCTCCAAGACAATCTGCTTGTTTAAATTAGACTATTGGATCACTGAGGAGTGACTGCCATATTTTGTTACTTGTTATGTAGGGTCTGGCACTGTGTGTGGTACCGATGCCCAGGTGTAGCCAAAGGGATCTGGCTTTGGGTAGTGGCTCTGGGTACTGAGGAAGATGTCGGGTGTGGGGACTACAAAACAACAGATGCTTTATAAATTGATGACCTGTGAATTTAGGATGTGCGGCTGGGAGACTTGAGTAGAACATTAACATGGATTTCAATGCCAAGGAGGTTGGTTCTCTGAAATGGGCAGCATGGTTGAGTACATCACTGAGTGGCTCAGCTGTGCAAAGGAGAATAATCTTGTGGGATGTTTGAGAGTTGAACAGAAACAATCCTGTTCAGGGGCTTGTGGATGGTGCAGAGTGGTCATTGGTTCCTCCTGTGATGTTGACTGTAGTGGGGTGGAGATGTCCCTCACTACCAGAAGGAAGAAAATACCACCCTGGAAGCCATTTTGTGTACAGCCTAACCCCGCCCCCTCACCTGACAGGAAGCTAAGGGGCATGGCTAGGACTATAAGAACTCTGCCAGGGAGCTCAGTCAGGGGCCAGCATCGGAGGGAGACAGAGGCCTGCTCAGAGCTCCTGGCCTCACACCAGGGCAGATGAGGATTTTGCGGGGCCCAGGGCAGCACAATTTTGTGGGGCTCCCCCTTTGACATGGTGCACACGAGGTGGCGCCATGGCGCATGCGTGGGGCTTCTTGAAGCGCGAGACCCGAGACGCCCCACTCGCCCTGCCCTATATCCGCCCCTGCCTCCCACAGCCACCTTCCATAGGGCCAGCGAAGACTGCCCTGCCTGGGCTACCGAGGCCTGGCCAAGCCAGCCAGCAGAGCTACCCTCTGACCCAGAGGAGTCCGGGGCTCTGCTGGTGCCTGGCGAGTCTGAGGGCCTGCCTGAGCTGCAGGTCCTGCTCGAGCCCTGAAGCCTGCGGACACTGAAGCCTGCGGGGTTCAAGCCTGAGGACTTGTCGGAGCTGGGGGACTGGCTTGGACCCCGAAGCCTGCCAAACCCTGGGGCTTGCAAACCCGCTGGACGCTGCAGGGTTCCAACCCACTGAAGCCTGGATTGGGCCGCCCGGACCCTGCTGGGACGACACCGCCCTCGACTCCCTGCCTGACCTGCCGGAGACACAGGTACCTGCGAAGGGGGAGATGAGGAGTGGCCCGGGGGTAACACAGGCTGATAGCAGCTCTAGGCCAGCACGTTACAGGCTGGAGGCACTGCTGAGCCAGTAGCAGCTGCACTTCTGCATCCAGGGCCCCTGGGCCGGGGCGCAGTGGAGTGGGTGGGCCTGCGTCCCCTGCCACCCACCTACAGGGTGGCAGTTTCCCCCTCGCCACTGCTTCAGGTGTGCTACCTGCCCAGCTCCTGAACCAGGAGCTTCCTCAAACCTGTGTGTTTGTTGCCCCGCCCTGCTCCAAGGCCAGGGCTTGCACTTGTATTACAGTACAATCACATGGTATAATCTGATCTTTAGTTGGGAGGTGGGGTGGCAACATTTATTGCAGTATTTCTCAATTTTTTTTATAAAATATCCTCTTTAAAAAAAATTATAAATACCCCCAGTACCTACAGTTTTCAGACACACAATTTTTTTCTACTATTGAAACCCATTTGTTTAAACAACTTAATCGTAGCTGGGCGGGCGATGACATTTTTGGGTGTAAAAAGTACAAATATAATAAAGCACTGTAAAACTTAAATTTGGAGAAAACTGAATTTTTGTTTTCAGTTGTTGACATACTCCCCAGACTTCTCTCAAGTATCCCAAAGGGTACTCGTACCGCTGGTTGAGAAACACTGATCTATTTGACCAGATCTTTTCATCCTTCCAAAAATGGTGGTTGCTTTTCCTGATCTTGTATTAGTCTCTTTATTGCAGCCACTTTCAGATACCATCACCCTCCCCAGATAGCGGAAGTCTTTTGCTATGTGGGGGTCAGAGCAGGAGCAATATTACATACTAGACACTTACTGCCTGAGAAATGTCAGGAGCCAAAAGTTTCCACAAAGGAGTCTCTCTGGCTGGGACTCTTAGAGGCAAATTTTTAAAGGTTTTTAAAAGAGCCTTTTTATCAATTTTAGCACAATGGCTGCTCTTGCAAAAAACCAAACAAACCAGATATGAAGTTAAAAATAAGAACGGACTCATTTAATGAGATTCGTATGCAGTATTCATTACAGTGGATAGAGTAAAACCTGTGCCAAATACTGTGATTTGGATTTGGCGGTTCACTGCTTTCTTCAAGGGAACTCATTGTCTCATTGCTGGATGGAGTTTGCCTCCATGCAGAACACGCCATAGGACTGACCGCTAAGCCTTTTTTCCTTTTTTTCAAAATCTACCTTCAGTCTGTGCTGATGCCCAGGCTGCTTGCCCTCTGTCCCTCACTTCCCGACAGTACCGTTTTCTTAGAATTGCAGGGATGGGTGAGGATTACAAGATCAGGCCTCGAGTTACATGGCCTAACATTTTCAAAAGTGGCCTCCAATCTGAGGTGCTTCATGTTCTGAGGGCCAAATGTGAGACACCTCACGTGATTTTGAAAAGTTCTGAGCTCTCTCATCTCCAGCTGATGTCACTGGGAGATCTCAATGTTCAGCTCTTCTCTATATTCAAACTGGACACCCAAAATGAAGTGTCAAAAAAAAAAAAATCAATGGCCATTTCTGAAAATTTGACTGTAACTGCCTCACTTTTTAAATGTAGAAAATGGGGACAGATGGAGTGGAGTATGACGCTTAGTTCTTTCCACGGGTTTTGGGCATCTGACTTTCTCTCTTTGATCCCTTTGAGAATTCCAAATGGGACGTGGGAAGATAAGTCATTCCAAGTGAACTGTGTTCTGATTTCTAGTGAATTTTTAACATATGTGATACTGTGATGGCAACTGAATTTCATGGTGGCAACTGAATTTCGCGATTTTACACAATGACTAGCCCTACCATGTTTATATTTGACTTAATTGACTTACTATTTCTTTTTTTGTCACAATTTTTGTGGAAGAACTGGAAAAAAAGTCCAAATAATTTCAAGAATGGGGTTAGTGGTCATCTACAATTTCTTTAACTGCTTATAAATCTGACATATATATTAGGCACAACATTTACATTTAAATTCCTCTCACTGACTGATATAGCAGTGTCATTAAAAATACCTGCTGCAGGAATCCTGTAGGCATTTCACGCAGAGTAATAAACAATACTTTCTTCTCCTGTGTATTTGGACGAAAGAGCTGCTTTCAAAGCTACATGTGGGCTTTTATGCATGGTAATACTCTGAATTTGTTTCCCCCGAGGCACCGTATTTGGGAAGAAAAAAGTTCACACCATTCCTCATATCTCCCCTAAATACAACCCCAAACCTGTTTGATTACTTCTCTCCAGGCTGATGTATTGGGAATGAGCGTGTGTTGACCTAGTACCTACTGTATTTATTTTAGGAACTGAAAAAAGTTTCTCCTCAGAATTGTTTTGTAAAGGAAATATTTATTATGCATTTATCAGTTGTTTGCTGTTGTGGCTTTGGTTGAGTCTCTTATCTCCTGTCAGAGGGAAGAACACAGGGGGCCAAAGTAAAGAATGCCAGAACTGTCTGGTGTTAGCTGTGATACTTTGTTTATAGACCCTCTGTAGTCAACATGATTAAATGTCACTCATCAGCTAAATCTAAGGCATATTTTGAGATTTTGTGCATCTAACTATCTGTTTTTTATCTCCAACCATCCATCTGTCCATTTGTCTGTCCAAGAACTCCTCCTAAACGGTAAGAGGTAGGACCACCAAATTTGGTTTGCAGCTTCCTTTTAGCATAACTTCAAGCAAGGTTAGGGTTTGGTTGTCCCAGGACAATGGAATGTTCATGGAATGTGATTTTCACATCAAATAGAAAGGGAAGGGTATGGTAGGAGGGGCAGTTGTACTCACGAATGACCACATGAAGGCAGCAAATGGCCCAGCCCTAGGGAACAGCTGCTGCCTGGCAATACAGTCATCACCACCCTGGGCAGGCCCCAGACCCGGGCAACACCAGATAAGTTTTCTAGTACAGTATTACTATATCTCTTCAATGGTGGATAACCAAAATACAGAAGGCCTGATTCTCCCATTTCTTCCTGATTTATACCAGTGTAATTTTATTGAAGTCAAGATAGATACACCAGTATGAAAGATAGATGGTGGGAATTTGGCCTCACAGACCTCATGTAGTCATACTTGCATAAAGGGGGGAAGAGGGGAAATACTACCAAGGCTGAATGGCTTCATAAATGTGAGGTTGGGGAGAGTCAGGCTAATAGGACAAAAGCAGTTTCCACAGAGTAAGTCGGTGGAGGTGAGAACAGACCTCTGGAATTCTGATGCTATGGCATTGTAAACTGCTGCATAGATGCTTGGGCATGGGCTAGCATGCAGGCCATCCTTCCAGGGCAGGTGGGCTCGCCCATAAGGTAATGCATTAAGCAACACTGATTTAGGCCTGCAGTTACCTAGAGACTGGTGGGAGTTGAATGAGTGGAAAGTAGCATGCCTACTCCTCAGAACTGTCCTGAAGTCTCCAGGAATTAAATATTAATCTTTAATTAAAGATTGGCATATGATGAAACCCCCAGGAATATCCCTCCAAAATTGGCAATGCTAATTTACAGTGCTTAGCTCCCAAATGCCCCTGCTTCTGTTATTTCCCAAGATCCAAATCCCTGTAGGACTCTTGGGATGGGAGAATCTCCAAAGGGAAGGATGCCATTTTCCCCCTTGATGGGTGATCTCATTTCCTCTTCTCCAGCCACCTGTGCTGAATTCTGTGCAGTTTCCCACCTGGGAGTTGGAGAAGAGGGAAGCAGAAAGAATGATCTGACCCAGGTTCATTCTTGACTGTAAGGTCCCCTAAGGTCCCCAACGAGGCAGCATGTTCCCATATGTATTTGGTACACCAGGCATTTCCTACCAAGCTAGCCAGACCTAAAAATATAAGACAGCTTAGTGGTTTTCAACTTCTTTGCAGGACATACTTTCTCCATTATATCCCAAATGCTGGTTTTGCATGATGGTGTTGTAGATTGATGTCAATTATATCATTTGTGCCAAATCTGGATCTTGAAAACCTAGAAAAGTGCTTGGAACACAAATGAGAGTTGACCGGATTGTAAAAATAAGAATTTCTGCATGAGTCATAGGGCCAGATCCCCTTCTCTTACACTAGTACAAACCCAACCCCAGACAACCTGTGTAACTGAGAGGAGAATTTGTCCCATGGTAGAGTTTTAGTCTCACTCTCGTACCTACAACTGGAGTGAATTCTGTTTGCCAACTGCAAAGTACCTGGCAAAAGCAGTGGCTTTTCGGAATGCGGATGAGCTTAGTAAGCCTCACAACTGACTTTCTACCTGGTCTGATATTCTGCTTCTGCAAATGGCATATACCTTTCATTACACATAAGGAACCAAAGTCATGCCTGGGATAACTCCAGCTCACACAGAGCCCTGAAGTCAATGGAGCGGCACCAAAGAGCCTACAGGATCAAATTCTGCTCTCAGTGGAGTTGTGTGTGTGACTGAGAGCAGAATTCATCCCAAAAAGTAATTAGGCAAAACTGAGCATTGAATTCACACAGCGCGGCAGTCTAGACGGGGATCTGCCAACCCCAGAACCCTTTGTCCGCAAATCCTTTATGGGCGTGCGCGTGCAGCCTCATATCATGGGCATCCGGTACCCTAGATGAGGGAAAGGCACTGCCTTCCCAAACCACCAGGCATGGCCATGCCCAAATGCCACCTGCTGTAGGCGTTCTGGGGGCAGAGTGTTGCTGCCCCAAGCATCCACCCTCTCTGTGCTCCTGGCCGGGGTTTCTGGACCTCTGCAGCCTCCTCCCTCCCTTGGTGCTCTGGGAACCACACCACATGGCCTTGTCCCCTCCCCCGGTGCTCCAAGGAGGTGGGGGAGCTGTACACACATGCCCTCTCGCATCTTCCCCTCCCTGGAGCTCTGGGGAGGCTACAGCGCACTCGGTGCACTGGCCTGCCTCCTCCCCTTCCCATGGGGGGCGGGGCCTCATTAGAAGGGGTGGGGCTGTTGGTGGGGTTGGGGGCCTGTCTCCCACTGTCCCGGCTGCACCAACCACACATGTGTTGGATAATATATGTCTTGGAATGAAGGTAATGAGCCAGAACCTCATGCATGTAGTATAAATTAGCATGAACCATGAAAATCAAGACCCATGGAAATCACTGGGGACTGTGTCAGTTTACCACGTGAGGACTTCGCCCAGTCTTTGAAAAGGAACAAACTACATGGAATCGCTGTTTGAGTCCGTGTGGCCCACACAGACTAAATTTATTTACTTGATGAAAAAAATAAGTGATTTTAATTATGTTCAGAGATAGTAAGTTGACAGTGAAATCATTCTGAGGAGACATCTACTCCCAGCACTCCAGCAGAGCCAAGAAGATCATGAAGAAATGATAAAAAATAGTTGTCGTTTTGATGCTTTCAGCTCACTCATGAATAAATAAAGTTACCAAATAGAGAGATCTGAGCAGGTCAACACAATTCATGGGATTTTAGGTATACATCAAATAATCTTTCTACTATAAATTCTATAGCACTTTTATCCATTCTATGTATTTAACTTGCAGATGAATGACTTTGTATGAAATGCATCATTTGTGAATAATATTTATGCAAACCACAAGCTATTTTCTGAGTTCATCTTACACTTAGTTATTTGAAATAATGTCTTCATACAAGTTTGATTTTCTACCTTTGACTTAACACTGTTCTTCTGGGGTAATAGGGTATTGGATGCAGTTTGATAAACAATGCTGAAATGACAGATTTAGGCTTTAAATAAAATGGTGTTCCATAAACTGTGAAACAAAGACTCATAACTCACCTTCAGCTACATACATTTCAGTGAAAATTATCTTTCATGCTTTGATTGACACTGTATCATTTTACTGAGTAGCCTCGTGTGCAATATCAATCAAACCCACTGAAGATGCAGGAGAATCTCATTTTAAAATCAGAGCATACAAATCATAGGGTTTATCTGCCTAGTAGGAAAGAAAATATTCCGCAAGCTCCAGTTTCAGTCTCCTGATTACAACGGAATTATTCGGTAAAACTCCAGAGAATAAACTCGTGTGCTTCCAATATTTTTTGTATTGATCAATATGTGAGGGGTCTGCACTGGGGTTTTCAAAGAAGCTGAAGGGATTTAAGTATCTAAATACCCCTAAAAATTCACTCTAACCCAGGGATGGGCAATAAGTGGCCCACAAGCCAGACATGGTTTGCCAAGATTAGCTATTGGCAGGCCACCAGATGCTTTATTTACCTGTGTGTCCACAGATACGGCCGCTCCCAGCGCATGTTGGTGGTGGATTGCCACTCCTGGCCAATAAGAGCTGCAGGAAGTGGTGTGGACTGGGATGCACTTCCCACAGCTCCTGTTGGCTGGGAATGGCAATCCACGACCCACAGGAGCTGTAAACTGCTGCACCTGTGGATGTGCGGGTAAATAGCGCCTGATGGCCCGCCAGGGGCTAAGACTGCCGAACCACATCTGGCCTGTGGGCCACTTATTACCCACTCCTAGGTAATAGTCTTAACTCCTCATATAGTCTGTGCTTTTGAGAAATCCCAAACTGGGAGCCCAGATCTAAAAGAGAAGGAAGAGCCTTGGGTGCCTAGGTCTGTATCACAGAATCCATGAATTTCATCTGCCATTTGGCTGATTATTTGAAATGGATCTTTCTAGAAAGATTGTTACATTATGGAAGATGAAGGGGAGAAGCTGCAGGCACTGATGCCAGAAGAGGCCCAAACAGAACACGTATATATATGGGCCTTCAGTAGTACTGTGGGGGATATTGAAAGATTGGAGGAGGAGAGTGATGGAACATTCCCTTTCAGGCCAAAAGGTCATCCTGTCTAACTAGCAGGGACTAGACTATGGGGAACAAAAGTCACCACAATTTTACCTAACAATAGCAGTGTTGCCTGCTCTATCACAAATTTTGTGATAGTTGGTATTTCTAATAAAGCTCCAGCTCCTGGAGTCAGGTTGTGTCATCACACAGTTTGCTTTCATTAAGATATAAATTTTCTAGCCCTCATGGCTCCAGAGAAATATTTGTAATGGTCACGCCAGTGGGCGTGTCTAGACTACATGGCACCATCGACGGAGCCATGTAGATGAGGCAGGACGACAAAGGGAAATGATGCGGCGATTTAAATAATCGCTGCTTCATTTAAATAAAATGGCCGCCGCACTGTGCTGACAAACAGTTTAGACGGGGATCTTCTGACCCCAGAACCCTTTGTTGGCAGATCCTTTATGCCTCGTGAAATTAAGCTTACTTGATCTGCCAATGAAGGGTTCTGGGGTCGGCAGATCCCCGTCTAGACTGCCGTACTGTGCTAACAAACAGCTGATCAGCACAGCATGGCGGCCATTTTTATTTAAATGAAGCAGCGATTATTTAAATCGCCACCTCATTTCCCTTTTTCGAGTAAACTAATCTACATGGCTCTGCCAACGGAGCCATGTAGTTTAGATGTACCCATGTGTCCTCTTGAAATCAGGAGGCAAATAAAAAAGCTCCACGTTACTTTTTTTTTTGACTCTCATGATATTGGAGGCCTGATCGTGATTTTTGAATGCTTGAGGTTGGCAGCAGAGCGGAGCAATCTCGCATGAGGTGTAGTAGCAGTCACAACAGGAGGATTTTTGATAGCTGTAGAACTACATGCCAAGGTTATTATTTATTCATATTACTGTAGCAGTTAGTGCAGGGGTGGCCAGCCCATTCCGGATGAAGAGCCAAGATCCAGCTGGATCCAGCACGAAGAGCTGGGGAAAAAAATTGTAGAGGGAAAAAAAAGTGAGCCTTCAAAAAGAGCCCCCCAAAAGTTGAAGACCAAAAACAAAAAAAGCCCCTCAAAAGAAGAAAAGGAGCCCCCAAAAAGTTGTAGAGGAAAAAATCTGGACGGCTCCCCTGCCCTGCTGAGCAAAGGGTACCCGGGAGGCGTGGGCTGTGTTCAGGGAGAGCGGGGGTGGCGTTGTGAACCTGGGGGTGACTTTGCGAACCACACTGACAGGGGTTGGCCATGCCTGATCTAGAGAGTCTGGTCTTGGACTGGGACCCCATTGTGCTGAGCATTGTTCGGTCCTATCGCAAAAAGACAATTATTGGCCCTAAGAGTTTACAATCTAAGTAGAAGATGAGTGAATGCTACAGACAGATGGGGAGGAGCAGCATGTGCAGAAGCTAGCCATGAGATGATTTATTGGTGTAAAAAACCACAGTTGCAGCTCTCCTGGGTGCATCTACAATGTGATGCTAGCTTGAAATAAGCTACGCAATTTGAGTTATGCAAATTGAGTAGCTTATTTCAAGCTTATTTTGAGATCGTCTATTTCAAAATTTGGCACTGTGTACACGGTGCCAAATTTTGAAATAGAGCGCTATTCCAACATGTTCCTTCATCCCTATGGAATGAGGTTTACTGGGATGTCGGAATAGCATGCCTGTTATTTTGACTGCATTTCAAAATAATTGGCGTGCTCCAAAGACATGGAGAATGGTATTTTGGGATGCCGGACGTATCCCGTAATAGTGCTGGAGTCTAGACATACCCCTACTGTTTAACCATTGTCAAATGCACAACCACAGAATTTTCCCTGCAAGAGCCTTTTTTTTTTTTTTTTTTTTTAATTTCTCTTTCTACATCCATGTTTGGTTTTTCTTTTCAACACTCTTCTGTGTTTTGGGCACTGTGACTTAGACTGCTTCTTCTCCCCCTGCCTGGATGTGAGGCTGGTGGGGAAGGGAGGGGAGAGGGGAAGGCAATGGATAGTATATGGCTTTTTTACATGTCTTTCTCTGAGCTACTCCTAATCCCACTTTTTCCCTCCCCCTGCAGGCTGTTTTAATAGACTCTTAGCAGGGGATGTGTAGAGGCTTTTAGGTAGGAATTGGCACAGACGTTCCCCTACGTACATGCATTTTTTTCCTCCTCTTATTATTTCTTCTTTCACCTAAGATGGCTTTGCTATGTTTCCTTGAATCTAAGGAGGACAAGAAAACATCTCACACTTATTTATTGCACTAGCACTTAGGGATGTCACTCATTGTGCTAGTGCTGTAGAGAACCAAAAGATAGTCTCCCACCCCTAGGAGATATTGGCATCTTTTCTTTTCCAATCCTCTCCTCCCTATTAGTGTTGCTTCCTACAGGTCCCTCCTCTAGCCTTTGTTTCTAGTTTTCCTTCTGTGAAATACACATTTTTAGTTCTGTTTTGCGTTTAGTTCCTGGCTTTTTTGCCTCAGCATCTCACCTGGCTCCTTTTCCCAATTGATGCTGCTGTGTAGCACTTGGTAAGCGTCTTAAATACAGAATCCAAGTCTCTTCTCTTACACCAGCGTTACACCAGTCTTCAGTCAGCAGTGCATGACACTGACATAAACGACTTTACTCCTGATTTACACCACTGTAAGAAAGCGGAGAAATAGGCCCAAAGTTATTAGCAATGTTAGCTGCTCGCACTTCTCTCAAAGCCTCCCAGCTGTTGCTCCTGGCTTTGCTGGATGGCATTTTGTGGAGTTAGATGGGTTGAAGATGCCAGGGAGAATTGATGGGATGACAGATACCATGCAAAAAAAAGTGGGTTCGTGGAAGGCGAATGTGATGCTAGCACTACTCCTATCTCTGATTCTGACTTGCTGTCAAGTGCTGCTCTTCCTTTTCTCTGTTTTTAGCAGATTTTCATTTTCTGGTTTTGTTGCTTTCTCCATGGCTTTTGGCCTTTTTGAGGAGTAGAAACCTTTCCATTCCCACAAAGTTGCTCTGTTGTTTTATTTATTACATACCAGCAGCATTGGTTTCTCTAGCTTAGACTGTAAGATCTTTGAGAAATGGGCTGTTTTTCTGTGCTTGGTAAGACGAGTGGTATAAAATATTGATAATACTGTTAGATTAGAGCATTATTTTAACTCTGAGCTAGTGAGCTGCAATTCAATCAAACTTTTAAAACAAATTTTGAGATGTCAGAAACATAAACCAGAAGAATGATCATGTTCATGTGTTGCCTAGAACATAGTTTAGGTGTCAGATACCATGACAATGGAATTGGTATTAAAAATATATATATATTAAGGTTACCAGAGTCAGCATGGTCTGGTAGGAGAGTGACTGGGATTCAGAAGGACTGAATTCCATTCCTAACTCTGCTAGTGACTTATTGTCACCTTGGCCCTGTCTCTTCCCTACTTTATGCTTTTACAGTAGAGTCCCGTTTATCCAACCTAAATGGGACCAATAGGTGGTCGGATAAACGAAAATGTCGGATAATACGGAGTAAAGAATTACCTGTACCCTGTTGCTCTGGGCGCTGCTGCTGCTGCTGCTCCTGTTCCTGCTGGCGCCGCTCGGTCCGCATTCCTGCCTGGCCCCTTCCCTCCCTGCAGCCCCCGGGCATGGGCCGGGAGAATGGCCCCGCTTGTTGCCACGTCGCTCCGGGCGCTGCAGGGAGGGAAGGGGCCAGGCAGAAATGGGGACCGAGCAGCACTGGCAGGAGTCTCTGACCCGTGGGTTGGACTCTTAATCGTCTGCCGTGCACTGCAATTCAAGGGATGTCAGCAGCTGGGGAAGGAGAAATGGGCCAGGTCACATGGCAGGTGGCTGGGGGCAGCGCGGGGTTTTAGTTTTGCTTTCAGGAGCTGGCTATGTCGGATAAAGCGGAATGTCGGATTAGCGAAGGTCGGATCCAGTCTCTACTGTACTTCCATTCTTGTCTATTTAGATGGAAAGGATTGGGGCAGGAACTCTCTTGAACAGTGCTTAGCACAAGATAGGGCTGTGGAGCATGGCTAATACAAATAATAAAAACAGAATTGTCAGTCAGTAAGGAGTGCAGACACTAACTTAGTTTCTATTTAACAGTGTCAGAAAATGGGGAGAGGCTATAAACAAAGAACACTTGACTCTGTAGAACTATGGAATTTTCTGTTTACATAAATTCATATGTGCACACACAAATTCTCCCCCTTTAAGGTACGGTTGGGAATGCAGGTACCATGAAATGTGCTAATGGGTTGAATCTTTTCTACCATCTGTTTCATATAAGAAATTTGGGATTTCAGCATTAACATGGAAATCCAGTTTTGAAGATGCTAGAAGGCGAACATCTGTGAAAATCACAAGAACGACTTTAACATCTGCCCCTCTGGTAGAAAATTGCTGATGTTCTCTTTTTATATCAGATAAATCTTTGAGTGCTGCACTGTTTACATATTTAAATGCAGAGTTTGAAATGGGAGAAGTGGCTAATTAATTTCATTCTTGCTCTTAGCATTTGCATTGTTTTTTAATTTTAATTGAACATTTTATATGCCGGATTAGTAATTTTTACCATAGCTCAAACTCTGATCTTTAACTGGTACACGATTAAGGGACAGGAGATTGGAGAAACATCATATTGAAAGGGATTACGTGAGATTAAAACAGTGCTGCTGACGACCAAAGAGCCTAGTTTTACAGTGCGTAGGTCTGTATGGGTTACCTGGTTATTGCTTTTGTCCGTAAGTGTGATCAGCGTTAGGCCCACAGTGTCCATCTTGATTCAGTTGAAAATAACAAAGCTTAGAATGCCTGGATGATGGGGCTGGCTGACTTGTGGAGAGAGCTGTTTGGGAAGATGCTTTTGGAAGTTGAGAGTCCTTGCTCTGTGCTGTATATTTTATTTTTTCTCCAGCCTAATTATAAATGTGATGGGGCCTTTTCCCCTTTGAAGGCTTGTCCTACAGCATAATGAATCTCACGGTCTCGATGCCTGCCTGCTATTCAGCCTGAACTCTCCCTTTAAGTTTCACCCCATTATTCCTCATTATGCCCCTACCTAACCTGTTCTTTCCTAAAACACCTACCACCTTGGTATCTATGACTGTCTATCCCTCTAAATAACTCCTCTTATGATGTAGTGTTCTCATCTTCCAGATACCTGTAGCCATGTTCCCCTCCAATTTCAGTTTGGCCATACTACAATATACAGATATACCTTTTTCAGTCTTTGCATTTCAAGTTATTCCTCTGGCCCTTCAATAATTGCTGTGTTTCTCTGCCTTCACTCCCATTTTTCAACATATTTGCCAGTGGTGGTGATGTAGCTATGCTGGTCATGGAGATGAGAGACACAAAGGTGAGTGAGGTAATATTTTTTTATTGGACCAGCTTCTATTGATAGAATAACTTGACAGCATAGATGCTGGTTTTTATTTTATTCTTCCCTGGGATGCTCCACCCCTGCTTTGTCCTAAGGCTGCACCCTCACTATGCCTCTTCCCACCCCCAAGCGTCTCTCCCAGCTGGCAAACAGCTGATCAGTGGAGTCACTAAACAGAGGTGGCTGACTGTCAGTCCCCTCTATTGTTTGAGTCCTGGAACATCCATGTAATTGGTGCTTATCCTTGATAGTGAAATGATTCGGAAGAGAAATCTACTTCCAATGATCCAGCAGAGCCAAAAACAATGCCATGAAGAAATGACAAGATTTTGAGCTTGCACATACCTCTTCAGTAAATACATATCCCTCACTCATTTTGTATCTCCAAAATAATGCAGTGCCAGAAATGAACATAGTAGGCCCATTGCCTGACCATGGTACAGGTGGCTGTGATGAGCTGCTTCTAAGTCCTCTTGTCCCCACCACCCAACCTGCATCAACACACAGTCCAAGCAGTCAGGACCAGTATCAATGACTTCCTCTTTTTTTGCCAGGACTTCATGCCTGATAGCAATAGGACTTGCATGGGTGCAGATCAGAGAGGCAGCTCAGGACAATATAGCCAAGTAGATAATAAATTTCATTGGCCCTTCAGAAGACTGAAGTTGCTGTAACCACAGGAATGTCATGTATCTCTCTCTGTGCTTCCTGTTCCTTGTCTATTTAGATTGTGAACTCTTAGAGGAAGGGATTTGCTGTGTAATCATGGGGGGGGGGGGGCCTTCATCTCAGCGTAGCTTGCCCAATGATACTGGAATATAAATACAAGAGCTGTCTGCAAAGAACAGGCCAACGAAGATAGAGAGAGTGAATTTAGGAATCTTTCTGTTCTTTTCCAGCTAGCCTGGGAATTGGTACGTGTATGTACGGGAATTGTGTACATTGCTTGGTTGAATAAAGTGGCACAGATTTTAGCCTCTTTCACACCTTCCTCTAACTCACTGATAGGCCACGTCAATTCAGTCTTTTATAAAGGACCTGCAGTAAAGCTAGATACAGTATCAGAAATGTGTTAATTTGCCAGGGAAGATGGGAAACAAGAGCTACTGGTCTGATTTCCCTCCTACCCCGCTCCCAAAGACTGCATATGAGCCATTTTTATCAACTGCTTTTGAAAACTACCCATTTCCACTCACTGCTAATTCTCTTGCATTTGGGAATCATTTACTCTTTTGAAATATCTCATTATTTGAGTAAATTTGACAAAAGAAAGGCTAGAAACCACAAAAATAGAACTCTCAAAAGTGGCTAAAAGGATCAGCTTGAGTTTTGTTACAGCCTTTATTTGGAGCTAGGGGAGGATCAGAACAAACTGCATTCAGGACAGTTGTTTGTCTAGTTAGCTTCAGCCCAAAGAGACAGGAATGGCCAAAATGCAGCATATGTCACTGAAAATGGAGGTGTGTATTGAAACATTGCCAGTCTCATAACTATCATGAACTCTGTGAGATAATGGTATAAAGTAAATAACTATTTGTCCTAATGGCACAGATACTGCCTGCAGCCAGAAGCCTGAACTTAGGTATAGCAAATAGCTAATAAGGGAAACAGACATGGACATATTCACATAATGACTTGAACCAACATCATTTCTGCTTGAGCAGGCAGGTCTGATTTTAAGGTAAATCTGCCTGTGGAATGCTTTTCACCAGCTGTCAATCAAGAGACAAAAGACTCCAGAGAGCCTGCTTTAGTACATTGGACATCACCTTTTCATTAGTCTGCCCTGTATTTCTTGTGCTCTGTCTCCCTTCAGGATATCTGCTGTGAGGGTGTGAGAGAACTTTTAAATCTTACTAAAAGAAGGAAAACAGAGGAGACAGAGCAACAGCCCTGCCTGAAAACAACATTTGGCAGCATTTGCTTCTAATTTTAGGCCTTTGGAGGAAGATAATTGCCTCAATGATTATATATTAACGTGTAGCGCGACATGCTTTTACTGTGCCAATCTAAAATTTATCTAGAGATCTGTCTAGCATGTGTCTTGCTGGCATTTATTTACTGTAGTTAATTTATACAAGTAATAGCTTGCTGAGTTGTAACATAATGTATCACTTACATCAGGATCTGACAACACCTCATACCATGTAGACCACAGATTTCACAAACAGTAGTTGCACATAAAAGGATTTATTTTTACAAGGCTACTTGGTGAACACTGAAGAATTGCCCATCCATTCCTGTGGATGCTGCCTTTGGGCTTCCTTAAAGAACTCTATTCTGCCTCAAGGTAATGATGTTTGTAATTATGTTCTTCAATATCATGTGGATGCCAATGATGCATGTTTGTGTTTGGTGACTTGCAGGCTCTGTGGGAGTGGCTAACGAATTAACCAGATGCTTGTCCAATATTCACTACTGGAAATCTACACCTTTTCTAAATTAAAAAGACAAGTTTTAGATATTTTCCCCTGGCAGCTGCAGAAATCTTATCCCATTTTCCTATTTCCCTCTCAGACCTGGGTTAAAAACATCTCTCCCTCCCCCCCAGCTTTTTAGTGATTATTTATCTTTGGCTGCAAGATCACCTCTTCGTCATCTTAGGCTCCAGGTTTAGAGCGGTGTGTGGAATTGCATGTACATGACTCTGTCATTTAATCTTTCCTACTACTCAGAGATTGCACCAAGTTTTTAAAGCCATGAAAGAGAAAACAACAATCAATAACAGTAGTAGTTGTTTCTTGTAGAACCCTCAGCATAGTAGGCATTGAACAGACGCAAAAGAATGAGGAGTCCCTTTCTGTACCATTTTACAAGTTGGGGAAAGGAAGCATACCTAACCAGAAAGGCGGCCAGGTGAGGACTGGACAATGTGTTTAAAATATGAATAATGCAATATGGCTTTCTTAGCTTTTTTTAAGTTTAAGTTTGACACAGGCCTTAAATATCATCCAATGATTTCTGCATCTTCTGTAGTTTTACTTGAATGCATCTTAATCGATCTTCATCTTGAAGAATTTAGGACATTACTTCAGAGTCGGTCCAATGGTTAGTTATCCTTGGAGTTAAAATTTGCATTTTATTTCCAGTTTGGATTTTGCTGGCTTCAGTTTCCAACTTGTAGCTATTTTTTTTAAATGATTTTTTTGTAAAGGAAAAGTATTCCCAGTTACCCTAAAAACTTCACACTGGCAGCTGACCAGTCTCTTGGAGGCTTGCTGGCAGTAGTGGGCCTTCGGGAGGGATTTGTATGAGGACAGGACAGTGACTTTGCAGAATTACTAAAAAAATTTAGGCTGTAGGAAAGGAGGCATGGATTTGAATACCTCTCTTTGATGTGATTCTTCCATGAAAGGAATCAAGTCCAGCAGTTGAAATAAACATTGATTCAGGGATTACAAGTAGAAATGAAATTTCAGCAGTGAAATAAAGGTGGTACCATTATGCAAAGACATACAGGAATCTACTAACCACACTATGGGGTATGTACGGGGGAGAACACTATCTGACACTGCCCTCTGGCTACACAGACACAACTTTCATTAGACCCCATGGGAGCTGGAACTGGGTAAGAGCTGCACTTAAAATGGATCACAGGTCAGGATTGTGTACCTCTCTAATTCTTCAAGAGGGCTGTGACTATTCTCTCTCTGATCACTCTGCTTTCTAAGTTATTCTTCAAATCAGTCACATCGACTACGTCTAGATTGCATCCCTTTTTCGGAAAAGGGATGCAAATTAGACGTATCGCAATTGCTAATAAAGCGGGGATTTAAATCTCCCCCGCTTCATTAGCATAAAAATGCCTGCCACTTTTTTCAGCACGGAGCTTTGCCGGAAAAAAGCACCAGTCTAGACGCGGATCTTTTGGAAAATAAAGTCTTTTCCGAAAGATCCCTTATCCCTCTTAAAATAAGGGATAAGGGATCTTTCAGAAAAGGCTTTATTTTCCGAAAGATGCGTGTCTAGACTGGAACTTTTTTCCGGCAAAGCTCCGTGCGGAAAAAAAGTGGCAGCCATTTTCATGCTAATGAAGCAGGGGAGATTTAAATCCCCGCTTCATTAGCAATTGCGATACGTCTAATTTGCATCCCTTTTCTGAAAAAGGGATGCAATCTAGACATAGCCATCCTGTTTTAAACTCCATTATTAAACTAGCTTGATCTTTTAGAGCAACAGCAGAAATTCTTCTGTGCTTAAAAACAGCCACTTGCTATCAGCAGAGAACAATGTGGCAATGATATTCTTCCACTGACAGAAACTAGATCACATGGCCTTAGTTTCTCCTTCAACTATAGTACCAAGTTCCAGAGAGCCTCCTCTTTTCCCCTATGTACAGTCTTACAGATTTTATTTTGCTTTCCCCACATGTAGATTTTGTTTTGCTTCCCCCACATTTATCTTGCTCTTTTGCGTGAGATCTCATGGCTTCCATTTAAAAAAAGCAATGTTTGCCAGTGGGCGCCAATGCAATTACTAGGCCTACTTCCTGCTCGTACATATGGATGGGGCAGTTTTGCCTTTCAGACTCCTCTGTGGCAAATGCTGCCTTTTTAAGAGTAACCACTTTAAAACTAGAAACCCAAAGAGGCGATTAGTCTACCTATTGTTTCCTGTAGACTAGAAACTTCTTCCAATAAGTTTTCTCTTCTATTCTTGTTTTAATGTTTGGCACTGCAGGCAGACTGTTATCCACAGTAATAAGCTGAAGACCATAGCATTGGTGCCTTCTCAGCTATCATTACTGAGGCTGAAATCTACTGCATATTGCACATACAAAATGATCCGAGGTAGGAAAAATGGCTATTGTTACTTATCAATCTTCAGAGCTACTAATTTAGCAACATGTGAATGGCCTTTCTGAATTCCCTCCTCTGGTCTACTGTGGATCTCCCTCGGCTTATGAGAGGAGAAGAACGCTTTAGGGTACAAAAGCTTCAAAATTGTATAGATGAGTTTTAAAGCTGTTTAAGTCACTGGAAAATCCCCACAGTTCTTGGCTATTTTCTAACATTAATATGATTTTGTTTCATTCTCACCTAAAACACATTTTCTAGTCCTTGCTTTTTAGCTGTCAGTATAATTTTATTCTATTTATTTTCATTAGAGGGTGTTCAGGGATGCATGTGTTAAGGGAGCTTTATGAATGTAAATGATTAATTGATTCAGATGAGAGATGCTGTAGTGCACTTTAAACCCTACTGCTTTTGACAGACTGACACTTAACACTTCTGAATAACCACACCAGCCAAGTTACAAAATAGCCACATTTATAATTTCAGGGAGTGCACAATGCAATACTCTCAGGTTAGCAATCAATGTATTAACCTTGAGGTAAACTTTATGCTGAGACAACAGACATTACAGTGAAGACATTTGTGTCATTCTAATTAAGGTTGTGCCAACACTTCCATTTTTAAGTAGCTTTTCCATTCTATAAGAACATTCCTTGAATAGTATCCTTTTTGCCCATTTAATCTCAGATGTTGGAAGGACTAGGTGTCAGACAGGATTCTCATACTGTAAGGATAACTACTGTGTTATGAATTTTGGGATTCAGCCTCACAGAATTTTTGGTTTGTAGAAATTTTAAATAAACAAACAAACATAAAAAAAATCAGTGAGATTGGTTTTAATGCTACAGAATTGCATTATGGGTGAAAGTCAGCACCATATCGAGGGCCAAAACTAGGCCTATCTGCCATTTGTGATGTATTTCTGACCTATTTCAGGGACTTATATGGAATAGAGATTATCTACACGCAGGGGTGCTAGAACAACTTTTATAGTAGGGGTCCGGAGAGTTGTGGAACCAAATGATAAACCCTATATATGATGGAAACGACGTCAGGCTAGGGGGTGCAGCCGAATCCCTAGATCCAACACTTATGCCCACACAAGTGCATTTCACCTACAATAAGTACATTTACTAGCTAAACATTTTGCTGCTGTAACTAGAAAAGCACTCGACTCATAGATTGCCTGTTCTGCCCATTGTCTCTGAAGTTAGTGGCATATAGGATACTGGGCTAGATGGACCATTGGTTTGACCCAGTATAGCTATTTTTGTGTTCTAAATGGTTTTATATTTGAGTTGGATTCAGCCCAATGTATTTCTTGATTATTTGCATAGTTTAAAGTTATCAGCTGCACTATGAGCTTTTTGGTTACTTTAAAAAAAATAAAACAGCCAATATTCATTTTAAAGACCTATCTGCAAGGAATCCTCTCTCAGCCAATGTAATGTTATACTGAGTACGGATTAGTTTTAATTGTGGTGTTTTGTTATGGAAGCTTATTAGTGAAAAAACTACTGGTTTGATCCAATCCCAGATTTGCTCCTTGTTTTCTACAAAAAAGTCACTTTATATCTACATTTCTGGCATAAAGGGAAATGCCAACCTAGTCAGTCAAGGGTCCAGAACAATTCTAATTCTTCCCTATGCATTGTACCATAACAGTTTGTGATGAATCATATTAGAAACTCTGCTCAGGATAATAAAAATTGTACCTACCAGCTGCTTATGTATAAAACCATGCCAAGCAAATTAGTGATTACTGATCAGCAGGTCTGTGTAAAATAGTCTGGGAGGAACTTATGTGCCATTAATAATGCAGATTCATAGGATTTAGATACCAGAATCTGGTATGAAATCCAGCCTTTCCCAGGTCTTCACATGAAATGGCAAAAAAGAATACTGCATGAGAAATGTGTAGCATTCCAGCAATGTACAGAGAGAGGTGAAGGAAGATGGAGAAGCCAATACATAAGTAAGATTATTAAGGCTTCTCTAATTCCATGTTCACTGTTTCAGTTCTTGATTCTATTATTTCAGTAATTTCAATACTGCTCTGAGATATTTCTTTTGAAGGAGAAAGATATGAGCCTCCACTCGCAACTAATGAGAAAAATCTAAAAGATTAACAGTGGCTCCATCATCAACTCATTTCTGACAATTACTGGATATAGGTATTGTCTATGCAGCATGAGACATTGTCCCTACAAAATGTCACAATAAGGAATTGTTATGAAATTAATATCACTAAATATCTTTTGATCTAGCTCCATAGAGGCCTCTTAATACTTGCACAATTTGTACATGTGCCTGCTTACATGCCCAAACTGCATAGTTAGACACTGTCAGTTGGTTTGTGCATGCAAATCTCTCTCTTTTTGAGTGCTTCTGTCTGTATGTGTGTCTGTCTGAGTCTGTCTGTTCAAGGATTTCTCCTAAACAGTAAGAGCTAGGGCCACCAAATTTGGTATGCAGTTTCCTCTTCTCCTAACACGGGCTATGCCGAGACTACATGGCTCTGTTGACGGAGCCATGTAGTCTAGACATACCCTTAAAGTAAGGTCATGGTTTGGTTGTGCTAGGACAACCAGAAGCCCGAGGAAAAGGACTGTTTTCCATAACATGGGAAGGAGAGGCTGCTGTTTGGAGGGATGCGATATAAGAGTGGCCACTGAGGGGAGAGCTATCCTGCAGAATGTCCACTAGGGGCAGCCATACCATCAAGGGAATTGTCAGCAGGGCTGGAGTTCTGCCTTCTTGCCTGTCAGCATACCAGCAAGTAGCCCTCCTTCCCTGAAACATTTCCCCCCTCCCAGCCCTTGACCATAGTGCTGGCGGGGGAAGGGAGAGGAGAAAAAAAAAACCCCTGGCAGCCCAGATGGATTTGGGGGATAGAAAAGTTCAGTGCCGGATGGGACCCCCCTGTCCTGAGCCCCTTCTCACCCCCTAACCTTCACTCCTACCACCACCACCCCCATCCCTAAGGCCCTATTCTGACACCTGCACCCCTCCCACCTGTGCCCGGAAGGACCTAGGCAAGGCCAGGTAAGTTTGCTAGTCCGCTATATATTTGAGAGAGTTTGTGTCTGTGAACTTGTGTGTCTGTTCAAGAACTCCTCCTAAGCAATAAGAACTAGAACCACCAAATTCAGTATAGCCCGCTTGTCAAATTTGAAAGCAATGTAAGGGTTTGGTTGTGCCAGGACAATACTTGGAATGGGATTCCTTCTCGAAAAACCATACAGTAAGGAGACAATCACAAGGCAGTTGAAAGGGTCTGGCTGTGGATGCCCTCTCCCTCCCATCCAGGACTGCCCCAGCCCAGAGCCTCCCACACAGAAGGTGTTCTTTGTGGGGAGGAGACTGAAGCTTCCCCTCCCCAGTTTGTATTGGTACATTCCTGGCTGTTCCCCTTTGTCAGGGAGTGAGAGGAAAGTGCACAGTTTCCTCACTCTGTCTGGAGAGCACAGGAGGCAGAGTAACCTGCACCTGCCTCAGCTGAGGACATGAACCCCTCTCCTGGCTGTGCCCACTGGAGCTGCAGGGAGAGGCGCTTCTCACTTGGCCCCAAGCTCTTACGGTGAAAGGGCTGGGGGAGTCCTCTCACCCCAGGGCAGCCTGCATCCTGAACCCCTCATCCTCAGAGCAATGATTTAAATAAACTTGGTGTTCTTGAGCTGACAGCCAGCAAGACACTCTCAAATATATAGCAGATAAGATCAAATTTCAATTTTACCTTGACAAGCAAATACATTATTAAATACTGTGGAATACCAGCTCCCGCCCAAACTCCTGTAGCACTTCAATTCTGTGGTGTATTTTTCACAAGAATACAAATGTGAGACTTATACATGGCATATTTTCTAGATTGATTCTAGGGACAAATACTGAATGCTAAGAGCAGATGATATGTCATTTTCTTGTATTCTGATGTATTCCTCTCTCGTAGGGTATGTCTACACTACAGCACTAATTCGAATTAACTTAATTCGAATTAGTTAATTTGAACTAAGCTAATTCAAATTAGTGCATCTAGACCTAAAAACTAATTCAAATTAGCGTTTTGCTAATTCGAAATAGCATGTCCACATTGAGCGGACCCTGAACCGAATTAATGCAGGGCATCAGGTTAGGACTTAGAGTGTGGGGCTGCTGCCTCAGGCTAGCTGAGGGCTGTGCTTAGAGGGACCTGATCCCCACCCTGGACAGACAGTTCTCAGGGTTCCCATCTTGCTTGTCTACCTCGATGAGGGACAGCAAAGCAGTCCTGACTTGGAGTGCCCTGAGTGCCCATACTCGGCACATCACAGCACTCGGCCATCAGCCCAGCTGCACTTGCCGCAGGCTGCCATCCAGGAGGTCAATAGGGGGGCTGTCAGGATCCAGGAGAAGACTGCAGAGCCACCCTAGTCCTCCCCACTGGGGGCTCGTGCCCCATTCCTCCCTCACCTCCTTCCACTTACCCCTCCCTAGCCCCCTTCCTGATGTACAAAATAAAGGACACGTGTGTTCAATAATAGAAACTCTCTTTATTTAAAACTGGGGGGGGGATTAACCTCTGGGGAAATTGGGAAAAGGAGGTGGGAGAGGGGAAGAGAGAGGGTGGGAGAGGGGAGAGGGAAACCTGAGAGGAGGGAGCTGGAAGGGGGAAGCCAGGGGAAGAAGGGGAAGGGGAAGTATAAAACTATGGTACGCCATATCTTCAGTACTGTGTACAGATGTGGTCTCCTCACCTCAAAAAAGATATTTTGGCCTTGGACCGGGTTCAGAAAAGGGCAACTACAATGATTAGGGGTTTGGAACAGGTCCCATATGAAGAGAGGCTTAAGAGACTGGGACTTTTCAGCTTAGAAAAGAGGAGACGGGGGGATATGAGAGAGTTCTATAAAATCATGAGTAGTGTGCAGAAAGTGAATAAAGAAAAGTTCGTCATTAGTTCCCATAATAGAAGGACTAGAGGACACCAAATGAAATGAATGGACAGCAGGCTTAAAACTAATAAGCGAAAGTTCTGCTTCACAGAGCTCATAGTCAACCTGTGGAACTCCTTGCCACAGGAGGCTGTGAAGGCTAGAACTATAACAGAGTTTAAAGAGAAGTTAGATAAATTCATGGAGGTTGGGTCCATGGAGTGCTATTAGCCAGGGGGTAGGAATGGTGTCCCTGGCCTCTGTTTGTGGAAGGCTGGAGATGGATGGCACGAGACAAATCGCTT
Source organism: Pelodiscus sinensis (assembly GCF_049634645.1). Lineage (NCBI taxonomy): Eukaryota > Metazoa > Chordata > Testudines > Trionychidae > Pelodiscus > Pelodiscus sinensis. The sequence goes on from NC_134726.1 coordinate 18,800,695, forward strand.
GGTCATTGTCTTCAGTCCATCCCCTCCGGTGCACCTGGTGCTGGCCGCTGTCGGCAGACAGGCTACTGGGCTAGATGGATCTTTGGTCTGACCCAGTACGGCCGTTCTTATGTTTTTATGTTCTAAGCTCAGGGTCAGGGGTCTCACTGGACCAACTTGATTTTCATGCAAACCTGTTCCTGGGTTCGCATGTGGCCTTTGGTGGCCAGACTGGCAGCTATCCTGCCCTAGATGGCCGCATTCCTGTGCCTAGTGTGGAGGTCGTGAACGTTGGAGGCCTCCCCCCAAACCTCGATGAGGTCCACAATCTCCGCACTAGACCAGGTGGGCGCCCGCCTCTTACGGCCCCGGGCAGGCTCCTGTGAGCCGCCGTGCCAGGTGCAGGGTCTGCTGGCTGGGTGCTGGCAGACTTGCAACTGGCACGAGCACTGTAGCCAGACCGTGGCCCTTTAAGGGCTCCGGGGCTAGGAGGATGGTAGAAGAGTTTCCCTGGTTTGGCCCAGAGTGGCCATCCGGGGCAAGCTGGGAAGGGCTAGCCTCCAACTAGTTCGAATTAAGTGGCTACACAGCCTTTAATTTGAACTACTTAATTCGAACTAGGCGTTAGTCCTCGTAGAATGAGGTTTACCTAGTTTGAATTAAGCACTCCGTTATGAAAGTTAATTCGAACTAATGGCTGTTAGTTTGAATTAACTTTGTAGTGTAGACATACCCTCATAGCCTAGGCTTAGTTTGGCTTAGTACACCAAAGGCAGAGATGTGCAAAAAGTCATACCCTGAAGGAAACTGGACAAGGCTATCATTGTGTTCTTACCACTGTGAGGAGAAACAATATATCTATCTCCAGCCTAAGCAAAATCGGTTTTACAAAGAAAACAATGCTTTCCACTTCCTGGTATCATACTAAGTTAGAGCAGAGTTAGAGCTGAAGGTCATAGCCTGATGTCAGCTAGCTGTGATACTGTGATTTCACGTAGTCTGAATATTTCCCAAAGGAATTGCCAGTTTCCACTGTCACATAAAAACACTGGCAGGGGAGACAGATTTCACATATCAAAGCATATGAGAGAGGCAAATGTGCATCATATTTATCAGAGATACTGTAGGTGACTTTTTTTTGCCTGTGATTGTAAGTTCACAATTCCACATATGGAGTTTTAAGGTTTAAAAAACTCCTTAGAAGAAAACAACATTTCCTGTTGTGCTGTGGGAAGAGTGTGTAGTAGGGCTGGGCAGATGTCTCTATGCTGAAGGTTCATGTGATAGTCACACTTGGAGGGCTAACATGCAGGATACTCAAGATACTCAGATATGCGAGAGAGTCTATTGGAAATAGTAGGGATTGATACGAAGTACAAGGAGCAGAAGACAGTCATGTGAGAGTGTCTCTTCTTCCTTTTGCATGGAAGGCTATAACTTAAAGGTTTGCTCATGTTCCCCCGAAGTCAATGGAATTTTTTCCCATTGACTTCAGTGGCATTAGATTCAGGACTTCAGTGCAGATGACCATGGAGTATGAATGCACAAAATAAGATGTAGCCTCAGCTAATATAAACCATAGTCATTCCATTGAGGTCAACGGAACAACACAAGGCCCATTCACATTTTGACATTACACTCTTAAGAACTTAGCAGCTTTATCTTTTAAATGTGTGTCTAAAATACTCCCAAGTAAGGCAATGACTTTAACTTTCTAGTTGAATTAGGAATATTTATTTGCTACTTTTACTGCACATATAATAATAGAATCATAGAATACTAGAACTGAAAGAGACCTTGAGAGATCATCAGGTCCAGTCCTCTGCCCTCATAGCTGGACCAAGCACCGTTTAGATCACCCAAGTGATGTCTATCCAACCTGCTCTTAAATATCTTCAATGATGCAGATCCCACAACCTCCTTAGGCAATTTATTGCAGTGTTCAGCCACCCTGATAGTTAGGAAAATTTTCCTAATTTCCAACCTAAACCTCCGTTGCTGCAATTTAAGCTAATTGCTTCTTGTTCTATCATCACAGGCCAAGGAGAACAATTTTTCTCCCTCCTCCTTGTAAGACCCTTTTAGATACTGGAAAACCGCGATCATATCCCCTCTTAGTCTTCTCTTTTCTAAGCTAAACAATCCCAGTTCTTTCAATCTTCTCTCACAGGTCATGTTCTCTAGACCTTTAATCATTTTTGTTGCTCTTCTCTGCACCTTCCCTAATTTCGCCACATCTTTCTTGAAATGTGGTGTCCAGAACTGGACACAGTATTTCAGATGAAACCTAATCAGCACAGCATAGAATGGAAGAATCACTTCTCGAGTGTTGTGTGCAAGACACTTCTTAAAGCATCCCATATTTGCATTTTTTCCCACCCCCAACAGTGTCACACTGACTCATATTTAGTTTATGGTCCACTATAATCCCTAGATCCCTTTCTGCAGTATTCCTTCCTAGACAATCACTTCCCATTCTGTGTGTGTGAAACTGATTGTTCCTTCCTAAGTGGAGTACTTTGCATTTGTCCTTATTAAACTTAATCCTGTTTATCTCAGACCATTTCTCTAATTTGTTCAGATCATTTTAAATTATGACCCTATCCTCCAAATCACTTGCAACCCCTCCCAGCTTGGTATCATCTGCAAACTTATAATCATACTCTCTATGCCAATATCTAAATCGTTGATGAAGATATTGAACAGAACAGGTCCCAAAACAGACCCCTATCAATATATATTTGTATTTCTTTTTATATGGGTCTTCATTCCATCTGGCTCAATCTGAATCCTCCATCCATCTACTTAAAACTGAAATACATTGCATTGTTTCATGGAAAAAGTGAAGAGGAAGTCATTCTTTCGGCATCGGCCATCTCACTAAAGTCTCTGCTGTGTACTAGAGGAAGACAACATTTGGCATCTGAGCTAGCAGGAGTCAGTGGGTGCTTCTTTGTTTGGTATTAGTGGCTACCTCATCAAGATTGTAACTGCTGGGGCAGGTCTAGCTGTTAACAATTTCTGGCTTTCATTGGAAACTTATGATCTAATGTTTGATGTACAAAGGCCACAGTACCTCCAATAAGCCACTTTTACTTTACCACTGTTACATCTTCCAGATGCTTTTTTGGGTTCATTTTGGCCATTTTAAAGATTTTTAGTAGCTATTCCAGGTACTATGAAGAATCAATTTATATTATGACAAATAAATCCTACTGCATCACTGGAGGGAAAATTTCCAAAAGACATTTCTGATCCTCTTTCCCATGTGTTGTGCAAAAAGCATTCTAACCTACTAGAACAATTTTCCTGTTGGCACTATATGAATGTAGCCTAAGCTTTTAAAGCAGAGCAAGCTATTGGGATCAGAGGAAAGAAACCATGGATGAAATCTGGTGTCGCATTTGTTATGTTCCTACAGAACTTGGTTCAATGGTGGTGTGAGAAATAAGGCAAGTCTAAGTGTCTTAAACACCCTAGTCCCTTTTTGTCACAGGAAAATAAATAACTTTAATTTTGGCTCTGTAATGATGATTGTCATACCAGCCATGAAATTCTCTCTCTAGATTTGTCCAATATTTAGCTGAAAGGCCAGCACATAAATTAGATCGGGTGACTCTTCTGACTTTGGCCCATTGCTTATTTAGCACTTCTTATGTACTGTCTGCAAAAGTGGTCTGTTTATAGTAAGACAAATTATTGGGAGATGCAGACCTAATTTTCAGTATCTGAGAGATCATTCGTCATTAGCCTAGAGATAATCCACACTCAAGAGATCTGCTATGCAATGAGAATATCTCTCTGAAAGGATGTAACTTTTTGGATCGGGCAAAGCTCACTGCAGTACCTGTGAGATGAACTCTTTTTCCTAAGTTGAAGTTCATAAACCATCTTATCTCACTGTGATTTTCATTAAGCATTCTGTGCTTCATTGCTTTTTCTTATACATTTCTACAGACATCTCTATAGTTCAGGAATTTATAGTATAGGGAGGGTAAAGATTACTTATAAAAAAGTATTTCTTCAGCTTTTTCAGTCATTGGTATGTATCTATTTTACCTTTTCACAGATACTAAAATATGGGGACTTAAAACACATTATCTATCTACAGGCAGTCCCCGGGTTACGTACAAGATAGGGACTGTAGGTTTGTTCTTAAGTTGAATCTGTATGTAAGTCGGAACTGGAGTCCAGATTCAGCCGCTGCTGAAACTGACCGCCAGTTCTGACTTACATACAGAATCAACTTAAGAACCCCAGGCGTCCCCAAGTCAGCTGCTGCTGAAACTGATCAGCAGCTGATTCCAGGAAGCCCGGGGCAGAGCAACTCTGCCTCGGGCTTCCTGTAGTCAGCGCTGGTCAGTTTCAGCAGAAGCTGACTTGGGAACGCCTGGGGCAGAGCAGCGGGGGTGCTGCTGGGTTGCTCCAGTAGCGCCGCTCCTCGGCGCTACTGGACCAACCCAGCAGCACCCCAGCTGCTCTGCCACAGGCGTCCTGATTCAGCCGCTGCTGAAACTGACCAGCAGCAGCTGAATCAGGACGCCTGGGGCAGAGCAGCTGGGGTGCTGCCGGGTTGGTCCAGTAGCGCCCAGAGCGGCGCTGCGGGACCAACCGGCAGCGCCCCAGCTGCTCTGCCACAGGCGTCTGGAGAAAAGCCTAGTCTGCTGGGGGGGGGGGTACTAGCTGCGCCCCCCCCCCACCCCAGCAGACCAGGAAGATGCAGGCGGCGGACCGAGATTCACCGCGGTCCCGCCACCTGGGTCCTCCGCGGCTTTGCTCCCAGTCTTCCTGGTTTGCCTGTAGCGGGCATCTGGGCTGTCCCGCTGCCGGCTTCCCCGAGGCTTTGCAAAGCCGCGGGGGGGCTCGGGCAGCGAGGCAGCCCAGGCGCGTCTGGGCTGCTCCGCTGCCCGAGCCCCCCCCCGCGGCTTTGCAAAGCCTCGGGGAAGCCGGCAGTGGAGCAGCACAGGCGCGCCTGAGCTGCCTTGCTGCCCGAGCCCCCCCGCGGCTATGCTCCACGTCTTCCTGGTCTGCAGACCAGGGAGACACAGAGAAAGCCCCGGAGTACACGGGTGGCAGGACCGCGAGGTCCCGCAGTCTGTGTCCTCTGGGGGAGCCCCGTTCGTAACTGCGGATCCGACATAAGTCAGATCCGCGTAAGTCGGGGACTGCCTGTACATCTGTCTAGTTAAAATAGTTGGATACATATACTCTGTCATACTTTGAAAAGCCAGACTTGCTTTCCCTTACATGTGGAAAATTTGCTCCAGTATTTTTATATCTACTGTTGAATTTCAACAATAAATCAGGGTTTGTTTTATAGGTGAAAATTGTACTTGTAGAAAGGACTTCAGGCCTCTTGAAAAATTTACTTTGTGTGTGTGTGAATGCATCGGTACATAAACCCAAACACATGTAGAGGTGAATTTTTCAAAAGAGCATTACATCCAGCTGCCCTTTATATAGGTGACATTAACATATGCAACCCCCCGTCCTCGCAAAATGTATTGCAGCCACAAATCAGAAGAATATCTGCGCTTCTAATTATATAACGTTCTCTAAGATATATAAGTTCCCAGCTTTGTATCTGCATTTGGATAATAAGGACATAAATGCCTTGTGTATATCTGAACTCACACCAGAGTTTTTGCATGGGCAATCCAAATTCCAGTACAAATGCGTGTGCCCATCTGTGAGAGAAAGTGTGTGTGCAGCAGGTGGAAAAATTCTGCACACATGTGAACCGCACTTTCATATTTGAAATGCAAATGTTTTCTCCCTCTGATCCTATCAGGGAGATATCACTTCCTTCACGGATTTATTAATAGAGCCTGTTCTCAGAGGCTACGTCTACACTGCAGCACTATTTTGGGATACTGGAGGAATCCTGAAATAGCTGTTCCATGTCTTTTGAGTGCGTCTGTTATTTCAAAATATAAACGGGCTCACTAGCCCAACGTCCCTGTAAATCTCATTCCATGCGGAGTAAGGGATGTTTTGGAATAGTGATTTATTCTGAAATAAGTGCTTGTAGTCAGTGCCAAATTTCAAAATAAGCTATTTCAAAATAACATCAAAATAAGCTACGCAATTTTCATAGCACAAATTGCATATCTTATTTTAAGCTACGGGTGCAGTGTAGACACACCCAGAGTGGTGTCTGTCCAGAAAAAGTTAGTAGATATGATTATTAAAGGCACAGCACTGGTCTACATTAGGGAGTTATTTCAAAATAACAAGTGGAGCATCCACACAACCAAGCCTGTTGTTTTGAAATAACAGGCTGGTCATTTCAAAATCTATACTCCTGCTTTTCTCAAGGAATAAAGCTTATTTGGAAATAGTGGTAGTGTGGATGCTCAGCTGCTGCTATTTTGAAATAATTGGCCTCCAGAGGCCTTTCACAGCTGTACCTGTGGCCGCTCTGGCCACATCTACCTGCTCTACTGCTCCCTTTCTCCTCTGGAGCTTTTAAAGCAGCAAGCTTCAGGAAAAGGGCTTGTGGTACAAAGAGAACTTTGTAAGCTCCATGCCACACTGCAAAATCGCAGGAGCCAGGGTCGACCCCAGCACACTCTCTGCACTCTCCATGGCTGCCAGCACTCCTGCACTGCTCTTGGCTGCAAGTGGAAAGGGATACAAGCAAGTACCAGCCTGGACTGGAGAGGAGATTCTGGATTTCTGGATTTCATCACAGTGTGTGATAGGAGACTAACCTCCAGGATCTCCCACCAGAAAGCACAATGTCAATGGCCTGATGGCCACAAGCCCAGCTCACAAGGGGCACACGTGGACCCTTGACCAGGTCTGCATGAAAATAAAGGAGCTCCAGCAGGCTTACAACAAGGCTAAGGAGCAGAGTGGACACTCTGGGGTGGCACTGCACATGTGGTGGTACTGCCACTAGCTCGATGCCATCCTGGGAGGTGGGGTCAGTCACCTCCTCTCCTCCCTTCCCTCATCATTATAGAGTGCAGCTAGGACATGCCCGTGTCAGCCTCTACAAGGGTGGGGTTGTGGAGGATGGGGAGGAGGAGGAGCAGGTGAGCCAGGACACTATACCAACCAGCCAGGAGCTGGTCTCCCCCTCCCAGGATGTCACTCAGGCATTGGACAGACCTAGAGAAGGCACTTCAGGTGAGTTCTGTAGCTTTCCCTATATACATGTGGGGGCAGGTGGCAGGCTGTGAGGAGCTTGGAGCTCTTCCCTCTGCCTACTTGGCATGGGGGTCGCACAGCAGCTTGTGTACATGGACTGCCAGGCCGAAGCATTCAGCCCCATGACACTCTCACACAGGAACCTCTCGGTCCTTCTCACAAGGTTCCTGGACAGGACTGTCTTACTCGAGCCTTCGTGATGGGACACCTTCCCACGACAAGCCACCACTAAGAAGGCTCGTGTCATGGAAACACCAGTGCTGCACATGGCACAGATTCATGCCTACATTTGGGCTGCATTCGCTCCTGATCAAGTGCAGCGATTTGAAGAGACTGATCCCCTACATGGGAACCTGCTGTGGGGAGGAAAATGAGGGGACCCCAATAGCACTCTCTCCAGCATGAGGCTTCTGCTGCTCACACACGTCTCCCCCAGCACCTTACCCCTCTCCTCCAGCAGGCAGGGATAGAAGTTCTCTCTCTGCAGGACACTGCCAATGCTGGACCCGGCATGCTCAGGACACAGAAGGAGGCCGAGCTGCCCTGCCCCTCCATCCCACTCGCAGGCTCATGGACTGTCTGGCACCTTACCATGCCTGCTTGTCTCTGGGCCGTGGGTGTAGTGATGCTCTCCTGGAACATCCATACCCTGCAGGAAAGTGCCCCGTTTCTAGGCAACATATGGCCTTGCTCGAAACACATTGCCATCCTCTGAAGCAAGACCTTTGGTGTCAGCTCAGAGATGAGGACTAGACTTCATGCACAGTGCCTCCTGGGATGACTGCCCTTGTCACTTCTTCATAGCTAGGCAACTTGCAAGCTCGGCGCGTCTCCCACCTCCCATGCCATCCTCCTGACTCCATGGGATCTGCCCGAGGAAGAGAATCAGCAAGGACCTGCTGCAGGGGCAGATGGCCTGCCTCCTATTCCTCGTCTGGCAGCTCGAAGAGTGGCAGGAGCGGGCCGCTGACTGGAATGAGGGCTGGACTGACTGGGAGCAGCAGAAGACTGCCTGGGGCCAACTGGCATGCGAGCATGAGGCCATATGCTCCTCCCTCACTTTGGTGATGGAGCGCATGGCCTTGTGCCTGAAGGGGACCATCAGCCACTTCCCTGCCCCTGCCCCCATGGCTTTCCCTCCTACCCTCTCCTGGGGCAGCCTGGGCCCCCGAACATGGAGCGGTGGGGCCTTGAGGGCAGCCAAAGCTTCCAGAGCTAAACAGGGCAGGCACCACACTCAGCCCCCTCCCTGATCCTCCTTCCCCTCTTATCCTTCCTTCCCCATTCCAGGTTCTTTCCCCAGTCCCTCCCCTGATTTATAGCCCCCCAAATAAAGAGACTTGTTTGTTTTTAAAAAAAGAAGCTTTTTTATTTGCTCTGCAGGGGAGGGGGGATGGTGGGAAGGGTGGGGTGGGAAGGAAGGGCACACGGGCCAATGCAGGGCTCCTTGTGGAGAGGCCCCAGGGAGGAATCTCATGGGTGGCCTTGGCTGAAATGCAGAATCACAAGTAATCTCAATTCCATTTAATAGCTGAGTAAGTGACTAGTTCATCCAAGCAAACAAGTTGATGTGTATCCAGTAGTTCAAATGAGAAATGTTTATTCAAATGTCAAACATGACTTTACTTGTTTCTGAGGCTCTGATAAGTATTTAGGATCATTTTCTTTCAAGTTAAGGATAAGTGTCCTCATAGCTAATGTACAACATGGGTCTTTAGTTGAAGTCTGCTAGAGCCCACCAAATCATGCTAAGGAAGGATCAGCTGCTACATACACATCTATCTATTCTACGGGCAGGAAACCTGCATGATCACAGGGAACCTTCGGCTACATGACATATGTTGTATGTTTAACGCTACCAATATCAAAACATCCTTGGAATGTCTAAATATTATAGTTGACAATTTCCTAGCTCAAAAAGTGTTTTGTTTATCACTGAGGAATTCTATATTAGACCTGCCTTTTCAGATAAACTGAGCACTTAAAAAAATATTTTCACCTTTTTCATAGAATCATAGGACTGGAACCCACCTCGAGAGGTCATGTAGTCCCTTTTTAAAATACAGAATCATGTAAAAGAAACCGCTTCGGATAATTGCAAGGGCTGTTAGACATTAGCTTCTTAATCAGAAGAGCCATTCTCTTTAGAACGCTGGATCATCAAGCAGTCCTTTGGAAGGAATTTGAACTCATAGCCATGGAGAAAAAATCATTTTTATTTTGGATGTTGGTGGCAATTGGCTCTGGTAACATTATTATGCATGTCAAAGCCCTCATCCCCCAACATGGTTGACAGAGACATTTTCATTTTACAATGATACACAACTATTGCTGGTCTCATTAGACCTTACATGTGCTGCTTTTCTCCAGAATGGCCCCCAAATTGCACCAAATAAGCTAGAATTCTGATAAACCAACACCACCACAACAAAACTCCTGGGCAGGATTTTATCCTGGCAGAAGTTTATAAGGACAATATTGAATGCTGGATTTGTCAGTTATCAGACTTACAGTTATAGGGATTTTTCCCACTGGGTGAGCCATTGGAATTATAGTTGCATTTTTAATATAAAGAAGGTGACAGAAATGATCCTGGAAACTCTTTGATTAGCCCCATAGTTGTGATTTTAAAATCCATTCTAGATTTCTCCTGGGGGAAATTAAGAGGAATGAGTGGAGAGTTATAATTTTATTTGCCAAGATTATTTGCTATTCTTAATTGTTTTGTTCTTTATTTGATTTATAAATATTGGCCTTAAAAGGGGGCAGGGGGAGGGATGTTGATTTGAAATTGGTGTTTGAATTCCTTGTCAGAGGATGTCTTTGGAAGAAACTTGCCAGGACTGGCACAGACTCTAGTATGTCTACACTACCACCCTAGTTCGAACTAGGGTGGTTAATGTAGGCAACCGAAGTTGCAAATGAAGCCCGGGATTTGAATTTCATGGGCTTCATTTGCATTTTGCCGGGCGCCGCCATTTTTAAAGCCCCGCTAGTTCAGACTCCGTGCCCGCGGCTACATGTGGCACGGACTAGGTAGTTCGGATTAGGCTTCCTATTCTGAACTACCGTTACTCCTCGTGGAACGAGGTGTACCGGTAGTTCGGAATAGCAAGCCTAATCCGAACTACCTAGTCCGTGCCGTGTTTAGCCGCGGGCACGGAGTCCGAACTAGCAGGGCTATAAAAATGGTGGCGCCCGGCAAGATGCAAATGAAGCCCAGGAAATTCAAATCCCGGGCTTCATTTGCAACTTCGGTTGCCTACATTAACCACCCTAGTTCGAAGTAGGGTGGTAGTGTTGACATACCCTAGGTTATCTTTTTAGAGACCTTCACAGCAAGACTGTGGCTGGGGTTAACATAGGGCATAGGGATGAGATAAGCATACATCTACAGCAGGGGAAAAGTCAAATTAAGCTACGCAACTTGAGCTGAAGTCAAAATAGTTTAATTCGGCGTTTGGCGCTGTCTACACAGCAGGAAATTGAAGAAAGAACACTCTTCCTTTGACTTCCCTTACTCCTTGTGAAATGAGGATCACAGGAGTTGGAGTAAGAAGTCAGAAGCAAACACGATATTAGGACTCATTAAAAAAGGGACAGAGAATAAGACAGAGAATATCTTATTGCCTTTATATAAATGGTACACCCACATCTTGAATACTGCATACAGATGTGGTCTCCTCATCTCAAAAAAGATATACTGGCATTAGAAAAAGTTCAGAAAAGGTCAGCTAAAATGATTAGGGGTTTGGAACGGGTCCCATATAAAAAGAGATTAAAGAGGGTAGGAATTTTCAGCTTAGAAAAGAGGAGACTAAGGGGGGATATGATAGAGATATATAAAATCATGAGTGGTGTGGAGAAAGTGAATAAGGGAAAGTTATTTACTTGTTCCTATAATATAAGAACTATGGGCCACCAAACAAAATTACTGGGCAGCAGGTTTAAAACAAAAGGAAGTTCTTCTTCACACAGCGCAGTCAACCTGTGGAACTCCTTGCCAGAGGAGGCTGTGAAGACTAGGACTATAACAGGGTTTAAAAAAGAGCTAGATAAATTTATGGAGGTTAGGTCCATTAATGGCTATTAGCCAGGATGGGTAAGGAATGGTGTCCCTAGCCTCTGTTTTTCAGAGGCTGGAGATGGATGGCAGGAGAGAGATCGCTTGATCATTACCTGTTTGGTTCACTCCCTCTGGTTCACCTGGCATTGGCCACTGTTGGCAGATAGGATATTGGGCTAGATGGACCTTTGGTCTGACCCAGTACGGCCGTTCTTATGTTCTTATGTTATCCATCTCAACATTATTTCAAAATTATGGCTTGCTGTCTAGACACGTTCTTTGTTATTTCAAAATAACATCAGTTATTCCAAAATAATGCTGCTGTGTAGATGCACTGTTTTCATCACCAATGTCTGTCAGGGCTGTTAGCCCTTTTCATTTTTTAGCTTTTACAATAGTAATGTTGTGACAGTATTAAAAGAAGTACAGTATTCCTACCCCATCCTCTTCAAATTGGAATAGTGTCTGTTCTTCTTTATACAGCTGACATGCTTCTGTTGTCCCAGACTTCTCTGGGTTCAAGTGTCTGTGAAAGGATTTGGGCTTTTTTTGCCAATAGGAATGTTGAGCTATGCATTGTCAGAAAACTACATTTTCTTTGGCCTTAGACCAAAGCTGCATAAGTGAAAGACTCATGACTACTGTATTGAACGGGTTAGGTTTTTCACCTATATGATTGTTTTACATATAGTGGTGCTTAGATTCACTCATATTCTGGTGTGTGTGTGTGTGTGTTGGGGGGAGGGATTATTTAATTGCACCAGATTACCAGGGCTAAAGTCTGTGCTCAAACATTATGATATGGAAATCTGAGGCTGGACAGACTTTAGAAATTGTACAAACCCTATTTTTAAGGAGGATCCTCAGGCTCCCAAACTACCACCCACCTGCTCAAAGCAAATATGGGGGAATGTGTGACTTGAACTAAAGCACATTGCCTTCATGTCAGTTATTAGCTGTGCATTCACTACTGGAATTTAAAATACCTTCTGAGATTATATGTGGAGGAACAGTTTAACAGAGCAGACACCTTAAAGTTTCCCTGACTTTTGTTCTCTTCATTTAGGCAAACACATAAAATCCTTAATTAAGCTTTCAGCCAATGATATTTGCAAATAACTAGATAGGCAGTTGGTCATAAGAGAGATATAGCTTCTTTGTTGACAGATTATCGATTTCTATTTTGAGAAATATCTGGATATCTTTGAAACAATTATATGTGACAAAGATTTTTTGGGGGCTCTCTGTTTTCAAGCTATGCAGTTTGCCTATCTGGAAGGGAAGTGTGCTATCCAGATAAAATATAAGGCTACGTCTACACCGCAGGCTTTTCGCACAAGAACGGCTGTTCTTGCGGGAAAAACTTGCAGAGTGTCTACACTGCACACGCGTTCTTGCGCAAGTAAATTTATAGTACAGCTTTGGAAAACAGGGCTTCTTCCAGAAGAGTTATTCCTCTCCCCATGAGAAATAAGCCCTCTTGTGGAACAGCTTTTCCACAAGAAGGCAGTGTAGATAGGCAACATGAATTTCTTGTGCAAGAAAGCCCTATGGATAAAATGGCCAACAGAGCTTTCTTGTGCAAGAGAGCGTCCACACTGCCATGGACGCTCTTGTGCAAAAGCACATCTCTTGCGCAAAAGCACATGGCAGTGTGGACGTGCTCTTGGGGAAGACCTTTTGCACAAGAACTCTTACGCAAAACAGTTCTTGTGCAAGAAGCCTGCAGTGTAGACATAGCCTAATTGTTTTGTCCAGGCAGGGCTGGTCGGGTTGAAGATATAGCATGCTATTTACTTTCTTTCAACTTGTAGTGTTGCCTGAAAAATAAATTGTTAACCCTGTTCTTGGCTTAGATACCTTTTGCTGCCTTCGCTCATGCACTAGGATATTTGCTATGCAGTGACAATGTTTCAATTATATGGACGGTTGCCCTATTTGCCTGGTTAGCTGTAAAAACAAGGAAAGTGTATGTGAAAGAGAGGTTCTTTATGACCTCAATTAAATAATGTATTCATAGCTTTATTGTATATTTTTCATTTTATTTTTATTGGTTGTGGTTTTAAAACTTAAATTTATCTTGGGAGAAGATTTGATTTTGTTTCTATTTTTTCGTAAAAAGCTGTATGTATTTTACCAAGCTGTGCTGACTTTCAAATTTGTATTTTATTGTGAGCTATGGCCTAAAGCTGAAATGTTATATTCATAAACTTTTACACAAAAGAGGGTTTCAGAGCACTGTCTAAAACTTCCTTCTTTCAGCTGTTCGGATTTGTGGCTATCTTCATCTTCCTCATTCTCTAGTTATTGATAGAAGTTTTTCAGCAAGACTGGATAAAAAGGCTTGAATATCTTAGATACAAAAACAACAGAAGAAGCCTTTTTATAAGTTTTTCAGGGCTCCTTTACTCTAAGGCTGTGTCTGGACTGCAGAGCTTTTTCGGGATACCCGAGATATCCTGGAAAAGTTCTGCAGCGTCCAAGGAACATGTTTTGTCTGCATCCCTGTAAACCTTGTTTTACAGATAGATCGGAATGGCTACATAGTTCGAACTATCTAGCCCGTGCCGCGTGTAGCCGCGCGGCACGGGGTTCGAACAAGCCGGCTTTTAAAAATGGCGGAGCCGGCTTTATGCTAACGAAGCCCGGGAAATTCAAATCCCGGGCTTCGTTAGCAAGTTCGGTATGCATACATTACCCCCCTAGTTCGAACTAGGGGGGTAGTGTAGACATACCCTCTCTCTCTCTCTCTCTCACACACACACACACACACACACTCACACACACACACACACTCACTCACACACACACACACACACACGGCTTTAGTCAAAGGTTCCAAAATGTTCTTCCACTGCTATATATAATGACAGTGATGACAGGATTTACATTACAGACTCTCTTTCAGCAGAAGTAGTTGCTGCCCAGCAGGGAGGGAAATACAAGATGCTGGCTGTGCTGGCAGCCATCGATTACCACTTGGCTATATAGCATGCTGCCATTCACTCTCAAGAGACCTCCCATTGGGGGGTGGTGCAGATGGATTCATTATTGATGAAGCTCAGCAATATGTAGTTAAAAAGAGAACAGCAAGGTGGCACACACAGAACCAGCTCTGTAGCCCAGTGAGGTCAATCGGAATCGTAGAACACTAGAACTGGAAGGGACCTCGAGAGATCATCAGGTCCAGTCCCCTGCCCTCATGGCAGGACACAGTACAGTCTAGACCACCCCTGATAGATGTCTATCTAACCTGCTCTTACATACCCCGAGATGGAGATTCCACAACCTCCCTAGGCAACTTATTCCAGTGTTTAACCATCCTGACAGGAAGTTTTTCTTAATGTTCAACCTAAACCTCCCTTGCTGCAGTTTAAGCCCATTGCTTCTTGTCCTATCCTCAGAGGCTAAGGAGAACAATTTTTCTCCCTCTTCCTTGTGACACGCTTTTAGATACCTGAAAAATGCTATCATGTCCCCTCTCAGACTTCTCCTTTCCTAATGAAACAAGCCCAGTTCTTTCAGCCTTCCTTCATAGGTCATGTTTTTTAGACCTTTAATCATTCCTGTTGCTCTTCTCTGGACCCTCTCCAATTTCTCCTCATCATTCTTGAAATGTTGTGCCCAGAACTGGATGCAATACTCCAGTTGAGGCCTAACCAGTGCCGAGAAGAGCGGAAGAATGACTTTTTTTGCAACAGTGTCACACTGTTGACTCATTTAGCTTGTGGTTCACTATGATCAAAGATTCTAACTGACTGCAGAATTGGCTGAGATTGTTCTTAGGGATCCACTTAAGTGAGGATCACCCCGTTAGTGGTCCAAAATGACTTTTGGTCCTTACTCTATTTCCTAGTTAAGGGCTCCATCCTGTAAATTAATATATTAGTTTGCTCGAGGGCTGTTCAGCAGTAGGGGTGAGTCTAAACTACATGGCTCTGTCAATGGAGCCATGTAGATTAGGCTGATCGGCAGAGGGAAATGAAGCCGCGATTTAAATAATCGCGGCTTCATTTAAATTTAAATGGCTGCTGCCCTGAGCCGACAAACAGCTGATCAGCTGTTTGTCGGCTCAGCGCACTAGTCTGGACACTCCTGCGCTGACCTGAAAGCCCTTTATCGACCTCCTCGTTATGCCTCGTAGGATGAGGTTTACCGGGGAGGTCGATAAAGGGCTTTCATGTCGACAGGGGAGTGTCCAGACTGCCCTGATCTGCCAACAAACAGCTGATCGGCAGTGCGGGGCAGCCATTTAAATTTAAATGAAGCCGCAATTATTTAAATCGTGGCTTCATTTCCCTCTGCTGAACAAACAAATCTACATGGCTCTGTCGACGGAGCCATGTAGTCTAGATGTACCCTAGAAGTCGTCCCTGGGGTTGTCTTCTATGCTATAGCCTCTTCTCTCCAGCTTGCCTGCACAGCTGGGTGCTGCAAAGGGAGAAAGGGCAGTGCTTGCAGCCAGCTGAGGGAGGTGTATGATGTGACTCATCCCTGCTTGGGGGTAATGAAGGGGCCCTGAGTGCTGCCTGGCTTCCCATGCATAAATAAGGAACATGCACACTTGCTCACTAATCGCTGTAGTGGGTGGTTCCATTTAGGTCAATAGGACTGCGTGCTTGAGTAGCACAGACTTCCATGTGCAGGTGTCTGCAGGCACGAATCCAGTAAGAAAATGTTGCTGCTGCACTAGGGATGGATTTTGTGGTGTTCACAGCACCCTGCCCCAGGAATTTCAGCTATTTAACAGCATAGTTCCCAGTGCCATAGATATGGCCCTTTGTTTCAGCTCATGAATGTGAGGAAACACTGCAGTCCTCATAACTCCATCAGGCCCGTCCCTTCCCATACACAAAACACACAGCCATGTGGGGTACCATGAAATTTGGGCATGGTGCCCTGTGCAGCTGCATGCTGCCTATGGGCTGTAGCAACAGCCCCCACTCCCTCTTCATCCCCCTCAGGCTAAGTGCCAGGGGCTCCAGCAGCCCCAGCCTTTGATGGCCCCTCCCCTCCAGGACTTAGCTCCCAAACCCTGGTCACCAAGCAGTGGCAAGCAGTGCTCAGGAGACTGGACAGAAGTGGCACTTTGTTCTTAAAAGTGTCACTTCTTTCCGACTGGCTGCAAAACCAACCTTTGCTCCTCTGGCCTGCTCCTCCCTTCTGGCCCTGCTCTAGTGCTGCCACCTTGCTCGACTGGATACCATTGCAGTAAATGGCATCCAGTCCGGGAGAGTTGGCAACCCCTTTCCTCTCAGCAGCCACTCTGGGAAGAGGCAGAAGAGGATTAGTGTCGGTGCTGATGCTGCATAGCGCACCAGTAATGGTGTGGATGGCCCTGCTTCCCCAGTGTCTAGTCTAAAAAGAATTGCACACAGGACTTCAAGATAAACTCTGGCTACTGGCCTGTGTCCTCTTTTTGCACCTCTTCTTCCATCACTGAAAATCTGTCTGACCTTCATTGGCAGGAGAAGAGAAGCTGGGTCAAATGCACTTTGGACATCAGGGATTCCTGAAGCAGACACAGGAGATGAGAAACTGAGCTAGACTGTGAATTTGATTTTCATGTAAAGTAAATGGAATTAAAGGGGAACAAAGCTCCAAAGGGAAAACAACATCCAACCCACGTAAGGAAAGAATTATTATTCCACATGTAAGTGCCGTCCTTTTTTTGGGTAAAATGCTTCTTATACTTTCTGGCAAGTGACTTCCCTGCAAACTGGTACATAAGCTGACGAGTAATTTTTAATGAATCCTTCACTGTACAGATGGCTTGTGAAAATAAATGCCAATGGTGCTAAATCCTGAAGACTGATGGATGATATTTACGGGCTTATAATTTACATTTTTGGGTGGCAATTGGATTTTTCTTAATTAAGGAAAGTGGGTGGACAGTTTTGTCACTTAACAATGTCCTTACCAATTAACAGGGAAGCATGCTGTGCATAGTATAGACATTTGAACTAGGAGTAAGTGCACAGAATAATTGTTTGTTTACCTGAGAGTTTGTTACTGGTCTATGTAGTGTATGAAAATTACACTATAGGGCAATGTCTTTCTACAGTTGGCAGTAAGCCACCAGATATCTCACCACAGTCTAGTTGTTTTATTAAATTGACACCAATATTTTAAAAAGGCTCTAGAGGTGATCCTGGCAATTACAGACCGGTAAGTCTAACTTCAATACTGAGCAAATTAGTAGAAACAATAGTAAAGAATAAAACTGTGAGGCATGTAGAAGAACATAATTTGCTGGACAAAAGTCAACATGGTTTCTGTAAAGGGAAATCCTGTCTTACTAATCTATTAGAGTTCTTTGAAGAGGTTAACAAACATGCAGACAAGGGGGATGCAGTAGATATAGTACACTTAGATTTTCAGAAAGCCTTTAACAAGGTCCCTCACCAAAGGCTCTTGTGTAAATTACATTGCCATGGGATAAGAGGGAAGGTCCTTTCTTGGATTGAGAACTGGTTAAAAGACAGGAAACAAAGGATAGGAATAAATGGTAAATTTTCAGAATGGAGAAGGATAACTAGTGGTGTACCCCAAGGGTCAGTCCTGGGACCAATCCTTTTCAATTTATTCATAAATGATCTGGAAAAAGGGGTAAGCAGTGAGGTGGTAAAGTTTGCGGATGATACCAAACTGTTTAGGATAGTCAAGACGGAAGCAGACTGTGAGGGACTCCAAAAAGATCTCACCAAACTGAGTGATTGGGCAACAAAATGGCCAATGAAATTTAATGTGGATAAGTGTAAAGTAATGCACATTGGGAAAAATAACCCCAACTATACGTACAGTATGATGGGGGCTAATTTGGCTACGACAAATCAGGAAAGAGATCTTGGAGTTATCGTGGACAGTTCTCTGAAAACTTACACACAGTGTGCAGTGGTGGTCAAAAAGGCAAATAGGATGCTAGGAATTATTAAGAAAGGGATAGAAAATAAGACCCAGAATATCTTACTGCCCCGTATAAAACTATGGTACACCCACATTTTGAATACTGTGTACAGATGTGGTCTCCTCACCTCAAAGAAGATATTTTGGCCTTGGAAAGGATTCAGAAAAGAGCAACTAAAATGATTAGGGGTTTGGAATGGGTCCCATATGAAGAGAGGTTAAAACGACTGGGACTTTTCAGTTTAGAAAAGAGAAGACTGAGGGGAGATTTGATAGAGGTCTATAAAATCATGAGTGGTGTGGAGAGGGTGGATAAAGAAAAGTTGTTTTTTAGTTCCCATAATAGAAGAACTAGAGGACACCAAATGAAATTAATGAGTATCTGGTTTAAAACTAATAAAAGAAAATTCTTCTTCACACAGTGTGTAGTCAACCTGTGGAACTCCTTGCCAGAGGAGGCTGTGAAGGCTAGGACTATAACAGAGTTTAAAGAGAAGCTAGATAATTTCATGGAGGTTAGGTCCATAAAAGGCTATTAGCCAGGGGATAGAAATGGTGTCCCTGGCCTCTGTTTGTCAGAGGCTGGAGAAGGATGGCAGGAGACAAATTGCTTGATCATTGTCTTCAGTCCACCCTCTCTGGGGCACCTGGTGCTGGCCACTGTTGGCAGGCTACTGGGCTAGATGGACCTTTGGTCTGACCCAGTATGGCCATTCTTATGTTCGTATTATGTTCTTAGCCCCTTTGCAGAGGGCCTGCCTAAAACCTAGGCACCCTTTCACTCCAGTTTAAACCCTATTTTGAGAATGTTGATGACATTAAGCAATGCATAATCCTTGTACTGGCTCTTCTGCAATAAGCCTGAGTTTCACTTTTAGACTAATCTTCCGTCCTAAAAATTACCATAAAATAGAATAATGGACCCAGTAGCAATTCTGTGAAACCCTAAGTTAACACTTTTTTTTTTAATCAACAGTTTCTTAATTTTCATAGTTCTGGAGTTCAGAATCCTGACATAGGAAAAAGCTTTGTTTTTTTGTTTTATTTTTCATTTGTGTTGTTTTTCATCAGTTAATTTTGTAATCAAAGAATGAGATTCTCCCAGAGCAGTCTGAGGGAGACTGCTACAAGCTTTCTTTTGAAGGCCCATTCTCAAGCCGTAGTTAGGACATGCCAGAGGTGAGAATGCAGCATGTAACCCCGTGGAGATTTTGCATATTGCTCTAGGGCTAGGCTATAAGGAGCCATGGACCAGATGCTGAAATAGACAGTTCACCAATGAGGGGACACTGGAGTATGCAGTGGGTGGTTGCAATAAGCTCACAGTCTGAAATGTGCACCTCCTAGCTGTTTAGAAGAGACAATGTACCTCGATGCCCTAAGCCGTGTGTGCTGAACCCTTGCTTCAGGAAAGGGTGAATTCTCAAAACTGAACTCTCAGAACTGTGATTCTTTTAAAATACAGATAATTGTCGGTGAAGAAAAATGGCCACACAAGATTTTGAAAGTGTGTTAAATATTCCTTTCTCTCAAATACAGATTTTTAATTTACTATTTTGGTATAACCTAAAGGATGGCATTTTTTAAAAAAAGAATGAGAACAAAATAAGATTTCTATATTTAAATTCAACATGGCTTAATTATCCATTATTATTCATAACAACTTATAATTAAGCACCTTTCATCCTGAAGGATTGGAAAGCACTTTACAGATCATATGTAGTGATTACTTGTCCCATATTGAAATGTACCCTCTTCTATGCTGGCTTGCAGAAACGATTTTACAGAAGTAAAGCTGTGTAAAAATAATCTTTATCTAGGAAACGAAGGGAAAAGAGTGTTTTCTCTGAAACGACAGGGGAAACTTTTGGTGTGTGGAATGTGCTAATGTCAAGTGGGTGGCTGGATTGTTTGTTTTGTATTCTATTAGAGTAATATCCAACATTTGTTGTACTGACGCAAAGAGTGGAACAAATCTTCGCCCCCAAAAGCTTGTGATCTAAAAATAAACAAGAACCAAAACTTTAACTACAGAATATGGGTGGGAGGAGGGATGCAAGATACAGGCCTGGTGTCCATATGATAGGCACATAAGTTATTGGCTCGCTTTTGTGTTTTAAAGATGCAAGTCCTTTTTTTCAAGCTCCCCTGCAACTGTGGATTTTTCAGAGTGATTTCAACAAAGCAAGGAGAGCTTGGCAAATAAATTTTTCAGCAGGGTAGTGTGGGAGCTGCATGAAAGTTGTGGAGATACTCAACTGATAATGGGTTCTCATTCAGAAAGGGAAAATATGAACCAGTTGAACACAGACACACACACCTGTTCTGGCAAAATGTCATGGGATCTTTCATAACAGTTGTCCTCCTTTCCTCTCAGGCAATGCTTCATAGATCAATGTGGGGTCAAAAGTCAATGGATTGAGAGACTAGCACTGGGTACTGAAATACCCACCCTGCTTCCTGCAGCACCAGTGACTAGGGCTCTTTCAGCCCAAAAGATCAGTCAAGAACACAGGCAGATGGGGTGGCATTTTAGTCTCCTAAGAAGCTGTATGATCTTGTCCAAATCTTACAAGAAAAGAATAATTTCCCTGAAGGCAAGCTTAGCCCATCTTCTGCCAGCTTGTCACAGCTCTCTGCATCTCTTGCAAGAGGCAATCTCACGCACCAAGAGCAGTTTTTACATCTGATCACTCGCAGGGATCTAAGCAGAGATTCAGTTCTGTGCAGCATGGACCATTAGTGAGTCTGGCTAAATGGATGGAGGATTTCACTAAGTGGATAGTTCTGCTGCAAGGGCTTGCCAGTGGCTATTGAGAGACTTCCTCTGATGCAGTTGAATTTTGAAACCTTTGACATCCACAGACCGTATTAACTGAAAATCCTAGCTCTGCTCCTGGCCGGTAGTAGCTTATGCAGCAGTGTGCTCACGGAAAGAATTCAGTACTTCACTAGGGATCAGGTCCATAGCCTGCTGGCCAGCTTGACAGGGCTGGGACCTGGGAGAAAAGGAATCCTTACCCCACGCCTGTCAAATGGTTAAGAAGCTGCTTCAGTTCAATCGCTAGAGACTCTGGGTAGCCCATCCAACTTTTCACCTTCCATCACCCACATGCAGCTCACCGCAGTTGAGGGATCTGCCATGGAGTCAGATGCTGTGCAGGGCTTGAATCTCAGACCGTGACTCTGTGGCTGTGGAGGGGGCCCTTAATGTGACCTGCAGCTGTAGGGTGAGTTGTCATAAGCCTTGCTGGTGAAGTATTGGGAATAGTTCCAGTGATGTCATTGGGCTTGCAGGTTGGATAAGGGCTACATAGTTCCATCTGCACTCTCAGAAATAACCCCCTGACTCGGGACTCTTTGATGTGAGTTAGCATTGACCAGAAGCAATACGGTTCTACGATCCAGCCCTGAGTTAAGGTTAAAGGATTTGATTTTAAAGTCATGCCAGCATGATGGGATTATCTGTCCTCTCATTCTTTACCACTCCTCAGACCTTTGCACCAGGTGACCAGATATCCCAATTTCATAGGGACAGTCAGGATATTCGGGGTTTTGTCTTATATAGGCACCTATTACCCCATCTCTCTTCCCAATTTTTCATGCTTACTATCTGGTTCCACGAGGCGTACAGATAGTTCGGATTAGAAGCCTAATCCGAACTATCTAGTCCGTGCCGCGTGTAGCCGCGCGGCACGGGGTTCGCACTAGCCGGCTTTTAAAAATGGCGGCGCCGGCTTTATGCTAATGAAGCCCGGGAAATTCAAATCCCGGGCTTCATTAGCAAGTTCGGTATGCATACATTACCCCCCTAGTTCGAACTAGGGGGGTAGTGTAGACATACCCATACAGTGAAAAACCCTGCAATCGGCAGCAGACCAATTTTTGCTCTCTGTACACTCATCCTGCCACTCGCTAGTGTGGTACAGATGAGCTTGTGATCTCCCCACTTGCCTCTGGATATGCAACAAGAAATGTGACCTCAGTGAGAGTTCATAGAATCTTAATAACATGACAAGTCGGTAGGTTCCGTGGCAACGTTGTTGATGTTGGAATAGAGTGGAGACAGGATCATTCCACGTGTAAAGAAAATGGTGGGGAATGTGTGAGAACTGCTCTCGAATCTGGGCTAAAATACAGGCTGGAAATGTTTAAGAGGAAGATCTTAGACACGTTATCCATGAGAAGATGTGTGTAAATCTGGGAATAATTATGTACTTGTGGAGACCTATTAAAAGCATAGAACACTAATCACAGTGGATTTCAATTACCTAGAGTTTGAAGGGAATGGAGACTGTTTAATACCTGAGGAAGGATACATGTGTCTGCCAGTGTGAGTGTAAGATTATTTTTCTTTCACAATTTATATAAATAACAAAAAAAAAAAAAAAACCCAAAATCTCAGGATAGTTTGGATTTAATCCCAAGAAATGAAGCAGGTACCAGATGATAAATAAAATAGAAGCTTGGGAGCTTATAAAGTTGAGTGATCATAATACTATTGGAATTGAAATATTCATGAGGCTACAATATGTACAAAAAGAAGCAGCACAAAATATTAGATTTTGAAAAGACAGCATTCAAGGGAGTGTGTAATGAATTGAGGAAAATTGATGGGGATGCAACGACTGTCCCCAAAAATGTGTTGTGGAAGATTGAAGGAAATTTCTTAGGAACAGATAAGAAAGAGATGCAATCTACATTCTTCCCATAAAATGTAAATGTCAAACATTCAGTTCATCATCTCAAACCAACCTTTAACAAAGAAATAGTAGACAGCAAGAAGGATTACAAAACCGAATCATCCTGGATAAATTATATATATATATCTAAAAAATAATAGTGGAGAGGAAAATACACGTCGGAACCCAAGTCAGATTTGAAATTGCATAGTGAACCTCAGCTCTATCCGCATTGCAGTTAGACACAGAACATGAAATTCTTCTTCCCTCATAAATATAACAATGGGAGTGAGGCACAGTATAAACTAGAGAAAATGAGGTAAAAGGAAAGGCTGTTCACCCCTACTCTACATGTTTGTCATCTTTTGTTTTTCTTGTTTCCATTTGATCTGCATCTTCTCCACCTCTTCCTTCACTTCTCGGTCTTCAGAATCAAGTCTTGTTTTTTCTTAAATGAATTTATACGCTTGCTTCAATGAGTTGCAATAATAAATTACTGACTTTTGCATTAAATAATTCTGCCCCGTTTCCCTGTTAATCCCTCGTCTCATTCAGTTTATGATGTCCCCCTTCCCAGTGTTCTCCTACTTTCTTGGTTGCTTTAAAAGCCGGATTATGACTCCTTGCTATGTGCCATGAAATAAGAGGAAATAAGAACCCCCCACTCCATTACACCCCAACATGCCCTTTGGACTGAGTGCACAGGAATAAGCAAGACAATTTACTGCTCATTTCCTCCCTGGAATTGGTAGAACTATGGCTCTACTTTCCTCGTGGCTGGTGAGAGTTCCTGAGCCAGTACTCTGAGTCCACAGCACTCTGAGTACCTTTTCTGAGTGGGGTGAGGCAGACAGGGAGCCTGCCCAGGGCTCCCCACTGTGTCTTTGGGGGGCCAGATTCCGTGGCTTTGTGGGTCAGATCTGGCCCTCAGGGTCAGATTTTGCCCAGCTCTTCACTAGTGCATGCAAGCAGGGGCACAACTAGCAATTTGGGGGAAGGGGCATGACAGAGATGACTTTTGGGCCCCTTCTCCTCTCATGGTTCACCTCTAAGATTAATTATTTTACCCCTTCTTCTCAGTGAATTAAAGAGCTATTAAATAAGTTTGCATAGTTTTAATTGTGCCTCAGCTTTCATTTAAAGAAGAAAAAAAAAGTGATGCTATGCAAGTAAAAAATCGACACTTCCCCCAGTATAACAAAATCAAATGTTGCATAATTTAAATTTTGAGAGCAATCAATTGTTTAATATCACATAAAATAATCTAATTATTCATGGAACATGGAAATTTGTTGAGACATACATTATACGGTAAATAGCAGCATTAGAATACTTGTACGGCTCACGCATCTTGCTTTCATGCCAGCCCATGTGTCCAAAACTTCTGTAAAGCGGGTGGATTATGCAAGCTTGTGCTCAATTGAAACAACTGCCAGGTTTGTTAAATGCTCTTCGTCCATTATAAACTGAAATAAGGGGGAGGGGGGAGGCGGGGGAAGAGGAATCAAGCAAGGAAGGTGAGGATATGGAGGGCTCAGGGCAGGAAGATTGGGGGAGGTTCATGAGTCAGGGCAGGAGACTACGGATGGAGGGGCTCAGGGAAGGGGGGATGTGGGAGGTGCATGAATGAGGGCAGGGGGCTGGGGAGGCATCAAGACACAGGGGGTACGTCTAGACTACATGGCTTCATCCACTGAGCCATGTAGTCTAGACGTACCAGGATGTAGGGATGAATGTGGAGAGGGCAAGGGTGCCATTTTGGGAGACTGGAAGCTGCAGCTGCATATACTGGGTCACTACTGCTCTTCCTCTTCCCTTTATAAGGGAGCAAGGGAAGTGCACAGCTTGTATGAAGTCTCTTCTGCCTCTTTCCCTGGGCAGCTGGGAGAAAGGGGAAGGCACGCATGCTGCACATTTCCCCCTTGTTCCCTGATATGATAAGAGGAAGAGCAGCAGAGTTCTGGGTACACACATCTGCATCTCCCCCTTCCCTAAAGGGCATGGGGGGGGGGGTCTAAGATCTGGGGCTTCCCTAGACCAGGGAGGGTGTGTCAAAACTGTTCCCCATTCTAGCACTCTGAGTGCAGAAGGTGAGGGCCCCTAAGAGACCTTAAAAATACCCTGCCTCTATAGGCTTCTGTTTAAAAGCTTCCCAAGATCACAGATTCCCTGGCCTAGGGAGGTAGCTGCAACCATCAAGAGAAAAACTTTTTCTTGAACTCAGGAAGAAGCACTTGGAACTTCTTTCAGAGGGGTACCCCAAGTTCTTCTAACACAAGAGAACTTCAATTAAAAAAAATAAAATAAAACAAACTGTAATCTTGGCTAGCTGACATCTCAGTCTTAGGGTATGTCAACACTGCAGTGCTAATTCGAACTAACTTACTTCGAATTAGTTACTTTGAAATAAGCTAATTCGAAATAATGCATCTAGACCCAAAAACTATTAGAATTAGCATTTTGCTGATTCGAAATAGCGTGTCCACACTGGACTCATGCTGGGTCACATTTAAGGGCAGCTGAAACCAGTTCCAGCAGGGCATCAGGTCAGTAGTTGTTTTGTGTGGCTGCTGTCTGAGGCTATCTGAGGCTCGTGCTTAAAGGGACCCCCCTGGACAGCCAGTTCTCAGCTTTTCCACTTGCTTGCCTACCTCGTCGAGGGACAGCAAAGCGTTTTCCTCTCCACCTGCCTGTGTCAGTGGTTCCCATTGGGGACGTCGCAGCAGTTGGCACCATGGAGCCAGAGCTCGCTCTGGGCATTTTGCTCCAGTTTTTGGGCTTGCTGCTGCAAGCCTGCCAGCAATGGCTGGAGGCTGCCTGGCACCATCTGGTGCACGTCAGCCCCCTGCCTCTCCCCCTGGCCTCCCTGGGGGTCGTGGAGGAGCCGCAGCAGCGCCCGGATGCCAGTGTGCCCCGCCGCATCTGGCATCTGGACACTAGCAGCGACTGATGGGACTGCATCGTCCTGGAGTGCTGGGGAGACCAACAGTGGACCCAGAACTTGAGGATGAAGAAGGACACCTTCCTGGAGCTCTGCGAGTGGTTTGCCCCTGCTCTGCAGCGACACTTGCATGAGGCCCACCATCCCCCTCCAGAAGTGTGTGGCCATTGCCCTGTGGAAGCTCTCCACGCCAGACAGCTACTGATCCATTGGGAACCAGTTCGGCGTGGGGAAATCCATCATCGGAGCAGTGCTCATGGAGGTACGGCACTCACTGGCTACTGGGCTGGGGGGAGGAGTGTTGCAAGGAGGGGATGGGCCGCCCCAGGGAAAACGGGGGTGGGGGGAAGAGGTGAAAGTGCCCCACACGGGACGGTTCGGTCTGTTCCGGCTGTACTACATGCCGCCCGCAGGGGTTGCTTCTGGGAGTGGGGCGCGGGGCAGTGCCAGGGAACAAACATTCCCATCCACCCGGGCACCCCAGTGATTTGCAGTTTGGTGTGTCTATCTGCAGGTGGTCAAGGCCATCAACAGGGTGGTCCGCTTCATCAACCCAGACGCGGTCATCCAGGGGTTTGGCATCCTCAGCTTCCCCAACTGTGGGGGGGGGGGCATTGACAGGATGCACATCCTCATCCGTGCCCCAGAACACCAGGCCTCCCAGTATATCAACCACAAGGGGTACTTCTCCATAGTCCTGCAGGACGTGTCTGACCACCGGGGCCAGTTCACAGACATTAATGTGGGCTGGTTCTGCAAGGCACATGATGCCAGGGTGTTCCGGAGGCTGCACGCCGGGAGCTTCTTCCCGACTGCCACATCAGGGTTGGGGACGTGGACATGCCCGTGTACCTGGTGGGGGATGCGGTCTACCCCCTACAGCCCTGGCTAATGAAGCCCTACATGGGACACCACAACCCCTCCCAGCAGGCCTTCAATGCCAGGCTCACCAGGGCCCGCATTTGCTCGAGGGGGCCTTCGGCCGACTGAAAGCACGGTTTAGGTGCCTCCTCGCCTGCCTCGACCTCACCGAGCACAATATCCCTCCTGTGGTGGCAGCATGTTGTGTGCTGCACAATTTATGTGAGCGGAAGGGGGAGGCTTTCCTGCCAGCCTGGATGGCTGAGGCTGACCACATGGCTTGCTAATATGTGGAGCCCAGCACCGACGCCATCCAGGAGGCCCAGCAGGGGGCCGTCCAGATCCGGGAAGTCCTGTGTGAGAGTTTCCTGGTGGAGGAGGACTGAACTCTCCCTGCATGCCCCACTGGGGCCTTCTTGCACCCTCACTTCCTTCCCCTTCCTACCCCCCCTTCCTAATGTAAAATAAAAATACCTGTTTTGCCAAAAAAAACCTCTCTATTTTACATAACTGGGGTTGGGGGAGGGGAGAGGGAAACCTGGGAGGAGGGAGCTGGAAGGGAGAGGAAGGGAAGGGAAAGCTCAGGGTTGGGGGTCCTGATGGCTCTCCCATCTCGCAGCACTGCGAGTGCAGGGGCGTTGGGGGGGAGTGAGTGTGGAGGGTGGAACAGGAGGGATGGGGGGTGCGGAGGAAGTGGGAGGGGGAACAGGGGTGAGAGGAGGAGTGAGAGCTTGGGTGGCCACGGGGGCTAGAGCAGGAGGAGGCAGGAACCTGTCCACCGAGGCCTGGAGGTGGCCATGGAGGGCATGGCCCTGCTCCTCCAGCGCCTCCAAGCTCTGCTGCCACAGCTGCAGGTCGTCCTGGACCCAGTGGTCCTGGGTGTGGAGCTGGTGCTCCAGTAGCCGCAGGTGCCGCCGCTGATAGTCCTCCAGGTTGCGGGTGTGCCTGCTGGCCCAGGTGCAGGTGGCTCTTGCAGGCGGGGTAGTGTGCCCTGCAGTCTCAGGTGCTGCGGCTGTGGTAAAACAAGAGCAGTGGTCAGTTCTCCCTGGGGACACAGTGGGTGAAACCCAGCCCCTCTCTGCAAGGCGAGGTCGGTATGTGGGGAACGGGCCATGGCTCCTGCATGACGCCCAGGTGCACTGTCCCTGGGCTCCCTCTCCCCCCCTCCCATATGCATAAGGGGAGCATGATGGCACTCACATGTGGAGCCCTCCCCGGCCTTGGATGACAAAGCCGATGTGCTCTGTGGGATGCCTCGAGGGTCCTGGGCAGAATCCCTGAAGGCTCCTGGCTCTCAGCCTCCTCCTCTTCCTTATCCTCCATGTCAGGGACAGGGCCCTCTGCCCTGGGGTCGATCACCACCTGGAGAGCATGGACTGCGTGAACCCCCAGGATGCGGTCCAGGGCCTCATAATGAGGGCAGGCCTCTGGGTCAGCCCCTGGCTGGGAGGCCCTGGAGTAGCCCTGCCGCAGGTCCTTTATTTTACAGCAGACCTGGTCCTGGGTCTGCGTGTGGCCTCTGGTGGCTAGGCTGGCAGCCATGCGGCTGTAGACGGCCACGTTCTGGTCGCTAGTGCGAAGATTGTGGACATTGGAGGCCTCCCCCCAAACTTCAATGAGGTCCACGATCTCTGCAGTAGACCAGGCGGGCGCCCGCCTCTTGCAGCCCTGGGCAGGGTCCTGTGAGCCACCAGCCTGGTCCTGGGAAGAGGTGGAGAGCTGGGTGGCTGGCTCATCTTGTGCCAGGTGGAGGGTCTGCTGGCTGGGTGCTGGCAGGCTTGCAACTGGCACAAGCACTTTAGCCAAACCATGGCCCTTTAAGGGCTCCGGGGCTGGGAGGGGGAGCAGAAGAGTTTCCCTGGTTTGGCCCAGAGTGGCCACCAGGGCAACCTGGGAAGGGCTAGCCTCCAGCTAGTTCGAATTAAGTGGCTACACAGCCCTTAATTTGAACTTCTTAATTCGAACTAGGCATTACTCCTCATAGAATGAGGTTTACCTAGTTTGAATGAAGCGCTTCGCTATTTCAAATTAAATTCAAACTAGCGGTTTGCATGTATAGACACTATGAAAGTTAGTTCAAACTAACGTCTGTTAGTTCGAATTAACTTTGTAGTGTAGACATACCCTCAAGCATGCACGCACAGGTCTCCCATTACCTTCCAAGACACAAAAATAAAATCATCTTCTTAAAAAAAGGTGATTTTTATTAACAAAACAAAAAGATATGCTTGATAAAGCATACTTAGTTGCTAGGTGTTTTAAAGCAACTGAGAAAAGAACAATTTAAAAACACAGAGAAAATTCCATTCCTGGGATACAGCTTAAAGTGCAGTGTATTGGGAGAGACATGGACTTAGCACAGAGAAGTTTAGCCAAACAACAAAACAAAGAAAATAACCTGATTCCATCTAAATAGCCATTCCCTATCAACTCACAGTCCATGCTTCAAGTTCCAGTTCATTTCCATGTCCAGTATTCATGGTAGTCCTGCCTGGTTCAATTCACCTTATTTCTCCAGATCTCTGTTTAAAACGCAAAGAAGAGAAAACAAACAGGGTTTCTTTTATTTCAGATCTGAATACCTTCCCCCATTGGCTCTCCTGGCTCCCTGCCAACACTTCCTAGCTACCTGAGTTTAACACTTTGGTTACTAAATGCTGGGATGTTCAGAAAAGGCCAGAACTCTTCCTATCCATCACAAGGTGCACACCCACAGCCAGCCCTTTATCTGCCTGGCTGCCTGCTCCTTAGCAAGGCAGCCTGCAGAAGACCCCCAGGAGCCTGGGTGGGAGAAGTTGCAACTGAGCACCCCAATCTGCCGGTTTCTTCTTGCTGGAATTCTGCACTGGATGCATCAGTTTGCTTTAACTCTAACCTAAATTCTAGAGCAGCCTTTCAGCACAGAGTTGTACTTTTCTTTCTCAAGTGTCAGTGTTTGCCTTCAAAAAATTACTGGAAAGTGGGGGTTCTCCTCCCACCTCTTACTTTGTATTTAGTTAGTCCCATGCTATGACCTCTGAGGCAATTACAGCCGTTCATGTGCTGCAGATTTGAGCCAAGATAATGGGTGTACTGACTACAGTGGACTTGTACACAATGAAATTAGCTGAAGGTCTACATATGCTAACAGAATCACCTCTGCCAGTATAGACTACCATAGGAACTTGTTTATGTGCTCTTGGTTTCAATTACTTTCCTATATAGGTTGAATCTCTCTAGTCTGGCACCCTTGGGACCTGACCATTGCTGAAACAGAGAATTTGCCAAATCAGGGAAGGTCAATATTGTCTAGCAGCATTAGCAATGGTTCACTGCCTACTGAGATGTTAGAAGACATTTAGGGGTAAATAAAAGCTAAATAACAGCACAGAACTGAAAGTCATGACTGGTGGCTGTAAACAAACTTCATGGGACCAAGGGAAACTTAGCCACACCCTTGATAATTGGACATCTAGTTTGTAAAATCATTCCAGACCACAGATGTTGCTGGACCAGAGAGTGCTGGATTAAAGAAGGTCAACCTGTAGCAATTGCCAAACCTTCTCTTCTTCGGAGTGCTGAATGCTGCCTTGTTTTATTTAGCAAATATCCACTAGCTTGAGTCTTAGCTCTGATTACTAATTATTGTGCATTTGTCTGCATTGTTGTATTTGATAGTCCAATTATAGAAATGAACCAGATTCATTTTCTTTGAACCTCATTTCCCCTCAAGATTCAGTCTATACTAGGAAGAATAATTATCTACATTTTATGCAAAACTGACAAATTTTGGTGGTTTTGCAGTTGTTTTAACTACTGTGTAATCTGATTAACTACTGTGTAATCTGCTGTGCTCTTAGCTCACTCAAGTGGTATTCTAAGATGTGCTCACAATTTAATGTCTAATTAGGAAGACTGAGAGATGTGGAACAATAAATTAGCTTAGGACCTTACTTGTACATTTTAACTATGTTTTTAAACAAATAATGCTGTAGCAAGCAATATTAAGTTTGTAATCGCAAACTGATCTTTTAAACTCTGGTAAGGAAATCCTCTATTTTCCACATGAGTGCAATGCATTGAAATATATGGGTCTTTTTGAATATAACAGATGTAACTACCTAACATGCACCATCATTATGTTGAAGACTGTGTACATGCCAGCCAACAAGTAGCGAAAGTGAATAGTCTGAGTCCTAAAAGGTCTCCTTGAGCTAAATCAGTTATGTTAAATGTAAGGATACATTCTCTGAAATTGAGAGGCCAGATTCTGCTCTTGGTTTAACCAGTGTAAATCCAGAATAAATTCATTGTTTTCAGTGGACTTAATCTGCTTTCACTCCAATGTAAAACAGCCAAATTTGGCTGCTTCTTTTCTTGGAATGCCCTTGGAATTAAAACCTTCAGATGTCAAATCTACACTTTCAGATCAAATGCACTAAAAACAAAGCGTGAAGTTCTCTTCTCTGATCAGCATTATGGAGCTCTGTTTTATCTTCCCCATCTGTTCCTCACAGACAACATTCAGTAAAATCTCCAGCACACACCAAAGATAATGTGTTTTCCCACTTTTTATTTGGAAAAATCATTTTGTATATGGGTGACCCCATCCCCGCTCTCCAATATTTATTTTGATGGAGATGGATGTCCTCTTTGATAAAATCGGCACAGCAGCATACACAATGGCAGTTGCCCACTCTGACTGGTCAGCGTACCTCAGTTAGGCTGTGTCTAGACTACATGCCTCTGATGGCAGAGGCATGTAGATTAGACACATAAGCAAAGTCAAATGAAGCTGCGATTTAAATGATCGCAGCTTCATTTAAATTTACATGGCTGCCGCGCTGAGCCGACAAACAGCTGATCAGCTGTTTGTCCGCTCAGCGCGCAAGTCTGGATGCTCCCTGCCGACATCAAAGCCCTTTGTCGGCAGCCCCGTTATTCCTTGTGGGATGAGGTTTACCGGGGCTGCCAACAAAGGGCTTTGATGTCGGCAGGGGAGCATCCAGACTAGCGCGCTGAGCGGACAAACAGCTGATCAGCTGTTTGTCGGCTCAGCGCGGCAGCCATGTAAATTTAAATGAAGCCGCGATCATTTAAATCGCGGCTTCATTTGACTTTGCCAAAACAACAAATCTACATGGCTCCGTCGACGGAGCCATGTAGTTTAGACGTACCCTTAGATATAGCAGGAGCCCACCTGAGAGAGTTGGAAACTCGTTGTTTTTTTTACAGCTTGTGTGGATATTTTCAGCAGCACAGTTTGGACATAAACTGTTGCGATTTTGAAGAGATCATGTATTACAACCACTTTGCACTGGTGCAAATATCCACACAACAGAACCAAGCCCTCTTTTTTCACTTTGGAGTGTCTGCTGTGTTAGAAAAAAAGGGGGGAGAGTGTGTTAAAATGTTTATGTACACCTAAAATAACTCACTTTGCATAGATGTTTAGACAGACATGAGGTAGTTAACTTTTACTTATTAGGAATCTCTGCAGTCAATGGGAGTTTTCAACCTGTAGCAATTGCCAAACCTTCTCTTCTTCGGAGTGCTGAATGCTGCCTTGTTTTATTTAGCAAATATCCACTAGCTTGAGTCTTAGCTCTGATTACTAATTATTGTGCATTTGTCTGCATTGTTGTATTTGATAGTCCAATTATAGAAATGAACCAGATTCATTTTCTTTGAACCTCATTTCCCCTCAAGATTCAGTCTATACTAGGAAGAATAATTATCTACATTTTATGCAAAACTGACAAATTTTGGTGGTTTTGCAGTTGTTTTCCCACTGATTCAGTAGGCTTTAGGTGAGATCCCAAAATGAAAATAGGTGGATTAGAAGTGATGACTGAAGGGAGAGGGAGAAGAAC
This sequence comes from Pelodiscus sinensis, assembly GCF_049634645.1. NCBI lineage: Eukaryota > Metazoa > Chordata > Testudines > Trionychidae > Pelodiscus > Pelodiscus sinensis. The sequence goes on from NC_134726.1 coordinate 18,833,137, forward strand.
TCTGTTCCATCCCTAGTTGCCAAAAATACCTAGTTTCTGATTTTACTGTGTTTGAAATCAGAGATGAGCCTCAAGCTCCACATCTGAACATTTTGACCTTTGGACAATTTTGATTCAATACCTGAATTTTGTGACTTGAACCACTCTCAATTTTTACAATTCCCCACTAATTGTTCATGTTTATTCATGTTATATGTCTCACAGAGGGCTTGAAGGGGATGGAATGATACTGAATGTGAAGGTATTTCTTGTAGTAAATTGCTGAACTTTTCAGCTGACAAGCTACAGGACATGATGTCCTTTAGATCATGAGAGGGCTGGAAAGTTCTCACTACCAAGGGGAAGAAGAAAAACCACAAGGATTGCAAATATTGGTAATCATGTCTGTCGAATGCTGATTTTCTTGTATGCCTAATATGACATGATTCCTATTGTAGAGTCTTGAAAAGAGAGAAGTTTTAAAACTTCATTTGGTCCACAGTTCAAGTTCTAAGGAAGGTGGAAAAGTTTAATTTCTTTTAAAACCAAATAAACACACAGGCATGAAGCCTGACTCTTGGGGTTTAAGGGGGATTTGTTTAGGTCTTTCCTGCTTCTAGACTTGATTTCCCTGGTTGTGTATCAAAGGTTTCCTACAAAGAGCTCAACCGTGGCTATCATACTCTGGTGGTTTTATTATCCTTTAAAAGCATCCATCTGTAAAATATGGTTTGCAAGTTGATAGCCTAGAATTTAGAGGTTCTGAGATTAGTTTTCCCCTAACAGTACTACAATGCTACTATAATATAGGATTTTTTTCTCATTTAAAACTCCAGAGGTGAGGGGTTACTGAATACGTTGGTGTTTTTTAGCTCAGTCTCATAGACTTTATGGTCAGAAGGAACCATCATGATCATCTAGTCTGACTTCCTACAATTTGCAAGCCACAGTAAACTGCCTAGCTTCTGGCTGAGTTACTGAAGTCCTCACGTTATGATTTAAATATCGTTTTGTGGATTAAAAGACTTCATCTTAGAGAATCCCTCATTTACATTAGTTTAAACCTGCAAATGACCCATATCCCATGCTGCAGTGGAAGGTGGGGAAAAAATTCTGAACTGGGTGAAAATTCCTTCCTGATCCCAAACATGGTGATTTGAGCTACACGAATTACATATCTTATTTCAATGCTATTTTATAAACTCATAGAACACTAGAACTGGAAGGGACCTTGAGAGGTTATTGAGTCCAGTCCCCTGCCCACATGGCAGGACCAACCATCATCTAGACCATCCCTGAAAGATGTCTGTCTAACCTGCTCTTAAATATCTCCAGAGATGGAGATTCCACAACCTTTCCTAGGCAACTTATTCCAGTGTTTGACCACTGTGACAGTTAGGAAGTTTTTCCTAATGTCCAACCTAAACCTCCCTTGTTGTAATTGCCATTTGCTTCTTGTCCTAATCTCAGAGGCCAAGGAGAACTTGAAAACCACTACCATGTCCCCTCTTAGGCTAGGTCTAGACTACACTCTTTTATCAGAAAAAGCTATGCAAATTACGCTGCACAATTTGCGTAGCTTTTTCCAATTGCTTTTCTGGAAGAGGCTTTTCCACCATTTGGCCCGTCTAGATGGGGCAAAATGGCAGAAAAACATCCTCTTTTGGCAAAGCCCTTATTCCTCATAGAACGAGGTATACAGGGTTTCTCGAAAGATCGTGTTTGCTCTTCCGCAAAAAAAAGTGGAAGAGCAAATGCGTTCCCTGGATGCGGCGGAGTTTTTCTGGGATACTTCTCGTATCCCAGAAGAACCCGCCAGTTTAGACATACCCTTAGTCTTCTCCTTTCCAGACTAAACAAGCCCAATTCTTTCTGCCTTTCCTCATAGGTCATGTTTTCTAGAACTTTAATCATTCTTGTTGCTCTTCTCTGGATCTTCTCCAATTTCTCCACATCTTTCTTGAAATGTAGTGCCCAGAACTGGACGCAATACTCCAGTTGAGGCCTAATCATTTCAGAGTTGAGCGGAAGAATGACTTCTTGTGTCTTGCTCACAACACTCCTGTTAATGCATCCCAGAATCATATTTCAAAACAGATTATTTCTTCATTTGGTGCTGTTTACACAGTGTCAAATTTCAAAATGAAGCGCTATTCCAAAATGTCCCTTGCTCCTCGAGAATGAGGTTTACAGGGATGTTGGAATAGCAAGCCCGAAATAATGGGCTTGCTGTGAAGGTGTGGGGATAGCTATTTCAGTATACTCTAGTATCCCAAAATAGCGTTGCAGTGTAGACATACCCCTAGGGTACGTCTAGACTACAGGCTTTTATCGACAGAGGCTTTGTCGACAGACACTGTCGACAAAGCCTCTGTCAACAAAGAGCGCCTAGACTACAGCCAGTTCTGTCAACAAAGCAAACCGCTTTTTCGACAGAGTCTAGACGCTCTCTTTTGAAAAAGCACAGTGTGGATGCAATAGCACCTTTTTTCGACAACTCTGTCAAAAAAAGGCATTATTCCTTGTAGAATGAGGTTTACTGCTGTCAACAAAACTGCCGCGTTCTGTTGACTTACTATCGACAAAACTCGGTGGTAGTGTAGACGCAGATATAGTTTTGTCGACAAAAGTCCAGTTTGTCGACAAAACCCTGTAGTCTAGATACACCCCTAGGCTGTGTCTAGACTGGTAAGTTTTTCTGCAAAATCATGTGCTTTTGTGGAAAAACTTGCCAGCTGTCTACACTGGCCGCTTGAATTTCCGCAAAAGCACCGATGATCTCATGTAAGATTGTCAGTGTTTTTCCGGAAATACTATGCTGCTCCTGTTCGGGCAAAAGTCTTTTTCCAAAAGACTTTTGTGCAAAAGGGCCAGTGTAGACAGCACAGTACTGTTTTCCGCAAAGAAGCCCCGATCGCGAAAATGGCGATCGGGGCTTTTTTGCGGAAAACTGCGTCTAGATTGGCCACGGATTCTTTTCTGCAAAAAGTGTTTTTGCGGAAAAGCATCCGGCCAATCTAGACGTGCTTTTCCGAAAATGCCTTTAACGGAAAACTTTTCCGTTAAAAGCATTTTCGGAAAATCATGCCAGTGTAGACGTAGCTCTAGTGTCCCATCACAGGTTCATAAAAAAGATCTTAGTTCAGGCCCCAAATTCCACTAACAAGATGGATAGAAATGGCTCAGAAATGTCAAAGCAATCTTCTACAGGGGGGTTAAATATCCCAGTGTTACCAGAGTACTTCAGTAAAAAGATGCTAGAGGCAAGAGACAGCAAGGAGCTGCCAGATTCTGCTTGGATTGCCCAAGAGCCCCCAGGAGCTCCTGTGTTTACCAACAGGCCATGGTGCATATTCCATGGGCATTATATCCTCTACAGAAAAATGTCCTTCCTGCAACATTCCTTGCATTTTTCCCTCTGGGAGGCGATAATCTAGGCCTGGGTCATTTTGCTTTTTGACTTTGTCTGTCAATACGAAATCTCCTGAGAGTGTCCAGAAACCTGGGATTAATCTAGTTGGTGGTTTCCTTACAACAGCCTGTTGTTAAGTGCTGAGGAAAGTTGTTGCTGCTGCAGCGGTATCGTTCTTGGAGAGCCAATGTCAGCTGTAGTAGTACAGAGAGCAGCATGGGCTGTGAGTATAAGAGCAGGGGAAGGCAATGCCTTCCCAAACTGCCAGCCCAGCCCAACACACACTCTGCCTCCAACGCCTGCCCTACTTCAGCACATCTCCCCCTGTCTCCCAAGGCTGTCTGGGCTTCAAGGCTGGGGCTGTGCTGCCGGCTTCCTTTGGGCTGGTTACCTGCTGTGCTGTGGGGTCAGGTGGAATTCCCATCATGTTCCCTCCAGGCCGGGTTCCCACCCATTCCAGACTCTCAGGTAAGCTGGGGCCATGTGGATCTTCCCTCCCTCCTCCTTATGCTCCTGTTGAAGCTGGGGCCATGCATTTCCTGACTTCCCCCCCTATACCTCCTGATGGAGTTGGGGAGATGAGGCTTGGTGCTGCTCATGTTCAAGGGCAGGGGAGCTTCTCACTGTGGGCTGCCTGCCTTCCTGGCTTGAGTGGGAGCATTCCACTATGGGCCACCCACCCTCCAGGGCTGGAGGGCTTCCCACTGTGCACCACCTGCTCTGCCTGTGTACTGCAGAAGGCTAGATCCATGCTGGTGCTTCCCTCCTTGTGCTGGGGGTAGAAGGCTGGGACTGTGAACCTCTAGCTGATGAGGTGGCCTTCCCCTGCAATGGGGGACTTGGCTCTCATGAGGGCCTCAGGCGGTAGGGGCGGGAAGTTTGCCCACTGCCATGAAGAGCAGCATGTTAATTCAGCAAACCTCAATGTTGTTAAGAAAGACTATAGACTTGGTTCAGTGGTGAAGGCACTCGGTGACATTTCTTGTTGACAAAGAATGGTACTAGTGCTCCATAGGAGCTATAGGTACATTAACTCATGTATGCCCATGTAAGTGCACCAGCCATAGGATCATGGAAGTTTAGGGTTGGAAGAGATCTCAGGAAGTCATCTAGTCCAACCCCCTGCTCCATGCAGGACCGACCCCAACTAAATCAGTCAGTGCACTGGGATGCTGACACCATGGCTGGCCAAAGGTGCTGCTACTATGATTTCTTCTCTAATACACTGATACAAAGAAGTTACATATAACACTCTGGACATGGTTAGTTACCAACCCTACACCTTGTACCTGCTAATTTGAACAAAACATCCTCACCCTGTCATTCCTATGAAGGGTCAGTGTGTTCCTACATCATCTCCAAAGAATGTGTTTACCTGGTTACTTGAGAACTCTGGGTGTTCTTGTACCATCCTCTGCAGTGAGGGATGTGCTAAGTTGGTATGTGCTGTATTGTTTTGCCAATGCTAGGGCTACTCTGTAGTCTTTGGTTCACATGGCTAGTAATGCCTAGGGGAGTAGCAGGGTCTAACCTATCCCATTCCAGTTTAAATGGAATATGCATGATATATTTCAGTGAATTCCTCTCCAGTGCCCAAATCCTTTTGTTGTCTATGGCAAGACTTTGTGAACAATCTTATATATTTTAGAAATGTGCATCTGTCCATCCTGCATACTAAATCCCTCATCCCCAGATCCACCCCAGAGCAATGGTTTAAATGGGGGGGGGGGGAACCTTATTTAAGTTAAGGACCCCAGTAATGCGCAGTAGATCTTTGAGTTTAATATACAGTTCCAGTTTTTTCATTAAAAGATTCCATTTGATCAGTGTTTCCCAATTTTATTTGGCCATAGAACCCTTTTAAACTCGAAAGAATTTTGTGGAACCCCGGATAACAGTCTTATATATGGAGCTGAAAAAGTAGACCACAAATAAGTAAGGGTAATAATAAGCAAATGCTAAACAAGGTCATGAGATCAACATTTATTTTAATTGCACATATTTAAGAGCAAAAATCTCATTTACAAAAAATAAAGCTAAAAAACTAATATGCATTATATTGGCAGTTTTCAGTGTGAAGAGTGTTTTTTCTTCTTTTCTTGGCAAATTCTTTTTATATTTGGTTTAATACTGTTGGATTCACATATCTGATGAGTCTTGATTGTAATGGTCAAGTTTTTATATAATTAATAAACTGTACTGCTTTGTCCAACACATTTTTAAGAGAGGGAGAAATATTTTAACTACCAGGCAATCGCACCACTGACTGACTGCATGCGCAGCGCTGAGTAGTGACATCATTGTCCCCACTCTCTAGCTAAGCTGGCATTACAGTGGGACACTTATTGTGGCAAACACAAATGAAAATTGTTTTCAATAAAATTCATAAATGCTTAAATATTAATTATGTTTTTTAAATCATAAAATGTTATTGTAATGGAATTTTCTCACGGAATCCTTAGTTCCACAGAACACCATTTGGGAAACACTGCACTTGATATATGGAAAGAACCATGAATGGGTGGCCATCTTCCTCCTCCTACAATGCTTCATATTTAATTGAAAATTACTGAAGCTAAGAAGAATTCGGCTTTTCCACATTTTCTAGCTTAGAGAGGGTGTGTCTAGACTACAGGGTTTTGTCGACAAAAGTTGACTTTTGTCGACAAAACTATACCTGCGTCTACACTACCGCCGAGTTCTATCAACATGATGTTGACAGAACTCGGCAGTTTTGTCGACGGCGGTAAACCTCATTCTACGAGGAATAATGCCTTTTGTCAACAGAGCTCTGTCAACAGAAGGCGTTACTGCATCTACACTGTCCTTTGCATCTACACCTGTGGTCACCAACCCATTCAGGCCCCCCCACCCTCCATTTTCCCCCCACTCCCAAGAAGCCCCACTTCCTACCTCTAGTGTAGTGTGTGCCAGCTTTCCGCAGGGTGGACGGAAGTCCTGTCTGAAGCCCGCGTCACTTCCAGGGGTTCCGGAAGTGTGCTGGCTGCTCCCCTCCCACAGCTCTGTCATGTGCTGGGGGAGAGTGTGTCGGCCTCAGAAGAGGAGTGTGGCAGCTTCCCTGTGCTGCTGGCAACAGAGGGGTGGGTTGAGCGCAGGGGTTTCCCTGCGCTGCGGGAGTGGGGGTTGACCCCGAGGTTTGGGCTGTGCTGTGGGAGAGGCGGTCTGGCCCCGGGGCAGGTGGCCCATGGGGGGTTTGGCCCCACTGCGGGAGACGTGTTTTGTCCCTGGGGCTGGCTCCCACAGGGGTTTGTCCCCAGGGCAGGCGCCCGCGGGGATTTGGCCCCACCATGGGGGATGGGGGGGATTGGCCACGCCATGCGAGGGGGGTTTGGCCCTGGGGCAGGCACCTGCAGAGGTTTGGCTGCGCTGCAAGAGGCATGTGCTGTCTTCCCTTGGGGGACGGGGGGGGGGGGCGAGAATTCTGGGAGGAGGTGATAGAGGGGGACTCTCTGCCCCCACTCCCCCTTGTTGCCTCCCTCCTCTCCCCAGCCCCCTGTTCCCTCGCTCCACTCCCCAGCCTCAGAAACCTGTCCCCACTGGCACCCTGTCCCCCGCCCTCCTGGCACCCTGTCCACTCTCCCATCCCCAGCCTCAGAAACCTGTCCCCACTGGCATCCTGTCCAAACAGGTTCCCTGCCCTTCTCAGAAATAAAGTCACTGCAGACACTTTTATGTTTGACATAGTATTTTATTTGAAAATGAAGCCTGGTCATCAAACCCCCAATTGGAGCCAAGCCCCCATGTGGCCACAGCTTCATAACACTCCTGCACTCCCCTTTCCCCCAGACCCTGCATCTCAGCCTATCATACACTGGAACCCCCTGCCCTGAGCCCCTCACATACCCAACCCAAATTCCTGAACCCTCACATCCAGAAATCTGTGGCTTACTTAGTACCCAAACCCTACATCTGACCCCAGCACTGCCCGGCCTGGAACTCCCTCTCTAAGCCAGTGTTCCCTTATCCACTTCCTCCTGCATCCAGATTTCCTCCCAGAGCTTGCACCTCTCACCCCTTCCTGCACCTAAATCCCTCCTTCCCACCCTGGAGCCTACACATCCTGTCTCAACCCAACAAGGGTTCATCTTGACTGCAGGAGTTTTTCAGGATTCCGGAGATATCCCAGAAAAACTCTTCTGCATCCAGGGATGCATTTGTTCTTCCACTTCTTTCAGTGGAAGAGCAAACATGATCTTTCGGTCACCCCTATATTCCTCTTTCCATGAGGAATAAGGGGGCTTCCAAAAGACGGGTTTTTTTCTGATATTTGGTCAAGTCTAGACAGGCCAAATGTTGGAAAAACTTCTTCCTACAGAAGAATTGGGGGAAAAAAAGTAGCAGTGTAAGGGTTGGGGATAGCAAGTGATGGAGAGGAGGTGAACAGAGAGGGCGGGGCTTCAAGGAAGGGGGTGGGGTTTCAAGGAAGGGGCTGGGCAGTAGATCTTGGCTTGTTCTGTCATTTAAAAAGTGATATTGGGTGTAAAAAGGTTGGAGACCACTGGTCTACACTCTCATGTGGACAAAGCGGCTTGCTTTGTCGACAGAACTGGATGTAGTCTAGACGCTCTTTGTCGACAGAAGCTTTGTCAACAAAACCGGTCGACAAAAGCCTGTAGTCTAGATGTACCCAGAGAAACACTGAGGAACTGGCATTCATATGCAAATTTGACACCTCCAGGCAGGGACTGAGCAAAGACAGTAGTTGAATGGGGCATTATATTCAACACCCAAATGACTCAAAAGCTAAGTCTTGGACGTTTACAGCTCATTGTATTAGCCCCATTTAGCATGAACACTATAATTGACAGGTGAGTTTTTTCTTCTTTCTCTTTCCCCTCTCCTCTTTTTCTGCTTAATATTTAGGATTTCTGTACCTCTTGCTCCACTCATCTGAAGAAGTGGGTTGTACCCACAAAAGCTCATTATATTTTATAATTTTTTGTTAGCCTCTAATGTGCTACAGGACCACTTTTTTAACAGCTTTTTAAAGTTAGAGACTAACACAGCTACCCCTCTGAGAGTTACAGTTTCCTTAGAATGATCTCCCTCCATGCTTTTCTCAGCACAGCCTGACACATTCTCCGGTTTGCGAACACCCCTCTAAATCATTGATGAAAATATTGAACAGAACTGGACCCAGAATGAATCTTTGCAGTAACCTGATACCCCCTTGCAGCTTGACAGTGAACCGCTAACTCCTCCTCCTGGGAACAGTTTTCAAACTAGTTATATACCAACTTTATAATATCTCAAACTGGGTTGTATGAAACTTACTACTTGATTTCTTCAGAGATCAGTATCCACCTAGCAGACTCTTGGCATGTTGTCGAGAACATCATAGGAGTAGAGGGCAAATGACTCTATTTTTGGAATTCAGAAGACCAAAATTGTTCCTGTTCTTTAAAATAAATCATTCTCTCTCAGTACTTATCCATGCTCATGATCACCTCCTAAGTATTTACAAACAGAATAAATAATAAAAGAATAGGAAAATCGAGCCACGATCTAGTGATGGAATACCATCCCATTTCTGACCCATCAAGTCACCATGCTCACTTAATTCAAAGACTTTCACTTCTCATAGTGATTATGGAAGTAGGTCAACAAAGATGATATTGTCCTAATTTCTTTCTCTCTGCTTTACAGTGTTTGTCTTAGATTGTAATTTCTCAGTGGCAGGAACAGTTTGTTTTGTACCACGCTGAACATATTATTGGTACTTAAGCTAAGAAATTGTAAGTGGAACTAGTGAAGCTGAGCAGTAATCGTGAGTGTTGGAAAAATATTTACAAGCTCTTTTATAGGTATTGTACCAGAGAAGCAAGCAGGCTGTATGTGAAACCTTTTTTTTCTATTGATGTACACACAAGCATAGGCACCAAAAATAGCTCCTTTAATTGAAATTGTTCTGAAATTAGATATCTCTCCCTTAATATTCTTTGGATTGAAGCTCTTATTTCACCTCATTTATACTTCTGGCAATGATATATACAAATTTGGTGTCTGTAAGGGTGTTGAGAGGATCGGAAATTTGGATTGTCTTCTATGGGACCACATGACGTTTCCCAGATAATTTCTTCACTGCTTGGATTATGGAGGCACAAAAAGAAATAACTCATTTATATGAAGACAGAATTCCTAGGATTGTTGTCATGCAAACCAGTGGAAGCCACTTCCTTTTGCATAAATAAACTGAATGGGCATGCTAAGAAAGGTTGAAGGCACCACTCATTTATTCATTCAATCTTCCTGAATGGGGTTGCTAAGGAAAGCAACTTATTAAGAACCCAATTTGACAAAACTTCATGCATAACAGGTGTCCCACTGACCCAAAGATGGCTACTGTGTTCATCTCCCCCCCAAGCATCTTAATGGTAAGGAAGGGAGAGTTGTGAGGGTAGCTAATTGTTGGAGCAGGAGGGACTGTCTGCTGTTAAGATGCCTGTTTTAGAATTATCTGGCATGAAATTGCTGCAGTTTAGTTAGAATGGAATGGGGTTTTTTTAATGTCTTTGTGTTATGCTATGTCAGAGTTGCCTAGGCTCTGACCCTAAAACAATGACGTCAACAGGAAGACTCTCAGTGACTTGGGTGGCCTTTGGTTCAGATTCCTGTTTTGGGTCTAGCTTTTAGTGTGGCCTGAGAGCTGGTCTAATTGAAATTGTAATTACAGGACCGAGTTACTACATGTATTCAATGGTGAAAACTGCAAATGGATCCAAAGGTGTCAGTGAAGGTAAAATACTTGGGGTAGCGTGGAAGGATATTTGAGGTGTAACTGAGGGTGTAAATTGCCCTGTAGACCTGATACTGTTGCATAAGCAGGAAAGAATCCACTTTGCTGTTCAAATTCCAGAGGACCTCCCTGGGTTGGGGGTTAGAAATTAACTTTTTTTCCACTTGTAAACTGGACATACTAATTTTGAAAATCTTTGTGATACGATACACCAGAAGCTCCCCAACGCCGCTATTCTGAGTCACCTTGCAGAGCTTCCCATACTTTTAAACACAGACAATTTCATTTCACTGGGAAAAAAAAGGACATTTGCATTTGGAATGAGTACTTCAGTTCCAAAAGTCCAGCTAATTCTGATTATTTAAAGTGCTATGCTAAAGGGTTTGATTCTGTTGAGAATGAAATTTCCTATAACCATTGATTGATTGATTGATTGCAAAAGGGTAGGAAGTGAAAGGAGGATGCTGTGGAGTATTGTGATTAGTTGTGATATATTTTTCTAAGTTTTGGAAATTTCTTGGTGATCATTATTAACTATTTAGCATATAGGGATTGATCTAAATCCCATTGAAATTAACAGAAAGCATCAGATTCAAAAGTCTAACATATGTATTAGATGTTAAATGTACTGGCACTTGAGAAAATATGGGTTTATCACAATTCCTGTCCCAAATTGCTAATTTAAAAATTACTGTAAAGAAATTAATCAGAGAGTATTTTGAAATAAACCATTGTTTACTCTTCTTTTTATCTAATCTAGTACACATACAACATGTTTTCTAACATTAAAATGGTCTACAGCACAAATGGAAAATAAAATAAACATTCAGGGTAGGCTGCAGGTGGCTATACTGAAAATATTACATGTAACAAGAGTAAGGAAAATGTGTTATGAGCAAATATATATTGTGCCTCGTTTCAGATTATTAGAATATTTAATCTGGCTGTGCCATAATGTCCCTTTGCTATTTTTTTCACACAATTAAGTGTGAAAAGAGAAGAAATTACCCTTTTAAGTTCTCATGTACATTGATTTTTGGCTTCTACAGGATTTTCAAATTTGAGCAGCATGACAACAAATATGTTTTGTCGTTATTGCAGCATGTAGTCAGTGCTTGCATATTCCATCCAATAGTAGGCAGCCTTGTCAAAGTCCATTATCTGAGCAGCTGTAGTAGATTTGTTGGTATGGTGGTGCTATGTGTGTTTTGTTCTTGCTAATTCATAACCTATCTTGTCAGTTGTATATTTTATTGGAGACTAGCACACACTTTGATTCAGGTGCAGTGGGAATCTTATGGAAATGATGAACTTCCAAATAGCCTTCATGTTATTTTTGATTCATCAGATTACATCATTTTCTGTCTCAGAGGGATAGCTGTGTTAGTCTGTAACTGAAAAAACAACAAATGGTTCTGCAGCACCTGAGAAACTAACAAATATATAGATGGTATCATGAGCCTTTGTAAACACAGATTGTGCTCACGAAAGCTCATGATGCCATCCACAATTTTTGTTAGTCTCTCAGGGTATGTCTAAACTACATGGCTCCATCGACGGAGCCATGTAGATTAGTTTACTCAAAAAAGGGAAACGAAGCGGCAATTTAAATAATCGAAGGGTTCTGGGGTCGACAGATCCCCGTCTAGACTGTCATGCTGTGCTGACAAACAGTTGATCGGCACAGCGCAGCGGCCATTTTTATTTAAATGAAGTGGTGATTATTTAAATCGCCGCTTCATTTCCCCTTGTTGTCCTGCCTCATCTACATGGCTCTGTCGATGGAGCCATGTAGTCTAGACACACTCTAAAGTGCTGCAGAACTATTCATGATCATCTTCTGTGTTGTGCTGTGATATGACATACAAGCACAATTCAATGTGAAGTAATCAATCATTAAGGTATATTTTTAAAATTTGAAACTCTGTACACAGAATTGAGGAAAAGGAATATTGAAAAAAAATATTTTTGTTAAAAAAAAAAAGTTTGTTTAAAGTCTTGCCAGGTATTCCCTTAAAAATCCACAGGATGGGTTAGAAAACTTGGGACCAAGATGTATGGGTATCTGATCCTGCAAATACAGGCCTGTGAGTAATTCCACTTGGACAAATGGGGCAGTTTGTTGTTGTCGAGTATCATTGTACCAGGAAATGTTCCCTAGTAGGCTTTTCTTTTTCCTGGTTTGTATTGTGTATTTTCCCATATAAAAAAATAATGAACTGTTTTGAACACACATGCACATACACACACCTCATCACCACTGGTACAAAAAACAGCTCTCTGATTCCCTAGCATCTTCCTCATCACTCAAGTTATCTGCTCACCAGGCCTGCTCCTGCTCTTACAGAAGTGAATAAAAAACTCCCACTGACTCTCCGGGAATTGCATCAAGCCCTCACAACATGTGTTCTAATGAAGGGAGGTTGTGTTTAGTTTACGTGATAAAACAAACAATGCAGTTGTTTGTCTACCTTCAGTCCTTCCTGCCTTTCTATGTGGCAGAGGTATAGCACTTAGAGATTGTTTCATTATAATCTATCTCCATTGCTTCAGAAATTTGAACAGCTGCACATGAAAGGATAAAAATGTTTTGCCAAATTAATCTCCGATGATTTACTGCCTACGCCTAATCTGTCCGGAACCAGCTATGAATATTCTAATGCCTGTTTGGAAATGACTGACTAGGATGACGGCAGCTGAGAAGAAGCTGTCAGAGCTTTATGGTGGCTGCTTGTGAAACATGATGTGCCTGCCTGCCTGCCTGGAGCAGTTGCAATCAGACTTTCAAAATGATGACAATTCATTGTGGTATTTGTTGCAGAAATAAAAAGTACCACCTGGGCTCCCGGTAATATGAGGAAGAGTCAGTGAATCTCTAAATGGCATCAGCAACCTGTTAAGCAAATTTATGGCTTACATTTGGGGAGTTAATATTAACATGAAAGGTGAGCCAGAAGCCACACTGGGTAAATCTTCAAGTGCCCTATGAACAGACGGCTCCTCAATAAATTGGAATACTAACTAGTCTGGTTTTCTTAGCCTAGAAGATGCACACTGCATTCTCTGGGTAAATTGAGTACTGCACAGCCTTCTATTGCACACGACTCCATTAGCCTCACTGTTTTAATGCAGCTTCCGAAACCTTGGGTTTAGATACCAAAGTGACAGACCCCTCTGGTGTACAATGGAGAGATAGTAATGGCCCCTGTAGAAAAATCCAGTAGAATTTGATGTGGGAATGATTCTCATTGTATGTAGTTTTTGAACCAACCTACAGAATTCTGTAACAAAATCAGAATTCCCAATTCAAATCTGTAGGTTGCTTTAAAATACTGTGAAAGGAATCTTATTCGCTTACTAAAAATCAGTATGTTTGTAGGAGTACAGAAATCTATTTAATGTCTGTTGAACCCCACTGACTTCATCTGTATTAAATTACATGGGGACTATGCCATAGAAGACCAATAGGTTTGTGTAGTCTTTGCTTTTAAGGAACATTTAAGAAAATGAGGAAATCACATGGATACAGTGGGGTTCCAAAGAACCAAGTTTATTGAAAATATACAAGGCATAGCTACATATAGCCACTGCTGCTTTGTTTGTTTCTGGTGGCCTCTGCAACAGAAGACACAGAGACTTACTATAGTCTAGACTCACAAACTATTTAAAGGCCAATTCTTATCTGCTACAATTTGTTTATTGAAAATATTAATTGAAATACATTTCTATTGGTCCCCTGAGGAATTATCACCCCTTACTCAATGCTATAACTAATAAATGGCACAATCCAGCCCTTACCTAGAATGTTTTTTTGCATTCTGCATTCTGGAAAATAAATCCCAAGTTTTACAAAAGACTCCCAAAAGTTTGCCAAGACAAACTTAAGTTTCTCTAAGAATTTAGAGAGGGTCTGTGTGTATATGCAAAAATGTGGTTATGTTACCCTGGCTCTTCTAAAAGGAAAGTTATCATTCATAATAATAAATGTGAATTGTATGTATTTATAATCATGTATATATGATCATATTCCTGATGTTTTTTCTCTTCAATACACAATAATACATTAACTGTAAACACTATGGCTGTGTCTACATTGGCACGATGTTGTGCCAAAGCGGCCGCTTTTGCGCAAAAACATGCTGCCTGTCTACACTGGCGGGGAGTTCTTGCGCAAGAACACTAACGTTCTAATGTGTGAAATCAGTGCTTCTTGCACAAGAACTATGATGCTCCTGCTCAGGAATAAGCTCTCTTGCGCAACTGTTCTTGCACAAGAGGCCAGTGTAGACACGCAACATGAATTTCTTGTGTAAGAAAGCCCAATGGCTAAAATGGCCATCGGAGCTTTCTTGCGCAAGAGAGTGTCTACACTGGCACGGATGCTCTTGTGCAAAAGCACATGCCAGTGTAGATGCTCTCTTCTGCAAATACTTTAACGCAAGAACTCTTGCGTTAAAGAGTATTTGCGCAAGATCATGCCAATGTAGACATAGCCTATAGGCAGGGCAAAGTCTGAAAAGCAGCCTGACATTACACTTTCCATCCTTTTTAGGTGACATGGGGCACAGAAACTTGAAAGCTAATTATGATGGGGTGTATTCCATTCCTATCTTCTGATGCCCCAGACATCTCCCAAGCTTTGTCCAATAAGTAAAAAATTCTTTTTATATTTCTGTCACTAATGCAGCTGTGTGCAACAAAGTATTTACAATGCTTCTTGCCCTGTAGCCTTTTCCCGTAGGGTTGAGAGGGAACAGTGATCTCCCTTTCTTGAGATCTCAGCACTTACTGGGCTCAGCTAACCCAAGCCCCCTCTCTCTCACTGCCTTCCTGTCTCTGCTTTTATACTCCTCAGCTGATGGCTAATTGGTTATTGGCCTTCCCAGCCTTATCAATTGATTGGCTGTATCCCCAAGCAGCCTTCTGTGGGAGAACTGATTGGTGCCTAATTGATCAGTGTACTGGGTCACTTAATAGCGCCCAGCACTGTCACACACTTCTATCCCTCCCATCTCAAACACTGAGGTTCCTCTTTCCTGGCATCTGCCTTTCTTTAGCGGAAGAACCGGGTACCTTTTTCCTGTGCTTGTCCCCAGCTTGGTTATCCTGCCTCCATCCACAGAAGTCACACATTGTGGTAGGGGATGTGCCCATAATTCAGATCACTTGTTCTTCATGCTAGGAACTTTTCAGGGATTTCCTCTCTCTTGCCCTCAAGTACATGGGCCATGTACTATCCCTTCATTATTAATGTTTTGCTTATGGCTCTCATTCTCTTAGTTCTACTAATATAGCTCATGATTCCATCTCTTGTGGCCCTAGTAGTGACCATTCTGTGGACAGCCTGTCTTTCTTCAATATTTCCAGGCTTCCTTTTTCCTCTGCTTGTTCAGCCAATTCTTCTCTCCACATTCTCCTCAGGAGTGTTCATTTCCCTCTTTCACCCCCTGTCATATAGCCTGTTGTCTAGGGTTCTCTGGCTCCCCTATTTCAAGCCCTTTCTCTGACCGTTCACATCCCTTCAGCTCTGGATCCCAGATGCCTGCTTTCTTCCTAATGGGCTCCACTCGATGGGGCCATCTATTCACAACACCAGCATCACAACACCAACCTCTTTTCCACCTGAACTTCCTGTGGGTGCCCTGGACAATTGTAGCCATTAGGAAAAGATTCAGTCTTTCCCTTGGCAGGGTCAGCTGTGGCTTCACCATATCTTTCCCAGCCAGCCAACACCCTGATTCATTCCCACTTTCACTGCAATGGTTGGCTTTTTACTCTGCCACTTTCCCAAGGTCCCAGTCCAGCCACAACATTCAACTAACCTATAGCCCAGATAAGGGTAGTCTGTTCTTCTGTATCCCCCTCTTCCACATTGGTAACAGGAAATTATCCATCTCTCTGAAGGAGTCCCTTTGCTTTCCTCCACATTCTTCTCTGCAGACATCACCCCTGCTACTTCTTCAACCTTCTGTTCCAGCTCAAATCTGCTAAATAGATGCTCTTCCATGCATCTGACCTCTACCTCCAGATGTGTGGGTTGATACCTCCTAATGCAGATGCAGGTGTTCTCTGGGAGGCCTTGTAGAAATGGATCTGAAATTATGGAAGGAATAATTTCGTCCACATTCTGCATATCCAGTTTTAACCCCCCAAAAATTGTTTGCAAAATGTTTTCAAAATTATGTTAAACTTGTAAAGAGTGATCAAATTCAAATGAGTAGTTGCTAAAGTCCCTAAGTCCAATTATGCTGCAACATGTTTGTGAAGTCCCTATGAATGTCATTCTATCCGATAATAAGAAAACTGTGAAAATTAAGAAAAGAAGAAGGAATACTTTATCCTCTCTGGTAGTTTCCTGTCTGATACTATGAGTTGCCTACATTTAGAATCACTGACATAAATAATCAGCCCTGTCTCAGAGCTTAATATTACTAACAACATGGAATGGTTACTGAGAAGCATAAACTCATTAACAACATACCACAAATGCATAAGGAAAGTGAATACAAATGTCACCGATATTCCATAGCTCTTGAGACGAAAATTGTTCCTTTATCCTCATGCTCTTTTTTAGTACTCACACAGCACTGCAGTCTGATATAAATTAAAGTCCACTGATATCAACAAGGCTTCAGATAGGGCCTATACAAAGTGACTCCATAAATCCTAGATTCAGTCATCTCCAGACCTTGAGGGAAATCTTCCCAATCCACATATAAACTCCGTGACTAGAAGTAGGGTGACCACACATCCCAATATTATTGGAACCATACTCATATTAGGAACTTTGTTTTAAAAGGCAACTGTACCTCACTCTTGCCCCAAAAAAGTGTCCTGATTTTTCACACTTGCTCTCTGGTCACCTTAACCATACATCTCTATTACTTAACCAGGTATTAGCTCAAGTATAAATTGAAGGAAATTTTAGTAATGGTTGTCCTGACCCTTTCTCTACAATCTTCACTCAGTCAAAACTCCCATCAGTAGAAGCCTCTCCTAAGTGAGGGCTACAGGTTAACATTCAAGGGCTCCAGTTCTGCAAAGACTTATCCGTGTATTTAACTTGACAAACTCTGAGTGCAGGGGCGGGTGGTCAGGATAGTTAATATGGTGGCCTTCCATGCATAAATTGTGTGCTTTAGCTTTTGCAGGGTAATTTTTAATATTGTGCTGTATTTTAGGAATCTCCATTAGTTTGGCTAATGCCAGATACGAGATATAGGCTGCAATGAAGGATCTGTAAAAGATGGGAAGAGAGTTTTGTTTTAGTTAAGGTACAGGTCTGGGCATTTGTGAGATCTGAGTTCAATTCTTGAATTGGTCATAGGCATCCTGTGTGACCTTGAACACCCTCTGTACTGCAGCTCCCCTTCTGTAAAACGGGGACCATGATTCCTTTTCTCTATACTTTGTCTAATTTATCTATTTGACTGTAAGTTCTTTGGGGCAGGGACTGTCGCACTATTTGTATAGCACCTAGCACAATGAAGTTTCAGTCTCAGCTGGAGCTTCTAGGCTGTGAGGTCATATAAATAACTTCTTATTTAAGGGGAACAATTACAATTATTAATTGGGCTAAATCAACATAATTAAGATTGGTTTTTACTCTGGGCAAAAGAGCAGCACAAGCTTTCAGTTCATCTGTATTTGTCTTCCTCAGACTATATCTGCTAAACTTTAGACTCCTTGTTGTATAAGAAAAAACTAATAGAAAACAAAATTGACTTGGCATTAATATTCCCTTTCCTTAGTATTTATAGTGATTAATTTGCTCTCTTCATATGCAGCTTGAGGTTCAGAAAAAACAGAAGATACTTTATCAATATTGATTTCTTTATGTTGGCCAAATCCTCATTTAACCTTTTGTGCTCATGAACAGTGCAGAGAGAGGGATACAGTAAACAGACCTTTCCTACAGGCAGAGCATTCTTTTCACACTCCCAACTCTGCTTTATGTGGGCAGGATTTTATAGGTTGGTTTTTGCATTACTGCTTTACACTATTGTTTGAAGAATGAGCTTTTAAACCTGAAGAAGTCATTGTTAGTCACATAGTGACTAATTTGGCACAACATTTCAGCCCTGCTTTCTCAACACTGCAGGCACAGGTCCCCAACTTCAGGCAAATGTAATGCCGGCAGACCTCGATCATCTGAGGGAAGAATTGAACCTGGGACATCTGGATCTTAGTGTATGAGCTTCTATTGCATGAGGTAAAAGCTAAGGCTATAGAGCAAACTCAATATTCTATCTGTAAAATCTAAAAGGGTGTTATAAGGAGGAGGGAGAAAAATTGTTCTCCTTGGCCTCTGAGGATAGGACAAGAAGCAATGGGCTTAAATTGCAGCAAGGGAGGTTTAGGTTCAACATTAGGAACAATTCCTAACTGTCAAGGTGCTTAAACACTGGAAAAAATTGTCTAGGGAAGCCGCAGCCAACCTGCGGCTCATGAGCTGTATGCGGCTCGCCCTCCTTTCCCTCTCCCTGACTTGTAAAGCCGCCCTTGTGCCCCTGAAAATGGTTCCCTGTGCTCACCGGAGCAGGGGAGCCATCTGGGGCAGCCTTTATAGATGGATTATTAAATATGGCATCAGCTGGCAGGAGCCTGATGTGGCAAAAAGCCTCTAAACACATTGGCTACGTCTACACTGGCATGATTTTCCGGAAATGCTTAAAACGGAACAGTTTTCTGTTTTAAGTATTTTCGGAAAAAGAGCGTCTACATTGGCAGGATGCTTTTCCGGAAAAGCCCTTTTTCCGGAAAAGCGTCTGTGGCCAATGTAGACGCGCTTTTCCGGAAAAAAGCCCTGATCGCCATTTTCGCGATCGGGGCTTTTTTTGCGGAAAAGACTACTGTGCTGTCTACATTGGCCCTTTTCCGAAACAGTTTTCCGGAAAAAGGACTTTTGCCCGAGCGGGAGCAGCATAGTTTTTCCGGAAAAGCAGCTGATTTCTTACAGTAGATCATCAGTGCTTTTCTGGAAATTCAAGGGGCCAGTGTAGACAGCTCGCAGCTTATTCCAGAAAAGCGGCTGATTTTCCGGAATAAGTGGCCCAGTGTAGACAGCCATTTTCTTGAAGGGGCAGTCCTTTTGTTTGTTTGTTTTTTTGTTTGACAATTTCGCCCTGGCTCTCTGCACTGGATACACTGGTATCTTGGCTCTTTGCCCAGAATGAGTTGGCTACCCCTAGTCTAGGGTGTGTGTGGAATCTCCATCTCTGGAGATATTTAAGAGCAGGTTAGACAGACACCTGTCTGGGATGAACTAGAGAGTGCTTGGTCCTGCCATGAAGGCAGGGGACTGGACTTGACCTCTTGAGGTGTCTTCCAGTTCTAGTGTTCTATGATTCTATGATGTGTAAATGGTCGCAGGGCCACTAAATGGGATAGTACATTACTCCCAGAAAGTGTGTGGGTTACTCAATATGAATCCTCACAGCTCCATTTAAAATGAACAGAGTCACAGTAGTTTATACCAGCAGAGGATCTGCCCATTATTGTAAATGACAGCTCAGTGGGTCTAAGGAAAAGCGAACCTATTTCAACAGTGAAAGAGTTAGATATTGTGTTTAAAATTTTACTTTAGAAATTGGGACCTGCTGCAATATTCATAAATACAGTTTATTTTCCTGCAAGACTGCCTTTAGGGGTTTTTCCATCTTTGTTTTTTGTTTGTTTTGTTATAACAAAAGTTTTAATTGTGTACTGCAGGTGAAAGATATTTGGTCCGGTGGATATGGGCTTTGGACAGGAAGTTGACTTTAACCTGTTGGACCCTGAGCAAGTCACTTAACACATCTACATCGGGAGATGATTAGATTTGCTGGTTACCCACCTATTTGTGTGGAGACTGGAGAAAGGGGAGGCATATTCTCTGAAGACTGATTCTGTGGCCTTTTAATTTAGGATGCAGCATTGATAGAAACAATTTGCTAAAGACCAAACAAGAATAAAGTTAAAATAAAACTATAAAATGAAAATAATAAACCCGCTGAGGCAATAGGGAGCGTCACGCATTTCTCAGGTAGTTCCAGGCATGCTTGCTAAGTCATTCTTCCTTTAACGAAGCTCTCTTTGTGGCACTTAAGGTTATTTATCACAGATTTCTTTAGTGTTACCAAACAAAATAGCCATCATTTAGAAACTGTTCTGTGAGCAGCAATGGCTACTGCATACAGTAGCTTCTAGTTTTATTATTTCCTCACACATATAGCCAGATCCTCTGTTGGTGTAAGTTAACGTAACTAAATTGAAGTCCATGTGACTGTGCCTATTTTACAGCAGCTGAGGACTTGGCCCATAATGTACAATGATTGGGTGTGGATTCCAAATAGTAATCTGTAATTATAATGCTAATCCCTTGTAAAACTGTGATACTTGTGACAGTTTTATCACCCTTTAGAGTCATAGGTCAGGTGTATACCACACATTTTCCCCTTCCGCTGCCATGTTGAATGTGGGGCAGCGACCGCTGCTGCCGCACCATACCAGCCCCCATAATCCTCTGGGTCCTTCTCATCCATAGGATGGTTGATGCAATCATTGCTGCCCCCTCAAAGGTCAGAGCTTGAGGTAGACACCCCAAATCATCCTATGGACAGGGCGTTTCTGGATGGGGGAATGGGGAAATGAGATATGAGGTCTTTACCTTGAGATCTGCAGAACTTTTGTCAAACTAGTTGCCAATTGACAAGAACATATTGTGAAAACTCTCACCACTTTCAAAGTCCATGTTCCTACAAAGCACCCAGCAAAATAATTCGAGATGGGACTTGCATCTTACTGTTCTTACAGATTTTTCAGGCTCAGATATCAATAAGTTTGAGTCTGAACACTGTGGCATGCCCATGAGGCTGGGCTTCACTCCTTTTTAATCATCCTTCATCTACCATAGCTTTTGAAACAAACTGTTACTAATGACTAGTCATATGCCAGCCTAATGAATGGGACACCCATGTGAGAGACTAATGTGCAGTCTCAGTCCAGACCTTTGGCCTTTCTTAGCCCTTGACTCTCTTCTCAGTTTGTAGTGGTATCCTTCTAGGTCAGGAGTGGGCAAATACAGGCTGGATCTGGTCTGCCAGAGTTAGCCCCTGGTGCCTCCCCCCACCACTATATTTACCTGTTCCTCTGCAGAGAGAGGCAATCGCAGCTCCCATTGGCCAAGGTGTTCCTGGCCAACGGGAGTTGTGGGAAGTGCAGTTTTATTGCCCACCCCTGCTCTTGATTCTTTGAGGCTTGTATGGAAAAGTTTGCATTGCTGCTGCCAGTTTGTCCCTTCAATATAGTTATACTATAAACATTATTTCATTCTCCTGGACTATAAGCCTAGCAGCCATTTAAGACTGTTTTATGTTACATTTTGTTAAATAAGGCTCTGCCTGTAAGACACCAATAAGTATCCACCGTACATAGGCATTTTTTTTCTTTCTTGTAACCTTTCAATGGGACACTGATTAAAGAACAGTGCACCTTCCTAGATACTGTCTGGTAATGTGAATCTGGGGCGCCTATGGATATCAGTGCACAATGTACCAGAAGGCATAATTGATCCCAAAAGTCAGAATGGGAATAGCAAAAAGTAATAGCAATTTTTTTAAGTACATCGGAAGCCTGCTACTCAACCAAGGGAACCACTGGACAATTGAGATGCTAAAGGAACATTCAAGGATGATAAGGTAATTGCGGAGAAATTAAATGATTTTTTTGCATTGGCCTTCATGGCTGAGGATGTGAGGCATATACCCAATCCTGAGCCATTCTTTGGAGGTGACAAATCTGAGGAAATGTCCCATTCTGAGGTTTTCAGAATGGAGAGAGGTAACTAGTGATGCCCCACAGAGGTCCATACTGGGACCAATCTTATTCAACATATTCATGAATGATCTGGAAAAAGGGGTGAACAGTGAGGTGGCAAAATTTGCAGATGATACACAACTGCTGAAGATAGTTGAATCCATAGCAGACTGTAAAAAGTTTCAAAAGGATGTCACAAAACTAGGTGACTTGGCAACAAAATGGCAAATGAATTTTAATATTGATAAATGCAAAGTAATGCATATTGGAAGACATGATCCCAACTATATGTTCAAAATGATGGGGACTAAGTCAGTTATTGCCACTCGAGAGAGATATTTTGGAGTCATTGTGGATAGTTCTCTGAAAAAAAAGCAAACAGATTGTTAGGAATAATTTTAAAAGAGATAGCCAATAAGACAGAGAATATCTTATTGCCTTTTTATTAATCTATGGTATGCCTACATTTTGAATACTGCACACGGATGTGGTCACCTCATCTAAAAAAAATTGCCATTTGAAAAATTTCAGAAAAGGCAACAGAATGATTAGGGGTATGGAATGGCAGCCATTTGCAGAAAAATTAATAAGGCTGAGACTCTTCATCTTAGAAAGGAGGCGACTAAGGGGGAGACAGAGGTTTGTAAAATCTTGACTGGTGTGGAGAAAGCAAATAAGGGAACATAATTTATCTGTTCCCATAACACAAGAACTAGGGGTCACCAAATGAAATTAATAGGTAGCAGGTTTAAAACAAACAAAAGGAAGTTTTTCTTCCTGCAACACACAGTCAACCCATGGAACTCCTTGCTGGAGGATGTTGTGATGGCCAGGTCTTTAACAGGGTTCAAAAAAGAGCTAGATAAATTTGTGGAGGCTAGGTCCATCAATGGCTATTAGCCAGGATGGGTAGGAATAGTGTCCCTAGCCTGTGTTTGTTAGAAGCTGGGAATGGGCAATAGGGATGGATCACTTGATGATTACTTGTTCTCTTCATTACCCCGGGGACACCTGGCATTGGCCATTGACAGAAAACAGGATACTGGGCTAGATGGACTTTTACTCTGACCAGTATGGATGTTCTTAAGTTCTTAATATTTTTTGAATTAAATGCAAATTTTCTCGCTCATCCAGTGCAGTCTCAGAGGTGAGGATCATTAGGGAAAAGAAAATCCTAAAGTGCTTTTGCTCCACCTTTCCATCTCCTCATGATAATCCAGTATCCTGTCTTCTAAGAGTGGCCAGTACCTGATGCTTCAGAGGGAATGAAGTTTGACTCCTGGGCAATTGAGAGATGACTCTCTGCCCTTCCTTACGCACCATTCTTTGTGTGGTAGCATCTCTCTCTTCCCAAACTCATCATCTCTTTGGGGTTTGAACAAGTCTGTCCTTGTGATTTATGGGGTTGTATGCAGTACTATTTAAACTGGTGCCCCTATGCCAGATGGCAGCTGGGGGGGGGGGGCATTTTTTAGAGAGATGATTTTATAATCTTCTGTAACACACTAATGAAATATTTTTAAATAAAATTTTAAGCTAAAGTCCTATAGACTAACATAGTAAATTGATATACTAACAGTTTATACCTCAGGTTGGCAAAAGCCTGTTAAATGGCTGCATTACCACTTGCATGGCTCCTTTTATAGGTTCAGTGTTCTAATAGGTCTGGCAGGCTTTTTCACTTTTAGGTGAAATAAACCCTCTCCAGAGGAAACAGAACCCCAGAACAGGAATAGGAAGAGACGTGTGGGTGGACATTAAGACCCACTGGTGCTCCAAATCTTCAGGTGCCATATATAATGGCACTGAGTTGGAATAGGTCTGGTTTGTAGGACTTGTTCTGGGCAATCCTGCTATATATCTTTCTGGAGCTGGGAAGGAATGGTCCTTCAATGCCAGATTAGCCTGAAGTAGGTGAGGCTTTTCACTTTCCTTTTGGCAGCGCAGGGGTCTGGTAAACATGTTAGATTGGGAAGGTTTCACATTATCCCAGCTTGGCAAATGTGCATTGCAGTCACTCAGTAGGGGTCTGGACAAACCAGAACTGGAAGAAGGATTAGGGGAGAACATCTTCTAAAGCAGGTGTAGAGGGATTGAGGCTCCTAACTTCAGGAATGGTAAGGGGCTAACCCCTTTGTTCTATATATCCTCATCCCTTGTCTAAAAGGATGAAGGGAGAGTCGGTGGGATCCTAGAAATATTACTGGGACCCGGTTACATGTTACTACTACAGATTACTGAGAGAAGATTGACTTGCACTGGTGGCTGGTCTTGTCTTTTTGTGATGTCAGTGATAGTTAACTTGGTTGCCTAGCTCTGTGTATTGCCATATAGTTGTCCTATGAATAGAATTCTGTTGCGGAATAGGTCATGGGAATTTTGTTTAAATAATGATGGAAGAATAAGCCCTGAAATCCTGGATATGGGGTTCATTAACTTTTTAAATAATGGCCTGTATTTTCAAAAGGGACTTAGTGGTTTTGGGTGATGGAAAACCAAGTCCCTTTAGGGTGTCACAGTTTTGCCACACATCATTTTTTTATGAAAATTTAATTCAGTTTGTTTTAATCTAATGGTTTGTGATAAAGTTCATGGTGCCATTTTGGATCTTAGCTCTAAATTATCTACCGAAGTTAGAGCTCTTGACTATCATGAACCATTTACGAAGGCTCAGCCTTTGTATTCAAAGGAAAAGCAAAGATATGTCATATGCTTAAAGACCGAGTTCACTCATTTTCTGTTTTACACGGTTGTGTTTTCTATGCTTGTATATTGTGCGTGTGGTTAATTAATGTTCTGGCATCCACTTTATAGAGTCTGTATGTATTTATTTCTTTGTTAATAAGAAAAGTGCCTCTAAAACAGCTGACATGAGGTAAATTGGGATGCCTAGCCTAAATACTTTAAATAAATAAATAGACTTTAATATGGGCAAGTAGTGCTGAACTATAATTACTTAGGGCTGTGTGCCATAGAAATGTAACAAAATTCCAAAAAATCTAATTTCGTTATTTTAATGCAAGTCTACATCCCATTCATTAGACTGACATATGACTAATCATTAGTAACAGTTCATTTAAAAAACTAGGGTGGATAAAGGTTGATTAAAAATTAATGAGGCCCAGCCTCATTGGTATGCCACAGCATTCAGGCCTGAACTTGTTGTTGTTTAAGTCTGAAATCTGAAAGAACAGTGGGATGTAAATAACACCTTGTGTTACTTTGCTGGGTGCTTTGCAGAAGTATGAACTCTGAATACTTTACCCTCCCACAGATCTCTGGGATAAATTAATAGATAACCAAAATATTAACTAAATAAATTGCTCTACTGCACTAACTATTATGTTGTGTGCTTAAATCTTTAGCATAAATTGTTAGTAATCAAGCCAATATAGGGCTTGTATGTATGAAATACTGAGTACCTTAAACTTTCTGTGAATACAGTGTGAATTGGAAGGCACTTGGACCATCACAGAGTTAAGCCCTGATCTACCTGCTAATTCATCATCATCCCCGCATAGGTATTCTAGCTCTGCTATGGCCACAAGTATCAGAACTCCATTATATGTATGTAGTTTTCATTTAACAAGGGGGACTTAGAAGGGTGGGGAATTTAAGTCAAAATTTTGCCAAGCAATACTTTGACCAGTTTGAGTCACTAAAAGGAGCAGTCTCTGACAGTATTTCCTCTACTTTTTTTCCATCCATGTGTGGAATAATTTTTTTCACGTGCACCAATTCAAATGCAGATGTACACCATCAATAGAAACAAACACTGCAAGCTCTGTACACTGTGCATACTCAGCTAATCATCTGGGTTGAATCCCGGGTGGCCACCCAAGTGTTTAGCTTACAGGGGACATTGCACTCCTTGGTGTCATTTGTTTAAGAATTCACACACGGAGCTCTGTTAATCCCAGTCTGCTTGTTTGGTTTTTGAAGAAAGAGTGTGTGTGACCTGGGGAGGGGCGATTTGGAAGAAGAGAGATGAGGGTTTGAGGAGACAAGTGGATCGTGGAAATGTTTGCAAGTATAGTCAAGAAGGAAATTCAGCTTGATGAAATCAATATGGAAAGTTGCCAAACGGAAGGGACAATTTAGCTAAAAGGAGGCCAGACTTCCACTCCAGTCCAAAATATCCCTCATACACCTTAAATGTCATACCATACTTACAGAAATATCACAGTGACAGCATTGCCATGTAACTACAGCGACGTTCTTAATCTGTTAGGGTGAAGTAGTTGGGACCACTCTTGAGGTCAGAATTGCTGTTGGGGCTATGGAATCAGCATTCCAATCTGTCTTGAATGATGGGTGAACTTCAAAAGGTCCTGTTGGGAGACAACTCCAGGATGGTCTGTGGGCTATGTCGTGCCAAAGGTCAAACTAAATGATTGGGAGGCACCTCTGGCCTTAAAAATATATAAACCAATGAACTGCAAGTCTAAAAATGCAGAGTCTTTTCCTTCTGCCATTTCAATACCCCCATTGTTGTGGGACAGGCTGGACAAACAGCATTATCAAAATGAAGTGACTTTTCATTTGTGTAAAGTGAATTTTGCTGAATACATAGCACCACTACTCCATACTCTGCTGGACTATAGTTCTCCCCTAACCCTTGACTGCAGCTAAAGATGTTGGTAATGCTCTGTAAAGCCATGATCTGGGATCCAGTTATCTGACACATAAACCCTCTCCCTATGCCTCATCACAGTGGTTGTGGATGGCTGCTGTTTCCACTGCAGAGTTGGGGAGGAAGACCGTGGTCTGATGGGCCCATGTTTCCAGAGCCTGTTCCCTTGCAGTTTTGTTAGAGGCATTCTGGGGGTTCTGACTATACTGTGAGATCTATCTGTTTGCTTGGTCAGACTCTGAAAAGCAGAGGTACCAAACAAGTCATTAACAAATATTAGCTAGTTATAAATGTCTGAAACAGCAGTCTGCACTTCTATATTGGTGGAGTTTTTGAACAATTCCTGCTAATGTATCTTCAGTACTCATCATTATATATTCAATATGTTTAACTTCATTTTAAATGTTCTATGAAATAGCTGAACTTAACCCAAAAGATTGCTGGAAAAATCTGTAGTGGCCATATGGTGTTATAAAATTACAAAAATGAGAGAGAAGGATGAGCCAGTTCCAGTTGCCAAACTTGCTACTTGCCTCTAATAAACACTGAACTATCTGGCATCTGCCATCCCTCAGGTAATACCATCAAGAGTACAAGTAAATGTTCCTATTTAATTGCATTGTTTATGTCTCAGAGGGTCCAGGGAAATCATGCAATGTTTATCTAGATTCTCCATGAATAGTGAATTGGCCATTGCTAAAAAATCTTCACTGTCTTCTTTGCAATTTGTACTTTAATTAGCATGAAGTCTTACTTCCCTCAGAGGTTCCACAATCTGTATGATATCATAAATGAGTGTCCTTTTATTTGTTCTCAATATGATCATGGGGGTATTAGGTTTTCCACTTTCATCTCTCTCAAGCTAACTGGAATCAAGGGTGATCAGTGTTTACAGGAGGAGGGGACCCAGATGAAATACTTTTTAAAAGAAAAATTCCTGGTTAAAGTCTAGAATGCTATGGGAAAAGGATGCATTTACTCTCTCAAATCTATAAACCACTTAGGACTTCTTAAATGTAAGTATGAATACAAACCTTACTATTTTGAACTAAAAGAGAATCCGGATTATTGTTAGTGGTAGTACTAAATGAGAGCTAATTTTGACCAACAACTAGAAGGCAGCTCTTATGAAAAAGTCTGATTATATTTAATAATGCTCTAACCAGAGTTCCACAGAACTCACTTAATAGGATTTTGTAGAAATTACACACACAACCTAGAGAATGATACCTTTTCACCAGGATTTATGAGCCATTTGATAGACATTATATTAGCAAATTTTGTTTCTGCCACCCTTATAAAGATAATTATTTTCTGTGAAAGTCTACAGGACTTTCCATAAGGAGACACAATTAAATTTCAACAAATCTGACTGTGCCAAAAATAAACTTGGTTTAACTGTTTCTATATTTTGCTGACAGGCCTACAAACCACTTGGACTAGGGCCTGTCAGTGTTCAATTCCAGACCGTTGGGTGGCACAGCATAACCTGATGTTGGAACTAGCAAGAATTCAGCAGACTTAGCAAAAATTTGGATATGGTTTATGGATAACAATAATGATAAATATTTACCTGGCTTCATGAGATTTCAGGCTGAATTGCATCACTATAGACTGGAGCATCCATATGAAATGCTGGACTGACCAGCAAGTATTCCTATGCTAAGACATGATTGTTGGTCATGGGGTGATAATGATGCCATTAACGTATTCTTACCACTGCCATGGATAATAATTTTGAAAGAAACATTTTAGCATCAGAGATAGTGGAAAAGGAGATAACTATAGACAGCTATGATGGCTACTGAAAATATCAGGAGACGAGACTCGGTTATTAGGATTCTAATTGAGACACTGATTAAGACTATGCAGATAGGACAATGGCTACATTCTGGTTATAGTAAGAGCTCATCCTTTAGATACTATATATATTTTATTTTAAAAATTTTAGATTTTAACTCTCTTCCTCCACTGCTACTGCTTCTACAGAGAGACCCAAGTGTTGCCAAGTGTACAAGCTGAAATGCCAAGCTCCACGTCAGGGATTTATACAGCCTTAGACCTGCTCTTTAGCTCTAACACTTTGTGTAGGAAATAATTAGGGTCAATTGTGCTTGTCCCTTTTTGTAAATGTCTCTGCAAATAAAGGCTAATCTGTCAACAAGGCATACCCTAGCAATCATCTTGAACAGAAATGAATTTTAATAGCATTAGGAGACATTTGGGACATGCTCTGGATCAACTTGGGAGCTGACTCAAGAGCACAAGGAATAATATAGCATAAAGCAGTCTGAGAGTGTGAAATCCTCTGAGTCTCACACGAAGACCAGGACACAGATCAGCTAACTGGAATAATTGCAGAAGCTAGTGAGGTGATGTGCATTGAAAGAGCAACCATGAAAATGTGGAAACCTGTCAGTTTGACAGCTACTGTTTTACAGCTCACATCACCTAAAAGTGGTAATACTTGGCAGTAAAGAGTGTGTTTGATTGGCAAGAACTCAATGGAATTAAAAATAATGTTCTTTCCAAATTAGGGCACCCTCTGCAGGACAGTCAGGGTACGTCTAGACTACATGGCTCCGTCGACGGAACCGTGTAGATTTGTTTGTTTGGCAAAGGGAAATGAAGCCGCGATTTAAATAATCGTGGCTTTATTTAAATTTAAATGGCTGCCCCGCTCTGCCGATCAGCTGTTTGTTGGCAGATCGGGGCAGTCTGGACGCTCCCCTGTCGACATGAAAGCCCTTTATCGACCTCCCTGGTAAACCTCATCCTACGAGGCATAACGGGGTGGTCGATAAAGGGCTTTCAGGTCAGCGCGGGAGCGTCCAGACTAGCACGCTGAGCCGACAAACAGCTGATCAGCTGTTTGTCGGCTCAGGGTAGCAGCCATTTAAATTTAAATGAAGCCGCGATTATTTAAATCGTGGCTTCATTTCCCTCTGCCGATCAGCCTTATCTACATGGATCCATCGACGGAGCCATGTAGTTTAGACACACCCTCACATGTTTAAGTGGCATGAACTTTGTAGTACTCAAAACAAGACTTAGAAGGAAGTATTCTGAGAAGATCGTGGAGTAGATGCTTAGCTAGTGTAAATTGTCAGAGCTCCATTAAAAACCTCTCATGTATTTGACATTTCTCAAATATGTGTGTAAAATGTATGATAAGGTATTTAGAAATATTTATTTAATATTTAAAATTTTGTGGATTTAATATTTTGTGATTACCGTATGAAAAAGGCTATATGCTACATGACAATCATTTAGACTTTAATTTTGGAAAACACAATGAAATTATGTAGGTGGAATGATGGGATGGGGTGGAAAGAAAAAAATCCCCTTCTCTACCTTTTGTATTGTGAGGTGTGTAGCTTTTGGCAGCTTCTCACAGGCCTCTGAAATGGCTTCCCATAAAAGACAGCCACAAGAGCATGAACGTTATTCAAATCAGCTGCTTCAGATCTACATATTTATTTGTTATAATTTAAGTATCAAGAAGATAATCCTCATTTGCTGTTTGTAAACATAAGAAAGTATAGAGCTGGCTGATCACTAAATAGATTTTTCATTACTTGTGTAAATAGACTGAAGCTTTAGCCTCAGGAAAGGGGTTTCAAAATTTTTTCCATTTGCAGACCCCTACAAAATGTTGAATGGAGGTGCAAACTCTTTTGGAATTCTTAGACATCATCTGCAGATCCCCACAGATTGCAATCCACTGTTCTATAGTAATGACAACCTTTTGCAGACATTTTAGACATAGATTGCAAACTCCCAGGGCTCTGTGGACACCCACATTGAAAACCATGGACCTAGGATAAAGAGTTTTTTCTCCTATCTGTTGGTGAATAGGGGGAAGAATGGTTACAGAACTGCCTCATCAGTATAAGCTATTTACCCAGATGGACAGGAGATCCAGAGGAAAATGGGCTTCAGGCCTCTCCATCTATTGGTAAACAGGGGGAGGCATAGCTACTGGGAGCTTCATTTGCAGAAACATTACTAGAATTCCTCCAATGATTTTTTACGAACCCCCATATCTGTACACAAACCCAGACCTGGTTGTATAAGAGAAGTAAACTGAGGGTACATCTACACTGGGATGGGAACATGCTTCCCAGCTAGGGTAGACAGTTGTGCTAATCTGCTCAATTTAGCATACTGAATATAGCAGAGTAACCAGAGGGTGGTACAGGAGGGGTCATAGTGGACCACAAGCTAAATATGAGTCAACAGTGTGACACTATTGCAAAAAAAGCAAACACGATTCTGGGATGCATTAACAGACTGTAGTGAGCAAGACACAAGAAGTCATTCTTCTGCTCTGATCAGGCCTTAGTTGGAGTACAGCCGCTCCCTGAGTTGCGAACGGTCGAGTTATGACTGTTTGCACTTACGACCAAAGCTCCCATGGTCCCCGAGTTACAAACGCGACCCACACTTACGAACAGCGTGGTCGCGTGTAACTCAATGGGCTCCGAGATATGAATAGTTCAAGTTACGGACCAAGTGTTGGTCCGTAACTTGTTCGTAACTTGGAGAGTGGCTGTATTGTGTCCAGTTCTGGGTACCACATTTCAAGAAAGATGTGGAGAAATTGGAGAAGGTCCAGAGAAGAGCAACAAAAATGATTAAAGATCTAGAAAACATGAACTATGAGGCAAGGCTGAAGGAACTGGGCTTGTTTAGTTTGGAAAAGAGAAGACTGAGAGGGGACATTAAAGCGGTTTTCAGGTATCTAAAAGGGTGTCACGGAGGAAGGGGAAAAATTGTTCTCCTTGGCCTCTGATGATGGGACAAGAAGCAATGGGCTTAAACTTCAGCAAGGGAGGTTTAGGTTGGACATTAGTAAAAACTTCCTGTATGTCAGGGTGATTAAACACTGGAATAAGTTGCCTAGGGAGATTGTGGAATCTCCATCACTGGAGATATTTAAGAGGAGGTTGGATAGACATCTATCTGGGATGATATAGACGGTGTTTGGTTCTGCCATGAGGGCAGGGGACTGGGCTTGATGATTTCTCGATGTCCCTTCCAGTTCTAATAGTCTATGATTCAAGTGGCTAGGCTGAACTGTTGACTGTGTTATTTTAGCATAGTAGCTTGAGCAGAGCTAGGAAGGATGTTCCCAACTTTCAGTACAGATGTGGCCAGAGGGAAAAGAGCTCTTTGTAGTGAGGACTCTGCTCGAGGGTCCTATATTTTGTTCGTTCTTCTACCTCGTGGATCCTGTTTTGCTGAGAGCAGAGCACAGCATAGTGAGAGATGGCTCAGACTGCAGACTTTGCTGTAAGAGTCACTGCAGAGGTGGCTCTTTCATAGATTTGTAGAACTGGGAGGAACCTTGAAAGGTCATCAAATCCAGCCCTTGGCACCCATGCCAGGAACAGAAACTATCAAGACCATCCCTGACAAGATGCTTGTCTAACCCGCTCTGAAAAATTTACAATGATGGAGATTCCACAACCTCTCTTGGCAATATATTCTAGTGCTTAACCACTCTGACAGGAAGTTTTTCCTAATGTCCAACCCAAACCTCCATACTGCGATTTAAACACATTGCTTCTGGTCTTATAATTAGAGGCTAAGGAGAATATTTTTTCTCCCTCCTCCTTGTAACACTCTTTTAGGTACTTGAAAGCTGTTATGTCCTCTGTCTTCTCTTTTCCAGACTAAACAAACCCAGTTCTTTCAATCTTCCCTCATAGCTTATTTTCTCGACATTTAATCATTTTTGTTGCTCTTCTCTGGACTTTTTCTAAATTGTCCACATCTTTCCTGAAATGTGGTGCCCAGAACTGGACATAATACTTCAGCTGAAGCCTAATCAGCACAGAGAAGAACCAAAAAATTATTTCTCATATCTTGCTTACAACACTTCTACTCATGCTCCCCAGAATGATGTTTGCTTTTTTTGCACTGTTGACTTATATTTAGACTGTGGCCCACTATAGTTTGAATATGCCACCTTCCCCTTATCCACAAGGCTTGTTACTCTGTCAAAGAAAGGTATCAGGTTGGTTTGACATGATTTATTCTCAACAAATACAAGTTGACTTTTACTTATCACCGTATTATCTTCCGGATGTTTGCAAATAGATTCCTTAATTATCTGCTCCATTATCTTTCCTGGCACAGAAGTTAAGCTGGTTGGTCTGTCATTTCCTAGGTTATTTCTCTTTTTTAGAGCTGGGCACTATGTTTGCCTTTTTCCAGTCTTTTGGAATCTTTCCCGTATTCTATGACTTTTCAAGGATATTAACTAATTCGTTGGCTATCTCCTCAGTCAGCTCCTGGAGTATTCTAGGATGAATTTCACCAGGCTCTGGCAACTTGAAGACCTCTACTTGTCTAAGTAATTTTTAACTTGTTCTTTCCCTATTTTAGCTTCTGAACCTATCCCATTTTCACTGGCATTTATTAAGTTAGGCATCCTATCACCACCAATCA
Organism: Pelodiscus sinensis; assembly: GCF_049634645.1. Taxonomy (NCBI): domain Eukaryota; kingdom Metazoa; phylum Chordata; order Testudines; family Trionychidae; genus Pelodiscus; species Pelodiscus sinensis. Next base: position 18,866,170 of record NC_134726.1, read on the forward strand.
TCTTGGTGAACATGAAAACAAAGAAGTCCTCAAGCACCTCTGCCATTTCCACATTTTCTGATATTGCCTTTCCTTCTTCATCGAGTAACATGCCTACCCATGTCTGTGGTTTCCCTCTTGCTTCTAATATATTTGAAGAATATTTTCTTTGTCTGTCGGTAGTTTGAGCTTGTTTTGTGTTTTGGCCTTTCTGATTCTGCCCCTACATACTTGTGTTCTTTGCTTATATTCATCCTTTGGAACTTGACCTATGAAGGAAGACTGAAAGAATTGGACTTGTTTAGTTTGGAAAAGAGAAGATTGAGAGGGGACATGATAGCGGTTTTCAGGTATCTAAAAGGGTGTCACAAGGAGCAGGGAGAAAAATTGTTCTTTCTGGCGTCTGAGGATAGAACAAGAAGCAATGGGCTTAAACTGCAGCAAGGGAAGTTTAAGTTGAACATTAGGAAAAAGTTCCTAACTGTCAGGGAGGTTAAACACTGGAATAAATTGCCTTGGGAGGTTGTGGAATCTCCATCTCTGGAGATATTTATGAGTAGGTTAGATAAATGTCTATCAGGGATGGTCTAGACAGTACTTGGTCCTGCCATGAGGGCAGGGGACTGGACTCGATGACATCTCGAGGTCCCTTCCAGCCCTAGTATTCTATGATTCACCTAATTTTCCTAGTTTTTTTTTTTATTTGGAGACAATGTACAAAAGGCTCCATGGCAGAGACACTGCACTAGCAGTTCTTCAGCTAGGTGCAATGCCAAAAGGACATTGAAGCCAGAGAGGACATTAGCAGAGGTAAGTAAACTTTGGTGAGGTTGAGTGGTGTACCCAGCCACTCAATGAAACCGGGATCTCTGTAGCTGGAGTAGGACAAAACAAGACCAGGTAGCACTTATCATGGGATTCTAGACAAGTCAGGCTGAGTGCACTATGCATCTCTAGGACTACTCTACTCATTGACACCAAACCATGTGTGCATATTTAGTGGAGGGGAGAGTGACCACTTAAAGGGACATTTTACCTAATGGGTGATCTCACTGGTGGTGTTGAGGAGGACAGGAGATTGCATTAATGGACTGCTGCCAAAGTTACTATGGTGGTGTGATGGGTTCAGGCCCTCTTTGGTACTGTGACTTGATGTGCTGAGACCCCACTGAGTCAGTTTTCCCTGCAAGCTTGGACTACCAGTTCCTCTTTTGTTGAATCAGACACACAAAGCTCCTGCAACATGAAAACAGGGACAGGACCACCACAGCTGCAGACACACACTGAAAGCAGTGAAGTGTGCGTTTTTCCCAGCATTCAAATACACAGCCCCTCTCGGAGCTGAACCCTAGATAAATCCATCTTGTGCTGTGCTTGAAGACATACCTGGTGTTGCTCGGGTCCTGAACTCAAATAAGTTTTGTTTTTCTTCATTAAAATCATTGTTCTTGGGTGGGGCTGGAAATGAGCGGTTCAGTCTAAACTTTCCCTCTGCTCATATGGAAAAATAGAGCCTCCAAGATGGATCCCAGTATCAGGTGATATGGCGACGTATCTTCGTGGGACCCACCGTAGCCACCCCTCCCAGGCTTACAGGAAAAATGAGTCTATTTACAGATCATTTGGTCGCAGGGTATTTGGGCCATTACGTTCCTTTAGTATTATTAATGGCCCTCACTTAGCTCCATTAGTAACCCAGGTTTATACTTCATGTTTCTAACTTTAAATACAGGAATGATAGATGCATGCAAATAGGTTAATCACATTCAGTAGCTTAAAACCTTTTCAGTGATATCTCACATGAGGTGTCTTGCATAAAGCATATTTCATTTATGCCATATTTATATTCATAAATATATTCCCATAAATAATATAGAATTTCCTTTCTTGAGATTTTGAATGGGGAAGTATTGCCTATTAAGTGTGCCCAAGGATGGTATTTTGTTACCCCAGAAATTCTGGGTAGGAGGTTGGGCTGTTGATGGTTGGCTTGAAGAAGGATCGATAGTTTTTTGGTCCCCATGACACCTTGCGGAGGAGTTGCACTTAGAAAAAAAACATATGTATTTGTCCTTTTAACCCCCACCACATTTGATTTCTTATTCTTGCCCCTTAATTGTCTACTTTTATGCTAGCTTTTTCAAATAAGTGATGGTAGATCTAATATTTAAACTGGAGGGGAAAGATAATATAGAGTGCATGTGTTTAGTATTTTTGTCGTCTTGTGATTCAGTCATAAATAATTCATTGTGCAGCATCAATGAAATAGAAAAGGATTCATTATTTCTTTGAGCCTGTGCGTGTCCAAATGTTACACTCCAAAATTAATTAAAAGCAGTTTAGATCAAACATCCTGTATTGTATCTCGCTTACACTGAACATGTAAAGCTGCCAACATTTCAGGCTTTCAAACTGAAAGGATTTTACCAGCATTACTTTTATGGGTCCCAAAGAAAGTAAGAGTGGCTTAATATGGGCTTACCTTATTTGTAATGTGGTAAGCTATCAGTTGTATAGTAAACTTGTATTTATGTATCTACAAAGATGGGGAGAGGGCGGGTTAAATTAACCGGAGGGTAATAGGACTAAAGCTCTACTAAATTAAAAGGCATATGTTAACTGAGAGAGAGCTGTTGTCATTTCTCAAAGCTTGAGAGTATAACAATATTTGGTCGTAAGTATTCCAGTAGCAGGGGTCTTTAGACTAGCAGATAATCCTACAAACTGTGCTATACTGGTTGATTTACTTAAAATTGGAAAGTATCGAAATGTCTACAAGTTGGCCCCCCCACCTGAGTGAAATTGATGGCTAGATTGGGTATTTACAGTCCATTCTATGTAAGAGTCAGTGGGCAACTGCACAGTCCCAGGACCAGCAGAGGAAAGGAATTGTCTCTCATGGGTATCTAAGGCTATGTCTTCACAGCAGCTTTTTCAGAATAAATGGTGTTATCATATATATAGTAGCCCAGTGTCTGAGAGTCTGTAACTCTGAAATGCTGGCTGTTCCTTCTGGGGGGCGCTGTTGCCTGAAATGCTGGCTGTTCCCTCCTGGTGGCGCTGTTGTTGAAATGCTGGCTGTTCCCTCTGGGTGGCCCATGCTGCATGGGGAGTGCAGGGCCCAAACGGCCGCTTGCTCCCCCGTGGCGGCCTGGCTGAATGGCACAGAAGTCAGCCGAGCACCATGGTGGAAGGCGAAGGGAGGCGGGGCGGTGACGTGCGGCATGACAGCGGCTCCAGGCCCTGCCCCCTGGCCGTGAATGTCACCACCCCTCCCCCCTTCGCCTCCCGCCATGGCATGCGGCTGACTTCTGCACTGCTCAGCCAGGCCGCTGTGTGGGAGCAAGTGGCACAAGTGACCATTTGGGCTCTACACCCCCCATGCAGCACGGGGAGTGCGGCGCCCAAATGGCAATTTGGGCTCTGCAGTCCCCCGAGTGAGAGGCAGGACGGGGAGGAGAAGAGAGAGACAGAGAGAGAGGCAGGAGGTGGAGGAGAGCTGAGAGAGGGGGGAGGGAGGCAGTAGTAGGAGGAGGAGGAGAGAGAGACAGAGAGAGACGGAGCGAGAGACCGGAGGCTCAGGAGAGAAAACCGACGTGGAGGAGAGACCTGAAAATCCCGTCTTATGACGGGCTAATTGGCTAGTTCTGAAATAATAGTCCACATCCACATAACAAGCAGTTATTTCGACATAAAGTCAACATAATGTCAAGCTGGATGACTTCTTACTCCAACTCCTGTAACCCTCATTGTACGAGGAGTAAGCGAAGTCAGAGGAAGAGTGCTCTTTCTCAGACTTCCTGCTGTGTAGACAGCACCAAAAGCCAAAATAAGCTATTTCAACTTAAGGCACACAATTGACATAGCTCAAGTTGTGGAACTTATTTCGGCTTTAGCCCTGCTGTGTAGACGTGCCCTAAGGGTTCTAGCTATTGCAGCATATCCCTGGCTTGCATGCATACCGACTTCATTGTTTTTCCAGCTTCATCGTAGACATACATGAAACAATATTTGTAACACTGTTGGCTCCAGAATCTCTATGGTAGTATCTTGACTCCATTGATGATCATGGCAAAACTTTCCCATTGATTGTATTGGGGCAATGACACTGAAGGAGATCTTCCTTTTAAGCTGGTAGGATGTTATTGTTTGCAGGCCACTAATAGTACCTTACACTTCCTTAGCTAGACCAAAAGAGATGGTGATTTTGTTGTGATTGCTCTTCTCAAATGCCAAGTTTTGAAAATGAGACTCTCAAAGACTCACCAATAATTAAGGTAACTTCCTATTTATTTTTTTTAAAATCAAGCAAAATGTTTACTTGAATCAAGGAAAATCACACAGGGTTAACTCTCTTTTAAGTCAGCCAGATCAGCTTCAATTTAAAGTCACTTGGATAAATTGTTTCTAACATATTTCTTCCATTTACAGTATTTTCTTTTGGTGGATCCTTGCCTGTCTAAACATGAGACAGATCTTAAGTGCCAATAATCCAGCTGCTATTGAAACCAATGAGAAGACTCCCATTGATTTCAATGAGAGCTGGATCAAGTTCTATATGGTTTGTTATGATACATTGAAATGTTAATTAAAGCTAGGTCCACGCTACACCTTTTTCTGTTTTTTTTTTTTTTGGAAGAGGCTTTTTCAAAATGTGGTCCATCTACATTGCACCAAATTTTGGAAAATCCCCCTCTTTCAGAAGATCTCTTCTTCCTCATAGAACAAGGAAGACAGGGCTTCTGAAAGAGCGTGTTTGCTCTTCCACAAAAAAAAAAAAAAAAAAGCGGAAGAGCAAACACGTTCTCTGGACGTAGCGGAGTTTTTCCAGGATATTTCCGGTATCCCGGAAAACCCCCGCAGTCTAGATGTACCCTTAGTTGGTAATGTTACTTTACATGATAGTACAGTGGGTAAAATCCTTGCCTCCTTAAGTAAATGGGAAAACTCTGACTTGCGTAGGTCCAGGATTTCACCCAGTTATCCCTTAAAAGTAGTTTTACTGCAGGTTAGTTAACCTACATTAAAAAATAGAGAAAAGGTTGGCTAAAGTGGGTGATGGTAATAAAGAAAACAAAGCTTTTCTGCTGTTGATCAGTGTTTCAAACTTGAGCCCAGGATGTGTCTGTTTGCAAATAATTACCAGCTAATATTTATTGGGTAGCCTCTGTAAAACAAGTTGAAAAAGTGTTATCTCACTGCATTATTGCAGCTATTACTATTTTTGGTAGAGGTTTCCCTTTTATTTTGGCCAAGATGGTTAGAATATCCTCAGATATAAGGATGTTGCTTGTGTGTTGCTTAAACAGTGCAATACTTTTCTGATCAAACACTGTTTATCATCAAGTGCTACTTTTCTGTCCTTCTTATGCTACAAGAAGAGGTATATATTTCCCTTCCCATTTTAGAACATGTTTGAATATTACATGTAGCAGTGTAGTATGTGAGTGACTAGAAGGGTGTTCTAAAGGGGAAAGAGTTGAAAACTTTTAAAAATACTCGCAATAAATACAAAATAAACAGCTTAGAATAAAGGCAAAAATATTTGTGGTTCTTTGTTTGCTGTTGTTTTGTATCTGCAAGATGGGGAAATTTGAAGAGTTTAATCAGAATTGATGTAACCCTCCTGGAAAACGCCATGTCAGCTTTTTGATCACCAACGCTAGACGACATATTTTTAATAGCTTTCTTACATTTTATAAATAATAGTTAGACCTAATCGTGTACTGAAGTTGTTGTGTTTGTTTGTTTAATTAGGAAGCTGAATCCTGTGGCAGATGTTGCCATGTGTAATATAATAAATAAAAGTCTTTATGAGACCCAGCAGGCAGCAGAGCTTTCAGTTAGCAGATGGCAAAATATTAAACTGGCAGTGCAATAATTTAGCTGACTGATTCAGTTGGACCTTACCCAGGGTTCACACAAGCATGCATCAACTTCATATATGATTTGTCAGTCAGTTCTGGTTTCTTGCAGTGAATGTTCACCTTTTTCCTTTTCATACCATAGGTGTTTTTGTTTTTGCTTTTTTAAAGGGCTTTTCAATTAACTGGATACTGTTACCCTATTAGTCAGTTTAGGCTTACTGTGATATATGCTGTGTGAGCCTACAATAGAGGGATGTCTAATAAACAGAACAGATGTGCTACTCCAACTTCCAGCATTTAGTTTGGAGTTAGTCAGGAAACCTGTTTCTACTGACCCTTCTTGAGCAAAGCAGATGCTAAAGTGCTTTAACCTTTCTAATGAATAGTTGTTATGCCTGGTGTTGGGGTGTTTAGGTATTGACTTGCCAGTGGAACTTCTTGGATAAGCATATGTGATGGAAAATAATATGATAAAGCCCCAAGACCAGTTCTAAATGAACCAACGTGAATCCCTAAAGGATGTGGAAAAATGAAAAACTTCCTGTGACCTCTTTCCCAAGGCCTGCAGGCATGAAGTATTTAATGTAATCTGCAACTGGACAAGTAATCGGGGGAAATCTTTGGGGGAAAAAATCAGTGCAAGTAAGTTCATGCCTTCATATTATAGGTTATGGGAGGTCATTTACAATTAATAGGGGACACAAATACTTAAGCTTTTTGCTTGTGCCATTTTGTTCCTTATCCTCTTGGGATTTGCTAAGTTCTTTGAACAAGAGATTCATGCTACTTACTGTGAACATGGTAAAGGCTTAGAAAGTATTTTAAGTTGGGTTGAAAAAATAAACAAAGGTTCAAAATAACCATGTCTGTAAAAATACACACAATGGAGTTAAAATGCAGCTTGTGAAAGGACAAGTGTTTAAATATGACACCGCTATTTCAGTAAATGCATTGAACTAGCAAAGACTGTCTAACCCTCTATTCCTCTGAGTAATAAACAGATTCACTGTTTAAAGCATAGCACTTCTGTCGACAAAAGTCTGACCTGTATTTCCTCCTCTTTGATATTAAGGAAAAGTCGGGAGACAAAGAATGACAGGATTGAGGCTGAATGTTTTATATCTGCAGTGATTGTAACTTCTGTAGTGAAGCTCTACCAAACATAAAGCCTCAAACCACTTGGGGTAAAGAAACAAGATGACTAACCCATCTCTTTTAGAAAACACTTCTCTACATATTAAGGAACTTGGTTTTCTATTACTGTAAGTACGTTTAGATTTCAGTAATCAAAGGACCTAATTTTGCTTTGATTGCATCTTTGCAATCTCATATAAGCAGAGACTTCAATTTGTCTCTGCTATGAATCAAAGTAGAAACAGAGTGACCGTATGCCATCTGTTTTCCTTGGAGTCTGGAGCCAATCAAGGACTGATGTGGCCTACATTGTATGTTAGAGCAGCCCTTTGGTCATTTTAACCCATGCGTGGATGCCAGTAGCTGAAAAGGGCCAGTCCAGCTGCTGGAAAAAGGCTTTCCAGCCATGTACCATTTCTCTGGCTACACTCCCTTTGCTGGAATGGTATGAGGATGATGTAGAACTACTTTTGTAGCTTTGCGTCATTTGAAGATACTTCTTACATTGGAGAACTGTCCCCATAACAGTGCAAAACAGGCAGAACATAACCAAGGAATATGATCCATGGTTTCCAGCTGCATTTTGAGATCCATGAGAAATGCTGTGTTAAAGTCAGGTTGTATTATTAGTATTGCAAAGATCAGTAGTTGTCTTGCGTCAACCGAAAACAATGCGCTTTCGTTAGCTTTTGAGTCTGGGGAGGGAAGAGGGGAATGACTGCAAATCCCAGGTGTTGTTTTGTAAAATGATGATGACTGCACAAATGACTCCCTCATCCATTGTCTGTTTAGTGTATTCCTTTCCTGGATTGTTGCTAGGGGAAAACCGTTGTAAGTGCTTGTATGCAATAGATTGATGTGTCACTGTTGCCCAGTGATGAAGACAATGCCTTGGTAACAAGAGAACTGTAACTCTCTTCCTGACAATCCCTGCATCTGTCTCCCCAGAGGCTGTGCCCAATCTAGAGGTCAAGTACAGCATAGGATCTGGATTAATCTTTCTCCATTGAACTATATCAATGCTTATTAGTGGGATGAGGTTTAAAACTGTGTGGTGCTGAATGTTTTTCTTATGTTCAATTTACCCTGAAGCCAACCTTCAAACTAGGGATCAGATTTTCAAAACATTCAGAATTAACGTGTCTGCTCCATCTCAGTGCCAAAATTCCCACTGACTTCAGTGGGAACATAGCTGAGTCAGTGCTGCACACTTTTGAAAATCACACCAAAAATTCCCTCTGTGGAGTAGTTAGTACTGAAGTTTCCTGATGAGACTGGGAATACCTTTCTGGGACATCCTTCAAATATTGTTTCCAGTCTATAGTGGCATGTACGGTGCTTCTTAAATGCATATTGGGCCAGTGGACACAAAGATAGTTAACATTGATTCTTTTTCCCCTGAAGGATGGTGGAAATTATATTTTTGTAACAATGCACAAAAATGATGTGTCAAGAGAGTAATTTAAACCATTTAAAGATAGCTTAAAGAGAAACTTGTTTGGGAGAAAAATGAATAAAATGCTGGTGACAGACAAGCAGAGTCCCTAGATATGTGCATCAATTTCTGCTACTGACAGGTCTTGTGTGCATAATAAAAACTAAACTGCTGAGGCCAGCATCAGATTGAAACCACACTTATTGTCACAAGCACCTTTATGGGATGGTAATAATATCTACTAGCAAAGGTGAAACAGCTATCTGTCAGGCACAGAAATGAGCTCTCCCACATTGCAAGATGAGCAAAGGGGGGGGGGGGATCAATAAATCATAAAGTTAGTTGAGACTTTATTTATCTTTCATGGCTTTCCTTCATTCCAGCCCAGAATCCCTCAGGACACTAATTCTTTTATTGCATTTTATCACTATGAAAGCACGTCTAGGCTAGCAAGGTTTGTGAACTTAGGTAAGCAGAGGCAATAATATATACCATTAATTAAACAGGGTTTTGGATGGGTCAATTCAAAACTTGGTCACAATTTGCTGTGATCTATTCGGTTATAAATCTGCTTCTCAGCTGCATAGTGCTTAGCTAAAGAAAGATTTTAAGTAACATGTCTTTACTAGGAGTAAAGAATTCTGTTGATGGAAACTTAAAGTAACAGGTAGTAAAAATAAGACATGAAGCTATTTTCTCCACTGTATCACTTTTAGTTGCTAATTTATACACATAGGTTGTGTCTACATTGGGCCACTTATTCCGGAAAAGCGGACACTGGGCCACTTATTCCGGAAAATCAGCCGCTTTTCTGGAATAAGCTGCAAGCTGTCTACACTGGCCCTTGAATTTCCGGAAAAGCAACGATGCCCTACTGTACAAAATCAGCCGCTATTCTGGAAAAACTATTCTGCTCCTGCTCAGGCATATGTCCTTATTCCAGAACACTGTTCCGGAAAAGGGCCAGTGTAGACAGTCCAGTAGTCTTTTCCGGAAAAAAGCCCCGATCGCGAAAGTGGCGATCGGGGCTCTTTTCCGGAAAAGCGCATCTACATTGGCCACAGACGCTTTTCCGGAAAAAGGGCTTTTCCGGAAAAGCATCCTGCCAATGTAGACGCTCCTTTTCCGGAAAAACTGAAAACGGAATAGTATTCCATTTTAAGCATTTCCGGAAATTCATGCCAGTGTAGACACAGCCATAGTTTCTGTGTAATTAACCTAAGAATTTAATTTAGGGCCCAGAGAGTAAGGAGGGATTAGTAGTAAACTTACTGTATATTTTAGAAATGTGTGTCTGTCTGTCCATCTGTGAGTCTGTTTGTTCAAGGACACCTCTGAAATGGTAACCGGTAGTGTCACATAAAAGTCATATGTGGGTCCTGCAGCTTAGCAAGCCTGGGATGGAAGTTTCTTTCCCTGCTGTACCCAGTTTAGCATGGTGTGGGACGCTGCAAGCCCAAACCGCAGCTGGGCTTTATCAGATCTAACCCATGCCTTGAGCTGGGAAACTACCGAGCAGTAAACAAGTCTGACCTTGGTCTCAGCCCATAAGAGTGATAAGAATGGTGTTGAGCCAGGTATGTGTACACCCGGTAAACAACTGTAGTATAATTAGTGTAGGCAGCCCCATGCCCATTGAGTCTCAACAGGAACCTAGACCTTGAAGGGTGTCCTGAATCCCCCTAGATGGAGCCACGTCCACTGCGGCTGGGTGCGAGGTAACCGGAACGGGACTCCCCGCAAACCTGAAAGGGTGTAAGCATTTCCAAGTGCCTGTTACTCTTTTATGCGTTGCTTTGCCTGTGCTGATTTGTATTACTTTGCAGTAGCTGTGTAAATATCTGGCAGTATTAAGCCTGTAATAGTAGTGATGTAGTGAGATTAATAAAAGCAACTATCTATCCCTAATCGACTCTGTCTTGAAGTGAATCCGCAACCCTGTTGGTCCCTGCCCCTGTGAGTTGACAGCCAGGACCACCAAATTTCGTATGCAGCTTCTTCTTATCATAACTTATAGCAAGGTCAGGGTTTGGTTGTGCCAGAACAATCAGATGTGCATGGAATTCAACTGTTTCTCATAAAATTGAAAGGGAGGGGTCTGGTAGGAGGAAGTTTATACTGTAGAATGACCACAGGGGCAGCAAGTGGCCAGAGATGGGGACAGCTATAATCCATTGGGCCAACAGGGGGTGGAAGTGGAGAAAAGGATAGCCATCTACTATATATGTAAGATAATTTATTTGTCTGTCTGTCCCCCCACTAGGGCACAATGACTCCTCCCCCAGATGTGCCTGCTGCAGCTCCAACTCCTCTGATGAGGTGGGGTTTACCCACAAAAGATCATGCCCTAATAAATATGTTAGTCTCTAAGGTACCATAGGACTGCTCCTTTTTTTTTAAAGTTATAGACGAAGACAGCTACCCCTCTGAGACCTCTGTGATTAGATTAACTCCCAATTTTGGATTATTTACAGTCTATTTCATGCTTTTAGAAAAGAAAGGCAAAAGTAATTACCTAATCCCAAAGATTTACATTTTTAGCTGCAAGATTGTTTTGTCTCAAGACAGCAGAGGCTTTAAGCAAAAGGCAGCCTTCAAACCCTAGAATGAACACATCATGCAAAATTAATGCTGAATATACTGCTGAGGAAATTATTGGACTGTGTTCTTCCTTCAGTGAGGGTTGGGTGTTTTTTGGTTTTTTTTGACAGTTGCAATGAAAAAGTCATTCAGAACCTGGAAACAGGTGCCACAAGAATGTGAAACAGAGAGAGAGAACAGGAGAATGGGCTTTCATCTTCTCCTTTCAGAAAATGTTAATTTTGTATGTATCATACTGCAGTGTGTTTAAAACAAAATCAGGATGAGGGATTCCTCTTTTTAAAATAACCAACATGGGAAATTGGAACTTTCATTACAGAAATTTGAACGTGATTGTTCTGACAAAGTATGTGAAAACAGAATTAACCCTTTAAGAAGTGAGAAAACAAACATTCTTTTCCTACAAAAGTGGTTTTAGGGACCATTGATTTTGAAAATGGAGAGTGCAACTCAAAAGTGGTGATGCTGTGTGAGCCTTTATCAGGTCATTGACATTGAAAGAGGCCTTCATGTTAAGTCTTGGTTATCTTAAAAAATATAATCAAATAGTGAATATATAATGTGTGCAAATTCAGCTCCCTTCAAAATATTGCATGGTCGCTCACTTGTGCCACTTTATTAGAGAACTGCAGTTAGGTAGGTTATGAGTTCCTCCTGACTTGGTTAAGAATGGTTATCCTGTTATTTTTGTTCCCCTTTTCTCTTGGCCCATTTCTTTTTTCCCATCTACCTGTTATATCTTGTCTTTTAAACTGTTCGCACAGAATCTAGCACAGTGGAACTTTGACTATGTGTTACCTCAATAGAAATGTGAGAAAGTATGACTTGTTCCCTTGGCACAATTACCGTAGTGTGTTAGCCTGTCCTGGTTCTGAAAAGGTTAATATGAGCTTCCCAGGTCCATAAAATCTGGCTGTACCTGGAGGCCTAATAAGAGCTGAAGTGAAGCTGGGTAAGGAGCTGGGTGGAGGTGAGGGAAGCACAGGTCAGCAGCAATGTTGAAGTCTTCCTGTTTTCTGTATCCTTAGGCTATGTCTAGACTACAGGCTTCTTTCGGAAGAACCTTTTTTCAGAAGAGCTTTTCCGAAAAAACTTCTTCCAAAAGACAGCGTCCACACACAAAAGTGCATCGAAAAAGTGATCTGCTTTTTTGAAAGATAACGTTCACACTGAATGGATGCTATCTTGCATTTAAGCTGTGATTACTATGGACGGAGTGGCTACCAGGACACCTGTGCTTTTTCCTCGTTCCTCTTCTTGCAAAAGAACTCACTGTTCCCTGTCCACACACTGTTCCCTGTTCCGCCTTTTTTCTGAAAGAACTCTTTCAGAAAAAAAAGGCTTCTTCCTCATAGAAAGAGGATTACCAATGCTGGAAAAACTCCTCTGGTCTTTCAATTTACTTTCAGAAGAACACGACTGCAGTGTGGACATAACTCAGATTTTGTCAGAAAAATGGCTGTCCTCACTAACAACTAGCAGGGCTGAACAGAACATCTTGGGAGATCCTTTCCTGAATTCCTGAGACTCCTAAGAGGCCAAGACAGACATGGAGCAGCCACAGACAGAGCAAGCTCCTGTGAGGAACCCTGATAATCCAGCAGGAGCTGGACTTCCAGGGAGAAAGCCCTAAATAATTTTCAGGTGAGGAAGTGAGAGAAATGAGAGGTCATGTGAGAGGTGCTCTGCAGTATGCTTATGTCATAGTTTTGTTAGGATTTTCTTGGCAAATTCCAGGGAGAACTCTGAGGCTGTGTCTAGACTACATGTCTCTGTCGTCAGAGGCATGTAGATTAGACACATAGGAAAAGTCAAATGAAGCCGCGATTTAAATGATCACGGCTTCATTTAAATTTACATGGCTGCCGCGCTGAGCCGACAAACAGCTGATCAGCTGTTTGTCGGCTCAGCGCGGCAGCCATGTAAATTTAAATGAAGCCGCGATCATTTAAATCGCGGCTTCATTTGACTTTGCCAAACAAACAAATCTACATGGCTCCGTCGACGGAGCCATGTAGTTTAGACGTATCCTGAGAGGAGGGTGAACCTAAGGAGATAGTTGGGGGCAAGGTCTGAAAAACGGGCTAGTAGGAAGAAATCCAGAGGAGAACCAGCAAGATGTCTAATGAAGCAACCCTTGGATGCTGATCATAGGGTTCCTGTATGGAAGATGGTGGGAAGTCTCTGAGAGAGCCAAAGATATAAGGATGACTCAGAGCTCTGGGAGACGAATGTGGGGACTATGGGGCCTAATATTGGGTTGGAAGACTTTTTGTAAGAATATTTCTGTTGAACTTTTATCACGGAAATGGGGAGACTTTAAGGTGATTAGGCTGGAGACTGAGATATGAGAAAAAAGACCACCCCAAGGCTGTCAGCAAGGGACACTAAATGAGGAAAGAGTGGCCAATGTCACATATAACTGTGAGGATGCATTCCAGAGGTGAGGACACTTCTACGTTAGTAATAATTTTTATACTGTGGTTCTTTTTTCAGAAGTTACTGTAAAAATGATGCTGCAGGATTGCAAGTTCACTTCTCAAATAGATCCAGAATCAAATTTGTTCAGTCAGCTAAGAGAGAGAGAGAGCTTTCTTTTAATGAACAATCCTGCAAGCTCATCCTGGGATCTGGGAAGCGGAGTTATTTTTGCAAGGCAAATTCTGGAATCCCATAGTTTTCTATCTAGTTACCCAGGTATATCTGAAGGGAGAACTTGCTCCTGCCTTTGGAGCTTATTGTGCAAGTCAGAACGGGGAATCCTGTTTCAGCACCTGCAGTAATAACAGGAGTAAGAGCGAGGTTTTTTGTTGAACACACATACCCTAAAAGCAGCACCCTTGAGCAAAATTATAATTTTTACATATAGTAGTTACTTTTCAGAGCAGAACAGTGCTTAAATTTATAGGCTACATCTAGACTGGCATGATTTTCCGCAAATGCTTTTAATGGAAAAGTTTTCCATTAAAAGCACTGTGGAAAAGAGTGTCTAGATCGGCACAGACACTTTTCCGAAAAAGCACTTTTGCAGAAAAGCGTCCGTGCCAATCTAGACGCACTTTTCCGCAAAAAAAGCCCCGATCACCATTTTTGCACTTGGGGCTTTTTTGCGCAAAACAAATCTGAGCTGTCTACACTGGCCCTTTTGCGCAAAAGCTTTGCACAAAAGGACTTTTGCCTGAACAGGAGCAGCACAGTATTTCCGCAAGAAGCACTGATTTCAGACAGTAGGAAGTCAGTGTTCTTGCAGAAATTCAAGCGGCCAGTGTAGAGAGCTGGCAAGTTTTTCCGCAAAAGCAAGTGCTTTTGCGGAAAAACTTGCCAGTCTAGATGCAGCCATAGTGAATATTGGAAATGAATCTCCTGCTAGCTTTGCACCTGTGCATCTTTCTCTATCCATGTTGTATTGTCTTATCAGTGACATAGTGAGGGAGGCAGTGAGGGGGCAGTTGCCCTCGGGCACCATGCTAGGGGGGCACCAGTTTAGTCCCCCTCCACTCCCCGTGTCATCCCCTGGTTTGCTTGCTCCTCCTCCGCCCGCCACCTGTGGCTGGAGCCTCCTTCCTGCCTCTCCACCCCAGTTCGATCCTCCTCCATCTCTGCCGGCAGGTTAGTGAGTGCTTGGTTCCGGCCTCAACTGGACGGGGCGGGGGAAGATGTGGTATAAGCTCCCCACCCTCCTCCCAGGGTCAGGCTCAGCTGTGTGCCAGGTTTGGGGTCCTGTCGCACGGTGGGTGGGGGAGGGCGCAAATTTTGCCTTTGCCCCTGGGCACAAAACACCCTCGCTATGCCACTGTGTCGTATCCTTTACTTTTTGCCAGTCTCTTTAGGACTCCAGGTGCCAAGGCCTCTCCATTCCTTGAGCTGGCCACTCTCAATTTCTTCAGTCTGTGGCCTTAGAGAGTGATATCTCACTTCCACCTTTCTTCGCTTCACTGTGGAGACAGCCTTCTGCAGGAGATGCTTGGTGCCATTGCACCACACAAAGCAAAAGGAAACTGATTTTTAAAGTCCAGAACACCAGAATATTTTGATAATCCCTGTACAGAGTCAAGATGATACTGGATTTTTTTGTATTATTGTCTTCATTTTGTCATGCCACTAACCACTTGTCAGAAGCAAAACCTGTTCTCGCTTCTCTTTTTGTCTGGTGCTACTTGTGTGCTCTCTCTTTCTCTTCTGTTCAGCTTTATTGAGGCTCCAATTCAGCAAAGCACCTGCATACGCCCTTACATCCACCCCTCCACAGCAAAGCACTTAAAATAAGCATGTATGACAGCTTCCTTCTTGCCTGACACCATAGAAAATGATCTGAGGAACTCCAGAGTTAAAAGCCTTGAGATGAAAACAATAAATGGTCTGGTAGCACTTTATAGATTAACAAAACATGTAGATGGTATCATGAGTTATGAGTTTGGGATACGAAAACTTGAAATAAATAGGAGAGAGGAAGGGGAGGAGGTGAAAAAGAAAAAAGGAAGGGGGGTGTGAGTCAGAGCATCATTAAGTATCTGGAGAATGGATACTTAAACCTAAGCAGATAAAAA
This sequence comes from Pelodiscus sinensis, assembly GCF_049634645.1. NCBI lineage: Eukaryota > Metazoa > Chordata > Testudines > Trionychidae > Pelodiscus > Pelodiscus sinensis. The sequence goes on from NC_134726.1 coordinate 18,881,733, forward strand.
TCAAAGTCAATAGATAGATTGCTAAGACAGGAAGGATACCACTCAGCTGTTAGCATCTTCAGTGGTTAGTAAGTAGGTAGTGTCCTAGCCAGCCCATATCACGCCTGAGTCCATTAGCATGTGAATTGAAATTGTGGATGAACTGGGATTCCAGTCCTTCCCTATGAATCTGGCTTGCGGAGCTGCCTGTGACAAGACACCCACCTGCAGGTCTGTTAAACGGTGGTTAGGCAAGCAGAAATGTTCACCAATAGGCTTCTGTATGTTCCCTTCTGTATGTTCTCCGACTCCAACCCCAACCCATAAGCTGTCCAACTCTTGGTGTCCAGCCTCACTATACAATGAAACAGGTCAAAGGGACTAAGAGAACTTTTGTTTCAACTCCCCAGCTCAACTGTCCAGAACAAGACACAAGCGACAAGGAGTCCTGGTCTAAACAGGATGTAAACAGTGGTTCTGGGTACTTACACTAGGGAACTGGTAGAATTTCTTTAAAAGTTGACAGGAGACATGTTCTATTTAATTTTTAAATTTAATTCATAAGTTATTTAACTAGGTTATGATAAATTTAGGCCATAACAATTTTAAATTTAATTTTAAAGGTATATTATTTGAAACAAAGCCTATTTAAATGGGATCACAATTCCAACATTAATAAAGCTCTCCTGCCCCAGACAGGAAGGGACTTGGGAACGCAGGCACTGGGAACACCAGAGTTCCCCTTCCTCAGACAAAGGGAGAGGGAGAATCACCTGGGTCCCAGCAGATGTGAGGGTGTCAGGACACAGCACAAGGGGGCTGGGTTCCTGGGTAGGTGTGGGGGGGGGGGGGGGAGGAGGGAGGGATCAGGGCCCGGAGAGTAGTGGGAGGAGGGATTGCTTAGAGAGCCAGACAGGAGATGGGGATCCAGGTGGGAGGGAGAAGAGGAGACGGGGTCTCATCAGGGTTGCAGTGGGCCAGGAGGTGGGGTTGCTGGGCAGAGGCCGAGGCGGGGAGTGGGGGGTGTCACAGGACAGTGGGCAGGGGCTCACAGGCCAGGCGGGGATGGGGGGTGGCCAGCCAGGGGGGTCACACGGGCAGGGGAGCGCACTCATGAAGGCGAAGAAGAGGCCGCCAGGCTCAGCCTCCCCAGCCGCGGGCACCCCATGCTGCCCTCCAGGAATCACCCTGCCTCGGGGCTGCCCACCCAGAGCTCCCAGCGCCCCGGGGCCAGGCGCAGGCTCCAAGCAGCAGGGCATGGGGCTCCTAGCTTGGGTGTGGGGCCCCGCCGTGGCTGAGCCCCAGCGCCTGCTATTCCAGTGAGCCGGCTGCTGGGAGCAGCCACCGTGGCCATAGCCTGCCCCGCCAGGCTCAGTGTCACCAGCCATGGCTACCCTGCACCGGGGCCAGGCACCCCGCTCTCCCAGCGCCCCACCCAGCCCTGCCCTCCAGCGCCCCTGGGCCAGGTGCAGGCTCTGAGCAGCCGGACGCGGGGCTCCCACCTCGGGGCGGCTCCGGGAGGCTCCCCGCTGCCCTGCTCCTCCTCCCAGCTGGAATGCCGTCCCTGGAAATGTGCCACCCCAAGCACCTGCTTGTTTTGCTGGTGCCTGGAGCCGGCCCTGATACTTGCACAGGTGAGGGGTTTTTTTAATGCTAAAACTAATCAGAAACACACTATGCAAGAAGCATTATGTGTGCTTCTGTGGGGTCTGATCCTGCAACAAGTGACTTCAAAGGTAGCAGAATAATGTCCATAGGTAGTTTACATTTGTAGTAGTTTGCTGAGCATTTATATATATAAAAAATCAGTTGATTTCAACAATGCCGTAATTTCCAGTGGTAGCTTTCCATACATTGTTAGGCCGGTTTCATAGAGTGGACTGTACCAAGCCATGGAATACCGTAGGCCTGCCCATTGCAGCAAGGAGACAGGCTAGTTGAAATTGCAACATTTTGGCTTTTTCATAATTTTCAGTGTTAGCCACTGTCTAGCTCACATACTCTTAATGGAAGCTCATTATTTATGAACACAGGTGTGCCACAGACTGGACATGAATATGCTTGCTGGCCCTGAATTTTCAGAAGTGCCAAGCAGCCACAGCTGAAGTCCGTAGGAGCCCAGCATTTCTACAAATTTGGACCATGCAGGTCAGAGGATTAAGAGTTTTTCTCTACGTGGTCCCGTTTGCATCATGGAAGAAGTGACAAACATGAGTGCATTGTGATAGCTCTCTGAGGCAAGCATGGTTCTCTCCATGTGCCCTGAGGAGAGGGAGAGGAGAAAAGACAGAAGCAGTTAGGAGGGGGAAGCAGGCAAAGTATAATGTAGCTGGAAGGAATATAGTCTTGATGTCTAGTACTTTTACATTCAGAGCCTACACCTCACATTAATACTTCAACAAAAGTCTCACTTTTAGACCCTGGTTAGAGGAATTGATCATCTTTATCATGAGATAATGGGTAATGCAGACAAAGTGATTGTGAGTAAAGCAACCTCTACTTTAGCACAAAAGATTCTAAAGCTGCAGCATCATTTTAAACCATCATTTGAACAGTGACTAAGACAATTTTTTCAGATGCTTCTCCCCCACTTATCACTGCATAGTTAGTATTAAGTTCTCGATAAGAGCGCCAGCATCAACAGTAAGCAATGTATCAATTCTACTGCACCATTGACTTTCCATCTGTCCCAAGAGCGTAAGCAGTTTGCAAATTGCTACTGGGGCATTGCCACATAATTAGGTGAGGGGAGTTTCTAGAATGACAAACTGTTTCATTTGATCACTATGCAGACCATGTCCTATAAAGCATGAGGTCCAGAATCACTGACGTGGTCAGCACATTCCCAGGGTTATGCTAAGATTTATTTACTCACACTCGTAAATGACTGTGAAGTAGCCTATTTTCGACTGAGCAAAGGCACAAAGGCTGGCTCTACACATGTAGCACATAAATGTGTTTACTTTTAAAATTCCTTAATATTTTCTTTTGGGCCTGAAGAGGAAGATATTTAAGCTTGACTTCTCCCATGAATTAAACAAAGGGTGTTTGCAAAAAGAACACTCGCTTCTCCAATTAAGCATCTAGGGTTAGGTATAAGTTAGTTTGGACTTTGTTTCAGATAACTGCTATTCCACACTATACTTTCACAACTCCCTTCCTGCTCCTAGCTGCTTTTGCTTGCAATGCAAACCTGTGTTCACTATGTAGGATACTCTCCTAATGGGAATAAGCTAATTCTCCCCTTTAAGGGCTAAGAGCATCACCAGAGATTGTCTTCATTTAAAAGAGCACATATTAGAGTGTAACTTGTATCAGCTCTACATTGGCTCAGTATGAGACGGTATGTTTTAAAATGCTCCTCAATAGTATTGCAGTGGCCAGCAACCTGCTGGATGAGGCTCTGCTACTGCTGCTTTATATTTGCCTGCAAGAATGTGCACATGCATCATACTCCATTTTTAAGGGCACTTTGGGAAGTACCCTTTAATGTTCTGCTCTGGTTTCTGGGCTATTCCAGGAAGTGCGACTTTGAAACTCCTGCTGGAAAATGCACGATACTGTTTGTAACACACAAATGCCGAGTTACAGGGATCGTCTGGAAGAGCTGTTCTCTCACATTTCAGCTCTGAGGGCATGTCTACTCTAGGAAATTATTTCAAAATAACTGAAATCAACACAGTAACTCCCGATTTAACAAAATTGAAATAGTGTATCCCCCATTACAGGGAAGCATCGAAATTAGTCAGAATTATTTTGAAATAGCGCCAGACTGATTGGAGCCTGCCTCAGATGTAGAGCCCCTGGAAGAACTGTCTTGAGGGCACCAGGAGGGCGGAGACTTCCTGTGGCTGCTTGGTTGGGCTAGCTGCGACACGTGCTTTCAGGAGCTTCTCTCTGCAGCTGTGTCTCACATGCCACTCCTCTACTGCCTCCCCCCTCACGGGACACAAAATGGATGCAGTGTGCTCTGGTTGCCCTTGCAGATGCCACAGCACTCTCAGCATGGAGCCTGAGCTGCCACAAAGCAGTGCCAGGCTCATGGGCCTCAGTACTTCCAAACTGCCTGTATGTTGCTCCAGCAGGAAGTGGACCAACCCTGACTCCAGGCCCTGGTCACCCCTCAATCCCCTCGACAACACGGAACATCACTTCTGGCAGCATGAGACCAGTTTGGACTGGCGAGACTGCATCATCCTGCAGGGATGGGACAACCAGCAGTGGCTGCAGAACTGCCACCTTCCTAGAGCTCTGTGAGTGGCTTGCCCCTGTCCTCAGATGACAGAACTCCCAACTGAGACCTGCCATCCCCATGCAGAAGCATGTCGCCATCACTCAGTGGAAGCTCGCCATGCTGGACAGCTACTGCTCCATCGAGAGCTAGTTCAGCATGGGGAAATTCACAGTTAGGGCCATGATCTAGCAGGTAGCCAATCACTCAGTGGCCATCAACCAGGTGTGCTACGGAGGGTCATCACTCTGGGGATCATGGACACCATCGTCAATGGTTTTGCCACCATGGGCTTTCCCAACTGCGGGTTGGTCATAGATGGTGCACACGTCCCCATCCTGGCCCCCGACCACTGTGCCTTGGACTACATAAATAGGAAGGGGTACTTCTCCATAGTGTTGCAGGCCCTTGTGGATCACAAGGGACACTTCAGTGTCATCAACACTGGGGAGTCAGAGAAGGCTCATGACATCTGCATCTTCTGGAACGCCTGCCTGTTCCAGAAGATGCACACTGGCACTTTTTTCCTGACTGCACCATCAGAGTTGGGGATGGAGACATGCCCATTGTCATCCTGGGTGATGCAGCCTACTCCTTGCCCCCCTGGCTCATGAAGCCCTGGGTATCCTGGACCCTACCAAGGAGCTCTTCAATGCCAGGCTGAACACAGTCGTGGAGTGTGCATTTGACTGTTTAAAGGGGAGGTCCTGGAGTCTCTTCACTCACTTGGACCTTAGTGAGCGCAACATCCCCTTTGTGGTGGCGGTCTGCTGTGTGCTTCACAACCTTTGTGAAAGCAAGAGGGAGACTTTTCTGCCAGGGTGGGGGGCAGAAGCTGAAAGGCTGGCAAGGAAATATGAGCAGCCGGACACCAGTGCCATCAGGAGAGCACATCAAGGGGCTGTGGTCATCAGGAAGGCCTTGAGGGGGAGTTTCGTCGAAGGCCAGCTGTGAGACCCTCTTCCATGCCTCTCTACCAGGGGCCCCTTCAGGGACAATTTAGAGTTATTGGGGCCCTGTGCTCATCTTCATTTTTGTCATCCTTCCCCCACCCAGGGATCCAGCCAAGAAAAAGAGCATTCACTCTTCCTGCCCTCCCATTTTCCATCCTTTTTACTTCATCCATTATAAGGAATAAGAAGTAAATGAAAATAAAGTGAGGTACCTTGATTGTTGTGTAGTCTAGCTTTTTTCTCCCACAGGCCATTTGAAAATTGCTGAGGGTCTCGGTGGACCACTTAATGATCTTTCCAAATATTGTTTGTACCATTAGCTAACTATTGTAAAGTGCTTTGGATAAAAGCGCTTTATAAAAAAACCCCCATAATAACCTTTCCTCAGTCCACCTGAGTGGAGTTCCTGAGCACAGTTTGAGAACTTCTGGTCTAGATGAAAGCTGGTATTTGCATTAAGCTAACGTGAAAAATATGTAAAAATAAGATGTATAGATGATGCATGAGTGGGAAAAATAAAAGCTAACTTCCTCTGAAGAAACTTATACAAATCAAAGAAAAAATTATTTGAGTAGCTTTCTTTCTACACTTTTTCTTTACAAAATCATCAATTAAGTCATCATACGTAATACTTTGTAAAGAGGCACTTTCAATTGTTAATATTGCTGAACTCGTCAAATGTTCCAGACTCATCGTATTGCACAAATAATTTTTAACTTTTTTCAATATAGAAAAAGAACTTTCACCAGAAGCATTTGTGACAGGTGTTAAAAATATTTTCAAAATGGTTTCTATACTTGGAAAGGTTGCCTGCAAGCCATCATGTACAAGTCTATGCAAATCAACTGGTGAGCTGAAGCACAAACCTCATCATTTTTGATAAAATGAATGAAATGTTTCATTTCATCTTCCAAAATACCAGTGTCTGTGCCCTCTTAGTAGAATTCACTTAATTTCTTACTGTAGAGGCTTTTAGCATCTTCATCCATACTTCTGTCAAAAAACATTCAAAATAAATCAACAGTTTTCTTTAGAGATTCACTTTTACTCTGCAATTGTACTATTATTGTGTCACAAATAACATTGATGGTCTCAACGATGATATTCTCTTTCCCTTTTAAATTGATTTCATTGCTCTAGTTTCATACAAAAATAACTTCCTGTTTTTTTTATGCTTCTCATCAGACATAGCAGAGGAACCTATGAGATCTGTTAATGTTAGTGCCTCTGCTTCCATGGACCTATAGTCATTTTGAACTTCTATGACAAAACTTGTAACTGAGACTAATTACTGTGCAGCATTCAATACATTTTATCAACTTTTTGCAGAGATTTGCTGATGGCATTAATTTTTTGAAGTAAGCAGTTCCACAAAATAGTAAAAACAGCAACATCATACATTTCAAACTTTTGTGCTCAGGATTTTGCTTCAGTTTTTGCACATGGTTTTTCAGAATTTGATGTGGCTATGTCTAATAATGTTCTCTTTATAACATCATAGCTCGTTTTCAAAGCCAAAATAGGATCTGCATGAGCAGACAACCTGGTGTCACAAATTCTTTTGACTGTCAAATGTTTTCCATTTGCCTGCTACAAGTGTGATTGTAGCATACTCCCCTGATGTGTGAAAACTGAAAAGAAGCATCCGAGTTTTGAATGAAGTAAAAAGTGTAGCTTCCTTACAAGATCCAGCTGAGATTAAATTTAAGGAAAGGCTGAACAATGTTTGAATAAAGCAGAGAGATTTGCATTGTTCAGTCTTGCCTGTAAACCTGAATATTTTCTTGCCATGTTTGTGGTGTTATCAAAGCTCTGCCCATGACAATTTTTGATGTCCAAAGCTAAATTTGCAATTGTTTCCAAACCCATTGTCTCTAGACATTCAGAAGTGTGGGATTTTAGTGGGACAAATCAAAGAAATTGCTCTACAGCATCACCATTGCCAGTCACATATATTAAAATTAATGTTAATTGGGCTACATGACTCCACATCTGGTGTTGAATTGACTATTATGGAATAATACTTGGCATACTTTACTTCATCAGTTAATTGGTTTCTGAACGGCTCTGCCATTATAGTAATGAATTTATTGTAGGTTTGGTATGTTAAAAAGTTGCCTTTTCCTAAGCCACAACACTGATAATTTTTTAAATATTCATTGAGAAAATTGTAAAATTCACTAAGATATTCAAGGCAGGTTAAAAAATTGACTTTTTGATTTAACACTGATGACTCATCATGTCCTAATCCCATTGAAGATGGCAGTTTCACTGTGGCAACAACACAACTCAACACTTTCCTCCAATAAGAGCACTCTTTCTCAAATTGAGCCAATAACATAGAATCAGTTCTTCCAGATAATTTACATCTTTGAACAAACTTAAACATGGCATTAATATGAGCTTTGGAAGTTTCATGATCAGCATTATCTCTTGCAACATTACTTCAATTAACGTGCCTGTTGACAAATGTTTGCTTTCCTTTACTATGGTCAGGGAATAATTTGTAAGCATGACAGTGGTTTCTGTCTTGGTGGTTTCTGAAAAAACCAACCAATTTCTCATTTTTGTAGTCCCATTTTTCTTCATCCTCAGAAAATGGGACTCATGAAGTCCTCTAAATTGCTTTAGTCTTCCAACCTCATACCCTTTTCTCAAATTTTCCATATTACCTATGTTTTTCAATTTATTTATTAAAAAATATTCTATCATATCCATTGGCCATCATACAATGTCTTCAGGATAGGTTTCTTTCCTTATTTTAACAAAATTACCAGTATTTTGTAGCTCCATTGCCACTTCAGAGTCCACTTGTTCAACTTTTGCAGTCATCGTGGTATCCTCATAACTCAGCAAATGATCAGATAATTGAGAAGTTTCCTCACCCATACTTTTTGATGAATGTCCTCTATTCACTACTTCAAGATTTTAAAAATAAGATGACACACTGTCTTTTTGCTTAGCTTTGCCTCAGCTTCATTTTTTTGTGTTTTTGACTGCCAGACTAAAAGTATCGCTCCATTATTGCTAAAAAACTGACCTTGATTTTTAGGCAGATTAAAAATGTCTTAAAGAGCAGGGGGGTATCTATGGGTGGGCCTGAGTGGGCCATGATCTGGACCACCCAGTCCCCAATTAGGTTTAACACCAGTGGCACTGGAACATTTTTAATAGTGGGGTGCTGAAAGCCAATCCCTGTCTCTCCCAGGCACAGATCCAGACCTGGGTGTAGGCCACAGGAACTAGGGGTTCCGGCAGAGGTTCTGGCTAACAGAATAGCCAGGCCCCTAGGTAAGGTGTGTGAGGGACAGGTCTGGGCCCCCAGAAGGGTGAGGCCTTGGGTGGTAGGGGCAGAGCTGGGGGCCCAGCACAGGAGCAGAGTCGCCATGGTGGAGCTGGAGAAGAAGACTGACAGAGGAGATATGAAGATCTCCATGGCTGCAGAGGGTGGCTTCAGGTGCCACAGTGTTCCTGCACTGGCTGGCCCAGAGAAGTGGGCAGAGACCCACATGTGCTCCACCTGAAGGTGAGGGGGGACAAATCTCCATCGACCGCCTGAGCTTGGCTTCCTTCCGTGTCATGCACATGCTGGATCTGGCACTAGTGGTGTCCTGCAGAGAGAATTTCTATCCCTGCCCACTGGAGGAGGAGGGAGCAAGTGTTGGGGGAGGTGTGTGTGAGTGGCAGATGTCCCTTGCCGGAGTGAATGTTACTGGGTTACTCTTCTCTTCCTCCCCCCCGGCAGGTTCTCTTGCATGGAATCAGTCTCTTCTGATTCGGTCCACCGAATCAGCTCTTCTGATTTCGTAGCCAGCCCGTGCCCCTTTAACGGGTCCGGGGCCGGGAGGGGGGCAATAGAGTTTCCCTGGTGTTGGCCAGAGTGGCCACCAGGGAAACCTGGGGAGGGCTAGCCTCCCACTAGTTCGAATTAAGGGGCTACACACCCTTTAATTCGAACTAGCTAGTTCGAACTAGGCTTAATCCTCGTGGAATGAGGTTTTCCTAGTTCGAACTAAGCGCTCCGCTAGTTCGAATTAAGTTCGAACTAGCGGAGCGCTAGTGTAGCGCCTATGAAAGTTAGTTCGAACTAACGTCCGTTAGTTCGAACTAACTCTGTAGTGTAGACATATCCTAAGGGTGCTGGCGATTCGGCTATAGACATTCACATTCCTCTTTCTGGTGCAGAGATCCTGGAGCTTGGTCTCCTCTCCCCAGACCTGCAGGTGAGGAAACAGCACAAGTGCTGGCAGCCTTGGAAGGCTCTGAGGCAACATTGGGGTCACTCATGGCTACCTCAGATGCTGCTGTGTTGTATGGAACTGGTAAAGTGGCCACGTGGCACAAGTCCTCCTCCTGCTGCCTGGAGTTTTCAGCTCTGCAGGAGAAGGCAAGCAGAGGTGATGCCAGATGTGGCCAGACCAGTCAGAACCACAGGTGTGAGGGCTTCTGGAGGCCAATAATTTTAAATTAGCAGCAGTTGAGCGTCCACACTAATGCTGTTTTGAAATAACTATTTCAAAAATAGCATTATTTCCCGAGGAAAGCAGGATTAATCAGCCTATTAATTTCGAAATAATGGACTAGGTAGTGTTACTTTGACTTAAGGGGGTTATTTTGAAATAACATCCTAGCATAGACTACACTGAGTGGCAGTTTTAGTTTACTTGGCATGTTTTGGCGTGGAAAGGGGGCTTTTTGTATTAATTTAGATAGAAATATGGGTTCAAAGAGTCAAAAGTGTTAACATGACCTGAAACTATCCATTGTGAAACAGTTTTAAACAGGTTTCAGGGTTTGGTGAATAGAAAACTGAACCAGCATAGTCCAGTGGCAAAAATACTTCTTTTAAACCTTGTATTAGAGATACCGAAAAAGAAGGTAAAATACAGTGTTTGAAATGTAAAGCGTTAAGTACGGCTTTCATTTTAACAGTTTTGTTCCCTGGCCTGTTCTCTTTCCCTTGGGCTTCCCCACTTCTGACAATCTCTTAAATGGGATTAAAGACAGTAACAACTGTTGTGTATGCGGAGAGCGTTAGAAGAAGTTGGTTGGAATGCTCTAGAGACGCTGCTGCTGCTGTTAGTCCAGTCCTGTTTCTTAGCAGACAAATTTCAGCATTTTCTCTGAGGCGCTTGACTGGCTGATACTTGCTCTCGTGTTCAAGGTCTAACTTATCGTGATTTGTGAGGCCGGGAAGGAGTTATCCCAAGTAAGACTGGCAGTGACCTAAGAGGTGTTTTGCCTTCTGTTGCAGCATGAGGCCAGGATTATCTGGGTGTACCTCACTTAATCATCTCCCTGACATTTCAGGGGGCGTTGAGCACAGATGCACCATGGTCCCTCCAAAGACCTTACTGGGCCCATGGGCGAGGGGAGACAGGGGTGGGGGCCTTGGGCAGAAGGGGTGGGGTTGAGGCAGCTGGTTCTCAGTGCCACCCGGACTGTGCCATACTCCACCTTCTCCTCAGCCAGTCTGCAGAGCTTCCTGGAGCATGCTGCCTTCTCAGTGGAACTGGCCTCAAGGAAACTCATTTTCAAAGTTGATCCCTGCTGTCATTGATATCAGAGCCATGGGCCATTGATCTCACTGGGTATGTCTACACTACCACCCTAGTTCGAACTAGCGGGGTAATGTAGGCATACCGCACTTGCAAATGAAGCCCGGGATTTGAATTTCCCGGGCTTCATTTGCATAAGCCGGCTGGCGCCATTTTTAAATGCCGGCTTGTTCGAACCCCGTGCCGCGCGGCTACACGCGGCACGGGCTAGATAGTTCGGAATGGCTTGCTAGGAAATTCAAATCCTGGGCTTCATTTGCAAGTGCGGTATGCCTACATTACCCCGCTAGTTCGAACTAGCGGGGTAGTGTAGACATACCCACTGAGAGTAGGACTGGGCCTTACACTGACCTCTCCTTTTCCTTCCAAGTTACTCTTTCTAATATGAGCTTTTAATAACTACCATGAGCTGCCTCAGTTTAACTCAGCACTACCAGTGGAAAATCTCTCTGACAAAAAAAGCCGGCATAGAGCTAGCACTCTGAACCCCAAGATCTAGTCCTCTGGATATTGAGGGGAAGGCCATTGTCAGTAGAGGGTCCCTGTTAATCCAGCAGAACCTAAACCTTGATCTGCAGGCCATGCTGTAGGACCCATGTCTTTTATTCAGTCCTAATGAGTATAGGAAAGGAAAGATGGTTCCCTGAAATGCTGGGATTGGGAAAGGGAATTTTTAATGTGCTTTGTATAGTGTTTTTGTGAAATCTTGCATGTGCACATAGGGTACGTCTAAACTACATGGCTCCGTCGACGGAGCCATGTAGATTAGTTTACATGAAAAAGGGAAATGAAGCTGGGAATTTAAATAATCACTGCTTCATTTAAATCAAAATGGTCGCCGCACTGTGTCCATCAGCTGATTGTCGGTACAGCACGGCAGTCCAGATGGGGATCTGCCGACCCCAGAACCCTTCGTCAGCAGATCCTGTAAGCCTCGTTTCATGAGGCATAAAGGATCTGCCAATGAAGGGTTCTGGGGTCAGCAGATCCCCGTCTAGACTGCCATGCTGTGCTGACAATCAGCTGATTGGCACAGCGTGGCAGCCATTTTGATTTAAATTAAGTGGCGATTATTTAAATTGCAGCTTCATGTCCCTTTGCTTTCCTGTTTAATCTACATGGCTCTGTCGATGGAGCCATGTAGTCTAGACACACCTTTAGAGTGGATTGTGGGACACATCTTAAAAATATAGGTGAAACAAAAAACAGGACTATGTAGCACTTTAAAGACTAACAAGATGGTTTATTAGATGATGAGCTTTCATGGGCCAGACCCACTTCCTCAGATCAAATAGTGGAAGAAAATAATCACAGCCATGTATACCAAAGGATACAATTAAAAAAAATGAACACATATGAAAAGGACAAATCACATTTCAGAACAGAAGGGGGGTGCGGGGGGGGGGGGGGGGAAGGAAGGTGAATGCCTGTGAGTGAATGATATTAGAGGTGGGGAATATAGAATATATTCTTAAAAATATAGAGCACTTTGTGCAGTGGAAATAGGATCATAGGCACCCATGCATGAGTAACACTATATAAGGGCTTCTGTGGAAAAGTTTGTATGAGTGTGTGTGTGTGTGTGTGTGTGTGTGTGTGCGTGAGACAAAGTGATCTCTCTAATTCTGGCCTATCAGTCCTTCTCATCAAAGGAAACCTACACAACACTTTCAAAAGATGAGCCTGTGAATTTAAATGGATAACTCTGCTAGCCACTACAGATCATGGACTGAGCAGTGGATTTATGGCTTATCACAGTAATCTGTGACCCCCTCTTTGTTCTATGACTTGTGGGATGTTAATGGTCTCTTTGCACATATTCTAACTACTTACGCTGAACAATCTATTCCACCTTGTATTATGCTGTGAGTTTGGAGTACCTTCCCTAGACCTGAAGAAGAGCTCTGTGTGGTATGAAAGCTTGTCTCTCTCTCTCACTATCAAAAGCTGGCCCAATCAATTTTTTTTCTTCACTCAGCACACAGTCAATCTGTGGAACTCCTTGCCAGAGGGTGTGGTGAGCTCCCTTCACTGGCCAGGTGTGAGAGGCATGCATGGAATGCAAGTCCTTTCCCCTCACTCCCTTAGCCTCCAGGGAATGGAGTCAAAAAAGCAAATAGAATGTTAGGAATAATTAAAAAGGGGATAGAGAATAAGACAGAAAATTTCTTATTGCCTCTATATAAAACCATGGTACGCCCACACCTACACCCACACTTTGAATACTGTGTACAGATGTGGTCTCCTCATCTCAAAAAAGATATTGGCACTGGAAAAGGTTCAGAAAAGGGCAACAAAAATAGTTAGGGGTTTGGAAGGGATCCCATATGAGGAGAGATTAAAAAGACTTGAACTTTTCAGTTTAGAAAAAAGGAGACTAAGGGGGGGATATTATAGAAGTCTATAAAATCATGACTGCTGTGGAAAAAGTGAATAAGGAAAAGTTATTTACTTATTCCCACAATATAAGAACTAGGGGTCACCAAATGAAATTAATAGGCAGCAGGTTTAAAACAAACAAAAGGAAGTTTTTCTTCACTCAGCGCACAGTCAACCTGTGGAACTCCTTGCCAGAGGATGTGGTAAAGGCTAGGACTTTAACAGGATTAAAGAAAAGCTAGATAGATTCATGGAGGTTAGGTCCATCAATGGCTATTAGCCAACATAGGTAGGAATGGTGTCTCTAGCCTCTGTTTTTCTGGAGGTGGGTGACAGGGAAAGGATCATGTGAGGATTATCTATTGTGTTCCCTCCCTCTGGGGCATCTGTTATTGGCCACTGTTGGCAGACAGGATACTGGGCTAGATGGACCGTTGGTCTGACACAGTATGGCCGTTCTTATGTTCTTATAATTGGACATGATTTACAGCAAGCCATGGGTACTTCTCTTGCAGGAACTGGAAGCTGGGTCCTGCATGCTTGCTGATTTGAGTCAGAGTGGTTGGTATGTGGATAAAAGAGGACTTGGGCTCAAACTAGAGTCAAACTCAGACTTTAGCTAAGTCTACATTACAGCCTATGTCAGCATAATTTATGTTGCTCAGGAGTGTGAATAAACTACCCCTGTTAGCAACGTAAGTTACACTGACATATCATGTTGTTGGGAGAACTGCTGTATATTTAGATGAGGTCTTAAAGTGCAATGGATACGCCCTCAGTCCAAGACTTGTCATTTTGCCCTGTGAATGTAGCTCAAGCCACAGACCCAACTCATGATGTCTGTATGGACACATTAGCATGGCCGTGAGACTGGGCTCAGCCACTGTAAACCTAGTGTGGACAGACAAACACAGGCTTGGAAACAGAGCCCACAAGTCTGGGTCACTCAAACCTGGGCTTAGTGTGAAGTGTAGACCTACCTTCATGGGCTGCAAAAGGTAGTTTTATGTATGTGTGCATGTGATTCCTTTCTCCCTACATCATGTCTATGTAAGGCTCCATCTCCATTACAGCTGGGATCGACAGAATGGAGATCAATGCACCAATGGTTGATTAAGTGGGTCTAGGGAAAGCCCACCATATCAATCACAGATCACTCTTCAGTTAATCCGAGCTGAGAAGAGTAAGGTAAGTCAATGAGAGAGTGTCTCTTATCAGTCTTGTGCAATGCAGGGATACCACAGATAGTCAACATAAGATATTCATGTAGCTTGAGGTTGTATATCTTAGGTTGACTTACAATAGTAGTATAGCTATATCCTCAGGGCTAGTCACAATTTTCACTAGTGAGCTTGTCTGGTTGTTTGTGTGTGTTTGTTTCCTCCCGTGCAAGATGTGGCTTACATGAGCACTGTGGGTGATAAGCAATGCCAGGGCCCTTATGCCAAGACCCTGAACTAGGATGGATTTCACTTGTTGTGTGTGGTGAGGTGAAATTAACATGCAGAAATGGAACAATCCTGTTTCAAATACAATAAATGAAAATGAACAATGATGAAGGATGACAGAGACAAGATTAATTGGGGAGGGAGGAGGGAAGAGGTAGCGATGGAGAAAGTTCAGTGAAGACAGAGACCAAATCTAAAATGGAAAAGTGAGACCTCCAGTCTCTGAAATGTGAGCAGTGCTCAGTTCTGGAAGCCACAAGAATATATTTGTTAGCTGCTCATTGGACAGAGGTTTATGTGTTATACAGTCACCCTGGGCAGAGGACAATGGCTATGTAGCTTGTGGTGTCTAGACCTTGCATTTCCCTGTTGGGCATTTTAAATCAGCAGCGTGGTGGTTTCCTCTGTGTGGGGAGAGGGGTAGGAAGCAAAGACCCAAGAAAATAAAGAAGGAGGAACTATTTTCTAAAAATAAGCTAGATTAATCCCTGATGTAACTCCATTGACTCAAACAGAGTTACAGCCATGATGAATCAACCCAATGGCTTTGAACCCCATATGAACTGCAATGCAGTCATGAGAAAAAATGACTGAGTGGGTTCTCCTGCAGTGATATCTGCATCTAGATGGCACTCTTACAACACACATTTGCTACCACATCAAGCTTGGTAAAGGCTGGCACAATGTTCAGGAGACAAGAAAATGCTAAAGGCAGGTACTTACTACTTGGTAAACAACCTAATCTTTTATCAAACAATTTATTTTATGTAAAGGAAGGATTTTAGTTGGCAAAGCTAATCTGCCTTGTCTAACCCCTCATTTTTATCTTTGAAGCCCAAGCAAGTACCCAATTTGTCATATTTAGTAGATAGGATTTGGAATTATCAACCTAGAAATCTTGGCTTTTGAGTTTCTGGTCACATTTCCATGAAATAAATCAGCATGAGAAACTGACATTTTTGACAGGGTATTTGCTTTTCTTTCTCTTGAATGCCCAAAATATTTATGCTTGGAAAAGTATGTATGTTACATTTATCAGAAGACTGTAGCATGATTCTAATATTTTCTTCTTCTTTCCTCGAAGTACATGATTGCACCTCTTCCCCCCAGTTGAATATTTTATATATTTTTCTGGCTTTAATATTGACTGTTAAACTGTTCACAACGGCTGCTAGGTATCCGGTTCTATCAGGGGGTAGAAATCAATGACACGAAGGGAAGGGGTATAATAAGAGATGCCAATATCACTTTGAGACCTGCTGCCAGGCTTTCATTTGTAATTACTGCAGAGACTGACACCCCATGAACTCTGGTTTTTATGGAGCATTGTGGGACTTGGTTTCCAGAGTTGCTGACCATTAGCAGCTTTCATTGACTTTATTTTGGTCAGGGATTTGTTGCATGCTGTAAGTCAGGCCCAAAGCAACATCTTTTCCCCCCTATTTAGGCCTTTTTGCAGCTAGACTTTTGGTTGTAGAACAAGCTCACAAGATAATGCGGAACAAAAAAGTTGGGATTAGCCATAGGTGGATTAGAAGGGGTAGAGACCCTCCGCATTTATCCTTCTATTTATGGACACACTGGCATTTTCTTTAAAAGTGTACAAGGTAAATCTGAATGCAGATTATACAAACAGAAGGTTTATGGCTACTGAGCCCAGGTTTCATTGACCTTAATATTAAAGGATAATCTTTAAAGAGGGATTGGGAACCACAGTGTATGAACCCCTTTCTTGTGCAGGTGAGCTATGGTGTAGTCAATGGGAACATAACTGGTTTCAACAGAATGTTAGCAATATCACTGTTGCTTCAAATACACTAATACATGGTGGCTGTGTTTACATTGGCAAGATTTTGTGCAAAAGCGGCCGCTTGTCTACACTAGCCGTGAGTATTTGCGCAAGAATACTGATGTTGTAATGTACAAAATGAGTGCTTGTCTACACTGGCTGTGATCATTATGAGGTGCCCTAGCGGGAATGAACAGAACATCTAATTATCAAGTGATCTATCCCCTGTTGCCAATTCTCAGCTTCTGACAAACAGAGGCTAGGGAATCATTCCTGCCCATACTGCCCATTGCTGAACCTATCTCCGGCAATCCAAGGCTCTCCAAGGCTGCTGTATTCAGGTCCAAGGTCATAGTTTTCCTCCATTATTAGAGAGGGTTTTTTAACTGCAGAAAATGGTTATGATCCCAAAGCAGTCACATATGAACACATAAAAATTACAAGTGAGTCTATAATCTAAAGCAGTGATTAAAATCAATTCCATGTCTACTTACTGGCCAAATCTCATGTTCCCAATTGCTGCGGTTGCCAAACACCTAACCTATTGCCTGACCTACTCTCTAACCCCAGAAATAGTCCACTCCCAACCCAGGTTCAGGTACGCTGGTATAGCAATCGTCGGAGAGTTGCATACCTATAGTCTATCTTGCATCTGCTCTGGGTTTGTTGCTTTAACAACAACAATCAGCTGATTCTTGAGTCCTTATTTGGGAATAATTCCCCCTTAACTCAATGAGAATCTCTTCAAAGGAAGGGGCCAGCAGCCCTTTGTCATGTTCTCATTGTAGACATCAGAAAGGTAAGATCTGGGAGAGGAGGACTGCTCCATTCCACTGGCGCCTAGTGGGCACAGAGTCAGTGTAATGGACTCCTACACAATCTGCTTCCTGGAACCGTGGCAGTGGGTAGGGAGTGGAGCATCAAAGCCCACTGTGCTCTATACCCTGCTCTTGGACACCCATTTAGGACTAATACCTGGTAGCTTAGGTTACAGCAGTCCCCAGGAGGAAATCTTCCCATTTTTGCTGTGCTGAATAGATTACAGAAGCAGGAAGGTACTTCCCCAATTAACAGGAATACAGGGCAGAGATTCCTACTGGCAAGCAAAGTGAGGTAAGGCACATTTCCCCATGGAGCACATGAAGGACCTAAAGGAAATGGGTATGTACTGAGAACACAGTACAACTCAGATAAGTATCCATAAATTCTGATGAACTATCTGTAGGCAAATAGCTCTAACAACACTCCGGTGGTTGAGCCCCCGTTAGCGGTACCCATAATGATCATTTGAGGTTGCACTAAGCACTGATCATTAGCATTCTATCCACATGTTTTGGCATCAGGTAGAAACAAGAGAATGAAAAGCAGAGCAATGCATGGGAAAGCATAGTGTGAGTGAACTGAGCAGGGAATTGGAAGAAGGGGATGTGGAGGAAACCTCCTGTAGCTGTGTATCTATGTTACTCCATGAGATGAAAATACAATGCCACTCAAACAGGTTTTCAAAATGCTGGATACCAGAAAGTAATGGATAAGCATTTTCATAATGTGCAAATTAGTGCATGTAGGAGAAGTGGCTGCACATACTATAGTATATTAACACAACTATCTATTGTGCTGGTGAGAGAGTTCACAACCTCCCCACAACATTCTGAGTTGGTGTAACTAACAACCGCATGCTGCGCATTGCAATAGCAACAGCACACACACAGAAGAAAAGGGTCTTGTTTTTATATTTGTTGATTACCCTGCATAGCTGGATCATTGGTTTGCTTGAACTGAACACAAATGCCAATGAGAAGAAGCATCTTTCTACACTGAATCCTCAAAGTCAGATCACTACCCACATTTTCCTTCATGTGACAGCCAGCACTCTCATTTTGCACCACTTTGAGGCAGACTGTTAAGGCCAGCCTTAATCAGACAGAAGGAACGTCCACTATTGTCAAATTGTCTTCATTTAATCTTCGTAAAATGTCATGGTCATTTGTTCACTGTAAAAGAAAAATGAGGCTGATCTGTTGATCTAAGTTCCCCAGCCACATAACTGTTTTCATCAGATTGGCAATTAGCAAGTGCATTATTTGAAGAGGGTATCTGAAAAAAAAATCACAATACTGGCTCCAGCATGATGCACTTAGCCCTGACATTTATTTTACTTAGTAAACCAGCACAAAGAAAAACAGGGCAACTCACAGGTCCCACTCCAGCTACCTGGCTTTGTCTACCCTGGCAGATATAAAGTGCTGGCAGTTACAGCATTGTTCACCGAATGCTGCAGGGAAACCACTGCTGTGTGTCCACACTGTGCTCCTTGTGATAGTGCAGCAACTCTACATTAGCAGCTCTTGCAATGCCCTGGAGAGCAGTGCATTGTGGTTGCTATCGCACTATGCAACTGGCCGCAAGGTGCTTTGGAAATGCCGCATGGGGCAGGCAGTATCACCTGATGTAGATTTCCCAATCCCATTGCTCCGTGGTCATCCTACTTCAGTGAGAGCTGCTTTTCAGCAAAAGTGCAGGGGGAGGGGGCAAGAGTATGACAGGGAGTGTGGGGGGAAATGTGGGGGGGGGGGGACAGAATCAGCATGCTGTCTTGTAAATTCACACAGAGGCATGGACAACCCATCTTCAAGCAGAGGGAGGGGAAAACCCCGACATCAGCCCCCTCACTTCACCCCACCCCACTCCCCAGCTCTACCGCAGCACAGTGCTTCAGTGTAGACCAGATTTCCAACTGTGGGTTGGGATCCTGAATGGGGCTGTCAGGCCTGGCTTGGATTTGGTGGGGCCCTGCACTGAAGCTAACACCTGAAAGCTTCAGTCCTAGGCAGCAGGGCTCAGGTTGGAGCCCTTGAGCTTCAGCTTTGGCCGCCTGCCCACAGCAATGGGATTTGGGCTTTGCTTTCTTCCCACACAGGGGAGTGAAGCTTGGGCAGGCTCAGGCTTTGGTCCCCCTGTCCTGGGGTCATGAAGTCACTTTTATTGTCAGAAGAGAGGGTCACAGTGCAATGAAGTTTGAGAACCCCCAGTGTGGACATGACCTATGCCAACTGGAGGGAATCCACTTCCCCAACAGGTGGTAGCTAGGTTAAAGGAAGAATTCTTCTGCCAACCAAATGTTATTACACCCTTGAGAGATATAGCTTGAGCCCTGCTCCCTCTCCACCCCTTCTCCAAAGCCCCACCTCTACCTCCTTCCACCCCCATTGCGCCTTTTCCCACCCTGTTCCACCTCAAGCCCCATTCCTGCTCCCTGTAAATGGCTAGTCGCGGTGGGCAGGAAATGCTGGGAGGGAAGGAGAGAAGTTGATAGGTGGGGCCACCAGAAGATAGGAGGCCCTGGGAGAAAGGTGGAGGAGGAACTGACTGTCAGTGGCTGCTAAGCACCCACTAAGTTCTTGGAGCACTCATGGAGTTGGTGCCTATGCTAGTATCTATTGAAATGATAAAAAATAAAAATTGAATCTGCCAAATGTAAGTGTAAACAAAGGCTCTAGTTATTACAACTTTATGCGGCCATTATAATGTCTGGAATATTTATTTCCCCAGGTACTAGATACATGAATATTACCTCTCTGCAGAATTCCTAATGACTAAGGAAAGACCTTTGTTACTATGCAAATGATAGGAATGTTTTATCTCTCTCACACACACCATGTAAAAGTGTCTGCAACAACAAAGAAGGTGGACTCTTAGAAAAAGGGCCAAGCCACAAGACTGAGATACAAATCTGGCTTCCAAGTACCCATGCAGTTAACGGTGCTTAGATCTGTAGCTTCGTGTTAGATCTGAATGAACATAAACATATTTCCAAATTAAACTTTTTAATTTACTTCAATATTTCAATTACAAAAAATCCCCGATACAATAGCAGGCCTAAGGCACGTTCTCCAGCTCCAGTCAGGTCAACAGAGCTCTGTACTAGGTGATATAACAGGCAGATGAACTAATGCCACCTTATTTAGGGGACACTGCTAAAGTACACTCTATTCATAGTCAAACAGAACAACAATACCTCATGCCTTCTAGAGGACATGACATGGTGCTATTAGTCATTTACTTTTACAAGTCCTCAGTCCTTTTTAAAAATACAAATAGTTTTATCAATCTGCAGCCTCTGTGACATTTTGTACATAGGCTTCTGTGTGATTTTCCCTTGTCAGTGTCTCCTAAACCAAGAAGGCCAAGGAATAAGGCAAAAGCCATTGTACCAAAGACAGCTCAGTTTAACAAACCAAGGGCACGTCTACACAGCAGTGTTATTTCATAATAACAGATGTTATTCTGAAATCACTTTGCAAACATCTACACAGCAAGCACGTTATTTTGAAATAACGGACGGCTTATTCAGGATTCTGTAACCCTCATTCTACGAGGAATAACGCCTCTTCCGAAATAGCTATTTTGGAATAGTGCATGTGTAGACATGGCGGCCAGAGTTATTTTGAAACAATTGGCCTCCAGCCCTTCTCACAGCAAGTTAAATCGGGCGACCAGCCGCGAATATGCCAATCAAGTGCAGGATATTTAAATCCCGCGCTTGATTTGCAACTTTGGTATGCATGCGGAGTACCAGTTAATTTGAGGGAAGGGTTTCCGATCTAACTACTGCGTCTAACGCGGCAAGTTAAATCAGGCAACTGGTATTTTAAAATGGTGATCAGCCACGAATATGCCAATCAAGCGTGAGATATTTAAATCCCACACTTGATTTGCAACTTCAGTATGCTTCATTTGCCTCTCTAGTTTGAACTAGGAGGCAAGTTGTAGACATACCCTCAGTGCTATTTCGATGGGCATTTGCTGTGTAGACGCATTATTTCGAAATAAGCTGTTTCAGAGTACTTCTTCTGAAATAACTTATTCCTAAATAAGCGTGCAGTGTAGACGTACCCTAAGTCACAACCTGGGCCTACAATAAGAAGTACTGGCAAAGAACTCAGGATAGGATCCTTTGACATTTAAGGAAACGGGTGAAAACACTCAGAGCTGCTATCAGGTTCCTCTCTAAATCCTAGCTCTGGCTGCACATGGAGAAAAAGGTAGCCAAGCAGATCCCTTAGCACACACACTACAGGAGTTTAAAAGGTACAGCAACCCTACAAGCACACAGACATACGGCACCTCCTGATACAACTGGGCCAAATGCCGCAATTTGAAATGTGTGTGCACAGCCCCATTCTCTAATGGGAGCCCTGCATATGTTGAAGGACAGAATTTGTTCCAAAGTGTTCCGCTAGGAAGTTGTCAAGAAAATAATTCAAGTTTGACCAGAGGTGAAAATAAGTGGGTGCACCCTGATGCGCAGCTCTGGCAAGAGCTGGCGGAGCTGCGATAAAAGCCAGAGCGGAGCTATTTAAAGAGCTGGCAGGGACCCGGGTTGCAACAGAACAGTACCTGTAAATAATTTTAAGTTACTTTCAGCACTGAGTTTGACTGGATTTC
This sequence comes from Pelodiscus sinensis, assembly GCF_049634645.1. Classification (NCBI taxonomy): domain Eukaryota; kingdom Metazoa; phylum Chordata; order Testudines; family Trionychidae; genus Pelodiscus; species Pelodiscus sinensis. Next base: position 18,903,518 of record NC_134726.1, read on the forward strand.
ATGCTCTGTGGTTGCTAAACTCTCTAACACAGAAGGGCCCTTTAGTAAGTCTGAGAAATGACACAGAGAGATGGGCCACAGTAGCGTCTCATGAGGTGAGCATCAATCAACAGAATAATTCTTTTATTTCAGCTCTTTGGGGAAAGAGTATTTGTTTTCGTGTGTGTTTGTACAGCACCTAGCATAATGGGTCCCCAGCTAATGATTCCAGCCTTTGACGGCTATCCTAATATAAACATTATATGTATATTTTAATAATGACAATATTTATAGTTTAATAATAATAATCAGTATTATCATCTACCATGCATTCTGACTGCAATTTGTTACTGACTGTCTGGTTATAAAGAAATGAAACTGGGTCTGACTCTAAATCTCCCTTTAAACCACATCTTTACCTAAGGCTTCCTTTTAAGCATATTTTGGACATTTTCCCCAGTGGATCTACACAGCAGGATGGATGAGTTAAATGCAGCATATTCTGGGGGTAGAGAGGTGAGACAGCCTGGTTCTCCTCTCACTAATGCATGAGTAAATCAGAAGTAATTTCACTGCAAACCATGGAATTACAGAGCAAAATCAGGGTGAGGGAAGAATCAAGCCAAGTGATCGGACTATTCACTAGCATGTTGATAGGCCTTTTCAGACACATGCCTGTGTGTGGCTTTGAAATATGGCCAGAGGCATTTTTCTGGAAATACCAGGAGGAAAAGCATCAGTCTTAATTCTGACAGACATTTTACATGTTGCCTAAAGCATAGCTGTAGTTGTGTCCATCTCAGGACATTAAAGAGTCAAGGTGGGAGAGGCAATATCTTTTATGGGTCCAACTTCCCTGTAGCTGTTGGGTTTCAAGGTAGACAAGCCCTCCTCTTCATTCTGAAGAAGTTGGCCTAGTAAGAGATATTAACTTACCCACCTTGGGACTAACAAGCCTGCACCAACTCTGCAAATAAAGAAGAAAGATATTGAATTCCCAAAGATAGATGGCCTTTAGTACCACTATTTGTACTAGCATCAGTATCTTGAAGGGCCTCCTACAAAATCATCCATCTGTACTCTGCTTAATCAATATCCCCAGCTACAGTAGGCAGAATATAGAAACTCTATGAGAGAAATGAAAAATAGGATTGTTCCTTCAGGTATGCTTACTATAGCAAATACGTTTTATTAAGAAAAAAAAGAAAAGAAAAGGAGATTATAATTGTACCTGATGGTTTATGCTTAACATGGTATCAATGCAAACTAATTACACAGCAAGGAGGATGGTCTGTGGCTTTAACTACAAGACCATCTCAAGAGATCAGCATTCAATTCCATTTTCCACCATTTCTCCTCGCTGTTCCCAACTGTATAATGGGCACAGTGGCTTTTTTAGGACAGGAACGGTCTCTTATTAGGTATATATACAGTATCTAGCACACTGGGGCCCAGTCATCTCCACTGGATGCTATAGATGTTACTATCAATCAAATGATAATAAAACACACCAGCTGCGTCTACACTGGCATGATTTTGCACAAATACTTTTAACAGAAGAGTTTTTCCGTTAAAAGTATTTGCGCAAGAGAGCGTCTATACTGGCATCTGCCTTTATGCAAAAGATTTGCTTTTGCACAAAAGCATCCATGCCAGTGTAGATGCTCTCTTGCGCAAGAAAGCTCCAATGGCCATTTTAGCCATCGGGCTTTCTTGCGCAAGTAATTGATGTTACCTGTCTACACTGGCTTGCGCAAGAGGACTTAACCCTGAGCAGGAGCATCAGAGTATTTGCGCAAGAAGCACTGATTTTGTACATTACAACGTCAGTGTTCTTGCGCAAATACTCGCAGCCAGTATAGACAAGTGTAGACCCCAATTATCACCTCTAATATCATTAGCTGACAGACATTTACCTCTCCCTCTCATTCTCCTTCTGTTCTGAAATTTGATTTGTCCTTTTCATATGTGTTCTTTTTTTGATTGTATACTTTGGTATATATGGTTGTGCCAATTTTCTTCCGCTATTTGATCTGGCCCATGAAAGCTCATCACCTAATAAACCATCTTGTTAGTCTTTAAAGTGCTACATAGTCCTGTTTCTAGCCCAAGTGTGTGGGACTTAATGGCTGCTTAGTCCTTATACCTGGTCTCTGCAACAGGGGAAATTCACCCTTAATGCATGTCTGATAAAGAATTATGGGAAAATTCAGGGACTGAAATAAAAATTGATTTAGTATAGGTCAGTAGGGTTTCATGGGCTCAAAGAATGGTTTTAATGAGTCAAACTTGAATGTAGAAGGCAGCATTAAATAGAGATTCCAGGAGTATTAATGCAAGCTGTATTATTTTTCTCAGTTTTACATTAACAAGTTCAGCCATAACTCAGTTTGTACCTTGGAAAGAGTTAAAACAATTGAACGGCAAACTTGGTATAATTAGTAGTTAATAGCCAGAGCCAGTGCTCTTACAGTGAAAATTGTTTCTGTATTGATCCAAGCCTGCATTGTCAGCACTCTGTATAAACTGAACTTTAAGTGCTTAATTCAGCCGTATTCAGCCAATAATTTTGTTTTTATCCTCCACACAAAAGTGCCCTTGTTTGTTCTATTTTTCTGCAAGTAATAAAATCAATTAAACTATTTTCCCAAACCTACTTTGCCCCCTGTAATCAATACATTTGAAATGTCAATGTGTGCAGAGAAAATGGCTTTAATGCGTTGTGATGAGATTTGGGGTTCAGTAAGACAAATACGAAACTGGTAGTGAATAAACATTATCAGAGCTACCTGAACCTCCTGACGCTAAAAAAAATGGGAGGTTTGAGTGACCTAACCTTCCTAGAACCCCTATGTGCCATGAGTGGGTGAGCTGAAGGACTTGGCTACACAATGGCATAATGTGCACTACAGGGGAGTGATTTCTAAAGCTCACTTACATGTTGCATAGTCATTGATCCATATAAACCCTGTTGGCATGCACTGAGTGAGTTTTAGTGTAAGAGTGAAACAGTGCTGCATTTACATGCACTAGACTAGGGAAACATTAGCGTGCACCAAAAGACTCTACACAGGCCAGTTTATGCACAGAATTAGTGCACATTACGTCCCCCCCACATTTTCTGCAGGGCGGGTCTGTCTGTGGGAAGGAGGGAGGATAACACTTTGTTCCTGAGCAATGATATGAAGGAGTATTGATTCCTAATAGCCAAACAGTTGGTGTATGATAATTGAGAAGTTTCCCCCTAATTTTCCCATTTGGGATCACTCCCTCCATAATAAACCTTGGCTAACTATTTACTGAAGAAAATGATTGTCCCTGCCCTGAAGAGCTTACAGTATCAGTCCAAGGAACAGGAGAACATGGTAATGAAGAAAGTGGTGTTGTACAGGTAAAAACAAATATAGGCCACGTGAAATGTGTATAGCTGCTTCATGGGTGCCATTGCTCACTGAATGAGATTTCAACCTGATGCTAGATGTGCTTCATCACAGCTATCCTGGTCTGAAGTGCCCACAAAGGAGACTCTCAGCCTCCTCCCCTCCCCAGGAATTCTGCCAACATGACTTAGCCACCTGCATTCTGCTACAAAGACCTTTTACATCTGCACTTGAAAGGGAATCCTCTGAACTGTCATTCATGTTAAAATTCGACACTTGCCAACAAGGACTTAACAAGAATTTGAACTTTCTCACCCATTACCAAGACAGTTTCCCCAATTATCACCTGTAATACCATTAACTCACAAACATCCCACTCTCCCTACCTTTAATATCAGCAATTCACAGACACTTACCTTCCTTCCTCCCCCTTCCCCCCCCCCCCCGCATCCCCCTTCTGTTCTGCAATGTGATTTGTCCTTTTCATATTTGTTCATTTTTTTAATTGTATCCTTTGGTATATATGGTTGTGACTACTTTCTTCCACTATTTGATCTGAGGAAGTGGGTCTGGCCCACGAAAGCTCATCATCTAATAAACCATCTTGTTAGTCTTTAAAGTGCTACATTGTCCTGCATTTTGTGCCAACATAAAGGGCCCCCAAGAGATGCAGAACTTTTCAAACCACAGGAGCCTCCAGGGCAGGAGGGAAGTCAAAGCAAGCTGGGGTATGTCATTGTGCAATGGAGGCATGGCTGGGGTAGGTCATTAAAAATGTTAAATAGCATTTAGGGCCAAGGACCAATCTCTGTTGGATGCAGCTGGAAACACGCCTGTTGCATGCTGGATCCCCAGCTACCGTTACATTTTGAGACCTATCAGTTAGCTAGTTTTAAATCAGTTTAATGCGCCATGTTAATGTTATATTGTTCTACATTTTTTAGATCAAAATACCATGTTAATAGCAAGTCAAACATTTAACGGGAGTCTAAGATATCTCAGTGCTATTACCTTTATCAGCCCAACTTGTCATCCTTACCAAAAAGATAGCAAGTTACTTTGACAGGAACTTTCCCTACAGACTCTTGGTGATTTTCTTTTAATTAATAAAGAATTAAAGGAAGGTCATGTAGTCTTATAGCAACTATTCCATTGACTTGCATAGGATTGACATCAGGCTGATAATTATCCAGGTGCTGCTTTCCCAGTGTAAGCACTGCCTTAGCCTTGGCTTTCTTCCAGATCTCTGAAACTTCTACCATTTTCCATGACTACTGAAAACCAACATTAATGGTCCAACAAGCGCCTCTTGGTTGCAAGTTGTCAGTTAAAATTCTTGAGCCATTTTGCAACTGACGGGAAACCTGGTATGAGAAAAAAAATTCCAGGAGTATCTGCTGTTCATATCTGCATTTTAGAGGGAATGTCAGTGACCATTATCTATCCTTCTAGTTTTGACACTATGGATACATTTATGCTTTTTATTTATTTTGCGTCTTTGTAGTACCAATCCCTATGTACTGAACTTACGTTTTCCTTAGCTTTCCTGTAATCTCCGCTTTCCAATACAGCCAGTCCCCGGGTTACGTACAAGATAGGGACTGTAGGTTTGTTCTTAAGTTGAATTTGTATGTAAGTCGGAACTGGTACATATTGTAGGGGAAACTCTAGCCAAACATTTCTCCAGAGCTCAGTTTTATTCTCCCACACCTCACTTCCCTCAGTCCTTTATTCTCAAGCTGAGGTGTCTGCTGAGAAAAGCCGCTCCATGTCTCCCTGGTCTGCTGGAGAGGATGGGGGGAGGGCGCAGCTAGTGCGGGGTTGGCTCACCCCGTTTGTAAGTAGGGATCCAATGTAAGTCGGATCCATGTAACCTGGGGACTGCCTGTAATAAGTCAACAGACTTTGCTGCTTGTCAATAAAGATTTTTAATTGAAGGAGTATTAAATGCACACTTCTCTGGGGGAGTTTCCCCAGCAGAAAATAAAATAAAAACTTAGGATGAGCTGTCACTGTTGAATAGAGTTTAGGTTTCCAACATCTTAAAAATTGTTAGCTGTATGCATTCAGTATTTGAAATATTTGTGAGAAATGGTAAGAGAGACAGAAGGACCAGTTTTTTGGAGGAGAATGAATGGGGCCACGGAGTCAGAGAAAGAAACCAGTGGATCCTAGAACTGCTATCCACTGCCTGCTGCAGGATATGAGTAGCTCCCACTAAAGCTCCTAGGGCACTTTTGATGTTAACGTGTGTTATTTGTTAGGAGAAAAGGGCTTCTGTAGCACTCCTGATGGCATTCTTTCAGTTGTGGTAATGAAAGTTCTGCCTGTATAACATTTGCATGAAGTGATCCCGAGGCAACAGCAGTGACCCTGGAGCATAATTTTCAGCCTAAAGCGGAGACTATGTGATACAGACCCAAAAGAAAGGACAAAATATTATTCATCCAAGAAGCAGAAATGTTTTAGATAAAGTTACACTTTCTATAGCCTTAGGGCTGGTCTGCATGCAGTTCTGTCACTGTAGCACTTCAGTGAAGATGCTGCTATGCTGGTGGGAGAGCATCACTTGTCAATATCGTTAATCCATCTCCCACAGAGGTGATAGCTATGTTGACAGGAGAGGCTCTCCCATCAACACAGGGCAGTCTACATCAGGGTGGGGAGGCTAGATTGGTAAAACTACATGGTTCAGTGATGTGGATTTTTTTCAAAGCCCTGAGTGATGTAGTTCTATTGATGTAAGTCTAAAATATAGACCTGGCCTTAGTTTTACAGTTCTCTGTTTCTGATGTCAATGGATAACCTTAGGACAAAAGAAGCGACTTCCTTTGAAATGAGGAACATTTGGGAGTTATGCCTGTACACACCACCCCCAAGAGAAAAAAGACACAGGAAAGGAATCTTGGTAGTCTATGCAGGGAGAACAGCCAGGACTAGGAGACACAGGTGCAGGCCAAGGTTTCATACACACTCAGGATATGTCTACGCTGCAATTAAAACTCGTAGCTGGCATGTGTCAGCTGACTTGTGCTCAGATGAAGGGGCTGTTTAAGTTGGATGTAGACATTTGGGCTTAGCCCAAACTGTGGAAACCTCCCACCTAGCAGAGCCCTAGAGTTCGGGCTCAGACTGGATCCAGACATCTATGGTAAAATTGAAAAACCCTTATTACAACCCCCTTAGCCCAAGTCAGCTGGTACAGGCCAGCCACAGGGATTTAATTGCACTGTAGATATACCCCAAGGCTACGTCTACACTGCAGGCTTCTTGCGCAAGAACCGTTTTGCGCAAGAGTTCTTATGCAAAAGGTCTTCAACAAGAGTGTGTCCACATTGCCATTTGCTTTTGCGGAAGAGATGTGCTTTTGCGCAAGAGCGTCCATGGCAGTGTGGATGCTCTCTTGTGCAAGAAACCCCTGTTGCCTGTCTACACTGCCTTCCTGTGGAAGAGCTCTTGCACAAGAGAGCTTATTCCTTGTGGGGAGAGGAATAACTCTTTCGCAAGAAGCCCTGTTTTCCAACGCTTTACTGTAAATTTACTTGTGCAAGAACGCACTTGCAGTGTAGACGCTCTGCAAGTTTTTGCGCAAGAACAGCTGTGTAGACATAGCCCATATGTACCACTCTGTCTGAGCATTTGGGTGCCTATGCTGTATGAAGGATGCCTAATTAAAGTAACATGTGGGTGGTATGTGTTTGTCTGTCAACATATTGAGAGCTGAACTGCCTTTGGGAGAAGAAAAGGTCTTCTAAGGCCAAGAGATTCCTTGTGCTCCGTTGAAGCCTCTTTTGTTGCAAGTGTACTAATCCTTTTTTTCACCCGCTGCCAGTTAGATCAGTCTGTTCACCTCTTGTATTGTAAGTAGAACCATATTGTATATGACTGTTCCATTCTGTGTCTATTTTGGGATTTTCATGTGTCTGTCTTTCTCTGCAGTATCTCCTCTCAAATGTACTCTTTTATTGAAGGAGAATGACTTTATTAGAGCTAGATGCTTGCAATGGAGTCAACATCTTCCAAAAGAGTAACACCAGTCTCTGTAAAATAAATGGAAAGAACTTCCTTTGAGAGCGCTCTCCTTCTTGTTAACTGGATGTCTGCCATTCTGTCCCTCATAAAGCAATTTGCTGGGGAAAAAGAATGTATAGCTCAATACGAGGGGGTGAGTGCTATTCTACTTTTTTTATTGACAGAGCTAAATCTTGTACCCCATAAGATACCGAAGTGTTCAAACTAACAGAAGCCATATGAATACATAGTTTTCATATGAAAATAGATTTCCCATGCAGCCCTCCAATCTTTACTATTTAATATATAACCTTCTGCCAGGTGCAGCCAGCAGCAGCCAGGGCTGGGTTTAATATGTAGGGGTTTCTCTCCATCCATCCAACACGGAACTGGCTTGAGCCCCCACCCAGCAACCTGGGAAATTCACACAACACCCCTGGGTGCCTCTGAGGGTCACTGCTTTTCCACTTACCAGCACAGAGTCTGAGCTTAGAAAAAGACACCTTTAAGAAAAGGGGAGGGAAGTCATGTGGCATTCATTTGGGAAAACACCAGAGTTCATAACCAAAACCATGAGTAAAGATCCCAGCTCAAGTAGGTTGGGCAATGTCCTTTCCCTCTCAGGTTCTTAGTCCAGCAACGTAAATGTCCCCTTCACATGCCCAACCCTTCTCTGCACCCCACTCACAGTCACAGACCCAGAGTTCAGAGGGGCATCTGTAGAGTTCACCTCCCCTTCTGAGCGGAGGGAGGGAGAGAAGTAGGAGGCATCTTACTCACTCGGCTGGTCACTCGCCATCCACCTACTCACTGCTGTCTGGCACTGATCTGCTGGCTATTTGTCACCCCTCACTGCGGCTGCTCCTCTGGCTGCTCCTTATGCCGCTTCATCACTGCCCTGCTGGCTGCTCATTGCATGTTCCACTGTCTGGTGGTGGATTTGGCTGTGGGCCAAACCTAGTGATGTCAGCTCTCAGTGATTTCAGCTGTTAACACAGTCCAGCCACAAGAGATTCCAGCACCTACTGGAGTAAATTTAAATCCTAAAAGAGATTCCTCATGGAACCTTTCTTTAGCTCTATCATTGAAACAGCGGGGAGAAGCAGGCTGAGCCAGTCTTACAGCTCACACCTGGAAAGCATGCAGCCTGCTGACTCAGAGTCCTCCCTCCCCAGCTTACTCTCATAGAACTCTAGAAGTGAAGCCTCTGTCCTTTCAAGTGTATTTACACTGACAGGGTCTCTCGTTTTGACCTGGGTTAAACATAGTCTGACTTTTTTCCATTCCCATAATAACTGCAGGCATTGGTGATCATTTCTCACAAATTCTGCATTTAGTGTTAACATAATTTGGCTAGGTCTACACTGGCGGGTTTTTGCGCAAGAATATATTGCGCAAGGGTTCTTGTGCAAGAACTCTTGTGCAAGAACACATCCACATTGCCATCTCTTGCGCAAGAAAGCTCTGATGGCCATTTTAGCCATAGGGCTTTCTTGCATAAGAAACCCCTGCCCCGCATTCACATTGCCTTCTTGCGCAAGAGGGCTTACACCTGTTAGAAAAAAGCGTAGCTCTTGCGCAAGAAGACTTCTCTTCCAACGCCATACTGTAAATCTTCTTGTGCAAGAGCGGGCGGGCAGTGTGGACGCTCTGTGGAAGAATGGCCGTTTTTGCTCAAGAACCCGCCAGGGTAGACATAGCCTTTGTGACCCCACAACAGCCAAATCAGTTACAATGGGCAAAACACCATTGTAACAGTTCAATATCTAACAGGCCTAAACAAACCGACTGACTGTATTCACATGCACATGCCCAGAATCTCATTCTTTAAACTGAGAGTTTGTGCCAGGTTAAGCACAGACTTTCTTCTTTTGTATTCCCCCATTAATTACTACATTGCAGTTAGTATTAACACAATTTGTGACCTAACATCAGCCAACTTGATTACAATGAGCAAAACATCATTGTAACAGCTGAATATCCAACACATCTCAGCAAAGCAGGGACAAACTGTATTTACATAAGCACACCCAGGATTTCTTTCCCCTTCCAGCTGGTTGTTATGAAAGCATTAATTTAGATCCTGCTTATGTCTAGATGACATATTTATCTTATTTTGATGTAATCAGTGAGTAGATGTGTTTTTTTTAGGTGATTGTCACAAGCAGTACTTCTGTGAATTCCTTGAGTTTAAAACATCCTGGATCTAGGTGTTTCTGAAAATTTAATGATTCCACCTGCCAGAGGTAAAGGAAAATTTTTCATTGCTCTCAGACTGGCTAGCTGGATTTAATACTCAATTTATGTTAATCCTCAATTGTCAATGTGCATCATGCTGACAATTTAACCCCTGTATAGCATTAGGACAGCAAGGGGAGGAGGTAATCATTCTGTACCATCAACATCTCACAGTGAGTTAATGCCGTGAAAAAAACTATGCACATGAACTTGGATAAGAAGTAATTGTTGTATTTTTGTGGCATTTACTTGTGGAAAAACTAAGGTGACACATCTAGCATACACGATGCTTTTCATTAATTTCTTCTGTTTTATAGCCAACTTCAGCTGGAAGACCCAGTTTCTATAGTCCTATTGCTATTTAGCAAAATTCTAGAGTACAGTTAGTCTTCAGCACATGCTTAAGTGCTTTGCTGAAATGAGGCCTTATTTCTAGCCCATTGATTCCATCAGCACTGTTCTAGATTTACAAAGGAATAAGTGATAGTAGAAGTTGTCTTACAGATTTAGGAACTCAGCTGTTGATTTGATATGGAAGATGCCTAGTCACTTGACAGAATACACACAACTCAGGAAGAAGTTAAATTGATCATGGAGATTGTAAAAGCATCAACAGACCCATGTGAGGCGATGGATGTTCGGTATTAAACTTAATCCTGAAAATGTTCTCATTGTCCTGTATCTGCCAAGAAAATTCTGAGCGCTCATCTCCTGAGAGCTTTAATGCCATTAAAAAGAGAGAGCAAGAGACAAAGAGAGAGAGAGAAGGTTCTGATTTGTTTATCCCAGAAGCCTAGTCCAAGCCAAGATGTAGGACCAAAAGTTTGAGATAATGATGAATGACTAAAAGAGCAAAATATAGATTTAGCCAACAAGGCCTCATTTCTGCATAAAGTCAGCATCCAGGCTCACCAGCCCTGTCACCTAAAGGGCATTATCCAGTGTGCTACTGTGAGCTTCCGAAGAAAGCAGAAACTATAAGGAAAGCCCATGTGCTTCAGTATTGTTGAAACTTGTCGGTGTTTCCCTGTGAGAGCCATGTTCTCCAGGTTAGGACATTGTTAGAGCTGGCTGGATTATGGAAAACCTTTTTAGCAAAACTCTTTATAATTCTCCTCCCTTGTTTTATCAAGTTTTTGATGGAAAATTTTCATCCTGCTCTAGAGAGAAGTAACAATGATGGCTGTCCTTGGAGGCTACTGCCCAGGGATCAGTCTTGTGCTTATTCAGGGAGTAGTCTCAATGGCTACAAAATAGGGCTGAATTGTGCAGCATGGGCCCAGTCATATGCCCAGTAAAGCCAGTGAGAATCCTTCCATTGTCAATAGACATTAGGCTAGACCCTATGCAAGCCTGCACTGGGGAGTGTAGAACTGCACTGTTCCTAGAGGAAATCTGGGATAGTTCCTCCTGGAGTTCCTCAGACAACGGAGTAATACATCAGCTGGTGCACTGTAGCCCCCTGCTGAATGTAGCTTGCTTTGCAATCCAGTGCTGAAGAGTACAGGCCTCAAGTGACTAGGAGGAACCATGTCTGCATTTCTGAAAGCACAAGAGTTGTATGGTGTCTGGTTCCAGAGCTCATTTCTTCCCTTCATGTCCCCACACAGCTCTCTGAGCTAGCCCAGGGCTCTCAGTGAATGGCTACATTGCAGTTGAACACCCGTGACTGGACCATGTCAGATAACTTGGGCTTGTGGGTAGGCAGAGCTTGAGCTCCAAACTTGTTCCACAGCTACACCACAATTTTACAGCTCTGCGCCCCAAGTCCTGAGAGCCTGATTCAGCTAACATGGGCCAGCCAGGGGTGTTTAACTATAGCATAGACATTCTCAATAGAAAGTGTTGGCAAGAGAGGTCTTGGCATTTCCACCTGAACCGAAAGAATGTTAATTTATCACAAACTTCCCGATGGTAGTTTAGTTGGGTCTATGTTGGAAAATGTTCTTTATCATGTTCAATGATTATTTTGATAAACCTACTCATTCCAAAATCCCACCTATATGCAGATTCTAAGCAGCTACCTTTGAAAGGTAAAGAGCTAGTTACAAAGCAGTAACTGAAGCAACTTTATTCTTGGGTACTGATCATCATTTGAAAGGTGGATTTGGTAAACTTGCATTGTATTTTCAAACAGGAAGACTTAACATTGTTTTCCCCATTTTCCTGCTTTGTATTATATAGATTTATCTCCATCAGAATTGGATTTCTCAGTGTAATTCTGAAGTATCACAAGGAAAGCTCTGCCCTTAATTGTGTGATATATGACTACTTAAACTGCTCTAATTCTATCTAGAGGTTTATTTCCACTGTAACTCTGTAATGGTGGTAATACCCACTAGCTCAAAGATCTACTGTATATTTGAGAAAGTTTTGCTGTGTGTCTGTCTGTGTGTTTGTTCAAAAACTCCGCCTATACAACAAGAGATAGCACCACCAAATTTGGTATAGAGCTTCCTGTTATCATAACTTAAGATTGTGAAGTGCCTTAAGTTCTAAGCCCTGCTGATGAAAAGCACTCTGAGAACTAAATTGCATTTTTACTATTGTATCTGCACAGATATAGAAGGCTTTATATCGATCTAGGGCAAGGGGTGAAGCTAAGGTAACAGATGTAGGTGGAGAGAGAGCTGACATGGGGGGAGGGCAGATTCCACTGTGTAACCCTTCATACTTCACCTATGCAATGCCCCAGGATTTTTTCTGAGGCTAGAGTAGATATCACTCTCAGACTATGTGGCTGTGTCTACATTAGCACCCCTTTCCGGAAAAGGGATGCTAATGAGACACTTCGGAATTGCAAATTCCACGGGGAATTTAAATATCCCCCGTGACATTTGCATTTACATGGCTGCCGCTTTCAAGTAGGAATAAGGGATCTTCCGGAAAAGGGCTTATTTTCCGGAAAATCGCGTCTAGACTGGCGCTTTTCTCCAGCATAACCCCGAGCCGGAAAAAAGTGGCAGCCATGTAAATGCAAATGCCACGGGGGATATTTAAATCCCCCGCGGAATTTGCAATTCCGAAGTGTATCATTAGCATCCCTTTTCCGGAAAGGGGTGCCAATGTAGACACAGCCTATCTGTTTCAGGCTATGTCAGAGGAATCCCGGAAAAACTCTGCTGCGTCCAGGGAACTCGTCTGCTTTTTCCAAGCAGTTTATGAGGAATAAGGGCTCTTCCAAAAGAGGAGGTTTTTCCCACATTTGGCCCCGTGTAGACGGGCCAAATGTCAGAAAAACTTATTTTGAAAAAAAAAGTGGAAAAAGGTCACAGTGTAGACATAGCCTCAGAATGGAAAGTCTGCTTTGAAATGTTGGAGCTACTGGACTCTCATAATGGGCCAGGTTCAGCATTTAGTATTTGTGGGAAACAGGAAAAGCTTGAAGGAAGATCACAAACTGAATGAGAGCTGCATGTACATGTCAGAGGGCAAATGTGGACTCAAAATGTTAGTTTCTATGAAAGCACAGAGCAAATTTGAGTTCATGATCACATCAGTGCAAGCCCATTGACAATTATCTTTTGCTGGCATTCAGCTCAACCAGTAAAAGTGGTGTTGATGTTTGAATTAAATCTGGCCAAAACTAGCTTTTGACAGGGCAGTTTTCTATTGGAAAACATTGCTTTATTTGAAATCAAAAGGAAGTCTTGGGAATGTGTAGGTTTGAATTCAATTTTCAACACACACAAAAAATTAAAAAGAAACAAAATCAAAAGGGAGTAGTTTTTATATTTTTTGTTTTTGACTTTCTCATGTCAATTATCTCATCCATCTCTTGCAACTCATGTTTTAAACTGAAAATATGTGGGGGCACATAGTGTCATTTTCTGTACATTCTGTACAGGACCATCACAAAATGGGAATCCCAATCTGGTTGGCCACTGTTAAATAACAACACCTGTTGCTTATGAACAAAGCATTTAAAAAAAACAAAGTACAGTATATGGGCAAAACATAAATTATCTGCTAAAATAAAAAAAGTACCAACTCTGAATCACTCCAAAGGCTTCCACCAGCACTAATCTAGCTGAATTGGTTCTCATACATTACAATTAGTTATTATTACAATAATTGTAGTGACAAGACTGTTTGGGATCCTTGATGTGGATTTCAATTGTACGTATGATCATATTTTATTATGCAGTAGTTTAAATAACAGTTCAAATGAAGTGTTGCCAAGAAAAAACAAAATTACATTAATAGAAACAAGCTCAGATTAACTGCAGAATATCAATACCTCAATGAACAAAGATATTTTAAAAAGTCTCAGAAGGTTAGCTGTGTTAAAAATGAGTAGTCCTGTAGCACCTTAGAGACTAACAAAAATATATAGTATAATGAGCTTTTGTGGGTAAGATCCAGTTAATCAAATGAGTTGGAATGGAAATAACAGAATCTAATATATATGTATAAAACAGTAAAAGAAGTATCTGTCAATTGTAGGACCCATGTTAATGAAGCTAATTAAAGTGGGCTAGATGTGTCCCATTCATAGCGCGTCCTATTCATAGCTTTTGATGTGATAATGTGGATATCAAAGGCAGGGGAAATTTGGCTTTGTAGTGTGTTAACCAGTTAATGTCTTAATTCAAGCTCAGGTAACAGTGTCAGATTTGTAGATGAATTCTGGTTCTGCAGTGTCTTTCTGTAATTGGGTGATGAAATTCCTTTATAGAAGAATGGCTAATTTTAAATCCATGATTGTGTGACCAGGTGGGTTAAAAGGTTCCCCTACTGCAGGTTTATGTGTGTTACCATTGCTGATGTCTAATTTGTGTCCATTTATCCTTTGTCAAAAAGACTGCCTAGTTTGACCAATATACATGGCGGAGGGGCATTGTTGGCATTTTAATATCACATTAGAGAATGTGCAATTGTATGAGCCCCTGATGTGGTGGCTTATGTGGCTAGATTCTGTGATGGTGTCACTTGTATAGATGTGCAGACAGGGTTGGCAATGAGGTTTGTTGTAGGGATGAGTGTATCTGAGGTGTGTTATATGGCTACTGGAAAGGATTTGTTTCAGTTTGGGGAGCTGTCTGTGGATGAGGATTTTCTACCTGCAATTGAGATGAGACAAGGAAGGATGCCTGAAAATAAAAATAACCAAAAATTGTTTTTTTTTAAATCTCATGATGCCTATGGTTGTAAACTAAAGATTTTTGACTGTTTAGGGTTGGCAGTACCGAATTAACTTTTGTGCTGAGGACCAGCACAAGGCCTATGAAGTACTTAAATTCCATTTAGTTAATGTTTTAGCTCTTAAAATAAGGCTCAAGTGATGCATACATATCGTGCTGACCCCATGCATTGGTGTGGCTTAGAGCATTCTTTCTGATCCTCTGCATTTCCTAGAATGGTCAGCACATTATTTGCATGTATGCTTTATAAACTGTTGACAGAGAGAGAGAAATAAATGTTTAAAATATCTTGGGGCTAGATTCTGCTCTGCATTTTATGTAATTCTGTTACTCTTGAGTCAGTGCAGAATTTGGCCTGTTGTGTGTAGTCCGGTGGAATGTGTAAGATAAATGAAACTATTGAGCTGAATGATGGAAAGTGAGGGCCAAGAGAAACTTCTTAGACTAATTTTGAGTCAAATCCTGACCTCCTTTTCCTGAGTAATTGTTCCTAGTCTTATGATTCAGGGAAAGAATGCCCCCCTCCAGTTGGGTTTCTTTGTGTAGGTCTGTTGCCCAGCCACTCATTACTGATTTTAGAGCCTAGGGTAGCTGGGGTTGCTGCATGCTTTCTATGCAGGAAGATTAGGCCTTTGGGCACCTCACTCATCTATCCCCTGGACCACCTCATCCCCAAACCTGCTTCTTGGCCACTTCTGACAGACAAAATGCAGCAAAGCACCTCAGTTCAGTGGAATCCCACTGCATGTCATCTCTGAGATTGGCATTTTGCCTTTCCACCAGGAGAGTGGCAATTCTTCTGCAATTGGGGCTTTTCATACTTGTAACAGAAGGAGGCTAGGGGGCAAAAGAGTGGCATTTGGCCCTAAGTGCATAAAAGAAAATTGATCAATGATCTTTCTGACAATAGTTCTATAGTAATTAACTCACAGGTTGATTAATGTTTGTGCAGTGCTTTGAATATATAAAATATTTGTACAGGAGCTAAGAATGGTTAACAATCTGTCACTGTTCATATGAAGAAGATCCATCTATAGTACCATGTGATTACTGTTTAGCTGGGTATATACTATAGTGCCTATCAGATTTGGAATAATGATCCCTACCATTCATCCCAGAACATCTTCTAGTGCAGCAGTGCACAATCTGTGGGTTCCTGGGGACGGGTCGCAGCATCAGGCTGGCCACCATTTTGTTTTCCCGACTCTGCACCTAATGTACTTGCGATGGGGGCAGGGGAAGCAGGCCCGCACTTTAAATTGAAGGGGCCGTGCTTTTTTTTTTTTCGCTCAACAAAAATTTTCCCAGCCCTCAAGGTCATGAATAAAAAAAGATTGAGCACCACTGTCCTCGTGCACGTTCCCACAAAGTGAGAAATGCAGAAAGGCAAATGTTTTCTGTAGCCTCTACATTGATTGTGTGGCTGTATGTGTGACACATACAGATAGAATAGGGGTGAGGAGAAATAAGCATTCGGTCTTTCCACAGCAAAGAAGTAAAACCCAATTCAAACCTTCCCCAGTAACATGCAGTGGTGAGTAACATAGTAATTGTATAGATATAGGAATTATTAGGAGCTTTCCTGAGATTTTTCCATAATATATTTGCCCCTCCTTCAATTCACTGAATGGCACAAATTGATGTTATGGCAAAATATCGTGGTACTGTGTCACTGTTGTAGGAAACACCAATTCAGCCACTACCACACCAATTCTGAAGAAGCCTGTTGAATCTGTAAGCTAACAAGGAAAATCCTCCTTAAGAACGTTTACAGTCTCAAAGAAAAATCCCTCCAAAGTAATGAGGTGAGACCCCTTTGAAGCCCTTGCCCTGGATTAGAGTAGTCAGCTCTATTCAGGCAGCTCCTAGCTAATGCAGAAGAAGGCTATTCAAGCGCTACCATAAGGAACCTCCCGAGTAGTAAAGGTGAATGCTGTTCAAACAGCCCCAGACAAATGTAGAAGAATGCAATTCATGCCGCTGTCTTTTTGTCAGTCTTTCAGATGGTATTAAAGACAGTAGTAACTGTTCTTTTTGTGAACAAGAAATGAAGTTAGTTAAAAATCACTTTGACTTTTACTTGCAATTTTACTGCTGGGAGAACTGAAGCAATGCATATGGTCTTATGAGCCCCTCCTAAACCTGGCAGACATGTACCATTGCTTTTACCTGCCTTTCTGTTCAAGGGATTACAGTACAGTTGCATAGTCTTGGCTCAAAAAGTCAGACTTATTGGACAGAAGGGAAATAGAGGGGGATAGGAAAGTGAAGAAATATGACAGGGAAAGAAAAGCACACATGGGTTGGGGAGAGGGGCGCACAGCAAAGTCTCACATCACAGAAGATCTTTAAAAACAACGAATGGTCTAGCAGCATCTTAAAGACTAACAAAACATGTAGATGGTATCATGAACTTTCATGGGTACAACCCACTTCTTCAGATGAATGGAGTATTAAAAGTCCTTGTGAGGGTTTCGGGGTGCGATCACCCCCTCCCGGTCCGAGAGGGGGGGTCTGCGGACCCCTTTTGGTCCTCCTTTTGTCCTGTGTTGTCCCTGGGCCGCCGATGTGGGGTCCGGGCCCCTGGGGTGCGATCACCCCCTCCCAGCCAGAAGGGGGGGTCAGCGAACCCCGGGCCGTGAGTACCCGCCGAGCGGGATGGGGCCGGAGCCCCTAGCTTTAGGTCTTCCTCCCAGTCCGGGGTTCTAGTTTGGTCCCTGTCAGTTAGGGTGGCTGTCGGGTGCTGGACGCTCCCCGCGTGGAGGGAGGGGGACCCGGTCCCGCCCTCTCTCCGGGTCCCAGCCCGGGGCCCTAAGCGCCGGGGCCACTAGCGCCCCGGCACGGTGGACGAGGGGGGTGAGGATTCTCCCCCCTGTGGCTCGTCCACCCACGGCCGCCAGAAGCGCCCTGCCCCGGGCTCCTTCCTCCCTCCCGTTGGGTCTGCCTGCCGATCCCCGTCGCCCTGGTGCCTACCTCGCCTCGGCGGTCTGCGGCGTCTCACGTTCCGGTGGAGTCTCGGGGGTGAGTTCTCCGGCCCTGGCGCGCTCCTGGCCGTCCCGGTCCCTCCTGACTCGGCGTGGCGGGGTCCGCCTGCCGTCTGGCGAGGGGCTGAGTGCTCGCCAGGGGCAGTGGCTGACCCGGAGGCCCCGGGACCAGCGCCGGGCCGGCAGCCGGGCTGTGTGGCGCCCTCGCTCCGTGCTGCGTCGGGGGCTGCTCCTCCGCCGCCGCGAGGAGCCTGCGCCCCGCTTCTCCAGCGGCGGGCATTTTAAAACTGGCCCGCCGCGTCGGCCGCCGCCCGGGGCCCCGCCCCTTCCGGGCACGTCCCCGCTGCCGGCCCTCGCCAGTGGCCGTGCGCCCCGGCCCCGCCTTCCCTGCGTGGGCCGGCGGGGGGTGAGCCGCCCGTCAGCTGCCGGCGCAAGCGCGGGGGAAGCGCCCCCGCCTGCCGCCCCCGGCGGCTGGAGTTGCGGGGTTGCTGGGGGGTCTGGGGCTGACCGGCGGAACCCCGCCGGTGGGGACTCCGCTCGCCCCGCCCCCGGGAGAGTGACGGCCGGCGGGGGCTCCGCTCCCCTCGCCCCTGGTCAGGGGCCGGCCCGTCACAGTCCTGTTCCAAAATAAATAGGGGCTAGGGGTGGGGGAAGGAAGGGAAAAATAGTGAATTAGAATGTTCATGTTAGAAGAAGCTGATAGTGAAAGTACAAATTGTTCTTAAGTACCCATTGTTTGCGTGGTTAAGTCATTAGGATGTGGAAGGTAGTGTGCTAGCCAGGTAACGTCTTTGTTCATATTTTTGTGATGGCTCCCAAACTTGTAAATGAAGTTAAGTTCCAATGTTTCCTGGCGTGTTTAGCTTGTGGAATTGGCCTGAAACAACATGGTGACTTTGAGATCCATTAATGAGTGCCTGGGCAGGTTAAAGTGTTCTCCAGCAGATTTCTGTGTGTTGCCTTTTCAGATATCTGATTTGTGTCCATTAATTCTTTCCCACAGAGATTGTCCAGTTTGGCCAATGTACACTGCAGTGGGGCATTGCGGGCATTTGATGGCATAGATCACATTAGTGGATGTGCAGTTAAATAAGCCTCTGACTTGGTGGCTGATGTCATTGGGTCTAGTGATGAAATCACTTGTATAGATGTGTGGGTAGAGTTGGCACCGGGGCTGATTGCAGGGTGGGTTCCTGGATGATTATGATGGAGCTTTGCTGTGTAGTTACTGGAAATAATTCACTTGTGGTTAGGGGTTGTCTATATGAGAGGACTGACCTTTTCCCCAAGGCCTGTGAGAGTCAGGGGTCATTTTCCAGGATAGCTTGTAGATTGTTGATAATGTGTTGGAGGGGTTTAAGTTGTGGGCTGTAGGTGGTGACATGTGGAATTCTGTTGTTTTCTCTTCTTGGCCTGTTTTGAAGTAGTTCATGTCTGGGTACTTTTCTGGCTCTGTCAATCTGTTATTTCACTTTTCTGGGTATTTCAGTTTTAAGAGTGCTCTATATAGATCCTGTAGGTGTTTGTCTCTGTGGGGTTGGAGCAAATCTGGTTGTATCTTAGGGCTTGGCTGTAAACTATAGATTAAGAAATGTGTCTTGGATGGAAGCTAGAGGCATGAAGCTATATCGCAAAAGATGTGTGACCTAGCAAAGGCTGGTAGAGGTGTTGTGATTTGGGTCCCTCTTTGGAGAGTCTGGTCAGGACATTGCTCTAGATTGGAGTAATATTTTGTTGTGACATTTTATAAATATTCACTCACTTTTCACAAGTTACAAGTAGGGTAAAGTCATATGTCCTGATGCTAGGGGGAAAGGAGTATTGAGTGTGCAGTGGGGCTAATGAGTACATGGAGTCACTAGATTGGTGTGTGTGTGTGTGTGTGTGTGTTGTATTCCTTCATATTCTGGAAAGAGTGGGGATGAATAAGCAACCTGGTTGCAGGGCTGAGTAGTGGGAAGGGACAAATGACTGCAGGTTCAGGAGGGCCCCTGACAGGGGTGTCAGAGTTGAAGAGACTGCTGTACCACACCCAGCCAGGAGGGGGCACACTGGTTTTTGAGTGACCCCCTCAAACAACTGATTCTCCGGGTAATCTCTGGCTTGTCTGTGGGCATCAAGTTCTCCCAGGGAGAACTCCAGTCGTTGGATTGTCTAAAACATGGCTTGAGAGTGTTAATTTCTTTTAAAGATCCACCCTCCCCCCCAAACACACACACACTAATTCAAAAATCTTTCCCTGCCATTATCTTTGATGTAGCCAGTGAACAATTTTATTGATTCCCAAACAGCACTACGCTGTTAGTGTCTTGAATTTAGAACCATCTAATATTTATGAAAGATAAATTTTCCAGCTGCATGGCATCCAGAGGGCACATTTTCATCGATATGAAGATGGATGGATGGTTGAGTAATGTACTTGGTTTGCAGTTTGTGCTAAATAACAGCAGTTGCATCCCTAATTCCTTGTGAATTATGCTGAAAAATGTCCACTCTGTGGGAAGATATTTACTTGTTCTATAATGCTCAGCACCTATAACCAGTTATTGATTTGGAAGAGCTGAGCTGTCAATTAGGGCTAACTAAGAGACATCCAATGTTTCTTGCTCTCTTGGAAATCTGGCCATTTGTCTGGGTGCCTAACTGGGAGGTGGGATTTTAAAAATCTGGCTCACAGTATTCACCCATCAAACAGAATAGATACGCTTGTTGTCAGTATCTCAACTGTTCAAGGGTGGTTTAATCAACTGGAGTGCTAACTTATTACTGCTGTATTTCATAGCATTTGTTGTTGCAGAAGAGACTGAGACCTTTTAGTAAAGACACTTAGTACCTTTCCTGGTTTTTTCCCTCTGCGATGCATTCTGCTCTTGCACTTATCTGACTAAAGCATTCAAGTGATAATGTGCAGGTTTGGCAAATTCTGCTGCGGAGAGGTTCCCAGTTGAATATGCCATTTTATTGATCAATTGAACCTTGTTTCTTCAACTCTCATTTCGCACTCCCAGTGAAATAAATCCTTTTATGGCATTATGTCAACACTTCGGCTCATTTCCCACTTTCAGCAAGCTTCCTTTTTCAATTAGTGTTTTTATATGTTGACACTTGAATTAAAAGGTTGATGTATCTCGCTCTGCACTTACCTCTGCTAAAAATGTTTTGAAGGAGTTGGATGAATGTTAGAATCCTGTTTGGCAGCCTTTATTTAGGCATATCTCCATGCCTGGCATTGCTTTGAGACATTGCATTCACCCCTCTCTGCCCCTAATAATGTATGCAAGCCATCGAAGTGTGTATCAGAAGGTTCTTCTATATCCCCTGTGAATCCTGTAGAAAATGCTTGTGTGGCCAGTGATGGATGCGGTCTATGCTCAGAATTATAGTTGTCCTTTTTACAAGAAAAATGAAGTGATAAAAATCCAAATTAACCATTCAAATAAGAAGGGAATGTATGATATATGTTCTTCCATGGACACAAGAAAATTCGGGGCCTCCCCTCCTCTTTACTCCTCCCCATTAGTGCCAACATGTCCCCCACCCCCGCCCCAAGTAGAAAGAAGAGTACTCTGAGCTCCGGAGTGGAGCAGGTTTCCATAGCCCTTAACTTTTGTGCAAGCTGCCTAATATGGCCTGCAGTGAGTCTTTGTGGCATCCCCTCTGTGGAGGCAGGAAAAGGGAATAAGGGAATTTGTGTGCAGCCATCTTGGTCTTGTTAACAAGAGAGCAAGAGTCAGGCTAAGTCTGTGGCCTGACAACACAAGATCTGTAATTAGATGCTGCCTTTGCCTCTCGCCTCCATACGGAGATAAGGATAGAATGCTGACTCTGGCAGGGACCTTGAGATAAGGAGCATCTGGGTAGAACTAAATAACTGTTAGCCATTGGTGTTTGTAATGGGAAGGAGACTAATTGTTATTGTTATTATATCTAATGGACAGTATATAAACTGCTTCATGATTACTTGTATTCGAAGATCTGCCTTGGGGTGGGGGGATCCTCCCCCCCGTCCGAACCAGTTTTTCCCTTGCTGCAGCTCGTAATAAAACTGCCTCTGGCTACTTGTTGCTTACAAACGCAGAGTGAGGACAATGTTTTCTTCCACACCTCTCTCCCATGCTGCTGGGCAAAGGTTAGGAACCCTCTGGGGTCTAGGCCTACCTCACATAAACTTGTCTAGAAAATGAATGATTAAGTCATCAGGTGACTGCATTGTGTTCCAGGTGCTCTACACAGGAAGGGAGACTTTAAAGCCAAGCATGGTGAGTGCTGTAAGGGAAAAAAATGCGTGTTGCTGGGTTGCACCTCCTAACCCTCTTGTTTGTGCAAGGACTGTTGGGTAAGCTCTTGGTGAGTTCAGTGGGAGTCTTGCCTGCATAATGATAGCAGGATCAAGCTCTGAATTTAACTTTTTTATTTGTAAATAACAAAGCAATTCATCTGCTGTGTTTATTATACAAGCCAACTGAATATATAGATTGTGCTTGTCTTTTACGCCGAATCTTACGCCGCCTCTTAAATTGATGTTAATTCAGGCATGTCCAAAGTCCGGCCCGCGGGCCAATTGTGGCCCGTGTTCCGGTTTAATACGGCCCCCCAGGTAATTTGGCAATATCTATCTTTTATGGCCCCCAACAAATCCATATGTATTGAGATGAATACATTGTAAAATCTCAGTTAATGTCAGTTGGTCTAAATCAGTTATAAATATATTTGGACACAACATGTATACTTGGTGTTATGTTCCTGTTCATATTTTTTGAACTTAAAAGTTGACAGACAACCTTTATTACCAATAATATGTAATGTACTTCACAATGTTCCTGACATATATTTCAGCTTCCTGGATTTTTTTTTCATCTGGCCTTCAGATATGAAAGGCAGAGTGATTTAACACCTGTTTAGATTTGTCATCCATGTGACGAAATGAAAAGTATGCTGTTTGCAATAAACTTTGCATAAAATAGTTAATTTGCATTTAATTTTAATGGTTCAAAGAATGTCAGGCAAAATGGTCGGCCCTCACGCATGTTCACTTCATCAAACCTGGCCCTCGTTGAAAAAAGTTTGGACACCCCTGATATATCTAAACTGATTGTTGCTGGCTCTTCCCATGGAAAACAATCATTTATCAGTAAAATAAGACAGAACTTGAATACATGTAGGAAACAGCCATCACAGCTGGTCGACCGATCCTGTGGGGTTATAAGATAGCACACCTGTGCTGACTGAGTCTTAATTGAGCAAAGTTCTTCAAGAGAATTAATCTTATGATAATTAGTTTATTTTACTGATAACAAAAACAGCTTCATGCAACTCAGCATGTGTACACAGTTAAAAGGAATCTTCTCTGCAGATGAAGTTAGCATTGACAGAGCAATTCTCCATAACTAGATCGCAGCATTAAGAATGTGATTAGGAATTTCCATTTGTTTTCTCTGTTTTTGTTTCACAATCAATAATGTAAAGAATGAGAGAGAAATATGCTGCAGTTACATTACTTGAAAAATAGCAAGGTAAAAGTATAATTTCTTATTGATTAGTCTAACATAGCAGGCAAGGGCCATACACAAGAGAACTGACTGTGCCTCAAATGCTAAAATGCAGAGAGCACAAGGAAAAATGTGTATAGTTAAAAAAGGTAATCAATGTATTGAATCGCTCTAAAAATGTTTGTACTCTCTTTAAAAAAAGCACTTTAAGTTCTTCCTGAGTTGATTGACTAAACTTTTTTTTTTTTTTGGCCACTTTCATGCTACCATTAAGAATAGGTGAAGGGAGCTGACCACAGCACTGTGTAGCAATAATGAAATGTCTAGGTGGAATGGAATGGATGTGGGTGCATTACCAGCCAGCATTCTGATTTTCCTGCCTGAATCTTGATGGAGTCTTTGATCTAACAAAAAGTTTCATGTGATGTGCAAGGGAAGAGAGTGGCTTTATTGCTGAAAGTAATTCAGGCTGAGCATCATGTAAGCTCGACTGGCTGCCCAGTGCTTCTGTTTTGTGTTTGCTCTCTATCCAACATTAATATTACGTTGAAACCACACAGACACAATGGTTTACATGTGCTCATGTCACTAATTATGTACAAAAATATGAAAACTAGTTTCAAACATACATCCCATTCCTGCTCTGTTAGGGTGCATCTACACTGCACCATTATTTTGAGATAACTAGAATTATTTCAAAATAACAATGCGAGTGTCTACACCTCCATTCCATTATTTTGAAATTATTTCAGAATAACAGATAGCTTATTCTGAAATCTGTAAACTCATTCTACAAGTAATAATGCCTATTTCAAAATAGCTATTTTGAAATAAGGCGTGTGTAGACATTCCGCTGCTCCTATTTTGAAATAGCTTCTCACCAAGGCAATACTAAGTTATTCCCCCTCAGTGCCTCCTGGGGCTCTAAATTGAGATAGCATGTCTACATTAGGGAAGCCTGCCTCGGACTAATTTTGAGGCTTCCCTGCTGTTTAGACGTGCTATTTCGAAATAAGCTATTTTGGAATAACTCTTCTGGAATAGCTTATTTTGAAATAAGCATTCAGTGTAGATGTACCCTTAGTGTGTGGTGTGTTCTGCAGTTGATGTCAGGGAGGTTCACTAGAGGAATACTACCAAATTCCTATACACTGTAGATATGGATGTCAGAACCTAGTTTTCTCTCTAGTGGGTTACTGCCCACTCCCTTCACATTATATGCGGAGCCAATGGGCACTAACTTACAGGATTCACTAGTGTTCCCACACTAGCTAAGAGGTTACCCTGCTTCTTGCACATTTGGTTGGGACCTATCATTTTGCTACCACATCACCAACTCTCTTAAAATCTACCAAAGTATTATTATAAGGTCTTCTCCCTACTGACTTTCCAGTTTCCATCCAGGAGGAGAATGCCTGGCTGCGAAGATGATGTTGCCAAGAGGGCTTTGGCTTCCTTGACCACGGGATGCTGTCCTAGGAAGGACTGCTAATCAGGGATGGGGTTCACCATTCGAGGAAAGGGAAGACCGTGTTGGGATGCAAACTAGCTAACCTAGTGAGGAGGGCTTTAAACTAGGTTCAATGGGGGCAGGTGACCAAAGCCCACAGGTGAGTGAAGAACATGGAGACCTGGGAGATGGGTTGAAAATGGGAGGGATCATGACAAGGCAAAAATGGGAGGCAAGATCAAATCAGTATTTTAGATGCTTATATACAAATGTAAGAAGTATGCGTAATAAGCAGGAAGAACTTGAAGTGCTGTTAAATAAACACAGCTATGACATTGCTGGTATCACAGAGACTTGGTGGGATAATACACATGATTGGAATATTGGAATATAAAAGGGTACAGTTTACTCAGGAAGGATACGTGGGGGGGGGGAAGGGAGGAGGTGTTGCCTTTTATATTAAAAATATATACACTTGGACTGAGGAGGAGATGGACATAGGAGACAGATGTGTTGAGAGTCTCTGGGTTAGGTTAAAAGGGCTAAAAACAAGAGTGATGTCATGCCAGGAAAAATAATGGAGCAAGTAATTAAGGAATTCATCTGCAAACACCTGGAAGATAATTAGGTGCTAGGTAACAGCCAGCATGGATTTGTAAAGAACAAATCATGTCAGACCAATCTGATAGCTTTCTTTGATAGGATAATGAGTCTTGTGAATAAGGGAGAAATGATGGACATGGTATTAAGGATGTTAAAATGCGGTTAATTGACTAGTTGATAGGCACTTCCGCATTCCTCCTTTGAAATGCACAAGAGCCCCACAAGGGGCTCTTGTACATTTTAAAGGAGGAATGTGAAACTCGGTGTACAACCTGGAGCCACCAGGAAGTCCTGATGACTCTGGGCTGCAGCCGAGGCTCTTGTGCATTTCAAAGCCATGGAGCCCATGGTCAGCAGGGTACTCAGTGTCCCCCACTGATCCTGGGCTCCATGCTACCCTGCATGCTGCTCGGAGGGGTTTAGCTGAGGAATCCCCACTGCCTCTTTGAAATGCTGCCTCCATGTGCTTCAAAGGGGCAGTGGAGCCTGGGATCAGCTGGGGAGTCTTCAGCTGACCCTGGGCTCCATGGCAGCTGCCCCTTTGAAACACCAGAAGCGGTGTTTTAAAGGGGGCAGCCACACCACTGATCCGAGGAAACAAACTACAATTCAGATAGCTGGCCCTTCTTTCTAGGCAGGCACCCACACAGACCTCCTGTTACCTTCCAGGACACAAGAATCAAATCATCCCCTTAAAAAAGGTGATTTTTATTAACAAATCAAAAAGATATACTTGATAAAGCATACTTGGTTGCTAGGTGTTACAGAGTAACTAAGAAAAGAGCAGATTAAAACACAGAGAAAAAATGATATCTCTGGGCACAGCTTGAGGTACAGTGAACGGGGGGATAGAGGCACATGGATTTCACACAGAGAAGTTTTACCAAACAGCAAAATAAAGAAAAATGACCTGATCGCGACTAAATATACATTTCCCCTCTACTCACAAACTCTCCTGATCTGGCCCAGTTCATTCCCATGTCAATATTTCTTGTAGGCATGGTAATTCTGGTTGATTATTTCATCTTGTTCCTCCAGCTGCTAACTCACTTAAAGAGAAAGGGCAGTAGGATTTAAATTTCAGCACTGTATCCTATTGGTTCTTCTGCCCCCCTGCCAACACCCTTAGCTACTGTTACTGTAATCTTTGAACAGATGGAGAAGTGTCATGTAGACTAGATACTCCAGATGGATACTTTGTAACCGTACCCTGGTCTCATCTGCTAGGGATGGTATCTTAGGTGCGACTCTCACTCCGTATCTAATCACCGGAGATGTTAGGCGCGTATAAAATGAAAACTTAAGACCGAATTTTCAGTGAAAACCACAAGACTATATTGTGTAACAAATTTAACAAACCGTGCCTTGAAGGAAACTTGAGGGGCAGTCCCCCAAAGGTTCCGTAACTAACTTACAGAGTCTACGACACAGAGGGCGATTGAGGTGTTGCTGGTGACCTACAACCTATTGGCTAATTAAAGCCTCAAGGGAGGAACTACCAGGTGTCCCTCGATGGATGATCTCGACGCTTGGTGACCTACAATCCTTTGGCTAGTTTGAAGCCGCAGGAGAGGAACGACCAAGGCGATCCCTCGAAGGCAGGTCAAGGATGGGGACGTCAGGTTCACCTTCCGTGAAGCAGTCCCGTCTCTGTCCTCTTCCCGCTCTTCGGAGTGTCAGGATCAGACAATGGATGACTCTATACTATACTACACCTATCGTAAAAGCAAACCCTATCTAAACTGCGACGCGCCCGCCAGACAAACTCGACGACGGCCGATATGCATCCACCAACGCAGCCTGCCGGACAAACTCGACGACGGTATCTAATCTATCTAAAATACTATTCTAACTACACCTAACCTAAAGAAAGAGGTGGTCTGACCTTCCGTCAGCCTACCTCTAAAAAGAACTATATTAACTTAAAAATAGGAAGCATGACCTTCCGTCAGCTTCTCTAAAAGAATACTTTACAGGACCTCTTTCATTCTAACCTAGGACATGACTAGATGAACATTCTCTCTCTCTCTATACCTAAGCCTTAAGACCTATCCCGACGGAACCCAAAAACCCGATGCGACAGCAACTGCTGCGCAGCAGAGCCTTATATAGTCTAGGCTCATACATATTCATAGGTTCCGTGGTATGGCCTGATTGGTTAACAGAAATGCTCTTTTAAGCATGGTTTGAAATTATTGGTTGGCACTGCAACTCATGCATATTCATAGATTCAGTTGTTATTTTCAAATCTCAACTGATGAGTAAACAGATAATTGTAGGATGTGATTAGACCTAAGTCTATAATGGATGTTTGTAGAATTCTACTAACTCAAAATGGAGTTTCAGACTCCATTTTGAGATAGGACCATGTTTTCATATATATATATATATATATATATATATATATATATATATATATATATATATATATATATATTCAGATCTTACATTCATAAAACATGATGAGTAGATGCATATATATGTACCAGTTCTATAATTCACATGCACTGTACAAGGTGATACATTATAAGCTCACATTGGGAGTTACACAGTTGCATTTACTTATTTCTTTTGCAATACACAGCTGTTACATATTACATTTTCTGCTATTCTGCTTTACACTACTTGAGTTTAATCCTTTAGTCACCGAGTGCTGGCTAGCACTCCTCCTATCCATCACAATCCCTTTAAACATTGCTAAAGAAGGATGTAATTAATATATGGCAGATTGGATGCTACTCATGCTGCTTCATAGTTTTACAGACTTTAAAGTCCAACATGACCAGTAGATCATCTAATCTAGTCTCCTGTGTATTGCAGGACATTATATTCAGTCCCAAAACTTTAGTTAAATTAAAGCCTTCAGTCTTCAGGAGACAAAACTCTGCCACAAGCAGAGAACAATGAAGTCTATGATGTTCCTGATGCCCCCAAACTTTATCTCTATTAAAGTGAGAAGAGGACTGCATAGACTCAGGACAGGTGGGTTCTAGCTGACTGAGCTGGCTCTGGCACAGGCCAGCTGTGCGACTTCAGGCAAACCACGTCACCTTTCTGTGCCTGATAGAGATTTATAAAAAGTGCTTATGAGAGCTCAGGAATTATTTTTATTACATTATAAAGCACATATTTATTTTCATATTATCAAGACACCATGCGTAGTTTAATATGTAGTAATCTATGATGGCTTCAAAACCATCTTTACAGGAGACAAAATTAGGAAAGTCCAAGAGATTGTTATCTGGCCTGAAGGGTGATTGGCAGCATCAAGGAAAAGAGAATTTTACATTTTATAAACCTCAATACAAATCTCTTCTGTGACTCACCCCAGTAATCTATCCAACCCTGACTGGAATCTACAGATGACTCTCCCCACCCCCATCTGAATGCTTCAATAATCACACAGAAATATCGGACTAGATTACAAAGATGAATCTTGCCATCATTTTGTCACTGGGGTAAAAGCGAGTTTGTTCAGCAAAAAATCCTCATGAAGTAGATGGGAAGCAAATTCTGGAGGAATGTGAGGATGATGAAAAGAGGAGAGACTTCAGAGCATGGGAAACTAAGATGAGCAAAAGTCCAGCAGATGAATGGAACAGATGGAAGGCAGTGCCAGTGCAAAATTGATACTCACCTCAGTGATCAGAAATAAGAGACTACTTGGGAAAAAAGTCATGCATGAGAAAAAAAACAATGTTAGATCATATTTCAGCTGCCAAATAACTTGTGCACTTAAATGTCAGAAAAATCTATAGTTGGGAAGATTCATGCCTTTGGGATGAGATTTCATTTGCATTATTCCGTGAATCAGTTTTACAACATAATACAAGCCTTGCTGATGCTTGTGCAACATAACTAAGATTCACGGGTGCAGTTAGTGGCTATGTGCTAGCTTCTGCCTTGAACACAAACGTTACAGGGGGAAATAACTAAGGCTCTGGTGGTGCCCTTCTGTTGCAGCAGTGGAAGAGAAGACATGGCCAGTGATTTGGGGCCACACTAATTACCCACTTGGGTTGGAATCCACAAAAGTACGTAGGAGTACAAAGCCCAGTGTTAGGCACCTAGGGTATGCCTCATTTCACGAGGTTTACTGGAGTGTCGACAGAGGCTTCCCTTGTCAACCGCGGCGTGTCCAGACTGCCCTGCTGTGCCACCAAACAGCTGATCGGCACAGCGCGGCGGCCATTTTGATGTAAATGAAGTGGCAATTATTTAAATCGCCGCTTCATTTTCCTATGTCTAGTAAACTCATCTACATGGCTCCGTCGACGGAGCCATGTAGTCTAGACATACCCCTAGTGTCCTGTTTTAGGCACCTCAGTCCCCATTTTGGCTCCACAGTAATCCACAAAACTCTCACCAAACACTTGGCCACTTAAACGCATTAGTTTTTCAGAGTTAAAATTTCCTAGGCACCCTCAGCTCATTGGCCAGATTGGATCCCAATCAGAATCTTGGTGGAGGTGCCCATCTTTTAACTACATTATAGAGACATTTTTGCTCGCTCTGTCTGGCCCCATGACTGTTCCACTGTGGATAAGTACTTAGTCATTGAGCCAGAGAGACTGAGAATGACTCAGTAGTGCAGTAGCCATTAAGGCTCTGGCCTTGAACAACCACACATAGCTTGGTGGTTGGGGTTTTCTGGAGATGGTCACAATGTAGGCTTGAAATTTTGACTCCCTGAAGGTAGGGTTCTGCCTCTATGAAATTCTGTTTATTAGTGTGAATGGACTATAACCCTCCTGACATGTAACACAGCCTTCTGCTTCAGCCTTTTAAATCTGCACTCGAAAGGGAATCCTCTGAACTGTCATTCATGCTAAAATTCGACACTCTACGCGTGGGTCTCAACAAAGACCCTAGCTATCTTACCCATTTATCACCTCTAATTATCACCCAATTATCCCCAATTATCACCTCTAATACCATTAGCTCACAGACATTTACCTCCCCCCCGCATCCCCCTTCTGTTCTGAAATTTGATTTGTCCTTTTCATATGGGTTCATTTTTTAAATTGTATCCTTTCGTATATATGGTTGTGACTATTTTCTTCCACTATTTGATCTGAGGAAGTGGGTCTGGCCCACGAAAGCTCATCATCTAATAAACCATCTTGCTAGTCTTTAAAGTGCTACATAGTCCTGTATTTTGTTTCTGCTACCAGTCAGTAATTGTCTGACCTTCCCCCAAGCTGTGAAAATTTAAACAGATAAAAACAGGAAAAAAAGCTTAAATCCCATAATCGTGTGCAACTGACAACTTTAATGGATAAAAATAGAAACAAATAAAAATAAACATCAGTATTATTTATCAAAATTACATAAAATAAATTGGATTCTACCAAAGCCCAAGAGTGATCAAGAATGTAAAATAGAAGACTCCTGTTGTCAGGCCTTTTCTAATTTATTTAGCATATTACTTTGTGTTAGCAGCTGTGAGCTGTGTTAGCAGTCTGAAATGTGGTGATTTTTCTAGTGCTGTTAATGTAGAGAACATTAAGTCTTGAACATTGTTACTTTCAGGCATTAAGTTTTTCAGTTTAGGGCAAGAACACTAACTGAGCCAGGAATAATTCTGAGGGGGGAAAAATCTTCCTCTGAGTGAAGGAATAAAATGAAATAACAGGAGATTAATTAAATCTGTTAGCATAAGCCTGATCTTGCACCAACTGGTTTCTATAGCAAATCTCCCATTGATGTCAGGTTTAATCATTTGTTCCTACCTGCAACCTATACTGGGGACCAAATTCTAGATTCAGTCTAGCCACAGACTCAGTCTTAGAACAAGTGTGCATTTCTGAACCTGGCTCTCCAAATGCCCTGGAGTTAATACTGTGAGCCAAGGAGAAGCAGTTCAAAGCGGGTGTCAGGTCATTCTTTGCTTCTGATTATTTGTATTATCAAGGGGATCTCTAGCCCTGGACCAGGATCATATTGTCCTAGGTCCTGTTTGAGCACTGAGTGAAAAGACAGTCCCTGCCCCAAGAATCTTACAATCTGTCTGTCCTCCGTAGATAATGAGACAATATCAGTCAGCTTGGCAGGCAATGGTCTCAGTACACCATCAGCATAACACAGATTTTTTGTGGGTAGCATGGCAAATAAAAGTTTTAAGGGAAGTTGACAGAGGACAATGAGGTAGCTGTGGGTTTATTTATGGGAAGCATTTCTGAGAAGTGTAAGACAGCATGAGAAACAGCACAAAGGTGCCTTTTTGAAAACTGTAACAAGTAGGCAGTAGAAGCTTGCATCATAGGCAAGGCCCTACCAAATTCATGGTATGAAAAATGTATCACAGGCTGTGAAATCTAGTGTGCCCCCATGAGATCTAGTGGGCTTTTGTGCTTTTATCCTGTACTATAAAGTTTTCACAGGGGAGGCCACTGTTCCTCAACTTGGAGTTCTTGGCCCAAAAGGGAGTTGCAAGGGGGTCACAAGTTTATTTTAGGGGGATTGCAATATTGCCACCCTTACTTCTATGCTCCTTAAGAGGATTATTATTATTACACTGATTATTTTCAGGCATAATGACATTGCGCAAGAGGGTTTTTCTTGCACAAGAAGGGGCAGTGTAGATGCTCCTTCTGGCGCAAGAGCCTCTTCCACAAAAATGGCAGCTCATTAGGTATGCAAATGAGGCTCGGCGATAGTCCACGCTTAGCCTCATTTGCATATTTCTGGAGCAAGAACCCGCCAGTGTAGACATAGCCTATGAGTGTGAAATTGACCAAAATGGACTGTGAACTTGGTAGGGCCCTAATCATAGGCCAAACAGAGGCAATCATCGATGGCTTCCTAGTGAATGCGAGAGGTGATGGATAGGGCGTGGGTTGCTAGTCTTCACGTTCAAGGCCTTTGACAGTCAATTTGTCAGATCACTAGAGAAGTGGGAGTCACTGGAGGAATGCAAAGATGGGTGATGTGATAAAAGCTATAGGCTACGAAAATGGTCTTTGCAACATCATTTGGAATGGATACGAGTGGGGCAAGATTGCATTTGTGATGGCCAAAGTAGAGAAAAGGATGTTTCAGTAATTGAGATGCGATGTTCTGGGGCCCTAGACAGAGTTTCAGCTGTGTGGCTGGAGAGGTAAGGCCATGCAGGAGAGATCTTATACAGAAAGAAACTTTGAGACTAGATGTGAGGACCCAGACAGAGATCTCAGCCACAGATAGTGCTCAGATACTGTGCCTGAATGACAGGCCGGGTGGCGTATGGCCAGGTGATTTAAGAGAGGAGGTTTCAGGAAGGACCCGTACACTTATCTCGAACATTCTCTAATCCTTGACAGCTCTTGCGCTTAGTATTTGCATACCTCACCCCTCAGGTGACTCGTATATCGGGTCCCTAATGTGAATAGCCAGTCTGAATAGCTTTGAATGAGTGGTGTGACTGCCGCAGTAGCATTTGCTAGATCAATCTCCTGCCATTGGTTGTTTTAGCAGCTTTGAAAGACAGACCTACCTGCTCCTATCTAAGGGTATGTCTACACTACAGCACTAATTCGAACTAACTTAATTCGAATTAGTTAATTCGAATTAAGCTAATTCGAACTAGTGCAGCTAGAACTAATAAGTAGTTTGAATTAGCATTTTGCTAATTCGAACTAGCATGTCCACATTGAGTGGATCCTGAACCGGGGCTAAGGCTGGCCGGAAGCAGTGCCGGCAGGGCATCAGGTTAGGACTTAGAGCGTGGAGCTGCTGTCTCAGGCTAGCCGAGGGCTGTGATTAAAGGGACCTGACCCCCACCCCGCACAGACAGTTCTCAGGGGTTCCCTGCTTGCAAAGCAGTCCTGGCTTGGAGTGCCGAGTGCCCACACTGGGCACATCACAGCACTTGGCCATCAGCCCGGCTGTACTTGCCGCAGGCTGCCATCCGGGGGGGAGGGTGTCAATCAGGGGGCTGCAGAAGAGCTTCCACCCTGAGGAGCCCGCAGAGCCAGCCCAGTCCTCCCCATCAGGGGCTTGTACCCCATTCCTCCTCACCTCCTTCCACTTACCCCTCCCTAGCCCCCCTTCCTGATGTACAAAATAAAGGACACGTGTGTTCAAAAATAGAAACTCTCTTTATTGAACGAAACTCGGGGAGACTGGGAAAAGGAGGTGGGAGATGGGAAGAGAGAGTGGAGGGCAACTAAAATGATCAGGGGTTTGGAACAGGTCTCATATGAAGAGAGGCTAAAGAGACTTGGACTTCTCAGCTTAGAAAAGAGGAGACTGAGGGGGGATATGTTAGAGGTCTATAAAAGCATGAGTTGGGTGGAGAGGGTGCATAAAGAAAAGTTCTTCATTAGTTCCCATAATAGAAGGACTAGAGGACACCAAATGAAATGAATGGGTAGCAGGCTTCAAACTAATAACAGAAAGTTGTTCTTCACAAAGCAAATAGTCAACCTGTGGAACTCCTTGCTGCAGGAGGCTGTGAAGGCTAGAACTAGAACAGAGTTTAAAGACAAGTTAGATAAATTCATGGAGGTTGGGTCCATGGAGTACTGTTAGCCAGAGGGTAGAAATGGTGTCCCTGGCCTCTGTTTGTGGAAGGCTGGAGATGGACGGCACGAGACAAATGGTCATTGTCATTGTCCATCCCCTCCAGGTCATTGTCTTCGGTCCATCCCCTCCAGGGTCCCTAGTGTTGGCCGCTGTTGGCAGACAGGCTACTGGGCTAGATGGACCTTTGGTCTGATCCAGTACAACCATTCTTATGTTCTTATGTTCTAAGCTCAGGGTCGGGGGTCTCACTGGACCACCCTGATTTTCATGCAGACCTGCTCCTGGGTGGCCAGGCTGGCAGCTATCCTCCCCTAGATGGCCACTTTCCTGTGCCTAGTGCAGATGTTGTGGATGAGGTCCATGATCTCCGCACTAGACCAGGCGGGCGCCCGCCTCTTGCGGCCCCGGGCAGGCTCCTGGGAGCTGCCAGCCTGGTCCCGGGAAGAGGTGGAGGGCTGGGTGGCAGCGGGTGGCTGGTTCGTGCCATGCCAGGTGCAGGGTCTGCTGGCTGGGTGCTGGCAGGCTTGCACCTGGCACGGGCACCGTAGCCAGATCGTGCCCCTTTAAGGGCTCCGGGGCCGGGAAGGGGGCAGACGAGTTTCCCTGGTGGTGCCCAGAGTGGCCACCAGGGAAAGCTGGGGAGGGCTAGCCTCCCACTAGTTCGAATTAAGTGGCTACACAGCTCTTAATTCGAACTACTTAATTCGAACTAGGCGTTAGTTCTCGTAGAATGAGGTTTACCTAGTTCGAATTAAGCGCTCCGCTAGTTCGAATTAAGTTCAAACTAGCGGTTTGCCTGTGTAGCGCCTATCAAAGTTCATTCGAACTAACGTCTGTTAGTTCGAATTAACTTTGTAGTGTAGACATACCCTAATAGAGTTGTGAGAATTGCTGAGAGCGCCATGACAGAGGGGTGATGACGTAAGCAAGTTTGGGCCATATCTTAAACACTTGATATAAAAAAGGGCTTTCACTCCACGCTCCCTTCCAAAATTCATTTTACTCTTCACAGCTGTTACTTTGGGTGGCAGTGACCTAATTTAACGGGATATCACAAATGATGAATTACGGTGCTGTCATTCAGTAGCAGCGCCATGTAACACAGTCCGACAATCCAACTGGGGCACGTCCAGCTTTGCTTCAGAATGAGGAAGCATGCAGCCTCTCTACGCAGCCAGAGCTTGTCTGAAGGTGTAACGCTTAGTCCCTTGGACTTATAATCATTTGCTATTAAATATTCAATGTAGTCTAAATACCATTTGAAGCATTTTGTTTTGTTATTCTCCCAAGCGTTCAATATAATCCAAAGTATTAAAAGAGTAAATACTAACACCTCCATTCTGACAGAGTTTGCTTTGTTTTTGTTGGTAGACTTAGATCAAAGTTATGGCTGAGATTTGCCAAGGGGGCTGGTTGCCCATGGATGTTCAGTAGGAGAAATGAGAGCCTGCTCTTTGTAAATTCCAGCCTAAAATGGTACAGCACAGCTCTTTAAGATTTACTTTCTTTTCTACCTCTCAGAGATTCTAAAGGGAAGCTGCCAGCTTTGATCAACCTGAGTTAGATTGAACTGTAGGACTTAGCACTAGATAAGGGGCCATGCAGAGCTGTGCTAGTCCAGGAACAACCCCAGGAAGGATTTGTGACTCAATCCAAACCTCTTATTTGCATCCTCCTAACCTTCCCCCACATTTTTCCAGGAGCAAAATAACTTACTGGGTGCAGCTTCCTTTCCCCCTCATGTTATCTCAAATTTGTAGATAGCTATGGCTGTGTCCATTCTTTATCTACATCTATCCCTTTTCTATATCTATGTCTTTCTTGCCTGCTGTACCCCTAGACTTGTGATGTGGGGGCCCCCTCTCACAGCAATGTAAATGGTAGGAGAGGCCTTTATGATTCAGTTTTCAGAGTGCATAATAACTGGACATTTGTCCTTAGCAGTACATGAAACTGAAAACAGCACAGAGGGGAAGGAAATCTTCCCAACTTTGAAACAGTGTGTGTTGTTCTTTGCTGCAGTTCAGACTTAATTCATCAAACAGCTTTTATTAATCTAAGAGAGATGTTTGATCATATTTATTGAGTCATAATGGCACCCTAACTGTTTTTGAAATCACCAGAAAATCTATTCCGGTCAAGGAGGCACTAACCAGGTTGTAAATTTGAAATGAAATAGAAAGGCAGATAATTGGATCAATGGTTAGTTAATGTTGATATTGAGCCGCTATCTCACTATTGCTGTATGATAAAATAGAAATGGATAGTGCTAGCATCTCATCCAAACCTGCCATGGCCACAGCCACAGACTCTGCACTATGCAGTGGCACATTGCTAGTGCTCTTAGGACTCAGTTAGCCATGCCAGGAAGGGAAGATCTGGGCTCCACGAATGGATGAATGGCTAACAGAATTTTGTGCTGAAGTTATTGTTATTTCTATGTGCAGCTCTGGCTTTCTGGAGATGAGGGAATAATCCTTTCTAGTTCTTTCCTTTCCATGTATGCTGCATGATTTAGGACCCACCAGTGCCAAAAGCCTATCATATTTTCCTTGCTCTGATGCTCTCCTTTTGCTTTGGATCCTTCACTTAGCATCAGTCCGGCTTTCCTGCAATAGAACCACAATTGATTTTCAAAGGAAAGCAAATGTTAGCTGTTTTGCACATCTGATGTTTTAATATTTAAATTTAGAATTACAGGTAGGTGCAGGGCTTTAGGAAGTGACTTGTGGCAGTTTCTACTTTCCAAAACACTAGATGGCTTGCAGAACTGTTACTTTGAATCCTTTCACCTGGGAGTTGCTAATCTGAATGAAGCCCTGGTGTGAATTAACCAAAAGTTACTCTTGTTTGGTTGTCCAGTAGCTGATATGAAGCAAATTTGCAGTCTCAGCCTAGTTCTAATGTCAACCACATAATTCATCTTGTAGCATGGTGAGTGGAATTGGGTAAGGAGCTTCAGATTTCAGGAGGAACCACTGGCTCAGGCACACAAGCCCGATGGTTATTCCCAGGTGTGTCAGAGAGACAAAGAGCATTGTTAACGAAACAAAGCAATGGAACCATCGCTTAAATGTATTATTGAGTCCAAGAGTCTATTTGGATTCAGGAAATATTAGATATTTATACAGGACAATGAAAAATCTCCACAGTTCCATTAGAGAGGAACTAAAACCTTCCTATTCCAAATCATGCAGTAGTTGATGGTGTTGTTTTGGTCTGTTTGCCTGAGTGAAACTTTATAAACAAGTTGAGCCTGAAATCCTCTAAAACCAAGTACATTTCGGCTATGTCTACACTCACGGCTTCTTGGGCAACTATGGCCATTCTTGTGCAAGAATCCACAGAGCGTCCACACTGCCCGCCCGCTCTTGCGCAAGGAAATTTACAGTACGGCATGGAAAGACAGGGCTTCTTGCGCAAGAGCTATGCTCTTTTCTAACAGGTGTAAGCCCTCTTGCGCAGGAGCTCTTGCACAAGAGGGCAGTGTGGACGCTTGGCAGGGATTTCTTGCGCAAGAAAGCCCTATGGCTAAAATGGCCATCAGAGCTTTCTTGCGCAAGAGAGGGTCCACACTGCCATGGGTGCTCTTGCGCAAAAGCACATCTCGCATATGGCAGTGTGGACGTTTTCTTGCGCAAGAGTTCTTGCACAAGAACCCTTGCACAAGATGTTCTTGCGCAAGAAGCTGCCAGTGTAGACATAGCCTTCCTGTTTAAACAAATCTCAATTTCAAACCTAGAATTTGCTTTTGGCAGTCATATGAACACTCCTTTCCTCCCTCGGATATACAGGCAGTCCCCGGGTTACGTACAAGATAGGGACTGTAGGTTTGTTCTTAAGTTGAATTTGTATGTAAGTCGGAACTGGTACATATTGTAGGGGAAACTCTAGCCAAACATTTCTCCAGAGCTCAGTTTTATTCTCCCACACCTCACTTCCCTCAGTCCTTTATTCTCAAGCTGAGGTGTCTGCTGAGAAAAGCCGCTCCGCGTCTCCCTGTTCTGCTGGGGGGGGGGGGCGCTAGCTTCGCGTCTCCCTGGTCTGCTGGGGGGAAGCAGCTAGTGCGGGGTTGCCTCACCCCGTTTGTAAGTAGGGATCCGATGTAAGTCGGATCCATGTAACCCGGGGACTGCCTGTAAAAGCAAATCATAAAGGGTGTGAAATAGCAGGTGCAGAACTCCCTTTTAAAATGGTTGAAATGTATGGGAAACTCTTCCATTGTTCACACGTTTCTATTCTGTTTCAATCACCACCAATGTCTGAACTTCACAGGCAAGGAAGACAGTTTCTCTTCTGAGGAATGTTCACTTTCACTTAGACAAAACACAAGTAAGAAGCAAAGTAACATGAACAAAGGGGTCTTGAGGTGGGATGAAGGCTGTCAGCTTCTGCTCTGGCCCCCTCCAGTGACAACCTGTTTTTTGGAATAGAAATGTTTGTTTCTGAAAATGCTGCCTACTAGCTCTGTATATGAATCTGTAAGTAGGATATTTATTGTGCTGGCCTGACTTGCTATCGCTATATCTCATAAGCGTGTATTAAAGGGAATGTGATTCATGAGTAACCAACTGTATCAGAATACACCAAATGTTAGTTTTCAGTGTGCAATGCTAGGTAATGAATCTATATGTCTAATCTATCACCTGTCATGCTGTGCTCACCCCGTTGGTACTGGAGCCCTTTAACAGTACCATTTTAACAACGGATTATCAGCAGTAATTTTCAACATAAGTAATTTCTATGAGCTTTCACTGCTACTTAAACTGCTTGTTCATTCTTTGAGGTGGTAGCTGCCATCTTTTAACCTTAACCAAATCTAGCTTAACTCTGTGCCTACCCAATTTCATAAGGATCATTTGCCAGATAATACTTTTCTGATGATAAAACTGAAAAATATGTACATTACAGGGCTCCTATTTCTCACCTAAAGTATCTTTTCACAGCAGGCCATTTTAGAATCATATTAGGCAATCTTTCATTCTGCCTTTCTTCATTCTTTGTAATAATCAGCATGCCAGCATCTGAGCACCTGTAAAGTTAAAAGCATTGCTTTTTATGTTACATCAGTAGCTCGCTAATGAGGGGAATTCATAAGTCAGGCAAACACTTAATTTGTCAGGCATCTTTCTGGAAATATTTAACTCCTTAAAGGGGTTCTATTATTTTCCATAATCTCCTCCAGCACTTTGTCTCTCTTATTCACAAGCTGCCTTATTCTATTCTTATTTTACTATTGCCTGGATAAGCAGCCTTTAGCCAGATCTTGCCAATTATTCCTACTGTATCTGCCCATTAGGTCAGAATAAGTGCTAAGAATGGTGAAGATGCAGCATAGGAAGGAGGCTTAATGAGAGAGGATTGATTGTTAAGGGTGGGGCTTTAAGAGGACTCTAAAGGATTTAGGGTGTAACTCCCAATGAATTTCAATAGGATTTGAGCACCTCTTTTGACAAGCTCTGCTTGAACCCCTTATAATGCTGTAAATAGCACAGTTCAACTAGCACAGTGAGTTTCAGATCCCCTTGTAAGCCACAAATCCCCTTGCCTTTAAGATAATTCTACAGGAAAAATACTTTTTTCTTAGCAACAGCAATAGCAGCAACAAAGCTCCCCCCAGACAAACAATAAACCCGTTTCATTCCAAACAGGAAGGTATTAGACCTTCTTCCCTTACAGCTGGCTTCTCTGAGGCATTTCCTCTGACATCCTATTATTAAAATCCTTATGTTAAGACTGTCAGAGCTGTGCTCTGGATGTTATCTACATAAGTCCTGGCCATGTCAACTGAAGTTGTGTGGGTACAGTAACTGGGGTTACCTTTTCAAATCTCAAACTGTGGTTTATACTGTACATATCTGAAGTCATCTAATTCCCCTCTCTATCTCTGCCAAAATCCATTTATAAGAAACTGATTTTTATTTGGCCCTTTGTTCCTCAGGCATGACAACAGTGGAGGAGGGAAGGTGTATGAGGGGAAAAACAAGAATTGAGAAGAAAACTGGATAGAGGTTTGTAGCACAGGGATTTGCAAATGTTTTTGGAGTTACAAACAAATAGATCACTTTGGAAGTGAGCAGTGAGTGTAAGGGTGGTTTTTTTTAAGCTTCCGTTTTCCATCTTTCACCAATTAAACATAATAGATATAGGAATCAGATGTTTGTTTGTTTGGGCTTTTTATTTTGGTTTCTTTAAGTCTCAACTGTTTGTCACTATGAGAAAGTGCAAATAGCCAGTCAACTTGCTGTTTTGAACAACTGCTATTCCTATCAGTCTAATTAGTCACAACAGGGAGAGATGATCCTACTGTGGATTTCAATCAGAATTCTCTGCCTTTTTGTGTTTTTAAGCCAAACTTTTCACTTTATTTATGTGTTGCTGTTGGAATGCCATTGCTGTCCAAGTTTTCTGTCCTATACAAAAGAGACTTGGGGTTGCAAAGAGGCAACTGCAGAGGGACTGATACTTTGTGGCAGTGAGTTCTCAAATCAGTAAAGTTATTGCAAAGCAATTATTAATGGAGAGTTCTAATTGCTGTTACTCTAATCACTATGGGTACGTCTACACTGCATCCCTAGTTCGAACTAGGGATGCAAATGGAGACAACCGAAGTAGTTAATGAAGCGGGGATTTAAATATCCCGCGCTCCATTAACATGATCTCGCTGGCGCGCTAGTTCGAATCAGCTGTGAACGCCGGGACGCTAACGGGTCCTAGAGGCTACTACAATACAAATAATGGTTTAAAAATACATAAAGCTTCCTCATTTCTCCCAGTCATGGATGGACAATAACCACCTGGGAATTAATGTAGCACTGAGCTGAACCCTTTGAAGGGCCCTGTTGCCCAGAAGTTCTGAATATCAACCTTTATGGCACTTCTGTTCATACTAACCCATGCCATGGATGGACAGAATAATGTACTGTATCTGAGAGGCAACAATAGCCCTAGGTTGTTAAAGACAAGTTGTAGGAGACATTTAAAAAGTGTACAGATGATGACAAATAATGGGAGTTAGCTACTTCTTTCCCACAATGGAGATGGAAATAAGGTATCTGGAAGCACCTGAAGAACCCCAGTCATAGACCAAGATCTTGCACTAAGCATTGTACAAATAAAGAACAATCAAGAATTTATGTGTAATACCGACAGATGGAACCAAATCTGGTACATCTGCATGAGCCTCTATCAATTGACTTAAAAGCCAGCTGGCTCTCAGCTAAGACTGTAGAGGAAACTCATTATCTCTTTCTGTAAAGGATCTAAGTGCCCCTACATTGGACAATGATTCACACCCAGAAGGTGTGTGGGTTACATATGCCTCAAAGAATGTACAACCTACATGTTACGTTCTTAGCTATCTCCCATGTTCTTTCCTCACACTTTTCACTATAGTATCTTAGCACATGAACTTTTTAAAACATAACTTGCCATATAAATAAACCCTGGTCCTACAAGGCTTGTAAACCACAGAATGACAGTCTGGGCAGCCTGAAGCTGAAGTAAAAAGACTATCCCATGAATATTATTGCCCCACATGGCGGCTTTTTCCTTAGGCTGTTGTTCAGAAGGTTCAAATATGGCTCTGATGGGGTCTGTTCCTACTGCAAAATGCCTGTCTTAAAGTCTGTTTAATGAGGGTTCTTCATTTGTCATCATGGGCATGAACACTTCTGCGCTTATTCTCATGTATATAGTTTGGTGATACCGTTTGCAGCTTCTTAGCTGCTAAGTGGACAGATGTTACATCTAGAAAATACCTGACTTTCAGACAGTGGGACATGAAAGCTGGTATTAACCAAGCCCCCCACAAAGTTATCCAGATACTCTACTGGGAACATCGGTTTGAGTCAAGGCCGACTGCACCCCGCTCTCTAGGAAACGGAGAGGCCTGGGTAACACATTCCCTTGTACAGCAACGCTCTTTAGAAGCTCAGTTGAAGTGCGGTATCTTGGCCCCAGCACTGGTGGGCTGATTTGTTGGTTTCTGTCCAGACTTCTGCTCTGAAAACTCTCTTTGCTGAAGCCTCTCTGTTTTCAATCAATAAATGTATCTGCAGAAGAGGAAAAATGCCGCGCCACCTGTTGCTGTCAGTAATCCTGTTTTGGAAACAGCTTTTTTGCATTCCCGCAGCATATTTGCTATAATGAACATCTTCCACTGCTATTTGTAGCCACCTGTCTGCTGTTACTGGCTGAGGGGTGGGTTTGTTCACAGGACCATGCTGGGGGCAGTGCACATCTGCCTGAACCCAGCAGAAACTCTACGCTAGGTTGTGCCTCAGGAAAATCTCATAGGATAGTGCAGTGTGCTCCCCTCTTAGATCACCACCATTAGGCTGGGCAGAATAGAAACTGGAATATGGACTAGCTTGCATCTCTGGGGTGCTAAAAGAGAACAGTACTTGTGCTCTTCTGTGTCCACGTGTACCCTCCTCACCATGTTGCTATCCAGGGAAAGGGCCCTTTATTTCTTATTTCAGCACAGTGAGTAGACAGTACCTCAAGAGGAGTTTCATTTTCATATTCAGAGAATGAACAACTTGTATTGTACATAATTCATTTTTATGTTTGAACCTTGGCAGGGTTTTATGTTAGAACCTCACTTTAAAATCCTATTTGATTGTAAGCTTATGGTTTAATCTGGTTTTAAACGTGAGCCACATCAGAAATGGGGGAGACACCGGTCTGTCTTCCCCTTCTCCTCAGTGGTTTTGTCTCAAGGTTTCATTCATCTTCAACTCTTCTGTCTCTCCCACTATTTATTTATTTATTTATTTACTTTTTAATATATTTATTACTTACTAAATTGGCAGAGAGAATCAGGGTATGGAATAATTATATGGAACTTTCTCCTCTTTCCTGCACCTTGCTTTCCAGCATGAATGGTGATCATCATCCTTCACAAGTATTGCAAGATTTCTGTAGTTTAAATTAGAAAATCTTCTGCTCACATTCTATCCTATTTTGTACATTAAAAAGCATTCAGGGTATTGTGTCCTACACTAGATACCAGCTTACTGAATGGTACATTAGGTTTTTAGCTGGCACTCACATCTGGCAAGCAAATATCGACAGATTGGCTAAGAAAAGGCGGCCATCTAAATCGGTGTTTCAATGCTGTGGCAGCAAACCCTAGTTTTATGAGAGAAGAATATCATCAATCCTGGGGAAAACTGTACTGAAGGAGTGTGAGGCTTAGACATCTGAGCTAGAGGAGCTACAGCTGAATGGCAAGCATTAATTACAAATGTCAGATGTAAGTTGTA
This sequence comes from Pelodiscus sinensis, assembly GCF_049634645.1. Lineage (NCBI taxonomy): Eukaryota > Metazoa > Chordata > Testudines > Trionychidae > Pelodiscus > Pelodiscus sinensis. The sequence goes on from NC_134726.1 coordinate 18,946,570, forward strand.
CGGTACAGGCTCATGTGAAATTAAGTCTTTGATTTAGCACACAGCTTTTATTCTCCATATGCCAAAGAATAAGTTTCTTTAAGTCTTGCATTTATAAATCGCTCTACCAATTTTTTTAAAGAAATGTTTGTCTGGTAGATCTAAAGGTTTTTTTGTAACTCTGTTCCTAGAAAAGGAGAGAACTTTGACAGGGAAAAATGACTATGTCACAAACCATTTAGAGTTTCATCAAGTAATCTGAAAATAATCAGATGACAATAAATGTTGGAAACTAAATTTAAAAGGGTATGCTGTAAAACATTTAGCCTTATTAATATTAAGAGAATTGCCTAACTGCCAAGCCTTTCCAATGTATATTCATGTGTGCAGGAAGCATACTCAGAGTATGTCTACGCTACCGAATTTTGTCGGAAAAACGGCCATTTTTCTGACAAAACCTGAGTTACATCCACATTGCATGCACATTCCTTCGACAGTAAATCGAAAGAACAGAGGAGTTTTTGGGGTATTGGTATTCCTCATTCTATGAGGAAGAAGCCTTTTGTGAAAGAGCTCTTTCGCAAAAAGGCGTCTGTGGACGGGGAGGAGGGTTTTTTTGCAGAAGAAGAGGCATCCAGGAAAAAAGCACAGGTGCCCAAGTGGCCACTCCACACAAACTAATCACAAGTCTGTAGTTCCTCTCTCCTGGCTCCTCTTGAAGCTGCAAGCACCCTGGACAAGCCTTGTGGCAGGAAGCTGGCTTCAGAGCAGCACCTCATCATGCGGCTCCCCCTGCCACATCTATTGCCAGCTGTGTCCACCCCTGAAGCCCCCCCGTGACCTCTCTGGCCCTTGCAGGGAGCAGCTGCAGGGGTTCCAGGACCCACCCAGGGGAACAAAGAGGTGCGCCTCATCGTGGTCAGTCACAGAGATTCAGTCCCACCTCAAGGTGTGGGGTGAGGAGGAGACGCTGCAGGATCCCCGGGCCAAGTGGCGGAATGCCACCATTTATGGCCAGATGGCCGCGTCCCTGGTGGAGCGTGGACACCCCCCTCCCCCCCCCACAGACAATGGAACAGGTCCAGAGTAAAGTAAAGGAGCTCCGCCAGGGAAATATCCAGGCCACAGAGTGCAGCTCGCACTCAGGACCCCATACCTGCCCCTACCACAGGGAGCTGCACCAGATCTTGGGGGGTGGTGAAATGTCTTTCCCACCCATTCTGGTGGACTTCGGGGTCAAGACCCCCGCCATCGTCCAGCTTGAGGTTGCCCCGGAGGAGGAGCGGGAGAGCCAGGGCCAGCCGGCTGTGCCAGAGGAGGAGGAGGAGGAGATGGACACTCTTATCCTCTCTCTTGAGCTGGTGCAGGGGAGCCAGGGCATCTTCTAGGCCTCCTCGGATGCCTGGGAGGGATCTTCAGGTGAGTGGTCTCACTTTGTCACACACACAGGACGGGGGAGACGGGCGCACAGGGGGCAGAGGGTGACTGTCGTGTGGGATGCTTGGGCCGGATGTCGGGCTGTGGTCTGTGCACGTGCAACCATGTGCTGCGTTAGTGTGCGGGATGTGGACGCAGCAGGCAGCCCCTGAGCACGCCCGGGATCCTGCTCCCAGGCTGAGGGGAGGCCACACACATCCTGCCCCATGCAGGGGTGGAGCCCACCCTGGGTGGAAGCAGGCTAGCTAGAAGGGAAAAGGCATGACCCAACACAGACCAAGGAGTGCTGCACACAGCACGCGGGCAAGCCTGCATGTGTGAGGCAGCACTCCCACACACAGCCCAGCGACCCACACCTGTGTGTGTGGACCCCAGGGAGGCCCAGGCTTCTCCTGGCTCCTTTGCTGCCCATGAGAGGACCACTGTGGCCGGACACTTCTATTGGGGAGGCCCTGGGGAGAGTTACTGGGGTCCTTGAAAGAACCTCTCTCTCAGGACTTCCAGTTCTCCCTCCCCCCCCGGCCTGATGGGCCTGGCGGATGGCAGCTGTCCAGGGATGCTTGAATGCACGGCCCTCGCAGCTGGAGTTTGCCTCTTACCCCGGGAGGAAGGTCTCCCCCTTCTGCTCCACAATATTGCGGAGGATGCAACATGCTGCCACCACCTTGGGGATGGTGCGTTCCCCAATTTCCAGGCGGCTGAAGAGGCACTCAACTTGTATCTGGGCTCGGTTCAGGTGGGCATTGAATTGCTCCCTGCTGGGATCCAGGTGGTTGTTGAATGGCTTCATTAACCACGGTATGAGGGGGGCTATGCTACGTCCCCCACCGTGCACAGTGGCATGTGCAGGTCCCTGAGCTCAAAGTCCCGGCAGGGGGAAAAATGTTCCTGCCTCCAGCTTGCCGTAGAGGCTTGAGTTCCTAAAGACCCGGGCATCGTGTGCTGTGCCCGACCACCCAACAAAAATGTCTGTGAATTGTCCCTGGTGGTTGACCAGGACCTGCAGGACAATGGAAAATCAGTTCTTTCAATTAACATACTGGGCTGCTCGATGGTCCGGTGCTTGGATGGGGATGTGTGTCCCTTCTATGGCTCCCCCACAGTTTGGGAATCTCAAGGCAGCAAATCCAGCCACAGTCGCATCGAGGTCTCCAGGATGGACAACCCTTCTCAGCAGGATGGAGTTGATGGCCCTCACCACCTGCAGAAGGAGACAAAGAAACACACAACACAGAGAATGAGAGAGGGGGTGCCTGAGACCTTGGGGGTGCCCTCCTTGCTCCTCTCTGCTGCCCCCCCAAGCACCCCAGGAGCCACCTCCTATGAAGCCATTCCCCCCTCCCCACAGCAGCACAGCTGTCTGAGAGTGGGATGGCACAAGCCCCCGGGGATGGGGCTTTCCCTCCACCCCCACTCCACCCCCCCAACCCCAGCTCCCCTCTCCTGAGGGTCCCCCTTATCCCACACTCTCTCCCTCCCCCCCCCAGGGACTGCAGGCTGAGAGTGCCTTACCTCCATGAGGAGGGCCGTGATGGTGGACTTCCCCACTCCAAACTGGTTGCCCACTGACCGGTAGCTGTCAGGGGTGGCAAGCTTCCAGAGGGCGATTGCGACCCACTTCTCCAGGGGAATGGTGAGCCGCAGGTGGATGTCGCATCGCCGTAGGGCAGGGGTGAGCCAGGCACATAGCTCCAAAAAGGTGACCTTCCGCATGTGGAAGTTTTGGAGCCACTGATGGTCGTCCCGCTGCTCCATGGTCCCATCAGTCCGAACTGATGTCGAGCTTCAAAAAACGCCTTTTCACAGTGAGGTGCGGTTGCCAGAGTGGAGCAGCCACAAAGAGGGTCCCTAGAATGAGCTCGGGGTCCAGGTCATGCAGGACAGGAAAGGCAGCTGGAAGTAAATGCTGCAAAAACTGCAGCTTGGCCATGTGGGGCCATTGCATGCCCAGGGGCAGCTCTGGCTCCCTGGCACAAGGGAAAAAGCTGTGGCATCCAAAAAAGAAGAAGGCAACCACAGCAGGCACTGCTGAAGCTTTGCTGTCCCTTGAAGAGGTAGCAAGCACCCAGCAGAAGCAGAGAAACGTCTGTCCAGGGGGGCCCCTCTAAGTGCACGTCTCTGCAAGGCTCCAGCACTAGCACTCGGAAACAATTGGTGACCTAAAGTCCTGCCTGAACTGGTCTTTTAAGCAAGAGTGTCCAATGAGTCCAAACTCATGGGATGCTCTTTCACAAAAGCATATCACTTTTTCAGTGCGCTTTTGTGTGTGGACATGCTCTTGTGCAAGAATTTTTTTCGGAAGATCTCTTCCGAAAAAAGGTTCTTACGTAAGAAGCCTGTAGTCTAGATGCAGCCTTAGAGTGAAATATTTCTGCCTTACGATAGCGAAACCACTCTTAAGTCAGGTACACCTAAGTGGAGATTTTGTTCCTTATTATATATCTGGTTCATAGCATGAAATCAACACTGGAGCTAGTTAAAACTTTTTTCCTTTTATAAAATTGATTTTTGGGAGTGCTAATTCTGAATTTCAATGAAAAAACAAGGGAGAAATTTGAAAAACAATCATTAAACTATTCCCTCTCTTTTGGATCAGTTGTAATAAACATATGCTGAAAAACTTAGGGCCAAATACTTCTCTCAATTGCAGAATATGTAAATCCAAATGATCTCCTTTTATTTCAATAGATAACAGAATTTGGCCTTAGCAGGAAGCCTAAGATGATCAAAGTACCTTTTTGTCTAAGCAAGATAGTATTTTATTGTGAGCATCACTTAGGGTGTGTCTAGACTACATGCCTCCTTCGACGGAGGCATGTAGATTAGCCAGATCGGAAGAGGGAAATGAAGCCGCGATTAAAATAATCGCGGCTTCATTTAAATTTAAATGGCTGCCCCGATCTGCCGATCAGCTGTTTGTCGGCAGATCAGGGCAGTCTGGACGCGATGCGCCGACAAAGAAGCCTTTCTTGATCGGCACAGGTAAACCTGGTTTCACGAGGCTTACCTGTGCCGATGAAGAAAGGCTTCTTTGTCGGGGCATCGCGTCCAGACTCTCCCGATCTGCCAACAAACAGCTGATCGGCAGATCGGGGCAGCCATTTAAATTTAAATGAAGCCGCGATTATTTTAATCGCGGCTTCATTTCCCTCTTCCGATCTGGCTAATCTACATGCCTCCGTCGAAGGAGGCATGTAGTCTAGACACACCCATAATGTTGGTCAAGTAATTTGAACATGAAAAAGCACTAAATGAGTTCCGAATATTAGCATTAATGGTACTTGATATCCTCAGGATTAAACTAGTATAGTAATTAATGACTAATAATTGAATGAATGAATAATCAACAACAGTAATAAGCTTAAATGTTTAAAATTACAACAGGACTCTCCAAAATCAGGAGATTGGCTTATAAATCATGAAACTTGAAAAAAAACAAAACCAAAACAAACAAACAAAAAAAACAAAAACAAAAAACCCACCCCATCTTTTTGGAGGGGAGGTCACTTTCAAGCTTTTCCCACTACCCCAAGAGTTAGAAGTTTACTTTTTTAAAATAATGAAAGAGATTCCCAAGTAATGACCCAAGGCAGAGGCCTTAAGAAAAATGCTAAATATTGCAAGACTCTTGGTAAAATTGTGAGATTTGGCAACATTTTAAAAATTATTGATAAGGATGCTAAAAAATTAGAAAGCAAAGTCATGTAGTACAAAATCGTCCTGCATTGGATTGTTTCTTGGCTTACAAAGTTTTCAAGGAAAGGACTGTGTTGCTGTGTTTGTAAAGTAGCTGTACAGAGAGTCCATAATGCTGAGGAGGATGACTGGCTAAAAGTAACTGTATACAAATAGGATCATGAGGGTTTTTCCACTGGCTTCCAGCCCAACAAAGTCACCCTGGGATCTGAATGTCAAGCTATTTTCTTTATAATTATTTTGGGATTGCAGATAAGAAAAAGATAAGAATTTGACTCTCAAGTGGATATTAACTGTTAACTGTTCTATTGAGAATAGACTTCATACCTCTCCGATACTGTTGTTGTACAGCTTCATGGGAATAGAAAGGAGTATAAAGTTTATTGCTGTCAACATGTCAGCAGATATGACTCTGAAAACTTACTCTGTCTGACTTGGATCTCATTTTCCCCAGTTTTACACCAATGTAAGTTAAGTTATACAGAGTTACTCATGACTTTCAATGGCGTGAGCAAGATTGGAAACAGCTCAGCATATAATTGTTTAAGAAGCTGTCTTCTACAAAGCCACTTTTCTCTTGCTAGTGATTCTTTGGCCTTTAAGGATGTGAGGAGTCTCACTGACATCTGTTTAAACAAGTGCAAAGTGGATTAGGCCCTTTTGAGCAGGGGCCTTAGCTTGGTGTGGATTAATATAGAGTGGTGATTTTCAAGGTTGTAAATGAATATTTGGATGGACTTGGCATGGAAATGGGAATTTGATCAATGCACCCATGTCCTTAGCTGATGACAAGATCTATACATCTTCTGCCAGTGGGGAATGTAAACACTTGCAGGTCTGATACAAACCTTGGTATCTCTAGTGCTCTACACCAGGACTACTCACCTTTGGAAGCCCTGGGGGCCACAATGATACTAGCAACACATGCCGAGGGCTGCAACTTACGTATGGTTGCATATACATGCACATATATATGCAAATATTTGCAAATAGCTTCTTTCACACTGACAAGCATGAATACAGAGATTAAGGTAAGACTATACAACACACAGGCTCCATTTAAGTCAGTTCTGCTGATATTAGTAAAATGCAATATTTACCCAATTTCCACCCATATGACAGGACTTTACATGAGCGGTGACAGTCCAGGAATTTAACTACTTGTCATGCATGTCAACAGAAGACCATTATATTGACTCGTGGTTGTCGAGCTTGTTCCCAGTGGAGGCCATGTTCAAAGATCCCACCCATGGGCCACGTGTTGAGCCCCTTGTAAGCCCAAACTGCACTGCAGGCTGCAAAGAGGCCACACATTGAGTAGCCCTGCTTGACACCATAGAGTCAGGTGGTGGTTTTCATGTTCATTTTTAAGTTTTCTTTTGGAGTCCCTTGATGTCCATATATCTCTGGGCTGGACAAGATGGAAATGGATGGCAGAGGAAGACACCGAAGAACATTTTTAATCCATTCTGAAATGTCCTGGGCCTGTCTCAGTAATCTTAAGCGATTAGCTTGGAACTAAATAGCCTTATCTCCATAGCTGGGGCTGCCACACTCAAGTGCTGACTTGAGGCCAGTTTTGTGGAAAAAGGCAAGAAAACTACCAATTTCCAGCAGAAGAGCAGTTCAGCCTGAACCAACGCTTTATGTGGACGTTCAAGTCAGACCAGCAGCTTGTCTGGTCTGTGGACTGTATATGACGCGGAAAGCACATTCCAAGCGTATTTGGAGATGTTTCATACTTCTTGCCTTAATTGCATTTGGGGAGGCCTAGGAGGGGTGTCATCACAATGGAAATACCAGAGGAAGAGGATGTGATTAGAGTTGTGCAACCCGCAGCGCTCCTCAGAAACTGCTCTACTACCACAGTTGGCCATGGGTCTCCTTTCTATAAATGTCAAGCTAATCTCAGCTTCCATTAAGGACAAACGAGTTTCTAACCCCTAATGTTGAGGGGCCAGCCTTGGGAATGTGAACCAGTTACTGGGATGGGCAGTGTAGCAGGATGGTTTCTCCAGAAAGTGATATGTTGGTCACAGCTCCTCTGCATCTGCCAGAGTTGGTCTCTGGGGTTTGCAATATTCACACATGGGGGACCCCCGAGCAATCCAAGGCTATGACAAAAGGATGGGGAACATGCAGAGATTTCATTGTCACCTGCTACAAATCTTCTGACTGGGCTGCAGGCTAGAGAAGAGCTGCTCTGCTGAACAGCCAGTATGGCCTTTAGCCTTAACTAAGGGGCAACACATTTGATTCAGTGTGATATAAGTACAGAACTAGGAGCAAAATACTTTGTTTTGGTAATGGCTCTGCTACTGCTCCTCTCTGCAGCCTCAGTCCAGTCACCAAACATTTCCCATCTGTGATGTGGGGAGATAGCAAGATTCTTCACAGGGTTTTCTGACAATGAATTTCTTCGAAACCCTGTTTTACAGACCATCTTTAGAAGAGACTGAGGGATATTTGAGGAGAGGTCTTTAGTATCTCACAGTAAGTAAAATTTCCCTGTCTTAAAAAATCTTTCTTCTTAAAGCCAAGTTCTGGCAGCACCTTCTCTTAGGGTATGTCTAGACTACTGAGTTTTGTCGACAAAAGTGGACTTTTGTCGACAAAACTATACCTGCGTCTACACTACCGCTGAGTTCTGTCGACATAATGTCGACAGAACTCAGCAGTTTTGTCGACGCTGGTAAACCTCATTTTACGAGGCATAACACCTTTTGTCAACAGAGTTCTGTCGACAGAAGGTGTTATTGCCTGTAGGGTTGCGTCTAGACTACAGGGTTTTGTCAACAAAGCAGCTTGCTTTGTCGACAGAACTGAATGTGTCTAGACGCTCTATGTCGACAGAAGTTTTGTCGACAGATACTGTCGACAAAACTTCTGTCAACAAAACCCGGTAATCTAGACGTACTCTTAGAGGAGACAGGTTAGAACTGTTTGGACCTCTGTGTATACAACCACCAAGGTGCCAGCACTGCACAACTGTGAGTTCTTAACTATATCTCTGGCCAGGAAGTTCCTATGTTCTCCCGGTGTCTGGCCCAAAAGTGGTCTAGTCCAGTACCCTATCTAATACAGTCGCCTTTATAGATGCTTGTTTGTGTTGGCTCCCAAAAGCAGGAGATGGATAGAAATCAGTCTTATTGCTAATTAGGGTTAAATCCCATGGTTCACACTCTTACAGAAATGGATAGGATGGGAGGGGGAACATCTTACTTGACTAAGGGCTGTGGAATTTGGCCTTGAGAGAGTGAAGGAGAGAGTCTGAGGTGAAAGAGGAGACACAATGACTGTACTTTGCCTCTTGCCAGCTGGTTTGATACTTGAAACAGTCTTTCAATAGCATGATATTAGTGGGGTTGGCTTCCTTCAGAGCAATCTGCCCAACTGCTGGATCTGTGGAGAGATTTACTGGTGAATTTAAGATTTTTTTTGCTACATCGAGCTGCATGCGGAGCAGGAACATCTGCTGATGTATTTTTTTTACTAGCTGGAGGCTTCTCTTTTTAAATGATCAGGGCATTTGTAATTATTCAGTGCTCGCCTGTACAAACAGAAAGCTGTACTAAAGACATTCCAAGACTAGAAGGGCCACTATGATCATCTAGTCCGCCCTCCTGTATAACACCAAGCTGTGGAACGTCCCCAAAATATGTCCTAGAGCAGAACTTTTAAAAAAACAGCCAGACTTGATTTAAAAATGGTCAGTGATGGAGAATCTACTATTAACCCTTAGTAAATTGTCCCATGGGTTAATTACTGTCACTGTTAAAAGTGTAGGCATATTTCCAGTCTGCCACTGTGCTATCCAATCACCTCAGATTTCTTAGGTATGTGAGTCCCTCACAGTGTGCTCTTCACTAAACTAATTTTGTGTCCTTGAAAATTTTGCAGGCCCCCTTTTCACCCTCTTCATAGATCACTGATAAGTATCTCAATGGTGTCTTTGTTAGTAGCATTTTGCCATAGTGAAGATCATTCCTTTACTCCCACTCTGGTCTCTTGACCGGTTTCAGATCCCTGTGTGTATTGTTGACTCTCTGCTGAGCCAGTAGCAAATGTGGGTGCCTTGTAAGTTAATTTTCCATTTGGTGAAGAAATGAATGACATGGAGTCAGATGTTTGGTTGGTGCAATTGGTTTATTAACAAAATGCACGGAGGCTCTGTTTCTTTGACAATGGTGGTTATAAACTGCACACAAGCAGAAAACTCAGGAAGGGCTTGACTGCACTTTCCTAAAAAGTACGTGTCTTTAGTGTGCCTCCACATCTCTCTCTTTCTCTCTGAGACGGTCCGCACGCGTCACTCCCCAAAGGTAAGCAGTTGTGGCGATGGGATCGTGTCCCTAACGTAGTCCTTGTTCTCCTCTCCGTCACTCTCGGAGGAGGGGGCAGGGGGGCCCGGGCCTCCTGGGGCCGGTCCAGAGTGCGGGGTGCGGGCGCCCCATCACACTCTCCATCTCCCTCTCCCTCTCCCACTCTCTCTCTCTGGTTTCTCATCAGTTTTAGTCAAGCCCAGCTACCTATAACACTCTAGCTCATTTTTCTCCTTCAGCCTTTTTCTTTACTTTACACCTCAGAATCTCCTAGTCCAGTGTTTCTCAACCAGTGGTATAAGTACCCTCAGGAGTACTTGAGAGAAGTCTTGTGGGGGGTACGTCAACACAACTGAAATTTGGAGAAAACTGAATTTTTGTTTTAAGTTTAATGGTGCTTTATTATTTTTGTACTTTTTACACCCAAAAATTTCATTGCCCGCCTGGCTACAATTAAGTTGTTTAAACAAAATGTGTTGCAATGGTGGGAAAAAAAATGGTGTGTCTGAAAACTGTAGGTACTGGGGGTACTTATAATTTTTTTTTAAAAAAGGGGTACTTTATAAAAAAAAGATTGAGAAACACTGCCTTAGTCCAAGGCCCTCCTGGGACTGGACTGTCTAGAAAGTTGATTTGGCCATTAGCCCTCCTTTGGCACAGTTGATCTAAATTCAAAGAGAGCTCAGAAAGGCATCTTTAACTTCATACAGTGCTGCATATGAGGTGCTTATACATCAGTGATCCCATTGGAAACAGGCACCTAATTTCCTTAGCTCATTTGAATTTCCTGTCTTTTTCTACTAGATCTTTACTATGTTGTTGACATGAGCTGACTTGGCTGTTAATATTAAGGAAATAGAGGCTGATTCTATCCAAAGCGATAAGAAAGTCTCTACTATTTGGAAAATAAATGCCAGAATAGGAAAATTACTGATTGACCAATGTCAAGGTTACAAAAAGGAACTTGGAAAGGAATTTCTACCGTAACAGGTACCATAAATCACAGGTGGAGGCTCATGTGCTAAGTGATCCCAGGTATGCTGATCCATTAATATTTTGAAATAGCAACTCTTCACAATCAGGATACGCGTCATGAGAGACTTTAAAGGCCCCATGAGAGTTGTAAGGGTATAATTTGAGGTGTGACACATTCCATTAATATTCTCATCATTGCTGAACTCACTATGCATTTTTAATTAGATTACTGCTTGGAGCTGTGTGCCGCTTTCTGAGAGTCCATTGCTTTTTAATTGATCCAATTGTTGTTTACCAAGGCCCAGGGAAGTTCATAAATTTTACATCTGATTGATTCTGATTCATGTGACACACTCTGACTGCCATCTTAAATGGGATAAAGATGAGTCACAGCAGAAAGGTGGGATTTTTGATTGGGAAACAGTGTTGCAAGCAGCTCTAAGGAGCTTCAGTCTACCTTGTGGAAATAACCTAAGATTATTTGTGGCAGTGTTTAAGTAAACTGAAAGGTCTTACCTAGAGGTCAAATATACTGTTGTGTATCATGTTGGAATCATCATAAGAAAACAGCTTTTCTTTTCTAATTTCAGTCATTCTCTTTGCATCTAAATAAAAACCACTTTGTTCCATATTCTTTAATGCCAAAATATGGTTATTTCGCGCTCAGAAGATTTCCCCTTGAGCTACGCTTATAAATGAAGTGATTGCAATTTGGGCCTTGCATAGAACAGTTTCCTAGGGTTTGTCTACACTTGCACCCTAGTTCGAACTAGGGATGCAAATGCAGGCATTCAAAATAGTCAATGAAGTGAGGATTTAAATATCCCGTGCTTCATTAGCATGATCTCGCCGGCGCGTTACTACGAATGCCAGCTGTTTCGAAAGTGAAAGTGCGCGCCGGGACACATTAGTTCAAACCAAACCCCTTGGTTCGAACTAACGTTACTCCTCATTTTTTACATCTGATTGATGCTCCATTTTTAAAATCTGATTGTGACGGGGTGGAGCAACCCCGTTACCCGCAAATGCCGGGAGGCACGGGCGCCAGCGGGGGGGCGGCCGGATTAGCCCCAGCTGCGCCGGCACACCCGGAGGTTGGGGAAGGGGCGCATCATCAAGGCGCGCCGGGGACACCCGCTGACGTCACCAGTGTGACGGGGAAGAGCAGGGTGGGGCACCCGGAAGCGGAGGGGGAAGAGGCCGACGGGGCGGGGGAATAAGAAGGCCAAACAGGGGGAGAGAAGAGAAGGAGCTCGCCTGGGGGACGGCGGAGGTAACTGGTAGCAGGGGGAGGGTGCTGGCCAAGCAGGGAGCGTCGGCGGTGGACGCTTGGCCCACGCCTAGGGTCAGGGACGTGGAGAGGAAACTCACCGGTGGGGTGAGACAGACCCAGGGAGGGTCGTGGAGCCTGTGAGCAGGCGTGTTTAGGGGTAAACCCCCACCTGCTACCATTGGGAGCCGAGCTCCTGGTGTTAGGGCCCTGAGTCGGGGTCCAGAGCGAGGGTGGGCCCGGACCCCTCACCCCGCCCAAGGGGGGCGATAATCATTTGACTGACGCCGCCAGAGGCGCACCAACGGGAAGGCCTCGTGACACTGATTAATACTCCATTTTTTGAGGAGTAACATTAGTTCGAACGAAGGGGGTTGGTTCGAACTAACGCGTCCCGGCGTGCACTTTCACATCCCTAGTTCAAACTAGGGTGCAAATGTAGACATACCCCTAGAGAATTAAATCCTTTGCTCTGATCACATCAAACTGAAATACTGCTTCTGTGAAATTAAAAGGATTTAAGGTGCAATTTCAAAGGCACCCAAGGCCTTGTCTTCACTAGGAAAAAAAGCGTTAATATATACAAGCTAAAATCCCGGTGAAGATAACCAGTGGTAGTTTTAACATAAGATAGCTGCTATATCACTTACCTCTACATGTTAAAACTACAGTTTTAGCACTTGTTAAATATATGACTTGGGAGGACAAAACTCATTTTTTATCATTAAATCCTAAAATACTGTGCTTTCCTTTAATAATAATATTTTATTTGTTTATTAATAATAAGCAAATTTTAATTTTATGTGCTTATTAATAATAAGCACCTTTAAATATACAGAGAAACTTCTATTAGTCAAAACTCAGTTGTCCAAAGCTCTTTGATTTAAAACAATCATTTTCCCATATTGAAAATGTCTTAATTTAGCTAAACTTAGTCACTGTCTTTTCTAACATATGGATAGCTAATATTGTACTGTAGAGTTGTTTTGCCATGTTTCTTCCCCATTTCTTTCTTAGATGCCCCAGATACTAAGGGGAAAACAGAGGACATATTGTTACATTATGTAGTTTGTCTTCTGTTTACTTTTTATCTGAATTTTCAATTTCTTTTGTTGGCACATATGTATAGTGTTTCATACGATTTTCATCCGTCCTTGGTGGCATTGAAATACATAATGCAATGGTGTGTAGGTACAGTACGTGCATGATATAAAAACTAAAAAGACAGCACCACTACCCTAGTGGGATGTCTCCTGCTGTTGGAGTTAACTATTCACATGCTAAATTTTCAACTACCTTAATACTAGTTTGCGGGAAGAAGTGAGTTTTGCAGTGTGATATCAAAATAGCAAGGGAAAACTGTTACATAGACTTGGCCAACTATTGAGGGATTTTTTCATCTGGCTTCCTGGAATTAATACTTTGGTTCTGTTAATGGAGGTGTTTGTAATTGCTCTGGTCGGTGTCAGGACAGGAAACCCTTGGTCCTACCTCACACAAGGTTTTGCAGACCAGTACAAAACCTTGATTTAAAATGGGGAATAAACAGAGCAGCGGAATAAGCAGTCGAGCTCTGGTGGAATAAATTCTTCATTCTTCATCCTAGTCAGGAAACAGGCTGCTGCAGAGGTTCCCTGAAGTGTGTGAGTCCATACTTGAGTAGGACAGGCTGCTCAGGCATGAAATCCTGTAGTCAGTTTGTCATTGAGTAGAATAGATGAAGCCTTCTTACTTACTGGAGATAGAAGTGGTGCTTTTGATGGCTACAACTACCTGAGTGTCCACTGGGAGTCAAAGAAGTGAGATACAACAGCAACTATGCAGGTTAAATGCTTTTGGGGTACGTCTACACTGCACGCTTATTTTGAAATAGCACGCATTGAGCAGGCTCAGCAGGGCCTGCATGGTCATGGAGGACACCTTAGCTGTCTGAAAGGGAAGTTCTGCTGCCTCCTCACCTGCCTCAAGCTCAGGAAGTGAAACGTCCCCCAAGTGGTGGCGGCCTGTTGTGTCCTGCACAATATATGTGAGAACAAGGGGGAGATGTTCCTGCCAGAGTGGAGGGTGGAGGGCAGACCTTTGAACAGCTGTGCATGGCTGCCACCCGGCAGGCCCATCAGAGGGCTGTGTGTATCTGAGAGGTCCTGAGGGAGAGTTTCACACAAGTACACCAGTGATACTCTCCCCTGGACCTCCCCAGAAGGGGCCTGTGCATTGCCCCTCTTTGCCTTTCCTCCCATATCCCTTCCTTCCCCTGCCCTCCCTTCTTCCTCCTTCCTTCTCCCTCCCCTTTCCCTTCTCCTGTTGATACTGTAATGCAGACCTTTTGTTTCTGAAACAAGAAACTCTAATTTTGGTTTAATTGGGGTAAATGTAACTGGGGAAAGAGCCTGGGAGTGGGAAGAAGGGGGAAGGATGGGGGAGAATGAGGAGGAGAGGCTCAGGGATTGGGCTTGGAGTGATGCCTGCCTTGGGTGGTCCCGCTGCCTTGTGTGCAGAGTGTGGTGCAGCTCCATGTCCACCTCCACAGACATCTGCAGGGCACACAGGACAGCGATGTGGGCTTATCTGCAGTGGTGGCTCCCACTGGGTCGGGAGACTGGCATGGGAGGTGTTGCAGGTGCCTCACTCACAGCTGGTTCTACTGTGGTGAACAAAGAGAAAGGCAGTCATCCCAGAAGACAGTGCATTAAACCCAGCCTTCATCTCTGAGGCGACACTGAAAAGTCAGATGAAAGCGATGTGCTTGGAGCAAGGCCGTCAGTGGCCTAGCCTGTGGGTCCCTTCCTTCAGGGGCACAGATGTCCCCGGGGGAGCCTTACTACCCTCATGTCCTGGGAACAAGTGAGTATGGGAAGGTGCTGGCCAGGCTGGGAGCTTACAGATGGAAGGGGGGCAATGGGGCAGGACTGGCAGTGGCGGCATCCCACAGGGAGAGGACTTGTATCCCTGCCTGCTTCAGGAGAAGGGGGGAGGGCGTTGGGGGAGGTGTGTGTGAGTGGCAGATGCCGCTTGCTGGAGAGGGTGCTACTAGAGTCCCCTCCACTTCCTTTCCCTCGCAGCAGGCTTCACTAGCAGGGGCTCGGTGTCCTCTGCCTCGCTGCCCCGAGACTACAGGCCTGACCATGTGTCATGTGCAGCACTGCTGTGTGTGTGTGTGTGTCCGGGACCCTCAGCCTCCTCAGTGGTGGCTTGTGGTTGGAGGGTGTCCCACCACAGGGGGTCAGGACTAAGGCAGGCCTGTGCCGGATCCCTGTGAACAGGAGCACAAGGGTCCTCTAAGGCAGCCTCCTAGGGCTGAGTGCTCTGGACACACATGCACAGGCTACTGTGCAATGCCCGGGCCAAAAAGGCCAAGTGAGTAGTGCGCAGACCCTCATAGCTCACCACCTCCTCCTGGGTGTGTCTGGGAGTTTGTCTGATGGGCCTTCCCCAGCTTCATCCGATCCCTGGGCAACATCCTGGGAGGGTGGTACCAGCTCTAGGGACAGGGTGAGATCCTAGCTGGCAGGCATTGTGGACCCTGTGGCCTGCTCCTCCTCCTGCTCCTCTTCCCCTCCCTCCACTGCAGGCCTGCCCTCTGGGAGGGTGACAATGGGTGTCTCCTGCCCAGAGTCCACAACCAGTGGGGGGAAGGGACTGACCCCCCCTTCCAGAATGTGGTGGAGCTAGTCGTAATACCGGCCGGTCTGTGGGAGAGGGGCCTGTCGTGTGTCACACACACTATATCCCTTGAGGCTGCACCTTTAAAACCAGTGAGGGAAGGGGAACTATAGAGTTCTCATGAGTGTGGACAGAATGACCAGCAGGGCACCTGTGGGAAGCCCTGGAAGCCACTTATTGTGAAATAACCACAACTGTGCTGTCTACACACACCCTATTTGGAAATAGCTATTTTGGAAAATGAGTTACAGCATTCGGAATAAGATGCCCATGATTTCAAAATAATGGGCTTGCTGTGTAGATGCTCACTTTGTTATTTTGCAATAATGGTGCTGTGTAGACATGCCCTTAGTTACTGCAAAGGTGTGTTCTGTTGCCATTGGAAGAGGTGCCTAGCTCCACTCTGGCACATCTCTAAATAAAATTGTCCGAGGGCCAGGCCTTTGAATTTAACTAAGATGAGGAGTAGATCATGTAATCAATTATGTAAACAGCTTGCAAAGCTATGTTGGCTGACTTGGGAGTTTTTTAAGTGAAATCTTCAAAGCACCAAGATGCACCATAAATATCAGAAAAAAAATCAAATTGCAATACATGTTGATTTTGAGGACAACTAAATGAAACCAAAAGTTCTGATCCTATCTAATGCATAACATTGAACAAAGCAACAACAGCAACAAAAATTCACTCCCCCCAAATGCTCTATCTTAGGGTATGTCTACACTAGCTCGTTAATTCGAGCTAGGTAGGCAAATCAGGCAACCAGAGTTGCAAATGAAGCCCGGGATTTAAATATCCCAGGTTTTATTTGCATGTTCCTGTCCGGCCGCCATTTTTAAATCCCCCTTAGTTCGAACGAACTGCCCGCGGCTACATGCGGCAGTTTAAAGTTAATCCAAACTAAGGCCATAGATGATGTCTTATGACTCTAAGAAACAATACTCCTCTGTAGGGTGACATGCTCGGGCAGGTATGGCCCATGCAGCCCTTCTGATATATGATAAAAAATATTCTGTAGATGAAAAATTATCAGCAGCACATACTGCCTTTGTTAGGATGGACATAAAAGTAGCTGCAAAGGATTTTACCTAACATTGTAAGACTTAGGACAGTATGGATCAGAGCAATATTTTCTTTTAGATGGACCCAAAGCACATTGGAATTTAAATGGCTGAACACATATTCACAAATGGATCATCTGTTTCTTACAAATAATCAACATCCTTTATTGTTATGTCTTTAAATGAAACTACAAAAGGACTTAGGAGACATCTCTCTCAAGTATTAACAGTGTAACCTCTACCATCATTCCTATCAAAGACATACATTTATTTACGTATATAAAACCTTGCTAATGCCGCCATTCTTGAGCATACATTTCCCTTAGTTATGCTGATTGAACTTCAGCCTTGACAGCTTGGAGGAAACTAATGAAATCACAAACATGATATGTTAGATGTATAACAGAAGGGATTAAATGCTTTCAGAGTATTTGCTTCACACATCGGTTGAGACATATTTTATTATTTTTGTATTATACCCGTATTTAAGCTGGTCAAAATGAAGAATGGCTAAACAAGGATTTGCCTTTCCAAAAGGGAAAGGACCTTGAGAAAATTGGCCTTGTAAGGTTAGATAATATGTCCTCGTCATGGATCTAAGTTCAATGGAACCAACCAAGTAGAGTAAGTGATGAAGAAGAAAATAAAAGAAAACAATTTTATTTGAGTGATTGTAGGGTACATAACAGAAGAAAAGTGGGAAAGATTAGTTTTCTAAGGTTTGAAATGGCATAAAGAAAGTTAGAATTTCTAGATTATAGGCCTGGAGAGATCTAAGGACCTTGTAATCTAAAGACACTGTCTGCCTTTGTAACGGGGTATTTATAATTAATGTGAGAACAATTTTTATCCCTTTCACCTGCCATCATTACACAAGACAGATAAAAATAAATAGTGCATAAGTTAAATTGTTCATTGACAGTGAATATAAACACATCATGAAGCTGTTTAAACTTGAATCTAAAATTATATTATCTTAAGTGGCAGAAAAAATCATCATATGATTAAATTATAAGTCTAAACTCCCATATGAATAAAATATCTTGACGTGAATAGGAACAGTAATGTTTGATATTGAAGGTAATGAATTGAAAGCCACATTTCTCTCTGAACACAGCTTAATCACAATTCTGTTTATTATTAAATATTATTTATTAAATACAAAAAGCACCTGGAGATATCTACTGAGAATATGGCCTCATTGTGTTAGGTACTACAGGCAGTCCCCGGGTTACGTACAAGATAGGGACTGTAGGTTTGTTCTTAAGTTGAATCTGTATGTAAGTCGGAACTGGTGTCAGCCGCTGCTGAAACTGATCAGTTTCAACCGCGGCTGAATCTGGACGCCAGTTCTGACTTACATACAGATTCAACTTAAGAACCCCAGGCGTCCCCAAGTCAGCTGCTGCTGAAACTGATCAGCAGCTGATTCCAGGAACCCTGGGGCAGAGCAACTTTGCCCCGGGCTTCCTGTAGTCAGCCGCTGGTCAGTTTCAGCAGCGGCTGACTTGGGGACGCCTGGGGCAGAGCAACTGGGGTGCTGCTGGGTTGCTCCAGTAGCGCAGCTCCTCGGCGCTACTGGAGCAACCCAGCAGCACCGCAGCTGCTCTGCCCCAGGCGTCCTGATTCATCCGCTGCTGAAACTGACCAGCAGCGGCTGAATCAGGACGCCTGGGGCAGAGCAGCTGGGGTGCTGCCGGGTTGGTCCAGAGTGGTGCTGCGGGACCAACCCGGCAGCCCCCAGCTGCTCTACCCCAGGGGTCTGCAAGAAAAGCCTGTTCTGCTGGGGGGGGGGGCACTAGCTGCACCCCCCCCCCCGCCAGAAGACTGGGGAGACGGGGGTGGCGGAACCGCCCAAGTCCTCCACGGCTTTGCTCCGTCTCCCTGGTCTGCTGACCTGGGAGACGCGGAGCAAAGCCGCAGAGCACGCGGGCAGCGGGACAGTCCAGGCGCGCCGCGGTTGTCCCACTGCTGGCGTGCTCCGAGGCTTTGCTCCCCATCTCCCTGGTCTACTGGTCAGACCAGGGAGACGGGGAGCAAAGCCGTGGAGCACGCCCGCAGCGGGACAGCCCAAGCGCGCCTGGACTGTCCCGCTGCGGGCGTGCTCCAAGGCTTTGCTCCCCGTCTCCCTGCAGACCAGGGAGACGGGGAGCAAAGCCGCGGAGCACGCCCGTAGCGGGACAGCCCAAGCGCGCCTGGGCTGTCCCACTGCGGGCGTGCTCCGAGGCTTTGCTCC
Source organism: Pelodiscus sinensis (assembly GCF_049634645.1). Taxonomy (NCBI): domain Eukaryota; kingdom Metazoa; phylum Chordata; order Testudines; family Trionychidae; genus Pelodiscus; species Pelodiscus sinensis. The sequence goes on from NC_134726.1 coordinate 18,965,209, forward strand.
CCATCTCCCTGGTCTGCTGGTCGGGAGACGGGGAGCAAAGCCGCGGAGCACACCCGCAGGGGGACAGCTCAAGTGCGCCCGGGCTGTCCCGCTGCGGGCGCGCTCCAAGGCTTTGCTCCCCGTCTCTCTGCAGACCAGGGAGACGGGGAGCAGCTTTTCTCGCCCCGGAAGATGGTGGCGGCGGACCGTGGCGCATCTGGGCGTCCTGCCGCTCCCGTCCTCCGGGGCGAGAAAAGCCCCGTTCGTAACTGCGGATCCGACGTATACAAACACATAGTATGAAATGATCTCTGCTCAGAAGTGTTTATAATCTGAACACAATCAACAAGATCATACTTCCTTTGTCTTTCTCAAATGTTTCTCCAGTTTGTTCTAGGGCTGAATTGTATTTATGTTTTTAAATGCCAACATACATTTATTTTGTTAATTCAGAAGTGTAATATATAGTACTATTCAGAATTCTTGTTTAGTGCCTTTAATTAAGATGGAGGAATGTATTATAGTTTAATATTAGACGATACCCAGATAGATCATTTGTCAGATAACTTGGAAGATTTTTTATTAACATAAGAACGGCCATACTGCGTCAGACCAACGGTCCATCCATAAGAATATAAGAACGGCTGTACTGGGTCAGACCAAAGGTCCATCTAGCCCAGTATCCTGTCTGCCGACAGTGGCCAGCAGAGAGGGTGGACCGAAGACAATGATCAAGCGATTGGTCTCTTGCCATCCCTCTCCAGCCTCTGACAAACAGAGGCCAAGAACACCATTTTATCCCCTGGCTAATAGCCTTTTATGGACGTAACTTCCATAAAATTATCTAGCTTCTCTTTAAAATCTGTTATAGTCCTAGCCTTCACAGCCTCCTCTGGCAAGGAGTTCCACAGGTTGACTACACGCTGTGTGAAGAAGAACTTTCTTTTATTAGTTTTAAACCTGCTACCCATTAATTTCATTTGGTGTCCTCTAGTTCTTTTATTTAGGGAACTAATAAATAACTTTTCTTTATCTGCCCTCTCCACACAACTCATTATTTTATATACCTTTATCATATCCCCCCTCAGTCTCCTCTTTTCTAAACTGAAAAGTCCCAGTCGCTTTAACCTCTCCTCATATGGGACCCGTTCCAAACCCCTAATCATTTTAGTTGCCCTTTTCTGAACCCTTTCCAAGGCCAAAATATCTTTTTTGAGGTGAGGAGACCACATCTGTACACAGTATTCAAGATGTGGGTGTACCATAGTTTTATACAAGGGCAGTAAGATATTCTGGGTCTTATTTTCTATCCCTTTCTAAATAATTCCTAGTATTCTATTTGCCTTTTTGACTGCCGCTGCACTCTGTGTGGAAGTTTTCAGAGAACTGTCCACGATAACTCCAAGATCTCTTTCCTGATTTGTCATAGCCAAATTAGCCCCCAACATACTGTACGTATAGTTGGGGTTATTTTTCCAGATGTGCATTACTTTACACTTATCCACATTAAATTTCATTTGCTATTTTGTTGCCCAATCACTCAGTTTGGTGAGATCTTCTTGAAGTCCCTCACAGTCTGCTTCTGTCTTGACTGTCCTAAACAGTTTGGTATCATCTGCAAACTTTACTACCTCACTGCTTACCCCTTTCTCCAGATCATTTATGAATAAGTTGAAAAGGATTGGTCCCAGGACTGATCCTTGGGGGACACCACTAGTTACCTTTCTCCATTCTGAAAATTTACCATTTATTCCTACCCTTTGTTTCCTGTCTTTTAACCAGTTCTCAATCCAAGAAAGGACCTTCCCTCTTATCCCATGGCCATGTAATTTACACAAGAGCCTTTGGTGAGGGACCTTGTCAAAGTCTTTCTGAAAATCTAAGTATACTATATCTACTGGATCCCCCTTGTCCGCATGTTTGTTAACCCCTTCAAAGAACTCTAAGGGTATGTCTACAATACAAAGTTAATTCAAACTAATGGATGTTAGTTCGAATTAACTTTGATAGGCGCTACACTAGTGCTCCGCTAGTTTGAACTTAATTCGAAGTAGCGGAGCACTTAGTTCGAACTAGGTAAACCTCATTCTATGAGGACTAAGCCTAGTTCGAACTTACTAGTTCGAATTAAGGGGTGTGTAGCCCCTTAATTCGGACTAGTGGGAGGCTAGCCCTCCCCAGCTTTCCCTGATGGCCACTCTGGCCAACACCAGGGAAACTCTGTTGCCACCCTCCCGGCCCCGGACCCCTTTAAGGGGCACGGGCTGGCTACGGTGCCCGTGCCAGGTACAAGCCTGCCAGCATCCAGCTAGCAGACCCTGTACCTGGCATGGCTCGAGCCAGCCACCCAATGGCCCCAGCCCTCCCCCTCTTCCTGGGACCAGGCTGGTGGCTCCCAGGAGCTTGCCCGGGACAGCAAGAGGCGGGCACCCGCCTGGTCTAGTGCGGACATCATGGACCTCGTCCACGACCTCCGCACTAGCCACAGGAAAGTGGCTGTCTAGGGCAGGAGAGCTGCCAGCCTGGCCACCCAGGAGCAGGTGTGCATGAAAATCAAGGTGGTCCACTGAGAACCCCGACCCTGAGCCCTGAGCTTACAATGGCCGTACTGGGTCAGACCAAAGGTCCATATAGCCCAGTAGCCTGTCTGCCGACAGCGGCCAACCCTAGGGACTCTGGAGGGGATGGACCGAAGACAGTGACCAAGCCATTTGTCTCGTGCCATCCCTCTCCAGCCTTCCACAAACTTTGGCCAGGGACAGCACTCCTACCCCCTGGCTAATACCACTCCATGGACCCAACCTCCATGACTTTATCTCACTTCTCTTTAAACTCTGTTCTAGTTCTAGCCTTCACAGCCTCCTGCAGCAAGGAATTCCACAGGTTGACTCTTTGCTTTGTGAAGAACAACTTTCTGTTACTAGTTTGAAGCCTGCTACCCATTCCTTTCCTTTGGTATCCTCTAGTCCTTCTATTATGGGAACTAATGAAGAACTTTTCTGTATGCACCCTCTCCACCCCACTCATGCTTTTATAGACCTCTATCATATCCCCCCTCCGTCTCCTCTTTTCTAAGCTGAAAAGTCCCAGTCTCTTTAGCCTCTCTTCATATGAGACCTGTTCTAAACCCCTCATCATTGTAGTTGCCCTCCCCTCTCCCACCCTCTCTCTTCCCCTCTCCCACCTCCTTTTCCCAGTCTCCCCCAGTTTTGTTCAATAAAGAGAGATTCTATTTTTGACCACACATTTTCTTTATTTTGTACATCAGGAAGGGGGGCTAGGGAAGGATAAGTGGAAGGAGGTGAGTGAGGAATGGGGTACAAGCCCCCGATGGGGGGGACTGGGTTGGCTCTGCGGACTTCTGGGGGTGGAAGCTCTCCTGCAGCCCCCCGATTGTCCCCTCTCCCCAGATGGCAGCCTGCGGCAAGTGCAGTCAGTCTGATGGCCGAGTGCTGTGATGTGCCCAGTGTGGGTACGCCGGGCAATCCAAGCCAGGACTGCTTTGCAAGCGGGGCACCCCTGAGAACTGTCTGTCCGAGGTGGGGGTCAGATCGCTTTAAGCACAGCCCTCGGCTAGCCTGAGACAGCAGCTCCACGCTCTAAGTCCTCATCTGATGCCCTCCCAGCACTGCTTCCGGCCATCCTTAACCCCGGTTCAGGGTCCACTCTGTGTGGACAAGCTAGTTCAAATTAGCAAGACGCTAATTCAAACTAGTTTTTTAGTCTGGATGCGTTAGTTCAAATTAGCTTAGTTCGAATTAACTAATTCGAACTAAGTTCGTTCGAATTAGCGCTGTAGTGCAGACATACCCTAATAGATTAGTAAGACATGATTTCCCTTTACAGCCCAGTATTCTGTCTGCCAACAGTGGTCAATGCCAGATGCCCCAGAGGGAGGGGACACAACAGGTATTCATCACGTGATCCCTCCCCTATCACCCACCTCCAGAGAAAGAGAGGCTAGGGATACTATTCTTATCCATCCTGGCTAATAGTGATTGATGGATCTAACCTCCATGACTCTATCTAGTTTTTTTTTTAACCCTATTAAAGTCCTAGCCTTCACCACATCCTCTGGCAAGGAGTTCCAGTTACTAAATAGCAGCAAATATTAATATGCCATCACACTGTGTATTAACTATCCCACGTGTCTCCAGCAATGCACAACACACAGGCCAACACCTTAAACCACCAAAGAAACTGAGGTTAGTGCAGAAGGTAGTGACTCCATTGTGAAGTGGAATTATCTTGCTGATCACTCTGTGATCTGCTCTGGCTGCCAGATGGTTTCCAGCTGAGACAGAAGGCCTCAGTTTTGTCCAATAAACACATAAGAGTCTCAGCTAAAGGATAGTTAGCAGGCATGTTTCCTTTGGTCTCAATGGGTTTGGGGCTTGCCCACGTGAGATGACCTCTGTAGATTCAGTAAGTACACACAAATATGGCTCTTGGATGTATTTTCTTCTGACAGGCCTGGTTCCACCTAATGTTGATTTTGAGAGGTCAGCTCAAAAACCAACTTTTCTGTGCCTGTGCTAGAAATGCCATGCAACTGTCACTCACTATGGAATGCATTTTCTCTCCAGTGTGTTTCTCCCTTGGTAGTAGCTGGGGAAGTTGTGGGAATTGCTTGTGCTGGGACCTTTCCCCTGCCTCTCCGGCTATGAAATAATTATAGAAACCATTGGCTGTGGTATTCATTGTCAAATCTCCAGTGCAGAGTATTTTAAGAAATTAGGGGTGCTGCTTTTGCTTTTTCTAAACCTTCTCACCTGACATTGCTTTAATTGCAGTTTAGATGAATAAACAGGGAATTTTGCTCACAGGCTACTTTTAGAGTCAGGTGTCATCGTGTTAAAGTGGCAGAGGGAAACCCTGCCTCACCTCACTAATAGCAACAATTCTATGTATAACAATTCTCTCTGTAACTACGTCTACACTCCAAGTTTTCTCAGCAAAAAATATGCTAATGAGGGACTCATTTGAATTAGTTATGATCCCTTTTGCATATTTTCTGCCGATCTGTTTTTGCACTGGGGTTTTTGCACAAAAACAATCAGTGTGGACATTTTCTTTTTGTACAAAAAACCCTTTTTCCACAAGAGCAGTATACCTCCTTTTTGGGGGCATAAAGATCTTGTGGAAAAAGGGGTTTTTGCGCAAAAAGAAAATATCCACACTGCTTGTTTTTGCACAAAAACACCAGTGCAAAAACAGGTCAGCAGAAATAAGCAAATGAGATCACGACTCATTTGCATATGTTTTGCTGAGAAAACTCGTAGTGTGGACGTAGCCTATGTGTATAACTGCAAATTATCCGTTTAGATGTGCTTGCAATTAAGACAAGTTCATAAATATTCACACCCCACAAACAGAATGATCACCTAATGTTTTTAAGGGCAAAACATGCATTTGATCAGTTTCTTCTACTGCTTCATAATTCCCTGAATACGTTTCAAAGCCCTACCCTATCAATTTTTCCCATGGTATTCTGGCTCTGCAGGATTTTTGCTTACAAGGGATTGCAAGCTGGCTTGGCCCCTCCTTTCCATTCGTGCACCAACCAGAACTATAAGGAATAACAGCCAGTCATGCTGCAAGCTCAATTTTTATAGAGGGCAAAATGTAATTTTGTTTTTAGGTGGAAAACTAGCTCCTCTTCTGCAGATGCCAAGAGCTTTATTGCAGTGCTGAAACACAGTCCTTTGGTAGTTCCTGAGCAGCAGAGATCTGGCATTGGGGGTGCAGGTTGGATTTCTACTTTGTCCTCTTTTTCCTCCCACTGTATGCAGCCACAGAAACAATGCAGAAATTGTTAGAGCGTTGGGTGAGAAGTGTCTCTTTTTCCCGCTCCCACCCTAGAGGATTTCCCTAGCACAGTGGTTCCCAAACTTTCCAGACTGCTGTACCCATTTCAGGAGTTTGATTTATCTTGTGTACCCCAGATTTCACCTCACTTAAAAACAACTTGCTGACAAAATCATACATAAAAGTACAAAAGTGTCAGAGCATATATTACTGAAACATTGCTGACTTTTTCATCGTTACCATCCCATTTAGAGATGTTCACACACATGTTTTTTGGTAAACATGTAACTGCTGAATTTTTTAGCTGTTACATTTTTACATGCAGGCCAGTTCCTCTCATAGAAAGGCAGCAGCGGGAAGCGGGGGGCACACCCAGTACATATAGGGAGCCAACCTGAAAGCCAGCTTCCCGTGGGTACCAGCTCCTGCCTGCTCCCCAACCCTCCCTCCTCCCTATTCTGCTGCCTCTGTATCAGAGGCAGCAGTGCAGGGGGGAGGTGGGGAAGTGGCTCCGCAGAAGCCAATGCTCATGGGGAGCCTGCTCCAGCCTGCCTGCCCACGCTGCTGCCTCTGATACAGATATGTGATGCAGCAGTGTGTGCGGGAGGGTCAGTTGACTCAGTGGGAGCCAGTACACATGGGAAGCTGGCTTTCAAGCCAGCTCCTCACGTTTGCTGGCTTCCTCCTGGCTCCTCCTGCAGAGGCAGCAGAGACAAAACTTGAGTCATAATGAATGAAGCTATAATGGCAGTGCGTTTTGGTTCTGAACAAATTGCAGAGAGAAGTGGCATATTCCATACAGTAGGGCTGTGTCTAGACTGGCCAGTTTTTCCGGAAAATCAGCCACTTTTCCGGAAAAACTTGTCAGCTGTCTACACTGGCCGCTTGAATTTCCGCAAAAGCACTGACTTCCTACTGTAAGAAATCAGTGCTTTTTGTGGAAATACTATGTTGCTCCCGTTCGGGCAAAAGTCACTTTTGCGCAAAACTTTTGCGCAAAAGGGCCAGTGTAGACAGCTGAGATTTGTTTTCCACAAAAAAGCCCCGATAATGAAAATGGCGATCAGGGCTTTTTTGCGGAAAAGCGTGTCTAGATTGGCCAGGGATGCTTTTCCGCAAAAAGTGCTTTTGCGGAAAAGCGTCTGTGCCAATCTAGACGCGCTTTTCCGAAAATGCTTTTAACGGAAAACTTTTCCGTTAAAAGCATTTCCGGAAAATCATGCCAGTCTAGACGTAGCCTAGGATTCTTAACTAGCTTTCTTGTCACGCAAGAAGTTAGAGGAAGCTGTGTTCCAAATCACACAGAATCGTTTAGATGAAACCTACATAATCTGAGAGAAATCATGTCCTGTTTTTAAACAGGGTAGAATGTAGGAGGAGGTGGCACCCAGCAAGATAAATCAACATCTGCTGCCTTCAGGTTACTGCACAATCACACCTCTTTGGGCTTTGGAATGGCAAAAGGGGCCTCAATGCAATTAAAAGGAAGTTGCTGTTGGGATCTGAAAACCTGGCAGATGCAAGTCCAATTACCTGAATATTTTGAAGGTCACACTTTCTCGAGCATTCCTAAAATACATGCCAAATTGTATTGAGAGGACACATCCTGGAATCCTAAGCGTCCTCTTTCTATGAAGTCCAAATGAAACAAGTGCTGACTTGGTGTAAGCCAGTTGAACTCAATTGACTTCTGTGGTGTTGCAGCTGCTTGCATCACATATAGACCTGGACAATAATTTGGAAACAAGTCCATAATTTAAACTTCTTCTGAGATCAGGCCTGCCGACAGCAAGTCAAAGGGGGCAATTGTCCCTGGATCCAACCGTTCAAAAGGGCTGTGAGCCCCCAGCCACGGCCACCATGTTGCAGCTGTGGTGGCTGGAGCCCCAGGCCCTTTAAATCACTGCTGGAGCACCAAATGGCATGCTCTCGGCAGCTCTGAGGGCTGCCTGGGCCAGAGGTAGTACAGTGCGCTCTGGGCAGCACTGAGGTTAGGCAGTCCCACTCCTTCTGGGAGCACGACCCCTTCTGCCCCTTCCCCACTGTGTCCAGGGGCCCAACAAGTCTATCAGCCCCTGCTGTCAGAGATGCTGTCAGAGATGCCTGCCCACGCTGCTGCCTCTGATACAGATATGTGATGCAGCAGTGTGTGCGGGAGGGTCAGTTGACTCAGTGGGAGCCAGTACACATGGGAAGCTGGCTTTCAAGCCAGCTCCTCACGTTTGCTGGCTTCCTCCTGGCTCCTCCTGCAGAGGCAGCAGAGACAAAACTTGAGTCATAATGAATGAAGCTATCATGGCAGTGCGTTTTGGTTCTGAACAAATTGCAGAGAGAAGTGGCATATTCCATACAGTAGGGCTGTGTCTAGACTGGCCAGTTTTTCCGGAAAATCAGCCACTTTTCCGGAAAAACTTGTCAGCTGTCTACACTGGCCGCTTGAATTTCCGCAAAAGCACTGACTTCCTACTGTAAGAAATCAGTGCTTTTTGTGGAAATACTATGTTGCTCCCGTTCGGGCAAAAGTCACTTTTGCGCAAAACTTTTTTTGTGTTGTGTTGTTTTGTTTTTTCATTTCACATGCAATAAAAATCAACAGATGTTTCAGCGCAGTTGGTATTAAGCTATTGTAATGCCATTAATAAATTTAGCCAACATATTTATTTGATTGTCCAGACTGAGGTATGCAAAAGCTATGTTTGCCTTTTAGAAAAACAAAGTCCCTATTTTTATCCGGTATAATGGAGCCGTGGAAGTTTTCTTTATCCATATAAATGTCTAATTCTTTATGAATTCTGCTAAATTCTTAGACTACCAGATATGTTGTCATATTACAATGTTTTTTCCCCAAGTTCTACATGTGTTGCTAATTCATTTCATTGGATGTTGTCTTGTGCTTTCAAGAACAGATGAAGAGGAACACCTTTTCTGCTTTTGCCATGTGATTTATTATTTTGTATACCTTTATCATGGCCCTTTTTAGTCATGTCTTCTTAAACTAAATATTCCCAGTTTTCTCATTCTCTCTTCATTTAGAGTAATGTTTGCCATCTGAACCTCTTCTATGTCTGTGATCTATATTTGAGATTGGATGGTGAGAATTCTCACAATATTCCAGGGATCAAAGGCACCCTATAGATTACTATGATGTCATTGTAGTATTTTTTAGTATTATTGTCTCCCCTGTTCCTTGTGCATTGCACCATCTTGATTGCTGTTTTGACCATTGCTGCACATTGAGCAGTTTTCATAGATCATATACAACGACATCTAGGCCTTTCTGTTGGGTAGTCATATAATTTAGAACCTAGAAATGTGCATGAGCAATTATTATCCCTTCTAATATGTATTACCAACCACTTACAAAGAACTTCATTGCTATCATTATCACCATTAACCAGGCTTTGTTTATTGAAGTCTCTCTGGGTATGTCTACACTCCTCGTGAAACGAGGTGTACCGGTAGTTCGGAATAGGCACCCTAGTCCGAACTACCTAGTTCGAGCCCCGTGTAGCCGCGCTACACGGGGTTCGAAGCAGCGGGGATTTAAAAATGGCGGCTCCCCGCTTATGCTAATGAAGCCCGGGAAATTCAAATCCCGGGCTTCATTAGCAAGTGCGGTATGCATACATTACCCTCCTAGTTCGAACTAGGAGGGTAGTGTAGACATACCCTTAGTTTCTAAGCCATGATGGAACTTGACCTCTCATACTATGATGATTTAGTTTTCTTAATAGACCCTGTGAGGACTTTTGTGAAAAGCTTTGTAACAGCCTAATATTGACTTACTCAAAGACTGATAGGTGGAGAAGTTCAGTTTTCCTTAATTCAGAAGTTACACTGGTTTGTCCTTTTTTTGTATCCTGTTCACCTCGCTGTTTTATCCTCCTGCCTTTGGTAACTCCCTCAGCCAATACACCTGATAATGAAATGAGGCTTTCTGGTCTGTATTTCCAAGAATCACACCCAGCGGCGGATTTAGGGCAGGGCGAGCGGGGCGGGTGCCCCGGGCCCCGCTTTCCGAGGCCCCTGCGCATGTGCCGTGGCGCCACGGCGCATGCGCCATGTCAAAGGAGGGGATCCGTGACATTTCGTTGCCTGGGGCCCCGTGGCGCTGCCCTGGGCCCCGCGGCACTCTCATCCGCCCCTGATCACACCCATCATTAAAATGACAGGAAAAATGAGTGTGAGTATAAAGATTGCTACTTTCTACTACAATGATAGTGTAGTGATTTTCAGGAGAGACTGCTGACTTTTGTTAAGGCATTCCATTATTTTTGTTAGGGTAGAAGTAACTGAAAGGAGATGTTTTGGGTTGGGAGTTAAACATAAAGTAATGAAATCTGATAGGCATATAATGAAGTGGTCTCAGCCAGGGCCATCCTGAGGCAGGCACAGCATCTGGGGCAGCCCCCACCCCCAGTGTCCCAGGGGCAGAGTCTGGGGAAACCTCTCCTCCCTCACTTCATCCCTTTCCCAAGCCCTGTCCCAGCTCTGCCCTCTTGTCCGCTCCCTGGAGCTATGTGGCTCAGGAGATTATGGGGGCATGGTGCAGGGCAGCAGCACCCATGTGGGTGGTGGGAGCTGGCAACCTGGCAGCATGCTCCACCCCACCCTGCCTTGCTGCCCTCCTGGCCTTCTGTGCCCAGCTTCTCCATATTGGTGGGAAGAAGGTCAGGGCGTTCTGCTTCCCACCACTGCTGGGAAGTGAGCACAGGGGCTGGGAGAGGGTGGCAGCATGGAGCCGTCTGCCAGGCGGCTCCAGCTCCTGCCTCCCCAGTGAGTGTGGGGGGGAAAGGTGCGACACCTGCTGCAGCTCTGCACCAGGCCCCCAGAATCACCTGGTTCTTCTATCCATAGGACAGCTATGGCAGCCAAACCATCCTACAGATGGGACAGCTCTGGTCTCATGAATGAAAGGACCTTTGAGAATTTATCTGCTAGCAAATTTCATCCCCACAACAGGAAATGGCATTTCAATTTTCATTTGCAGTCACAGGCAACATAAGAAATTTACTTAAGCTGAATTCAGAGCAGTATTAAGGCCTGGGATTTAAAAAAGGTTATTTCCTTTGGGGACTGGTAAGAGAACTCTGGTCTGTTCCCACACACACATGCAAATGATGATAGCAAGCTTAAGAAATGGAAGTGAAAGCAAAAGAGCCTACCAAGGAGAGAAGAATGACAATGGAAGTGAAGGGAAATCTAAAGGCTCTGAGCAGAATAAAGGTCAGGGAGTAAGGCTGTAGCTAGAGACAGAGAACCCACAGCAGGCACCTTAAAGGCAGCTGCAATAAGCAGCCATTTCAGACAGTCCTTAACAGGACTATAGCAATTGTTCAGACAGCTTCAGTGGAGCGGCTAATTTGTACAGGAGCTAACCTTTGTCAAAACATCAAAGGAAGCCTGGCGTTAGCTTTAAAGGCAGAAAGGAAGTGAAGGGGTGTCTGAGTCTTAAGTTCAGAAAATTCTGAGATTTATTTTCAGTCACCTTCTCTGCTAAATAGAGCCTTTGCCCTCTTCTTACCAGGGATAAAACATATGAACTTCTAAGCAAAGGTTCTGTGCAGGGTGATCTTAAGTTTTAAAAGTTAAGTATCAGTAATGGCAACCCACAGCATTAGAAACTGAGTCCAGCCTCTTCACATTGTGAGATTTAAAATGTTATTCATAAATTATAAGTTCACCTTATTTGCCTTTTATTTTTTTGGATTTTTAGGGTGTACCTCGGTCACATTGCTCCACCTTTTTTCCACACCCACGAGGGCTAGAAATGTACCCTTCAAACTAGGAAATTCTCATGATTGCAGGATCTGGGGCTGCAAATGAAACACCGATCATTATGCGACTCCTTGTAAAACTGAGACCTGGCATCAGCACCAGTGCTCTCCAGCAGAATCTAGCAATAATTGTAGAGCCGTCCCTGTATAAAAAGGAGTGGATGCCCCAGTTCAGGGTTATCCTCATCAAATGCTGTGATACTATTTTACACACAAAGAATAATCAGACCTGAGCTATTTATTTTCGATTAAGCACCAACAAGGGAGAAGCAAAATAGTGTTCAAGAGCATCTATATGTCTGTCATTTATAACAAGTTGCAATCATTTTGAAAATAAAAAAAGCCTCTGTCTGCACCAAAGCAAATTCTTCGAAATTTAAAAAGAAAGGATGCAGAAAACAAAGGCATTGCAGTTTAATAGCACCCATCCAATCATTATTGTCAGCACTACAAGCAGCTCACCATTTTCCACACTGAACTGTAGTACATTTCATGTTTAATCTCACGAGGCACAATTAGAAACCAGATTTCAAACCGTTCTTCCCAAATTTCAAGGCTTCCTGGATTCACAAAGTTGGAAGAGGCAGTTTGGAAATTTTTTATGGGGATCCCAACTGAGACATTGCTAAATCTTCTCAGCCTGGATGTGTTGGGATCAATAGTTTGATTTGGGCCTGTCTCTAGTTCAGTGGATTCCAAAAAGTCTGTAACAGTGGTGGGCCACCTGCGGCCCATAGGGGTTCTCTGTGCACCCCCTTTCTAAACCCTTTTCTTCACATCTCTCTAGCACTGGGGTCCCGTGCTTACTAGGGATGTTTAAAAGCATTTAATATGGTAACCATGTAGCCACAAAAAATCATAGAGTGTGTCTAGACTACAGGGTTTTGTCTACAAAAGTGGACTTTTGTCAACAAAACTATACCTGCGTCTACATTGCTGCTGAGTTCTGTCGACATAACGTCAGCAGTTTTGTCGACGGCGGTAAATCTCATTCTACGAGGAATAACGCCTTTTGTCGACAGAGTTCTGTTGACAGAAGGCGTTTTTGCATCTACACTGTCCTTTGCGTCCACACTGTCATATCGACAAAGCGGCTTGCTTTGTCAACAGAACTGGATGTAGTCTAGACGCTCTTTGTCGACAGAAGCTTTGTTGAAAGTATCTGTCAACAAAACTTCTGTCGACAAAGGCCTGTAGTCTAGATGTACCCTCAGAGGTTAAACATGCTTCTGGCTCTGTAGTATAAAGCTAAGCTTTATACTGCAGAGCCCGCAACAAAGCCTCCTCGGGAGAGGGGCTGCTGATGATAGCAAAGTCACCTCCCCAGGAGTGGAGAGGGCAGCTCCTGCCTGCCAGGCTCCCCGGGGAGGTGAGAGAAGCCTTCTCCCTAGGAGGGAACCCAGCAGCCCTAGCCCGCCTAGCTCCCAGAGAGGAAGTTCCGCTGTCTTTCTGCAGCAGAGTCGCCTCCCCAGAAGCCAGCTAAGCGTAACCGATACCATTAAACGATAAGCATCAGCTTATTGGTTAAATGGTTAGTCAGGTAAACACCAATATCCCCAGTACTTACTGTCTCCTCCCCCTCCCTCCCAGCACTTTCAGAGCATTGTGAGTCAGGTGATTCGAGGCGTTCAAGCTCTGGGAGGGAGGGGAAAAGGGACGGGGCACAAATTAAACAATTCATGGCACTCCAAAAGTGCTGGGAGAGAGTTGGGAGGAGTAGGGACAGGATGCGCTCAGGGGGGTGTCTAGACTACAGGGTTTTTTCAAAAAAAAGTGGCCTTTGTTTGAAAAAACTTCCCCTGCATCTAGACTGCTGCCGCGTTCTTTCAAAAGTAAATCGAAAGAACGTGGCAGTTTTTTCGACTGCGAAAAGCCTCATTTTACAAGGAAGAACGCCTTTTTTCGAAAGTACTCTTTTGAAAGAAAGGCACTATGGAATGCAAACTGAGCTTTTTCAAAAGAGAGCATCCAGACTGCCTAGGTGCTCTCTTTTGAAAAAGCGGCTTGCTTTTTTGAAAGTATTGGTTGTAGTCTAGATGCTCTTTTTCGAAAGGGGCTTTTTCAAAAGTATCTTTCGAAAGAGGTTTGAAGTCTAGACTTAACCTGGGAGAGGAGGTGGGGAAGAGACTGGACAGGGATTTTATTTTAAGGTAAATATAAATATTTCTTTTATATTATTTGAAGTTGATGACAGTTCTGTCAATGGATGAATGATTAAAGCAGTTCTACTTGCTCTGAAATAGTCAACATGATGTGTATTAATGCATTTAATCTTACCCTTGGAGTCATGGTTAGAGCACAGGACCGATTTCAATCTTGTGGTCCACTGAGATGAAGGAGGGCCACTCATGTGGCCCACTTACTAGTCGTGGTTGCCTATCGCTGATCTGTAACAATAAATGATGAAAAAAGCTCCCTTTCTTGATGCTGATTTTTTTTTCATTTCCCCTTCCCTTCCCCTTCTCTGCTCCATTTTCAACCGCTTGTTTTTCTTTAACATTATACCTGATTGCTGTTTTTACAGACTTAGTGGACCTTGAAACCAATAACCTTTCCTTGCAGTGGGACATGTGACCCATAATGCCAAAATTAGGCAAAAAGAATTCACCTGTCCCTAATCAAAACCAAACTGAACTACGGTTTGTCAGGCGTTAGTTTAGTAGTCTCCAATTATTACCAGTTTTCAAATTTAAATTAAAAAGTTTTGCCAGCCAGAGAGCAAGTATAAACTAAGATCTGATCACTCTTTTAAACGAATCAGAAATAACAGAGTAGATGTAATTGAATGACATAAAGCACTCATTTTCCAAAGATCATTATGCTGTAGAAAAAGGAGCCAACTTGATTAGAATTAGAAATGATTACTGTTGTTAACTAAGAAAATAAGGGTGGACCGCAGGATGATTGAGTAGTTTGAGGTTAATTCCGACAAGTCTGATAAACCAATTTCATATAAAAACCCCAGCTACCACCATCGTAGGCAGTTTGAGTAAGGGCAGATTAACATGGGCATGGAGACTGAACTTCTGTTGCATGTCTAGAGATCATTCACCCAGAAGATAAAACAAAAGACAGAACTATGTAGCACTTTAAAGACTAACAAGATGGCTTATTAGGTGATGAGCTTACTATTCCAGAAGATAAAGTGAGGACTTGGGTCTCCAAAATGGTCAATTCATTTAGAGTGCTACATAGTCCTGTATTTTAATTCATTTAAAATACTCCCAGCAAGCTGAAGAATGGTTAGATATATTAGGAAGATAATTCTGATGACTTATAATCATTATATATGTTTAGATTGCTAAGAGAACTAGTATTTTCCACCCAAATTACTATAAAATTCTTACAATTTAATATTATCTGGAAAGATTAGGTGTAATAGACTTGAGATAGCTGAATATTCTTCCATAGAGAGTGATACTAAAAGTCATAAGGAGGTGAAATAGAAACATGGGAAATGGGGCCACAACATCTGATAAAAGATATTTGAATGCCTGAAATAACGACCATGAATTTTTTTTTCCCATCTCCCAGTTGCATAAACTTGGAGTAAGAACACTGCAGATCTCTTATATGGGTTTCTGTTATTCGCTGTAGTTTCTAGCACCTCTTCCATCACATTAATAGCTGGAGCTTTTCCTACCATTCTCCTGTAGAAAAGGAACCCTTATCTCAACAGTTCTATGAAGCTGTTTGGATAAGATGAATGTACCCTATTAAAAATAGTGGTGAAGTAGGTGGAACATATGGGAGCTGTAAGTGGAACACAAGGGACCTGGAGGCATGAGTTAAAATCTACATTCGATTTCACAAAAGTGAAGCGAGATCTGCAGTCTGGGGTGTTCCTGAATAGACAGTGAACGCCAAGATTACTGCATACCATGGTGCAGCTGTCTGCCTCTTCTCAGAGATTTAAAACTCAGTTAAGAGGCCTAATGCAAGATATGAGGTGCACTAGCGGTGTGTCCAGGGAGCTTGCCCAGATCACATGCAGTAAGTGCTATGTGGCGTATGGTGGATACTGTATATTTAAGGAATTCAAAACTCAGCATTACATGTAAGTTTATAAAAGGTTAAGATCAAAGGCTGAAGTTCTCCAGAGATGAGAAATGAATAATAATAATACTAACCCAAAGTGAGGAAATACATGAGGAATTATTGTTTATGAGACTTAGGACTCTCCTTGAATAAATAGAGACAGTGCTGGATTTTGAGGAAAATGGCATTGGAGAAGGATTTATGACACAGGAGCGTGTCTTCTGAGAGCTGACCAAGACAGGGATCAAGAGGAAGTGAACAGCATCAAGGAAACACTTGACAAAGTGATGGCTGATAAAGCAGTTGGCTCTATTATAAATGAGACTTCATAAAAAGCTATAAAACCAATTACCCATTCCTAAACATACAGCACAAGCATCACATCAATTATTTCCTCCAATTCTAGTCTTTGCTACAGTGACATAAAAGTGAATAACAAGCTGTAGGAACCAGACTCCCATTTTTGGTATGCTCAGCACGTACTCTAACTCCACAGCAGTCAATAGGATTGCTCTGCATTTATTCTTGTGTTCAGGAGATTAGAATCTGGCCCTAGAAGGACTTATGGCTCCTATCCAATGTGTCCAGCGTTCCCAATTATAAAGGCCAGGGGCTAGAATGTGACCTGCACGCCAGTGCTTCGTATTTCAATAGCTCTCTTTTTGTGCTTGGTGTCGGAATAAAAGGGGTGGAGCAGAGGTAACTAAAACCACTTTTTGTACTTACAGATTTCTCATTGGAGCCAGATTTCTCATGAGGTCTGACTGGTCCCTGTTGTAAGTCAGAACAACCTCACGAGTGCCCTAAATCTTGCTCTGGCTGCCCACAGCTTCCTAAGTTCTATGAGAAGCCAATCGCCAGAGCTCAATGCATTCTAATCATGCCTCTGACATGTCCCACCTGTCTAGGCCTGCTTCCCCCTGCTGGGGTCTGCACAGAGAAGAGGGAGAAAGCAGCATACATCAATTCCACTGACTTTGTAATAAGCAGGGAACACTCTACTATTCACACCAGAAGAACTGGATTGGGCCCTGGCCAGACAAAGTTGCAGCCCCTATCGTTCCAGGGCTGTAAGAGGGGAAAGAATGAAATCAATGTGAGTTCTATGGAAGCACAGTCAAATTTGGCCTACATGAGTGGCTGAAGAGTAGATTCCAGAATAGAGGTAATTTAGTGAAAATAGTAATGTTGGATTTATTAAACAGAGCTTTCGACAGTTAGTGAAGTGAAGAAAACACAGAAGCATAATACAAAACTGTGAAAAGCAGGATTCAGAGAGGGTAGAAGCCACTAACAAGTGCGGAATATAGCCTTTTACAGCTTGTGGTGAAGTGTAAGGGCTCTTTGCACTTCGGTGCCCTTCTTGAGAAATGTCTCTGCTTATCCTGACATGAGAACCATGTCCTTCACCAAGGGATTGTAACTCCATCCATTTGATTCTCTTGTTAGACATCGCTGCATATTTACGCAATAAAAGTGTCATATCTGGCCATTAGATGTGACGGATCTCACCTTGAGACCACTGGAGGTATTAGGCCAGAGTGTGATCCCAAGGTACTCTAGCAAAACCTCATTAGAGCCTTCAGGGAAGTTCATGTGGAGTTAAACTTGTGACCCTGAGAGCAGACTCTATCCCACTGAATTTACCAATTGAACAATTTTTCATTTCTCTTGCTGCTACAGAGAGGGGCTTAGCAGAGAGCAGCTGAAATGCTACTTGTGCAAAATGGCGGCACCACTGCAGACAGTGCCCACAATTCCTGTATATCTCCTTGGAAAAGAGTTTTACTGTGGGATTTAACTTGTTTGGGACTGAGATTTTTTTAAAGGGCTTGTGATGTTGAACTTCAAAACATGCAGGCTAGCATAGCCCCAAAGATCTGTCAATTCATACAGCTCATTCCTTTCCAGAGTAGCATTGTTTCCTATCTCTGGTATATCATCTGATGCTTTGTCCAGTCAAGCTGTAAATATCTATTACAATGTTATACTTTCTAAACTCCTTCCTTGACAATTCATTTCCACATCCACAAATAATTTAATACCCCTTTCCTCCGCACACAAAGCCGTTTCCTGTATTCTCAAGTAACCCACCCTATAGTCAGACAGCAATTGTAAGTGTCTGTAGCATCCACGTCTAGGTCTACATCCTGTAAAGTCTTAGAGCGCAATGCATGTCAAGTTCATTTTGTTCTCGTGAAGGATTATGTGTGTCTGGAGGGGGGGAGCATTAAGTAAACTAAAGCAAAATGTATAGTCTTCTGCACTGAGTACACTTCTAGTGTTCCAGCTCTCTTGATTGCAGAATTAAAATGAGGTAGAGTGTTTGTGCAGGAGGCATGACTCTAAGCACAATGCTGCTGGGTATGAATGTTATACCTTCCTCTCTTTCACTTTATTTCATGTTGTTAGATAGATCTAACTTGATGGTTCTGCAGCAGTGACATCATTAAAATTGTATTCAATTTGCATGCATTCTCTGCACAATGTTTCACCGTGTTCTTGTGTACACAGTACCTCACACCTCTACTATGAACCACTGCTCCTTCGATGGATATGTGAAACAGATAGTATGTCTACATTACAAAGTTAATTTGAAATAACAGCTGCTATTTCGAATGAACTTTAATAGCGTCTACACAGGCAAACTGCTATTTCGAAATAAATTCTAAATAGTGGAGCCCTTATTTCGAATTTGGTAAACCTCATTCCACGAGGAATAACACCAAAATCGAAATAGCTAATGCGAAATAAGTGCTGTGTAGACAGTTATTTTGAATTAGGGGGCCTCCCGCCCTTCCCAGGGAGCCCTGGTGTCCAGTCTGGGCACAACCAGGAAAACTAATCTGCTCCCCCACAGCCTCAGAGCCCTTAAAGGGGCAGACTCTGGCCACAGTGCCTGTACCAGTTGCAAGCCTGCCAGCACCCAGCCAGTAGACCGTGCACCTGGCACAGGATGAGCGAACCACCCGCTGCCACCCAGCCCTCCACCGCTCCCCAGTACCAGGCTGGCGGCTCCTAGGAGCCTTCCAGGGGCTGCAAAAGGCAGCGGAGATCATGGGCCTCGTTGAGGTTTGGGGGGAGGCCTCCAATGCCAATGATCTCCGCACTAGGTGCAGGAGTGCGGTCGTCTACAGCCGCATGGCTGCCAGCCTGGCCACCAGATGCCACATGCGCAGCCAGGAGCAGGCTGCATCCCCCAGCAGGCACACTGGCATGTCCACATCCCCGACCGATGTGATGGTCAGGGAATAAAGTCCCGGCATGAAGCCTCTGGCACACAGAGGAGTTGCGGTACACCTGCGCGTCGTGTGCCTTGCCGGACCAGCCCACACTGATGTCCGTGAACTGGCCCCGGTGGTCAGACACGGCTTGCAGGATCATGGAGAAGTACCCCTTCCTGTTGATGTAGAGGGAGGCCTGGTGGTTCGGGGCACGGATGGGGATGTGCGTCCCATTGATTCCCCCCCCTCCACCGGAGTTGGGGAAGCCCAGGGTGCCGAACCCCTAGATAACCGCATCCAGGTCAGTGAAGTGAGGTGGACGACTCTGCAGAGCAGCACCCTGTTGATGGCCTTGACCGCCTGCAGAGAGACAAACAAAACTGAGGGTCACTGGGGTGCCTGGGTGGCTGGGAGTGTTTGTGCCCCGCCTTTCAGCCCAGTGGCCGGTGAGTGCCGTACCTGAATGAGCACCACTCCGACGGTGGATCTCCCCATGTCAAACTGGTTCCCCATGGATCGGTAGCTCTCCGGCGTGGAGAGCTTCCAGAGGACGATGGCCAGCTGCTTCTGGAGGGGGATGGCGGGCCTCATGCGTGTGTCCCATCACCGCAGAGCAGGGCGAGCCACTCGCAGAGCTCCAAGAAAGTGTCCTTCTTTATCCTGAAGTTCTAGGTCCCCAGCGCTCCAGGACGATGCAGTCCCACCAGTCGCTGCTGGCGTCCAGATGCTAGATGTGGCAGGGTACGCTGGCGTCCGGGTGCTGCTCCTCCAGGATCCCCAGGAGGAGCAGGGGGCTGGCATGCAGCAGGTTTGCAGCAGGATTGCAGCAAGACGTTCAACATGAGCACCAGAGTGCCCAGGGGCAGCTTTGGCTCCATGGTGCCGAGTGCTGCGGTATCCCAAAGGAGAGAGAGGAAAACACTTTGCTGTCCCTCAGCAAGGTCGGCAAGCAAGTGGGAAAGCTGAGAACCGGCTGTCCAGGGGGGTCCCTTTAAGCACGAGCCTCAGATAGCCTCAGACAGCAGCCACACAAAGCAACTACTGACCTGATGCCGGTTTCAGCTGCCCTTAAATGCAATCCAGCATCCAATCAGAATCCAATCAGCATAACGCTATTTCGAATTAGATTTTGTGTCTAGATGCATTATTTTGATTTAGCTTATTTCGAATTAACTAATTCGAAATAAGTTAATTCGAAATAGCGCAGTAGTGTAGACATACCCATAGATAGTGATGTGAGGCTTCTAAAGCATATGAGGAGAAAGGAGTGAGCACACTGGAATAAAGAATGCTTGTTTGGACAGGAATTAGGTTTGCCAAACTCCCAGCAAATTGATGCCAGGATCTTGACTAGGGTTTTGGGCAGTACCACAAACTAAATAATAGTATCTGAAGTGTCATCTGAAGTGACCTGTGGAATTTCATTTTAGAAATTGAAATTTTTCTTTTTCTGAAAGGGAGGACATGGGTTGGGGATATACTGCCGTGTTCAGAATGTGGGAAATGGATGTTTCTCCATATTTGTATATTTCTCTATAAAATTGATCAGAAATCAAAAGCATTTCAGGGTACTATGCAGAGTACTCATAAAAATGCTCTGCTACATTCACAGTCCATTTTGGTCAATTTCACAATCATAGGATTTTAAAAATGGTAAATTTCATGATTTTAGCTATTTAAATCTGAAATGTCTTGGTGTTGTAATTGCAGGACTCCTGACCCCAAAAGGATTTGCCAGGTTATTGTATGGTGCGGGGAAGGGGCCTTGCGGTACTGCAACCTTTACTTCTGAGCTGCTCTACAGCACTGGGCCCTCAGACAGCAGCTGCCACTTTCCAGCTACCCAGCTCTGAAGGCAGCAACAAAGAAGTAAGGGTGGTGTGATGTGGCATTGCCATCCTTATTTCTGCACTGCAGCTGGCAGGGTGCTGCCTTCAGAGCTGAGAAACCAACCAACAGCCACCACTTTCCAACCCCTCCCTCCCATTTCTGAAGGCAGTGCAGAAGTCGGGGTGGCAATATCACAACCCCCCAGAAAATAACCTGGTGACCTCCTGCAACTCCCTAATGGCTCAGGAACTTCAATGTTTCTCAAAAGGTGCCCCCTGTGAAATCGGCAGGGCATAGAGTAAAAGCAAACAAACAAAAAACCAGATTCCCCAGGAGGAGAAACCATGAGGAGACCAGGTTTCACGGGCACATTTTTCATGGCTGTGAATTCGGTAGGGCCTACTCATAACCCATCAAGGACAATTTTGAAACATGCTTGCAAAGGTGACTCCCAGCGGCTTTTCTATGCACTGTGTTCTATGATAGATACAATGGTGCTGCTACAGATCACTATCTCTGTATTATTTATTTATGGAAGACCACAGCCTCTGACTAAACACAAACCACAATTACTGATGTTGTCATTCACTCTCCAAAACAATAGAGCATTAATATTAATACTTTAATATTAAAAAGCCTCACAAATTATACAGCAGGCTGAGGGCTAGTATACATGGGAAGTTATTTTTGAGTAACTCTATGTGGGGACACTTGTTTTCTGAAATAATGCATCCACACATGAAATAAATCAAATTTAAATGATTTATTTAAATAAATGTACCTTATTCCAGATTGATTTTCCTATACAGACAACCCCTACAATGAGAGAATAGATGAAGTTAGTGGCTTTTTTTCATGCCTTCTATGTCTTATTATGGCTTCTGGTAACTAATGGCCTTTTTGTGGAAGAAACTAACTTACATGTATGGATAGGCATGGAACAGAAGCAATTACTGGAAATAATGAAGTTGCCACCTATTGGCTGTGTCTAGACTGGCAAGTTTTTCCACAAAATCATCTGATTTTGCGGGAAAACTTGCCAGCTGTCTACACTGGCCGCTTGAATTTCCGGAAAAGCACTGACGATCTAATGTAAAATCATCAGTTCTTTTCCGTAAATACTATGCTGCTCCCGTTCAGGCAAAAGTCTTTTTCCAAAAGACTTTTACCCGAAAGGGCCAGTGTAGACAGCATAGTAGTGTTTTCTGAAAAAAAGCCCCAATCGCGAAAATGGCGATCGGGGTTTTTTTGCGGAAAACCGTGTCTAGATCGGCCATGGACGCTTTTCCGCAAAAAGTGCTTTTGCGGAAAAGCATCCTGCCAATCTAGATGTGCTTTTCCGAAAATGCTTTTAACGGAAAACTTTTCCGTTAAAAGCATTTTCGGAAATTCATGCCAGTCTAGACATAGCCATTGGGTTTCCCAGATGCCTCTTTTGAAGTTCAGTTGTTCTTATATGGGTATGTGGCTACAGAGCCATGAATGATGTTGGTAAGAACTACTCTACTTTAAACGCTTTGCCTGTATAGCCATAGGTTCAAAGCCCCTCCTACTGAAAATTCCAGCAAAAGGAGTTTTTTTTCCTGGTACCACATAGTTATACCACTTCTCTGAATAACATAAGCTATAGTGGCAAAAGGTGTGCTAGCTATGCTATGCTGGCTAGGGGGTTACTTTTTCCCATTTCAAATGCAGGCTAGACCTTCCTGGTCCTGCACCCTCGGGACCTGACCAGCCCCAAATGAGGGTATGTCTACACTACCCCGCTAGTTCGAACTAGCGGGGTAATGTATGCATACCGCACTTGCTAATGAAGCCCGGGATTTGAATTTCCCGGGCTTCATTAGCATAAGCAGGGAGCTGCCATTTTTAAATCCCCGCTGCTTCGAACCCCGTGCAGCGCGGCTACACGGGGCTCGAACTAGGTAGTTCGGACTAGGTTCCTATTCCGATCTACCGTTACTCCTCGTGAAACGAGGTGTACCGGTAGTTCGGAATAGGCACCCTAGTCCGAACTACCTAGTTCGAGCCCCGTGTAGCCGCGCTGCACGGGGTTCGAAGCAGCGGGGATTTAAAAATGGCGGCTCCCCGCTTATGCTAATGAAGCCTGGGAAATTCAAATCCCGGGCTTCATTAGCAAGTGCGGTATGCATACATTACCCTCCTAGTTCGAACTAGGAGGGTAGTGTAGACATACCCTGAGGGACTTTGCTGGAGCAAGGGAGGTCCTCTGCTACCAGCCTCGCAGCACGCTGCCTCTCTCTGCTGGTGGCTCTGTCACGGATCTCTGGACTGTGGCTCACAGCTGCCAACAGCCCTACTGCTGCCAGCCCAGCCGGACATAGAAATGTAGAACACTAGAACTGGAACAGACCTTGAGAGGTCATCAAGTCCAGTCCCCTGCCCTCACAACAAGATTAAGCTCCATGTAGATCATTCCTGACAGGTGTCTATCTAACATGCTCTTAAATATCTCCAGTGGTAGGGATTCCACAACCTCCTTAGGCAATTTATTCCAGTGTATAACCACCCTGACAGGAAGTTTTTTTAATGTCCAACCTAAATCTCCTCTGCCTCAATTTAAGCCCATTACTTCTTGTCCTATCTTCAGAGGCCAAGGAGAACAATTTTCTCCCTCCTCCTTGCAATACCCTTTTAGATAATTTGGGGGGGGGGGGAGAAGCAACTCCAGTGGCATTCCCAGTCCTGGCGATCCCCAGCCACCACTGGCCACGAATCCCCAGCAGCCACTGGCTGCATGTTGGGGTTGTTTGGTCCAGCAATTTCAGCTGGTCAGTATTTGTTCTTTTGATGGGAAAGCATTTGTCTGCTTTTTCAATATCTTTTTTTTTTCAACTAGCTCTTTGTAAATATCTTACAAATACATGTTTTTCAAGGAGTGGATCAAAGAGAGATGGACCTCTTTTGTAAGAGGTAAACTTTGTCAAAGATGGATGACTTGTCAGTTTACAGCTATCATTCATATAGTTTATGCTGTGCTATTTTGCATGACACCAGCTTTTACACTGCAAGAACTAGCTGTCCTTTTCTGCTAAAGTGTGTATTCATGTCTTCATTTCCCAGCATAAATGGCAGGAAGTCTCATTCCTGAAAACTGACTAACCTAAAACACGTTTTGTCTGTATTTTAGATGGAAAGTAAAATTGCTTCCAAATTGAATTTTTATTATGGGCCAATTACTTACTGGCTGTGTCTACACTGGCATGAATTTCCGGAAATGCTTAAAACGGAATACTATTCCGTTTTCAGTTTTTCCGGAAAAGGAGCGTCTACATTGGCAGGCTGCTTTTCTGGAAAAGCCCCTTTTCCGGAAAAGCGTCTGTGGCCAATGTAGACGCGCTTTTCCAGAAAAGAGCCCCGATCGCCATTTTTGCGATCGGGGCTTTTTTCCGGAAAAGACTACTGGGCTGTCTACACTGGCCCTTTTCCGAAACAGTGTTCCGGAATAAGGACTTATGCCCGAGTGGGAGCAGAATAGTTTTTCCGGAATAGCGGCTGATTTTGTACAGTAGAGCATCGTTGCTTTTCCAGAAATTCAAGGGCCAGTGTAGACAGCTCGCAGCTTATTCTGGAAAAGCGGCTGATTTTCCCGAATAAGTGGCCCAGTGTAGACACAGCCACTGTGTATAGATGAGGATTGTAGAATAATAGTCTACATCCAATTTTCAATATTTACATTCTTTGTGCTTGTATCACCCTCTCCAAGCTATTTAAAATACATTAATGCTAAAGAATAGCTGTCTAAACCACCACACACCTAGAGTTCACCACACTATTCACCTCTGTTGTTAAGCCATAGATTTCAGTTTCTTTAATGCTGACCTATTAATGGAAGAGTATGGACTGTCAGTTGGTAAAAGTCTTTCTCTGTGGATAATGGTCCAGTCTAATAACACTTACTAAGATTAGCCTAGATTTCAGTCTGATTACTCCTATCATTATCTTAATGAGAGCTGGGGGAACGTAACATGTTTCAGAAGGAGGTTAGAATCTTGTAGGAGCAGGGTCAAAGAGTATGAGCCTGAGAAGTTAAGCACCCATATTATCCATTAGCCAGTGAAACTAGAGATTGCTCATTTAGTCTACGTCTAGACTACAAGACTCTTTCGAAAGAAGGTGTCTAGACTGACACCACTTCTTTCGAAAGAGGAAGCCGCTTTTTCAAAAGAGAGCACCTATGCAGTCTGGATGCTCTTTTTCTAAAAAGCACTGTTTGCATTTAAGAACACCTTTTTCTGAAAGAGAACTTCCGAAAAAAGGTGTTCTTCCTTGTAAAATGAGATTTACCGCAGTTGAAAAAAAGTCACATTCTTTCGATTTAATTTCAAAAGAACGTGGCGGCAGTCTAGACGCAGTGGAAGTTTTTCCGAAAAAAGGCCACTTTTTTCGAAAAAACCCTATAGTCTAGACCAGGGCTCACTGAGCCACGATGAGCCCCGCTTGCCAGCTGCACTGTCCAGCATTCTGCTCATGCACAGATCACCCAGATCCGGCTCTTCCGAGACGTAATCTACTCACCATAGGAGAGTAGATTACAAAGATTGTCGAGCCCTGGTCTAGACACACCCTTAGAGCTGAGCAGTTCTTCAACTCTAGTAATGAGATCTGATTGCATGTTACTCGGCCCTCCTCTCGCTATATTCAGTCTCAGAAAAATCATTGACTTCAGTGCAAAGCAGGAAAACACAGTTATAGTTCCCGACCTTGCAAGATTCAGAGAGTAAAATTGGAGCTCAGTGCCCCACCAATTTATACCTTTGGCAAAAGTAATTGGAGTAAAAATTCAGTTCAAAAGCTTGTGCATGGAATGTTAATGAGCAGAGTTTGACTGTTTCATGTTAGGTTGTTGGATTGGGACTTAGGAAAGTTGGCTTCTGTTACCATTTTGCCACTAGGCTGTAGTGTGACTTTGGGCAAATCATATCAACTCATTGCACAGCAGTCTCCCATCCACAAAATAGGAATAATGACATTTGTAAACTGCTTGGTGATCTATGGATGGAAAGAGCAATAATAGCCAAGTGGGAATAATACATGTGGATTTTAAATAGTATTATATACAGGTATATTTCCATTCCAATCAAATATGAATATCAGTTTCTTTCTGAAAAAGCTCTAAAATATCTCTCCCAGCCTCCCTAAAACAATAACAGCTGATGACTTTGTAACATACCTACTTCTGTTACTACTTTACATTCTTGACTGAATTTACTTAGTTCCTCTTTTTTGCAAACACACAAGGTCTGAGAGGCACTTTGATGCTGTGTGGAGATTGTCTACTGTGGATATCTGGTGTGGAAATGAATTTACACTTTGCTTTTGCAGCAAGGAGAGGAATATATTGTTCCCCCAAAATTGCTTCATATCCTTACAAAAATTTTAAAAAATAACCTCATTTTGTTAGGGAGTTGCTCACTGCTATAACATTGAACGTTTACTTTCAGATTTTAAGTTTCACTTCCACTTGAGAACTACTCTGACATACATTAGCTCATTTGGCTCATTTTACTTCTCAGTTTTAACACAGGTGAAGAATACTATAAAGTATGCAAAGGATTACTGCCACTGAACAAGGTAGAGAAGCTATGCATAATAGAAAAGGGCAAAAAAGTTAACTTGTTCCTCATGTTTAAAATATCCAGATTAGAAAACGTCTTAACTCTCCAGAATATTAAATGGGGGGGAGCATTTCTAAAATTTCATGTACAGATATTGCACCGTCTCAAGATTTTTTACTACTTTTATTAGCATGTCATTGCTTGCCTCCTAGCTTTTAAAAGCAGAGGTATCCAAAGTGGTCTATAACAATTAGGTCCCAGTGCTTTGCAGTGGTAATCAGAGAGCTGGCTGGTGGGGTACTGGCATCCCTCATTTCCTCCTATTAAATTTCTGTGGATGATAGCTCAAAATATGTGTGATCCTTTTCTAATGTTAAATTTCCATTGCTGTATTAGCTGAACAGGCAGGAAGGTGGCTTGCAAGACGTTTTCCTATTTAAGATGTCATTCACATTATAAAAACGTTAGAGAACTCCTTTTTGAGGGACTTCCAATTTTCCAGTATATTTGGAATTACTGTAGCATCAGATACGAGTAAGTAAGAACAACATTGAAGGGTTCCATTTATTAATCTATCTGCTGTGTGATTAACTCACTCTTCCTTCCAGGAAGGACTGCTTGGCAGAGATGGAGTTCACCTTTCCAGGAGCGGGAAGGCCTTGTTTGGACACAGACTGGCTAACCTTGTGAGAAGGGCTTTAAACTAGGTTTGTCGGGGGCAGGTGAGCAAAGCCCACAGGTAAGTGCTGCATGTGCGGGACTGGGAGATGGGTTGGAAATGGGGGGGACTACGGCCTATAATGGCAAGGAGAAAGGAGGGTCAGGGCACAACAGGGAGGCAAGATCAAATCAGTATCTTAGATGCCTATATACAAATGCGAGAAGTATGGGTAATAAGCAGGAAGAACTGGAATTGCTAACCAATAAATACAACTATGATATCATTGGTATTACAGAAACCTGGTGGGATGGGACGCATGATTGGAATGTTGGTATGGAAGGGTACGGCTTGCTCAGGAAGGACAGACAGGGAAAAAAGGGAGGAGGGGTTGCCTTGTACATTAAAAATGTACACACTTGGACTGAAGTGGAGATGAACGTAGGAGATAGCTGTGTAGAGAGTCTCTGGGTTAAGCTAAAAGGGGTAAAAAACGAGGGTGATATCATGCTAGGAGTCTACTACAGGCCACCTAGTCAGGTGGAAGAGGTGGATGAGGCCTTTTTTAAACAATTAACAAAACTATCCAAAGCCCAAGATTTGGTGGTGATGGGGGACTTCAACTATCCAGACATATGTTGGGAAACTAACACAGCGAGGCACAGGCTATCCAATAAGTTTCTGGACTGCATTGGAGACAACTTTCTGTTTCAGAAGGTTGAAAAAGCTACCAGAGGAGAAGCTGTTCTGGATTTGGTTTTAACAAATAGGGAGGAACTAGTTGAGAACTTGAAAGTGGAAGACAGTATAGGGGACAGTGATCACGAAATAATAGAGTTCATGATCTTAAGGAAAGGTAGAAGGGAGACCAGCACAATTGAGGTAATGGATTTCAGGAAGGCAGATTTTGATAAGCTCAGAGAACTTGTAGGTAAGGTCCCATGGGAAGCAAGACTGAAGGGAAAAACAACTGAGGAGAGTTGGAAGTATTTCAAAGGGACGTTGTTAAGGGCCCAAAAGCAAACAATTCCGCTGTGTAGGAAAGATAGAAAATATGGCAAAAGACCAGCTTGGCTTAACAAGGAGATCTTGCACGATCTCAAAATAAAAAAGGAGTCATATAAAAAATGGAAACTAGGACAACTAACAAAGGATGAATATAGGCAAGCAACACGGGAATGCAGGGGCAAGATTAGAAAGGCAAAGGCACAAAATGAGATCAAACTAGCTACAGGCATAAAGGGAAAAAAGAAGACCTTTTATAAATACATTAAAAGCAAGAGGAAGACCAAGGACAGGGTAGGCCCACTGCTTAGTGAGGAGGGAGAAGCAGTAACAGGAAACTTGGAAATGGCGGAGATGCCCAATGACTTCTTTGTTTCGGTCTTCACCGAAAAGTCTGGAGGTGTGCCTAACGTAGTGAATACAAGCAGAGAGAGGGTAAGTTTAGAAGATAGGATACACAAAGAACAAGTTAAAAATCACTTAGGAAAGTTAGATGTCAGCAAGTCACCAGGTCCTGATGAAATGCATCCCAGGATACTCAAGGAGCTGATAGAGGAGGTATCTGAGCCTTTAGCTATGATCTTTGAAAAATCATGGCAGACAGGGGAGATTCCAGAAGACTGGAAAAGGGCAAATATTGTGCCCATCTATAAAAAGGGGAATAAGAACAACCCAGGAAACTATAGACCGGTCAGTTTAACGTCTGTCCCAGGGAAGATAATGGAGCAGGTAATTAAGGAAATCATATGCAAACACTTGGAAAGTAAGAAAGTGATAGGGAATAGCCAGCATGGGTTTGTGAAGAACAAGTCATGCCAAACTAATCTGATAGCTTTCTTTGAAAAGATAACGAGCCTTGTGGATAAGGGAGAAGCGGTGGATGTCATATACCTAGACTTTAGTAAGGCATTTGATATGGTCTCACATGATATTCTTATTGATAAACTAGGCAAATATAACTTAGATAGGGCCATGATAAGGTGGGTGCATAATTGGCTGGATAACCGTAGTCAGAGCGTGGTTGTTAACGGTTCTAAATCCTGCTGGAAAGGGATAACAAGTGGAGTTCCTCAAGGGTCTGTTTTGGGACCCGTACTGTTCAATATCTTCATCAATGATGTAGATATTGGGATAGAGAGTACGCTTATTAAGTTTGCAGATGATACCAAACTGGGTGGGGTTGCGACTTCTTTGGAGGATAGGGACATAATTCAAAATGACCTTAGCAAGTTAGAGAAATGGTCAGAGGTAAACAGGATGAGGTTTAATAAAGAGAAATGCAAAGTGCTCCACTTAGGAAGGAACAATCAGTTCCATACATACAAGATGGGAAGCGACTGTCTAGGAAGGAGCATGGCGGAAAGGGATCTAGGGGTCATAGTGGACCACAAGTTGAATATGAGTCAACAGTGTGATGCTGTTGCAAAAAAAGCAAATATGATTCTAGGTTGTATCAACAGATGTGTTGTAAGCAAAACTCGTGAAGTCATTCTGCCGCTCTACTCTGCACTAGTTAGGCCTCAGCTGGAGTACTGTGTCCAGTTCTGGGCGCCACATTTCAAGAAAGATGTGGAGAAATTGGAAAGGGTACAGAGAAGAGCGACAAGAATGATTAAAGGTCTAGAGAACATGACCTATGAAGCCAGGCTTCATGAACTGGGCTTGTTTAATTTGGAAAAAAGAAGATTAAGGGGGGACATGATAGCGGTTTTCAAATATCTAAAAGGGTGTCACAAGGAGGAAGGCGAAAATTTGTTCCTCTTGGTTTCTGAGGACAGGACAAGGAGTAATGGGCTTAAAGTGCAGCAGGGGAGGTTTAGATTGGACATTAGGAAAATATTCCTAACTGTCAGGGTGGTCAAATATTGGAATAAATTGCCAAGAGAGGTGGTGGAATCTCCCTCTCTGGAGATATTTAAGAACAGGTTAGATAGACATCTGTCAGGGATGGTGTAGGTGGAGCTTGGTCCTGCCTTGAGGGCGGGGGGCTGGACTCGATGACCTCTTGAGGTCCCTTCCAGTCCTATGATTCTATGATTCTATGATTCCCACCTATACATTATCCATTTTCTTCCTTTTCTTCCTCGTTTGAAAGCTGGACAATTATCTGGGTTGATGTGAGCAAAAGCTACTCAAAGGAGTTAGGATGACTGGAGGATTGTACCAGTATTTAGGGGAAATATCTGAGTATTTTTGTGCAGCATTGGGGGCATTGGTATTGCTTGTTCAGAAATTCGACAACATTAGTGGAGAAATGTTGGCCTCAGTAACATGGTAACTTATTAAAATAATTTCTTGTCTTATCATCTGGGGGCTGATTTGCAAATCCATAACTGATAGAAGTGATCCTTAATTACACATATAGATTCATAGAAGTCTATTGTCATTTGGGTAATAACAAATTTTTAAACCTGTCTGTGAAAAATGATATAGTAAGTTATTATTTATTTAGGTATCACAGATTTGTGAGTACACAGTTTCTCTGTCATGTGTAGTTTTATCTTTTTAAAACATCTATTTTATTCCTGAGATGTCATTATGGGACTAAAAACGCATTCTTTGTTCACTAAAGCCTCAATTCTAGGGGAGATTTGGAAATAATGCAAGGTTAAGGCCTGATTCTGAAATAACTTATTCTGTTGTAAACTAATAGAAACACCTGTGAAGTCATTAGAACTTCAGCACTATAAATGAAAGGAGAATTGAGACAAAAAAAAGTAGGTGTAAATAACTGGGTATAGCAGTTACAGTTCGTGATGTGCTACAACATTTTTGGTGATCATGCTTGGATGAAAATGTCAGGCTTTACTGGGAGAATGTATTACAAATGAATAGTCCCTGATATTAAACTTGGCTTCTAAAAATAATGCACTATCCATGCTATAATTTAATACAAGAAATACTCAGCTACCTTACTTTGGGTGGTAAAGAACCTTCTAAATTGGTACAAGTGCCACACGTGAAGGCACCACATTTAAAAATTGAGGGGTAGATTTTCAAAGGCACGAAGAAAATTAGGTATCCTACTCCCATTGAAACTCAATGAGAATTGTCCTCCTATTGTGTCTTGGAAAATCTCCTTAGGCCCTAGTAAGATAATGCAGTGAAGTGTGTCCATGTAAATCAACCTTTAAAAGTGGTGAAGCAAAACTGAATTTTCATGTATTTTTTGCTGTAGTTCACAACAGGGGAATAGTGCAATAATTAGCCTAATTTGATTCAGAGATTTCTATATCTACCTGAATAAGCAGTGAGGTGCAACAGGATGGCCTGTGGGAATATTGTAAACTAGAATGACTAAAGGAGCAGGAAACATGCCTTATAGCAATAGACTCAAGGAGCTCAATCTCTTTAATTTAACCTAGAAAAGGTTGAGGGGTGCCTTGATCACATTCTATAAGTCTCCATATGGAGAATTAAGCATTGGATAATGGGCTCGTCAGTCTAGCAGAGAAAGGTAAAACATGACCCAAGCTAATCAGAACTAAGGTGCACATTTTTCACAGAGAGGGTAATTGACCCATTGGATCAATTTACCAAGGGATGTGGTGGATTCTCAATCACTGTCAATTTTTAAATCCAGGTTAGATTTTTTTTAAAAAATCTGCTCTAGGAATTGGGGAATGTGTTTGGGGCTGTGTTGTACAGGAGATCAGACAGGATGATCATCGTGGTCACTTCTGACCTCGGAACCTACAAGGCCCTGTCAGAAAAGCATGCTGGGGAGGAAAAAAATATACAGGGCCAGGAATGAGGCTCCTTTCTTTTCTAATCTTGGTAGCAATGCTGATTCTCACTATATTTCAGCAAAAGACCAAAGAGTGAACATAGCACAACTGATGGAAAAAGATGGGGAAAGTGAAAAATGCCTTCCATCCTTCTTGTATCTGCACAGCACCTGACCAGAATCAAGCCTATCATTAGAACTTGGTACCCATTACTTTAAAAAGGCAGATAACTATAAAGCTTTACAATTTGTCTACACAGGGCTCAATATCCCTTAAAATGAGGGATAAGGGATCTTTCGGAAAAGGCTTTATTTTCTGAAAGATCCGCGTCTAGACTGGCGCTTTTTTCCGGCAAAGCTCCGAGCCAGAAAAAAGCGGCAGCCATTTTTATGCTAATGAAGCGGGGGAGATTTAAATCCCCGCTTCATTTGCATTTGCGATATGTCTAATTTGCATCCCTTTTACGGAAAAGGGATGCAGTCTAGACACAGCCATAGAGTGCTTTCCTCTGAAAAGTACAATGGCCTCACAGTAGGTGGATCAGTTTTGTTCCCTCTGTTTGCAGTTATGCACTTGAAAAACTCTCAACGTCCACTGCAAGAATGTGAAATTTTAAAGTGGATATATTTGGAAAAAACAAAAAGGGAACTAATACATCATCAGTTGGCCAATTAACTGCTGTGGGAACACAACTCAGCCTAACTTCCCTTGACATAAAGGAGCACAGGATCTGAAATGTTATTAAATCTTATAAAAGCAATGAGTAGTTCTGTGACACCTTAGAGATGCTCATCAAAGAGACTTTTCAGCATTCCCCACTATTAATGGATTCAGGGTTGTCCTGAGTATTAGAGGAATTCATAGAATTGTAGAATACTACAACTGGAAGGGACCTCCAGAGGCATTAAGCACATATGGAAAGTGTCAAAAACAAACATGTGCACACACATCGCTTGAACTTTGGAAAAGTTTGGATCCAGATCTGAATGTAAACTCTGATGCTCCAGAACCTCTAAAACCATTTGAAGCCCGCCTGACATTTGGGCAGTGCCTGCTTGTGCTGATTAGTGGCTTGTGATCTGCTGGCTACACTGGCCACACTGCTGGGTGCATTCTTCTTGCAGGCCCAGGGCTTCCATGTGCCCACCCCAACTGTTTAATCATGCAAACCCAAAGACCTCTGCCCCAGCCCTTACCCTGACCCTTTCATGAGGCCAAACCCCTGTCATGCCTTATCTCCGAGGTTCCACCCCCTCCTTACTCCCTCCCCCACTCTTTGTTGCTAGCTCTCCCTCACTCTCACTCACTTTCACCAGGCTGGGCCAGGGGGTTATGGTATGGGAGGGGAGGTGGGCTCTGGGCTGGAGTAGGGAGTCAGGTTGTAGGATGCAGAGAGGGGGGTGATGGTTACCTCAGGCAGCTCCCAAAGGGGCCTGGCACAGCACTTCCCTCTGTCAGCAGCACCGGTGGCCAATGGGAAATCCAGTGTTGTCGCTCAGGGTGGGGACAGTGCACAAAGACCTTCTGCCCCCCCTCCAAGAGGCTGCAGGGTGCTGCTTCCAGGAGCAGCATGGAGGGAGGGTGAGCAGGAAGAGTGCTTTTGCTCTGCTGAGCTGCTGGCAGAGGCAGTCAGGGACCCCCAGGCCTTTTTAAATCCCTTGGTCCCCTGGACAATTCTTCCCTTTGTCTCCTCCCATCAGTAGGCCTGACCCTGGGGTTTGGGTAATGGGTTGATCATGCTTAGCTACAGTGAGGTAAAACCTGCCTGTATCTTGTCTCTTCTAGGCTATTACAATGAGTAAAATATTTACATGCAAAAAACACAATTTCTTTTTGCAGTGAAGACATAGCTCCTGTTTTGCACAGATCTGTCTCTCTCAATCCAGACAGTATATGAACCTCCTCAGATAACTCTCTTCTACAGATCTTCCAGAATTTCCCCAGGTTTTTCTGTGGCCCACAAAATTCTGAAATTTAAAGGTAGCATAATAGTGCCATATCAGTGCTGAGGAAAAACCAAATAGGAGAATTAGTCGCTAGAAGATATTGGAGACTGTGCTTGAAGACTTTGGGTATGTCTACACTACAAAGTTAGTTCGAACTAACGGACGTTAGTTCGAACTAACTTTCCTAGGCGCTACACTAGCGCTCCGTTAGTTCGAACTTAATTCGAACTAACGGAGCGCTTAGTTCGAACTAGGTAAACCTCATTTTACGAGGACTAACGCCTAGTTCGAACTAGCTAGTTCGAACTAAGGGCTGTGTAGCCCTTTAGTTCGAACTAGTGGGAGGCTAGCCCTCCCCAGGTTTCCCTGGTGGCCACTCTGGCCAACACCAGGAAAACTCTATGCCCCCCTCCCGGCCCCAGACCGCTTAAAGGGGCACGGGCTGGCTACGGTGCCCGTGCCAGGTGCAAGCCTGCCAGCACCCAGCTAGCAGACCCTGCACCTGGCACGGCACAGAGCCACCCACCCGATGCCCCCCAGCCCACCCCCTCTTGCCGGGACCAGGCTGGCGGCTCCCGGGAGCTTGCCCTGGACCGCAAGAGGCGGGCACCTTCCTGGGCTAGTGCGGACATCGTGGACCTCGTCCACGATCTCCGCACTAGGCACAGGAAAGTGGCCGGCTAGGCCAGGAGAGCTGCCAGCCTGGCCACCCAGGAGCAGGTGTGCATGAAAATCAAGGGGGTCCACTGAGACCCCCGACCCTGAGCCCTGAGCTTACAATGGCCGTCCTGGGTCAGACCAAAGGTCCATCTAGCCCAGTAGCCTGTCTGCCGACAGCGGCCAACCCTAGGGACCCTGGAGGGGATGGACCGAAGACAGTGACCAAGCCATTTGTCTCGTGCCATCCCTCTCCAGCCTTCCACAAACTTTGGGCAGGGACACCACTCCTACCCCCTGGCTAAGACTACTCCATGGACCCAGCCTCCATGACTTGATCTTACTTCCCTTTAAACTGTGTTCTAGTTGTAGCCTTCACAGCCTTCTGCAGCAAGGAGTTCCACAAGTTAACTATTTGCTTTGTGAAGAACAACTTTCTCTTACTAGTTTGAAGCCTGCTACCCATTCCTTTCCTTTGGTGTCCTCTAGTCCTTCTTTATGGGAACTCAGGAAGAACTTTTCTGAATGCACCCTCTCCACCCAACCCCTGCTTTTAGAGACCTCTATCCTGTCCCCCCTCCGTCTCCTCTTTTCTAAGCTGAACAGTCCCAGTCTCTGTAGCCTTTCTTCATCTGGGACCTGTTCCCAACCCCTGATCATGTTAGTTGCCCTCCCTTCTCCCAGCCTTTCTCTTCCCCTCTCCCACCTCCTTTTCCCAGTCTCCCCCAGTTTTTTTCAATAAAGACAGAGTCAATGTTGGAAGAAACGTTATCTTTATTTTGTACATCAATAAGAAGGGGGGCTAGGGAAGGGTAAGTGGAAGGAGGTGAGGGAGGAATGGGGTACGAGCCCCCGATGGGGACGACTGGGCTGGCTCTGCGGGCTTCTGGGGGTGGAAGCTCTCCTGCAGCCCCCCAATTACCCCCTCTCCCCAGATGGCAGCCTGCGGCAAGTGCAGCCGGGCTGATGGCCGAGTGGTGTGATGTGCCCAGTGTGGGTACTCCGGGCACTCCAAGCCAGAACTTCTTTGCAAGTGGGGCACCCCTTAGAACTGTGTGTCCGGGGTGGGGGTCGGGACCCTTTAAGCGCAGCCCTCGGCTAGCCTGAGACAGCATCTCCATGCTCTAAGTCCTCCTTTTATGCCCTGCCAGCACTGCTTCCGGCCATCCTTAAGCCCTGTTCAGAGTCCACTCAATGTGGACTTGCTAGTTCGAATTAGCAAAACGCTAATTCGAACTAGTTTTTAGTTCTAGACCCGTTAGTTCGAATTAGCTTAGTTCGAATTAACTAATTCGAACTAAGTTAGTTCGAACTAGCGCTGTAGTGTAGACGTACCCTTTGTTAGTACAGAAGTACCGTATGCATGTAGATTTCTTTTTGTG
Organism: Pelodiscus sinensis; assembly: GCF_049634645.1. Classification (NCBI taxonomy): domain Eukaryota; kingdom Metazoa; phylum Chordata; order Testudines; family Trionychidae; genus Pelodiscus; species Pelodiscus sinensis. The sequence continues at coordinate 19,000,820 of NC_134726.1, forward strand.
GTGTTGGTTCTTGCCTTCTCTGCATAAGTTTATATAGTAAGGATAAATGTTTCTAGAACACCAGTGAAATAGTAATAATCTTGCCATTGGTTCCAGGTGACTTCAGTGAGATTTGGAGTCCTGCTCCAAAGTCCTGCTCTGAAGGTAAAGAGGTACAAGAAAGATCTTTTCGTTTTCTTAAAAAAAGTAAAACATATGAACCTTAGAAATGTGTTTGCCTGCCTCTCTCTCTCTCTCTCTCTCTCTCTCTCTCTCTCTCTCTCTCTGTCTCTCTCTCTCTCTCTCTCTCTCTCTCTCTCTCTCTGGTAATGGGAATAAAATTTTCTACTAAGAAGCTCCACTCAAATCCCAGAAGTTTCTTATGAAAGAGCAGCCATCACCATTTTTTTCTCAATTAACTAGTGTATTTATTCCTGGGGAATCTCTGGAGAAAATCTCCCTGTCTTATAAAAATTATAAACTGTGTAAAGCAATGGACAGGGCCTGCAAATCAGTAATTCCCATTGACAAAATCTTTCTGTTGCAGATGAGACTGAGATATTATATAATGTTGATTTATGGTGACAATTAAGACTACTTTACTGAAGCCTGTTTTCACTGTGAAGTCCCTGGGGATTGTAGGGCTTCTAAATCTTTCAGCGTCTGTATCCCAAAAGACTTTGATCTCAGGGAAAGGATTTAGAGATTATCAACCTAGCAAAGGATGAAAACTGTTGGAAAATTCCTGAGCAGCAAATGAGTTTAACCAGGATCTTGTGTAATCCAAAGGATTTACACAACCCCCTGCAACTCAGGCCACAGAATCTTTTCTGTTTAAGTTCACAGTCACTATTACTTACTGTTTAAGCCCAGGTGTGATGGTCTAACCCTCTCAGTTGCTTTCTTTGTTTGCCATCACCGGGAGCCACTCTCTAGGGTGGAATCAGAGGATAGGCTGGCAGGCTGAGGGGACCAGCAGCGGGGACAAGAATGAATGTTAGGACAGTGCTTAAAGTGAATAACTTTCAGGGGGAAGGAGATTAATGTCTTGGGGGGCTGAGGGGGGGGGGAATGCCAATGTGTCATCACCATGGGATTTTAAAAGGAAAAACCTATGCTGTTTGGTACAGTCCCAAGGAAAAAAAAATCTGCTCATCAGAAGTAACTTTGAGGCAGGAGTAGAAGTCATGCCCGGAAGGAATGGTTTAATGCTGTGATATGCAGAGAGAGGAGCAAACACCACCGCAGGCAAGGACAGTCCCTTTCCGTGCAAACACTGGCTAAGAGAGAACCTTAATGACAATCTGTGAGATACAGCCTGACTGCCAGGGACATGAGCCTGGCTTTGCCGACATGGACTTGACCCCGGATGGGTTACTTTACTGGAAAAGATCCCAGACATCCTAGTCTGTAGTATCTCTGGTATCATTCGCAGATATTTCTGACAAGTGACGCACGTGCGTGTAAGTGCCCACATTATGGTTGTCCCGATATGAGGTAATGGTGCAAGAAGCACGTATGCACAAGTAAGCAGGGGAATGATCCTGCTCGTGTGAGGAGCTCTCCTGGCTTCTACACTACCCCGGTGAAACGAGCTAGCAAAAGGATCTGAGTCCCTGCTACCACTTCCTTTATCCAGAGGCCTCCCTGTCCTGGAGGGTTCCTCTTCCACTCTCCTGCATGGCAGAGTCCTCATAACCCCAACAAGGCTGGGCCCAGGATTCCTGGCGGCATTGACCCCTAACTTTGTCATGGTCACCTACGTCAGTGGCTAGGGTGGGGTAGGCAATAACATGGCTCTGGTTCACTGGGGTTAGCTCCTGACGGGACGTCGCCACTATATTTACCTGCATGGCCTCAGGTATGGGCAATTGCAGCTCCCGCTGGCCGTGGATTGCTGTTCTCAGCAAAAGGGAGTGTCCGGCAATGAAAAATACAAAAAGGCGGATGATTGGCATCTGGCTCATGTTTCCAAATATCACATGATTCATAGGACTCCTACGGAATTATGTAATTTTGCAACAGGTTTAAACTGCACAGCATACAACAGAGCTATAACAGGTTAGCGTGGGCAGGGCTGGATTAAGACATTGGCTTGCTGGGCAGTTGCCCGGGGTGCCAACCTGTGGGGGGTGCCTGATAGTTGCTGTAAAGGGTGCGTAGCGCCCCTTATAGCTGCCATCAGGCACCGCGCGCCCAGCTCCTGGATCACGGGCTGCAGCAGCTCCCAGCGGCCACTCTGCAGCGGCCGCCTGGGGCGGGGGCAGCGTTAACCCCCGTAGCACTGGCCAGCAGCGCCTTTCCCCTCGTAGCTGCAAGGCCCTGCACGGTCAGGCTTGGCCCACCCCAGGTGGCCCCGGGCTGTGCTCCAGCGGTGGTAGCTGGGCCGGGCACGTGCGTCCTGCTGCCGCCAGCTCCGCACGCCTTCCCCCACGCGCTGGGCAAGGGCGGGGCCATGCATGCGCCCTCCCCCAACCCGAGGCACAATTAAACTGTCTGCCCAGGGTGCCAGAATGGCTCAGTCCAGCCCTGAGAGTGGGGTCATGGAGGATAGCAGTCCTGAAACAGCGGATGACATACATGAATTGGGAGGGACAGGACCAGAAGGAAGGGGGAAAGAAGAGAGGTTATTAAGTCATTAATGTGATGGTTTGCATGGATTGATGGTTCTAGAGGAAAACAAAACATTTTTACTAGTCTTTTTGAAAGAGATCTGGCTATAGTGTTCTTCTAAAGCCAATCAGATAAGTTCCATTGGTTTAGATTTGCAAACACTGATCAGAAACACATGTAATTTCCTAGTATTATTCACTGTTTATTGTAAGGTATTGGTCAACATAACTGGTTGAGGATGATGCAGACACAGGGTGAAATCCTGCTCACATGACTCTCATACACAGAGTCCTATTGACTTCAAGGCAAGCAGAATGCTATTCTCGTGTGTAAATTCAGGCTCTCTGGCAGTGAGCCAGAGAGTAATTTTGAAAAATAAGATTACAGGTAGCCTGAGCATGGTGAGTGGGTGGTTTCATCCAGTTCTTAGAACTCAGCTACAGACGTCTTGAGAGCCTGTTGGCACCAATTAGCATTCTTGTTTGTGATCTCAGCAGAGTGGACTAGAACCGAACGTGCATGGAGGCATTTTCTCTTTTTCCAGCTGCCCCTGTAGGTAGTTGTTGAGGTACCTAAGCAGGGCAGTGTTCCTTTGGGAATGACAGTCTGGCATCTTTCACTAGCATTACATGAATAGTGAGTAAACCTGAGTGTTCAGTTGACAGTGTGTAGTTCGGTGATTACAGCCTCGCATGCAGTAGCCACAATGGGAGTAATTAATCACGTGTTTCTTCCTTGGAAAAGCTCTAATCTGATCAAGTGTTTATAAAGCATCGCTTTCCAGGCTGCTCAGTTGAGAAAATATAGCCCCAGTTTACCTGACTAGATAACCTACGAAATAGAAAATCGTAGAGTGAAGTAAGTGCAGACTTTGTGGAATACAAAATGATGGCAATAATAGTGTTTTACCGGATAGAATGTCTGAAATAATCAGTATAAAGCATTACAAGGTGTGTTTGTCTGGAAACAATATTTAGGAATTCCTGTTTCATTAGCCCTCACCTGTTTTCCTCTCTTGGTTGCTGTCAAATACAGCACCCCTTTTGAGATGGTGTCTTTTCACTCTCTACACTGGTTTTCTGCTTTCCAGCTGGGAATGGCTACTCTGTGTGGAGAAAATCCATATTAGCACCCTTTAGTTGTTTGACTGGGTGATGATTTAATAATCACAAATTACAGAGAGAACTTGGCATAAGGAAATAAATGGCCTAATAAAAGAAGAGTAAATAAGCAAGATATTAGCATATCCTCTGTGGAAAATGGGGTCAGCTTCTGAAGTCAGTGTGTCAGCCTTTTGCTTGTAGTTGTTAAAGTGAACAATTATGTGGAGGTAGCAGCATTAGAAATCTGGTGTTTATCCTGACATATTTATCTTGCTGAAGACATTAACCTCTGACATGTAAGAGTACAACAACCATATATTAAGCACAGGGACAAGGAAGGAAAAAAAAACATTGAATCCTGTGATGCCTTTCATTTGCTAGAAGACTAAAAATGTCCATGTGCTATGGTACTATTATAAAGGGCCTAGCTATTGGAGAAGAGAAAGACTTGCGAAAGACTCATGCTTTGAAGAAGAAATGAAGATTATATTTGAGCAGCTTACAGAATACTGTGCTTTTCCTAAATGGGCAATGCTTGCTTCTCTCCATATCATTAATTCCCCCTATTATTTATACTTCTGATAATATTGAAGAAATTACTCACCTGGTCTTCTCACCCACTTTCTGTAATTTGGAGGCTTTGATTAAGCATGGCCGTCCAGTGGTGCTAGAGACGTTGAACCTGCAATTCCATGCTGCTGGGGAAATCAATGAGCATTCAAGTTGGGTGTGAAGATAGAGGGACTTTAGGTACATTGCTCTAGTCATGTGCTGAGCCCTGGTATCTGGGAAGAGGGATGATCTGCTGCTGACGGGGAGAGTGAAATCCAATCTTTGTATGGAACAATGAAGGATCAATATGGGTACCAATCACTTCTTCATTTGCACCGTGTTGATTTTCCCCCCAATCAACCCTTCTGAAACAAACCTGCAAGTGTCAAAGGGACTGCAAGTAACATTCAGTTTCCTGACCTTATGACCACATACCATGGACCTGTCTTCAATCTTGTACCATCATTTAAACTGCACAGTGGGTGTAAACTGCTAGTACTTCACGCTGCTTTGCACTTATCTTACAAAGGTCTAAATAATGACACAAGGTGCAGGGCTGAGGAGAGCTGGGCTCCATGAATCAATACCAATGTGAACAAGATCCGACTACAGGGAAAAGACTTAAACTGACTGTTTCTGTCACTGGAGAAATGTTAAGTAAGAAAACCCAAGCCTTGGCAATGCAAGGATTGCTGTTCAATGCCACCTGAAAACCAGATCCTCAGCTGCTGTACAGTGACATAGCACCACAGTCTGCAGTAGTATGATGCAGATTTACATCAGCTGATCTGGCCTGACATGAACCAGTATTTTAAAACATCCTTATTTGTCAAAAATTCTTGCGCAGAAATTGCTTTTAAAAAACAAGCAAACTATAAATTGAGCCTTTGTAATTTAAACTCTATGTTCTACCTTCCAGCTTAACATTTAAGAAAAAAAATTACTTTCCTGATAGGCTTATAAAATAAGCCTATGACAGCTGTGTACTAACAGGAGAAATGTGGTTATATGGTCTGTTAAATGAATAAATCTGCTCATATGAAGTTTATGCATGTTGCACAATGATTTATTTTGAAATGAACACATAAAAATATCCATGCCCTGTATAAGGGATAATACAGATGCTTTATACAAAACTTTCCTCTGCTGGAAATATCTTTGCAACGTTAAAGCAATACAATAAAACACCCTTGATTGCCAACTCTCTAGCCTCCTGAAAGGTTAGTTTAGTTTTTGCTTTGCAATTAAAAAAGCCCATCATAGTAAAGTGCTGAAATGTTCCCTTTGGCAGACATGCTTCTATTCTGTATAAAACTTATCTGTGCTGTTAGGGTTTTTTTCTGAATCAGCATGTTCAACATGCAATAGCTTCAGAAACAGGAACATAATTTGAAGACCATCAGTGTCAGCTGGAGTCTTTCCATTGGCTTCAATGGGCTGCAGCTGAGGCCCTTCCCCCCCCCCCCCCAAAATATCCAGTGAGAACAGCTGGTCAACTCTGGCTACCTGTGGCTCTGTGAAAGAACTGTAGGCAAGACTCATATATACTGTTGAAAGGATCAGTTATTTTTTCCTATGATCTCTATAAATCACCAGCCACTTTCTTAGCCCACTTCTTCTCTCAGAAATTCCAAGGCTGTTTTTCTCCCAACCAGCACTATTCCTAGTTCTGCTTCCTGTTTCCCTTTCCAAACCACTATGTGTTCCTCCAGGGTCCTTTCTGGTTTATGTGACATGTATAATGGAGAAACAGTCAAAGGATGAAGCATTTTCTCTCAGCCCCACCCTCCCAACCAACCCCTGCTGACATCCTGAGAACAATGCATGTTAAGAGTTAAATGAAAGTGAGTCAATGACATCTGTCTCTTAATTAAAGTGGACGTTTGGAGTCTGTTATACCCACAAGAATTTATTATATGAGAAGCAGCCTGAAGGAGTAACATCAACACACTCGTTAGTAACCACAGAAAGGTGTTAATTAGGGAATGTGTGATCCTACTATCATACCAATTTAGGGAAAAAGGTGAATTATATGGAGATGAGCTGCCAGTAATATAATACATCATAATTATAGTGCACACTGCATTGGCATTAATGGCAGTGGGTAGCGGGGGGGATGCTGGTTAATTCACATTAATGTCAAGTCAGGCAGTTAAAAATTTTAAAAGTAAATGGTGAAGTCTATTTGACTCTGAGCAGGCAATTAACATTCACTTTCTTTCCAAACTTCTCCATTAACAGTCTTGAGAAAACCACATGTGTCTGATAGGAGAAGAGACATCCATCTGAACTGTCCAATAATGCACGTAGCAAACTAACTAGCAGGGTTTCAGAGGGTATTATTGGCATCGCTGTGATAGAACTGCATATGACACTCTGTAGTATGTGCATTATGCTAAGCAAGCAAATAGAATCCCTGGCCTGAAGTGTTTATAAACTGAAGTCATGAACAGAGACGTTACAGTGGTGCGTGTGCACATTCTCAGTGCCAGGAGTGGTTTCAAAAGAGACTTGAAGAAGAAGGGGATGATACTTGGTGTAGAAGAGCTGTGGTCCCCAATGAGATTACACTGACAGAGTTTAGAGATAGAAGAGATTTAAGTAGGAGTTTTCACTAGCTAAATTAAAGGTATTGAATTTCCCCTGTCTTCATTGAAGCAAATCCCATTCTTGTTTCTTTGGTAGGAGAAGAGCTTATTAATGTTAGGGATATGCAAAGATAAGAAAGCCACGGATGACAAACTCGGCTGTAGATGGCTTTAAAAATTTAAGCAGTCTATGACTTCTTCAAATGACTACTTTTTAAGGGGAGACAACAAACCCAGCGCATGCAGAACTTGTACCATATACCCATGAGAATTCTTTCCAATTTGGGACCCTGTGTGTACAGCACATTTTGAGCTGTACTGATGCCATCTTTTGCTCTCACATTGTTTGCTTTTTTGTGGAATTGCTGCAAAAAAACCAAGTGAGGATGTGCTTTCTTGGACCCATATGTGTAACATGCTACGAAGCATGGGTCATGCCTCCCCTCTAGTACCTCAACCACAGAAGATAAGAGCCTACTATTGGAACCCACTTAATAGAATTGCCCCTTTAGGTCATGCAGTAGTGGCTTGTGTCTTAGTGCTTAAAGACCAAGATTCAAACCCTGCTGGTTACCCACATGGAGGGTCATTACAGATGCTCAGCTTCAAAATGATTATGCCATCAAGGGAGCAGCCGGGGTAGTTGCAGACCAAGACAGCATCGACATGGAAGATGTAAGCCTCTTGCAGGACACATTTTCTTTTTGGGCTGCAGTGTGCGGGGAGCTCTTCCTTCTCCATCTCACATCCAGCTGGGCCTATGCATTTCTGTAAGTTACGCTGGGCTCAGCAGAGGGATGACATTGAGAAATTTTCATATCTGTGGGGCTAGGTGGCTTTGTGCAGCTCAAATTTCCCAAACAGGCCTCTGGTGGCATCTCAGACTGATACAATTTCCTGAGGTCTAATGACATTTCCAAAGTTTTGTGGGGTAGAAAAACTGTTTCATGAGCCTTTAATGCAGTATTAAAAGGTCCTGAGGGAAGGCTGGCGTTCTGCCAGTGACACTGATGATAAATGATGCTGACACACAACAGCAAGGACAGCGGTCCTGTAGCCATGTATCATATCTGCACACAGGGCTTACAATATTTAGATACCACAATATCTGTACATTCTGTTTGAGCTTTCTAGCTTATTTTGCCTCCCTCAGAAATTTACTGGTAAGAAAAAGAAGGCTTCAGGTTATATCTGTTTTACATTGGTATACATCCATTGTCCTCAACTAAGTTATTCCTGATTTACACCAGTGGCAATGTGGGAAGAATTGGGTCTTGAATGATTAGAGGTGACTAGGGGCTTGATTCTGACTCCTTTCTGAGGTACTCCAGGGCAGATTAGAAGTTGCTCCATTAAGCTCAGTGTGAAACTGGCATAAGGGAGAGGAGCATCAGAACTCTCTGGAATCCATGCCCAGAAATCTGCCTTTGACTTGCTGTGGCCCTGATTCTGCCACCCCTTTTCACATTCTGCACATTCTTCAATGACTCCAATTGATTTCTATAGGAGTATTGGAGGAGTAAGATTCTACTCAAGGTGAACAAGGGCAGCAGAAAGTACATAAATTAACTTGGACAAGTCCATGTAACCTCACCTATAAAATTAGGTTACTGCCTCCCTCACCGGTATGGCATTAGGTGAAATTAATGTTTGTTAAGGTAGGTGGAAATCCTCAAATCATAGTCCGTATAGTATAAGTGCTAAATAGTAGCAGGGTTCCCCAGAGCAAAGAAGATGCTTTAGAGAATTCTGTGACATGCCCCCAAACTCCAACTCTATAGAAAATGCATTATCATTCATGGCTGGATACCAGCATTATTACTATTGCAACTCTGGTATCTAGGGATGGGTTTGAATCAAACCTCTGAAGTTGTAGGTTCAAAATCAAATCCTGCTTAAATCTTAGTTTTACAAATAGCCCGTCTTTCTAACTGTCTTCCTCCTACCCCCAAAAGGGCTAAAACCTCCCCTAAAATTAATATTTTACTAGTAATAGAGAAATGCTTGCTGATCTAGTTGGATCATGCCTTTCCACTTTTGGGAACAGAGACTCTCTTACTATGCACGGTGACTACCACAATTAAATCCTGAGCAGGTTTGGAGCCTCCAGACAGTGGTGGGCAATCTGCAACCCATCCAGGTAAGCTGCTGGTGGTCCACAGGACAGTTTAACTTGCATGTGTGTGTATAGCTGACTGCAGCTCCCCTTGGCCATGATTCAGTCTTCCACTATGTCTAGACTGTAGGCTTCTTTCAGAAGAAGCTTTTCTGGAAGAGATCGTCTGAAAAAACTTCTTCCAAAAGAGAGCGTCCACATTGCCAAAGCGCATCAAAAAAGCGATCTGC